>NC_064637.1:5385000-8077500 GCF_023864275.1 Schistocerca cancellata | reverse complement strand
ACCTTCCCTTTTTTTAATCTAATTATGTGATGCTGTACGGGTTTTAAAAATGTCAAAATAGAAAACTAGAAGCAGCGCACCCAATAACAGGAGTGAAGTGCCTTCACTCTCGATGCACGCTATTTCAGAGATCACGCATCTGTGCAGCTCACGGGCCAACTTACAGAGGCCACCTGTGTAGACCCTTTGGTGCGCTCTGGTGAGTCACCAAAGAAACAGCATTATTTAAGTAGTTGCAAACGAGTGCCTGGGCTATTCCGTAAGCCTTATTACTGTTGTGCAGTCAATGTGTTCAGTGCTACACACAACCTGTACTTCACTGTATCTCACGTGTTGTCGTATAAAGTCCGTTTTCCATAAATCGTGTTTCTTCTCTCTATACCAAACTCGGTGACGAGTGAGAGTAATTTTTCTCCACGGGTTAGTGTCAGTTATAAGCCGCCCGACAAACTTCTCGACGGAAGAAATACTCCGACATCTCGTCGCCCGGCAGTGAGCTTTCACGGAACAGCAGCAGCCTCTCGCGACTGCTGTCGATCGAGTGGCATCTGTGTGTTCGCGGCAGGTTACTCTCCCTTCAGTGCAGCCGTCACCCTTTAAAGCGTACGACGAATCGGCCGAGGATTGGGACTTGTACGAGACACGGTTTCATCGACATTTCCAGGATTTTTGTGTGGGCTGTGCAAACCTGTGTAAGGCTTTCTTTCTTTCCCGGCTTCCTCCGTGCACGTATCAGTCGTCGTGCCAACTCGTGCCTTTGCGAGAACTGGCCAACTTATATTTTGTGACAGAATACGCGAGCTTCTCTCGACGCATTACCGTGACAGAGCACGTACCGTCGTGACCGTCGTCAGAAGCGCTCGAACCGACGTTACAATCCCTCGACTGTAGAATTATACGGGTCGAGTTGTTGTCGTAAATTTGTCACTAGTACCTGTCGGGTATCGGAAGTTGCTCAGTCGGCTCCTGTTAGGCAGGCTGCAAGTGTTCGAGACTGCAGGGAAACTGTCGCAGCCGTACAGTCTTGGACCGAGTGTCGCACGGGGCAGCGTCAGTAACGGCCACTTCTGTCTGGCCTGTACTGCTTCCTCCGACACGAGTGTGCTACGTGCCCCGAGTGTCAAAAGGCAGGCCACATCGAATCGGCGTGTAACTCCTCTTCAAATGTGGCGGGCACAGTGGTAACGACAGACGTAAACAGTATCTCTACAGTGGCTCTCTCCCCGAACAAATTGTTTTTTGACTTGTGTGTGTTTAATAAACTGCAAAAAACACGACTGGGCTCAAATGGCTCTGAGCACTATGGGACTTAACATCTGAGGTCATCAGTCCCCTAGAACTTAGAACTACTTAAACCTAACTACCCTAAGGACGTCACACCCGTCCGTGCCCGAGGCAGGATTCGAACACGCGACTGTAGCGGTCACGCGGTTCCGCGCTGTAGCGCCTAGAACCGCTCGGCCACCACGGCCTGCACACGACTGGGCAACAGAGCTGCAGTGAGTTCAGTAAGTGCAAAATCTTGTGTGAACTCGGGCTCCCCTCCATTCACACAGGTTTCACGGAAGTCGGTTAGCCACAATAACCGGCAGATTCCGACCCTAGGTCAGTCGTCCACTCTCGTCTCTTACAAATCTGTTGTTCGCTCTCTCACTTCCCTCGTTGCAGATCGTTCCCGTACTGCAGACCTGTTCGTGTTAGATGCATTTGAGGCTATCGGTTTCTCCATTGCCAATGGGGTAGATTTAGTGTCAGATTGAGTTCTGAAATAAATCTCGGGTGAACAGCCTGGTACGAGGATGCGTAGGACACAATATTTCGGCAATCGACCTTGTTGCCACCATCGGGTGTGCCGACGTACTGACAGGCAGTGGGCCGGTGCCAGGTGTATATATATATATATATATATATATATATATATATATATATATAGGACAATTCCCCCCCCCCCCAGACGCTTCCTATGACTCGGTGCAGTCCGCGCCCCGCGCGTGGTCCAGGTGCAGCGTCCGTTCTCCCGCCGTCTGGGCGCCGAGTCCTAGATCTCGTCCAGGAAGGTCTGCCGACACCGTCCTCGTTTTCTTCCCTCCTTCCCCAAAGTCGTTACACTCTGGCAAACATCCTTTTTCTTCTTAATCTGGGCGATCGCGGGTTCCCACGCCTCGCTAAGGATGTAACCGCTGTCACGATTTAGTTGTGGCTCCCTTACTCTGATCTCTACGGCTTCTTTGATGACACAGTCCCAGTATTTGGAAGTCTGTGTCAGGACTTCGGTTCGGTCATAATCCGTGCTGCGGAGTCCCGACAGGCAATGCTCGGCGATTGCCGACTTACTGGGCTGTTGCAGTCTAGTGTGCCGTTGTTCTCGTCATCGGTCCTCAGTGGTACGAATGGTCTGACCTGTGTATACGCTCCACATTGGCAAGGTATGTGATAAACCCCTGATTTACGTAGACCGAGGTTGTCTTTGACACTACCTTCTCGCCAAGCACCTCAAACAACTGCTTAGCCCTTACGTTGGGAGATGTACACACCATATCCGTAACTTCGTGATTTTCGTGGGACACATCGACAACCTTACACTTAAGGAATCTGACATACTGGTGAGCTTTGACGTGCTATCTCTATTCACTAAAGTTCTGTTACAAGATTCCGTACAACTCGTCGGCCAGAAATTTGACGAAGAGACCACCAAACTTTTCAGACGTGCGCTGACATCGACTTACTTCTTATTTGACGGTGAATACTACGAGCAGACAGAAAGAGTAGCCTCGGGGAGTCCACTCTCACCCGTTGTCGAAAATATGTACGTGGAACGTTTCGAAGAGGAAGTTCTCGAATCGGCACATTTAAAACCCGTCTGTTTCTTTAGATATGTGGTCGATACCTTCGTTACCTGGCCACACGGAAAAGATGAACTGGCAAACTTCCTCACGCATCTCAACTCCAGACACGAGAATATCGAGTTCACCACGGAGATCGAAACGGACGGGATGCTCGCTTTCCCAGATGTTTTGATTAGAAGACGAGCTGACGGCACTTCGGGCCACAGTGTGTATAGGAAGAGGGTGCACACCGATTTGTACCTACGTGCGGATAGCTGCCACCAACCGGCACAAAATAATGCCGTGCTCAAAACTCTCGTACACAGAGCTCACACCATCTCCGACAGGGACAGTCTGCGACAAGAATTGGACCGTCTGAACACCGTGTTTCGGAGGAACGGTTACGAGGAAGGGCAAATTCGGAAGGCTGTACATCCCACACCAGCAGCACCGGCGGAAACTGAGGACGAACCTGAGGAGGAGGCGGCCTCGGCTATTATTCCGTTTTGTGGGGCCTTATCTGGAAAAATTGGACGCATTTTACGTAAACACCGATTGAAAACCACCTTCCGTCCTCCGAGCAAAACCGAGAGCCTAATCGGGAGTGGCGAGGACAACCTCGGTCTACGTAAATCGGGGGTTTATCAGATACCTTGCCAATGTGGGAGCGTATACACAGGTCAGGCCATTCGTACCAATGAGGACCGATGCCGAGAACAACTGCACACTACACTGCAACAGCCCAGTAAGTCGGCAATCGCCGAGTGTTGCCTGTCTGAACGCCACAGCACGGATTATGACCGAACCGAAGTCCTGACGCAGACTTCCAAATACTGGGACTGTGTCATCAAAGAAGCCGTAGAGATCAGAGTAAGGGACCCACAACTAAATCGTGACAGCGGTTACATCCTCAGCGAGGCGTGGGAACCCGCGATCACCCAGATTAAGAAGAAAAAGGATATTTCCCAGAGTGTACCGACTTTGGGGGAGGAGGGAAGAAAACGAGGGCGGTGCCGGCGGACCTTCCTGGACGAGAAGACCTAGGACGCGGCGCCCAGAACGGGCGCTGTACCTGGACCGCACCGACTCGTAGGAAGCGCCTGAGGGAGGACGGAGATTGTCCTATATATACCTGTCACCGGCCCACTGCCGGTCAGTACATCAGCGCACCCGACGATGGGAACGTGGTCGATTGCCGAAATATTGTGTCCTGTACACTCTCGTACCAGGCTGTTCACCCGACATTTATTTCGTCATAAAATACGCGTGGAGAAATTGAAGAATCACAGATTGGGTCCGTATCAGCGACTGGAGTCCCTCTGGACTGAGTTTTTCACCTAGGCTCAGTTGTGCTACTTTCCGGGCACCCGTTACCACCAAACAATCGACCTGTCCTCTTTTTTTTTCAGGTGCAGTAGAAGCTTTTTGCATTATGCAACTCTGTCGAAGCCAAATTAGACCGTTCAATGTCGTGTGGCCTATTTCTTCTAGTGGGCTACACATCTGGCCACCATTAAGAAGCTGTCGGGTAAGCCTCACCTCTGCGGGAAGTTCGGTGTCACGATTAATGCGCAGTCTGTGATAGGTACGTGCCCCTTGCCCCACCCGGTCACTACTTGTTCGAGACTGATTTGCCAGAAGTGTCCGTCCCTCCGACTCCCCTCAGACGAGGCCACTCGGCACATTCTCGCCGTCGATGCGCCTCTCCCCCTGTAGCGACACTGGCGCTCGCCTTTTGGCGGCACTAGTGCGCCCGCAATTTTTCAGTGTTTTTTAGAACAGCTGACAGCCCGGTTTCTCAGTTGCAGCAATTACCTAGACGAAACTGTTATTTCGGGTTCTTCCACCGAAGACCACCGTACCGATCTCTGATCGTTGCTTTGCAGTCCACGTGTCTCGAGTGCAATCTTGCCAAATCTCAATTTTTTTCAGCTGTCAGTTGAGTACCTGTTGTCGCATTACCGTGCTGACGCAATTGCTGCTTTGCTGTGGCCGACCTCCATTTAGGAACTGCAGGCGTTTTTGGGTAAAGTTGCATACTAGTAAAGTTTTTACTGGGTGCGTCCACTGTCGCTCGGCCCCTGCCTGCATTTTTCCGTAAAAATATGCCTTTTTTTTCTGGTACACAGCTTGTGACCGAGCATCGGTGTCGCTTAAATCTGAGCTGCAATGTGCCCCGTGTGTGGCTGCTTTTTAACTGGTGACCGTGTCGCGTCGACTACAGGTGCCTCTCGGCGCTGTGTTTGTGCACAAATACGTGAACGGGTCTGAATGACCTCTCGCTTATGCTTCTGAGACGTTAACTCCATCTCTGCAGCAGTATTCTCAGAGTGAAATGCAGGCTTTAGAATCTGTGTTTGCCCTCGAGGAGTTTCACGTCTTTTTTAGGGTTCTAAGCTCCTCTTAATTGTGGATCACGGGCCGTCGGTTGCTCGTTTTAACCCTTCAGCTTCTGTGCCGGGCACGACAGCAGTTTGTTTTTAGTGGTGGGCTCTCTCTTCCTCTCCCGTTATCATTACATTATCAGATCCATTACTTGCCAATGTCGCAACAGGCCGCTGCTGACGCCGATGCCTCGTGTCGCCTTCTGATCGGGCCGTACACGGCATTCGATCTGAATGAGTCGCTCTGCTTTTATTTAGATACTGAGAACTGGAAAGCAATTAAAGGTTTTCCCATCACTAGTGCCACGATATCGTAGGCCGACGCCACGGATCCTGTACTCGGTCAGGTCGTCTCTTTTATGCAGCACAGTTGGCCGAAAAACTCCCGGTGCCTCGGATCACTTGCATAATTATTTCTCTCTCCAGCACAACTTTTCTATCTTTGAGGAGTGTCTTTTGTTAGCTACAGAGGATGCTGCTCCCCAGGCCGCAATTCCCACTTCCGTATGCCGTAACGTACTGCAGCTTCGGTACGTCGATCTTTGGGAGACCTCTCACACCGAAGCTCTGGCCCGACGGCAGGTGTATCGGCTGGGCAGCGACGGGGACATCATTATGTCGCTTATCGCCACTTTCACTCACTGTGTTTGGCAACAGGCGGCCCTGCTGGCCTCTTTTCGCCCCCGGCCGACTCCGTAGTACTCGTGTGAGCATCTACGTGTCAATTTTGATAGGCCCTTTCTAAATCAGTATTGGCTCTTTATAGTGGAGACCTGTTGCAAGTTTCCCAATGTGGCACATTGTTCCTCCACACCTGTGGTGGCCAGTATTTCAGCCCCGTCTAAGGTTTTTGCAATTGAGAGACCTGCTTATACCTCGGTTACTGATAATGAGCTCCAGCTTGTTTCTTAAGAATTTGCATCTTTTCGTCAGGCTAGTGATGTTCACCACCTCACACCTCCTCCATTTCTCAGTGGGAGAAGGAGCACGGCAGAGCCGCTTAACGTGGACCCTCCTTCAGCTGCTGCATCCGACACCGCGTTCTCCACCGTTGCCAGCTCTGTGACAATTCCAGACGGGTACGCCTGTTCTGGGTTCCTGACGTCATTGACAGTTGTTGGGGCCAGTGCCCGTGCCTGTTCTGCACTCCCGACGTGCAGACGTCCGGTCACTTCGACTGGCTGTGGCTGCACAGGCCCCCGCCCCCCCACTCCCTTGCCTGTTCCCGTTCACAGACGGTCCGGTTGCCCGTCAGTGGGGGCCACTGCTCGGCAGATCGCCGTCTGCGGTTCCCGCCTCTGCCCCCACTCTTCGACTGCTGTCGCCAGTGCGACCCGCTGCACCCTATGCCGCTGCGACCTCCTTTGCCACCGTCTCCGACGTCGCCACTGGTGCCGACCGCCGACCGCCGACCGCCGACCTCGACGGGGAAGTCACTTTGTAGTGCCGTCCCCGGCCCTGCCCTGTGGCCTCTCACGTGCCGAACTGCCCCCTCGCCTGTCCGGCAACTGCTCGCCGCGTGCTGAAGCAGCCACTGTCGTCGGGTGACGGAATGGACATCGGCACTATCGTCGGTGTTTTCCGTGACCCGTAATCTCGGTGTCCTCGGAAATCAGTGCTTTTTCGGTACCAGTTCTTTTTCGGTACCAGTGCTTTTTTCTGTACTGTGCAATTTTTTCCGTACAGTTCATTTTTTCTGAGCCACCAAAGAAACAGTATTACTTAATCGCAGACGAATGCCCGGCCTATTCTGTAACCTATATTATTGTTGTTCAGTCAATGTGTTCAGTGCCGTGCACAATCTGTAATTTATTGTACCTTTTGTGTAGATATATAAAATACTACGTTCCGTAAAGTGTGTTTGTTATTGCTGTAGCGAGAAGCATACCCGAGCTGTGCACTACAGGGATAGACTAGAAGTTTTGGACTGGATGGTGTATAGTTTTCTGTGTCGGATATATTTCTGTGAAAAAATTTGATTCTTTGCATTTTGCTTTCAATTTTGTTTAACACTTCATTTTCAGTGTTCTCTATTTTCCAGAGAGTTGCTAGCATCCACTGCCGGCAAAAATTGTGAAGTGCCCAGAAGGCGTTGTAACTGAAATATCAGATCTGAAGATGGTTCTGAATGAACCGAAACCGGTCATATGAATAATAAAAAATTTGCAATCAAGACGGATTTTAAGTAACGTTGTAGAGGGTTCCGTGTAGCTTCAAAATTTACGCACCATTGGCAGGTACGTAAAAGATTAGAGTTCAGTTCACCGGGGCAGGTACGACAGCTACCAGAGTGTGTCAGTGTCGACTATAATTAGTGCATTAGCAGGCCTCGTAGGGTATACGAGGGACGTGTCAGACGTCGAGTGGTCACTGTGCAGGACACGCAGATGCCGCGTATTCGTACGGGACGGCAGTCTCGGCACCGGAAAGAATTTCAAAGGGGCCTCGTTGTGGGTCTCTGTTTGGATAACTAGTCTGACCGTCACGAGGCGCGATTGCATTATCGTCCACAAAACACAGTGTAACCCACTGGCGTGTATGCCTGCCACCCGAGAACGAGTAACGAACTCCCCGTAAAATTCTGTCGTACTGCACCACCGGTCAGAGACTACCGGCAGCCACACTAGGGAATTACCACTGCCGTTAACACCGCAACAAAAACGGCCGTGTCTGGAGTAGTGCCGGATAGGAAAGCGCGATCTGGTGACGAATGGCACCGTCGAGGGAACTCCGATGACACGACGGTAGGTTACGGACATCCCGTTTCCTCACGTGTTACCTCTTACGCGACTGTGCTATTCTTCACCTGGGCAGCACTCGTCCACACACGGCACGTTTCTCTACGAACTGTCTGCACGGTACTGAGGTACTTCCGTGGTCAGCGAGATCCTAATATTTGTCCCCTGTAGTATTATTGTACAGTCGACTTAACAGCTCGTGCATCTGAGATGCCGATGAGAATAACATACAGAAGAAGGGAAAAGAAAATTGACGACGTGTTAGATGGTGATCATTTTGGTTTAGGAAAGGCAGAGGCTATAGAGAGGCAACTCTGACATTGTAATTGATATTGGAAGCGAGGCTAAAGAAAAATCGAGACACGTTCGTAGGATCTGTCGCCCTGGAAAAGGTGTCTGACGATGTCGAGACAGTGCGAGATGTTCTAATTCTGAGGAAAAGAGGGGCAAGCTTTAGGGAGAGACGGGTAATATACGACGTTTACAAGAGCTGAGCAGGAACAATAAGAGCGGAAGACTGAGAAGGAAGTGTTCCGATTAAAAATGGTGTAAGATAGGGATGTAGTCCTTCATCCGTAGTGTTCTACCTTACACCGAAGAAACATTGATGGTAATAAAAGAAAGGTTTCGGAGTCGAATTACAATTCGAGGAGAAAGGACATCGGCGTTACGATTTGCTGACGGTGTTGCTATCCCGAGTGAAAGTGAAGAAGAATTACACGATCTGCTGTGTGGAATGAAGCATCTAATGAGTACAGAATATGGATTGAGTGCAAATTGAAGAAAGACAAAAGTAATGAGGAGTAGCAGAAATGAGAACAGTGAGGAACTTAACATCAGCATTGATGGTCACAAAATAGACAAAGTTAAGGAATTCTACTACCTAGGCAGCAAAATAACCAATGACTGACAGAGTAAGGAGGACATCGAAGCAGACTATCACTGATGAAAAGAGCATTCCTGGCCAAGAGAACACAGGCCTTAATTTGAGGCAGAAATTTCTGAGAATGTACGTTTGGAGCACACACTGTACGGTAGTGAAACACGGACCGTGAGAAATCTGGACCGGAAGAGAATCGAAGCATTTCACGTGTCGTGCTACAGAAGAATGTCAAAATTAGGTGGACCGATAAGGCAAGGAACGAGGAGATTCTCCGCAGAAGTGGAGAGGAAAGGAGTACGTGGAAAACACTGACGAGGCGAAGGGACGGGACGATAGAACGTATGTTAAGACGGGCAATAACTTCCGTGGTACTAGAGCCGGTTGTAGCGGGCAGAAACTGTAGAGGAAGACAAAGGCTTGCAAGTACTACTCTGAGATGAAGAGGTCGGTACAGGAGAGGAATTTATGGCGGGCCGCATCAAACCGGTCAGAAGACTGACGACTCAAAAAGAACGTGGGTAGGACAAGCGGGCACGTCAGCTCCATCTCGGCGGCAGCATCTGGGGTGTCGGGGAAAGGTCACGACAGTTGTGGGCCAGCTTGCCTCGGGAGAGCGTACGACGGCTTTCTGACGCCCTTCCAGACCGGAAAAGTGCCGGTGTCCAGCCAGAGGGGGTGCAGCCTCTCACTGGCGAGTGGGCTCGTACTGCCGTGTACTCTGTGAACTCGACTCGATATTGCAATCGTGGAAAGAACATCACGTACCCTTTCGACCGGTGAAGTTTGATTTCATTTCTCATTTCATTTCCTCCTCTGCTTCTCGGTGCGTCACCTTAGTGTCAGGTAGTGTAGTTTTCCCACAATTTTGTTATCGCCGGAGGAGAACTCGATCGTCTACAATTAATTGTAAGAATTATAGTTTTGAACCTCTCGTCGGCCTAGGACTAGCAAAACATCTGGGGTACCACGTTCGATCCTTGCCACTGCTCGAAGTTCAAATAGAAAATCGGAAGCAGTGGCGGGAGAAGACTTCTGGCACGAGAAGTCGCCACCGTTCTGCCGACGCCCTCGTCGAAGAGGGCGGAGGAGCGGACAGAGAATCGGGGCCTCTCTTGTCCTCGGGGTGGGAAACTGCCCCTAAAAGGCAAAAGAATTAGCAGTGATTGACGGCACGGGGATGCCCGGAGGTTACGGAAACCGTCGCATTGAAGACACGTAATGTGTATCCGCAGAACGTGTGATACGTTTATAGGATTTGTTGACGTGGAAACAGCATTGGACAATGTAAAATGGTGGAAGATATTTGAAATTCTGAGAAGAACTGGGATAAGCTGCAGGGAAGGAAGGGTAATAAAAGACACGCGTAAGAACCGGGAGAGAAAAAGAAGACTGGAACACCGAGAACGAAGTGCTCGGATTAGAAAGGGTGTAGTTTTTTACTCCTACTGTCCAACTTGCACATCGAAAAAGGAATGACGGAAATAAAAGAAAAGTTCGAGAGTGGAATTAAAATGCAAATCGAAAGGATATCGGTGATAAGATTTGCTGACAACGTTGCTGTCCTCGGTGAAAGTGAAGAAAAATTACAGGATCTGTTGAACGGACTGAACAGTCTAATAAGTACAGAATGAGAACTGAGAATGAACTGAAGAAAGATGAAAGTAATGAGAAGCAGAAGAAATGAGAACAGCAAGAAATTTAATATCAGTATTGCGGACCATGAAGTAGATTAAGTTAAGGGATTCTGGTATCTGGGAAACAAAATAATCCGTGATGGAGAGAGTAAGGAGGACACAGAAAGGAAACTACCATTTATCAAAAAGGGCATTCTGGGCCAAAAGAAGTCGACTAGTATCAAACACAGTCCTTAATTTGAGGAAGAAATTTCTGAGACTGCCAGTTTGAAGCACAGTTTTGTATGCTAGCCTGAAATATGGACTGTAGGGAAACCAGAATAGAAGAGAATTGAAGCATTTGAGATGTGGTTCTACAGAACACAGTCGAAAATTAGGATTAAGGATATTGTCTGCAGAGTCGACAAGGAAAGGAATGTACGGAAAAGACTGACGAGAAGAAGAGACGGGATGGTAGGACTTCTGTTAAGACTACAGGGAATAACTTCCACGGTACTACAGGAAGCTGTAGAAAGTAAACACTGTAGAGGAAGACAGAGGTTGGAATACATCTGGCAGATAACTGAGGATGTAGGTTGCAAGTGTTACTCTGAGATAAACAGGTCAGCACAGGAGAGGAATTTGTGGCAGTCTGCATCGGACCAGTTTGAAGACTCAAACAGAACTGGTAGGAGTGAAGAGACATCCTGCAAAACGATACTAAATACTTTCTCTGAAAATTGCTTCAAACAGATAATTTGGAAGCACACTACTGATGTCACATATTGGGTACAATAGCAACAAATACATCTGCCCTGTTTGAGGATGTCCACACTGAAGCAGGCATCAGTGACTGTAAGGTGACTGTATAAACAGTCATTACCAAAGTACAGAGGCTGACTGAAATAAGCTGAAAGAGGACAGTGGCACGTAAAGTGCCCTCCTCCACACACCGTCGGATGGCTTGCGGAGTATAAATGTAGATGTAGATGTAGATTTACAGGTTCAGTATTGCACGCAAACACGAAATAATGTCATATTTCGAGGATAACCCGAAACATTTAACTCTGAGTATGATTTGTAGAGGAGCTGTTGTTGAAATCTGAAAAAAAACAGTTGATCGAGTAACTGACAGAGTTGGGGGGGGGAACCGTTCATGATGTACAGTGACTACTCCACAGTAGGCCGTACAGTACATGTTGCTATTAGAGGTCCCACTTACTTTCCACTATGCCAATCAAAGATATATCTACATCTACATCCACATAACTCTGTGAATGACTGTGAGGTGCATGGGAGAGAATACGTCCCATTGTACCAGTTATTAGGGTTTCTTCCTGTTCCATTCACATATGGAGCACAGGAAGAATGATTGTTTGAATGCCTCTGTGCATGCAGTAATTATTCCAATCTTATCCTCACGATTCATATACTCGTGTAGAAATCTTAATTTATGGTGTTGGAGTAGTAGTAGTAGTGGAAAGACCGCATACTTTGCACACATTTTTTATTTATGAGCAGATATGAAGTGCAAATGTAAGCACAGTATAGACACAAGGCACGATGGAGGGTGGCTACTGTACTGCTGGGAAGGTTTCTGTTTACACTTTGGGAAATCGCACTTAAAGATGCCGTGGATGCCAAAGAAGAAGAGGTCAGGATGACAGTGGCTGTTGTTTTAAAAACAAAAACAAAAGAAGATTGTATGGAGTTAGTTATTAATTAAATAATTAATTACTTATTTCTTAATTTTGGGGTACTAAAATCTGTCTGTTGATGATTTTGGGAATTGAGAGTTTAAATTTGAGTGTTTAATTGATGTGTTGAAAATACTATGGGGACTGTTAAATAGAGAAGGATTTTGAAAAGAAGTGGTTATGTGATTTCATAGCTAGTAGGTAACAAACATATCGTAACCTTCCATTATCATGGCGCTTTCCTGTAGACGGTGAAGAAGTTTGATATAGCTACGAGTGGCAGTGCATAACAGGACCACAACTTCGAGGAGCGATGCAAGTGCAGAAAGAGAAGGTAAAGGTAGTTATGAACTTACATTCGAAGAACTGATATCCTGGTTAAGTATTCCCCAACAGTGAATACCAGTGGTAACATTTCAAAGTGTAAAACAAAAGTTAGAGCTACAAAAAGAGAAATGCTAAAAGACACTTACTTGACTGTCAAAAAGCCTTCAGTGATTACTACAGCACAGCTTTCTCAAAATACCTCTCACAAGACAAAAAGATGCTGTAGTCATCTGTGAAGTCTGCCAGCAGCACTATTGTTGTCCTGACACTCGCAGATAAGACAGAAATTGAAATTGAGGATGGCAGAGCAAAAGCATAAACGGTGAACTCTGTTTTTAATGTACCTGTGTGAAGTACCATCCAGGAGTAGTGCCCCAATTTAATTCTCACACCAGTGCAAAAGTAAACAATGGAAAATCCAGGTCGGAATGTAACAATATTACGAGAAGGAACCTAGCTTCTCACCATATAGCGGAGATGCCGAGTCGCAGATAGGCACAACAAAAAGACTCGCACAGTTATAGCTTTCGGCCATCGAGGCCTTTGTCGACAATACACAAACACACCGGCAGCACCAGTGCACGATGGGAGTGGATACTGGGTGGGGAAAGGAGGAGGCTGGGGTGGGGAGGGGGACGGATAGTATGGTGGGGGTGGCAGACAGTGAAGTGCTGCAGTTTAGACAGAGGGCAGGGGAGAAGTGGGGAGGTGGGGTGGGGGAATGAAGTTGAAAAGGAGAGAAATAAAAAGACTGGATGTGGTGGTGGAATGACAGCTGTGTAGTGCTGGAATGGGAGGAAGCTGGATGGGAGAAGACAGTGACTAATGAAGATTGAGGCCAGGAGTGTTCTGGGAACGTAGGATGTATTGCGAGGAAAGTTCCCAACTGCTTAATTCAGAAAAGCTCATGTCGGTGGGAAGGATCCGTACGGCACAGGCTGTGAAGCAGTCATCGAAATGAAGGATATCACGTTTGGCAGCGTGTTCAGCAAGAGGTCGGTCCACTCGTTTCTCGGTGGCCATTCGTGCGGACAGCCAGCTTATCGGTTGTCGTGCCTACAGAGAATGCGGCACAGTGGTTGCAGCTGTGCTTGTAGACCACACGACTGGTTTCACAGGTAGCCCTGCCTTTGATGGGATATGTGATGCTAGTGACAAGACTGGAGTAGGTGGCGGTGGGAGGACGTACGGGACAAGTATCGCATCTCGGGCTATTACAGGCACGAGTCGTGAGGTGAGGGACTGGGAACGGGGGTCGTGTAAGGATGGACGAGTATATCGTGTAGGTTTGGTGGACGGCAGAATACCTCTGTGGGAGGGGTAGGAAGGATAGTGGGCAGTACATTTCTCATTTCGGGGCACGGCGAGAGGTAATCGAAACCCTCACGGATAGTGAAATTCGGTTGCTCCGGTCCCGGGTGGTACCGAGTTACGAGGGGAACGGTCCTCGTGGCCGGACGGTGGGACTTTGTGGGGTGGTGGGAGACTGGAAAGATAAGGCGAGGAAGATTTGTTTCGTTCGAGGGTGGGAGGATAATTACTGTCAGTGAAGGCTTCAGTGAGACCCTCAGTATATTTTGAGAGGGACTGCTCGTCACTGCAGATGCGACGACCACAGGTGGCTAGGCTGTACGGAAGGGACTTCTCGGTACGGAACGAGTGTCAGCTGTCGAAGTGGAGGTATTGCTGGTGGTTAGTAGGTCTGATATGGACGGAGGTACTGATGTATCCGTCTTTGACTGCAGTTCTTTCTGCAGATGAAAGGTTAGTTTGCATGTCGAGGGATTTGGGGAATGAGGTTTGAGGTTAAGAAATTCTGGTAAGCTAACAGGGGGTGGTTTGGGGGCAGTGGGGGTGGACCACGGTCGGATAGAGGAGTGAACTGAGTTAGGCAAGGTTCAATATTGGTCTCTGGTCGAGTTTGATTAGTAGGGTCGGTGGCGAAAAAGTGTTTCCACTGTAGGGACCGGGAGACAGAGAGAAGGTCTAACAAGTCCTGCACGATTTAATTTGGGAGTGGGGCAAAATGTGAGGCCTTTGGAAAGGACTGATATTTCTGTGGGACTGAGGCTTCTGGAGGAAAGGTTCGTGACTGTGTTGCAGGTCTGTTTGGGTTCTGGATTCTGTGTGGTGTTGGGAGGGAGTTTTAGAGGGTGGGGTAAGTGTTGTAGGTCTGCGAGACAGGGTTAAGTCAGCTGTGAGGGATGTGGGGGAGGTTTGGAGGTTGTTGTAGAGGTGGTGGACAGGGGTACTCCAAGGTGGGAGTGGGAAGTGAGCGAGATGGAGAGCTTTTTGAGGTGGCGTTGTGCATGTCGCTCGAGCTCCTGCAGGGCGAGAGTTTCAATGTGTGTTACGGATTCCAGGAATTTAGGATTGCATAGCAGGAGAATTTTGCGGATGGAGAGGAAGATACTGCAAGGAGGTTTGGGCTCAGTTTTGCAGGACTATGTTGGTGAGGGCTAAGGATTGGTGGAATCTGAACAGGTGGAGGTCATTGTGGAAGGAAGGGTGACAGCCAGAGATGGGTAATTTGATGGTAAGCCCATCAGGAGAATTCCATGAGCCAACCAACAATGCAGGTACAGAATGTGGGACTGGGGTCTGGCTAGGGATAAGGAAACTTTTCTGTATTGACGCAGATGGTGGTGGAGACAATGCAAAAAATTATGTAAATAATGTAGGATTACATCCGAAAAACTATGCAAAAATACACCCAAATACATATGAAAAATCACCCCCACCAGCTTTTCCGAACTGCACACGTGTGCAATACCTCTTAAGTTCCAATAATCCTCCTGGCCTCAACCTTCGTTAGCCACTGTCCTCACCCATTGAGCCCCCCTCCCTGTTCCCATTCTAGCACTACACAGCTGTACTTTTATTTCTCTCCTTTTCCGCTGCTCTCCTTCCCCCCCCCCCCCCCCCCCCCCCCCCGCCACCCCACCTCTACCTTGCCCTCCGTCTAAACTGCGGCACTTCACTGTCCGCCACCCTCACCATACTATCCCTCCCCATTCCCTCCCCTGCCGCAGCCTCCTCTTTACTCCCCCCCCCCTCCCCCCCCCCCCCCCCCCCGGTCGCCACTCCTGTCATGCAGTCATGCACTGATGCTGCTGCTTCTTGCAGTGCTGTTTGTTTCTGTTCCTTGAGACTGCAGTAGAAAGGTAGAGAGAGAGAGAGAGAGAGAGAGAGAGAGAGAGAGAGAGAGAGAGAAGAGAGAGTGTGTGTGTGTGTGTGTGTGTGTGTGTGTGTGTGTGTGTGTGTGTGTGTTTGTATTGTTGACAAAGGCCTTAATGGCTGAAAGCTATAATTATGAGAGTCTTTTTGTTGTGGCTATCTGCGACTCAGCATCTCCACTATATGGCGAGTAGCAGTGCAAAATTGTGTTAGATAAATACTAATATCAGCAGCACTGGGGAATACTTGAAATCACTGAAACTGTACAAGGCTGCATGGCCCAGAGGAATTTCTGTCAGATTCTACATGGAATTTGTGGCTGAGATAGCCCTCTTTCAACCAGATATAACCTGGAACAAAAAAGCTGGTGGAAGAAAGCACAGGTAACTTCCATCTACACAAAGAATAGCAAAAGCGACCCACACAACCACTGCCTCCACATTATCAACATCCGTCAGTTAGAGTATCATTGAATGTTTCTGAGCTCGAGAGGTATCACAAATAGTATAACCTCCGCCATGCTACCAGTAGCCTATAGACCCCAAAAACATGAGTAATGTAGATATCCTGAAAGCCATCTATCATGGCTGCCATGTAGATGCAGATTCATTTGTCATGTAAGCATTTATTAAGAAAAGTACAGTTGTATGGGTATTGAGTGTAATTTGTGACTCGAACCAGGATTTCTCGGTAGGGAGGATGCAGTGTGTTATCCTAGATGGATAGCTATTGAAAGAGTTAGAACTGACTTCCAGCATGATGAAGGAAAGTGTATCGGGATCCTTGCTGTTCTTGATGTTTATCAGTGACGTAGCAATTGATATTAATGGTACCCTCAGAAACTTTGCAGTTATCTATAAATAAAGTGCTATCTGAAAAAAGGTGCACAAATATTCAGGCAGATCTTGGTAAGATTTCAGAGTGGTATGGTTTGTCAATTTTCTTCAGATGTTTAGAAATAAAAGTAGCACCTAATGGCAGGAAATGAATGATTCACAGTCGAAGCATTTGGTAGGCTTTGTTTAATTGAAATGATACTGGAAAAATAACGGTTAGCCTACTCCAGAGATTGCTCACAAAACACCCCTATGGTCAATCTTAGAATACTGCTTAATGTATGGGACCAACAGGTCTGTTTGATCCACTAGAAAGTGTTGTGGAAATCATGAAATACATTCGTGAGGGTAACTGCCTCCAGCATGGGCTCACATAGTGTCTGTGAGTGTCTTATTACCGTGCGAACAGCCTAAAAATACGTCGCAATCTGAATGTCATGCACTTCACAGCTCCTCTGCCATGAACTTCACGGCGCTGGCGCTTTTTTTGAAAATGTCTGCATGTATATATTAAAATGTGCTTTTTTCTTCTGCTCGATTTTTTCGTCTCTGTTATCGTGGACTACTGTTTACGTGGTTTGAATGACTAATTCCGCAATACTTTACTAACGTTACAGAAACTGAGTACTTATTACGTTTCTCGAACAATTAGTTGTTTGTGCATAATATCGGTAGATAAATTCGAATAACTCAATTTTCCGCCATCGTGATTGTTTTGTTCCAGATGTTTTCTCCACTGTCCGAAAATGGCGCTCCGGAAAGTCACGTGACGGTATCGTTTTTATGTTTGAGTTTGCGGGCGGTCGTTTATGATTGCAGGAAGCCGTAAAGACGATAATATTGTTTTGATTCCGCGTACTGTTACGGGTAAGTGCCTGCACGTTGTTCTAGTTATTGTGTTATATTGAATTTCATACCATTCTCGAGGTACAGCATAGTGTGCTATCATTTTTATTATATCACTATGATAAATGTGTCCAAATTACCACATTCGCGTAGAAACAGATGCACACTGTTTTCTAAGTCAGTCGATAATTTGGAATACAGAAAAGAAAATCCACCGATTTAAACGGAAAAGTCTGCGTCTTGAAATGGAACATTTATGACGATATTTCCATGCCAACTGGTGTAATTTCGGAAAAAGTTTCCGCATGGGCATCACCAATTTTGCTGAAGTTTGTGCGAACGTGTGCACAGGTTCCTAATGTATATTGGTAATGTTTTACGATCACTAATGCACTGTTTCCGGAGATATAGTCGTTTGTTTGACCCCGTACCGCAGCTGTCAACAGTGCACCAGTGTTTTCCGGCAACTTTGAGATACAATATCCCCCGCAATATTTACAAGGCCATCATATACAAAATTTTACGCTATCGTAAAGGAAATAATGAAAAAGATTTTCTAAGAAATTTTCATATGGAAAATTTGAAGCAAAGTAGGCTGAAAAATAGACGTGCGAAAAATTAGAAGTTTAGCTTTTTATATTTCCGGAAGTATTTGCGGGATAAACATAGAGCTTTCACTCCCTAACTTACCAGTACAAGGTCTTAGAATATAGAATTTTATTCTCCTTCTGCTTTCCAATAGTTCACAAATTGAGGCCAAAGTTGATGATTCTTTTAAACCACTTTCATTAGAATGACCATATTCTAAACCATCTAAAGACTAGATTTGGTTTTGCAATGTGAGCATATAAGATCGACCAAAAACGGCGACAAGTTGGAGGGGCACTGAAAATGGGCCGATATTCCGCCGGTACTCAAATTACATTTGACGTCATCTGTTATGTTCTACACTACTTTAATACTCTTTTTGGAAGATCATACGAAATGGCCTGAAGTCTTGATGACCAAGAAATGGGCATAAGGAAAAAAGAGGGAAAGAAAGAAAGCAGTCTTTTTAGTTTTTTATGACATCTGTACAACTGGCAACTCGGTTAAAGTGAAGTGGAATAAGGAATCCAATAAAAACAATAGTTTTTCTTCTTCTTGTGGCTCTAATAATGAGACAATCACATTGGAAAAGTGTAATTTTTTTGGTTCTGTCCTATCAAAATTTCTTCCAATCAATCCCATTAGTGACATCTGGTTGGCAGTAAAGTTTTTCTCATGATATTTTCTCTACAGCAAATTAGTGAAACCTGTGTAAGCATAAGCATAGAATGGATTTCTAACCTTGGCCTCTTTGACATTGCAGAAACGTATCATCTGGCTTAGGATCCTGTGTAAAGAAGCTGTTATTGGTTAAGAAACCCACACATGCCTGCTGTTGCACAGGTACCAAGCGTTGCCCCTAGGATGCTGCGGTGCTGGTTTTCTCACTTTAGAATGGACCGGTAATTGTTAAGCCACTATGGACCGTACCGACACATTTATCTAATTTTTTGTCAGACAACTAATCTTCCACATGAAACACGAACTGTGCTAATTACATTATACCGTAAAATGGAATTTAACTAGTGCATCAATAGCACTACAGAATAAAAAGACATAACATATAAAATGGATCCATTCCATAAATGTCAGGAAGAGAGCCTTGAACTTTGGTAAAATTGTCACACTGTGACAGTGATGTGAAGCCTGAAACCTATTTATATGATGTATGCTGCTGGTGTTATGCAAAAGCTTTACTACCATGATGTCCACTACATTGGTAATGCATAGGCAATTTGTGAAGTTTATCATCAGTTTGATTCTGTAGTTACATCAGAATAATTAACTGAAATGTATCAAGATGAGTTGTGAACAGAGACTTTTTTAAGTTACTCAGGGGTCATTCCATGTCAATTCAACCAGTTTGAGGAAGTGTTCCAGCTGATAGTCTCAGATTTGGCTGAAATGTAGCACACCAATGCTACCAAGTGTGGAACACTAATGTAAAAAATTTTAAGGTTCCCTGCCAATTAGTTCCAGAATTATAGCTTGTGGAAGAAGGTGGTGTGACCTGGAAATTACAGCCCGCATCTGGCAATCTATCTTCAGATCCAACTTCACATCTTAATAACTTTGGAACTATTCTGTACAATCCAGTGAAATTTTTACAACCCAGTAACATCCATTTAGAGAACACATTCTATGAATCAAAACACCAACAACATATTTCTGAGGGAAAATAAAAAATTCCAAAATGTGATTTAAAAAATGTAATACGTTAAAAGGTACATATTGTAGGTGCCCTCTATGCCAAATATAATTCAATCAAAAAGGGTATAAATTTTTTTGTGGTAAGCTTGATTTGGGCTAAACACACACAGAACTCATCTTCCCCATATCAGTCACACAAACAGAGCTACATGCACACGAAAATACAAAAATTTGAAAAATTACCTGAAAAACATGGATTTTCTAAGTGTGATAGCACAAAAGGGTCAAGTGGTATCCAAGCCAAATTTCAAACACTGCATAAGTAGACCATAATATAATATGTGGCAAAATTTCAACTTGTTATTGCAAGGCATTTGTGTACAATAAAAGTTAACAGAGATGTATTTGGTTAAGTTTCTTTTATCACGATTTAGCAAGTAATAGTAATGATGTAGACAGCTTGTTTCAGATAGAGCTGAAGCAATTGTTGGGAACCATTAGGCAACAGAAAGTTAAACAATGGGAGTTTTCAGGGACAGAATGAGTCATTGTTAGGCAGGAACAACAAAGGAAACAAGCAACAATTACAGGTCACTCATGTTTTTAAGATTATAGTTCAGACTGGTCAGTACTGTTGTGGAAAGTCAGTATGGAGGTAAAAGAGTGTACTAGTGGCGCTTTTGTTCAAACAAGTTGCAGTATTGGTAGTGCACAAGCATCTGAATGTTATAAAACAACATATGGAACAAAATGTGGTATTCGCTTTGTACTGTATGATCTGGATGAATCGGACCAAGATTTGTTGCTATGGAGATCCGGGATACACTCTGAGGGCACAAGAACTACAGTTCCCTGAAACTTTAGTGTTTGTTATCATTATATGACAGTGTTTCAGGATAAGTATTCTTTCCTACAAAGAAGTTCTTTTGATCCATTTTGGATTCATAAGAAGACAGTGAAGTGTAGCCTTAGAGAAAGTGATATAAAATCAGTATTGAAAGTGAATCAGTGCATGGGACTTAACATGAAACCAGGACTAAAGTTATGTTCCAGGTGTGTTACACTGCTAAAAATTGAAGAATATTCTGATAATTTACATGACAGTGACGAAGAGTATCAGCCATCTAAAACCACAGTGTATGAGCAATTAAATACTTCAGTGACTGCTCTTGGTTTGTCTCCCATGAAGAGACACAAAGTTGGGAAAAGAGACAGGCCCAGCTATGGTAGAAGAAAACTACAAGAAGCTCAAATGGAATTCATCATCATCATTTAAGACTGATTATGCCTTTCAGTGTTCAGTCTGGAGCATAGCCCCCCTTATACAGTTCCTCCATGATCCCCTATTCAGTGCTAACATTGGTGCCTCTTCTGATGTTAAACCTATTACTTCAAAATCATTCTTAACCGAATCCAGGTACCTTCTCCTCGGTCTGCCCCGACTCCTCCTACCCTCTACTGCTGAATCCATGAGTCTCTTGGGTAACCTTGCTTCTCCCATGCGTGTAACATGACCCCACCATCTAAGCCTGTATGCCCTGACTGCTACATCTATAGAGTTCATTCCCAGTTTTTCTTTGATTTCCTCATTGTGGACACCCTCCTGCCATTGTTCCCATCTACTAGTACCTGCAATCATCCTAGCTACTTTCATATCCGTAACCTCAACCTTGTTGATAAGGTAACCTGAATCCACCTAGCTTTCGCTCCCATACAACAAAGTTGGTCAAAAGATTGAACGGTGCACAGATAACTTAGTCTTGGTACTGACTTCCTTCTTGCAGAAGAGAGTACATCGTAGCTGAGCGCTCACTGCATTAGCTTTGCTACACCTCGCTTCCAGTTCTTTCACTATGTTGCCATCCTGTGAGAATATGCATCCTAAGGACTTGAAACCGTCCACCTGTTCTATCTTTGTTCCTCCTATTTGGCACTCAATCTGTTTATATTTCTTTCCCACTGACATTACTTTCGTTTTGGAGATGCTAATCTTCATACCATAGTCCTTACATTTCTGATCTAGCTCTGAAATATTACTTTGCAAACTTTCAATCGAATCTGCCATCACAACTAAGTCATCCGCATATGCAAGACTGTTTATTTTGTGTTCACATATCTTAATCTCACCCAGCCAGTCTATTGTTTTCAACATATGATCCATAAATAATATGAACAACAGTGGAGACAGGTTGCAGCCTTGTCTTACCCCTGAAACTACTCTGAACCATGAACTCAATTTACTGTCAACCCTAACTGCTGCCTGACTATCCATGTAAAGACCTTTAATTGCTTGCAAAAGTTTGCCTCCTATTCCATAATCTTGTAGAACAGACAATAACTTTCTCTTAGGAACCCGGTCATATGCCTTTTCTAGATCTATAAAGCATAGATACAATTCCCTGTTCCACTCATAACACTTCTCCATTATTTGCCGTAAGCTAAAGATCTGGTCCTGACAACCTCTAAGAGGCCTAAACCCACACTGATTTTCATCCAATCGGTCCTCAACTAATACTCGCACTTTCCTTTCAACAATACCTGAGAAGATTTTACCCACAATGCTGATTAAAGAGATACCTCTGTAGTTGTTACAATCTTTTCTGTTTCCATGTTTAAAGATTGGTGTGATTACTGCTTTTGTCCAGTCTGATGGAACCTGTCCCGACTCCCAGGCCATTTCAATTATCCTGTGTAGCCATTTAAGACCTGACATTCCACTGTATTTGATGAGTTCCGACTTAATTTCATCCACCCCAGCTGCTTTATTGCACTGCAATCTATTGACCATTTTTTCCACTTCCTCAAAGGTGATCCTATTTCAATCATCATTCCTATCCCGTTCTACCTCGAAATCTGAAACATTACTGATCGCATTTTCGCCTACATTGAGCAACTCTTCAAAATATTCCCTCCATCTGCCCAAGGCATCCACAGGATTCACCAGCAGTTGTCCCGACCTGTCCAAAATACTTGTCATTTCCTTCTTACCTCCCTTTCGAAGACTGCTAATTACACTCCAGAATGGTTTTCCAGCAGCTTGACCCATAGTCTCCAACCTGTTTCCAAAATCTTCCCACGATTTCTTCTTGGATGCTGCAATTATCTGTTTGGCTTTGTTTCTTTCTTCAACATAACTTTCTCTGTCTACCTGGGTTCTGGTATGTAGCCATTTTTGATACGCCTTCTTTTTCCTTTTACAGGCTGCCTTGACTATATCATTCCACCAAGCTGTTTGCTTCATCCTACTTGTACACACTACTGTTCCAAGACATTCTTTAGCCACTTCTAGTACTGTGTCCCTGTACCTTGTCCATTCCTTTTCCAATGACTGTATTTCACTACATTCAACTAACTGGTACCTTTCTGAGATCGTTGTTATGTACTTGTGCCTGATTTCCTTATCTTGAAGTTTCACCACTCTTATCCTTCTACATATGGACCTGACCTCCTGCACTTTCGGCCTCACAATCCCAATTTCACTGCAGATTAAATAATGATCAGTGTCATCAAAGAATCCCCTGAATACACATGTGTCCCTCACAGCCTTCCTGAATTCCTGATCTGTTGTTATATAGTCAATGACAGATCTGGTTCCCCTGCCTTCCCAAGTATACCGGTGAATGTTCTTATGTTTAAAAAAGGAGTTTGAATTACTAAGCTCATACTGGCACAGAAATCCAAGAGTTGTTTCCCGTTCCTGTTGGCCTCCATATCCTCTCCAAATTTACCCATAACCTTTTCATACCCTTCTGTTCGATTTCCAATCCTGGCGTTAAAATCACCCATGAGCAGAACACTGTAATTGTCCTTTACTCTAACAACTACATCACTGAGTGCCAAATAAAAACTATCCATCTTATCTTGATCTGTCCCTTCACAATGCGAATATACTGACACAATCCTAATTTTCTTGCTAGACACTGTCAAATCTATCCACATCAGTCATTCGTTTACATACCTTATTGCAACTACACTGGGTTCCATTTCTTTCCTGCTGTAAAGCCCTACACCCCATTGTGTATTCCTGCTTTGACTCCTGACAGGTAGACCTTGTATTCTCCCACTTCCTCTTCTTTCTCACCCCTTACCCGAATGTCACTAACAGCTAAAACGTCCAGCCCCATCTTACTTGCAGCCTCTGCCAGCTCTACCTTCTTCCCAGAGTAGCCCCCATTGATATTAATGGTTCCTCATCTCATTACCATTTGTTTGCCAAGTCGTATCTTAGGAGTCCCTGGTTGGTCAGTTAGAGGTGGGACTCCGTCACCTCCAAAGGTCCGAGGCATTTTGCTCTGATTGTTGCCAGCATCATATTTAAAGTACCAGGGAAGCAGGTTGCTAGCCTTACTTGCCCCGAGTCCCATTGGGTTTTACCCCTAACGGCTGAGGGACTAACCGGTGGATTTGGTAGTCTTTGCCGTATGAGCACAAAGGTGACCATGACTCAGAATATGCCCGAGATGCCCAGCCTTATTCCAAAGTAACTGGTATCCCGACTGTCGGGACCACTTAGTTGGTCACTCATACGTTGCCCGTGGTTCATGAACTAGGACATGACTACAGGAACCCACACCATGGAATTAAAACACAAAATAGCTGACACACTAATGATGGAAGAGGAAGAACTATCTGCTCCAAAGGACCAGAAATCATACCAGAAATGCTCTGATTTGGACAAAATTGTGCATGATTTGAAAGAAAAATGTGCCATATTCACACGCCAGAAAAAAGTAACTATTCTTACCCCTTGCACCTTCCAGCTGGTCTCTTGACTACACTGCAAAGGAATTCAGTGTTTCTACATATTTGGTAAAGCAAGCTAGGAAAATGAAAGCAACCCAAGGAGTGCTTCCACAACTTCAGCAGGCTCAGGGTAAGCAATTTAGTTCAGAAATAAAGGTGCTAGTGTCGGAGTTTTATGAAAATAATGACTACAGCCGAATAATGCCTGGAAAAAAAGACAATGTAATGGTGAAAATGGGAAATGTACGTTTACAGATGCAAAAAAGACTGTTGCTATGCAACATATCATAACTATATGTAGAATTCAAGGAAAAGTATCCCAATACCGAAGTAGGTTTATCACATTTTTTTCAATCTTCGGCCAAAATGGGTTGTGCCTGTAAGTGCAAGGGGCACACACAATGGTTGTGTATGAGAGACCCATCCAAATGCTAAGCTGATGTTTGCTGCTATAAAGCATTCTGGTCTGGATTACAAAGGTGCAAAGAAGCTGCTAGTGTGTGACGTCAGTTCCAACCAGTGCATGATACACAGGTGTGAAAAGTGTCCTGGTAAGGCATACCTTGCAGAACACGCGAATAACAAACTGTACGGTGATCTCCTTATGCATGACGATGAACTTGTTTCTTATAAACGACGGACACACACGGATCGCAGCCATTTGCAATTTACTATAGAGGTGAATCAGGTGATATGTCTGTCATGAACCTGTGCGTTTTTAGTGACTGTTTAATTCGTGATGCCATCTGTTATGGCATATGTGAAAAACAAGCTGCCTCACATACATTTTGCGAAATACTTCAGTGATGGGGCAGCTAGTCAGTACAAAAACTGTAAAAATCTCAAAAATTTATGCATGCATTACCATGATTTTCAAATTTACGCAAAATGGAATTTTTTCGCAACAAGTCATGGAAAAAATGTATGTGATGGTATTGGTGCTACCATTAAGCACATGGCATCACGAGCACCCTACAGAAGGTCACATTCTGACACCTCTTCAATTATTTACCTGGGTACAGAAAAATATCTCTGGCATACAATCATTCTATGTTTCAAAAGATGAGGTGAAATCAATCGAAGAGTTGCTAAAAAGCAGACTAGAACATGTTAAAACTGTTGCGAGCACAAGGAGCCATCATCACTTCTCTCCAGTGGCCTCTGACAATGTGCAGATGAGCAGACTGTCCGGTTATAACTATAAGTTCGTGCACAACATGTGTCTTCACAGTGTGTCTGACTCAGGATTCAGAAGCAAAAGCAACAACATACAACCAAGTTGCTATGTTATTACTGTTTATGACGACAAATGGTACTTAGGATGTGTTGCAGAGTGCTGTGAAGCTGAAGGTGATGTATTTGTGAACTTCATGGCACCAGCAGGAGCAGCAAGATCATTTCATTGGCCAAATTTGGCAGACAGGTGTCGGATTCCTTTTGAACATATTCTTACGACAGTTCCAGCTCCTACCACAGTGTCAGGAAGACAGTACAATTTGCCACTCAATGTACAGAGTACAGTAGCTAAAGTGTGGGAGAACTTCTGTTCAAAGCACAATTGACTGGTTTTTACCAGTTAAGGTGCAGTAAACATTAATGATAGGTTGTGTTAATCTGTCTATATGTTGTTGCTTAGTGATTAAACAGTTGTGGGAGAGGATAAGAAGAGGCAGAAAAGTTTACAATATGTTTTTACAAAATTGTGTTGTGGAACAATGGCCAAATCACCAAATACATCTGTTAACTTCCATTGTACACAAATGTCTTGCAATAACATGGTGAAATTTTGAGATATATATTGTTATGGTGTACTTATGCAGTGTGTGAAATTTGGCTTGGATACCACTTGTCTCTTTTGTGCTACCACACTTAGAAAATCCATGTTTTTCATGTAATTTTTCAAATTTTTGTATTTTCGTGTGCATGTAATTCAGTTTTTGTGACTGATATGGGCATGATAAGTTCTGTGTGTGTTTAGGCCACATTAAGCTTACCACAAAAAAATTTATACCCTTTTTGAGTGAATTATATTTGGCATAGAGGGCTCCTACAATATTTACCTTTTAATGCATTACATTTTTTAATCACATTTTGGAATTATCATTTTCCCTCAGAAATATGTTGTTGGTGTTTTGATTCATGGAGTGTGTTCTCTAAATGGATGTTACTGGATTGTAAAAATGTCACTGGACTGTGTGGAATAGTTCCAAAGTTATTAAGACCTGAAGTTGGGTCTGAAGATAGATTGCCAGATGCGGGTTGCAATTTCTGGGTCACGCCACCTTCTATCACAAGTAATAATTCTGGAACTAATTGGCAGGGGAAACTAATACTTTGTACATGAGTTTTCTACACATGGTAGAATTAGTGTACTGAATTTCAGTCAAATCTGAGACTATGAGCTGGAGCCCCTGGTTGAACTGACGTGGAATGACCCTCAGACTTTATCTCACTTCGTACTCAGCATGACTTCTGTTATTGCTTTCCTGAGGGAGTATTAAACATCTGTAGAACACTCTAAAAGAAGTCTGCTTTACTTTGAGTACCATCGGAATATAGGGCCATTTTTGATGCTCCTCCACCTTGTCTTTTTTTGGCTTTATATGCTTGTATTGCAAAACCAAATATAGTTTTAAGTCCTTGTATTGCTAAATTATTACGTGCAAAGTTTCAGTTTTATCTCGTAATTACTTCTGAAGATGTAAAAAGCTAAACTGCACCCTTTTTTCAACTGTTTTTTTAAGTTTATTTTGGCTGTCTTACCTTAAAATTAGCCACACGAAAATTGCTCAGGAAATCTCTTTTTATTATTTATTGTAATAATTGCATTTCTCTGACTAGTGGAAGACACATGTGTACAATGACAAAGTGGAGATCAGAAATGACCAGCCTTTTGGTATAAAATACTTATAGCTACATAAACTAACAGTTTTAATAGGAATACATTTAAGTTTGAAATTTTGTATTGGGTCATTCCATGCCAAGTGGTCTAAACCTTCCCACCATCATGTCTCCAATTTTCTTCAAATTTTATCTGTAGCACTAGTCAAGTGCTAAATTAAGTTTCTCAAGATTTCAAGCCTCTAGCTGCAATACTTGCTGATCTACACCCCCTTGTCTGAAGGGTAGTAAGTTCGCATGCGCGCGACATCAGACAAAATGCCATTTTTGGGGTCTCATAAAATTGAAACCAATTCATAAGAATGGTTAGTAAGATGAGACCCTGTACAGTTTTTTGTGCTGATTCAAACGAAATTAATTATAAGATTACTGATGCAAAATCCGGTCAAACAAGTCGACTCAAAGTGTACCCCTAATTCTGTCGTGACTTAATGCGACAAATTTTGACCAATATTCAGACTGCAATAATTTCCTTGCAGATAAAGATATGGACTTGAACTTTTTACCAAGTCTTATCTTTGTGCTGGACATAATACAGCTGGATTTCCAACTACCCAGGCTTTATAGTCGCCTTGCAAAATCTCTTCAAATTTGGCAGTGTCAGCGCAAATGGCTTTATTTACCAAAGTTCAAAGCCCATTACTACAAAATAGTCAGCCTGGATTTAATTGTGAATAGTATCATCTGAAAGAGAAACTCTTGCTCTACAAGATGGATATATTTTTCTTTTGCAACGCTTCCATTAAGTGCTTATTTACTCAGGTCAAAGTATCTTATATTTTGTGTGCGCAGTGCCCTGCGTTGGTCCATGATGGCTGAGCCATTACTGGTTATCACAATAAAACCAGCATCCCCATCGCCATAGGGGCCACGCCCGATAGCCATGCAGTAACAGCCACGGGTGGGTATCTTTACTGCAGGTTCCCAAGCCTGATTACAGGGTGTCTTTACCACAGGATCCCAAGCCTGATTGTGGGTTTCTTTATGCAGGTTCCCAAGCCTGTCTTCCTCAGTTACTTCATCATTCTGGAAGCATCGTTGATTTGCAAGAGAATGCTTTCAGGAAAACTGTATTGCCGACCGGATGATGTCACTGATGGAGCTGGAATAACACCAATGATAAGTTGTTCTGGAATCCAGCAAGTATCACGTCTTAAGGGCCAATAAAATGAACTTGCAGGACCATGAGGATGCATAAAGCTTATGAAAGCATCTTTCTGTTCGACTGAGATTTCAACGATGTTTCCAATCCACCATTTCTTTTCATAAATGCAAGCAACATACTGCCCAGGCTGAAGATCCATGACTTGAACTACTACTTCAGCAGCACTAATTTTGGCCAAAAAAGATGTCGCATCATTTGAAACTCTACTGACCTTAATTGTCGTCATATCAATGGGCAAAAAATGGTGGTTTTCTCTTGTGCCAGCTAGAGTGTGCCCTTGCAGGAATCTTTCTTCTTGAGAAGCTTTTTCTTCTTCAACTTCCTCTTTGCTGATGAAAAAGAATTTGATTCCATTGATATTATCATTGCAGAAGTTGAAAAGATCTTTGGGTGTTAGAATCTGGTTTTCATATGGACGTTGCAAACTTGCTCTTGCTGCCAACCGTTTTGTTGTGCCTCCAATGCCATCACAAGGCGACTTTCCATGGCTTGTTCCAAAGAAATTCCATTCTGCTGTTATTTCAAAATCTTCTTTGTGATAGCATAAGTTGAGAAAATTCTTGAAATTCTTATATTGTGCAGCTGAACCATCACTGAAGTAGTGGATGTGGCTTATTTTGGAAAATTGCATCTTCAGGTAATTGATTACTTTTCCAATGTAAACATGGACAGTAATCGTATCGTGTCGAAGGCAGTCACTAATAACACAAAGATTCACACATTGCACCTCTTCGTTTTCACAGTAGTAGACTACAAATGGATGAACTGTTGCTTGACTGTTTTCCCAGTGAAAGCCTTGCACTGCATCTTGAACAATAAATGAATAGTTTTCAGCAAAATCCATTAGTATTATGAATTCGCCTTCTTTCAAATCAGTTTTGAGAGCTTTCAGGTGCTGGCTTTGATGCTTGGCAATGTAGTGATGACAAGACAGGTTCCAAATTTTTGCTGCAATATCTTCAACATACTCTTCTGTTGAAAGCTGCTTTGTTTCTAAAGTATCCCTGTCGGTATGAATCCATTGTTTGTACTCAATCAGTTCTTCAGGGTCATTATCTTCAAAATATGTTGCAATAACTGCTTCTACACCTTCTGGACCAGGGCAGTTTTCACAACGATGAAGCATACAATCCTTGTTTTCCAAGCTGCAAACAGCTTTGCTAAGAATTTCCTTGTAGTCTTCATTGATTGATGCACCAGTGAGCATAAGCTTGACATTTTGGTGTATTGTACAGACACAAACTGAGTGCATTCCAGCAGAGCCAACTGTAACACACCATTTTGGTCTAAGCTCGCAAAACTTTGAGAAGCCAATTTCTGGTCCATTTTGCTTCTGATAAGACACGTACATTTCCTTCAAATTGCAAAGCAACAACCGCTTTTGCTTGTACACCTTTGTTCCTGAAATTCTCACAGGCACACAGTCTTTCTTCCCTGGACAAAGTCTGCTGAATTCGTCATCTTGAAAAAAGTCATGTACTTTCTGGACAACTTCATCTGAAAGCTTCCTTCCTTGCCGATTTGCTGGAAAAGCTAGAACACCTTGCTCATTCTTCAGTTTTCTCGCTTGCTTTACCATTCTTTCTGATACATTAAATGCTGTTGTCGTATCTTTAATTGTCCAGCTTCTTGGAACCAAGGTCAATATTTGAACTTTTGTCCTACGATTTGACACTTTACATTTTTCTTTCAACTCTTCTATAAGATTATCAAGATCTGCACAATTATTGCATGGGCGACTTTTACTTGAACTTGGCTGTTCATCGTAATTGATTCCTACAGCAGCAGCAATTTGATTCCCAATTAAACTTTGTGCATCCAAGATCTTTCTTTTTGCATAGCTTTGCTTATCTCTTTTACTTAGTTGTCTTCTTTTCAATGGTGAAGCACCAATAAATGATAAACTTTTGTTGATGGCTGGTTCAGTTTCATCCGTTGTGAAATCTTGTTCAGATTGGGTTGATAGTGATGATGAATCTTCTAGCTTTTGGTTCAGTGCCGACATGCAGCGAGGGCAAAGCTTCTGACCAGGTTTTATATCAATCACTTCTTTTTTCTTTAACAGGCAAAGTTTGGCAGCTGTTTCATTATCAAGCAGTCTAAGTCCAGCTTTTACATTGTGATTCCTCTTCTTGAATGGATTGCAACATTTCTTTTGCATCGCTTGATATTCATGTAGGAAGAGGGCTTCATGGTGGAAGCAAATGATGGAATTTTCGTCAAGTTTGGCTTCTGAACGCGAAACAAGCAATTTCTGGTCACATTCTGTGAAATCACTAAACGCTTTGAATCCAGTCTTCTTAGCATAGAAGATAACATGGCACTTTGATGCAGCAGCATCTTTTCCAATTGAACAGGGGGCCAACGATTCTTCTTCTTCATTAACTTCTGACATCTCTCACTGGCCAATCACTGAATAAAACACGAATGAAATATCCAATTATATCAGTAATTCTAAGCGACTATTAAGATTCAAATTCCTAGAAATGAAGAAAAATTAGTGCATCGCGCATACAAAATATAACAACTTTGATGTGAGTTAATGAGTACTTAATGGTCGCGTTGCAAAAAAAACAAATGTCAGTCTTGTAGAGCAAGAGTTTCTCTTTTAGGTGATACTATTCACAAGCAGATTCAGGCCAACTATTTTTTAGTAATTGGCTTGAAACTTTGGTAAATTTTACCGTTTGTGCTGACACTGCCTAATTTGAAGAGATACTGCAGGGCGACCATATGGCCTGGATCATTGCAAATCCGGCTGCATTATGTCTAGCACAAGCATGAAGCTTGGCCAAAAGTTCAAGTCCATATCTTCAACTGCAAGGAAATCATTGCAGTCTTAATATTGGTCAAAATTTGTCGCGTTGTGTCACGACAAATTTTGAAGTATACTTTGAGTCGAGTTATTTGACCGGGGTTTGCATGAGTAATGTTATACATAATTTCGTTGGAATCAGCAAAAAAAACTGTACAGGGTCGCATCTTACTAACCATTCTTATGAATTAGTTTCGATTTTATTAGACTCCAAATATGACATTTTTTTTATGTTGCATGCACACGGACTAAGTACACTTCAGACAAGGGGGTCTAGATCAGCAGCTATTGCAGCTAGAGGCCTGAAATCTTGGGATACTTACTTCAACACGACTAAAGCTACAGTTAAAATTTGACGAAAATTGGAGACCATGATGGTGGGAACTTTTTTCAGTTTTAGACCACTTGGTGTGGAATGACCCTATTGTATAACATCATTTCTGTACTAATACTTGTTTCAGTTAATTCTTTAACGCATTTCAATTGGTTATCTTAAGAACGGATGTTGTTGTAGGATATTGTTCCTGTTGCACGTGGGTTGCAGTCTGCAGCCATTTCAGTACTTTTAATTCAGTGAAAGTTTCCCCTTCCGTGTGTATTGTAGTTATGTACATTACTGATCATTACATTATGTTCTGGACATAGTAAAACATGATTGTGTGCAGGATGTATTACATAGCATAGATGGTATGTATATTTAGTTTCTGTGATGGCTTTCTCTTGTTTGCTGTAGATACTATCTACAGATTAAGAGACTTGTACAGGATAGAGTAGTGTAGAGAGCTGCATCAAAGTAGTCTTTAGACTGAAGATCACATCAACACCAAGTGCCAGTGAAGGTGTAAATGAAATAAAATTTATATTATGTCAGATTCAGAAGGATGTAGGTTGCAGTAAGTACTGGGAGATGATGAAGCTTGCACAGGATAGAGTAGCATGGAGGGCTGCATCAAACCAGTCTCAGGACTGAAGACAACAACAACATATGTAAGCAAGAATTGCAGTGCCACTGTATTCTGTTTGTATTCAAGCAGATTATATGTGGCAAGATAGTTGACAGAATATTGTAATAGATTTCACTACTGCTGGGATCAGTTTGCACACCTCTACCCCAGCTGAAAAAAATCCATCCACTAGAGGGAACAATTCATTTTCATTTTAAGATGACTGTTTCTTTTCTACTGAAAATTTATCAGGATTGCTACATCACGGCCATAGAGTGGGGGGGGGGGGGGGGGGGCGGCGGGGGTGCCTATATTTCATTTTCAGTACACATTTTCAATATAGAGGTGCCCTGATTTCCAAGTAAGCTGACACATTTAGCATTGTTGCTGTTATCTTCTGTGTGCTCCAATAACTTTGATTTTTGGAACAGGAATCAAAAATGAATTGATAATCCTTACTATATGTATATTGAGAAATAACATGAAATATTCCTAGGACAGATTATTGGAAGCGACCAATTCCACTTGCCTGCTTTTACCCGTGACGTAATGGTGTGGTGTGTGAGGTCACTATGCCACGATGTGTTTGTGTTGTTTTGTGTTTGTAGATGTCATGTTGTGGTGCCCTCTGGTGGTGGATGTTGACGGTTGAGTTTAACATGTGGTATTGGGTGCAACTGAGTCTTGCTTATCACTGTGGTAACATGGGTTTATTTCAGTCTGGGTAATTAGGGCTGTAACATGAGTTTGGTAGTGAATGCTTTGTTTTCAGTGAGTTACGATTTCTTTTCCTTTTATTTGTGTGTTTGGCATTTTTATTAGGTCTGACTAGCTTGACGTTTGTCATGTTTTTTGGTGTGTGTGTGTGTGTGTGTGTGTGTGTGTGTGTGTGTGTGTGTGTGTGTGTGTGTGTGAGCGTGAGTGAGCGCGCGCAGCTGTGTGTGTTCGACCTAAGTGATTTTGTCAAAAGATTATGTTGGTAAATAATTTTTTTATGTTATATTCTATAGTGATTGTGATGTTTTGTTTGTTTTGTATTTGTGGTAGTTTTAATTATGTTTTAATTTATCTAGTGAATTTGTGGGTTTGGTTACAATGGTGTTTTCTGAGTTTTGTAGCTTGTGAAGTTTGTGGTTGTGTTTTGTTTACAAGTAGATATCAAGAGCTGTGTTTGCACTATATAGGTCAAGGGAAAAATCAGATTCCACTATTTGGAGTTTTGGGTATTAGTTTTTTAGTAACAAGGGCATCGTTTGAGCTGTATCGGTCAAGGGAAATGCCCAATTTTGGTTTTCATAGTTGGTAGTGTTGGTTTTATGGTATTGAGGGATTTGTTTGAGCTACACTGACCAAAGGAAATGTCCAATTCTGTTTGTCAGAATTGCGGATGTTGGTTTTTTGGTATTGGTGGGCTTTGTTTGAGCTTGCAAGTCAAATGAAGTGTTCCATTCCTGTTTTATTTGTGGCATTGTTTTGTAACTTGAGGTTTTTTGTCTATAATATTTGTTTTGGGATGGTGTGGTGTTTAGTATTATTACACTCGTGGAAATGGAAAAAAGAACACATTGACACCGGTGTGTCAGACCCACCATACTTGCTCCGGACACTGAGAGAGGGCTGTACAAGCAATGATCACACGCACGGCACAGCGGACACACCAGGAACTGCGGTGTTGGCCGTCGAATGGCGCTAGCTGCGCAGCATTTGTGCACCGCCGCCGTCAGTGTCAGCCAGTTTGCCGTGGCATACGGAGCTCCATCGCAGTCTTTAACACTGGTAGCATGCCGCGACAGCGTGGACGTGAACCGTATGAGCAGTTGACGGACTTTGAGCGAGGGCGTATAGTGGGCATGCGGGAGGCCGGGTGGACGTACCGCCGAATTGCTCAACACGTGGGGCGTGAGGTCTCCACAGTACATCGATGTTGTCGCCAGTGGTCGGCGGAAGGTGCACATGCCCGTCGACCTGGGACCGGACCGCCGCGACGCACGGATGCACGCCAAGACCGTAGGATCCTACGCAGTGCCGTAGGGGACCGCTCCGCCACATCCCAGCAAATTAGGGACACTGTTGCTCCTGGGGTATCGGCGAGGACCATTCGCAACCGTCTCCATGAAGCTGGGCTACGGTCCCGCACACCGTTAAGCCGTCTTCCGCTCACGCCCCAACATCGTGCAGCCCGCCTCCAGTGGTGTCGCGACAGGCGTGAATGGAGGGACGAATGGAGACGTGTCGTCTTCAGCGATGAGGGTCGCTTCTGCCTTGGTGCCAATGATGGTGGTATGCGTGTTTGGCGCTGTGCAGGTGAGCGCCACAATCAGGACTGCATACGACCGAGGCACACAGGGCCAACACCTGGCATCATGGTGTGGGGAGCGATCTCCTACACTGGCCGTACACCACTGGTGATCGTCGAGGGGACACTGAATAGTGCACGGTACATCCAAACCGTCATCGAACCCATCGTTCTACCATTCCTAGACCGGCAAGGGAACTTGCTGTTCCAACAGGACAATGCACGTCCGCATGTATCCCGTGCCACCCAACGTGCTCTAGAAGGTGTAAGTCAACTACCCTGGCCAGCAAGATCTCCGGATCTGTCCCCCATTGAGCATGTTTGGGACTGGATGAAGCGTCGTCTCACGCGGTCTGCACGTCCAGCACGAACGCTGGTCCAACTGAGGCGCCAGGTGGAAATGGCATGGCAAGCCGTTCCACAGTACTACATCCAGCATCTCTACGATCGTCTCCATGGGAGAATAGCAGCCTGCATTGCTGTGAAAGGTGGATATACACTGTACTAGTGCCGACATTGTGCATGCTCTGTTGCCTGTGTCTATGTGCCTGTGGTTCTGTCAGTGTGATCATGTGATGTATCTGACCCCAGGAATGTGTCAATAAAGTTTCCCCTTCCTGGGACAATGAATTCACAGTGTTCTTATTTCAATTTCCAGGAGTGTATATATCTTGGTTGTCCCCGCACTAAACCCCCCATTTCCCTTGGTTGTTCTGTTAGTTTCATTTTATTGGTGGAGTGAGAAGTTCTTTTGTTGTTTGTATTTTGGTTCATGTTTATTGGCACGTGTATGTAGCAATGACATCATCGTCATTTTGGATACGCTTGAAGAAGGCGTTTCTGTGACACTGATGACGTCGTGGGTCAAAGCAGTTGGGTGTAATCTGAAGATGCCCTAATGCACATAGATCTATTATTTTCTGGTAGTGAGGGACTTAAGATCAGTATAAAGATGTCATGCAGCAAATGCTATGGAAAACAAGAATTTTTAAAGCCATTCCGTATTCAGTTTCTTGTAGTCAAGTTTCACTCTGACAGGTAATCCATGTTGTAGGGAATCTGTTATTATCGCTGCATTGTGATAATAAACCTCCCCTGATGGTGTTAATGGTATCTAATGAATATTTTGTATCTTTGCGCACAATACTACACCAGCTTTTTGAAAATGAAACCTCATTGTCGTTAATGTAAATAGCTTATTTTCAAAGAAAAAGACATAGGGGATATAAAAATGAAAAAGCTGGCATACTATGCTTACTTTCATTCCATAATGTCATATGGGATTATTTTTTGGGGTAATTCATCAAGCCAAGCTAAAGTTTTCCGGGCACAAAAACGTGCAGTAAGAGTTATATGTGGTGTGAACTCAAGAACATCCTGCAGAAGCCTGTTTAGGGAACTAGGGATACTAACTACTGCTTCCCAATATATTTATTCCTTAATGAAATTTGTCATTAAAAATATATCACTTTTTCAAACCAACAGCTCAATTCATGGAATCAATACTAGAAATAAGAATAATCTTCACAAGGATTTAAAGTCACTTAGTCTTGTACAAAAAGGTGTGCATTATTCAGGCACACACATTTTCAATAACTTGCCAGCAGCCATAAAAAGCTTAACAACCAATGAAATTCAGTTTAAGGGAAGCCTAAAGGATTTATTGGTGGCCAACTCCTTCTACTCCATTGATGTATTTCTTAGTAAAACCAACTGATTTGTATATAAGTACAACATAACTTCTGCACAATTTCAGTGCAGTAATGTGTTCATTGAAAATTTGTGTGTGTGTGTGTGTGTGTGTGTGTGTGTGTGTGTGTGTGTGTGTGTGTGTGTGTGTAAGTATAATCTAACTTCTCCACCATTTCAGTGCAGTAATGTCTTCATTGTAAATAAGTGTTACAGTAGTTGTATTACATGTTTATTACCTTATAAATAAATAAAAAACTTTTTTATTTTAAATTCAGTGCATTAGTATTTGTAACCCCCCCATGAACCATGGACCTTGCCGTTGGTGGGGAGGCTTGCATGCCTCAGCGATACAGATAGCTGTACCGTAGGTACAACCACAACGGAGGGGTATCTGTTGAGAGGCCAGACAAACATGTGGTTCCTGAAGAGGGGCAGCAGCCTTTTCAGTAGTTGCAGGGGCAACAGACTGTATGATTGACTGATCTGGCCTCGTAACAATAACCAAAACGGCCTTGCTGTGCTGGTACTGCGAACGGCTGAAAGCAAGGGGAAACTACGGCCGTAATTTTTCCCGAGGGCATGCAGCTTTACTGTATGATTAAATGATGATGGCGTCCTCTTGGGTAAAATATTCCGGAGGTAAAATAGTCCCCCATTCGGATCTCCGGGCGGGAACTGCTCAAGAGGATGTCGTTATCAGGAGAAAGAAAACTGGCGTTCTACGGATCGGAGCGTGGAATGTCAGATCCCTTAATCGGGCAGGTAGGTTAGAAAATTTAAAAAGGGAAATGGATAGGTTAAAGTTAGATATAGTGGGAATTAGTGAAGTTCGGTGGCAGGAGGAACAAGACTTCTGGTCAGGTGACTACAGGGTTATAAACACAAAGTCAAATAGGGGTAATGCAGGAGTAGGTTTAATAATTAATAGGAAAATAGGAATGCGGGTAAGCTACTACCAACAGCATAGTGAACGCATTATTGTGGCCAAGATAGATACGAAGCCCACACCTACCACAGTAGTACAAGTTTATATGCCCACTAGCTCTGCAGATGACGAAGAAATTGAAGAAATGTATGATGAAATAAAAGAAATTATTCAGATAGTGAAGGGAGATGAAAATTTAATTCGAGTGTAGGAAAAGGGAGAGAAGGAAACGTAGTAGGTGAATATGAATTGGGCCTAAGAAATGAAAGAGGAAGCCGCCTGGTAGAATTTTGCACAGAGCACAACTTAATCATAGCTAACACTTGGTTTAAGAATCATGATAGAAGGTTGTATACATGGAAGAACCCTGGAGATACGAAAAGGTATCAGATAGATTGTATAATGGTAAGACAGAGATTTAGGAACCAGGTTTTAAATTGTAAGACATTCCCAGGGGCAGATGTGGACTCTGACCATAATCTATTGGTTATGAACTGTAGATTAAAACTGAAGAAACTGCAAAAAGGTGGGAATTTAAGGAGATGGGACCTGGATAAACTGAAAGAACCAGATGTTGTACAGAGTTACAGGGAGAGCATAAGGGAACAATTGACAGGAATGGGGGAAAGAAATACAGTAGAAGAAGAATGGGTAGCTTTGAGGGATGAAGTAGTGAAGGCAGCAGAGGATCAAGTAGGTAAAAAGACAAGGGCTAGTAGAAATCTTTGGGTAACAGAAGAAATATTGAATTTAATTGATGAAAGGAGAAAATATAAAAATGCAGTAAATGAAGCAGGCAAAAAGGAATACAAACGTCTCAAAAATGAGATGACAGGAAGTGCAAAATGGCTAAGCAGAAATGGCTAGAGGACAAATGTTAGGATGTAGAGGCTTATCTCACTAGGGGTAAGATAGATACTGCCTACAGGAAAATTAAAGAGACCTTTGGAGATAAGAGAACCACTTGTATGAACATAAAGAGCTCAGATGGAAACCCCGTTCTAAGCAAAGAAGGGAAAGCAGAAAGGTGGAAGGAGTATATAGAGGGTCTATACAAGGGCGATGCACTTGAGGACAATATTATGGAAATTGAAGAGGATGTAGATGAAGATGAAATGGGAGATACGATACTGCGTGAAGAGTTTGACAGTGCACTGAAAGACCTGAGTCGAAACAAAGCACCCGGAGTAGACAACATTCCATTGGAACTACTGACGGCCTTGGGAGAGCCAGTCCTGACAAAACTCTACCATCTGGTGAGCAAGATGTATGAGACAGGCGAAATACCCTCTGACTTCAAGAAGAATATAATAATTCCAATCCCAAAGAAAGCAGGTGTTGACAGATGTGAAAATTACCGAACAGTCAGTTTAATAAGCCACAGCTGCAAAGTACTAACATGAATTCTTTACAGACGAATGGAAAAACTAGTAGAAGCCGACCTCGGGGAAGATCAGTTTGGATTCCGTAGAAATACTGGAACACGTGAGGCAATACTGACCTTACGACTTATCTTAGAAGAAAGATTAAGGAAAGGCAAACCTACGTTTCTAGCATTTGTAGACTTAGAGAAAGCTTTTGACAATGTTGACTGGAATACTCTCTTTCAAATTCTAAAGGTGGCAGGGGTAAAATACAAGGAGCGAAAGGCTATTTACAATTTGTACAGAAAGCAGATGCCAGTTATAAGAGTCGAGGGACATGAAAGAGAAGCAGTGGTTGGGAAGGGAGTAAGACAGGGTTGTAGCCTCTCCCCGATGTTATTCAATCTGTATATTGAGCAAGCAGTAAAGGAAACAAAAGAAAAATTTGGAGTAGGTATTAAAATCCATGGAGAAGAAATAAAAACTTTGAGGTTCGCCGATGACATTGTAATTCTGTCAGAGACAGCAAAGGACTTGGAAGAGCAGTTGAACGGAATGGATGGTGTCTTGAAGGGAGGATATCAGATGAACATCAACAAAAGCAAAACGAGGATAATGGAATGTAGTCGAATTAAGTCGGGTGATGCTGAGGGAATTAGATTAGGAAATGAGACACTTAAAGTAGTAAAGGAGTTTTGCTATTTAGGGAGTAAAATAACCGATGATGGTCGAAGTAGAGAGGATATAAAATGTAGACTGGCAATGGCAAGGAAAGCGTTTCTCAGGAAGAGGAATTTGTTAACATCAAGTATAGATTGTCAGGAAGTCATTTCTGAAAGTATTTGTATGGAGTGTAGCCATGTATGGAAGTGAAACATGGACGGTAAATAGTTTGGACAAGAAGAGAATAGAAGCTTTCGAAATGTGGTGCTACAGAAGAATGCTGAAGATTAGATGGGTAGATCACATAACTAACGAGGAAGTATTGAGTAGGATTGGGAGAAGAGAAGTTTGTGGCACAACTTGACCAGAAGAAGGGATCGGTTGGTAGGACATGTTCTGAGGCATCAAGGGATCACCAATTTAGTATTGGAGGGCAACGTGGAGGGTAAAAATCGTAGGGGGAGACCAAGAGATGAATACACTAAGCAGATTCAAAAGGATGTAGGTTGCAGTAGGTACTGGGAGATGAAGAAGGTTGCACAGGATAGAGTAGCATGGAGAGCTGCATCAAACCAGTCACAGGACTGAAGACAACAACAACAACAACAGTATTTGTAAAATGACTCTTAGTGTTCATTAAAAATGACGATCATTCCACTTGGGACCTGTGGAATGGTACATTAGCTTATTTGTTTTAGTTGTAAATATTTGTCATGTAGTGTTGTTTTTCTGACATGTTCCACATCCTGGAGGACCTCCTCACTATGGTTCAATTGGAATGAAAGTAAATCTAATCTAATCTAATCTAATCTTAGTGTGTGAGATGGATGTAGGACTTACTTCCATGTTCTGAAGACCCTTGTGAAATCAAACAGCTGATCATAAAATGAAACTCTCATTATCTAGAGGCCACACTTGGTCAGTGAAACATCCATTTTCCACTTTGCAGTTCTTGATAGTTTTGCATATCCTACCTCCAGAAAGTCTGTCCTGTTTAGTGCTGCAGGCATTCTCTGGGCACAAAGAGAAGTGGTAGTTTCGTGCACTGTAGAAGATGTAAGGTTACATTTATGTAGTAGCTGACAGTGAAATGTATAAAAAAGGTACACAAATTATGTTGTGTCGACTCTGTAAATAAATCATCTGTTTCATCTCCCTGTTTTTAAGGGTAGCCGTGAGACAATCCATCATCTTAACTTTCTGATCAGATTTCTTATGTCCAATTAGGGCTTGAGTCCTCTCCACAGCCACACCACATTTGGCTCTTACTACTGTTTGTATGCTATGAAGTCTGTTTTCCATATGACTGTTGCACACAATATGTAATAAGTGGTTTGATTATAAATAATTACATTCTTTATCACAATCGTATCTTACTGTTACATTTTAGTTCCAATATCCATGCAGCATAAACTGCTGTTTTTATTACTATGATGTAATGCAGAATTTGCTGCCAATGTCACAGAAGTTAGTAGTAGAAATTCATTGATTGTACAGGAACTTGAATTGAGGGTAGCAAGGCAAAAATCAGCAACAATGCATTCTGTTTTCAAATATTTCTGCACAAAGAAAAATCCAATTGTATTGTCAAAGTCTAGCAGCACCACAAAGGTCATCAACTAAGTAAGTGAGTGAGTGTTATAGATACTAGCATCAATGATGTTAAGAAATGGCTGTCATTACTATAAGATTGAACATAGGTCGATGACCTGATGAAATTTCTATCATATTCTACACAGAATTTACAGTCAAGTTAGCTCCCATTTTTAACTGTAGTCTACATAATAAAAACCAGTTGTCGCATGTACAAAAGATCACCACTTAGTAGCAGATCGACGGATTTGGCTGATTTTTGTTGTTTGTGTAATTACCAGGACAAGGTTTGTATTAAAGAAAGTTTTTAGAAAATTCACCAGAAAAGTTCGAAGTTTTGATGGTATTTTTTGTATGAAAATCTCAATAATCTCAATGAAAGATATCTGATGGTCAGTTTGACAGTTCTGCTGTCACGTATTTTCGTATAAAAAAAAGTGACATTCACAGTTGCTGTCACATGTTCTCATAACAACAAATTCCTCATTGAATATTGATATATATATAAAAAAAACAACAATTGAAGGCAATATTTCAGTGTTTATTTACAGTGATCATATCTTTGGGGTGTTACAGATTTGAAATGATGTCAGTTCGTGGTAACTTGATGTGTTGCAAACACCTATTCATTGTGACATCTGTTGCCAATCGAGGTTCCATTTGGGATAACAATAAGGTCAGTGAGAGGGGGAGGAGGAGACTGACAGAGCAGGGAGGGAGAAAATGATATAAATAAGAGGAAGGAGGATGTGGACAGAGAGATGAGGGAGGAGCAGATGGACAGAGAGAGTGTAGCAGAAGTGATCCACAAAATTACTGTTCAGTATCATCGATATCTATTTTATTGCTGAAGATTGTAACATTTTCTTAATCCAAATGTAATGAGGTATCTCAAATGTAATTCCAACTGGTAATGACTATGAAAATATTGGTCACGTGAAACCTGCCTTCTGCTTTCTCTAATGATGTCTTGAAAGCCATGGATCAAGGCAATATAATAGATGCAGTATTTCCTGCCTCCTGAAAAGCATTTGCTTCAGTACAATCCTAATACTTATTAACCCATTAGCGCCGTGCGTTGCCATATGGCAACATTTGTAACACTTTTTTAAAATCGTTGATTCCACGACATCAACGAAGCAAGAGTGTTGGCAGCACTGGATGCCGTTCCGCAAGACTGTACAGATCACTACAATGCAACAGTTTTAACAATACATTTAAATTCTGCGGTGTAAGCAGTGTTGGAACTCGTTGTTTGCTGAATGACTAAGAAAAATGAAGTATAAGTTCGAGTAAGTGTGTTTTACACAGTAACTTACGATATATAATTTGGTTTTTTAGTATGGTTGTGCTTTGAATACTCACATACATATTCTTTGGAGGTTACTGCTTGCTGTGAAATAAATTACGCTCATTTAGGCCGTTTGAACGTCGGTGTTGCGCTTGTACTCAGTAAAAGGACGAATTTTCTCTTTTTTGTTTCAGAAGATGTTTCTTGCTTGCTGAGGTGCTGGAGACTCTTTATAATGACGATATTGAAGGTGATGTGTTTGTTGAGCCCCAAAATTATTTTCCAAGAAAGATCGGGGATATTTTGAGACAGCAATATACACTCCTGGAAATGGAAAAAAGAACACATTGACACCGGTGTGTCAGACCCACCATACTTGCTCCGGACACTGCGAGAGGGCTGTACAAGCAATGATCACACGCACAGCACAGCGGACACACCAGGAACCGCGGCGTTGGCCGTCGAATGGCGCTAGCTGCGCAGCATTTGTGCACCGCCGCTGTCAGTGTCAGCCAGTTTGCCGTGGCATACGGAGCTCCATCGCAGTCTTTAACACTGGTAGCATGCCGCGACAGCGTGGACGTGAACCGTATGTGCAGTTGACGGACTTTGAGCGAGGGCATATAGTGTTTTTTTCTTTTAGGTGTCAGTTTGATTTTAATTTTTGAAACGTAGTGGTCTGAATCAACATTGATGCCACGCAGCACTTTAACATTATAGATTTCTTTATGGAATTTCCGATCCACGGCCACACGATCTATCTGGAACTCTCCTAGCTTGACGTTAGGACATTTCCATGTCATTAACTTATGTGGTCTTCTCTTAAACCTGGTTGTCTTCAAAACCAATCCATTTGTAGTACAAAATTCAGTTAACTGTTCCCCATTCTCTTTTGTAAGTTTATGCACTGGCCATCGCCCCACCACACCTCAAAATTTCTTCTCTCGTCCTATCTTCGCAATACAGTCTCCAGGCAGAGTTTTAATGTTAGTTTCCGGTATGGTCCTTACTAGTTGATCAAGTTTATCCCAGAATTTTTCTGTTCCATCCTTGTCAGTTCTATTTTTAACATTAGTTGGAGCATGAATATTTATCAGTGTGAATCTTGTTTTCCACCTTAATTGTTAGCAACGCCATTCTTGAGGAATTGGATGAAAAATCCTCAATGGAATCCAATATTTCATTGTGTAGCAAGAAACCCACACCGAATTCGGGAAGATTTTCTATTACCCTTTCGCCTGGTGGTCTCTTATAAAGTCAATATCCTCCTGATTCAATCGTGTCCCGGTCGGTACTGCGTAACTCTTGGAGGGCTGTGATAACTGTGTTCTGTTGATCTAAGACATCTGTTAAATATTTCAATTTACCGACTTTCCTTAAAGAATTAATATTTACTGTTGCAAAATATGAAAATTTTCCTGGTTTGTTAAATTTTAGCACCTTCTTATGTGGAATATGTTGCATGTTTTTGTGTTCATTCAGTGCATCACTAGGCGCTCCGACTCGCCTATGTCCTCTATGTGACACCCCACCGTATCCGAACGGTGTCTTCACCCGGATAATCTCGTCGTGACTGTCCAAACTGGTGGATTCTTTCAATAGATGACTCCTCTTATTTGTTTGATTATCTGATCAATGATCAAGTGTCTGACCAAGGTCAGGGTTTACAATTCCAGATGTGATCTGGAAAGGTGATGGTTGAATTATGGATGGTGAAAAAATGAGATTGATGGAACGTGTGTTTGGTCCGTGAGAGCTATTATATTTCGCTCAAGTCCGCCAGCACGCTGGTGAGGACCCCCATATCCGCCACCTGGGACGCACCACGTAGGACTACACCTCTCCTCCTATTATGACACCGTAACAGATTCGTGGCTAATAGAAATAATAAGCTTTCAATTTTCCTGTTGTTGTTGTTGTTGGTGGCGGTGGTTTTGTGTGTGTATGTGGGGGGGGGGGGGGGTGTCATGCGTGTGCATGGGTGGTTGGGGGGGGGGAGGCATTTTGTTTGAGAGATGTGACATAGATCACTGTATGAAGAAGAAAAATAACATAGCTTAAGATGATTGTGTAAATGGTCATAGTGTAGACATATTTATATCACTGAGAAAGTGTACTATGGTGGTTTATTTATTTATCGTATAGCTAGGCTCGTGTCGCACAAGGAAACGTTTTTTTTCTTTAACAATACATATGCAGGTATTTGACGTAAAAAAAGTCACGATTATAAGGTGATTAAATTTACATACAAGTATTTACAAAGAACAGAAGGTCACAGGCTTGCTGAACACACACAATTGATGCCTTAGTTGCTAACAGGAGCTCCTCCAGATAGGAAAGTGTCAATTTGGGCATGTTTATATTACGTGCTAAGCAGTTTGTTGTTCTCCACCACAATCCCCATTTGTACACGGAGTGAGCACGTCTTTCCCTATTTGTCCTTATTCTATCGAGTGCACACAATATCTCGCGACCACCTTCGAAACCCTAGTGGCCCAGTCGAGATGCGGGACACCTTCAGCCGTTCCGGTATAGCGTCGTTCTGCCTCATTTCTGTCCGTCAGTCCACTGTTGTCGCTCCGTTGTCTGTCAGAGATTTTGCGCCTCGTAGAGGTGGGTGATGAGAGTGAAATATGCTTTTACTGATTACAGAAATGTTCCCGTGTACGGGGAGATAAGGATCGTCAGCTATTTTTGCAAACTCCTGCTCGAGAGCAGCTTCACAGTGCAAAAGTGGGGGAGCTATATGGCGGAAAATAGGCAGCCAGAAACTTGAAGTATTTCTTACGTTCCTATGACGATGCGCACAGTCTGGTCGAGTTGAGTACCGACGAGTGTGGTCTGCCACAGGACGCATCAGTCCAAGAGCAGATGTCCTTGATGTTGTAGCTAATTATCCCCGTGTCGTGCCACAAAGTTTCTGCAGGATGTTGTTTCTCGACTTCATCTTAATGGCAGTTTTCAGCAAGTGCTCTTGGAAGCTGAGCGTCCTATCCAGAGTGATCACTGGACTTTTGTTATGGCACAGCTGTTTCCCTTCAAAATATACCTTTATCTCCTTGTTTGTGAGCTTGTTATGGTGGAAGCTGGTGACTTCTGTTTTGGCAGCATTTGGTTGTAACCTCCAGTTATGGAAGTATTTGCCAGCAATTCGTAGGTCTTCAGTCGGGACAGACTCGGTAATGCCTGGGTGTTTGTGGGTTGCAGTGAGAGCCCAGTTGTCAGTGTATCCAAATTCCCTCGACGCTTCTTAGACACGTCTGCTTTATAAACGAAAAAACAGAAGAGGGGCTAGCACTGATCCTTGTGGAAGGCCATTATTAACCTTCCGTAGAGGACTCATTTTGTCACCCGTTAGAACTCTGAAGCTAAAATTACTTAACATAGCATTGATGAAGTTTCCAACTTGAAGGCGTGGCGTGATTCCTTAAAAGTTTGAATATAACCCCTTGTCTCCACACAGTATTGTAGGCCTCTGCAATAGCTATAAACAGAGTTGAAGTATTTTGTTTTGGAATCCTGCTTCAGTACAAATTGTCAGTGAGACAATCTGGTCAGTGCAGCTGCGGTTTGGGTAAAATCACGCTTGTTTGGCAGGCAGGTTTTGGAAAATTTTGCAGCTGATTCCGTTACGCAATATTCTTTCCAAAAGTTCGTATACTGTGCTAAGTAAAGCAGTGGGGCGGTAACTTTGCAATTTGTCGTTTAGTTTACTCGGTTTTAAGATGGCTATAATTTTTGTTCTTTTCAGATCGTGTGGTATGTTACCAGTTTGGAGGGTATCAATAAAGAATGCTGCTAGCAAATTTTTTACATGCCTTCCACTGTGGAATTGGAATTTTGAACAGATGCCATCAAATCCAGTTGCCTTTAGTTTGACTCAAGTTTACAGGCTAGTTTGAGAGTCTTCAATTCCTTTTTGACCTCAATTGTATGTTATTGGGTCTTAGGAGTTCTAGAGGTGGTCACAGTGTTATTTGCTACTAGCCCGGGTCTAGTCTGACCTCCAATCTTTCTCAGCAGGAACCGGGCTTTTGTGCTCGAGCTGCAGAAGCCTGAGGTCTCGGCTGTTTCAGCCCACTGCATACGACTAGCTGTGTCAATACTGTGCAGAGGTTCGTCAACTAATTCACAGTCACTGTTGTCGCAAAACTGTTTGTACAGAGTATCACACTTTTGTGTCTTCCAGGTATGTATTCCTTTCAGAAGCCCCTTGGGATACATTCATTTGCTGTGGATAGTATAGCCCCAGTGAACCTCTTATAGTTTGTGCTTATTGGTGGGATCCATCCCACACATTTTTTCCAGATTTTCAAAATAATGCAGACCTGTCGGCTCTTTTAAAATTCTATCTAGGTCTGGGAAATGATGATATGACAGATATGCTTGTACGTAATTTGAGAACCACTGGGCAGTTTTAGTTGACACATTCAACATACAGCAACTCAGCACTGTCTTGCATATTGCCTTTCTGTACATATATGGGCACAGTTAACACTCTCCATTCATATGGTGGGAGGGGGGTCACCGTCCGGCCATCCCGATTTAGGTTTTCCGTGGTTTCTATGGATCACTTTAGGCAAATGCTGGGATGGTTCCTTTAAAAAGGGCACAGCCGATTTCCTTCCCCATCCTTCCCTAATCTGAGCTCGTGCTTCTTCTCGAATGACCTCGTTGCTGACGGGACGTTAAACACTAATCTCCTCATCCTCCTCCTGTCATATGTGATACTCTCTTCTTTATAGATGTGCCTCACCAAGCCCCACAGTAAATCTACTCCAGCTTTCTTTTTTTCATTCAGGACATTCTCAAAGTATTTTTTCCATCACTCCTTAATCTTGCCCTTACCTCAGAATACCCCCCCATGAACTGTGGACCTTGCCGTCGGTGGGGAGGCTTGCGTGCCTCAGCAATACAGATGGCCGTACCGTAGGTACAACCACAACGGAGGGGTATCTGTTGAGAGGCCAGACAAACGTGTGGTTCCTGAAGAGGGGCAGCAGCCTTTTCAGTAGTTGCTAGGGCAACAGTCTGGATGGTTGACTGATCTGGCCTTGTAACAATAACCGAAACGGCCTTGCTGTGCTGGTACTGCGAACGGCTGAAAGCAAGGGGAAACTACAGCTGTAATTTTTCCCGAGGGCATGCAGCTTTACTGTAGAGTAGCATGGAGAGCTGCATCAAACCAGTCTCAGGACTGAAGACCACAACAACGACAACCTCAGAATACAGATTCCGAGAAGAGGGTAAGATTGAGGAACAGTGCAGAAACTACTTTCCAGTACTTGCCACAGTTGGTCAGACGTATTTGAAGCGACCTACCATATTTAGGCTCTTCTTTCATCTTTCAGGAATGACAACCGCTGAGAATAATCGGAACAGTTTCTTATCTCCTGCTTATGTGGAAGCGCTAGCTGCTGTAATGAACCGAGGTCAAATCCATTAGCAGAAGCTACTTGACTGCCTATTATGCCTTGTGATTTATTAAGTGTCCATTTGATATTACTCAAAAACCAGTACTAAGCAAAGAAAGGGAAGCTGAAAGATGGAACGAGTATAAAGACAATCTATATAAGCGAAGTGAACTTGAAGGTAGGAGAAGGGGAAGTAAATGAAGATGAGATAGGACATGTAATATTGGGTGAAAAATTTGGTAAAGCACTGAAAGACCTAAATCAAAACAAAGCCCCTACTGTAAATGACATTTCCACAGAACTATTGATACCGTCGGGAGAGCCAGCTGTAACAGATTTATTCCACTTGGAGTGCAAGATGTATGAGACAGGCAAAATATCATCTTACTTCAAGAAGGTATAATTCCATTTGTAAAGAAAGCGGGTGCTGACAGATGTGAATATTCAAAACTATCAGTTTAATAAGTCGTAGTTGCACATTACTAGCACAAATTATTTACGGAAGAATGGAAAAACTGGTGGAAGCTTATCTCAGGGAAGATCAGTGGATTTGGCAGAAATGTAGGGATGTGTGAGACGATACTGACACTATAAGACTTACCTTAGAAGGTAAGTTATGGAAAAGGAAACCTTTGTTTACAGTTTTAATTTGGAGAAAGCTTTTGACAATGTTGACTGGAACACATACTTTGAAATTCTGAAGGTGGCAGGGATAAAATACAAGGAGCAAAAGGCTGTTTACAATTTGACAGAAACCAGATGGCAGTTACAAGAATCGAGGGGCATGAAAGGGAAGCAGTGGTTGAGAAGGGAGTGAGACAGAGTTGTAGCCCATCTCCGATGTTATTCAATCTGTACATTGAGCAAACAGTAAAGGAAACAAAAGGAAAGTTTGGAGTAGGTATTTAAAATCCATGGAGAAGAAATAAAACTTTGAGGTTTGCCAATGACATTGTAATTCTTTCAGAGACAGCAAAGGACTTGGAAGAGCAGTTGAACGGAATGGACAGGGTCTGGAAAGGAATATATAAGATGAACATCAACAAAAACAAATCAAGGATAATGGAATGTAGTCAAACTAAGTCGGGTGATGTTGAGGTAATTAGATTAGGAAACGGGACACTTAAAGTAGTAAAGGTGTTTTGCTATTTAGTGAGCAAAATAACTGATGATGGTCGAAGTAGAGAGGATATAAAATGTAGACTGGCAATGGCAAGGAAAGCGTTTCTGAAGAAGAGAAATTTGTTAACATCAAGTACGGATTTAAGTGTCAGGAAGTCTTTTTATGGAAGTATTTGTATGGAGTGTAGCCATGTGAAACATGGATGATAAACAGTTTAGACAAGGAGAGTATAGAAGCTTTTTAAATGTGATGCTACAAACGATACTGAAGATTACATGCATAGTACATTTAACGAATGAGGAAGTACTGAATAGAATTGGGGAGAAAAGAAATTTGTGGCATATCTTGACTAAAAGAATGGATTGGCTGACGGGACACATTCTGAAATATGAAGGGATCACCAGCTTGGTATTGGTTAAAAATTTTAGAGAGAGACCAAGAAATGAGTTTAGCAATCATATTGAAAATGATGTTGGTTGCAGTACCTATTTGGAAATGAAAGAGGCTTGCACATATGGTAAAGTAACATGGAGAACTGCATCAAACCAGTCTTTGGTCTGAAGACCACAACAGTGATATTGCTGTAATCTTTAAATTCCAAAATTGCAACTAATTCTATCCACAAAGCATGAATGTTGTTTCCACTGTGTAAATTCAAAACATGTGATAAATGTTTACAAGACTTATTTTTCCGTTTTGTCTTTAAACTGTGTTACTCTTTGGCTGATAAGGGACCTTATGAACTGGCCTCCTTTGATTTTCTTCATACATACAGAATTTGAAGCTCTGTTGCTGTAGCTGTACATCTGTTTTATGAAGTGGGATGATGTGATGCTCACAAAACCTCTAAATAGCCATTGAAGATTAGAACAACTAGTGGCATTAAGTACAAAACATATCGAGGTTGTTGACGATGCCACCGGTAGCTCAGAATGTAGCAGACAAGCCTTATAACCATAAACTCTTGTTTGGCTCTCACAAATAGCAAACATTTTTATTTAATTGTACTAAAATTCTGTATTTATTACCAAATTGAATTGTTAGTTTACAGAAATTGAATCATAATTTTTTGATAAAAAATACATGTACTTATATTTAATTACTAATCGCGTCAAATGTGAGTATTCACATTAAATTAATATTTGGCACAAAAATGTGGAACGTCAAATAGAAAATATACTTTTTTTTATTTCTAGAGTTTGAACCGTAGCAATAGCAACACATTTTCCATAATCCACATTGCTGGGGTGGGGATGGGGGGAGGAGGAGGAGGAGGAGGAGGAGGAGGAGGAGAGAGAGAGAGAGAAAGAAAATCATTAATTGTTGTTGACTTATATTTACGTAATACTTTTTACGTAATACTTTTTAAAGCCCCCCATGAACCATGGACCTTGCCGTTGGTGGGGAGGCTTGCGTGCCTCAGCGATACAGATGGCCGTACCGTAGGTGCAACCACAACGGAGGGGTATCTGTTGAGAGGCCAGACAAACATCTGGCCTTGTAACAGTAACCAAAACGGCCTTGCTGTGCTGGTACTGCGAACGGCTGAAAGCAAGGAAAAACTACAGCCGTAATTTTTCCCGAGGACATCCAGCTCTACTGTATGATTAAATGATAATGGCGTCCTCTTGGGTAAAATATTCCGGAGGTAAAATAGTCCCCCATTCGGATCTCCGGGCGGGGACTACTCAGGAGGACGTCGTTATCAGGAGAAAGAAAACTGGCGTTCTACGGATCGGAGCGTGGAATGTCAGATCCCTTAATCGGGCAGGTAGGTTAGAAAATTTAAAAAGGGAAATGGATAGGTTAAAGTTAGATATAGTAGGAATTAGTGAAGTTTCCTGGCAGGAGGAACAAGACTTTTGGTCAGGCGAATACAGGATTATAAATACAAAATCAAATAGGGGTAATGCAGGAGTCGGTTTAATACTGAATAACAAAATACGATTGCGGGTAAGCTACTACAAACAGCATAGTGAACGTATTATTGTGGCCAAGATAGACACAAAGCCCATGCCTACTACAGTAGTACAAGTTTATATGCTCTGCAGATGACGGAGAAATTGAAGAAATGTATGATGAAATGAAAGAAATTATTCAGATAGTGAAGGGAGACGAAAATTTAATAGTCATGGGTGACTGGAATTCGTCAGTAGGAAAAGGGAGAGAAGGAAACATAGTAGGTGAATATGGATTGGGGGGAAGGAATGAAAGAGGAAGCCGCCTTGTAGAATTTTGCACAGAGCATAACTTAATCATAGCCAACACTTGGTTCAAGAATCATAAAAGAAGGTTGTATACCTGGAAGAATCCTGGAGATACTAAAAGGTATCAGATAGATTATATAATGGTAAGACAGAGATTTAGGAACCAGGTTTTAAATTGAAAGACATTTCCATGGGCAGATGTGGATTCTGACCACAACCTATTGGTTATGAACTGCAGATTGAAACTGAAGAAACTGCAAAAAGGTGGGAATTTAAGGAGATGGGACCTGGATAAACTGAAAGAACCAGAGGTTGTAGAGAGTTTCAGGTAGAGCATAAGGGAACAATTGACAGGAATGGGGGAAAGAAATACAGTAGAAGAAGAATGGGTAGCTCTGAGGGATGAAGTAGTGAAGGCAGCAGAGGATTAAGTATGTAAAAAGACGAGGGCTAATAGAAATCCTTGGGTAACAGAAGAAATATTGAATTTAATTGATGAAAGGAGAAAATATAAAAATGCAGTAAATGAAACAGGTAAAAAGGAATACAAACGTCTCAAAAATGATATTGACAGGAAGTGCAAAATGGCTAAGCAGGGATGGCTAGAGGACAAATGTAAGGATGTAGAGGCTTGTCTCACTAGGGGTAAGATAGATACTGCCTACAGGAAAATTAAAGAGACCTTTGGAGATAAGAGAACCACTTGTATGAATATCAAGAGCTTAGATGGCAACCCAGTTCTAAGCAAAGAAGGGAAGGCAGAAATGTGGAAGGAGTATATAGAGGGTTTATACAAGGGCGATGTACTTGAGGACAATATTATGGAAATGGAAGAGGATGTAGATGAAGATGAAATGGGAGATAAGATACTGCGTGAAGAGTTTGACAGAGCACTGAAAGACCTGAGTCGAAACAAGGCCCCAGGAGTAGACAACATTCCATTTGAACTACTGATGGCCTCGGGAGAGCCAGTCATGACAAAACTCTACCATCTGGTGAGCACGATGTATGAGACAGGCGAAATACCCTCAGACTTCAAGAAGAATATAATAATTCCAATCCCAAAGAAAGCAGGTGTTGACAGATGTGAAAATTACCGAACTATCAGTTTAACAAGTCACAGCTGCAAAATACTAACACGAATTCTTTACAGACGAATGGAAAAACTAGTAGAAGCCGACCTCGGGGAAGATCAGTTTGGATTCCGTAGAAATGTTGGAACACGTGAGGCAATACTGACCTTACGACTTATCTTAGAAGAAAGATTAAGAAAAGGCAAGCCTACGTTTCTAGCATTTGTAGACTTAGAGAAAGCTTTTGACAATGTTAACTGGAATACTCTCTTTCAAATTCTGAAGGTGGCAGGGGTAAAATACAGGGAGCGAAAGGCTATTTACAGTTTGTACAGAAACCAGATGGCAGTTATAAGAGTCGAGGGGCATGAAAGGGAAGCAGTGGTTGGGAATGGAGTAAGACAGGGTTGTAGCCTCTCCCCGATGTTATTCAATCTGTATATTGAGCAAGCAGTAAAGGAAACAAAAGAAAAATTCGGAGTAGGTATTAAAATTCATGGAGAAGAAGGAAAAACTTTGAGGTTCGCCGATGACATTGTAATTCTGTCAGAGACAGCAAAGGACTTGGAAGAGCAGTTGAACGGAATGGACAGTGTCTTGAAAGGAGGATATAAGATGAACATCAACAAAAGTAAAACGAGGATAATGGAATGTAGTCGAATTAAGTCGGGTGATGCTGAGGGAATTAGATTAGGAAATGAGACACTGAAAGTAGTAAAGGAGTTTTGCTATTTAGGGAGTAAAATAACCGATGATGGTCGAAGTAGAGAGGGTATAAAATGTAGACTGGCAATGGCAAGGAAAGCGTTTCTCAGGAAGAGGAATTTGTTAACATCGAGTATAGATTTAAGTGTCAGGAAGTCGTTTCTGAAAGTATTTGTATGGAGTGTAGCCATGTATGGAAGTGAAACATGGACGATAACTAGTTTGGACAAGAAGAGAATAGAAGCTTTCGAAATGTGGTGCTACAGAAGAATGCTGAAGATAAGGTGGGTAGATCACGTAACTAATGAGGAGGTATTGAATAGGATTAAGGAGAAGAGAAGTTTGTGGCACAACTTGACTAGAAGAAGGGATCGGTTGGTAGGACATGTTTTGAGGCATCTAGGGATCACAAATTTAGCATTGGAGGGCAGTGTGGAGGATAAAAATCGTAGAGGGAGACCAAGAGATCAATACACTAAGCAGATTCCGAAGGATGTAGGTTGCAGTAGATATTGGGAGATGAAGAAGCTTGCACAGGATAGAGTAGCATGGAGAGCTGCATCAAACCAGTCTCAGGACTGAAGACCACAACAGACCACAACAACACTTTTTAAAGAGGTACTGATATGTTAGTTGGGCGCAGAACATGAAAATATCTTCACACACTTTCAGTGGTGTGTGCTACTGAGTGGGGGCTGGGGGTCTATTTAATGGCCGTGTTAAAAGAAATTTAAAAAATGCCAGTTTCGTTAACTGTTGTTGACTTTTACTCATGACATACTTTTTAGATACCTTTTGATGTGCCAATAAGGTGCTGAAACTGAAAGTATTGAACATGACATTCACTGAGGAAAGTGGCACGTACTAGCAAGGCTTAAATTTTTGAGTTATGTTTAAAAAAAAAATTTAATACATTTATGGAATCAGGAATTCATAGAAAATGATAAATATTTTTTTCGAAATTTTAAAATGTACCGACTAGATTACAATAATTGCAAAAGATGAGCAGAAAGGACCACCATATCTCGTAATTAATGTGCATTTTTAATAAAAGTAAATAAAAAAGTTGCAAGGTACTAGTAGTGATGTTTGAACTAGCTGTGTTATGGACACAGCTACCAGTTAATTTTTTAGTGTGGTAGAAATGTTCTGTATTTAACAGCACATGGAAATCTTAATATTCAAAAGGGATTTCTCCAAGTTTTTGTGAGGATTGCATGTTATTTGTTTAGTGCACTGACCTTAAAATCCTGTAAGTATGAGTTCCCTCATAATTTTTATTAAATTTGACTGTTTATGTGACTTTTTCCTCCCTTGCCTTGCCTTCGTAGCGATTCCCAGTAAAGAAATGTGCAACTCTCAGTTAACTTTTGATATACATAAGTTTAACCACTTCTTCAACAAGGAAATTACTGTTTCAGAGATATGGCAACACTGGGAGAGCCACAAGGGGACTTCCGTAATTACCGAATAAGTGCAGTTGCCGAGTCTGAAGATAGTGACGAGGACCTAGAAGGTAAGAGCTCGTGTTCTGAAAAGTGCTGTCGCAAAAGTAGTTGCAAAATAAATGGTGAGGAACAGTTCCCTCAGTACCTAGTTTGTACACGAACTGATGAAGAGTAATCGGTTGTGACCATAAAACCGTTGTTTTTTGTCGAGTATATTAAGAACAAATTTGGGAAGTAACCTGAATCGGCAAATTGTGAAGTGGCTCCGTCTCGATTTAAAATAGTGATTCCCGTTCGGTCACAGGCATTGCCCTCCTGTGAAGGATTCGGTAATATTCCCGGCAGCTCACGAGAGCCTCGACTCTCTCCCCTCCTCGTAAACAGATGAAGAACGATACACAAACTCGGATCGACAAAATGTCCCCGGCGAATGCCGTGGCTCACAGTGGCCTCTATACGAGGTTATTCGTAAGTACCTCAGAGTTTCGGAAAAAGACCACTTACAGATTAAGAGACGTACAGAAAATAGACACCTATCGGTAGATTTCTCCAGGTTTTTAACTCACATTAACAGGTGCTCACCTGTGGCTACCATTACTGTGGCACGGCAAGTGTCTAAAATGTTCCTAAATTGGGTTTTAATAACTACACCGGGTAGAAGTTCACGACGATTCTTTATTCCTTTCAGGAGGGTATACCGAGAACAAAATTTACACGGGGAACTACCTTCCACGTACGCAAACAGTCTGGACTCTGGCTAGTGCCCGAGAGTCAGACGGAAAATAAACAACCTACACGGACAGCACTACAAACGACGCTTCACTTCGGACCGTCGTCTATTTTGCCGGCACACCGACGAGAGTTATCGAGGGAAGAGACGTGCCGCCCTCTCTGCACACGTGACTGGCAGGGTCGTGGCTGTGCGGTACTGCAGCGGCCTCTGACTACAGTCGGTGAGGCTCCTCGCTCCCTGTACTCCTCCCGGTGATGTGCCAGTAACTTACGCTTCCAGAGATGTCATGGCCGCGTGCGTGAGCGACGCCGTTCCTCGCCTGTGCGGCGTAGTTGTCGTGCGAGTTGTAGATGGCGCACTGTAGCACTGTGCCAAACTCTTACCGTTCGCATCCCGACGTTTTGCTGTTGATATTGGTGACCGCATTAGTTATTCGTCCGTGTTACTCTTACAAATTAAATGCCAGTTGAGGCTGAAACACGTGGTCATTGACATAACACCATTAGAAAAAAGTCATACGAAGTTGAGTCAGGTTATCGTGGGAGCCACCGAAGGGGAGGACAGTCACAATATTTGGCATGTTCAGTCAAACAGTGAGGCAGTGAGGCACTAAAGTGGTAATGAAAGTCTGAAAGAAAGTGTGATGGAGCACAGTCTTGTTGCAAAATAAACTCTCCACTGTCTTGTCGTAATTTTGACATAAGCAATTGCTGCAGTGGGATACACAAAACCAGTCATAGTGTTCTCAGCAAAGAAAAATGGTCTGTAAGTTTTGAAGAGGACACTGAACAAAACACGTAGACTTTAGACGAATCATGAACGTGTTCCACAGTCTCGTCAGTTTTAGAACGTATGTGATTGTGGGTGAATTTGAGAGAGTGAGTGCAACTTTGTCTCAGATTACTTCTTACCTCTTTTATCACATTGCATTTTGACTACTTTTCATACGTGTGCTGATAACCTCGCCATTGAACTCCCCTCTCCCACAAATACCCACATATCCACTATTTAGTGTGGGTGTTCTGTGCCCCAAACTCAAACATTGTGGCAATTCACCTTTTCAGTTATGTCCCTGAAAACCAACTTCTTCCTTCAGTAGCCACTGCCAGTCACTGCAATAGTCAGAACGAAGATTAGTGTCCCAGATAGTCAGCACGTGCATGCTTTGCAAGTCTGACAGACTACTGAAAAAGTTACTCCTTGACAACTCTTTTTATTGCGCAGAAGAATTTCTGTTATTGTAATGTGTAAAAAGTGGTGGGTATGAATTGATCTCATATCCGTGTATTTTAAAAAAAATAGAAAAAGAAAACCTATAAATATTCAGCCTATAGCCATATTTACAGGGCGTATTCAGATAGTGAGCATACTAGATTTTTATATTTTTTAGAAAAAGTGTATTTGAAAAAATACAGGATATTGTTGATACACTTATTAGCTATTTTTCCACATAATCACCATCCCATTCAGTGCATGTAGTGAACTGTGGCACAAGCTTCTTAATGGCTTCCTCAAAGGACCATCCTGCCAGCTGTTTTCCACACATCAGAAACTCGTTCCGCACCTGCCCGACGGTTGAAATTTTAATTCACTTGTGTGCCTTCAGGGAGGTGAAAAGATGATGATCTCAAGGTGCCAAGTCAGGAGAATATGGGAGATGGTTCAAAGCATTGCAACCACACAAGTTCATAGTGTCTTGGTGGTCAAGGCTGTGTGAGGACGGGTGTTGTTGTGCAACAAGCACAATCCTCTAGTCAGCATTCCCCTCCTTCTGTTTTGAATGGTCTTTTTGAGACAGAAATTCGACCAAAATGATGCCTTTTTGGTCCCAAAACACTGAAACCATGATTTTTTTAAATCCAAAATTGTAATTTTGAATTTTTTGGCAGACGGGGAGTTGGGATGTTGCCACTGTGACGACTGTTTTTTTTGTCTCAGACGTGGAATGAGGCACCCGCATTTCATCTCGAGTCACAGTGGAGCTGAGAAAATCCTCACCTTCCAATTCGATTCGAGTCACTCGAGAAACTTGCGGGTGCTATTGACCCAGTTTTTCTTGTGCTGCTATGTCAGCTATTTCGTGATCTGTCTTACACACCGTTTCTGCTGTCCCGTGTTTCTGCGAGTGTCTGTTATAAAGTGTTCCTGTGATGCTTGCTCTGGTCAGGGGATCCCCCTCTACCACTCAGTGCTGCAAACCCTCAAAAAACAGAAACTCACTGCCCGTTACGCTTACAGCAAATGTTTTTCTTTACAACACCTAAGCAGCTATTCTCACGGAATGTGTTATACAGCCAGTGTATTATTTTGTACTAGATCTTTTACCTCGTACTTAGCATGAAACTGTTGCTGAAACATCACAGATTAATCACATTTAGCAAATTTGAGGGCACAAAACCTCACACATCACACATCACTCCATTATACACCGTGTTCTGACACACTGTCTCCCTAGAGGTGCAGTCTGCATATGCACCGTGGGGTGAATTACGGATTGAAACTTAGAGATACGCTGTGCACTCTGAGTGGTGTCTGCTTTCTGTATGTCTTGTAGCTTTTGTACAGTCATCTTCTGAAAGCACAGAGATCCTTTTGAATAACCCTGTATAACAAACAGTAGATACTATTGCTCGTAATGTTCCTGCTCGTCTATTTCTCGAGTACTGAATTTGTACAGAATTTAAATGTAATTGCAGTTTACTCCATGATCGTGAGTGTGTTGCAATGTGTGTAAAACTTCCTGGCAGATTAAAACTGTGTGCCCGACCGAGACTCGAACTCGGGACCTTTGCCTTTCGCGTCTCGGTCGGGCACACAGTTTTAATCTGCCACGAAGTTTCATATCAGCGCACACTCCGCTGCAGAGTGAAAATCTCATTCTGGAAACATCCCCCAGGCTGTGGCTAAGCCATGTCTCCGCAATATCCTTTCTTTCGGGAGTGCTAGTTCTGCAAGGTTCGCAGGAGAGCTTCTGTAAAGTTTGGAAGGTAGGAGACGAGGTACTGGCAGAAGCAAAGCTGTGAGTACCGGGCGTGAGTCGTGCTTCGGTAGCTCAGATGGTAGAGTACTTGCCCGCGAAAGGTAAAGGTCCCGAGTTCGAGTCTCGGTCGGGCACACAGTTTTAATCTGCCAGGAAGTTTCATATCAGCGCACACTCCGCTGCAGAGTGAAAATCTCATTCTGGAAATGTGTGTAAAATTATTCAGGAAGATGAAGTGCAATACGTATTGTACTTACCTTTCCGGATCCATTCTCTTGACAGTTGTCGATCGTAGTTGTGTCATTAATTGCCTAGATTTTTGCTGTTTTGCATACAGTGTGGAGACCTGGTCAGCTTTTAATTAATTTCAACATCCAAATTCATTCTCCCATTTATTTACATTTTCTTGACATGCCACTGTAACATGTAACTGTGTTACTGAATACTAGCACAACTTGCCACTCTGCTTGCTTAGCCACAACTTTGCACACTACTAGCAATACTACAACTATGTTACATCATCTCCTATCACTGAAACTCTTGATACAAAGTAAAATCGAGATATAGTCTTACATAAAAAGATTCTGGGATACATGTTTGTGAGTTGAGAAATAACAACTACTCTTGTTTTTAGTTGCTTTTATAGAACTGTTAAAATAGTTTTAGTATACAGAAATCAATTTTGTGAATCTATACCAATTAATGATCTATAATGATTAATCACAAATTGAACTTATCATTACCTTGCCGCGATATGAATTGAAGAGTCTGATACCTGTTGAAGTGCACTCCTTTGCCTTAAACATTTACGTGCTTTATTTTGAGTTTCAAAGGAGACTTGTATCCCAAAAGGAGAAAGTAATGATTTACCACTGTGATGAAAAGATGTACATTCTATCTCTGTGTGACGTTTCTCCATTTATTGCAAATGATCCCATCTGTGTGTAACGCAGTCAGCAACTGCACGAGAATGCTCCTCAAGATTGACCACTAATATTAAAAGTCAGCGAAGAACAACAATCTCTTCGATCTACAATTTGACCCATTTTTAAAAGGGAACGAAATGTACTGGAGTTCAAGATCTCGACTGTCGCCCATATTTTGGAGCGTAGAAAAAGTGCAAATACCTTTATTCAGTTCACACGGTGGCAAACTTTGCAAACTTGGCGATTGAGCCGCTGCGTGGGGTGAAGACATCCACATCTGTGCCATTGTTGGGCACCAGTGGCCATCCAAATACATCTGTTTGGGGCTGAGACAACATTTCCTCCTCTCTCTGTTCCTGCTAAATTCTTCTCATAGCTGACCGTCACCAACTGGCGAAGAGTTACCTTCTTCTGGGCCCACCCGGAAGATTAACACTGCCTCACATATTGACTTGAGCCTCTGGTCGATGGAGCAGCAGGCTGTGGGTAGTGGAACAATTTGCTCGTTCTTCACCCCAGTCAGAGATAAATACTTGAATGACAGTAATGATTAAAGAAGAAAAAGGACAAGAGAGAACCAAACATAAAAGTGGATCCAGCAGATGCAACTGTATACTCCACCATCGGTGCCGAAATTACGGTTGCTGACTAGACGGCATAAAGTATAGATTGCGAGAAATAGCGTACACAATTCAACTCCGAGCAGTTAACAGGTTCCAGAAACGTGTTGAGTGTTTAATAAGCTCCACATAGGCCACGAAGTACTCTGAATATGATGAAATACGGGATGTGGCTATAAAATAATGGGACTATTGCTATAAAACACTTTATTTAAAAGACATACATGTTTAGTTATTGCCACCCTCAGTGTACTCCCCTCCTCTAGCCCTACAATGTTCCATGTGAATTTTCTGTTGCTGGAAACAGTGCTGTGTGACTTCGTAGATGACATGTGCCGTGTTTTCTCTCCACTGCTTCAGCGAACTGAAATTTTATTCCTTTTAATGCAGATTTGACCTCGGATGAATAGATAAGTCGCATGGTGCTACTTCAGGTGAATAAGGTGTTGGTGTAACACTGGGATGGTGTTCTTTGCTGGAAACCTCTTAACAGACAATGTGGTATGAACTGGTGCGTTGTCTTGATGCAGAGCTGATGACTAGTTTTTCCACAGTTTGGGTATTTCCACACACACACACACACACACACACACACACACACACACACACAGTGGAGCAGGAACCTCAAGGTAGTAATGTTGTTTCATAGTTTGACCTTCAGGGATAACACACAACATCGTGAATACTGAAAAAATCGTCATCACTTTGAATCTTGATTTGCTCACTTGAGCTTTTTTTGCTCTCAGGATTGGTACTTAGTTTCTGGATCATAAATGACAAACTAATATTCACTACATATTATCACTCTTTCCAAGAAATTAGGATAATTTTCAATGGTATTCAAAGAATCAGTACAAACATTTTCACAAGCTTTATTTTCTTTGGTTGTAAGAATTTTCAGCACCAGTTTCGCACGTGCTTTTCTTGTGCTAAATTCCTAATGTTAAATATGCCGTATGCGTTCTTTGCAGTTTCTAAAGTTTCAGCAATCAACTGAATACTCAGCCAAATCAGATTACCAACTATTTTGATATTTTCATCTATTTTTGATGTCGGAGGGCCTCCTGGGACTTGGTGATCTTCAGTGTCTTCTCGGCAATCTCGGAAATGCTTGAATTGTGTAAATTCTCTGGTACCCGATAAACAGTCTTTGAAATTACATTTCTTTTAGTGAAAAATAGGTTTTGGTAGCAGTTTTTCTGTTTCATGTGAAACTTTGACAGTTCCTTGCTCTTTTATTACCCTTATAATTTTTCTAGCAAAACAAAATAACAGCTGTTATGCAAACAAAGTCTGTGGCCGCACTGATTTGTTTGCAGATACCAGAGATACCGCACTCGACTTTTTAGGCTTCACACTCCACAGCTATTGGCAGTTAATCTTTGGTGCAGGCATGCAGTATCATCCCCATTGTCCCCCCTGCGGGTCCGGGGATTAGAATAGGCCCGAGGTATTCCTGCCTGTCGTAAGAGGCGACTAAAAGGAGTCCATCTCCCTCACGGGGGTAGTTAGCGCCTGCGTCCGGAGACGGACGGTTCCACGACCTATAATCGTGGTCTTTTTGGTTTTTCACTTCTCGTTTCTTCCTTCCTTTTGTTGGTTCCTTTCTTTGCTCTTCTCCACCTCACTGTCTTCCTTACTCTTTCCCTTGACTTCTCCTTGCCTCTCATTGCCTTTTTCTCCTTGCCTTCTCATTGCCTTTTTCTCCTTGCCTTCTCATTGCCTTTTTCTCCTTGCCTTCTCATTCCCTTTTTCTCCTTGCCTTCTCATTGCCTTTTTCTCCTTGCCTTCTCATTGCCTTTTTCTCCTTGCCTTCTCATTGCCTTTTTCTCCTTGCCTTCTCATTGCCTTTTTCTCCTTGCCTTCTCATTGCCTCCTTCTCCTTGCCTTCTCTGGTCTCCGCCTTGGCGTTTGAGACAGTCTGTCCTCTTTCTCCCTCTCTCTTCTTTTTCCTCTTCTTCCTTCCTCCCTGTGCGTGCCTGAAGGCCGACCCACGCGTTCGCACGCGTAGCCGGTGACGGGGTAACGCGTAAGTCCCCGCCCTGGGTAGACATGTAAGGCACGCGCGTACCCCCTGGTAAAGGCTAGGCCCGGGGAGGGGTGATTGCCTGAGCTGATACCTTCTGACCATGCCGATTGGTCCCTCCGTCTGTTTCTCGGGAGGTGTGACCTGAGGTGTAAACATTCACCTAAGGCGGGAGTGCCCTCTGAGAGGGTCCCCACAAGGAAGGAGCGCGCCATCGGAGACGCTGGCAATCATGGGGGATTCCTCCGCAATGGATTCTACTCCATCTCTCTCGACTTTGACCCAAAAACGGAAACGTGACCAGCCAACAGTGACAAAAGTACTACCGCCTGCCCCACAGTTCCTCGTAGTTTCTCGATCTGAAAACGGAAAGGATTTTTCCTCTGTCAACCCTTTCGTTATTCAGAAGGGCGTAGATGCCATAGCCGGATCTGTCAAATCTTGTACCAGGTTGCGTAACGGCACTTTATTACTAGAAACTGAGAGTGCCTTTCAGGCACAAAAACTGCTTCGGGCCACCCTCCTGTACACATTCCCTGTCCGGGTGGAGGCCCACCGAACTTTGAATTCGTCTCGTGGTGTAGTCTATACTAGCTCCCTCGACGGATTGCCTGACGAGGAGCTTCAATCTTTCCTCGCTGAGCAGGGCGTGACGGCTGTCCATCGGGTCATGAAAAAGGTCAACAATGACCTTGTACCGACCCGGACACTTTTTTTGACCTTCGATAGTGTTAAGCTGCCATCGCGCATCAAGGCGGGCTACGAGGTTATTTCTGTTCGCCCCTTTGTCCCGACACCTACGCGCTGCTACCAGTGTCAGCGTTTCAATCACACTCGACAGTCTTGTTCCAATGCGGCTAAATGTGTCACTTGTGGCAGGGATGCCCATGAGGGTGACTGTCCACCTCCGTCTCCTCGTTGTGTGAACTGTCAGGGTGACCATGCCGCATCCTCCCGCGACTGTCCTGTCTATAAGGAAGAACGCTGTATCCAAGAAATTCGGGTCAAAGAGAAAGTGTCCACCTCGGCTGCTCGCAAGCTATTGGCTAGTAGGAAGCCCACGCTGCTCCCAGCGGGGAAATACAGTACTGTCCTCGCCTCTCCTCGGACTACCCGGGAGGTAGCAACCCAGAAATGCGATCTGACCTTCAGCACCACGGTCGTCCGTTCGGCCAGTGCTAAGATCGCGCGGTCAACGTCTCCTCTTCCTCCCATCACCCCACAGACACCAGCCCCTTCCTCAGCTTCTGCTAAGTCGAAGACCCCGAAGTCAGATGCACGGGCCTTCAAGAAGGAACCATCCCGTGCAGACTTCCTCCGTCCCTCGACCTCCTAGCCTTCGACCGCTACTTCCACCAAACGTCCTTCCAAAAAGGCGCATAGGAAGCACAGTTCTCCTTCTCCGCCACGGCGCATTTCTTGTCCTGCGCCACCCAGCGGTTGCCGCCCCAGGTCGTTATCTGTTTCGCCTGGCTTCACCGCTGGTAGCCGTACATCTGGCCGTTCACCGGCGGAGGAAGCTCCCCCTCCCGGCCATCCTCCCGAGATGGCCGATGACCCTATAGACCCCATGGACGATGACTGTCCGCCTACTGATAGCGGCGGCAGTGCTCGCTCGAAGCCAGGCCCTAAGCGGCCTTCGAGGTGACCCCTTCTCTCATTTTCCTTTTCTTACGATGGCACTTATTCACTGGAATATTCGCAGCATTCGCTCCAACCGAGAGGACTTGAAGTTGCTGCTCCGCTTGCATCGTCCGCTCGTCGTAGCCCTCCAGGAAACGAAGCTACGCCCATGCGATCAAATTGCCTTGGCACACTACACCTCTGTGCGTTTTGACCTACCCCCTGTGGTAGGTATCCCAGCTCATGGAGGGGTTATGTTGCTGGTCCGGGATGATGTTTACTACGATCCCATCACGTTGCACACCAGCCTGCAGCCAGTTGCCATCCGCATTACTCTCCCCACTTTTACGTTTTCCTTTTGTACCGTTTACACTCCATTGTCATCTGCCGTTACCAGGGCAGACATGATGCAACTTATTGCTCAGCTACCTGCACCATTTTTGTTAACTGGAGACTTCAATGCCCACCATCCCCTTTGGGGCTCTCCAGCATCCTGCCCGAGGGGCTCCTTGTTAGCAGACCTTTTCAACCAGCTCAATCTTGTCTGCCTCAATACTGGCGCCCCTACTTTTCTTTCGGACACATCTCACACCTATTCCCATTTAGACCTCTCTATATGTACTCCCCAACTTGCACGCCGGTTTGAGTGGTATGCACTTGCTGATACATATTCGAGCGACCACTTCCCGTGTGTTATCCATCTCCTGCAGCATACTCCCTCTCCGTGCTCCTCTAGTTGGACCATCTCCAAGGCAGACTGGGGGCTCTTCTCTTCCAGGGCGACCTTTCAGGATCAAACCTTCACAAGCTGCGATCGTCAGGTCGCACACCTCACGGAAGTCATTCTCGCTGCTGCTGAATATTCCATCCCTCACCCTACTTCTTCTCCACGTCGCGTACCGGTCCCCTGGTGGACCGCAGCATGTTGAGACGCTTTACGTGCTCGTCGACTTGCTTTACGCACCTTTAAACGCCACCCTACAGTGGCGAATTGTATTAATTATAAACGATTACGTGCTCAGTGTCGTCGTATTATTAAAGAAAGCAAGAAAGCCAGCTGGGCTGCTTTCACAAGCACCTTCAACAGTTTTATTCCTCCTCCTGTTGTCTGGGGTAGCCTGCGCCGGCTATCTGGCACTAAGGTCCACTCCCCAGTTTCTGGCTTGAAGGTCGCGAATGAAGTCCTTGTGGCCCCTGAGGCTGTCTCCAATGCCTTCGGCCGCTTTTTCGCAGAGGTTTCGAGCTCCGCTCATTACCACCCTGCCTTCCTCCCCCGCAAACAAGCAGAGGAGGCTAGGCCACCTGACTTCCACTCCTCGAATTGTGAAAGTTATAATGCCCCATTCACCATGCGGGAACTTGAAACCGCACTTGGCCAATCACGGTCCTCCGCTCCAGGGCCTGATTCTATTCATATTCAGATGCTGAAGAACCTTTCTCCTGCGGGTAAAGGTTTTCTTCTTCGTACATACAATCGCATCTGGATTGAGGGACATGTTCCCGCATGCTGGCGCGAGTCTATTGTTGTCCCGATTCCTAAGCCGGGGAAGGACAAGCACTTGCCTTCCAGTTATCGACCTATCTCGCTTACCAGCTGTGTCTGTAAAGTGATGGAGCGAATGGTTAACTCTCGATTGGTTTGGCTGCTCGAGTCTCGACGCCTACTTACCAATGTACAATGTGGATTTCGTAGGCGCCGCTCTGCTGTTGACCATCTGGTTACCTTGTCGACCTTCATTATGAATAACTTCTTGCGGAAGCGCCCGACCGCGGCTGTGTTCTTTGATTTGGAGAAGGCTTACGACACCTGTTGGAGGGCGGGCATTCTCCGCACTATACATACATGGGGCCTTCGCGGTCGCCTCCCTCTTTTTATTCGTTCCTTTTTAATGGATCGACAGTTCAGGGTACGTGTGGGTTCTGTCCTGTCCGACACCTTTCGCCAGGAGAATGGGGTGCCACAGGGCTCAGTTTTGAGCATCGCTCTCTTCGCCATCGCGATCAATCCAATAATGGACTGCCTCCCAGCTGATGTATCAGGCTCCCTTTTTGTGGACGATTTTACCATCTATTGCAGCGCGCAGTGTACACGTGTCCTGGAGCGCTGTCTTCAGCGTTCTCTTGACCGTCTTTACTCCTGGAGTGTCGCCAATGGCTTCCGAATTTCTGCCGAGAAGACGGTCTGTATTAACTTCTGGCGCTACAAAGAGTTTCTCCCACCGTCCTTACGACTCGGTCCCGTTGCTCTCCCAATCGTGGAGACAACCAAATTTTTAGGCCTTACCTTTGACAGGAAACTTAGCTGGTCTCCACATGTATCATATTTGGCTGCCCGTTGTACCCGTTCTTTAAATGTCCTCCGTGTTCTCAGTGGTATGTCGTGGGGAGCGGATCGAACCGTCCTACTTCGTCTATATCGGTCGATCGTCCGCTCCAAGCTGGATTATGGGAGCTTCGTATACTCCTCTGCACGGCCATCCATCTTACGCCGCCTCAACTCCATACAACATCGGGGTTTACGACTTGCGATCGGAGCATTTTATACCAGTCCCGTAGAGAGTCTTCATGCTGACGCTGGCGAATTGCCACTCATCTACCGGCGCGATATACTGCTTTGTCGGTATGCCTGTCGGCTACTGTCAATGCCCGACCATCCGTCTTATCGTTCCTTTTTTGACGACTCTCTTGACCGTCAATACGGGTTGTATGTCTCTGCCCTGCTACCCCCTGGAGTTCGCTTTCGTCGCCTCCTTCAACACCTTAATTTTTCACTCCCTGCAACCTTTCGAGTGGGCGAGAGCCGCACGCCACCTTGGCTCCAGGCTCAGGTCCGCGTTCACCTTGACCTCAGCTCGCTCCCCAAAGAGGTCACCCCCGGTTCGGTCTACCACTCCCGTTTTTTGGAACTTCGTTCGAAGTTCATCAACATGACTTTCATTTATACAGATGGCTCTAAGACCAATGACGGGGTCGGGTGTTCCTTTATTGTCGGGGCACAAAGTTTCAAATACCGGCTCCATGGCCATTGTTCGGTCTTCACAGCTGAGCTCTTTGCCCTCTACCAGGCTGTTCTTTACATCTGCCGCCACCGACATTCTGCTTATGTCATCTGCTCAGATTCCCTGAGCGCCATCCAGAGCCTCAGTGATCCGTACCCGGTTCACCCTTTTGTACACCGGATCCAACGCTCTCTTCAGCAGCTGGTGGACGTCGGTTCTCCGGTTAGCTTTATGTGGGTCCCTGGCCATGTCGGTATCCCTGGGAACGAAGCTGCAGATGCCGCGGCCAAGGCTGCGGTCCTCCAGCCTCGGACAGCTTCTTGTTGTGTCCCTTCGTCCGATTTTAGCAGGGTCATTTGTCGGCGCATTGTGTCGCTGTGGCATGCCGATTGGGCTGCACTTACCGACAACAAGCTTCGGGCCTTAAAACCTCTTCCCGTGGCTTGGACGTCCTCCTCACGCCCTTCTCGGCGGGAGGAGGTCGTTTTAGCCCGGTTAAGAATTGGACACTGCCGGTTCAGCCATCGCCATCTGCTGACGGCTGCGCCGGCGCCGTTCTGCCCATGTGGGCACTTGCTGACGGTTAGACACATTTTAATGTCCTGTCCAGATCTTAACACACTGCGCCTCGATCTTAACCTGCCTAATACTTTCGATGCCATTTTAGCGGATGACCCACGAGCAGCTGCTCGTGTTCTTTGTTTTATCAATTTGACAAACCTCGCTAAGGACATTTGATGTTGTTTTTTAATCCTATGCCTGTCCGTCTGTCTTTTATCGTGTTTTCCCTTTTAGTTGTTGTTGTCAACTTGTGCCTCGCGGTGCATTCTTAGAGTAGTCAGGGCGCTAATGACCATTGAAGTTGTGCGCCACAAAAAAAAAAAAAAAAAAAAAAAAAAAAAAAAAAAAAAAAAAAAAAAAAAAAAAAAAAAATCCCCATTGTGTTACTGTCACACCTCGTATTTCCCATTACAGTAGCAGTGTTTTCTAAGTGTATGAATGTGAGTGAATGTGGTTGCCTTTTGTTTTTTTGAAGACTTGAAATGGCTTATTTGTGCACCCTGTGGCAAATAGGGCTTTGAAATACAGAAGTAAAAACTACAACTGCCAAGATCGCTAATTATAATTTTATTTATGACTACCATTTTTGGCAAATCTTAGTTGTCATCACTGATCTCGGGCAAATACATCTCGATACATCTTCATAGTATGTACAGTATATCGTGTCAAGTCATAATATGTTATTGTGGGCATATCCAGAAAGTTATACATTGGCATATCAAAAATAAAACAAGATTTACATAAAATATCATGCAGGTTGCACTGACTACCCCAGCTCATATTGAAACTCCTCTTTTGTCATATTGACAGTAGGCCTATTTATTCTGATATATTTGTTTTCAGTAGTCAAAAACATAGCTGTATGTATTAGTACAAGTAGCTATGCACTCCTGTGAAACAGCTTTAAAATTTTTGTCTAAATATTGTATCATACATGAAATTTATTTACCTTGCATTTTCTGAACTCTTTGTGTGTGCCTTCTTTATGGCTAGTTCTGCATTTGTGTGACTTCACATTTTTTTACTTTCATGCCTCACAATGGGCTTTGGTTGAATGGGCAGCAATGTAATCGATAAAAGCCAATAAGTGAAACATTGGGTCCAACAAAGTTGACACTGCAGTTGTTTTGTTGTACTCAGTATCTTTCCGTCTTATGATTGGCCTTCCTCCTACTAAAAATATATATAAAAAACAAAGATGCTGTAACTTACCAAACGAAAAAAGTGCTGGTAGATAGACACAGTAAAAAACACACAAACACACACACAAATTTCGAGCTTTCGCAATCCAGGGTTGCTTCATCATGAAAGAGGGAAGGAGAGGCGAAGACGAAAGGATGTAGGTTTTAAGGGAGAGGGTAAGGAGTCATTCCAATCCCGGGAGCAGAAAGACTTACCTTGGGGGAAAAAAGGACAGGTATACACTCGCATACACACACATATCCATCCGCAAATATACAGACACAGGCACGTTTACATATGTCTGCCTGTGTCTGTATATGTGCGGACGGATATACACACATATGACATGATTTTTTATGGCCTTATGCCAGCATTTTGTGGAGCATATATTCTCTGATTGTTGTTGTTGTGGTCTTCAGTCCTGAGACTGGTTTGATGCAGCTCTCCATGCTACTCTATCCTGTACAAGCTTCTTCATCTCCCAGTACTTACTGCAACCTACATCCTTCGGAATCTGCTTAGTGTATTCATCTCTTCGTCTCCCTCTACGATTTTTACCCTCCATGCTGGCCACCAATGCTAAATTTGTGATCCCTTGATGCCTCAGAACATGTCCTACCAACCGATCCCTTCTTCTTCTCAAGTTGTGCCACAAACTCCTCTTCTCCCCTGTTCTATTCAATACCTCCTCATTAGTTATGTGATCTACCCATCTAATCTTCAGCATTCTTCTGTAGCACCACATTTCGAAAGCTTCTATTCTCTTCTTGTCCAAACTATTTATCGTCCATGTTTCACTTCCATACATGACTACACTCCATACAAATACTTTCAGAAACGACTTCCTGACACTTAAATCTATACTCGATGTTAACAAATTTCTCTTCCTTAGAAACGCTTTCCTTGCCATTGCCAGTCAGCATTTTATATCCTCTCTACTTCGACCATCATCAGTTATTTTTTGCTCCCAAAATAGCAAAACTCCTTTACTACTTCAAGTGTTTCATTTCCTAATCTAATTCCCTCAGCATCACCTGACTTAATTAGACTTCATTCCATTATCCTCGTTTTGCTTTTGTTGATGTTCATCTTATATCCTCCTTTCAAGACACTGTCCATTCCATTCAACTGCTCTTCCAAGTTCTTTGCTGTGTCTGACAGAATTACAATGTCATCGGCGAACCTCAAAGTTTTTATTTCTTCTCCATGGACTTTAATACCTACTCCAAAATTTTCTTTTGTTTCCTTTACTGCTTGCTCAATATACAGATTGAATAAGATCGGGGAGAGGCTACAACCCTGTCTCACTCCCTTCCCAACCGCTGCTTCCCTTTCATGCCCCTCGACTCTTATAACTGCCATCTGGTTTCTGTACAAATTGTAAATAGCCTTTCGCTTCCTGTATTTTACCCCTGCCACCTTTAGAATTTGAAAGTGAGTATTCCAGTCAACATTGTCAAAAGCTTTCTCTAAGTCTACAAATGCTAGAAACGTAGGTTTGCCTTTCCTTAATCTATTTTCTAAGACAAGTCGTAGGGTCAGTATTGCCTCACGTGTACCAACATTTCTGCGGAATTCAAACTGATGTTCCCCGAGGTCGGCTTCTACCAGTTTTTCCATTCGCCTGTAAAGAATTCGCGTTAGAATTTTGCAGCTGTGACTTATTAAACTGATAGTTCAGTAATTTTCACATGTGTCAGCACCTGCTTTCTTTGGGATTGGAATTATTATATTCTTCTTGAAGTCTGAGGGTATTTCACCTGTCTCGTATATCTTGCTCACCAGATGGTAGAGTTTTGTCAGGACTGGCTCTCCCAAGGCCATCAGTAGTTCCAGTGGAATGTTGCCTACTCCCGGGGACTTGTTTCCACTCAGGTCTTTCAGTGCTCTGTCAAAATCTTCACGCAGTATCGTATCTCCCATTTCGTCTTCATCTACATCCTCTTCCATTTCCATAATATTGTCCTCAAGTACATCGCCCTTGTATAGACCCTCTATATACTCCTTCCACCTTTCTGATTTCCCCTCTTTGCTTAGAACTGGGTTTCCATATGAGCTCTTTATATTCATACAAGTGGCTCTCTTTTCTCCAAAGGTCTCTTTAATTTTCTTGTAGGCAGTATCTATCTTACCCCTAGTGAGATAAGCCTCTACATCCTTACATTTGTCCTCTAGCCATCCCTGCTTAGCCATTTTGCACTTCCTGTCGATCTCATTTTTGAGTTGTTTGTATTCCTTTTTACCTGATTCATTTACTGCATTTTTATATTTTCTCCTTTCATCAATTAAATTCAATATTTCTTCTGTTACCCAAGGATTTCTACTAGCCCTCGTCTTTTTACCTACTTGATCCTCTGCTGCCTTCACTACTTCATCCCTCAGAGCTACCCATTCTACTTCTACTGTATTTCTTTCCCCCATTCCTGTCAATTGTTTCCTTATGCTCTCCCTGAAACTCTGTACAACCTCTGGTTTAGTCAGTTTATCCAGGTCCCATTCCCACCTTTTTGCAGTTTCTTCAGTTTTTATCTACAATTCATAACCAATAGATTGTGGTCAGAGTCCACATCTGCTCCTGGAAATGTCTTACAATTTAAAACCTGGTTCCTAAATCTCTGTCTTACCATTATATAATCTATCTGATAACTTCTAGTATCTCCAGGATTCTTCCATGTGTACAACCTTCTTTTATGATTCTTGAAGCAAGTGTTAGCTATGATTAAGTAATGCTCTGTGCAAAATTCTATCAGACGGCTTCCTCTTTCATTTCTTACCCACAATCCATATTCAATTACTATGTTTCCTTCTCTCCCTTTTCCTACTCTCGAATTCCAGTCACCCAAGACTATTAAATTTTCGTCTTCACTACCTGAATAATTTCTTTTATCTCATCATACATTTCTTCAATTTCTTCATCATCTGTAGAGCTAGTTGGCATATAAACTTGTACTACTGTAGTAGGCGTGGGCTTCGTGTCTATCTTGGCCACAATAATGCGTTCACTATGCTGTTTGTAGTAGCTTACCTGCACTCCTATTTTTTTATTCATTATTAAACCTACTCCTGCATTACCCCTATTTGATTTTGTATTTATAACCCTGTATTCACCTGACCAAAAGTCTTGTTCCTCCTGCCACCGAACTTCACTAATTCCTACTATATCTAACTTTAACCTATCCATTTTCCTTTTTAAATTTTCTAACCTACCTGCCCGATTAAGGGATCTGACATTCCACACTCCGATCTGTAGAATGCCAGTTTTCTTTCACCTGATAACAACGTCCTCCTGAGTAGTCCCTGCCCGGAGATCCGAATGGGGGACTACTTTACCTCCAGAATATTTTACCCAAGAGGACATCATCATCATTTAACCATACAGTAAAGCTGCAGGTCTTCGGGAAAAATTGTGGCTGTAGTTTCCCCTTTCTTTCAGCTGTTCACAGTACCAGCACAGCAAGGCCATTTTGGTTAGTGTTACAAGGCCTGATCAGTCAATCATCCAGACTGTTGCCCCTGCAACTACTGAAAAGGCTGCTGCCCCTCTTCAGGAACCACATGTTTGTCTGGCCTCTCAACAGATACCCCTCCGTTGTGGTTGCACCTACGGTACGGCCATCTGTATTGCTGAGGCACGCAAGCCTCCCCACCAACGGCAAGGTCCATGGTTCTGATTATCTGTTGGTAAAAGCTTTTGTCCTGTACTTCTTGCCATGGTTTCATTGCACGAATTATGTTGTCATCATCTTCAAAGTGTGTTCCAAGTAGAGAATCCTTAAGTCACCCAAACAGATGGAAGTCTGATGGCACCAGTGCACGTGAATAATAGTATGTGCTCACTGTAACATGTCGGGAGCAGTGTCTGTCGATGGGCATCTCGAATTGGTCAGTCACGGAGCTGTTTCTGCACTTCCAGTTTATCGATCATTTGACAGTACCCCCTTGACTGCATAGTTACCGTATGTAGCACAAAAATGTTTATGTTCACCGCAATATCTCTTTCTGCAACGAGAATTCAGCTATAGCACCAATGCTCGGAATGTGTATTTTGCATAGATGCCAATTTGAGGATTGGCTAAGGCTCTGCCATATTTCAGAAGTTTTGGAACTTTGTTTATGTGTAGAAGAAACATCAGATTTGAATCACGTAAAAGGGCAGCTACCTAATGGGGCTTTACTTGCTGAACGGCCCTTGTATATCATACAGAAGTAACCTGCAGTGGCCGTTTATATCTGTTACTGTACCCCCACCTCCCCCCACCTCTCCCTCCCCCCCAAGAACCATGGGCCTTGCTGTTGGTGGGGAGGCTTGCGTGCCTCAGTGATACGGATAGCCGTACCGTAGATGCAGCCACAACAGAGGGGTATCTGTTGAGAGGCCAGACAAACGTGTGGTTCCTGAAGTGGGCAGCAGCCTTTTCAGTAGTTGCAGGGGCAACAGTCTGGATGATTGACTGATCTGGCCTTGTAACACTAACCAAAATGGCCTTGCTGTGCTGGTACTGCGAACGACTGAAAGCAAGGGGAAACTACAACCTTAATTTTTCCCGTGCGCATGCAGCATTACTGTATGGTTAAATGATGATGGCATCCTCTTGGGTAAAACATTCTGGAGGTAAAATAGTCCCACATTTGGATCTCCGGGCGGGGACTACTCAAGAGGACGTCATTATCAGGAGAAAGAAAACTGGCGTTCTACGGATCGGAGTGTGGAATGTCAGATCCCTTAATCGGGCAGGTAGGTTAGAAAATTTAAAAAGGGAAATGGGTAGGTTAAAGTTAGATATAGTAGGAATTAGTGAAGTTTGCTGGCAGGAGGAACAAGACTTTTGGTCAGGCGAATACAGGATTATAAATACAAAATCAAATAGGGGTAATGCAGGAGTCGGTTTAATAATGAATAAAAAAATACGATTGCGGGTAAGCTACTACAAACAGCATAGTGAACGTATTATTGTGGCCAAGATAGACACGAAGCCCATGCCTACTACAGTAGTACAAGTTTATATGCCAACTAGCTCTACAGATGATGAAGAAATTGAAGAAATGTATGATGAAATAAAAGAAATTATTCAGATAGTGAATGGAGACGAAAATTTAATAGTCATGGGTGACTGGAATTCAGTAATAGGCAAAAGGGAGATAAGGAAACGTAGTAGGTGAATATGGATTGGGGCTAAGAAATGAAAGAAGAAGCCGCCTGGTAGAATTTTGCACAGAGCACAACGTAATCATAGCTAACACTTGCTTCAAGAATCATAAAAGAAGGTTGTGTACATGGAAGAAGTCTGGAGATAATGACAGGTTTCAGATAGATTATATAATGGTAAGACAGAGATTTAGGAACCAGGTTTTAAATTGTAAGACATTTCCAGGGGCAGATGTGGACTCTGATCACAATCTATTGGTTATGATCTGTAGATTAAAACTGAAGAAACTGCAAAAAGGTGGGAATTTAAGGAGATGGGACCTGGATAAACTGACTAAACCAGAGGTTGTACACAGATTTTCAGGGAGAGCATAAGGGAACAATTGACAGGAATGGGGGAAAGAAATACAGTAGAAGAAGAATGACTAGCTTTGACAGATGAAGTAGTGAAGGCAGCAGAGGGTCAAGTAGGAAAAACGACGAGGGCTAGTAGAAATCCTTGGGTAACAGAAGAAATATTGAATTTAATTAATGAAAGGAGAAAATATAAAAATGCAGTAAATGAAGCAGTAAAAAGGAATACAAACGTCTCAAAAATGAGATTGACAGGAAGTGCAAAATGGCTAAGCAGGGATGGCTAGAGGACAAATGTAAGGACATACAGGCTTATCTCGCTAGGGGTAAGATAGATACTGCCTACAGGAAAATTAAAGAGACCTTTGGAGAAAAGAGAACCACTTGTATGAATATCGAGAGCTTAGATGCAAACCCAGTTCTAAGCAAGGAAGGGAAAGCAGAAAGGTGGAAGGAGTATATAGAGGGTCTATACAAGGGCAAAGTAAATGAGGACATTATTATGGAAATGGAAGAGGATGTAGATGAAGATGAAATGGGAGATACGATACTGCGTGAAGAGTTTGACAGAGCACTGAAAGACCTGAGGGGAAACAAGTCCCCAGGAGTAGACAACATTCCATTAGAACTACTGATGGCCATGGGAGAGCCAGTCCTGACAAAACTCTACCATCTGGTGAGCAAGATGTATGAGACAGGCGAAATACCCTCAGACTTCAAGAAGAATATAATAATTCCAATCCCAAAGAAAGCAGGTGCTGACAGATGTGAAAATTTCCGAACAATCAGTTTAGTAAGTCACGGATGCAGAATACTAACGTGAATTCTTTACAGACGAATGGAAAAACTAGTAGAAGCCGACCTCGGGAAAGATCAGTTTGGATTCCGTAGAGATACTGGAACACGTGAGGCAATGCTGACCCTACGACTTATCTTAGAAGCTAGATTAAGGAAAGGCAAACCTACATTTCTAGCATTTGTAGACTTAGAGAAAGTTTTTGGCAATATTGACTGGAATACTCTCTTTCAAATTCTAAAGGTGGCAAGGGTAAAATACGGCGAGCGAAAGGCTATTTACAATTAATACAGAAACCAGATGGCAGTTATAAGAGTTGAGGGACATGAAAGGGAAGCAGTGGTTGGGAAGGGAGTGAGACAGGGTTGTAGCCTCTCCCCGATCTTATTCAATCTGTATATTGAGCAAGCAGTAAAGGAAACAAAAGAAAATTTCGGAGTAGGTATTAAAATCCATGGAAAAGAAATAAAAACTTTGAGGTTCGCCGATGACATTGTAATTCTTTCAGAGACAGCAAAGGACTTGGAAGAGCAGTTGAATGGAATGGACAGTGTCTTGAAAGGGGGATATAAGATAAACATCAACAAAAGCAAAACGAGGATAATGGAATGTAGTCGAATTAAGTCGGGTGGTGCTGAGGGAATTAGATTAGGCAATGAGACACAAAGTAGTAAAGGAGTTTTGCTATTTTGGGAGCAAAATAACTGATGATGGTCGAAGTAGAGAGGATATAAAATGTAGACTGGCAATGGCAAGGAAAGCGTTTCTGAAGAAGAGAAATTTGTTAACATCAAGTACGGATTTAAGTGTCAGGAAGTCTTTTTATGGAAGTATTTGTATGGAGTGTAGCCATGTGAAACATGGATGATAAACAGTTTAGACAAGGAGAGTATAGAAGCTTTTTAAATGTGATGCTACAAACGATACTGAAGATTACATGCATAGTACATTTAACGAATGAGGAAGTACTGAATAGAATTGGGGAGAAAAGAAATTTGTGGCATATCTTGACTAAAAGAGTGGATTGGCTGACGGGACACATTCTGAAATATGAAGGGATCACCAGCTTGGTATTTGTTAACATTGAGTATAGATTTAAGTGTCAGGAAGTCGTTTCTGAAAGTATTTGTATGGAGTGTAGCCATGTATGGAAGTGAAACATGGACGATAAATAGTTTGGACAAGAAGAGAATAGAAGCTTTCAAAATGTGGTGCTGCAGAAGAATATAACTAATGAGTAGGTGTTGAATAGGATTGGGGAGAAGAGAAGTTTGTGGCACAACTTGACTAGAAGAAGGGATCGGTTGGTAGGACACATTCTGACACATCAAGGGATCACCAATTCAGTATTGGAGGGAAGTGTGGAGGGTAAAAATGGTAGAGGGAGATCAAGAGATGAATACACCAAACAGATTCAGAAGGATGTAGGCTGCAGTAGGTTCTGGGAGATGAAGAAGCTTGCACATGATAGGTTAGCATGGAGAGCTAAATCAAACCAGTCTCTGGACTCAAGACCACAACAACAACAACAACAACAACAACAACAACAGTAAAACTCTACTTGTTCCATTTCCCTGAAGGCTGTCCTTGTTGATGGGATCTGTGGAATGGATAGGCAGGTAGGCTGCATAATTAATATAGACATTGGATTCAGAGTGGAGTTATGGACGCTGGTGCGGAGGTAGTGAGCGGAATCCCGCCTCTCTCTCTCTGCCCCCCCCCCCCCTCTCTCTTTCTTTTTCTCCATCCCTTCTCTCTCTGTCTCTTTGTCATCTGTCTTCTTACTGGTTTGATGTGAGCTGCTACGATTTCCTCTCCTGTGCCAATCTCTTCATCTCTGAGTAGCACTTCTACCATACGTCCTCAATTATTTGTTGTTGTGTGTATTGCAGTCTCTGTCTTCCTGTACAATTTGTACCCTGTACAGCTTCCTATAGTATAACGGAAGTTATTCCTTGATGTCTTAACACAGGCCGCACAGTCTGAGGTGCCACGTCACGGATTGCGCAGCCCCTCGTACCAGAGATTTGAGTCCTCCATCGGCCATAGGTGTGTGTTTTATTCTTAGCATAAATTAAAGTTGTGTAAGTCTAGGGACCAATGACCTCAGCAGTTTGGCCCCTTAAGAATTCACACACACACACACACACACACACACACACACACACTTTTCTTAACATATGTCTTATCTTCCCGTCCCTTGTTTTTGTCTGTGTTTTCCGTATGTTCTTTTCTTCACTGCTTCTGCAGAAGACCTCCCGATTCCTTACCTTAGCTACCTTAGCAGTCCACAGAACTTTCAACATTCTTCTTTAGCACCATATCTCAAATGCTTGGATTTTCCTTTGTTCCAGTTTTCCGATGTTTGGTTCTAGTAGACTTCTATGACCAGAAATGCCTTTTTTTGCCTGTGATAGTCTTCTTTGTACGTCCTTTGCTTTGTCTGCCCTGAGTTGTTTTGCTTGCTAAGTAGTAGAGTGCCTTAACTTTGTCTACTTCACAATCTCCAGTTTTGATGTCGAGTTTCTGGCTATTCTCATTTCTTCTACTTCTCATTACTTTTCGTTTTCTCCAGTTTACTCTCAATCTATATTTTGTACTCATTAGACTGTTTGTTCCATTCAATATATCGTATAATTCTTCTTCACATTCACCGAGGACAGCAATGTCACCAGCAAATAATATCTCTGATATACTTTCAAACCAAATTTTGATCACACTTGTGAACCTTCCTTTTATTTTCATAATTGTTTTTTTGCTTTATAGATTGAACAATAGGGGCGAAAGACTGCATCCCCGTCTTACACCCTTTTGTAATCTGAGTACTTTGTTTCTTCCATCTTACCGTTCTCTCTCGGTTCCTATACATATGATATATTATCGTGTCTTTCTTTATTGTTTCACTTTATTTTCCTCAAAATTTCTAACATTTTGCACTATTTTACAGTTTGAATGCTTTTTCCATGTTGACAAATCTTGTGAATGTGTCTTGATTTTTGTTTGTCTCAGTTCCATTACGAAGCACAGTGTCTGGACTGTCTCTCTGGTGGCTTTACCTTTAGTGAAGCCAAACTGATAGTAATGTAACAGTTCCTCAGTTTCCTTTTCCATTCTTTTGTGTATTGCGATTGTGTGCGATTTCCATGTGTGAGTGTTTTAGCTGATTGTCAAATCTTACAGGGATCTTTTAAATTCTGACTCTGATATTGTATCCTGTCTCTCCTCCATATCGACTCCAATTTCTTTTTCTAGCACACCATCAGACTGTTCCTCCTCCTCCACCGATCTACTCTCTCGTCTACATTTAACATTGCATTCTTAATGTTGCTACCTTTGCTTTTAATTTCACCGAGGCTGTTTTAACTGTCCGCCCTGACCTTCTACAAGTGCAAAATAAAATTGGAAATTTTATTGGTGGTCACTCTTCAATTCTGGTGTTCACTGAGATGATGTCACAATTTGCACCATTTCACTTGCAGACTACAACATACACTTGTCGAACACAGAACACTCGAAATTCAAATTCATTGACTGCAAAGACTGCTTTCTGTTTTCGTCGTAAGTTTTTGATACATTTAGGTATGAAGATCTTGAGTGGCTAAGTTGCATTTGTATGTACTTTAGAGGTATTACAAATAATGAGAAGACAAATATTGCAAAAAAATTCTGGTAGCTTTTGAATGTACCGAAGTAAAACATCCTAATTAATAATAGTGAATTACATATAAGATTAGTTTCGTATTTTTGTAAAAACAAACAGTGGGGAGTCCAGTGACATCGGTGACTTCCCCACCCCACTCCAGGTTGCCACTTGTGTTTGACATGACACCATTGCATTCTGGCCAGAGCAACCAGAGATAGTGGTCACATGTATGTGAGGTGTGCTAGCTTGTGTGAATGTGTGTATGTTTTTGTTTCTGAAAAATGCTCTGAGCAAAAGCTGAATATGTAACAATCTTTACATTGTGCATGTCTGCAACTTAAATGTCATTTCTGTGTTTACCAGGATACTATTAAACCCTCAGTTCTTCAAATAATTGAACCCCCAAGTATAAAACATTTTCAAATGTCCGATTATATTACAAAGGAGTTAATGTCTTAAATTTTTGTCTTTAAGCATTTTAGTGAGAAAAAGTTTAGAAAGGGTTTGAAATTGTGCTTAAAGTTTGTCGGAAGTCACTAATTGCTTTGGATATGCCGTGTGGCTAGGGCCTTCTGTCGGGTAGACAGTTCGCCTAGTGCGAGTCTTTCGAGTTGACGCCACTCCTGCGACTGGCGTGTCGGTGGGGATGAAATGGTGACGATGAGGACAACACGACACCCCGTCCCAGCCGGGAATCGAACCCGGGCCATTAGGTACGACATTCTGTCGCGCTGACCACTCGGCTACCAGGGCCGGACACTAAGTGCTTTAATTATGTGTCACTGTAGGAATATACTGTCAGTCATTTGTGCTCCATTTCGAGCAAAAATAAGTTCCTCGTTTGTGTCCTCATGTCTCCTACGTGTTGACAGTGATATTATTTTGAGGGTACATTCAGTGGTATACGTGGATACTGTGTAGAACGTCATGCCCGATTCTGAAGTTTAACTGTACGAAGAGCGAGGAAAAGTTTTGTAGAGGTTTGAAATTATATGTAAGGTGTTTTGGTAGTCCTTAATTGCTCTCATCCTCAAATACTGGATGAATGAAGTCTTCGTATTTGTGCACCTTCAGTTATGCTGCCTCGAGACACACACAGTTTCTACCTGTAATACTTATCTTATTGTGCCAGTATTGTTACTCACCATATAGTGGAGGTACTGAGTCAGAGATAGGTGCAACAAAAAGATTGTCACAATATAAGCTTTCTGCCATCAAAGCCTTTGTCAAAAACACACGCACTACTGCAGTCTCGTGCAGCTGAAGCCACATTCCATTGTTTGATATTTTTAAATTCTGTCAATAATTATACAAAATTTGAAAATAACATTTTTGTTGCCCTTGGAAGCAGTTAGGCAGACAACCTGCAACTGGTATTGTGCAGGATAGTGCTCATTAACCTAGATAAGCAGATTCTGCTTTCCGAGACAACGGAACTGTTAAAAATCTATAGAAAGGTTTTAAGATCGCAAGTGCATTTAAGGTAACAACACATCTGCGAACACTGTGAAGTACGCGCCAGAGAGTGCGTAGTCATTAGGGTTTCCTCCCATGTGTCGCATACGGATTGCGAGAAGATTGAGTGCTGAAATGCCTCTGTGTGGGTTGTAGATAATCTAAATTTGTCAGGAGTGATATGTAGGGGTCTGGAGAATGTCTGTAGATTCTTCACTTAATACTACAGGGTCTGGCAAAAACACCTCACGTATTTCAAAAGGTATTTAAAAACAAACAAAGAATGATACAGAGAAAATACTTTTATTTGTGAACAACGAATATTGTGCCATTTTACATTAGTTGGTTCAAAAAATTCTTATTGTTGATGATTTCGCTTTTAATTTCACCGAGGCTGTTTTAACTGTCCGTCCTTACCTTCTACCGGTGTAAAATACGTGGCGCACTCCACTATTGACACATTGACGGAGTCATAGTGGTGTGTCATATCCGGCAATGCAGCTACTCACTACACGATTGCCTCCTCAAGTGCTTACAGCTTCGTGGGGCACTGATTGTGAACTTGAGCCTTTGAGAGACCCCACAGAAAAAAGTCACAAGGTGATAAGTCAGTCGATCAGGTGATTGCTCCTCATGAAAAGAGAAATTGCCCACAAAACAACTCCCTCAAATTTCTAGAGAATGCCACGAAGTGTGATCTGTGGTTTCATCATGTCGGACCCAGACTTCTCCCTCCTCGTGTTCCACAACAGACTGGTTTAACGTAGGTGAAAGGGAGCTTTCGATTATGAGAGAGCAGCAATTTGAATTAACCGTTACCGTCACACCACTGCGGACGTGACACCGGACTCGGTAACAGTGCAGAGAACTGTCACATGAATGCTGTGAAGTGTTTGTTGGTGAAGTTCCTGAGGGTTTTCTGCAGTAGCAGAACTTTTGTTTATTTGGGAGTGGGTCTCACCAGAAGAAATCAAAATGTTGCCAGGACAAATGTCACGAAGAACTTCCTCGTACAGTGCTCTGAGAGTTTCAAAATCTCACGTAATTCTCGAGTAGCCGTCATTTTGTACGGGTGCGTGTGAAGATCTCTTTGTAGGATCCGTCTGTGTTCGATACCCAAACTCAGACAGTTTTTCTAGCAAGAAGAGAACTGCATCGGCCAATTTTGAATCGAATGCGAAATGTTCCCCGAGCAGTAACCGCAGGACCACTGTTAGGAATATACTCCTCCACAAAAAACACGTGACGCGCACATAGCCAAGCCGTTGCTCCTACTGAAAATGACACGTACGCTACTATCAGTCGATATGCCTCCACGTGGGTAACCCTGCCACAGCTCACACACCGACCTCTCCAAATACGAGAGCTCTTTTTGCCAGACCCTGTGTAGTTCCTGAAATTTTGTACACGAGCTTTCTTGCAATAATTTGTGCCTATCTTAGAGTGCCAGCTAATTCAGGTTATTGGCAGTTTGTGGTGCTCTCCTATGCATCAAACGACCTGTGACCATTCTTGCGATCCTTCTTTATATATATTGTAGTGTTCCGTTCTTGTTTGTCACCCGGTCCCACTGCAACACAGTAGTGGTAAGAGGGCAAGACTGGTGTAAGTGGATGCTGACTCTCGTCGTGTTCGGAGTGATCGCTATTTTCAGATATTTTACCATTGCCTCTCTGTGTAGTTGGTTTTTTGCTCCCCACCCATCTCCTCAAGTTCTTGTTAGGTACATGTGAAACTGAGCTAATGGGAGGGAAACACTTCTGTACTTGTAGTTTTGAGTTTTTTGTAGCCACAGACGCATACGGCGATTCTCTTAATATTTCCACTCCGAAGATATTCTGAAGATTGCATTGTATTGCAGGTGACATGTTATTACGATTTTTATTTACACAAATTATACTATTGATGACAGACTTTGCATACAGGGTCTTACAAAAAGTTACGGCCAAACTTTCAGGAAACATTCCTTACACACAAATAAAGAAAAGATGTTATGTGGACATGTGTCCGGAAATGCTTAATTTCCATGTTAGAGCTCATTTTAGTTTCGTCCACCTACGCTCAATGGAGCACGTTATCATGATTTCATACGGGATACTCTACCTGTGCTGCTAGAACATGTGCCGTTACAAGTACGACACAGCATGTGGTTCATGCACGATGGAGCTCCTGCACATTTCAGTCGAAGTATTCATTCGCTTCTCAACAACAGATTCGGTGACCGATGGATTGGTAGAGGTGGACCAATTCCGTGGCCTCCACGCTCTCCTGACCTCAACCCTCTTGACTTTCATTTATGGGGACATTTGAAAGCTCTTGTCTACGCAACCCTGGTACCAAATGTAGAGACTCTTCGTGCTCGTATTGTGGATGGCTGTGATACAATACGTCATTCTCCAGGGCTGCATCAGCGCATCAGGGATTCCGTGCGACGGAGGGTGGATGCATGTATCCTCGCTAACGGAGGACATTTTGAATCTTTCCTGTAACAAAGTGTTGAAGTCACGCTGGTACGTTCTGTTGCTGTGTGTTTCCATTCCATGATTAATGTGATTTGAAGAGAAGTAATAAAATGAGCTCTAACATGGGAAGTAAGCGTTTCCAGACACATGTCCACGTAACATATTTTCTTTCTTTATGTGTGAGGAATGTTTCCTGAAAGTTGGGCCGTACCTTTTTGTAACACCCTGTATATCTTTGTAATGTTGTTTTATAATTGCATGAAATTCCGGTAAACAATCTTCTTCAACAAACAAAAATGAAAACATTAATCAGTGAATATTTTTCTATTCAGATTTTCAGTTTTGTTGGAATTTATTTCTTCAAAATACTGACACGTCACATAAAAGCTGTGCGTATAGTGTCGTTAGCTACTAACAGGCAACTGACTCCTCTCAAACTGACACGGAAGACACTTCCTTTTCTCTTAAATAGTGTGTAATTATTAAATGTCACCAATGCGGTGACCCCAGTAGCATCTCCTGGCAGTCAGCTGGTAGGTTTTCTGCAGCTGGCGCTAATCAGTTCTGTCACAGAGGGAGTATATGATGCTGGCGTCATCTGCTCCCACTGCAGAACGTGGAGCCGACAAAATGAGCACGATTGTTTTGTTTCATTTACTATTTAGAACCTAATGCATTAGAGGCATTACTTGGAAGAACACACACTCATCTGATACCGTTCAATTATCCAGGAACAATGTGCGTCAAATAATTGACACGCTACAATTTTCGATATTCCCAGTGAGCCCTATTTTGTACGGAGGTCGTGCACACTTGTGCACTATTCCAAGATGGGACACAGAATTGACTTGTTAGCAGTCTCCTTTGTACAACAGCTGCAGTTTCCCAGTGCCTTGCTAATAAACTGAAGCCTGTCACTTGCTTTATCTTATAACTAGTGCCCTGATTCTTTTCCTCCAAACCTTCACAAGTGAAATGTGTAACTGTTCATGCATTATGTTGCCAGTGTTGATATATTTCATTTTATTACAACATGTTTTTACATATTTCACTATAATAAATGTTTTTACACATTTTGGCTTTATGCTGCATATAACTAGATATTATTAATTTTCTACCTCTCTTAATATTTCCTTGCACCCTCAGTAGGCTGACCCCTTAGAAAAATATCCAGATTTGATCTACCATAAAAGTTGAAGACAGGACAATAAATTTTCTAAAAATCACATTCTACTGCAATAACATATGGCTAATCTCTCTGTTAGATGGGTTATGAAGGACATGCTTCTGCTTAATTTTCTCAGAGAGAGATCTCAGTTCCCAAAAGCAAAACAGATACAGTAACAATACTTAGTGTGTTGCGATGGACTGTTGAGATTGGCAGTGTCGCACAGTTTTCAGACTGCTCGTGACTTTCACCAGTTCAGGACTAGGGATGTATGTGCCGAGAATAATGTGCCACAGTGTGTCTTAAAAGTTCACAACTTTGTGTGTTCTCGATGCCTCCTGTTGCATCAAAATTAAGATCTTGTATTACAGCCAAATGGGGTGGTGCAGTGGTTAGCACACTGGGCTCGCATTTGGCAGGATGACGGTTCAAACCGGCATCCGGTCATCCAGACGTAGGTTTGCCGTGATTTCCCTAAATTGCGTAAGGCAAATGCTGGGACGATTCCTGCGAAAGGGCACAGCCACTTTCTTTCTCCATCCTGCCCTAATGTCAACACGGGTTTAGAAAACATTGTTCCTGTGAAACGCAACTAGTTCACATGAAGTGTCGAGTGCTATTGACAAGGGATTTCAGATCAATTCCGTATTTCTGGAAGCTTTTGATACTGTACCACACAAGCTGCTCGTAGTGAAATTGCGTGCTTATGGAATATCGTCTGTTATGTAACTGGATTTATGATTTCCTGTCAGAGAGGCCACAGTTCGTAGTAATTGATGGAAAGTCGTCGAGTAAAACAGAAGTGATTTCTGGCGTTCCCCAAGGTAGTGTTATAGGCCCTTTACTGTTCCTTATCTATATAAACAATTTTGGAGACAATCTGAGTAGCCGTCTTCGGTTGTCTGCAGATTATGCTGTCGTTTATCGACTAAAAAAGTCATCAGAAGATCAAAACAAACTGCAAAATGATTTAGAAGAAATATCGGAATGGTGCGAAAAGTTGCAGTTGACCCCAAATAATGAAAAGTGTGAGGTCATCCACGAGTGCTAAAAGAAAGTCGTTAAAATTTGGTTACACGATACATCAGTCTAATCTAAAAGCCGTAAATTCAACTAAATACCTAGGTATTACGATTACGAACAACTCAAATTGGAAGGAACACATGAAAAGGCTAACCTAAGACTGCGTTTTAGTGGCAGGACACTTAGAAAATGTAAGAGACCTACTAAGGAGACTGCCTACACTACACTTGTCCATCCTCTTTTAGAATACTGCTGTGCAGTGTGGGATCCTTTGCAGATAGGACAGACGGAGTACATCGAAAAAGTTCAAAGAAAGGCAGCACGTTTTGTATTATTGCGAAATATGGGGGAGAGTGTCACAGAAATGATACACGATTTGGGCTGGAAATCATTAAACAAAAGGCGTTTTTCATTGCGACAGAATCTTCTCACGAAATTCCAATCACCAACTTTCTCCTCCGGATGCGAAAATATATTGTTGACACTGACCTACATAGGGAGGAATGATCACCACAATAAAATAAGGGAAATCAGAGCTCCTACGGAAAGATATAGGTGTTCATTCTTTCCGCGCGCTATACGAGATTGGAATAATAGAGAATTGTGAAGGTGGTTCGATGAACCCTCTACCGGGCACATGTGATTTGCAGAGTATCCACGTTGATGTAGATGTAGATGTAGATGTAGATGTAGAGATGTGACCACAAGTATCCTGCATGAGTGGTAGTTCAGCTCATACTAACAACTTCATGTAAATTCTTATCCTCTTCTTTGTTAGCACTGTCGTCTTGCTCGTACAGGGAACTAAATAGGAATGGAATCCTCCTTGTCACTTCATACAACGTCGGTGGTTCTGTGCGGCAGATGCTGCAACATAGTGATTTCTGCACTCGAGCTCCGTCTGGCACATGCTGCTCAAGGAGTACCTCAGGCAAATAAAAAAGAGAATGTAAGATATCATCTACACGCAAATAACAGCTTTATTGATTAGTGTTGTCACATTTAATTATTATCAGAATTATAATAAAATCAGTTATACACACTCGATCATTTATAAATGACGAGGGTACGGAAATTTCTGCACCTCCGATGCATAGGAGCAAATTCCCGAATTAATTCAGCTGAATTCCTTACCCTCTCAATAATAAGGTAATATAGTAGGCTATAGAGTAATCCGGGAGTTGACTCCAGTTGAAATTATAGTTTGATGTTAAATATTTAATAAAATATTTTTGTTATATTAAATACATTATTTTTTCAATATTATGAAAAGGATAGAGTCTTACTCAGTCGAAAGATGACACTAGGTTGCACACAGGCACAACAGTTCTGTCAGACCTCCTGTAATGCGGCAATTTGACATGCTGTGGACTTCACAAGTTGGTGGAAGTTCCTTGCTGAAGTACTGACCCGTGTTCCCTCTATAGCTGTCCAAAATTGCTGGTGCAAGATTTTGTGCCTGACCTAACCTCTCAGTTATATCCCGTAAATGTTCCACGGGGTTGATGTCAGGTGATGTGGGTGGCCAAATCATTCGCTTGAATTGTGCACAATGTTCTTTAAACCGATTGCAAACATTTGTGGCCCCGTGACATGGCACATTGTTATGCGTACAAATTTCACGGTGCTTTCAGAATTTAAAGTCCACGAATGGCTGCAGTTTATCTCCAGTGCCAGTGACTGGCATATTGGACCAGAAGACCCAATCCGTTCCTTGTAAACACAGCCCACGCCATTATGGAGCGTCCAACAGATAGTACAGTGCCTTGTCGACAACACGAGTCCGTGACTTCGCGGTATCTGCACCGTGATCGGACCGTACGATAGACTTTTACCGACTGAAATCGGAACTCGTCTGACCGGGCCACACTTTTCCAGTCGCCTAGAGTCCGACTGATACAGTTGCGAGCCCGGGGAGGCGCCGTAGGCGATGTCGTGTCGTCGGCAAAGTCACTCGCGTCAGTCGTCTGCTGCCGTCTCTCATTAATGCCGAATTTCGCCACACTGTCCTAATGGATATATTCGTCGCATGTCCGACATTTATTTGTGCAGTCATTTCACACAATGTTGCTTGTCTGTTAGCACTGACAACTGTAAGCAAATGTGGCTGCTCTCAGTCATCGAGCGAAGGCCTTCGGCCTCGGCGTTTGTCCACGGTGAGAGGTAATGCCTGAAATTTGGTATTCTTGGCACACCCTTGACTCTGTGTGTCTCACAATATAGAATTCCTTAACGATTTCCCAAATGGAATGGCCTGTGTGTCTAGCTCCAATTCCATTCGATGATGAAAGTCTGTTAATTCCCACTGTGCGGCCATAACCACTTTGGAAACCTCTTTACAAGATCACCTCAGTACGACTGCCAATGCAGTGCCATTTTCTACCTCGTTCGTGCAATCCTACCGTCATTTGTATACGTTTGTATCGCTGTCCCCTGACTTGTCTCACCTTAGTGCAATATTGTTGATATTCCTGTCTGGACTTCCCATTGTTTGTATATCGAGTTGAGTTGATGCAGCTCTCCATGCTACTCTATCCTGTGCAAGCCTCTTCATCTGCCAGTACCTACTGCAACCTACATCCTTCTGAATCTGCGTAGTGTATTCATCTCTTGGTCTCCCTCTATTATTTTTAACCTCTATGCTGCCCTCCAATACTGAATTGGAGATCCCTTGATGCCTCAGAACATGTCCTACCAACCGATCCCTTCTTCTAGTCACGTTGTGCCACAAATTTCTCTTCTGCCCAATTCTATTCAATACCTTCTCTTTAGTTATGTGATCTACCCATCATCAGCATTCTTTTGTAGCACCACATTTCGAAAGCTTCTATTCCCTTCTTGTCGAAACTATTTATCGTCCACATTCCACTTCCATACATGGCTACACTCCATACAAATACGAGGGCAGTTCAATAAGTAATGCAACACTTTTTTTTTCTCGGCCAATTTTGGTTGAAAAAAACGGAAATTTCTTGTGGAATATTTTAAACATTCCCGCTTCGTCTCGTATAGTTTCATTGACTTCCGACAGGTGGGAGCGCTGTACGGAGCTGTTAAAATGGCGTCTGTAACGGATGTGCGTTGCAAACAACGAGCAGTGATAGAGTTTCTTTTGGTGGAAAACCAGGGCATCTCAGATATTCATAGGCGCTTGCAGAATGTCTACGGTGATCTGGCAGTGGACAAAAGCACGGTGAGTCGTTGGGCAAAGCGTGTGTCATCATCGCCGCAAGGTCAAGCAAGACTGTCTGATCTCCCGCGTGCGGGCCGGCCGTGCACAGCTGTGACTCCTGCAATGGCGGAGCGTGCGAACACACTCGTTCGAGATGATCGACGGATCACCATCAAACAACTCAGTGCTCAACTTGACATCTCTGTTGGTAGTGCTGTCACCATTGTTCACCAGTTTGGATATTCAAAGGTTTGTTCCCGCTGGGTCCCTCGTTGTCTAACCGAACTCCATAAAGAGTAAAGGAGAACCATCTGTTCGGAATTGCTTGCTCGTCATGTGGCTGAGGGTGACAATTTCTTGTCAAAGATTGTTACAGGCGATGAAACATGGGTTCATCACTTCGAACCTGAAACAAAACGGCAATCAATGGAGTGGCGCCACACCTACTCCCCTACCAAGAAAAAGTTTAAAGCCATACCCTCAGCCAGTAAAGTCATGGTTACAGTCTTCTGGGACGCTGAAGGGGTTATTCTGTTCGATGTCCTTCCCCATGGTCAAACGATAAACTCTGAAGTGTACTGTGCTACTCTTCAGAAATTGAAGAAACGACTTCAGCGTGTTCGTAGGCACAAAAATCTGAACGAACTTCTACTTCTTCATGACAACGCAAGACCTCACACAAGTCTTCGCATCTGAGAGGAGCTCACAAAACTTCAGTGGACTGTTCTTCCTCATGCACCCTACAGCCCCAATCTCGCACCGTCGGATTTCCATATGTTTGGCCCAATGAAGGATGCAATCCGTGGGAGGCACTACGCGGATGATGAAGAAGTTATTGATGCAGTACGACGTTGGCTCCGACATCGACCAGTGGAATGGTACCGTGCAGGCATACAGGCCCTCATTTCAAGGTGGCGTAAGGCCGTAGCATTGAATGGAGATTACGTTGAAAAATAGTGTTGTGTAGCTAAAAGATTGGGAAATAACCTGGTGTATTTCAATGCTGAATAAAACAACCCCTGTTTCAGAAAAAAATGTGTTGCATTACTTATTGAACTGCCCTCGTACTTTCAGAAACAACTTTCTGACACTTAAATCTATACTCGCTGTTAACGAATTTCTCTTCTTCAGAAACACTTTCCTGGCCATCGCCAGTCTACATTTTATATCCCATCTACTTCGACCATCATCAGTTATTTTGCTCCCCAAATAGCAAAATTCATTTACTACTTCAAGCGTCTCATTTCCTAATCTTAATTCCCTCAGCACAACCCCCCCCCCCCCCTTCCCCATGAACCATGGACCTTGCTGTTGGTGGGGAGGCTTGCGTGTCTCAGCGAAACAGATAGCCGTACCGTAGGTGCAACCACAACGGAGGGGTATCTGTTGAGAGTCCAGACAAGCGCGTGGTTCCTGAAGAGGGGCACTAGGCTTTTCAGTAGTTGCAGGGGCAGCAGTCTGGATGATTGACTGATCTGACCTTGTAACACTTACCAAAATGGCCTTGCTGTGCTGGTACTGCGAACAGTTGAAAGCAAGAGGAAACTACAACCGTAATTTTTCCCGAGGGCATGCAGCTTTACTGTATGGTTAATGATGATGGCGTCCTCTTGGGTAAAATATTCTGGAGGTAAAATAGTCCCCCATTCGGATCTCTGGGCGGGGACTACTCAAGAGGACGTCGTTATCAGGAGAAAGAAAACTGCTGTTCTACGGATCGGAGCGTGGAATGTCAGATCCCTTAATCGGGCAAGTAGGTTAAAAATTTAAAAAGGGAAATGGGTAGGTTAAAGTTAGATATAGTGGGAATTAGTGAAGTTCGGTGGCAGGAGGAACAAGACTTTTGGTCGGGCGAATACAGGGTTATAAATACAGAGTCAAATAGGGGTAATGCAGGAGTAGGTTTAATAATGAATAAAAAAAATAGGAATGCAGGTAAGCTACTACAAACAGCATAGTGAACGCATTATTGTGGCCAAGATAGACACGAACCCCACACCTACTACAGTAGTACAAGTTTATCTGCTCTGCAGATGACGGAGAAATTGAAGAAATGTATGATGAAATGAAAGAAATTATTCAGATAGTGAAGGGAGACGAAAATTTAATATTCATGGGTGACTGGAATTCGGTAGTAGGAAAGGGGAGAGAAGGAAACATAGTAGGTGAATATGGATTGGGGGTAAGAAATGAAAGAGGAAGCCGCCTGGTAGAATTTTGCCCCTGGAACTACTGAAAAGGCTGCTGCCCCTCTTCAGGAACCGCTCTTGAGATACTCCTCCATTGCGGTTGCACCTATGGTACGACTATCTGTTTCGCTGAGCTACGTAAGCCTCCCCACCAACGGTAAGGTCCATGGTTGATGGGGCAGGGGGCAAGTTGTATATCTAACCTAAAATCATTTATCCTGGACAGCTCCTTCTAAGATTAATTTCTGTTTAAAAACTGGCAGTCTGTAAAAAATAGCATTTTAGTGTAGTTGCATGAATATGGCTAAAGAACAGTTTGCCCATTAATGTTGACATTAACACAACCTTTTACGAGGTCTCTTTAAAAAATTCTGGTACTTTGTCCATAGAAATGTTGTATGCTTACCTTTTACGTATTGTGCACGTTCTCTTTCGAAATACTCTCCCCCAAAATTGATACGACACTCCCAATGCCGTTTCCACTTCCGGAAGCAGTCTTTGTACGCCTCTTGCCAGATTGTGCAAAGCACCATCTGCAAATTTTCTTCTATCCCGCCTATTGTTGCAAACTTTCGTCTTTAATTGGGATTTTCAACTTTAGAAATAAGAAAAAAAAGTTCACAGTAGCCAGTTCTATAGAGTATGGAGGATAAGGCAACACAGTGATTTCGTTTTTTGTGCAATAGTTGTGCACTAACAGTGACAAATGTCCGAACATGTTATCGTGATACAAAAGTCGTGAACTATCTCGCCACGTTTCAGGCCATTTCCTTGTCACATTTTCTTGCAGGCGTTGCAACACGTCTCGATACTACCAACAATTAACAGTTTGCCCCTGTGGCATGAATTTGTGATGAACTAATCCTTCTAAGTCAAAGAAAACTCTCAGCATGGCTTCGATATTTGACCTGACCTGACAAGCAGTTTTCGGCCTTGGAGAACCTTTCCTGACCTATTGCGAAGATTGAACCTCGGTCTCAACATCATAATCATACACCTGTGTCTCCTCACCAGTTACGATTTGCATAAGGAACATCTCGTTCTCATTTGTGCGATCGGAAAGCCCTTCGCAGATTGTGGGATGAAGTCTTCCTGGTCTCAACTCACAAGTCGTGGAACGAACTTGACGACAGCAAGATGCATTCCAAGATTGAGTGTCAGGATTTCATGACACGATTCGTCTGCAATCTCTCAGACAGTCAATCTTTGATCGTTACACAATTTCACTGACATTCCTGACACGAGCGTCGTCAGTAGACGTCGAAGCGTATCCTAAACGAGGGTCGTCTTTAACTTCCATCTGTCCATTTTTAAACTGTGTGAACCATTTGTAACACCGTAGGCTTCCTTCATTATTTGATGTGTGTCTGTAAAGGTTTTCTTCCACTTCACACACAATTTAATGCAGACACATCGCTCCTTTAACTCTGCTATTTAGAAATTTGCTAACTGTGCGACACTATGTTCTACTCAATACAGCACTGAACAATGAAACTTCCGGCAGTTACATATTAATCACCAGTACATACAGGGATGCCAACTGCACTTTGCTCAACGCGCCATTGGCGCAAAATTATGAATGTTCTGGAATTTTTTGGACAGACCTCATATACATATCCTGTAAATTGACTCATTTCACATCATTCCAACAGAAGAATCATTCAAATAATCTATGGAACATGTAACTAACTAACTAATTGAGGTAAATACAATAGCTCCTTCATGCCAACCAGATGACTTCTAAAAATAACCTAGATTTTTATGCAATATTAACATGCAAAATACATAGATATTTGTCTGACAAAAATCTTCTGACAGTGTCGACCGGAAGACTCTCTTTCAAATTCTGAAGGTGGCAGCGGTAAAATACAGGGATCGAAAGGCTATTTACAATTTGTATAGGAACCAGATGGCAGTTGTAAGAGTTGAGGGGCATGAAAGGGAAGCAGTGGTTGGGAAGGAAGTGAGACAGGGTTGTAGCCTATCCTCGATGTTATTCAATCTGTATATTGATCCAGCAGTAACAGAAACAAAAGAAAAATTTCGAGTAGGAATTAAAATCCACGGAGAAGAAATAAAAACTTTGAGGTTCGCCGATGACATTGTAATTCTGTCAGAGACAGCAAAGGACCCGGAAGAGCAGATGAACGGAATGGACAGTGTCTTGAAAGGAGGATATAAGATGAACATCAACAAAAGCAAAACGAGGGTTTATGCTGAGGGAATTAGATTACGAAATGAGACACTTAAAGTAGTAAAGGAGTTTTGCTATTTGGGGAGCAAAATAACTGACGATGGTCGAAGTAGACAGGATATAAAATGTAGACTAGCAGTGACAAGAAAGTGTTTCCGAAGAAGAGAAATTTGTTAACATCGAGTATAGATTTAAGTGTGAGGAAGTCGTTTCTTAAAGTATTTGTATGGAGTGTAGCCGTGTATGGAAGTGAAACATGGACGATAAATAGTTTTGACAAGAAGAGAATAGGATCTTTCGAAATGTGTTGCTACAGAAGAATGCTGAAGATTAGATGGGTAAATGACTTAAGCAATGATGATGTACTGAATATCATTGGGGAGAAGGGGAATTTGTGGCAAACCTTGACTAGAAGTGGGGATCGGTTGGTAGGACGCGTTCTGAGGCATCAAGGGATCACAAATTTAGCGTTGGAGGGCAGTGTGGAGGGTAAAAATCGTAGAGGGAGACCAAGAAATAAATACACTAAGCAGATTCAGAAGGATGTAGGTTGCAGTAGGTACTGGGAGATAAAGAGGCTTGCACAGGACATAGTAGCCTGGAGAGCTGCATCAAACCAGTCTCAGGACTGAAGACCACCACCACCACCACCACCACCACCACCACCAACAACAACAACAACAACAACAACAACAACATACAATGTGCATTGTTACCGGTCAGACATTTTATATTTGGGCAACTGCTGCATCTGGAGCTTCTTTGTGAGCCACCAACAGCTCTAGGCTTTCCTCTGTAGTAGATATGGGCATTACTATTCTTCTGAATTTGGGATGGATGGTTTATGACAAATTTCATTAGTGGATGTATGTATTGTGATGTTGCCTCTGAAATGCCAAATTCCTTTCAGCAGTTAGTTACCCCACATAATTGTTCCGTAAGGCGTTATTTAGGGGCAGTATGCAAAATATGTCAGAGGATCGATTCACTCGTTTCCGAGACTACCGATTATACGAAGAGCAAAGGTAGCTGCACTTAATTGTTTCAGATGTTCAGTAATATATTTCTTTTTGTTGATATGTACACCCAAAAATTTAGAGCCATCTACTGTATTTACTGTCACCTGTCAATGTGCTGCATAAGTTGCCGGTATGACTCAGTTTGTTGTTACTTCCCCCTGCCACTCTGGCACAGGCAACGATTTGTGTACCCCATCTCGCAGTTGCGGCAACACGCACAGATAAGGGCAGTCTGCTCGGCTCTCTGTTTACGCAGCTGACAGCTGCGTTAACCCACAGCTCGTCGTGGTGCTGCTAAAACTCCAGAAATCCTACACCGGCGTGTGATGTTGCAGCAACTATTTCTCATGTACCCGGGCTAGGTAGGATATGGTTTACTGAAAATTTGGATAATCCAGAAATATTGTCCTAAATGCAAAAAACGAGGTTCTTGTGTAATATGAAATGTAAGACTGTTCCGTTGTGTGTAGCATCGCAAAACTAATAATTTTTCTGTTTTGAGAATAATTTATTTCAGAAAAATACAAAATTACGAAGAGAGAACGGCTGTCTAATACCGTAGTTACCTCCAGGTGGTGGAACTGAGTATTGGAAATACATTAGCAAAATTGAAGAAAAACTATCCTTGTTGGTGTAACCGTGAGTTCCTTCCTCAGAGGGGTGAGGTGGATAAGGCAGGGAAGCACGGCCAGGTTGTTCGGAACCCACGCCGTAAGTGAGGGCTGGCTTTGAAGAGAACCACACTGTGTGCATTAGCAGGTCCCGGGAATGAAAGGGGGAGCGCCAGCTGCTGGCAGAGGTAGCGTGTGTGAGATAAGAAGTGATCGGTCTGGAATTTTAGGAAGGAGGAAAATAATTTTTTTCCCTCTAGTAACCACACCAGTAAGTCTGAGTGAGCTGTCTTCTCCGTCCCGAATCTATCCATCTGCTGTCTGCGACGAAGAAACTGACTAGCCAGAAAGCTAGGACTGTTTAATACGTGTCTGTCCACATTTCTGTTTTAGACGAGAATAACGTACTGACCGATGGGAGAGAAAATTGAGGATCTGTTACGTGGTGAAATGTTTTGCATTCGGAAAGGTAAAAGTGCCAAAAAGGCAGTTACGATGTAGCTCTCGATAATCGAGTCGAGACTTGAGAAATATTGAGATGTCGTTTTATCGGTATCAAAAATTGTACAGCAATGTAAAATGGTGCGAGATGTTTGAAGAACTGAGGGGGACAATCAGAATGCGAGATCGAGAACAAAGTGCTTGGATTAAAAATGGTATAAAACTGGAATGCAGTCTTTCACTCCTACTGTTCGATCTGTACGTAGAAGTAGTGATGACAGAAATAAAAGAAAGCTTTGAGAGAGGGATTACATTTCAGGGTTAAAGCATATCAATAAGATTTGCTGAAGACTTTGTTATCCTCAGGGAAAGTGATGAAGAATTGCAAAACAGTGTAATGAGCACTGACTATTGATTGAAAGTATATTGAAGAAAGATGAAAGCAGTGAGGAATAGCACAAACGAGTTAAAGAAACTTACCACCAAAACTGGGAACTTCCGTGCAGATGAAGTGAAGAAATTCTGCTATTATGGAAACAAAATAAAACATGTTAGTTGAAGGAAGTAGGATATTAAAAACAGAGTATCATGGTTAAAAAGGACATTCCTGGGCAAGAGAAATTTGCTAGTGTCAAGTGTTGGCTGTAATCTATTTATTTATTTATTCCATGTGATTCGATGGTACACAGTGTGTTGCAGATGGTGGAAAATATCATTTAACATCGTTAACATATATTAACATAGGCCTATAGTGTCCTAATGTATTATATTGCTCAATGTTTTCAATTTAACACAAACGGCAAGATTACTGTTCTAAGTATTCATTTACAGAGTAAAAACAGTGACACAACAAATATGACTTCATGGCTTTGCTAAATTTTATGTTGTCTTCGATGGACTTAATACTAGTGGGAAGATTGTTGAACAGTTGGAGACCCATGTGGAAAACTCCTTTTTTACGCAGTTGAGTGTTTGTACATATAACATGCAGGTTTGCGTTTTTCCTGGTGTTGTGTTCATGTATTCGAGGAAGAAATTGTGAGAGATTCGTTTATAGCACAGCATTGTATGGTAGTGAATCATGGACTTTGAGAAAATCAGAAAAGAAGAGAAGTGTTAGAAAGATGTTGAAAATTGGATGGAGTAATAAGATAAGGAATAGGGTAGTTCTTTGCAGGATCATTGAGAAAAGGAATGTGTGGAGAACACTAACAAGGATGATTGAACACTTGTTAAGATATCAGGGAGTAACTTCTGTACTGCTAGAGGAAGCTGCAGAGGGTAAAAACTGGAGGGTGAGACAGAGATTGAAAAATACCTCGTAATTAATTGAGGATGTCGGATGCAGGTGTTAGCCTGAAATGAAGAGGTTAACATAAGAGAGGAGTTCGTGGCTGGCCGCATCAAACCTGTCGTAAGTCAAACCCGGCAGAATACTGATTTTTTAATTATGTGTGGTGAACATCAATAAAACTGACAAGGTGAACATTTATGAAACCGACAAATTGCAGGAATAGATTCTAGACTGGAAATGAAATAAAAAAAGGTCCTACGAATATGTCTGGAAATGCATCATTGCCACAGTAGATGGTACTGACGAATGCCAGTTCGTCTGACCAGGTGCCACATGTTCCTCGTGTGTTGCAGGCTGTGTGATTGACGCAGGACACTGTAAACGGCCCGGTTTTTGTCTCGGGAACGATCTGAGATAGCGATCGTGTACGGCCGAGCAGATGGAAATGTTCGAGAGGCAGCACGACTAAACCAAAATGAGTATCTTCACGTACACCGACCACATCACACAACATTTCGAGCCCTTTTTGGGCATTTGTGTGATCGGGGGTCCTTTTAGACAGACGAAGGTGCAGGGAGGTGGCAGACCGTGCGTACACCAGATTTGGAGGACCGGGTTCTGTGGTGTATTGAGATGAACCCTAGTACATGCTCCCAGCAAGTGGCCTACCAACACGGTGTAAGCCAGAGTACGGTTGTGTGTATCCTGCACGACAACCGCTACTGTCCCTATCATCTACAAGACATAAGGAACATGTGATGTGTGGTCAGAGGAACTGTCATTCGTTACCACCATCTACCGTGGCAATGATACATTTATCAACATGTGTTCATAGGATCTTTTTTTCTCCCATTTCCAGTCATGAATCCAACCCTGCAGTTTATATAATGTTGATGCTGTGTGTGTGTGTGTGTGTGTGTGTGTGTGTGTGTGTGAGAGAGAGAGAGAGAGACTTGTAAGTTCGAGTACACTCAATAACATACTCGTCACATTTTCAGTTATTTTTGGCCGGCGATGGCGCTTGTACTGGGCCACCCCACTCCAGGACCTGCAGTACACGGAAGCCAGATTGAAGCAGTACGCCATGCACCTGCGAGGAGCGCTGCAGGAGGAGAATGTGGGCCGCGTGGAGGCGAGCGTCACCGCCCTGCCGGAGCTGAGGCCAGATGACGAAGTTCCCGTTCCGTTACAGGTTAGAAATGGCCCGTAAAAGTCTGCTCGAGAGAGTCCCTAATTTTTCAGGATGACAGTGGATGACGTCAGTCTTGCGACGGTGTGAGCAGTGTCACTGTGTGGTCGAAGGAATTTGTATGATATCTCTCGTAGTTAAAATACCAACCAGCTGCAAAGGAGGTCACAGTCTGTTGGATAGTGGGGTGGTGGTATGGGTGGTGGTGGTGCCCCCCCCCCCCCCCCCCCCCCACTTCACCACCACCACCACCACCACCACCGTCACCACCAACATTCCCTAGTTTCCCCCATAACCAAAGTATCTATCCCATGCTGTCTTCTTAGGTATTTGTCTCATGTGTTTGGCACAATAACTCATTTTGATAATATACAATGCCTTTCTTCAGTTACAAACATAAGTTTTCAGATCACTTGACATATCAAATTCTGATAAAATTTCGAGCTTTTGATGGAAGCCTCCATCTTCAATGACTAGGCAAAGCTGGTGAAGTTCCCTTATGTATGTCCAGAGGATGACGGGTCACTGGCTAGCTTGTCGTGTTACTGTATAAACCACTTGGCTCTAAGTAATTGGCAAATTGGCTGCATTCAAATGCTAGTGCCATACGATGTTTATTCCAGTTCTGTTAGTACTATGGCTATGAAAATTAAGTCACAAATTACATTCACAGAATCACTGTATCGATTCAAAACAGCCTCCTCCCCGAATCGATACACAACTGAAATCTTTCTAACCTTCGAGCAGGTGTGCTATTTTTCGTAACGTGTGTGATTTGTTCACGTGTAAAGAATAGTGGACTTTGTTACCAAAGTTAACGTGTACGAGCAAATGCAGAGTTTAATTTAGTTTAATTAAACAATACTAAAACATACTTGCATTATGTGAGCTAAAGCACTGTTTAAGTAAGCAACAATAAAACAATCTTTCATCATATCATTCTGTTGCTGTGTACAGGTGTTACCCTATGGTAATGACCCACCCGAAGCATTAAACTGCGCAGTCGCATCAAATCCCAATGAACTGCTTATTTGGCTACTAATTACCTCGTACGCAACTGCCTAATTGTAGAATTGTGGTTTTAGCTCTTAATCTGGGTCATTTCCTTGCACGGATCGAATTTTTTTTCTCACCTCACTCGTTGTTTAATTTTATATTATCGCTGCTCACTCGGACTTGTGACGACAAAACTTATCACCGCGTTAGCTGAAGCGGTAACGGAGGAGTAGATTCTGGCTCACAATTGTAAAACGACAACGGAATGTACGAGACAATACGATTTGTAATTGGAGCGCTCTGTAGAAAGGTGTCGAGGGTTAAAAGTGTTTCAAAACAATAACTTTATCCCTTTTTTGGAAATGCGTTCAGTATTGCAGTACAATTCTCTCGGGGGCCAGGTATGGCGAATACGTCGGGTGATCCGGGACTGCGATCTGTTTGCTGGCCAAAAACTCGTGCACGATCTTCACTTCGCGCACTGGGGTGTTGTCGTGCGAGAGCGATCGGAAACCTGCCTCTCGGTATTCGGCTCGAATTCGACGAATTCTTACCCGCGAACACAAAACTAGATCTCGCCTCGCTACCGTACGGCCATTTTCCGACGAGTGTCAGAAACGTACTGTTAAATTCACAGGCAGTATACCCGCTGCAGTGATGCTGGCACTTTGACCTCGTACGCGACCGTCTTCGAAACTGCGAGAATTGTAACGCTGCAACTCACCGTCAGATCGCACTACCGTTTGGAATTTCACACGGACTTAACTGGGTACACTGCATAACTACCAGAGTGCCATCTACGTCTACGTTTTAAAAGGGAATGCCTGTAGCCCGAGTCTGAGTGTAACGGCAAAGATTTGTCGAGTGAGCCGGCACCACGCCACGAGGGTGCACTCGTGCACCCTACGGCCTACTCGGCAAGTTCGAGAGAGATAAAGTTATCGCTTTTCGAGTGGCGATACTGTCGTTTCGGAGGACTGTCGTACGAGTCAGACGTACCGCGTCCTCCGAGCTACGGTGCTGTCGGCAGCGGACACGTGAGCATTCCCACACTCGTAGACGAGTTTCCGAACGTCACGTGCGGCACCGTAACCTGCCGAGACTGTCGTAGTGTAAAGGCAGCCGTTGCAGATTGTACAGCTGCCACACTGTTGATGAGAACAGGTGTAACCGCACGAGTGCGACCACAAACTGTCCCGATGCGATTACTAGCGGCGTATCTACCGTCGCGCACACCCGTAGCCCGTCCTCTACTCGTGCCTCAGTGTCGGCCTGCACGGTTCGACTGACGCTTTCGGAGGATCACCTGGAGGACTCGGTGGTGAAAGCAGATTCTGCTCGCACGTGAGTGACGGTCATTTGGGTGTACCGCATAAAACTGGTGAGCTCCGTCCCGAACGCTGTGTTTGTGCTAGACACGCCGATCCCACGCCTAGCCTTATAAATTACAGCTCTCGTTCACTTTTGGCAGCTTGAGCTCTACGTGCGGGGAATCTCACCTCATCAGTTCTCCTTCTGCTCTCGCGTCGAGAGGGTGACGTGCTGTCGTGAGAGGATAACGTCTGTCGACACTCGGCCTGTAAAACTTGGCGTGCTCTGCAAAATGTGCGACAGCTTCCGAGGCCCGTACATTTGCCGGACTCGTCTCGAGTCGGGCACGGCTGGAGGTGAGTGACTCTTGTGATTTGTCTGCTTGTGACCCTTACGGAGCTGTGTGAACAGATCGAGCAGGTGCAGAATGATGTATACTGAGACAGTATTTGTCACCTCCACGATCGACTGCATGCCGGAGTCTTATGTTGGCATTGCTGCCTGTGGAGGCTGTACTGTGTGCTGACGTTCGTATTTCGGCACGAGTCCACAAGTGGTACCTCGAAACTGCTCGAGATACTGATCTGTAAATGTATCATTTCCTGTACTCCCTATGTATTGTTTCTACAATAAATTTTGGATAAGTTGTAAAACTCACAGTGGGTGTCCTAATTTTTTCTGGTAGTGTATGAGGTGTTTTGAAGAAATTCAGTGAATGCTATTGTAAACAAAGAAATTTTAAGATCTGTACAATGTAAGTTTGTTTTCCTCCAGAGTAAGCTTCAGTGGTCCCTCAAAACTTTTGGTAGTATTCACAAACCTCCTGGTCCCCCAGGGAAGGACGGGGAGGGAAGTCGGCCGTGCCCTTTGAAAGGAACCATCCCGGCATTTGCCTGGAGCGATTTAGGGAAATCACGGAAAACCTAAATCAGGATGGCCGGACGCGGGATTGAACCGTAGACGGACGGTTCCACGACCTATAATCGTGGTCTTTTTGGTTTTTCACTTCTCGTTTCTTCCTTCCTTTTGTTGGTTCCTTTTTTTGCTCTTCTCCACCTCACTGTCTTCCTTACTCTTTCCCTTGACTTCTCCTTGACTTCTCATTGCCTTTTTCTCCTTGCCTTCTCATTGCCTTTTTCTCCTTGCCTTCTCATTGCCTTTTTCTCCTTGCCTTCTCATTGCCTTTTTCTCCTTGCCTTCTCATTGCCTTTTTCTCCTTGCCTTCTCCTTGCCTTCTCATTGTCTTCTTCTCCTTGCCTTCTCTGGTCTCCGCCTTGGCGTTTGAGACAGTCTGTCCTCTTTCTCCCTCTCTTCTTTTTCCTCTTCTTCCTTCCTCCCTGTGCGTGCCTGAAGGCCGACCCACGCGTTCGCACGCGTAGCCGGTGACGGGGTAACGCGTAAGTCCCCGCCCTGGGTAGACATGTAAGGCACGCGCGTACCCCCTGGTAAAGGCCAGGCCCGGGGAGGGGTGATTGCCTGAGCTGATACCTTCTGACCGTGCCGATTGGTCCCTCCGTCTGTTTCTCGGGAGGTGTGACCTGAGGTGTAAACATTCACCTAAGGCGGGAGTGCCCTCTGAGAGGGTCCCGCAAGGAAAGAGCGCGCCATCGGAGACGCTGGCAATCGTGGGGGATTCCTCCGCAATGGATTCTACTCCATCTCTCTCGACTTCGACCCAAAAACGGAAACGTGACCAGCCAACAGTGACAAAAGTACTACCGCCTGCTCCACAGTTCCTCGTCGTTTCTCGATCTGAGGACGGAAAGGATTTTTCCTCTGTCAACCCTTTTTTTTATTCAGAAAGGCGTAGATGCCATAGCCGGATCTGTCAAATCTTGTACCAGGTTGCGTAACGGCACCTTATTACTAGAAACTGAGAGTGCCTTTCAGGCACAAAAACTGCTTCGGGCCACCCTCCTGTACACGTTCCCTGTCCGGGTGGAGGCCCACCAAACTTTGAATTCGTCTCGCGGTGTAGTCTATACTAGCTCCCTCGACGGATTGCCTGACGAGGAGCTTCAATCTTTCCTCGCTGAGCAGGGCGTGACGGCTGTCCATCGGGTCATGAAAAAGGTCAACAATGACCTTGTACCGACCCGGACACTTTTCTTGACCTTCGATAGTGTTAAGCTGCCATCGCGCATCAAGGCGGGCTACGAGGTTATTTCTGTTCGCCCCTATGTCCCGACACCTACGCGCTGCTACCAGTGTCAGCGTTTCAATCACACTCGACAGTCTTGTTCCAATGCGGCTAAATGTGTCACTTGTGGCAGGGATGCCCATGAGGGTGACTGTCCACCTCCGTCTCCTCGTTGTGTGAACTGTCAGGGTGACCATGCCGCATCCTCCCGCGACTGTCCTGTCTATAAGGAAGAACGCTGTATCCAAGAAATTCGGGTCAAAGAGAAAGTGTCCACCTCAGCTGCTCGCAAGCTATTGGCTAGTAGAAAGCCCACGCTGCTCCCAGCGGGGAAATACAGTACTGTCCTCGCCTCTCCTCGGACTACCCGGGAGGTAGCAACCCAGACATGCGATCTGACCTTCAGCACCACGGTCGTCCGTTCGGCCAGTGCTAAGATCGCGCGGTCAACGTCTCCTCTTCCTCCCATCACCCCACAGACACCAGCCCCTTCCTCAGCTTCTGCTAAGTCGAAGACCCCGAAGTCAGATGCACGGGCCTTCAAGAAGGAACCATCCCGTGCAGACTTCCTCCGTCCCTCGACCTCCTAGCCTTCGACCGCTACTTCCACCAAACGTCCTTCCAAAAAGGCGCATAGGAATCACAGTTCTCCTGCTCCGCCACGGCGCATTTCTTCTCCTGCGCCACCCAGCGGTTGCCGCCCCAGGCCGTCATCCGTTTCGCCTGGCTTCACCGCTGGTAGCCGTACATCTGGCCGTTCACCGGCGGAGGAAGCTCCCCCTCCCGGCCATCCTCCCGAGATGGCCGATGACCCTATAGACCCCATGGACGATGACTGTCCGCCTACTGATAGCGGCGGCAGTGCTCGCTCGAAGCCAGGCCCTAAGCGGCCTTCGAGGTGACCCCTTCTCTCATTTTCCTTTTCTTACGATGGCACTTATTCACTGGAATATTCGCAGCATTCGCTCCAACCGAGAGGACTTGAAGTTGCTGCTCCGCTTGCATCGTCCGCTCGTCGTAGCCCTCCAGGAAACGAAGCTACGCCCATGCGATCAAATTGCCTTGGCACACTACACCTCTGTGCGTTTTGACCTACCCCCTGTGGTAGGTATCCCAGCTCATGGAGGGGTTATGTTGCTGGTCCGGGATGATGTTTACTACGATCCCATCACGTTGCACACCAGCCTGCAGCCAGTTGCCATCCGCATTACTCTCCCCACTTTTACGTTTTCCTTTTGTACCGTTTACACTCCATTGTCATCTGCCGTTACCAGGGCAGACATGATGCAACTTATTGCTCAGCTACCTGCACCATTTTTGTTAACTGGAGACTTCAATGCCCACCATCCCCTTTGGGGCTCTCCAGCATCCTGCCCGAGGGGCTCCTTGTTAGCAGACCTTTTCAACCAGCTCAATCTTGTCTGCCTCAATACTGGCGCCCCTACTTTTCTTTCGGACACATCTCACACCTATTCCCATTTAGACCTCTCTATATGTACTCCCCAACTTGCACGCCGGTTTGAGTGGTATGCACTTGCTGATACATATTCGAGCGACCACTTCCCGTGTGTTATCCATCTCCTGCAGCATACTCCCTCTCCGTGCTCCTCTAGTTGGACCATCTCCAAGGCAGACTGGGGGCTCTTCTCTTCCAGGGCGACCTTTCAGGATCAAACCTTCACAAGCTGCGATCGTCAGGTCGCACACCTCACGGAAGTCATTCTCGCTGCTGCTGAATATTCCATCCCTCACCCTACTTCTTCTCCACGTCGCGTACCGGTCCCCTGGTGGACCGCAGCATGTAGAGACGCTTTACGTGCTCGTCGACGTGCTTTACGCACCTTTAAACGCCACCCTACAGTGGCGAATTGTATTAATTATAAACGATTACGTGCTCAGTGTCGTCATATTATTAAAGAAAGCAAGAAAGCCAGCTGGGCTGCTTTCACAAGCACCTTCAACAGTTTTACTCCTTCTTCTGTTGTCTGGGGTAGCCTGCGCCGGCTATCTGGCACTAAGGTCCACTCCCCAGTTTCTGGCTTGAAGATCGCAAATGAAGTCCTTGTGGCCCCTGAGGCTGTCTCCAATTCCTTCGGCCGCTTTTTCGCAGAGGTTTCGAGCTCCGCTCATTACCACCCTGCCTTCCTCCCCCGCAAACAGGCAGAGGAGGCTAGGCCACCTGACTTCCGCTCCTCGAATTGTGAAAGTTATAATGCCCCATTCACCATGCGGGAACTCGAAACCGCACTTGGCCGATCACGGTCCTCCGCTCCAGGGCCTGATTCTATTCATATTCAGATGCTGAAGAACCTTTCTCCTGCGGGTAAAGGTTTTCTTCTTCGTACATACAATCGCATCTGGATTGAGGGACATGTTCCCGCATGCTGGCGCGAGTCTATTGTTGTCCCGATTCCTAAGCCGGGGAAGGACAAGCACTTGCCTTCCAGTTATCGACCTATCTCGCTTACCAGCTGTGTCTGTAAAGTGATGGAGCGAATGGTTAACTCTCGATTGGTTTGGCTGCTCGAGTCTCGACGCCTACTTACCAATGTACAATGTGGATTTCGTAGGCGCCGCTCTGCTGTTGACCATCTGGTTACCTTGTCGACCTTCATTATGAATAACTTCTTGCGGAAGCACCCGACCGCGGCTGTGTTCTTTGATTTGGAGAAGGCTTACGACACCTGTTGGAGGGCGGGCATTCTCCGCACCATGCATACATGGGGCCTTCGCGGTCGCCTCCCTCTTTTTATTCGTTCCTTTTTAATGGATCGACAGTTCAGGGTACGTGTGGGTTCTGTCCTGTCCGACACCTTTCGCCAGGAGAATGGGGTGCCACAGGGCTCAGTTTTGAGCATCGCTCTCTTCGCCATCGCGATCAATCCAATAATGGACTGCCTCCCAGCTGATGTATCAGGCTCCCTTTTTGTGGACGATTTTACCATCTATTGCAGCGCGCAGTGTACACGTGTCCTGGAGCGCTGTCTTCAGCGTTCTCTTGACCGTCTTTACTCCTGGAGTGTCGCCAATGGATTCCGTTTTTCTGCCGAGAAGACGGTCTGTATTAACTTCTGGCGCTACAGAGTTTCTCCCACCGTCCTTACGACTCGGTCCCGTTGCTCTCCCAATCGTGGAGACAACCAAATTTTTAGGCCTTACCTTTGACAGGAAACTTAGCTGGTCTCCACATGTGTCATATTTGGCCGCCCGTTGTACCCGTTCTTTAAATGTCCTCCGTGTTCTCAGTGGTATGTCGTGGGGAGCGGATCGAACCGTCCTACTTCGTCTATATCGGTCGATCGTCCGCTCCAAGCTGGATTATGGGAGCTTCGTATACTCCTCTGCACGGCCATTCATCTTACGCCGCCTCAACTCCATACAACATCGGGGTTTACGACTTGCGATCGGAGCATTTTATACCAGTCCCGTAGAGAGTCTTCATGCTGACGCTGGTGAATTGCCACTCACCTACCGGCGCGATATACTGCTTTGTCGGTATGCCTGTCGGCTACTGTCAATGCCCGACCATCCGTCTTATCGTTCCTTTTTTGACGACTCTCTTGACCGTCAATACGGGTTGTATGTCTCTGCCCTGCTACCCCCTGGAGTTCGCTTTCGTCGCCTCCTTCAACACCTTAATTTTTCACTCCCTGCAACCTTTCGAGTGGGCAAGAGCCGCACGCCACCTTGGCTCCAGGCTCAGGTCCGCGTTCACCTTGACCTCAGCTCGCTCCCAAAAGAGGTCACCCCCGGTTCGGTCTACCACTCCCGTTTTTTGGAACTTCGTTCGAAGTTCATCAACATGACTTTCATTTATACAGATGGCTCTAACACCAATGACGGGGTCGGGTGTTCCTTTATTGTCGGGGCACAAAGTTTCAAATACCGGCTCCATGGCCATTGTTCGGTCTTCACAGCTGAGCTCTTTGCCCTCTACCAGGCTGTTCTTTACATCTGCCGCCACCGACATTCTGCTTATGTCATCTGCTCAGATTCCCTGAGCGCCATCCAGAGCCTCAGTGATCCGTACCCTGTTCACCCTTTCGTACACCAGATCCAACGCTCTCTTCAGCAGCTGGTGGACGTCGGTTCTCTGGTTAGCTTTATGTGGGTTCCTGGCCATGTCGGTATCCCTGGGAACGAAGCTGCAGATGCCGCGGCCAAGGCTGCGGTCCTCCAGCCTCGGACAGCTTCTTGTTGTGTCCCTTCGTCCGATTTTAGCAGGGTCATTTGTCGGCGCATTGTGTCGCTGTGGCATGCCGATTGGGCTGCACTTACCGACAACAAGCTTCGGGCCTTAAAACCTCTTCCCGTGGCTTGGACGTCGTCCTCACGCCCTTCTCGGCGGGAGGAGGTCGTTTTAGCCCGGTTAAGAATTGGACACTGCCGGTTCAGCCATCGCCATCTGCTGACGGCTGCGCCGGCGCCGTTCTGCCCATGTGGGCACTTGCTGACGGTTAGACACATTTTAATGTCCTGTCCAGATCTTAACACACTGCGCCTCGATCTTAACCTGCCTAATACTTTCGATGCCATTTTAGCGGATGACCCACGAGCAGCTGCTCGTGTTCTTTGTTTTATCAATTTGACAAACCTCGCTAAGGACATTTGATGTTGTTTTTTAATCCTATGCCTGTCCGTCTGTCTTTTATCGTGTTTTCCCTTTTAGTTGTTGTTGTCAACTTGTGCCTCGCGGTGCATTCTTAGAGTAGTCAGGGCGCTAATGACCATTGAAGTTGTGCGCCACAAAAAAAAAAAAAAAAAAAAAAAAAAAACCTCCTGGGGAAAACGACATACATTTAATTCTGCACGACACGTACATTTAATTCTGCACGACACGTAAGCGTACTGTTAAAAATAAGTCCCGAGGGATAGAATATTCTATTTTCATAAGTGTTTGTATTGATGAGAACTGGAATTGGAAGATCTGAAATGTTTAAGCTCTGCAGCTTTTGCATTATAGGTAATAACTTTGGGGGGTGGGGGAGGAGAAAAAACTTTCTTTTTATTTTCACACAGTAAACCCTTCTGGCATCGTGTTGTGGGGCAACCCCTTATTAAGGAATAATGTGTTTGTGGCACAGAAGTGTGTTATGAATGGAACATCTTGTAGACAGCTCTTTCAGCAGTCGAGTGTGCTGACATCAGTCTCACAGTTAGAGATTGTCAGCCCACCCGTCGGGCTCGCTCGTTATCGCGACCTGGGCTGCTGTTCCCGTGCTCGTGACTAGGCTACGGGACCTCGAGAGGGAGGCACTTCGAACGTAGTCGTAGCTAAAGTGTGCTAACGAATAATGTGCAGTAAAAACTGCAACACGACAAGTAGTCATTTAATGTATACATTATTTCGTGGTAATATTACCTGCTTGTTTAGGATTGTCATCTCACTAAATACCCGTATTTTTTACTTGTTAAGTACATGTGTAGAAGCAAATTTTTTTCTGCTATAACCGTACTCAATTTATGAAGTCGTTTCATGACTCTTTAATGACAGAAATAATGGTCTGTCCTCATCGTCTCGATTCTTGAATTAGTCTCGGACAAAGTATGTGTTCTCTGTCTTCCTTTACCAAACAATTCTGTGCCTGCTTTTTGTGCCCCATTCTCCTTTTTTCAGGCCCATCGCCTCCGTATCATTGTCGCTATCCTGCTTCCGGGATTTCTGTGGCCTTCCTCAGCCCTCTCTGCCCTTCACAGATCGTGAGAGCACTTCTTGCGGTAGTCTTTCCTCTTCTGTCCTAATTAGATGTATGTCTTCTTTTCTTCGTCCTTTGGCTAATATCAGCTTATGGGCATAGCTCTGCCAGTTCCTAGTTTTTTTTTACTGTCCGGCAGTCCAGTATAGGTAGGGATTCTTCTGGGGGCCAAATATTTTCCTCAACTAGTATGTTAACAGTAAATGCAAATAAATTTATGTACCTAAAAGAAATGTGGTTGTAGATGAGAATACAGTAGGATTCAGAGGAAGAATTCAATTCAAGTGCCACAATCCAAAGAGGCTTACGAATTGTTTACCGTCCTGTCGGACTCAGAAAATAGTTCCATTTTTTCTCACATTCCGTATTTCGAAAGATGACTACACAAGTCTAATTTGTCGGGATTTGCCTTTTGCAACTTGAATAGTGGTTCATTTGGCACAGTAATTGCTAGCTTGTGCAGCTGATTCAGCTAGCACTGTTTCTTTTGGAAAGTTTATCTGAACAATATGCAGCAGGAAATTTTGTTTTCTACTTGGTATAAATGCTGCTGAAACTATTTTAATGTTGAAAACAGCTTAGCAGGAAGTCACTATGGGAAAAACACAAGTGTACGGGTGGTTTGCTGGATTTAAAAATGGCAACATGTTCACTGATTACAAACTTCATTTTGGACGTCCAGCAGCTGTCCGAATTGACAAAAATATTGAAAAAAAATCGAGAGCTTGTGCTCACAAGCCATTGACAGACAATTGGTCAGTTGTCTGAGATTAATAGGATATCTCAGAGCTCGGCTCAGAGAGTTTGTGGTAGGCAGGAGACCGGTTTTTCCACCGCACAACAGTGCACCTGCACCCACAGTCATCTCCGTTAGACAGTTCTCGGCTACAAATGGCACGTTTCTGCTGCCCCACACGTCTGACCTGGCTCTGTGTAACTTTTTCGTATTCCCAGACATGAAAAAGGACACGAAAGGACACCGATTTGACTGAATTGATGAAGTCGAGATAAGAATGATAGAGGAGCTGTCAGCCATTTCTAAACCTGTCTGCAAAAAAACGATTCAAACAGTGGAAGCACTAGTGGGGCAAATGTATCAGTTATAATGAAGAGTATTTTGAAGGGGATAAGGTTGTTTTGTAAATAATTTGAAAGCACGTAGCTTTAAAAAAATAATTACATGGTTTTTTTTTTATGCTCTCGTAAAAGAACTAAAGTTTTCAAGTGAACTTCTATTCCATTTTATTTTTTTAAAACAGTAGCTTAATAATCTGCATAAAATAAATAAGAGTTGGGGAGAATGCAGCTGGTAGAAAAATTGGATTGGAAAGAGTTAATACCTTTCTCTCAGAGAATAACAGATTTTGTTCATCTGCTTTACTTAATTCAGATGTTTCTGACCCATATAGAGCTACCGCAAGAATTACACTGTGATACAGTCCGATTTTAAAACTTCCCGAGACAGCTTTACTGTGCAACATGTCCTGGAAGTCAAAATATACTCAATTTGCCACTGTGATCCTTGTCTTAATTTCTCTTTCCACTCTGTTCTATTTGTTAAAGATGCTTTCCAAAGACTTAAGTACGTATAGTCTTTTAAAACTGAATCAATCGACTGTTATCTGACCTCGATTGTTGGGTGCCTTGCTCGTGACCGTGTAGTCTATTCTCTCCTAGTTACTTTGTAACCCAGCTTTCCTCATGATATTTCTGTAAGAACTTGGTTTTGAGCTGCAACTTCTTTTGCTGTCACATATTAGAATGGCATCATTTGTATATCCAAGCAGTTTTATTGGGTTATTACAGTCTTATTTCAGTTGAGGTTAATGTTTTGTGTTTCCTGTCTGTCTTTTTTGAACTTAAATTAAAAAGTATCAGAAGTAATGTGTCTCCTTGGCTAAGACCAATCCTGACTCCAAAATGCTCTGACAGTACTCTGCTGATCTTTATTCTGCCATAGCTTTCATCTAAACACATGCATACTATAGGTTTTAACTTCTGTGGAAACAGCCTCTTTCAAAACATATGGTTTTATGCCCATCAAATCTTGTGCAATGTATATAAGTGTGATATACAGTTTAAAGTTTTAGATAGCTGAGACGTAAATTAGAATCACTTATTTTAACACAATAGCAGCTGATGATAATGTAACACAGAATGTGACAGCTATATGTCTGGAATGCAAATTTCAGAATACAAAAACTATACGGGGCAAGTTGGAAGGGAAGGTGCATCTTTAAGTAATGATAATATTGGTGATTCCGAACAAAAAAACTTCAGACATACGTGCGCCCTTTTCTTAAGCGTACTCAACATACGGTCGTTCGAATATCACGGGCACCGGTCGCACGACATTCTTCGCCAGCACTGATGTACGAATAGAACCGTACTTACGTTAGGCTACATAAAAGACAAACACTATCCAAACAGGCCTCGGAGGCCCGACAGTGCTGCGCGGGCGCCGTGTCGTCCTCGGGCCCGAGGTGTCACCGTATGCGGCAACGGAGGGGCACGCGGTCGGTACACCACTGCCGCCACTTATCGGCGGAGCAGCCCCTCGATCGGCTTCACGAGGGCCGAGTGCAGCCTGCTCGCCGACAGCGTCGGCAGACCCGCAGACCCGGATGGTGACCCGCCCGAGTGCCAGCTGTAATGGATCTGGGAGATGTGATATTTTCTGCCGGATTTGTCGATACCAAATCTAATGAGGAAGGTTGTAAATGTTTTCTTATATTTTTGTCAGAATATTTTTTGTGAATTGTAATTTGCCTTATTTTACGCTAATTTGCTTATATGGCTGAGAGTGACAGCATATTGATTAACATTAGTAGATGTGACGAAGAATATCAAAGAGGCTGTCAAGTGGAAGCTTGTATGTCGTGTGAAACGCTTTGACGCCGGAGTCGTCTTTGACCGTAGTCAGTCGGTGGTGAACTCTCGGTGCGTGTGACGGTGGAACAATGTGCAGGTCGCCTTTATAATAATTTGCAAGTGAACAAGAAAAATGAATTATGTTACTACTTTTTTATATAAACATCGAGAAGGAACCACATTCGAATAAATGGTATTTGAAGCACCAAAAATGTGGCAAACGCATCGAACCGGGTCATTTCTGCAGCCGACGAAACAGCATTGTGGAACCGTACTCTCACTAGATGACTGAAGCCGACACAGAAAAGTCAAATATCATCTTATAAACATTTCACGGAAAAGTGAGCATATTTCACAGCCCACTGCGACAGCGCTCAACTTCGGCGATGTGACGGGAACCGGTGTTATCACTGTAGTGTGGCCGTTGGCATGTCTTTGTCGACCATTTCGGTACACACTTCACTCGTTTGCGGTGGGGCGTCGAGTCCCGCAAGTGTACACGTTGTTTACCTCACGTCTCAGTACTACTGTTTTGCACCAGTGTACGACGGTGTTGTTACGTGTACAGTTGAAACAGTGTCGGTCAGTCTAGTGAAAATGCCACACGTCTTCACACGTGGAGAGTATAGTGACACAATCTTTGTCTACGGGTTATGCAATGGGAATTCCAGATCCACTGTTCGCGAGTAGGAATGACAGTTTCCTAATTGCAGAGTTCCAGGTAGCAGGGTATTTAGTGAGGTATTTGTCAGATCGCGTGAGCGTTATACGCTTCCCATTGTGTATAGTATCCAAACGTCCTCTCTGACGAGATCCTAGTGAAATGGACAACTTTCTCGAAACGGTAGAATGCAGCCTAGTTACCGGCACTAGAAGGCTACGTACACAGCTCGGTATTCCACAGTCGTGGAGCGGAGTCTGCGTCCGCACCGTCGACCGAGTGCGCGACGTCTGTGTGCGGGAGACGGTGCCGAATAAAAGGAATTCTGTCAGTTGATCGTTGCCGGTGAACTCTGTATTCCACATATCCTGTTCACGGACGAGTCGACATTTGTCTGCAAAGGCATCAATAACGTTTGCAACTCTCACGTGTGAGCAGATGAAAACCTGCACACTACAGTGTGGTACAGTATTGGTTCAGTTGTTTTACATAACCATCTCGATTTCTTTCATAATGTGTCACCAGAATTCTTGGATGATATTCCTTTGGCATCACAATGTGGTACGTACTGTCAGCACGACGGAGCTCCTGCGCGTTCTGTACGGCCAGCAACACAGTACCTTACCGAAATGTGTCCTCGACATCGAATCGGTCACTGTTGGAGTCATTTCTTGACGACCGAGGTTACTCGATCTTATTCTGTTCGATTAATATCTGTGGGGTTGGCTCGAGACTAAGACTTCGAGTGCAGAGTAGGCACAGAGGAGGAACTTCTAGCCCGTATTTTACAGGTCCGTTCAAGTAAAGGACCGTGTGAATGAGCTCAGATCGGCAACACGGCCACTGTCTACGAGAGCTGCACAATAAATCACCTGCATTTGTTCTGTTTCCCATTGTTTTCATTACTTTCCTCAGAAACTGTTAACGACAGGACACATGTTTGTGTGCCATTTTTTGTTCGCAATCAGAAATGCTATCACCTCTCAAAGTGTGTACCTTTCCTCCTGACTCATCCTGTATAAGTAAATAGAGGCTATTTACAGGGAATAATTTTGTTACATCATATAAGATACAGTTGTCTTCATAAAGTAATTATCTTGGGCCTCACATTGTTATGAATTAAGAAAGTCTTTAATACGATACTTCTGCAGTACAGTGGAAACCACTGCAGAGTGCTTGGCAGAGCACCTTCCCTTTGTACCAGTTACTAGGGTTGCTACCTGTTTCAATTCTCTATTATTCCAATCTCATATAGCGCGCGGAAAGAACACCTATATCTTTCCGTACGAGCTCTGATTTCCATTATTTTATCGTGGCGATCATTTCTTCCTTTGTAGGTTGGTGTCAATAAAATATTTTCGCATTCGGAGGAGAAAGTTGGTGATTGGAATTTCGTGACAAGTTTCCGTTGCAACGAAAAAGCCTTCCTTTTAATGATGTCCAGCCCAAACCCTGTATCATTTCTGTGACAGTCTCTCCCATATTTCGCGATAATACAAAACGTGCTGCCCTTCTTTGAACTTTTTCGATGTACTCCGTCAGTCCTATCTGATAAGGATCCCACGCCGCACAGCAGTATTCTAAAAGAGGACGGACAAGTGTAGTGTAAGCAGTCTCCTTAGTAGATCTGTTACATTTTCTAAGAGTCCTGCCAATAAAACACAGACTTTGGTTAGCGTTCCCGACATCATTCTCTATGTGTTCCTTCCAATTTAAGTTGTTCTAATTGTAATTCCTAGGTATTTAGTTGAATTTACAGCCTTTAGATATGACTGATATATTGTATAACCGAAGTTTAACGGATTTCTTTTAGCACTCGTATGAATGACATCACACTTTTCTTTATTTAGGGTCAACTGCAAATTTTCACACCATTGAGATACCTTTTCTAAATCGTTTTGCAATTTGTTTTGATCTTCTGATGACTTTATTATTCTATAAATGACAGCGTTATGTGCAAACAACCTAAGACGGCTGCTCAAATTGTCTCCCAAATCATTTATATAGATAAGGAACAGCAAAAGGCCGTGGGGAATGCCAGAAATCACTTCTCTTTTACTCGATCACTTTCCGTCAATTACTATGAACTGTGGCCTCTCTGAAATAATAAATCCAGTCACGTAACTGAGACAATATTCCATAAGCATGTAATTTATTTCACTACAAGCTGCTTGTGTGGTGCAGTGTCAAAGCCTTCCGGAAATCCAGAAATACGGAATCAATCTGAGATCCCTTGTCAATAGCACTCAACACTTCATGCGATTAAAGAACTAGTTGTGTTTCACAAGAACGATGTTTTCTAAATCTATGTTGACTTGTAACCTCCCCCTCACTTTCCGACCTTAATGACAGTGAAAAATGAAACCGCGTGTACCTAATGGGAGTTTTGGAAAAGCAATCGTCACCGAAGTTAACCTGTCGGTAAAGAGGGTTAGTCTTGGGCTACCTCAACAATCATTTCAAAAGCTACTTGAATCTACGCAATTTAGAAATAAGAGATTTAACTTTGAACTTGAATTAAATGATTCTGAACAATTAACAATAGTAAAATTTAGTACGTACCAAGCTGAGCTGCAGTCACAGGTAAGCTAAAATACGATAACAAAACTCGCACTCTTAATTTGTGCTTGTGTAATCTGAATATTGTAGCCAGCTAACTGAACTTTGAAATTAAAGCAGTGAAATAGAATTAGCTATATTACTTTAGTGCTGGCGTTTAAATTTCAACGACACTCGGGTTCATTTCGGAAAAGGAAGGGACTCTGCTTGGTAATGCAATTGGGACAATGAGCAACAAACGTTCATGCTAAGTTGCTATAATTATAGTTACTAAAATGGAACAGTTTGAAAAGCTGAGGTCTGCCATACAGTTCTAAAACTTTACGTGCGTCCAGTCTTCCTTGTCGGTTGATTGAAGATTTGAAGCCGTCGGTCGAGGAGGTGGCGACAGTCACTCATTGTCGGCCGTCGCTGTTGCAGAAGCTGGATGTTGGCGCGCCTTCTTCTCGACACGGTCACCAGACGAAACGGGCTCTTGATGTGCGCTAGTTAATGTTTCCCGTCCGCGACACCATGTCAGAAACTATCATCGCAAGTCGAGCGCAATTACATGCTGCCAAACCCCGAAAGCGCGGCAACTCGCGGGAGCGTCACACAACACACCTGCTCCACTCGCTACTCCCGCCAGACTCCTTCCCTCAGCCCGCGCTCCACGCGGCAGAGTTAACACTACCAAAGATCCTACACACTTTGATTCTTCACACGACCTATCGACGTAATCGTTCGATAGCAGTTTTCCCTAGGCAAGACCCAGCGTAAAAATACAAATAATATTTATGAAACAAACCAATTATACATCGACATAAATGCATAAATATACAAATAGTAAAACAATTACAATATACAAGGAGACAGAAATGTCATATCTTGAGGTAACAAAGCAAGGAAAAAAAATAGTACAATAGATGGAAATAGGAGGATATGCATTTCCGGCGTTACACGTGCCCCACATTGTCTGAGGATGTTCGTGTAACGTAAACAGACTCAGAAAATGTCCCAAAAAAGAAACAGCGGAAATGCATATTCTCAAAACATGAATAAAATTTAGCATTCGTCTAATTAATCATAACCCAATTTTTTAGACAATAATAATTGAGTGGAGACACTCCTAATCTTATTCCACTCTGTCATCTTGCACAAAATAAAACAGGTTGACAACATATCAAAATTCATAGAAAACATAGAAAATGGTTTAGCTATTCCAAAATCATTAAAATTCGTAACACTATAAGAAATGGAATACTATTTGCAAAATTGATCAGAGTACATGGTCATAAAAAAACAGGTATATCAAAATACGCAAACTAATAATTAATTACATAGAATACACAATTTTATGTAACCTTTTCATAATTAATATTCTCGTCATGTCCAATTAACGCTAAACAAGAAAATAATATACAGCAGATAAAATAAAACATAAATATTGACAGCAGAATCCTTTCACATCAGCTGTCCGGGAAGAAAAGCAACTCCACATTCCGTACTCGCGGGTACAAAGAATGCCGACAGCGGAACAAGAGCCGACAGCGGCTCGGTCTTTCCATTATTGTTGCGCCCGCCGGTGCGGCACGCTTGATCTCACTCCCCCTTGTAACGGCGTTTCCAGAACGTCCGTTTGACTGAATTCTTTCGGAAAAACTCACTCCCGAGTAATCTCAAGGAGTCCCTTAATACTATCACAGTGGATAACTCAACACTGTCCATCATCACACGCATGTACTAGCCTGAAACTTAAAATAGCGTCTAAGTACATCGGCAATGACTAATAAAAACACACATTCATGAAATATTACAGAAAGTTACAAAATCATATTTACATTGCTTAATCTACTGTGACTCAGCTGAAAACTTAAACTAGCAGCTTGGATTTTTCAGTTGATTACTAATCAGTTACTCTTAAATCATTTAGTCAAAATTAATTACTTATTAATTACAACTTCTTTAATGACCTCTAGGTCAGGCAAAAGCATCGTAACATGGCACATCCTTAAATCTTACACACTATATTTACATACTGTACAAATTACCCATTGTGTGGTATTAATCGATCCTAGGTTGGTACAATTTCAAGTCTACAATTTTCCGTATACCTAATCGTTTTCCAGAGCTTGGATACTCTAAGCAATAAGCATTTGTGTGAGGTATACCAATGACTTTATATGGTCCATTATAAACAAACTTAAATTTAGAGATTTCATGGTCTATCTCGCTCGATTTCTCATGAGCTTTTACAAGTACTAAGTCCCCGATTGCAAACTTAGCAAAACGCGCTTTAGCGTTATGACTACGTATGCGAGCATCGGCTTTTAGCTTCATTACTTCTCGCAAACGATCTTTTTTCACACCAATACTAATGTCAATCCGTGGAGGGAATTTGATTATCTCTTCCACTAAACTTTTACTTCTGTCATCCAACAGGATTTCCTCTGGAGAAAATCCCGTCGATTCATGTCTCAAGGTGTTCATAATTCTCTCAAATTCTGCTTCATATTTGCCCCATGCCCTATGATTGTGATGGCAATAGGTACGGGAAAGTCGGCCTCGTCTTTGTTCGTGTGTTACGTTTGACACACCGTCTACAATACTTTCCAATTCACTTTCTACACTATTGTCAATTCCGAGATTCCTCACGTTACGGCAGTCCAAATTCATACCTACGTCAATGTCATCCAGCCAGTTAACAATGTGTATAGGCTGGTATTGCCTATGCACACCGTCTCCTGCCTCGTCAAAACTAACTACTATCGTTTTATTTTGTGACGTACATGTCAAAGTTTTACTTTCGCAATTAATCACTGCACGGTACTTTAATAGCCAATCTAACCCAATAATTACTTCCGTAGTCAAGTCTGGCACGATGACAAACTCTTGTTCAAATCGTGCCCCACATATCTCGAAGTTGACAAAAATCTGTTTTGTGACCGGTTTACTGGCCTTCCCAGTAGCACCGATAATTTTCACTCCTGCTACTGGCATAACTACGATGCCAGGTCTGTCTTTCAGTAACTCAAATATTTTCCCAGATATAGCACTCAATTCTGCACCGGTGTCAATCAACACGTTTAGTTGTAGGTCATGCATATTAACAGACACTACTATCTGTCTACACTTGTCCTCGGCTGTTTCTTTATTTTCCCACAGTAAATCCTCGTCTATATCCAGGTCATTCCAGAAAAAACCATCCGGCTTTGACCCTAAATCCGGCTTATCTGGCGGCTTTTTCAGCCTCTGTTCACATACAGTTTTAATTTCAACACGTTTGTCCTGAGGCTTAGCCTGTAGCTTCGCCTCCAATACCGAAACCTTTTCCTGTAACTCGTCAACTAGTGAGTGTTGCTTTGCATCAATTCATTAATCGTCACCTTCGTTGATTCCACTTTGGTCAGATTAATCTCATCCGCCAATCTACCTGGAGGAATGTGTCTAGTAGTTTCTGCAATTATTTCCGCTAGATCTGCGCAACCCACACTGCTATCGTCTGACCATATAATGTCAGCTCTAACCTCATACACGTTGTAATCTATGTGCTTTTCTACCAATCGTGTCCGGCTATCACTAAAATTTTCGCAATCTTTTTCCTTAATACTCTCGCAATGTTTAAACTGGAGGTTTGCGTCGGATGGGTCGGTTACTTCTACCACTGAAACTTTCGGTAAGGTCTGCCGGTTAGGGCCAGAACTTTCCATTACTACTTCAACATCTAACTCTTGCGGGACGAAACACGACGAATCTTGCTCGTGCTCCCCCTTAACATCAACTATTTCTAGTAAAGTCTGCCGATTAGGGCCAGAACTTTCTATCATTTCACAAACACTATCTTCCTGAGGGACGAGACGCGGAAAATCCTGCACCCACTCCCCATAAACACTTCTCCCATACAGACCCCTATAATCTCTTAGTTCGTCGTATAAGCGACCGAACTGCCTTAACCAGACCTCATCCCTCTCTGCATCCCCTCGCTCGATGACGGACGTTTTATCCGACATCTGACCTTCTCTCAACAATTGCGAATCATTCTTAAACTCAATCTCCAGTTCCGCTGTGGGTATTACAGCTGCCACTTTATGATCGATTTCCGGAACACTACTTAAATTGTTCTCACTGACAGCGAATGTATTTTCTACTGCCGTGTATACAGCTGATCTACTACTTGTGGGCGCACTCTTTTCTCTTAACACTGGCACACTCTCCCGCCGTTGATTATTCCATACGGAATTTTCATAACGGCGACACCTGGGTTTTCTCTTGTTATTGGGCCGCCAAAATTTCTCCACGCCCGCTCGGCCCCTCACCGGCGCGGCTAATGGTTTCCCTGTCTCGTCCCAGCAGATACGCTCCCCGGATGCTGCTGAGGCGGCTGATCACACCCTCTGGCGTTATTACTATTCTGTGAAGCCCGTATCACGTTAGTATGATACTGGTTTCTGTCATTCCTGTTATTATTTGCATTGTACCGATTGTTATTACGGTCCGAACCATTATTGTTATTGCTGCGTTATGCATTATTCCCATGGTCATCATTGTTGTGGTTGCTGTGGTACTCGTTGTTGTTACCACGGCCTCTACCACTGTCGCGATTATTGCGCCAATTGTCCTCGTCCTCAACTCTTTCCAGGAAATCATTCACTGTCCTATAATTGCTTCCTACGTAGCGTTTTGTATCATCTGGAAGCTTCATGTAGAGTTCCCAGACTATTTCGGATTCCGTGCGGCGATCACGCAAATATTCCAACTTGCGGATCCAGCCCTCACAAAACTCCTTCATCGAGCCGCGCGAATTCGCATCGAAAGGCCTCGATACGACAAATTCGCGCCAAACACTTTGCTGTTTTTGCTCTGACCAGTATTCAGCCAGAAACAAATTTTTAAACTCGTCAAAAGTCAGGTTCGTAATGTTGAGGTTTAAGCCCCAACGCTTGGCATCACCAGCCAGCACATCAATAACCGCATTAATTTTTCTCTCATTAGTCCATGATCTGGGTAAAACTCTTTCACAATTTTTAATGAAATCCGTCGCGTGTATACCGCCTTTTTTCAAGGGGTCGAACCGCTCCTCTTTCGTCAACAATTCCGAACTATGTGCACAGATTGGCACATAGCTCTGTTTTTCGTCAAGTTTCTTTTCTAATTCCGACACTCTCGTAATTACTTGGCAAGTGGTTGTCGCAAGCGTTTCCACTTCCCTCTTTTTCTCTTCGCAGGTATTAGCCTGCTCCCTCACTTTAGTGTCTACTTCGGACACTAAAGCCTTTAAAGTTTCCACCTTCTGTTGATCCTCTTTTTTCACTAATTGAATTTGTTCCGTCACCTTATTCTCGATGATCGGAGCAACTGCTTCTCCTACACTTTTCTCGATTCTGCTAATTTCGGAATCAAAACGAGTATTTATGCTCGCAATTTCCGCCTGAACGCCTATCATTTCCTGTTTAAGATTACCGATTTCGGTATTAATTACAACAATATCTTCTTTGATTTTATCAACTTTTGTATTAACAACTCCAACATTGTTGTTAACAACGTTAATAGCTTTGTTCTGATTGTCTAGCTTGGCCGATTGACTCTTGATTTCGTTAATCAAAACATTCAATAAATCAGTTAAATTCCCGGAAACTACCGGTTCCACTTCCGTAGCGGCTTCCTCTTTAATTGTCCCCCCGTATTCGTCATAAAGGGATTCAGGTTTGATTTTCACTTCCGATTCCGAAACATTTTCTAAAGTTTGGAATTCCATTTCTACTCTTTGTTGCGTTTCGGTGGTCGCGTCTTTCATGCTAGCCGCCTGCCCCTGAACAATGGGTACCGCGGTGCGCGTTTCCCACTGTTCGACCGATTGTTCCGTATCCAAGTCTACCAAATTTTGGCAATTGTTGCCTTCACTCATTTTAATAATTTTCAATATAAATGCCAAATCTCAAATATAATTAGGATTACTCCCACTACTTATTCTCGCTGACGTAACGGCCTGTACGTAACCAATACTTTGTTACGAGATTTGCACAATGCAAAATTCGTGTCCAGAACAACCTCAAATCTGAAGATTGTCCTGTCACCAGGTCGCCACGTGTAACCTCCCCCTCACTTTCCGACCTTAATGACAGTGAAAAATGAAACTGCGTGTACCTAATGGGAGTTTTGGAAAAGCAATCGTCACCGAAGTTAACCTGTCGGTAAAGAGGGAGGAAAGGGTTACATCTAGATGAAAGGAAATGTGCTAATGAAACTGGTGGAAATTAATTTTGAAAAGGGGTAAAGTTAATAAAGAAAGTAAATGTGCAGCCATTACGTTAACAATTAACTAGCGGTAATTAGGTATTTGAGATTTGGGGGAAATCACGGTCGCCAGTCCTAAGGACAATTACTATAGTAACTGAAAAAGAAAGGTTATTACACATATAATTAGCACTAGAAGCGTGGCAACTGAAGGTTGACACGTGTAGTGTGAAAACTGAAAGTTTGTCAGAAGTAATAAATTTCGCTACACCCTGACTTAATTTAGCAAAAGAATTAATAAAACCGGAAAATCGAAAGTTAATTTAGTGACTGAAGTTAATAGTGAGCTTTCTTTCTGAAGCACATCGAAATTCAGTAAAATACGGTTAGTCTTGGGCTACCTCAACAATCATTTCAAAAGCTACTTGAATCTACGCAATTTAGAAATAAGAGATTTAACTTTGAACTTGAATTAAATGATTCTGAACAATTAACAATAGTAAAATTTAGTACGTACCAAGCTGAGCTGCAGTCACAGGTAAGCTAAAATATGATAACAAAACTCGCACTCTTAATTTGTGCTTGTGTAATCTGAATATTGTAGCCAGCTAACTAAAATTTGAAATTAAAGCAGTGAAATAGAATTAGCTATATTACTTTAGTGCTGGCGTTTAAATTTCAACGACACTCGGGTTCATTTCGGAAAAGGAAGGGACTCTGCTTGGTAATGCAATTGGGACAATGAGCAACAAACGTTCATGCTAAGTTGCTATAATTATAGTTACTAAAATGGAACAGTTTGAAAAGCTGAGGTCTGCCATACAGTTCTAAAACTTTACGTGCGTCCAGTCTTCCTTGTCGGTTGATTGAAGATTTGAAGCCGTCGGTCGAGGAGGTGGCGACAGTCACTCATTGTCGGCCGTCGCTGTTGCAGAAGCTGGATGTTGGTGCGCCTTCTTCTCGACACGGTCACCAGATGAAACGGGCTCTTGATGTGCGCTAGTTAATGTTTCCCGTCCGCGACACCATGTCAGAAACTATCATCGCAAGTCGAGCGCAATTACATGCTGCCAAACCCCGAAAGCGCGGCAACTCGCGGGAGCGTCACACAACACACCTGCTCCACTCGCTACTCCCGCCAGACTCCTTCCCTCAGCCCGCGCTCCACGCGGCAGAGTTAACACTACCAAAGATCCTACACACTTTGATTCTTCACACGACCTATCGACGTAATCGTTCAATAGCAGTTTTCCCTAGGCAAGACCCAGCGTAAAAATACAAATAATATTTACGAAACAAACCAATTATACATCGACATAAATGCATAAATATACAAATAGTAAAACAATTACAATATACAAGGAGACAGAAATGTCATATCTTGAGGTAACAAAGCAAGGAAAAAAAATAGTACAATAGATGGAAATAGGAGGATATGCATTTCCGGCGTTACAGACTGTGTGTCAATGGACCGTTTTGTTCATAATGTTCCAACACAATATACATTCTAAAATCTGCTGTATATCGGCGTTAATGATATGGGTCTGTAATTTAGTGGATTACTCCTACTACCTTTCTTGAATATTGGTGTGACCTGCGCAACTTCCTAGTACATTCGGTATCACTTATTAGTCCTGTAGTATGAATCACCCACATTTGAGCAATGTTCAAGGATGAGTCACATGAGTATTCTGTAGACTGGTAGCTCTTACATAGTGTTCAGTCTGCCACCAGATTTTCCTACCGCAGAGCGTATGTGATGTTCCATTCTGTATCCATACTATTGTTGCGTGCAAGGTATTTGTATGAATTGACAGATTTAACTTTGAGTCGTTCATATTTTGCTCAAAGGGTACTACATTTTTTCCATTTTGTGAAGTGTACAATTACACATTTCTGAATATTTAAAGCAACTTGGCAATTGAAGCACTACTTTGAAGTCTTATTAAGATCTGACTGAATATTTGTGCAGCACTTTTCACACATTACTCTACTATAGATAACTACATCTTCCATCTGAGGTTACTAGACACATGAAAACTACACATTCAATGTTGTACCACCATACACCGAGACCTTCAGAAGCGTTGGTCCAGATTGTTGTACACACCGGTACCTCTAATACCCAGTAGCACGTCCTCTTGCACTGATGTATGCCTGTATTCATCGTGGCATACTATTGACAAGTTCATCAAGGCACTGTTGGTCCAGACTGTCCCACTCCTCAACGGTCATTCGTCGTAGGTACCTCAGAGTGGTTGGTGTGTCACGTCGTCCATAAACAGCCCTTTTCAATCTGTCCCAGGCATGTTCGATGGGTTTCATGTCTGGAGAACATGCTGGCCACACTAGTTGAGTGATGTTGTTATCCTGAAGGAAGTTACTCACAAGATGTGCATGATGGGAATGTGAATTGTTGTCCACAAAGGCGAATGCCTCGCCAATACGCTGCCGATGCAGTTGCACTATCGGTCGGAGGACGGCATTCACGTACCATACAGCTGTTATGACACCTTCCACGACTACGAGCAGCGTATGTCAGCCCCCAAACAGCAGGGAATCTCCACCTTGCTGCACTCGCTGAACAGTGTCTTTAAGGCATTCAGCCTGACTGTGTTGCCTCCAAACACGTCTCCGACGATTGTCTGGTTGAAGGCATATGTGACAATCGTTGGTGAAGAGAACGTGATGCCAATCCTGAGCGGTCCATTTGTCATCTGTACCGCGCTGCACAGTGTCGTGGTTGCAATGAAGGACCTCGTTGTGGACGTCAGGAGTGAAGTTGTACATCATGCAGCCTATTGCGCACAGTTTGAGCCGTAACGTGACGTTTAGTGGCTGCACGAAAAGCATTGTTCAATATGGTGTCGTCGCTGTCCAGTTTCCTCCGAGTCATAATTGGTAGGTAGCGGTCGTCCACTGCAGTAGTAGCCCTAGGGCGGCCTGAGTGAGGCACGTCATCGACAGTTCCTGTCTCTCTGTATCTCCTCCGAACAACATCACTTTGGTTCACACCGAGACACCTGGACACTTCCCTTGCCGAGAGCCATTCCTGGCACAAAGTAACAATGCGGACGTGATTGATCCGTGGTGTTGATCGTCTAGGGACGGTTGAACCACAGACAACACTAATCGTGTACCTCCTTCCTTCTCGAACAACATTACCTCCGTGTCAACCGTCACAGATTCTGATAACACTGATAATGTGAAATCTGACTTGCACTTTTTTCACGTGACATACTGAAAGTTCAGTTTTAGCAATTTCAGCTTTTTCTCAATACCACTCAGACCACCTATATCACTCATATTTGCAGTGGTGCAAGAATTAAGACTGCAGTTTATCAGCTGTACCCCCTCCGTCTAATAGACGCTGCTCGTGCGTGGTCGTTTACATCTTTGGGCGGGTTTAGTGACATCTCTGAACAATCAGAGGGACTGTGTCTGTGATACAATATCCACAGTCAATGTCTATCTTCAGGAGTTCTGGGAACCAGAGTGGTGCAAAACTTTTTTGATGTATGTATAATAGTCTCTGCCAGCTGGTTAATGTACAACACGAACAGCACAGGTCTTGACCCATCTCCGTGGGGCACACCTGTAGCTACTTCCACAAATTTCACTTGATTCCACATACAAGTCTACTTTCAGTTATGTGCGTTGGTGTGTGCAGAGAATGATGCAAATGCTTTTCAGAAATCAAGGGATCCATCTGACTGCCTCGATTCGTGTCTTTCAGTATGTCACATGAAAAAAGTGCAAGTCAGATTTCACATTATCAGTGTTATCAGAATCTGTGACGGTTGACACGGAGGTAATGTTGTTAGAGATGCTTCATTACTTTACATTGGGGTACAACAAATGGATATCAGAGATATTGGACATTAGTTTTGTGGAGAACTTACCTTACCCTTCTTGTAGATGGGTGTGCTTTCTTCCAACTACTGAGCACGGCATTTTGTTCGATCTGTATACAGTATATTATGATTACAAAAGAGGCTAACTCAGCTGCACATTCAGTGTAGAATCCGACAAGGGTATCAGTAGGTTCTGAAACTTTGTTCAGTTTTAGCAATTTCAGCTTTTTTTCAATACCACTCAGACCACCTATATCACTCATATTTGCAGTGGTGCAAGAATTAAATTGAGGCAATACTCCTGGATATTCCTTTGTAAAGGAACATTTGAAAATGGAGTTAAGCATTTCTGTTCTTGCTTTGCTACCCTCCGTTTCAGTTCCTGGTCATCTATGTTAGTTAACTAGTTACACGTTCCATAGATCATTTGCAATTTTTTTTTTAAATCGGAAGAATGTGGAATGAGTCAGTTTATAATACACTCCTGGAGATGGAAAAAAGAACACATTGACGCCGGTGTGTCAGACCCACCATACTTGCTCTGGACACTGCGAGAGGGCTGTACAAGCAATGATCACACGCACGGCACAGCGGACACACCAGGAACCGCGGTGTTGGCTGTCGAATGGCGCTAGCTGCGCAGCATTTGTGCACCGCCGCCAACAGTGTCAGCCAGTTTGCCATGGCATACGGAGCTCCATCGCAGTCTTTAACACTGGTAGCATGCCGCGACAGCGTGGACGTGAACCGTATGTGCAGTTGACGGACTTTGAGCGAGGGCGTATAGTGGGCATGCGGGAGGCCGGGTGGACGTACCGCCGAATTGCTCAACACGTGGGGCGTGAGGTCTCCACAGTACATCGATGTTGTCGCCAGTGGTCGGTGGAAGGTGCACGTGCCCGTCGACCTGGGACCGGACCGCAGCGACGCACGGATGCACGCCAAGACCGTAGGATCCTACGCAGTGCCGTAAGGGACCGCACCGCCACTTCCCAGCAAATTAGGGACACTGTTGCTCCTGGGGTATCGGCGAGGACCATTCGCAACCGTCTCCATGAAGCTGGGCTACGGTCCCGCACACCGTTAGGCCGTCTTCCGCTCACGCCCCAACATCGTGCAGCCTGCCTCCAGTGGTGTCGCGACAGGTGTGAATGGAGGGACGAATGGAGACGTGTCGTCTTCAGCGACAAGAGTCGCTTCTGCCTTGGTGCCAATGATGGTCGTATGCGTGTTTGGCGCCGTGCAGGTGAGCGCCACAATCAGGACTGCATACGACCGAGGCACACAGGGCCAACACCCGGCATCATGGTGTGGGGAGTGATCTCCTACACTGGCCGTACACCACTGGTGATCGTCGAGGGGACACTGAATAGTGCACGGTACATCCAAACCGTCATCGAACCCATCGTTCTACCATTCCTAGACTGGCAAGGGAACTTGCTGTTCCAACAGGACAATGCACGTCCGCATGTATCCCGTGCCACCCAACGCGCTCTAGAAGGTGTAAGTCAACTACCCTGGCCAGCAAGATCTCCGGATCTGTCCCCCATTGAGCATGTTTGGGACTGGATGAAGCGTCGTCTCACGCGGTCTGCACGTCCAGCACGAACGCTGGTCCAACTGAGGCGCCAGGTGGAAATGGCATGTTAAGCCGTTCCACAGGACTACATCCAGCATCTCTACGATCGTATCCATGGGAGAATAGCAGCCTGCATTGCTGCGAAAGGTGGATATACACTGTACTAGTGCCGACATTGTGCATGCTCTGTTGCCTGTGTCTATGTGCCTGTGGTTCTGTCAGTGTGATCATGTGATGTATCTGACCCCAGGAATGTGTCAATAAAGTTTCCCCTTCCTGGGACAATGAATTCACGGTGTTCTTATTTCAATTTCCAGGAGTGTATATGTATTCACGATTAGCTGTAATGTGAATGAACAATTTAGTTTTCGCTCCTACTCGTACAACTTCACTGAAAAACAATACTGTGTTTAAAATTAATTGACATTTGGTGCCCCAGAGGGGACGTAACGCTGCTGCCCTGCGTGCCGCAAGTGGTTCAGGTGGTAAAATGCCACTGTTGCCGTGCTGTGTCTCATGCATTAGATGCATCTGTGTTCCTCAGCTCTTGTTACAAAGTGGTATTTTATGGAATTGGAGTGTTCTGTATTCGTCAGATGTTGTGAACGAGTATTTTCTGTTAGCATTGCAGTAATAACAACAGTACAGCATATGTCAACACAATATTTACAGTAAAAGAAGTCGTCCAAGAATACGTTCACTGGCTGTGAAGATATTGAACTTTGGAAGGGAAATTGCTATCTGTCGACCAGGTGTGATTTTGTGCCACTGTGCACAGTTATTTTGAACTCGGGTGCAATAGTGACAGTCCGATTTTAGATGTTACGAGAGTTGTGTACAGAATAGCTGCTGCACTTAACGATCACCAATTTATGCTGCTGAGAATTGAGAAGGAGAAGAAAAGAAAAAAAAAGAAGATGCAAATGATGAAACATCATCAGCTTGTTCTTTTCTGGAAACTCCAGGCAAGTAAAGAAGTTAGGATGGATGGGTAATGAAGACAGACACATTGGAGCAGCATGCCGTGTGCGGACAGGTGTGTGTTTATCGTCAACTCAATGACTACTGTACTTCAAAAAAGCGTCAAAGACACAGACCCATTCAGTGGGAGTAAGGGAGTAAGTTGACACTATGAAATTTTCTTTACAAGTACATTAAATGTATTCGCAGCTGCCAATATGGACAAACATCAGACTCGACCCCTTTGAGGATGTCAATATCGAATCTGGTATCGATGACTGTGACACAGTTGTGGCAACAATGATTTTCTAAGTACAAAGGCCAACCAAAACAAGCAGAAAGATGTATATGTTAAGTTGTTGTTGTGGTGGTCTTCAGTCCTGAGACTGGTTTGATGCAGCTCTCCATGCTACTCTATCCTGTGCAAGCTTCTTCATCTCCCAGTACCTACTGCAAACTACATTCTTCTGAATCTGCTTTGTGTATTCATCTCTTGGTCTCCCTCTACGATTTTTTCCCTCCACGCTGCCCTCCAATGCTAAATTGGTGATCCCTTGATACCTCAGGACATGTCCTACCAACCGGTCCCTTCTTCTTGTCAAGTTGTGCCACAAACTCCTCTTCTCCCCAATCCTATTCAATACTTCCTCATTAGTTACATGATCTACCCACCAAATCTTCAGCATTCTTCTGTAGCACCACATTTCGAAAGCTTCTATTCTCTTCTTGTCCAAACTATTTATCGTCCACATTTCACTTCCATACATGGCTACACTCCATACAAATACTTTCAGAAACGACTTCCTGACACTTAAATCTATACTCGATGTTAACAAATGTCTCTTCTTCAGAAACGCTTTCCTTGCCATAGCCAGTCTACATTTTATATCCTCTCTACTTCGACCATCATCAGTTATTTTGCTCCCCAAATAGCAAAACTCCTTTACTACTTTAAGTGTCTCATTTCCTAATCTAATTCCCTCAGCATCACCCGATTTAATTCGACTACATTCTATTAACTTCGTTTTGCTTTTGTTGATGTTCATCTTATATCCTCCTATCAAGACACTGTCCATTCCATTCAACTGTTCTTCCACGTCCTTTGCTGTCTCTGACAGAATTACAATGTCATCGGCGAACCTCAAAGTTTTTATTTCTTCTTCATGGATTTTAATACCTACACCGAACTTTTCTTTTGTTTCCTTTATTGCTTGCTCAATATACAGATTGAATAGCAACGGGGACAGGCTTCAACCCTGTCTCACTCCCTTTCCAACCACTGCTTCCCTTTCATGTCCCTCAACTCTTATAACTGCCATCTGGTTTCTGTACAAATTGTAGATAGCCTTTCGCTCTCTGTATTTTACCCCTGCCCCTTCAGAATTTGAAAGAGAGTATTCCAATCAACATTGTCAAAAGCTTTCTCTAAGTCTACAAATGCTAGAAATGTAGGTTTGCCTTTCCTTAATCTTTCTTCTAAGATAAGACGTAGGGTCAGTATTGCCTCACGGAATCCAAACTGATCTTCCCCGAGGTTGGCTTCTATCAGTTTTTCCATTCGTCTGTACAGAATTCGCTTTAGTATTTTGCAGCTGTGACTTATTAAACTGATAGTTCAGTAATTTTCACATCTGTCAACACCTGCATTCTTTGGGATTGGGATTATTATATTCTTCTTGAAGTCTGACGGTATTTTGCCTATCTCATACATCTTGCTCACCAGATTGTAGAGTCTGGACTGGCTCTCCCAAGGCTGTCAGTAGTTCTAATGGAATGTTGTCTACTCCAGGGGCCTTGTTTCGACTCAGGTCTTTCAGTGCTCTGTCAAACTCTTCATGCAATATCATATCTCCCATTTCATCTTTATCTACATTCTCTTCCATTTCCATAATACTGTCCTCAAGTACATCGCCCTTGTGTCACATTACAATGAAGAACTTGAAACCTTCAGCACAGGACAGGAGTATGTATGGGAACTCAGGCTCAAGTTTAAAAGAATGGTTGGCGATGCAGTGGATAGATATTCCAGCTCAGAAACATATCTATATATGGTCACATATTTGTTTAATCTCTGGGTGTGTGTCAGAGAGATACTGAAGGAACTGAATGGGATGACTCTTGAAGATACATGTAAACTATCCCAAGAAAGTCTATTAACAAAATTTCAGGAACTACTTTCAAATAATGACTAGGAATATACTGGAATGCCCTGTATACTGTTCACATGCGGATTGAGAGGACAAGATTAGGTTAATTACAGTATGCACAGAGCCACATAAATAATCATTCTTCCTGCACTCCATATGTGAATGAAACTGGAAAAAGCCCTAACTATGGCTACGGTGGGATATACACCCTGTCATGCACTTCACTGTGGTTTGCAGAAAGAAAGTACTGATCACACAAAAACGAGCAGTAGGAATAATATGTGGTGTTCCCATGCACTCATCTTGCAGGTATCTCTTCAAGAAATCAGGCGTTTGTTTTAAAGAATCCATCACCATTTGAGAAGAATGGAGACGACCACACCTACAACAATAGAAGTACAATGACCTTACCCATTATTAGCGCTGCCACTGGCTGAGAAAGATGTTCAGTGTCCATCAACAAAAATTTTTATTATTTGCCCTGCAACATAAAACATCTAACAAGTCGTAAAGTGAGTATCAAATATAACCTTAGAATTATTTGTCCTGGACAACTCTTTCAATCTCAGTAATGAATGTTATTTAAAAACTCGTTCCCTGAAAAAATATTAACGCCCACCTCGGGTTGCAGCCATTAGCTGGCAAACATCCTTTGGTGGTAAAGAAATCACAGTACTGAACCGAGCTGTTAAATCAATGAAACCTTTAACATACAGTGGAGCAACCTCAATGGAAGATCCATCAGTGCCCTCCCCCTTAGACCAGAAACGAGAACCGCAGTTCCCTCAAATGACCGTGTCTTCAGTCTGTTCTAGCAGTAGTCCTTCACGAATCCAGGTCTGCTCAACTCAACTAGCTTCTCGGTATGGCTCACAACATGAGACCAGCTGTGAGGGTAACATTTGTAGCATTTCAACCTCATTTTGTCACATTCTCATTCACACGGGCCCATACATTCTCAATCGGATTTAAATGGGTGCGATACGGAGGAAGCTCGCTTACGCTCTGCCCTTTAGCGATTACCAGTTCGTCGACCTGACAGCGTGCAGTTTTCGACTTGTACGACACTACGAGTTCCATTAAGCCTGTCTTATTCGTGCCAGTTTCAGTTTCAGCCAATGGGGCATTTCTTTGTACCCAGAGCAAAATATCTGCTTTCCTTCACTGCACTGTCGGCGCTTTACCCGTCACTAAAGAATGCTACGTTGCATTGTCCATTACCATTGTCAAATTCGGGGAAATATTTTGCAGCAAAACGTTAGACGACTGCTCCTCGAAAGCTTTGTCAATCATTCCGTCACAGTAGTCGCATTGCTTCCTGGAATGGAACAGCAGTAAAATGCCTGGAATGAAGCTACAAGCAGAGTCAGCGTGTGGGACGATTATGCTGCCACCCTTGTCTGTGGAGCTTTCTTCGTTCCTTGTGCCGTGTGGTGCATCTACCCTTTTGTAACATGTGACACACACATTAATAAACGCCTTGTCCATCCACTGTGATGGTAGTTGCTAGATGTTTTCAAAGAGATATGTGTAAGTGAAGCGATGTGTTGCAGCAGAGATGTGACTGTCACCTTTTATAAGTGAGTAAAAAGAGAGGAGTCTGCTGTGTATCTTGATGAAGAGAGGATGTGAACATTTTATGACTCTCCCTACTGTAAGAGTTTTGTGAAAAATATTAGATTTTGGGTTAATATAAATAACATGAAGTGAATTTGTTTGACAAATACTTCACCTCACTGCATCAAAATACGTGTTTCTTTCAGTATGCGACACGGTTGACAATTAGCAAGTTTTACGGCAGCTGTATTTGACACGACAACTGCACCAGGAAGAATAGGTAAAGTTTCCCACTGAGAAGGAAATACAAATAAGAACATTTACTATTAAATGTCCTAGAAAGTTTATTTCAGATATGTTCGATGGTGTCTGTCTGGCAGCTGGCTGTAAAAGCATTCCATTAACTTCCATTTGTGACTTTACAGTTAAAAGTCAGAAAAAATTTCCATTTCGAACACTATAATTCGCTATCCAGCATGCAGTAAAAAACAGAACGGATTACGCCACACGACGTCTTCAAACGAAACACTCCTCACAGTGCACAGGTATTGGCCTCTCCAGACTCCTGTGTCACTTCTCTCAATACACCTATACCTGTATCAGAGGTACCTCAAGTACTATCCTCTCCTGTGGATCCTGTTTCCTCTGTAGGAGGTACAGAATGTCATTACCTGTCCACTCGACTGTGAGTGGCGCGTCAATATTAGATCTTGGCAGGGTGGATGGGGCCTAGGGATGACTCGGGGTGTTGTACTGATCCCCCAGTAGGACTCGCTTCACCTGTTCTGGGGAAACCCGATTTGACCGGTGTCACGAGGAGGCGACTACGCAGGGTCTGTGGTCTGTTAATATTTGGTAGTTCGAATGTTTGGGTCATTGAAGGGACTTGCAGAGAAGGTTGAGAAGACCGTCCTTGCACACAGACAGTTTGCACAGTTGTCCCCAGAACTGTTTACGGCCCTTCAATTCTGAGTCGAGCGGAAGGCCCGAACTGGAGACTTCGAATGTTCTGTGAGCGGCTAGCCTGCAACTTGCTATACTTGTTCCGTAGGGTTGAGAACTGTAGGGTCCCCCTAAAAGGGTCAATTGTGCGCTACACATCAGAGGCTGTTACTCAGGTAGCAGATTGTGTGTTAGGTGCACGCAAGGGTGTTTCGGATTTCGCGACTCTGTCCGATCCAGGTAATGATAGCTGTGTAACACTTTGTAGATACGCGAAATGGAACGATTGCAGTGGGTCAGTGGCACGTAAAGCAGGTCGTAGACTTCAGTTTACTGGTAGAATGCTGGATAGGAGCAATCAGTCTACAAAGGAGATTGCTTACAAATAACTTGTATGACCAGTTATAGAATATTCCTCAGTGTTGGCCATCCAATCCTTTGTCAACACGTGACACACATTAATTGACAATGTCTCGTCTGGCCACCTTCTCTGTATACGTTCAGTATCCCCTGTTAGTCCTATCCGGTTTGGGTCCCACTTACTCGAGCAACAATATTATTTGAAACTGGGGAACACACCTGGACGTCCTCCGCACATCTGCCCTCCTCTGTGCTTCTCCGCTGCAGAATATGCGGCCCTCGCGTGGCAGTACTCCGTCCGCGCTGAGCAGCTAAATATTGCCGTAAATGTAACAGGACGAATCGTGACAACCCACCTACAGGCAACCCTGTTTAACAAAATCTACTATATCTCGGGTGTGGCACCTCCAGATATCTGAAGGAGAACTGCAGCTGCAATGGAAAGAAAGAAGCAGGAGACAGACCCGAGACATTCCCTTCCCCGTTTGGACACGAACGTCTGTCACCGAGACTGAAATCAAGAAAAAGTTTCTTGCAGACAGTTCCGAAACCACTCGCACTGCGTAGAATACAATTCGGGCACAGCTCGTCGTCAGAGGAGTAGTGGGATGTCCCCGGAGAAGAACTTGCGGCAGGTCTCCACCTCCCGTCAGCAGACTGAGAACTGGAGTGTCTCGTTGTAAGGTAAATAGGAGGAAATGAGGATACGTGTCAGAGGACGACCTGTGCGAGTGTGGTGAACCTCGAGACCACCGGCACCTGCCCGACTGCAGGGAACTGCCAGAGCCTGTCTGACAGACGATCTGGTTGTCGCCAGTGGTAAGGCAGTTCTACAGTGGGATTCTGAGCACCGTGTGGAATATAATTGGTCGTGCGGTAGCGTTCTCGCTTCCCACGCCCGGGTTCCCGGGTTCGATTCCCGGCGGGGTCAGGGATTTTCTCTGCCTCGTGATGACTGGGTGTTGTGTGATGTCCTTAGGTTAGTTAGGTTTAAGTAGTTCTAAGTTCTAGGGGACTGATGACCATAGATGTTAAGTCCCATAGTGCTCAGAGCCATTTTTGAATATAATCGTGTGTGTATATTTTGTAATACTTGTGTTTATATATGTACGATATTCAAAAGAATATGTATTGTATGTTATGTTCTGGGAACATTGTTATAACATCAAGTTGCACAAATATATTTCTAGGACGACACAATACATGTAAGTCACAGATCGAGTAAACAAAGGAAGACGTGTGTACACAGTAACAGTCAAATCAGCACCGAGTCCGGAAGTCCAGCGGCCACTGGCTGGCTGGCCGCTTAGCTGGCGCTGCTGCTGCTGCTGCTGCTGCTGCTGCTGCTGCACGGCTGGCAGACAGCGCCACATGTACAGGACGTGCGTTAGCATTGAGGATGTCATTCTGTTCGAGATACCGTATTATGTTTGAGCTCAGAATATGTTCTAAGGTTCTACAACAGATCAGTGTCAAATATATTGGATGGTAGTTTTGTGGATCACTTCTACTACCCTTCTTGTATATTGATATGACCTGTGCCTTTTTCCAAGAACTAGTTGTGGTTTTTTGTTTGAGGAATCTACGATCGATTACAGTTACGAGAGAGGTTAACTCAGCTGCAAATTCGGTATAGAACCTGACAGGGATTCCGTCGGAGCATGGAGCTTTGTTAATTTTAACAATTTCAGCTGTTTATCCACACCATTCACTAATACTTATTTCATTCATCTTTTCAGTGGTACGAGGATTATAGTGGGACGATTCTGCTGGGTTTTCTTTTGTAGAGGAACATTTGAAAACAGAGTTAAGCATTTCAGCTTTTACTTTGCTACCCTCAGTTTCAGTTCCTGTCTCATCCCCTGGGAACTTGAATCTAACTACGCTGCACTAACAGGTTCTATATACGACCAGAAATTCTTTGGATTTTGTGAAATGTCATTTGGCAACATTCTGCTACAGTAATCAATGAAGGCATCACGCAATAATTTCTTGACAGCTGAACACGTTTCGTATGGCATCTCTCTATCTCTAGCCTTACTCTTTGTTTTACACATATTATGCAGTGTTCTCTCTTTCTTTAGAAGTTTCTTTACAGTGACTCCGTACCGTGGAGGTCCCTCTCATTACTGTCTGTTCCACTGAGTACATACCTCTCCAGTACATGATCAACTATTCTTTAAATTTGAGCCAGTGTTCCTCTACATGCTTCTGCCCTATGCTGAAAGTTTCAAGTTCCTCACTGAGATGTGATACTACTGATTTTTATCTAGTTTACTTGACATATGTATCTTTCTGGTTGTTTTAGTTGGTCTTTGTGCTTTGGTAATCATTGTTGCCACAACTGTGTCCTGGTCACTGATACCTATTTCGATGTGGATATCCTCAGACATCAGGTATATTTGCTGCCATTACAACCAGTATATTTCCATCACGAGTGGGGTTCCTAACTATCTGTTGTTTTTCAGAAAAGGCATTTAGTAAAGTTTCACACAATGTCTTATCACACCCACCAGTAACAAAACTGTAATTTTTCTAATTAATTGTCGGTTGATCAAAGTCTCCACTGTTGATTACAGTATGCTTGGGGAACATCATACAAGGAACTGAGGTTTTTTCTAAAGTTTTCACTTATTTCAGGAGATGAGTCTGGTGGATGATAGAAGGATTCAGTTATCATTTTATGCCCACTCCTTATACTAAGACTTGCCCAACAATCTCACATGCAGCTTCAATAACTGCCTCGGTGGATTAAAGTTTCTTATGTACTGTGACAAATATGTGGCCTCCATTTTCCATTTGCCCATCCTTTCGATACACACGTACATTTTCGCCAAAAATGTCACTGCTATCAATTTCAGGTTTCAACCAGCTTCCTGTAACTAGTACTGTATGAGCATCACTACATTTCATGAGCACTCCACACACTGTCACTTTGCTAGGAATGCTTCAGCAGTTTATCATTTGGATTTCAATACTATCACCTGTGGGAGGCATTTCTTTCCTTCTTACACCGATACTTTTGGGTTTCCGACAGCTATCGTTACGTCGTAACTGCCGCCTGCTTCACGTCTGCTGTGCAGCGAGCTACCTTAATTTAAGTATTAACTGTATTTTTCTTACTTGTCACTTCTTCTTCCGTGTGTATTTGCTTTTAGGAAGCTTTAATTTTCGAGTGCTCTTAATAGTGTTCCATAGATTTCGTGTTTGTTTTGAATACAGTAAGAGAGAGTCCCTGTAGTCAACCATAGTGCCAGTAGTGCTAGAGTTTGTTTTCAATACAGTCCAGAGACAGGTAGTGCTATTCTCATTGTTTTCTACAAGAAGTGGCTAGCAACCACAGTTTAGTGAATAAGCAGCCGCCTCTAGTGAATTAGCAGTCTAGTTAAAGGTTGATTAACTCTCTTCAGTAAATTGTTTCCTTAGGATGGATAGGATGTGTGACTGCTGTGTACGGACGCAGGAGGAGCTGGCCAATGTTCGCGAACAGCTGAGCGTGTTGATGGCCGCGGTCAGCCGTCTTCAGGCTGCTGCCTCGGAGTGTAGCGGCAGTGGGGAGTCTGGTGCATCGCAAGGTACACCCCAGGTGTTACATGCTTCACCCACTGTCCCTGCTGTCGAGACATCTTCGCGGGTACCGGGCGCGGTTGGGCCACCCTCTCCCCAAGTGAGTGGCGGGTTCAGCAGCGTTCGCGGCGCACGAGGCGGAAGGTCAATGTGGAGGCTGGCCGTGTGGCATCGCCCGCTCTGCCTGTGAGGGGACATGTGGCTGCTCCTTCAGCAAGGTCCGAGCAGGCACACGGGGGGAGGGGTTTATTAGTTATTGGGAGCTCCAACGTTAGGCGGGTGATGGAGCCCCTTAGGGAAATAGCGAGAAGGTCGGGGAAGAAGGCCAGTGTTCACTCTGTCTGCTTGCCAGGGGGTCTCATCCGAGATGTGGAGGAGGCCCTACCGGCGGCGATAGAGAGCACTGGGTGCACCCGACTGCAAATTGTTGCTCATGTCGGCACCAATGACTCCTGCCGTCTGGGTTCAGAGGTCATCCTCAGTTCGTACAGGCGGTTGGCGGAATTGGTGAAGGCGGAAAGCCTCGCTCGCGGGGTGGAATCAGAGCTAACTATTTGTAGTATCGTTCCCAGAACCGATCGCGGTCCTCTGGTTTGGAGCCGAGTGGAAGGCTTAAACCAGAGGCTCATACGATTCTGCGGAGATCTGGGGTGCAAATTTCTCGACCTCGGCTATCGGGTGGAGAAATGTAGGGTCCCCCTGAATAGGTCAGGCGTGCACTACACGCCGGAAGCGGCTACAAGGGTAGCGGAGTACGTGTGGAGTGCACATGGGGGTTTTTTAGGTTAGAGAATCCCCTCCCTAGGCCCGACAAGACGCCTCCTGAGACGCGGCAAGATAGGAGTAGGCAAAATGCAACAGGGAATAACAATATTAATGTGCTAATAGTAAACTGCAGGAGCGTCTATAGAAAGGTCCCAGAACTGCTCTCATTAATAAACGATCACAACGCCCATATAGTACTAGGGACAGAAAGTTGGCTGAAACCAGACATAAACAGTAATGAAATCCTAAACTCAGATTGGAATGTATACCGCAGAGACAGGCTGAACAGTGAAGGGGGAGGCGTGTTTATAGCGGTAAGAAGTGCAATAGTATCGAAGGAAATTGACGGAGATCCGAAATGTGAAATGATTTGGGTGAAGGTCACGGTTAAAGCAGGCTCAGACATGGTAATTGGATGTCTCTATAGGCCCCCTGGCTCAGCAGCTGTTGTGGCTGAGCACCTGAAGGATAATTTGGAAAATATTTCGAGTAGATTTCCCCACCATGTTATAGTTCTGGGTGGAGATTTTAATTTGCCAGATATAGACTGGGAGACTCAGACGATCATAACGGGTGGCAGGGACAAAGAATCCAGTGAAATTTTTTTAAGTGCTTTATCTGAAAAGTACCTTGAGCAGTTAAACAGAGAACCAACTCGTGACGATAACATATTAGACCTTCTGGTGACAAACAGACCCGAACTATTTGAAAAAGTTAACGCAGAACAGGGAATCAGTGATCATAAAGCGGTTACGGCATCGATGATTTCAGCCGTAAATAGGAATATTAAAAAGGGTAGGAAGATTTTTCTGTTTAGAAAAAGTGACAAAAAGCAGATTTCAGAGTACCTGTTGGCTCAACACAAAAGTTTTGTCTCAAGTACTGATAGTGTTGAGGATCAGTGGACAAAGTTCAAAACCATCGTACAATATGCGTTAGATGAGTATGTGCCAAGCAAGATCGTAAGAGATGGAAAAGAGCCACCGTGGTTCAACAACCGAGTTAGAAAACTGCTGCGGAAGCAAAGGGAACTTCACAGCAAACATAAACATAGCCAAAGCCTTGCAGACAAACAAAAATTACGCGAAGCGAAATGTAGTGTGAAGAGAGCTATGCGAGAGGCGTTCAATGAATTCGAAAGTAAAGTTCTATGTACTGACTTGGCAGAAAATCCTAAGAAATTTTGGTCTTATGTCAAAGCGGTAGGTGGATCAAAACAAAATGTCCAGACACTCTGTGACCAAAATGGTACTGAAACAGAGGATGACAGACTAAAGGCCGAAATACTAAATGTCTTTTTCCAAAGTTGTTTCACAGAGGAAGATTGCACTGTAGTTCCTTCTCTAGATTGTCGCACAGATGACAAAATGGTAGATATCGAAATAGACGACAGAGGGATAGAGAAACAATTAAAATCGCTCAAAAGAGGAAAGGCCTCTGGACCTGATGGGATACCAGTTCAATTTTACACAGAGTACACGAAGGAACTTGCCCCCCTTCTTGCAGCGGTGTACCGTAGGTCTCTAGAAGAGCGTAGCGTTCCAAAAGATTGGAAAAGGGCACAGGTCATCCCCGTTTTCAAGAAGGGTCGTCGAACAGATGTGCAGAACTATAGACCTATATCTCTAACGTCGATCAGTTGTAGAATTTTGGAACACGTATTGTGTTAGAGTATAATGACTTTTCTGGAGACTAGAAATCTACTCTGTAGGAATCAGCATGGGTTTCGAAAAAGACGGTCATGTGAAACCCAGCTCGCGCTATTCGTCCACGAGACTCAGAGGGCCATAGACACGGGTTCACAGGTAGATGCCGTGTTTCTTGACTTCCGCAAGGCGTTCGATACAGTTCCCCACAGTCGTTTATTGAACAAAGTAAGAGCATATGGACTATCAGACCAATTGTGTGATTGGATTGAGGAGTTCCTAGATAACAGGACGCAGCATGTTATTCTCAATGGAGAGAAGTCTTCCGAAGTAAGAGTAATTTCAGGTGTGCCGCAGGGGAGTGTCATAGGACCATTGCTATTCACAATATACATAAATGACCTGGTGAATGACATCGGAAGTTCACTGAGGCTTTTTGCAGATGATGCTGTGGTGTATCGAGAGGTTGTAACAATGGAAAATTGTACTGAAATGCAGGAGGATCTGCAGCAAATTGACGCATGGTGCAGGGAATGGCAACTGAATCTCAATGTAGGCAAGTGTAATGTGCTGCGAATACACAGAAAGATAGATCCTTTATCATTTAGCTGCAAAATAGCAGGTCAGCAACTGGAAGCAGTTAATACCATAAATTATCTGGGAGTACGCATTAGGAGTGATTTAAAATGGAATGATCATATAATGTTGATTGTCGGTAAAGCAGATGCCAGACTGAGATTCATTGGAAGAATCCTAAGGAAATGCAATCCAAAAACAAAGGAAGTAGGTTACAGTACGCTTGTTCGCCCACTGCTTGAATACTGCTCAGCAGTGTGGGATCCGTACCAGATAGGGTTGATACAAGACATAGAGAAGATTCAACGGAGAGCAGCGCGCTTCGTTACAGGATCATTTAGTAATCGCGAAAGCGTTACGGAGATGATAGATAAACTCCAGTGGAAGACTCTGCAGGAGAGACGCTCAGTAGCTCGGTACGGGCTTTTCTTGAAGTTTCGAGAACATACCTTCACCGAAGAGTCAAGCAGTATATTGCTCCCTCCTACGTATATCTCGCGAAGAGACCATGAGGATAAAATCAGAGAGATTAGAGCCCACACAGAGGCATACCGACAATCCTTCTTTCCACGAACAATACGAGACTGGAATAGAAGGGAGAACCGATAGAGGTACTGAAGGTACCCTCCGCCACACACCGTCAGGTGGCTTGCAGAGTATGGATGTAGATGTAGATGTAGATGTAGATCGGATAGTTTCGCCAAATCTAAAAAAAAACGTGCGTGCACACCACACACAATCTGCTACCTGAGTAACAGCCTCTGATGTGTAGTGCACAACTGACACATTTAGGGGGACCCTACAGTTCTCAACCCTACGGCACAAGTATAGCAAGTTGCAAGCTAGCTCATCACAGAACCTTCAAAGTCTCCGGTTTGGGCTTTCCGCTCGACTCAGAATCGAAGGGCCGTAACTAGTTCTGGGGACAACTGTGCAAACTGTGAGCTTTGCCGAAACTCTGTGTGCGAGGACGGTCTTCTCGACCTTCTCTGCCAGTCCCTGCAATGACCCGAGAATGACCTCGATGTCGTTTGTTCCGATATGCGCCACAGTCTGCACCCGGTTGCACCCTGTTCCCTCGGTGGCTGCCGGAGTAGCCTCTCGAACGTGCCGAGTGAGGCTCCCGGGCATACACACTGTGAGTGCACCTGGTGTCCTTTCCTGGCCCTCGCTGCCATTTCCCTGAGGGCTCTACCATTCCCCGAACATTCGAACTGCCAAACATTAACAGACCACCAACCCTGCGTAGTTGCCTCCTTGTGACACCGGTCAAATCGGGTTTTCCCAGAACAGGTGAAGCGAGTCCCACTGGGAGGATCAGTACGACACCCCGAGTCCTCCCTGGTCTCCACCACCCTGCCAAGATTTTACATTGACGCGCCACTCACAGCCCAGTGGACGGGTAATGACATTCTGTACCTCCTACAGAAGAAACAAGATCCACAGGGAGGATAGGTAACTGGAACACTAACGGCCACTAGGCAGAAAAATTCCACTGATACACTTTAATTTGAAACACGGTAGTATAGTTAACTTCACCCGAAAGAACATTGCCTGAATTTATGTCAGTGCCCAGGACAGATAACCAAAACACTAACGGCCACAAGGCAGAAAATTCCACTGGTGCACTCGAACTGTAGTCGACCACAATAGTTAATCGCACCGCGTGGCGGCTAAATTTTGACAGTAGAAATACTCAGTGTCGCTCACAGGAAAACGTGCCCGACAGCAAACCACTGAAACAAACCACCACGACACGAAAGGATGTGGTTTGGGTAGTCGAAACCACTACTCGACTTTGACGTCCTGGATCGGTGAACCACAAAACTCGTAGCGATCGGACAGCTCCGCACACGATCCTTCACTGCGCTGGGGCTGCCGACGGACCCAGCCGACTACACCGTGCGGAGATAACTTCCCTCCTCCGCAACAACTGACCGACTGCCCGCCGGTCCGTCCGCGACTGCTGCTCCGTCACGGCTGCACTGCTGGTGCGTCTCCCACTCACTTCCAGACACACGATAGCGGAAATACTAGCTCGGACCCAACCGTGCAGAGGAAACACACCCACTGGCTAACCGACATCTCTGCACCGGGAAAGGACCGACCCAAGTTCCACAAGTAGTAATTGAAGGGGCCCAGAAGCACACGGAGAACCAGTTACGTGTCGCCTGATGAGACGACGGACCTCTCAGAGCTAGTATGCCCACCACATTTAAAACAGGCTGTCAGTGGAAATCACACCAACTACACACACAGTTTGACAAACACTTGCATGAAGACTTGAACTATACGCAAGAGTAACCAAGCACGCACGAACACAAATCGGGCGTCGATGCGCGCACACACACGTTCATACACACACACACACACACACACACACACACAGAGCTGACTAATGAACGATCGGCGAGCTAAAACGCATCGTCCGGTAGGACGACCAACCGACAATCCATCAAGACCGTGGGCCGGCTCAAGTGACGCGTGGCGGCAATGGCCGGGCGAGCCGTGTCGATGCAGACCTCACTGCTGCTCCAACCCGACTGCACGAGTTACACGCAGTGCAACTCCCCGACTGGCAGGTCCGGACTGCGCTCCCGATGTGTTGCAACTGACTGGCAGACCCGAACTTGCGACCCGAACTCACTCACAACAGACAACGACCGGGATGTAATAGCAGTCCAAAAGATACTAAGAGAGTCGATATATCGATACGCGCTGCTAACGCCGCTCACGGTAGGCAAAGTGGCAACTCAGTGGCAGTAGTAATTTAAATTAACATAGTGAGGTGGAAGTATGCCAAAAACAGGGTGTAAAATATACGGTGGTGGGGAACACGAGCTATGCACGGCTCTACCTTCCCCTTCAAACAAGCACTCGTTGGTGATATTCCGAAATAATCTAACTAGCAGCTTTTAAAAAGGCACAGACAGTGCCAGAGAAAGGCCGTAAGCGAAACCCTCGGTTGGACCCACCCCTGCAGAGGAAACACGCCCGCTGGTTACCCGATACCCCTACCTTAGGAAGAGACCGACCTAAATGCGACAAGATGACCAATTCACTGCCGTTGCTAAGCCACCGACGAAAATAGTGAGATACGTGCTCGGACTTCAACAGTGCAGAGGAAACGTGCCCCATACAACCCGACATCCCTACACAGTAGAAGGCACTGAGCTAAGCCTCACAAGATGACCAAAGTTGAAGGGACTATTCGGAGCTGATAACCAAAGAGCTACCAGAAAAGACCGGCAGGGAATGTCTAAACTTAAGGGATTATCAGTGCCCGCACTCAGTCTGGCTTGACTGTCACCAGGTTGGGTTCCCTGTAGAAGACAAATTATGTCTTCGAGGCCTTCAGCAGCCTGAAAGAAAACTGAGTTGCCGCTTCTGCCTTTGCGACCACCACCGACGTAACGTCGACCGGCTGCAGCGTGGCAGCCTGCGAACGTGCTACCGATTCTGGAGCACTGCCCTCAGTCGGTTGGCGCCTCATTGCCAACCCGTAAACAAGATGGGCTTCTTAACAGGTCGACCTCCCGACACTGTTTAACTGCCATTATCATAACACCTGAAACAATAAGAAGGCAAACAATACTGTGCCACAGACACATTAGAAACAAGAGTGAAACTGACCGCAAGTAGAAGTTGGTAAGCATGAGCGTAACCACGCTCTGCTACCAGTGAAAAGCCCGCTAAACTCGCTAGGCAGAACAAGTAATTAAGATTGTGGAAAGGGCCAAATAAGGTTGGGGTCAGTTTCGCCTTCTAATTGTAATTTATTGTAATTTAATAACACTTTTACAACCAAAGCGGCACATAGCCGGACCTTTACCGAATGCAACTCTTTCATGGCTGAAGGCCTCCAAACAAGAAATTTTAACAAATCAACAAGATAAAAATCCAATTAAGACAGCAATAAAATAATTTTAAAAAACATCACAGCAAAGTAGACAGAACAAACATGTGCAAGGTGCAATACCAAAGGCTGAAGGCCACAATTAAGTTTCAAAATTTTAGAATATATTACCATAGACTTCCAAAGGCAGAAGGCCAGAATGTTTAAAAACAAGAAATCTTAAAAACCAACAAGATAAAAATGCAATTAAAAGGCAAATAAAAAAAATAAAAAAAATACATGTCACGGCTAAGTGAAAGGCTTAAGGCAAAGCAGATAGAACAGACATATGCAAGGTGCAATACCAATGGCCGAAGGCCACAATTAAGTTTCAGAATTTTAAAATATATTACCATAATCTTTTAAAGGCAGAAGGCTGCAATGTTTAAGCTTGAAAGATAAATTAAAGAATTAATTTTGCAAACTTCTTAAGAAAAAAGAAAAAAATAACCAAATGCCTTAAATTTTAAGAAGGTAAAAACAGATAATTAAACACCGGTAGCACTCAGAAGCCTCCAGGGAGGTCGGTCTGGCCTCGTTCACTTAGGCAAGACAGGTGGTGAGCCCAACTACACTTGATCTATTGAAACCCAACCAGGTGACAGATACAGACCAACCGACACGACGACTTACTTCTCATCAATCGATACGTGAGAACTCAAACACCAAAGGTTACGAACGTGATAATCCACAATGAAGTATGTATTAGCTGTCAAAATTACACTCCATTTTGAAAGGCGACAACACGAGAGGAAAGGACGCTGCCTGAAATTACGCTAGTGGCCAGGGAAGGTAACCGGAACACTAACGGCCACTTGGCAAAAAATTCCACTGGTACATTTTAATTTGAAACACGGTAATATAGTTAACATCACCCAAAAGAACACTGCCTGAATTTATGTCAGTGGTGCCCAGGGCAGGTAACCAAAACACTAACAGCCACAAGGCAGAAAATTCCACTGGTGCACTCGAATTGTAGTCAACCAAAATAGTTAATCGCACCGCATGGCGGCTAAATTTCAGCAGTAGAAATACTCTGTGTTGCTCACAGGAAAACCTCCCGAACTGCAAATCACCGAAACGAACCACCACAACATGAAAGGACGTGGCTTGGGTAGTTGAAAACACTACTCAACTTCGACGTCCTGGGTCGGTAAACCACGAAGCTCCTAGCGATCGGACAGCTCCGCACTCGCTCCGACACTGCACAGGGGCTGCCAACGGACCCAGCCGACTGCACTGCGCGGAGATAACTTCCCTGGTTCGCAACAACCGACCGACAGCCTGCTGTTCCGTTCACAGCTGCTGCTCTGTCGCGACTGCACTGCTGGTGTGTCTCCCACTCACTTCCAGACACACGATAGTGGAAATACTGGCTCGGACCCAACCGTGCAGAGGAAACACGCCCACTGGCTAACCGACGTTCCTGCACCAGTAACAGTACGCCGACCACATTTAAAACAGGTTGTCAGTGGAAATCACACCATCTACACACAGAGTTTGACAAACACTTGCACAAAGACTCGAACCAGGACGACCGACCGACGATCCATGAAGACCGTGGCCCGGCTCAAGTGACGCGTGGCGGCAATGGTCGGGCGCGACATGTCGACGCAGACCTCACTGCTGCTCCGACCCGACTGCACTAGTGCAGCATTGCAACTCCCCGACTGGCAGGTCCGGACTGTGTTCCCGACATGTTCCAACTGACTGGCAGACCCGAACTCGCAACCCGAACTCAGTTACCACAGACGACGACTAGGAAGTAATAGCAGTCCAGCAAAGATACTAAGAGAGTCGATATATTGATACGCGCTGCTAACACCGCTCACAGTCAGGCAAATTGTCAAATTACTGACAGTAGTAATTTAAATTAATGTAGTGAGGTGGAAGTACGTCAAAAACAGGGTTTAAATATGTGGTGGCGGGAAACACATGCCACACACGGCTCAACACATAATTTGATGCAGTGAGGTGAACTGTTTGTCAAATAAATTAACTTCATGTTATTTATGTTAACCCAACATCTAATATTTTTCACAAAACTCTTACAGGCATACTGAAAGAAACACATACTTTGATGCAGTGAGGTGAAGTATTTGTCAAACAAATTCACTTCATGTTATTTATATTAACCCAAAATCTAATATTTTTCACAAAACTCTTACAGTAGGGGGAGTCATAAAATGTTCGCATCCTCTCTTCATCAAGATACACAGCAGACTCCTCTTTTTCCTCACTTATAAAAGGTGACAGTCACATTTCTGCTGCAACACATCGCTTCACTTACACATATCTCTTTGAAAACATCTAGCAACTACCATCACAGTGGATGGACAAGGCGTTTATTAATGTGTGTGTCACATGTTACAAAAGGGTAGATGCACCACACGGCACAAGGAACGAAGAAAGCTCCACAGACAAGGGTGGCAGTATAATCGTCCCACACGCTGACTCTGCTTGTAGCTTCATTCCAGGCATTTTACTGCTGTTCCATTCCAGGAAGCAATGCGACTACTGTGACGGAATGATTGACAAAGCTTTCGAGGAGCAGTCGTCTAACGTTTTGCTGCAAAATATTTCCCCGAATTTGACAATGGTAATGGACAATGCAACGTAGCATTCTTTAGTGACGGGTAAAGCGCCGACAGTGCAGTGAAGGAAAGCAGATATTTTGCTCTGGGTACAAAGAAATGCCCCATTGGCTGAAACTGAAACTGGCACGAATAAGACAGGCTTAATGGAACTCGTAGTGTCGTACAAGTCGAAAACTGCACGCTGTCAGGTCGACGAACTGGTAATCGCTAAAGGGCAGAGCGTAAGCGAGCTTCCTCCGTATCGCACCCATTTAAATCCGATTGAGAATGTATGGGCCCGTGTGAATGAGAATGTGACAAAATGAGGTTGAAATGCTACAAATGTTACCCTCACGGCTGGTCTCATGTTGTGAGCCATACCGAGAAGCTAGTTGAGTTGAGCAGACCTGGATTCGTGAAGGACTACTGCTAGAACAAACTGAAGACACGGTCATTTGAGGGAACTGCGGTTCTCGTTTCTGGTCTAAGGGGGAGGGCACTGATGGATCTTCCATTGAGGTTGCTCCACTGTATGTTAAAGGTTTCATTGATTTAACAGCTCGGTTCAGTACTGTGATTTCTTTACCACCAAAGGATGTTTGCCAGCTAATGGCTGCAACCCGAGGTGGGCGTTAATATTTTTTCAGGGAACGAGTTTTTAAATAACATTCATTACTGAGATTGAAAGAGTTGTCCAGGACAAATAATTCTAAGGTTATATTTGATACTCACTTTACGACTTGTTAGATGTTTTATGTTGCAGGGCAAATAATAAAAATTTTTGTTGATGGACACTGAACATCTTTCTCAGCCAGTGGCAGCGCTAATAATGGGTAAGGTCATTGTACTTCTATTGTTGTAGGTGTGGTCGTCTCCATTCTTCTCAAATGGTGATGGATTCTTTAAAACAAACGCCTGATTTCTTGAAGAGATACCTGCAAGATGAGTGCATGGGAACACCACATATTATTCCTACTGCTCGTTTTTGTGTGATCAGTACTTTCTTTCTGCATACCACAGTAAAGTACCCATTGTTAGGGCTTTTTCCAGTTCCATGCACATGTGGAGTGTGGGAAGAATGATTGTTTAAGTGTCTCTGCGTATATTGTAATTAACTTCATCTTGTCCTCTCGACCCCCATGTGAACAATATGTGGGGAGTTGCAGTATATTCCTAGAGTCATCAGTTAAAGCTAGTTCTTGAAACTTTGTAAGTATGCTTTCTCATCTATTTCAGCATCTCAGTGACACACTCCCATAGGTGGAACAAACCTGTGACTATTTGTACTGCTCTTCTCTGTATATGTTCAATATCCCATGTTAGCCCTATTTTGTATGGTTCCCAGACACTTGAACAATATCCTAGACCCAGTCACACAAGTGATTTGTAAGCAGTCTTCTTTGTACACTGATTGCAGTTCCCCAGTATTCTGCCAATAAACCGATACATACCACCTACTTTATCAATGAATTGAGCCTATGTGATCGTTCCACTTCACGTCTCTACTAAGTGTTACATCGAGGTGTTTGCGTGCGTTGAGTGATTCAAACTGTAACTCACTGGTATAGGGTACTACTTTCTTGTTTTGTGAAGGGCTCAGTTTTACATTTCTGAAAGTTAAAGCAAGCTGCCAATCTTTGCACCACATTGAAATATTATCAAGGTCTGACTGAATATACAGGATGGTCCATCTGAAGTTTCTGATTAGATTATCTCGAAAACTATACATTAGGTAAAAATAGTGGGTAAGGCAAGTTTGTAAGCTCACACCTTGGGTGGGGTGGGGTTCAACTTTTAAATCTTAAATGGAAAGCCCCATTTTTATTTTATTTTCTGTTTTGCAGATTCAGATTCTCCATAAAAAAGGAATCAAGTTTTGTCTGAAACATTTTTTAAAACCATTGACAGTTGGTGCTGAAATCGAGAAAATTTAAAATTGAGGAAGACCTCTGATTTATTTAGAATGATCCGAGAAGGATGTATCAAATCGATGCAAAATTCATTACGCCAAGTTAAGCTATTTTTTTACGAAATGTATCCTACCCGCCACAGTTTTTGATTACTCACCTGACTGTGGCGCTACCGTGGCCAAACTGCGAACTATGGCTCAGTATAAAGGTCGGTGCAATGCAATCAGACATCACTACTGCACTTTTCGAGTGCTGTTCGAGATGTCGATGAGAGAGGATGCTTTACTTGCGAAGGGTGTGGCGGATCGCCGCCCGTCGGGGTCAGCTCAGGCGACTGAGTTGATCCCGGTGGCGGCCCCATCCGGCCCCCCCCACTTATGACGAACCGGCTTCCGACACCTGACGATGACAGGACTGACTCTTCGGATTATGACGCGCGCACTCGTGAACGAGTTTTCATACTTATGAACAAACTCGCCCATGGGGGCCCCTACCCTGGTCGAGAGGCCGACGAGGCGGCTATATTCGCCCTCTGTAACATTCAGAAGGCTGCCGCTCTACCGCACACGAGGCAGCAGGTGTTGGGTGTGCCACCGAGAGCCCTGCCGGTCGCATCGCATGTGCTCGCGGTCCCGGCGGTGGCGGCCTCGGCGGGAGTTGCGCCGCTGGCCTTGACCACTCGAGAGGTCGATGTGCCCCCAGTTGCCCCCCTGGCCCCAGAGACACATGAAGAGCCCGTGGCTGCACTAGCTGCGGCCACCGAGATGGAGGACATCGATCTGCCCGACGCAAATCTGGCTGAGGCAATTGCCGAGTCAGAGTGCCGTGACACCGACCCTGACGCTGCCCACGCACCCAGAAAGCGCCGGGCTGTGACACATGACGATTCCGACACTCCCTCTCAGACATCTGACACAGCGAGGCCGCGGAAGAAGGCCCCTAGGGCCTCCTGCACCTCCACCACCTCCACCACAGAGTCTGGGACGACCATCGCGGGCTCCTCCCGGAGCACCGCCACGCAGAAACCGACGAAGACAACGCGGCGGTCCACTCGTTCACCTGCCGCCTCCCGGCAGCCGGACGAGGACGGTTTTGTTGCCCCACCTCGGTGGCACACTGCCAGGGCTGCTGCGCTGCAGCAACCGACCCCGCTGCCGACCGCCAACACGTTTGCGGGCGCCAGCGTCGATGCATTGGACGATGGCGCCGTGCCCCTGGCGCCTGCCCAAAAGAAGTCGCCGCCTATCATCATCCAATGGGCCGGCGAGTACAAGGAGTTCCAGCACAAACTGGACAGGGTGGCCCCATCCGCCGCTGTCAAGAACGCTGGCCGTGACCTCTACAAGGTCACGGTGTTGTCCAACGAGGAGTACCACGCGGTGATGGACACCATCTGCAAACATGGCCTCCCGTGCTACACGCACCCCTCCGATCCGCTCAAACTTCTGAAGGTGGTATTCCGCCACCTTCCCCTCAAGTTTGGTGCGGACTACCTTTGCGAGGAGCTCAAGGACATGGGCTTCGGCGTCCGGTCCACCGGACTGATGAAGTCTCCGCGCACGCACCGTGACATGCCGCTGTATCAGGTTGTCCTCGTTGACAACCTGGAAAATCGGAAGATTTTCCAGGTGCAGCGGGTCGGCTGGGTCAAGGTAGCGGTGGAACCTCTCTGGGCCAAAGGCAAGAGGGCCCAGTGCTTTTCCTGTCAGCGGCTCGACCATGTCTCCCGCTACTGCTCCATGCTGCCCCGCTGCGTGAAGTGCGCGGGCCAGCACGAGAGCAAGTCCTGTGGGCTTGCCAGGGAAGACAAGCCGACGTGCTGCAACTGCGGCGGCACACACGTCGCCGGCTACAGAGGCTGTTCGTCCTTTAAAAGGGGCCGTAATCAACCGAGGGGAGGGGCTGCGCCTTCTTGTAAGGTGCACCCATCTACCAGCTTTGCTGCCGCACGGATGGTGTCACCAACTGCCTGTTGAGGATGCTACTGCCGGAGGTACACCAATCTCTGGCGGACATCTTTAACAGCATCCTCCGTTCTGGGACCTTCCCTTCCGCGTGGAAACATGCGGAAGTGGTTGCCATCCCCAAGAGCGGCAAGGATCCACGCCAGGCCGCGAACTACCGGCCGATCAGTCTGCTCCCGTCCCTCTCAAAAGTGTTTGAGAGGCTGTACGCGGAGCGACTGCTTCGCCATGTGACGGAACAGCAACTCATTCCCGAGGAGCAATTTGGTTTCCGGTGCGGCCACTCTACCACACAGCAGCTGTTGCGCCTCGTGGAGCAGGTTATGCGAGCGCTGGAGACGCGGGAGTACCTAGGGGCGGTGCTTCTCGACGTCTCCGAGGCCTTCAACTGCGTGTGGCACGACGGCCTCGTGTACAAACTTTTTGCACACGGGGTACCGACGTCACACGTGGTCCTGCTGCGCTCGTATCTCTCGGGACACACATTCCACGTCCGAGCAGATGGAGGCATTTCCACCGACCGGCCGATTCGAGCTGGAGTACCGCAGGGGTCGGTCCTCGGCCCCCTGTTGTACTCTCTGTACACCGCCGACACCCCGCGGGTGGCACGCGTGGAGTTGACACTTTACGCCGACGAGACGGCGCTGTTCACCCGCAGCATGAACGCGGCCGAGATGCGCCGTCGCCTCCAGCTCGGATGTGACGTCCTGGGCGCTACCCGGCGAGGCTGCTCCACGAGGAAGCTGGCATCCCCTTCCTGCGGGATCGGTTCTGGCAAATCGCCAGAGTGTTGTACAGCAATGCAGAACAGTCTGGCAACCGCCTGATCCGTGGTCTGGCCCGCCAGGTCCACCACAGGCCGACGACTCGTTGGCCAGATCAACTGCGAGAGTAATATCTTGCAGCCTGCTGTCGCAACGAAGGGCGTCACAATGAAAGACGCCCAGCGAGGACAGCTCACTCCCTTAGGTCACACTGCAACATAATAGATGTCACCGCAGGAACAACAGCTCCGCTGCTTAAACTGCCCCCACACCTGGCATTGGTAGCCAGAGTTTTTGGTGCGAGTGCGAGTCAGACATCACTTCTTTTTCAGATTGTGAACCGTAAACTTCAACTGATGATAGTGAATTATTCTTTAGCGAAACATGGCTCACTATCCTCCTACAGAGATTGTTGGTATGATGTTAATTTTAGGTGAATGCCATAACAATTACGCTGCAGCTGCGCAATTGTATGCGGAACGTTTCCCAAACAGACGACATCCAAGCGAAAACATTATTAGAAATTGCACTCAGTGAGCTAGAAATGGATACATGCACTGTCCACCTCGTCATTGCAAATACAATGAAAATGACGCTCGTATCCTTACCGTTCTCACCTGTGTTCAATTGGATCCCAAAATTAGTAACTGTGCGACTCAAGAGACAGACTGGAATAGCGAAATCAACTGTTTTGAAGATTTTGAAGGCACACAAATATCATGCGTATCATATCACACTGACGCAGGCATCAGTGGCGAAAGATATGCAAATACGCATGCATTTCTGCCAATAGGCCTTGGAAATAAGAGGTGACAATGATTTTTTTAGATATGTCATGTTCGCCGATGAAGCCACATTCAAAAACAATGGCGAATTAAATCGTGATGATTGTCATTATTGGTCCCCTGTCAATCCACACTGGCACAGACCTGTTGACAATCGACACAAACGGCTGTTAATGGTCTGGTGTGGAAAGTTGGCGGTCGTGGTGTGTGTTCCTCTTTCATTTTCTGATGAAGGCTGTTGTCAAAATCTTTATGTAAGTGCCTTTTAATTGTGCCTGTCTGCAACTTAATGTGTCATCTTTACAGTACATAGCAATTCATCTTTCTGTACATTGTTGGTATTCCAACCTGCTGTTTCCATTGTTTTGACAATAACAGTTTCCTCTGTTACTTTCCCTGTGATGAATTTTAAATGGAAGGTGATTCACGTATATGAGGAATAGTAGTAGTGTCAAAATCGAACACTGTGGGACTTTGATTGTGATTCAAATCCCCCTCCCCCCGCCCCTCCACACACACACACACACACACACACACACACACACACACACACACACACACACACACACACACACACCCCCTCCAGTTACTAAGATTTTGTCCTCTTCTAACATTGGTTGAATTACTCACCACAATTTTTTGCAGTCATCATCACATTTTGTTTTGCTGCTCTTGCAGTGACTGTGTTTGCACTGATTTTTGCATTCTGTGTATCAAGTGAGATTCAAAGCAGTTTTTGTAGTTGTCAGTTCCATAAACACTTAAATATTTCTAAGAGAATAATGTGAAGTTTGCAGTCAAATGCCCGGGAAAGATCAGAAAAAGTACCAGCTGACAAATTTTCATTATTTAAAGCTTGTAATATTTAATGAATGAACGTATAAATAGCATTTTCAGTTGAGCAACCCCTCTGTAATGAAAACTATGATGTGCTAAGTAAACTGTCTGAACTTCAATCTGGACTATTTTGAGCACATTATCTTTTTTTATATTTTGGGTACAAACGTCAGTAAGGAAATTGAACAATAAGTTCTTCTTGCCACATTTCTTATAAAGACGTTTAATAGTGTCGTATTTCAATGTTATTCATTACATATATCAGTAAGATATTGCTTATTGAGTTAGATCAGCTCTTTAGAATTCTGTTTGAAATTCCGTCAACACCGAGCGAGCTTCCGGTTTTAAAAATTTTACGATTCTCTTAATTTCTGCGAAGAACATAGGAGATGCTTCTAATTGCTTAAAGGTTTGTGGAAATAAATTTTTAATATTTGCTCCTGCTTCTTCATCTGAATCGTTCAATCTTAATTTTGGTGCTGCATTTAGGAAGTCACGTTAAATGTACTCACAGCTCGTGAATTAGCAGTGACGAAATTTGTCACCGACTGGTCGTCCTGTTCCCCATTTCGCAATATCTCGTGTATACTTACAGAAAAAATTCGACACGAGGACGAGTAGTGCGACATAAACAAAACTCGGCAAGCGCGTTTCTATATTTTAACTACGACGTAGCACCAAATTTTGAGCCAGTCTCATCGGACCGATGCCGGTAATGCCACTATGAGGATGCGAATCGGGTTTGCTTCAAATACGCACTGTAACAGATGTGTGCATTAGTTACGTTCGAGATCGCGTGCCGTGATTTAGTATTATTCGAGAACGCCTTTAATGGGACAAATGTGCCATTATTAACACTTCAGTGAGTTCGAACGAGGTCGCGTAATGGGGCTACGAAAAGCTGACGTCCCTTCTGCAATATCACAGAAAGCCTCGTGGCAGGAATGTAGACACCGTACACGCTTACTGACAGCAGTGGTCACAAGGAGGCTGGGCTCGGGCGGCGTCGTGGCACGACAGGGGGGGGGGCGGGGCGCCGTGCTCCGGCACCTCGTACTGCACCCACAGCGACAGTCTGAGTGGCAGTCGGCACCCTAATGAAACGGGGAACTGTTACAGATCGGTTACTTAAAGTGTAGCTCTGAGCCAGATGCTCTGTAGTGTGCATCCCACTGTCCCGAACCGACTCGAGTGGTGCCGGGCGAGAGCTCACCGGACTCCCGGGAGGGCGGAGGTCCGTCGCATTTTCCGACGAAAGCTGGCTCCGCCGTCGGTACCGGTGACGGCCGTGTGTCCGGTCGGGGACCTGCGACCGACCTGTCTGCGTGCTAGACGCACTGGACCTACACCTGGAGTTATTTACTGTGGTGCGATTTCGTTTGACGACAGGAGCACTCTCGTGGTTTTCCCGTGCACCCTGATAGCAAATTTGTGTGTCGGTCTGGTGATTTGCCCTGTCGTGCTGCCATTCTGGAACGGGGTTTTCCGACAGCGTACCGCTCGCCCACGTACGCGCTGCGAAGAGTGTCTACATTTTGCTTCGGCCAGCTCGGTCACCGGATCTCTCTCCGACTGTGCGCGTACGGGACGTCACCGGACTACGACTTCGGCGTCACCTGCGAACGGTACTAACTGTCTCCGTATCGGTCGACCGAGTGCGACAGTCCCTCGAACTGACACCCGGCGCCTGTGTAACACAGTGCGTGCACGTTTGCGGGATTAGATTCGAGGTTCTGGTGTTTACCCTGGTTATTAATGTACCGGCATTTTAAATTTGTAATTGCTTATCTCGCGGTTACGTTAACCTGCAATCTTGCAATGTTAATCACGTAAATATGTTGCCTAGACAAACGTATTCCCAGAATTTCATTACTCTACATTAACTATTTTTTAGTTTTGTGATTTCTTCCCCTCCCCCCAAATCAGTGTAGTTTTAAACTTATTATCTCGATTAATTCTGTGGTGTTCGTGTCCTCTGCAATGGACAACTGTTAATAGTCGCTTCTTTGGCAGTTTTAATCAGTTCTAAAACAGCAAATGCCCGTATCTCACTATGGCGGACACTCCCAGCTGATGCAGTGCCCTGCATGCATTTGCAACCTCGGGACTGATTAAAAATGCAAATGAAGTGACGATTAACCACTGTTCGCCGTATGATTAATAACTTCTGTCATGTTGTGCATGTGTCTGGACACCAGTTATTATAGTTCTTGACAGCTTCACACAGTTCACCTTTCATTCACCATCTCTCTAGCTGTGCCGCCGTGTCTTTTTTGGCACCTGTTACGTAGTAGTCTCTGTTTCTTTAGAAGTGTCTGTGCAGTGACTGTATATGTGGAGGGCCCCTGCCGTAATGAACTGTTCTACTAGGTGCACATCTAGGGAATGCACTGTCAAATATTCTTTTGAATGTGAGCCTTAGTTCCTCTAAGTGCTTCTCTAAAGAGTTGAATGTTAAAAGTTCCTGATCGACATATGACACCACTACCACTTCATCTAGTTTGCCGAACATACAGATCCTTCCGGGTCGATACGACAGTGTCTTTCTGATACGGTTAAGACTGTCCTGCTAAAATTTCTCCAGTTTGCTGCTGTACTGGTGAGAATGTGTAGGAGAAGGCCGAGGCGTCGACCTCCCACCGAGATGACACATTCTCGAAGTCATCGCGTAAGCTGTCTGTGTTCGAGTGTCTCACAAGTTCGTATTTACATTTAGAAGTTGTCGAGTATCAGTTCCGACACGTCCCTAGGGGAGAGGAAATGTGATATTTTTTCCCTCCTTCCAAATCTGTGGTATTGAACTTCGGTTGAATAATTTGATAAATATGCTTGTTCTTTTTCATACTAGGGGTTCCTCGAAACACAGATGAAAAAATGTAGCTGTATAATTAGAATTGTGTAGCTTTGTGACTTTTAGGAAGGTTTCTGCAGGTCCTCGCAGAATTTCAGTGGTGCATTGTCATCTTAACTTGTGTGTAAATCTAGTAAACAAAATGCCCACAGGACTACAAAGGTAAGATCTGTTTGGTTTTTCCCTCCATTTCATTTATGACTTCTTTAAAAGAATTTAATTATTCTGTTCATTGTATCAGGCTGAAATGAAAAATTTTCCTGCTTTTCTTTTTTTTGCTATAGTAAATGCTCAATGCTATTTTCTTGCAACTGAAATGCTACTGTTCCACACTGTGTGACCGGAGTTACAAATGTCGGGCAACTTTTCGTCTAGTGTCCACTGTAGTGCTGTATTTATGCAATGCACTGCACGTGGCAGAGATTTGTGATTTTGAAGATCGTATTTATGTTTGGCCCTTAATCCGTGGCAAATGTGAATTTGCTTTATTCCAGAGCAGTCTCCGTCTTGTAACTATGTAAGAATATATTCTCTGGTTTTTCCAGCATCTGGAAACTTTGTCGTGAGGAGCTCGTCACTTCTCAGGCCCAGTTTACACGACGACACCGGCTCGTGCCACTCGTCGCGTGAAACGAGTTGCACACAATTGGTTTCGTATTTGTCTGTAGATGTGGCACCACCAGTGTGCTCTTCAGTCTCATCAATTGTGAGTGCGTTATATTCTCGTGTAAAATGAAAGCTTTTGCAGCTTCACGGGTTGTGGCGGAGGTTATGCATCTTTGTGTGAAATTTTTGCATAAGACAAAAGAAAAGATGTCAGCTCAGTTGCTCAGCAACCTTGCTCAAAGAAATTGTAGTGGAAGACCCCAGAAGTTATTTTAATCATCTTAGAATGTCATCAGTTCAGTTGACATTTTTTTTAATGCAGTTAACAAAGCAATAAGGGAAAAAGATGCTGTAATGCAGTAATGTAATGCATTGCCAAAGCTAAAATTACAAATCACATTGCTTTTCTTGGCATGCGAGGATTCATATTCTTCTCTACAGTACCTGTATCGTGATCCTAAATCCACAATTGTTTCTGTTGTTTGTGATACCATCTACATGGAGCTTGCAGAATACATTGAGGTAAAGCATGGAACTGTTTAATTGTTTATTATTATTATTATTATTATTATTATTCAAAATCAAAAAATACATTTGCAGTAAGAACACACCATTAAAATTTAACTTAATTCATTGTGGTGTCATAGTACAATGTGATGGCTTCTAACTATGACAGGCCTTCTTCCCAGCCCAGTATTTCTTTGGCAGCAACCAACTGTCCCGAGTGGACGAGTTCTTTCTTTTGCCTTTCGGCCGAGAACTGCTTCTACTTTTAGCTAATTAGGGACTGGATTTCCTCCATTAACCCTATTCTCTGTTCTTTCTTTTGCCTTTCGGCCGAGAACTGCTTCTACTTTTAGCTAATTAGGGACTGGATTTCCTCCATTAACCCTATTCTCTGTTCTTCTGGCAACTTTTCCATTTACTCCACAATGCTCTTGCAAAAACTGGCAATTTCATGCTGCTCCTGAGGCTGATACGTAATTGACCGTAGCTCAAAAACACCATTTTTAGGAAGCTGGAAAGGGTCTTCGGCATGCCTATTCCGCGTACTGTGTTCAGATGCTGCCTGCAGTCTGCTGCTGCTGCTGCTAGACTGAACATTCACAGTGCCATCGATTTTGTTTATGCTTGGTGTGGGTCGATACTGTTTATCACTTACTAGTATGTCCAATGCGTGCTGTTTTTTGTCTTCATTTTGTTTTGCACCATTCCAGAAGCGAGAGAATGAGATTTTTGTAACTTGACTTGTAGCGTACCCGATCATAATTTGGGTATCGTTTGGATCAGTAATCTTGATTACTTTGTACAGGTATCACAGACTGAAGACGAATGAAGGGATACGGTGAAGGACTTCGGAATTCGATGCAATTTCCCGTGCTTTGCTTTGGTAAATGGGAAACATGTCCACCAAAAGGTGTTTCTGAGTTTATCAGTTCTAAGGGCACCTTCAGCGTTGTTCTCTTTGCTGTTGCTGACAGTAATTACTGTTTCACTTATGTCAGTATAGGTGAAGCAGGAAGGGCAGCCGGTAGTAGCAATTTTGCAAGCTGTATACTAAAACTGGCAATAGCATACGGAACTCTTGGTTCGCCAGAAGATGCTGCTTCAGTTGTCGACAATGCTTTCCCGTGAACCCTGTATTTAATAAAGCCTTTTTCTAAACGTGACCCTCTGAGTTTAAAAGAAACAAATATTCAACTACATACTTTTGAGAGCTCACCATGTTGTGGAAAATGCGTTTGGAATTCTGGTGTCAATATTTTGTGTATACCATTTTGCCCACAAATAGTGAACAAAATTGTCAGGGCTACATGTGTTATCTGTAAGTGGCAGAGAAAAACAGCATGTCAACAGTACAAACAACCGCAATTGATACACCGAGAAAATGTGGATAACAGAGTTTACGAGCCAGAAATGTGGAGACGCAGAAATGCTGGTCGACTGATACCGGCCAGCAGCAATCGTTATTCGAAGCGAGCCGCATTGAGAACAGAATGTTTTGAAAACCACTTTCTTACAGATGGAGCTGTACCTTGGCAAAATTTAAGAGTTTAAAAATATGTACTAATACTACAGATTGTGAATGTCAATCAGTGATGTGAGTTTTAAAATAAATGAATATTGTGTAAAGAATTCAGCTTAGCAGATTTGTGTATCCTTTGTACACAATTTTCCTTAAAAATGAGCCAACTCGATCCGTGGGATTTTCATCTTGTAGAGGTGGACTGTTCCACAGCCAGATGTTTTGCTTGCCTGCATTTTTCTTTGTTTGTATATATATCCTAATCGAATGTATTTTGCCACGTAGCTCAGACATCATCAGTCCTTCAAGTTTAGATCACGTAGGATGGCCTCAATTACAGTAACATGTTGCTGCTTGTTTTTGTAGTCATCATCACGGGAATTGTGGGAATCCCATAAACATCTACGCATAATACAGGGTGGAGAGAAAGTGTGTCACGAAATTTTAACCCTGGATAGCTGATGCCAGTAGCAACCAAAATTACTAATGTCGTGTAGATTGACAATGCACCATTTTTACTCTACAGAATCATGGCCGTGGGATTGCCTGTTGCCGTTCCTCGGTCGAGGGGCAGCCTTGCGGTTGTCGGTTTGCACAAACAAATGTCCCTCTCCCCATCACTGTGCCAATGTGATACGTTTGTACGTGTGAACCGACAACCGTAGCACTGCCCGTCAACCGACGAACGGCAACAGGGCAATCTCACGGCCAGTCGGAGCGTGTGGTGCCAAGTTTCTGTAGTTCAAAAACGGTGTTTTCGACCTACACGACATCAGTAATTTTGGTTCCTACTGGCATCAGGGCATCCGGGATTAAAATTTCGTGACACAATTTTTCTCCACCCTGTATAGATGCCCAAAAAGCGAAAAATTTCTTCCATTCTCCACTTCATATTTCAGTTTGTTTACACTATACTGACACACCTAACCTCAAAACTCTCACAAATAGTGTCGTCAAAGTTGGAACGAGCTGAAATTGTTGTTTCACCACGGAGTTGCACATATGCGTGCTGTGCGTGCGCAGTTGTTAGGTAGTGCAATTGCACGTGACGTCATGTAAACTTATCTTTAGTTCCCATTTGTTCTCAGAGTGTACTGGATGTGATAGTAAGATAATTTATCTTGCGAAAATTATCAGTGCAAAACTTGCAAGTTGTAGCAGATTTGTTCTTTTATACGGGGCGTGATGTCACGTGTCACTCGGTTAGGTCTTCAGTACGTCGTGACTCAGTTCTCAGAGAAGACGAAACCTCTGGTGCCGTATAAAGCACAGTGAGTGCACCCACACAAGCCTGCACTTGTCCGGTGAGTCTCCCCTGAACTCTACCTTCCAGGCCTTTTCCTTCACCCCTATTTCTTCCCCTTCAACTCTTCTGCCAGAAGAAGGAGCCAATGGCTCTGAAAGCATGTAAAAGTTAAACCCCTTTGTGTGTGTGTGTGTGTGTGTGTGTGTGTGTGTGTGTGTGTGTGTGTGTTTGTTTGTTTTTGTTTTCCCCTACCATCGCTTGAGTAAATTTTTTGTCTATTCATATACATTAAAATATTTGATGATGCACTTATTTCTTGTTGTGCTCATATTGCCTCCCTTATACGTGAGTAATGTTCTGATCCCTCTGTTCGGCACTGAATGTAGCCCACAGGACAGGTATCCATTCAGCTACTATCGGATATTAAAAAGAGTATCAACAAATATTTATCCTGTTTGCTGCCCCATATAAAGGTTAAATAACATTGGAGCTAGCTGTAAATTAATATGAATGGTCAACATGTGGCCATATTTCTCACTGAGAGTGTATTATAATTGTAAATTAACTGCTTTGTTCTGCAGTATGATCACAGATCACAGTTATGATTCATAGAACTTGCAAATAGGTAATTAGATTTCTTATGTTTGTAAGTACATAGTATGGTGTCCAATGTCAAGAACTTTTCATTGTGAAGGACACTAAATTGTGGGAAGGTATGTATGAAGATGTTCTTGTGCTACCCGTAACTTAATTGTGTAGGGTGACTTTGTTTTCTCCACTAGTGTGTTGCAGAGCTAATACAATACACACAGTCATTGCCTTTCAAAGAATTGTCAAATCATTCACCTGCCTCTTTTTCTTTTTGACAGATCTCGGTCGAAGCTATCGACGGTGAAAACAAAAGGCAATGCTTGTACGCTGGAATAATGTTGTCTTGGACAAAACCTCGCAGACCTTCTGAGCAAAAGAACTGGGTACATCTACCGCTGTTGTTATGCAGAGGTCAAATGAAAACTGTTGAATCTGTACACCTCACGTTGCACAGTTTATTAAATTGCAACATAAAACAGTTGACGTTTGCGAACGAACATATGTTGTGGATACTTGGCCTTGCTGCTCACTTTCATGATGAAGAGTTTAATCAACTGCATCTAAGATTTCTCGCTCCAGACCTGGGGGATAACAATGTTCTAGACTTCACTATATTGATGGCAGTACTCAAAGACCATTGGAGAAGGTGAGTTCCCTTGTAAACTGTTAAAATCCGGTTGTAAATTTTACAATTCTGTAGCGCATACTGGAGAAGGTGGATGGAATTTTTGTGCATGCACACTGTTCCTAGCTAGTAATAGTCCGTAATGGAAACCTGATAAACAGTAGATAGTTCAAAACTTTCACTTCCAGGCTTTTAGATCAGAAGATTCCCTTAGGTCCCAGACTGTTAATCTGTTCACAGTAGAAATTTCTCGCCGCTTGGTGTACTGAAACAGCTGATAAATTTGACAGACCACTGAATGAGTTTGAGCTCACCTGAGACAGCTGGAGGCTGTGAGATGCCTCGGGAGTTAACAGGAACTTGTGGCACTGCCTAGTGGAGAAACTATTTCAGAATAAGGTTTAGGATTACTAATGACAAAAAATTAAATTGTAACACAACACACACGAAATGTCATAGTAACTAATGTAAATCCACCCGATGATGGAGGTTTAAACCTTCGAAACGCGTCGTGGAAAAAGTTAATCTGCCCAATCAGGCAATCGAGGCTATTTTCGAGTACAAAAACAGTGCAGGAAAGGTCGCAATGACGACACAAGGCATAGACTTCAATAGGAATTGTCTCAAGAATAACGTCATTCCAAATTATGTCAAGATTGGCATTAAAACAAACACGACAACTGCGAAGAAAACACCGGAAATCGCACGAAAACTCTGGGTGAAAAATGAACCGAAAGAACTTTATATTAAAAAGAAATGTTCGACACACAGATTTATAATGCAGAATTACAGTTGGGAAAGTTGCTTCATAGATTAGAATATGATTCCGTAACCAAAAAAGTCAAAGAGTACACAGAGTTCACCGTTCAGAAAACGAAAGCTACACGGAAGAAAAAACTAGCCAATCTTATAAAGCAACAATTACCTCCCAAACCGAACCAAAACAGCCAAAAGAAACACACATTCTACACACCTTTCCTCAATAACACGAACATAATATTCACTGCAGAAGAAGAGGCACTACTCTGCAAAGGCTTAAAACACAATGTTCAAGCTCCGCTGGACCAAAAGAACCGAGAAAAGCTCATCACTTGTGTCACACAGATCTATCGACCATCGCCTTTAAGAAGCAAACTGACAGAATATCAGCCTGCCACAAAATTAACGAAATAATTGAAAAGGAAATTGCAAAACCATTCCCAGCATACAAGAAAAGAGAAGCAGCCCTTACACGTACCATTAAGACTAAATTAAACATGAATAATGCAATAATTGTAAAAGCTGACAAGGGCAACCAACTATTGTAATTGACAGAACAACATACAGAGAAAAAACTTTAGACTTCTTCCAAACCAGCAACATAACTGAAATACATAAAGATCCAACAGCCAGAATACAAAAAGAGAGTAAACACGTTTCAAACAACATTAACTTTCTACTCACCATCCAAGAAGCAAGAAACATTGTAACAATGAGCCCACAAGCACCTTGCCTTAGATCACAACCAAAGATCCACAAAAATGGGACTCCCATCAGGCCTATAGTGAGCTGTAGGAACAGCCCAGCATTCAAGCTCAATAAAATACTCTTCAGAATTCTCAAACAAGCATACACATTCAATAATGAGAGAACACTTAAAAACACAACAGAATTCACACAATATGTCAAAATCATACAAGTACCTGATGGAGACACACTTGCCTCATTTGACATACAAAACCTTTATTCCTCTGTGCCAATAGATCCCACACTACAGATAATCAATGCCAACCTACATAAACACAAAAAATCCCTTCAACTCACATTAATGAACTAATGGACCTACTTGAATTCACACTTTCACACAACTATTTTAAATTTAACAATAAAATCTACAAACAAACAGATGGTCTGGCAATGGGCTCAAATCTTTCCGGATTGCTAGCAGAAATATTTATACGTAACCTAGAAGACAAAATCCTGAATTCCAATCACCATCTCCTCAAAAATATCGTCTACTACTACAGATATGTAGATGATACCATCATTTTAATCAAAGGCACTAAAGATGACATCAGTGAGTTGAATCAGTTTTTCAACAACTCCCATGAAAACATAAAATTCACAGTTGAACACAAAAAAAGATGACAGTATAAATTTCCTAGACCTTACCATTAGAATAAAAAATAACAGACATCAGTTTGAAATTTATCGCAAGCCTACCACAACACATACCACAATCCACAACTCCTCTTGCCACCCCGCAGCACACAAAACGGCAGCATTCCGGTACATGATTAATAGAGCTATCCAACTACCACTCTCTGAAGATAAATGTGATCAAGAAATTGAAATAATAAAACAAACAGCTTTTGAAAATGGTTATAACAGCTCCATAGTAGACACCCTGAAACACTCAATAATGGCAAAGCAATTACGACACAAAAAACAAAAAGAAAATAACATCCTCCATACAATCCCCTTTCTAAGTAACATTTCATACTAGATTGCCAATGTCTTCAAACGAAAAGGCATAAGCATATCCTTTACAACAGACAACAAGATTGGACAGAAGTTACCCCACAACATTGGCACACGAAACCCACTTCATCACACAGGTGTGTACAAAATTGAATGTTTGAACTGTTACTGCTTCTACATAGGCCAGACAGGCAGATCATTTGAGATTAGATTCAAGGAACACATGGCAACACAAATGTCATACTAACTAATGTAAATCCACCCGATGATGGAGGTTTAAACCTTCGAAACGCGTCTTGGAAATAAATAAAACGGTGATTGGTAACAGTAAACTTGTTGTTTCATTTAATGAAACAGGAGGCATTCCATCAAATTTCCAGGTAATCATTAGCACACAATCAAAGAAGGCTCAGTCAGATCATTGTGAGCACTATATGCAGGAGCCCGCACTCGTAAGTTGCTGATAGTATAACTAAAAAAACAAATCACTCGTTGTCAACCTACAACAGAGAAAATAAAAGTGTCATAATAGTAGTTTTGACATTATGATTTGTTATGGGGCATAGGATAACAAATGGAAAGGTACCTTTATGTCTCTTATGATCTCAGAGATAGCATTCGACGTTAAGTGGAACAAAATTATTTCTTCCAATTCGTCTTACGGTTTCACACACGATTGAGTGATCTGTATCTACCTAACCGAAAAATAATGAAACGAACTGAGAAATACAGCTACGACCTCGCCTTACACGTTGTTTAACTTAATCTTATAAAAATAGGTTTTCTTCTACGTCTACACGTAGATACTCCACTGACTACCGTATTGCGTGTGGCAGAGGATACGTTATGCCAGTATTAGTGAGTTTCTCTCCTGTATTGTTCTGGTCATTTGTTGAACTGAGGAAAAATGACTTGTCTGTATGCACCCTAATGTCTGTTATCTTAAGCTGCATTTACTCTGTTTATAAACATATCTCTGTTTGCAACATAGTTTCACCAAGTCTTCAACATGTTTGCAATGATGTTCACCGTTTGTGTCCCCGTCTACACTAGCGACAGCCGTTTCTACACGTGTAGTCACGTTGTCTGCTATTCTGAACCGGCAGAAAAATTTCACATTGTGTTTTTGTATTGGTAGCTACTCTATGACAAGTGAAGAGGATGAATAAATGATATGCAGTGCTCCATTAAGAATACTTGACGATATAAGCAGTTGAAGAAAAATATGTAGTTATCGTCGGTGGATAAAAACGTACTATAGAAGACGTGGTGGGAATGACACACTGTGCAACGTGAATTAGGAAGCCTGTTCCGGTTTTCGTAACTTCACTACAGTGTCACCGTCTAACAGATGTGACAGAGAATGCACAGGAAAAGGTGGCTGATGCGTAGTGATCAATTTTCGTCCAAAGCACTGGGTGAGTTCATTTGTTTGTTCAGAAGAGGAGACCGACGGTGTTTACTCCCTTCCGGCTGCCCAGTAGTGACAGAATCGAGACATGTGCCGTGCCTTCTTCCTCGAACTATTTTACAGAAACTATTTGGTAAAGAAATTCTGCTTTTGCATTACTTACAGCTTTATACGTTAGCTCGACGATGACGTGCCCACCGTTTTGTTGGCGGTCACAGTTATTGCGATATTTGCACACAAGTAAGGCACTTTGTGAAATGCGAAAAAGCTTGCAACGAAAAATAGGGGTCGCTACAATTTTGCATTTGGTGATTATTACATAATATTTTACTGCATATGAAATTTAGTTAACATATTGAAATTTTCGTTAGATTCGGGTGGAGGTCTCCGTCAGTCATCAGTCTCGAGAAAATTGATCCGATTTAGCACACTGATTTGCAGTCACACGTGCCAGTGGTAAAGCCAGTGAAATATCCACAAAATTCCCCATATTTCGTAAATGGTTTGAGATGCTGAAATTAGATTTTGGCAAATTGAAGGAGGAGATTATTTTGCCGTACGGTTATTATGTGTAACTTCATTATGTACTGTGTTATTTGACTAACTACAGATGAAAGAATATAACTTTTAAGGGCCATCGATAGCTGGTGAAGTGAGAAATGGTACGGGCTTTAGAACAGCGTAAGTGAAGGCATTATACGTTTATTTTTGGACCGAGGATGTGCTTTATCATAAGCTATTTACCTTACTTTCCCTCAGTTCCTCACTTAATAAACCACCAATTCTGCACCTGCACAACGTGTTAGTGAGGTGAGACTGTGTAAACTCCACTGTGTTTTGGAAAAAGAAGCAAAGTTTAACACGGCAACAAGAGCTAATGTGTAGGTTTTACTCAAATTCGCCATTTGTGACATTTCTCTGAAAGTTACAGATCGTTAACAAGCTAGGCGAAAATAAATTGCTACGTTTTTGGCAGAATTCTTTTTAGATACTAATCAAAGTAGAGGCGACAGAACTTTTTGTGTGGTCACCACGCAAGTATGGGCACGGAGGTGCTCCAGTTAATATTTACAAGAATGTCAGTGTACGCTTCAGTTTAGATTGCACATTTAGAGAAGGCCGACTGCTTCACGGCTACAGGTCTGTGCCACTCGTGTGTTCTCTGCGTTAGGGCTTCGTACGAACCCTAACACGGTAATCCTGGGAACGTGGCAGAGAGTCTGTCACGTGTATCTGGAAAGGCAGACCTTAGTGATGTAGATATTCTGAAGGGATACAAATCCCTTTAGAATTTAGTGGAAGAGCTAATTGCAGCAGGAAATGTGGACACTGTCAAATTTCTGCAGAAAGAGAAACTAGAGAGCCCACTATCTATCACCGTTGCGCTGAAGACAGTGTGGCTTCCGTGTAGCGTTGTAGATTCAGGGCGGCCATTTTCACTGTATAGTGACTTTTGTGTTCCACGCCCCTATCTGTAAAAACAGAACTTTTGTCTGTCCAACTGTCAAGAACTCTTTTTCTCCGGAATGGGTAAATGTGTCAAGTTGAAATATATGTCACACATTAAGGTCTACAGTCTCTTGGCAACGTAAAAATTTTAAGCTTCTAAGTCAATTCAGTCAGAAGATATGTCATACTGTTTGATACTCGGAAACTCATTCGTCAAAATCAATAGGGTACTTCCCGTTGACTTCGAATTGTGAAATTTGCAAAGATACACAGTTTCACATTGCATGTAAAGGAAAAAATGCAAAAAAATTGTTAATTTGTAGTTACTTCACTCAAAAAATGTTTTTTATAATTTTGTATCTGTCTGTCCTCTGTTAAGACCTGTTTTTCTCTGAAGCAGTTTTGTGTTAGCTTCAAATTTTTGTCACTAAGGTCTACGGTTCCTTGGCTGTGTAATAACTTAAATCGGTGCAATCAAAAAGTTTTGCCATTTTGCCACGTATTTTGATTCTCACATACTTACACATCAAAACCTATAGGGCACTTCCCTTTGATGTAGATTTGTGAAGTTTGGCTTGAAGGAAGGTTTCACAGTACAAGTTAAGTAAAAAAAAATGATATGGTTATAATAGAAGGACACATTCCACGTAGGAAAAATATAAGTTAGACAGTAACTATAACATGTAATAAATATCTTTCTGCCATTGTAACATAAACTGCATTCACCATCCATCAGAAACATAATAGACGAACATTACTGCACGCAAATATAAAATGTAAGTTGTAATCATATTTTAGCATGTAAATAAAAAATATTTTATTAACTCTTTTATATCTATGTACATAAACTCTTCACTTCTTTTTGTATTTCCAGACTAATCTACTGTAGAGATTTTGATACAGTCTGGGAATTCCTGGGACCGATATCTTGCCAGTATCTGTATCGAAAATTGTTGAGATTCTAGAGATGATAATTAAGTTTGCACATAATCCTGAATGCAGGAGTTCTATGCGCCAGGTTTTCTTTTTCTTTCTTTCTTTTTATTACTTAGCAATTTAATTGGTTTAATGTAAATGTTTCTTTCTCTGTCCAGTAATTCAAATAAAAGTGATGGGTATTGTAGTATTGAAATAAGAGATAACTGGCATGAAAAATACTCTGTCTGAAAATAACATAAAAATTGGACATAAAGAGATGATTTTTCCATGAAGTTAGTTTCTACTCCTAAAAAAATTGCTAGTGTTGGATATAGTCTTTCTGTCAAGTAACAAGCACCTCTCAATTTTGTGACTGCAGTCGCCATCAGCATAAGTCTGGGAGTTGAGGTAGACGAATGTAGAAACTACCTGCACTGTTTCTCCTTCTCCATGTCATGAAGTGATAAGTGTAGTTTCCATAATTTTCATTTTCTTGACATTCAGCATGAGACCAGTTTTTGCACTTTTTCTTCCACCTTCAGAAAGAGGATCTTTTGCTCGCATTCTGCCATCATTATGGTATCATCTGAATATCTGAAGTATATATATTTCGTATGCGTATTACAAACAATTTACAATAAATTCACACATTATAGAGTAATTTGTCCTCTAGAGAATTTACAATATTACAATGCTAATTTATAAAATAAAATACTTGGAAATAATAAAGTATTATGGAGTCTTTGCTTCATATTTCATTCTTCCAGAAGTCCCCGTATGTCCTCGCTATTTCGCTGCACGCCGTCAGGTCTCGGGCCGTGCACACTCTCGGCTAGTTTACTAGCGGACATTTAAGCAGGTGGTTTGTGGTCTGGATGTTCCCACACGGACACAAAGCACTTTCACTAATTCCCCACTTGTACAGATTTTTATTACATCTGCCCATTACCAAACGCAGCCTGTTCGGGGTTTTCCATCTCTCCCAATCGAGTTCCGCACCTGGTGGCAGCACTTCCTCAGAATTGTGGGCAGATTCTTGTTGTTCGTGCCACAGTCTTTTTCTAGAAGTTTTTGGTGGATCTGTGAGTGGTTTAGGTGAGTGGAGAAAACTACTTGATGGCTCTGAGCACTATGGGACTTAACATCTGTGGTCATCAGTCCCCTAGAACTTAGAACTACTTAAACCTAACTAACATAAGGACATCACACACATCCGTGCCCACGGCAGGATTTGAACCTGCAACCGTGGCAGTCGCGCAGTTCCGGACCGAGTGCCTAGAACCGCGAGACCACTGCGACCGGCAAAAACTACTCGACTTGAGGCGTTTTGGTACCATTCGGTAGCCACATAGCGGATGACGTTGATCTCAAACCTGTTTTGTTTGTTCAATTCTGCTTTGCATTGAACGTCAGACATTTGGTTTAGCAATTCCAGATAAGCAGTACAGGTGTTCTACTCTTGTTGGCTTAAGACATCCAGTAATATGTCTACACATGTGGTTCAGGACAGTGTCCGGTTTGTTCGTGTGGCATGACCGCTCCCAGACAGGACTTGCAAACTCAGCAGCAGAGTAACAGAGTGCGATTGCGGTGGTGCGTAAAAGTTTTGGATTAGCTCCCCATTTTGATGCCGTTAGCTTGCCAAGTAAGTTATTCCGTGATCGGACTTTTGCCCTGCTCTTCTCAATGTGCTGCTTGAATGACAGTGTCCTATGAAGAGTAACTCCCAAGTACACTGGGAAAGGGCAGTGGGTTAATCTTGTGTCGTTCCACCAAACGGTCAGTTCTCGCTTCGCCTCTCTGTTGTTAAGATGGAATAGGCAAGTCTGGGTCCTACTTGGATTGGGTTTCACCTGATTTTTATTGTAATAGTTGGTGAGACTTTCCAGGTTCTCAGCTAGTATTTCCTCAATATCCTGACTGAACTGCTAATGCCCTATCATCAACATAAGTGAAAGATCTTGACCGGGGACTAATAGGCTGGTCATTTGTATAAATATTGAATAACATGCGGCCAAGAACACTGCCCTGAGGAAGCCCATTTTTTCGTAGTTGCCATCTGCTCGTGTTACCCTGGAACTCGACAAAATATCTTCTGTTAAATAGAACCGATTTGAGTACAGCAGTGAGTTGAGGACTTGTTGTTGGTTTTTTGCACTTTCGCAATGAGGTTGACGGTATTGTACGATGCCATCAAATCTATAAACACCACCCCTGTAGCTAGTGTTTTCTCAAAGCGATCTTCAGTATACTGGGGTAGGCTGAGAGCTTGACTGGTACAAGATTTGCCAGGCTGAAATCCTGCTTGCTCTTTTATTAGGATGCCCTCGATCAGCTCTTTGAATCTGTTTAGTATCAGTCTTTCAACAGTTTGTAAGTTGTACACAACAGAGAGATCGGACAATAACTCTTAGGATCTTCCGGGTCCTTACCAGGCTTAAGAATTGCAATTATTTTTGCCTGGCTCCAGATTTTAGGGATTCGTACAGTTGCCCAACAGCAGTTCATAAACTCCGATAGCCACAATTCAGAGCGAACACCGAAATGTATCAGCTGTTCATTTTTAATATCATTTATGCCTGCAGCCTTCCCAATCTTTAAACTTATTGCTATGTTCAGTTCTGATAATGTAAATGTGTGATCAAGTGTTTCATTATTTTCTTCTTGGGAAGCATTTAGTATTCTCGTATGCCCTTTCTTCAGTCTGTGTTCCGCTTTACCGTTTTTCAGTAACTGGGAGGCTGTTTGGTCTGCTGTAATGCCAACAGAGCCTGGTGTACCTGCAGATATACCACCTAGCTTTTTGAGGAGTCTCCAGGCTTTCCGACTACTGTGGGTGACGTTAATGCTTTCTACAGTGTGTTGCCACTTCTGTCTTCTAGTTTCAATCATTGTTGTTACGACTTCTTCACCGCGCGGGATTAGCCGAGCGGTCTGAGGCGCTGCAGCCGTGGACTGTGCGGCTGGTCCCAGCGGAGGTTTGAGTCCTCCCTCAGGCGTGCGTGTGTGTGTGTGTGTGTGTGTGTGTGTGTGTGTGTGTGTGTGTGTGTGTGTGTGTTTGTCCATAGGATAATTTAAAGGTTAAGTTGTGTGTAAGATTAGGGACTGATGATCTTAGCAGTTAAGTCCCATCACTGTAGTTTTCTGGTAGAGGTTGAAGAAATGAAAGTTTTTTGTCCACTCCTTTCGAGAAAGCTTCCCAGTTAGTTTTTGGAAATAAAAACTGTTTCGAACGGGAAACTGTTGGTTGTATCACTGGGTTGATTTTGCAGAGTACTGGCCGGTGCTGTGACTTTGAGGTGGGATTCAATACGAGCTTTTGGCTTACGTTCGGAAGAGTATTGTTAGAGAAACATAGATCTGGATTACAGCCTCTTTTCCGTCTGCTGCTGTTGAATGACGGAGGTTGACAAAGACTATTTCTACGCTATTCTGTCCATTAGTTCTGCCTTCTGTGATTTTGAGATCATTCTTGACGAAAATTGCACTTCTGTATAGGTTATGAGGAATGTCTTTGATTAGCTGCAGGCCAGGTATTTTTGGCCTTGTGGAGTTTGACCCTCTGTGCATTTCCTGGAGGCACATAACATCGCACCTGTAATCCCTGCACATATTTGAAATAAGGTCTTGTTTTGCATGTGACAGCCCTTCTGTGTTGAATGAGATAATTGTCAGTGTTGGCTCTGAAAGGAGCTTTTTGTGATCTCTCGTTTTCCGCTCTCTCACGAGGTTTGTAGTCGCTAGGTAGAAAGATTAGCCGGCAAAACGCCGTTGCCCAGGGGACGCCCAAGTCGGTATTTCTCACTCTTCGTGGAGGCTCTTTCTTCGTCCCCCAATATCTGAAGTTATTTGTATTTACCCTAGCCTTATTAATTCCGGTTTCTTCTTCATCCAATGTGGCAGAGCATATAATATGCTCTGAATACAAATCGAATAAATAAGTAGAAGAAATATTTCTATAACAGTATGTCCAGAAACCGATACCTTGCCCAAAGATTCTTGCATGCAATTTCAATTATTACTTCCACGGATTTGAGTTTGTCTACTGCAATATATACGCTACTGTGTTTCCCATAAGCCCATCTTTTTGATATTGCGTTGGCCCGGTGTAATGTTAAGCTCTCTCTATACAGCTTAAGCGTTTTCGTGGACTTACTTGTTGAATGCTGGTTCTGCTTCCTTGCAGCGCTGATGTCTTCTGCTAGCACCGGACGCTTCTCTGAGGATTTCATTGCTAGGAAGGAGAAGTTTTCACTCTCTCGCTCTCTCGTCTTATTTAAAAAATACGCTACTCTTGGAATATTATTCAATGCACCAAAACATATTTATTTCCACATTGTCCAAAAAAAAAGAAAAACAACTAAACTTTATGACGTAAGCCCACACATTACTGAGCACCCAGAATCAGTTAATTACACATTATTGAACACAATTAACACATAAGCTTTTATCGTGGCTGACTATCCACGTCCAGTGCACGTACTCTCGACAGCAGTTCAAAGTCTAATAAGCAGTCACTATCTCGAGCCACTCCATTTGTTTTTCAACAATACAAAGCTACATTACTCTTTGCCGCCGGCCACGGATCTTCCGGTCCGTATTTGCTTATACTTGGCAGGTCGCGCTGAACACTTACCAGTGCCGACGAATTATCTCCCTTCCAGTTTTGCCTGCACAAACAATAAATGGGTGCAGTATCCCGTGCTCATCCTTACGCCCTGCTTTAAAATAACGATTCAAAACGGGTGGAACACAAGTGTCTCCAGACTTTCATAAAATTCTGGGGATACTACAACATGCACTTATATTTACCCCCAAAATATCACTCCTGGCAATTTTGTTTCTTAGTCTGCTTTCTATATGTAGTTTTGTACAAGCTCTGCTGTCTTTTAGGACAACTTTTGTACCTCTGCTATATTTCTCTTTGCATTTTGCCCCTACACACCAGGCTTTCAGTGTTTGTGTCAGTTTTAGTTGGCTGTATTTGAATTACAGCTAGAAAACTGCTTAATTTATTTGCTAGGTACTCATTGCCTATGCTCGTGCTCAAATTTTTATTTAAATTCAATCCTGAAAACTTGACAGCAGCTATTTCTTCTATGTCTCGGATGGTTTTCACCTTGCCTACTTTTTCATTGCTGATCGATTGAACTACACCAATTGAGTTTTAAATATGTCTCAATTCCACTCATTCGTATGAAATAAACACTCTTGAGCTACTGTGAATACTGTTAACTCACTCAGAAATTTTCCAGGGTTTTAATTTTCAGGTAAGACAGAAGTGTGACTTTTTAACAAAACTGATGGGAATCTGATAGTTATTGGTATGAGGTGTGTGAGAAAAGTACGGAGACTGTTTTTTTTTTATATACCAAAGTATTTTTTTTTTTTTCCAAACATTATTATAGTCCCCTTCATAGAAGTTCCCTTCGGCAGCCGTATACCGGCAGAGTAGTTGTTCCCAGTCGTGGTAGCAGTGCTGAAAGGCTTCAACTGTTACGGCCTTTAACGTGTCAGTTATGTTCGATTGAATGTGTTACAGAATTCCAAAATGACGTCCTTTCATGACATTTTTCAATTTTGGGAAAAGAAAACAGTCACAAAAACTCAGATCAGGTGTATAGGGAGGGCTGCTGAAACAACAGAAATGCCTTTTGAGGTCAAAAATTCTGTGATGGAAGTGGCTATGTGGCATGGGGCGTTGTGATGTCTGCAATGTGTGGTCTCACTCGATTAACCCTTTTCCTGAAGCTTTTGATGACATTTTCGTAATACACTTGATTAACAGTTTGTCCGGGAGCAATCAAAAAGCAAAAAGACAATGTTTTGACTTCTGATATGCTCATTTGAGATTTTTTTCGATCGTGTGGATGTCTCAGTGTGCCATTCCCCAGTTTGCTTCTGTGTCTCAGGATTGTACTAAAAAACCACACAACTAAACCATTCACGGTCATTAGCAATCCTCTCAAGGAGATCAACGTACACATTTCTTCGATTTTCCGACTCAGTTGTGAGGTTTTTCGCCACCAGTTTGACACAAACCATTCGCGTGTCCAAAACATCGGTCAAAATTTGATGTACGGCGAAAGGGGAAGTGTTTAATAGGTCATCCATTATCCTTATCAGTAAACATCAGTCTGATCTCACAAGAGCGTGCACACTTTCGACGTTTTGATCAGTTTTTCCAGTTGAAGGTCTCCCTGAGCAAGGTTCACCTTCATTGCATCTCGGCCTTCCAAAAATGTTTTGTGCCAGCAGAAAACTTGTGGTCTTGTTGAGGAATATCCCCCATAGATCAGTTTCAACTTTTCACATGTAACACTCACAGGTTCTGCAAGATTAACACAAAACGTGACGGTATAACGTTGCTCTAAATTCCGCTGTTCCAATTTTGTAACACAGAACAAAAACACAACATTGCTAACGGTACTGTCAAAATTCACGTGATAGCTGTACGGAGCTGAAACTGGGACAGAGTATCTGGAAGGGGCGAACACATTGGTCTGCATGACTGCAACGACACAGCTTTGCCAGATTGCTTGTGGTGTTGTCAGTCTGCTGTTCTCAACCATCTTGCATAATATTCAACAGTGTAGGAAAAGACAGACTGCTACTTACTGTAAAGAAGACACGTCAAGTTGCAGACAGACACAATTGAGACACTCGTATAAAGCATTTGGTCGCAGCCTTCATCAGCGAAAGACACACACACACACACACACACACACACACACACACACACACACACACACCATTCGTACGTACAAGGAAGCACGTGGCATGCACACACGACGGCCGACTCCAGCATCCGGCCCTAGATGCTGGAGTTGGCGGTCATTTGTGCGTGAGGTGTGCTGTCTTGTGTGTGTGAATGATGTGTGTGTCTCTTTTTCTGATGAAGACTGCGGCCAAAAGCTGTATGGAACTGTCTTTTGATAGTGCCTGTCTGCAAGTTGACGTGTCTTCATTACAGTAAGTAGCCACCTATCTTCTTCTACATTGTTGATATTCCAATCTGGAGTTTCCATTGTTTATACAGGGTGTTACAAACAGGTACGGCCAAACTTTCAGGAAACATTCCTCACATACAAATAAAGTAAAGATGTTATGTGGACATGTGTCCGGAAACGCTTAATTTCCATGTTAGACCTCATTTTAGTTTCGTCAGTATGTACTGTATTTCCTCGATTCACCGCCAGTTGGCCCAATTGAAGGAAGGTAATGTCAACTTCGGTGCTTGTGTTGACATGCGACTCATTGCTCTACAGTACTAGCATCAAGCACATCAGTACGTAGCATCGACAGGTTAGTGTTCATCACGAACGTGGTTTTGCAGTCAATGTTTACAAATGCAGAGTTGGCAGATGCCCATTTGATGTACGGATTAGCACGGGGTAATGGCCGTGGCGCGTTACGTTTGTGTCGAGACAGATTTCCAGTTCGAAGGTGTCCCGACAGGAAGACGTTCGAAGCAATTGATCAGCGTCTTAGGGAGCACAGAACATTCCAGCCTATGACTCGCGACTGGGGAAGACCTAGAACGACGAAGACACCTGCAATGGACGAGGCAATTCTTCGTGCAGTTGACGATAACCATAATGTCAGCGTCAGAGAAGTTACTGCTGTACAAGGTAACGTTGACCACGTCACTGTATGGAGAGTGCTACGGGAGAACCAGTTGTTTCCGTACCGTGTACAGCGTGTGCAGGCACTATCAGCAGCTGACTGGCCTCCACGGGTACACTTCTGCGAATGGTTCATCCGACAATGTGTTAATCCTCATTTCAGTGCAAATGTTCTCTTTACGGATGAGGCTTCATTCCAACGTGATCAAATTGTAAATTTTCACAATCGACATGTGTGGGCCGACGAGAATCCGCACGCAGTTCTGCAATCACATCATCGACACAGATTTTCTGTGAGCATTTGGGCAGGCATTGTTCGTGATGTCTCGATTGGGCCCCATGTTCTTCCATCTAAGCTCAATGGAGCACGTTATCATGATTTCATACGGGATACTCTACCTGTGCTGCTAGAACATGTGACTTTACAAGTACGACACAACATGTGGTTCGTGCACGATGGAGCTCCTGCACATTTCAGTCGAAGTGTTCGTACGCTTCTCAACAACAGATTCGGTGACCGATGGATTGGTAGAGACGGACCAATTCCGTGGCCTCCACGCTCTCCTGACCTCAACCCTCTTGACTTTCATTTATGGGGGCATTTGAAAGCTCTTGTCTACGCAACCCTGGTAACAAATGTAGAGACTCTTCGTGCTCGTATTGTGGACAGCTGTGATACAATACACCATTCTCCAGGGCTGCATCAGGGATTCCATGTGACAGAGGGTGGATGCATGTATCCTCGCTAACGTAGGAGATTTTGAACGTTTCCTGTAACAAAGTGTTTGAAGTCACGCTGGTACGTTCTGTTGCTGTGTGTTTCCATTCCATGATTAATGTAATTTGAAGAGAAGTAATAAAATGAGCTCTAACATGGATAGTAAGCGTTTCTGGACACATGTCCACATAACATATTTTCTTTCTTTGTGTGTGAGGAATGTTTCCTGAAAGTTTGGCCGTACCTTTTTGTAACACCCTGTATAACATTAATATGGAACAGAGGTAGGCGTGGTGCTAATGTGGAGCCTTGTGGGGCACCCTTAGAAATTTGACATTTAATGTGTAGAATTAAAAAGTGCTAGAAAGAATAAGTGAGTAAATGAGGATACTGAAATGTCATCTGAAGACTAGTCACATTTGTGAGGTGTGGGCTAGTTTGTGGGGTGATAGTCTACTAGCCGCTGGGAGGAGTATCGGCAGCTGGGGAGTGAGATTTTAGGGCCAGAGGAAGGAGAAAGGTCAGAAGGTGCAAAGTGGATGATGGAGAAACCTAAGTGCAGCCGTATTTGTTGTGATTAAAAGAATAATATGGCTTAAGTGGGGCACCATCTCAGTCAAAAGACTTGTCCCAGACCTAAATTACATTGTTCCATTTTGTTTTTAACTTATCTCTTTATTGATGTAAGCATAATATGTTCTGTTGCAGTATCCACGGGACTGAAACAATGTACATAACATATGACCAAATAAACAGTTTAAGAGAAGAGTGCTACAAAATGCTTGAAGAAACATATGGTGTAAATTTAAGAATGTTAAATTTAACTCGGATAAAGTGCAAAGACTTGTCAGTGTCGGTCAAAGGCCACGTAAAGTTTTCGAGAGAGTTTGCCAAATTGTTGCTGACTTTTGTACACGATATAGGATACATGCAAGAGAGTGGCATTACAGGTCAGAGGTAGAAAATAATGCTAATTTTTATTTCTCTGTGATACATATTAGTGTAGTTTACAAGATAGGAAACAGGTATTACTGGAAAGTTTCCGCTGAATATTAAGTTACGTAATCTGAAGTTTCTTGCTGTGTGGCTTGTCTTGTACCCTAGATTATAAGTTATTTTAAATAACAACAAAAGATGAATGAACGTTTATTCGTTCGTATATAGTTATTTGCCCCATTATGGATAATTACCTTACTGTTTAGCTTGCATGTCTTTTTCCAGATAAATAAATACTTTCTTCTTTCTTTGATACAGGGAAGCTAGATCAAAGCAAAAGACACAGAGGAGAAGAGAAGTAACAGACATTCAGGCAGGCACTGGAGGAAGAATTGCAGCATTCTGCTGCAGTGAACGTCGGCATTTCTTTTTGTATGGATCATTTTCTCTACACTGTATTTCGTAGTAACATAACAGTGTGATAAAAGGATGGACTTTTCATTAAATTTGTGAATTTGACCTCCGTGGCATGATTCCTTTCAACCATTACCTGCACATACCTGTGAACTCTTTGCAGCAGATTGCCGGTAGGAAAGCCGAGCAGAAACATACAGTATTGCAACTCGCAGCAGGCTGCATACAATGTATACAATGTAACTATTCCAAGAATAGGGAAAAGGTCTTAATTTTGAATGAAAATTGGAAATATTGGCAAAACTTCGGTATGTTCTGGACCTTGATAATGTACACTTTCATTGCCAAGCCCGTGCTAATCTTAACACGGTCATACACGAACCCTTTCATTCAAGTTAGCAAGTTTATGGTAATGTATTTAAAGTTTATCGGTGTTTGACGCACTCAATTTGTTAGTCACCGATCTGCTCAATATGCCACGTGGAATTACTGTCTTTTCTCATACACAAAATTACTTAAAAAATCTGTACTTTCTAAAAACACACCAGAATAAATATGCCTTCACTTCGAAACACTTTTGAAGCACGTAGCACAACTAAAACCGGCAAATTGTAACTTCCTTCAGAGCTCCTACTACACACTACGGTACCATCGAAAGGATAGGCTCCGACTAGTCAGACTGCTGTAAGCATTCTTTATCTCCGAGAGAAAAGACGCGCGAAGAATCATATGTTCCAATTTGGCAGTTTTCTTTGAGACCAATACAAAAACATTATTCTCCCGCGTAGTCCACACTTTTCACCACTAAGCAATCGACAAACAACACCCTTTCGAACTATACTTTTTCCCGAAATAAATAATTAACATTCTGATATTTTGTTTATACTTCTCATTATTAACTATTTTCATTTGCACTCGAATTAGCTTTACTTTTACCATAAACTTGCTTAACATATTAAGATACAAAATTACCCATCGTCTCCATTCGCACTGTCTGAAAAATTTCTGACACTAGTTCGTACAGTATTTATCAGTAGAACAGTGATCCACATATTTACTTTAGACCACATGCACGCATCATTCACACTACTAAAAGCATATGGTATACAAAACTGTACAAACATAAATAAACAAAAAGGCCTTCAAGAAATAAACAGAACAATTCACAAAAACATTCTCTTGACCTGTTTCTTGAATGTGTCTGTGCACTACTGTCCTCTAGCAGATAAAAATTAGAACTACGTACTCAGACATTCTGTCACCGTGCACGCACGAGTCATTCTCCTAAACACGGGCTCTAGAAAGGAGCGTGCAAGTGCTCTACTGACCGAGCTATCTGAGCACAGCTTTACTTCCACGAGTACCTTGTCTCCTTATGTTCCAGACTTCACAGAAGTTTTCTGCAAACCACGTCGGAGTGGCATTCGTTGAAGAAAATATATAACTTTGTAAGGCAGGAAATGGACGAGTGACTGCCAGAAGTAATGCTGTGAGGGTGGGTCTCGAGGCTTGCTCAGATAGCTCGGTCCGTAGAGCACTCGCATACAAAAGGAGGTGGTTCCAGGTTCGAGTCCTGATATGGTACGCACTTCTAATCTGCAAGGAAGTTTCAAGTCAGCCTGCACTCCGTTACAGAATGAAATTGCATTTCGGGAATAACTAAATGTTATCTAATCTACCTCGGTGTAGTACTTACTGGACCGAGGGTTGATCCCATTTTTTTAATAACCTACTTTTTCTTTTGCCTTTGCCCCACATCTGCACAGGGTCGGCATAGTTATTAAGGGATTTGGCATTATTAATTTGATGGATTGCCGAATGCCTTTCTTCTCACGACCCCAGCACCCCACGGGATGCCCAATAAGCTTTTTTCGTGACTTCGTTATATATTTTTGTATTGGTAAAACGTCATTACAGTTACCTTCTCACTATTACAAAAATGTGCACAAGCAGTCTTTACAAAATACCTGCTTCTCATCTGACAACTGGCCCATATTGACTGTCAGCTGCAGATGTATAATTCCGTGTTATTAGTCTTAGTCACATTTACAGCTGTTAATTTTCAAAGAGTTATCAATTTCTTGTGGTATTTGTGTTTCTTTGCATCAGGAGGTGACTGCATGAACAGCAAGCTGGCTGATTTGTCATCTTTCTCAAACGATTTCAAGGAAGCTATCAGCGAAAAACATCTGACTCTCACACATCTTATACGTTAATTTGTCAGCTTTATGATGAACTACGTACCATTTCATTAATGCTCGTTGTTATTGTGATATTAGATAAACTTGTGCAAGAAATTCTTAAAGTTTGCAGTGAAAAATAAGGTCCGCTATGAATTTGCATTTCATGCATGTTACTTCATTTATTGCTTCGTATGAAATGAAATGTAGAAAACATACTGAATTATTCTTTAAACTTGAAGGGATCTGTCTGCAGTCTCAAGAAAATGGAATGTTTGTAAACCACTCCATCGTGAAAGCAACCACCAGTGAAACAGTCAGAAAGAAACAGTCGTAACTCCCACATATCTCATAAACCGTTTGAGGTATCGAAATAAGATTTTGTCAAATGATAACACACAAAGAGCAGAGTATTCTGCCATATGAATAATATGCGAAACTTTCATATCCGCCGTGATAATCGAGCAACTACAGATTTATTTCAGTGCAAGAATGTAATTTTTAAGGACCGTCGATAACTGGTGAAACGAGAATTGCTGTGGGATTTGTGACAAAATAAATGAAGAAGTTATGTGTTTGTTTTATTGTGAGAATGGGCTGTTTCATGAACCGTTGACCTGACTTGCCCTCAGTAAGTAGTTAAATAACAGTATTAGAATGTTAATGAGATGGATATTTGTGAACTACACTGTGTTTTGATAAAAGAAACAGATTTTAACATGGCAACAAGAGAAGTTACGTACTACTCAAAACTCGTCATTGTCCTTTGTGCCGGCCGGAGTGGCCATGCGGTTCTAGGCACTGCATTTTGGAACCGCGCGACCGCTACTCGAGACCTGTCCTGTGGTGTAACATTTCCAATGGCTTCTTCTTTCAGCATTGTAACTTCACTGAGTGTATTCTCAGTCGGATTTAAATTAGTGTGATACGGACAAAGGCTGATTAAACTATGTCCTTTAGTGTCTGCTGGTTTGTCGACCTGGTACCGTGGGGTTTTTGGCTTGTACAGCATTTCAAGTTCCATTAACTTCGCCTTATACGTGCTTCGTTCAACTTTATCCAGTGGAACATTTCTTTGAACCTAGAACCAACTATCCGCTTTCATTCACGTCATCGTTGTAGCTTTATCCATCACAAGAGTAGTATGGCGGAATATCCAGTATTTTAGAACATTATTTTCACAGTCAGTAAATGTGTTCCTGTATGTCCACTTTTATTGTGAATCTTGCGTTTCCAGACGTACTGTGGTGTTACTGTTAATGCACGCCAACACGAAACACTCGTTCACAGTACCTGACCACTGTACAACACTTCAACGCCAGAAAATACCACTTGACAATAAAAGCTAATGAACATTGATACTCCTAATGCGCGACACCACATCGAACTGTTTACCAACGGCGTGGCAACAGGGGAGCTTTACCAACCGAACTGTTGGCAGTGTGGTAGGGAAAGCCGGCTCGCCATTGGTGTTCCCTGGGCAATGGTGTCATGTCCCTGCCGCTGAGCCAAATGCCAAAGTCGCAACTAATTTTAAACGCACTGTAAAGACCCGTCCACACGCAGATTCCTAGCACATCACGTCTGCGCAGACTGATCGTTCCGTGTGGACAGAAGATTTGCACCAACCTGAGGTATGTGCAAACCTGGAAGTTGGAGTTTGGAGGTTTGAGCGAAACCTCTCAAATCTGTGGGTTCAAACCACATCTGCGCAGACAAGTTGGAGCGTGTGGACAGGAGATCGCCGCAAATCTGGCGTGAAACAGCTTTTTGATCAGTCTAGGGTTTGTATTTGTGCGCACAGGGCATTAAAATGGTTGATACTAGTCAGTGTTCTCGAGAGTTTGTAAGTGAATTCATTGAAATGTATAGAAACCACCCATGTTTGTGGAAGATTAAAAGTAAAGAATATAGTGACCGAGACAAAAAGACAGCAGCATACAATGCTCTAGTTGAAAAATTGTGGGCAGTTGACGCCTCGGCAAACACAGAAACGGTAATAAAAAATAAAAAATTCGTTGCGAACTGGCGAAATTATTTGCGGATGGATGTCGAAACTTATAATTATCTCTTAAAGCTTGTAACCCCTCATATTATGAGAAAAAATACTTGTATGAGAAGGGCAATTTCTCCTCATGAACGGCTGGCGGTAACATTAAGATTCCTAGCAACAGGAAGGAGCTACAAGGATTTGGAATTTTCAACTGCAATATCAAAACAAGCACTGAGTAAAATAATACCCAACACATGTGAAACTATTTACGCTGTCCTGAAGGTTGAGTTCATGAAGGCAAGTCAAGTAAATTAAGTCTGTCAGCGAACTATTTACCGAAAAGAGTTATCCAAAGTTCAGAAATCTAGAAGATCTGGTGTAAGAGTAGATCAAGTATACCAGCCAACGTTATGGTATTTTGATCTGCTTGGCTTTCTTAGTGATCAAGAAACGCCAAGACCAAGCAGGAGTACAACTGAAGATGAAATTGGAGTGTCAATGTGCCAGGAATAAGGTTCGCCCTGCAACTCTCGCAGTAAATGTTCGTGAGAAAACTGCTTTCGCTTTAGCAGCCACTGTCTACACCATTTTGACCGCTTTCTCTGTTTCCTGCGGTTGGGCTGAATGTTTTTTGGAACACAAGTTGCGAACACAGACCACAACAGAACTTCCTCCATTTCTATATTTCAAAATAACTGAATTAAATTTTTGACGTTTACGGGGAGCGAAGTCGCTTGCCACTGATATTTCGTTTCTACACCGAAAGATGGCGGGCGAGTAGTAGATTTGGGTTTGTGTCGTGTGAACACACCACATTTGCAGCGATCTTTTGCATGTACAGATGTGATGTGCGCAGACATTTGCGCAGACAGATCGTTGCGTGTGGACGGGCTTGTAGTCGTTTTAGCAGTTACAGACTATTCATATGACTTTGAAACGCATCCCTGTCGGTTTTTTAACACATTCTAAGTTGATTTCTGAATTAATCATAAGTTGATTTTTGAATGCGTACATAGTGTACATGATGTCTCTGTAGGGGAATCCTCGTCGCATGTAGAAACAAACTTTCCTACAGTCAAAAGGGGCTATACAAGCTGAGCGGAGTAAGGCCGAACGGATGAATGCCAACCGCTGTCTGATTGCATCGTTGATTATAATTATTATAATTATAATTGTTATAATTACTAGCGATATCCATAGATCCAGACTACCGGAGTGGAAATAAACGAATAACAGATAAGAAAGATTACATATTAAAATGGCTCTGAGCACTATGGGACTTAACATCTGAGGTCATCAGTCCCCTAGAACTTAGAACTACTTAAACCTAACTGACCTAAGAACATCACATACATCCAGGCCCGAAGCAGGATTCAAACCTGCGAGTGTAGTGGTCGCGCGCTTCCAGACTGAAGTGCCTAGAACCGCTCGGCCACTGCTGGCGGCGATTACGTATTACCTTCTCGGTGTATCCAAAAAATGAAATTTTGACAGAAAATTTTTGGCCAGATCGCTGTACTAGTAAGAGCCAGTTGTACAATTCCCGGCTAGCAGCCGCTTTAAGTTCTTTTCTGGAAGTAGCACGGAAAACGCGTTGTACGAACATGTAACAATGCCTAACCGGAGAATAATCGCGGGATAACTAAACCGGTGATTCTGACAGAGTTAGTGAAGTTAACCGGCGAATAAGCTTTTACATTGACAGGAATAGTTATACAATTAGTGATAAAGAACGAGGAAGGAGAAGAAACGGGGACATCACACAAATTATGGAACAATATGTCGATTCCAAGTCTGTATAAAAATTTCATACTACTACTACTACTTTTTTTCGATTTCATGCTTGAGAAACTGGAGCGTATGAATGAAGTGTGAAACTATTTCCTAAAGTAAAGCTTTTTGCTTGTAGTAGGCCTAATAGGTATTTGATATTGGTGCTTTGTGAATTATATTTTGTCGTTAAAAATGACCGTTTGTGCCAAAACAGTCTCGTTTATTTGGTGTGTGTTACAACTGTTGCAGTATTAGAAAGGCCTATTTTGTTTTATCTAGCAGAGTGTGACAAAATAGACGTAATCAGATCGAATAACCACACCAGTCTTGGGTCCTATTTGTATTAATAGCTTTTTCAGTATTAGACAACGACATTTCGAATTTTCATGTAGCAAAACGTTTGACGAACTTTGATGATGTAAGAGATTCTTTCGCAGAAAGGGAAGTACGCCATGTGAAGCTGTAGCAAGATTAGAGAGGAAAAAAAATCTAGGAGCTAAGGATTGAAGAAATGTGTGTTGTCTTGCTTGTCTCATGTCTTTACTGGTTTTGTGTTTCCTATATTTAATTTTATGTCACACAAAGCAGGAAGTTGTTAGCTGATAGGGAATAAAGAGTGCAAATTTTCTGAAGGTTTTTTTTATATTTTTTATTTATTTTTATTAAAAAAGAAGAGGGACAGGATGTCAATTTTAATTTCCACTGTCGTTAATATGGTTTCATGGCATCCATTACAAAATATACGCATTTCAATTCCATTGAGCGAAATACAGTGGCATGCGATAGGAGAATGCTGTGTGAAGAGGTGTGGCACTGCACTTTGGCACACTTAACGGTCAAATGACATGTCTTACATTTCCTCGTACGCATTTGTGTTTTATGCATTAGAAAGATGTGCGCTACAAAATGAATATATTTTTGAATATTGGTTTTTTGAATTTTTGACATCCTATCTCAAACGATCGAGGGAGTGGCGGGGTATTACCATAGAGTAAATGTCTCTGGAGTGAGCATTCACATTATATTCTTCTTGAAGTCGGAGGGTATTTCGCCTGTCTCATACATCTTGCTCACCAGATGGAAGAGTTTTGTCATGACTGGCTCTCCCAAGGATATCAGTAGTTACAGTGGAATGATGTCTACTCCCGGGGCCTTGTTTTGACCTAGGTCTTTCAGTGCTCTGTCAAATTCTGTACGCAGTATTGTATCTCCCATTTCATCTTCCTCTACGTCCTGCTCCATTTCCACAATATTGCCCTCTAGTCCATTGCTCTTGTATAGGCCCTCTATGTACTCCTATCTTCCTGATTTCCCTTCTTTGCTTAGGATGGGGTTTCATCTGAGCTCTTGATATTCATACAGGTGGTTGGCTTTTCTCCAAAGGTCTCATTAATTTTCCTGTAGGCAGTATCTATCTTACCCCTATTCATATATGCTTTTATCTCCTTACATCCATCCTCTAGCCATCCCTGCTTAGCCATTTTGCACTTCCTGTCGATTAATTTTTGAGACGTTTGTATTCCTTTTTGCCTGCTTCATTTACTGCATTTTTTTTCTTTTATCTCATTGTATATTTCATCAATCTCTTCGTCATCTGCAGAGCTAGTTGGCATATAAACTTGTACTACTGTGGTAGGCGTGGGCTTCGTGTCTATCTTGGCTACAATAATGTGTTCACTATGTTGTTTGTAGTATCTGATCCATGCTCCTATTTTCCTATTCATTATTAAACCTACTACTGCATTACCCCTATTTGGTTTTGTTTTTATAACCCTGTAGTCACCTGACCAGAAGTCTTGTTCCTCCTGCCACTGAACTTCACTAATTCCTACTATATCTAACTTTAACCTATCCATTTCCCTTTTTAAATTTTCTAACCTACCTGCCCGATTAAGGGATATGACATTCCACACTCCGATCTGTAGAACGCCAGTTTTCTTTCACCTGATAACAACGTCCTCCTGAGGGAGTCCCTGCCCGGAGATCCGAATGGGGGACTATTTTACCTCCAGAATATTTTACCCAAGAGGACATCATCATCATTTAACCATACAGTAAAGCTGCAGGTCTTCGGGAAAAATTATGGCTGTAGTTTCCCCTTTCTTTCAGCTGTTCACAGTACCAGCACAGCAAGGCCATTTTGGTTAGTGTTACAAGGCCCGATCAGTCAATCATCCAGACTGTTGCCCCTGCAACTACTGAAAAGGCTGCTGCCCCTCTTCAGGAACCACACGTTTGTCTGACCCCTCAACAGATACCCCTCCGTTGTGGTTGTACCTACGGTACGGCTATCTGTATCGCTGAGGCACTCGAGCCTCCCCACCAACGGCAAGGTCCACGGTTCGTGAGGGGAAATCCTGAGTACGTATTTATATTGTGCTTGATGTATTTTCATGAAGTAAAGTGCATCTGACGTCTAATAATTCCTATACACACTCCCTGTATAATTGTTGTACTCAGTACACCTACTTTAAAATAGAAATGTATTTAATTTAGAAAGAAATTGCTTTGCTTTTTGTGGTCAGGGTGTACATGTCCTGGAACAAACGTGAAAAATATGGGAATTTTTGCATTCTGGAAACACTCAGGAATTTTTTAGAATTCTGAGAATTTCTCATTGTGTAGTTTTCAGTTAAATTTCTGTGATTTTGACTGGTAAGAACTGATGTGCTGACAAAGAATTATACTTTACTGTGCTACTGCAGTAGTAAAACATAAATGACAGAATAACATCGATCTAAAACGTTAGTTATAAAAAAAATGCACCACTTACAGAAACAAAACACAGTGCACACACACTCGTCTGCCAACAGCAAAATGTGTCGTAGGCTTTAGGACTGAGACTATGTAATACTTCATAACAACAAACTGCTTTTGAATAGTATGACATCAAACTGTTTACATTTCTAACAGGCTGCAGGGAAATATTGAGAGTGGTGATTTGAGAAGCATTGCTTTCGAAGTAGATTTCCTTTTACAGAAAATTAATTATGTCACACATGAGAATGTGCGACGAATTTCTTAAATCACGGAGTGTTCGACTCTCATGCAAAACTTAACTTTCTGGACCAGCCAATTAGCAAAATTTAGGGCCCAGAAGACCAGCCAGTTATGCTATTATTTAAAAATTTACTGGCACTTTTGTGTTTGATGTACCTTAAAGGGCAACACATGCTAAAAAATACCAAGCTTTAAGTTTAGTTTTTAATATTTATTTTAGTTCTTTCATAGATTACAAATTATGCAATGATGACAGCAAAACATAAAATTATCCTTCAAATAAAGTATGAGGTGATTTCTCGAGCAGTTTGACACGTAATTAGCGTTTCTATGCAAAAGTCGAAGTGCTGGACAGAACATTTATTTGGCCAGGTAAATCACAAAATTTCCTGTGCATAGCAGTGAAATTTATAATCGTGCTTGTCAGAAATATTCAGCTGCAGCAATTGAAGCTGTGCTCCTAGGGTTCTGCCTAACCACACACCCTTGGAAAAAAAGTAGCAAAAAATTTTTGACGACTAATATTATATGTGAAAGCTTAGCTTTTCTTGTAGTTATACTGTGTACGTTTGATGAGGTAAGATATCCTTTCTCACAAAGGAGAGCACGCCATACAAATCTGTAGCAAGATCAGAGAGTGAAAAATTCAAGGAGCTAAGAAGTAGTAATAGTAGTATATTCATGCAGAGTCAATGTACATTGCATGGATTTCGTCAATAAGTACAAATGTGCGTAGTAGACTACACAACATCAGACTATATTCAAATAGCATGTTCAACTTTGATTAATTATATTACTGTATGAGAAAGACTTTTTACATGGAATACACAGTTGATATTTAAACATAACACACAATAATTCTAACACTTTTGTACATATTATTTATTTAGATCATAGCAACAGTAAGATAAAAATTACTATTGGCACAGAGTACATAAATCCAATTGTTTTGGCTAAATGGCTCTGAGCACTATGCAACTTAACTTCTGAGGTCATCAGTCGCCTAGAACTTAGAACTACTTAAACCTAACTAACCTGAGGACATCACACACATCCATGCCCAAGGCAGGATTCGAACCTGCGACCGTAGCGGTCACGCGGTTCCAGACTGAAGAACCTAGAACCACACACCGGCCGGCTCTAATTATTTCGTATGAAGCTATTCCAGGTATTCGTTTGCACTGTAATATCAGTTGGTCATTAAACATTTGAATACTGCTTGTTTAAATGAAGACAATTTTTTTAATTTCTTTTATAAAGTATAGATTATATCTAAAAATAAAGATGATGAGACTTACCAAACAAAAGTGCTGGCCGTCAATAGATACACAAACAAACACAAACACACACACAAAATTCAAGCTTTCGCAACAAATGGTTGCTTCATCAGGACAGAGGGAAGGAGAGGGAAAGACAAAAGGATGTGGGTTTTAAGGGAGAGGGTAAGGAGTCATTCCAATCCCGGGAGCGGAAAGACTTACCTTAGGGAGAAAAAAGGACAGGTATACACTCGCGCGCACACACACACACATATCCATCCGCACATACACAGACACAAGCAGACATTTGTAAAGGCAAAGAGTTTTGGCAGAGATGTCAGTCGAGGCGGAAGTAAAGAGACAAAGAAGTTGTTGAAAGACAGGTGAGGTATGAGTGGCGGCAACTTGAAATTAGCAGAGGTTGAGGCCTGGCGGATAACGAGAAGAGAGGATATACTGAAGGGCAAGTTCCCATCTCCGGAGTTCTGACAGGTTGGTGTTAGTGGGAAGTATCCAGATAACCCGGAAGGTGTAACACTGTGCCAAGATGTGCTGACCGTGCACCGAGGCATGTTTAGCCACAGGGTGATCCTCATTACCAACAAACACTGTCTGCCTGTGTCCGTTCATGTGAATGGACAGTTTGTTGCCGGTCATTCCCACATAGAAAGCTTCACAGAGTAGGCAGGTCAGTTGGTAAATCACGTGGGTGCTCTCACACGTGGCTCTGCCTTTGATCGTGTACACCTTCCGGGTTACAGGACTGGAGTAGGTGGTGGTGGGAGGGTACACGGGAGACGTTTTACACCGGACTGGAGTAGGTGGTGGTGGGAGGGTGCACGGGACAGGTTTTACACCGGGGGTGGTTACAAGGGTAGGAGTCAGAGGGTAGGGAAGATGTTTTGGGGATTTCATAGGGATGAACTAAGAGGTTACGAAGGTTAGGTGGATGGCGGAAAGGCACTCTTGGTGGAGTGGGGAGAATTTCGTGAAGGATGGTTCTCATTTCAAGGCAGGATTAGAGGAAGTCGTATCCCTGCTGGAGAGCCACATTCAGAGTCTGATCCAGTCCCGGAAAGTATCCTGTCACAAGTGGGGCACTTTTGGGGTTCTTCTGTGGGAGGTTCTGGGTTTGAAGGGATGAGGCAGTGGCTCTGGTTATTTGCTTCTGTACCAGGTCGGGAGGGTAGTTGCGGGATGCGAAAGCTGTTTTCAGGTTATTGGTGTAATGATTCAGGGATTCCGGACTGGAGCAGATTCATTTGCCACGAAGACCTAAGCTGTTTGATATGGTTTGGTTGGCAGCTGTCAAAATGGAGGTACTGGTGCTTGTTGGTGGGTTTGATGTGGACGGGTGTGTGAAGCTGGCCATTGGACAGATGGAGGTCAACATAAAGGAAAGTGGCATGGGATTTGGAGTAGGACCAGGTGAATCTGATGGAACCAAAGGAGTTGAGGTTGGAGAGGAAATTCTGGAGTTTTTCTTCACTGTGAGTCCAGATCATGAAGATGTCATCAATAAATCTGTACCAAACTTTGGGTTGGCAGGCTTGGGTAACCAAGAAGGCTTCCTCTAAGCGACCCATCAATAGGTTGGCGTATGAGGGGGCCATTCTGGTACCCATGGCTGTTCCCTTTAATTGTTGGTATGTCTGGCCTTCAAAAGTGAAGAAGTTGTGGATTAGGATGAAGCTGGCTAAGGTAATGAGGAAAGAGGTCTTAGGTGTCTGGTGTCCGCTTGTGTCTGTATATGTGCAGATGGATATATGTGTGTGTGTGTGTGTGTGTGTGTGTGTGTGTGTGTGTGTGTGTGTGTGTGTGTGTGTCCCCCTTTTTCCCCCTAAGGTAAGTCTTTCTGCTCCCAGGACAGGAATGACTCCTTACCCTCTCCCTTAAAACCCACATCCTTTCGTCTTTTCCTCTCCTTCCCTCTTTCCTGATGAAGCAACCGTGGGTAGTGAAAGCTTGAAATTTGTGTGTGTGTTTGTGTTTTTTATTGTCTCCTATCAACATACCAACGCTTTCGTTTGGTAAGTTACAGCATCTTTATTTTTAGATATATTTTATAATTGAGAAGTAGATCACTTTATATAAACTGATTTTGTTCCTCGGATGTAGTTTGTGTGTGTTTTAATTAGTTAAAAATGATACTGTGTTCCAAGGATCATTGGTCTGTTTGTATCAAAATGGTGTAGATTACTTTGGATTTACACTCTGTGTCTCTGTTTATGACTACATACTGGCTATTTACATATTACCAGCTAGCTTATTGGCTGAAAAGTAATGATAATGAATATATTGGTCTCTGTTACTGCTCATGTTACTGTTACAGAATGTTTACGTCTACTTTTAAATAGCACAAGCAATCACTGTAGTCTTCTTATACCACATGGTTTTTGTTAAATATCCATCTTTCAAGCAGAAGTTGCCAGAACAAGCAATTTCAGTTCAGATTTAAATTTTTGTAAAGGTTTACAGCAGCCAATTCTTTGGTTTTATTCTTCAGTTTCTGTTTACCATTACTGGTTTTAAATTAACAAGTGATTTATCATCAGATTTTGCACATTTATTGCATATTTGCAGCATTCTTGTTTCTCATGTAGTTATGGAAAGAGAACGAAACATATACGCACCAAATATGGTTAGAAGTATGTAAGTATGTACAGTTCACACCTGGCCACAGCTGCACAGCTCCAACAAAGCTGCAAACATGCAATAAATACGTACCATATGATGATAGTGTTTCAAAACTGGTAAATAAAGATTGAAAAAGGTGGCCGACAGTAATTTATGGAAATTTTTTTTAAGAACCTCTTAGATTATATTAGTGGGACAATAATAAAAAACTTTTGTGGCTGTTGTTGAACGCTTTTGTGAAACTTTGGCAGACTTAGTGATACACAATTATTATGTTTTCTTCTAAATTTTGGTTAATATAACCTCTTGGTTGACAAACAGCTATGGTGGCACAGGGTCGTTCATTATATTCATCATTCCACATACTTAGAACGAGCAAGAGCAGCACATGCAATGCAAATAGAGAAAAACATACATTCAGATTACTTTTATTGTTGTCATTGTCAGCAGCAGTGGGGACAGTGGATAGGGCAACAGTTGGCTCTTGCCTTCCTGTGCATTGTACTGCAGTTGAGAAAGCTGTGTGGTGCCTAAAAAAATCAGTCATTATAGCAGGCACATAAGTGTCACGAAAGAGCAGCTGTTGGCTGACTCTTAGCCACTGCCACAATCATAGAGTTATATTAATCAAGGCGTAGTGTGGTTGTGAAAAAATCAGTTCAAGCCAAAATTTGATCTACACTATAAATACAAGACAGAAATATAACTTCTGTGTAAACTTTGCATCATTAACTAGGATTTAACAAAGCTATGTACTGTGATATAAAGATTTTTGAGAAGCTCCCATCTAACGTACAACAAGTAATTAGCTATCTCAGCAAATTCAAAGGAAAATTTAAAACATATCTCATTAGTGACTCCTTCCACTGATTATCTTAATGCAAGGATTTGATTTCTTCTTTAGATGGATGGCAGGTAGTGTGTTGTAAACTGTCCTTTGTAATTACATATTTAGGTTACTGTTTTCTTTGAAAAAAATACTTTATTAATGAAGTAAATATTAAGTTTCTTATAAGACATCAAGCAGCTACCTAATATAGCTGAAGTAGCAGCAGCTTTGTTTCTAATTCACTGGAGCCCATTTAACTGGCATAAACAGAACTAGCATTCTGCAGTATTGTGATAGTTTCTCGTTAATATAGTGTACAGCTTAAGCAATGTTTGGTTGTCTTTTGTTATATTTACCTTCGCTTGCTTCCTGGTGGTAGAGTAGAAGAAATTTCTATTCTTGTTTACCTTCTTGGTGGGATGTACAGAATATTTTCTATTCTATTCTTTTGAAATTGTGATGGTTTATTCATATCAAGCCACATTAGTAAATGTATATAATGTGAAGGTGCTATTAGAATGCTTAATGCCTCGAACACGTACCTACGTGATGACTGTTTGTAAATCCGTAGCATCACTATCTTCAGCTGTCCAGTTGCAATGTAAATGCAATACGTGATCAGATTAGCTGATTATATGTTCCACCATTTAACAACTTAATATATGCTCAAATGTAGGAGTTTTTACTCCTAGGTATTTCATTTGAGATTGATTTGCACATCATTGGTGACAGGGTAGTGTGTTCTACATACAAAATCCATGTTACTGTTCAGTACATACTTACTCATTTTCTAATTTGACATATAGTGATGTTATTCTAATTTGAAATCTAATGATGCTCTTCTACTAATTTTTGTTCTTTCCATTACTGCCAGGTTATGTCAAAAAATATTCAATAATTAATTCAATATATCTTTGATTTATTTTCAGAAGCACATTGCAAATCCAGTACCACAACAGAGTGACTACAGGATTGCACAAACCAAACGTTCTCTGCCACCACCATATATGGTTACTAGGTATAGGCAACAGCCAGTACCCAAGATCATTATTTTTATTTTACCATATGTGCCAAATTCATGTGTGTGGTAATATATTAATGTTAAATGAAATGGTTTACATTCCATTATGAAAACCCACTGTCATAAAATGTTTATTGATGTGGATGACACTTGTATCTCTTGTGTTGGATTTACTGTTGCAATGAATGTGATTTTTTAGTATGACATGTTAAAAACAACTGCAGTAAAATAAATTTGTTTATTGCAAAAGGAGTTATGTCTTTTACATATATATGTGTGTGTGTGTGTGTGTGTGTGTGTCTGTCTGTCTTTTGAGAAGAATTCAATGGTCCATCCACTAATGATTATTATGGCTGAGTTGCTTACAGTTCTTCAAAAGTAAAACTATGAAAAGTATGAAATTAAAATATTTTGTGATTTGTTCTGCATAGAATGTTGAATGTTTTGTTTTAATATATTCAATTATTCAAAATTTATTCACTTCTGTGAACTATTAGACAGAAGCTGTATTAGGTATATTAGTGTCATATGAAAATTTCTGCCGGACTGCAACTCGAGCCTCATCAAAGATTCGCTGTGTATATGTTTAGAATTAGGTATAATGAGCCCATTGTAACTCGTTCGACCAGTGATACACAGCTTCTTATTTGGCGTGTGTTCAGTTCTTTTTCTTTGATTCTTTCCACACATCACCTCTCCTCTGCTTGTAACTTTAGATTGATCAGTCTGTGAGAGTACATAATGGGCTACGAAAATGAACACTTATTTACGAGTTTCTTCTAGATACCTTCAGTTTGGTTTGACCTTTAGGATGTGACATGATCTTGAAGAAATAAAACAAGTAGAAATAGTAACAGTGCTTGATTTATAAAAAAGAAGAGCTACCAGTACTGTGACTTACCAGAGGTATCGGCATGGCATGCCATCACAAATCGAGCACTGGTTATAACAACAAAAGCAGTTGTTTGGTTTAAAATAGTGATGCCAGTAACTGTACCTGGATTGCTTTGTCTTCTCACAGCAGTGAGAAGGGAAGATTTATGTTTGACAGTATTATGAAAAGGATAGTTGCTACCCAATATATAGTGGAGTCGCTGATTCGCAGATAGGCACAACGTAAAGACTGTCAAACACAGCTTTCGGCAAAACAGGTCTTCGTTAGATTTAGACAGCACACGACACAAATGCAACGTGCGCAGACTGTGGTCAGGTATGTATGTGTGGGTTGTGTTTACACACAATGCCACTCAAAGGAACTGATAAACAAAATTGGTCTTATAAAGTTTTGTGTGGTGGAGGTGGGCGGGGAGGGGGTTGGAGGCAGAGGGGAAGGTTTGCACTGCTCACTTGGAAAAATCTATCTCAGTATGTGTTAATATAATAGAGGGAAACATTCCACGTGGGAAAAATATATCTAAAAACAAAGATGATGTGACTTACCAAACGAAAGTGCTGGCAGGTCGATAGACACACAAACAAACACAAACGTACACACAAAATACTAGCTTTCGCAACCGACGGCTGCTTCGTCAGGAAAGAGGGAAGGAGAGGGAAAGACGAAAGGTCGTTTGTTTATTTGTGTGTCTATCGACCTGCCAGTGCATTCATTTGGTAAGTCACATCATCTTTGTTTTTAGTATGTGTTAATTAAGAAATCCCAACCTAATCGTGGATCTTCCGTTACAGGTTTATCATTGAGTCAACATAGCAGGTTTAAAAAATAATTTGAAAGTGTTGAATGAAATCAAAATATTTTGTGATGGTATCTGAACCCTGTCACATTTGTTCTTTTTGTTGTAATATATTTGGTTACACCGATGCAAAGCTTCAGAAAGAGTACACAAGATGAAAGATCCATGAAAACAAGACTAATGGAAAAAAGAAAGTTAACTGTTTAGTATTTCAAAAGTAATCACCAAAGCTGTGAGTACATTTATGCCCCTGTGAGACAAGATGGTCAATCGCTTCATGGAAAAATGTTTGCGGTGTTCTACGAAACCGTCGTTGTACCCGTATGTGCACCTCTTGGTGTGAACCAAACGAAGGGCCGAGGATGTTTCTTTAGGGCTCCAAAAATATGGAAATCATATGAGGAGAGGTTGGGACTACGTGGAGGTTGTGTGAAGGCTTCCCAGACAAAACTCTGCAGCATAGTTTAGGCTACTTGCCAATAAAACGCCTGCCAAGGCTGTATAGAGTACATAGTAGAAGTTTCGCTGGGAAACACATGTTCTCCATAAAGTCCCAATCTATCCCCATATGATTTCCATATTTTTAAGATGCTGAAGAAAGACATTCATGGCTGTCCCCTTGCTTCAGATAAAGAGGTGCATGCCTGGCAACATTTTTCCACAAAGGTGTTGACCATTGTAAGGTGATTACAGTGGAATAAATGTGTTAACAACTATGGCAAGTACTTCAATATTAATGAATCGTTTACTTACTTTTTTCCCACCATTTTCGTATTAATTTGACTGCCACTCTCTCTCTTAAGTTTGCTTTTGTAGATCTGTGTACCAGGTACACAAGTGCTCTATTATTATTTTACAGCATTTTATTTTTTTTAAATACTGAGTTCCCCTCAGAAACCAGCAGCTGTGCACTGGGTTAAGGATATCCCAAATTTGGTAGGTTTTCATAATCCAGCTAGATTATCTGCAGTGCTAAAGCAATCAACAGTAACTTCATAAACACTGATTGACATGCATCATTTTGGATTTGAGAACTGTACACTCACTTTTTTAAGGTGGGGACAGTGGAATACATACTTTTATTGTACAGATGAGGGACTTGAAACTTAGCAAGTCGGAGTAACTCCATTTGCTATAAATCTACTCCTTAGATGACTTTCTTATTTATATTTTGATGGTGGTAGATGTACCACATTTACATAAAGCACCAAAATTCCTATTTAGGCAATGTTTCAGAAAAGTTCATTATCTATCGGTTTAACTTAGTTCTGCTAATGCCAACACTGTATGTGTTCTTTTGAGAGAAATCTGTAATTTGCTTTATTCAGAAGCCATATGTTCACGAACATATTGTGAGCTAACAATTGTTCGTTTCAAGAATGACGTAAATTATTTGAAAGTCCTCATTTCACTCTATCAGTAAACATTTTATTATTTGTGAAATGTCATTAACTAAAATGTTATTTGTAATTAAAGTTTCCACACCCAGAAAATAATATTATTATTTGGACCTTTAAGTATGTTTATAAAATCGTAGGTGTAGTTATAATTTTCTAGCTGTAATTTTTCTGAACTAGAAAATAGCTTTGGTTATCAGAGTAATTTGACAATTAAGAAATGGAGACAAATACCATCCTGTTAAATTTACAAAGGGCTTGGTAAATTCCCACGGAGTGCGCATGATGTGAATAAAATAATCCACCCAACTTTGTTTATTTCCCAATCATCTATCACATAGATAAACCAAATTATTAGTTACTTCCCCATAATGTCATTGCCACTAATTTCAAAATTGTTCTCTTTATATAGCAATAGGAATTTATGTCCTAGTAACTGTTACAGTAACTTCTCCACGGCAGAGTCACGATTAGCTAGTTTCATCTTAATATCTCAATGTCAAAAATCCATGGAGTGTACATATCCATTCCACACTTCAAAGTTAAAGTCACTAATATGAACAGATCTTACTGTTAAAGTCACTCAGTGTAATTATTTAATGAACTTGTTTGGAAAATCTGTCTGTAGTCATCCACATAATTTCTCTGTGTTAAAGTGTTAGTAAAGCTTCAGTGACTGAGTTCTGTCAAATGCTATTTTCTGAAGATTTACTTTTTTGTAGAACTGGATGACGACTTCGCCACGGAAAGAACCTGTCACTGTTGAGAGTTCAAATGTAGTAGCTGACTTGGTCTATTTGAACTATAAAAATAGTTACAGCAGAAGTTAATCTTCATCATTGTGAGTTTTGGCACTAAGAAATGTGAAGTAATCTCAAGTTTAAGTCAATGATGTCATGTCCATCACTGAACTAGACTACATCTTCAACCAATTTCAGAGAATGAGACTTCAAAAATTTAGCATTACGAAAGAATACCAGCAATATAACTGGGTCAGTAATGTTACATAGTGTGGTTAGCTTTTCACTGGGCAACTGTAGAATCCCTAATGATGATGAAAAGCTTCCTAGTGATGCACTAAACATAAAACGTGGCTACCCATACAACCAAGTACGAGAGGACTGCACATTAAAAAAAGCGTTTTGTAAGCAACTTCCTTTCCAACTGGAAAAACAGGTTGCCCAGAACTCCAGTACTAAATGCTTTACTGTACAGTGCACTCTTTGACACTTGAAGTGTTTGTTTCCATTTTGTGAAGTAAACAAATTGTATGAGGAATGAGTCCATTTTGTAAATATTTCTATTCTTCATATACAAGATATGCCTGTAAGAGTTACTGTTGAGTCAATTATAAATTAATCAGGCAAATTTAGAAAACCTAAAATTACAAAAGGGGGCTGGATACCTATACAAAGTGTTAAAATGCATATCTTACAATGAAATTATGGAGTAGTCTATATACTAATGCAATGTGTTTGTTGAGGTGGTGAGTCCATAAACAATAAACACATACCAAGTACAGGAAACCTTGGCTAAAAAGTGTTATACTGCTGAAGGCTAAATAGAATAAATAAAAAAGTACATGAAACCTTTCACTGCATTTACATAACTTTCTGGATTAAAATTATCTTTCACAGATGAATAATGTTGAATTCAGTTTGTGTTAGTAACCAAAATTTTAATTAATTCAGGGATAAGCATTATAGCGCTTGGATCGAACGTAATTCTTTCCTTTTGACAGAATTGTAGCATGTTCTAATAATAATATTTCTTTGGGTTAGTACACACAGTAACAGAACACTACTGTTGTAAATAAGAGCAGTAAAGCTTGCACTTTATTCTTAATACTCTGCTTTCACATTCAGCTTGGCCACAAGTAACCAAACTGTCACCTAGCCACCCTAACCTAATCCTCTGGTTACATTACAGATCAGTCATCACAACAAAATGCTTGCTCAATCTTGTTAGGTCAGTGTTCATTTAGGGTGATAAAGTAGGTGTTCACACAACCTGAAAATCAATTTGCATAAGAATAAAGCCTCTGAAACGTAGTGGTTTCATTTTTTATTGTGTTCTGACCAAAGGAAACTGGGGTGCAATTGTCTTCCACATTTTCCTTGGGGTATCACATAACTCACAGACATCAGCATGTTTACACAAAAACATTAAATAGAAAATAATTTTTAATCATTATGGGCTCCAAATATTTATGTTTTCTGTGTAGTATTATCACTCCTAGCAGATTTGTACATTTGCGATATTTTTTATTTCAGTGTTACAAAATCACCGATTAAAAAATTGGCTATTTAGAAATTGCTTTCCCACGAATAAAGAGTGTTAGATATGTATTTCAACACAGGAAGCAAGCTGTACAGGATACTCCCTCGAGGCAAAATTCACATCCTCTGGCAGTACTTTGTCAGTGGTGTTACTAATGCAATATACCTTATGCCCTTGGTCCCTGCAAACCAAGTTGAACCTGGAATATTAGACAGTGAATGCCAATGTAATAAAATCTCAATCAATACTGTAATGTTTAATATAATTATAATTCCACATTTTGCTCATCTTTACTCTCGGTGCATTTCCTTTGCCACAACTGCATAATAAATCTGTAAAAATGTAATTGTAACGATCACATTACAGTATGTAGATATGCTATCAATACTTTACAAATTACAGTGCTGTTATTTGCTAACAAAAATAGACACTACATTAACCATTGTTGATTAACATTTTTATGACTTTAATGTAGAATAGAAGCAAATTCTTCAGAAAATGAGGCGTTAATACAAAGAAAAATCTTTATACACACATCAAAATAAGACTTTAAAACTGCATTTGAACAATGGCCACAAAGGATGAAACTCAAGAAATGTACCGAGAACTGCTCTTCACTTGTTGATAGGAAAAATAAAACTACCTTAAATGCACACATCGTAAGCTATTCATTTTACAAATCTTATATATTTTACTTACCATCCCACGATTGGAATACAGTCATTTTCTGAGCACTGCTGTAACGTACTCTTCCTGCCCACGTATATTAAATAGCCAAAAATCTGTAGCCATTCTTAAAGCCCTTAACGACGTCTTCTGCTGTATTTTATGCACATTCCTCGAGCGTGCAGCTTCAGTATTTGGGCATAGTCTGACAGTGTTGAGACAACTGATATTGTTGTTGTAGTTATTCTGGCCTATGGCAGGTCATTTGTTACAACTGTCTATTTCTTATTTGTCTAGCCACGTATTTGTTATGTTCCACATGACAAAATGTCGTAAATTTAGGATACGTGTGACCTTAGAAACGGTGTATACTACAGTGTGAAATGTCAGAATGAAATTAGGAAATAAAAAAAAGCTTCATAACCCAGGATCAAACCCTCGACCTCCCGCACACTGACCCAAAACTCTATCCACTGCACCAACTGTACAGAAGGATTAATGCGTGCTGACAGAGGTAGTTACAATACACGTGGTTACTGTGTTGCCAGACTGCCACGCTTCAGTTTCCTTTTTCTGCCGGATTTAATCACCGGACGAATTTTGTGAGAGACATTTTTTTATCACTGGTATTTGAGGAGTAGTGCTGCAAAGCCCAGGTGCACAAATTTCACTTCACCCTGTATATCGGATGTCTACTAATGTCCCCAAATTATTATCTATGGCAGTTAATAAATGTTTTACTGCTGTTGCATTTCCAAACTTTCAGAAACTTGCACAGACAGTACCAATTTATAAAAATGGTGATCCAGTCAAGGTAACAAGCTTCAGACCTCTCTCAGCGATTCCAATCTTTGTTAAAGTCTTTGATGGTGCAATGAAAGACCAAATGTCAATTTCCTTTGAAATTAATGGAGTCTTCGTAGACACATAGCACGGTTTCCTGAAAGGCAAATCTACAACAACAGCAGCACTAGATTTAGTTACTATGATAAAGCACAGTTTTGAGAAAAAAGAATGTGTAATACTGGCACTCTGTGACCTCAGAAATGCGTCTGACTGCTAAGCTCGGTAAATACGGAGTTGGAGGCAAAGTTCTGGCAAACCTCAAATCGTATATGAAAAACAGAAGCCAGATTGTATCAGTCCAAGGAGCACTATCAAGTAAATGAAAGTTGGAATACGGTGTGGCACAAGTATCAGTAACGGGTCCTGTCCTGATCCTAATAGTTGCAAACGATTTAAGCTCTCAAGGACAGTAATTTGCAGATGATACAACTCTGTACTCGAAGGCTCTGATGCCAGAAAGGCTCGAGAAGAAGTAGATGCTCTGTTTAAGGTATATTGTAAAAAATTAAAATAAATTCATAAAAAACACAGAAATTGGTATGTAGCCTCAGTGACGAGGGATACCAAAAACGCAGGAACTGTGAAACGTCTGGGATTAATGGTCGACAGTAAACTCACTTGACAGGAACACACTGCACATATATGTGACAAACTGTCACGAGTCTTATACCTCCTGAGGAAACTGAAGTATGTGATAGCATATTATTCATTGTTCCACAGTGTATCAGTTACGGCCTCTTACTTTGGGGTCACTCTACAGGCTGCGAGAAAATTCTACTACTACTACTACAAAAAAAGCAATAAGGATCATAACATCGAGCAGGAAACTGGACCACTGCAAACCCATCTTCACATGTACAGCATGTCTTCTCCTGTCTCACGTATGTGAAAGAAAATCGTGAAACTGCACCGACATGAGTGACATCCACAACTATAACATGTGCAGTAAGGAAGAGAGAGATATCCCAAGTGTTACTCTCTATGACACGGGACAGTTTTCGAGCAGTAGCCATTAAAATGTTCAACCATTTAAATACTGAAATGCGCTCCTTAGACGTGGTGAAATTTTGAGGAAAGATGTTGCAAAACCTATGCAAAAAACAGTGTATAGCATAAATGAGTTCTTTGACATTGAAACAACAAATTGGACTCCCTAAATAATGCAATGCCATGTGAAATGAAGTGAACATGTACTTGTTAAAAATTTATCACTCTGTACATCATTAAGTGTTATGCTATACTTATGCAAATTTGTGCTGTATTAGTATGCATACTTGTGTAAATTGGTTTTTGTATTTTAATGCTTGTATAATCATACTTATGCAAATTTGTGCTGTATTAGTATGCATACTTGTGTAAATTGGTTTTTGTATTTTAATGCTTGTATAATCATAACCTTGCAACACTGATGCAGTCTATCCATTATTGACTAGCAAATGATGTAGCTGTGGTAATAAACTAAAAATTAGTTATGCGAAATGCCAGTATCAACTAATACAGTAAGATTTTAAAACCTAGGAAGAAAGGTGTGTCTACAGATGATATTTACATGACAGCTGTTGGTTAGTTTTCCATTGCAGGCAGCCTTTTCATCTGTGAGTGTTATTTCTTTTATAAATGTGTTTGTGGTCCCTGATTTATCCCTGCACAAAATCTATTTTTGGCTCCAACATTTGGGTTTCGACTACCTGCTACCTAAATCTTGTCACAGCTCTAATGTTGTAACCTGCACCACGACATTCGTACCTACCCGTGTTGTTGTGCTCTTCAGTCCAGAGACTGGTTTGATGCGACTCTCCCTGCTACTCTATCCTGTGCAAGCCTCTTCATCTCCAATAACTACTGCAACCTACATCCTTCTGAATCTGTTTAGTGTATTCATCTCCTGGGCTCCCTCTACGATTTTTACGCTCCACGCTTTCCTCCAATAGTATCTTAGTGATGCCTTGGAATGTGTCCTACCAACCGAGCCCTTCTTCAAGTTGTACCACAAACTCCTCTTCTCCCCAATTCTGTTTAATACCTCCTCATTAGTTATGTGATCTACCCATATAATCTTCAGCATTCTTCTCTAGAACCACATTTCGAAAGCTTCTGTTTTCTTTCTGTCTAAATTGTTTATTGTCCATGTTTCACTTCCATATAGGGCTACACTCCATACAAGTACTTTCAGAAATGACTTACTGACAAGTAAATCTATACTCTTCTTCAGAAACATTTTCCTTGCCGTTGCTAGTCTACATTTTATATCCTCTCTACTTCGACCATCATCAGTTATTTTGCTCCCCAGATAGCAAAACTCATCTGCTACTTTAAATGTGTCATTTCCTAATCTAATTCCCTCAGCATCACCTGATTTAATTTGAGCACATTCCATTATCCTTGTTTTGCTTTTGTTGATGTTCCTCTTCCTTTCAAAACACTGCCCATTCCGTTCAACTGTTCTTCTAAGTCCTTTGTTTTTCGGACAGAATTACAATGTCACTGGCAAACCTCAAGGTTTAATTCCTACTCCAAATTTTTCTTTTGTTTTCTTTACTGCTTGCTCAATATACAAATTAAATAACATCGGGGATAGGCTACAACCCTATCTCACTGCCTTGTGAATCACTGCTTCCCTTTCGTGCCCCTCGACTCATAACCGTCATCTGATTTCTGTAAAAATTGTACAGAGCCTTTCACCCTCTGTATTTTACCCCTGCCACCTTAGAATTTGAAAGAGAGTATTCCAATTGACATTGTCAAAAGCTTTCCGTAAGTCTACAAATGCTATAAACATACAATTGCCTTTGTTTAATATATCTGTGGAAAGATCTGTGCATGAAGCGTACAACAACTACCACCGTCACACCTTAGCAAAAGCAGAGAACCTGAGAAAATTCTGGTCATATGTAAAATTGCTAAGGGGGCCTAAGGCCTCCATTCAGTCCCTTGTTGACCAGTCTGGTGTGGCAGTTGAAGACAGCAAAACGAAAGCCAAAGTTTTAAATTTCACATTCAAGAAACTGTTTACACAGGAGAACTGTATGGACATACTGTCGTTTGACCATCGGACAGACTCCCATATGGGCAACATAGGAATAAGCATATCTGGTGTAGAGAAGCAACTTACAGATTCGAAAAAAATAAATCACCGGGTCCGAACAGAATCCCATCCAATTTTACAAAGAGTACTTGACGGCATTGGTCCATTACCTAGCTTGCATTTATCATGAATCTACATCTACATGGATACTCTGCGAATCATATTTAAGTGCCTGGCAGAGGGTTCATTGAACCCCCTTCACAATTCTCTATTATTCCAATCTCGTATAGTGCACGGAAAGAACGAACACCTGTATCTTTCCGTACGAGCTCTGATTTCCCTTATTTTATCACGGTGATTGTTTCTCCCTACATAGGTCGGTATCAACAAAATGTTTTCGCATTTGGAGGAGAGAGTTGGTGATTGGAATTTCATGAGAAGATTCCATCGCAACGAAAAATGTCTTTCTTTTAATTATGTCCAGCCCAAATCCTGTATCATTTCTGTGACACTCTCTCCCATATTTCACGATAATAAGAAACGTGCTGCCCTTCTTTGAACTTTTTTGATGTACTCTGTCAGTCCTATCTGGAAAGGATCCCGCACCACACAACAATATTCTAAAAAAGGACAGATAAGCGTAGTGTAGGCAGTCTCCTTAGTAGATCTGTTACATTTTCTAAGTGTCCTACAAATGAAACACAGTCTGGTTAGCCTCCCCAACAACATTTTCTATGTGTTCCTTCTAATTTAAGTCATTCGTAATTGTGATACCTAGGTATTTAGTTGAATCTCTCTCCCATCACAAAGTCCCAAGTGACTGGAAAAAAGTGCAGGTGATTCCAGTATATAGAAAAGGTAAAAGAACGGATCCACAAAATTATAGACCAATATCTGTAACTTCTGTTTACTGCAGAATCTTCGAACACATTATCAGTTCGAATATAATAAACTTTCTCGAGTTTAAGCAGCTTATGTCCACGAATCAGCACGATTTTAGAAAGCATCGCTCATGCGAAACTCAGCTTTCCCTTTTCTCATACAATATACTATGTATGAAGGGCAACAGACAGATTCCTCCTCATTTCTAGATTTCCAGAAAGCATTTGATATGATGTCCCATTGCATGCTGTTTATGAAGGTACGAGCATACGGAATAAGTTCGCAGATATGTGAGTGGCTCGAAGACTTCTTAAGTAATAGAACCCAGTACTTTATCCTCGATGGCGAGTGTTCTTCAGAGACGAGAGTACTGTCAGGAATGTCCCAGGGAAGTGTTGTTCTCTATGTACATAAATGATTTGGCAGATATGGTGGGCAGCAGGCTGTGGTTGTTTGCTGATGATTCCATGGTGTACAGTAAGGTGTGTACGTTGAGTGACTGTAGATAGATGCAAGATGACATATACAGAATTTCCAGTTGGTGTGATGAATGGCAGCTAGCCCCAAATGTGGGAAAATGTAAGATAATGCGGATGACTGGCAAGAACAAAACTGTAATGTTCGGATGCAGTAATACTAGTGTCCAGCTTGAGACAGTCAAGTCATTTAAATACCTGAGCATATTGTTGCAAAGAAATATGAGGTGGAACGAGGCTGTGAAAACTGTGATAGGGAAGACAATAACTTGAGTGTTTGGGATCTGTACCAGGTGGAACTGAAGGAAGACATAAAAGCAATTCAGAGGAGGGCTGCTATATTTGTTATCGGTAGGTTTGAAACAAAACTTAAGTGTTACAGAGATATTTCAGGAACTCAAATGGGAATCTCTCGTCCTGCAAAGTGTTGTCCCAAAATTTCAATAGTAAATCTCTCCGTGATGCACAATGCCTCTCTTGTAACATCTGCCAGTGGAGTTTGTTTAGCATCTCCGTAATGCTCTCTCGCCAGCTAAACGATCCCACGATGAAATTCGTCGCTCTTCGTCGGATATTCTTTATCTCCGCTATCAGTCCTACCTGATAGGGATCCCACATAGGTGAACAATACACAAGAATCGGGTGAACGAGCACCTTATAAGCCACTTCTTTCGTGGATGAGTTACATTTCCTCAAGATTCTTCTGATGAATCTGAGTCTGGTGTCTGCTTTTCCCACTATTTGTTTTACACGGTCATTCCACTTAAGTTCATTCTGGATAGTTGCGCCTAGATATTCTGTGGAAGATACTGTCTCCAGCTGTCAGTCATCCATAGTGTAGCTGTACAGTACTTCCCTAATTCTCTCTCTGAAGCTTTCTACAACCTCTGGTTCTTTCAGTCTATCCAACTCTTACCTTCTTAAATTCCTACCTTTCTGCAGTTTCTTCAGTTTTAATCTACAGTTCATAACCAATAAATTGTGGTTGGAGTCCACATCTGCACCTGGAAAAGTCTTAGTTTAAAACCTGGTTCCTAAATCTCTGTGTTATCATTATATAATCTTTTGTGGTGGCGTTCGTAGCGACAAACACTTCGTTGTAGAAACGGCTTACGAAGTCACCGCCACACTTTTAATAGCGGGCCGACCGGTCCGCTGGAACAGTGAACAGAAAGATGAAAACCCAAACACTCTGATTAAATAAAAGTCGGTACTTATCTTTATTAACGAAGATACAGAAACACAGTAGTGAACTCCGTGTCTACAGAAATCTGTCTAGTTCGAGTCGGAGCGGCTAGGTCAGCGTCGGCTGACGACAAACAACAACTCTGCTGCGATGAACACACAACTGACTAGCAGGTACACAAATCGGTGGCGAGTATACAACTGAGCGGCGAATACAGAACTGCTAGCGCTCGCGACTCCAGCGCTTAAGAAACCAGAAGACAGCGGTGGCGCGCGCAAATTTACGGCGATTTCCTGTATCGCTGGCGCTGCTTATGCGGACGGCGTCCGGACTTTGATGCTGCCAACCTTTTGGCAGCGGGCTCGGTTGGCATTACTGGCTAGGATATAACATAATCAATCTGAAACTTATCGGTGTCTCCAGATGTCTTCCACATATACAGCCTTCTTTCATTATTCTTAAACCAAGTACTAGCTATGATTAAGTTATGCTCTGTGTAAAATTGTAGCAGGTGGCTTCCTCTTTCATTCCTTCGCCCCTCCCAGTCCATATTCACCTACTACTTTTCCTTCACTTCCTTTTCCTACTATCGAATTCCAATACCCCATGACCGTAAATTTTCATATCCCTTAATTATGTTTTTTATCTCGTCATACATAGTTAGAACCTCTTCATCATCCGCAGAGCTAGTTGGCATATAACCTTGTACTCCTGATACAAGCATGGGCTTCATGTCTATCTTAGCTACAATAATGCGTTCACTATCCTGTTTAGAGTAGCTTATCCATGTTCCTACTTTTTCATTCATTAATAAACCTTCTCCCGCATTACCCCTATTTCATTTTGTATTTATAACCCTATATTTTCCTGACCAGAAACCTTGTTCTTCCTGCCACCAAACTTCACTAATTCCCACTATATGTAACTCTAACCTATTAATTTCACTTTTTAAATTTTCTACCCTACTTGCCCGATTAAGGGATGTGACATTCCACGCTCCAATCCGTAGAACATCCAGAGATCCAAATGTGGGACTATTTTACATCCAGAATATTTAAACCAATAGGATGCCACCATCATTTAACGATATAGTAAAGCTCCATGCCCTTGGGAAAAATTGCGGATGCAGTTTTCCCTTGCTTTCAGCCATTCACAATATCAGCACAACAGTGCTATTTTGGTTGATGTTACAAGGCCTGCTGAATCAGTCATACAGACCTTTGCCCCTGCAACTACTGAAAAGGCTGCTGCCCCTCTTCAGGAACCACACGTTTGTCTGGCCTCTCAACAGATACCCCTCCATTGTGGCGCACCTACGGTATGACTACCTGTATAGCAAGCCACCCCACCGATGGCAAGGTCCGTGTCAATATGATTTCAGTTGATGCCATGTTGAAAGCTGTGCAGCTACGTATAATTTGTGGCACTGTGTGTGAACAATAGCTCACAATGTCACTACAGAAAGCCACAAGCTGTGGCGCCATATTAGTTGTGTATGTGAACCCGACTTCAGTTTCAAAACATCAGACTGCAGTAATATCGACGGTTGGCAATGAATACCTCACATCTCCATCTGTCTTTGAAAGCCTTGTGATTCCAGAAACCAGTAACTCTATTATCAAAGAGAGATTTGAAAGTTCACGGATTCCTCTAATATGTCAATAACTATGCGTTTACAATATAGTTACACATGTAGCACCATTATCTGTACCAGTTTATATATTTAAAAAAAATTTTAATTTGCTAGAACCAAAACGTGATCAGTTACTGTTGAAGTTATTTCACCATTCGTATCTGATAGTGTTATGTGTTCTTAAGGAAACCTTGCAGAAAGGGGAAGGCTTTCAATATCACTATTAAACATCAGTTAAATGTTAAAATTAATTCAGAACCTTCTTTTGTGAATTTTATGACATAATTAAATGAACAAAATCATCTCTGAAAAAACGAATGTCTAGTGAAAACTACAATTGAATAAATAAAGTTTAATGTTTCAGTAAACTGATGAAACTTTTAAGTAATTTCAAAAATATGTCCTGGGTGTGGATCCAAAAACTATGGTAAAATGTTCTGGGTTTGACGTAAAAAAAATATAGTAGGCCTATTAATGACGGAACTGGGTCAGTACTTGCAGTTTCGTTTAACCATATGTTGCTATTGACAGATTTTCTTTCCATTCTTACATAAGTTTTATTCACTGTTAGTGCCACTTGCTTCTGTATATTTACACCCTTACTCCACCACACGAAAAGACTGCTAGATTCAGTTACATTGAAAGGTAGGCAGAAATGATTTCATACCAGTTGTAATGTCCCCACAGCAAATACCCTCTACCACGCACCAATTAATCATTTTCAATCAAACCATCCACATTCATTCACTTTGGAAAAGTTATCAATCTGATTTTCTCATAATATATGCAGCGACAGCTCATCGACGCCAAAGTATTTTCTAGTGCGTTTATTCTTTGAAATAAGAGAGTTGCATATATGCATTCTCCACGGTTGTTGGAGTGGTAACTAGGACAGCTTCTGGAGTATCTGTTGGGGGATTGACATGTTTTTGAGAGATACATATTCTGCTTTTCTTCTCGCTAAAGCGAGCCAATTAACATTTGTGCCGCTAGCGGTTTGTTTTGAAGAGAAAGAGATTGTAAAAGTAAAATAGTTAATGCGTGGAATCACCGGAGATCTGGACATGTAATGGAGATGGATCTAATACACGATTTCCTCCGCAAATTAGGTTTGTAACTTTCTTGTTCTGGAGTGAATGAACGAATGAGTTTTTTCTGAATCATTTGTTGATCACGTTGGCCCTGTAATTAGTGGGGAAGTTTCAGCTGTGTCGAAAAGAGCCTGCAGCCACTGAGTCTGTGTTAAATCGTCCAAAAAGGCTTCGTACACATCTGGAATTCGCAATCTTTCGTAAAAGGAACAAATTGTCCAATCGATTGATACTCCCGACTGACTGCAGTGTTTAACAGTAATAATAAATGTGAAGATCTCTTACAGCAAGCCAGCCGCTGATTACCAAGACGAAATACTCCACCAAAGATTCTATTTGGCTGATTTCACGTAATGAAATATTATATTAAAGACTGTACATAGATAAAGGAGAGAAAGAGAGAGAGCGAATGAAAATAGAGATAATACTAATAATCCTCCATTAGTCTAATTTTCGCCTGTCTTATCACGTATCAGCCAAGAACTGGGAGGGCCTTACTTTACTGTATAGACTTATGTGTGAAGGTGAAGGGGTCTTAAAGACAACACATACATGTCTATACAGACAAGACATTACACAGAGATAGTGGCTAGCTGCATTCATCATCTATTCTTAGATAAAGAGACAGCAACTTATTATCCGAACATTTTAAAATGTTAAACAGTCTTTGCTTAGTTCTATTCTTTTTTCACTAGCATTTATACCACTGTTTTAGGATTTGGCATATTTTATTTTAATATTGAACTTTGCAGTCCAACATCCCATCTGAAACCAGATGTAAAGGCCGTCTGTCTGAGAACTATGTCAACTTTGCCCATTATGTTATGTCCGTGACTCGTGTTGTCTGAGGCGAAATTCAGGACCGTCACAGCATTTGCCCGAACAAGTGTGGGAAAGCCCCTAGGTTGACCAGTGTTAGGACTCCAATTCCAATTCCACCAAAAAAAGAGTCATCTGAAACAGTAGAAGCAGCATCTATGGGATCACAGTCATTACTATTACTAACAACAACAACAACAACCGGAGGCACTGTCATTGTCAGCTGCACACCAACAAGCACCAGTAGTGGCAGAGGATGTGTCAGCTTTGGTAGCAGTAACAGTTGCAACAGCACAACATTGCTTAAGGAGCAGCCAAATGCAGGGCATGTCGAAATCATTTAATGAGAATTTTTTATGACTTCAAACCAAAAAAAGGAAAAGACTGGTACAAACTAGCTGGAAAATTTACAGATAAAGTAACAGCTGTCTGGGAGAAAGCAACACATCTTCAGTTTCAGACCAACATTTCCTTAAGAATGGCACCAGAAAAACCATTCCAACACCTCTGCTTGAGCCAGACAACAAGGAGTTATCAGATACAACAAGAGGTTACGTCACCTCCTGTAACTTGAAACATAGAAGCAAAACCACCACACTATGTTACAAGTAACTTTCAAATTCCAAAGTTATTTGCAAATTTCTCGGTGCTTCCCGAAAACGTTAAGTTCTTGTAGAGACTGAACTAAAATTTGTTACTATACTTTGCATAACAGTGCATTGGTTTAAAGGAGAAAAACTGAAAATGTTGAGTCTCCAAAATTTTATGCAGACCCATGCTGTATTTGCACCTATTCATTTCGAAAAAGATATACCTAAAGAAAGAGTTTTAGAGATATCTGGAGTTGAATTAGTAGCTGAAAATGGAGCCATTATTTACTGGTATAGGACTCCAACAGGCAATATATCTACCCTGTTAACAAGTTTGCAATCATACTTCCACATCTTAACAAAATGTGCAAAAATAGCATTACACATGGAGATTTTAATATTAACTTCAAGAAAGAATAAAAACATGAGCTTTTGAACCTCCTTTTAACGTTTAAATTAAAAACTGAAATAGAAGCAGCAACACCGGCATCAACCATAACCAAATATTTACAAATATATGTCGTGTAAATACGATACACAAACTTTAAACACGGGCTTTGGAGATCACAATGTACAAATAATTTCTGTAGAAGTAAAAAATCACTGTCAGATTTTGAAACAGTTTGTAACAGCCATTGCTGGGAGCTACAATGAACATTTTCCTAACTAGGAAAAAAATGGGAAGAAGTTTACAGCATTGCAGGCATGAATGGAAAGTTTAATGCTTTCTGTAACATCATCTGCAGTTACTTTGAACTATGTTCCCCCCCACCCCGCTCCCCACCCCCAACCACCTGTCCCCAAAAGAAAGGAAATAATGAAAAAAAATAAATAAATAAATAAATAAAAAAATAAAAAATAAAAATAAAAGTAACTGGCTCACACCAGGCATACTTACACCACTTAAGAAAAAGAGATTTCTACATGAAGTATCGAAACAAACAGAAAAACCACCAGATTTTGAAGCTTATTTTAGGAGGTGTAAGCTTATCGTAAACAATGTCACTGAAATTTCTGTGAAACTGACAAATGAGAATTTTGTAAAAAGTGCTCCAAACAAAATTAAGGCCACATGGGACATAGTAAGAAAAGAAAAAGGGAAACAACGTGAAGAACACCATAATATCGACCTATTGGGGAACTCAACCAAAATATCAGACACAAAAAAATTACAAATAAATTTAACTCCTACTTCACAGAACCAGCAGAAAACCTTATGAAAATGCATTCACCAAATGCTAAAAAAGAATAGGTTCCAACAGTTTAAATAAGTGTCTTTTTTAATATCCAGCAGATGAGAATGATGTAGCTAGCAAATGTCATTAGAGGACTAAAAGCAGAATTCTCATCTGACATTGATAACATCCTTGATGTTTTAAAGAAATGCTCATGTAATAGTAAAAACCTTTGTTTGTAATTCCTCACAGACTATAGGGCTTTGCCTGAAAAGCTGAAAATAGCAAAAGTGAGAACAGAGGGAAAAAAATTACAGACCAATCTCTATAGTGTCTGGCTTTTCCAAAATACTAGAAAAAATATTTTACAGGAGGCTGTAGAAGAAAATAATTTGTTCTCAAAAATCACAGCATGGTTTCTGTAAATGATGGCCCACAGAAACAGCAATCTTTGATTTTGTAAATGAAGCTCTGACCTCAGTAGTCGATAAACAGCACTTATCTGCCATATTTTTGGACCTCGTGAAAGCTTTCGATGATACAAATCTCAAACTACTACTCTCAAAACTGGAACATATAGGTGTCAGAGAACTGCGACATATGTGGATACAATCAGATCTGAACAACAGATAACAAACAGTGGAACTTAAATATCAATAAGGAAACAATATACATATATATGTCAGGGAAACAGGATGTTAAATGTGGTGTGCCGCAAGGTTCCATTCTAGGTCCAATCTTGTTCCTGCTGTTCATAAATGACTTAAGAGTCAGTAACCCCTCCCCAGACACGTATAAAATCTTTAGACAATGCCAACATTCTGATAAAAGATTGTAGATGAATTGGAGAATAAAATCAAAGAATGCATATTACATGTAACTAGTTCTCCAGAAACAATCTTTATCATTAATGCAGAAAAGACAGTATCTGTGCTTTTAAATACAGCACAAAAGGATACACCCCTCAAGCCATATCATAATGTTCTTTGGAAAACAATCAGAAATCATAAACAGCTCTAAAATTCTTAGAATATGAACAAGCATGTAAGCTTCATCAATAAGAAATTAAGTACCACCTGCTATTGCATGAAAATTTTTACTGGCTGCATGACAAAACAATTGATAAAAAAAATATATATTACGCACAGCTAGAATCATTGTTGAGATATGGGATACTTTTTCGTGGCAACTCACCTGGCCAGCATAAGTTGCTGTATTACAAGACTCACAGACATTTGAAAACATTCACACTATTTCATGGCTTACACTAGACACAGACAGCTGGGGTACGCTAATTCCGTCCTGGGGGTACGGGATGGTGACAGGAAGGACATCTGGCCACCGCCTGACACTAACATAGCCAAATCCATACTAACAAGGCCAACCCCGTGATGAAGTGGGACAAAGGCCCAAGCAAATGATGATGATGCTGATGAATTCATAAGAAAGTGTCAATCTTCTTGTCTTTTTACTAGAAAACTGTTATAAGTTCTTGAGAAGAGCATGAAGACAGTAATCTGTATGTATGCATTTGCTTAGAGTTTTAAGTACATAAATTTATTTATATTGTAGTTGATATACAATTCATAATCATCACATTAATTCATGTTGTCTCATCTTGTCATCTCACAAAAATTGACTTGTCCAATATCAGTTCGAAAAATGATGAAGCAGACGAATAAAACAATCTACCAGTCATATGCTGAAACCTCAAAATGAGAACACCCTCACCGCTATCGATATACACACTTTCAGAATGGTTTCTGATAAGAGGGTAGAATAAGGTAAACAGAGCTGACATCATACCATTTATAGTGGCACTATAATGTTTTTTTTTCTTTCTTTTGAATTTAACAAGTATGTATGTCATATCTGTTATCTATAGTGTAGCCCAGGTAATAGATATTATGTTGGAATGTATTCTGGTTTTAAATAAGAAGGTACAATTGCTGTCATGTTCCTATCATGATTTGGACTAATTCCTTTATGACTGCTGAATGAAATATTACACAGGCCAAGGAGATTTTTTTAAAGCTTTTTTTACTTTGATAGCTGATATTTATAGATTTTTATGAGCTGAAACCAAATCTAGCCTTAGTTTTTTGTATCACCCATAGTTTTCGAGCAATACGCTTGTTATTACATAGTATAAAAATCCTATGCTGTACGGTAAATGGGGAAATTAATGAAATGCTTTGTTACAACATAAGCACGGTTTGTATTTACAGTAAGCTGCTTAAAACAATGATATGTGTTAATAGAGGTTTCACTTGTCAGCTGGAATTGGTTTGTATTTTCGTTCTCTTTTTCCTTCGAAGCTTCTCGTGTAGCTTTTCCTACGATGAGTCGCTTGCTGAACTTCTCGGTGAAGTGACCAACAGTAGCCCCCCCATCACGTTGGTGTTCCAGCAGCCTCGGTAACATTTTTCCATCACTTTAATGTCTCAAAGGCTGGCAACAGATTCCTGCACAACTTCTTTAGCCCAATCACGATGCAATGAACCGGCAGCCTCGTAATCGATTCTTGTCACGGAGAGTGCATTCCTCAGATTCTGCAGGTACCCGTCTGATGTTTTTGATGGAGCATTTGGTTTGCTACCGAGGCTGCTGGAACACCGACGTGACGGGGGGGCTACTGTCGGTCACTTCACCGAGAAGTTCAGCAAGCGACTCATTGTAGGAAAAGCTACACGAGAAGCTTCGAAGAAAAAAGAGAACGAAAATACAAACCAATTCCAGCTGATGTTCCTGTGAGATACGGATCTGTAAGGATCGCGAAAACATTTCACCTCGGTGGGTGAAATATGCCAGCACCACAGGATGGCCGACACACTGTCGCCCAGATAGACATCGCATTTTGTAAAAACTGTGAAGGAACCCACTCGCGAGTGGTTTCCTGCACGAGCACAGAAACGGTGCCTCAACTGTAAATCTGACAGTAACATCAGATGTTCTAGATGGAATTCGTTCTCTGTTGTGGAACGTGATAGGGCTGGCAAAAAGGAACTTACCTGTGTTCTGGAGGGAAGCTGTAGTGCGAGAGTGCCGCTGCATTTTGACCGGGAGGTTTCATTTTTGTGAGAGTACTCCTCGTGTAGTGTTTCTGGAAACGACAGTGAAGTGTCGGAGACATTTTTAACGGGACTTCGGTCACGAGGTGGACGAGATCTAGAATCAGTTTTCGCCAGCAAGGGGAGTGAGAGGGTAAGGATTTGGGCATCGGCCGCGAGTTACGTCATATTGTGATTACAGGCTCGGATGTGGCGGTGCGGTCGTGGATCCCGGGTCGACAGAGGTCCACTATTCGAGTCGACACTGAGGCGTGGTGGAGGCATTTTTTTTTTTTTTTTTTTTTGTTGGGTTTAAGGGCGCTCAACTGCTGAGGTCATTAGCGCCCAGTCACTGTTGTTAGAGCACATGGAATCTGGTAAAACTCAAGGGGATGGAGGGGACACCAGAAGGACCCGACAAAGATGCAGACAAAATAAGTAAAAAGATTAAATGTCTTTGGACAAGCCAGTTAAAGTTATAAAACGCAGAATACGAGCAGCTGCTCGAGCGTCATCAGCTAAAACATCCGGTAAAGTAGATGGCAGGGACAGGACAACACGAAATTGACTAAAACGGGGACACGACAATAAAACATGGCGCACTGTTAATGCCTGACCACAAGGGCACTGCGGGGCTGGGTCACCGGAGAGCAGGTAGCGGTGGCTAAACCGGCAATGCCCAATCCGCAACCTGGTCAGAAGGACCTCCTCGTGCCGAGATGGTCGGGAGGATGTTGTCCAAGCAGTTGGTAGCGGTTTTACTGCCCGGAGCTTGTTTCCTTGAAGGGATGACCAAGCATCCCACCACAACGACACAAGCCTCTTACATACATCCCCACGAACGTCGGATGACGGGACACAATGGGAGGCTGGCCGAGGCAGGAGGACTGCAGCCTTGGCTGCAGCATCCGCAGCCTCATTCCCAGGCACTCCCACATGTCTGGGAACCCACAGAAAGCTGACAGAACCACCGTTATCAGCGAAAGAATGGAGGGACTGCTGTATCCGTTGAATCAAGGGATGGACCGGATAGGGAGCTCCAAGGCTCTGAAGAGCACTGAGTGAGTCAGAGCAGAGTACATATGATGAATGGTGGTGGCGGCGGGCATACTGAACGGCCTGATGGAGAGCAAAAAGCTCGGCCGTAAAGCTGGAACATTGGTCGAGGAGCCGGTATTTAAATGTGGCGGCCCCGACGACAAAGGCACAGCCGACACCATCGTCAGTTTGGAGCCATCGGTGTAAATAAAGGTGTGACCGGCAAGTCGAGCACGAAGTTCGGCAAACCGTGAGCAATACACTGCAGCCGGAGTACCATCCTGCGGGAGTGAGCTGAGGTCGAGATAAATATGAACCGGAGCCTGGAGCCAAGGTGGTGTCGGGCTCTCACCCTCTCTGAAGGTGGTAGGGAGGGCAAAATCCAATTGTCGAAGCAGGCGACGGAAGCGGACTCCGGGGGGCAGCAGGGCAGACACATACAACCCGTACTGACGGTCGAGAGAATCGGCAAAGAAGGACTTGTAAGAGGGGTGGTCGGGCATAGACGACAGCCGGCAGGCATACCGACACAGCAGTACGTCGCGCCGGTAGGTCAACGGTAACTCGGCAGCTTCAGCATAAAGACTCTCGACAGGACTAGTGTAGAAGGCTCCGGTCGCAAGACGTATCCCCCGATGGTGGATGGAGTTGAGCCGGCGTAAGAGGGACGGCCGAGCGGACGAGTAGACGAAGCTCCCATAATCCAGCTTCGATCGGACTATGGACCGATACAAGCGAAGCAGGACAGTGCGATCCGCTCCCCAAGATGAACCGCTAAGAACTCTGAGGACATTAAGGGAACGTGTACAACGGGCCGCCAAATAAGAGACATGTGGAGACCAACACAGTTTCCTGTCCAACGTGAGCCCTAGAAACTTAGTTGTGTCCACGAATGGGAGAACAACGGGACCGAGATGTAAGGATGGCGGAAGGAACGCTTTATATCGCCAGAAGTTGATACAAACTGTCTTTTCTTCAGAGAACCGGAAGCCATTTGCCACGCTCCATGAGTAGAGGCTGTCTAGACAACGCTGAAGGCAGCGCTCCAGGAGGCATGTTCTCTGGGCACTGCAGTAGATCGCGAAGTCATCGACAAAGAGAGAGCCTGAGACATTAGGTGGAATGCAATCCATAATTGGATTGATCGCGATGGCAAAAAGGGCTACGCTCAAGACGGAGCCCTGAGGCACTCCGTTCTCCTGGAGGAAGACGTCGGGCAATACGGAGCCCACACATACCCTAAACTTTCGATCCGTTAAAAAGGAATCAATAAAAAGGGGCAGGCGACCGCGTAGGCCCCACCTGTGCATAGTGCGGAGGATACCTCCTCTCCAACAGGTGTCATAAGCCTTCTCCAAGTCGAAGAACACGGCTACCGTTTGGCGCCTTCCCAAAAAGTTGTTCATGATGAATGTCGACAAGGTCACGAGGTGGTCAACAGCGGAGCGGCGGCGACGAAAGCCGCATTCGACATTAGTAAGTAGCCATCGAGATTCAAGAATCCAGACTAACCGAGCATTAACCATGCGCTCCATCACCTTACAGACACAACTTGTAAGAGAAATGGGGTGGTAACTAGAAGGAAGGTGTCTATCCTTCCCGGGTTTGGGTATAGGAACAACAACGGCGTCACGCCAACGCATGGGGACTTGACCTTCGGTCCAGACGCGATTGTAGGTACGGAGAAGGAAGCTTTTGCCCGCCGGAGAAAGGTGTGCCAGCATCTGAACGTGGATGGCATCCGGCCCCGGAGCAGAGGACCGGGACAGTGCAAGCGCACGTTCGAGTTCCCACATAGTAAAGGGGGCATTATAGGTTTCCAGATTCAGCGAGTGGAAGGAAGGTCGCCGAGCCTCTTCTGCCTCTTTCCTGGGAAGGAAGGCAGGATGGTAATGGGTGGAGCTTGAAACCTCCTCGAAAAAGCGGCCAAAGGCGTTGGAGACAGCCACAGGATCAACAAGGACCGCATTACCTGAGGTCAGGCCAGGTACCGAGGAGTGGGCCTTAATGCCCGACAGCCGGCGCAGGCTACCCCAAACGACGGAAGAGGGAGTAAAACTGTTAAAGGAGCCGGTGAAAGAGGCCCAACAAGCTTTTTTGCTGTCTTTTATGACTCTACGGCATTGCGCTCGGAGTCGTTTGTATTCAATACAATTCGCCAACGTAGGATGGCGGCGAAAGGTGCGTAAAGCACGTCGTCGAGCACGGATAGCGTCCCTACAAGCCTCGTTCCACCAGGGGACGGAAATGCGACGTGAAGAAGTAGTACGAGGAATGGAACGTTCGGCAGCATGGATGATAACAGCCGTGAGGTATTCGACCTGACTGTCACAACTGGGAAAATCGTGGTCCGGAAAGGTCGCCAGGGATGAGTAAAGTCCCCAGTCAGCTTTCAGTATGTTCCAGCTCGAAGGACGTGGGGATGGGGTGTGGTGCAGGAGACGAACGACACAGGGGAAGTGGTCGCTCAAATAGGTGTCAGAAAGGACATACCACTCGAACCGACGGGCAAGAGTGGTAGAACAGATCGAGAGGTCCAAGTGGGAGTAGGTATGAGTGGCGTCCGAGAGGAAAGTCGGGGCGCCGGTATTGAGGCAGACAAGATTGAGATGGTTGAAGACATCTGCCAAGAGTGAGCCTCTTGGACAGGATGCAGGAGAGCCCCAAAGGGGATGATGGGCATTGAAGTCGCCAAACAATAAAAACGGCGGGGGAAGCTGAACGATCAGGTGCATCATGTCAGCCCGTCTAACAGCAGACGACGGTGGAGTGTAGATGGTACAAACTGAAAAAGTAAAAGCAGAAAGAGTAATGCGGACAGCTATTGCTTGGAGTGGGGTGGTCAATGGGATGGGATGGTAATAGACGTCGTCCCGAATGAGCAACATGACCCCACCATGAGCTGGGACACCGTCCACAGGGGTGAGGTCATACCGCTCCGAGGTATAATGGGTAAAGGCAATACGGTCAGTCGGGCGCAACTTGGTTTCCTGGAGTCCAAGGACGAGCGGACAGTGCAGGCGGAGGAGCAGTTGTAATTCCTCCCGATGAGATCGAATACCTCTTATGTTCCAATGAAACAACGCCATCGCTAGTCAAAAAGTCGGGGGAACGAGACGGGGGAAGAGCTGGTCACCTCGACGGCCGCGGAGGGCCAGGTTGCGAGGGAACAACGCTACAACAGACGGGAGGCGGATCCGGTTCCATCGACTCGTCGCCAGCTGCGGCTGCTGTCCCTGGTTGTGTAGGAGGGGCAGCATCATTTGCCGACGAAAGGCCAGCTGAGTGCCTGGCAGCAGAGCGTCCCGGCGAAACTGAGGACGGCCGGGAGCAGCGACTCACGGATGGAGCGTCAGTCGAAACGCGCCGGGGTGGAGAGGGGGATAGAGACTTCTTCTTGGAGGCCTTCTTGGGAGGCCGAGGAGGCACAGGGATGGTGGGCTGGACCCGAAGAAGGTCCTCACGCGCGGGGTCCGTTTTGGAACGCCGGACCTCGGAAGCCGGGGTCCGGAACATTTCCCCGATGGACGCCTGAGAAGAGGATCACTTCTCAGGTGGCGTGTGGGGAGAAGGAGGAGGAAGGGTGGCCCCTGGGGCAGAGGGGGTGGGGGCCACGGGGGAGGAGGATTTGGAAGGGAGGGATTTGGGAGGCGGAGGCAGAGCCCCCTGATGGGCGGAGGAGGCGGAGAGGGGACAGGACAGGGGTGAGGATACCACGGAAGGAGTGGACACAACTGAGGCAAACGAAGTGGTCAATGGCACGGGATGGAGGCGGTCGTACTTCTTCCTGGCCTCAGAATAAGACAGCCGATCGAAAGTTTTGATTTCTTGTATCTTCTTCTCCTTCTGATATGCGGGGCAGTCTGAGGATCTAGGTGAGTGGACGCCAGGACAATTAACGCACCGAGGTGGTGGGGTGCATCTATGTTCCTCATGAAGAGGACGTCCACAATCGCCACAGAGGGGCTCAGCCTCACACCGTGACGACATGTGCCCAAAGCGCAAACACCTAAAACAGCGCATAGGAGGCGGAACGTAGGGTCGCACATCACACCGGTAGCACATCACCTTTACCTTCTCCGGGAGAACGTCCCCCTCGAAGGCGAGGATAAAGGCCCCGGTGTCGATGCGACGGTCTTTGGGGCCACGCTGGACTCGCCGGACGAAATGCACGCCTCGGCGCTCCAGGTTGGCCCTGAGCTCCTCATCAGATTGTAGCAGGAGGTCACGATGAAAAATAACCCCCTGCATCCTATTTAGTGCCAGATGTGGGACAATGGAGACTGGGATGTCCCCTAGGCGGTCGCACGCCTGGAGCGCCGCCGACTGTGTGGCGGAGGTGGTCTTGATAAGAACGGACCCTGAACGCATCTTGCTGAGAGCCTCGATTTCCCCGAAGATGTCCTCAATGTGCTGAACAAAGAACATGGGCTTGGAGGAGGCGAATGTCCCCCCATCGGTTCGAGAACAGACCAAATAGCGGGGGAAGTACCTCGCTCCAAGCCGGCGGGCCTGTCCCTCCTCCCATGGAGTGGCCAAGGGGGAAGGGGCAGGAGAACCAGAACTAGAAACGGTACCTTTTCTTTTGAAAGGCTCGGCCGCAGAGCGACCTGATACGTGGTGACGTTTCATCTGCGAAACGTCCGCCCCGATACCACCCACTCCGACCAGGGGCTCTCCCCACGGGCGCCACCCAGCCGCAGCAAGGGCCACCTGGCAGGATGACCGTTGCCGGGAGTCCCGATGCCCCAAGGAGACGGGCATCTACTCCTTGGCCGACGTGGGGAGGGTGCAGCTCAGGTATCGGCAGTACGATCCCTGTGTTGTCAGGGGGCTACAACCTAGAGGGTACATGACGACCCCACCACAACGGGCTGGCTACCATGCTGGATTTCTGGTGCCACGGAAAGTCCATCATGATCGCTGGTGCAGATGGAGACGCACTATGGGCGTAACTTGGACAACCCAAAACGCGTTTAGGCCCAATTTGAGTAATAGTGGGTATGGTTACAACGCCGGTGCAATGCTGAGTGCCAAGGTCTGAGTGCACTTAGGACCAGTGGTACACCACGTAAGGTGTCCTTCTCCAAAAGGCTCGTACTTCTGTAGAAATTTAGAAAAATGGAGGTCAAACCCCAAGGGGGACCATCACATGGAAGGCCGAAACGGTTGAAACTCCTTTTAGTCGCCTCGTACGACAGGCAGGAATACCTCGGGCCTATTCTTACCCCGGACCTGCAGGGGAGTGGTGGAGGCAGTGCTGCAGATTCCTACATTTAGTAGCTCTGGTGAATAAGAAGACTTTAAGTCGTGTGCTCATTCAAACAGCAGCAGTCACTGTTCAATTTACGCATATCACGGCGGTCTCCAGTTTTGCAGTTACAGTCACTGTCAACTGCAGTAGATTTAGTCGGATCGCTTTATCCGTATTTAAAGTCATAGGCTGTGTTAATTTTGCACCCACACCTCTACTTCGTCAACCGTACATCAGTATGTACTTTATTTCATTACGCTGATGCTCAAATATAATCGATGTTTGTACTTCTCTTATGTCCAGTATCAGTCTTGTTTTTTTGTAATGGATCTACAGTTACCTAGCATATCATCTCTTACTTCAGACAATATTATTCCTTTCTTCATAAATATTCGAGATAATGGAAGTACTCATCGTATCGACTTTAGCTTCACTGTTCGGGGCCCGGACACAGTCACCTGTACGTAAATCTTCTGCTACGTTTAATTTGACAGTGGCACAGCTGAATGATGTGTCTGTGCTGTAGAATACTCTGAAGCAGTAGTTCATTACAGGTACTCCCACATTGCCTTCCCACTGGACACATTGTAAACTAGATTCTGTACCGAGGGACACGGCTACTGACCTCGTAAGACAGTGCCTTGCCCTGGCACACTGACAAAGCTTCCGCCCGTGGTGAGCGTAACAACTCTGTTCCGTAAATCGGTGACTGCGTACACACTAGATGCAAATACCTTACAGGTGCTTAACGAACTCTCTTATACGTACGGGCTGCCTCGATAACTTCCGACACCTCAGCGAACAGAAAAAGCGCAGCTCAATTCGAGTCCTGTCGGTTTCAAATACATTCTCTAATATCACATGTCTCCCTGTAGTTTCTCGAGCTGTGCCAGTTAGCAATATTGTTTTTAATCAATTCTTCGTACAGAATAACGTCTCTGTATTACTTGAGCTGTAACTAATTTATGAAGTAAAGTAATAATATAATTTAAAAATAGAGGTGGCCATCTACCAGGCAACCTTAAAAATATCACTGGACAACAGGAAAATGAGGGGTAAGTCACAAGACGGATTCGAAGGCATCCGTATTGCTTTGTGAACTGTTCAGTGTAGTACCTTTTGTTACTGCACGTGACACTTGATTTGTGCGTTATTTTGTCAGTAATTGAAACAATACTTGTTTGGCAAAGCCATTTATTTCTTTTCAATATGTCAGATAAATACAAATTATTGTTCAATATATGGAGTAGTATACAATCTGCACCAGTTTCTTACATTATATAAAATAGTTATCTGTAATGTTTGTAAGCATACACATAATTTTAATAGAGGAGCTTAAAGAAGAGTTACGTGACAGGTCCAGACAAAGTTAACACAGTGTGTGCTTATCATGCATGCAGAACATTACTTTGATAATAGGATGAAAACAATAGCAATACTTTATATATATTCGTAAGTATATGTATATACCAGCAATCTGCTTATACAGGGATTTTCCTTTTTGTTGCCCGGAGAGAAATTTAACACAAAATTTGGGGCCACAGATGAGTGGAGGAGACAGTCGACCAGGTTTCCTGTCTCGCAACAGTACGTACGTGTACGTACCGTTACTCTTCCTGACGACACAGATAGCAAAGCAGTAACGCACGACACTGAATTAATGGACCTTCACCTGTGCATATCCGTAAGAGAATGCCATTTCTGTATGTCTCGTTTTCTCATCCCTCCACCATCGCGATTCCCCCTCTTCCTCTCTCCGTCTTCTCGGCAAAGCCTAATTGAATGAAGTTTTGCCAAAGATGAAGTTTCCCGGAGCTTCGGGGTCTGTTGAAGAGAAGAATTCCCTCCACAGCTTCTCAAAGACTTGTGGTGTCACCTGCACACTTTGATTCTGTAAGAGACAGACAGGTGCAGCTTTCAGTGTAATTCCTATTTCTGTATGGTCAAAATCGCATTCAAGATAAAACCGAATAAAAAATAAGAATATAAAGAATATATAAATAAATGTACAATGACCTAATAAATAATGATTTACAATAGACATGAGACGTAGTAAAATAGAGAGAGAGCACAATTTAATGAAAATATATACAACATGAAATGCATTTACAGAATACAAAAATAAAACACTGTACCACAATGGCAAGAATGGTTTATTTATATGCATGTGAGTGCTTAACAATAAACTATAAGCTCGGCAGAATGGAGGTATGTGAAAGACAGGCTGTTAGAAAATTCACGGATGTAACACGAAAACAACAGAGGGTTGGAAGCTTATAAGTAATAAGCAGAATTACCAAACATGTATAGAAAATATCTGACTCATTGCTGATGATCCTTAAGGAATCTGGTCTACACCAAAACCTCCTAAACATCATTGGAATCATCTGTAGAATACCAGATGTTAAATTTAAGAGTGAATCGTTTGAACCACTCAAAATCCATGCTGGCCTCTTACAGGGGTTGAACTCTCAGTAGCACCATTTAACTGCACTTTGGAAAGAGTCGTACAAGAATGGAACAAAAATTGCCAACCAAACATCAAGACTGGAAAAAAAAACTAAACTTAATTAGATAGCATTCACAGAGGATCTTGCACTACTTGCAAGTAATGTGGAGGAGGCTGAACTTGAGAAAGTAGTGGCAAACATTGGATTGCAAATTGAATTAAAAATAAGATGCTAACTTACAAATTTGTAACACCAGCTATTTGACTGAACAATAACAAACAAATCAAGGGTGTAAATAAGTTCACATAATACAGTGGAATCACAACCTGGAACTCAAATGATAAAACCTTGACAGACAGCAGAGAAACAAATGTGAAACAAGCACAAAGAAACACCGGGCCATCCTCCAAAGATAAACCTATTTCAACGAATGCCAAATTCAAACACTGTTTCTCTGTAGTATCGTGAAGCAAAATATGCAAACGAAAATTATTTAAGTTGGACACCACATCAGCAACAATTAAACTGAAATCAGCCAGGCTTAGTGCAGCCTCCAATTGTAGCAGCAGCAATGGAATCACCAATTTCAAATGAAGAGCATATTACTCCAATGACCTCAGGAAGTGTTGAAGCGGCAAGAAGAGGATCCCCATCTAGCCTAGTTGCAGTTCCTCTAATTACAACTCCAAAAATTACAGCAGAAACGACATCACACTACAAGTCAACTCATCCAACACGAAACAGGAAAGAACCACAACGTTTTTTATGGCAAGTGATTCCAGAGAAATGTTGATTTCATCTTCTAAAACATCGCTCTGGAAAGAAAACTTCAATTGTAAGTGTTAAAAATGATATGTCACGTGCAGCTGTCGAACATAAGGTAGGCCAAAACAACCTAGTAAATAAGACATCGCCGAAATTTATGCTCCTGCACCAAAATGTACAATCCTTATCAAATAAAGTTAGTGAGAGAAATATTGTTATCAGATGAACTAAAAGAAGTGTCAGTTATATGTGTTAGTGAGCACTGGTTATCAGAAAATATGTTACATCACACAAGGATAGAGGGCTTTACACTTTCATCTTTTTTTTGTAGGAAAACCTCCATCCATGGAGGAACATGCATATATGTTAGAGAGGACGTCAAACACGATAATTTAAAGTTCACTAACCAGCTAGGGGAAGAGCAAAACTTCGAAATTTCTGCTACACAACTGACAAATTTAAATATAATTGTTATTTGCATATATAGAAGCCCAGATGGAAACATAACTACTTTCATTGAAAATCTTGAGAAGGCACTTAACAGTATAAAAATAGTTAGTAAAACAACCATCATAGGTGGTGACTTTAATATAGATTTCGACAAGAACTCAAAAAACAGATTAAACCTTGAGGCCTTATTAAAAACCTACAATATACATACAACTACCAAATCCCCCACCAGAGTAACCAAATCGTCAAGCAGTGCTATAGATCAGATACTAATAAATACAGATAAATATTTATACAAATCTGGAAATATGAATACAAGTTTCAGTGATCATTATGCACAGTTTATTGAATTCCCAGTAGAGACTGCAGGAAATACTGAACAACAAATGACAAGAAAAGGTAGAAATTTTAGCAAGCACAACCTCGTACACTTCAGGTACTTATTAAAAAAAGAAACATGGAATGATATAGACAACTATTAGGACACATGTAAAAAGTTTGACACATTCATGGAAATATTCTCCCATTATTTCAATATTTCTTTTCCAGTTAAAAACCAAACATTAAAAACTAGAAAAAGAAATGTTACATGGCTGACGAAAGACATTAAAATATCATGTGCTGAAAAGAGGAGACTTTATGAAATCTCAAAAACACAAAATGTTACAGAAGAATTTCTGGTGTATTTCAAGAATTATAAGAGAGTGCTTCACAAAGTCATAAAAGAAGCTAAAAAAACAACGAATGATCACCATATAAAATTGGCCAGGAACAAAATGAAAGCCATGTGGAAGATAGTCAGAGAACAAGTAAGAAATGAGACCTCCCAAAATGTAAATCTCCAGGTAATCCAAGATGGCAAAAAAATTACAAATCCAGAAGAAGTAGCCAATGCTTCTAATACATACTTTGCAAATTACTCTCTGACATAAAATCTTCAAATAAAAATCCTGCTACAACACCATCAAATCAAAATAGAAACTGTAATTCCCTATTTCTTACTCCAACCAACCCTAAGGAAATTATACTATCAATTAGAGGGTTAAAAACAAAATTTTCAACAGGTGTGGATGAGATTCCAGATTATGTCATTAAAAATGTGGGTGACCTCATTGCAATACCATTAGCCCACATTTTCAACAGTTCATTGACAAATGGAGTCTTTCCTTCCTGCTTAAAGACAGTGAAACTGAAACCACTGTTCAAAAAGGGTAAGAGAGAAGACATAGCCAAATATAGACCTATTGCCTTGCTATCTACATTTTCGAAAACATTAGACAAAATTTTTCATAAGAGGTTGCTAGATTTTCTAGAAAAGTGCAAAATATTATCCACAACCCAACACGGCTTCTGGAAAGGCCGATCAACAGAAATAGCAATATATAAATTTCTGGGTGAAGTATTCGAAAAAATTGATAGTGGACAAAAAGTAACTGGCATATGCCTTGATCTGTCTAAGGCTTTCGACATCATAGACCACACCCTATTGCTGCAGAAGCTTGACAGAATTGGTATCAGAGGTATGCCTAACAACTGGCTTAGATCATATCTTACTGACCGCAAGCAAGTAGTAGAAATACATTTTCACAAAGAAAATAAATCAACAAGACACTATTCTGATTATAAAGCAGTAAAATATGGAGTACCGCAGGGCTCGGTACTGGGCCCCATCCTATTTTTGATATATATAAATGACCTAACATCAACCAACCAGTACCATAGCACTATCCAGTTTGCAGATGACACAAGCATATTAGTCAGTGGGAAGACTGCAGAGATACTACAGACAAGACTGTTTGAGGCATTAAGAAATGTTGTAAACTGGTTCAGCCAAAACAAACTAATAATAAATAAAACAGTAGCATTAAATTTCATAATGTCAAGAGGAACACTGAAAAGGATATAAGAATTCAGATGTCAGACACAGATATTGAATGTGTGCCTAATACAAAATTTCTGGGGGTCTGGCTACAGGATAATCTTAGATGGAAAACTCACATTGGCAACATATTAAAGAAGCTAAGTACCATGTGTTATTTAATGAGAGTGCTAGAAAACTGCTGTCATAAGGACTGTCTAATGACAGTTTACTATTCTAATATACATTCTGTCCTAAAATATGGGATCACTTTCTGGGGTAACTCGCCATGCTGCCTAAAACACCTCAGGATACAAAAAAGAATAGTGAGAATCATGGCTGGAATAAAAAGAAACAAACCATGTAGACCATTATTTAAAAGTATGGGGATTCTTCCCCTTCCATGTATTTTCCTATTTGAAAGTGAAATATTTATAAAGAAATATACAATAACAAATCCTAGTATCCTCCCCAAAAATGAAAATGTTCATCATCATAATACAAGACAGAAAACTGACTTTCATGTACGCCATACAAAAACCAGTTTGTGCCAAAAAGGAACATTACACCATGGAAAAATTATCTACAATAAATTGCCAAAAGAAATTAAAGTAAAGACTGATGTAAAAAATTTTAAAGCAGCATTAAAAGAATATCTGTTGACACATTGCTTTTATAGCATGGAAGAGTTCCTCCAAAATCCTCGAGAGTCTAAGTGACGATTATGCAAATACTGTAACCATTAATACTGGCCTATAAACACATTCAGATGTAATTCTCAAGTTTCTAATGGGGTTCAAGTATAAGTTGTATACCGACTTGCCCAGTATATGAAGTAAAATTCTGTGAATGTAATTCACTAGTGTACATGTCAATTCATAGTGTAGAAGAGTTCCTAAAAAATCCTTAGAGTTTAAGTGAGGATCATGCAAATACTGTAATTGTTAATATTGACTTATACATGTATTCAGTTGTAAACTTCAAGTTTCTAATGTGGTTTAATTATAACTTACACATTGACTTGCCCAGTATATGAGGTGCTGTAAAATTTTGTGAACATAATTATCTAGTTTCTAAAGTGTTTTAATTGTAAGATATACTTTGACCTGTCCAATATCTGATGTGCTGTACTGTACATGTAAGATTTACTGGACCAATAAATACAATACAATACAACAGATATACTATAGAAGGTAGACAGAAGATATGTCACAAAAATCATTACCAAAACACACCAGATAGATGGACAATGGAGACTGCTGCCCAGTGAAGTGTGCATCGCGAAAGTTAGCCAGTAACAGGTACAGTGTGAAAAACGAGTCTCGTCTTTTCCTGACATACATCGGGATTACGATAAATGAGGCTAGGAGTGAAGCAAATCTCCAACTACTTTTGGAACAATAAAATCAGGAATAGCAGTTTCAAAGAGGTCCAGGATGATTTAGAAGTGTTAAGTATAACAACACAACAAACTGAAAACAGAAAAGGAAAGATAATTACTAGGAACAGAAACACGAGACGTAATCTAAAAATATATAAATCAAAGCAAAACATTGTAATTGATGAAGAAAGAGCAGCCAGGTCAGAGAGACTGAAACTGTTTTGAGATAAAAGGAAGAAGGGGAAACTGAAAAGCCAAACTGCTACTTAAAACATTTCAGTTATTTAGTATCAAATCAGGAACCAAAGTGCACCGATTTTCAATTTACTGTCGAGTCCAAAGTGCAAACGACTATTTTTGTTTCGTTTTTTACCAACGAGAGCGGTAACACAGAGAAAAATTCAAACTCGAAAAACGTGAACCTCTCTAGCGGTTACCTTTACTACTTCAATTTTTCTTATTTTACTCAGGACTTGCCAAAAATATTTGATGCGGTTTTGAGTCTTACTTATATCTCAAAATTTTATTTCTCTTTCTCGTGTGTTAATGTAAATCGTAACTTCCTCATTAAAAGTAAAATAAAGTATACGCGATACAGAACTGATCGAGAAAAATTCGTCGACACTTTTGTGACACAAAATTCCTGAGAAGGCATTTGTTTGAGGGTAATCCTAAAAGAAATGCCTGCAGAGTGTCGGGGACACGAAGAAACTATGAGTGCGGCTGCACGCGACACTGTTTTGACTGGTGTTTCCCTCCTCTCAGACGAGTGCGTGAGCACCTTGCCGAGATGCTCGGTCTCGGATTGGCATTTGCAGAGAACGGAGCATCCAGCTGGGTGCAAACACCGAGTGTGAAGTTTGTACAGTTATTTTGTTCTTGAACTCAAAAGGTGTTGAACTGACTGAAATTCACTGCCAATTGACAGAATTGTATGGGGGATTGTGCACAGGTGTCTAAAATGTTCACAAGTGGTGTAGAGAGTTTACAGCTGGTCATACTGAAATTTGCAATGAACAAAGAATTGGGAGATTGCCAGTCTCCTAAAAGTCAGTGGCAAACTTTGAGTAAACCCTGTGTACTGGTCAGCAGATTGCCCTGAATGATCTCTGTGTTTTCCTATGGATTTCCAAAGCCAAATTTGTCAAGATTTTAATGGAAACATTTACAGAAGACAACAAATGACAAGTTTATTCTTCCCTCAAATTTCTTTGCCACTATGCAGACAAAAAGGGACAAAATTTTTGGATTCATAAGAAAATTTGGCAGCCAATATTGTCTGACATTTTTATTTTATTTCTGCAATGACCAGTTTTGACAGAGTCTAGGTGTCATCTTCAGATCTACAATGGACCGAGAGAAAACTTTACTGCGACGACCCACACGACTGTACAACTGGAATACTGATGGAGAACAATGTAATAACCAGATCTCGCAAAACTTTTTTTTATATACCCTCTGGAAATGATATTACTGTGAACGGGTCGTACAACCGTAATGAGTTCGTACCCCACTTATAAAACAAAGATGTCATATTGGCCTGCCAAATATGTAAAACAGAGTAAACAAAAAGTCCGTAGCTCCGACAGTTGCCCCGGAGGTGAGGCTCGCTTGTAGACGGATCCGTCACATCCACTGCGAACCGGAAAAGACCGAGTGGGCGTGCAGCACAAGTGTCGAGGGTAGTTACACGCTCGGTCGACAGGTGGTGTAAGTGAGCCATTATATCAATTATTAATTACTCTTTAAAACAAACAGTTGTAATTACCAGATACAGTGACACAGAAATGGTTATTATATCGTGGAAAAACTACCTATCAAACTACCTATCAAAACAACCGAGAGCATTTAAATGATGTCCCAACGTGTGCCAAAAATTGTCATTTCAAACCTGAATCGCTGAAACACTTAAGATCGTACGCTGCTACATTTACAGCTCGTTTATAAATGCAGATAAATTAATTTTCAAAGGTGACAATAAATACAGACGTAGCCCTACACTTACAGAATCATTCACACGAATACCGACACTTTCTAATGCAGACATTCTGAGTTAGTGTAGAGGGTACTTGCCAACTGGAATACCTTAGAAATGCACCTACAACATGCCAATATATACTTTGCATAAAGGGATGTATAATCTTTTAATTTTCAAATATTCTTGGGGAGGAGGACATTATAACATGCTCCAACTGTCAGCTGCTACTGTGAGGCACCTATGGATAGGAACTTACTTAGAAAGTAGTATAAAAGGTAGGCTGGACATTTTCAGACATTATTTTTATAAGTATTACATACATACAATTGTTTGAGACTATCAGGTGCAGGACTGCAACTTTCACTTACAAGAGGAAGCAAAATGCGGATGTGCTTATTTAAGAAAATCAGATATAGGAGTTTGCTCCCTCACCCCCCCCCCCCCCCCCCCTCCTGGATAAACACAGGAGCCAGGTAACATTAGCCTGGTTATACTAGGCTGGAAAAACCATGTAGGTGCACTGCATATTAAAATACAGCAGTAAGCAGCAGAATAAAAAAATGAAATACATCGTAACATGGTAACACATTGGAGTACATCACTAATTACCCTATGGGTAACCTCTAGCAAATCATCCACAATAGGGAAATGTACTTATAATCATTTATCTACTAGTGGCTAATATTGTGACAGAAAACACGAGAAGACTATCACATTTTTCATTACTGCTGCTTACTGTGGTATTTAAATATGCAGTGCATCTACATGGTTTTTTCAGCCAGGCTACCATTACCTGTCTCCTGTGTTTGTTTATCCAGGGAGGCATGCCCCTATACCTGATTTTCTTAAATAAGTACATCCGTATTTTGCGTCCTCTGGTAAGCCAAAGTTACACACAGTCTTAAATAATTGTGTGTATACAATACCTAAAAAACTGATGTACGAAAATGTCCAGCCTACCTTTTATACTACTTTCAAAGTATGTTCTTTTTATATTTGATAGGCCATTTGTCACAATAAGACATCTGTGATATCCTGTCCATAGGTGCTTCACACTAACAGCTGGCATTCTGAGCATATTGTAATGTTTTTTTTTTTTTTTCATTATTAAATTTATTTTTCCACAATATTAAAAAAAATGCATCCCTTTATCCAAAGTGTATATTGGCATGTCAGAGGTGTACTCCTATGGTATTCTGTCTGTTGCTGACATACAATTTTAATGTCTGTGTGACAAAGTGTCAGTAAATTCGTGTGGATGATCTTGTAAGTGCAGGCATTATACCTGTAAGTAGTGTCAGCTTTGAAAAGTTACTTTATCTGCCTTTACAAAGAAGCTGTAAATATAGTTGTGAACAGTCTAAATGTTTTGCCTATTCAGGTTTGAACTGACATTTTTTACCGTGTGTTGTGATATTATTTAAATGCTGTCATTGTTTTCACTTGAGGCATAACATAAGTTTCCATTATATAATAAATATTCCTTCATCAGTGCATCTAGAGAGTACAATTTTGTATTTCAAAAAATATTTAATAATCCGTGTAATGGCTCACTTACGCCACATGTGGACCGAGTGTGTAACCGTCCACTGACACTTTTGCTGCTTGCTCACTCAGTCTTTGCTGCTATGCAGTAACTATAACGGGTCCATTTATGAACTTGCCTCCACTCCAGGGCACACTGTTGGTGCTATTTACTTTTTATTTACTCTGTTTTATGTATTCTGCAAACTAATGTAGTACCTTTGTTTTGTAAGTGAAGTGTGCTCTCATCACATTTGTGTGACTTATTCCAAAATGTACGTAAAGAGTACCACCATACCTGATTATTATGTTGTTTTCCTGCAATATACTGGCTGTACAGTTGTGCAGATTGTAGTAATAATGTTTTCTTCTGCTTCATTGTAGATCCGAAGATGACAACTACACTCTGTCAAAACTGGTCATTATGGAAATTAAATAAAAATAAAAATATGACAACAAGCAATCATGACTGTCAAGTACTCTTGTTTACCAAATATCAGATTGCTCCCAGCAGGGAGTCCATCCTATATTTTTGGACTGAATTCTCAAGGGTGAAGAACATAACTGCACTTCACATGTGAGTTCAAATGACAACATGAAGGTGGCAGCATTCTTCTTCACCTGAGCCACGAAGATGAAACAGAGTCGGCCAATAAATTTGTGGCAACTGTGTTTCGGGATCAAAATGGGATATTGTCAGCTGACTTTATGCCACTGGGACGATAATAGACACTGACAGGCACTGTGAAACACTGAGAAACCTCATACGGGCAATTCAGAACTGGAAAAGAATGAATACTGAGAGGCGGTGTAAGTATTCTCAGTGAAACACTTGTCTACCCGCCATCTGTCAAACTGTCTCTCTTCTGGAAAAGGCCGAATGGAATGTCATCCATAGTCCAAACTTGACACACAGTGACTGCTACCTGTTTTCTAAGTTGAAAACACATTTGACAGGATTCAGCTCCAACAAGAAGGTGAAAGATGGAGAATAATTCCTGCTCCTACCCAAGACTGAACCCCAAACCTCCACAGCTAGAGTCTAGCACTCTAACCACAAGACCTTGTAATGATACAGCCCCCCCCCCCCCCCCCCCCAAAATTCATATGAAATGTCTGATACCACCTTTTTTTTATTTTATTTTTTATGCATCTGGATAGTTATCGGATAATTCAGTGCTTCCTAAGGCCTTGTACGTATGTCTTTATATACATCATTCTGCCATATTTGATAAACTTGGTATTCATTGTGAAGTTGTATGAGATGTTCTAGAAGATCGTGCGTTGTCATCACTATCAAGAGATTGTAGTCATTAACACAATTACGTACAAATGCTGGATTGAATGTATAATAAAGAAATTAAAGGGATAAATATTTTGCAGAAAATATTAAAATGCTGTGGAAGTGTTGGCATACGTGTCTGGCGCCTCTACTTACCATAATTACAATCGAGTAACGAGTTAACACAAAGAACCTCATCATCTTGAGAAACGGCTTGAAAGTTATTGGCAAGCAATATATTTTCAATTGTTATTTATTTTTATGTCTTCGTTTGCAATTAATAGTCCTTGTAATTACATTTCTAGTTAACTCTCCAATTGTTTACAACTCACAGTTTTGGAATTTCAGAATTTGAGGCTTTATTTGTAACTTTCTCATATGCAATCGGATAAAACACAAGATTTGTAATACTTTTACATGTTAGTAATCAAATCCAAAGTGTAATTAATTACGTAACTAAAATAATATGAGAGACATTATTGTAATTAAAGTTCAGAATGATTTTTTTATGGAAAACTAAAGATATTACTAGAAAAGATTGTTATTCAAATATTGTATTTTATACCTTATTTGGCTGTAACATCAGTTTCTTTAAGTTTTGTAAATTTCAATTGTAACACGAAATTATACCAAATTAATAATGGAATGTTTTGTGAGCAATTGTTAAAATTCTATATAAGGAAAGCAGCGAGGCTGTGAGTCAGTCAGTCAGTTGTTGAGTTGTTGATGTCGAGTCTGCTTGAGAGTCTGTTTGTCAAAGTGATCAGCGATGTCTGTGAAGTGCTCTGTTTAAATGTGTCGAGAATGCAGTTCTGTTGTCAATTAATAATGAGAAGTTTCAAATTTATGTTCTTCCATCAAAATGAACTCCAGGAAAAAGTTAAGTAATTTTAAGTAAAGATCAAGAAGAATGTAGTATTGTTATAATTGGTGGAGTTGAGCTGGGATTTGATGACTGAAATTGGAAGTGTGTTTAATGAGTGATTGTTTCAGGCTATGTAAGAAACCAGTAGAAGAGAGAAATGATGACAGCTTTTGTCCAGATAATTATTTGCGGCGACAGTCTATGGTAAAACCGAAGAAAAAAAAAAATCATCGTCTGCTGTGGGAAGATCACAAATCACCTGTCGAATATCACTACCTGATGATAATGGACCAAATTCTCAGACTGCGCCGCTGGAATTCATATGAGTAACAGTTTATTTTCTTAATTACTGTTTTTGTGAAAGTGACGAACATTTGTGTGGGAAGTTTTTTTTTTTTTACTATGGCTGATAAAAAGTGTGTAGGTGGTGAACCAAATGGAAAACACTTTGGACCTAGGATCAAGTATCAGTGAACAAAGTGTAGATCGAGGTTTTGATGGAGAGGGTTCCTGTCACCACAAGTACTCCAATTACACAGGGAAAAGTAGGCAGAGATAATTTATTAATGTTAATAATGCAGCATCTGAAAGAAGCAGAGGAACAAATGGGACAGATTAGGCAAGATACTGGTCAGCAAGGTCTACAGCTGAATCAGGAATTCAGTGAACAAATGGCAGAATTAAAGACTACTGTTACTGAAAATACTAATCAGATAAGGGAAATCCAGGAGGGTTTGGCAGCACTAAAAATTACTTTTGAGACAGGGGAGGGTGAACTCAATGCTCGTGTAGGAGCAGTGGAGGAATGGGTTGATGTATTAGAAACTAATTTCACACAAGAGTTGTCCAAAAATGAGGAAAGATTCAAAAAACTAGATAAACATGTAGGAGTAGAAAATTCTAAACTAAGTAGAGGTTGTTCAGACTAGGAGAATCTTAGAAGAAAAAGTAGAAGCTTACAAAAGGAACTCTGAGCTAAAAACTTATAGACATTTCCAATCAAATAAGTAATGTAGGTCTAAAGTGTGATGAAAAATAGATTTATGTAAAAATAATGTTGTAGATTTAAGTAAGAAAGTTGTAGAATTACAAGAGGGTGTAGCCCAAAGAAATTTTCTTAGCAATTTTAACTGTGTAGCAGATGGGAAATTGCATCCTGTTGATTTTTTACAGCATTGTCAGGATAATTTTAGTAATGACATGACAGACAATGTTAAAATTAAATTTGTTAAGTGATTTTTGGATGGAGAAGAAATCTTATGGCCCGATCAGAATGTAAATTCTACCATGTCATATGACGAATTTGAGAGAAAGTTCTTAAATAAGTTTTGGTCAGAATCTGAGCAAGATAGGATTAAAAGTGAGTTTTTGAATGGTAGAGTGTATAGGGAAGGTGATTGTAGCTTGAAGTGTTTTTGTGAATGCCAATTGAGGAAATTAGTACACTTAGACAACCTTTTGACGGACTAATACAAATAGATTTTTTAGGGAAGTAGACTGTATCACAAAAAAATGTGATGCAGAATTAAATTGCAAATACACACTAAGATTGTACACCAGAATGTACAGTCATTAACAAACAATGTTGATGAAATAAATATATTCCTCAATAGTGAATGGAAAGATGTTTCAGTGTTATGTTTTTGTGAGCGCTGGCTACAAAATGATTATTTTCAGTACTTAAAAATAATGCATTTCAACCTTGCAAACTGCTTTTGTAGAATGGAATCGAAACATGGAGGAACTTGTATATATGTAAGAGAAAGTATAGATTATATCTAAAAATAAAGATGATGAGACTTACCAAACAAAAGTGCTGGCGGTCAATAGATACACAAACAAACACAAACACACACACAAAATTCAAGCTTTCGCAACAAATGGTTGCTTCATCAGGACAGAGGGAATGAGAGGGAAAGACAAAAGGATGTGGGTTTTAAGGGAGAGGGTAAGGAGTCATTCCAATCCCGGGAGTGGAAAGACTTACCTTAGGGAGAAAAAAGGACAGGTATACACTCGCACACACACACATATCCATCCGCACATACACAGACACAAGCAGACATTTGTAAAGGCAAAGAGTTTGGGCAGAGATGTCAGTCGAGGCGGAAGTAAAGAGACAAAGAAGTTGTTGAAAGACAGGTGAGGTATGAGTGGCGGCAACTTGAAATTAGCAGAGGTTGAGGCCTGGCGGATAACGAGAAGAGAGGATATACTGAAGGGCAAATTCCCATCTCCGGAGTTCTGACAGATTGGTATTAGTGGGAAGTATCCAGATAACCCGGACGGTGTAACACTGTGCCGAGATATGCTGACCGTGCACCGAGGCATGTTTAGCCACAGGGTGATCCTCATTACCAACAAACACTGTCTGCCTGTGTCCATTCATGCGAATGGACAGTTTGTTGCCGGTCATTCCCACATAGAAAGCTTCACAGAGTAGGCAGGTCAGTTGGTAAATCACGTGGGTGCTCTCACACGTAGCTCTGCCTTTGATCGTGTACACCTTCCGGGTTACAGGACTGGAGTAGGTGGTGGTGGGAGGGTGCACGGGAGAGGTTTTACACCGGACTGGAGTAGGTGGTGGTGGGAGGGTGCACGGGACAGGTTTTACACCGGGGGCGGTTACAAGGGTAGGAGTCAGAGGGTAGGGAAGATGTTTTGGGGATTTCATAGGGATGAACTAAGAGGTTACGAAGGTTAGGTGGATGGCGGAAAGGCACTCTTGGTGGAGTGGGGAGAATTTCATGAAGGATGGTTCTCATTTCAAGGCAGGATTAGAGGAAGTCGTATCCCCGCTGGAGAGCCACATTCAGAGTCTGATCCAGTCCCGGAAAGTATCCTGTCACAAGTGGGGCACTTTTGTGGTTCTTCTGTGGGAGGTTCTGGGTTTGAAGGGATGAGGCAGTGGCTCTGGTTATTTGCTTCTGTACCAGGTCGGGAGGGTATTTGCGGGATGCGAAAGCTGTTTTCAGGTTGTTGGTGTAATGGTTCAGGGATTCCAGACTAGAGCAGATTCGTTTGCCATGAAGACCTAGGCTGTAGGGAAGGGACCGTTTGATGTGGAATGGGTAGCAGCTGTCATAATGGAGGTACTGTTGCTTGTTGGTGGGTTTGATGTGGACGGACGTGTGAAGCTGGCCATCGGACAGGTGGAGGTCAACGTCAAGGTAAGTGGCATGGGATTTAGAGTAGGACCAGGTGAATCTGATGGAACCAAAGGAGTTGAGGTTGGAGAGGAAATTCTGGAGTTCTACTTCACTGTGAGTCCAGATCGTGAAGATGTCATCAATAAATCTGTACCAAACTTTGGGTTTGCAGGCCTGGGTAACCAAGAAGGCTTCCTCTAAGCGACCCATGAATAGGTTGGCGTACGAGGGGGCCATCCTGGTACCCATGGCTATTCGCTTTAATTGTTGGTGTCTGATGTCTGGCCTTCAAAAGTGATGAAGTTGTGGGTCAGGACAAAGCTGGCTACCTAAAACCTCTTTCCTCATTACCAAACAGCCCTCGTCAAAGATTTACTGTCCTACACTCGTACTCTCTGCAGGAAATATCACTTTGCCATGAAGAAAAATGATCCTAATCCTACTCCTAATGATCCAGGTCCCCAAGACACTATCCAAATTGAACCCTGCCTGGAACAGTTCCGTCCTCCGTCACAGCGGGACCCACCTCCTCTTCCTCAAAATCACCCTCTTCAAACCTTCCAGGAATTTCTCACTTCCAGCCTTGCCTCTGAATCCTTCATAACAAACCTTAATCCTACTCCCAACATCACCACTGCTGAAGTCCAAGCTATCCGTGATCTGAAGGCTGACCGTTCCATCGTCGTTCTTCCAGCAGACAAGGGTTCCACGACAGTGGTACTTGATCGTCAGGACTATGTGGCTGAGGGACTGCGTCAGCTTTCAGACAACACCACATACAAAGTCTGCCAAGGTAATCCCATTCCTGATGTCCAGGTGGAGCTTCAAGGAATCCTCAGAACCTTAGGCCCCCTACAAATCCTTTCACCTGACTCCATCAACCTCCTGACCCCACTGACACCCCGCACTCCTACCTTCTACCTTCTTCCTAAAATTCACAAACCCAATCATCCCGGCAGCCCCATTGTAGTTGGTTACCAAGCCCACACAGAATTTATCTCTGCCTACGTAGATCAACACCTTCAACCCACTGCATGCAGTCTCCCATCCTTCATCAAAGACACCAACCACTTTCTCGAACGCCTGGAATCCTTACCCAGTCTGTTACCCCCGGAAACCATCCTTGTAACCATTGATGCCACTTCCTTATACACAAATATTCCACACGTCCAGAGCCTCGCTGCCATGGAGCACTTCCTTTCACGCCGATCACCTGCCACCCTACCTAAAACCTCTTACCTCATTACCTTAACCAGCTTCATCCTGACCCACAACTTCTTCACTTTTGAAAGTCAGACATACCAACAATTAAAGGGAACAGCCATGGGTACCAGGATGGTCCCCTTGTACCCCAACCTATTTATGGGTCGCTTAGAGGAAGCCTTCTTGGTTACCCAGGCCTGCAAACCCAAAGTTTGGTTCAGATTTATTGATGACATCTTCACGATCTGGACTCACAGTGAAGAAGAACTCCAGAATTTCCTCTCCAACCTCAACTCCTTTGGTTCCATCAGATTCACCTGGTCCTACTCTAAATCCCATGCCACTTACCTTGACGTTGACCTCCACCTGTCCAATGGCCAGCTTCACACGTCCGTCCACATCAAACCCACCAACAAGCAACAGTACCTCCATTATGACAGCTGCCACCCATTCCACATCAAACGGTCCCTTCCCTACAGCCTAAGTCTTCGTGGCAAATGAATCTGCGCCAGTCCAGAATCCCTGAACCATTACACCAACAACCTGAAAACAGCTTTCGCATCCCGCAACTACCCTCCCGACCTGGTACAGAAGCAAATAACCAGAGCCACTGCCTCGTCCCTTCAAACCCAGAGCCTCCTACAGAAGAACCCCAAAAGTGCCCCACTTGTGACAGGATACTTTCCGGGATTGGATCAGACTCTGAATGTGGCTCTCCAGCAGGGATACGACTTCCTCAAATCCTGCCCTGAAATGAGATCCATCCTTCACGAAATTCTCCCCGCTCCACCAAGAGTGTCTTTCCACCGTCCACCTAACCTTCGTAACCTCTTAGTTCATCCCTATGAAATCCCCAAAACACCTTCCCTACCCTCTGGCTCCTACCCTTGTAACCGCCCCCGGTGTAAAACCTGTCCTGTGCACCCCCCCACCACCACCTACTCCAGTCCTGTAACCCGGAAGGTGTACACGATCAAAGGCAGAGCCACGTGTGAGAGCACCCACGTGATTTACCAACTGACCTGCCTACTCTGTGAAGCTTTCTATGTGGGAATGACTGGCAACAAACTGTCCATTCACATGAATGGACACAGGCAGACAGTGTTTGTTGGTAATGAGGATCACCCTGTGGCTAAACATGCCTTGGTGCACGGCCAGCACATCTCGGCACAGTGTTACACCGTCCGGGATATCTGGATACTTCCCACTAACACCAACCTGTCAGAACTCCTCTCTTCTTGTTATCCGCCAGGCCTCAACCTCTGCTAATTTCAAGTTGCCGCCACTCATACCTCACCTGTCTTTCAACAACTTCTTTGTCTCTTTACTTCCGCCTCGACTGACATCTCTGCCCAAACTCTTTGCCTTTACAAATGTCTGCTTGTGTCTGTGTATGTGCGGATGGATATGTGTGTGTGTGCGAGTGTATACCTGTCCTTTTTTCTCCCTAAGGTAAGTCTTTCCGCTCTCGGGATTGGAATGACTCTTTACCCTCTCCCTTAAAACCCACATCCTTTTGTCTTTCCCTGTCCTTCCCTCTGTCCTGATGAAGCAACCGTTTGTTGCGAAAGCTTGAATTTTGTGTGTATGTTTGTGTATCTATCGACCTGCCAGTGCTTTTGTTTGGTAAGTCTCATCATCTTTGTTTTTAGATATATTTTTCCCACGTGGAATGTTTCCCTCTTCTTCTTCTTCTTTCGATTTCGGCCATCTTTGGACCACGTTCAACAATTCACTTGCCCGGCTTTTTGATCTTTTTTTCTCTCTTCCCAATATTTCCTCATCATTTTCGAGTGGTTCCTCCTCCGCTCTTCCGACCATTTCCTGTTATTATTCTTTAGTTTCGTTTCTTCTGGAAAACACTTAATTTCGTTCACTATTTGTCTAAACTTTTCCCTGTCCCTGATTGACTCACGGGTGACATTAAAATAGGCCAAATCCTTTTTCACCATCTGTATCCATTTATTGTTGGTTTTTTCGTTCCTGTTACTATGTTCAAACACTTTTCTTGTTAGTCTGTTTCCATCCATCCTCGACAGGTGACCATAAAACGTTAGTCTGCGTTTACGCATTGCCTCACTCACTTTCTCAATAGTTTTGTATATTTCCTTATTACTCTTTAGCTTGTACTCTTCTCCAATCTTTCTCGGTCCTAATATTTTTCTCTAAATTTTCCTTTCTTTCTTTTCCATGTTTTCTATTTCCCCCTTTTTGTTAAGAGTTAGGCACTCCGATGCATACAGGCATTCTGGTCTAATGACAGTTTTATAGTGTCTTAATTTAGCTTGAATCGAAATGTTTTTTTTGTTATATATGTCTTTGGTTTTTTGAAAAGCAAATTCCATTTTCCTTGCTCTCGCCTGGTTTGCACTCTTGTCTAAACCATTCACTTGAATTATTTCACCTAAATACTTAAATTTTTCTACTCTCTTAATATTGCCGTATTTAGTAATAAGATTTTTCCTGTTATTTCTATGATTAGACATATACACGGTTTTTTCAAATGAAATCTGCAGTCCAGCTCTGGCCGAAACTTCTTGTAGTTTCTCCAAGTAGTTCTGAGCTATTTCTTCGTTTTCTGTAATTATTGCCAGATCGTCTGCAAAAGCTAAACAGTCCACTTCTATTTTTTCTTTTTTTGTTCCAATTCTGATGTCATTCTTGGTGCCTTTGAGTTCTTCTTTCCATATTCTCAATATCTTTTCCAGTACGTAGTTGAAGAGGATTGGGGATAAACCATCACCTTGTCTAACACCTGTTTTAATTTCGAACTTCCTTGAAATTTCACCCATAAATTTAACTTTGGCCTTACTGTTTGTTAGCGTCTGTTTGATAATTTGAATTGTTTTCTTATCGACCCCAAATTCTTCCAATACTTTCAGTAATGTTTCTCTATCTACCGAGTCGTATGCTTTTTTGAAATCTACAAATACTATTGCAAATCTCTGGCCTCTTGAGATTCTGTAACGAATTAGTGTTTTCAGGTTAAATATTTGTTCAACACAGGATCTACCTTGTCTAAAACCTGCTTGATATTCACCTATTTTTTTATCCAGAACTGGCTCCACGATTTGAAGTAATTTCCTTGACAAAATTTTGTATCCTACTGGTAGTAGCGAGATCCCTCTATAATTATTAACATTCATCTTATTCCCCTTTTTGTGTAGTGGGTGTATCAGGGCACACTGCCAGTCTTCAGGAATTCTTTCTTCATCCCAGATCTTCTTAAACATATGTTCCAAAACTTGTGGGAGGTTGGTATCCATTATTTTTAGGATTTCTGGTACTATGGAGTCTTCACCTGGGGCTTTATTGTTTTTTAGACTGTGTATTATGTGTTTTATTTCTTCAGCGTCTGGAGGTTTTGACTCGGTATTAGTATTTCGGTGGTTTTCAAAACTCATTTTATCTTTGGGTGGTTCACAATTTAGTAGATTCTCGAAATATTTTGCTAATATTTCACAATTAGTCTTGTTTGTCAAACCTAGCTTGTTCTCTTCATCTTTAAAACATAAATTTGGGGATTGGTATTTGGTTAGCTGTTTTCTAAAAGTTTTGTAGAAATCTCTAGAATTATTTCTTTTAAAGTCTTCCTCAATCTGTTCTAGGTTATCCTGAAATTGTCTTCTTTTTTTATTACGGAAAAGCTTAGCTGTTTCTCTTCTCTGGATTTTAAAATTGTCAAGATCTTGAGGATCTTTTGTGGAGTTCCATTTCTGCCACAATTTCTGTCTCTTCTCCAGGTTCTCATCACATTCATTGTCCCACCATGGATGTCTTCTTACTCTTTTCACGAGACAATTTTCTTTTGCTATTTCAACTATTTCGTTTTTGATCTCCTCCCATCCCGCTTCCTTATTTATTGTGGATATGCCATCGCTATCTTTGTGCAATGCTCTTTGAAACCGTTGTTTAATTTCTTCATTTTTTAAAGTTTCTGTGTTATATTTTGGAATTTTGTAAAAGGTTTTCTTCTCTTTTCGAAATGGGAGTGGTCTGAATTTAATCGTAGTTAAATAGTGGTCTGAATCAACATCAAGGCTTTTCAGCACTTTAGTGTTTTGAATTTCTTCTTGACAATGAAGTGAGATAGCCACATGGTCAATCTGGAATTCTCCGAGAAGTGGATTTGGTGATCTCCATGTTTTAGTTTTTCGGCTCAGCTTTTTGAAATGTGTTGTCATTATTTTCAAGTTGAAATGCCTACATACCTCTATAAGCCTTTCTCCATTTTTTGAAGTTCTTTTGTGACCTGGGAAGAGGCCTACTGTTCCATGGTATTTTTTCTCCCTTCCTATTTGTGCGTTAAAATCGCCTACTAACATTTTTATGTTCTTCTTTGAGCATCTATCCAGTTCCATTTCAAGTATCTCCCAAAATTCTTCAACTTTCTCCGGGTTATTTTTGTTGTCCTGGTTTATGGGTGCATGGCAGTTGACTATAGAGTATCCTTTGTTTTTACATTTAATCTCAAGAGTGGATAGTCTCTCGGAACTCGAGTAGAAGTTAGTAACTGAATCTAAAATTGAGTGATGTACCAGAAATGCTGTTCCCAGGTATGGCATTTGTTTCATTAAGATTTTACCTGGTTTTCCTTTAAATAAACGATGGTTTTCAAAATCTAAAGCAGTTTCATCTAAAAACCTTGTTTCTTGCAATGCACATATTAAAATTTCTTTCTGGTTCAGCTTTTCAATCAATGATTTCAATTTTCCTACTTTAATTAGAGAGTTTACATTTAGGGTTGCAAACATAGTTGCTTTCTTAAATTTCAGTGTTGAGGGCTGCATACATGTTGGTTGGGGTCCTCCAAAATCCTTTGACCCCTTTGCATTGTTTCTACGAACAACGGAGGATTTGCCATTCGGTCTACCTCTTGGAGTAGTGTCTATCTTTGACGACGTTCCCATCATGCTTTGCAGTAATTGTTGGATAATAAATTGGGGGATCGGGTTGCCCCGAATCCGAAATTAAAACCAAGGTAGTAAGCCCTGGAGTTAGCTCTTCCGCTCTCTCTGCCGTTGGGAAATTGTTCCTCTTCCGCCATTGAGACCGTTGGCTGGGTTTCACCTAGTAACCCTAGGCAGGGGCCCTCTATTATATTGATATCAGAAAATATAGATTATAAGAGTATAGCACCTAGCCTACAATCTTTGTCGACTATTAGCTCCCCAACACATGTAACAAAAACTAGCGTCACTCTCCTCGATCAGGCATGTGTAAACATGGACAAGTGTACACCAGGAAACTTTGATACTGGTTATAGTGACCACCTTTCACAATTACTGACCATGCCTGTAAATCACATTTTGACCAGTATAGAAAACGTCATCCATAAAAGAATTTATAATAGGAAAAATATTGAATACTTCCAGTACCTAATCAGTGAACAATCTTGGAGAGAAGTATATGATACCTCTAGTACCAACGAAAAGATCAAAAATTTTTTGAACATTTTCAAGCATAACTTTGACATAGCCTTTCCACAAAGGAAAGTGATTTCCAAAAGCACAGATAGATTCAAAAACTGGATTACATCAGCTATTAGAGTATCTTGTAAAAGGAAGAGGGAACTTTTTCTGCAGTCAAAAACTCACAGCAATCCATAATTTATTAATTATTTCAAAAAATTCAAGTTAATTTTGAAACGGGTCATAAAAGAGGCAAAAATTAAGGAAAATGACAAATATATTATGAAGTCATCCAATAAAACTAAGTCCATGTGGAAAGCTGTGCAGAATCTTACGGGGAAAAAGACAACTTACAAAAATATTGTGATATCACATGATGGCAAGAATGTCACTGACCCTAGGTCAGTTGCAAACAGTATTCTTATTATGCAACTGTTGCTGGAAAATTAGTGAAGGAAAAATATGGAAATCCATGAACTTTCATCTATAGAAATAAATAATATATCCATGTTCCTCAGTCCAGTAAGCCAAACAGAGCTCCTAACTACCATTAATTCAGTGAAGAGTAAGTATTCAACTTGTATTGATGATATTCCAGATTATATTATAAAAATAACAGCAAGACAAATACTTTCACCTTTATTGGACATATGCAATTCATCCTTATCATGTGGTGTCTTCCCTCAGCAACTAAAAATGGCTAAAGTAATACCCCTATATAAAAAAGGTGATCATCAATGTATGGGTAACTCTAGGCCTGTGTCTCTATTGTCAGGGTTTCCGAAAATTATTGAAAAAGTTTTCCTTTCAAAACTAATTACATTCTTTGACAAGAATAATATTATTTCTGGATGTCAACGTGGCTTCAGATCACAGCAATCAATTGAAACAGCTACTTTCAGTCTGATAAACCATGTCTTAAATGCAGTGGACAACCACAGAAATATCTCCGGTTTATTCTTGGACCTAACAAAAGCTTTTGATGTGATTGATCATTCTATACTCCTGAGGAAGTAAGCCAAATCTTAAATGGAGCACTCATATCACATCCCTAACTTCAAAACTAGCAAAAATGAGCTATGTAGTAAGAATTCTCTGCAACAATACTAGTGTAGAAACAGTTAGGGCTGTATACTTTGCTCAGGTACATTCCATACTGTTGCTCGTGTACATCCAATACTGAAGTACGGTATCATTTTCTGGGGAAATGTACACCAGGCCATAACAATTTTCAGGAAACAAAATGCTATTATGGTATGGTATGGTATGGTGTAAGAGGTGTGCCAAATCAGTGGATTGAATCATATTTGGAATATCGCTCTCAGGTAACTGAAATTAAGTACACGGAAGGAAATGAACTCCAGGTACACCTTTCAGAACCATGTGGACTAAGCCAAGGTGTTCCACAGGGCTACATTTTAGGTCCCTTTCTTTTTTTGGTCTACATTAATGATTTCCCATCACATGTTAGGGTTTCTGTACCAGTACTGTTTGCAGATGACACCAGTCTATTGATTGAAGGGAATAAAGAAGAAAATCTTACCACATCTGCAAAAGATATTACAAAAAGAGTGTCTGAATGGTTTGCCAGAAACAGGCTAATAGTTAATCCCCAAAAAATGGTACTCATGAATTTCCACACTGATCAAAATAAAAATCAGGTACAACCTGTAATATGTATAGATAACCAAAACATTAATGCTGTCAATGAAACTAAATTTCTTGGGATTCATATCCAGGAGAATCTTAAATGGAGCACTCATATCACATTCCTAAATTCAAAACTAGCAAACATGAGCTATGTAGTAAGAATTCTCTGCAACAATACTAGTGTAGAAACAGTTAGGGCTGTATACGTTGCTCGTGTACATTCAATACTGTTGCTCGTGTACATTCAATACTGAAGTACGGTGTCATTTTCTGGGGAAATGTACAGCAGGTCATAACAATTTTCGGAAAACAGAAGGCTATTATAAGAATAATGAAACGAGTAAGCAGCAGAAAACCGTGCAAACCTTCTTTTTAACGATCTAAAGATCCTACCCCTTCCTTGCATTTATATACTGGAAGTAGTCATGCGAGTCAAAAAAAGCATACTAAGAAAAGAAAACCTTTTTCCTCAAAAAAAAAAAAAGTGTCCATGATTACAGTACCAGGTTAGACATTGACATACATGTTAATCATTGTAACACAACATTATGCCAAAAAGGTGTATATCATGCTGGAACAAAACTTTACAACAGATTACCAAGACATATAAAATCTCTTCCTGAACTACAAAGCTTTAAAAAGTCTGTGACAGCCTACCTTCTAAAAAACTGCTACTATTCAATCTCACAGTATCTTATGCAAGAAAAAATGTAATTTGTATCTTTAATTGTAGAAATAAGTTATAAATATATAGTATTTCAGAAATTTGTAATTATTAACTGTATAGATCCAATTTGTCATAAAAACTTAAATCATGTATGTTTGATGTTTGAAAAACCAATAGCTAAAAATGGTATTCTATCCAATACATGTACTGAAAAATACATTTATATGGATAAATAAATAAATAAAATAGATGCCTTAAAAAAGAGATAACTGAAAAGAGTACAGTGGGAATTGATCTACGGACCAGACGACTCTGTAGACCAGTTCTTGAGATATGTAGGTAAGTTGGATAGAGCCTTTGAGAGAAATGGGAGGTTAAGTAATGGCAGATTTGGCAATCAACCATCTGCGGGGTGGAATTAAAGCAGGAATCAAGGCAGGAGTAATAATGAAAATCAGAATAATATTAGTGGTTACAATAGAAGCGATAATAGATGGATCAATCATATTAATGGGAGAGGACATGACAACAGGGGAGACCTTGGGAGAACAGTACTCAGACAATTAGATAATCACCAATCAGGAGGAAGCAATTTAAACTGACGGATGCCCCACTGGGAGCCCGCCAGTTAGGGGTGAGAAATTTGTACCGAAATCAGGCTAAACACCACCGGCCTAGGGACATCAAAAATAAAAGACAGAGTAATCGAAGATATTGGAGTGGAAATGACAGAATTAATGTAAGAAGAGCACATCAGATTAGCAAATTACAGTTTGACAGTAACTTCTGCAAAAGTATGAATGAAAGTGTGGAAGATAGAAGTATTAACATCTGTAAGAATGTTGAAGAGGTTCCGTTAGAGGAAGCAACTATATCAAATCTATATAATCAGTGTGGTGAAGAAAATGTTGGTTCTGATAATAATCTTGATGAGTTTGGATTAAGTAAATTAATGGAGGGAGAATCTAACCCTGTTAAGCACTTAAGTGATTGTACCTGTACTAGTGTACTTGTCAACAATTCTGATCATCATTGTAAAGATGTTGTGGAAGTGTCTAGTATTAGAGATGATAGCATGTGTGGTAATATTGATAGTGAAAGTGTCAGTAGTAATGATGAATGGGAGGAAGAATTAGATAGCATGGTGTACATGGAGGTTAAAGAAGATTTAATTAATGATGAAGAAAATGATGTCAGTAGTATTTGTGAAGAATATGAGTATCATCAGATAAGGAACATGTGGACAGACATAATGATTTATATGTGATGCTAGAAACTTTATGGGATACTTACAAGGGTTATAGTGACAGTGGCAGAGTAAAAAAGGTCATCAAGATTATCTGTGAAGAACTACATTCCAACTGGGAAGGTAGAACCAATCAGCAGGTTTACAGTGAGATCAGTTCCGGGAAAAGTAGACAGTGTGTAAAAGAGGGACATGACATCGAGCAATCTTCTGATGTAGCTGTAAGTAAAATTCAGATAAGTAAGAGAAATTGTGCAGGCAAAAATAGTATAAATGACTTGGACTTTAGAGAGATTGAAGACGATTTGTTGCACGAAGAAGAGGAAAGCGGGAAGGAAAAAGTTTTAGATTGCTCATATGTACGTATAAAAGTTGCAAATTATGAGGGAGTTTGCCTCTTAGACACACGTAGTTCTGTTTGTGCCATTTCTGAAAAATTTAGAGACCAGATAAGACATAGTGCTGACTTTGAAGAATATCCTGTAATTGGAATCAAAATTAAGGGAGCAACTGGTAGGCACAGCACAGTTGTAAACAGGCAATTCACCATTAATGATGTACAATGTAACCGAGGATGTTTTGTAGTACTCGGCCTCAATGAAAATATTTTGTTCGGAATGAATTGGATATGAAGAGTAAATGCAGATTTTGACTGGAATAATAAAAAGTTAAGGCTTACCGACCCAAAGATAGATGTAACACATGTGACTGAACTAATCATCCAAAACTGTCTAGAAAACAATTTTCAAATTAGAAGAGTGATTTGTGCAAATGAAAAGATTGATGTTAACGAGGAACACAGTGAAGAAGAATGCAGTGAAGACAAGTATGCTGAATTAGTGGCTGGAAGTCTAGATGAAGAACAGACAGATCAATTAGGTAGTTTGTTGTGGGAATACAAAGATGTGTTTAGTGAGAAACCTGGGAAAGTGAAAACCTATGAATGTAGACTTAAACTAAAACCTCACAAACCATTTTTTGTCAAACCATATGAAGTAAGTGTTAAACAGCAAGAAAAAATGAGATAATGAAAATGCTCTCAGGAGGACACACGTTTGTGTCAAGTGCGTGGTGAGCACCAGGTCTCCGAGCTATGTAACATTCTATTTTCTTCTTTTCGATTTTGGATGCTACATCTTTACTCATCTATAAACCTGTAATGAAGCTATCTCTTACTGAAAATACTATCCATTCTCTGTAGTATAAGTTTTCCGTATGTAATATGACTATCGAGTGACGTTATTTGAGGAATAATTTGAAAATTTAAACTGTGTACTAAATTTGAATTTCTCACAGCAATGATTGACTAATAACTTAAAAATGATTTTGTAATTCTTAAGATGTGTAAATAATGCTTCTTTAAGCATTTCAGACAATAGTTAACTACTATAATACAAATATAAGTAAAAAGGACATTTAAAAAACTAATTCATGAGTAATGAGTTGTGTATAAGATAATTTTCTAGATCCATATATGTGTGTATTTTACAGTGTGTAATAGTTATAAGTAAATTACTGTTAGCATTTTCATGACAGAATAGAAGCTGGAAGGATATAAGATAATGGAGATTATTGTAGTTATGGTCTGTAGAGCATGTATTTGATTTGTGGGTGGCCTTTGAGAATTACAGGCATGGTCATGATTTTTGACTTTGCTAATGAGATGAACAAATGGACAATGGTAAAGATGTACATGTGTTACTATATGGACAAGTTGCAATGTGACAAAAGACATTTTGCGAAAAATTTGCTATTACAAGATGGTGTGATGATGAGCAGTCTGTGAGTTTGTTTGATATGATAAAAGGTTAAATGAGATCGGGGGGTGGGGGAGGGGGGGTATAGTGGAATATACTGAAATATTAATGAAAAAGAAAGGATACATATAATTCATTTTAGGTTCATTGACTTTAACCTGTATATAGGTTAGATGTATAGATGTATAATTTTGTGTGATATTGTTTGTAAATATGCTAATAGTGTGGTGTCACCGCCAGACACCACACTTGCTAGGTGGTAGCTTTTAAATCGGCCGCGGTCCGCTAGTATACGACGGACCCACGTGTCGTCACTGTCAGTAATTGCAGACCGAGCACCACCACACGGCAGGTCTAGAGAGACGTACTAGCACTCGCCCCAGTTGTACAGCCGACGTTGCTAGCCACGGTTCACTGAGAATTACACTCTCATTTGCCGAGACGATAGTTAGCATAGCCTTCAGCTACATTTGCTACGACCTAGCAAGGTGCCATATTCAATTGCTATAATACTTCTGTATCATCAAGAGCAATGTTCTACAAATGTGGATTAAAGTTAAGTATTCCAGAAGCTACGTACTTTTCTTTATAGCATTCATTACATATCCTGTTTCAGACCTCACGCCAGCCTGCATGAGCTTATAGCGTGCATTTCGGTCTCCTCCAACAAAACAGTGTTGGCACGTCTGCCGACACTTCAAATAGTATAGGGTAAAATGTTAATGCTTTTGATATAGTCATACATGATGTGACCTTAATTGTAACCTACACAAGTACATTGAGTACTGAGTTCATCCCTGTTCCTACCTAGAGAACTGCATCCTAGATCCTTACCTGACCTGGATGTGAAAATTAAAAAACTGTAAAACTAATAGTGGACTGTGCTATTGCAGTGTAGAGACTGCCAGAAAAAGAGGGGTTGCAGACACAAGATGGACAGCACAAAAGGACTGATGATTGTGAGCTGCCAATTCCTTAAGATGTGCAATGTGAACCAGTGGCTGGAGTGACAGCTAAGAAAAGAAAACATTTTTTATATTTTTTGTGTATATGTATTTAGCAACCATTCATACAAATAATACTTGTAAGAGTGGCTGAGGGCGTGGTGTAACGATACAGCCTTCCCCAAAATTCATATTAAATGTCTGATACCACCCTCCTTTTATATGCTTCCAGATAGTTATCAGACAATTCAGTGCTTCCTATGGCATTTTATGTGTGTCTTTATATATATCATTCTGTCCTATTTGATAAACTTGATATTCATTGTGAAGGTGTATGGAATGTTCTAGAAGATTGTGTGTTGTCATCATTATCCAGAGATTGTTGTCATTAACAAACTTACGTACAAATGCTGGATTGAATGTATAATAAAGAAATTGAAGGGATAAATATTTGGCAGAAAATATTAAAATGCTGTGGAAGTGTTGGCATACGTGTCTGGCGCCTCTACTTACCATAATTACAATCGAGTAACGAGTTAACACAAAGAACCTCATTACCTTGAGAAATGGCCTGAAAGTTATTAGCAAGCAATGTATTTTCAATTGTTATTTATTTTTATGTCTTCGTTTGCAATTAATAGTCCTTGTAATTACATTTCTAGTTAACTCTCCAACTGTTTACATCTCACAGTTTTGCAATTTCAGAACTTGAAGCTTTATTTATAACTTTCTCATATGCAGTCACATAAAACACAAGATTTGTAATACTTTTACATGTTAGTAATCAAATCCAAACTGTAATTAATTACATAACTAAAATAATATGAGAGACATTATTGTAATTAAGGTTCAGAATGCTTTTTTATGGAAAACTAAAGATATTACTAGAAAAGATTGTTATTCAAATATTGTATTTTATACTTTATTTGGCTGTAAATTTTAATTGTAACACTGAAATGATACAAAATTAATAATAGAATAATTTGTGAGCAATTGTTAAAATTCTATATAAGCGAAAGCAGTGAGGCTGTGGGTCTGTCAGTCAGTTGTTGAGTTGTTCATGTCGAGTCTGCTCGAGAGTCTGTTTGTCAAAGAGATCAGCGATGTCTGTGAAGTGCTTTGTTTAAATGTGTTGAGAATGCAGTTCTGTCGTCAATAAATAATGAGAAGTTCCAAATTTATGTTCTTTCATCAAAATGAACTCCAGGAAAAAGTTAAGTAATTTTAAGTAACGATCAAGAAGAATGTAGCACCATTACAACCTCTGCAGTCAAAGAATATACAGTTTAGTATTTCTAAAAAAATATAGAAGACTTTAGTTTTATGATTATCCTCATAGCAACCTGTATCTGGAAGTTTACTCTATGAAACTATGACACACTACCATTCATTTACAGCTACTGATTTCCATTTCCAAAGACGACATACACTGTACACCACTGAGAATGTGAACACGAAGTCACTCTCAAATGTGTTAATCCTTCCGCTGTCTGATGAAACTGATTTATGTGCATTACCTTATGTTACAACAAGCATGTTATCTAATATAACATTTGCATTGCCATATGAGGTACCTTCACGAAATGTTTTACAAAAGATGAAAAGTGAGACTACTTTCTCTGCTCCTCACTGCTTAGCTCCAGAGCTCAGCCATTAGACTAGGATACTCTCTCATTTACTCTCGAAGGAACAAAACTCACGTTGGTGAACTTGCTGTAGGCCTTCCTGCACTCATCTTCTGAGATGCCGTAGCTGGTGTAGACACTGATGAACTCGTCCAGGTCGATGGTTCCGTCACCTGTCGAAAGGAAAAAGCGAATACTGCAAGCTGCGAAGGAGTACTTTTCACAGAGCAAAGCAGATACAGTGACGAGCTATATGCACAAAGAAACAATGGTGTGAGATTACTTATTCTTTAGGCAGAGAGGTAAAAGCAATAACTTTCACTGTATTGCAAATTTGTAAGAGGTAGAAGGTATCTTATTTCCATAAATTGAAACTTCCTGGCAGATTAAAACTGTGTGCCCGACCGAGACTCGAACTCGAGACCTTTGCCTTTTGCGGGCAAGTGCTCTACCATCTGAGCTACTGAAGCATGACTCACGCCCGGTACTCACAGCTTTACTTCTGCCAGTATCTTGTCTCCTACCTTCCAAACTTTACAGAAGCTCTCCTGCGAACCTTGCAGAACTAGCACTCCTGAAAGAAAGGATATAGCGGAGACATGGCTTAGCCACAGTCTGTGGGATGTTTCCAGAATGAGATTTTCACTCTGCAGTGGAGTGTGCGCTGATATGAAACTTCCTGCAGATTAAAACTGTGTGCCCGACCGAGACTCGAACTCGGGACCTTTGTCTTTTGCGGGCAAGTGCTCTACCATCTGAGCGACCGAAGCACAACTCACGCCCGGTACTCACAGCTTTACTTCTGCCAGTATCTCGTCTCCTACCTTCCAAACTTTACAGAAGCTCTCCTGCGAACCTTGCAGAACTAGCACTCCTGAAAGAAAGGTTATAGCGGAGACATAGCTTAGCCACAGCCTTGGGGGATGTTTACAGAATGAGATTTTCACTCACAGCCCCAGGCTGTGGCTAAGCCATGTCTCTGCTATATCCTTTCTTTCAGGAGTGCTAGTTCTGCAAGGTTCGCAGGAGAGCTTCTGTAAAGTTTGGATGGTAGGAGACGAATTACTGGCAGAGGTAAAGCTGTGAGTACCGGGCGTGAGTTGTGCTTCGGTAGCTCAGATGGTAGAGCACTTGCCCACGAAAGGCAAAGGTCCCGAGTTCAAGTCTCGGTCGGGCACACAGTTTTAATCTGCCAGGAAGTTTCATATCAGCGCACACTCCGCTGCAGAGTGAAAATCTCATTCTGGAAATTTCCATAAATTGTTATACCTGTACTTATATTAAGAAATTATGAAGAAGACTCCACTACTGTGTGTGGTTCCTTTTTCTTTTTTCCCCCTCCTTTCCAATGTCCTGTCTCCAGCCAATGGTGAGACAAGACAGTTACACAGAGAACTGACCAAACTAGTTATAGACTATTATTATGATGAGGTCACCACTCCCAAAAACAGTTTTTAAAGCTACTGCCAACTGCTCCAGGGAAGAATCGATGTACCTCATCTGTTTGCATCTGGTGTAATCACATGGTCAAATGTGAAATCATTTTTCAGTGTGTCTGTGCATTGTGTATCTGAGGCAAGACACAGGGGCCTGGTGAGTATTTACCTTGGTGGATGTGGAAAAGTGCCTAAAAACCTCATCCGGGCTGGTCAGCATACCGTCTCCTATGGTTAATCCACAGGCAGATTCGATGTGGGGCTGGCCACTTCCCCGTGACTCAGAAGTGGCAATTTAATGTCTGGGTGGTTCAAAATGGCTCTGAGCACTATGGGACTTAACATCTGAGGTCATCAGTCCCCTAGCACTTAGAACTACTTAAACCTAATTAACCTAAGGACATCACACACATCCGTGCCTGAGGCAGGATTCGAACCTGCGACCGTAGCAGTCGCACGGTTCCGAACTGAAGTGCCTATAACTGCTAGGCCACCATGGTCGGCTGTCTGGGTGGGTTTTCTTACTCGTCACACATTTTATTCGTGAATATAAAAAATGGTACGACAGACTCAAAACCGGAAAAGGAATAACACACGGCCTATTGCCTTTCACTAGGTCTGTCTACCGTAGATATGAAAGACTTGACGGTGGAGATGACAGATGTAGACAAGGAAAGAGTAAGTGTAGGAAATCGGGAAATCTACTGCATCAAATTTGCTGATGACGTGATACTGCTTTGTATAAAACAATCTCTCTTCATAAAACACTATCCAGAGTAAATGAAAAATGAAAGAGTACAGTAGGAGAAATGACACAAAGAAAACTATGGTGACAAAAGTAAATGCTAAAGAAGGTATTAAAGTGAGATCTACAGAAACTCAAATCAAACAAATTGCACAATACAGATGTTTGAGGAGCATGTTAGTTGATAACTGGGCAGTGAAAAGAAACAAGATGGAGAATTGCAGTAGCAAAGCAAGCTTCCAAGAAGGAAGAAGTGCTGGTTATGCAGCAACTTAGCATTGGGGTTAAGAAAAAGCTCGGTCGAATGCTTCGTGTGCAGTGAAAGCTGCAGAGCAAAGAAGGAAGAGAAAACTGAAGTGGCGGTAATTTTTAAGTCAATTAAAAGATGCCCTCTCTGGTCACTAGATAGTGATAATATCTGATCTGGCAATAAAAGACAGTGAGGCCATAGACGAGGAGTCGAGCATGCACCGATTAGGCAGTAGCCGTTTGTCGGTGTTGAGATCTGAAAGAGACCAGATGCATATACACTCCTGGAAATTGAAATAAGAACACCGTGAATTCATTGTCCCAGGAAGGGGAAACTTTATTGACACATTCCTGGGGTCAGATACATCACATGATCACACTGACAGAACCACAGGCACATAGACACAGGCAACAGAGCATGCACAATGTCGGCACTAGTACAGTGTATATCCACCTTTCGCAGCAATGCAGGCTGCTATTCTCCCATGGAGACGATCATAGAGATGCTGTATGTAGTCCTGTGGAACGGCTTGCCATGCCATTTCCACCTGGCGCCTCAGTTGGACCAGCGTTCGTGCTGGACGTGCAGACCGCGTGAGACGACGCTTCATCCAGTCCCAAACATGCTCAATGGGGGACAGATCCGGAGATCTTGCTGGCCAGGGTAGTTGACTTACACCTTCTAGAGCACGTTGGGTGGCACAGGATACATGCGGACGTGCACTGTCCTGTTGGAACAGCAAGTTCCCTTGCCGGTCTAGGAATGGTAGAAAGATGGGTTCGATGACGGTTTGGATGTACCGTGCACTGTTCAGTGTCCCCTCGACGATCACCAGTGGTGTACGGCCAGTGTAGGAGATCGCTTCCCACACCATGATGCCGGGTGTTGGACCTGTGTGCCTCGGTCGTATGCAGTCCTGATTCTGGCGCTCACCTGCACGGCGCCAAACACGCATACGACCATCATTGGCACCAAGGCAAAAGCGACTCTCATCGCTGAAGACGACACGTCTTCATTCGTCCCTCCATTCACACCTGTCGCGACACCACTGGAGGCAGGCTGCACGATGTTGGGGCGTGAGCAGAAGACGGCCTAACGGTGTGCGGGACCGTAGCCCAGCTTCATGGAGACGGTTGCGAATGGTCCTCGCCGATACCCCAGGAGCAACAGTGTCCCTAATTTGCTGGGAAGTGGCGTTGCGGTCCCCTACGGCACTGCGTAGGATCCTACGGTCTTGGCGTGCATCCGTGCGTCGCTGCAGTCCGGTCCCAGGTCGACGGGCACGTGCACCTTCCGCCGACCACTGGCGACAACATCGATGTACTGTGGAGACCTCACGCCCCACGTGTTGAGCAATTCGGCGGTACGTCCACCCGGCCTCCCGCATGCCCACTATACGCCCTCGCTCAAAGTCCGTCAACTGCACATACGGTTCACGTCCACGCTGTCGCGGCATGCTACCAGTGTTAAAGACTGCGATGGAGCTCCGTATGCCACGGCAAACTGGCTGACACTGACGGCGGCGGTGCACAAATGCTGCGCAGCTAGCGCCATTCGACGGCCAACACCGCGGTTCCTGGTGTGTCCGCTGTGCCGTGCGTGTGATCATTGCTTGTACAGCCCTCTCGCAGTGTCCGGAACAAGTATGGTGGGTCTGACACACCGGTGTCAATGTGTTCTTTTTTCCATTTCCAGGAGTGTAACAATTTGTGTAAGAAATGTACACACACCAAGTATTATTAATTATGTGAATGTATTATGTCTGGCCTGTGTGTGAAAATATACACAGGACAGTTTTAAAAAGTTGTTTGAATATTTATTTATTAGTTCACAAAAGTACATCGTAGCATACATTTGGACGGTCGTGAGGACCTGTGAGGACACCAGGAATAATGGAGGGAAACAGCAGTGTGACACCACAGTGTTGAAGAGATATAAGAAATCACTTGAAGAAGGAACATAAAACATTTTCAATTTTTATGTCTATATATTCATAATGAAATATTATTGTTCAATTTTTTCTTCATTAGCTACAGTGACCGGATAGCCGAAACCCCCATTTTATCCGATAATATAGTCCAGAATAATGTTAATAAATCATTTAACCCTTTAAATAACATTTCCCTTATCATTTCCAAATCCTTCTCCTATAATTTTGCACTAAAGCAGTCAAGATGTGGGTCTGGAGAAGAATGGAGAAAATAAAATCGATGGATAAAAAGAACAGTGAATTACTGCAAAGGGTAAAGGTACAAAAAAACTCTCTTAAACCTGGTTAAGAAAAGGGAAACAAACTGGGTGGGACATATATTGTAAGGAAAAGCAATTCTGACAACAGCTATTGAAGGCACAGAGGACATGTGGACAAAAATAATAAGGAGAAGAAAAATTGCTGGACGAAGTGAAAAAATGGAAGTTGTCTGTAGTGATTTGCTAACTTCAGTATATTATATTTTATGTGTCTAGTTGTTACGAGCAATCTTTGCCGTCACATTCGCACATTCGTCCACTGAACAGTTTTCTGCGTACTCACTACTGGGTCTGCCATACCGTGAGTAATTTATTCTGGCCGAGATCTTTGAGGCGAGTGAGAACTGAGGGTGCTGAGCTGCTACGTGGTTTTCAAGTTTTTTCTTCTCTGTTCCATTTGGGCTGTTCTGGAGTGGAGGTGTGGTTTTGCTTCTGTGTGGTGTGGCATGCTTTCAAGCAAAACTGCATTGAATTATACTGAGAAAGATGGAGAGCCATATCTAAAAGCAGCTATAGATTTTCATTCTTAAAATTCTACCCCCCCCCCTTTTTTTTTTTTTTTTTTTTTTTTTCCCCACAGAGAGTTACTCAAGCAGGATTAATAGCAGGGGGGCATTCCCAATTACGATTAATGTGGGGCAGCTTCCATTCTGTTTATGTGCTGTATCGGTTCATAATCGAGTTTAGTAAGGTGGTATTTCATTCACTAAAAAGGTTTTCTAAATTGTTTAATTCACAACTGGAGAATAAGTCTATATATGATTGTGTTGAGTGTTCCGTGTGATTCATATAATGTTAATCTTACTGTGCCGCATAAGAACACTTGTATTCATTGGGAAATAATTATCACAGATTAACATAAAATCTTTATTTCTATTTAATTCCTTTCATCAGTTTAATCAGATGAAGTATAGTTTTTCAAGATGGCAGCATTGAGCAGCCACGAGACTTTGCACTAGTGCCTCACATAGTAATAACGTGAGAGATATTTTTTATGCCTTCAGCTCATTCGCTGGTTTGATACCTTTTCTTCGTGACAGACAAACTGGACAGCCCCTGTAATGCTTTCTATTACCTTAATAATTTGTTTTCAGATTCCAGGAGATAAGTTTGCCTCAAGAATTCAAGACCGGCAGTTGTTTGGCATATTTATGAAATGTTTGGTGGAAGCACTGTATTACCACTTACAAGCAGTCCAGTATTAAGTAACGTAACTGAACCTACTACTTGCTACATGTATTGCTTAGTAGACATAATCTAGATCAGTGGTTCCCAATCTGGGGCTGATTACCCACTGAGGGATAAATTGAAATTTTCTTAGGGTAAAAAGAAAAGCGTTCAACTGTGTTTCAACCACAAAGCTACACTGTTTTAAAAGATCAGTACTATCATCACTATTTCATAACACTGTAATGCTGATTGCATAAGTTTCCAATACCTACCTTTTTTTCCAAATACTAGCACAAACACACGACACAATGTTCTGGAGGTCACAGCTTGTGAAATGAGTGAATAACAATATCTTCTGCACATAGTCCACCCACTAAACTTACAGTTTGTACCATATGTCACATATGCTTGAACATCCCTCGAAAATGACATCTGCATGTAGTAGTAGTAGTAGTAGCAGCAGTAGTAGTAGTTTTATTTATCTGTATATTTCTTTTACAAAGATACTGGACATGACTTGAACATACAACTTAAAAACAACAGAAATAATTCATATGTACAGATATTTCCATAGTTACAGATGTGTCTAGTATGGCAAGGATAGGACAGGCAGATGGCTGTGACTTTATACTAGGAACCATCCCAGCATTTACCTGAAGTAATTTAGAGAACTCTTGGAAAACCTAATCAGCATTGATGATTACGGATTGGAGCTTCCATTGTCCCAAACACAAGCCCGATCTGTTTAAAACAGTGCTACCTCGTTCAGTTTAACCTTAAAGTTAGTTCCTGCAATAGGCCAGATATTGCTCCAATAATCACTTCACAACAATAAATTAATTAATTGACAGTCCAACCTGACAATAATTTTGTAGTGACTACCCTCAATGTGGATCGGTAGTCTTCCTTTCGCAGAAGGAGTTGTAGGTGAGGCAATGATGTACTGAGAATTACTTCATCGATCTATGGAAAAATATTGTCAGAAATATGCAGTACCAATACTCCCACTGTCTCATTATTTCACTGTTTAATGAAACACAAAAACAAATACCATTTGTCTCTTGTCATTTTAAAAATAAAACTGTTCAAAGAAAACACTTTTTCATACTCGAGCTTAGTTACACACTGATATTGATGGTGGAGGGTAGAGGGATAATACCTGACTACATTCTAAGAAAGGTTGGGAACCACTCATCTAGATGATGCTTATGGGATCCGAGGTTATGTTTAGTGTTGAGAAAGTTGCTAAGCTGGTAACAGTAAATCATTCCAGATGTGGAAGAATGCCTGTTGCGCTAAGTGCGAAAGTCTGCATCGAATATTACCCGAAGGATAGTCAGATCGCATGACAACATTATGCTTTGGGCTCGATTCAGTTAGCAAAAAATACTACAGGGTGGTGCACGAAATGTGTTACCAATTGTTTCTTTCACAATTTACGATGCACATTAGATATCCCGCTGGGATCTCTACAGCAGTACCAGCAGAGTTTGGAAAAACAAATGAGTTACGAAACGACATGTAATTCACGATACTTTCACTAGGAAATTAGTAAGTAGCAATGGCTGACAATGGAAGACTGACGACACAGCAACGATTGGCAATTGTGTTACTTTTTCGTGAAACGAAAAGCCTTGTTGTGACTCAGAGGCGTTTTTGACAACAGTTTAACACACGATGGGTCCCTTGCAAGAAGACCATCCACAGGTTGTACGATAAATTTGTACAGGAACGAAAACTATTGGAAGAGAAGCGACCTCGGCCTAAGTCTGTTTGTTCGCCGGAGAATATTGGAGCGGTACGAATTGCTGCACAGAGAAGCCCCGGGAAATCGTGTAGAAAGGCAGCAGTGCACCTGGGAATATCCAGACGCTCCGTTCAACGCATTCTTAAAAGTGAGCTCCGTATGTACCCATACGAGACGACCTGTGCACAGAAGCTCACTGAAGAACACGAGCAGCAGAGACTGCTGTTTGCTCAGTGGGCGGACGATAGGGAAGAAACTCTCAGCAACGTTTGGTTTTCAGACGAGGCATATTTTCATTTAGACGATGTGGTTAAAAAGCAAAATGTACGCTTTTAGGTCACTGAAAACTCACAAGCACTTTATGAACGACAACATAATGCTCCGAGGATCACAACGTGGGCAGCAATTTCCAGTCACGGACTTATCGGACCCTTTTTCTTTGAAGAAATAGTGAACAGTGAGCGTTATTTGAGCACGCTTCGCAATAGCTCCATTTCACAGCTTCTCGCTACTGCCTCGCCCTTCAACACGCAGTGGTTCGTGCAAGATGGAGCAAGGCCACATACTGCAAACACTGTGTTGGAGTTTTTACACGAGCATTTCGACATGCGGATCATTTCACTCAGGTTTCCAGGTCGCTTCAATGACGGGGGTACCCAAAGGAAAAATTTTTCCCGAAACGTCCACGTGATTTAATGGAGCTCAGAAGACGTATTCTTCAAGCTCGCAGTGAAATTACAGAAGACGTGTGCCGTAGGGTAATCACTAACTTCAGTGATCGTTAGAAGGAAGTTAGGAAACGAAATGGTGGACATATTGAGCATGTGCCGAGTTAGAACAAATCTCCACGGACAGCTCTTCATCGTAGTACATGTTCCTTTCAGATTGTATTGACAATAAAATTTATATTCAAAAACAAAATGGTAACACATTTCGTGCGGCGCCACCCTGTATTTTAATGAGGAATTTGCGAACACCATACGTACGGTCAATGCTGCCGACAAAAGAACAGGGATTTTGTTTCTCTGGGTTGCTTAACAAATACAATTTCTTTATTTAAGGAATAACGTTACCAATGTCCACTGAGCCTTTGATTTGTCTGGTATCAAATGTCTGAGTGAAAATAAAGTCATCAGCTAAGTTACAGTTTATTACCGAGTATTGCTAATTGTACTAATATCGCAGGATACTGTGCATTAAAAGTCATTTATTTTATTGGAATTGCAGTAATCAATGATTGTGTGTGGATTGTGGGAATGAATGGAGTTTCTCTACATTACTCTAAAGTAAAACATTTTGGGGATGTAATTCGAATTATTTAGGTGTGCTTCAACGAATAATAGTAAACTAGAAGAGTAAACTGTGCGGGAAATTAGAGGAAAATGCACTGTCAGCCTTATTGTGAATAACTGTGGAATATAAGTGAGTCCTGGAGTGTTGCAATAACAATAATCAATGATTGTATGTGCTTTGTGGGAATGAATGGAGTTTCTGTACATTATTCTAAAGCAGAACATTTTAAGGATGTTTCAACGAATAATAGTAAAATAGAAGAATAATCTGTGTGGGACTTTAAAGAAGAATGCATTGTCAGCTTTAATTATGAATAACTGTGGAATGTAAGTGAATCTGGGAGTGTAAAAGAATTTTTTTGGTTCTATATGTTAGTGGGTTTATTAGTTTTTTTATCATTTTTTTGTTATTTATTTACAACATGCTCCATTACAATATTTGTAATACTACATGTATGTAATTGTGTGTATGTGTGTGTAGCATAATGTTCAAATTGTATGATGATGATGAGGGAAGGGAGAGGGTGAAACCCGCTGCCAGCACACAGCCTACCCCTCGCGAATAGCACCGAGGGGGCTGCTAGGCTTAATGTTCCCACCCAACAGAGGTCACTGTCAACAGAAACTGCAGAAAGGTTTTTATATTTAAACCAGGACATTGGTGCAAAGTCTGGTGACCTGGAGCTTCACACTACCACCTCTCCTCCCCTTACCAGCCAAATAATGGCAGTGAAAATTTTTTCCACCACCAGGATTCAAACTGTCTTACCCCCAGGTCGAGCGCTACCACACAAGCGCGCCTCGGTGATCTTGACCACAGAGGTGGGTCTACTAGTTTTGGTTAATGCTGTGGAACAGTTTTCATTTGTAACTCATATCTTAAGCATGGGCCAGTTTATACACTATCATTTACTGGAAATGTTAGAAGTGAAATGGGATAAGGTAGAACTTCCAGAAGAGTTTCTCGAATCTGTCGGAGAGTCAGCATTTTCTCATTTAAGCTCAGGTGCCTACTGACAATTACTTTATTTGCAAATACATATTTAGGGGATGCATGGATAGAAAATAACTGGTGTGAGATTTTTATGGTGTGAATTAACATACTTTTCCTTACACACTATGAGATGAAAAGTATCGGGACACCTGGCTGCAAATGACTTACAAGTTCGTGGTTCCTTCCATCAGTAATGCTGGAATTCAGTATGGTGTTGGCAGACTCTTAGCATCAATGACGTTTGTATTTCTTTTTGCCTGCTTCATTTACTGCATTTTTATATTTTCTCCTTTCATCAACTAAATTCAGTATCTCTTCTGCTACCCAAGGATTTCTACTAGCCCTCATCTTTTTACCTACTTGATCCTCTGCTGTCTTTACTATTTCATCCCTCAAAGCTACCCATTCTTCTTCTACTGTATTTCTTTCACCCATTCTTGTCAATTGTTCCCTAATGCTCTGCCTCAAACTCTCTACAACCTCTGGTTTTGTCAGTTTATCCAGATCCCATCTCCTCAAATTCCCACCTTTTTGCACTTTCTTCAGTTTTAATCTACAGTTCACAACCAATAGATTGTGGTCAGAGTCCACATCTGCCCCTGGAAATGTCTTAAAATTTAAAACCTGGTTCCTAAATCTCTGTCTTGCCATTATATAATCTATCTGAAACCTTCCAGTATCTCCAGGCGTCTTCCATGTATACAATGTTCTATCAGGATTCTTGAACTAAGTGTTAGCTATGATTAAGTTATGCTCTGTGCAAAATTCTACCAGGTGACTTCCTCTTTCATTCCTCACCCCCATTCCATTTTCACCTGCTACTTTTCTTTCTCTTCCTTTTCCTACTGTCGAATTCAACTCACCGATGACTATTAAATTTTTGTCTTGCTTCACTATCTGGATAATTTATTTTATCTCATCATACATTTCATCAATCTCTTTCGCATCTGCGGAGCTATTTGGCATATAAACTTGTACAACTGTGATAGGCATGGGCTTTGTACCTATCTTGGCCACAATAATGCGTTCACTATGCGTAGCTTACCTGCATTCCTAAGTTTTTATTCATTATTAAAACTACTCCTGCATTATCCCTATTTCATTTTGTATTTATAATCCTGTATTCACCTCACCAGAAGTCTTGCTCCTCCTGCCACCGAACTTCACTAATTCCCACTATATCTAACTGTAACCTATCCATTTCCCTTTTTAAATTTTGTAACCTACCTGCCAGATTAAGGGATCTGACATTCCACGCTCCGACCAGTAGGACGCTAGTTTTCTTTCTTCTGATAACAATGTCCACCTGAGTAGTCCCTGTCCGCAGATCCGAATGGGGGACTATTTTACCTCCGGAATATTTTACCCAAGAGGACGCCATCATCGTTTAACCATACAGTAAAGCTGCATGTCCTAGGGAAAAATTAAGCCTGTGGTTTCCCCTTGCTTTCAGCCGTTCGCAGTACCAGCACAGCAAGGCCGTTTTGGTTAGTGTTACAAGGCCAGATCAGTCAATCATCCAGACTGTTGCCCCTGCAACTACTGAAAAGGCTGCTGCCCCTCTTCAGGCACCACACGTTTTCTGGCCCCTCAACAGATACCCCTCCGTTGTGGTTGCACCTACGGTACGGCTATCTGTATCGCTGAGACACGCAAGCCTCCCCACCAACGGCAAGGTCCATGGTTCATGGGGGGGGGGGGGGGGGGGGGGTTAAGCAGTGATATTTATTGCTCTGTGTAAGCGATGTGTATGTATGGTCTGACAATGGAGTCAAGGTTTGAAATTTTATTTTTCTGAGTGAATAGTTGTTCAGCTGTTTAGACGAATTGATGTTTTTATTCCTGTGTATTTCGGCTTTACAGTTGAGTGTTTCTCGTGTGCCACGTGAATGTGATGCGAAGCATATCTTGCCCGACTCATCATTAACGGACTAATGTGAAGATGATTGTGAATGTGATGTGAAGGGAGACCAATGATTAATGAGAGTGATTTGGCCATAAAGGGTTGAGATTGCTCGAATAATAAAGGAGAACTGGAATCACTTGGAATCATATGTAGATGAACGTAAAATATTATTAGAGGGAGATCGGTGAAAACCACATTGCGATCTAGCGAAGAAGGACGAGATATTTGAATTTAGCTTAACGGTCTGGATTCACAAAAGCCAGTGTCAGCTGTGGACAGCCATTGTCACAGTGAAGTGTGCAGGTGATCACAAAAAGGGAAGTCGGTGTGACGGGAATCCGGGCTACAGCTTCTCAAGTTTGAAGGTTGGCGTCGGAATACTGACAGTGACAGAAATAAAAATACTGTGTACGTTGCAGGGGCACACACACACACATCCCTCAGCTGCAGCCCGGTGGGAGGATCGGAGGGAGCACAGAAGAGAAGAGGAAAAATAGCGCACGAGAAAGTTACCGATTGTCGTAGTCACGAGGTAGGACAAATTCTATTGTGAATCATTCTGGGAGTATCTATGCTGGAGCCACCGATTGAGATATTATAATATTGAAAGCATTTATAATCCTAAAGTAGATTATGTGACGTCACTGAAGTCCAGGAGAGAATGTGGCTGGAGCTGGGGAAGCACAGGCGACGTCCAGTGTCAGCTCTGCTTGTACGGCACAATAAGTTTTATTTTTGCTCGTCCTGAGTTTATAGTCCTAACCGACTGTACAGTTGTGCAGGAAGTCAATTTGATTGGTTTCGACAAAGTATAATTTGTATCTGTGACAGTCTAAACAGATTAATACAGTGGTGGGTGAAGAAAAAGCTGACACCGCCACCGAGAGTGACGCCAGTACGCAGGGCAGCCGCCTGTTCCCTCCCACGTCCACTGCCTCGCCTCCGTGTCGTAATTTTATTGTCACTGATGACCACTCGGTTGTAACGGTGGTTTAGATTATTTTTGTGACTTCGAGAATATCGGGTTATTAAGTGTCAGCATGTCCTAAACTACCCTGGCACTGTGGTTTCAAGTCCCACAAGGGCAGGACGCACACCGTAACAGAGCTGTGACCACTCTGAACGGTAAATTTGTACGCGAGTGACTTTTTCTTTAGTATCGGTAGTCTCTCGTTGAGAGAAAGAATTTGTAGCCACGTGAGCTACACTCGTGACTCGGTACAACGGCTGTAGCGACTGTACACGTGCGGGACACTGAGCCCCGACACCACATTAAGATTTTACCAGATTTATGTGTTATTCATTTACAGGTGTACCGACCTCTTCCAGACTGTTGTTATCTTCGAATAATTCACTGTCAAAATTTGTTCAGTCAAGTTCAACATACTAGTAGCTGCACTGCAGGTAAGATCAGGTAAATGTAAGAGGCCAAGGATATGCTGGTGTGGAATGAACAGGTAGGTCTGTTAGCCAGTCGAGTTATGCAGTGCTTCCTGATACAGACAGTTGTTTATGGTATGTTTTTGGTTAGAGTATGGACATCAGTTACTTTCTCTCAGTGGAAAACAATTTTTGTTTCAATTGGCACCAAAAAGTACAAATCAAATTAATGTCAGATACGAGAGGCAGGAACGGAGAATGTTTCGAGGGTACGGGTCAGGTGGTGAACTGTTAGAAATTGGGTCAGGAAGTAGCTCACGAATTAGGGTCTGTCCATTACAGGTCGATTATGTGTGACAACTGGAAATGTCTCCAGACTGTGGTGGTGAAAGAATAGTATCCGAGGTAAATGATGTGACTTTTTTGTTTGCGGTTTTGCCGAATATTGTAAATACGAGGTCACTCGAAGTTAATTTTTGTGTATTTATGAATTCCCTCTGAGGAGAGGTTTATGTGATGTCATAGTCTTTGCACTGATTTGGGGATTAACAAGAATATTTGAGGTTTGTTAGTTTTCCACTAAACGGAGGTTGTCTCAGTTGAAATTGGGCAGTGCTTTTATTTGCAGAACAACCACCACGTGCCACTGTAATACGAGGCAGAACTGTAATACTGTGCACCATGTTGGGCACTGTTCTCTGAGACGAAGCACTGGCCTGTGGAACATCATATTGCAGCAGTGCAGGAGTATATGCAGACACAGTCTATCACAGCTGCACGACTAAACTTTTGAGGCAGGTTTGCTCTTGGTCACAATAGTCCACTGCTACAGGTATCTAAATGATGTTAAGATGGAACTCTGAAGGACAGTAAAGCTGCAGGTCTTCCTCATTTGGTATGTACACTGGAAATTTTAACCACGTAGTGGCTGCGATCTCGTGTAGTTCTCGACCTTTGGCTCGATGGCAAACTTTCGCACCCGGGTTGGCAGATATCGGCATTCTCCGTATCCTGCACCGAGTCCTCCATTGCGGCGTGTACGAGGTCTGCGGCGTCAGTAAACTCACTGAAAGTGACAGCACGGTGACATTTCAGTTTTACAAAGAATTCCTGAGGCTTCTGCAAGTCGGAGAGAACACTGCGAAATTTCTGGATACGTACACAGACAGAACTGTCGGCACTGGGCTGCACGTTCCCTACGCGAACTGCTCGAGTGTCCTGTGTCTAGTGCAAAAGTGACAGTTTGCTGTGCCGTTTCCTCCGAGTGATATATTGTTCTGTATTTTTTTGAGACTGAGGGCCATACTGTAAAAGTAAATTCTGAACACTTGACACCCGTATTGCAAACATTTCTGCATCGTGAAGTCGACCCCTATTGCCACACACGGTGCCAGCACGATGGAACGACAACCTGTACTCTCCGTTGGAGTCCCAAATAAAATGTTTCCGGGCAGAGCCATTTCTCGTTTTGTTCACTGGATTTGACAACATCACTTTATTTTTTGTAGGGCTAAAAAGACAGTTTATGACCAATACCCAACCATTATCATGTTCTGGCATGCTATGTTATGTCTCCTGTATAGATTACTTGTATTATTCGGCACGGTGCAAACTTAGCGATGCAAGAAATAGTGAAACACACTAATGCTCCATAAAAAGATAATGTGCCTTTATCACAAAGTGAATATTTACAGTTTTCCCTGAATTATTGTTTTCCTGCCAGGTGTTCGGGTAGCACCCTGTACTCAGATCTGTTCTTGAGAGTATGAAGTATTTGCTGGTGTCAGGGGCACTGAGACCTAGTCACGGATTGAGGACAAATTTAGTTATTCCGGTACCCAAATAGAATACGACTGAGCCGCAATCTGTTGAAGGATGTCACTGGTGTCAGGTGTGAGCCAGCCTAGTATTTATGTAAAAGGGGAATCCAGTGAGATACTATTGATCATATTAGGATGAATGTTGTCTGCCTGCCCTTTAATTCTTTTCTAAATTTCTCCTAGGTTTCCTTCAGACCCAACAGCATGTGGGATGGGCTATACTCCTGCCTCACTCCATTCTCAACCACTCCTTCTCTCTCATGTTCTTCGTCTCGTATAATTGCAGTCTCGCTGTTGTAGGTGACATTTTGCTTTCTGCAATAACAGATGTGAGGTACCATCATATACTTCCCACTAATATGCAGAACTCACTTCGGGTAGAGCGACGGTTTTAACCTCGCATATTTCTGCACACTTTCGGAACAGAAAGCAAAGTAATATAGCAATGTTGCATACGACAAAATTAATGATGTCACTCGTTCTCTGATTGGTTCTTGCCATGGCAACTCTCCTGTAAACAAATTTCTGTCACTCACTTTGTTATGCTGATGTAGGTGTTATGCACAGAGTGAGCACGAACCTTTCCCTGTTCACAAAAATTTATTTCTAAGGAACTATGCTAGATACGGATATGTCATTTTTTGAAAACGGTAGCTTAACTCGTGACATTATATGTATGTTATGTTCTGGACACGAGTAAATAAATAAATAAACTCGTGATAATTCTATGGATTCACTTCTACATTTTCTCTGACAGCGTCTGACTTCTTTTCTCTCTCTCTCTCTCTCTCTCTCTCTCTCTCTCTCTCTCTCTCGCTACAGGCAGCCTAATTCAGGAGCACTGTTGTTCTACGCAAGAGAAAGCGCAACGTGTTTTGCATTTTCATGAAACACTCCTATTACAGTTCAGTGACAGTTTCTAAGTGCCTACGGTCCAGATCCTCTAGATGTGAAGACCATCAAAGAATGTTACAAAAAGTTTGAAGAGACTGGCAGGAGCGAGGAGCAGCAGACATTGACACCGCGCGCACAGCTTTTCGACACACTCTCCGCATATCAGTGCATCGTGTTTCCAAAGAAACAGATACGTGTAACTCAGAGCACTGTGGTGAAGATTTTACACAAAAGGCTGAATTTTCTGGGACACAAAATGGAAATCCTGCAACCTTTGCAGACAGGTGATAAGCCCAGATGTACCGAGTTTGCTAGGAATGTGCTGGAACAATTTAATCTTGCCAATAACTACCTTAATAGAGACTGTTTGTCCAATGTAGTGACTTTTCACATTTCCAGGAAAGTAAGCAATCGTGATGCCTGGCTTTGGAGATGGGAGAGCCCAAAAGTGAATGTGTAGTGTGGCTTAATGCACAACACAATTACTGGGCCATTCTTTTTCATTGAACCTACTATTAAGGTAACAGTTTATCTGGATGTTCTGGAACTTTACATTGCATGTGAGTTAAAGGAATTTCGGCCACGACTAGTGTTTCAACAAGGTGGCGCACTGCGTCACGGGGTGTGGCTCGTTCACAAGTTGTCGAGTCAATCCGTTCTGGTCATGATCCGACAGCATAGCCGCGTTCACCAGACATAACCCCTCGAGACTTTTTTGGTTGGGTTATTTTAAGGATAAAGCACCAGTTCATTAGTACCTACTCTTATGGCACAAATACGAGACGTTCGCAGAGGCAGTGACAGAACGTAAGCAGGAAAACGTGGAGAGAAATTGAGTCTCAGTGTTAGTACTGCAGGCAACTAACAGAGCAAATGCACAAGTGTTTCCGTAAAAAAGCTTTGAGAGTTAAGCTAAAATTTGCAACAAACTCCATACTTCCTTAGATATTTTTATCAGGTCAGGGAAAGACTTTATGCTCATCCTGTATTACTAATTTCTGGTAGCACGATTACAAATGTAAACAAAAAGGCTATTCTGGAGGAAACTTCTCTTTACAGGTCCTGGTGCTTTAGATCACACCATTCCGAATGCTATGCCGGCACGGGTGCCTACGTACTGCACTGTACTGTACCTGAGGAATCGACGTGCTGGAACATGAAGTCCCTGTAGCGGCTCTGCCACTCCAGCACAGAGTCGCCGCTCTTGGCGAAGTCTTCCCACATCTGCACCCACTCCGTCTCGCTCACCTGTGTACACCGGAAAGTCGTTAGGTTACTTGTAAACAAAAAGGAAAGGAAAAGATTAGGTTTTTTTTTCAGTTCATTAGAAAAGTTGGCTGCCACACATTTCTATTTCCAGGAGGTAGAACTAGCCACATTTCCAGACGACACGAGCACTGTAAGGAAGTGTTGCGCGAGACGTGCTGCACATGCGTGTTCACACGCGCTTCAGAGACCTGTCAAATGCCGAGCAGACATGAGAGTAGAATTAAAGCTACTGAAAGGAATTCCGTAAGAAGTGTATTAGGGAAAACAAGGTGAGACAGAGTGAAAAATGTAGATGTTACAAAGGTAATTTCAATAGAAGAGTTGAATGATAAGACTGAGGAGAGTACAATGGTTAGGTTAGGTTGTGCGTATAAAGAGAATGGAAGATGAAGAAAAAAGTCCAAGTTTGAGGGCAAGCGAGCAAGAGGGAGACCAGTTTGAAACAAAGGGATCTGAACCAGAACAAAACAGTTACACTGAATGATAGAATTAAGAAGAGTAGGTTACAATGGTTCGGACACGTAAAGAGAACAGAAGACGGAAAGACGAAGGCAACAAGAATTGTTGTGAAGCTGAGCAAAGATACATCTTCTTCTGTAGTGGTCAATCCGAGGATTGGTTTGCAACAGCTACAATGGCAGCTTGTCTCCATTCTGTGCATCTTTCAGCTTTTCTCTTCATTTCTCTATAGGTGTTACATCCCACAGCTTTCACAATTTGATCCACGTACCTCAGTCGTGGTCTTCCTGTCGGTCTTTTTCCCTCGACACATCCCTCTATGATTGCGTCCAGGAGTCCTTTATGTCTCAATAGATGGCCTGTAAATTGCACTCTTCTTTTAACAATGAAACTCCAGAAACTTCTCTTCTCACCTGCTCTTTCCAGAACCATTTCGTCTGTGACCTTGTCGGTACATTTTATTTTGCGCGTGCTTCTGTAGCACCACATTTCAAAAGAATTTAGCTTCTGGTCTTCCTCTGTCCCGAGAGTCCACGTCTCACACCCGTAGCGTGCCACACTCCACACATACGATTTCAAAAATCTTTTCCCGATTTCGAGGCTGATGCTCTTAGATGTTAAGATGTTTTTCTTCTTGTTAAAAGCAGCCTTTGCTTGAGCAATTCTACTTCTCACTTCTGCCTTGCTCCTTCCATCCCTGGTAATATTACTGCCCAGATAAGTAAATTTATCAACTTGTTGTTCAAGCAGTTCATTGCCTACATTAACTTGGACTTTCACTCGATCTTTCTTGTCGCGTGCCATTACTTTTGTTTTTGATTTATTAATTCTCATATTTTATTCTTCCCCCACAACTTTATCCATTCTGTTCAGTAGGACTAGAAGATCTTCTTCACTTTCAGCTAGGACAGCTATATCATTGGCGTATCTTATCGTATCTATTTGTTGGCCACGAGTTACTACACCTGTCTGTGAATTTTCCCTTACTTTTTTCAGCACCCCTTCAATGTATAGGTTAAAGATAACAGGGGATAGTGCGCAACCTTGTCGGACACCTTTCCGTATCTGCACCTCTTCTCGTTTTGTCCGTCCACGGATAACTGCTGTCTCGTTTTTGTACAGGTTCCAAGGGAAAGATACATCGACAGGAAAAATAGTAAATAATGTCTTCGGGAAAGTTACTGGCTGGTTTTGCTCGAGAGGCCTAGGTTTAGACTTTTGACAGAAAGAGAGAGAGAGGGAGGGACGGGCTCATCCAGTTTTGTCCCCTTTCTACTCCAAAAAATTGTCCCCTTCCTATTCCAAAAATCATGTAGTAGACCTGCTGAAGTGTTTAGGTTTTGCTACTTTTGCCAAAAGAATATTTGTTAAGTTTGGGGAGATGGAATCTAGTTAACATATTCTGCATATTTTCATTTACTGAAGTCTCATGTCATAATGTTCTGGGGTAACTTGTCACTTAGAAAAATACTGTTCATTATAAAAAAGAAAGTAATTAGGATTACGTCTATACGTACATATTGCAGGCATGTCTTTAAGTAACTGGGAATACTAACCACAGCTTCACAATAGATTTGAAATTTGTTACAAACACTCCATCTCATTCAAGTAAATGTAAGGCCATTTTCATTGCGCCATACGGGTTTCACCACTACTTTTTACTTGTGGAGCATCTTCAGTGGCAATTTGTGAACTTACTAATGCATATATGCTGCACTGCAGTTGCACTTAGATACTTTGTGCATCCGAGATGTCCGATTTTTGGCATTTTATGAACAGAGTTCAACTTAATACCTCAGTTCCACTGTTCACTGCATTTTGGTTTCGTTTTCTTACTGCACGTTTACACCCCACTCAGTCTACGAATCGCGTGCAATATACAGCAGTACGACTTCCTAGCTGTGACTCCCTATCTAAGTATTAAATTTTGTTCCACTTCGCTCTGTCGACAAGAACTTTACGATAGAATTTATACGAGGTCCAGTCACACTAATGTGACGACCACCTTTGTTCGACGTCAAATGCCTCGCAGGTGGCAGTACTAGCAGTGTACGGTATATAAAGTATATCGGAGGGACACTGGAAACAGAGTGATTTATCTCGTGTCCAGAAGGGCGTGATCATCGGCTTTCAGGCCACGGGTGGAAGCGTTTCTGAAATGGCTAGGTTTGTAAACTGTTTACAAAGGACTGTAGCCTCAGTTAAGAATTCCACGACGCACGGCAAAATTGCGCGATCCAAAACCGGCGCCCAGGGAACTGCGAAGCACCACGGGCCACAGATGACGGGGGCGAACGGAGGCTGTGGAGAAGTGTACGAGCCAGTAGATGCGCAACTATTGAGCGGCTGACTGACCCGGCGAACCGAGGGGCTGCCGACAGTGTGCCTCCGAGGACCGTAGTCGACGCGTACGGGCTCACACGGCGGGTGCCGAGGCTGGAATTTGCACTCCTGTACCGAAACTGGATGTGGCGACAGGTGAGCTTTCTGAGTGAATCGCGTTTTACGCTCTGTCAGACGGATGACCTGTGGCGTGGACAGCACGGATGTCCGGAAGCGGTCGCCTCGAGACAAGTGTCGTAACGGTCCAGCCCGGACCCGGGTGCTTTCGTCATTCTGGAAGACGCAGTGGCGCCTGTCTTCTGTGACCGTGTATACCCCTGCATGTAGTCCGTTTTTCCGGATTAAAACCTGACTGAGAATCTGCGGGACCACCTTAGTAAGATTGTTCACGTCGTGGATCCTCGGGCGAGAAAGCCGGCACCCGTGTCGGCACGGCTGCACGCTGCTGTCGCTACCTTCCTCGACCTCGGTGACCCTCTTCCTGCAGGTCTCGCAGTGGTGTGCGCTGCAAAACGTGGTTATTCGGGCTTTTAACAGGTGGTCACATTAATGTGACACGACATTGCAGTTATCCGGCGACCGTGAACCGCGACGAAATGTGAAGTGGAATGCTAGAGTTCCCATTTGTATTAACAAGTACTACAAATACGAAGACGAATGAAATGACACAATTTCAGAGACTTTACTGGTCTCATACAGACACGATTTTTACGTATACACACTGAAGCTGCGAGAGAAAATCTTTACCGAGGCCGGGAATCGAACCTGCGAACTGCCGTGCCGAGGTGCTGTGGTGGCTGGCGCAATTCCCTACTAAGTGGGAAACCCGGGTTCAATTCCCGGTGTCGGTACAAATTTTCACTCACCGATCTGTATACACAAAAATATGCAGACATTCACTCCCCGTAGGTTTTGCAATGCTTAGCATTTCAAAGCTTTGGCTGCAGAATTTGTGTGAAGTTGAAAGTAATAGTGGCCGTACACTCAACTCTACTAGGTGATTTTGCATTATTTATGAAATGATTGAACACATTATTAAGGTTTTCAGCTTAAATAGAGTGACATACCATAATATTAAGACTATATATTAATTTAAATATTTAGGGGTAAATTCTTCCACATCCATAATTGAGTACTGTGTCATTTCATTTAATCTAACTCTACTTCATAAAATTTACAACAGTTATGGAAGTCAGCATGACTGCTATAGACAATATTTCTAGTCACACATAGAGATTGCAAAACTATTATGTAAATACTTGGAGTTAAACTACAACACTAATAACTGAAAGAAGAACTGAGGATTAATCAATGAAAAACGAACTGTATTAGCAAACTGCAAAGATGTACACAACGCGCTTGAAATCAGTGAAAAATACAATACGGGGTGTATCCGAAAGACTCATCCGATTTGGCATGTCTATGTTTCTGACACTAATAAACATATAAAATGAATTTTGTTTTTTTAATAACAGGAAAGTGAAATAGCTTTTTTTCCCCATATGTTCTCACAGGTGTTCAGTGTACCCCTCTCGAGATGTACAGCTTATGTCAATGCAGTATTCAAATTTTTCCCACACTGCAGCAAGTATGTCTCGAGTTACAGCTTCCACAACTGCTGTTATGCGATGTCCTAGTCCATTCATTGTTGATGGTAACAGAGGCAGAGTCTCTTATAAACTCTCACAAGCAATAATCACATACAGCCAGATCTGGTGACCTCGGAGGCTAGTAATGTAAGGCCGTATCATTTGATCCAGTAGAACCAATCCATCATTTTGCAATCCTCCGATTTAAAAATTCCCGCACTTCCAGATGTCAGTCTGACGGTGCCCCATCTTCTTGGTAAATAAAGTCGTTCAAATCAGTCTCCAACTGTGGGAAAAGAAAGTTCTCGAGCATTTTGAGATATGTGCTTCCTGTAACAGTGTTCTTGGCAAACAAGAATCGACCGTACACCTTTTCACATGAAACTGCACAAAACACATTAAATTTTGGAGAGTAGCTCTCATGTTGTACAACTTCATGTAGTTGTTCCGTACCCATAGTGTAACATTATAACGGATCACCTTTCCAATTAAATGGAATGTTGCCTCATCACTAAACACTAAGTGTGGAAGAAAACTGGCATCCTCCATCTTGCCAAGAACGAAATTACAGAACTGAAGTTGGCGCACACTGCTGCTGCCTAGCAGCAACCGTGCAAACCTCGAGAGTTTTTTCTTTCCAACAGTACGTTGTTCATGCACTATCTCAAACAACATAATAGTTACGATTCTTTTAAAATCAGATGATTCTTTTTGATGCACCCCGTACATTCCATAAAATAAAGTTCCCAAGAAAAGCTTTTCAAAACAAGTTCAATAATTATATTTAGTTTTTTTTATTTGCTTTTTGGAAGTATTCATACAGATATTGAGATAAACTACCACTGCTGCTAAAGAGAACAATTCATCTTTCGTAGCAGAACTTTTTGATGCAGTAATACCGGTCGGAATCGCTTCGGAAATCACTCGTAAGTGATGGGGTCGAGGTGAGCGAGCAATTGCAGGTGATACATCGCTCGTGGCAGACGGATGCGATCTATCACCAGTGTGTGGGACCCTCGAGTTCTCCAAAAATTGACACCATTCACCGTAACGGGAGTACGTCACGACTCGAGGAGACGGACGGTATCGGACGCTCGAACTGACCCGTCGCTTCGACCAGATGTGCTCTGTGTAGGCACGTTTGACTGAAAGCAGCCGATGCAGATTCGTGTTGTAACAGAAGCATCCGGTCTGTACAAGAGCAGAGAGAGATCGACTATCTTAAATGCCTCAGTGACGTCTCTGAGAAGTCCAGAAACACAGGGTTTGGCACGAGACACGTACACTGTGTGGAGTTTTTGCTGTAGCCAGCCTACGGTAGCAGCTACAACCTACATCCCCCAGCTTCCAGCCTCCAACTTTCAGTGTTCAGCATTCATCTACCAGTTTTCGTGGTCCAGTTTTCAAACTCCAGCTTCTGCCTCTGGCTTTCAGCCTTCATCCTTCAGCTCTCGGGCTTCAGCCATTGCCTCCAGCTTTCAGCCTTCATCCTTCAGCTTTGAAGCTTCAGCCTCCAGCTTTCAGCCTTCATCCTTCAGCTCTCAGGCTTCAGCCTTTGCCTCGAGCTTTCAGCCTTCATCCTTCAGCCTCCACCTTCCACCTTCCAGCCTCCAGCTTTCAGCCTCCAGCACACCACCTTACCTGTCCATCTTTGTTGGCGTCGGCCCTCTGCTGGAGCCCCTCCCACACCTGCAGGAGGGTGTTGCGGGTCTTCTGCTGCCAGGCTTCAGCCACCACCCTCCAGTTTTCAGCCCCCAGCTTTCAGCCTCCAGCACACCACCTTACCTGTCCATCTTTGTTGGCGTCGGCCCTCTGCTGGAGCCCCTCCCACACCTGCAGCAGGGTGTTGCGGGTCTTCTGCTGCCAGGCTTCAGCCACCACCCTCCAGTTTTCAGCCCCCAGCTTTCAGCCTCCAGCACACTACCTTACCTGTCCATCTTTGTTGGCGTCGGCCCTCTGCTGGAGCCCCTCCCACACCTGCAGCAGGGTGTTGCGGGTCTTCTGCTGCCAGGCTTCAGCCACCACCCTCCAGTTTTCAGCCCCCAGCTTTCAGCCTCCAGCACACCACCTTACCTGTCCATCTTTGTTGGCGTCGGCCCTCTGCTGGAGCCCCTCCCACACCTGCAGCAGGGTGTTGCGGGTCTTCTGCTGCCAGGCTTCAGCCACCACCCTCCAGTTTTCAGCCCCCAGCTTTCAGCCTCCAGCACACCACCTTACCTGTCCATCTTTGTTGGCGTCGGCCCTCTGCTGGAGCCCCTCCCACACCTGCAGCAGGGTGTTGCGGGTCTTCTGCTGCCAGGCTTCAGCCACCACCCTCCAGTTTTCAGCCCCCAGCTTTCAGCCTCCAGCACACCACCTTACCTGTCCATCTTTGTTGGCATCGGCCCTCTGCTGGAGCCCCTCCCACACCTGCAGCAGGGTGTTGCGGGTCTTCTGCTGCCAGGCTTCAGCCACCACCCTCCAGTTTTCAGCACCCAGCTTTCAGCCTCCAGCACACCACCTTACCTGTCCATCTTTGTTGGCATCGGCCCTCTGCTGGAGCCCCTCCCACACCTGCAGCAGGGTGTTGCGGGTCTTCTGCTGCCAGGCTTCAGCCACCACCCTCCAGTTTTCAGCCCCCAGCTTTCAGCCTCCAGCACACCACCTTACCTGTCCATCTTTGTTGGCGTCGGCCCTCTGCTGGAGCCCCTCCCACACCTGCAGCAGGGTGTTGCGGGTCTTCTGCTGCCAGGCTTCAGCCACCACCCTCCAGTTTTCAGCCCCCAGCTTTCAGCCTCCAGCACACCACCTTACCTGTCCATCTTTGTTGGCGTCGGCCCTCTGCTGGAGCCCCTCCCACACCTGCAGCAGAGTGTTGCGGGTCTTCTGCTGCCAGGCTTCAGCCACCACCCTCCAGTTTTCAGCCCCCAGCTTTCAGCCTCCAGCACACCACCTTACCTGTCCATCTTTGTTGGCGTCGGCCCTCTGCTGGAACCCCTCCCACACCTGCAGCAGGGTGTTGCGGGTCTTCTGCTGCCAGGCTTCAGCCACCACCCTCCAGTTTTCAGCCCCCAGCTTTCAGCCTCCAGCACACCACCTTACCTGTCCATCTTTGTTGGCGTCGGCCCTCTGCTGGAGCCCCTCCCACACCTGCAGCAGGGTGTTGCGGGTCTTCTGCTGCCAGGCTTCAGCCACCACCCTCCAGTTTTCAGCCCCCAGCTTTCAGCCTCCAGCACACCACCTTACCTGTCCATCTTTGTTGGCGTCGGCCCTCTGCTGGAGCCCCTCCCACACCTGCAGCAGAGTGTTGCGGGTCTTCTGCTGCCAGGCTTCAGCCACCACCCTCCAGTTTTCAGCCCCCAGCTTTCAGCCTCCAGCACACCACCTTACCTGTCCATCTTTGTTGGCGTCGGCCCTCTGCTGGAACCCCTCCCACACCTGCAGCAGGGTGTTGCGGGTCTTCTGCTGCCAGGCTTCAGCCACCACCCTCCAGTTTTCAGCCCCCAGCTTTCAGCCTCCAGCACACCACCTTACCTGTCCATCTTTGTTGGCGTCGGCCCTCTGCTGGAGCCCCTCCCACACCTGCAGCAGGGTGTTGCGGGTCTTCTGCTGCTCGGCACTGCCCTCGGCCCAGCCACGGGTGCGGCAGATTTTCTGAAACACGGAGGAGCGACGTAAATGAATAAAAATAAAAATAAAAATAAAATGTTATGTCAGTCACACCCACCTGTCAAATAAATCTAATCTTTAAATAATAATAAGTCTTCTTTTCCGTTTTTTATTCTAAACCAAAACAAGTACACTGTCTGATATCTGAACGCACCTACGTAATATCGAAGTGACCCTCAAATGTGGTGGCAGGCAGACAAGCCACTATAAAAGGAGGCACGTAGTAGCGTGTTGTCAGTACAGCGGAACACGTCGGTCAGGAGGGCTCGGTGGTTTCGAACGTGGACTAGTCGTCGGATGTCACCGAGTAACAGACCCCTTCTAAAGTTGCACGAGTCGACTGTCGGTTACGTCACTGTGTGGTGGAAATGTGAAGAAACGACCACAGCTAAAGACAGACCTCACATACCACGGGGAGCACCAGCTGCTGCAGAGCCTGGCCGTAAAAAGTTGCGTAAAATCAGTGGAAGGAAACACTGCCGAGTTCCAAAGTGTTAGCAGCAGGACATTGACTCTGCATAGGGGCTTAAAATTGGTAGAAGCAAACCACACGTTGCTAAGCAATGCTCGATACGGTGTGACAAGTGACGCTTCTGGACAGTAGGCCACTGGAAACGAGTGATTCACACTGACGAACGACGCTACAGCGCGTAGCAGTTAGACGGGAGGTTGTAGGTTTGGCAGACGTTTGGAGAACAATACCTGCCACCGCGTACGGTGTCGACGGTGGAGTACAGAGGCGGTGGAGTTGTGGAGCGGGTGTACTTCTCGCGGTTACTGTGCGGTTCCTTTGCCGTGTGCCGAGACCTTGCCGCTGAGTTTCGGTATCGTTCGACCTTGTGCCTCTCTGGTGGAATTGCCGGTCGTGTGGAATGACTTTACCAGAGAGGCTCGCGGTGCGATGAAGTCCGCGAGGCAGCATACCTCGGTGAGCTGACGAGCCTTCGAGTTAGCAGCGGCTGGGGGAAGGCAGCGAGCGGGCCTACGTGCTGGGAGCTGGAGCTGGAGTGATAGCGTGGCCCCGCTGTAGTTGTGAGATGTTGCTCGGAAAGCTGTAATTTGGAAAGGATGATGACGACGTTTTGGTTGTGGGGCGCTCAACTGCTTATGAGGTGCAACAGGGATTAAAACTTTTAAGAAAATATTTCCTTACATTAAAAAATTATAAATCTAAATTTATGAAAGTTGTATTGCACTGCTCGGTTAGATATAAAGCAATATTTGTTAGGGGATGAAAGTTGCTATGGAAATATCTCCACAAGAGTTCAGCTATCAGAATTGCTGTTTGGTCAGAAGTACAAGGGCATTTCGAAAAGTAAAGATACAATGGCTCGCAGTCCTTAAATAGAACATTTACTTAGAAACCCCCCTTATCCAAACATCTGTCAAGTCGGTGCACAAGCTTTTGTATCCGACAGTCATAGAAGGTTGCCGCCTGTTGTCGGAATCACATTTCGACTACATCTTTGATCTCTTCGTCGTAGTGGAATGATTTTCCACAAGATGTGACTTCAGGTAACGGAAGCCGTGGACGTCAGTGGGCACAACGTCCCATTTGAATTGTTTGAGTAGTGCTTTGGTTACGAGAGCTGTGTGAGGCCGAGCATTGTCACGAAGCAAGTGGACTCCACTTGTCAGCATTCCCCTGCGTTTGTTTTGAATTGCTCTTCGAAGAAGTTTGAAAATCTGGCAATATGCAGCAGCATTAATTGTCGTTCCAGGAGGCATAAATTCCAACAGAGGAATGCCTTGTATGTCCAAAAAAAAAAAAAAAAAAGCCATGATTTTCTTCGCTGAAATCGACGTTTTGCATTTCTTGGCTTTTGGTGAATTCGAGTGGCGCCATTGCATTGATTGTTGCTCGGATTTAGGTGTACGGTGATAAACCCAGGTCTCGTCACCTGTCACAATGTCATCGAGGAACTCGTCACCTGCTTCAGCATAGCGTGTGAGGAAGTCGAGCGCAAAGTCCATCCTTTTCTTTTTGTGTTCTTTCGTTAACAGTTTTGGAACCCAGCGCGCACACAATTTCCTGTACTCTAACTTGACAGTCACAACGTCATAAAGAGTTGTCACTGACACGTCCGGTACGATCTGATGCAATTCTTTCAATGTGAGACGTCTATTCGCACGAATTGCTTCCTCCATTCTCCGAAGAAGGGCATCAGAGATCACAGATGGCCGACCTGTTCTTTGTTCGTCACGAACATCAGTCCTACCTTCACAGAAATGACGACACCATTTCGTTACATTTTGTCGATTCATAATGTTCCCATAAACAGAAACAATTTCTCACTTTTTGCATGAAGAAAACGTATGACGGAGCGCACTTGGCATTTGGCGGGATTCTGAAGCGGCGCAGCCATTTTAAACACGACCTACTCCAACGAGAAGCAACGTTCAACTGCCGATTGACCGCAAGGAGAAAGCTAACGGTTCAAGGTTAACACCAGTGTTGCCAACTTGCTCGCCAAAACTCTTCTGTTCCTCTGGCGTACAGTGTATCTTTACTTTCCGAAATACATTCGTACATTCGGAAAACACCATACTTACAAAACCTCAAGAAGCGTGAAAAATTTAGAAGGTGTCGCAGTTTGTGAGCAACATCAAAATTCGATTAAATAAAACCAAAAAAATCCCTACAGGCTTATTGGATCCATTTGTTCCATGTTAACAGAACATTTGGACCTCAGCAAAATTCGTGCCCAAATCGCTAACAACTGAGCAGAAGCAACTTCGGAGATCGCACAGTACGTGCTGGATACTGTGAACAATAATCCCAGCTTTCTCAGCATAGTGATTACTGGTGACGAGTCCCCCTCTCACGGGTACAATCGAGAAACATAGTTCCACTCGTCGGAACAGAAGCATATGTCATGGCTGAGACTCAAAAAAGCGAGTCATTTGTGCAGCAATGCGAAAGTCGTGCTGACCGCCTCTTTTACTGCAACGGCGTGGTCCGTCACCAGAATGCCCCATTGCGGGCAGTTGGCACCCACTCACCATCCTGAATTAATTCAGTTTTCTGGTCAAACACAACACGGCCGTGTTTTGTCAGCCTTCCTATTCCCCTGACCTAGCACTCACTGAATCCTGGCTTTCCCCTACTGTAAAAGACTCTGAAAGGGACCAGATTTCAGAACAGGGAAGATACCACACAGAATTCCGTGGAGCAGCTGCGAGAAACAGGCTTTCCAGCGATACCTCCAGCCGTGGCAAGTGAAACTCTTGTATCTGAATAAAGTCAGATACTTTAAGAATAGCCCTAGTAAATGCTCACACCTACCAGCTGATTTGTGCAGCTTTTCTGGGTCATTAGAGCATAACAGTTTTTACTCGGATTTGTGTTAACCTGTCCTCTCTCTCTCTCTCTCTCTCTCTCTCTCTCTCTCTCTCTCTCTCTGTGTGTGTGTGTGTGTGTGTGTGTGTGTGTGTGTGTGTGTGTTACTGTGGATCCCCAGGCGCAAGAATGTGGTATCCTTACTGCTTACCACAGGTTGATTATAACAGTGACCCTTAGCTGTTGCACACAGATAATTTCTGTTACTGTTTAATTGCTATTTATAATTAGCTCGTTCAATCGAAATTAGCGACTAATTTTTAAATATTCTGCGAATATACTCCTGAATGGAGTAAAAAGTTTTTAATTCAGTCTTAAGCTCATATAAATAAAATATAATTACCTCAATAGCGATTTCAAAATCCTTCTTTTCAATAGTACCACTCCTGTTGACATCTGAAAAAAAAAAAAAAAAAGCAGAATGAGATGATACATTCTCTATTTCTTGATAGGTGCATGAAAATTTATTCAGTACAAAGGCAAACTTTCACTTAGCCATGGTTTCTCTTTCTTTATGCCGGCCGGTGTGGCCGAGCGGTTCTAGGCCCTACAGTCTGGAACCGCGCGACAGCTACGGTCGCAGGTTCGAATCCTGCCTCGGGCATAGATGTGTGTGATGTCGTTAGGTTAGTTCGGTTTAAGTAGTTCTAAGTTCTAGGGCACTGATGATCTCAGAAGTTAAGTTCCATAGTGCTGAGAGCCATTTGAACCATTTCTTTCTTCATTTTCCCCCTTCGTGACACAATATGGAAATGTATATTTTAGAGCAGTTCTTTTTATTGTGCAAATATCCATATTGCGACTGAATAGTAAAACAAAATCTTTTAAGCGTTGTACATTATTTTAAATTAGGAAAAACAATACAGAATACTGAATAATCAACTAAAAAGATTAACTAATCAGGCTGGAGAGGAATGAATGAAAATCATCGTGAGGAGACTGAAAAGCAAAGTAAATTAGAAGCAATGTACAGAACAGTTAAGTACGTACGAAACAGAGATGGTAGAAACGATGGCAAATGGGGCATACTCTTTAAAATGAAAGTTGTCAACATGCACAGAAGACAACAAGCAACTGTGTCAGTAGTATGTCGAACTAAAATATCGATATTGGAATGTGTCAAAGTGGATCATGGACCAAAGACGTTGAGATACGAATTGGAGAAAGTCATTCACGATCTCAGGAAGAGCGTGCAGTCAAACTTGTAATAGATAATACAGAAAAAATTTAATTCCAATTTTGGCGGCCAGGTCAAATTCTGGAGCTGTGAATGCAAAAGATAAATGTTTCCATTCGTAATGGGTTAAGAACGGGATGTGGGCAGGAAAGTTCAACTAACTGCTGTTTAAACAATTGGTTCGATGTGAGCACCGGAGATGTACACGAGATGCTGTACAGCGCCGGACTTGCACCTGGCGCCCAAAATCGTAACTAATTTTTTTCGAACGCGCAAATCGATTCCACATTAACGTATTTTCTATCAAGTTTCTCTGCCATATCATAATTACAGTCCACACGGGACCTCTGTCAGTAGCCGACTTTAATTTTAGTTACCCAATTGTTATATTGAACAAGAAGAAATTATTCTATGTTGAGGAGTGTCACGCTACAGATCTGTTTTTATAAGCTTATCGTTACCCAAATTAAAACCAGCGTGCCCAAAATATGTAGTATATTTAGTCAAGAAAACGAGGTAGTCAGTGACCCTCTAATATAATTTTGTGATTGGATAATTTTGTGGTTCGATCAGTTCTTTTATATACCTGTCTTCCTCATATATTTCCATGCCAGGGGGAAACCTAAACTGAGGCAGTACTATTCCTCGTTTCTACAATAACCGATGTTCAGCACACTAGGTACAATCACGTGACCTCTGGACTGCATGAATGTCGGTGAAATTATACTACAGAACGAAAAGAAATAATGCACCACGAAGGAACTACGTAAATTGGTCACAAATTTATATTGTAAGGCATCGACAGTAAATGCAAAATTGGAAACTTTGGCTGCGGATGGATCAATTTGTGAGGCTGCACCGCAATTTCAGTGTACAATTGGCAGGGATAGTGGACAGGGCACATGTGGGACATGTCTTTGCGTGTACTCAGCTCGACAGTAACTGCGCCCCGCAGACAGTACAAGCAGACATCAGCATCCGAGACAGGAGGCGTAGCTGGGCTCAGGGAAGCCGGCCGCAGTATCGGCCAACTGCTCGACATTTGAACAGTGGCGATGCCACTATTCGCTGATGTTTATTTATTTCATGTTCCGTAGATATCGTATTGTGAGCACGTCACATTAGATGAACGAGTCAAACATACAAAACAACAAACATACAAAAAGATACAAAACAGTCTTCATTAAATATATAAAAAAAAGTTCTACATAACTGCATATAGTTAATAAAAAGTTTAGAGGAAAACAGATATTGTACATATAACAGCAGATTTCTTTGAGTGTTAATACAAAATTTCATGTTTTAATTTGGAGAAAAATTGCAAGCACATTTCTTTATTAACAAGATGGATAATTCTATCTAAATGCTATTTTCCTTTTTGCATCATAAAACTCTTCTAATGTATAAACAGACATATTTAACAAATATTCCTTTAGTTTTGATTTAAAAAGAGATTCATTTTCTCTTAAACATTTTATCTGGCCAGGGACATGGTTAAAAATTTTTGTTCCTGACCATTTGACACCTCTCTGAACAACTGTCAGGTTCTTAAGTTCACAATGAGGATTTTCTTTCCCTCTTGTATTATATTTGCGATAGTTCTTATTTGATGGAAATCGTGGAGGGTTCTTAATTACAAAACACATCAGCGAATATATGTACTGGGATACAGTGGTCATTATTTGCAACTTTTTGAAAAGGTTACAGCATGATGTCCTAGGGGGTACTCTGCACATAATTCTAATAGCCCTTTTCTGGGCCACAAAAATTTTCTTTGCCAAAGCTAAATTTCCACAGAAGATAATTCCGTGACACATAACGGAGCGAAAATACCCGTAGTATACGGACTTCATAGTGGTTAAATCTCCAATGGAAGACATCATTCTGATAGCATACATAGCCGAGCTCAATTTTTTTAGGGTCTGTTGTATATGGAAGGACCGGTTCATTTTGCTATCAATATGTACTCCAAGCAATTTAGACACATCCATTCTTTCTATTGGTTGATTTCCACATGTTACATTTATTTCTCTCACTTTTTTTGTTTTTGTATGGAACTGGATAAAATTCGTCTTACTTGAGTTTAGAGAGAGACCATTAACACTGAACCAGTTAATCACTTCAGAGAGTATGTTGTTAACTGACTCCTCGAAATTAACATCTGATTTTCCACTCACGAAGATGGTGGTATCGTCAGCAAAAAGAGTAAATTTGCAAGGCAGGCTTGCACACAATGGTAAATCATTTATAAACATAAAAAACAACAGTGGCCCCAGAATTGAGTCTTGAGGCACACCACAACTAATAGAAGTCCATTCAGACTGAGCGGAGGCATCCCTTGACTCATCTCAGCTGTTTAAAATTACTTTTTGTTTTTTTTTTTCCTGAAGATAAGATTGCAACCAGTTACCTGCGACACCCATTATTCCAAGCAGTTTGGCTTTCTGCCTGAGAATGCGGTGATCTACACAATCAAATGCCTTTGATAAGTCGCAGAAAACACCAATTCCTATCATTTTTTGATTTAGACATTCAAGTACTTCATTTGTAAGTGCATTCACTGCATCGTCAGTCGAACAGCCCCTTTGAAAGCCAAACTGGCTCTTGTCGATAAGTCTGTTCATTATGAGGCGTTCAGTAATTTTATTGTGCATTAATTTTTGTAGAATTTTAGAGAAGGCTGTTAACAGTGAAATAGGGCGGTAGTTCGTGAGCTCGGCAGGAATGGGTGAACACAGCGCCAAGAAGGGAGAGGCGACACAACAGCCCCATTCGTGGCCACGAGCGATCGATCCCACGTGGGACTGGTGCTTCAGCGAGCACAGGGTCCGGCAGGGGTCACAGTGGTGTCGGAGCGTCAGTGCCGAGTCCCACCTCAAACTGAGAACTGACGACTGTTCGATCTACACATCGAAGACACTACGACGAAAATAACAGAAACGTGCGAGAGTGCAATTAAAATTTAAGTGTCAGGATATCAGTGATAAGATTCGCTGATAACATTGCTATCCCCTGTGGATCCTTCTGTCGGCCACCAGATTCATCTCCTGCTGTAACCGAAAACTTGAGAGCAAATCTCAGTTCACTTGTATGTAAGTTCCTCAATAATATTGCAATGATTGGTGGAGACTTTCATCGTCCAACAATTTATTGGGAAAATTGCAGTTTTGTTAGTGGTGGGCGTGGTAAGCCATGTGAGACATTACTAAATGCCGGTTGGCATTGAGAAGGCCATTCTGTCTGAGATAGCTCATCATATTTGAGCTCGGACTGTATTCTAAGATTCTATGGCACATCGACGTCGAGGATACTGGACAGTAGTTTTGTGTGTCACTTCTGCTACCCTTCTTGTAAAGAGGCGTGACCTATGCCTTCTTCCGAGAACTGGGCGCGGTTTTTTGTAGTTAGAAGAGGGGCTAACTCGGTCGCAGATTCAGCGTAGAATCTGACAAGCATTCCGTCGGGGTCTGCAGCGTCGATCAGTTACAACGATTTCAGCTGCTGCTCCACACCACTGACACTAATACTTGTTATTTCATTCATCTGTTCAGTGGTACGAGAATTAAACTGTCGCAATTCTCCTGGATTTTCCTTTGTAAAAGAACATTTGGAAACATTTGGCTTTGCTACCCTCAGTTTCAGTTCCTCTCTTATTCGCTAGGGTCTGGACACCAACACTCGTGAATTGTTCGTACGGGAAAATCCCCCCTTCATCGCTACCTCGGAGATGCTGTGACCCATCGCTCGTGCGCCGACTGTAACACCACGTTCATAACCTGCCATTGTAGCAGCAGTAGTGCCTAGTATGCTGGCGTATCTGCCCAGATCACGTATACGTGATCTGGGGTATCTGTACGATCTGTTACAAAAATTTGGAAAGGGAAGACCAAGAGATGAATACACTAAGCAGATTCAGAAGGATGTAGGTTGCAGTAGGTACTGGGAGATTTAGAAGCTTGCACAGGATAGAGTAGCATGGAGAGCTGCATCAAACCAGTCTCTGGACTGAAGACTACAACAACAACAATTTGGTTTAGTTTTGTTTTGTTTTTCTTCTGTCAAGAAAAATGCATACTTCAGTTACTGGTGAGCGATTGGCTGCTGGACTTTTATCATATGCCTCCGCGATATTTTCAGATCGCAAGAAGGGACAGAGAGTAGAGAATAAGGAAGCAAGGAATATTACAAAATCATGTGATTAAGAAACAAGGCAGGAAAGTAAAACAAGATTAGCTTCCCGCTGCCTAGTATGCTGGCGTATCTGCCCAGATCACGTATACGTGATCTGGGGTATCTGTACGATCTGTTACAAAAATTTGGAAAGGGATGATCTCCACAGGTGTGATCCCTTTGTGCTCCTTGTAAAAAGCGTCCAAGATCTGAAGTATACAAGTCTCACTGTGAATACTCTCATATGAATGTAATAATGTAATACGACACACTGTACTACATCCATGTGAACATCACATTTCCACTGCAAGCTAGAACCAGTCGAAAAGCAGTCACAAATAACAATGTTTTAATTGGTTCGCCGTGATAAGAAAAAGCATTTCAATTGTTGCATGCGCTTTATCAGCATTAATAAAGTAATTATACAACAGGCCACACAAATGAAGAAAATGGTTGGTATTATTACGAAAGTTGGACTATGATTAGATATATTTGATTTGTTGAAATGTACTGCTGACAAAGGCAGATCTACTTTCATGACAATGTTCTTCGAACTCCAACTCACAAGGCACACATGGCTAGCTTGTGTAGTCCTGCCGCGCGCATTATCCTCCGATTCTCACAATACTCTGACCATTGTGTTGTGCGGCAGGTAAATTGTTTATTTTTCTCGATAACAACTATTTTATTCAGGATCAGACATTGTCAGTTTGGCAAGCCGTAGGTGAGTAACCAGTATCTGGCACGTGCCCATCATTCCGCCTGAAGGATCGCTCGTCGTTGTTTTAATACTGCTCAGATCAAGAGAAGGAATGAAATCCTTTGGTAAGTTTCCATTCCAGTAGCTCAGTGTTAAAAATACGATGGGTTACGGGGATTCCACCAAAATTCCAACAGAATTGGCTATCTATTTTTGTGTGAGTTGTTAACCTTTTCTCATTCGAAGAAGCATCACCGTTTGTGAGTAACGGCCACATTTCTCTTGGTGACTGGTTTAATTGTACTTCCTTTGTCACAGTGTAATTTGCCAAACTTATCTCACGGCAGCTATTGAGACAGAATTCCGAAACGGAGTGCCTCGTTAAACAAGTAATTGGCAATCACAGAGCTCAATAGCTTACGAAAAACCTCATAGTGTCGGTTTGCAGTAACATAAAAGAAGAAATTTCTTGATTATTTCGCTGGCTGTCGATGACTCCTAAAAAATTCACTGGAGTGAAATAAATAAAAAGGGAAGTATAAGTACTGACATATCGCCATAGATAAGAAAGTTCCGTGTGTTTAAGAATTGACAAAACACTCTCCTCCTTGTGTGCTGTCATTCGCCAAACTTTCGTTTCGATGTCTCGAGCGGTTTAGGAGATATGAGAAATGTTGCGAGTATTTTTATCTCGCGGGCGTGAGATCGGAAGTGAGCGCGCTACATGGGATCCATTTTCTCGAGATCGGCGGCAGATAGAGACCTCCTCCCAAGTCTAAACAAAAATTCAACATGATAGCTAAATTTCATGGTGTAATGCGCACCAAACGCAAAATCACAGCGACCCCTAATTTCCGTTGCAAAGTTTTTGAGTTTTGCGTAGTGTATTACTAAAATGTTTACATCACAATAAGAATGGTCATTAACGAGATGATGGGTACTTCGCCACGAAGCTGACATACAACGCTACAATTAAGGCAAAAATCAAATATTTTCAGTGAATAGTTTCCGTAAAATCGTTTGAGAAAGGTAACAGGTTGTGCGCGCTTCTGTTCTGTCAGCGCAGAGCGTCGCCAGTCGGCGCGTGCGAAGTACGGTGTTCGCGTCGCAATATGTGCTGCACCCGCGCGACTCGTGCGTGTCGCGCTGTAGTGTCGTGTCACGGCACACGTGCGCCTAGCCTCTACGGCACGGCGATACGCCGCTGATATTCTACGCCCCGTTTTCTTGCCCCTCACGGTACGTAATCCTGGACTTACATTTCAGCACAATAATGCCCGCCCGCGCCTAGCCTTACAGCACGGCGATACGTCGCTGATATTCTACGCCCCGTTTTCTTGCCCCTCACGGTACGTAATCCTGGACTTACATTTCAGCACAATAATGCCCGCCCGCGCCTAGCCTTACAGCACGGCGATACGTCGCTGATATTCTACGCCCCGTTTTCTTGCCCCTCACGGTACGTAATCCTGGACTTACATTTCAGCACAATAATGCCCGCCCGCGCCTAGCCTTACAGCACGGCGATACGTCGCTGATATTCTACGCCCCGTTTTCTTGCCCCTCACGGTACGTAATCCTGGACTTACATTTCAGCACAATAATGCCCGCCCGCGCCTAGCCTTACAGCACGGCGATACGTCGCTGATATTCTACGCCACGTTTTCTTGCCCCTCACGGTACGTAATCCTGGACTTACATTTCAGCACAATAATGCCCGCCCGCGCCTAGCCTTTACGGCACGGCGATACGCCGCTGATATTCTACGCCCCGTTTTCTTGCCCCTCACGGTACGTAATCCTGGACTTACATTTCAGCACAATAATGCCCGCCCGCGCCTAGCCTTACACCACGGCGATACGTCGCTGATATTCTACGCCCCGTTTTCTTGCCCCTCACGGTACGTAATCCTGGACTTACATTTCAGCACAATAATGCCCGCCCGCGCCTAGCCTTACAGCACGGCGATACGTCGCTGATATTCTACGCCCCGTTTTCTTGCCCCTCACGGTACGTAATCCTGGACTTACATTTCAGCACAATAATGCCCGCCCGCGCCTAGCCTTTACGGCACGGCGATACGCCGCTGATATTCTACGCCCCGTTTTCTTGCCCCTGACGGTACGTAATCCTGGACTTACATTTCAGCACAATAATGCCCGCCCGCGCCTAGCCTTACAGCACAGCGATACGTCGCTGATATTCTACGCCCCGTTTTCTTGCCCCTCACGGTACGTAATCCTGGACTTACATTTCAGCACAATAATGCCCGCCCGCGCCTAGCCTTACAGCACGGCGATACGTCGCTGATATTCTACGCCCCGTTTTCTTGCCCCTCACGGTACGTAATCCTGGACTTACATTTCAGCACAATAATGCCCGCCCGCGCCTAGCCTTACAGCACGGCGATACGTCGCTGATATTCTACGCCCCGTTTTCTTGCCCCTCACGGTACGTAATCCTGGACTTACATTTCAGCACAATAATGCCCGCCCGCGCCTAGCCTTTACGGCACGGCGATACGCCGCTGATATTCTACGCCCTGTTTTCTTGCCCCTCACGGTACGTAATCCTGGACTTACATTTCAGCACAATAATGCCCGCCCGCGCCTAGCCTTTACGGCACGGCGAGACGCCGCTGATATTCTACGCCCCGTTTTCTTGCCCCTCACGGTACGTAATCCTGGACTTACATTTCAGCACAATAATGCCCGCCCGCGCCTAGCCTTACAGCACGGCGATACGTCGCTGATATTCTACGCCCCGTTTTCTTGCCCCTCACGGTACGTAATCCTGGACTTACATTTCAGCACAATAATGCCCGCCCGCGCCTAGCCTTACAGCACGGCGATACGTCGCTGATATTCTACGCCCCGTTTTCTTGCCCCTCACGGTACGTAATCCTGGACTTACATTTCAGCACAATAATGCCCGCCCGCGCCTAGCCTTTACGGCACGGCGATACGCCGCTGATATTCTACGCCCCGTTTTCTTGCCCCTCACGGTACGTAATCCTGGACTTACATTTCAGCACAATAATGCCCGCCCGCGCCTAGCCTTTACGGCACGGCGATACGCCGCTGATATTCTACGCCCCGTTTTCTTGCCCCTCACGGTACGTAATCCTGGACTTACATTTCAGCACAATAATGCCCGCCCGCGCCTAGCCTTACAGCACGGCGATACGTCGCTGATATTCTACGCCCCGTTTTCTTGCCCCTCACGGTACGTAATCCTGGACTTACATTTCAGCACAATAATGCCCGCCCGCGCCTAGCCTTACAGCACGGCGATACGTCGCTGATATTCTACGCCCCGTTTTCTTGCCCCTCACGGTACGTAATCCTGGACTTACATTTCAGCACAATAATGCCCGCCCGCGCCTAGCCTTTACGGCACGGCGATACGCCGCTGATATTCTACGCCCCGTTTTCTTGCCCCTCACGGTACGTAATCCTGGACTTACATTTCAGCACAATAATGCCCGCCCGCGCCTAGCCTTTACGGCACGGCGATACGTCGCTGATATTCTACGCCCCGTTTTCTTGCCCCTCACGGTACGTAATCCTGGACTTACATTTCAGCACAATAATGCCCGCCCGCGCCTAGCCTTACAGCACGGCGATACGTCGCTGATATTCTAAGCCCCGTTTTCTTGCCCCTCACGGTACGTAATCCTGGACTTACATTTCAGCACAATAATGCCCGCCCGCGCCTAGCCTTTACGGCACGGCGATACGCCGCTGATATTCTACGCCCCGTTTTCTTGCCCCTCACGGTACGTAATCCTGGACTTACATTTCAGCACAATAATGCCCGCCCGCGCCTAGCCTTTACGGCACGGCGATACGCCGCTGATATTCTACGCCCCGTTTTCTTGCCCCTCACGGTACGTAATCCTGGACTTACATTTCAGCACAATAATGCTCGCCCGCGCCTAGCCTTACAGCATGGCGATACGTCGCTGATATTCTACGCCCCGTTTTCTTGCCCCTCACGGTACGTAATCCTGGACTTACATTTCAGCACAATAATGCCCGCCCGCGCCTAGCCTTTACGGCACGGCGATACGCCGCTGATATTCTACGCCCCGTTTTCTTGCCCCTCACGGTACGTAATCCTGGACTTACATTTCAGCACAATAATGCCCGCCCGCGCCTAGCCTTACAGCACGGCGATACGTCGCTGATATTCTACGCCCCGTTTTCTTGCCCCTCACGGTACGTAATCCTGGACTTACATTTCAGCACAATAATGCCCGCCCGCGCCTAGCCTTACAGCACGGCGATACGTCGCTGATATTCTACGCCCCGTTTTCTTGCCCCTCACGGTACGTAATCCTGGACTTACATTTCAGCACAATAATGCCCGCCCGCGCCTAGCCTTACAGCATGGCGATACGTCGCTGATATTCTACGCCCCGTTTTCTTGCCCCTCACGGTACGTAATCCTGGACTTACATTTCAGCACAATAATGCCCGCCCGCGCCTAGCCTTTACGGCACGGCGATACGCCGCTGATATTCTACGCCCCGTTTTCTTGCCCCTCACGGTACGTAATCCTGGACTTACATTTCAGCACAATAATGCCCGCCCGCGCCTAGCCTTACAGCACGGCGATACGTCGCTGATATTCTACGCCCCGTTTTCTTGCCCCTCACGGTACGTAATCCTGGACTTACATTTCAGCACAATAATGCCCGCCCGCGCCTAGCCTTACAGCACGGCGATACGTCGCTGATATTCTACGCCCCGTTTTCTTGCCCCTCACGGTACGTAATCCTGGACTTACATTTCAGCACAATAATGCCCGCCCGCGCCTAGCCTTACAGCACGGCGATACGTCGCTGATATTCTACGCCCCGTTTTCTTGCCCCTCACGGTACGTAATCCTGGACTTACATTTCAGCACAATAATGCCCGCCCGCGCCTAGCCTTTACGGCACGGCGATACGCCGCTGATATTCTACGCCCCGTTTTCTTGCCCCTCACGGTACGTAATCCTGGACTTACATTTCAGCACAATAATGCCCGCCCGCGCCTAGCCTTTACGGCACGGCGATACGTCGCTGATATTCTACGCCCCGTTTTCTTGCCCCTCACGGTACGTAATCCTGGACTTACATTTCAGCACAATAATGCCCGCCCGCGCCTAGCCTTACAGCACGGCGATACGTCGCTGATATTCTACGCCCCGTTTTCTTGCCCCTCACGGTACGTAATCCTGGACTTACATTTCAGCACAATAATGCCCGCCCGCACACGGCGGGAGTTTCTACGGCTTGTCTTCGTGCTTGCCAAACCCTGCGTTGTCCAGCAAGGTCGCCGAACCCCTCCCAAATTCAGAATGTTTGGAGCATTCAACTCTGGCGCCCTAACGCGCCAATTGGACAGAATTTGGCGCGATATCTCTCAGGAGCCAAACAACTGCTTGCTTAAGAGCCAGAAGTGGACCAACGCGTTATTGACTTGCTGAATTTGTGAAGCCCTTTCTCCTGAATAAATGACCCAGTTTTTATGGAAGTTGAATCATTCGTTTATTTGTACGTTGAAAGTTGGACGTTAATTTCTATTTTTTCTTTTTTCTTTTTTGGAAATTTGGCTTCTGATTCATCGGCTGTGTGCAAACACAAACTCTTGAGCCTGAGATATTATTATCGCGAGTGTTGGTGAGCAATCAGTTGTTGAGAGGAATCGCATGGGACCACAGACGTCGCAGCCTGCCCTGACCGTGCTAGCATTATTATTATTGTTATTATTATTATTATTATTTTGTAATTTGCCTTTCTTCTGTGCGCATGGAAGGATCTGTCAGATTTGTGTGTGCATAAATTGAAAGTAATATTCATATCTTTGTTGTGACCACATACGCAATTATTGATTATAGAAGTTGTGGAATAATTAAAGTTTATGGTAATCAAAGTCTCCGAGGAAAAGAAAGGTCTGAGTCAAGTTTGTCACCGTGCGAAATGTCAGTTTTCACAATACAGTAAATCAAAAGTTGTTATCGATTCCCTTCATTTTTTAAGCCGCTTAAGGCTTGTTGTTTAACCTTCCTGACCACTTAATTTCTGTAAGAAATAATACTAAAAGGGCGAGTAGTTGCATCAGTAGTTGCGACCACGCATTGCACTCCCCGGGGATCGCAGTATTTCTTTTGAATTATTTTAGCATGTTGCTGGACGCAGTCGCAGCGTCGTGACGAGGCAAGTTACCAGTTGCGTGCACGAGCATTACAGTGTTAATTGTTAGGAGATTAACTGATTTGTCATGATTTATAGGAAGAGTAATTAATTTCTGGCATCTGTTCTCAATCAGAACACTGACACGTACGATAGTAGAAAGTTCCAGAAACTGTTTGAATGCTGCCATGTCGGCATAAGGATTTTGAATAATCGGCGAAAGATACATAGAAAAGGGCAAAGAAGTGTATGCTGTCTTCATAGACCTCGAAAAAGCCTTTGACAGAGTGCAGTGGGGTAAGCTGTTAGATACCTTGAAAAGGAAGGGAGCAAAGTGGAAAGAGAGAAGATTGATCGCAATCTGTACCTACGTCTACATCCATACTCCGCAAGCCACCTGACGGTGTGTGGCGGAGGGTACCTTGTGTACCTCTATCGGTTCTCCCTTCTATTCCAGTCTCGTACTGTGCGTGGAAAGAAGGATTGTCGGTATGCCTCTGTGTGGGCTCTAATCTCTCTGATTTTATCCTCATTGTCTCTTCGCGAGATACACGTAGGAGGGAGCAATATACTGCTTGACTCCTCGGTGAAGGTATATTCTCGAAACTTCAACGAAAGTCCGTACCGAGCTACTGAGAGTCTCTCCTGCAGAGTCTTCCACTGGAGTTTTTCATCTCTGTAACGCTTTCGCGATTACTAAATGATCCTGTAACGAAGCGCGCTGCTCTCCGTTGGATCTTCTCCATCTCTTCTATCAACCCTATCTGGTACGGATCCCACACTGCTGAGCAGTACTCGAGCAGTGGGCCAACAAGTGTACTGTAACCTACTTCCTTTGTTTTCGGATTCACTGCTTCCACTTGTTGATCTGCTATATTGTAGCTAAATGATAAAGGATCTTTCTTTCTATGTATTCGCAGCAGTTGTCTACATTGAGTTGCAATTGCCATTCCCTGCACCGTGCGTCAATTCGTTGCAGATCCCTCTCCATTTTAGTACAATTTTCCATTGTTAGAACCTCTAGATATACCACAGCATCATCCACAAAAAGCCTCAGTGAACTTGCGATGTTATCCACAAGGCCATTTATGTACACTGTGAATAGCAACCGTCCTACGACACTCCCCTGCGACACACCTGAAATCACTCTTACTTCGGAAGACTTCTCTCCATTGAGAATGACATGCTGCGTTCCGTTATCTAGGAACTCCTCAATGCAATCACACAATCGGTCTGATAGTCGATATGCTCTTACTTTGTTCATTAAACGAATGCCTTGCGGAAGTCATGAAACACGGCATCTACCTGTGAACCCGTGTCTATGGCCCTCTGAGTCTCGTGGACGAATAACACGAGCTGGGTTTCACACGATCATCTTTTTCGAAACCCATGCTGATTCCTAGAGGGTAGATTTCTAGTCTCCAGAAAAGTCGTTATACTCGAACATAATACGTGTTCCAAATTTCTACATCTGATCGACGTTAGAGATATAGGTCTATAGTTCTCCACATCTGTTCGACGTCCCATCTTGAAAACGGGGATGACCTGTGCCCTTTTCCAATCCTTTAGAACGCTACGCTGTTCTGGAGACCTACGGTACACCGCTGCAAGAAGGGGGGCAAGTTCCTTCGCGTACTCTGTGTAAAATCGAACTGGTACCCCAACAGGTCCAGCGGCCTTTCCTCTTTTGAGCGATTTTAATTGTTTCTCTATCCCTCTGTCGTCTATTTCGATATCTACCATTTTGTCGTCTGTGCGACAATCTAGAGAAGGAACTACAGTGCAGTCTTCCTCTGTGAAACAGCTTTGGAAAAAGACATTTAGTATTTCGGCCTTTAGTCTGTCGTCCTCTGTTTCAGTACCATTTTGGTCACAGAGTGTCTGGACATTTTGTTTTGATCCACCTGTTTGACATAAGACCAAAATTTCCTAGGATTTTCTGCCAAGTCAGTACATAGAACTTTAATTTCGAAATCATTGAACGCCTATCGCATAGCCCTCCTCACACTACATTTCGCTTCGCGTAATTTCTGTTTGTCTGCAATGGTTTGGCTATGTTTATGTTTGCTGTGAAGTTCCCTTTGCTTCCGCAGCAGTTTTCTAACTCGGTTGTTTTACCACGGTGGCTCTTTTCCATCTCTTACGATCTTGCTTGGCATCAGAAAGCTCGGCCACGAATAGGTAATGGGATCTCTGAAGACAGCAAGATTGGGAGAGTGTTAGACAGGGCCGTTGTGCCTCCTCGATCCCATTTAACATCTGTCTGGAGGAAGTATTGGAGAGCTGCTTGGGGCGTCAGGATAGGTGAGCGGAAAATTGAATGAATAAGATTTGCAGATGACATGGCGATCCTCGCGCAAAATCAAGAGACGCTGACTAAAACGCTAAGTGACCTGAATGAGCCTGTGCAGCATATGGCATGAAAATTTATAAAAAGAAAATCAAAAGCATGATCGTAGGCCTAAAGAAAAGAAAAGTGAAAATTAAATTGGGGTCAGAAATCATAGAAGAGGTAAGAGCACTCAAGAATTGGGGAAGTTGGATTAAAGCAGACACGGATTGCCAACAAGATATCAAAGTGAGAATGGCTCTGGCGAAAGAGGCATTTCGAAAGCAGAGAACACTCCTAACTAGTTACTTAAACAAGGAATTAGGGAAGAGACTGCTCAAGTGCTTAATATGGAGCGTGGCCTTGTATGGAGCAGAAACGTGGACTTTGAGAAAGCAGGATGAGAAGAGAATTGAAGCTTATGAAATGTGAATATGGCATAGAATTGAGCAGAACAGCTGGACTGATAAAGTCAGAAATGAACAAGTACTGAGGAGAGGTGGGGAAGAACGGAGAATGTTGACGGTGAAAAACAGGAAACTAAAGTGGACAGAGAAGGGCAGAAGAAGGTTCCAGATGCTGGGTGATGTCAGCAGGCCACGAGGAGGGTACGAAAGATGAAGAGGAACGCAGAAGACAGAGGAGCATGGAGGGCTATGCAGTCAAAACCTGCCGCAAGGCAGACAACCCGATGATGATGATAATACTAGTTGTACGTCTACATATGAGATCTTATGATAACGATATTAAAGTTGTACTAGATGGCGCAGCAATTTTTTGAGAAAAAGTATAGGGGACGATGATATTGTCAGAGACAAAGCTTTGCACATATCAAGACACCTGCTGTAATAATAACAAGTTTTACTAATAAAAGCTTTCAATATGTGCATCACATCTACCGGTTTTCGTCTGTTTCGTGGGGCGTCTTTCTTTTCTTTTTTGCGCTTAGGTGTATCAGGTTATTTATCAGTAATATCCGATGATAAATAATCTGATGTAGGAGGCGTGATTTTTTAAAAAAAAGTATGTACCGTTTCGAAAGAATTTTATTTTTATAAGAAAGTCTGCACTTTAATCTACTTTTCTTTGGCACCAGTAGTAAGGCGTGTTTCGTACCAGCTTTTGAATACCAACCTCGTACAACTGTGCCATCTGATTTGGCAACAACTGCACGCTTCTTGATATTTGAGGAAACTCGTAACATAACGTCGAAGTTGTAAATCGTCCGTTCTCTCTCACTTTCTCGTGAGCTTGCTGCTCCAAATCGTCAGTAACTACTCGAGGTCAGCCATTTCGTTCGTCATCACGCACACTCGCACGGATTTTAAAAGCTCTCACCCATTTCCTTACACCCCGTCATTCGCAGTGTTTTCTGCATACACTTCACTGATCTGACAATGAATTTCAGTCGCTTTCACACCTATGGGAGGAAGAACACGAATTAACAGCGTTCGCAGTCGGAGGCATTCTGAGTCGCAGAAAGTATTTCAGATACAATGAAACGTAAACATGCTGAGTTTTTGTGGGATGGTAGAAAAGAATGTTCTTCGTTTTTTTTTCGAACTTATCGGATTTGCACATACATTCCGACAACTGGTTAACGTCCTCAGTATGTGTTGTGACCACGTCCGGCAGCAGTAAAGGCCCGACAACGACGGGACGTGCTGTGAATGATGTGACCAGTGTGACGTCGGGTCAGTAGCCGCCGTCCTTCCTGCACAGCTGCTCGCGAGTCTGGGAGGGCGGCCGGTGGATGCAGCCCGTCCCCCCACTCTGTCCCTCACGGACTCTGAGGGATTCAAAGCGGCACAGCGATCGGACCACGCCCACGCCACGCGTGCGATACCTTCCGTTTCCGAGAAAACACCAGCTACCCGTGAACTGTGAGGTCGAGCATTATCGCCCATCAGTGCGAAGTCTGCGTAGCGCCGCATAACGATCCTGCCTTGGAGGCGGTGAAGTGGGAGATGTGTCTCACAGCTGGACAGTGGCAGATGGTGACGCGAGACTGGACGCGCACGTAGTTTATGCATCAGCCGATAGAGGACAATATTGGATAGGGGGACTGTGATTTTAGTTTCGATTGTGCCCACTAGAGTGCACTAAAGTAATAGAATGTTTTTCATAAACTGTTCTAGTATTTTCACAAAGTGTTATTTGTAACATTTTACATATACAAAAAGACATAATGTGTTTTAGCAGTATGAGTGATGCGTGAGTGTGGTTTAAGGTTAATATGAAGATAATTGTTTAACGAGTTATGTAGTAGGATTTAGTGTGGGAACATTTCGAAGAAGTATGGATATGGACAAAGGGGATTTTTGTAGAATCGATTTGTAAAGTAAGTTTATGGTAAATGGAAACTTAATTCAGGTATAAATAACAATAATAAATAACTTTATGCATGAACAGAACTTCAGCATATTAGCTAATTACGTCGGTAAAAAGTGCAGTCGTTAGATTTACTATTTCGCGATTGGTTAGTGATGAAAAGCGCGGATTGACGCGGGACAATGTTGTTTTGCTATTGGCTGTTGAGTAAACTGACCAACGCAAAGCAATATTCTTTGCGCGCCTTTCTCTGCTGGTAGAGAAGACTTAGAGTATTCTAGAGAGGAGTGGGAGCGTAGCCATGAAACAGATCGGACGTGTGTAGTAGTTCCGATGGAAACGATAAGTTGCCGGATCTAGGAGTGTTTCATACATCAAAAAGTGTGGTAAAGTGACGGCATAATTATTCCGATGGGCGTGTAGGAATTGAATTTTGAGTGAATTTTGTGACGAAGAAAAGACATACACTCCTGGAAATTGAAATAAGAACACCGTGAATTCATTGTCCCAGGAAGGGGAAACTTTATTGACACATTCCGAGGGTCAGATAAATCACATGATCACACTGACAGAACCACAGGCACATAGACACAGGCAACAGAGCATGCACAATGTCGGCACTAGTACAGTGTATATCCACCTTTCGCAGCAATGCAGGCTGCTATTCTCCCATGGAGACGATCGTAGAGATGCTGGATGTAGTCCTGTGGAACGGCTTGCCATGCCATTTCCACCTGGCGCCTCAGTTGGACCAGCGTTCGTGCTGGACGTGCAGACCGCGTGAGACGACGCTTCATCCAGTCCCAAACATGCTCAATGGGGGACAGATCCGGAGATCTTGCTGGCCAGGGTAGTTGACTTACACCTTCTAGAGCACGTTGGGTGGCACGGGATACATGCGGACGTGCATTGTCCTGTTGGAACAGCAAGTTCCCTTGCCGGTCTAGGAATGGTAGAACGATGGGTTCGATGACGGTTTGGATGTACCGTGCACTATTCAGTGTCCCCTCGACGATCACCAGTGGTGTACGGCCAGTGTAGGAGATCGCTCCCCACACCATGATGCCGGGTGTTGGCCCTGTGTGCCTCGGTCGTATGCAGTCCTGATTGTGGCGCTCACCTGCACGGCGCCAAACACGCATACGACCATCATTGGCACCAACGCAGAAGCGACTCTCATCGCTGAAGACGACACGTCTCCATTCGTCCCTCCATTCACGCCTGTCGCGACGCCACTGGAGGCGGGCTGCACGATGTTGGGGCGTGAGCAGAAGACGGCCTAACGGTGTGCGGGACCGTAGCCCAGCTTCATGGAGACGGTTGCGAATGGTCCTCGCCGATACCCCAGGAGCAACAGTGTCCTTAATTTGCTGGGAAGTGGCGGTGCGGTCCCCTACGGCACTGCGTAGGATCCTACGGTCTTGGCGTGCATCCGTGCGTCGCTCCGGTCCGGTCCCAGGTCGACGGGCACGTGCACCTTCCGGCGACCACTGGCGACAACATCGATGTACTGTGGAGACCTCACGCCCCACGTGTTGAGCAATTCGGCGGTACGTCCACCCGGCCTCCCGCATGCCCACTATACGCCCTTGCTCAAAGTCCGTCAACTGCACATACGGTTCACGTCCACGCTGTCGCGGCATGCTACCAGTGTTAAAGACTGCGATGGAGCTCCGTATGCCACGGCAAACTGGCTGACACTGACGGCGGCGGTGCACAAATGCTGCGCAGCTAGCGCCATTCGACGGCCAACACCGCGGTTCCTGGTGTGTCCGCTGTGCCGTACGTGTGATCATTGCTTGTACAGCCCTCTCGCAGTGTCCGGAGCAAGTATGGTGGGTCTGACACACCGGTGTCAATGTGTTCTTTTTTCTATTTCCAGGAGTGTATATTCCGAATGGCGTATTGAACAGGTCGGTGGCTAAAAACTGTGACTGCATTTGGTACCGATAGACTTAATATTTGGCGAGCATTATCAATCAAAAACATTCAGTATTTTTGTACCTATTACGTTTTCGGGAAATGCAACACGATAAACTTGCTGACGTGAGTCAAAGGGATTGTGAGTGACTGTGTTAAGACTAGCACCAGCTTGACAGTGATACTTGTTCACCTAAGTTTTAGAACATATTAATGGAGGACAAAATTTCCAACCTTTCATTTCGTGTGAAAACTTTCTCCTGATACGTAGATTAGTGACTTTAATTGCAGCGTGGTTGACGTCACTCGGCTTCCCTACTGATGATATGCTGAGACAATGTTCACAGGTAGGTGCAGGTTCGTCGTCAAGGGACGGAGAGAACCCCGCCCCCGCAATACCAACTCGCTACGACCGCACGTGAGGTGCCAATATCTCGTCACGATACCTGTCAGCAGTTAAACCTTGTCACACCACGGATTACGTGGCCCATCCCGCCGGAGGTTCGAGTCCTCCCTCAGGAATGGGTGCGTGTATTGTCCTCAGCGTAAGTTATCTTAAGTTAGATTAAGTAGTGAGTAAGCCTACGGACCGATGACCTCAGGAGTCTGGTCCCTTAGGAATTCACATACATTTGAACAAGTTAAACTTTGCGGATTCAGCTCAACAAGTTCATGAACAGGCGTTGAAACGGTCAACATAATTCCTGCTCAGACAATTAGAGAGCCTCCTCGATATCGGTCACAATGCGTTCCACATCCCCTCCAGATGCGAATCTGTCGCGAATCACTCTCCAGACTACACAGGGACTAATCAAAATATCCACGGGTGTACTGCCGGTCTACAGTGTCCAACGGGCACAATATTTCGGCGATCATACATGTCGCCATCATCAGGTGAACTGACGGACTGAGCTCCTGTGAGCGTGCCGGTACGGAGATCCGTACGCTATGGCTGCTCAGGGGGAACTGAGTTCGGTCGCGGCGGCGGCCGATTTAAATACCCTCCGCCAGCGGCGCGCTCCCTCCGCCGCCCGCACCCCGCGCCAAGGTCGCGCGGTGGAACAGATTGCGACGGCGTCTGAGATGACGTCGGCGTGATGGCTGTGTCCGCCGTGGTCGTCACAGCTACACGTTTGCTCGATTTACTCTCGATTAACCCAATCGCCGGTTCCCAAGCCTTTCTAAGATTATAGCCACAGTCACGGTTTATGAGGTCGTCATTGGTGCGAATTTCGATGGCCTCTCTAACAACGCTGTGCCAGTATCTCGACGTCTGTACCAGAATCCTCGTGCGTTCATACTCCGTAGCGTGATTTTCCGACAAACAGTGTTCACCGACCGCCGACTTGCTCGGATACATCAGTCGAGTGCGCCTCTGGTGTTCACGGCATCGATCCTCGACGGTACGCATCGTCTGACTAGTATACGACTTGCCACATTGACTGGATTTCGTTAAACGCCTTGATAGCTTCAGGCTGGATGAGTCAGATATCATGGTGAGTTTTGACGTCGTTTCCTTGTTTACGAGGGTAGCCCTGCGAGAGTCACTAGAATTGATTAGTCAGAAGTTTGACGGAGGCAGCGAATTTGTACATGGAGAACTTCGAGGAGGAAGCCCTGTCGTCATCCGAATGGAAACCTACTTGCTTTTTCCGTTACGTGGACGACACGTTCGTCATCTGACGACATGGTATGGATAAACTCCTTGACTTCCTCACACATCTAAACTCCATACACCCCAACATCAAATTCACTATGGAGACTGAAACCGAGGGTAAATTACCTTTCCTTGACGTCTTGGTCAAGAGAAGGGCTGACGGCACCCTAGGTCATGGGGTGTATCGGAAGACAACGCACAGTGACCTGTATTTGCACGCAGACAGCTGCCACCGCCCTTAACAGAGGAATGGGGTACTTAAAACTCTAGTACATAGGGCGCGCACTATCTCTGACGCAGAGAGTCTACCCCAGGAATTGGAACATCTGAGAACTGTATTTCGAAAAGAATGGGTACTCAGAGTGGCAGATTCGACGTGCTCTCCCCCCAACCACTACAGCACAACCTGTGGAGATGGATGAAATCACGAGGGAGGAGGTAGGCACTGCGTTTATTCCATATACAGGCGCACTCTCGGGGAAAATCGCCCGCGTTTTGAAGAAAGACCGGGTCGGAACTGTGTTTTGTCCTCCGAATAAAACTCGTGCACTGGTGGGGAGCGCCAAACATGACCTCGGTTTGAGGAAGGCCGGCGTGTACCAGATTCCGTGTCGATGTGGCAAGTCGTATATTGGTCAGACGATGCGTACCGTCGAGGATCGATGCCGTGAACACCAGAGGCACACTCGACTGATGTATCCGAGCAAGCCGGCGGTCGCTGAACATTGTTTGTCGGTAAATCACGCCATGGAGTATGAACGCACGAGGATTCTGGTACAGACGTCGAGATACTGGGACAGCGTTGTTAGAGAGGCCATCGAAATTCGCACCAATGACGACCTCATAATCTTAGCAAGGCTTGGGAACCAGCGATTGGGTTAATCGAGAGTAAATCGAGCAAACGTGTAGCTGTGACGACCACGGCGGACAGAGCCATCACGCCGACGTCTTCTCAGACGCCGTCGCAATCTGTTCCACCGCGCGACCTTGGCGCGGGGCGCGGGCGGCGGAGGGAGCGCGCCACTGGCGGAGGGTATTTAAATCGGCCGCCGCCGCGACCGAACCCAGTTCCCCCTGAGCAGCCATAGCGTACGGATCTCCGTACCGGCACGCTCACAGGAGCTCAGTCCGTCAGTTCACCTGATGATGGCGACATGTATCATCGCCGAAATATTGTGCCCGTTGGACACTGTAGACCGGCAGTGCACCCGTGGATATTATCAAATACGCCGGGAGAAACTCCAGACTAAACAGGGACTGATCTGTGAAAACAACATTGGCTCACTGCTCGGCAGTCCGGGTGGCCTGTTGACGACTCCGCTGTAGACGTTGAAGGCGCGCCGGCGTTACACATGCAGCAGGGCCACTCTGCCGGAGCCTTCTGCACGCCGTTTGCCTCGATACGACACGTCCAGTGGGTGCTGCGAGGTCAGATGCCGGATGCCGTGCACTACTAAGACGGTACCGCCGTGGCCTTAAAGCCAAACAACAGTCCTCTCTTTCTGATGTCACACGTGTCCGGCCATGCCCCAGTCTGCGGGATACAGTTCCGGACTCTACAAACAAACATAGCAAAGTTTTCCATCAAAGCAGCAGGACTTTCAAAGTAAAGAGAGGACAAAGTTGCACACTGCCTGCCTAAAGCTTTCGCAGGCAAATAAAAAATTGGTTTCCGGTATTCCATGTAAATAGAGCCCGAATTTAAAAATTTATAATGCTGACAAAATCTTTTCATTAACAGGTATAATTTTACGTTAAAGGTTTAACACACGAACACAAGTGCTACAGTTGCAAATTGTAGCGTAACTCAGCGCGCGCAAATACCCAGACCACACTGAAGCGCCAAAGAAACTGCTATATCCGTGCGTACTCAAACACAGATATACAGGGTGGTCCATTGATAGTGACCGGGCCAAATATCTCACGAAATAAGCATCAAACGAAAAAACTAAAAAGAACGAAACTCGTCTAGCTTGAAGGGGGAAACCAGATGGCGCTATGGTTGGCCCGCCAGATGGCACTGCCATAGGTCAAACGGATATCAGCTGCGTTTTTTTAAAATAGGAACCCCAATATTTTATTACATATTCGTGTAGTACGTAAAGAAATATTAATGTTTTAGTTGGACCTCTTTTTTTGCTTTGTGATAGATGGCGCTGTATAATCACAAACGTATAAGTACGTGGTATCACGTAACATTCCGCCAGTCTGGGCGGTATTTGCTTCGAGATACATTACCCGTGTTACAATGGACCGTTCACCAATTGCGGAAAAGGCTGAGAATCTACAGAACGATTCGAGTTAAGCCGTCGGGCCACGTCAGATTGCTTCTGCCCTGCTTCCATTCTTCCTGTGGTCCCCAATGCACAGAGTCTGGTAGGCGTCTTCTCTGTGACCGCGACTGAGGATGTGGGGCTACCTGGCAAACACAAACACTGGCTCGTCTGATGAATGCCCTGACGCCATCGTCGGCGTGGGTGTCCGTTGACCGAAATGCCGAGTTCCGTGCAGAACACGATCTTACGGACATCTGGTTGACGGTTTGTACGATTACATCGTGAACTCGACACTACTACAACTCCTACTATGTGATCAGGCGCAGTGGACCGCACGCATCTATAAGTTTCCTCCTCCACTGTATTCTGTCCATTGCTGCTATCCGCCATTCGTCCACATCTATTGACACTTGGTTTAAATCTTCATGGAGTCCATCCCTCCAACGCTTCTTGGCTCTCCCTGGCGGTCTCTTTCCTGTAGGTGTGAAATCCAGGAGCTTCCGAGGCCATCTGTGATCCTCCATCCGGGCCACGTGGCCGGCCCACTGCATTCGTTTGGCTTTGACAGTTCCTGCTGTGTTGGGCTGCTGGTATAGTTCCTCGAGCTCTCGGTTGTATCTGATCCTCCATTCCCCTGTATCTGCATCCAGAACCGGACCGAAGATCTTCCAAAGCACTTTCCTCTCAAAAACGAGGAGCTTATGGAAGTCCTGTTTCCGGATACTCCATGTCTCACAGCCATATAGAACAACAGGCTGGACCAGGGTTTTGTACAGTCGAATCTTGAACTGTCTGGAGAGATATTTGGACCGAAGCAGTTGTGCTAGGCTGTGGTAAGATCGGTTTACTGCTTGTATTCTGGCATTGATCTCTGCTTCATCTACATCTACATCCATACTCCACAAGCCACCTGACGGTGTGTGGCGGAGGATACCTTGTGTACCTCTATCGGTTCTCCATTCTATTCCAGTCTCGTATCGTTCGTGGAAAAAAGGATTGTCGGTATGCCTCTGTGTGGGCTCTGATGTCTCTGATTTTATCCTCATGGTCTCTTCGCGAGGTATACGTAGGAGGGAGCAATACCTGTATACTGCTTGACTCCTCGGTGAAGGTATATTCTCGAGACTTCAACGAAAGTCCATACCGACCTACTGAACGTCTCTCCTGCAGAGTCTTCCACTGGAGTTTATCATCTCCATAACGCTTTCGCGATTACTAAATGATCCTGTAACGTAGCGCGCTGCTCTCCGTTGGATCTTCTGTATCTCTTCTATCAACCCTATCTGGTACGGATCCCACACCGCTGAGCAGTATTCAAGCAGTGGGCGAACAAGCGTACTGTAACCTACTTCCTTCGTTTTCGGATTGGATTTCCGTAGGATTCTTCCAATGAATCTCAGTCTGGCATCTGCTTTACCGACGATCAACTTTATATGATCATTCCATTTTAAATAACTTCTAATGCGTACTCCCAGATAATTTATGGAATTAACTGCTTCCAGTTTCTGACCTGTTATATTGTAGCTAAATGATACGGGATCTTTCTTTCTATGTATTCGCAGCACATTGAGATTCACATGACGAGTTCTCAGTGAAAAGTGCCGCTAAGTATTTGAATTCTTGCACTCTTTTGTAGGACTGGTCCCCAACCTGCAGTGATTGTAGATGATCAGCAGTCTGACAATGACCACGCGTCATAACGAGGTAGTCCGTGTGGGCTTCGTTTATGTTTAGCCCAAATTTGCTGCAGCCTCCTTTAGTGCTCTGGTCATTTGCTCCAACTCCTCTTCCGATATAGAGAGTAAACAGATGTCGTCTGCATAGGCTAAGTATGCCAGTCTCTTTCCTTCGATTTCAATCCCTCTGTTCCGATCTTGTCGACGGCAAAGGATAGATCTCCTTGCCTGAGTCGTGTGACAATTTCAGACTGCTCAGTTACGCTATTTTCCATCTTCACCTTTGCACGTGTTTCGTTCAGACAGATCTTTATCAGATTGACGAGTTTCTCTGCTGTGCCACAGGACAGGGAAACAGCGGTTTGTCGCTGTAATTCTGGACACCTGTGTACATCATCGTCACGTCAACTACCACTGTTTTGCCGGATGATTGGTACAGACTGCATTGAAAACCGTACGGAACCTGTATTTATCCATTCCGAGACGACTGGGAGCTGGTTCGAAACTGTTTCGGTAGACCGTATTATGCGTGACAGTGTGTTGCGTCTGCGGTGTTTCCATTTCTTTTCTTTTTTTTAAAAAAAATCTTTGTTCAATCGAATAACATGATACATCATAACGCACCACCTTATACATTAGTGGGTCTTAATATCTGCAATACAATTCAATGAAGTTAGCAGCATTTTTTTAATTCTAGTTTTAGTCTATTTACATGCTACAGGAAGTGATGAGTTAGTTACTTAATGGGTAAGATCCAGTCTCTACTCTAATCTAGCTGTTCTAAAAGCTACTTGCTGCCGCGTTACTGGCGTGCCAGTTGCTGTACAACCGAGCTGATCCCAGTGGGCGCGCCCCTGGCTGCGGGTTCTGTTTGGGGATGTCCTTTCTACTTCCTACTGAGAATTATCTGTCTGCTAGGTCGCTGTCGGTGTGCAACTGTCAAATTCGGGTGCTAGCGCACCTTCCCCCTATTCCAGAACGTGGCGGATTCCTACCGTCACGGCGACTGGCCAGTCCACGCCCTGGCGGAGTGGGACGGGTCGCATCGAGTCATGTCGAGATCAGTAGTTCAGGTGTTTTCCCTACGATATTCTCGCAGGAGCTTTGCCGATACCTCGCTGGCAAGGCGGTTTATTATGCTGAATGTGGTCGGGTTTCTGATTGAAAGATAGGTGTCACTGTTTGGTAGCTGGTTTCTTAGGTCGCTGGCTACGTCATCGAAGATAGGGCACTCGTAGAAGACGTGATCCGGCAGAGATATTCCGGGCACGGTCCGTGACCTGTGAGGAAGTGCTGCAGTCCCTTACTCGATTGGAAATGCGAGAGTTGGAGACGTTCTTTGACGTTTGGGAGCAGTTGGCAAGTCCTTCTGCCTGTTTCCTCTCTGTCCCAGAGTTCTTGCCATAGCTCTTCTCCTCTTCTTTTAATTGCAAACTTATCCCCCACCCGCACCCCGAAAGTGCTCTCAGTTTTTTCTACACCTCCCCTTTTCACCCGATGCCAGGCCGCCTGCTCCCAGATTTTGATGTGCGTGAGTGTTAGTAGTCCCCCTCTACGCTGCGACAGAACGCAGCAGCACGTCGCGCTGCACCCTCCTCACGGCCGCAGCAGCCACGACCCTCGTGAGCCTGTGTGCCCACACTCCGGATCCGTAACCCACGACGGAAGCGAGAACGGTGCTCCGGTACAGCTTTACGAGTTCCGGTGGAAGATACGTTCGCCGGCAGCCCGGCAGAGGGCGGCCTTCCACTGCTGCCGCCCACCGCACGGCCCGCCACCCACGCGGGCTGCCGCCCCCAGCCGCCTCCGGCGCTGTTTGCGTTATGAGCCCCGCGGGCGGCCGTAAAGCGTCGGGCCGGCTTTCGAGAGGAGGGCCGCCACGTGGCGGCGTTTACCGCGCGGTAAACACGGCACCTGCTGCGAGAGCCGCACACGCGCGGCCCGCCGACGTGGCTCGCGTGTTCAAACGTGTGTGACTTCCTGCGGGCCCGAAGGAGGACTCGAACCTCCGGTCGGAGGGACCGCGCAGCCGTGACACGGTGCCTCTGACCGCGCGGCTGCCCGTCACCTCTCACACGCTGCACACACTAGCACTGTTCGCGTTCTTAAAAATATCGGTAATCCCATATATCGATGTTTAAAAAAGCCACTCTCGCCACCCGATAAGCAGACAAAGTATCGATATACCGACAAACCGGCGCAGAAAATATCGACGGACTGGCATATAAATATATCGGCTCCACAATGTAAATATACTGCCGGTTTCAGCTTTTTTGTTTAACTACTAATTTATTACTATATATACTGACCCTACGACTTATCTTAGAAGCTAGATTAAGGAAACGCAAAACTACATTTCTAGCATTTGTAGACTTGGAGAAAGCGTTTCACAATGTTGACTGGAATACTCTCTTTCAAATTCTGAAGGTGGCAGGGGTAAAATACAGGGAGCGAAAGGCTATTTACAATTTGTACAGAAACCAGATGGCAGTTATAAGAGTCGAGGGGCATGAAAGGGAAGCAGTGGTTGGGAAGGGAGTGAGACAGGGATGTAGCCTATCCCGGATGTTATTCAATCTGTATATTGAGCAAGCAGTGAAGGAAACAAAAGAAAAGTTCGGAGTAGGTATTAAAATCCATGGAGAAGAAATAAAAACTTTGAGATTTGCCGATGACATTGTAATTCTGTCAGAGACAGCAAAGGACTTGGAAGAGCAGTTGAACGGAATGGATAGTGTCTTGAAAGGAGGATATAACATGAACAGCAACAAAAGCAAAACGAGGATAATAGAATGTAGTCGAATTAAGTCGGGTGATGCTGAGGGAATCAGATTAGGAAAGGAGCCCTTAAATTAGTAAAGGAGTTTCGCCATTTCAGGAGCAAAATAACTGAGGATGAGCAAAGTAGAGAGGGTATAAAATGTAGGCCTAGACTGGCAATGGTAAGGAAAGCGTTTCTGAAGAAGAGAAACATCCAATATAAAGTGTCAGGAAGTCGTTTCTGACAGTATTTGTATGGAGTGTAGCCATGTATGGAAGTGAAACATGGACGATAAATACTTTGGACAAGAAGAGAATAGAAGCTTTCGAAATGTGGTGCTACAGAAGAATGCTGAAGATCAGATGGGTAGATCACGTAACTAATGAGGAGGTATTGAATAGAATTGGGGAGAAGAGGAGATTGTGGCATAACTTGACAAGAAGAAGGGATCGGTTGGTTGGACATGTTCTGAGGCATCAAGGGATCACCAATTTAACATTGAAGAGCACCGTGGAGGGTAAAAATCGTAGAGGGAGACGAAGAGATGAATACACTAAGCAGATTGAGAAGGATGTAGGCTGCAGTAGGTACTGGGAGATGAAGCAGATTGCACAGGATAGAGTAGCATGGAGAACTGCATCAAACCAGACTCAGGACTGAAGACCACAACAACAACAACAATTCTACATCCCTGTTTTTAGCTGTCTTCTCTTCCGTCGATTGGGCTTGACGTGTAGACATGGACGTGTAAGACGACAATAGGTCCCCGTAACACCCCCAGTTATGCAACACCCTAGGGCCAGTCCTCCCATTCCACCGTCGTTGGAAATTTTGAAAATGTACCTGTACAGGGACAAACTGTCTGTAATGCTAGATGTCTGCAGGTAGGCATCTGCAATCAAGAGTGGTGCCGAGAGGTTGCCTGCCTGCCTCCGAGGGCTTACTGCCTGTACACTGAAGCACCACAGAAATTGGCACAGCTATGCGTATTCAAATAAACAGGCAGAATATGGCGCTGCGGTCGGCAACGCCTATATAGGACAACAAGTGTCTGGTGCAGCTCTTAGATCGCTTACTGCTGCTACGACACTTTATCAAGATTTCAGTGAGTTTGAACGTGGTGTTATAGTCTGTACAGGATCGATGGGACACAGCATCTCCGAGGTAGCGTACCGTGAATGTCAGGAATCCCATAAAATATCAAATCTCCGACATCGCTGCGGTCCGCAAGAAGATCCTACAAGAATGGGACCGACGACGACTCAAGAGAATCGTTCAGCGGGATAGGAGTGCAGCCCTTCTGCAAATTGCTGCAGACTTCAATGCTGGGTCATCATTAAGTGTCAGCGTCCGAACCATTCGACGAAACGTCACGGATACGGCATTTTGGAGCCGAAGGCCCATTCGTGTACCCTCGATGATTGCACGACACGAAGTTTTACGCCGCGCCTAGGGCCCGTCAACACCGACATTGCACTGTTGGTGACTGGAAACATGTTGCCTGGCCCGACGTGTCTCGTTTCAGTTTGTATCGAGCGGATGGCCGTGTACCAGTAAGGAGACAACCTCACGAATCCGTGGACCCCGCATGTCAGCAGGGGACTGTTCAAACTGGCGCTTGCAGTGATATAGGACTCCTGGTACGCCTAGGAACGATTCTCACAGGTGACACGTATATCCTGTGTGATCAACTGCATCCATTTGTGTCCACTGTGCATTCGCACGGACTTGGCCAATTCCAGCAGTACAATGCGATACCCCACACGTCTAGAATTGCTACAGAGAGGCTCCAGGAACACTCTCCTGAGTTTAAACACTACCGCTGCCCACCAAGCTCCCCAGACACGAACATTACTGAGCAGATCTGGGATGCCTTGCAACGTGCTGTTCAGAAGAGATCTAGACCCTATCGTACGGATTTACGGACAGGCCTGCAGGATTCATAGTGTCCGTTCCCTCCAGCGCCACTTCAGACATTAGTCGATTCCATTCCCACACCGTGTTGCGGCACTTCTGCGTGCTCGCGGGGGCACTGAACGCTACTGGGCAGGTGTACCGCTCTCTTTGGCTGCTTCACAGTTTGTCACTGTACAGGTACATTTCTAAAATTTGCAACAACGGTGGGCGGGTTGCACCGAGGGTGTTGCTTAACTGGGGGTTCTCAGAGGGACCTTTTGCCGTCTTACACACGCGTCACGCGTCGCTTGCCCTCCCCCCCCCCCCCCCCCCCCTTCTGTGATCGCGCTACAGGAGGGCGCAAAACACGAGAGCAGAAAAAGCATTAGAATTCTTTTCTGCTTTGGATCACGTACAAATTTTGTCGAATTGTTTTGAACGGTCCCTGGTGGTTCCAGGCTGTTTTTTCTTTTTTTTTTTTTTATCAGTCTACTGACTCGTTTGATGCGGCCCGCCACGAATTCCTTTCCTGTGCCAACCTCTTCATCTCAGAGTAGCACTTGCAACCTACGTCCTCAATTAGTTGCTTGACGTATTCCAATCTCTGTCTTCCTCTACAGTTTTTGCCCTCTACAGCTCCCTCTAGTACCATGGAAGTCATTCCCTCATGTCTTAGCAGATGTCCATTTTCAACATTCGTCTATAGCACCACATCTCAAATGCTTCGATTCTCCTCTGTTCCGGTTTTCCCACAGTCCATGTTTCACTACCATACAATGCTGTACTCCAGACGTACATCCTCAGAAATTTCTTCCTCAAATTAAGGCCGGTATTTGATATTAGTAGACTTCTCTTAGCCAGAAATGCCTTCTTTGCCATACCGAGTCTGCTTTTGATGTCCTCCTTGCTCCGTCCGTCATTGGTTATTTTACTGCCTAGGTAGCAGAATTCCTTAACTTCATTGACTTCGTGACCATAAATCCTGATGTTAAGTTTCTCGCTGTTCTCATTTCTACTACTTCTCATTACCTTCGTCTTTCTCCGATTTACTCTCAAACCATACTGTGTACTCATTAGACTGTTCATTCCGTTCAGCAGATCATTTAATTCTTCTTCACTTTCACTCAGGATAGCAATGTCATCAGCGAATCGTATCATCGATATCCTTTCACCTTGTATTTTAATTCCACTCCTGAACCTTTCTTTTATTTCCATCATTGCTTCCTCGATGTACAGGTTGAAGAGTAGGGGCGAAAGGCTACAGCCTTGTCTTACACCCTTCTTAATACGAGCACTTCGTTCTAGATCGTCGACTCTTATTATCCCCTCTTGGTTGTTGTACATATTGTATATGACCCTTCTCTCCCTATAGCTTACCCCTACTTTTTTCAGAATCTCGAACAGCTTGCACCATTTTATATTGTCGAACGCTTTTTCCAGTTCGACAAATCCTATGAAAGTGTCTTGATTTTTCTTTAGCCTTGCTTCCATTATTAGCCGTAACGTCAGAATTGCCTCTCTCGTCCCTTTACTTTTCCTAAAGCCAAACTGATCGTCACCTAGCGCATTCTCAATTTTCTTTTCCATTCTTCCGTATATTATTCTTGTAAGCAGCTTCGATGCATGAGCTGTTAAGCTGATTGTGCGATAATTCACGCACTTGTCAGCTCTTGCCGTCTTCGGAATTGTGTGGATGATGCTTTTCCGAAAGTCAGATGGTATGTCGCCAGACTCATATATTCTACACACCAACGTGAATAGTCGTTTTGTTGCCACTTCCCCAATGATTTTAGAAATTCTGATGGAATGTTATCTATCCCTTCTGCCTTATTTGACCGTAAGTCCTCCAAAGCTCTTTTAAATTCCGATTCGAATACTGGATCCCCTATCTCTTCTAAATCGACTCCTGTTTCTTCTTCTATCACATCAGACAAATCTTCACCCTCATAGAGGCTTTCAATGTATTCTTTCCACCTATCTGCTCTCTCCTCTGCATTTAACAGTGGAATTCCCGTTGCACTCTTAATGTTACCACCGTTGCTTTTAATGTCACCAAAGGTTGTTTTGACTTTCCTGTATGCTGAGTCTGTCCTTCCGGCAATCATATCTTTTTCGATGTCTTCACATTTTTCCTGCAGCCATTTCGTCTTAGCTTCCCTGCACTTCCTATTTATTTCATTCCTCAGCGACTTGTATTTCTGTATTCCTGATTTTCCCGGAACATGTTTGTACTTCCTCCTTTCATCAATCAACTGAAGTATTTCTTCTGTTACCCATGGTTTCTTCGCAGCTACCTTCTTTGTACCTATGTTTTCCTTCCCAACTTCTGTGATGGCCCTTTTTAGAGATGTCCATTCCTCTTCAACTGTACTGCCTACTGCGCTATTCCTTATTGCTGTATCTATAGCGTTAGAGAACTTCAAACGTATCTCGTCATTCCTTAGTACTTCCGTATCCCACTTCTTTGCGCATTGATTCTTCCTGACTAATGTCTTGAACTTCAGCTTACTCTTCATCACTACTATATTGTGATCTGAGTCTATATCTGCTCCTGGGTACGCCTTACAGTCCAGTATCTGATTTCGGAATCTCTGTCTGACCATGATGTAATCTAATTGAAATCTTCCCGTATCTCCCGGCCTTTTCCAAGTATACCTCCTCCTCTTGTGCTTCTTGAACAGGGTATTCGCTATTACTGGCTGAAACTTGTTACAGAACTCAATTAGTCTTTCTCCTCTTTCATTCTTTATTCCAAGCCCATATTCTCCTGTAACCTTTTCTTCTACTCCTTCCCCTACAACTGCATTCCAGTCGCCCATGACTATTAGATTTTCGTCCCCCTTTACATACTGCATTACCCTTTCAATATCCTCATACACTTTCTCTCTCTGTTCATCTTCAGCTTGCGACGTCGGCATGTATAGCAGAACTATCGTTGTCGGCGTTGGTCTGCTGTCGATTCTGATTAGAACAACCCGGTCACTGAACTGTTTACAGTAACACACCCTCTGCCCTACCTTCCTATTCATAACGAATCCTACACCTGTTATACCATTTACTGCTGCTGTTGATATTACCCGATACTCATCTGACCAGAAATCCTTGTCTTCCTTCCACTTCACTTCACTGGCCCCTGCTATATCTAGATTGAGCCTTTGCATTTCCCTTTTCAGATTTTCTAGTTTCCCTACCACGTTCAAGCTTCTGACATTCCACGCCCCGACTCGTAGAACGTTATCCTTTCGTTGATTATTCAATCTTTTTCTCATAGTAACCTCCCGCTTGGCAGTCCCCTCCTGGAGATCCGAATGGGGGACTATTCCGGAATCTTTTGCCAATAGAGAGATCATCATGACACTTCTTCAAATACAGGCCACATGTCCTGTTGATACACGTTACGTGTCTTTAATGCAGTGGTTTCCATTGTCTTCTGCATCGTCATGTCGTTGATCATTGCTGATTCTTCCGCCTTTAGTGGCAATTTCCCACCCGCTCCTCCGCCCTCTTTGAGAAGGCCGTTGGCAGAATGAGGCTGACTTCTTATGCCGGAAGTCTTCGGCCGCCAATGCTGATGGCGGGGATCGAACCCGGGACCGAAGACGTTTTGCTTACGAATCAAAGACGCTACCCTTAGACCACGGGTACACACGCTGTACACAACCTATACACGAGAGCAAAATTGCGCTTACGCTGCACTACAAAGTGGTGAGGTCACCTAAATAGGAATGCAGCCCCACAATATCCTTAGATAAGTATCGAATCTGGGGGGAGGGGGTGCCAGCCAGCACAGTCAAAGGTCCTCATCACACTGCCAAAATTGTTTTTGATCGCGTAATGGCTGAGAATCAATGCCCCAAGGAAAGGGGTGCTTTCATTGACTCAGTTAATGCCCCCTCTGACTTCTTTTCGGGGCTACTCTGAGCGGCAGTGTGTCTGAAATGTTCTCCTCGTCCAGCCCTGAGAAAACCGCGCTGTTTCGACGCTTGGCGTCGCGGTTCTGACCTCCACCCCAGCTGCGTCAAAAGAAGGCGTCAAATGTGGCTAAGAGGGGCTCTGAGGACCTTTCCGTCGGGTGCCCCGTCCACCGTGGCGTTAGGCGGGGCTCTGGTGCCACTGTGACGTCACACCTGAGCTCTGACCTCCTCCTCGCACGTGTAGACAGACAGACCTGGCTGTTTGAAACGTCACAGGGCGCCGCGCTGTCGCACCGTCGCAGAGGAGTGTCCAGATGGTCTCTGTTGTTTTGGACACGTCCGAAAGAAGACATACCATCTCGATATAGATAAGGCTTACTGGCCAATGATCTTCTTCAGTGCTGATGCACTCACATTGCTCAAACTCTTACGGGAATTGGTAGATTGACTACCGGGAGTTTTGAATATAGTGGGCAGGGGCACTACAAATGTAGTGTGTGGACAGTAAGTTGAAAATATGGGTCTCATGGGCAGCGTGTGACAGATATGTCCCTGTAGTCGCACTGTCCTCTGTTTCCTCGACGGGTCAGTCGGTTAGAGCGTCTGCTATGTAATCAGAAGATACCGGTTTCGAGTCCCGGTTGGGGCACACGTTTACAACTGTCCCCATTCATATTTATCAACGCATGTAGGCATCTAAAGGCCTCGATTTCGTGGTAATTTCATTGCAGAGGAATGCTGTAGGCACCTCTGAACTAAATTTCAACGTCCTGCGTACGGTACGCAGTTACGAGGTTTCATAAAAGTGATACTTTGATTGGGTTGTGCAACGTCCAATCGTCACGCAGTAATGCTGTTCAAAACGTATCCCGAGATTACATCGTGCAAGATAAATATTACGCACTTCTGTAGATACCAGTAAAGAGTGAAGCAGGTACAAGGTTGCCCTATATTTCTGAGAATATTACATACAAAGTTGAAGATGTGATTGTGCCGTGGGAAAAATGGCTGTTTTGAAGAAAAAAAAAGAGCTCGGCAGTTGGTCACTCGTCACCGGTTGCTGGTCTGTCTCTCGTTCGCATTTGTGCGGCAGTCAGTGTCTGTCTGTCGTCCGGAGTGCCAGTGTGTATTAGGCCGGCAGTCTGCTCGAGTTGCTGAGGCAACGGTCATTGGCAGTTGGGTCGATCGGTTGGTCGGTCGGTCGGTCGGGCGCGCACTGACGAGATGACTTGTCCGCCTCGAGCCTCGGCGCATCTGCGGTCGCCACGTGAGTCCAGTGGGCCGCGCCGTATAGCGGGGGGTGGTGGCTTCGCGGCCGACACGAGAGCAACAGGAGTGAAACCACGACGTCGGTCTGGCCGGGGCGAGCTGCGGCGCCGTGAGACGGGAGATCGGCGCGCCTTCCTGCGTCCGTTGAAGCGGCTGGCAGCGGACGGTTCGGGAGAGCGTTGGGGGTGCTGCGCCAGGTCTTCTCCAGAAACTGCAGTTTATTAGAAGTTTGGAGATATGTTGTCTCATGTACTTGTTAAATTCTACTTGTTTTCTTGGTCAGACTCTCGTCCCCAGCTTGCTCGTCTGTCTCCCGTCGGCATTTGTTAGGCAGTTAGTGTCTGTCTGCCGTACGTTAATAGCTGCCTCTGTCATGTTTGTCGGATTCGGTGTTAACGAATTTATTCCTTGAAGTGTAACGGCCGAATTCCTGAAATATGTTTTTATCTTGCCTATCATCTTGAGAGGCGGTATATGTGTAATGTAGAGCATGTTTTTATATTTTATGTAAGACTGCATTTCATGGGTTTTTATTTAAATGGTCAGTTTAGTATATAAAGTTGCCATCCTTTCGCCGTAAGAGTTTTTTTTTTTTTTTTTTAAATCAAGTTGCACCTTCGGTGGCAAGTTAATTTATTTAATATTAGTGCTTTGTACCATTTCCATTACTCCTACGGGGTGCATAGTTTATGTGCTTGTGTGAGTTGTTAAAATTTTAGTTTAAAGTAATCTGGTGTATTGCAGATTTGCACCAGAGGTGGTTGTGAGCGGTCGTCACTGCGGCCGTGTCAAAAGGGAGCGGCAAGGTTCTCAGCTCGAAAGCTCATACTGTCAAAATTGGTTCTTTCCGCCTCTGAATGAATTGTAACTTGATATTTAGAGGGTGCTTTCGGATTATAATTTTAAATCTGTTTTAAAAAAAAGGTCTTTTAGGAATAAAATTTCCATTTGTTGAAAGAAATTTAATTTGTTTTCATCAGTTACCCACTCGCAACTACTTCCACGCTCACATAGTGTGATTAAATCTGTTAATGTTCGTGATGAATCGCTAGTAAATAAAGTAAATTCTTAAGAAAAGGTTTTGAAAGTAAATTAACGGTTCAGTGATTTAATCTACGAAAAATTTCAATTTTTAGGAAAACTGGAGCAGGCGAATTGTTGATATGGCTGGAATAGGAATTAAATACTGTATTTCTCTACAAAACCGACAAGAAGAAGTACAAGGAAGAGAAATATAGGTCGCATTCAATAGTGGGTGAAGACAAAGTGATTAACGCAATGAAAATTCCAAAATCAGAATCAGTAAACCTCGCTGCCTGTGTGGAATCAGATTTAATTAACAACGGAGAAATACTTTCAGAGTTTCAACAAATACGAGCGCAACAGATGGTCCATTGAGGCAGAGTCGGTAATTATATTACGGACAACTATTGATCGTGTCTGTTCAGAATGTGGAGGCATAGCCCGTCTACAAATGGAATATGGGATATGACGAAGGAGAAAAATAGGTGTAGAAATCGAAAAATTTGTCGTTTTGTAACTTTCAATTATATGTACAATGGCGTAACTACGCAAACTGCAGTTTCATTTTATGTATAAAAGCCAGTTTAGACCAGCTGACTCACCAAAGAAAACGCTGAAGACGTACATCAGCTTCTTCTTCCTGAAGTCTGCCATCTCGGTGCTTTCGCTGTTGTGTTAACTTCCTGCAACAAGAAAAAAATACAGCTAAAAACTATGACCTCGTTTACTAATTTCGGTAAGAAAAGATTATAGACGAGACAGTTTACTTGATGGATGGCCAATCTGTTTTAATCAGAATAGCTTTTGAACTAAAAATAGCAGTAACATTTAAAATAATTGATGGAAATAGCTAAAACTGAACAAAGCAGTACGGTCCAATGGCCGCCCTATCAGATTCTATGCAGAATTTCTGTCGAGCTAGCCTCTTTTTAACCATAGCATACTACCGGCGGAAAAATACTCCTTTCGGAGCACAAATAAGGCGAATACTCTCTCGTTTAAAAGACGTCGATTGAAAAGTGGGGTACCGACTGCCTCATTCTAACCTGCCTCAGCACCTTTCCAAATTTTTCCAAAAATATTGCCACGCGAACACGTTCGTGCTCTTTTTAACACGGAACTCACTTCCTACTCGCACAAGCTCCCTTAACTGTACCTCGCTCGCACACACTACTCCATCGCCCATACCCGTCTCCTGCCAGTTGCCCTTCATCACTCACTCGTTTAGCCCAACTCGCTGTCCTTGTCTCTTCGTGTTCCTGTGTCCTTCATTCTCTGCTACTGCTACTCTCTCCTCTCTCTTCCTCGTCGTCACTGTCACAGACTATCACTGGCCCTCACCTACTTCAACTTTTCCCTCTCTTTATTCCTCTCCCACACTCTTTTCCTAGCCCTGTTGTGCCACTGTGTCGCTCTCTCTCTTTCTCACTGTTGTTGTCTCTGTTCCGGCATAACATGGAGCGCCGGGACGTAGGCACGGAGCGGCTGTGAGACGACGCCAGCCAGTAGTGCGCGACAGGAGCGCTGTCTGGCGGAAGAGAGCAGAAGCGCCGCTCCAGCCAGCCAGCACAAGGAGGCGAGCAGCCGTCCCAGCTGTTCAGCTGAGACTTGTGGTCTAGATCAATTGCTTGCACGGAAATTGTATATATCGAAGGTCATTGATTATTTGCATGTCGCCAATTGCTCGCGACACTTCATTATGAAGAAGGCAGAGGTAAGTATTGTCAATTCAATTACTGTAATGCACTCCATTAATATGATTTGCTCGTATGTTGTCTAGCTGTCCGAGGAAACAGCTTCCTGGGCACCCCATATTACACGAGTGGTCACGGTCTCCTTTGCCTTTTCTGCAGCACAACCTCTGCCTGCTATCTTCCATATTCCATTGCTTCACCTTCTCTTTCCACTGCCACTGGTCCTCGTATCTCAGCACAGAAAAGAGCGAATAAGTTTGTATGCCAAAAAAAAAAAAAAAAAAAAAAAATTGGAAAAATTTAGAAAGGTGCTGAGGACGATAGAATGCGGTCTCTGGTACCCTAGTATTTAGTCACAGTCTCTTCAATTGGTGCCTGTTCGCCTTTTATGTGTTCCAATAGGAGCACTTTTCCGTCGGTTGCCTTTTTTCCCTATCGCAGCAGGGCATGCCACATATACAAAGAAAATTTATGGCTTAGTAAAATTTTGATAGTTTAGTTATGCTAGCCTGAAACAGCACGAAACTAATATTGCACTCGAGAGTGCGCGTGCTCCGGCACTGCGACACGGAGTTCCCGGAGCCCCAGGGGCGAGCCGGCAGCGACGGAGACCCTCTGGCAGCACACTCCTCCTTGTTACGTCACTCTATGAGCCACGTTTTCTCCTCATACGGGATTTCACGTTCGTACTTCACGTGTACAAGTGGTGCAAATTTGTACCTCTGTATCGCCCGGATAAACATAACAAGAAAATTATCAGTGTCGTTCGTGATCGACATCTTACGAATACATCACAAAAAGGTCAGTCATTTCCCGCGCATACCCGTACGGAGCCCGCAGATAGGTTTTGTTGCGAAAAAATGGTCGAACAAAAGCTTTTTGGGGGATCTTTAAGAAACCGTCCTCGAGTTAATAACGTCGAACCTCTGTATCTCGGAAACGAATAAATAAATCGAGAAAATTTTCTAGGTTTTCCGAGAGCGAGAGCTTGGGAATATATCGTAAAACTTCCAGTCACTTGCCGTCCACAGCCTACTTGGAATCCGCGCTCGGATTTGGTACGAAAAAACTGTGTTTTCTAAGGAACCGTCCACGAACTAGTGGTGGCTGTGTAAGCCCCACCATCAGATCTATGGGCGCTATTTCAGCAGAAGAGATGGGTTTCACACCAGCGAAGTTGAGTAAGCGCTCGTGTACTTTACTGTCAACATTCACTGGGCAGTTTTTTTCTTCTTTTGTTCCGTACTAATACCTCGCAAAACGTGGAAAGCAAAGACCTTGCACTAGAAGAAGTCTACTGTCAGAGCTAACAGAACAACTTCCGTGGTTTCCTGTCCTCTCACCTCAAACTGAGACGAGGGTCATTGGGCCGTGCATCGACTCGTGCTACAGCTCGTGTTCAGACTGCATTGGTTTTCCTTTCCTTCCCCTGACATGTTTGTTTGATATGTTGTCTGTCATTAAGTGGCTGCTTGGTTGTCTTTTCCCTCTGCTATCGATATCTGCGTTTTTGCTTCCGGGAAACTGCTATGGAGGAAGTGAGATCTCTGACCGGTTGTAACTCCGTGTGGTGGCGCGGAAGTAGGGTTTTTTTTTTCTTTTTTTGCGCGCAGAGAGTGTGTTGGCCACGGGAGGGCAGTGTGGCTCTCCAGCGCGGACCAGGCGTGGTCGGATGTACCGAGTCGCCACGTGATGCGTGTCGGGTGTGTGTAACGAGCGGGTCGAGTTGACGGAAGAGCTCCGCGCGTGTTGGTCGTATACAGAATCGCCCCACGAGTAGCTGCTGTTCATTTCGCCTCGGTGGGACGTTAACGAGCTTCTTTAAGTCCTCCGTTTCAACACTGGAGTTTAAAAAGGAGACGCCTAACAACCAAAGTCAGGACTCTGTTGAACATGCCAACCGAGACATTTAAAATATAAGTTCTTGGTTAAAGGACAACAATTCGACGAAGTGGTCGGAAGGATTAAGCTATGTTCATTTCATAAAAAATCGAGCTTACCACTCTGGCACAAAACAACCACCTTACAAAGCATTGTTCGGAATCGAACCTGGAGTAGGGACTTCCCACTTCTCGCTGCCTCAAGAAATCGTGAATGGTATTCAGGCTGAAGATGACCTAAAGAAGGCAACCGAAGATGACAGCAATACTGAGCAATACGAGGACAGTGATGGTGATAACATTGTGAAAATTGTCACAAACGACATTCAAAATGTTAGAAAAATTGCGACAGAAAATTTAATAAAACGAACTAAAAGAATGAAAGCTTCCTCTGACAAATCCCATCCACCAGCTGACATTGGAGACAGCGTAACCGTACCTATTCTAGATGTAGATAAAGGCAGAGGTGACCTTCGAAACATAATTGGAGTAATACTTCAAAACACTGATGAGGTCCTTTACAAAGTTGGCACCAAGAATGGCGTACTTCAAAAACATTACTGCAGGTATAATTTTATTAAATTTTTCCATAATTTTTTGTAATAAAATATTTAAAATATTTGTTTTAACTTATTTTTTTAGAACTGGTTTCGACGTCTGCATCCAGAAGTTTTTAGATGTGGGAGATATTAACCAGGATATTGAAGTATCTCTAAGGAGTGCAGCCACAAAACATTCTGTTGGATTAGAGCAAGGCATCGTGAAATGCAGTTGCATGAAAAACTGTACAACAAACAAAAGCAATTGTAAAAAGGAAAAAAGTACTCTGCAATTGTCACCGGAGTAAATAAGCAAACTGCAGATAAGGTGATTTCAGTGGATGCATATATGTAAGTTGATCTAGTGACAGATGTGAAATTTCTGATTAGTTAATAAATAACTTTAATGAATCATATTGACTATTTTATTTCCAATCCATTATTCAGTTTACTTTGAAAAGCTTATAGAAGCTACAAAGTAGGTGAAATTAGTTCAGACTAGGATGTAGCAGTTTATTCTAAAGCATATAAATTCTAGGATAAACCGATTCCACCTAAGTCAACTGTTTCATCCTATCGGTAGCAGGATGAACGAGTTTGACCTAGGCGAAACTAGTTCATCCTAAAATCGGATTTGGCCGGTAACATGTACACAGAGTGTGTTTTCTTTAACTGGGTCAGTATGGGGAAATCGGAATCCATACAGGAAAACTGACTCAACTTTAGATCCTCTTTTTGGGAACACAGATTTTTCATAATCAAATTTGTGGTCAGGCGTGAGCTATCCATGAAAATTAGTAAACTTGACTAAAATTTTTTTATGTGGATAAACTCCGCTTCATGTAAGGATCATTTCATTACACTGCGAGAAAAAAATCGCGACAGCAGAACTTTTATGAAACAAAACTAAATAAACCAGGATGCAAATTATATAGTCCATCAAAGGTAGTACAGGGTGTATCAAAAAGAATCATCCGATTTGGCACGTCTTTATTTCCGCAACTAATGAACATATACAATGAATTTTGTTTCTGATGAAGGTGAAACTCAAAAAGTTTTTTCATATTTTTTCATAGGTGTTGAATATAGCCCCCTTGAGATGCACGGCATGTGTCAATGTGGTTCCAAATTGTTTCGACACTGCAGCGAGTATGTCTCGAGTTACAGCTTCCACAGCCGCTGTTGTGCGATGCCTCAGTTCATTCATTTTTGATGGTATACGAGGCACATAAACAGAGTCTTTTAGAAACACCCAGAAGAAGTGATCACATACAGTGAGGTCCGGTGACCTCGGAGGCCTGCAACGTAAGGCTGAAACATTTGGTCCAGTATGAGCGATCCATCGTTCAGTAATCCTTTGATTTAAAAATTCCCGCACTGCCAGATGTCAGTCTGACGGTGTCCCATCCTCTCGGTAAATGAAGTCGTTCGAATCAGTCCCCAACTGTGGGAAATGGAAGTTCTTAAGCATATCGAGACATGTGCTTACTGTGACACTGTTCTCAGGTAATAAAAATGGACCGTACACATCTTTCCCCGCGAAACTGCACAAAACACATTAAATTTTGGAGAGTCCCTCCCATGTTGTACAACTTGGTGTGGTTGTTCCGCACCCTATATTCTCACATTATGACGGTTCATATTTCCATTTAAGTAGAATGTTGCCTTGTCACTAAACCCTAAGTGTGGAAGAAAACTGTCATCCACCTTCTTGTCAAGAACGAAATTACAGAACTGCACACCTTCACGAAGAGCTTGTACCAGGTGAATTTTGTACGGTCGCCGTGTAAACATCGGCGCAACCCACGCCAGGCGGCCACCGGGGGCGTGCTGAGCTGGCGGGCTGCACGGCGGACGCGTTTCTGGGGACCCCTCGTGGGACTACGGCGGACAGCCCGGCGGTTTGCCTCTACATAAACAACTTGTTCAAAAATGTGTGTGAAACCTTATGGGACTTATCTGCTAAGGTCATCAGTCCCTAAGCTTACACAGTACTTAACCTAAATTATCCTAAGGACAAACACTCACACACCCATGCCCGAGGGAGGACTCGAACCTCGGCCGGGACCAGCCGCACACTCCATCACTGCAGCGCCTCAGACCGCTCGGCTAATCCCGCGCGGCTAACAATCTGTTTCTCGGAACTGTTTGTGCCATCGTCTATTGCTCTGTGCTGCAGGAGGACCCACACCGTACCTAGTACGAAAGTCACGCTGAACAGTTATTACTGGCTGGCACTGCGCAAAACGTAGAACACAAAACGCTTTCTCTTGTCCCAGCACCATTTTTACTAGAACTGAAGTGGGCGCACACTGCTGCTACCTAGCGGGAACTGTGTAAAACTCGAGAGTTTGCTCTTTCCAACAGTACGTCGTGGACGCGCATATGTCAATTAACAGAATAGTTATGGTATTTTTTTTTAAATCGGATGATTCTTTTTAATACATCCTGTATTTTTTTACGGTTTATCATCATAATAGTAATTTGAAACAGAGTATGGGGATATTATCAGGGACATGGAAGGTATCAGAGAAGAGATGAAGAATTATTTTGAAATCTTACTGAATGGGGAAGGTGCACAAGAAAGTGACACTCAAGTCATTGAATTAGAGGAAGAGCACGATCCAATCTCTCGGTTAGAAACTGAGAATTCCCTGAAACAGATGAAAAGTGGGAAGGCGACCGGACTAGATGAGCTGACAGTGGATATGATTGAAACGGAAGGAATCCTTGGAATACAATGGTAACACCGGGTGCTGAGGGTGATATGGAAAGTAAACAAAGTGCCAGATGGATGGAAAAAAGGAATTATAATACTACTGTTCAAGAAAGGTAGTAGAAAGAAGTGCACCAACTACCGAGGAATCACACTGTTATCAAACTGCTTTAAGATAATGGAAAAGGTCATAGAAAAAAGATTGCGGAAAATTCTAGAACACCAATTAGAGGAACAACAGCATGGGTTCAGAAGTAATAGGTGAACAATAGATCTAATTTTTTCCCTCAGTCAGTTAATGGAGAAATATTGGGAAAACGAAAGGACTTGATAGTAGTATTCGTGGATTTGGAAAAAGCGTACGACAGTGTACCAAGAGATAAAATATGGGAATGTTTGAGCAAACATAATGTTCCTGATTCATTAATTAGAAAAGTTCAGATGCTGTACGATGGTTGTGAGAGCAGTTTACAAGTGGGAGGTGGGAGATCAAAATGGTTTACGACAAACAGAGGTGTTCAGCAAGGCAGTTCGCTCTCCCCTTTACTCCTCATTACACTTATGGACACAACCACGGAAGAAATCGAGGAAGAAGAAAATGAAGATATGAATGCTATTGTTTTTGCTGATGACATCGCCATTTGGGGAGATACGGAAATGGAGGTTCAGAGGAGACTAGATTACTGGAACACAAAATTTAAAAAATTCAGATTAACTGTGAGTAGGAACAAGACAGTAGCAAGGAAGATGAGCAGGGCACCCACATCTTGTCACGTCTTACTGGAAGAGGAGAAGGCTGAATGTGTGAAGAGCTTCAGTTATCTGGGTGGCGTCACATCACGCGATGGAAGTTCCAATCTAGAACTCTTAAACAGTATAACAAAAGAATCTAGCTTCTTCCACCAAGTACGAAATCTAATCTGGGACAGGGAAGTGCCTCAAAGAGCCAAACAGGGCATGTATAAAACTTATCTCCTGCCAATCACGATGCATAGTGTAGAGGCCCGTGTCATAAATAAGAGAGAAGAGAGTCAAATACAAGCGCGTGAACTGATGTTCCTTAGGTCAGCTCTACAATAAGCTAGGAGAGACCTGCAGGCGACAGTGACTACAGAGGATGGGATTAGTGCTTTGAGATTGAAGTGGTTCGGTCATGTGAAGCGAATGCACCCGACTCGAACTCCACGCCAGTATTTGGAGATGGAGGTACCACGAAGAAGACCAATTGGGCGGCCTGGAAAGAGATGGACAGACCAGGTTAAGGAAGAACTCAAGAGGAGCGGAGTAACATGGGATGTGGTGGAGAGGGAAAAGCTATACCAGGACAGAAACCAACGGAGGCATATCGTTCACAAAGTTCCTACCCAGCTCGCTGGAAGGAAATCCTGATGATGATGATGAATAATTTTAGCAATTTTGTCTCGTTATCCACAGACATTCTTGAATTCATTCTTGAATTGTTGTAACTATTATCTTTGATAAGTTTGGCCATTTGACGCTGCTATTATCGTTGATATGTTGACACTAAAAATCCCTTTCGTACATTCCTTCAGAACTCATAACGATGTAAGCGAAGTGACTCAACTGGTTTGATTTCGTATTAGTTTGTTCGTTCGTTTAACTTCTTTCATTCTTGAATTCCTTCTTCATTTAGTGTAAATATCGTCGTCGGTTAAGTTTGTCGAGTAGAAATAATGCTTTCCCGAAAACGGTCTGACCTTTCTTCTGTTTCTGCTCGAGCCAAACGAGCACGACTGAAAAGATTAAGAGAAAATGAACCGAAGCGTGAAGTGCATTCAGCACAGCAGCGTTATAGAATTTCGTCGTCTCCATCTCAAGAGATTCCTTGTGAACGCGAATCGCGTTTGCATTTCAAGAGACGCCGTAACGCTGCGCCGCTATCTGTACAGAGGAGCGCAGGGGGGAGAGCGTCGCTAGAGTGCAGCCCGGTCTCGCCGCGCTGCACACCGGAATATCGATAATGCGATATATCGATTTTGGAAAGGTGTCATCGTCGTTCACCGACAAACAGAGAAAAGTATCGATGTACCGACGAAAAAAGTATCAACATTCCGACGTATAAAAACATTAGTTGCACATTGTAAATATACTGCCGGTTTTAGAGCTACGAATTTAAATATTGATTTATTATCAGATATTCTGTACATCAACAAGCTAGCAGCCTACATATACCCTTCAGAGCAAGGACTGAAAGGAAAACGATACACGTTCACGCTTGGCGATAACCACTTTGCTGATAGTGGCTAGCTGCGCGTAAGTGGCGCAGTGACAGCTGTCCGACGGGTCCGTGGTTCGGTTTCGTCACACATCTCGGATTTATTCGGAATACTTCGTGTCGGATCCCCTGTTTCCTCGTTTCTGCAGAAGCCAGCGTCCCAGCAGTTTTACTGTCAAAATTGCGCGGTGGAGCTGAAAACGCTGCAGTTTCTGATGGTAGCGCCGAGCGCCGATTACGTCAGCATTTCCTCTCACACCTCTGCGCCTGCGTCCACCACAGAGACCAGTCTCGCCGTTCAGACTTGCTCTCATCGTTTTCGACAACTGTTTTTGAAGAATGCCGATGTCATGAAATAGCACACTAATTGCGTTAAAATTGTTTCTTCACATCGGAACTGTTGTTATTCTATTCATACCGCCAACCCCGGACTTGTCCTTTTGTGTCACATACACTTGTTTCACACAGTCAAAGAGAAAGACTGGTCGTTATGAAAGCTCAAAATGTAGTATGACTCCTTCACACAGTGAAAGTAAAATTATGTTCCAGTACAACTTCAAAAGAAAGATTTCAAAGATTTTACGAAAATTGCGAAAATAAAAATAATAGAAAATAAGAATATCGGCACCCGATATTGCAGTTTTTATATTGATATGTCGCCGAAAGCAGTAGCGCCGACATATACCGATACTTTTTGAAAACTATATTGATATTTTATCAACAGCCCTGGTCCAAAGTGCGGAAACCCTGGTCGAACGTGAGATTCGATTACCCTCTGGTCGCAGTCGCGACGAGATACGCCGATCTGTAGAGACTGAAATTGTCACGGGCTGTCACGCGTACTCGTCATTCCCAACAATTTCGCTTTCCAGGTGAAACGCGTGCAGTTTCCCCGGATCATATACTTAGCCACGATCTTCAACAAGTCACAAAGGCAGACGATTCAGACCTTGGGCGTCGCCCTCAGAACGGGCTGCTGCTCACACCAACCAGTCTACGTGGCCTGCCAGCGGGTTGCCAGCTGGTGTTATTTGTTTGTAACGGCTCCTATGGGCAAAACACCAAATGTCGTATATAAAGAATTTTTTTTACTTTCGTAATTTCTTAAAATACAACACTAGGCTGTTTCCCTATCCGGGTCCATTGGTATTTCACACTTCAAAGCTCGGTATCTGTGTTTACAAACACATCAATTCTTTACCGTTGCGCCCTTTAGTTTTTATACCTGTTTTTCTCACCGATTATGACCTTCAGGATTTTTCAGAATCCATGCGGGTTCGTGATCCACGTGAGCGAAGACGGAGGCAAAAGCTAGTGAAGAATGAAGTCGTAGAATGTTAATAACGATTGTTTTACTTAAAAGCTTTAAGACTTTTCACATAAAAATTCCGAAGCATTACGCCCTCGTAATTTAACATGTTGTGTCAAACAGAAATTCAATCGAGAAAAGTAGTAAATTATGGAAAAACTTCCCGACCTGTTATGATGTTGGCAGAAAGTAAAAATGAGACAGATGCTAGCTTCCTGAAATAATTAGTCCCTTCCCGAGGAAGGACAGAAAGGGAGGGCAGTTCAGTGACGCCCCAGAGCGAAATGGACCCACCTGCGGTTGGTCGGTTACATGTTCCGTTGATCATCTCATCATCGGAATGTTGTGGAGCGTGTCAGTTTACAGCATATGTATACATGAGTAATGTTAACAGTAATGAACACACACCACATTATTTTATTCCTATTCATGCACCTACACTTAAGAACAGGATTTTTTTTTTTTTTTACTGGGCCTGCCGTTGTGGGCGAGCGGTTCTATGCGCTTCAGTCCGGAACCGCGCTGCTGCTATGGTCGCAGGTTCGAGTCCTGCCTCCGGCATGGATGTGTGTGATTTCCTTAGGTTTAAGTAGTTCTAAGTCTAGGGGACTGATGACCTCAGATGTTAAGTCCCATAGTGCTCAGAGCCATTTTTTTTTTTTTTTACTGGCTACCAGTTTCTAAGCAGAAATTTGTCAATGGAATAGAAAGAGTTGTTCAGGAGAAATGGTTTTAAGTTAGATTTGAAACAGGGAACGGAGACTTGTCCGTGTCTCCACCCTTCATGCATTTCCAGCAGTAGCACCACAGACCAGCAAATTTGTCTGATAATTTATTATGTACACTGCTCAACTAAAGTTTGGAGTAATACCGTGAAATGCAGTCTGCGATACTGGAGGTCTCATTGCCACAGACACTTGATGCGTTATCCAGTTGCAGCCCGTACACTGGACGGCGTTTACTGCCGGCGTCCTCCGCACCCGGCTCTCCCAGTCCTGTAAACACACCGCGAGCACTCCAGCACCAACCACAGCCTCGTTCACTTCGTGTTCGGCACTGCAGTAACGTGCCAACATGCGACGTACAGGCGTACAACACTTTGACAGAGTCAGGACACTGGCTTTATTTTCAGTAGGGCATACACAACAAGGCGTGTCACTCATAGTGGTGTGTCTAAGGTGTGGACAAAGTACATAGAGGCGGGAAATGTGAACGACAGACCTCGCAGTGGCCGTCCTCGGAAGTTCCGCGAGGCTTTTCGCGGATGATGATGTAGTAGAGTCTAGTGGAGAGGAGTCTCTAGTAGCTGTAGGTGTAGATGTAGGAAGTATGCAGCAGACCTCAGCAGTTACTGTGCCTAGAACAGTTGCAAAGTCCAAGAGAAAGAAGAAGGTTCTGCTGTTAGGTAGTTCTCATGGTAGAGGTGTAGGCCAGCAGTTGCAGGAAGTTTTGGGGAGTGAGTACCAGGTCACCAGCATTGTGAAGCCTAATGCAGGATTGGCTCAGGTGACTGTTAACATAGGGGGGTTATGTAGGGATTTTACTAAAGAGGATCAGGTAGTGATTGTGGGTGGGGCTGGTAATAGTATTGATAGGGATGGGGAGTATGACATAGATGGTGACCTGGAAAAGATAGCCACTCAGACTGGCAACACGAATGTGCATTTCGTGGAACTGTTTAAGCGTCACGATCGGCCTCATCTTAATACAGCCGTCAGGCGTAATAACGTGAGACTTGGGGGTGCGCTGATGACAGAAGGCACGGGTCACATTTCAGTGGTGTCGGTGGAGTCTATCAGCAGGACGGGTTTCACTAGACACGGCCTGCACCTCAACAGGTATGGAAAGGGTTCCAATGGCTCTGAGCACTATGGGACTCAACTGCTGTGGTCATAAGTCCCCTAGAACTTAGAACTACTTAAACCTAACTAACCTAAGGACAGCACACAACACCCAGCCATCACGAGGCAGAGAAAATCCCTGACCCCGCCGGGAATCGAACCCGGGAACCCGGGCGTGGGAAGCGAGAACGCTACCGCACGACCACGAGATGCGGGCGGTATGGAAAGGGGAGGTTGGCAAAGCTTATAGGTGACAGCATAGGTGGGGGTGGTGGGATCACTCGTGGGAAAATTCCGGTAGTTGTGGGTGTTAGAGCTGTACCTTTTTTAGATTGAAGTCAGCTGACAGGTATTCCTGCTTAAGGAAAGTCTCTCTAACAAAGAAACCACTTCCGACAAAGCTTAGGTATCCGATTAATGAGGGAATTAGTATATTTCATCAAAACATACAAGGCATTAGAGATAAAGTTAGTGAATTACTTATAGATGTTGACTCTGAAATTATTGGTATATCTGAACACTTCTTAAATAAGGAGATAATTCAGAGGCTTCCTTTACCAGGATACAGGTTGGCTGGCAGCTTTTCTAGGAGCTCTTTGCGGTGTGGGGGAGTAGCCATGTATGTGAAAAACGGTATCCCATTTGAGTCAATTGATGTTTCAAAGTACTGCACTGAAAAGGTGTTTGGATGTTGCGCAGGTGTGGTTAAATTTAGTGGAGCTAAACTTCTTACTGTTGTTATTTATAGATCCCCAGACTCCGATTTCACAACGTTTTTGCTAAAGCTAAAGGAGGTCCTTGGTTCACTTTATAGGAAATACAAAAAGTTAGTTATATGTGGTGACTTCAATATAAATTGTATAAGTGACTGTGCAAGGAAAAGGATGCTGGTAGACCTCCTTAATTCATATAATCTTATGCAAACCGTTTTCTTTCCAACGAGAGTGCAAGGGAACAGTAGAACAACCATAGACAATATTTTTGTTCATTCGTCATTACTAGAAGGGCATTCTGTTAGCAGAATGGTGAATGGCCTTTCAGATCATGATGCACAAATTTTAAGTCTAAAAGATTTTTGTGCTGCAACGCAGGTTAAATATAGTTACCAATGTTTTAGGAAAGCTGATTCAGTTGCTGTAGAGACTTTTGTAAACCTTATCAAGGAACAAGAGTGGCAAGATGTTTATAGTGCTGATACAGTAGACGATAAATATAATGCTTTCCTCAAGACTTTTCTCGTGCTCTTTGAAAGTTGCTTTCCGTTAGAACGTTCAAAACAGGGTACTAGCACAAACAGGCAGCCTGGATGGCTGACTAAAGGTATAAGAATATCTTGTAGAACAAAGTGGCAATTATATCAAAACGTTAGAAACAGTCACAATCTAAATGCAGTAGCCCATTACAAACAGTATTGTAAGGTGCTTAAAAAAGTTATTAGGAAGGCAAAAAGTAAATGGTATGCTGATAGAATAGCGAAGTCTCAGGATAAAATTAAAACCATATGGTCAGTCGTAAAGGAAGTGGCTGGTCTGCAGAGACAGGTCGAGGATATAGAATCAGTGCATAGTGGGAATGTCCGTGTTACTGATAAGTCGCATATATGTACAGTATTTAATAATCACTTTCTGAATATAGCAGGTGAACTAAATAGAAACCTAGTCCCAACAGGGAATCAAATAGCGCTCGTAGAAAAAAGTTTTCCGAGATTGTTACCTGAAATGCTCCTCCATGATACTGACAAGAGGGAGATTGAGTTAATAATTAAATCACTAAAGACCAAGAACTCTCATGGATATGAAGGGGTATCTAGCAGAATACTGAAGTATTGTTCCATGTATGTTAGCCCAGTACTTAGCCATATCTGTAACTTTTCCTTTAGGAGTGGTCGGTTTCCGGACCGATTAAAGTACTCGGTAGTGAAGCCACTTTATAAAAAGGGAGACAGGGATAATGTTGATAATTATAGACCTATTTCTATGCCATCGGTGTTTGCTAAAGTTATCGAGAGGGTTGTATATACAAGGTTACTGCAGCATTTAAATTCACATAATTTGCTGTCAAATGTACAGTTTGGTTTTAGAAATGGCTTAACAACTGAGAATGCTATAGTCTCTTTTCTCTGTGAGGTTTTGGACTGATTAAATAAAAGGTTGCGCACATTAGGTGTTTTCTTTGATTTATCGAAGGCTTTTGACTGTGTTGACCACAAAATATTACTGCAGAAGTTGGAACATTATGGAGTAAGGGGAGTAGCTTACAATTGGTTCGCCTCTTACTTTAAGAACAGAAAGCAGAAGGTAATTCTCCGCAATATTGAGAGTGGTAATGATGTTCAGTCCCAATGGGGCACTGTTAAATGGGGCGTTCCCCAAGGATCGGTGCTGGGGCCACTGCTGTTTCTTATTTATATAAATGATATGCCTTCTAGTATTACAGGTGATTCAAAAATATTTCTGGTTGGTTGGTTGGTTGTTTGGGGAAGGAGACCAGACAGCGTGGTCATCGGTCTCATCGAATTAGGGAAGGAAGTCGGCCGTGCCCTTTCAGACGAACCATCGCGGCATTTGCCTGGAGTGATTTAGGGAAATCACGGAAAACCTAAATCAGGATGGCCGGACGCGGGATTGAACCGTCGTCCTCCCGAATGCGAGTCCAGTGTCTAACCACTGCGCCACCTCGCTCGGTAAAAATATTTCTGTTTGCTGATGACATCAGCTTGGTAGTGAAGGATCTTGTGTGTAATATTGAAACATTATCAAATAATGTAGTTCATGAAATAAGTTCGTGGCTTGTGGAAAATAATTTGATGCTAAATCACAGTAAGACTCAGTTTTTACAGTTTCTAACTCACAATTCAACGAGAACTGATATTTTAATCAGACAGAATGGGCATGTTATAAGCGAGACGGAACAGTTCAAGTTCCTAGGCGTACGGATAGATAGTAAGCTGTTGTGGAAAGCCCATGTTCAGGATCTTGTTCAGAAACTAAATGCCGCTTTATTTACCATTAGAACAGTATCTGAAATAAGTGACATTTCAACACGAAAAGTAGTCTACTTCGCATATTTTCATACGCTTATGTCGTATGGTATTATTTTTTGGGGTAATTCTTCTGATTCAAAAAGGGTATTTTTGGCTCAAAAACGGGCTGTTCGAGCTATGTGTGGTGTAAGTTGTAGAACCTCTTGTCGACCCCTATTCAATAGTCTGGGAATTCTGACCTTGACCTCACAGTATATATTTTCTTTAATGTCGTTTGCTGTTAGCAATATTAGCTTATTCCCAAGAGTTAGCAGCTTTCACTCAGTTAATACTAGGCAGAAATCAAATCTGCATGTGGAATGCACTTCCTTGACTCTTGTGCAGAAAGGAGTGCAGTATTCTGCTGCATCCATTTTCAATAAGCTACCACAAGAACTCAAAAATCTTAGCAGTAGCCCAAACGCTTTTAAGTCTAAACTGAAGAGTTTCCTCATGGCTCACTCCTTCTATTCTGTCGAGGAGCTCCTGGAAGAGCTAAAAAATTAAGCAAATTCCAGTGTTACATTCTTGGTTTTCTTTATGTAAACTAATGACGTGTCGCCTGAATATGTTTCTTATATTTCATTTTATCTGTCCCTACAATCGTGTTATAATTTCATGTATTGACTCGTTCCATGACCATGGAGACTTCTCCTTAATGTGGTCCCACGGAACAATAAATAAATAAATAAATAAAAAATAAATATACAGAGAAGTTGCCGCATTAGAAAATTGCAGCGAAATGCAGGCAGATCTGCAGCGGATAGGCACTTGGTGCAGGGAGTGGCAACTGACCCTTAACATAGACAAATGTAATGTATTGCGAATACATAGAAAGAAGGATCCTTTATTGTATGATTATATGATAGCGGAACAAACACTGGTAGCAGTTACTTCTGTAAAATATCTGGGAGTATGCGGAAGAACGATTTGAAGTGGAATGATCATATAAAATTAACTGTTGGTAAGGCGGGTGCCAGGTTGAGATTCATTGGGAGAGTCCTTAGAAAATGTAGTCCACCAACAAAGGAGGTGGCTTACAAAACACTCGTTCGGCCTACACTTGAGTATTGCTAATCATTGTGGGATCCCTACCAGGTCGGATTGACGGAGGAGATAGAGAAGATCCAAAGAAGAGCGGCGCTTTTCGTCACAGGGTTATTTGGTAAGCGTGATAGCGTTACGGAGATGTTTAGCAAACTCGAGTGGCAGACTCTGCAAGAGAGGCGCTCTGCATCGCGGTGTAGCTTGCTGCCCAGGTTTCGAGAGGGTGCGTTTGTGGATGAGGTATCGAATATATTAATTCCCCCTACTTACACCTCCCGAGAGATTCGAGCGCGCACGGAGGCTTTCCGGCAATCGTTCTTCCCGCGAACCGTACGGGACTGGAACAGGAAAGGGAGTGGTACGTAAAGTGCCCTCCGCCACACACCGTTGTGTGGCTTGCGGAGTATAAATGTAGATGTAGATGTACATGGCAACTTCAACGCACTATGATTTCATCCAACTGTCCACTCGCATACGCCCAACACCAGCTGCAAGAAATACTGGAAATGACTTCTCCCGGGCAACAGGGATTCGTATCCCAGACCAGACAGTGCACAGAAGATTGCATCAGAGTGGTCTCCATTCCGGAAGACGAGTGAGAAGTTTTACGCTGAACCGACGGAACCAGGCTCTCACACATCAACATTGGACCATTGCACGATGGAGATATGTCACGTCTGCTGACGAGACCGAGACTGGTGTGTGACCGTGCATTAGTCGTGTTCAGGGTTTGGGGGCGATGGGACAGCAGACCCCTCTAATTCCCAACTGCGGCGATTTTACTGATCTCCGATACTGCCGAGAGGTCCTACAAACGATTGTGAAGGCCTGCAGACGTGAAGTCGGTGAAAACTTCATCCTAGTCGATGACAATGAAAGGTCTGCAAGTATGCAACAAGAGCCGAATGCGTCGGCCAGCACAGTCCCCAGACATAATTGCAATTGAACATGCGCCTGTTGAAGTTGGCCATTGCACAGCTTCTGAATTTAGCTGAAAATCTGAAGCTGCCATTGAGGAGTGGGATCTCATATCCCGAGATAAACTTGATCGTCTCATCCAGAGCATGCCTTGCAAGAAAGAATTCATCCGTGCACAGGGAGGTCACACCCACTACTAAAGACTGATAAATCATCATCGTGAGATAAAGATGTTCACTGTTTTTATTAAAAGATGTACACTTAGGAGACAGCCTGCATTTTTTGTAATAATTCTACTGTAGCTAACCAAAACCGTTCTTGTTTTTAGAACGTATTATGTTTACTATCTTACAAAGGTATTGTACAAACTTCGATGGACATACTACAAGAAGTCGTTGTAGTAAACTCTATGACAGTTCGAACTCTTTTTCTTTGCCCTTTACTGCAGTTTCCATTCCCCCACCAGGGGCGGGCTGGCAGCAGCACAAGCGCTGCTCTTCAGCCGAGAGACATAAGTAGACGGGAAGACATTTAAAACAATAGAAAGAAGAAAACATGGCGGAATACAGAAACCAAAAAGGCGGAACATAAGAAAAGAAAGCATACAAACCGGTGACTGGAAATCGGAGATAAAAATCTAAGAAAAATATTTTACACTAGCGTAAAAGCCACCAGGCAAAGTACGACTGGAGCATAAAAAGTCGTAGAACGTTTAATACAGCATTTTCTCGCTGTGGCATGCCGATTGGGCTACACTCACTGAAAACGAGCTTCGGGCCTCGAACCCTCTCCCCACGGCTCGGACGACCTCTGCACGCCCTTCTCGGCGGGAGGAGGTCGTTTCGGCCCGGTTACGGGTCGGACACTGCCGGTTCGGCCACCGCCATCTGCTGACGGCTGCGCCGGCGCCGTTCTGCCCGTGTGGCCGATTGCTGACGGTCCGTCACATTTTAACGTCCTGTCCGAAGTTTAATACACTGCGCGTTGATCTCGGCCTGCCACGTACTCTGGATGACATTTTAGCGGATGACCCAGGAGCAGCTGCTCGCGTTCTTCGTTTTATCCACTCGACGAACCTGTCAAAGGACATTTGATTACGCTGTTTTCTTTTAATCCCTTGCCTGTTAATGTGCCTTTTGTAGTGTTGTCCTTTTTAGTTGCTGTTTTAACATTGTTCCTCGCAGTGCATTCATATAGTCTAGGTGCTAACAACCACTGTAGTTGTGCGCCCTAAAACCACAAAAAAAAAAAGGCCACGTGAGGGACGGCGTAGCACGGAACAGTCGTGGACGGTGAACAGGTCGAGCACACAATTAAAATCACATCGCTGAATGACACTGTATAACGGTACCGAAACACGGCACTAACGCAGCACATTGAAAACGAGTAAAAACCTGGGAAGATCTGTCAGGGGTGGACAAGGGAATAAGGGAAAAGGAGGGGAGAGAAAGGGGTATGAGGAGGGGGCGCGCCAAAGGAGGGCAGGGGAGGAAAGAGAGAGGAGAGGAAAACAGCCGAGGAGGGGGTGTAGGGAAAATCCACTCTGGGAGAAGGAGGAGAGACGAAAAAGGGGGCCCTGACGAGGGGGTACAAAGCCATGTTACAGTTGGAAGGAAGGGTGGATGTCACGGCGAAATTCAACATCTGTGAGGGGGAGGTGCTGCAAACAGCCGTGATGAAGGAGATGGTGGGTGTGGCGATGTAGAGAAGGAGGGAGGGATACAGTTATAGAGGCGCGGCAACAGGTGGGGGGTGGAGAGGAAGGGGTGGGTGGGATCAAGCCTGCGGACGGTGCGGAGATGGTGGAAAAGGAAGGGGTGGGGGAAGGGGATGAGGTTGTACAGGAGCTGTGTTGGGGGAAGAAAGGCGGATATGGAAGGCAAGGGAGCGGGTGGCGTTCGAGGATCTGGAGGGCCTTGAAAAAGCGGGGAGGGGGGGGGGGGAGGTGGAGATCCAGGCAACGCTAGAGGAGCTTCAAACTTCTGTTGAGGTGTGTATATTACTAGCGACACAACGCGACTTCGCACAGGTAGCACAAAATATCTACAGTCGGATGACTTGTCTGGCGTAGTGGTAATTTTATTTCCGGCTCTCTGCACAGAGTTACGATAAAGTTCAGAGAACAACGTTAGACACCTGAATGACATCACTTTCCTATAAGAGAAACGATTCAAGCAGTGCATGCCAGGTAAGCTCTTAGGAGGCACAGATGTTACGTAGTCCACATTCGGCTGGCGTTCGGAGTGACATCTCGTGGAAATGAGGGAAACTTCGACCTAGTGCGCCGCATCAAAATCTCTGTAATAGTTCCTCAGGCTATCTTTCACATACAGACAGAAAAACGTGGCAGTGTGTGAAATGTATATGTAATAGTGGAAAATTAGGGAAGATAAACCCTCCCTAGTGGATGTACACCATCACTAAAATGATCAGTGAGAGCTTATAATAAACTGAATAAAACACGTCCACTATGAAATTGAACCATATGAATAACACCGGGAATAGGCTACAGCCCTCTCTCACCCCCTTCTCAACCACTGCTTCCTTTTCATGCTCCTCGCAGTATCGCATCTCCCACCTCATTTTCATCTTCATTCTTTCAACTGAGCTCTTGATATTCATACAGCTGCTTCTCTTTTCTCCACAGGCCTTTTTAATTTTCCTACAGGTGGAATCTATCTTTCCCCTTGTGAAATATGCTTATAAATGTTTACATCTGTCCTCTAGCCATTTCTACTTAGCCATTCTACACTGCGTGTCAATCTCATTTTTTAGAAGTTTATATTCTCTTTCGCGTGGTTCGTTTATTGCGTTTTTGTATTTTCTCCTTTCATCACTTAAATTAAATAACTCGTGTGATACCCAATCATTTCTACTAGGACTCAGCTTCTTACCTATTTGATCCTCTGCTGCCTTCACTATGTCTATGAAAGCAAACCATTCGTCTTCTGCTTTACTCCTCTGTCCTGTTATAGTCAATCGTTACCTAACGCTCCCTCTGAAACTCTCAACAACCTCTCGTTGTCTCAACTTACCAGGTCCCATCTCCTTAATTTCCCATCTTTTGCAATTTCATCAGTGTAATCTACAGTTAATCAATACACATTACAGAAGTAAGCGTAGAATGTGCGTGCCGCTAAAACTGATAAACGAGTCCTGGCGCAATCGAGAGAGTTATCTGATGTGGCAGCCATCTATCCCCTCACCCCTGAAGAAGGTGAAGAAGGTTCCCGCTTTTGAAGATGTAAGGGCCGAGAAGTTTCACCATCTAGAAATTACTAGAACATTCCAGAACATTCGAATAGCAAAAATGTCTGCCTCACTCACACAATCTCATGTGACTGCACGACGGGATTCATCCCACGGATATCGACAAAACCATCCAAGCTGAATTTGCCAGTCCACAAGAAGATCCGGAAGTGTACGACGTAGCTTTGAGAAACGTGGTTCACAGTCCATGCACGCCCTTAGACTCCAGTTCGCCACGTGTGAGTGTTGGAAAATGTACAAAAATACCCACATCCATACTCGGACGACACACAAACCGGAGTTGATGGCTATCCGACATATAGAATGCGATCACTCAAAAACGGTGACTTTACAGCAAAAATAGGAATATGAGGCAGCGAAGAACTGGAAACAGATAATCAACGTGTAGTGCCATATAATACACTACTTTCCAAAATGTTCGACGCACACACAAACGTAGAATACTGAAATTCAGTGAAATCCATCAAATATGTAAGTATGTAAGCAAAGGCAGCGACAAGGCAGTGTCTCAAATAGCCAAAGGCAGCGATCGACAAAACAGAAACGGTGATATATACATCACTGCTCCCCCCCCCCCACCCCCGTCGGAGGTTCGAGTCCTCTCTCGGGCATGGGTGTGTGTGTTGTCCTTAGCGTAAGTTAGATTAAGTAGTGCGTAAGCTTCGACACAGCTGTCAGATACAGCAGAGGACTTGGAAGAGCAGTTGAACACAATGGACAGTGTCTTGAAAGGAGGGTATAAGATGAACATCAACAAAAGCAAAACGAGGATAATGGAATGTAGTCGAATTAAGTCGGGTGATGCTGAGGGAATTAGATTAGGAAATGAGACACTTAAAGTAGTAAAGGAGTTTTGCTATTTGGGGAGCAAAATAACTGATGATGATGTAGAGAAGATATAAAATGTAGACTGGCAATGGTAAGGAGAGCGTTTCTGAAGAAGAGAAATTCGGTAACATCCAGTATAGATTTAAGTGTCAGGAAGTCGTTTCTGAAAGTATTTGTATGGAGTGTAGCCATGTACGGAAGTGAAACGTGGACGATAAATAGTTTGGACAAGAAGGGAATAGAAGTTTTCGAAATGTGGTGCTACAGAAGAATGCTGAAGATTGGATGGGTAGATCACATAACTAATGAGGAGGTATTGAATAGAATTGGGGAGGAGTTTGTGGCACAACTTGACAAGAAGAAGGGCGCGGTTGGTAGGACATGTTCTGAGGCATCAAGGGATCACAAATTTGGCATTGGAGGGCAGCGTGGAGGGTAAAAATCGTAGAGGGAGACCAAGAAATGAATACACTAAGCAGATTCAGAAGGATGTAGGTTGCAGTAAGTACTGGGAGATGAAGAAGCTTGCACAGGATAGAGTAGCATGGAGAGCTGCATCAAACCAGTCTCAGGACTGAAGACCACAACAACTACAACAAGCTTAGGGGCCGATGACCTCAGCAGTTTGCTCCCGTAAGACCTTACCACAAATGTTCAATTTTTTCCATCGACGGTACCTAAGCAGCGAAGCCGATTTTCGATTTTCCCATACACGAACGCGAACCAACTTTTCAACCTCTAGCAGAACATTTGGAGAGTGAAGAGAGAGTTTACTCCACAAAACAAACCACCAGAAAAATTGCACACGAACCACCTTAGAACACAACATTAACCGCTTTTTACCACGGATCCATTCACGAAAATATTACTTTATGTCGACGTCCCTACCTATACGTGGAACACAAGAGAAATCTTTCAAGGACGAAAACAAGGTATTCCAATAGATCATCCAGGGATCATGAAACTGGCTCACTAGACCGGTATAAGCCGTACATCCGAACAATGCCGTATGTTTCTATCTCCGGATGTTACTGGGCAAAATACGCGGACCAACAAGTTCCACAGATCACAAGAATGTTAACTGTTGTGTACGTCAGACGCACAGAGAAGCATGCCAACGCTTACGACTCCTGGACAACGACGGCCACTGGAACTCAACACTACGGGAAGCCTCACAGCCGCAGATGAACAAATGAAAGACTCATTCACCGTAACTCTGACAACATGAAACCCATCGAGTCGGAGATCATTTCCAACGCCGGCTGGCTGGCTGGCTAGGCGACGAAGCGACCGTATGTCGCGCGTAGAGGGGTGCGGCTCGGCGCTGGACCGTAGCAACAAGCGTCAGCCTGGGAAATATACATGGTGGGAAGTACTGCCATCTTGGCGCCAAAGTCACCGATTTTGTTTATTTATATTTAATAATTAAAGTCATTTATGACAACACGAATGCTAGGAGGAGGAGCCTCTGGATGTTTAAAACTATTTATCATAATTTTGCCTCGTTAAAATTCACACCCGTTCATTAACGAACTTGATCGGAAATCCACGAGCTGTGACGAAACTAGTAAGAGATACGGACTGCGCGCCAAAGTCGGCAGTCGGCGTTAAGAGCTCTTCCTGTCTTGTTCGATGGTAGCCGTGCTCTCGGTTACGAGTAGTTTGTGACACGAGTGTTTCATTATTGATGTAATAGGAATAAAAGTGATATTACGGCATTCTGAATGTTAATTTCTAGTAAATAGATACCCCAAAGTTGACCGACAGCAATATACAATGCGCCAATGAAGAATCTGCACGGGACGACATTTACGAGAGCTGCACTGCGCAAAGGTAGGAGGAAATCCGACGACGCGACCCACCGAGGCGGATCGAGGAAGGTCCGACTTACACTCGCAAATTCCGGGTGGAAATGCTGACCAGTTTTCAGATAACGTCCGGGAATTCAGCCAGGTAACAGTTTCAGCGACCGCCGATATTTCGGCGGGAGAACACCCCGCCGAAATATCGGCGGTCGCTGAAAGTGTTACCTGGCTGAATTCCCGGAAGTTATTTGAAAGTTGTATACGCCAGAAGAAACTCAGGTCTCATTCTGACCAGTTATACTGTAATATACCGTAATATACCACCCTCTACGGACTCGCGGCTGAGTAGTAACAGTATCAGTTTAGAAGCGAGGAGATCTTGCACAGTTCACCCTGAACTGACCATCGAATTCGACGACATCCTCAATGAAACACTCATTCGCCTAGAAGCGGTAAACAACCAGTCCCTTAGTACAGCTTGGGATGTAAGCACTACGAAAAGATTCTGTCAGTGTGTTAAACCTCGAAAAGGAAAAAAGGTACCACATCAAACTACTTCATCAGTACATGGTTCACAAGAAACCACTCCTCAGACAATCAAAAGGAAATTTATAACGTTATCGTGGACCAGATCGACAGCACTGACGGAATTATTTACTCGGACGTACCAGGCGGTGCCCGGAAAACGTTTCTAATAAATCTATTGCCGGCGTAAACACTTGCTAGGCAGTACAGGGTGTTTCAAAATGAATATACTGGTTTTAGCCGGCCAGTGTGGCCGAGCGGTTCTAGGCGCTACAGCCTGGGACTGCGCGACCGCTACGGTCGCAGGTTCGAATCCTGCCTCGGGCACGGATGTGTGTGATGTCCTTAGGTTAGTTAGGTTTAAGTAGTTCTAGGCGACTGATGACCTCAGAACTTAAGTCCCGTAGTGCTCAGAGCCATACTGGTTTTAAGGATTTGTAGCGTTTATTACATTTACCTTACAATTATAAAGCCTACATGAAATGAAAGAGCAACTACAACAGTTTTTCTTAAAAGTGTTCAATGTGAGCACCATCGTCACACATCGAGTCGATAGGCGAGATTTTCCGAAACCTTGATCAGTGTGTCTATAGTAATTGTTGCAGCAGTGCTGTTTCTGAAGTCGGACAGATCACCTGATAGCGGAGACACCATCGTGTCCGGACACTCAGAGGCAAAAACCGCACGGGGCCAGGTCGCGTGTGAGGTTGGTCACACACCGAGCCCCTTGCGGCCGGGTACAACGCAGTCGCGTGCTCAGTTATGCCGGTGTGGTGGCGCACCAATGTGCTGCTGAGAAACACCAGTTGCAGTTGCTTCCCGGAAAAAGTCGAGAGGAGTCTCGTTGCAACTGCACCGTCTCGTGGGGATTTACTTATCCCCAGATACACACATTACGTTGAAAGGGTACAGTACCACCCGACATTGAAAATAGGTACAAGATACTTCACTATTTTTGTCAGAACAACACACTTGTTTTGTAAAATAACTCAATTTCAATTAATACAGCGAAGCCGGATACCAGTGTGGGAAAGAATCCCCACACCCAGTTTGGTGAGATCTGTGAAATGAATGAATGTATGGTCGTCTGCTAACTCTTTGATGCACAGATTTTATGTTTAATTAATTTTTTAATAAAACATGCATTTTCTATGTCTGGTGGGGTTGCTAATAAAGGAAAACATGAATTAAAATTTTTTATTGTATTGATTTTGGTTTTAGATGGTGGTATATATAATATACCACCATGCCACTTAGGGCCGTACCTAAAGTTTTTGAGATATCTTGGTTTGTGCTTGTAACTCACCTTTAAATTCTACTCTAAGCAGTAATAATTAGTATAATTAATGTAAAATAATTTTATTTCTGGCAATTGGTCATTTACAATACAAAATCAAATTACAAACCTTACAAATAAAATATGTTTCTTATTCCTTTTTGTGAAAATCTTGAAAGCACCTTTTTGTTTTGCTAAGGCACAAAGGCACTTTGCATTCAGCGCACATCCAGAAAGTGCGCACTTGCTTCTTTTTTGTACTGCATTTCGCACAACGTCTGGCGGTAGTACGCTCTGGCTGGTGGGATGAATTGTCGAGACGCTGGCGTGAGGAAACATATGGCTTGTTTTTCTTTACGTGGACTTGACTCTCATGAAGTCTAGATGGCCTCAATGGTGTTTTCTGGGTTACTAAGCTTTGCAGGATACTCATCCTGAAGACTTTGGCAGTCATTTTTTCTCTATCGCCTAGTTCCTTCCAAATTATATAGCTGTTGACGATACTGACATCAAGCAGGTGAAAGAATATTCGGTGCCACCACTTTTTACTTCTCCGGCTTATTTCATATGATTTTTTCAGTTGGTCGAACTTGTCGACATTGTTCATGTGTGCATTGTAATCCATCACTGCTTGAGGACAAGGTAGCTCTATGCGTGAACCATCTCTTTCACGGCGAGTCACTGTAGTAACTTCAGGACTGTGAAAATTTGAAAGGAGATGAACAGCTCTCTTATCTTTCCACTTCAAGTAGAGGATGCCACAGTTGCTGACCCTCCAGTCAAATTCACCTCTGCTTAATTCTTTGTCTGTTTTTAATTTGGGTAAATGTTTCCTTGTTGGTTGAACTGTCCCACAGGCATATATGTTTCTCTGCTGTAAACCAGCCAACAAGTTATAGCTATTGAAATAGTTGTCGAAATAAAGATAATGGCCTTTATTTACGAGTTCAGAGGACAAACTCAGCACTACATGCTCCCCAAGGCCTGTTTGCACTGTGTCACCTACTTTTCCGGTGTAAATATCAAATTTCAAGTTGTAAGAGGTCTTGTCACACAGCATCCACACTTTGTAACCACGCTTTATGGGTTTATCTCTCATGTATTGTTTCATACTGTTGCGGCCTTTGAATTTGATCATTGACTCATCAATTGCTAGGTGTTTGCTGGGTTGGTAACACTTGGAAAAAGATTCAGATAGTATCTTGATCACTGGTCGCAGCTTGTACAGTTTGTCATAACCTGGGTGTCCTTTTTCTGGATGCAATGTGTTATCATTCAGATGAATGTTCCTCAGTAACCATCCAAACCGATTTACTGCCATCAGAGATGCAATATAACGATCATGAAGTTCTGGGGCACTAGACCAGTAGTCTCTGTATGCTGGCATACGCTTTATACCCATCAAAATGTTGATTCCCAGGAAAGTTCGTATTTCATTGTCAGTTGTTGGAGTGAAAGACTTGCCAGATTGCGTCGCATATAAATTTGTTTGGAAAACGATTAGCTCAACTAGCTCTTTTGGAAATATTTTTTCGAATATATCGATAGGTTCTGGATCATCAATGTCCCTAATAAAAGCACTTGGTCCTGATTCACTGTCGAACTGCATTCCTGAGGTAGCATTGAATTGTTGTCCCCAAGTTGGCGCTGTGTCAGCAGCGCGTTTTGGCGGAGTGGACTCACTTTCTTCCTCGCTCTCTGAAACTTCGCCTTCAGACGACACAATAGCCTCCGCAACAATGCTTGCTTCATAATCAGATTCGTCATCTGTGGTGTCAACAGTGGAATCCTCGTCTGATGGAATTTCACACAATAATCGTTCGATTTCTTCATCTCGTAAGCCTCTTCTTGACATTTTCATTTTCAAACAACAGCCTGAATCCAAGTAAAGAATACGTAAGCAAAACAAAATGGAGAAAGAGCTAAAATAAGTCACAACACAATTAAAAACTAAACTTTGTAGCGGAGGATTTCGAATTTTATACTAGGAAACGAAATGCAATAGAATACTGCTACATGCACGGTGGTACAAATAATATACCACCAAAATAAATTGTATATAAATAACGGAAGATTGTGCATATGAATGTATACATGGGTTCATACCGTAGCTGTGACGTCCAAGATATGGAAAAAACACAGGCGCAACAAGAAATTCGTTATAAACCACTATTCACACGCAAAAACCATGCACAACTCAGCACGCAGCTTTCACAGTTGTAATCTATGCAATTCTTGGCGGGAACTGATTCCTTATAGGCAGTGAGTGCCATCTGTCTGATAAGTAGAGAACTAGGTGAGCATATTAGAGTGGTGGTCGTGCAGTTAAACCACTGTGCAAAGAGCCAAGAAAATTTTCAAAAGGTGGTATACTATGTATACCACCGTGCTCCAAAGAGCTAACCGCAGATAGTGAATGTGAATATATGATCATCTTTGAGACGATCCTTTGGCCACCTTTGGTAGGACCAAAGAGATGAAATTTACCTGAGCTTTGAGCGCCTGAAATGTGGCTGACCAATACGGTAGCAAGGTGCTCCCCCACTTCGACAGAGGTGCGAGAGAACCTGAAGAACGGCCATGTTTCGGCACTCTGCCGCTGGATCTTGTGCTGTTAAGACCTGTTTTAGTTGTGCTCCGTACAGACAGAAGAGTGGAGACATGGTATGCACGTGGAATATTTAAGAGTAGTTTGAAATAATAATTTCTCTATTTCAGGAACTTTTGTGGGGAGAATTAAATGTCAGGCAGGTAATATTAATGGGATCGTAGTAATCTTCGGAAGTGACCAACGGTCACAATGAAACCACGTGTAGCAATAAGTTGAAATACTACCGTGTGCTTAAGTTAAGCTGAATTACTAGCGTGTGTACAATAAGTTGAAATATTTAAGAAATAGCGTGTGTACCATAAGTTGAAATATTTAAGAAATGGTGTGTGCAGGACTTGAAATTAGAGACGAGTACTTCCACGTGGTGAGTACTGCGTGAGTCTCAATCCGTGTATGAGACAAAGGATAAAGTGAAGTACTCGTCCATGGTATCAGTTGGGGACTCGCGTGTGTGATGAATATGTTCTTAATATTACTTTGCACGATACGATTCCGTGTGACGCTAGATTCAAACTCTGAGACAGAAGCAAGGGGAGTCCGCCGTCTATCCAGCAACGCCACTTGGCTTGCATTGCACAGGAAGACGTGCATATATCTCCAGAGTTCATAGTAGGAAAGTAGAATTACAAGGTGGGGCAGTGTCGTGTGAAACTGGGATAAATATTAATTGAATTGGGAAAGCTGAAAGTGATAATGTTGTGACTATTCCCCGTGTAGTATTGCATATTGTAGTGTGGTGTATGTCATGTAATTTGGGGTAGGTAGGTAGGTGGTTAGTGTTTAACGTCCCGTCGACAACGAGGTCATTAGAGACGGAGCGCAAGCTCGGGTTAGGGAAGGATCGGGAAGGAAATCGGCCGTGCCCTTTCAAAGGAACCATCCCGGCATTTGCCTGCAACGATTTAGGGAAATCACGGAAAACCTAAATCAGGAAGGTTGGAGACAGGATTGAACCGTCGTCCTCCCGAATGCGAGTCCAGTGTGCTAACCACTGCGCCACCTCGCTCGGTATGTAATTTGGGTATGTGTGGTTTGCATGGGAGACTAGCGAGGTAGTTTCAAAAGATTAGTGGGTTATGCGTGTTCCTTTTGTACTGCTCGGTCTGGAGGAAAGTTTCGTCATGATGATTGTGAGAGTCGAAGTGTGAGAAATAATAAAAGATCCACCATCCTGTCCAGAAAGTGCACTGTAGCGTTAAATAATTACGAGACCATAATGTAGAAAATCACCAATGTAAAGCCATGCCCACTGGACGGAATTTCTCATGTGTTATTGTTGTAGGTTATAGAATTTGTGTGTTTAGGTTATAGAATTTATCGGAATAAATAAGATAGTGAAAAGAAAAAGATTGGTGGACTTTTCCTTCGAATTGTATGTTGTCGTGATGTCCAGAACTTATAATGTGTGCGCCACTCATACCCAGTGCGATGGCCACGTGCTGATAAAAGCCGTCAAATAAAAGGGAAAGAAAGTGTGGTATTGCCAGTGCGTAGTGAACAGTCAGATTTCTGTACATTACTGGTAGTCAGATGCGTGTTTCCGTTGCGTATTATTCATACAGGAGGATAATTTGTAACTAAATTGTGAGTACGAGAGTTCATGTTACTCGATAAATAAGAATGAATCCACTCGCTTGGCAGACCACTCATCTTGCAGGCCTGACTGCTTGATGCCACAGTATGAGCAAGGCACGTGGGTGCCTCTCAACGTGTACAAACAAATCTGTTTGAGTTGCTCTTGCATTTGATGTGTTATTTATAATTATAAGTTGAATGTACTAAATGCTATCAAGCCTTAAAACCAGTATATTCAATTTGAAACACCCTGTACTGCCTAGCCAGTGTTTCCGCCGTCAATAGAAACGTTTTCCGAGCACCGCCTGGCACGCCCGAGTAAATAATTCCGTCAATGTTATCGATCCGGTCCACGATAACGTTGTAAATTTCCTTTTGATTGTCTGAGGAGTGGTTTCTTGTGAGCCATCACTGATGAAGTAGTTCTTTGATGTTGTAACTCTTTTCATTTTGTAACACCTTCTACATCACACTCCGACACTGCAGCCGCAGGAAAACGAACTGCCCATTCCGTGCTACAACTAGCGCTGAATATAGCCGAAGATTAATTCCCAGTATCTAAAATCTCAAGAGCATCTAGACTGGGTGAACTTCTACGGCAAGCTAAAATTTTCTGGGACGAATGCACAATGGCACATAAAACCACTCGCAGCTGTGGGCAGAGGATCACAAGACTTGCGAGAAAACTCTCAAGTGATGGCATAATCCCGACTCATAATCTCAGGAGATTTTTGACAAACACTGCCAGTTATCCTCAAGTCAACACCAGCAGCCTAAAAAAAATCACACATCTGGCCACACCTACAAATTCCGCAACTAACAAAAAATATGAGAACTCAACTATCGGAAGACGAAACTGCAGCACATTTTGCTCAACAGCTTTTACAAGCAGGCGAAGGCTCATATCCCACTCACCAGACAACCGGCCTCATTAAACTCAACAGTGATTCCTGCAGCATAGCCACTGCTGAAAAAGAGCTCATGCACCAAATTTATCCAAACATTGTTCGCAACGATGGCTATTTGAAAGGGCAAATTTGGCAACTAAAAATAATATTGTCGACGATATCAACTTTAATATTAAAAAGAAAATTCCCAGTGAAGAAAGAATATAAAAATCGATCGACACGATGGTAAACGTCGTCTGAAATTCCCCACAGAATTTCTCAACCCTTTGCAAGTACCAGGAGTACCAATACACTGCCTTCGACTTGAAATTGGATCTCCGATCACAGAAATCTCAACTCACCAAAACTATGTAATGACAGCTACCGAATAACATCATCGAAGACCAGCTTATGACTGGGAGGTAGAAAGGACACAAACTATTTATCCCCAGAATACCACTGATTTCTACTTGTAAGTAGACTGTATAGGTTTTTTTATTGGTAACGCCACATAGCGCTCTGTATGAAAATCACTGGCTGTGCTGTGTGCAGTCTGTGGCTGGTTTGCATTGTTGTTGGCTATTGTAGTGTTGGGCAGCTGGATGTTAACAGCGCGTAGCGTTGCGCAGTCGGAGGTGAGCTGCCAGCAGTGGTGGATGTGAGGAGAGGGATGGCGGAGTTTTGAAATTTGTAATACTGGATATCATGAACTGCTACATACATTATGACTTTTGAACACTATTGAGATAAATACATTGTTTGTTCTCTATTAAAATCTTTCATTTGCTAACTATGCCTATCAGTAGTTAGTGCCTTCTGTAGTTTGAATCTTTTATTTAGCTGCCAGTAGTGGCGCTCGCTGTATTGCAGTAGTTCGAGTAACGAAGATTTTTGGTGAGGTAAGTGATTTGTGAAACGTATAGGTTAATGTTAGTCACGGCCATTCTTTTGTAGGGATTTTTGAAAGTCAGATTGCGTTGCGCTAAAAATATTGTGTGTCAGTTTAAGCACAGTCATGTATAATTGTTCTAAGGGGACGTTTCATATGTCGACCCTTAGCCGAGGATACCTCACTGGAATCTTCTGATTTTTTCTTGTAGTTTGTGTAATTAGTGTAGCTATTGTTTACTGCTAGCGCGTAATTGTAGAGTATCTCCTTTGTAGTTGCAGTCTTTCATTGTTGTACAGTAAAACAGTTGTGGCATGCATGTAGATTTGCACCAAGTATTTCGCAGCTGCGCTTGCAATTAACTAGATATTATTTTCAGTGCTATGTTAATGTGTTCTCCTATTTTTGCTCTTCAAATTGTGCTTTTCTGTGTTATCGTGTGAAATATTGTGACAATAATGGCGTGTGAAAAACGTAACACTAGGCTCCAAAGTAAACTGAGAAATAATAGTGACGACGAGCGTAGCTTATCAGCACCACCGTGTAATGAATTAACAGACATTCGAAGTAGTAATTTGGTAATTGTGCATAGGAAATGGAGCGGGCGGCAAATAATGGTGTAGACAGTGAAACAAATAGTGAACAGGGAAGCATTATCGATCGATCGGTCGGCAACATCTCGCCCCAGGAATCCGAAATGAAAGAACACAATATTACAAATAGTGTAGACTTAGGTTTTGGGTCCTCACCATTTTCTCAAATGAAACAAGACACATTTTCTGCTTGTCAAAACGTGAATGTTGCCGGTGAAAATGCACTGCCAAAAAGCGTAGAGAAACAGATTTCAGACACTAATACATTATTATTGCAATTAATACAACAAATGGAACAAAATCAGAGACAAACACAGCAAAAGCTTCAAAAGTTAGACGCAATGGAACAAAATCTTCAAAAGTTAGACACAATGGAAGAAAATCTTCAAAAGTTAGACACAATGGAACAACACCAGAGACAAACACAGCAACAGTTAGACGCAATGGAACAAAAGCTTCAAAAGTTAGACTCAGTGGAACATAAGCTTGAACAAACACGTGAAGATTTAACTACTGAGTTACATAACATTGAATCGAAATGTCAAAAAGTCTGTAATGATGTAAAAACACAAATTTGTGAGCATTTTCAACCTATTTTTTCGCGGCATGAAAATGCATTACAGAATCACGAAGCAGCCATAAAAGAACTGCAAACTATTGTTCATGAAAATCATGAGATCTTGCAATCTAAAATTGACTCAGTTCCATCTACCGATTCAGTTACGCAACTTGCAAAAACTCAGGAAAGCTTAAAGGACACAGTAGATACTCTGAAAATTGGTTCAGAAAGACACATGGAGGAAATTAGTTCATTATCAGAGAAAGTAGTTGAACTTTCGGATCAGCTAAATAATTTATCTACGAAGGTAGATGATAATCTGAATGACACAAAACCGGTAGTCTTTAATGACACAGAAGAGTGCGAACAAATTAGGAAATTCAAACAAAATCAGAATCAAATAAATACGCAACACCAAAGAGAAATCCGGGAAGTACAAGATCAGCTGACACAGGTAATACAAGAATTACGTATTTCAGAGGACACTCGCGCCCCAATACGGGAAGAGGGACATAGAAATACGGAAAAGCCACAAAATAATAACACAGGGCATTTCGGAAATTATGAAAGAAATTGGCAAGGTGCACCGAATTTTGAAATGGAACCGCCGAAACGACGTAACAATGACCGATATGCGACTCGCCGACATGATGATTTTGACTATAAGCTGTTCATTACTACACGTAAATTTAAAACATTTAAGAATTCTGGCAACAACATTCATCCACAAGCATGGCTTCATCAATTCTCTCATTGTTTTCCTCCTAACTGGTCATTAGAGCACAGATTAGAATTTATGTGTGGCTATTTAGAGAATGAACCAGCTGTAAGAATGCGATCGGTCATTCACGATTGTCACAGTGAAGGAGAATTTTACCATGCCTTCCTCTCGGCATATTGGTCTCAAGCTACACAAGACCGAGTAAAACATATCATCATAATGATGAAACATTTCGAATAATCTGAATTTTCCAGTCTTGTGAAATATTTTGAAGACATGTTGCACAAGAATCAGTACCTGCAAACCCATACAGCCCCTCAGAACTCATCCGCATTTGCTTAATGAAATTGCCTGAACATTTAAGAAATATTATTTTGGCAGGACGTTGCAAAGACGACATCGAAGCTTTTCAGGGACTCTTACAAGAATTAGAAATTGACACAGACAGTCGCAGCGTGCGAAAACAGGAAAACAATCACTACAGGTCACATCCATCACAATTCCGTGAGGACAGAAACAATAACTGGACACGACAAGTCTATTGGCAGAGTAATAATAGTTACAGAGAAAGATCGCACTTCCGTAATTATGAATATGACAGAGATAACCATAGAAACAGACAATATGGAAACCAAAACGATTATTATCAAGGGAGACAGAATAACTTCAGACGCAATGGTCCACCACACAGTTACGATTCTGGGAGAAATTCTCCACCACATGACCGACAAACAAGAAACTATGTAAACTACCGACAAAACGACAGACCTGAATTCCATCAGAACTGGCGAGCTTCAAACAGGGCAGGGCCTTCTCGTCAAGGTGAATTTGTACAAGTTAGGTTTCCTAATCCCAATAACGACACACGCCAACAAAGAGTTAGCAGACAATGCCTCGCACCGCAGGCAGCCACGTGCGCCGGCTGGCTCAGAGAAAAATAACATAGACGCTAACATTGAGAAAAATTCCAGTATTCTTTACCGACGTATACTGCATGATAATTGCATTGAAGTTGAAACTGTGCGTACTAGGAAGAGTAAAGGTTTACACCACATTTCACATGTAAAACCCTTTATTGAAAGATAATCTGCTTTTTAACTTTGTCTTTGCCATATAACTTTTCACTTTGCTTTGTCAGACTTAGAATCTGTTAACATGCAACAATGTTTGAAGTTAAATATCCAGTCAAGAACCAAGAGAACTTATTTAAACAGAAATTACGAATGCATTGTTATTGCGAACAGACGACACAGTGTAATTGTGTGTGTACATTCTTGCTTGTTAGTTGCACAATTACATAACGACTATAAGGCTCACATACTTAGAACATTTACCAGTACTGCTAATGAGATTTTAATGCAACATTTTGGTTTACTTGAAAATACATTCTGGATTTAAAGTACTTTCTGTGATATACCAGTTGACACAGTGGTTAGTTTATGTGACAGCTACACGATTTTATCACAACACTACTAATGAGTGACAATTTACAATGTTGCTTTTGCGGTGTTTGTGTTTTATATCTGCACAGTTTTGCTGAATTGTTCTGGAAAGTAAAACATGTTTTAGTAGTAACTTTTGTGGTATAGCTACAATGAGACAGCTTGTTCCGTAGCACAACAATACGTTACAGCACAGTACTTTCTTCATCACGGCAATAAGCGTAATAACTAAGATATCTATATGCAAAGCATTTCACTTTTGTTTATCATGAGGTAAGTACATTGGCTTCTGGAGAACTTAGCTTTCGGAGGACAATAACTACGACACTTCCACAGAGATTATCTTACAGCAAGACGCACATTTAGCGCTACAGGACACATATTTGAGTGATTAATTTTGTACTTAAATCATTTATTTTGAAAGATATTTGAAGTACAATGATACAAAGGTTTTCCGTAATACATTTCACTCCATTGTTGTAATCTGTAACACCCGAGGGTATAATTACATTAATCCTCAGGGGGGTACATGCTTACTTTGTGTACCATGTGTTTGGCAAGCACAAAGAGCCCTAGCTAATATGGTATTTGCTTATACAACTTTACACATCGGTACCATATTTCTCTAACACACAAATTACACAGCTATCTGATCATTTAACTGAGAGATAAACATTTTTTTTACTACATCAGTGGCACATGTTTACGCAATTACACAGCTGGGTAACTTCACACTTATGAAATTGTATTTTGTCTGTACTTTGTGAACTGTTCATATTTTTTCGAAACCATTGTGATACTATGAGAGCTTTGAGTGATGTATTTGGTATGGGAGCATGATTTTAAAGTACGTTTGAGTTAGATGACACTATTGAAATGAGCAGAGAATTCTTTTAGGTTTTGAAATTATTGCAGAAAGCTACGACGATTTTGAGACTTGACTGAGGTGTTATGATGTTATTATTATGACGACAATGTGTATTATGCTGCTGAGGTATATTTATGATTAATAAGCTGATGCTATATGAGTTATTTGATTATGCTACGTATCTGTTATGATGAAATATTGAAGAAGTGTCGACGAAAATGTATATGTGTAATAAGGTAAGGAATAATGAGTAGTGGTTAAGGACTCTGGTTTGTGAAAAAGGTTGTTGGAAACCAAGAATCGTACTTCAAGAGTTATGAAATGTATGTAAATGCATGAATCTATTACAATGCTGACGAAAATTTTTTGGACACTGTTATATCAATAGGATTTTGTTTCTACACATTTGTAACGCAAATTCTCAACCTGTGGAATTTTTTTATATGAGACTGCCACTGTAGCAGAAACTGCTGTCGTAAATATTTCAGTAAGAAAGGTAAGTGACCTTGACGTAATGCGTTTTGGGCGCCCAGCTGAGAGGTATAGTCGTCTGACAAAAGAAAGCCATTAGGTGGAGAAAAAAAGAGGCCATTATCCTCGCCATTGACATTCCTTTAGAGAAAGCATCGCAAATATGACACGCTCATTACTTGGAAAGATACTTACATCTGCACATCTGATTATGACAAGTGTCTTTCTATGAGAGTTGAGAGAATTTCTACTAACGTATGACATGTCACATGACTATTGAATGATATTTTTATGCTTTGCTTTTCATAGTTGCTTATTTCATCTGATATCTAGTTTCCAGCTGTGTTGCAGCATTGGTTTTATAAAATAAAATAAAATGCATTTGCTAATGTGAACACTTTCTGTCAACAGATCTATTAAATAATAATTTTGTGATCCACATTCTTCAAAAAAGGAGCACTTGGAAAGAAAAGAACAATAAGAAGGGACTAGTAACAGTAACTGCATACATAATTTTCTTTTCAAGTACATGGTAATACTTTTTTTACAATAAGTTGTTGTGGTGCACCACTTTAATTACATAGGTATTAGACATGGCCATTTTTACTGTAATATTTTTTCTGCTTGAGCTATGTCATGTTCAGATATAAGTTATTGCATTTGCTGCTGCTGTTTGCCAGGTATAGTGCTACTAAATTTCACTTTGTATTACTCTGTTAAGCTAGTTTTACTACTGATTTATTTTTCTTGTTGCTGCACATTGGCTCATATTAGTTGTAATATTGCATTTGCTTTGCTAATTTATGCTGCTAGCTTTGCCAATTTGTATTTTTTGTCCTTGTGGTTTGTGTTAATTTGTTATGTGCTGCTGCAATGCCTCGTCCCTTGGTATATATATCTGAGCTCAGTAGATTTAAGTTAGCTTCAGAGGGGGTAGACTATATAAGAGAACAAGTTGTGATGAATTGGAAGAAATGCATTGAGATGCTATAAGAAAATGGTTTGGCCAAAAAAGAATTTTGAAAGAGGATATGGACAAAAAAGTAGGGTTTAGAGACAACAGGTTTAGGTAGGATTTTCTTGGAAATAAATGATAAGGTAAGATAATGGAAAATATATAATGAGGTACGAAATGTGTGAACATATAAATACAGAAAGCATGCTTGGATAGAATTTTTTTGGTGGAAACAAATGTTGAAATAAGAGGAAAGATATATGGAATGAAGTTTTGGGGTGGACTGCAGTACCAAATGTCACACTGAAAACAAACCCTGTCCTGTATTTTTGTGTTATTACAATATGTGAATTTGTGTTTTTCCTGTCTTAATGTGTTTAGCCAATAAGAGTTATGTTGTAGAATTTTTCTGATAATATGTTGTTTACCTTGTAAATATGATTAGACATTATTTATTCTGTTTTGTTTTAATGCTCAAGTGTAAAGTTGATGTTTCAAAAGTTCTTATGATCTTTATGTATGTATTTATGTCATAATTCCTGTAACACTGATGTATATGTTATTTCGATTCTTTTGTAAAGCCTGTACTACAAATGTTATCTGTATTGTTATGTTCTTTAATGATGTATTTTGTACCTTTGTAATTGTATTCTTATGTTATAAAATTGTAATTGACACCAGTTCATCATATTATTAACTTGTAAGTACATTTCACTACACACATTTCTGTTGGTCATAGTATATGGACAATATGTGAGAAGTAGGGACTGTTAGTGTTTGCACGTGTGTTAATAATTCAGCAAGGGACTGGATAACAGCATTGCTGGTTCTAAGGACAATTCCAAAAACTTTGTGAGTGCACAAGTGGTGGTTATGGACTTGCTATATTATCCGCAAGACTCTTCAATGGTGATTGTGCACCTGCACAGTCACAGCAGATGGCTGCTGGCCATCTCTACAAGGACTACAGTGGGTCTGCATCTCTGATGGCCCACCAATATCATTATTTCTACAAGGACTGCAGTGGGTCTGCACCTCTGGTGGCCCACCAATACCGTAATCTCTACCAGGACTACAGTGGTCTGCTCTGTGATGACCTACCTACCAATCTTCTTCAAAACGTCGAATGACTCTGCTGTGGGTTTGCTCTGTTGTGGCCCATTACCTGTCAGCATGTCAAGAGTCAGCACTGTCTTTCTGTTGGAAGGACAACACTACTTCTTCAAGACTGCATGGAAATCCACTACTTCTGTGTGCATTGTCTTTTACTGCTCAGACTTTGAGAAATGAAACGGCAGTTTTACTGTGATGACTGATCAGGAATGTCTTTATGGACTGTGAGAAAATTTTAGCTTTTGACCAACATTGTATTAATAAGTGTATGCATTTGATTTCTTTGTTATTGTAATTATGAAAAATTTTTTCAAATCTGTATTGGCCACTGCCCAAAACAATTTGTAAAATTTTTTGTGAGGAGCATGGGGGCTATGTAAGTAGACTGTATAGGTTTTTTTATTGGTAACGCCAGATAGCGCTCTGTATGAAAATCACTGGCTGTGCTGTGTGCAGTCTGTGGCTGGTTTGCATTGTTGTTGGCTATTGTAGTGTTGGGCAGCTGGATGTTAACAGCGCGTAGCGTTGCGCAGTTGGAGGTGAGCCGCCAGCAGTGGTGGATGTGAGGAGAGAGATGGCGGAGTTTTGAAATTTGTAATACTGGATATCATGAACTGCTACATACATTATGACTTTTGAACACTATTGAGGTAAATACATTGTTTGTTCTCTATTAAAATCTTTCATTTGCTAACTATGCCTATCAGTAGTTAGTGCCTTCCGTAGTTTGAATCTTTTATTTAGCTGGCAGTAGTGGCGCTCGCTGTATTGCAGTAGTTCGAGGAACGAAGATTTTTGGTGAGGTAAGTGATTTGTGAAACGTATAGGTTAATGTTAGTCAGGGCCATTCTTTTGTAGGGATTTTTGAAAGTCAGATTGCGTTACGCTAAAAATATTGTGTGTCAGTTTAAGCACAGTCATGTACAATTTTTCAAAGGGGACGTTTCATACTGAACTGCCATCCCAATTTAAAAGACTGCGGTTTCCAATCAAATTAGCCTACAGTTTTACAGTTAATAAACCGCAAGGGCAAACTTTAGAATACTGCTTCTCTCACGGTCAACTAGACGCAGAAGGAAATTCGAAACATTTGCAAATATATACCCCAGGTAACAAAATGAAACATGTTGTTTATAAACAAGTATCGTAAATGCGAGGTTTGGTACTTAAATAGTGGCAACTATTTACCCACAACCGATACAAAGTTCAAATGGCTCTGAGCACTATGGGACTTAACATCTGAGGTCATCAGTCCCCTAGAACTTAGAACTACTTAAACCTAACTAACCTAAGGACATCACACACATCCATGCCCGAGGCAGAATTCGAACCTGCGACCGTAGCGGTCAAGCGGTTCCGTACTGTAGCGCCTAGAACCGCTCGGCCACCACGGCCAGCCAACCGATACAAAAGAGTTACATGTTTGCCCCTGTTACTGTCCTTCAAAGTAGTCACCAGCGTTGTGTAGAACCCGTTGCCAGCGATGTGGAAGGCGTAGTATACCGTTAGCAGAGCCTCTTCTGTTGATGGGGCGAATGGAGCGGTCTAAAGTTATGGTGATTCTCGTGTACGACTGTGATGGTGTTTCCTAACGCATTACATTCCTCCACGGCAGTCCGTCAATGCGCAGTATTACTGCTCCTTTTTGGAGCATCACCGTCGACCAGCTTTGCGAAAGAAGCGGCTTACACTTTCTGCGCAACCCACCCATCATTTTGCACGACACTGCGCGGGCGCATACAGCGCAAGCTGTGGCTGCCCTGTTCGGTCGATGGGACTGGGAAGTACTGTACCGTCCACCATACTCCCCAGACTTAAGTCCTTGTGACTTTGATTTGATTCCGAAGGTGAAGGAACCACTTCGTGGCATTCGCTTCAGAACTGTGGCGTCGAATGCAGTAAATTATTACTTTCCCTCGGCGGCCGAACTCCCCCGAATGGGGGACTCCCAGCCCACAATGCCGTACGCTCATTTCCGTCGTGACGCCTATCTGTGTCTCAGCATCTGCGACAGATGGTGAGTAGCAACCTTCCTTTTCGTAATATAAATACTTTATTTTATGTTTGTGCATGTAAACTGAAGTTGCATCAAAAGTAATTTCTTTGGTTAGATAAAATCGCAAAAGTTAAGCAATCAAGCAATTTTTATTACTTATAAAACGCAATTTATTTTCTGCAAGGGTATAAAATACACAGTGCACTCTCACTGAAGGATGTGCGAGTCTAATTATGAACAAACAGAAATTACACGTTCATTTAAGTTTCTTTCCTTACCATTACTAGTGCTAATTCTACCATTTACTACGTCATTTATGCACTGTAGCAAAACTACTGAACTGTAGTATTCGTAGAACGCTACACTGGTGTTTCCGTATTTTTATCCATCCCTGTCTGTTTTACTGCAATATTTCGTGAAACATAACAACACTTTCGTTCTGTGGGAGTCTCAGGGACTTGGCATAAGGCCGGTATTACACTATCAAATTTCTTCGTCAAAGATGTGATCAAATATTCCGTCAAATATATTTGACAAGTTGTTTGACGTAGCGCTAGAAGGGGTATTACACTGTCATCATATTTTTCGTCACATTTCAAGATGGCTGACAACAATAACTTGTTATTAACCGCAGCAGTTGCATGTACCGCAACTGCACTGTGTGCACATGTGGATGAGAAGCGGGGGAAAAAAAGGAAACGTACCTGGGTGAAGCCGTGGGTTTTACGACGACACGATAAAAAGCATTCAACAAAATGTGTTACATTTTTTCGAGCTTGAGTGGAGGACGTCAAGTCGTACATAAATTACTTAAGGATGGATGAGCATACATTTCTGTATGTGCTCAGTGAAGTGTATCCTCGTATCACACAGCACAATATTCTCTTAAGAACTGCTACATCTTTAGAAGACAGGCTCACTGTAACACTCAGATTCCTTGCTACAGGAGAGGGTTAGGTTAGGTTAGGTTAGGTCAGGTCTCCAATCTTCTTAATCTATTTTTGTATTCAGTGTGCCTCGCGTTGTAAAGAGCCTCATCAGCCTCATACATCTCTATTAATTTTGTACTTGTCGGCACACACCAATTGTATTTACCCGCAATGTTTATAAAAGCACTACAGACGACAGAACGCTGCAGCGATGCTAGCGCTCCATGTGGTAACATGTCACACTGCAGTGAACAGAAGACAAGCGACTTATTTGATCAAATCTACAGCGAGGCCCTAGATTTAATCAAATAGTGTACAACATTTGACAAAGTTCCCTATTACACCATCAAAGATCTTTGACAAAGATATCTTTGAAGACGATAAAAGGTAGGGCGCCGACGGAGAGGGTGATGGAGAGGGGGATGTGGGGGAGGGGGGAGAGGATAGTATGGCCACAGTATATTTTATTGTCTGCCAACTGTGAGAGACCTAGACACGTACAGGGAGGAGAACTGGCGAACTGTAGACACACTTCCTGTCACGTTGAGGAACGATGAAGTACGATTGCTGCTGGTCTGCTGTTATTTCGCGTCTGGAGCAGTTAAGAGCCAGAAGATCAAGCCACTGCAGTTTTTTAGCTATGTTCGTCGAACTGGAAAAAGCGTTAGGCAATGTAAAATGGTGCAAGATGTTCGAAATTCTGAGATAAATACGGGTAATGTACAAGGAAAGGCGAGTAACATACAGTATGTGCAAGAACCATGTGTAAACAATAACAGTGGGAGACGAAAAACGAATTGCTCGGATTAAAAAGGATGTAAGACAGAGATGTAGTCTTTCGCCCCTACTGTTCAATCTGTACAGAGAAGAACCAGTGACGGAAATAAAAAAAAAAAGGTTAAAGAGTGGAACTAACATTCAAGGTGAACGGATATCAGTGATAAGATTCGCTGATGACATTGCTATCCTGAGTGAAAGTGAAGAAGAATTACACGACCTGTTGAATGGAATGAACAGTCTAGTGAGCACACGGAATATGGACTGAGAGTACATCGAAGAAAGACGAAAGTAGTGAGAAATAACAGAAATGAGGACAGCAAGAAACATAACCTCGAGGTTGGTGACCACGAAGTAGAAGTTAAGGAATTCTGCTACCTGGGCGGCAAAATAACCAATGACGGTCGGAAAATGGACGACATAAAAAGAAGACTGGCACTGGAAAAACAGCATTCCTGGTCAAGAGAAGTCTACTAGTATCAGACATAGGCCTTGGTTTGAGGAAGAAATTTCTGAGAACGTACGTTTGGAGCACAGCATTGTATGGTAGTGTGACGTTGACTGTGGGTAAACCGGAAGAGAATCGAAGCATTTGATATGTGGTGCTACAGACGAATGTTGAAAATTAGGTGGACTGATCAGGTAAGGAATGAGGAGGTTCTGCGCAGAATTGGAGAAGAAAGGAGTATGTGGAAAACACTGGCAAGGAGAAGGGACAGGGTGGCAGGACATCTGTTAAGAAATAGCTTCCATGGTACTAGAGGGAGCTGTAGAGGGTACAAAAATTGTAGAAGAAGACGGAGACTGGAATTCATCCAGAAAATAACTGAGGACGTAGGTTGCGAGTACTACATCTACATCTACATACATACTCCGCAATCCACCAACGGTGCGTGGCGGAGCGTACCTCGTATCGCAACTAGCATCTTCTCTCCCTGTTCCACTCCCAAACAGAACGAGGGAAAAATGCCTCTGTACGAGCCCTAATACCTCTTATCTTATCTTTGCCTCAAATGCTGGTTCTCTAAATTTCCTCAGTAGCGATTCACGAAAAGAATGCCTGCTTTCCTCTAGAGACTCCCACCCGAGTTCCTGAAGCATTTCCGTAACACTCGCGTGATGATCAAACCGACCAGTAACAAATCTAGCAGCCCGCCTCTGAATTGCTACCATGTCCTCCCTCAATCCGACCTGATAGGGATCCCAAACGCTCGAGCAGTATTCAAGAATAGGTCGTATTAGTGTTTTATAAGCGGTCTCCTTTACAGATGAACCACATCTTCCCAAAATTCTACCAATGAACCGAAGACGACTATCCGCCTTCCCCACAACTGACATTACATGCTTGTCCCACTTCATATCGCTCTGCAATGTTACGCCCACATATTTAATCGACGTGACTGTGTCAAGCGCTACACTACTAATGGAGTATTCAAACATTACAGGATTCTTTTTCCTATTCATCTTCATTAATTTACATTTATCTACATTTAGAGGTAGCTGCCATTCTTTACACCAATCACATATCCTGTCCAAGTCATCTGGTATCCTCCTACAGTCACTCAACGACGACACCTTCCCGTACACCACAGCATCATCAGCAAACAGCCGCACATTGCTACCCATCCTATCCAAAAGATCATTTATTTCCCTGGGGCACTCCAGATGATACCCTCATCTCCGATGAACACTACTCTGAGATGAAGAGGTTGGAACGCGAGAGGAATTCGTGGCTGGCCGCATCAGACCAGATAGAAAACTCGTGACTAAAAAAGGGCGTAGGCAAGGTGAGCCCCGATTTTGGAACCGGTATTCGTGATTTGTTTCAATAAAATAAGGAACAAATCACAAATCTGAGTCTAGACTTTAATTGTACACCCGCGCCCACGTTTTGCTTTGTATAAAAAACAAGCGATACGGCAAGCGAAGCAGACGTGAGACAAGCCCGTGCTTTCTGACTGTTTACGATTTTGTAAGTAAAAGAGTTGCACCCGGAGGGCACTACACGACATCGACGAAGAGGCTGTGCAGAGTGCGACGGGCGTGGGCGGGAGATCTCAACAGCACAGCTAGCTGCCACCTCGCAACAACATTTCGAGGACTGCTTGAAACTGACGATATTGTCTGTCGTGGTACGTGGGAATATTTTAAAACATGGGCTTTAACAAAATGCACTCTGAAATAAAAGTGAATCTTTCGACAAAGAAGTCATTATAAAGATGTGTACAAAAATCGATATTAATATATATAGCAAAAATCCTACATACTACGGTAGAAGAAAAGCTGACTCACAACTTACAAAAAGGTACATTGTAATTGTATGTTTATTTCATGATAGCTCCCGCCAACTTAAGGAATGTTGTCCTGAAAAAAAATTAAAAAAAAACAATCGTTTAAAGTTTCATCTTGCCTTTTTTTAAGATTGGAACTGAACATTTAATCGACAATGCCAGCACCTTACAGTTGCCTTTTTTTTTCGCCGATGCCGAAGCACTCTCATTTTGACGAAATTATATCGATTAACTGGTTTCCGCTTACCACTCGAAGCGTTTTTTTGCACGACTGGGTTCCTTTTCGAACCCTTTCTATGCCTATAGATACGTCCGCTTGTCATTTTCAAGCTCTTACAGTTTGCGTCGCACAAAAAACGGCGAAGTGAAAACTTCAGCAATAGCGGGTCAACGGCGTGCTTGCATACTGTTTACGACAAACTAATCATGCTATGAAGAGAGATCTTGTTGAGAATAGCATTTTAGCTGATATTAATACCCGAAAGTGAAGGGACCCTTATTCCTTCAGTAACTACACTGAAACGCCAAGAAACTGAACCAGGCATGGGTATTCAAATACAGAGATATGGAAACAGGAAGAATACGGTGCAGCGGTCGGTAACGCCTGTACAGGCTGAAAAGTATTTAAACCGACGAACTCTGGGAGGTTGTAGGGGACATCAAAACAAATATTTTTCCCTAATGTCATTTTCTCCAATGAGGAATATTTAAACCGGTAGAGGACGATTTCTCTGGCGGCAAATTAATTAAACCAACAAACACTTCTCCATTTTTTTATGACCAAGAGACAACAGAGTAACACAACCCAATTTCAATTACAGTAGATTTTCAAAAATGCCTCCACTGACTCGTAAACAAAGGCTACACCGTCGGATCATGTTCTGTCTGACACGGGCAAAAACCCCAGGAGTATCCTGAATTGCTCCTGCTGCTGCTACTATCCGGGCAACCAGATCCTCTTCTGATGTAACAGGAGTCACGTAAACAATATTGCGCATCTCTCCACACACAAAAAGTCCACAGGGGACATACCTGGGGATCGAGCAGGCCACGGTACAGGACCACCTTTGTCAATCCACGTTTCTGGGAACCGTCGGTCCAGGAATCGACGCACACGACGACTGAAATGTGGCGGCGCCCCGTCATGTTGGAACGACGTGCGTTGTCTTGCAGGGAGCGGGACGTCTTCCAGCAATTCTGGCAATGCTCTGGCGAGAAAATTGTAATAGTGCCTGCTATTTAATGGCCTAGGTAGCAGATACGGCCCAATTAAACAGTCCCCAACAAAACTGACCCACACATTAACGAAGAACCGCACTCGATGAGCACTAGTAACTGTGGCATGTGGGTTATCCTCACTCCAGACATGTGAACTGTGCATGTTGAAGACTCCATCACGCCCGAACGTTGCTTCATCGGTAAACAACACAGAGGATGGAAATGTAGGATGCATTTCACACTGTTCCAGGTACCACTGCGAAAACTGTGCTCTGGGTGGATAATCAGCTGGTTCCAGGTTGTGGACAGACTGTAAGTGAAATGGACGTAACAATTGCTCTCGAAGGACTGTTCTTACATTCGTCTGATTCGTCCCCATGTTACGTGCAATTGCACGAGTGCTGATTGAAGGATCCCGCTCCACATGCTGCAAGACAGCTTCCTCAAATTGCAGCGTTCTTACCGTGCGACGGCGTCCCTGTCCAGGTAATCTGCTAAATGACCCGGTCTCACGCAGACGTTGGTACACAGAAGCAAAGGTCGTATGGTGCGGGATACGGCGATTAGGACATTGTTCTTGATAAACCGGCTGTGCAGCTCGTCCGTTGTGGTGCGCTACGTAGTACGCACCAACCATACCAGTGTACTCACTCCAGGTGTATCGCTCCATTAGTAAACAGAGACGATGCACTACTACACTGGTTGACAGCAGTTGCCTACAGCTGATGAGCGTAATACGGCCTGTAATAACTCAAGATCGTAATACGGCCTCCACCGGTTCAAATAATCCTCATAGGAAATAATGACATTAAAGAAAAATATTTGTTTTGATGTCATGTAGAACCTCCCAGAGTTTGTCGGTTTAAATACTTTTCACCCTGTATAAGACAAGAAGTGTCTGGCGCAGTTGTTAGATCGGTTACTGCTGCTACAATGGCAGGTTATCGAGACTGAAGTGAGTCTGAATAGTCGGAGCACGAGTGATAGGACACAGCGTCTCCGAGGCAGCGATGAAGTGGGGATATTTCTGTACGGCCAAATCACGAGTGTACCGCGAGTATCAGGAATCCGGAAAACATCAAATCTGCGACATCGCTGCGGCTGGAAAAATACCCTGCAAGAACTGGTCCGACGATGACTGAAGAGAATCGTTCAACGTGACAGAGGTGCAACCCTTCCGCAGTTTGCTGCAGATTTCAATGTTGGGCCGTCAACAAGTGTCAGCGTGCGAACCATTCACCAAAACATCATCGATATGGGCTTTCGTGTACCCTCGATGACTGCACGACACAAAGCTTCATGCCTCGCCTGGGCCCGTCAACATCGACATCGGTCTGTTGATGACTGGAAACATGTTGCCTGGTCGGACGGCTCTCGTTTCAGATTGTATCGAGCGGATGGACGTCTACAGGTATGGAGAAAAACTTAGGAATCCATGGACCCTGCATGTCAGCAGGGGACTGTTCAAGCTGGTGGAGGCTCTGTAATGCAGTGGGGCGTGTGGAGTTGGAGTCATGTGCAACCCCTGATGCATCTACATACGACTCCGACAGGTGACTCGTACGTAAGCATCGTCTCTGATCACTTGCATTCCGACGCACTTGGGCACTTGCAGCAGGACAATGCGACACCCCACACGTCCAGAATTGCTACAGAGTGGCTCCAGGAACACTCTTCTGAGTTTAAACACTTCCGCTGGCCACCAAACTCCCCAGACATGAACATTATTGAGCATATCTGTGATGCCTTGCAACGTGCTGTTCAGAAGAGACCTCCAGCCCCTCGAACTCTTACGGATTTATGGACAGCCGTGCAGGCTTCGTGGTGTCAGTCCCCTCCGGCACTACTACCAGCCCGTGCCGCGGCGTGCTGCGGCACTTCTGCGTGCTCGCGGGGGCCCTACACGATATCAGCCAGCTGTACCAGTTTCTTCCGTTTTTTACAGTCAAGTGCTCGGATGCGCCAGACCCCCACGCACTAAATCGCGGTCTCAACACATTTTAACATTTATGGCACTCTTTATATGAATGACTCTTGAAAATAGACTCTCTAATGAACATTTTACACCAATAAAAAATTTCTACCCCCTTACAGGCTTGCCAGTGATTTGAGTAATATGGACCCACAAATGTTAGCAGTAATGGCTGGAGGACAAATGGCACGCTACAGGGGCACGGATAACGAGGAGAAAGAGAGATGCAGCCCATCGTAAAATTAAAGACACCTTTTCAGAAGCGAGAAGCAGCTGTAATAAGATCAAGAGCCCATATCGAAAGTCAGTACTAAGTACGTACGGAAAATCTGAAGAGTGCAAGGAATATTTACAACAGCTATCCGAGGCAAATGAATTTGAACGCAATATGATAGAAGGACGCAGAAAGTAAATGAAGATGAGATGGGAGGTCCGATACTAAGAGGAGAATATGACAGACCCCTGAAATGTTTGGGACGAAACAATACTTCTGGAGTAGAAGACACTCTGTCGCAGTTATTGCGATGCTTGGTTCACTTGGTGTACAGCACAGTGGGTGTTGGGGGTACATAACTACAGATGATTTTATTGGCGACTGAGGACAGTGTACTAAGAATATTACTGCAGTGTTTACTTCATATGCAGACTAATAATTATTGCTATTAGGGGTAGTTCGCTTTTAGGTCGGTTAGGTCCTCCAAGTACTTGTGACAGGAGCAAGCCATTAATGCGGGCGCAAAACGGTTAGTCTCTACTGACAGGCGTGACCGACCTAGCGGTTCAGTTACGACCGTGCACAAAACATCAGGTCGTAAAGTTTGAGAGGTACTTGTGGGAAGACAGATGGACGCAGAGACAAAACAGCGAACACACTGAAGTGAGTACCTATTAAGGCACCGTATATAAAAATACCTGCACTTTTGTCCCAACAAGCCTGTACGTGAGACACATCAACAAGAAAGTCACAATTACAGTTCCAAAGAAGGTGCGTGCAGACTGTGACGGTACCAGCGACTGGTTTTGACGAGCGATTGGCCAGTCGATTTTTTTTTTTTCGTTCAGTCTTATTTCTCATTCGAACGAAACAACTGAATGAAACTGGTGAACGTGGCCATATCAGATTTATGAATGTTTTCGCTCACTCTGTGGGTCTGACTGGTTTCACTTAATGTGAGACAAAAAATGGTTCAAATGGCTCTGAGCACTATGGGACTCAACATCTGTGGTCATCAGTTCCCTAGAACTTAGAACTACTTAAACCTAACTAACCGAATGACATCACACACATCCATGCCCGAGGCAGGATTCGAACCTGCGACCGTAGCAGTCCCGCGGTTCCGGACTGAGCGCCTAGAACCGCTAGACCACCGCGGCCGGCAATTTGAGACAACAGATTGACACAATTCTCAATTAAGGCAGTTATGTTAAAGTTTGCACTCAGTCTTCAGGTTCGAGTGATTTCATTTACACAGTTGTTCAATCTTTTCAGTTGTAACATGAACCAAGACTAGGGTTTCCAACTTTTTAGAGACAAATAACGAATCTTATTTCAAGGAGTCGCGAATAAAAAGTATATTTCTAAAAATAAGTATTTTCAAAATTTATTTATTTAAGTACTAATTTATCATACTTCTAGCATTAAATACCGATTTTGGGTTGGTTTTAAATGGTTAAAAACTGGCGTTACATTATAAATTTATGTCAAATAAATGAATAATTACTTTTTTACTTAAATTAATTGAAACTGTGCTCTCTCTTCCGACTTGCTTACACCAATCGCAGTAAATCTGTTTCGCCGACCGGGGTGGCCGAGCGGTTCTAGGCGCTATAGGTTAGTAACGTTTAATTATTTCTAAGTTCTAGGCGACTGATGACCTCAGAAGTTAAGTCGCATAGTGCTCAGAGCCATTTGAACCATTTTTTAAAAATCTGTTTCGTTAAATGCTGAGGTGAAGTGAACAGAAACCACCTAAGAAATTTTTATATTTGCTTGATGACTTCAACATTTGCTTCTTAAGAATGTACCGCAACTTGTTGGAAAAATTTTTTGCGATAAATACATAGGGTGTCGAGAAGAATCATCCGATTTGGCACATCTACACTCCTGGAAATTGAAATAAGAACACTGTGAATTCATTGTCCCAGGAAGGGGAAACTTTATTGACACATTCCTGGGGTCAGATACATCACATGATCACACTGACAGAACCACAGGCACATAGACACAGGCAACAGAGCATGCACAATGTCGGCACTAGTACAGTGTATATCCACCTTTCGCAGCAATGCAGGCTGCTATTCTCCCATGGAGACGATCGTAGAGATGCTGGATGTAGTCCTGTGGAACGGCTTGCCATGCCATTTCCACCTGGCGCCTCAGTTGGACTAGCGTTCGTGCTGGACGTGCAGACCGCGTGAGACGACGCTTCATCCAGTCCCAAACATGCTCAATGGGGGACAGATCCGGAGATCTTGCTGGCCAGGGTAGTTGACTTACACCTTCTAGAGCACGTTGGGTGGCACGGGATACATGCGGACGTGCATTGTCCTGTTGGAACAGCAAGTTCCCTTGCCGGTCTAGGAATGGTAGAACGATGGGTTCGATGACGGTTTGGATGTACCGTGCACTGTTCAGTGTCCCCTCGACGATCACCAGTGGTGTACGGCCAGTATAGAAGATCGCTCCCCACACCATGATGCCGGGTGTTGGCCCTGTGTGCCTCGGTCGTATGCAGTCCTGATTGTGGCGCTCACCTGCACGGCGCCAAACACGCATACGACCATCATTGGCACCAAGGCAGAAGCGACTCTCATCGCTGAAGACGACACGTCTCCATTCGTCCCTCCATTCACGCCTCTCGCGACACCACTGGAGTCGGGCTGCACGATGTTGGGGCGTGAGCGGAAGACGGCCTAACGGTGTGCGGGACCGTAGCCCAGCTTCATGGAGACGGTTGCGAATGGTTCTCGCCGATACCCCAGGAGCAACAGTGTCCCTAATTTGCTGGGAAGTGGCGGTGCGGTCCCCTACGGCACTGCGTAGGATCCTACGGTCTTGGCGTGCATCCGTGCATCGCTGCGGTCCGATCCCAGGTCGACGGGCACGTGCACCTTCCGCCGACCACTGGCGACAACATCGATGTACTGTGGAGACCTCACGCCCCAGGTGTTGAGCAATTCGGCGGTACGTCCACCCGGCCTCCCGCATGCCCACTATACGCCCTCGCTCAAAGTCCGTCAACTGCACATACGGTTCACGTCCACGCTGTCGCGGCATGCTACCAGTGTTAAAGACTGCGATGGAGCTCCGTATGCCACGGCAAACTGGCTGACACTGACGGCGGCGGTGCACAAATGCTGCGCAGGTAGCGCCATTCGACGGCCAACACCGCGGTTCCTGGTGTGTCCGCTGTGCCGTGCGTGTGATCATTGCTTGTACAGCCCTCTCGCAGTGTCCGGAGCAAGTATGGTGGGTCTGACACACCGGTGTCAATGTGTTCTTTTTTCCATTTCCAGGAGTGTATATTTCTGAAACTAATAAACATATACAATGAATTTTGTTTTTTGATGAAGGTGAAACTCAAAAAGTTTTTTTCATACTTTTTCATAGGTGTTCAACATGCCCCCCTGGAGATGCACGGCATATGCCAATGTGGTTTCAAAGTGTTCCCACACTGCAGCAAGCGCGTCTCGAGTTACAGCTGCCACAGCTGCTGTTACGCGGTGTCTCAGTTCACTCACTGTTGTTGGTAATGGAGCCACATAAACTGAGTCTTTTATAAACCCCGACAAGAAATACATACAGTCAGCTGGGGTGACCTCGGAGACCAGTAATGTAAGGCTGGCTCAGTCGGTCCAGTGCGACCGATCCATCTTTCCCCATCTTTCGATTTAAAAATTCCCCCACTTCCACATGCCAGTGTGGTAAATGAAGTCGTTCGAATCAGTCTCCAACTGTGGCAAAAAGAAAGTTCACAAGTGTATCAAGATATGTGCTTCCTGTAAGAGTGTTATCGCCAGAGAGAAATTGACCGTACACCTTTTCCCGTGAAATTGTACAAAATTATAGTGAGTCCCTCTCATGTTGTACAACATAATGTGGTTGTTCCATACACAATATCCTCATATTATGACGGCTTACCTTTCCATTGAAGTGGTATGTTGCTTCATCACTTAACACTAAGCGTGGAAGAAAAGTGTTCAAATGGTCCAAATGGCTCGAGCACTATGGGCCTTAACACCTGAGGTTATCAGTCCCCTAGACTTGGAACTAGTTAAACCTAACTAACCTAAGAACATCACACGCATCCGTGCCCGAGGCAGGATTCGAACCTGCGGCCGTAGCGGTCACGCGGTTGCAGACTGAAGCGCCTAGAACCGCTCGGCCACCACGGCAGGCAAGAAAAGTGTAATCCTGCATCTCGCCAAGAACAAAATTAGAGAACTTGACACGTTGTTGTTTGTCACCTTCATCAAGAGCCTGCAGTCGCTGAATTTTGTACAGTTTCATGTGTAAACGTCGACGCAATACACGCCAGACGGACATCGGGGGCAAATCGAGCTGCACGGCGCACGGATTTCTGCGGACTGCTTGTGGAACTGTGGCGGACGCGTTCGCCGCCTGTGTCATAGGCACTCGGCGACCGCCCGGCGATTTGCCTCTGCACAGACAACGTGTTTCTCGGAACTGTTCATTCTACCGTCTAATGCAGGAGGACCCACACCATACCTAATACGAAAGTCACGCTGAACAGTTATTACTGATCCGCACGGTGCAAAATGCAGAACACTAAACGCTTTCTGTTGTCCCGACATAATTTTTATTAAAACTGCAGTGGGCGGACACTGCTGCTACCTAGCGGGAACCGTGAAAAACTCGACAGTTTGCTCTCTCCAACAGTACGTTGTTCACGCAGATACCTGAAATAACATAATACACTCCTGGAAATGGAAAAAAGAACACATTGACACCGGTGTGTCAGACCCACCATACTTGCTCCGGACACTGCGAGAGGGCTGTACAAGCAATGATCACACGCACGGCACAGCGGACACACCAGGAACCGCGGTGTTGGCCGTCGAATGGCGCTACCTGCGCAGCATTTGTGCACCGCCGCCGTCAGTGTCAGCCAGTTTGCCGTGGCATACGGAGCTCCATCGCAGTCTTTAACACTGGTAGCATGCCGCGACAGCGTGGACGTGAACCGCATGTGCAGTTGACGGACTTTGAGCGAGGGCGTATAGTGGGCATGCGGGAGGCCGGGTGGACGTACCGCCGAATTGCTCAACACCTGGGGCGTGAGGTCTCCACAGTACATCGATGTTGTCGCCAGTGGTCGGCGGAAGGTGCACGTGCCCGTCGACCTGGGACCGGACCGCAGCGATGCACGGATGCACGCCAAGACCGTAGGGTCATACGCAGTGCCGTAGGGGACCGCACCGCCACTTCCCAGCAAATTAGGGACACTGTTGCTCCTGGGGTATCGTCGAGGACCATTCGCAACCGTCTCCATGAAGCTGGGCTACGGTCCCGCACACCGTTAGGCCGTCTTCCGCTCACGCCCCAACATCGTGCAGCCCGACTCCAGTGGTGTCGCGAGAGGCGTGAATGGAGGGACGAATGGAGACGTGTCGTCTTCAGCGATGAGAGTCGCTTCTGCCTTGGTGCCAATGATGGTCGTATGCGTGTTTGGCGCCGTGCAGGTGAGCGCCACAATCAGGACTGCATAAGACCGAGGCACACAGGGCCAACACCCGGCATCATGGTGTGGGGAGCGATCTCCTATACTGGCCGTACACCACTGGTGATCGTCGAGGGGACACTGAATAGTGCACGGTACATCCAAACCGTCATCGAACCCATCGTTCTACCATTCCTAGACCGGCAAGGGAACTTGCTGTTCCAACAGGACAATGCACGTCCGCATGTATCCCGTGCCACCCAACGTGCTCTAGAAGGTGTAAGTCAACTACCCTGGCCAGCAAGATCTCCGGATCTGTCCCCCATTGAGCATGTTTGGGACTGGATGAAGCGTCGTCTCACGCGGTCTGCACGTCCAGCACGAACGCTGGTCCAACTGAGGCGCCAGGTGGAAATGGCATGGCAAGCCGTTCCACAGGACTACATCCAGCATCTCTGCGATCGTCTCCATGGGAGAATAGCAGCCTGCATTGCTGCGAAAGGTGGATATACACTGTACTAGTGCCGACATTGTGCATGTTCTGTTGCCTGTGTCTATGTGCCTGTGGTTCTGTCAGTGTGATCATGTGATGTATCTGACCCCAGGAATGTGTCAATAAAGTTTCCCCTTCCTGGGACAATGAATTCACGGTGTTCTTATTTCAATTTCCAGGAGTGTAGTTACGATTTTTTAAAAATCAGATGATTGTTTCTGATACACCCTGTATTTAGCGTTCGTTAACTTTCTTTAGCTTCTTTTATTAATATATTTTTTATAGTACGTATTTTCCTCGTAGATACTGTGTATCGCACTGGATGGTATCGAGTGTCACTTTCTATCCAGTCTTCTACCCGCACACCATTGAGCTTATCGGCATTTTGATCGAGACACAAAGTTCACGACTAAGGAAACGCGGATTCATAAAAATGAACGAAAAAGCGTACTAGATGCTCTTTGTCGGCACTCATTAAGAAGCAAGTATCGCAGTGGCAGTAACGGCAACGGCACACGATTACAGCGCGCAGTCGACAATATTAACTCAACGGTTGCAGCAGGATCGAACTCGGAAGCGCCAGACTGCGTCCATTGTTTCCAGTCACTTGCACCCACGGCATGGTCTCACGCAGAAGAGTGAATGAATAATTCTTCTGGTGCGTAAAACTACAACCGACTCAATCAGTTCGGTTGTTCCAACCAGTGAGTGACATGCGTGAATACGATAAAGCAGTACTTCCAGCAATTCACCCAAAAGGCCCAGGAGTGATGTCGGACGGAATCGTCCTGTCGCACCATAATGCCCGACCCGACACTGAAAAAGAGACAAAGGCTACACTTCTGTGAATTGCTTAGGAAACTCCGCAACGACCTTCCGTACAGCGCGGATCTTTCTGCGTGTGTACAGTTGACGTGCTCGCACGTCGCTTTCAGTCGGACGAGGAAGTACGAGAGTACGTGCCGTTGTTGATCCGTCAGCGGCCAGCCGCGTTCTAACAAACAAGAATTGATCTCTATTAAATGTGTCCGCAAATTGCGCATGTGGATAATCATCAGCTATGTAATGGAATGACGTTGACGAAAATTTGTGACGGACCGGTACTCGAAACGGGATTCGGCGCTTTCGGCGGCCGCTCGCCTCAGCACCTGGATACCGGAGCGCGACCGAGGCCACGCCGAAACCCCCATCCGTCGCCGACCGCATGTCTACAGCCTGTACTCCGGGGAAGCGACTCGAGCAAAATGTCTCCCCTGTGCGGACGGTCCTTTAAGAAACAATGCCCCACATTTTTCTCAGAACATATTTATTGTTAAGAGTCAGAATTTGGTGACAATATACATCAACATGTCTTGCCTGTGCCCTATTTCTCTACCTAGTCTTCATCGCGTTCTACGGCCGCACGCCAGCGTTCTGGAAGAGTATCTACCAAGCTATCAGGCGTCATCCAAATGTGATCTAATTACATGTGGGGTCCCACAAGGTTCCATTTTAGGGCCATTACTTTTTCTTGTGTATATCAATGATCTTTCATCAGTAACATTACCAGGTGCCAGGTTCGTTTTATTTGCCGATAATACAAACACTGCAATAAATAGCAGGTCAAGTGTAGTCTCAGAAAGATCAGGTAATGAAATATTTTTGGACATTAATCACTGGTTCCTAGCCAATTGCTTGTCACTGAACTTTGAAAAAAAACACACTACATGCAGTTCAGAACTTGTAAGGGGTGTCCCACGAGTATATGCCTAACATATGATGACAAGCACATAGAATAAGTGGACAGTGTTAAATTCTTGGGATTACAACTTGATAATAAATTCAACTGGGAAAAGCACACCACAGAACTGCTGAAGCGTCTTAACAAATCTCTATTTGCAATGTCAATTGTGTGAGACATAGGGGATACAAAAATGAAACAGCTGGCATACTATGCTTACTTTCATTCCATAATGTCATATGGGATTATTTTTTGGGGTAATTCATCAAGCCAAGCTAAAGTTTTCTGGGCACAAAAACGTGCATTAACAGTTATATATATGTACAATATAACTTCTACACAATTTCAGTGCAGTAATGTGTTCATTGTAACTAAGTGTGTACGCGCATGCGCGCGTTTGTGTGTGTGTGTATGTGTGTGTGTGTGTGTGTGTGTAAGTACACTCTAACTTCTGCATCATTTCAGTGCAGTAATGTGTTCATTGTAAATAAGTATTATAGTAGTTGTATTACACGTTTATTACCTTATAAATAAATAAACTTTTTTATTTTAAATTGAGTGCATTAGTATTTTTTCAGAATGGTTCAAATGGCTCTGAGCACTATGGGACATAACATCTGTGGTCATCAGCGCCTAGAACTCAGAACTACTTAAACCTAACTAACCTAAGGACATCACACACATCCATGCCCGGGGCAGGATTCGAATCTGCAACCGTAGCGGTCACGCGGTTTCAGACTGAAGCGCCTAGAACCACACGGCCACACCAGCCGGCCATTAGTATTTGTAAAATGATTTTTTCATATAGTGATCATAAAAAAATCATGCCACTTGGGACCTGTGGAATGGTGCGTTAGCTTATTTGTTTGAGTTGTAAATATTTGTCACCTCGTGGAGGACCTCCTCACTACGGATCAATTGGAATGAAAGCAAATCTAATTTAATCTAAGCTGGAAAAGCTCTTGTCTTGTAGACGCGGCCATGTTTTCACTGCACGACTGACAAACACTCTCCGTCACCTTCGAAGTGCGTTCCCCGGAGAGAATCTTTGAGTGGTCCAAAGAGATGGAAGTCCGAGGCTGCCAGGTCTGGACTGTAGCGTGGATGAGGCAATGATGTGGCAGGACGTCCCGAGCGTGGCTGATGGCTGGTCGTGGAGCTCCGGTTCTGCATGTCCTGAGACCGTAGCTCTCTTTACCCACCGCATCGCCCACTGTACTACTGTCAACTGCAGCATCGCCGTACACTGCACACAAATGTTTACGGATGTTCACCACTGTTTCTTTTCCTGCACACAAGAATTCAATAACAGCACGCTGCTTGTAACGTTAGTCGTATGTAGACGCCATTTTGACGCTGTACTACAGCTCTGCCATCTACCAGAACGGTTGGAAACTTCACCGGCGCACAGAACAAACATCAGATGTGAAGCACCAACAAAGACGTTTGTCTACGTACATTAACGGGTTTTAAAAAAAATGTGGGGCATTACTTAATGGGCGACCCTCCTGTATGATGGCGACATGGGGAAGTCTGTGGCTCGCCGCAAGTCGTGCTCGGGCAGCCCAATGGTGCGGCCGGCGCGATAGCTCTGCGTGTTCTGTCAGGGGGTTAGCTGCTCCCCTCTGTAATAAAAAACACCGAGTTAAGGGGGGTAGGACGCCAAATGGGCCGACTTGGAGCAGGAGAGGCACCACAGGACATTTTAATTTCTGCTGTCTATACTTTTACAAGTAAATTCATAAAACTTTGTCAGCGTGATCCGGAAGGATTCAGGATTCACACTCATAGCAGTGGAAGTGCAAAAACATAACAAAATAAATTTTTTTTAGATATGAAATTTCATGTGGTTCATGGTGTGAGTTCCTGTAGTCATGTCCTAGTTCATGAACCACGGGCAACGTATGAGTGGCCAAGTAAGTGGTCCCGACAGTCGGGATACCAGTTACTTTGGAATAAGGCTGGGCATCTCGGACATATTCTGAGTCGTGGTCACCTTTGTGCTCATACGGCAAAGACTACCAAATCCACCAGTTAGTCCCTCAGCCGTTAGGGGTAAAACCCAATGGGACTCGGGGCAAGTAAGGCTAGCAACCTGCTTCCCCGGTACTTTAAATATGATGCTGGCAACAATCAGAGCAAAATGCCTCAGACCTTTGGAGGTGACGGAGTCCCACCTCTAACTGACAAACCAGGGACTCCTAAGATACGACTTGGCAAACAAATGGTAATGAGATGGGGAGCTATTAATATCAATGGGGGCTACTCTGGGAAGAAGGTAGAGCTGGCAGAGGCTGCAAGTAAGATGGGGCTGGACGTTTTAGCTGTTAGTGACATTCGGGTAAGGGGTGAGAAAGAAGAGGAAGTGGGAGAATACAAGGTCCACCTGTCAGGAGTCAAAGCAGGAATAGCACAATGGGGTGTAGGGCTTTACATCAGGAAAGAAATGGAACCCAGCGTAGTTGCAATAAGGTATGTAAACGAATGACTGATGTGGATAGATTTGACAGTGTCTAGCAAGAAAATTAGGATTGTGTCAGTATATTCGCATTGTGAAGGGACAGATCAAGATAAGATGGATAGTTTTTATTTGGCCCTCAGTGATGTAGTTGTTAGAGTAAAGGACAAGGACAGTGTTCTGCTCATGGGTGATTTTAACGCCAGGATTGGAAATCGAACAGAAGGGTATGAAAAGGTTATGGGTAAAATTGGAGAGGATATGGAGGCCAACAGGAACGGGAAGCAACTCTTGGATTTCTGTGCCAGTATGGGCTTAATAATCACAAACTCCTTTTTTAAACATAAGAACATTCACCGGTATACTTGGGAAGGCAGGGGAACCAGATCTGTCATTGACTATATAATAACAGATCACGAATTCAGGAAGGCTGTGAGGGACACACGTGTATTCAGGGGATTCTTTGATGACACTGATCATTATTTAATCTGCAGTGAAATTGGGATTGTGAGGCCGAAAGTGCAGGAGGTCAGGTCCATATGTAGGAGGATAAGAGTGGAGAAACTTCAGGATAACGAAATCAGGCACAAGTACATAACAGCGATCTCAGAAAAGTACCAGTTAGTTGAATGTAGTCAATTACAGTCATTGGAAAAGGAATGGACAAGGTACAGGGACACAGTACTAGAAGTGGCTAAAGAATGTCTTGGAACAGTAGTGTGTAAAAGTAGGATGAAGAAAACAGCTTGGTGGAATGATACAGTCAAGGCAGCCTGTAAAAGGAAAAAGAAGGCGTATCAAAAATGGCTACATACCAGATCCCAGGTAGACAGAGAAAGTTATGTTGAAGAAAGAAACAAAGCCAAACAGATAATTGCAGCATCCAAGAAGAAATCGTGGGAAGACTTTGGAAACAGGTTGGAGACTATGGGTCAAGCTGCTGGAAAACCATTCTGGAGTGTAATTAGCAGTCTTCGAAAGGGAGGTAAGAAGGAAATGACAAGCATTTTGGACAGGTCAGGAAAACTGCTGGTGAATCCTGTGGATGCCTTGGGCAGATGGAGGGAATGTTTTGAAGAGTTGCTCAATGTAGGTGAAAATGCGATCAGTAATGTTTCAGATTTCGAGGTAGAATGGGATAGGAATGATGATGGAAATAGGATCACATTTGAGGAAGTGGAAAAAATGGTCAATAGATTGCAGTGCAATAAAGCGGCTGGGGTGGATTAAATTAAGTCGGAACTCATCAAATACAGTGGAATGTCAGGTCTTAAATGGCTACACAGGATAATTGAAATGGCCTGGGAGTCGGGACAGGTTCCATCAGACTGGACAAAAGCCGTAATCACACCAATCTTTAAACATGGAAACAGAAAAGATTGTAACAACTACAGAGGTATCTCTTTAATCAGCGTTGTGGGTAAAATCTTCTCAGGTATTGTTGAAAGGAAAGTGCGAGTATTAGTTGAGGACCAATTGGATGAAAATCAGTGTGGGTTTAGGCCTCTTAGAGGTTGTCAGGACCAGATCTTTAGCTTACGGCAAATAATGGAGACGTGTTATGAGTGGAACAGGGAATTGTATCTATGCTTTATAGATCTAGAAAAGGCATATGACCGGGTACCTAGGAGGAATTTATTGTCTGTTCTACAAGATTATGGAATAGGAGGCAAACTTTTGCAAGCAATTAAAGGTCTTTACATGGATAGTCAGGCAGCAGTTAGAGTTGACGGTAAATTGAGTTCATGGTTCAGAGTAGTTTCAGGGGTAAGACAAGGCTGCAACGTGTCTCCACTGTTGTTCATATTATTTATGGATCATATGTTGAAAACAATAGACTGGCTGGGTGAGATTAATATATGTGACACAAAATAAGCAGTCTTGCATATGTGGATGACTTAGTTGTGATGGCAGATTCGATTGAAAGTTTGCAAAGTAATATTTCAGAGCTAGATCAGAAATGTAAGGACTATGGTATGAAGATTAGCATCTCCAAAACGAAAGTAATGTCAGTGGGAAAGAAATATAAACGGATTGAGTGCCAAATAGGAGGAACAAAGTTAGAACAGGTGGACGGTTTCAAGTACTTAGGATGCATATTCTCACAGGTTGGCAACATAGTGAAAGAACTGGAAGCGAGGTGTAGCAAAGCTAATGCAGTGAGCGCTCAGCTACGATCTACTCTCTTCTGCAAGAAGGAAGTCAGTACCAAGACTAAGTTATCTGTGCACCGGTCGATCTTTCGACCAACTTTGTTGTATGGGAGCGAAAGCTGGGTGGATTCAGGTTACCTTATCAACAAGGTTGAGGTTACGGATATGAAAGTAGCTAGGATGATTGCAGGTACTAGTAGATGGGAACAATGGCAGGAGGGTGTCCAAAATGAGGAAATCAAAGAAAAACTGGGAATGAACTCTATAGATGTAGCAGTCAGGGCGAACAGGCTTAGATGGTGGGGTCATGTTACACGCATGGGAGAAGCAAGGTTACCCAAAAGAGTCATGGATTCAGCAGTAGAGGGTAGGAGGAGTCGGGGCAGACCGAGGAGAAGGTACCTGGATTCGGTTAAGAATGATTTTGAAGTAATAGGCTTAACATCAGAAGAGGCACCAATGTTAGCACTCAGTAGGGGATCATGGAGGAACTGTATAAAGGGGGCTATGCTCCAGACTGAACGCTGAAAGGCATAATCAGTCTTAAATGATGATGATGATGATGAAATTTCATCATTTTTTCACTTACTGTTGCCTGCATTTGTTGCTATAGGTACATTTTTCTTTCCAAGTAAGAGAGATTCTTTGATGAATTTTGCACAGTATACAAACCATACTTACAGGTGTATGAAACTCTAGAGTTTTCCATATCTATTAAAAACTGTGGTAAAAATTGAGTAACTACAAAATTTGATTTTTTTCTAAACATAAAGTTTAAAACGTAACAGCTCATTCATTTTTTCATAGATTAAATAGATTCTAGAGTTTCAGGCACCTGTAAGTATGGTTTGTACGCTGTGCAAAATTCATTGAACAGTCTCTCTTACTTATGAAGAAAAGTGTACCTATAGCAACAAATGCAGCCAATAGTAAGAGAAAAATTATGAAATTTCACACGTAAAAAAAATTATTTTATTATGTTTTTGAACTTCGGCTGCTACGAGTGTGAATCATGAATCCTTCCTGGTCATGCTGACAAAGTTTTATGAATTTACTTGTAAAAGTATAGACTGTGGAAATTAAAATGTCCTGTGGTGCCTCTCCTGCTCCAAGTCGGCTCGTTTGACGTCCTACCCCTCCCCCCTCCCCCCTTAACCGATCAACGGTGAACGTCAACTGGTATGGTGGGACATTCGCCCCGAACAAACGCAACGAACAATACCGAAAAATAAAAAGGTGAGGCGGGCGCCCGCGGTAACCGGGAAATGCAGGTTTGAGAGTCAAGGTCCGGCACAAATATCATTGTCGTCATTTCATTCTACAGCTGATTGTTGTCCATAATCCCAAATGCGAATAAACGTAATGTCTTTCACGAATGACGAATGAATGTCGTGTGACTAGGGCCTCCCGTCGGGTAGACCGTTCGCCGGGTGCAAGTCTTTCGATTTGACGCCACTTCGGCGACTTGCGCGTAGATGGGGATGAAATGATGACGATTAGGACAACACAACACCCAGTCCCTGAGCGGAGAAAATCTCCGACCCAGCCGGGAATCGAACCCGGGCCTTTAGGATTGACATTCCGTCGCGCTGGCCACTCAGCTACCGGGGGCGGACACTGTCTTTCATAACGGCTACAGTCGCCGCAGCGCCTGTAACTTCTGAGTTCTGACACGCGTGCACGTCCGAAGGAAATTTGCATCGTTATTCGGAACAACACAGTATCGTATCGTATGATCGCGTCGTCTTCCAGTGGGGTAAACGTCTCGAAGCGAGTGTCGACTACGTTTGGACGAAGCCAATCCAGGGTCCCAGGGTGGTGGGCGTTCGGTTTCCACTTGGCTGTCTCTCGAACACTGCGGCTGCCGCTGAACAGTTGTGCACTGGCGGGCAACAGTGGACCGCCCAATGCCGGACATTTGCCACGCCGGACATTTGCCACACTTGCTCCTTCGCCAGGTAGCGATCCCTCAGGTAAGGGACGCCCTTCCTCCTACTACTTCTGTCCGCTTTCAAACCGCCGTCTCCACATCTTACTCCATACAACCAGTACGTAAGGGACCTTCTTCTTCGACATCTTGGCCAAATACAGACCTTCTTTTCCGAAATCGAAATATTTATAACTTTTGGGAAGCGAAAGCAATACCGACGATTATGTCAGTATGTAATTAGTTCTGCCAAGTATAAATATAGATTCCTCCGTCTGTACGATAGCTTCCTTTCACGCTTACTGATTGCGATAGAAACAGTCCATCGGCATGGGAGAAACAAGATCACTGCATTTGTGCCTACTTTAATTACTAAACTGCATAACCAAAAGACAATAGGGAAAGAATAAATGGGTTTGTGAATGTTTGAAAAGAAGAACGACATACTCCATATTAATTTACTCTCTAAAAACATTAGTTAATAAATTGTAGCGGGACAATGTTCAAAACATAACTGAAAACACATTCACTAAATAGAGATAAGTACATCTATGATTGACATGTCATCTTAAGTCGACTTACAATTTTAAAATGTTAGAAATAAGGAAATGAAGTAATACAGAATGCTACGCTTGTAACGTACGTTGTTGTTCTACATTGTTTAGCTCAGGTATTTACAGGGTCACAGAGAAAGCATCTTAGGTTCTGGATGGAAAAGCCGTACTTGTAATTATCTGCACTACAACAGAAAGAAGAAGCACAACTTAAGGAAAAATACTGTAAGCTCACAATCGACTTCCTGTGACTTAGTATGGGCAGAGGTTATATTCGACAACCGGAATAAATTAATAACTGGCTCCTTTTACCGACCCCCTGTCTCAGATGAAACAGTTGCTGAAAGGTTCAAAGAAAAGAAAACTTGAGTCTCATCACAAATAGGTACCCTACTCACACAATTATAGTTGGCAGTTACTTCAATCTACCTTCCGCATGTTGATAAAAATGCATTTTCATATACTATTGTAAATAGAAAAGAACTTCCGTAATTGTTCTAGATGCTTTTTTTAAAATTATTTTTAACAATTAGTTGACGAGGCCATTCAAATTGTAAATGGTTACGAAAGCACACTTGACCTCTTGGTCACAAGTAATCCTGAGCATCACGACGGATACAGGGATTAGTGAACACGCAGTTGTAGCGAGACTCACTTCCGTAACAAAGAAATTCACCAAAACTAAACGCGGAATATATCTATTTATAAAAGCAGCTAATAGTTTCCAATCGTTCCAAACTATGTAAATGAAGACCATATGTGGCTTAAGTTCAAAGAAATAGTATCAACAGCACTCGAGATATTCATACCAAATAAATTAATAAGACGGAACTGATTCCCCATTGTACACAAAACACGACAGAAAGCTGCTGCAGGAGCACCGCAAAAGGCACGTATAATTTAGACGAACGCAAAATCTCCAAGATTGGTGAAGTTCTACTGAGGCTCGAAATTAGGTGCGGATTTCAATACGACATGCATTTAATAGTTTCCACAACGAAACTCGCTTTAGAAATGTGGCGGACAATCCAAAGAGATTCTGGTCCTATGTCAAGTAAACCAGCGGAAAGGCTCAGTAAGCACCTTTACTGCGCGACAGCGACGATAATGTTATTGATGACAGTGCCACTAAAGTGGAGTTAGTAAATGCATTTTCCGAAATTCCTTCACCAAAGAAGACGAACTAAATATTACACAGTTCGAAATGAGAAGAGCTGCAAACATAATATAGAAGTAGATATCCCTGGTCTTGCAAAGCAACTGAAATTACATTGTCAGTGACAGAGGAAATGATCAAATATCTTTTCAAAAAGTCTCTAATGTATAAGGATTGGATTGTTTGGGGAAGGAGACCAAACAGCGAGGTCATCGGTCTCATCGGACCAGGGAAGGTCGGGGAAGGAAGTCGGCCGTGCCCTTTCAAAGGAACCATCCCGGCAATTGCCTGGAGTGATTTAGGGAAATCACTGAAAACCTAATTCAGGATGGCCGGACGCGGGATTGAACCGTCGTCCTCCCGAATGCGAGTCCAGTGTGCTAACCACTGCGCCACCTCGCTCGGTTCTAATGTATAAGAAAAGTAGGTCTAATACATTTGTTTCTGATGTTCTTTAGTAACAATTAATTTTCAGTAGTAAGCTCCTCGCTTTTACTGACTTGTTCAAAGATAATCAACAATTTAGTAAGAAATTCTAATTTTTAAAGGACTTAAGTAGATTTACATCTACTATAAATGTTTGCAGCTAAACTTAAATAAAAAATATTTGAGGTGCCAAAATTGTCAACCTTAGGATCAGATCAGTTTTGGGATGTCAATTTTAGGTGCAATTCAAAGGTTCAGTTCCCATTTTCTTTTACAAAAGCGTATACTATCAGTTTAACAAACCTTGATATTTTAGGTGATAGTTGCGATTCTGAAGCTTCAGAAAATTATTGTAGAACCCACAATTGTTTAATAGTATGGCCATAATATTGGAAGGTAGGAAACAGCTATCTTAACGTGACAACAATTGGGATACTTTTGTGAGGCTTGAAACACTTTTTAAGTTTTACATTAAAGGCTGATTCGCATCACACTTTGCACGGGCTTGGGACCGCAAAAATGATAAATGACCATCTACTATTCTGGCGTGTGTAAAATCAGCCTAAACACGCTGAACTAATGTACACTCTATTTACAGTTACAACTTAATATTAGCTCCGATAATGCTGCTACAATGTTTTAATAATTTTATCTCAGTAATCTGCGAGGACTCGGTGGTCTTCATAGTTTTTAATACATCATTTTTAACGTATTTTAGTCCAGTTTCTGAATATGGGCAATGGCTTTGAAGGAAGGCCTAATGTTGCCAGTCTCTTCATAATTCTTTACGATTCTCTCTATCCTGTCGTCCAGCTTCAAGTACTTCTTCTTCCTCTTCTTACCTTCAAGATTCATTTCCAATTCATGTACATGCAGTTTGTGAGCTCTGCTTCCTTTTTCAAGCACTCCACCAAATAGTTGATTCTAGGGTGAGGTTTTCCAATAACACTATTTATTTTGTTGTGCACCCTTCAACAGCATTTGTCGCTCGGTGCCTTTTTTTGTAACAGTCCCACATTTCTATAGCGATATTCTCATTCTCTAGCCAGTTACCGACAAAGTAGTTAAAAAATTGAGAGAAACTTCCGTTATCAGGAGCTTCTGCATGAATCTCAATCCATCCATTGCTTACGTCCTCCAGTTTTACAACTGCCAGCGCTGCACAGGAATCGTTAGCGCTAGGATTTCCCCCGGAACAAGTCCCGCCCACTCACCCCGGTTTTCCCAGTCTTTGTTCGGCGCCTGGGCATCGTTTCAGTTGACTCACGTCGTTTACCGCGTTCGGCTGCGTTTGGAGTGAATAATAAATTAATATCTTGCTAGGTCTTAAATTTTGCCGGATAGTTAAAAGACACGTTACAAAAAACGTGCACAATTGGCCTCAGCAGTGCCAGGTACTTACACAGCAAACATAAGCGAAAACAAGTTAGCACTGAATTCTTTAAATGCGAGAACTCAGTATTCAGATGAATAGCCTATGAAGAAACATACTTCTATGTGAGAAAAAGCACCCAAAGCTACAACAGGAAAAACCTAACCTCAAAGAATAATTTGCTTGGAGAAAGAGGAACCACAGTATACTTGACACTTAAGTTTCAGAACTCAGACAGTATATGTGAAACAAGGACCAATGTTCACTATACTTCCAGAGAGCATCAAAATTACTTTGTTCTCGCTAGATCGATCCAAGCTGTTTCTGCGTGTTATTCTCTGAATAGTTTGCTGAAAAGTTTTGGGGCTGGAAGAAGAACTAGCACAGCGTGAAGGGCCGGCCGGAGTGGCCGTGCGGTTCTAGACGCTACAGTCTGGAACCGAGCGACCTCTACTGTCGCAGGTTCGAATCCTGCCTCGGGCATGGATGTGTGTGATGTCCTTAGGTTAGTTACGTTTAAGTAGTTCTAAGTACTAGGCGACTGATGACCTCAGAAGTTACGTCGCATAGTGCTCAGAGCCATTTGAACTATTTTGAACCAGCGTGAAGGACGTTTTACAGCCGTGAAACACTGCAGCATTTATTTCCTCCATAACTCCTCTATGACAAACATATACATCATCATCGTTATTATTTTTAAAAAATGGTTTGAATGACATTTACGAAATTAATAAATCTTTTGGTTAAAAGCACAGGACAAAGAATAACGACAGATTATTTTCCTGGGACGTTTGCAACAGCATATAGGACACTAATCACACAGAAACAGCCACAATTCTTTATAAACTCGTTTATAATGCGCAGTTATGGTACTGGAAGAATTTAGAAGTTAAAATTCACCCATTACCCATGCGAATTCTAACGAAATATGTCATATAAGCCAATATCTTACTGCTTTCATTAGGCATGTCTACTTTATGGCATTCTTATATTCTTTAATTTTCGCGAGCTGCTATGAGGGCCTACATAAACAAAACGACTTTCACTTATTTCTATATAACGTTGATTTTAGGCAACAGAGTGAGTCGACTGGATCCGTGGCTTTACTACCGACAAGACAGATTCAAGACCATTGTTTTCGCACTGTATGTTTGCTCTGCTGTTTCCGTCAAACGTATTATAATAAGTGCATTAGTTAATGAAAATTTGTCCTTATTGCCCTTACGTAACATCACGTTATTTTTTGTTTTCTATTGTTGGCGATGCTTTCAATTCTCTATAAATACTTTTATTTTTTTTTAATAATGCACATTCATATAATATTACTGTCCAGAAAAACTTAATTTCTTATCATTACTGAATCTCATCACAGTGTAACATGTGTTGGACTGTGTCGATAACAACTTTGAAGTAGCTTCCAGTCTGTCGAATTGGCGGCTGTTTCGGGGAGGGCCTTACACTATGGATAGGTGTGGAGGGGGGTGAATGGGCGGGACATGTCCCGTGTGATATCCTTGCGCTAAGGGCACGTGCGCTGCACACATGCTGACGTGAAGTCTTAAATCCTCATTCTAGCGGTACTCCTCAGTTAGACCGAGAATTCGAGTTCTTCTCCACAAACTCTTCTTCATATGGAAATAGAATTCATTTATTTCAGTTGTGGGAAAAACTTGACGAGTGGCCGATATCGCAGTTGCCTCAAAGTCCACCTTTACTTGTTTAGGACACCACTCAGAGATTGCCTGTTTTATCAGACGAAACAGACGAACATATGTGTCTTTCTTCTTAACAGGGAGCAGTGCAATTACAGTAGGAAGAATGTTTGTTTCTTTAATCGGGCCTCCTAAGTCTACGTGTATGGTGTAGATCTGTGCAAACTGCTTACTGCATCTCTTAAATGTTCCATCCATTGAAAAATGGGAACAGGTTTTTAAACTTTCTTTTCCTTTGCTTCCACTAAAAGTCATTATTCTCACCTCTAATCTATCGTCTTCCAGAAGAAAACTTCTGCCATCTCCCATTTTTAATAGATCTTCATGAAGATCAATTTCATAAGAGTTCTGAGGTTTTTGTCGGTTCCCCCGCTCTTGACTCCATCGACGAAGCACGGGTCTCTTCATAGATTCTGAATTAGGCATCACTGTAACAAAGTCATAAACTTTATTATGTAGATCTCCCATTTCATCCGCGTATATCTCCGATAACTGTGTAGTTTCTTCTCGAGACCTTCTTTCTGTTCGCTCTTTCCCCTTGCTTTCTCACTTTCAGAGCTGCAACGTCAGGTGGTCCACAGAGATGTTCTAATACGCTCAACACTTCTCCGTTCCTCGAAAGCAGCTTTCCCTTGCAATGATCGGCTTTTCGGCGTAAGCACGTCCACGTAACACCACCTTCTTTGGATTCCCTCTGTTTCAGATACGCGTAACCTTTGTAATGAGCAGGAGGCCTGCCCTTGTTCGTTGTAACAACTTCCATACTGATGGTCACGTTAGGAACTTGGAAAGCAAACTGTGGGCGGGCGGGAGAGGAGGAGGAGGAGCAGGAGGGACGGAGGCACGGGACCCAGCCCTCGGAGCAGGCAAAGCCGTGGCGGCGAATGTCCGGCCTGGCTGTGCGACACGCGGCTGCAAAGCGGGGAACGTGGCGGCGGGCGGCCTCCTCCCCCTGACCCCAGGCCCGCCCCCCGCCCCCGCCCACGCCCCCGCCCCCGCCCTGCGGCCGCTCTATTCTCGGCTGGAGGCGACGTGTCAGAAAAGCCCGTACAGTTTACACCGGCCGCTCGTCGGCTCGCGAATGTTTGCAGGAAGGCGCGATCCGTATTCTCATTAAAATCTGTTTGTTTGGCGTATACATACCCGGCGAAGGAGCCACGCGTTCCGTGCCCCGCTCACGTGTAGCCGTCAACCTCGCCGAATTAATCTGAAACCGGGACGCGTCAAACCGAGGCACTCGATTTCTTCTTTTCTAGTTGTTACACCTTATTTTCAACGTTTCCACCTCAGTCGATAAACACGGAACTTTCACAAAATCACTGCATCGTCCATCCACCTGTCCGATTTTTAGGCCCCTTTCTCCCAGGGACTGATGCGCCAAAGAAACTGGTATAGGCATGCGTATTCGAATACACATATATTTAAACAGACAGAATACGGCGACGCCTATACAAGACAACAAGTGTCTCGCGCAGTTCTTAGATAGGTTGCTGCTGCTGCAATGGCAGGTTACGAAGATGTGAGTGAGTTTGAACGTCGTGTTATAGTCGGCGCACAACCGATGACACAGCATCTCAAATGTTCAAATCTGTGTGAAATCTTATGGGACTTAACTGCTAAAGTCATCAGTCCCTAAGCTTACACACTACTTAACATAAATTTTCATAAGAACAAACACACACACACCCATGCCTGAGGGAGGACTCGAACCTCCTCCGAGACCAGCCGCACAGTCCACGACTGCAGCGCCCCAGACCGCTCGCCTAATCCCGCGCGGCAGACAGCATCTGCGACGTAGCGATGAAGTGGGCATTTTCCCAGTAAGAACAGTACACGAGTGTACCGTGCATATCAGGAATCTGGTAAAACATCAAACCTCCGACATCGCTGCGGCCAGAAAAACATCCTGCAAGAACTGGTCCGACGACAACTGAACAACTGAGGAGAATCGTTCAACGTGACAGAAGTGCGACCCTTCCGCAAATTGCTCCAGATTTCAGTGCTCGGTTATCAGCCAGTGTCAGCGTACCAACTACATCCTCGATACGGGCTTTCGCAGCAGGACGGCCCCTCGTCTACCCTCGACGACTTCATCACTCGAAGCTTCACGCCTCGCCTGGGCCCACATTGGACATTCGACTGTTGATGAGTCTCGTTTGAAATTCCATCGAGCGGATGTACGTGCCCCACTGCCGACTCCTTACTAAGGTAGGAGCGTATACGATTGGTTCCCAAATATGTGAGTGGCTCGAAGACTTGTTAAGTAATAGAACCCAGTACGTTGTCCTCGATGGTGAGTGTTCATCTGAGGTGAGGGTATCATCTGGAGTGCCCCAGGGAAGTGTGGTAGGTGCGCTGCTGTTTTCTATCTACATAAACTATCTTTTGGATAGGGTGGATAGCAATGTGCGGCTGTTTGCTGATGATGCTGTGGTATGCGGGAAGGTGTCGTCGTTGAGTGACTGTAGGAGGATAGGAGATGACTTGGACAGGATATGTGATTGGTGTAAAGAATGGCAGCTAACTCTAAATATAGATAAATGTAAATTAATGCGGATGAATAGGAAAAAGAATCTCGTAATGCTTGAATACTCCATTAGTAGTGTATCACTTGACACAGTCACGTCGATTATATATTTGGGCGTAACACTGCAGAGCGATATGAAGTGGGACAAGCATGTAATGGCAGTTGTGGGGAAGGCGGATAGTCGTCTTCGGTTCATTGGTAGAATTTTGGGAAGATGTGGTTCATCTGTAAAGGAGACCGCTTATAAAACACTAATACCACCTATTCTTGAGTACTGCTCGCGTGTTTGGGATCCCTATCAGGTCGGATTCGGGAAGGACTTAGAAGCAATTCAGAGGCGGGCTGGTAGATTTGTTACTGGTAGGTTTGATCATCACGCGAGTGTTACGGAAATGCTTCAGGAACTCGGGTGAGGAGTCTCTGGAGGAAAGGAGGCGTTCTTTTCGTGAATCTCTACTGAGGAAATTTGGAGAACCAGCATTTGTTGCTGACTGCAGTACAATTTTACTGCCGCCAACTTATATTTCGCGGAAAGACTACAAAGATAAGAGAGACTGGGGCTCGTACAGAGGCATATAGGCAGTCATTTTTCCCTCGTTCTGTTTTGGAGTGGAACAGGGAGAGAAGATGCTAGTTGAGGTACGAGGTACCCTCCGCCACGCACCGTATGGTGGATTGAGAAGTATGTATGTAGATGTAGATGTAGGTGTGCGGGTATGGAGACAACCTTATGAATCCGTGAGCTAGTGGGAGCCCTGTAACGGTGCGAGGCGTGTGCAGTTGGAGTGACGCGAGGCCCCTGACGCGGCCAGACACGGCTCTGGCGGGTGACGCGTCCGTCCGCAAGCATCTGGCCACCTGCATCCACTCGTGTCGATTGTGCATTCCGACGGACTTGGGCAATTTCAGCAGGACAATGCGACACGCCAAACAACAAGAATTGCTACAAAGTGGCTTCAGGAATTCTCTTCTGAGTTTAAACAATTCCGCTGGCCACCACATCTAGGGCCCAACTGATTTGGCCACGACCATTTCGGGAACTGCACCTTTCGAGTGTTCGAGGAGTGCTGTGGTGAGTGTATTCACCACGTAGCGAAACCGAGGTGAAACCACGTCCACAGGTCGTGAGGTGTCGCAGCCACCCATCATTACAGTTGTAGGACACAATCCAGGCAGACCGGTAAAACAGCACAGACGGCGAACTTTGGCGGAACTATCATTAGACTTTAATGCTGGGCAGAGTGCGAGTGTGCCTGAACACACAGTGCACCCAACACTAATAATGATGGGTCTCCACAACCGACGAGCTGCGCGCGTGCCAACGTTAACAACAAGACATCGGCAACAACGGCTGAAACGACACACTAGACGTTGCACGGGCTGGCCAGTCCCGACACCTTATTAAGCGTGCCGATGGGAGCTCCTTGACATCTGTACTGGGGGACGGAGACAAAATGGCGGCGGCTCCATTATGCTCTGGAGAACATTCACGTCGGCATCCAACGGTCCAATGAAGCTAGCGCAAGGCACCGTGACGGCCTTGGCATGACCATCCTGTTTCCTGGCGGTAGTGGGATTTTTCAACAAGATATTGCGCCGTGTCAGAGGCCAGAAATTTGGTGCAGTGGTTCAAGGAAGAAGTGAGGTCCAACTGATTGTACTGGCCACCTAGCTCGCCAGATCTGACCCCGATCGAACACATCTGGGACGTGACTGAATGTGACGTCATAGCAAGGTGCCAACTCCCTCTAGTGACTATCAGGTCATAATGTTCTGAATAATCAGTGTATGGACAGTGAGAAACTGATAACTTTACTCTAAGACAGAGTAAACTTGTGGCATCATGAAGACGAAAAGTATCAAAAACTGAATATAGCTCGAAATCTATGGGGTTAAATCGCTGGTTTATTAGAAGAAAAACAAAACAAGGAGGCAAAATTTTTATTGGAAATTTTAGGCGTCAATTATAATCTTAAAAAATAATTTGTTCAAGTTAGAATGGTGGTATATCTTACGCTTATAGTTACTGTACTGGATCTTTTTTGCGTTGTGATAGGCAGTTGTGAACCGGCCTAAAAATTATTATTACTGCTTACTGGAGTATTTCGCCAGTGCGGTGGTTTGTAAATGAGGTATACGTGTTTCCACTTTTCAGCGCTTTAGGTGTTCACGGCATCATATCCTAAACTTTATACTCTATTTCGCACGTCATTGAAGATTAATTGACGTATGCCTAAAGAATTTCAAATTTATATAGCAAAACAAGTTTGTTTGTAATCTTACCTTTCAGGGTGTAACAGAACGTTTCCCCTGTCACCTCACATAACTTGTCTGGTTATTCCCATAACTGACGGCAGAGTGTACAGCAGTCGTCACGATGTTTTCGAGAGAGATACAACTCACTCACACGCATTCGCCGTCTGTTTAATAGCACACGCTGCATTACTGTACTCGTCTCCAAGCACAGAGACTTCGTGGTATCCATCCCACGTTGGAGATTAAAAATCTAACCTACTTCGTACATACGCTGGATCATAACCTAACCTAACCTCCTCGCCAAAAACTGACGGAAGAGGTCGGACGCAGCGTGAGCACGCTGTCGGGCTACCTCTGGCGAGGGCGTCTGACGACGGTTGTCGGTGGCACTGTGAACGCAACACTAAGTGGTCGCGCAGACACAATTGCGTAAATTAGCTCATATCCTCGCAAGACTGCCTTTTTCACTGTGGCTTCGCTCGAACAGCTAATGGTCAGGACATAACCACACACTACATCGATCATCGTGCGGGCATTTGCGGTAGTCTACATCCACGAATTGTCTTCTCTACGCACAGAAAGCGTCTCATTCAACACAACATTGCGAAAACCTAGTCGAAAGTAGAGTTGTGGCGATTCGTGAATGAGTCGTTCACTTGAACGACTCTAAATAAAGAATCGTAAGAATCGAATCGTGATACGGACGAATCGTCGTTCAAAAAAATCGTAAGAATGATTGGGTGTTTCCGAGTCGTGACGATTCCCAGTTCAAACGATTCTTAGTACGCTACGCTTCGAAAGCAACTGCCGAATCATGCCGAGTCGTGCCGAATGATTACGACCGCCAGATGGCAGTCAAGTGGAGGATGCGTGTGAACAAAGGAAGCTCAGAATGAACAAACGAAGTTCGTGGGCCGTAATATTAGGCTACCTGTGACAACCAAGCTGACACTTGGCGGTGGCTGACAGGAACGAGCGAAAAGGCATTTCCTATTTACTGTCGCTACCATCAGCCACCGCGCCGACGTCAGCTTAGTTTCCGCGAGTAACACACGAACTAGTGATGACAGAAACGATATACAGCCAGTACACAGCTCCCCACCATTAAAATCAAGAAATAGAAGTATGATGAATAAATACGTATCTCTTATTTGTTGCAGATGCAATGCAAAACACACACACCTTCTTTACACACGAGCAATAGCACTTGAATTATGTGCGAGTAATACACGAACTAGTGATGACAGAAACGATATACAGCCAGTACACAGCTCCCCACCATTAAAATCAAGAAATAGAAGTATGATGAATAAATACGTATCTCTTATTTGTTGCAGATGCAATGCAAAACACACACACCTTCTTTACACACGAGCAATAGCACTTGAATTATGTATTATATTTCGCGTATCTCGTAAACGGTCCTAACGATTTGGATGAATTTTGTATTTAGACTGGTTTTTGCTTTTTGAGTTCACCTACGTAGTTTTAGTTGTTACTATAAAACAGACGTCTGTAGTTAGATACGTTCAAGCCACACAACCAACCTGGCATACCACGTAATTTTGCACCACCTTTGCACAAATCGACTCCTCTTTCTGGCATACTGAAATAAAACAATAGATGCAATCAAATCAAACGTGACCTTTCTTCAATTAAGGCATTACACGTATAAATCGAGAATCACACTTGTAACGTCATATGCATGTTTACTCATAAATAAACTATTTCTGGCATATCTTATCATGACACAGTTCGATTCTAACCCTATTGACGATTTCAGACATATCCTGCCATCTGTGAGTAAGATGTAGAACTTTTTGCATTCCGTAAGAATCGTGCCATCGCAGACTAGAATGAATCGTAGGAATCGAATCGGGAAAAAGAATCGCGTTGCCCAACTCTAGTCGACAGACGTAACGTGTGGTCAATAATCTATTGCACCGTATTAATAAAACAAATTCTAATCATCTGTGGGTGTGGACACTTTATATGGCGTATGATACAGAAAGAATCTGGTAAGTATGAAACATTCTTTTCACAATAGATTAAGACTACCGTTTGCTTATGGCAATTCTGATATGAAACTAGAATTAAGTGGCTCATCTCGTTTTGGCAATGTCGCTATTCCCGTGCTTCTTCGCGGAACTAGGTAATGCAGAACAATAAACAACTTTTTACTGCTGCTGCTGTCTAGTGGCGAGCACCGCAACTAATATCCTGTCGCTTGTGGACACCGATAGGAGGCAGCACGGTAGGCTGCCGTCGCAGGTACCGGCCGCTGTTTTCCGCGAGCTTAGCTTCGCTCCAACGGTTGGTGGCCAGGAGATAACCACGCGGTCATCGTCCGCGTATCTGCAGTAGTCGTTATCCGCGATTTTTCGCCCCTGTGCACAGCAACCGCCTGCTGCGGCGTCGACCGACGCGAGGGTGCGATCGCCGAGCATAAAAAGGCAATCTCCACTTCCCATTAAAACAACAGCGGCGGTCATGCGACGCCCCATTTTGCGAAATTTTATGCCCCAGCCTGTAGCGAACGGGACGCAATGACGCCGCGGGACAAGCCTTTTATCTCACCCGACACTGACGGTGGCGTGTTTTTTTTAATAGTGTCATCAGTCTTCTGGCTTGTTCGATGCGACCGCCTACAAATTCGTTCCCTATACCGAGCTCTTTATTTCAGAGAAGTACTTGCACACATCGTCGATTATTTGCTGGATGTATACCAATCTATGGCTTACTCTACAGTTTTTACTCCCTACACCTCCCTCGAGTACTATGCAAGTAGCCGGCCGCTGTGGCCGAGCGGTTCTACGAGCTTCTGTCCGGAACCGCGCTGCTGCTACGGTCGCAGGTTCGAATCCTGCCTCGGGCACGGATGTGTGTGATGTCCCTAGGTTAGTTAGGTTTAAGTAGTTCTAAGTCTAGGGGACTGATGACCTCAGATGGCCAATGTATATAATCAAATAAAAAAATATATATGTATGTCAATATAATTATTTATATTATTTTAATTTTTGTTGCACTGAATTGAGATGGATGGAAATATTTAAAAAATCAGTGAATATATTTAAACCATGATAAGGTGGCATCGGACATATACTTTGAGAATTTCGTCGCCGTAAGGAGGAGGTTCGTGGACCACGTTATTTCTGAGCTAAAATGAGATAAATACTGAAAATACAGTTTACATATAATGTTGAAATTTTAGGTTCATGGATTAAACTAATAATGAAATCACAATAGCGTTAATCATAACTATAATTACTGAAGTGCACTATGCTACTTACACTGGGAATACAATATTAATCACTAGTGACATGTTGATTATCCGCACATCGGTACCTCGTCCGTGCGCAGTGGAAATTTCCTTATACAATTACTAGTATGCGCCCCGCAGTACGCAGTGACTTTTTATAAAATTAAAGAGTTTAAATTAGAGCGGCAAGTCTAACGCGCGAGGCTCTTCCTCGACTCCATTCCAGAACATATAACAGAAGAAGTAATTAACAAAAGAGTAGACATACTTTCTGTGTCTCACCAGCGATCACATGCGAGCGTGCACAAGGTAACTTGCACTGGCTTTCACGCTTTATCAAACAGGGTTCTCTGATTAAGAAAAAGTATATTTACATGCTATGGCTAAAAATGGGCCTTTAAAGAGTGATGTCCTTAGGTTGGTTAGGTTTAAGTAGTTCTAAGTCTAGGGGACTGATGACCTGAGATTTTAAGTCCCATAGTGCTTAGCGCCACTTTAACTATGCAAGTAATTCCCTGATGTCTTAACGCACATCTTATCATCCTGTCCCTTCTTCTTGCCTATGTTTCCCACGCCTCCCTGGTTTCGTCGATTCTGTGCAGAACCTCCTCATTCCTTACCTTATCAGCCTACCTAATTTTCAAATCCTTCTAGGCCCCACATCTCAACGCTTCGATTCTCTTTCGTTCCGGTTTTACCACAGTCCCCGATCCACTGCCATACAATGCTGTCTTTCAAATGCACACTCTCAGAAATAAATTCGTGCAATTGGGACCTGCGTTCGATACCAGGAATCTTCCCTTGGCCAGGAATACACTCTCTGCACGTGCTAATCGGCTTTTTATATCCTTCGTGCTTCGTCCGTCTCGGATTATTTTGCTTTTACGGTATAACAGTTCCTTCGTCTACTTCGTGATAGCCAATTTTTATGTAAAGTGTGTATTTTAACCTCCATTACCTCCATTTACTGTCTTTCTATATCCCCCTTTTCTCCGCCCTTCTTATGTATAAGTTCCCACTGTTTATTTTCTGTAATGCCTCTCGGCTGAAGAGCGGCAGATTGTGCCACGCTGCCAGCCCTCCCCTGCCCCTGTAGGCCCGTCAACACTGACATTCCACTGTCGGTGACTGGAAACGTGTCGCCTGGTCGGACGAGTCTCGTCTCAAATTCTATCGACCGGACGGACGTGAATGGGTACGCAGACAACCTCGTGAATCCAGGGCGCTGTTGAAGGTGGTGGAGGCTCTGTAATGGTGTGGGGCATGTGCAGTTGGAGTGGTACGGAACACCTGATACGTCTAGAGACGACTCTGACACGTGACACATACGTAAGCAGGCTGTACGATTACTTGCATCCATTTGGGACCATTGTGCATTTTGATGGGCTCGGGCAATTCCAGCAGGACAGTGCGACACTCTACATGTCCAGAATTGCTACAGAGTGGCTCCAGGAACACTGTTCTGGGTATAAACACTTCCGGCAGCTACCAAATTCCCCAGACGTGAACATTATTGAGCATATCTGGGACGCCTTGCAACGTGCTGTTCAGAAGGGATCTCTAGCCCCTCGTACTCTTCCGGATTTATGGACAGCCCTGCAGTGTTCACGGTGTCAGTGTTCCCTCCATCACTGCTTCAGACATTCGTCGAGTCGACGTCACGTCGAGTTGCGGCTCTTCTGTCATCTCGTGGGGAGGCCTACATGATATCAGGCAAGTGTACCACTTTCCTTGGCTCTTCAGTGTATTTCTGCAGAATGCCAGATTTTCTGGAGTTTACTAGCACTTTCTTGTTAATAAACGAAAACGACATTATTGAGTAAATAAGAGAATCGGAAATAAACTGCCATGTAATGTACCGTTTCACACCTCCCATCGTGCTTAGGAGAGTAAAAGAAGACAAATATGGTGTCATTTTTTAGTTGTTGCCTATTTTTATAGCACCACATACACTTCCTATTGTAAAACAATGTTGCAAATCAATTTAAATGTAAGTATTGGCACTCATCCGGTTTAGAACTGTTACTTGCTAGCCGCTTGGCGAGCTGCTATCGCTGTGGGTCACAAAAACAAGACAGAGTGCCGCGATTGTTTTGTTAGACTGTGGATGCCGTGTTGATAAGCATCTCAGACATTATCGCACTATTTCATGAATCATAAGGTAACTGTTTGCTGCTCTTTTAAAAAGAGCAAAAAAAAATTTAAATTTTGCACATGCATGAAACAGCAACCGTACGATGAAATCTTCTTGTAGACCTGTCCAGGTCTCAAACGCTATTTCTACATACGAGGGTTGGATCATAAGTAGTGGCAACTACTTATTCACAACCGATACAAAAGAGTTACATGTTTGCACCTGTTACTGTCCTTCAAAGTAGTCACCAGCGTTGTATAGAACCCGTTGCCAGCGATGTGGAAGGCGTAGTATACCGTTAGCAGAGCCAGTTCTGCTGACGGTGCGAATGGAGCGGTCTACTGCCTGTCGAATCTCTGGAACAGTTCTGAAGCGAATGCCACGAAGTGGTTCCTTCACCTTCGGAATCAAATCAAAGTCACAAGGACTTAAGTCTGGGGAGTATGGTGGACGGTACAGTACTTCCCAGTCCCATCGACCGAACAGGGCAGCCACAGCTTGCGCTGTATGCGCCCGCGCAGTGTCGTGCAAAATGATGGGTGGGTTGCGCAGAAAGTGTAAGCCGCTTCTTTCACAAAACTGGTCGCAGGTGATGCTCCAAAAAGGAGCAGTAGTACTGTGCATTGACGGACTGCCGTGGAGGAACGTAGTGCGTTAGGATAACATCATCACAGTCGTACACGAGAATCACCATAACTTTAGACCGCTCCATTCGCCCCATCAACAGAAGAGGCTCTGCTAACGGTATACTACCCCTTCCACATCGCTGGCAACCGGTTCTACACAACGCTCGTGACTACTTTGAAGGACAGTAACGGGTGCAAACATGTAACTCCTTTTATCGGTTGTGGGTAAATAGTTGCCAGTGTTATTTTAAGTTCCAACCCTCGTACATGGACAGTTCGTTAAAAATGCTCAGAACAGCTTGTCAATTTTTCCTTCTGAAAAGGACGTACTTTTATACGTTGAAACTGTGGTAAAGGGTTTTTAATGGACATTAATTTTGCGCCTGATTGGCTCTTTAGAATTTCTACGAGAAGCAAAAAAATTATTGTATTTAAATTCGGACTATTCGTTCATCAATTTGTCCGGCTGCTTTATCTTCCGCTTACATAGTTCTCATTCACGAAGTGTGTTTTTCATTGCTTTAGTTGGCACTGTAACGTTCTCTGGCAGCACGCATCCAAAGTGAAAGTTCAAAGAACATTTCGATGTATAATGCCCACTGTAAGAAATCATTTATATGTATTTCTGTTAATTGAATTTCAAAATTTGCGAGGAAAAATATATTTATGAATTTTGCTATTGTAAATGATTATTCAAAGAGTGTAAATTACTATCTGTGGCGGAGGATGTGAAAACCGCCACAGAAGAAACGATATTTAATCAAAAAAGACAAAGACTGTACAAGAATTAGTTAAGATATAAAGAGACAATATAATGTAATACAATCGCTTGTCTTCTGCACAGACTGAATGGGAGAGGAACCCGTGACGTTGCATTAGACTCTTACGTAGTCTTCATTTGTCATAAGTCGATGATCGACGCCATTTGTAGCTGGGATTGTGAAAGGTGTGTAAAGATTTTGATTGTTTCTGTTAAAATATATTTATCTAGTAAAATCTGTTTGTCACAATTACCGCAAAGTTCGCACCGGACATTGCCCATTTTATTTAAGAAATTCTAGCATGTTATTGGATATCGCTGGCGGAGCGGAGTTGCGCCGCGAGCGAGCAGTCTGCAGCAGCGGCAGATTTAAATATACGATCGCAATAACGACCACATCCTAAAAAGGGGCACAGGTAGAGGTGAAGGAAAATAATAAAGTGTTTCTTTTCACAGCATTCCAGGCACAGAATAAAAAGAGATAGTAGATTTTATCTTGTGCATTCACAGGTGGATACAAGCTGCAGCTTTGGTAAATTTTCATTCAAAAAGTGATAAATTCTGAACATATCGTAAAGTGTATTTAAAAGTGGATAATTTTTCAGGAGAGCTTAGCAATATATAAAAAAAATTCATGTAGTAAAGATAGTCTTATGCTTCAATGCTAGTCGGGGTATATCCAGTAAACAAAAATCCACTGCAACGTGAAAATGTTTGCTAAGTTCGATGGACGATAATATTTTCATTCTTGCACAAACAGCTTTAGTACTTGAATAAAAGTAAAACCTGAAACATTATTTTAGGAATATTCAAAGAAATTCATTTTTATTAATCTGCGACAGAATATTTTATGCGTAAAGTAATAATCACAGATGAAAAATTTATTGCAACCTTTCATTTCTCATGTCCGTCCATGTATATGTTAAGTTCAATCTCAGGGGTTTCCAATCAAATTAAACGAAAAAAGCAAAGAAAATTCAAAACCAGGTGGTCAACTCCCGAATAACTAAAACAGACAGAATCGCATTAAAGCACGTGCAAAATTGTCATAGTTTTCTCTATACTACCCGAAGTATGTTTTGTGCTTCGCAAATGATGGCCACGAGCAGTCTTGTAATTTAGGCTTATACGTTCCTTGTATCTAGAGGTAAAATTCAGAGCAGTTTGGCCTATATAAACACGATCACACCAGATGCATAACATTTTTGTTTTGTTTATTACAGTTTTATGTCTTAGTTTAAACCTTAATTGGCCTGCTGTTCGAAATGGTACCTTGTAGTGTCTAGGGGAAGCGTGGACTGGCTTTTCCGTGGCACACCTATAATATTTCAATGTTTTTTATTTATTCTTTACTGAGAGTTTTGCTTTTGTATTTTTTGTAAATAGGTTTCAATTAAAACCGTTGACTACAGCTACTTGTTTGAAGATGCACAATTGTCGCTGTATTTCCGTTTTATGTAGTGGGAGATTACATAGGCGAGCTACCACAGCAGATTATGGTGGCAGATTGGAGTCATCTCTTATTACCGCTTCTGGGTGTGCTGGTTTACGACAGATGGAAAATGTCAACTTAGTTTCTGCCCTTGTTACTGTTAAGTCTAAGAAACTAATTTTTCTTTCGGACTCTTTTTCCCTAATGTGTATTTAATATTGTGATACTGCTGGTTAAAAGTCACGTGTAGCGCATGCAGATCGTCCTCCGCTTCCTTTATTACTATAACTGTATTGTCTGTACAGAATGACTTTACAACTTTAAAAATTGATATAAATTTATTAAAAGAGGATATGAAGCTGGGTTTAGTGTTACTTTGTAGGGAAACACATCAAGTTTTTTTTTCTTTTACCTTAAACTACAGATGTTGTATGAGGCTTCCATTGGTTATCCTGCACACATCCCATCGGAATGAATTTCTTCCCAAACTCTCTGTAGCAACGCAGGTGTAACATGCTCAGTGGCGGCGTAATTTCTTGCTCTAACGTCAGGTAGAGAAGCCGGCACACGAGGTGCAAAGACGACATCGTCGATGAATCCCCATTTTAGAGAAAAGCGAGTGGTCTCACATCTGGGGAACGTGGGGGCCATGCAGTTGGTCCATCACGGCCAGTCCATTGCCCTGGAAGCGGTCACTGAGAGAATCCCGGACGTCAGACAGGTAGTGGGGTGGTGCAGCATCTCGCATGAAGTAGACATTTCGTTCTCGGTCATCCCCATCGATCTGTGGTGTCAGAAACTGTTGTAACATATCCAGGTACACTATACACTATACCGTTGATCGTTCTGTCACGGAAAAAAGGGGCTGTGCACTTTGTTCTTGCACAATTCACAAAAAAAGTTCAGTTGAGGGGTAGCGAACCACGCGAGACAAAACTTGATGTGTTTCCCTACAAATTGACACTACAGTCAGTCCCGTGAATTAATTTATTTGAATTTTCAAAGTTGTAAAGTCCTGTTTGAAACACCGGTACAGCGTTTGTGCATAACTATCTTCTTCGTGAACTGTGGGTTATTCTGAAACGCTGTCTTCTCTAGATTATTGATAAATATGTCAGCTAATAAACCAGAGAGGCAATTGCCGATCGCCAAATCATTCTTCTGTTGGTACACTTTCTCACAAAATTAAAATCAATCAACATTCAGGCTACATTCCAATAATTAGAGAAATTCTATTAGTTCGCCCTTTCCCATCGTGGCAGTGCGTATTACACTTCTTATTATTATTTTCATAGTTTCATCTATTGGTACATTATTACACAGATTTACTACGGTTGAGAATGAACGAAAATGTTCGAAGATAGTCACTAATAGAAGTAATATTTGCAACTCTGGCGGAAGCCTTAATTAATAAATTACACACATATTGAGTAGCTGATCCTGATAGCAACATAATGTTGGGGTACGTAAATATCGTTTCTCTTTTGTTCGAATGTTCGCACGCGTACATTCAATCATACCATGTATTGTAGTTTCTTGCTGCGTACAGCAACGCAATAGTGGACAAACGAGGGAAATATGAACTTTATAAATGCGATTCACCTACGACCAAACTTATGGGACGTCATAATTAATATATAAAATGATCGCAATCTGAAGAAGCAATTAGCAGGCTGATGCCGATCAGTTCGGAATCACGTTTGATGGAACGTACAAAAAATTCCGAAGTCTTCGAACCTGTGCCAAAAGCGAACCAAAACAGTCGCATAGCCGGAGTGGAATATCGATGTCTGTTTGTGCAACGGTTTGCATTTGCTCCCGTGAGCGTCGTACTGTCTCGAGATGTAGATCAAGCAGGAACTTATAGCGTGAACAATGGTGTGCGCTAGTGAACGAAAATAAAAGAGGAACTACATTCTTATTTCAAACTCACTCCAATGAAATCTGTCGGTCGTTCTACCAAAGCACTGCATACTTCTGGTACCATGAGGGTGGACTTTAGAGAGACAGATCAAACTTGTCTAGAATCACCAGTAGCTAACGCATTTTGTGGTGGCAAGAGTGTGCTCCGTGTAAAAGCTTCTGGCCCGGAAGTGTGTTGCCGCAAACATTGCCGGACAACAGTGGCTGGTAGTGTTGTTGGACATGTGGCGGCAATTCGTGTGGCCACAATGTTGCCGGACAACATTATCGGGATATTTTGTTGGCAATATGCAGTTTTTGTGCGGCCTGCGGTGCCCCACGCTGGGAAGTCGCCGAATGTGTTGAACGGGTGCAGAACCGACACAGGCTTGTGAACTGAGTCATCTCCCACGTACCGATAGCCACGAAATACTATATACCCACTGGCGGCTCGTGGGTATATATTCTAGTTTTTCTCAAATGTTTGGATTCAAATAAATCTGAGAGTGCATTTGCCTGTATAACAGTTATCACTGTCGACAAGTTTATAAAACTAGAGCCACTGCCAATAATAATAACAATAGTCGTAATAATTATAATAAGAATAATAATAATTATAAAAATAATAAGATGCATAACTTACCTGATAAATGAAAGAATTGTTTTTCTGGATTTTTGTTGTTTTGTACGTCATTAAGTACAGCTTAGGGCAATAACGAAATAATGTGTACACTTTCGCAACTCTCCTTTCGCATTTTTGTGCATGTGGGAGTTTTCGTGCTTTTTAAGTTTTTCGGACAGATGACACGATCCCTAAGAGATGTATTAGATCACGAATTTACTTCCGGGCTGAAAATCAGATACTCTTATGTTACGCTGCATCCACACAACAACATACGTTACCTGTTAAACGTTCGCTCGTAGTCTCACTTATCTGGTTTCGTCACTCTCTCAATCAAAGGATCTGTCCTCGGAGGCCCAAGTTCCTTTGCGACGAACTTTTCCTGGTAATTTACTTTTCTGTCCCCGGAATGGGATTTTCACTCTGCAGCGCAGTGTGCGCTCATATGAGGCTTTCTGACAGATTAAAGCTGTGTGCTGGACCGAGACTCGAACTCGGGGCGTTTGCCTTTCGCGGGCAGGTGCTCTGCCGACTGGGTTGCCCAACCACGACTCACGACCCGTCCTCACAGCTTTACTTTTCTGTCAGCATTTAAAACAGATTCAACACAGTTCACGTTTACACTGCACACAAAAGCCTACTCCCACATAGTAAACAACCAACGTCTCACGCTAAACAATCAAAACAAACACGTACTGCCGTTTGTGCAAATGATTAAATTCAAACAGTAATGTCTACTAACATGATCACTTGACTAGAATACAAATGATGCGATGAAAGGCCATAAAGTACACTGCCGTCGATCCCACATTTAAGTGAACCAGTGATACAATTTTTCGTGAATTTTCAATTATAGAATATGGGCCTACAGCACAGATAAACCTGACTCGCCGTAAGATCGATAGATTTCAGAAGCACGAATAAATGTTACAATCTCACAATAGACGGTAATGCGCTTGAGGCCCTTATGGTTGTCAGCGCCTCAAATGGATATATACTAACTCATTCAGAAAGCCACCAAGTAGATTTACTGTCAGTATAACTTTAACATATACTGACGTCCGATCTAATTTTACTTTATAGTAACTGATTCAGCATATATGAGGCGTGTGCTGTCATCTAGCAGGATTTATGCTGAGCGAACGGGGATAATGGCTCTGAGCACTATGGGACTCAACATCTGAGGTCATGAGTCCCCTAGAACTTAGAACTACTTAAACCTAACAAACCTAAGGACACCATACACATCCATGCCCGAGGCAGGATTCGAACCTGCCACCGTAGCGGTCGTGCGGTTCCAGACTGTAGCGCCTAGAACCGCTCGGCCACACCGGCCGGCGAACGGGTATAAGAGTCTGCCGCAGTGTGCTACCATCTGGTGGCAATCATGTAAACTTCTAGCTAAGTGGCCAAGGCTGCACATCGTGAGCGCTGCACATTGTTTATCAAATCTGTATGTATTTGGCCCCCAGAGCAACTACGTCACACATGTCGCGCATGCGCATCATCATCAGTGTTCTGCCTAAAGGCAGATTTTCACAAGGTAGTTCTCCAGGCTGTCCGGTCTTCTGCCATCCTCTTCAGGTCTGCATAATTTGCTATATCCTTTATGTCGCCTATCATCTTGTATCTCCTCCTTCCTCAGTCTTCTCCCACAAACCAATCCTTCCAAAGTCATCTACTAGCAATGTCCCAACCAGTTCTTTTTCCTTTCTCTTACAACTTTCAGCAGACGTCTTCTCTCACCAACCCTTTCCGGCTTATTCTCTCCATTCTCCTCCACATCCACAACTCAAATGCTTCTAACCATTTTCATCCTCTCGTCTCAGCGTCCACGTTTCTGCCCCATATAGTGCCACACTCCAGACAAAACATTTGCCAAGCCTTTTCCTTAGTTCTTTATCTAATTTGCAACATAAGAGTCTCCTCTTTCTCTTGAATGCCTCCTTCGCTATGGCAATTCGAGTTTTCACCTCCTGGTGACATCTCAACTCTTCACTTATTGTGCTTCCAAGATATTTAAATGCACCTAGTTGGCTAGTGTAGATTGTCCTATTTTAATATGGTACAGTCTGCATCTTGTACTGATGACCATTCTCTTTATTTCTGCTGTGTTTATTTGCATCCCATATTCCACACAAGCTTCATTCAGATTATTGAGCATGTTATTCATTGTCTGCTCACTTTCTGCCACTAATACCATGTCATCAGCAAATCTTATACATTCTATTCTCTTTCCACCAATACATATTCCTCTTTTCCCATCTAAGCTTTTCGCAACAATCTCTTCAAGGTATGGAAAATGGAAATGAGCGTTTGGCGTCATTGGCCGGGAGGCCCCTCGCGGTGCAGGTCCGGCCGCCTTGGCGCAGGTCTTATTACATTCGGCGCCACATTGGGCGACCTGCACGCCGGATGGGGATGAAATGATGATGAACACAACACAACACCCAGTCCCTGAGCGGAGAAAATCTCCGACCCAGCCGGGAATCGAACCCGGGCCCGGAGGACGGCAATCCGTCACGCTGACCACTCAGCTACTGGGGCGGACTCTTCAAGGTATACGTTAAACAACAGTGGGGAAAGGCAACAACCTTGTCTAACACCTCGTCCATTGCTGCTTCCTTCTGACATTTCATTTCCAATCCTTATCCTTACTTTCTGGCATAAATATAGATTCTGTGGTGTCACCGCCAGACACCACACTTGCTAGGTGGTAGCCTTTAAATCGGCCGCGGTCCCTTAGTATACGTCGGACCCGCGTGTTGCCACTATCAGTGATTGCAGACCGAGCGCCGCCACACGGCAGGTCTAGAGAGACTCCCTAGCGCTCGCCCCAGTTGTACAGCCGACTTTGCTAGCGATGGTTCACAGCCTACATACGCTCTCATTTGCAGAGACGTCAGTTTAGCATAGCCTTCAGCTACGTCATTTGCTACGACCTAGCAAGGCGCAATATTCAGTTACTATTAATGTATTCTGAACAGATAATGTTGTGAATCATGTACCGTCAAGAGCGACGTTCATCATTAATGGATTAAAGTTACGTATCAAACTAATTACGTCCGCTTTCTGAATTCTAATTCCTTGTCATGTTCCAGACCTCACGTCGGTATAGTTCTTCCCTCCTCACGCCAGCCTGCGTGAGCTAAAACGCATGCGTTTCGGCCTCCTCTTGTAACACGGTGTTGGCTCTTCTGCCAGCACGATAGATTCTGTATCAGTCGTCTCTCTTTCCAATCTACTCCTTTCCTCTTCAAGATATCCGTCAGCTTGTTCCACTGAACTCTGTCGAAAGCGTTTTCTAAATCTATAAAAACAGCGAAGATTTCTCTACCCTTTTCCATATATCTTTTCCCTATACTTCTTAGCAGGCCAATAGCATCTCTTGTTCCTTTTCCTCTTCTAAATCCGAACTGCTCCTCTGCAATCCCTCTATCCAGCTTGCCATATAACCTTCTATTCAACCCTCTCAGCAAGACTTTAGCTGCATGAAAAATTAGACTGATGGTCCGGTGCTCTTCACACTCTTTAGTGTTCCCCTTTTTCTCTGTTGGTATCATAACTGTTGCAAGGAAGTCCTCAGGCCATTCCCCTTTGTCGTATACCTTGTCACAGAGGTAGACTTTCTTTTCTTGCCTTGTTTCCCAGACTCTTCAACAGTTCTGCTGGCAAATCATCTATTCCACATGCCTTCCTATTCTTCATCTCCTTCAACGCCTTTTCTACTTCTGCTTCCAAGATGGTAAATCCCTTTCCATCTTCCGGTACATATTGTTTCTCTTTAACCGTAATTTCGCTTTACATTTCATCCCCCTTATACAGACATTCAATATATTCTTGTGGTGCTTCTGCTAGAGTACCATCTGCTATTTCTATTTCCATGTTATTCCTCTTTCTTTTATCTCACTAGCCAGTCTATACATCATTTCATACTTTCCCTCTCTCTCCATGCGCAAAAGCTCCTTAAAACGTGCACGACTGAAGGTGTGCTCGCAGACCCTGATGCCAAGTTTCACAGATTCTGGAGGCAGTAGCGCGGTTGATTACGTGCCGTATGTGTCAGATTGCAGCAGCGGTGTTACATTTAACAGCATTCAAAGAAAAATAACCAACAAATCCGCATGGTGTCGAAAGTTAGGGTGTTCACCTGCTCTTACACAGCAGCCACCACTGTATATAGCCTTCAAGACGAACAATAGTTACCCGATGTGCGAATTTCAGTTCCCTACTTGATTTCGAACATATTCAAAATGATCTAAAACCTAAATTTTATAATTTTCCATTAAAAGCGACATCCTGACACGATCAAATGTTTGCGTCAAAGCATCAACTGATAGCTTAAAACAACATCTTTGTCGTCAAATGATTAATTATCACAGTATTTTGTTCACAGCAATATAATACACACAATGGTTCAGATTTCAAACAGTGATAATTATTTTCAGTGTCTCAGAGGATTATTTTCATGTTATGCTGTTATATCAATGAGAGTGGTAACATAGATAATTCGCTTGTATTTATAGACTGAGAAATGCTGGGTGCATAACCGATTCCTCGAATTTGTACCACCAAACAGTTACAACTACTATTTATTATTATTGTTATGTGATGAGGAATGGGGATAACTCAAGTTCCAATGGCTCTGAGCACTATGGGACTCAACATCTGAGGTCATCAGTCCTCTAGAACGTAGAACTACTTAAACCCAACTAACCTAAGGACATCACATATATCCATGCCCGAGGCATGGTTCGAATCTGCGACCGTAGCAGTCGCGCGGTTCCAGACTGAAGCGCCTAGAACCGCTCGGTCACCCCAACTCAGTAATACGTGCATTCTATTCTTACGTAGTTCGTGAGTCATTCCTGTAGTTTATTTTCTATATTCTTGAGTTATCGCACTTATAGCAGTCTTTGATTGTGTGAAAATTAGTGTGAAAATACGATAGTTCTGTTCGTACAAGTGAAGGAAGAGGGAAATTAAGGTACGAGGAGATGTTTTAGGTCTAAATTTTTAATACATAGTGAACGCTAAAGATACAAGTTTTCTAGTAATTTATTATAGACATTTTTCTTCTTAACCTCCACACTGACCAATACGGATGGCAGACATCTTCGATTCCTCAAATTTCTTTATTGTTCTTTAACACTGAAATAATCAGGAATGAGCTATTCGATGTAGATAGGTTAAAATTCAATTCCCTTACCTAAATTGAATACAGAAAAATAGTAAATAGTCAGACAAAAACTCATACAATCGATATTACAAAATTAACTAGATTATTTGAAATTCTGTTAAATTAACGACCCTCTAATATGGCATGACCTGCCGCTGGTGTACGTTATACGCGTTAAGGAGGCCAGTGACGTCACATGAAATGATTATGAATGAAAATTCTGTATCTACATAGAAGGAACGAGTAATAATTTTGAGACGTCATAAATGAATTCAGCCATTCGTGGATGCGCTGCCACATGTAGCAAGATGTAAGAATAGGTGTTTTGTTTCTAAGAAACTTTAGTCTCAGACATTTTATTACGACCGGCGCACCTGTGCTGGGAATTTTTAATTTAGTGGCTAAGGGAAATTAGCACGCAGCCGGGAACGTACTAAATTATTTTCCCCGCGCTGCGGCTCTGTCGCGGGTGGGACAAGTTTTCATTCTCGTATTACGCACTCGTTTAAGTAGTCCCGGCGTAAACGTGGACCCGAAACAGAAGCCGTGGCGGCTTTGTGACGTCACGCTGATGGAAATGACTACGGGTTTGTCTCCACGTAAAGAAAGAGCGCGCGGCGCAAAAAAAGTGTGTCGAGAAAGGCGAGCCGCACAACGCGAAATTACAAAAGCCCTCTGGCCTCAAGCTGCGTATATCTCTGGCGCTGCACTCTCTAGCATCGCTGGATGAGCTCAACGTCAGTTTACATGGGGCTCCCAAAACTGGATATCGTGAATCGATTTCCCGATACCGCTTCTGGGTGGTCATGTAAGTACTTCAAAATCGATACCGGAAATCCGCTTCTAGTTGCCGGTTTTCCAATTCCGCAATCGATATTCTCTCACATGTAAACAGAATCGGTTTTGAAACGTGTTTGGCTGTCGGGTTTCGTCCCATTTTTAAAAAGTTTCGGCTAGTATGGACGGAGTGGCTTTTTGTACATTGAAGGATAAGAAGAAATATTAGACTGCAGCTGTTTACACCTCGTTTAATCAAGGATAAATAGTGGCAGTACTGATTAAATCCGAAACTCTAACAGCTGTTTTCCAGGCGCCAAATTTAGCTGGGCTAGCAAATCTGTTTCCGACCTTAACATGTACACACGGCAGCGAAAAGCGGTTTTCGAAATTCGGTTTTCGACTTTCGGAAGAAATGTCGCATGTAAACGTAGCGAATGATCTGCTGTGCCACCACGAGAGCTCAATAGGACGAAAACCCAATTTCGAAACACGATTTTCATTGCCATGTTTACATGATAGGCCTCAACTGGATTCGCTGGTCGAAGTCAGAATAGGTTTCCCGAGCGTATGCTGTCTGTAAATCAGCTTCAACTTCCACAGACTATTTGTACGATTACACACGAGTGGAGGGCATATACTGAATGACGGGGGGGGGGGGGGGGGGGCAGCGGTGTGAATGGAATAACGAGGTGTCCCATAGGAGAAAACATCACACCAGTACACCAGTTGCATTGTTGTTGTTGTGGTCTTCAGTCCTGAGACTGGTTTGATGCAGCTCTCCATGCTACTCTATCCTGTGCAAGCTGCTTCATCTCCCAGTACCTACTGCAGCCTACATCCTTCTCAATCTGCTTAGTGTATTCATCTCTTGGTCTCCCTCTGCGATTTTTACCCTCCACGCTGCCCTCCAATACTAAACTGGTGATCCCTTCATGCCTCAGAACATGTCCTACCAACCGATCCCTTCTTCTGATCAAGTTGTGCCACGAACTTCTCTTCTCCCCAATCCTATTCAATACTTCCTCATTAGTTATGTGATTTACCCATCCAATCTTCAGCATTCTTCTGTAGCACCACATTTCGAAAGCTTCTATTCTCTTCTTGTCCAAACTATTTATCGTCCATGTTTCACTTCCATACACGGCTACACTCTATACAAATACTTTCAGAAATGACTTCCTGACACTCAATCTATACTCGATGCTAACAAATTTTTCTTCTTCAGCAATGCTTTCCTTGCCATTGCCAGTCTACATTTTATATCCTCTCTACTTCGACCATCATCAGTTATTTTGCTCCCCAAATAGCAAAACTCCTTTACTACTTTAAGTGTCTCATTTCCTAATCTAATTCCCTCAGCATCACCCGACTTAATTCGACAACATTCCATTATCCTCGTTTTGCTTTTGTTGATGTTCATCTTTTATCCTCCTTTCAAGACACTTTCCATTCCATTCAACTGCTCTTCCAAGTCCTTTGCTGTCTCTGACAGAATTACAATGTCATCGGCGAATGTCAAGGTTTTTATTTCTTCTCCATGGATTTTAATACCTACTCCGAATTTTTCTTTTGTTTCCTTTACTGCTTGCTCAATATACTGATTGAATAACATCGGGGAGAGGCTACAACCCTGTCTTACTCCCTTCCCAACCACTGCTTCCCTTTCATGTCCCTCGACTCTTATAACTGCCATCTGGTTTCTGTACAAATTGTAAATAGCCTTTCGCTCCCTGTATTTTACCCCTGCCACCTTTAGAATTTGAAAGAGAGTATTCCAGTCAACATTGTCAAAAGCTTTCTCTAAGTCTACAAAAGCTAGAAACGTAGGTTTGCCGTTCCTTAATCTTTCTTCTAAGATAAGTCGTAAGTTCAGTATTGCCTCACGTGTTCCAGTATTTCTACGGAATCCAAACTGATCTTCCCCGAGGTCGGCTTCTACTAGTTTTTCCATTCGTCTGTAAAGAATTCGTGTTAGTATTTTGCAGCTGTGGCTTATTAAACTGATTGTTCGGTAATTTTCACGTCTGTCAACACCTAGTTTCTTTGGGATTGGAATTATTATATTCTTCTTGAAGTCTGAGGGTATTTTGCCTGTTTCATACATCTTGCTCACCAGATGGTAGAGTTTAGACAGGACTGGCTCTCCCAAAGCCGTCAGTAGTTCCAATGGAATGTGGTCTACTCCGGGGGCCTTGTTCCGACTCAGGTCTTTCAGTGCTCTGTCAAACTCTTCACGCTGTATCATATCTCACATTTCATCTTCATCTACATCCTCTCCCATTTCCATAATATTGTGCTCAAGTACATCGCCCTTGTATCTCTATATACTCCTTCCACCTTTCTGCCTTCCCTTCTTTGCTTAGAACTGGGTTTCCATCTGAGCTCTTGATGTTCATACAAGTGGTTCTCTCTAATTTTCCTGTAGGCAGTATCTATCTTACCCCTAGTGAGATAAGCCTCTACATCTTTACATTTGTCCTCTAGCCATCCCTGCTTAGCCATTTTGCATTTCATGGCGATCTCATTTTTGAGACGTTTGTATTCCTTTTTGCCTGCTTCATTTACTCCATTTTTATATTTTCTCCTTTCATCAATTAAATTCAATATTTCTTCTGTTACCCAAGGATTTCTACTAGCCCTCGTCTTTTTACCTACTTGATCCTCTGCTGCCTTCACTACTTCATCCCTCAAAGCTACCCATTCTTCTTCTACTGTATTTCTTTCCCCCATTCCTGTCAATTGTTCCCTTATGCTCTCCCTGAAACTCTGTACAACCTCTGGTTCTTTCAGTTTATCCAAGTCCCATCTCCTTAAATTCCCACCTTTTTGCAGTTTCTTCAGTTTTAATCTACAGGTCATAACCAATAGATTGTGGTCAGAGTCCACATCTGCCCCTGGAAATGTCTTACAATTTAAAACCTGGTTTCTAAATCTCTGTCTTACCATTATATAATCTATCTGATACCTTTTAGTATCTTCAGGGTTCTTCCATGTATACAACCTTCTTTCATGATTCTTAAACCAAGTGTTAGCTATGATTATGTTGTGCTCCGTGCAAAATTCCACCAGGCGACATCCTCTTTCATTTCTTAGCCCCAATCCATATTCACCTACTACGTTTCCTTCTCTCCCTTTTGCCTACTACTGAATTCCAGTCACCCATGAGTATTAAATCTTCGTCTCCATTCACTATCTGAATAATTTCTTTTATTTCATCATACATTTCTTCAATTTCTTCGTCATCTGCAGAGCTAGTTGGCATATAAACTTGTACAACTGTAGTAGGTGTGGGCTTCGTATCTATCTTGGCCACAACAATGCTTTCGCTGTGCTGTTTGTAGTAGCTTACCCGCATTCCTATTTTCCTATTCATTATTAAACCTACTCCTGCATTACCCCTATTTGATTTTGTGTTTATAACCCTGTAGTCACCTGACCAGAAGTCTTGTTCCTCCTGCCACCGAACTTCACTAATTCCCACTACATCTAACTTAAAAAACAAAAATCTATTTGACTATACTGGTCTTTAAGGTGGGCTCGGACGTGTAAGGGGAAATGCTGACGTAATAATAAGGCGCTCGGCGATACCAACAGGAACTGCAACGTACAACTTCACCACGAAAATTCCGCGCTACAACTGCTAGGTCGCTGGTGTTGGCACAAATAAAGGACGGAAGTCGACACGAAGTGTTCCGGACAAATCCGATATGTGACGAAACCGAACGACCCGTGCGATACCTTTTATTGTGCCACTCACATGCAGGTACCATTGTTAGCAAAGCGGTGAACGTGCATCGTTCTCCTTTCAATTCTTGCTCTAAGGGGGATAAGCAGGCAGCTAGCTTTTTGAAGTACAGAATATCTGATAAGAAATCGATACTTAAATACACAGCTCTTAGACCGGCAGTATATTTACAGTGTGAAGCCGATATTTTTATAGTCTGGTGTGTCGATATTTTCTTCGTCGACATTTCGTAACCTGCCCTCGGTACGTAGAGAGCGTGTAATGATTGATTTTAAATATCGATATATAGGATTCCGGGTATTTTTAAAAATATCAACAGACTTAACATGAAGTACTAGAGCTTTTCATTCGGTCTGCAGCAATTCAAGCGCAGTAAGACTTCGCCCGGGCCAAAAGCGAACAGTAACTCAGACAAATTTTCCAGTCGACTATTCATTCAAACGGTAGGCGGTAGGCTATTCAGGCGGTAGTGATAAAATGCAAGGAGCGGCTGATTATCTACAACTTATACAGGGACGAGACAGCCATTATGAGGGCCGACGGTTGAGAAGGGAGTGAGAGACAGTACTTCGGAAAAGCCGCTATTCGCTGGACTCTTGACTAAAGGCGTAGATTGCGTTGCAAGTTCTAAAAGAAATTGGCAGAACTGTTTTTCATAGATTCGCGATTGTTTTCTATTCGTTCTACTGTTGCGTAATATTTAACCGTTTGGTTCAGCTTGTCAAACACGTTGTGTAACGTTCCGATGTTCAACTGTTTTTAATTTGGCACGCTTTCAATTGAGGAGCGTATTTTTCTTATTGATCATCTGTTTCGACGAGACGAGAAACACAGATTTAATATAGGAGGCATATACCGAAAAGTTCTCGGAAACAGTTGTACATCATGGTAATGCGGTTCATCGACTGCAAAATTTCTAGATAGAGGCTCAGCAAACGACGGCGAACGAACTAGGAAGCCTCCTTGTCTAAACGAACAGAAGTCGCTCGGTGTTTCTGACTTAATTCAGAAGAGCCTAACAATATAACTGCGCAAGTTGTATCGGGCTTGAAATATACCGGTATTTCGAAATTTGTGGTAAGGTTCTATGGGACCAAACTGTTGAGCTCATCGACCCCTAAGCTTACACACTACTTAATTCTACTTAAAGTAACTTACACTAAGGACAACACACACACACACACCCATGCCCGAGGGAGGAGTCGTGCGAAACAAGACAAGGCGCTTTCGACCGCGCGGTTAACACGCGTGGCTACAAAATATAAATTGTTCCCGTATAAAGCAGCGCAAGATGTGGATTTTGAAAAGCGAATGCGTTACAGCAAATGGCATATATCTTTTCCTGAAAGGAACACCATTGATATATTGTGAGCAGATGAGGCCTCGATACACTGTTCTGGTCATGGTCAGTGGAGAATCCCCGTATTGTGCTTCACACGCCATTGTATGGTCAGAAAATTGCAATGTGGGTAGCAATTAAGATTGTTTGATAAAATATCGACAAATGTCGGGGATACATTTTCCCACGATATATCGCGGGAGCGAAAGGCTATTTACAATTTGTACAGAAACCAGATAGCAGTTATAAGAGTCGAGGGGCATGAAAGGGAAGCAGTGGTTGCGAAGGGAGTGGGACAGTGTAGTAGCCTCTCCCCGATGTTATTCAATCTGTATATTGAGCAAGCAGTGAAAGAAACAAAAGAAAAATTCAGAATAGATATTAAAATCCATGGAGAAGAAATAAAAACTTTGAGGTTCGCCGACGACATTGTAATCCTGTCAGAGACAGCAAAGGACCTGGAAGAGCAGTTGAACGGAATGGACAGTGTCGAACATCAACAAAAGAAAAACGAGGATAATGGAATGTAGTCGAATTAAGTCGGGTGATGCTGAGGGAATTAGATTAGAAAATGAGACGCTTATAGTAGTAAATGAGTTTTGCTATTTGGGGAGCAGAATAACTAATGATGGTCGAAGTAGAGAGGATATAGAATGTAGATTGGCAATGGCAAGGAAAGCGTTTCTGAAGAAGAGAAATTTGTTAACATCGAGTATAGATTTAAGTGTCAGGAAGTCGTTTCTGAAAGTATTTGTATGGAGTGTAGTCATGTTTGGAAGTGAAACGTGGACGATAAACAGTTTGGACAAGAAGAGAATAGAAGCTTTCGAAATGTGGTGCTACAGAAGATTGCTGAAGATTAGATGGGTAGATCACGTAACTAATGAGGACGTATTGAATAGAATTGGGGAGAAGAGTTTGTGGCACAACTTGACCAGAAGAAGGGATCGGTTGGTAGGACATGTTCTGAGGCATCAAGGGACCACCAATTTAGTATTGGAGGGCTGCGTGGAGGGTAAAAATCGTAGAGGGAGACCAAGAGATGAATACACTAAACAGATTCAGAAGGATGTAGGTTGCAATAGGTACTGGGAGATGAAGGAGCTTGCACAGGATAGAGTAGCATGGAGAGCTGCATCAAACCAGTCTCAGGACTGAAGACCACAACAACAACAACGGCTATTTGTGTTTGGGTGTTAAGTCTAATGCATCGTGCCGTCGGTCCTGTTACATTTCCTTCTGACGGCAGACCTTCAATTCACGTTGCATACTATCGAGCAGATTCATATAGCTTCGTCATTTTCATACTTTCTCACAGCTGCCCGACGAAGGATACATTACGGTATGTTAACTGCAGTAGCAGTTGAAAATGACTACAATGCGGAAATCGCAATAGAGTCCCGCAAAAAGGAAGTAAAGTAAAGTGTGAGGTGGCGGAAGCGCGATTATTTAGACATTCCTGAGCGGCTGTCCCCGGACGTTAGCGCGCGCTACAGTCCCCCACCCACTGAGAGTCCTCGCGACGAGAAACTGTGGCGAGTATTTATACGCGATGGCGGCGCCACCGAACAATAGCCCGGGCTGGCTGGCGGCCGGCGTAAACAAGGGAGACGCGCCGCCAAGGCGCTCGCGCTCCACTCATTAATATTCCTCCCTCGTCTCTCTCTCTCTCTCTCTCTCTCTCTCTCTCTGGCTCTTCTGCCTGGGATAGGTTCCGTGCTGGCGGCGGGGGTTTCCCGTCCTATGTCGATGGGGGGGGATTGCGCTGGCGCTCTAAAAGCTACCTCGCCTACACGTGCTGTAGGATTGGCGTATTGCCGACAATATAGCCCGGCAATGTTGTCCGGCAACTCTGCAGCACACGCGTATTACAGCCACAGGTGCGGCGACACTGGCGGCCGCTATTCCTCTCCAATGTTCTCGGCAGTAAATTTCCGAGCCAGAATTGTTGACAAGAGCCAGCAAACGGCCGCCAAATGGGCGAAAGGAAGCCACACGGAGTACACAAAAACGTCGAAACACCACAAAAACAACCCGCGACAATCCCTGCTTTTCGGAATCATCAGTCTTTTGGCTGGTCTGATGCGGCCCGCCACGAATTCCTCTCCTGTGCCAACCTCTTCATCTCAGAGCAGCAATTGCCGCCTACACCTACATTCTCAATTGTTTTCTGGGTGTATTCCAGCCTCTCTCTTCCTCTACAGTTTTTGCCCTCTACAGCTCCCTCCAGCACCATGGAAGTCATTCCCTGATGCCTTAACAGATGTCCTACCATTCTGTCCCTTCTCCTTGTCAGTGTTTTCCACATTTTCCTTCACTCTCCGATTCTGCACAGAACCTACTCATTCCTTACCTTAAAAATGGTTCTATGGCTCTGAGCACTATGGGACTTAACTGCTGAGGTCATCAGTCCCCTAGAACTCAGAACTACTTAAACCCAACTAACCTAAGGACATCACACACATCCATGCCCGAGGCAGGATTCGAACCTGCGACCGCAGCGGCGCAGTTCCAGACTGAAGCGCCTAGAACCGCTCAGCCACACCGGCCGGCTCATCCCTCACCTTACCAAATTTTCAACATTCGTCTGCAGCACCACATCTCAAGCGCTTACATTCTCTTCTGTTCCGGTTTTTCCACAGTCCTTGTTTCACAACCATACAACGCTGTACTCCAGACGTATACAAAAAGGTACGGCCAAACTTTCAGGAAACATTCCTCACACACAAATAAAGAAAAGATGTTATGTGGACATGTGTCCGGAAACGCTTAATTTCCATGTTAGAGCTCATTTCAGTTTCGTCACCTACGCTTCCACCGACGCTCAATGGAGCACGTTATCATGATTTCATACGGGATACTCTACCTGTGCTGCTAGAACATGTGCCTTTGCAAGTACGACACAACATGTGGTTCGTGCACGATGGAGCTCCTGCACATTTCAGTCGAAGTGTTCGTACGCTTCTCAACAACAGATTCGGTGACCGATGGATTGGTAGAGGCAGACCAATTCCGTGGTCTCCACGCTCTCCTGACCTCAACCCTCTTGACTTTCATTTATGGGGGCATTTGAAAGCTCTTGTCTACGCAACCCTGGTACCAAATGTAGAGACTCTTCGTGCTCGTATTGTGGACGGCTGTGATAAAATACGCCATTCTCCAGGGCTGCATCAGCGCATCAGGGATTCCGCACGACGGAGGGTGGATGCATGTATCCTCGCTAACGGAGGACATTTTGAACATTTCCTGTAACAAAGTGTTGGTACGTTCTGTTGCTGAGTGTTTCCATTCCATGATTAATGTGATTTGAAGAGAAGTAATAAAATGAGCTCTAACATTGGTTATTTCGCTCCCTAGGTAGCAGAATTCTTCACCCACTTTGTGACCCTCAATCCAGCTTCTCGCTGTTCTCATTCCTGCTACTTCTCATTACTTTCGTCTTTCTTGGATTTACTCTCAATCTATTTCTGTACTCATTAGACTTCATTCTATTCAGCATATCATGTAATTCTTCTTCACTTTCACTAAGGATAGCAATGTCATCAGCGAATCCTATTATTAATATCTTTTCGCCTTGGATTTTGATTCCACCCTCGAACCTTTCTTTTATTTCCAGCATTGCTTCTTCGATGTATACACTCAAGAGTAGGGGAGAAAGACTATATTTCAGTCTTATATCCTTTTCAATCCAAGCACTTCGTTCTCGGTCGCCAAACGTTTAAATCCACCACTCAATTTGACGCTATAGCTGCTACGTCACTGGCGCTTTCAGAAATTAAAAATGGGTAAGTCGACACGAAGTGCTCCGGACAAATGTGATATATGTGGCGAGACCGAACGACGGCCCCATCGGACGCCTTTTACTGTGCCACTTGCACGCAGCTACCATTTTTAGCAAAGTGCTTATCGCTAAGCGTGACCTCTCAATTGCTCCTCTATGGGGAATAACCCGTGCCCTACGGATAGCGTCTTTCATTAGAAATCAAAACATTTTCGGTCCTGGGATCGAAACCTTCCAGCGCTTAAATACGGATTAGTTGTCAGCACTGACGGCCGAAGACTTCCGCCGTAAGAAGTCGCCGCTAACCCTGCCAACGGCCTCGTCACAGAGGGCGGACGAGCGGAAACAGGTCCAGGGCACTCTGTCGCTCTTGTCCGAGTGGTGGGAAGCTGCGGAACAATCAGCAACGATCAACGGCACGAGGGTGCAGAACGCAACGGAAAGACACGTGGCGTGTGTCCACAGGACAATCCACAGGACATGCGGCCTGTAATTCAAAAAATGTCTCCACTGGGAAAAGGTTCCGGAATAGTCCCCCATTCGGATCTCCGGGGGCGGACTGCCAAGGGGAGGTGACCGCGAGAAAAAGATTCAATAACCAACGAAAGCATATCGTTCTCAGAGTGCGGGCGTGGAATGTCAGAAGCTTGAACGTTGCAGCGAAGCTAGAGAATCTGAAAAGGGAAATTCATAGGCTCAATCTAGATATAACAGAGGTCAGTGAAGTGAAATGGAAAGAAGACAAGGATTTCTATTCAGATGAGTGTAGGGTAATATCAACAGCAGCAGAAAACGATATAAAGGGAGTACGACTCGTTATAGGAAGGTAGGGCAGAGAGTGTGTTACTGTGAGCAGTTCATCAGAATCGATAGCAAACCAACACCGACAACGACAGTTCAGGTACATATGCCGACGTTGCAAACTGAAGATGAAGAGATAGAGAAGGTATATGTGGATATTAAAAGGGCAATACAGTAGGTAAAGGGAGATGAAAACCTAGTAGTCATGGGAGACTGTAATGCACTTGAAGGGGAAGGTGTAGAAGATAAGGTTACAGGAGAATATGGGCTTGGGCCAAGGAATGAGAGAGGAGAAACGCAAACTGAGTTCTGTAATACATTACAGCAAGAATCACAAGACGAAGTGGTATACTTGGAAGAGGCCGGGTGATACGGATTTCGAAATCAGATACTGGATTGTAAGGAGCACACTCAGATCTCTATATAGTAGTGATGAAGAGTAGGCTGAAGTTTAAGACATTGGCCAGGACAGGAAGAATCAATACGCAAAGAAGTGGGATACGGAAGCACTAAGGAATGACGAGATGCGGTTGAAGTTCTCTAAGGCTATAGATACAGCAATAGGGAATAGCTCAGTAGGCAGTACAGTTGAAGAGGAATGGACATCTCTAAAAAAGGTCATTACAGAAGGTGAGAAGGAAAACGTAGGTGCAAAGAAGGTAGCTGCGAAGAAACTCTGGCTAACAGAAGAAATACTTCAGTTGATCGACGAAAGAAGGAAGTACAAAAATAATCAGGGAAATTCAGCAGGTAAGCTAAAACACAGTGGCTGTATGAAAAATGTGAAGAAATCTAAAAAGAAACGATTGTCGGAAGGACTGACTCAGCGTATAGGAAAGCGAAAAGAACCTTCAGTGAAGTTAAAGGCAATGGTGGTAACATGAAGAGTGCAACGGGAGCTCCACTGCTCAGTGCAGGGGAGGGAGCGGACGGGTGGGAAGAGTACACTGAAGACGCGTATGATGGGGGAGATTCGGCTAACGCTATAGAAGAAGAAACAAGAGTCGATTTAGAAGAGATAGGAAATACTGTATAAGCACCAGAATTTAAGAGAGCTTTGGAGGACTTAACATCAAATAAAGTCGAAGGGATAGACAACATTCCATCAGAATTTCTAAAATCATTGGGAGAAGTGGCAACAAAACGAATATTCACGTTGGTGTGGAGAATGTATGAGTCTGGCTTCATACAATCTGACTTTCGAAAAATATCATCCACACAATTCCCAAGACTGCAAGCGTTGACAAATGCGAGAATTACCGCACAATCAGCTTAACAGCTCACGCATCCAAGGTACTTCGGGAATTGAATAGTGGACAACAAAATTAAGTATGTGTTAGATGAGGATCAGTTTGGCTTTTGGAAAGGTAAAAGCACGGTAGAGGCAATCCTCACATTGCGATTGATAACAGAAACAAGACTAAACAAAAATCAAGACACGTTAATAGGATTGCTCGACCTGAAAACGCGTTCGACAATGAGAAATCGACTAAGATGTTCGACATTCTGAGAAAAATAAATGTCAGCTATAGAGAGCTACAACATGTATAAGAGCCAAGAGTGAATAATAAGAGTGCACGACCAACAACGAGGTGCTCGGATTAAAAAACGCGTAAGACAGGGACGTAATCTTTCGCACCTACTGTTCAATCTGTAGGTCGACGAAGCAAATAATAGAAATGAAAGAAAAGTTCAGGAGTAGTGTTAAAAATCAAGGTGAAAGAATATCAATAACACGATTCGCTGATGAAACTGCTATCCTGACCGAAAGTGGAGAAGAATTGAACGGTCTAATGAGTACAGAGTATTGACTGAGAGTAAATCGAAGAAAGACGAAAGTAATGCGAAGTAGCAGAAATGAGAACTGCGAGAAACTTGACATCAGGATCGATGGTCACAAAGTACATCTGAGTTACTTACTGGTAGTTGGGAGCTCCAACGTCAGGCGCATAATGGGGCCCCTTAGGGATATGGCAGCAAGAGAGGGGAAGAAAACCAATGTGCATACCGGGGGGGTCATTCCAGATGTGGAAAGGGTCCTTCCGGATGCCAGGGTGCACCCATCTGCAGGTGGTCGCTCATGTCGGCACCAAAGATGTGTGTCGCTATGGATCGGAGGAAATCCCTTCTGGCTTCCGGCGGCTATTTGATTTGGTGAAGACTGCCAGTCTCGCTAGCGGGATGAAAGCAGAGCTCACCATCTGCAGCATCGTCGACAGGACTGACTGCGGACCTTTGGTACAGAGCCGAGTGGAGGGTCTGAATCAGAGGCTGAGACGGTTCTGCGACCGTGTGGGCTGCAGATTCCTCGACTTGTGCCATAGGGTGGTGGGGTTTCGGGTTCGGCTGGATAGGTCAGGAGTCCACTACACGCAGTAGGCGGCTACACGGGAGGAGGGGTTGTGTGGCGTGGACTGGGCGGTTTTTTAGGTTAGATGGCCTCGGGCAAGTACAGAAAGGGCAACAGCCTCAAAGGGTTTGGGGCAAAGTCAGGACATGCGGGGACCAAGCAGCAATCGGTATTGTAATTGTAAACTGTCGAAGCTGCGCTGGTAAAGTACCGGAACTTCAAGCGCCGATAGAAAGCACTGAAGCTGAAATCGTTATAGGTACGGAAAGCTGGCTGAAGCCCGAGATAAATTCTGCCGAAATTTTTACAAAGGCACAGACGGTCTTTAGAAAGGATAGATTCCATGCAACCGGTGGTGGCGTGTTTGTCGCTGTTAGTAGTAGTTTATCCCGTAGTGAAACAGAAGTGGATAGTTCCTGTGAATTATTATGGGTGGAGTTATACTCAACAACCGCGCTAGGTTAATAATTGGCTCCTTTTACCGACCTCTCCACCCAGCAGCATTACTGACAGAACAACTGAGAGAAAATCTGGAATACATTTCACATAAATTTCCTCAGCATGTTATGGTCTTAGGTGGAGATTTCAATTTACCAGATATAGACTGGGACACTCAGATGTTTAGGACGGGTGGTAGGGACAGAGCATCGAGTGACATTATACTGAGTGCACTATCCGAAAATTACCTCGAGCAATTAAACAGAGAACCGACTCGTGGAGATAACATCTTGGACCTACTGATAACAAACAGACCCGAACTTTTCGACTCTGTAAGTGCAGAACAGGGAATCAGTGATCATAAGGCCGTTGCAGCATCCCTGAATATGAAAGTTAATAGGAATATAAAAAAAGGGAGGGAAGTTTATCTGTTTAGCAAGAGTAATAGAAGGCAGATTTCAGACTACCTAACAGATCAAAACGAAAATTTCTGTTCCGACACTGACAATGTTGAGTGTTTATGGAAAAAGTTCAAGGCAATCGTAAAATGCGTTTCACACAGGTACGTGCCGAGTAAAACTGTGAGAGACGGGAAAAACCCACCGTGGTTCAACAACAAAGTTAGGAAACTACTGCGAAAGCAAAGAGAGCTTCACTGCAAGTTTAAACGCTGCCAAAACCTCTCAGACAAACAAAAGCTAAACGATGTCAAAGTTAGCGCAAGGAGGGCTATGCATGAAACGTTCAGTGAATTCGAAAGTAAAATCCTATGTACCGACTTGACAGAAAATCCTAGGAAAATCTGGTCTTACGTTAAATCAGTAAGTGGATCGAAACAGCATATTCAGACATTCGGGGATGATGATGGCATTGAAACAGAGAATGACACGCGTAAAGCTGTAATACTAAACACCTTTTTCCAAAGCTGTTTCACAGAGGAAGACCGCACTGCAATTCTTTCTCTAAATCACCGCACGAACGAATAAATGGCTGACATCAAATAAGTGTCCAAGGAATAGAAAAGCAACTGAAATCACTCAACAGAGGGAAGTCCACTGAACCTGACGGGATACCAATTCGATTCTACACAGAGTACGCGAAAGAACTTGCCTCCCTTCTAACAGCCGTGTACCGCAAGTCTCTAGCCGAACGGAAGGTTCCAAATGATTGGAAAAGAGCACAGGTAGTCCCAGTCATCAAGAAGGGTCGTCGAGAAGATGCGCAAAACTATAGGCCTATATCTCCGACATCGATCTGTTGTAGAACTTTAGAACATGTTTTTTGCTCGCGTATCACGTCATTTCTGGAAACCCAGAATCTACTCTGTAGGAATCAGCGATAGTCTCAGACCCAACTCGCTTTATTTGTTCACGAGACCCAGAAAATGTTAGATACAGGCTCCCAGGTAGATGCTATTTTCCTTGACTTCGGGAAGGTGTTGGATACAGTTCCGCACTGTCGCCTGATAAAGTAAGAGCCTACGAAATATCAGACCAGCTGTGTGGATGGATGGAAGAGTTTTTAGCAAACAGACCACAGCATGTTGTTCTCAATGGAGAGACGTCTATAGACGTTAAAGTAACCTCTGGCGTGCCATAGGGGGGTGTTATGGGACCATTGCTTTTCACAATATATCGTGGTGATCGTTCCGCCCTATGTAGGTCGGTGTCAACAAAATATTTTCGCATTCGGAGGAGAAAGTTGGTGACTGGAATTTCATGAGAAGATACCGTCGCAACGAAAAACGCCTTTCTTTTAATGATTTCCAGCCCAAATCCTGTATCATTTCTCTGACACTCTCTCCCATATTTCGCGATAATGCAAAACGTGCTGGCTTTCTCTGAACTTTTTCGATGTACTCCGTCAGTCCTACCTAGTAAGGATCCCACATCACGCAGCAGTATTCTAAAAGAGGACGGACAAGCGTATTGTAGGCAGTCTCCTTAGTTGTCTGTTACATTTTCTAAGTGTCCTGCCAATAAAACGCAGTCTTTGGTTAGCCTCCCCCCACAACATTTGCTACGTGTTCTTTCCAATTTAAATTATTCGTAATTGTAATGCGTAGGTATTTAATTGAATTTACGGCTTTTAGATTAGACTGATTTTCTGTGTAACCGAAGTTTGAGTTCCTTTTAGCACTCATGTGGATGACCTCACACTTTTCGTTATTTAGGGTCAACTGCCACTTTTCGCACAATTCAGATATTTTTTCTAAATAGTTTGCAGTTTGTTTTGATCTTCTGATGACTTTATTAGTCGATAAACGCCAGCGTTATCTGCAAACAACCGAAGAAGGCTGTCCAGATTGTCTCCCAAATCGTTTACATAGATAAGGAACAGCAAAGGGCCTATAACACTACCTCGGGAAACGCCTGAAATCGTTTCTGTTTTACTCGATGACTTTCCGTCAATTACTACGAACTGTGACCTCTCTGACACGAAATCGCAAATCCAGTCACATAACTGAGACGATATTCCATAAGCACGCAATTTCACTACGAGCCGCTTGTGAGGTACAGTGTCAAAAGCCTTCCGCAAATCCAGGAATACGGAATCGATCTGAAATCCCTTGTCAATAGCACGCAGCACTTCATGTGAATAAAGGGCTAGTTGTGTTTCACAGGATAGATGTTTTCTAAACCCATATTGACTGTGTGTCAATAGACCGTTTTCTTCGAGGTAATTCATCATTTTCGAACAGAATATATGTTCTAAAATCCTGCGAGTGGAGATTGTCTCTCAGGAAGGCATCAAGAGAATTTTTATCTGCTTTTTTGAATAGGTATATTTTTCGCTTATTTTTGGAGAATTTGGGGATTACAATATTCAATCTCTCTACGACAACCCTGTGTTCACTAATCCCTGAATCGGTTTTGATGCTCGTTATTAACTCAGGATTATTTGTTGCTAAGAGGTCAAGTGTGTTTTCACAACCGTTTACTATTCGCGTGGGCTCATGAACTAACTGCTCGAAATAATTTTCAGAGAATGCGTCTGTCTCTGTATCTTGTATTAGAAAGTCCGTCAGACATGCGTACAGACACGAGATGGGAAATGCCTGCCGTGGTTTGTGAGCCCTGTTAGAAAACAGCATCTGAAGGACCAGACACTGTTTTGATGATTACAACTGCTGCAAATATTACGAATTTTCGTGCGCTGTAAAGTAAAAGAAAAAAATGGATATTTCCGCTATAAAGTAAGTTTACACAGAATCCCTTTCTCCGGCGAAAAATATTCCTACATCATATAATCCCATTTATTATTATCTTTTTGTACATTGTGTTCCTTAAATTGTACCTAACCGATGTTCCTTATCCATATTGTATTAATTCTCATAAATTACAATTTTACATTTTGTATTTTTCTAATACAATAGTTTAAACTTGTTTTTCATTTTTTACTTTAAAATGTACTAATTTTGCATGATGGTGGTTCGAATGTCGTATTACACTGCAGTAATTAATATATATATATAGGGTGAGTCACCTAACGTTACCGCTGGATATATTTCGTAAACCACATCAAATACTGACGAATCGATTCCACAGACCGAACGTGAGGAGAGGGACTAGTGTAATTCATTAATACAAACCATACAAAAATGAACGGAAGTATGTTTTTTAACACAAACCTACCTTTTTTTAAATGGAACCACGTTAGTTTTGTTAGGAAATCTGAACATTCAAACAAATACGTAATCAGTGCCGTTTCTTGCATTGTAAAATGTTAATTACATCCGGAGATATTGTAACCTAAAGTTGACGCTTGAAACCTCTGACGTTCACTTGCGTGTTGTAACAAACACGGGCCACGGTCGGCGAGCAGCATCTGCAGGGACATGTTTACGATGACGACCGTGTTTACGAGTGTGGCTGTAGTGCACTGTTGTGGTTTGGTCTAGCTGTCGCAGTGTCCGCATGTAGCGCTTGCTGCTATTGTTATTCTGCATTCGTCTCCGCACGCAGACCAACTGTAGTACACCGTGTTACCAGACGTCTGTGATAGTGTAGTGTTGTAGGAACTGTGACCATGGTGTATTCGAACTCTGAAAAGGCGGAGATGCCTGCAGGGTGTATGCAGAACGGTACCCGGACAGAGAGCATCCAACGTGCCGCACTTTGCAAAACATATACCGCCAACTGTATGCAACAGGTATGGTCGTAGCACGCAAACGGGTCCGTAACAGGCCCGTCACAGGAGAAGCGGGTGCAGTTGGTGTGCTAGCTGCTGTTGCCATGAACCCACACATGAGTACACGGGACATTGCGAGAGCCGGTGGACTGAGTCAAAGTAGTGTCATGCGCATACTGCATCGTCACCGCTTTCACCCGTTTCATGTGTCGCTACATCAGCAATTACATGGTGATGACTTTAATCATCGAATGCAATTCTGTCAATGGGCATTAACAGAGAATGCGTTGCAGTTCTACCTGTTTACCGATGAAGCGGGTTTCACAAACCAAGGGCAGTGAATCTACGGAACATGCATTACTGGTCCGTGGACAATCCTCGCTGGCTCAGACAGGTAGAGCGACAGCGACCGTGGACTGTAAATGTATGGTGCGGAATCATTGGCGACCACCTCATTGGTCCTCACTTCATTGCAGGGGCCCAAACAGCTGCAGCATACATCGTGTTTCTACAGAATGATCTGCCAACGTTGCTCGAAAATGTCCCACTGGAAAAGCGTCGACGTATGTGGTATCAGCATGATGGTACACCTGCACATTCCGCAATTAACACTAGGCTGACCCTTGACAGGATGTGCGACGGGCGTTTCATAGCACGTGGAGGACGCATAAATTGGCCAGCCCGTTCTCCTGATGTTACACCTCTGGACTTCTTTCTGTGGGGCAGAAAATGATGGCCACCACATTGAACATCTGTTGGCCTGACATGCCGGGATCAACTCTATTCCACTCTGTAATTGAAAACGGAAACCACGTGTGTACGTGTACCTCACCCCTCATGGTAATGTACATGTGCGTCAGTGAAAAACACCAATAAAAAGGTGTTAGCATGTGGACGTAATGTGCTGTTCCAGTCTCTTCTGTACCTAAGGTCCATCACCGTTCCCTTTGGATCCCTACGTAATTCGGTGCTCTCCGATACACACGACCGAACAGCGGAGGAGTGGTACTCAAGCGTCAACTTTAGGTTACAATATCTCCGGATGTAATTAACATTTTACAATGCAACGAACGGCACTGATTACGTATTTGTTTATATGTTCAGATGTGCTAACAAAACTAACGGGGTTCCATTTAAAAAAACGTAGGTTTGTGTTAAAAAACTTACCTCCGTGCATTTTTTTATGGTTTGTATTAACCAATTACACTAGCCCCTCTCCTCACGTTCGGTCTGTGGAATCGATTCGTCAGTATTTGATGTGGTTTACGAAATATATCCAGCGGTAATGTTAGGTGACTCACCCTGTATATATATATCCAAATTTTTTTTCTCGTGGTGGAAAAGTGGAAAAAGTCTTACATAAGGGGTCAAACTAAACCAAATAATTTTTAGAAAATGAAGAGATGGAACACAACTCAAAGAATTAAGAATTACGTGATAACATCTCACATTCGACGAGAGGAGAACTACATGTCCGTATTACTGTTTTATCGATTGTAATGGAATTACTGGCAAAAATACGTATTTGTAATTGAAACGACGCTAATACTACTTCAGTATAGGTTTTGTAGAATTCCTTAAGTCGATATAATTCGTGTTTTGCATTTTTAAGTTGTGTCCGGGGTGGGATACGTGAACATCTGAATATCGGATGCCACGCATCTTGAAATGTCGTAACGGAAAAAGAAATGGCTGTAAAAGCACAAAGATATCTGTATGGTGCGAAAAGTGGCAATTGACCCTGAATAAAGACAACTGTGAAGTTATTCACATGAGTAGTAAAAGAAATCCGCTAGATTTCGATTGCGCGATAAGTCACAAATCTGAAGGCTGTAAATTCAGCTATATACTTAGGGATTACAATTACAAATAACCTAAATTGAAACGATCCCGTAGATAGTGTTGTGGGTAGAGCAAACCAAAGACTGCGATTCATTGACAGAACACTTAGAAGGTGCAACAGGTCCACTAAAGTGACTGCTTACACCACGCTTGTCCGCCCTATTCTGGAGTACTGCTGTGCTGTGTGGGATCTGCATCAGGTGGGACTGACGGATGACACAGAAAAAGTACAAAGAAGGGCAGCTCGTTTTGTATTATCACGAAATAGGTGAGATAGTGTCACAGACATGGTACGTGAATTCGAGTGGCAGTAATTAAAACAAAGCCGTTTTTCGTTGCGACGGTATTTTCTCATGAAATTTCAATCACCAGTTTTGTCCTCCGATCGCGAAAACATTTTGTTGGCACCCACCTACTTAGGGAGAAATTATCATCACGATAAAATAACAGCAATCAAAGGTTGCACAGAAAAATTTAAGTGCTCGTTTTTCTCGCGCGCCGTTCTAGAGAGTGGAACGGTAGCGAGAGAGCTTGAAGGTAGTTCACTGAACCCTCTGCCAGACACTTTATGGTGAATAGCAGAGTAATCACGTAGATGTAGATGAGACTGACGGAATTTTGTAAGTAACGTACACTATGTGATCAGAAGTATCTGGAGACCCCCAAAAACATACTTTTTCATATTACGTACATTGTGCTGCCACCTACTGCCAGGTACTCCACATCAGCGACCTCAGTAGTCATCAGACGTCGTGAGAGAGCAGAAAGTGGCGCACCGCGGAACTCACAGACTTGGAACGAGCTCACGTGGTTGGGTGTTACTTGAGTCAAACGTCTGTATGGGAGATTTACACACTCGTAAACATCCGTAGGTCCACTGTCTGCAATGTAATAGTGAAGTGGAAACATGGAGGGACACGTGCAGCACAAAAGCGTACAGGCTGACCTCGTCTGTCGACTGACACGAGACCGCCGACAGTTGAAGAGGGTCGTGATGGATGGTAGGCAGATGTCTGTCCACACCATCACATAGGAATTTCAAACTGCATCAGGATCAGTGCAAGTACTATGACAGTTAGGTGGGAGGTGAGAAAACTTGGATTTCGTGGTCGAGCGGCTGTTCATAATCCGCACATCACGCCGGTAAGTGTCAAACGGTGCCTCGCTTGGTGTAAGGAGTGTAAAGATTGGACGATTGAACAGTGGACAAACGTTGTGTGGAGTGACCAATCACGGTACACAATGTGGCGATGCGATGGCAGGCTGTGGGTATGGCGAATGCCGGGTGAACGTCGTCTGCTAGCGTGTGTAGTGACAGCACTGAAATACGGAGACGGTGGTGTTACGGTCTGGTCGTGTTTTTCTTGGAAGGGGCTTGGACCCTTTGTTGTTTTGCGTGGCACTGTCACAGCACAGGACTACATTGACGTTTTAAGCACCTTCTTGCTTCCCACTGTTGAAGAGCAATTCGGGGATGGCGACTGCATCTTTCAACACGATCGAGCACTTGTTCGTAATGGACGCCCTGTGGCGGAGTGGTTACACGACAATAACATGCCTGTAATGGGCTCGCCTGCACAGAGTCCTGACCATAATGCTATATAACACTTTTGGGATGTTTTGGAACGCCGAGTTCCCGCCAGGCCTCACCGACCGACATCGGTACCTCTCCTCAGTGCAACACTCCCTGAAGAATGGGCTGCCACTCCCCATTGCCTAGCACCTGACTGAACGTATGCCTGCGAGAGTGGAAGCTGTCATCAAGGGTAAGGGTGGGCGAACACCATATTGAATTCCATCAATACGGATGGAGGGTGCCACAAACTTGTAAGTAAATTTCAGCCAGGTGTCCGGATAGTTTTGATGACATAGTGTATTTAGGCGATTACAATTGGAGGATCACAGGTTAATGTAAACGCGATATAAGGCACTGCAATTGCGAAATGCTGGTCCTTATCGACTGTAGAGTGCAGCAATGAGTCGTCCTTTTTTTAGATTTTATTGAGCAAATTCAGATTTCGGCGGATAGCTAGCCATTCTCAATTCACTGTTTTCCATTCTCAATGCACGTAAGTCGGTGGCTGAGTGCACCCAGTTTCCGAATGGAAGGTAACCTGACGAAAATGCCGGTCCATTAACAACCGGTGCAGTTGCCAGACTGTTGAACTGAAGCATGCAGACGTGCGCGCGTAGTGTCGCACTGGCGCCGGACGTCACTTTGTGGGATGGAGCGGCACGCCTGTCAGCACAGGGACGGCCAGTGCTGGAGTTGTCGTCCGGTGTGTCCTCCACTGGAGACAAACCTGGTGATCTGGCAGTGCAAGCCAACATGTGGACTCTCCGGACCACGTTGGCTTACAATAGGGGGCGAGTGTTATCGTGTTGGAAAACATCCCCTGGAATCCTGTTTCAGAATGGCCACAGTCCACGTCAAATCACCAGATCGACGTACAGGTTTGCACTCGAGGTGCGTGGGACAGTTACAGGAGTGGTGCCGCTGCCATACGAAACCGCGCCCCAGACCGTAACTCTATGTGTAGGCGCAGTGCGTCAAGCAGGCAGACAGGTCGGTAGCGTCCTTTCAACTGGCCTCTTCCCGAGCAACATGCGGCCATCACTGTCATCGAGGCAGAACCAGCTTTCACCACCAAACAGAACAGACGTCCACCCTGCCGTCTAGCGAGCTCTCGCTCGATACTGCTGGAGTCGGAACTGGCCGCGGTCCGGCGTCAGCGGAACGCACGCTACAGGGCGCCTCGCTCGGAGCTGTGCTCCAGGTAAGCGGGTCGGAGCAGTCCGCTGTGTCGCTGAGGTAGGTGCCTGCCGACTGCTGCTGCAGGCGCAGTACGGTGCGCCACAGCCACACGCCCAACGCGGCGCGTTCTCAGGTCTGGAACGCGGATTTACTGCAAACTTCCTACACTCCTAGCACTCCACGAGGACAACGAAATGTGTAAGCAGCAGCGCGTACTTCTCAAGCGTTACTAAGAAAATCGCAAGATAATTTCGGTCGTCGACTATATACCTGTGTGTGGCCGTTTTTACCAGGAAGCGGTGGCAGCCGAGTGGTCGCCGGCACGACAGCGTAGTTTGTTCGGTCAGAGGGCTGTTTGCTCTCTGCAATAGAAAAAACTGAGCTAATCGATCAACAACGAACTTAAACAGCTGTCTTACGACGTCCGCCCCGAGCAGATGCAACGAACGAAAGCGAACAAAAATGAGATTAAAAAAAAAAAAAAAATGTGGTTAGCCTCCAAGCCCCGTAATCGCTGGATCGAATCCCGTTCGTCAGTTGTTCTTTTTTCAACGCAGTCATTTTCTTTAGTATTTATATTACAATTGGTATAATAGGAAAAGTACGTCTAATCGGATAGACTTTCGTTAAATTTACAATGTTATTTGACAGTCTACAAATTTTTATTATCACAAATAATATAATATTCATAACTATCGACTACTTAACGACCAGACGCATAAAGTGATACTGTATGCTAGTTCGTGTCTTCAAAATTGTTCGTATTTAATCGAAAGAGAACGAGAAATTGCTTCTCGTGAACACGCTATTAAAATACACTCGATACTGTATGATCAATTATCAGCGCCGATATTTGAGGAAATGCTGCGTTATGCATGGTTTTGTTCCAAATTATCGGCTGAAGGAGAGGTTTTCGAAAATGTTAACGAGGTTTGTTTTTCCACTGAAAACCTCAAAAGACCTTGCGTGTGCCGAAACAGCATCTATTCAATGCAGCTGGTGCAGTTTAACTTTGTTTTTCATGCTTTTACGAAAAATACCATCCCGCAACTTGCACTCGTAATGTCGAAAGCGACGATTATGTACGTCTTTTGAAAGCCGTCTGTGCCGGCGAAAACTTGGAGGCTCCTTGCAGGTATAAGGGATTTCTCAAATCACGGACAGGCATACATTTTCGGTATCACTTTATGCGTCTGGTCATTTAGTAGTCGATAGTTATGAATATTATTTTATTTGTGCTAATAAAGATTTATAGACTGTCAAATAACATTGTAAATTTAATAACAGTTCATCCGATTACACGTGTTTTTCCAATTATATCAGTTGTAATATAAATAGTAAAGAACTGACTGAGCTGAAAAGAAGTAAAAACACCTGACGAACGGGACTCGATATAGCGATTACGGAGCTTGAACGCTGACCACTTTTTTTTTGCGTTTTGGTTGTTTTTTTTTGCGTTTTGGTTGCTATTGTTCGTTGCGTTTGGTCTGGGCGGACGTCACAAAACATCCGTGCAAGTTGATCGTTGATTCATTTACCCAGTTTATTTATTACAGAGAGCAAACAGCCCTCTGAGCTATCTCGCCGGCACCATTCGGCTGTCGCCGCTTCGTGGATAAAATGGCCACGCACAGATATACATTATTCGACGACCGAAATTATGTTGCGATTTTCTCGATAACGCTTGAGAAGTACGCGCTACTGCTCACACATTTTGCTGCCCTCGTGGAGTGCTACGAGTGTACCAAGTTTGAAGTGGTCGCCTCCCCCTGTGAGTGACGTGTTGATGACGGTGCGTGCTCCACGGACGTCATCTCAGCGCGTCCCAACCGACGGCCGCGGCCGCTGACAGCGCGTGTTCAAAGCAAACCTCATCTCATCTCATCTGCGTCCTCGCAGTGCCGCACTGGCGCCAAGTTTGAACGGACATCACCTTTCAGTTACAGAAACACGCCTATAAACTTTCGTTTACGTCGCACAACTCGTTTTTCGTGCTGAGATTTTTTTCTTCCGTCACTGTAGTTACACCTAATCAATCGTAAATTATCTTCAGTTTCAACAATTGCAGTGTTCTAATACGTCCAAAACGGACAAGAATTATTTACCAATATTTAATACGAGCAAGAACAGGAAAACAGTATACGGCGATGAAAGAGACAACCCCCGCCGGCAAACAGTCAGGAGTAATTTTGCTGCTTTTGGTCTTCGGTAGGTAATTCGAGTGTTTGAAATTTACTGTGGTAATATCTACGAACGACTGTTAGCAAGTACAGGGTGGCGCACGAAATGTTACCATTTTGTTTCTGAATATAAACTTTATTGTCAATACAATCTGAAAGGACATATACAGTACTACAATGAAGAGCCGTCCGTGGAGATTTGTTCTAACTCGGCACACGCTCAATCTGTCCACCATTTCGTTTCCTAACTTTGTTCACAGGAACACTGAAGTTAGTGATTACCCTACCGCACATGTCTTCCGTAATTTCGCTGCAAGCTTGAAGAATAAGTCTTCTGAGCTCCATTAAATCACGTGCACGTTTCGGTAAAAGTTTTTCCTTTAGGTACCCCCAAAATGGCTCCGAGCACTATGGGACTCAACTGCTGTGGTCATAAGTCCCCTAGAACTTAGAACTACTTAAACCTAACTAACCTAAGGACATCACACACATCCATTCCCGAGGCAGGATTCGAACCTGCGACCGTAGCGGTCGCGCGGTTCCAGACTCTAGCGCCTAGAACCTCTCGGCCACCCGGGCCGGCACAAACAGTAGTCTTCAGTGAGCTTCCGTGCACAGGTCATGCTGTATGGGTACATATGGAGGTCACTTCTGGATATTCCCAGTTGCACTGCTGCCTTTCTACACGATTTCCCGGGACTTCTCTGTACGGCAACTCGTACCGCGTCAATATTCTCCGGCGAACAAACAGTCTTAGGCCGAGGTGGCTTCGCTTCCAATACTGTTCTTCCTTGTACAAATTTATCGTACAACCTGTGGATGATCTTCTTCGATCGCTTCCGAGTCACAACAATGCTTTTCGTTTTACGAAAAGTTTCACGAAAAGTAACACAATTGCCAATCGTTGTTGTGTCGTCAGTCTTCCATTGTCAGCCATTGCATAGCGGCAGTATCGTGAATTACACGTCATTTCGTATCTCATTTGTTTTAAATTGTGAAAGAAACAATTAGTGACACATTTCGTGCGCTACCCGGTGTTTCTTAATTATTTGTCCGGAAATGCGTGCTGAGGCGCAAATCCACGGCGCGCTGAACGTCGGCAGGAAACGTGGCCCCGCCAGGAATGTCCTCCGCGGACAGCAGAGCAACGCGCCGCGCTGCGACACACACACACACAGAGCCTGTGCCGGGGGTCCCCACTTCCCAGTCCTACGTCACACCCGCTGGCGTCACGCTGCCTCTGCCTCTGACAGCCTCTTCCCGTGACGTCACTGGCGAACGCAACAGGTGCCGCGCCTTCACAGACAGACGGCGTCGCCGTTGTCGCAGTAACGTTGCCCAACTCAACACGGCCTCTCACTGACCGAAGCGCGTTCCCAGATAAGGTTACAGACCAGTGTCCTTAACAACGGTTTGTTGCAGGGTTCTCGAACATATTCTCAGTTCGAATATAATGAATGTCCTCGAGACAGAGAAGTTGTTGCCCATGCATCAGCACGGCTTTAGAAAGCACCGCTCCTGCGAAACGGAACTCGCCCTGTTTTCACATGATATCTTGCGAACCGTGGATGAAGGGTATCAGACGGATGCCATATTCCTTGACTTCCGGAAAGCGTTTGACTCGGTGCCCCACTGCAGACTCCTAAATAAGGTACGAGCATATGGGATCGGTTGCCAAGTATGTGAGTGGCTCGAAGACTTCTTAAGTAATAGGACCCAGTGCGTTGTCCTCGATGGTGAGTGTTCATCGGAGGTGAGGGTATCATCTGGAGTGCCCCAGGGAAGTGTGGTAGCTCTGCTGTTGTTTTCTATCTACATAAATGATCTTTTGGATAGGGTGGATAGCAATGTGCGGCTGTTTGCTGATGATGCTGTGGTGTACGGAAAGGTGTCGTCGTCGAGTGACTGTAGGAGCATACGAGATGACTTGGACAGGATTTGTGATTGCTGTAAAGAATGGCAGCTAACTCTAACTATAGATTAATGTAAATTAATGCGGATGAATAGGAAAAAGAATTCCGTAATGTTTGAATACTCCGTTAGTAGTGTAGCGCTTGACACAGTAACGTCGATGAAATATTTGGGCGTAACATTGCAGACCACAAAGATAAGAGAGATTACGGCTCGTACAGAGGCATATAGGCAGTCATTTTTCGCTCGTTCTGTTTGGGAGTGGAACAGGGAGAGAAGATGCTAGTTGTGGTACGAGGTACCCTCCGCCACGCATCGTATGTTGGATTGCGGGGTATGTATGTAGATGTAGATAATATCGAGGATATATGGTCTCCCAAAAACGCATAAAGAAGGGATGCGACCCACAGTCAGCAACATAGTGGCACCGGCGTATCTTTTGCCGCAGCACTTGGCGGACATGCTAAGACCTTATGTGGGGAAATGTGCGCACCGTAACCGGAACTCGACGGACTTCATTGGCCGCCTGAAGGAGATGACAGTACAGAATCCGACATCACGGTCAGCTTCGATGTCGTCTCATTATTCACACGTGTCCCGCTGGAAGATTATCTCCATTTAATCAGTGAGAAATTGGGGCCTGAACCGACACACCTGTTCACGCGCGTGTTAACATCTACAGAGTACTTTGTCTTCGATGGTCAGTACTACGAGCAGACCGACGGAGTAGCCGTGGGGAAGCCGCTCTCCCCAGTGGTGGCCAACCTGTTCCTGGAGAGTTTCGAAGCCGAACTGAAACCTGTTTGCTTCTTTCTCTACGCGGACGCCACGTTCGTCATCTGGTCACGTGGACAGCAACAGCTACAGATTTAAAACTCTGAACATAGCTGCTAAGGTTCAGTGACCGTGTCTGAATTATATCAGAACAAATAAGCCCTCGGTCACAAATACTAGGTCAAAATTGACCAGATTTCGACGCTACTATCAGCGTCGTCTTCAGAATTAAACTAACTGTTCTAAAACATATTAGTTATATAATACATTTTAAAAAATTAAAGTTTAATGAGGAGATTAATTTACTTAAAACCGTAGCAGTCAATAATGAATATACGCCTAACATAGTGGACGATATCTTAAAAAAGAAAACTCAAGAACTACCACGCTCAACACCTCATGCACTGAAATTAACCCAAAAAAACGTTTTTCTATTCCTTTCATAGGACCCATTTCTTATCAGATTCAGCGCATGCTTCTCAACAAATACAACTGCAATGTAGCCTTCTCTACTAATAACAATCTGAAGAGAAACTTCATTCATAATTTGAAATCCATTCGCTCCCCTACAGAAAGTTCTGGCGTTTATAAGATCATCTGCGATACCTGCACCTCCTATTATACAGGGCAAACTGGACGTGCTTTCACCGTCAGATATAAAGAACAGCTTTTGAGAAAGAACGGCACCAGTCCCCTAAATTCATCCTTTGCCAATCATCTCTTAATTACTGGACACGTGCCTAAAGCCATAGGCGATAACAATATTCTGCATACCGAAAAGAAGGGGCGTAGGTTAGATGTTTTACAGGAATTGGAGACCTTCAAACATCTATCTCGTCATGATGGCCTCATTCTAAACGAACAGCTGCAGCTACGAAATAAAAACTTTTTCGACTGTATAAAGCCATTGCTCGATCTTTGATTCAGATTTCCTCATGCAGTTTGCCGAAATGTTGTTTTCCTGTTACATCTTTGCTGTTTTCTTGTATGTCATAACTGACGTTTTTTTACGTTACAAAATGTATCTCTGTTTAAAGCAAATAAATATGTAACTTCATCCTATTATTATTAGTGCTTACGTTATGCCTGACTCAGCTACATCACAATTTCGTGTGTCTAATTTTGAATGTGCAGTAGCCTAGTTGTTCCCGCGGCTACTAGGTGGCGCTCGTAGCAACGCCATGTTTCATTGGCACCTCAGCGTTGTTGCAACCCTTGAAAGGTCTCTGTTGGATTCCTTTCATGTTAATTTTGTTAAATCTGTTGTCATTTACGGCATAAATTCCTCTTCTAAATTTACTGTGGCGTTTCTGACTAACTGGGAGGAGACTGAGTAGTGGAACGTGTTACTTTTACACACAAACAAGAACGATCTGACACACTACTACACTTTAAAACACAGTTTATATGTAATTCATGTCACACAGTCTCATACGGAACCTACATCCGCTTTCTTTTATATAATGTATATGATAAGATACTGTCATCCCCCTTCCCTTCTGTGTGAGAGGATAAATCAGCAAATGTATTTCTAGTTGCATGCTTGAGGGTAGCAGACAAGCCAGTCTACTAGAGAACAGTAGGACCAAGGTCGGAACAGGTAGCTACGCTTTCTAAAAGCAAAGAGGTTTCTATCCTTAGTATGGTCCTGTCCGTCGCTTGTCATGTTGGTATAGGAAGCTGCCCCTCTGGCCACTTCCGTTTTGTATTTGTGAGCCACCCCTCAGAAAGGGACCAGTCAGTCTGTCCGTGGCGAGCGTCTGAAGTGGTAAGATCTCCGGCTAAGCGCGTGTCTGCTAAGTCCGTAGGACAATGGATTTCTTAAGTTCAGCCTAACTGAAAATTTAATCACCTTTATTTCAGGTTTAGCTTTAAAATATCTAATGTTATCTTAAATTGCAACGCAGTGTAATTCGGGTGTGAAGTTCAGATTATTTTCCGGTAGTTGCTTTGTCACTACTTTGTGAGTAAAGTGGAACCACGTGTTGATCAGTAACTCTAAGCTCATCAATCTTAAATGCGAATGTGCGTGAGATTATAACGTCTCGTCTTGACAATATTTTGCAATATAGCAACTTTTCTTTATCTTCAACCCAAGTGGGGTGTACTTTGTGAGACCAGTACCACGTGCTTATACAATTCTTCGACCCATCAGGTTAATAGTAAGACGTTAGTAACCAGTTCGAGGTTTTTCTTTTGTAAATTGCTTTTCGATCTAATTTATTTTAATTATCAAAATTATTGTGGAGTTACACTCTTTGTGTAAACCAAGTTGACCACGTGAAGCATGTGGTGTAATCATCAAAGTAGCCCTCAGCTATTATTTTCGGGAAGATTTCACAGAGAGTTAGTATGAATTTAGTATACCAGTGTGTGGTAATTACATGACGGACAGGATTGTGCTACGAACGTAACTTCTTTGGGTGAAAATTGAATCAGTTGGTTGTGGTTAATTTCTTCTTGCATATGTTTCAACGTTCTTCATGTGTTATTTTATGAATGCAGTGTTGTATGCAGTCTCCCAATCTTGGCTCCATATTTGATGTGTTCCGTAAGATTACAAACTCACATTTTCACAGTCCTAAATAAGGCACCAGCTTAGTTATGTCTCACGTTTAATATGCTGAAATTTCAATGATCAATGTTAAAATAAATTTCCAAATATAAACTGATTTATTTCTTTTTATTTAAATTCTCTTTTTTACATATATATTAGCGATTGTAGTTTGACTATTAAAATATTATAATTAATGTTAGTCTCGTTGGGAATTTGGTAAGCTAGACAGGATACCTGGTGAAACAGTTGCGCAGTAATGCAAGGTTAACTTCCCCAGACAGCATACAGCTTTTAAACCGCTTTTATTGTCTATCAGTACCGCTTTCATAGCAAAATAAAGCAACAACGTTACACCCTTGTTCACCCAAGTACGAGCAGCCCTTAGCGGCTCGCCATCTTATTTACAACTATTCATGACGTCGTCTTAGCGGCTCAGATTTTTTAAAATGTGGCTTATAAGCCAGTCACTACAAACTTTAATTTTGTTAATGTATTATATACCTAATATGTTTTAGAACAGTTAGTTTAATTCTGAAGACGACGCTCATAGTAGCGTCGAAACCTGGTCAATTTTGACCTAGTATTTGTGACCGAGGGCTTATTTGTTCTGATACAAGCTACAGATTTTTCTACATCTAAATTCGGTGCACAGTAACATTCGGTTCACCATGGAGACTGAGAAAGATGGAAAACTACCCTTTCTTGATGCCCTAGTGGAACGTAAGTGTGATGGCTCACTGGGTCACAGCGTGTACCGCAAGCCCACACACACTGCCCTGTACCTACATGCCTCCAGCTGCCACCATCCGGCGCAGCTTAATGGAATGCTCGACACCTCGGTACACAGAGCACACTCGATCTCTGACGAACAGAACTCGCCAACGCAACTCAAACACCTGGAGACCTCATTCCGCAAGAAGGGGTATGGCAACCGCCAAATCTGAAGGGCCTTGCGACAACAGAAGTGCAGCAAGAACCGAGATGAAGAACAACCAGAAGAAGAGAAGCAAGCTCTGGGCTTTCTGCCGTTTGCTGGCAACGTGTCGTCAGAAATAAGGTGACTGTTAAGGTGACACAAGATTGACTCTGTCCTCCGACCACCGGCAAAGATTCGTGACCTACTAGGAACGGAGAAAGACGACGTAGGCCTTAAGAAAGCGGGCGTGTACAAAATCCCGTGTGGCTGTGGCAAATCCTACATCGGCCAAACAGTTCGCACGGTCGAGGACCGATGCGAGGAACACGAACGTCACACCCGCTTACGCCAACCCAGCCATTCGGCCCTAGCAGATCACTGCACTGAAACCGGACACGCAGCGAAATTCGAAGAGACAAAAATCCTGACGGTCACAAGTGCCTACTGGGACAGTATCTACAAGGAGGCCACAGAAATTCGAGTAACAGACAACCTCATCAACAGGGACACAGGTTTCCAACTTAGCAAGTCCTGGGAATCATTATTAAACACCGTCAAGGAGCAACGGCACGAGCGGACGCGAGACCCTTCCGCTACGGCGGACGGGGATGGACTGTGCCCACCACCTGGCGTGACTGCAGCTACCCCCACCCCCCTCCTCTCCCCTCCCCTCCCCACCCACCACACGCGCCCCGCCGGCCGCCCGCGCCGGGGTACGGTTCAAGTGGCTCTCAGCACTTGGAACTACTTAAACCTAACTAACCTAAGGACATCACCCACATCCATGCCCGAGGCAGGATTCGAACCTGCCAGACTGTAGCGCCTAGAACCGCACGGCCACTCCGGCTCGCCGGGGTACGACTCGGGACCCCGTGGACGTAAATACCACGGACACAGCGCAGACAGATCATTCCGTCAGTATCACCTGATGATGGCGGAACGGTTATTCGCCGAAATATCGTTGAACTTCGACGATCGGATCCGGATGGACACCCGAGAACCTCGGATAGAGCACAATCGTCGGGAAAGCGTCAGATCACATAATATCGTATTAACTTTCACAGACAGCCCGTGTTCGTCGTCAGCTACAGGCTAGAGGCTAAAAAGTTCTCAGTAAGAAAAGAAAAATCGGCGAGTCGAGATTCCTGTACGCTTTCCTCTTTCTCCAACGTGAAGTATTTCCTGACTCGCATATGAAACCATCAACTTCCGCACGACACTGCAATCGGTTTTTATGCTCAAAACAGACAACTGCCACTGTTAAAAAATCTTTATGACGATACCTCATTCATCCCTTTAACAGGCTTCCGATACTGCATGCCGATTTTGAGCTACAGCTTAATATTTCTGGAAAATTTTGACAGACTTTTAACTATCACTGGGAAATGGCTATCACGAATGGCCAGATTCATTCCTATATTTTACCAAGCTAATTTCTGTATCACGAATAAGAGACTCCCTTTTCATATTATCTCATTAGAAATACAATTCATTTGTAAACAGTCTTCACGGGTCTGCCGCAACATTTCCTCGTAGCCACTGTGCGACACGACTGGACGCTGCTGGTGGCTGGTGGCTGGGCGCGAATGACGGTATTCGCTCGTCGACGCCTCGTTCCTGGAAGACGCGCGCAAAGAATGCGCAGGCGCGGAGATCAGGCATGCGCAATGAGTTGCAGATAGACCGTGCCATACCTTCGACCATAAATATAATAGACTGGCCCTGACGTCATTTTCGTGGCCCCAACATCTCTGGGCTAAAGTCACGTGAATGGTGGCGAATCATGGTTGTTTCGTGTTGCGCTTACGGCTGTACTGAGCGTTTTGTCGGGGGAAATGGCATTACATTTCACGTGTAAGTGTTTCTATGATAGTGCAGACGCGTTTATTGAAATCTGCTGTGACTTTTATATGTTTTTTTACACTCGAAATAGAGTACCACGTAAATAAAAGTGTTGAAAGTGATGCCTGTAAAGTCAGACTCATATTACGTTTTGGAAAGTATCTGTGATGATTCGGTTACAGAAGTAAGTATAACTGTTTCTCGTTCCTACTCATAGGTTCCCTAAGGATGAAAACCGAAGGCAGCTTTGGATACAGGCCCTGAAACGGAAAAACTTTAAGCCATCTGCATATACGCGCCTTTGCTCGAAGCACTTCGCGAAGAAGTGTTTTGATAGGTTACTTATTATTTACAATGTATATTTGTAATTTATATTAACAGTGTTTGTCATTTTTAAACCTAGTATCCAAAATTATTTTCTGAAACTACAATGTCTCACCTTTCATCCAAAATATCATTTTTTTTTAAACTGATAGTTTAAACTTTTGTAAAAACAGTGGGAACTGAACCTTTGATACTCTAAAATGGACCTGCTCCTAAAGTGGACAATTTTGGCACCTATAGTTGACATAATTCCCATATCCCATTTTCTTTTATAAATGGCTAGAGCTGAAAACGCGGCGAATCCAATGTTTAAAGTTTTGACACGAGCCCACTCTCACTCTTTAAAAGAATTTTAACGACATTTTACTGTAATTGGTAGTTTATAGTAATTTCGTCCCGCTGCCCACCAGAGTGGCGTTCGATGTATTTGTTAGATTTTTAAATGGTACTGTGAACAAATCCAGGTCAAATGTAGTTCTGGCATAAATTTTCGCAAATAAAAAAGTAATTTTTGTTGGAAGCGTTTGGCAGTCAATTGAGAAATGTGGAGAAAATACGATACAAACATAGGATGGCAGGCCGCTGATTTGAAATCCCGCCACGTTTTGCCGACAGCCCTACAGCTTGTGCACGGCAAGGCCAGCCTACCAGTATGTACGGTCGAAGCGGTGGACGGACACGGGCCAGCCAGAACGTCACGGCCACCGAGCCGCTGTCGACACGAACGCGTGCAGGCGACGGCAGCGCCACCCGGCCGGGGACGACACACGCACGGCGGACGTGGCGAGCCGCCCGTGTGCACAGTGTGGGAGGCGCGCCACGTGTCCCAGTTTCACGGAGAGCATAACACTTCGGAAAGTCCACGAGTTTTCGGGTGTTGGAGGAGTGCTGTGGTGAGTGTGTTCGACACGAGGCGAAACCACACGCTGGCGTCGTGCCGTTGGCCAGCGATCCCTTGTAACACCTCGGTTCAGTTTACAGTGATAAAAGCTATATAAAGAATAATTTAAAATTAAGAATAGAATTTCTAGAGCGAAAATAGTGTAGAATCAGAGGTCGGTAATTGCAGATCAAAATTATAGTACATCAGCAAGTAGTTTAACGTCTAAGAACAGCAGAGCCACGGAAGCTCCGTCATGGAGAAGGCAGTGACGTTGAACTCTTGTGATGAAAAACCTATAAATAGGGCTGATCGTCATTATTGCCGCCTTTTTTCCTCGATTGTTTCGTTAAAGGGCGGGGAACCCGTGTCAGTCAGCGAGACAATCATTAGATTTGACTTTATCGTGTAAAGATTCACGATAAACTGCTAGAATATTACGGAGATTAAAAGTGAAGTAGTGTACCATCTCTGACTGTTGGTTGCAACGGAGTATTAACCCATTACTGGCCATTGTTCCTTTTTTGGGAAGTGTATATTTTACGTATTTCCACGTAAACAATGGAGCTTTTAGCCTTTCTTGTTGCACCTGTAGGTTCAACTAACTGCTATAATGCCTGTAAATGTAAAATAAATAACTTTTTTTCTAAGTACCTGATGTCAGGAAAATGATAAACTTCCTGATTTTTTGTTCTCGCACTTGGCAGCACTGTATGTCTGCTGGTGGTTCCTGGACGACAATGAGCTGTGATTTAGTTGTCTGGGCGTGTTTGTCGTGAACACAGGGATGTCCGTGTAAGGTTAAGTATACTTCAGATTTTTCAAGTTAGTGCAATATCGATATATTCTATGCGTCCCAATAATGCGACAATGGCATGTTACACTATCATTTATTGTTGATGTGCCCATATGGGTGGCGTAGATCTACTGGACAAGCGCATATCACTTTATAGGACGAGTATAAGGTATGAAATGGTGGTGGCCATTATTCACACAGATGATACATACTTGCGTAGTAAACACATGGCGTGCATACCAAATTGCTAACTCTAATGAGAAGCTATCACTTTTGGATGTCCGACCGAGAATACTGATGTTTTACCTAAAATTGATGGGAGGACGGGTGAGCACAGACGTACGACTAGATGTTGGAAATCATTTCATTGTGCCAAGTAAAACACAGAAAAGAGTAAAACAGGAGAGATGTGCTTACTGCAAGAAAAAAACAACAAAAATTTGTGATAGGTGCAATGTTGGTGTACACGACAAGTGTTTTGCTTCATTTCATACTGAATAGACATTCAATAATATTAAAACATTCTTTATTTATTGTTTGTGTTGTTTCTTACAATATTATGGATGGACAATAATGTTGTGAATTTGGATAGCGCATTTGGCCAATGTCGCAAAAATTAAAAAAAATTTTTTTATTCAATTAATCACTCAATGTAACGTATTTATGTATAAAAGTTTGCAAAAAATGATGCGATAGAGTTTTGGCCAGTAATGGGTTAAGGACTTTAGTGCTAGATTGGAACTTTACTGACATATAGACGACAGAAACTCAAATTATCTGCTGATACGAGTGAATTCAGAGGTACCGGTATTCAGATATTAACGCGTGGACTTTTGAAAGTGTCCTGTGCCGTTAGTTACGAATCTGGACGCAGAGCGCGTGCATATCGGTATTTGCGGACTATTAAGATTCCTCCAGGCTAGGAACGTTTTAAATAGACCATCATCCATCACCATCTTAGTCCTCGAATATAGAGTGAAAGTGAAATACAAGAGTGTTGTACTTATTTCATTTACCTAGTACTAATCAGTGAAGGTTTTACGGAACCAAAGCTATTCAGCAGTAAGTCAGCACCGTCTAGCGGAAAGTGTATGCATTAACTAACACGGTAACCGAAGTGAACGTTTACGTGTTTTACGGACTGCTTAATATGAACTTTTGTGACTCTCTGACGTCCCCACTCCCCCCCGAAATGTGGCGCAGGCTGTCTTAATCGTAAAAGGGGAGAGTTTTAGCCGGGAAAATTACAAAAAAAGCGATATTTACAAGACTCGCAGTAATAGCAAAACACGAGGCCCGCACCCCATCGGAGAGTCGTCGCTGTCACGTCGGGAAGTAATACCGGAAAACCTACCGACGATACGTACCTACGAGCAGACGTCGACGTGGAGTACCTACAAACGGAACCACTAGAAAGTTTGAGCACGCTTCACCCTCATTACAGGTGTCGAGCGTCGTAGGCTGGGCAGACTGTGGCGGAACTGCCGCCAGACTCGAGCGGTGGGCAGAGTCCGAAGACTCCTGCGCTGCACGCGCCGCAGTCAGCTCCGCGACACGGCCGGCTGCGGCTGAAGCGCGCCACGTGGCCGCCGCCACTGCACCCCGACACCTGCTGGGCGGCGACAGCCGCTCCACACCCGCAGTGGCGGCGGCCCGCCACCCTCTGCACGACATTCGCGTCGGCGCCCGTGGGTCGGGTGAAGCTGTTGCGAGGCACCGTGGCGGCCGAGACCACGTACACCCCTTCACGACGATCACGTATCCCGACGGCAGCGGCATCTTTCGACAAGATAGTGCGCCACGTCAGGATGCCAGGAGTGGGATGTCCCGGCCCCCAACTCGCCAGATCTGAACCCCATCGGAGACATGCAGGGGCGTCTGACTTCATCGCCCTCCTACCCGGAACTTACGGCAATCAGATGACGTGTGTGTGTGTGTGTGGTGGCACCGCTGTTCAGCAACCTGCCGAGGCACCACTGCTCCCACGCCACGGCGCGTCGCCGCTGTTATCCGTGCCAGAGGTGGGCACACCGTCTGTTAGGTGGACGGTGACAGTGTCCTGGCATATCCGTGTGTCTCTGTGTCACAACTCTAATAAGAGAAAACGTGAGTAAAAATTTGTAGGTTTATACTGTGACACGATTTAACTGTACCAAAAACGATGCTGTTGAGTCTGTCTGGTACAGGATGCCTGTAACAAAATGGGCCAGTCGTAAATTTTAATATTGTCGACTGCAACCGTTACACAGTGTTCGTCGCAATTAAAGAGTAACTCAGACTCATCTAGATAAGGTTCAAATGGCTCTGAGCACTATGGGACTTAACATCTATGGTCATCAGTCCCCTAGAACTTAGAACTACTTAAACCTAACTGACCTAAGGACAGCACACAACACCCAGCCATCACGAGGCAGAGAAAATCCCTGACCCCGCCGGGAATCGAACCCGGGAACCCGGGCGTGGGAAGCGAGAACGCTACCACACGACCACGAGATGCGGGCATCATCTAGATAAGGACGTGCGTCAATAATGCTTTCTCCTTATCCCACTTGCAGCACCACATACGCAATATGGCGTCTCCTGATCGAAAAGTGCTTTGTGTTTGCCAAGTTTGCCAAGAGTCGATCTGCTCTTTCAGTTTCGTGTAAGTTCGACTGTGATCCCCCACGAGGCAAAAACAACCGCCGACGGTATAGTCATTTCATAATGAATAGGTGTGTGTCTAAAGAGGAAAGTGCTTTTTTATTCCAGTCACTGATCACAATATGAATTCTTTAGACGATGACCGGTTTCACTCTGTAATGACCATCCTCAGATCTTGTTTACACCGTGTCCTAAAGCGTTACGGCCATAATGGCATCGTCAAACCATATAAATATAATCAGCAACATGTATGACTACATTTATATGTTTTGAGGATGCCATTATGGCCGTATCACTTTAGGACACGGTGTAAAAAAGATCTGAGGATGGTCATTACACACTGAAACCGGTCATCGTCTAAAGAAGAATACTGTCATCAGTGACTGGAATAAAAAAGCACTTCACAGTATTGGATCACTGCTTGTAGACGCGATTATGTCGCAGTTGGTGTAAAGAGGAAAGCACGTGACAACCAAAAGTGGCCGAAGGAGGTGCTACTACGTCACAGGGTCTTATCTCGGTAGTTCGAGGAAGTCTGCTCTGAAAGCAAGTATACGGCTTCAGTTGGCAAACACAAGACTATGGAATGTTTTAAGAAAATATTTACATAGTTAGTACATACTTGAAAACAAGATGATTACCGAGTACGTCATAACTTTGAATGTGACCTGTTCCAGCGAGAAGATGACGTTCTTGACAGTGAGGTGTCCAGTCATGAGGAAACTTTCCATCTAAACCGAAAGGTAAATAACCACAAATCAAACAGCCTCATGAATCTGTGCCATATCAATGACATGTCACAAAATTAAAAGTTTTCTGCGCTGTGTTCCGACCTCAAGCGTACGGACAATCCACCGTAACACGATGTCCCGTTACCCAAATCGAAGGTGAACCTGAATACTAACTTGTCAAGTAGATGGAGACTCTCCCCATTGACACCTCTTTGTATGAGAACGGTTAAGGTTTCAACAGTCAGACCCTTGTATCAGTAATAATTGTGAATGCCCGCAGTCCTCCACGTTCACCTCACCTCACGCCATGTGATTTCTTCAAAAAAATGGTTCAAATGCCTCTGAGCACTATGCGACTTAACTTCTGAGGTCATCAGTCGCCTAGAACTTAGAACTACTAACACCTGGCTAACCTAAGGACATCACAAACATCCATGCCCGAGGCAGGATTCGAGCCTGCGACCGTGTCGGTCGCTCGGCTCCAGACTGTAGCGCCTAGAACCGCACTGCCACTCCGGCCGGCTGATTTCTTCACTTTGTGGCTTTATAAGAGAACCTGTCCAGGTTCCACTAGTACCTAATGATTTGTTGAAGTTGAGACACAGAATCGAAAAGAGTGTTCCTTCCATTACTCCGGAATTGTTAATCAAAGTATGGGAATAAATGAATTCTAGGTTATATGTGTGCCGTATTACTTAAGGTGTACATCCTTTAGACTTTTAAGGACAACTCCGTTAGTTCGCATTTAATATCATGTACGATTTTTTGTATGTGGCCTACATTACACACTGACCGAAAAATATTGCATATCATCATTCAAGACTGATTATGCCTTTCAGCGTTCAGTCTGGAGCATAGTCCCCTTTATAAAATTCCTCCACGAACCCCGACTCAGTGTTAACATTGGTGCCTCTTCTGATGTTAAGCCTGTTACTTCAAAATCATTCTTAACCGAATCCAGGTACCTTCTCCTCGGTCTGCCTCGACTCCTCCTACCCTCTACTGCTGAACCCACGAGTCTCTTGGGTAACCATGCTTCTCCCATGCGAGTAACATCACCCCACCATCTAAGCCTGTTCGCTCTGACTGCTACATCTATAGAGTTCATTCCCAGTTTTTCTTTGATTTCCTCATTTTGGACACCCTCCTGCCATTGTTCCCATCTACTAGTACCTGCAATCAACCTAGCTACTTTCATATCCGTAAGGTCAACCTTATTGATAAGGTAACCTGAATCCACCCAGCTTTCGCTCCCATACAACAGATTTGGTCGAAAGATTGAACGGTGCACAGTCTTGGTACTGACTTCCTCCTTGCAGAAGAGACTTTCACACCAGAAGATAAATAATGTAGTGAAATTTTGGAAATATATTTGGTAGGTAAGATACCAGTATTTAAGTGATTAACATTGCAAAGATCACAGGTTAATGTGAGCACGAGATAAGCCACTGCAAATACGAAATGCTGGTACTTCAACAACCGGTGCAATCGCCACGCTGTGGAATGCCAAGTATGCAGACGTACGTGTCGGGTATCAGTTTGTGGGATGGAGTCTCACGGCCTGTTACACTCGGTCGGTCAGCACAGGGACGGTTAGTGCTGGAGTTTCCGACGGTGTCCCGTGTGTGCTCGATCGAAGACAAATCTTGTGATCGGGCAGTCCGAGCCAACATATCGACACTCTGTGGAGCACGTCGGGTTACAACAGCGGTATGTGGGCGGCTGTTATCCTGTTGGAAAACGCGCCCTGGAATGCTGTTCCATAATTGGCAGTACAGCCTGTCGAATCACCAGACTGACGGACGAATTTGCAGTGAGGGTGCGTTGGGAGAACCGCGGGAGTTCTCCTGGTGTCAAACGCAGTCGCTCGCCAGACCCTAACTGCAGGTGTGGCAGCGGTGCGTCCGGCACGCAGACAGGTCGGCCTCTTGCGAGCTGAAGCACGGCCTCCGCAGGCACCGAGGCAGAAGCAGCTTCCGTCCTAAGAGGCGACGGGCCTCCACCCCGCCCTCCATGCAGCCCAAATCGCAAATGGAGGTGGTCTGGGGTCAGTGGAACGCACGCCGGGGGGCGTGTGGCTCGGAGCTGTGCTCGAGGTAAACGATTTGCAACAGTTGGCTGTGTCACTGCGGTGCCGACTGCTGCTCAAATTGCTGCTTCAGAAGCAGAACGATGCGGCAGAGCCGGTGATCCTCCCCCTCGCTAGCGCCACCTGGCCATCCGCAGCGCGGTCTTTTTTTTTCGAGGCAGTACATCGTCGTGACACCCACTGCCAGCAATCGTGTAGAGTGGCTGCACTCCTGCCAAGTGTTTCCGCAGTACGAACGTCCAGCTGTTCCTTCCCCTATTACACAGCCTCGTTCAAACTCAGTGAGGCACTGATAATGGCTTCTGACTCGCCTTAGAGGCATTCTCGGGTGACATCGAGTCACCGCGTCCAGTCTCAAAAGTACCTTACGCTCACGAACCTTACAGCGCGTATTGCAAGCAAAGCTGATCTGCTTCCTCGTAGTGGCGCAGCTAGCGGGGCAGACTAAGGCCACTGGCGCCAAATCTGAACGGGCGCCATCTTTCACATACAGAAAGACGCCTGCCAACTTTCGTTTACGTCGCACAGCTCCTTCTCGGTGCTGCGATTGCCTTGTCAGCGTAATATACCAGTCGAAGTGGGACATTCTTTTGTGGAGACCCAGCGCGTTGCCCAAAACTCAGCCGCTGACTCTCGGGCACCAGTACGACGTACACCGACGCGTGGCTGGCGCTCGAGGCTGCGCAATTTGTTTTTTCTTTCGCCAGTTTTTCACGACGCATTTGCACCCCAGTATTCGTTATCGATCCAGAGCCGGGTGCACGCAGTTTGCGTCGCCGTAAACAGCGGACTGGCTGTAAAAATTGTTCGCCGGCGATACGACGGGCACCATTACAGTTTAACGGGGTTCGCTTTACGAGCGAATTATGAATTCACGAAGGCGCTTCCCCACCCAGCAGGTGGGTGGGTGCCGCGTGGACAACAGCCGCGGCCTGGACCTCTGCTGGAGCGGCACCGCCGTGCTGCCTGCTCACTTCTGTACGCCGATACTCCGCGGCGGAGGGTACTTTCTGCACCATCCTCACTCGCCCGTATGCCTGTTGTGACCCCTCGTTACGTACCGGAAGGTCATAATTAAACTTTCCCTATTTAACACACTAAGACAGAAACTAATTACGCCGTGCGGGATAAGCCGAGCGGTCTAGGCGCTGCAGTCGTGGACTGTGCGGCTGGTCCCGGCGGAGGTTCGAGTCCTCCCTCGGGCATAGGTGTGTGTGTGTTTGTCCTTAGCATAATTTAGGTTAAGTAGTGTGTAAGCTTAGGGACTGGATGACCTTAGCAGTTAAGTCCCATAAGATTAAAAAAAAAAAAAGAAAAGAAACTAATTACGGTAAAAGGACCAAACTTGGCAGCATTAACGTCAAGGATATGGGGAAGAGAACTAAAGCAGGATCGATTCAACTGAAACCGTTTTAATGTGCTGCTGCGGTGTGTCACACCATTACACACCGGTACCATCACTGCGACAGAGAGGTTCGACAAGGCGCCCACCAGTGTCCAGAAGAATCTGGAAGCGCAGGGTTGCAGGAAGAAGCACGTCCACATGCATACCTCTCTCGATATGCTGCGCTTCAGATCAGCACACGTGCGAATGTTACCCTGGTAAACCCCGTCCTTCAGGTAGCCCCACAACCAGAAATCACAGGGAGTGAAATCGGGTGATAGTGCAGGCCGACCATTACGAAACGCTCAGCTTATACATTCGGCCGTTTCCAAATGTGTTTCGGAGAACTCGGAGCGACGTGCGGTGGGGCCCCATCTCGAATGAAAAGTGTCGAGTTCAAAGCGCCTCTCTCTGTAGGGCGGGTTTGACGTGATGGCCGAGCATACCGCAGTAACGCTGGCCGGTCAGACTGCACGCTTTTAGTCCTTCAGCGCCAACCTGTTCAAAAAGGAATGGGCCAATGACGAACGTAGCCGTGAACCTACACCGTACGGCGACACGTTCACCGTGTAGAGGGACCTGGTGCACAGTGACTGGAGTGTGAAGATCCCCACGCTCGGCAGTTCTGTGTGTTCACCTCACCCGTCAGAGAACAATGAGCTTCGCCTGTCCACAGGACGGTCCAGGACCAGCGCTCGTCCACTTCAGAGAAAATGGAGAGCGGAGTCAACAGGTCGCTGTGCGTCCTGTGGTGCAGGCTGCTGTACGACACGGGTCTCGTACGGATACGATCTCAGAACGGTTCGAAGCACCTCCCGTACAGTGGACCGCGGTATGTCCGACTGTCGTGACGCAGCACGCGCTCTGGGGAACTGTCTGCCACAGCAGCAGCGGTCTCGTCAACCACCTGTGGAGCAGCCGGTCGCCGGCCTCTCCCCGGACAGACGCCCAGTTCTCCAGTCGATTCCACCTCCTTCGTCGTGCTCCGGGCAGCCCGTGGAGAAAGAGGTCGCTTCCGTAATCCTTTGAGCCGGCGATATCCTCCAGGTGCAGCTGCAGCCTTACTGTCGTTTTGATAACCAGGGCTTCAGCAGCAACGCTCTGCTCCTCTCGTCCAGGCTCGTGTCGACACGTCAACAAGGGCACTGCGACCGGCCAGGTGTGACAGACTGTGAACCACGGTGACTGACCACGGCACTGGACGGTGGAGCTGTGACGCACGGCAGTCGTGCACCCATAATGCTACCAAATTTGGTACTCGTACCGTAATTAGTTTGAAACAGGAAAAGTTTAATTATAATCACCTGGTATATGGTCTTTTTCGAAACTAAAATTTATTCCAAGTGGCCATACATAATTCCCATATTATATATAAAATCTATTCCCTTTTTTAAGTACAGAGCATTGAATAAAAGAATAATGAGAGACAATGGAATAAAGTATTACATGGAAAGTAGCAAGCGGCTTTATTCAAAGAGCTTCTGACGAACGTCCGTTTTGCTTCACTGCAGCTACACAAAACAACGCACGTATTGTTGGCGTCTTTATCGTCTGGGAGTCTTTGGCATCTGGGAAACTTTGTGTTAGAAATTTTAGTGTCCGAGATTTTAGCGTCCGAGTCCTACATATTCGCGTCTCTCAAGTTCATGCGCCGTGATATAGTCAACTTCATTGGAAGCCGGACTAATTAACGGTAAATCTCTGTTCGTTTAATTTATTGTCAAAAGCACGACAACTGACAGAAGTGAGATAGCGCCAACATCCAGCGAACATCTCAAACGACAAAAGGTCGATATCGTTAATTCCAGTTTAAGAACTTCCCCGAAGCTACTATTCAAACACCGCATCACAACTTGCGATTATAGACCAGTCTGGACATCTATTATCTGGCTAAAGTGCGATTATTCGGAGTAGTGAATCACATCAATAACACCGGTTCCCGTCACATTACCGAAGTTAAGCGCTGTCGGGCTGGGCTAGCACTCGAATGGGTGACCATCCGGTCTGGCGAGTGCTGTTGGCAAGCGGCGCGCACTCAGCCCTTGCGAGGCAGACTGGGGAGCTGCTCGGCTGAGGAGCGGCGGCTCCGGCCTCGTAAACCGACACACGGCCGGGAGGGCGGGAGGGCGGCGCGCCGAGCGCGCGACCCCCCGTGTCCGCCCGCACCCAGTCGCGCCTGCGGGCTGAGGACGACGCGGCGGCCGGTCGCTACCGTTCGGCCTTCGTGGCCTGTTCGGGCGGGGTTTAGCTTTAGTTTTAGAATCGTATCAACGAAACTGAGTTAATAAAAACCGAGGTAAGCAAAAACTATGGTGTCCTACGGTTTCGAACAGATTATCACGAGAATTGCGTATAGCATTATCTCTGGACAATAACAATAATGGTCTCTTCCACATTATTAAAGGGAATAATTTTCAACGGACAATACATGGTGCTGTCTTACGTGAAACCTGTGACCTTGAAAGACTTTGAGCCGTGGTAAAAATTGCTGTTCTGAAGAGCTCGCCGCAGCGCGTAGTGTGAAGCAGTCGCCCTCCGTTTCTGGCGGTGGCGCTGCTGTGTCTCCCTCTGGTGGGAAAGGGGAAAGGTTGCCTGCTCACGTGCATGTAAGGGGCGCTATGAGCTCGCCAATGGGTCAGTCTGGGTCAGTCTCTCGTCCCCAGTTTGCTAGTCTGTCTCTCGTCGGAATTTGTGGCGGAGTAAGAGAACTCAGCGAGTGGTCGCCCGGTTGGGGGCTGAGTTCCTGCATCTGAGTCTGCGCGTTAGGCCGCCAGTCTGCTCGAGTTGCTCAGGCAACGGTCATTGGCGGTTGGGTCGATCGGTTAGTCGGTCGCGCACTGGGACACGAGATGACTTGTCCGCCTCGAGCGTCGGCGCACGTGAGGTCGCCACGAGGGTCCAATGGGCCGCGCCGTATAGCGAAGGGTAGTGGCTTCGCGGCCGACACGAGAGCAGCAGGAGTGAAACCACGACGTCGGTCTGGCCGGTGCGAGCTGCGACGCCGTGAGGCGGGAGATCGGCGCGCATTCCTGCGTCTGTCGAAGCGGCTGGCAGCGGACGGTTCGGAAGAGCGATTTGGGGGTGCTGCGCCAGGTCTTCTCCAGAAACTGCAGTTTATTATAAGTGATTGGAGATATGTTGTTTCATTTACTTGTTAAATTGTACTGGTTTTCTTGGTGAGGTCACCAGCCGTTTTGCTTTGGGGTCGTCCCACCATTCTTCTCCGTTTGCCCAACTGCGGGAAGATGGTTGTTTACAAATTGGGTTCAGATTTTGCCTTGTGGAGTAGGGGCGGGGTAGAGCAACTTGCGGTTCGGGTTGTTCGGTAATCTCCCTATCGATCTGCCGTACGTTAATAGCTGCCTCTGTCATGTTTGTCGGATTCGGTGTGTTAACGAAGTTATTGCTTGGAGTGTGACGGCCTAATTCCTGAAATATATTTTTATCTTACCTATCATCTTGAGAGGCGGTATATGTGTAATGTAGAGCATGTTTTTATATTTTATGTACGACTGCATTTCATGGATTTTTATTTAAATGGTCATTTTGGTATATAAATTTGCCATGCTTCCGCCGTAAGAGTTTTTTTTAAAATCAAGTTGCACCTTCGGTGGCAAGTTAATTTATTTGATGTTAGTGCTTTGTACCATTTCCATCCCTCCTACGGGGTGCATAGTTTATGCGCTTGTGTGAGTTGTTAAAATTTTTAGTTTAAAGTAATCTGGTGCATTGCAGATTTGCACCAGTGTAATCTTTCAGAGGTTGTTGTGAGCGGTCGTAACTACGGCCGTGTCAAAAGGGAGTGGCAAGGTTCTCAGCCCGAAAGCTCATGCACTGAAAAATTTGTTTCTTTCTGCCTCTGAATAAATTGTAACTTGATATTTAGAGGGTGCTATGTGCTTATAATTTTAAATCTGTTTCTCAAAAAAGAAAAAAAAGCTTTTAGGAATAAAATTCCCATTTGGTAAAAGCAGTTTGATTTTGATTTAATCAGTTACCCCGTGGCAAGTACTTCCACGCTCACATAGTGTGATTAAATGTGTTAATGTTCTTGATGAATCGCTAGTAAATAAGGTAAATTCTTAAGAATATTATTGTTTGAAAGTAAATTCACGGTTCAGACTTAATTCGGTGTACATGCGCCACGCAAATCCAAGACATTAATTTATTTCGAAACGCGAATCAGCCGCCTAGCAACTGTTAATGTGCATCCAGAATGAGATTTTCACTCTGCAGCGGAGTGAGCATCTTTGGTGGCAACCGCTGAACAACGCAGCTAGCCGATCCAAACTTATTAACGAAAGAGCCTGTGTCAAATTAGTGCAAAGAGGGGACAGGATCAACAGATGTTGACTGCAATAATAGGTAGTCATGTGTGGCCTGGCTCTGACGTGTCTCGACGAGGTGAAGAATAGCGGCTGGGCACAGGGAAGGGACGCCACACTCGCGCTGGCTGTGGAGGTGCCGGCGGGCGGCGGTGGGGGGCGACTGAGCGACTGCTCGCAGACCTCCGTCTGGGGTCCGATCTGCGTGATTCATCACCTCTACAGTGATATCACGAGATGTACGTCGGGGGAACGCACGCTCTCGTGATTTAACAGTGCGCCAGTACCGTGGTACACAACGCCTGTCTTGCACCGTGTGCCACCGAAACACGGATATTTATAAAAACATCATTATCACCCCTGACGGTCCAAAATGGGTTATTGATACATCGATGCCGGCCAAAAAGTATCGGCTGCACATTGTAAATACACTGCCGGTTTTAGAGCTGCGTTTTGAAGTATTCAGAACAAGAATTGAAAGGAAAACGATGCACCTTCACGCTTGGCTATAACCACTTTCCTAACAATGTGGTAAGTGCACGTAAGGGGCACATTAAAAGGCGTCCGATGGGCCCGTCGTTCGGTTTCGTCACATATAGGATTTGTCCGGAACACTTCACGTCTAGTTGTCCGTTTTTTTTTTTCATTTCTGCCAACGCCACCGACCTAGCAGATCCAGTGTCAAAACTGCGTGGTCAGGTTAAACGTTGCAGTTTTTTTTGGTAGCGCCGAGCGCCGATTACGTCAGCATTTCCCCTCGCACGTGTCCGCCCATCGCAAAGACCAAACTTATCATTTAGATTTTTGTTCGCCTATTTCAGCAACTGTTTCTGAAGAATGCTAGTGGGAAGGAATCTCAAAAAGCAGTAAAACTCTTTCACACAATAAAAGTAAAATTAAGTTCTACAGTATCAACACAACACTTTCAAACATTTATCGAAAACTGCGAAAAAAATACAATAGAACAGACAATATCGGCCATTGCCATTTCGATATCAATATATGGAGTTGCCTCTGAAAAAATGTCGCATTTATGTATCGATAGTTTTTGAAAGAAATGTCAATATACCGATATTTAAGAGCAGCCCTACTCGACACACATGTGCCGGTGTGGCCTCTGAGTACGAACGACAAGTCGGGCAACGCACCAGCCTGCTACATGCCTCTGGGTTCTGGCACCCCAGTGCACACGTTCCGTAACACGTCACGTGACCACAACACTAGCAGGCCGCGTTCTGTCTCGGTTCTCACAGGGGAGCCTCCCCATCGCACCCCCTCAGATTTAGTTATAAGTTGGCACAGTGGATAGGCCTTGAAAAACTGCACACAGATCAATCGAGAAAACAGGAAGAAGTTGTGTGGAACTGTGAGAAAAATAAGCAAAATATACAAACTGAGTAGTCCATGAGCAAGATAGGCAACATCAAGGACAGTCAAAGCTCAGGAGCGCCGTGGTCCCGTGGTTAGTGTGAGCAGCAAGTCTTCCCTCGAGTGAAAAGTTTACTTTCTTCATTTTCGCAAAGTTATGATCTGTCCGTTCGTTCATTGACGTCTCTGTTCACTGTAACAAGTTTAGTGTCTGTGTTTTGCAACTCCACCGCAAAACCGTGCGATTAGTAGACGAAAGGACGTGCCTCTCCAATGGGAACCGAAAAATTTTGATCGCAGGGTCATAGGTCAACCGATTCCTCCACGAGAAAACACGTCTGATATATTCTACACGAGACTGGTGACGGCATGTGCGTCACATGACGGGAATATGCTGTCGACCCACCTAACTTGTACACTTTAGCGAATGGGTAAAAAGATTCTTCTACCTTGCCCGATTTAGGTTTTCTTGTGGATGTGATAATCACTCCCAAAAAACATAAGAGTTTGTCACATAAACTGCAACAAATGAATGCAACAGTTACACAGTCGCACAGTTTTCCCTGTGCTCTGTCAAAACATATGTTTTTAACGTTTTCAAAATGGTTCAAATGGCTCTGAGCACTATGGGACTCAACTGCTGTGGTCATAAGTCCCCTAGAACTTAGAACTACTTAAACCTAACTAACCTAAGGACAGCACACAACACCCAGCCATTTTTAACGTTTTCAAATTTTTCCGTGTGTAGACCGTCAAATCCTGCATACGTCCAAGCAAATCTGAACACGTCCTGGAATTTTGGAGAGCGACGTTGATTATAAGTGAGTGCCTGAACTTTGATAATTGTCTGACAATAAAAAATAAAACTTTTCACTCGAGGGAAGACTTGAACCAAGGATCTCTCATTCCACAGCTGCTCACGCTAACCACGGTATCACGGCGCTCCTGAGCTCACACTATCCTCGATGTTGCCTATCTTGCGCATGGACTACTCAGTTTGTATATTTTGCTTATTTTTTTGTGATGTCCTTAGGTTAGTTAGGTTTAAGTAGTTCTAAGTTCTAGGGGACTGATGACCATAGATGTTAAGTCCCATAGTGCTCAGAGCCATTTGAGCTTATTTTTTTCACAGTTCCACATAACGTCTTCCCTTTTCTCGATTGATCTGTGTTTAGTTTTTCAAGGCCTATCCACTGTGCCAACTTGTAACTAAATCTGAGGGGGGTGCGAAGGGGAGGTTCCCCTGTCAGTGTACGTCGTACCAATCACACTCCGCCGGCGCCTCCCAGAGCAGAAGACTGCCCCCCTGGCCTGGCGCTGCCTCCTTCCTGTCCTGCCCCCACCCAGCTAAAACAACTAGTTAGGCGTCATCATTTGTTGCAGGTCGTGGTTGACGTTTCACATCTGGCTGAACACTTGCTGTTTCCTTAAATAACGTAACTATCCGGCGAACGGTCCGGACACTCGGATGATGTCGTCCAGGATATCGAGCAGCATACATAGCAGACGCCCGTTGGGCATTTTGATCACAGTAGCCATACATCAACACGATATCGATCTTCTCTGAAATTGGGAAACGGTCCATTTTAACACGGGTAATGTATCACGAAGCAAATACCGTACGCACTGGCGGAATGTTAGGGGATACCACGTACTTATACGCTTGTGACTATTACAGTGCCATCCATCACAAAGCGAAAAAACTGGTCCAACTAAAACATTCATATTTCTTTACGTACTACACGAATATGTAATAAAAATCGGAATTCCTAGTTTAAAAAAACGCAGTTGATACCCTTTTTACCTATGGCAGCGCCATCTAGCGGGCCAACCATAGCGCCATCTGGTTTCCCCCTTCAAGCTCGACAAGTTTCGTTCTTTCTAGTTTTTTCGCTTGATGCTTATTTCGTGAGATATTCGGCCCAGTCACTATCAATGGACGACCCTGTATAAAAGGCAGTGTCCTGACTCACTGACTGACAGACTCTATTGGCTAGGCCATGAACACCTGTGGCAAGCTAACATACATCCATAAGCGATAGCATCGGCAAGCCTCTGCATAACTTCAGCGTTGACTGGATATGCCAGCTGCTATTAAAGCCGACCGACAGGCAACAGCAGGGAAACCGACGAGCTCCCACACTGAGGCACAGGCAACCCTCCAACACTACCCTACACTGTGAATCCGACACGTGACCCAATAAACACTAAACGACGAGGAAGCTGTCACTGACGCTGACCGAGAAACCAACACGCAGCCGCCGCACGACGGCAGAGGTGTGGGCGCGGCCGCGTGCTGCGCGCTGCGCGCCGCCGACACAGGCTGCAGCGGCTCTTTCGCGGTACCAAAGCGTTCGAGTTCTGTCACCGTAAAGACGGAAGACCCGCGATTCGGAATGTCAGAACTGTGCAGTAAGTAGCGGCAGGAACACCACCACAAAATCACGCAGCACTAACACACCAAACCGTCGACTCTCGGAGAGAGATTTTAACCGTGTTCAACCCAGTGGTGAAGTATCAGACTATTTTTCTCCGAATCGTACAGTTTGGGGGAAAAGCAGTGAGAATAATTACCTCTGGAAACCTTTTATCAGACAAACCCTGTTACAACAATAAAATGTTTCGCTTAATAAAACGGCCGCCAGCCCAAATCGGGCACAGTGTCTACACAAAAGGATGAAGTCAATTTTCGACACTGAATAAATAACTACTTTCACTTACTACGGTCACTTGGCAGTAAGTACTATTAATCCCACTTTCTGCTACTTATGGAATTTATCACTATGCTTCAGTAATTATTTAAAGAAGACACACATATGTTTCAACAAGGATACAAAAAAAAATATTAAACTTATAGCTATCATTCATATGACCAAAACTATTATCTAACATGACTAAATTTCATTTCTTTAGGACTGTTACTTGTTAACGTTTTACTAATACCAATATTTGTCTGGCTTTCTTTGACATGGAGAAGCAACACGAACAATTACTGTCAAGACTGCTGCAGTTAAACAATTATGTTACGTTACTTTCAGAAATACTATCGAAAACCTATCCTCATGGTCACGTAAAGCGGTGGCCCTTAAACTGATACGTGTATTTAATAATGATTTAAAGAATTTACTACCAAAACAGTACTTTTGCCAGTAATTTACTATTATTCGAGCTTCAATAAACAACAGGATACTCGGAATAAATTCGTTTAGCTAAGGACCCTACAGAGATAAATGACGTAGGAAAATCACGGTTAAACACAAAGGTACATTTAACACTTATATTCCGCTGATTGAAGATGGACGGTTCATACTGTGATACACTTCTAAATAAAGTACTTTGCCTGTTACTGATGTCGAAGGTGGCGTGAGGCGGTGCTGCGTAGTAACACTGCGCAGGTACGGCTCTCGATGTACACAGCTCTGTCTTCCTCTCGGTGGCGACGATAAAATTGCAAATTTCTGAGCTACTAATTTATTGCCGTACTGCGCCAATCGTGTAGAACACGTCCGAGGCCAAAAACCCAGTCTTGCAGGTAAATTCGGGGCCTCTGGTGCTTGACCAACGGGAAGCGCGTTCACCACTTGCAGGGCAGCTACCGACTGTCTGAGCCACTTGCGCGTCAAAATCTCACTCGCGCCACACCACCTTTTCCATTCCATCACAGAACGGAGTTCCGTTCTACCTATGACCCCTACACCTTTCCAATTTACACTTCTGCTTACAAAAAACCTAAGTATGAACCATCTACAATTGCATGACAGCATATACATGCAAAATTGACATAATTAATTACAGTTGTACTTGAAATATTACGCAATTATTTGCAAAATATGTTTTACTACATTTATTCCACCTACGTCAAAGAGGTTATTTTGAACAGATAAACTACACTTAACAAAAGCTTACTCTCGTTATAGCATTTGCTTAATTTTTTAAAATTATTATGGAACAACAATTTTTAAAATATACAGAGTAATGGCAGTATTATATTTAGAATAGCATCACAAGCCCACGCTTGCCTGACCCGTCGCAGGCGGCAACTGCTCTCACTGCCGCACGGCACAGGCTCACCTCCCTTGGCTCTTGCCCCGGCACTTTCCCCCCCTCTGGCCGTCAAACCGCTACCCTTCGTTCAACTTTCCACCTAACCTATCTCCAGACGAGCGCGTTTTAATGGTTAATCGTAACCAGATGCACGCAAACATCGCAGTACCCACATCCTGCGAGGCCTGACGTGAGTGAAAACTAACCAGTATGCAGAGACAGCAGGAGAGGTTTTATGTTGGCCACCCTGCCGTTGTGGGCTGGGGGAGGGGGGGAGGGGGGGGGTGCTCCACCTCTGTTACAAAGACTAGCTGACTGATAAACTCATCATCGCCTAGCCCAAACCGCTATGGATGGAAATTTGAAAGTTGGAGAAGGTGTCGATCTTATACTGTACGAGTGGTTTATGAAGGGACTTTTCCAAATCCGACCCTTCGGAGATGAAGGGTTTTTTATCTTAATTTCACTACAAGGGCAATTTTGTACCTAGATCTACGAAAATTGATAGCTGGTGTCTCAGTCAGAAAATGAAAAATACGTGTGTCAGCATTTTTGGAAATACAACCACTAAGGGGGTAAAATAGTGGATGAAAGCTTTCTTGAAAAGGAATAATTACCAGAGAATTACTGCCAGACTTTTACGGCTACATCTCTGACAACAGGTATTTCACCTCTCGGTTACAAATAAAAGAAAAAAAACTTATTTCTGGGTTTCTGGAAATTTAACCACTATGGTAGTGCAATAGCGGATGGAAAGAAATATTTCTTAGGCGGTGAAAGGTGCAATGGAAATGTCTCTACAAGAACGCAAAAGATGTGATAACAAAAACTTCGGATTCCAGATAGCAAATGTGTCTCTCCCTCTCTTTTTTTTTTAATGAACATACCGCCATTTGAATGTATTGTTATTTATTTAATTACGATCTACGTTTCGCACTTTTATGCCATTTTCAAGTGATTTAGTTTATGTCAGTAACATATATCGCAGGACATGAAGCTCAAAAATGGCCATCAATTAAGAAAACACTGGTCCGCAGAAATGCCAGCTGTAAAAATCACCATCTGGCGTTTCGAGGGGAGCCAACGCCAACGTTTTTCTAAGTTTACGACCAATTTTGAGCTTCATGCTCTGCAGTATGTGTTAATGACAGAAACTCAGTCACTTGAAAATGCATAAAACGGCGAAACATGGATCCTAATTAAACAAACAACAATACAGCCAAATGGCGGTGTGTTCATTAATTGCTGTATCACTGTTGCTCAGTAACATCAAAAACGGTTTAGCTACCGAATCGCTTTTCTGTCAGATGTACGTTCGGAAAGGGCCATCCTCAATTAGTGTGAAACGCTTACAAGGTGTTGCAGTTTACGAACAACACAATGCTTCTATTAAATAAAAACAAAAAACATCTGTTCAGGCCATACAGTCTACGCGAACGAAGCAGCGGGCACTAACCTGGTCCGGCCGGGGTGGCCGAGCGGTTCTAGGCGCTGCAGTCTGGAACCGCGCGACTGCTACGGTCGCAGTTTCGACTCCTACCTCGGGCATGGATGTGCGTGACGTCCTTAGGTTACTTAGGTTTAAGTAGTTCTAAGTTGCAGGGGACTGATGACCTCAGATGTTAAGTCCCATAGTGCTCAGAGCCATTTCAACCATTTTTATTACTGTTACTGTATATTAATAAAAGACAATAATGTTAAGCTACAGTAACAATGTAGATTGATTAAACTACTAATATCAGTGTTAAATATTCTAAGTACACCAATGGCCACTAAAATTGCTACACCAAGAAGAAATGCAGATGATAAACGGGGATTAATTGGACAAATATATGATACTAGAACTGACGTGTGATTACAGTTTCACGAAATTTCGATGCATAGATCCTGAGAAATCAGTACTCAGAACAATCACCTCTGGCCGTATTAACGGCCTTCATACGCCTGGGCATTGTGTCAAACAGAGCTCGGATGGCGTGTTCAGGTACAGCTGCCCATGCAGCTTCAACACGATACCACAGTTCATCAAGAGTAGTGATGACGTATTGTGACGAGCCAGTTGCTCGGGTACCATTGACCAAACCTTTTCAATGGGTGAGAGATCTGGAGAATTTGCTGGCCAGGGCAACAGTCGAGCATTTTCTGTATCCAGAAAGGCCGGTACAGGACCTGCAACATGCGGTCGTGCAGTATCCTGCTGAAATGTAGGGTTTCGCCGGGATGGAATGAAGGGTAGAGCCACGGGTCGTAACACATCTGAAATGTAACGGCCACTGTTCAAAGTGCCGTCAGTGCGAACAAGAGGTGACCGAGACGTGTAATCAATGGCAACCCATACCGTCACGCCGGGTGATACGCCAGTATGGCGATAACGGATACACGCTTCCAATGTGCGTTCACCGCGATGTCACCAAACACGGATGCGACCGTCATGATACTATAAACAGAACCTGGATTCAACCGAAAATATGACGTTTTGCCATTCTTGCACCCAGGTTCGTCGTTGAGTACACCATCGCAGGCATTCCTGTCCGTGATGCAGCGTCAAGGGTAACCGCAGCCACGGTCTCCGAGCTGATAGTCCGTGCTGCTGCAAACGTCGTCGAACTGTTCGTGCAGATGGTTGTTGTCTTGCAAACGTCCCCATCTGTTGACTCAGGGATCGAGACGTGGCTGCACGATCCGTTACAGCCATGCGGATAAGATGCCTGTCATCTCAACTGCTAGGGATACGAGGTCGTCGGGATCCAGCACGGCGTTCCGTATTACCCTCCCGAACCCACCGATTCCATATTCTTCTAACAGTCATTGGATCTCGACCAACGCGAGCAGCAATGTCGCGATACGATAAACTGCAATCGCGACAAGCTACAATCCGACCGTTATCAAAGTCGGAAACGTGATGGTGCGCATTTGTCCTCTTTACACGAGGCATCACAACGACGTTTCACCAGGCAACGTCGGTCAAGTGCTGTTTGTGTATGAGAAATCGGTTGGAAACTTTCCTAGTGTCAGCAGGTTGTAGGTGTCGCCACCGGCGCCAACCTTGTGTGAATGCTCTGAAAAGCTAATCATTTGCATATCACAGCATCTTCTTCCTGTCGGCTAAATTTCCCGTCTGTAGCACGTCATCTTCGTGGTGTAGCGATTGTAATGGCCAGTAGTGTATGTAAAAAAACTAGACTGCGTTTACTGCACCCCACACAGCAGTAACGTCAGAAATGCAGGTCACGCCACTGCCGGTTAAGTGGGAAGAGGGGGCAGGTCTCGTGTCGACGACCCTGCCAGATCGCCGGCTGGCCCCATGTGGAGAGGAGTTAAGCCGTACTGCCCCCCCCCCCCCCCCCCCCCGCTGAGTCGCAGCAGTGCCGCTGACACGGCCCACGGCCCCACAGCACAGGTGCCCACACACACCCGCCCGCCGCCTAATGAGCCCTTCCGCCCCGGGCCCTTGGCCGGCCCTTTGGACTCGCTCGCCGCGTTATTGATCATCCGAGAGCCCGGCACGCGGGGGCGAGGCACGCATCACGCACGCACTACGCACCCCGCACGCTCCTGCCACGCCCTCTACCGACCCAGTGTACAGCATATTATACACGTTCGGTGTCCAGACGTGTCCACACCCAGGGACACTATATCGAACCGTCGGTGCGTTACTGATAGGCAGAATCGTTAACTACAGTTGTAACACTACCGCACGCTACATCTACATCTACATTGATACTCCGCAAGCCCCCCAACGGTGTGTGGCGGAGGGCACTTTACGTGCCATTGTCATTACCTCCCTTTCCTGTTTCAATCGCGTATGGTTCGCGGGAAGAACGACTGCCGGAAAGCCTCCGTGTGCGGTCGAATCTCTCTGATTTTACATGCGTCATCTCCTCGGGAGGCGTAAGTAGGGGCAAGCAATATATTCGATACCTCATCCAGAAACGCACCCTCTCGAAACCTGGGCAGCAAGCTACACCGCGATGCAGAGCGCCTCTCTAGCAGAGTCTGCCACTCGAGTTTGCTAAACATCTCCGTAACGCTATCACGCTTACCAAATAACCCTGTGGCGAAACGCGCCGCTCTTCTTTGGATCTTCTCTATCTCCTCTGTCAACCGACGTGGTACGGATCCCACACTGATGAGAAATACTCAAGTATAGGTCGAACGAGTGTTTAGTAAGCCACCTCCTTTGTTGATGGACTACATTTTCTAAGGACTTCAAATGGCTCTGAGCGCTAAGGTCATGAGTCCCCTAGAACTTAGAACTACGTAAACCTAACTAACCTAAAAACATCACACACATCCATGCCCAAGGCAGGATTCGAACCTGCGACCGTAGCGGTCGCGCGGTTCCAGACTGTAATGCCGGTTTCTAAGGACTCTCCCCATGAATCTCAACCTGGCACCCGCCTTACCAACAATTAATTTTATATGGTCATTACACTTCAAATCGTTTCGTACGCACACTCCCAGATATTTTACAGAAGTAACTGCTACCAGTGTTTGTCGGTATCATATAATCATACAATAAAGGATCCTCCTTTCTATGAATTCGCACTACATTACATTTGTCTATGTTAAGGGTCAGTTGCCACTCCCTGCACCAAGTGCCTATCGGCTGCAGATCTTCCTGCATTTCGCTGCAATTTTCTAATGCTGCAACTTCCCTATATACTACAGCATCATCCGCGAAAAGCCGCACAGAACTTCCGACACTATCTACTAGGTCATTTATATATATTGTGAAAGCAGTGGTCCCATAACACTCCCCTGTGGCACGCCAGAGCTTACTTTAACGCCTGTAGTCGTCTCTCCATTGAGAGCAACATGCTGTGTTCTGTACGCTAAAAACTCTTCAATCCAGCCACACAGCTGGTCTGATATTCCGTAGGCTCTTACTTTGTTTATCAGGCGACAGTGCGGAACTGTATCGAACGCCTTCCGGAAGTCAAGGAAAATGCCGTCTACCTGGGAGCCGTACATATCCTAGCTAAGCGTAAGCTTTGGTCAGTTACAGTCGTACCCACGTCGCTCGTGTGTCAGATGTGTTGCGTACCTATCGGACGTTACCTCATAACGATCGCTTTCATTCTTACTAGATTTCCCGGAAGCAGTGAACCGTCTAAAAACTGAGTGAGGAGATATAAATGGCCGCATAACCTATGGGACTTTTTTTTTCTACATAGGTATGATCCCGTCTGTTACACTGTCAATGTTCCAGATTTTACTCGAAAATTGGTAAATTGCAACGTCAAACATGGGGATACTGCAGTAAAAATGAAGAAAATAATACAGAATCATCATTTAGGTCTAGAAAACGCAATTTCCTTAACAAAGAGGTAAAATTAAGAAAAAAAAGAAACGGAAAACAAAAATATATTAAACATTATTCCAATATCTCGGCGAACTTGCATAAAACATGTTTCTGTTAATCATGAACAACTTTCGCATTTATCAGTAATGACAGGAAACATTTGCCTTTGACAATGACGACCTTCTGTTGAGTACAAAATAACAACAATAATTATATATTTTTTATGTTTGTGCATGGAAACTGTACTCGGATATAAATTAATTGCTTTGGTTGCCGAAGAACGCAGAGATTACACGATCGTCTAATTTTTATTACTTATAAAATGTAATTTACATTCTGCAAGGATATAAAATACGGAACGTATTAACACTGAACGACGCGCACTTCTGATTATGTGCAAAACAAACAGAAGCTGTCGGCTGCGAGTTTCTCTTCATTTATGTTTCTCTCCCTGCCAATGCTATCAATACTATCGGTGGTCCTACCATTTACTACGTCACTGATGTAGCGCACCAAGACAAGTTTCGGTAGCGCGGAACTCTAATCGTAAGAAAAGGGTCGTACTGATAAAAGTACAGAAAAAAAGTATCGATGAAACTTTTATTGAGTGCGAATGTAGAGCACTGCCCCTGCCATGAATAAAGGTCGTCAGAAATGACAAGAGACAGTCGCCTTGTGTGTTGACACAAATTTATTTTATTGCCTTTCAGCACAACGCCAAGTCCTGCGCTTTCAGGATCAATGAAGCAGTTTCCAGTTTTTTTTTTTTACTTTACTGTTATTTTAAACCTGTACAACAGGCAGGCTGTCAGCAGCACACTACGCTGCTCTTCAGCCATAGAATATACAAGGAGCAAAAACAGTGAGAAGACACATAAGCGACAGAACGGTGGGCAATAAAACAGGAGACACATAGAGACAAACACGGAGCCGTTCACACTCGTCTATAATCCACACTGCTAACTGAGGAGACGACACACAAACACTGAAGATGACGATGGCACTGGTGAACGATGGAGTGTGACGGTGAACACTGAGCACTAAACACGACGGCACACACGAAACACTGATGGCGGTGATCTCGGGCGCGCGAATGTCCACTTAGCGTGTGCGAGTCCGGGGACCTGCCAAGAGGGGAACAGGGGTGAGGTGGGGGAGAGGGGAGAAAAAGGATGCCAATGGCCGAGGAGATGGGGGCAGGAGGAGAGGGACAGGGGAGGGGAAGCCCGGCGGAGGAGAGGGGAGAAAAGGAGGAGGGAGGGAAAAGGGAGAGAAGGGAGGGAGGGTGTCCAGAGGAGCAAGCACAGGAGGAGGGCGGGAGGATCAAAGTTGGTAGGAGGGGTAGATGGAGGGGAGGAGGGCATCATCAGGGAGGGGGAGCTGGCGGAAGCCACCTTGGGAGAGGGTAAGGAGGGTGGAGAGATGGAGACCGGGTGGGACGTGGGAATACAGTCGCGGCAGCGGGCGGGGGTGGGAGAGGATCGGGGAGACGAGCGGGTGAGGAGGATCGAGTTTACGGGAGGTGTACAAGATCTGTATCCTTTCAAGGAAAAGGAGGAGGTGGGGGAAGGTGATGAGATCATACAGGATCCGCGTGGGGGAGGGGAGACGGATGAGATAGGCGAGGCGGAGAGCATGGCGTTCAAGGATTTGGAGGGATTTATAAAAGGTAGGGGGGGGGGGGCGGAGATCCAGGCTGCATGGGCGTAACAAAGGATAGGGCGGATGAGGGATTTATAGGTGTGGAGGATTGTGGAGGGGTCCAGACCCCACGTACGGCCGGAGAGGAGCTCGAGGAGACGTGCCTTGGCTTGGATTGTCCGGAGGTGGGGAGTCCAGGAGAGGCGACGGTCGAGGGTGACGCCAAGGTACTTAAGGGTGGGAGTGAGGGCGATAGGACGGCCAAAGACGGTGAGATCAGTTTCCAGTTTCCACCATTGCTTTATTTGTGATTCACAAACCATATTGATTGGTTTGCGAACATTTTACAGGATGTATTCTGTGCAGACCGAGCGACCTCGTTAATGCTTCAGGTTTAGATGTCGAAGGTGTCTAGCTAACTACTATAGAGAGTGATCCATTGATCGTGACCGGGCCAAATATCTCACGAAATAAGCGTCAAACGAAAAAACTACAAAGAACGAAACTTGTCTAGCTTGAAGGGGGAAAACAGGTGGCGCTATGGTTGGCCTGCTAGATAGCGCTGCCATAGATCAAACAGATATCAACTGCGTTTTTTTTTTAAATAGGAGCCCCCATTTTTTATTACATATTCGTGTAGTATGTAAAGAAATATGAATGTTTTAGTCGGTCCACTTTTTTCGATTTGTGATAGATGGCGCTGTAATAGTCACAAACATGTGGCTCACTATTTTAGACAAACAGTTGATAACAGATAGGTTTTTTAAGTTAAAATAGAGAACGTAGGTAAGTTTGATGATATTATATCGGTTGTTCGAATGTGATACATGTACCTTTGTGAACTTATCATTTCTGAGAACGCATGCTGTTACAGCGTGATTACCTGTAAATACCACATTAATGCAATGAATGCTCAAAATGATGTCCCTCAACCTCAATGCATTTGGCAATACATGTAACGACATTCCTCTCAACAGCGAGTAGTTCGCCTTCTGCAATATTCGCACGTGCATTGGCAATGCGCTGACGCATGTTGTCAGACGTTGTGGGTGGATCACGATAGCAAATATCCTTCAACTTTCCCCACAGAAAGAAATCCGGGGACGTCAGATACGGTGAACGTGCGGGCGATGGTATGGTGCTCCGACGATGACATTTGCTACTCAATACCGCTTCAACCGCACGCGAGCTATGTGCCGGACATCCGTCATGTTGGAAGTACATCGCCATTCTGTCATGCTGTGAAACATCTTGTAGTAACATCGGTAGAACATTACGCAGGAAATCAGCATACAGTGCACCATTTAGATTGCCATCGATAAAATGGGGGCCAATGATCCTTCGTCCTATAATGCCGAACCACACATTAACCCGCGAAGGTCACTGATGTTCCACTTGTCGCAGCCATCGTGGATTTTCCGTTGCCCAATAGAATAGTGCATATTATGCCGGTTTACGATACCACTGTTGGTGAATGACGCTTCGTCGCTAAATAGAACGCGTGCAGAACATCTATCACCGTCCCGTAATTTCTCTTGTGACGAGTGGCAGAACTCTACACGGCGTTCAAAATCTTCACCATGCAATTCCTGGTCCATAGAAATATGGTACGGGTGCAATCGATGTTGATGTAGCATTCTCAACACTGACGTTTTTGAGATTCCCGATTCTCGCGCAATTTGTCTGCTACTGATGTGCGGATTAGCCGCGACAGCAGCTAAAACACCCACTTGGATATTATCATTTGTTGCAGGTCGTGGTTGACCTTTCACATGTGGCTGAACACTTCCTGTTTCCTTAAATATCGTAACTATCCGGCGAACGGTCCGGACACTCGGATGATGTCGTCCAGGATACCGAGCAGCATACATAGCACACGCACGTTGGGCATTTTGATCACAGTAGCCATACATCAACACGATATCGACCTTTCCCGCAATTGGTAAACGGTCCATTTTAACACGGGTGATGTATCACGAAGCAAATACCGTACGCACTGGCGGAGTGTTACCACGTACTTATACGCTTGTGACTATTACAGCGCCATCTATCACAAAGCGAAAAAAAGTGGTCCAAGTAAAACATTTATATTTCTTTACGTACTACACGAATATGTAATAAAAATGGGGGTTCCTATTTAAAGAAACGGAGTTGATATCCGTTTGACCTATGGCAGCGCCATCTAGCGCGCCAACCATAGCGCCATCTGGTTTCCCCCCCTCCAACCTAGGCGAGTTTCGTTCTTTGTAGTTTTTTAGTTTGACGCTTATTTCGTGAGATATTTGTCCCGGTCACTACCAATGGACCACCCTGTGGAGGCGTTGGCGATCGCAACGCCGTATTCGGCCTGTTTGTATTTGAATACGCATGCGTGTGCCAGTTTGTCTGGTGCTTCAGTGTACGATGCAATATTCCTTGGGGAATATCGTACTTATCCGCCGACACCGGGCAAGCGACTCTCCGGTAGAATGTCTGCCCTGTACGGGAGTGCACACACAGTGGATGTACGAGTACAGGTGGTGCGCGCACGGCTGGTGACGTACGCGAGTCTGGGTCCGCTCGGGTGGCCCACTGGTGAGGCGGCCGGTCGCGAGAAGCGGCAAACCCCGGTTCGTGTCACGGGCCGGCACAAATGTTTGTTGTCGTAATTGCGTTATACAGCTGACAGTTGTCGATTTTAGCAACTGCGAATACATTTCACGTATTTCGCAAAAGGTCGAGACTGAAGCGTGAGATCCTCTCGAAGGCAAGCTGCGTTTAAAGTAATGCTGGGGGTGTGGCGTTTGTGCCCCCGAGCCGTCTGCCGTGCGGAGTGCAGCCGTCCAACTGCACGGTGCGAAGTGCGCCCTGCGCTCGACGCCCACTCGAGCTGCGACGTCGCCACGCGGACGCCGTGTCGAGTCGCCAGCACTGTGTGTACGGCGCTTTCCGGCGTGAACGTCGAGCGGGCCGGACGGCACGTGCTGTCGAAGCGTGCACGCGGTGTGACACGTGCGACCGCAGCGCAGTTGTCGGCCGTGTCTGGCTCCCGTATCGCACAGTTTGTTTCCACAACGGACGCCCGTAACATCCCTAGGTTAGCTGTATTAAAACGCACATATCCTCCCTTGACCATATGCCGGTCATGTTCTTCTGTATGTACGAGAGTCGTTCAATATGTAATGCCCCACTTTTTTTTTCCTCAGAACATATTTATTGTTGAGAATCAGAATTTGGTGACAATAAACATCAACGTGTCTGGGTCTTGTCCCATTTTTCTTCGTAGACTCCATCAAGTTCTACGGCCGTACGCCAGCGTCGCTGCTGGTAAAAGATCTTGTCCTGTAGACGCAGCCATGTTTTCCCTGGACAACTGACACTCTCCGTCATACAATCCGTCCTGACTGCAGAAATGTTTATCCACATTACCGGTTTGCGTTCCTCCAGAACCATCTTCAGATCTGCAATTTCGACTACAGGAGTAACCCGTCCACACACAGCAACCTTCACACGCTGCGTCACATGTGAAGGTTGCTGTCTGTTGACAGGTTACTCCTGTAGCCGAAATTGCAGATCTGAAGATGGTTCTGGAGGAACGCAAACCGGTAATGTGGATAAACATTTCTGCAATGATGACGCAATATAAGTAATATTGTATAACCAGTGATTGCGGTATCCCTTCAGACATTATGTCTGTTTCTGAAAACCCTCCGTCATCTTCAAAGTGTGTTCTCCGCAGAAAATCTTTAAGCGGCCCAGAGAGATGCAAGTCCGAGGGTGCCAGGTCTGTAGGGTGGATGAGGCAATCGTGTCCGACCCAATTTGGCGATGTGTTCCCGACCATTGCAGACGCACTTCCAATGCTAATCGACAGCTGTAGAGCCAGCTGTGGAGTCGTGATGCGCCGGTCGGCACGGACAACGGCAGCCGCACGGCTCGGCACGCCTGGGGCAGTGGCTGCGGCAGGGCGGCCAGAGCGCGGCTGGCCGTGCGGCTCTGCTTCTGCAACTTCTTTGAGGCTGTGACTTTCTCTACCCGTCACCCGACTGTACTCCTACCAACTGCAGCATCACCGTACACTGCAAACAGACGTTTACGGATGTCCACCGCGGTTTCTTTTTCTGCACACGAGAATTTAATAACAGCACGCTGGTTGTAAAGTGAGTCGTATGTAGACGCCAGTTTCACGCTGTACTACGGCTCTGCCATCTGCCAGAACGGTTCGGAACTTCACCGGCGCACACAACAAACGTCAAACGTTAAGCACCAACAAGGACGTTTGTCTATGTATGTTAATGGCTTTTTCTTTTTAAAAAATGTGGGGCATTACTTATTGAACAAGTCTCGTAGTATACACGAACAAACAGTATTTATGATCATCTTATAAGGCAAAAAAGAAGCCAACATGCCGATCCGATAAGGATATCTGCTTATGAAAGTCCCACAACAGATACTCCGATACAGTTAAATTCTTCATCTGTCTGGCCATATTGTTCGTAGCTCAATTTCAATTCCTGAGGATATTTTCGTTCTGTCCTTGCAGGTACAAGAAAATACGTGAGTTCTTTCACCAGACGAGTTTCGCTTTATTGAGGCCGTAATTTTTCCCGAGGGCTTGCAGCTTTACTGTATGATTAAATAATGTTGGCGTCCTCTTGGGTAAAATATTCCGGAGGTAAAATAGTCCCCCATTCGGATCTCCGGGCGGGGACTACTCAAGAAGATGTCGTTATCAGGAGAAAGAAAACTGGCATTCTACGGATCGGAGCGTGGAATGTCAGCTCCCTTAATCTGGCAGGTAGGTTAGAAAATTTAAAAAGGGAAATGGATAAGTTAAAGTTAGATATAGTGAGAATTAGTGAAGTTCGGTGGCAGGAGGCACAAGACTTCTGGTCAGGTGAATACAGGGTTATAAATACAAAATGAAATAGGGGTAATGCAGGAGTAGCTTTAATAATGAATAAAAAAATACGAATGCAGATAAGCTACTACAAACAGCATAGTGAACGCATAATTGTGGCCAAGATAGACACGAACCCCACACCTACTACAGTAGTACAAGTTTATATGCTCTGCAGATGATGAAGAAATTGAAGAAATGTATGATGAAATAAAAGAAATTATTCAGATAGTGAAGGGTGACGAAAATTCAATAGTCATGGGTGACTGGAATTCGGTAGTAGGAAAAGGGAGAGAAGGAAACGTAGTAGGTGAACATGGACTGGGGCTAAGAAATAAAAGAGGCAGCCGCCTGGTAGAATTTTGCACAGAGCACAACTTAATCATAGCTAACACTTGGTTGAAGAATCATGAAGGAAGGTTGTATACATGGAAGAACCCTGCAGATACTAAAAGGTTTCAGATACATTATATAATGGTAAGACAGAGATTTAGGAACCAGGTTTTAAATTGTAAGACATTTCCAGGGGCAGATGTATACTCTGATCACAATCTATTGGTTATGAACTGTAGATTAAAACTGAAGAAACTGCAAAAAGGTGGGAATTTAAGGAGATGGGACCTGGATAAACTGAAAGAACCGGAGGTTGTACAGAGTTTCAGGGAGAGCATAAGGGAACAATTGACAGGAATGTGGGAAAGAAATACAGTAGAAGAAGAAAGGGTAGCTTTGAGGAATGAAATAGTGAAGACAGCAGAGGATCAAATAGGTAAAAGGACGAGAGCTAGTAGAAATTCTTGGGTAACAGAAGAGATACTGAATTTAATTAATGAAAGGACAAAATATAAAAATGCAGTAAATGAAGCAGGCAAAAAGGAATACAAACGTCTCAAAAATGAGATCGACAGGAAGTGCAAATGGCTAAGCAGGGATGTATAGAGGACAAATGTAAGGATGTAGAGACTTATCTTACGAGGTGTAAGATAGATACTGCCTAAAGGAAAATTAAAGAGATCTTTGGAGAAAAGAGAACCACTTGCATGAACATGCAGATGGAAACTCAGTTCTAAGTAAAGAAGGGAAAGCAGAAAGGTGGAAGGAGTATATAGAGGGGCTATACAGGGGCGATGTTCTTGAGGACAATATTATGGAAATGGAAGAGGAGGTAGATGAAGATGAAGATGAAATGGGAGATATGACACTGCGTGAAGAGTTTGACAGAGCACTGAAAGACCTGAGTCGAAACAAGGCCCCGGGAGTAGAACTACTGACAGCCTTGGGAGAGCCAGGCCTAACAAAACTCTAGCATCTGCTGAGCAAGATGTATGAGACAGGTGAAATTCCCTCAGACTTCAAGAAGAATATAATAATTCCAATCCCAAAGAAAGCAGGTGTTGACAGATGTGAAATTACCGAACTATCAGTATAATAAATCACAGCTGCAAAATAATAACGCGAATTCTTTACAGACGAATGGAAAAACTAGTTGAAGCTGACCTTGGGGATGATCAGTTTGGATTCCGTAGAAATGTTGGAACACGTGAGGCAATACTGACCCTACGACTTATCTTAGAAAAAAGATTAAGGAAAGGCAAACCTACGTTTCTAGCATTTGTAGACTCAGAGAAAGCTTTTGACAATGTTGACTGGAATACTCTCTTTCAAATTCTGAAGGTGGCAGGGGCAAAATATAGGGAGCGAAAGGCTATTTACAATTTGTACACAAACCAGATGGCAGTTATAAGAGTCGAGGGGAATGAAAGAGAAGCAGTGGTTGGGAAGGGAGTGAGACAGGATTGTAGCCTCTCCCCGATGTTATTCAATCTGTATATTGAGCAAGCAGTAAAGGAAACAAAAGAAAAATTTGGAGTAGGCATTAAAATCCATGGAGAAGAAATAAAAAATTTGAGGTTTGCCGATGACATTGTAATTCTGTCAGAGACAGCAAAGGACTTGAAAGAGCAGTTGAACGGAATGGACAGTGTCTTGAAAGGAGGATATAAGATGAACATCAACAAAAGCAAAACGAGGATAATGGAATGTAGTCGAATTAAGTCAGGTGATGCTGAGGGAATGAGTAGTAAAGGAGTTTTGCTATTTGGGGAGCAAAATAACTAATGATGGTCGAAGTAGAGAGGATATAAAATGTAGACTGGTAATGGCAAGGAAAGCGTTTCTGAAGAAGAGAAATTTGTTAACATCGAGTATAGATTTAAGTGTCAGGAAGTCGTTTCTGAAAGTATTTGTACGAAGTGTAGCCATGTATGGAAGTGAAACATGGACGATAAATAGTTTAGACAAGAAGAGAATAGAAGCTTTCGAAATGTGGTGCTACAGAAGAATGCTGAAGATTAGATGCGTAGATCACATAACTAATGAGAAGGTGTTGAATAGAATTGGGGGGCATGACTTTGGAGTGTTGTGGCACAACTTGACTAGAAGAAGGGATCGGTTGGTAGGACATGTTCTGAGGCATCAAGGGATCACAAATTTAGCATTGGAGGGCAGCGTGGAGGGTAAAAATCGTAGAGGGAGACCAAGAGATGAATACATTAAGCAGTTTCAGAAGGATGTAGGTTGCAGTAGGTACTGGGAGATGAAGAAGCTTGCACAGGATAAGTAGCGTGGAGAGCTGCATCAAACCAGTCTCAGGACTGAAGACCACAACAACAACAGACGTAAAGCATCATCAGTGGTGGTGATTTCCGCTTGGTTTCTAGCCTCAATCGGCAAGTGCCGTCCGGTAGTATATCATTGGAGTGTTTCTTCTTTACACTCAGAAGTACAAAAATAAACAGAAAACAGTGGCGTGCGGAAGAGTGTGCTGTGTAAAACGTGAGAAACGCATAGTTCTGCAGTGCAGCTAAAGGTCAGACTTCAAACATCAGTGTCTAACGAAGAATAACTCGAAAAAAAAAGAATGGCTCTGAGCACTATGGGACTTAACTTCTGAGGTCATCAGTCCCCTAGAACTCAGAACTACTTAAACCTAACTAACCTGAGGACATCACACACATCCATGCCCGAGGCAGGATTCGAACCTGTGACCGTAGCGATCGCGCGGTTCCAGACTGTAGCGCTTAGAACCGCTCGGCCACCCCGGCCGGCAATAAAAACTCCAAAGATGTGCTACCTGACGGCGTTTGCCGATTTACGCTAGAAACCAAGCGGATATCCAGCCCTGATGATGCTCTACGTAAATAAAGCGAAAAGCGTCCGGTGAAATACTCACGCATTTCCTTGTAGGTGCAAAGACAGAACGAAAAAACCCTCAGGAAGTGCGATGCAAATTTACAATAATTCTCCACACAAGATAAAAATTATTTCATCAATCTTACTTTTTTTATCAAAAGCCTAAGGGCAGGAAGTGAAACATGGACAATAAATAGTTTGGACAAGAAGAGAATAGAAGCTTTCGAAATGTGGTGCTACAGAAGAATGTTGAAGATTAGATGGGTAGATCACATAACTAATGAGGAGGTATTGAATAGAATTGGGGAGAAGAGAAGTTTGTGGCACTACTTGACTAGAAGAAGGGATCGGTTGGTAGGACATGTCCTGAGGCATCAAGGGATCACCAGTTTAGTATTGGAGAGCAGCGTGGAGGTTAAAAATCGTAGAGGGAGAGCAAGAGATGAATACAATATAGAGTTTCAGAAGGATGTAGGTTGCAGCAGGTACTGGGAGGTGAAACAGCTTGCACAGGATAGAGTAGCGTGGAGAGCTGCATCAAACCAGTCTCAGGACTGAAGACAACAACAACAACAACAACAACAAAGGGCGGTGTTAGTTGATCACTGTGCCTTTTCATTTGCATAATCTTTACAACATATGAAATAGGAAACTTGTAACAAGAAAGTGCAAAATATCTTATTGCAAGCAGTATCTTGCAATCTCTTGTAATCAAGCCATTCCTACAAACTCACTTCTCAGGAAGAGGGCCTTTATACTTACATAACACCGAAAATTATAGAATATACTTTTATTACACTGATAAAAAAGTACGAGAAGTAGGGAAGATTAGAAAAAAAAATGTTAAAATCCAGTGAGCCGCGAACCAGCAACACATCACTTGATCTAATTCTACAACTCTACCCTTTACACTACATCGACCATAAATGACTTTCAGCCATACTTCGCGGCTCACGGTATCCTGATATCTTTAATCGTAGATACGTTATTAACTGACAATTATAACAAACTGTGGCGAGAACAATGCGTTTTCGACGGATCCTCAGTGCCCATTGCCTTGAAACAGCATACTATCATAATACAAACAATCCTGTTGGAGGAACATCCGCAACTGAGCATTACACCAGAGGTTGAAAGTACCGCTCCAGTTGTAAAGTTCTTTGATCGTGACACGACCGGTTTCGGGCTCTTCTTCGCCATCTTCAGGTGTCGTAACTTGGTGCTGTGACCCTGTGCTACCCACGAGCCCTGCACAGCGCGCTTCGCACACGTCCACCGCGCCGCTCGGGGGTCACAGCACCAAGTTACGACACCTGAAGATGGGCGAATAAGAGCCCGAAACCGGTCGTGTCATGATCAAAGAACTTTACAACTGGAGCGGTCTTTTCAACCTCTGCTATCGTAAGAGTCAAGTTCCCATGATTCTTTAAGCACCAGTATGAGCTTTCCCGCCATTACACGAAATCATACGGTTAAATTCTTCCCTCTGTAGATACTAATCATAATCTCATGCAAGCCATGTTGTAAATTACCCTTCTCACTTACATTCCCCATTTTCCTTTATTTCAGTTACTGTAATTTCTCCCACTGTGTTAAAATTTTTTATTTGTATAATCAGATCCGCTTCACTCAACTACTTAATATTACTATTATGTCTCAAAAAATGGTTCAAATGGCTTTGAGCATTACTGGACTTAACTGCTGAGATCATCAGTCTCCTAGAACGTAGAACTACTTAAACGTAACTAACCTAAGGACATCACACACATCCGTGCCCGAGGCAGGATTCGAACCTGCGACCGTACCGGTCGCGCCTTTCGAGACTGTAGCGCCTAGAACCGCTCGGCCACACCGGACGGCTATTATTTCTCATCTGTTTGTAATTTAGGACCTATGAAAGACAAGATTATTTTGTTCAGTGAAATCTTTGTAATATGTTACCAAAGGTTCAATTATTTTCTTCTATGAAGAACTGTCGTAATTTGTTTACAGTTATATAGTTAATGTTGCACATATTTCATCTTAGTTAAATAATTTTACATGGCATTTACACTGAAGTAATGCTCCTTGTTTTATCCCTAATTCTAAAATTAACATTTTTCATCTCTCGTAATGCAGATAATCCGTAGCTGAATTAGTTTAAAATCTTTGATCCAACAAAATTTCACTGCACTGCACACCACTCTTTGTACTCGATGATGGTGGTAACAGCCGAAAACTGGTTTTCAAAGTAAGTAACAAATATTGTAGAATATTACACCAGTGTCGCGCGTGTTCCATTGGTGATTAAGGACAGGTTTTCCAGAAATGCTCAGTCTGCTGGCGCTTAGGAACGGCGTATACGGATGTAGGTGTGTTTACACTTGAGCTTGAACTGAAGGCCAACGTGGCGCCTCGCGGCCCTGCACAGGAGAGAGGCGGCGGGCGCCCGGGCGCCCTGTGGCGCGCAGTGCGTGCGGCGCTGCTTCCACCTGTGGCGCCGCCGGACAAGTGGTGAACCACAAAGCTTCGCCGTCTTTCACGAGGGCCTGCAAACTCAGCCAGAAGGAGACTGAGGACATAGTGTCCAGTCTGCAAGTCCACATTCTTCTTGCGCTCACTGAAACAAATGTTTCTACTATTTACTCAGTGGGATCAGAAACTACGATCACAAATAAAAGTTCCGAGTACAAGTTCACACGCACAAACAGAGTAATTATCAGAAAAGCCCAAGAATTAATCCCACTTAGGAAAAAGGTAAAACATCCGTGGTGGGATTCCAGCTGCGACCGAGCCATCATCATCATCAATCGCCGAATCGCCTTTCAAAAATTCAACAGCAACAAATCGCCAGAAACTCTACAAAACTTGCTCGACATCCGTAAAGAGACAAACAGAACCAGCAGGAAAATCAAACGCAACTACATCACCGAACAGCTCAAATCAATTGAGGACAGCAGAAATTTCTGTACAGTTTTCGCTAACAGAATTAAAGGTTACTCACCGCAAAATTTGATCTTCGAGAACAAAGATGGGAAACTCGCGCTCACCAACCGAGATGACAGCGAAGAAGCGGCACTGTCTGTACTTTTGGGGCCTTCTTACTTGCCCTGAACCACCCTAACGATTCCCGCAGACATCTCCGAGCCACACGAAACCCGACGCCGATTCACCGACGCTACAAAAAATCCGGCACCACATCGCAAAACTGAAGAACCGAAAGACGTCAAGAGGAGATGGAATCACCGCAGAATTACTGAAATATCTCGGAACACTATCATTACCGGATATCACACAGACCATTCAGGACACACGGCGAAGTAAAGAACTCCAACACGACTTGACATGCTCACTCATCCACCCAATTCACAAAAAAGGAGACGAATCTGATGCGATTAACCAGACAGGACTCTCCCTCCTTTCCGTTGCTTTCACAGTCCCCTCCCCCTGCCTCTTACAACGCGCACGAGAAAAACACGAACCGCTAAAAGGTGAATACCGAGCAGGGTTCAGACCACACAGACCAGGCACCGAACAAATTTTCAACCTGAAGTCTACACTGAAGATTCGAACTACACAAAATCTCCCAACCACCTGCACATTTTTCGACTTCAAGAAAGCTTACGACTCCTAATTTGGATCCAAGGACACAACGGCTCATCCAAAGAATCCTAACAAATACAACTTTCAAAGTAAATTCAACGGATAAATCTCACAACCCTTTTTTCCATGAAGACTGGGCATTGGCCTCTCCCCAGTACTTTTCAACTTCGTTTTAGAAAATGTCATCAAAGAATGGGAACAATAACTGAAAAATCTAAACATCTGGAGACCCACCAGACTGGGAAAAGGAAAGGATGACATCGACGTCACACGCCTAGCCTTCGCTGATGACCTCACGAACCTTGCTGGTGATGAACAAACAGCAATCCATTAGACGGAAATCGTCAAAGAATGTGCCGACAAAGTTGGACTTAAATTTCTTTTTTTAAAACCGAATTCATGGCTACAAAACACACTAAAACACAAAATTTAATTACAAAATATGACATAGTAAACAAGGATAACCACTTCAAGCACTCAGGAGAAATTATTGAACCTACAGGTACAGGAAGATTGGCACAAAAAATATGGGAACTCAAAATGCAGAAAGGTTATGGGAACGTTGCGAACCTCCACAGTAAATAATGCGTAAACATCAGCACAAGAGTTCAACACTGCACGACTGTTATCAACCATGAAACACTCTACACCAGCGAGACTCTAAAACGTAATTACAGAGGAGACCTCGAAAATATGAAAAAGGCTGAAAGAAAAATCATACGAAAAATCCTTGGCCCAAAACTGACAAACGAAGGATACCATCTAAAATTCCACAGAGCCACAGAAAAATAATCCAACATCGAAACCGATTTCTGCAAACGGACACTTCCTGAGACTAAATGACAACCGTCTAACAATGAAAATTCTGACGTGCTTACAGAAACTGAAAACGACAACGGTATGCATAAAACAGGTTCAAATATTCTAAAAAATTCCAAAATCTCACCGATAGACATCGCAGATCGAAACATCTTCAGACGGAAGGTACCCAAGGTACTAGAATGGGATTTTCACTCTGCAGCAGAGTGTGCGATGAAACTTCCTGGCAGATTAAAACTGTGTGCCAGACCGAGACTCGAACTCGGGACCTTTGTCTCTCGCGGGCAAGTGCTCTACCAACTGAGCTACCCAAGCACGACTCACGTCCCGTCCTCACAGCTTTACTTCTGCCAGTACCTCGTCTCCTACCTTCCAAACTTAACAGAAGCTCTTGCCCGCGAAAGGCAAAGGTCCCGAGTTCGAGTCTCGGTCCGGCACACAGTTTTAATCAGCCAGGAAGTTTCAAACCCAAGGTACCTAGAAGAAAGTGGTCAGATGACGTCGAGCCAAGCATGGCGAAATGTGAAACAATTCTGAAAGAACAAGAAAAATAACAGACAAAGGTCATAATTTCCTTTATGTGATCCTCTACGGGTCCAAACAATGTAAATAAATAAATAATAATGAAGTATCGATCGTAAACGCCTCTACGGTGACTTCCCATTAAAAATAGTCAATCGTCGGGACTTCTAATCATTAAAGTTAATTGCTCGCCACAAAAAGAGGAAAATAATCTCGCGCCACTTGCCAAGCGATTTTGTTAACATGACGGGCGGCTCACAACCATTCACCTCCGCGGAATCTGAGCGATCCGGCACGGAGTGCAGGCCGCGCGCGTTCACTTTCTACTTGTACCGAAAACTGTGACGTCATCCGAGGCACCGCCCGTGACGCGGGCGTTTGAGTGAGGCGGGCGCCGGGTGGAGGGAGGGAGGGAGGGAGGCCACTGACTGCCCCTCTGGCCTGGGCCGAGGGCGGCACCTGCCGTCGTCTGGTAGCAGCATCGAAATATCCGCTTTGTCGGACACTTATATTTTAGTAACTCCGTCACGAATCACTTTACATTGTTCGTGATTTTTATATGAATGGAGATGAGTCGGCTTTAATTGCAGAAAAAGTTTTAGCTCGACTGCATTTAGATTTTACTGGCTACAACTTTTAGATCGGAATCCGCAGTAGAATGCGACCTGTGAACTACAACTCCAAGAGACCTTGTATTGATCAGTATTTACATCGAGGTCTTGAAACTTATTAGACCTTACTATTTAATGCGTGTAATCAAGTGCTGTAGTCAGAACTTTCTATCATTAATATAAATAATACTAAATCTATTACAAATAAGAATCTTTTTGTTCTTGATTCAGTTCTTAGTCAATTGCTTGAAAACTATTAGAAATAGCTTAAATTGGTCACGTAGTTAATGTTGTTATATCAAACTAAAGCTTCATTGGAATGTTCATATTTCTGAGTCTGGTATTTAGCGCCTTCAAGCTTTCGTAAGAACACCGATTTTGACCAAAACATTGTACCGATCGAGTTGAAACTCGTATCAGATTACTGTGACATACATTTGCACATCTTGAACAATTTTTGGCTGTCTACCTTTATTATTTAGCGCCACTTCTTTTTTTATATAAAACGATGTATTTGGGAAAACATATTCATCTCATCGCTTGGAGATTTAATGTACAGAGAAAGTTTGAAAAAGCTACTTCAGTTTTCAGTTTCATCCTTTAGATTATGACGCAATACTTGGTACAAAGCGGAGCGCGGTGAATTGCTGATTTGGGAATTAAGTAAAAAAATGGACACTTAGAAAATTACATTTTTACTCATACTGGACAATAATGCACTCCGTCTCCAGGTCACAAGTGGCCCATCGGGACCATCCGACCCATCCGACCGCCGTGTCATCCTCAGCTTAGGATGCGGATAGGAGGGGCGTGGCGTCAGCACACCGCTCTCCCGGTCGTCATGATGGTTTTCTTTGACCGGAGCCGCTACTATTCGATCGAGTAGCTCCTCAATTGTCATCACGAGGCTGAAAAATGGCAACAGCGGATGACGGCCCGGACGGTCACCCACCCAAGCGCCTGCCACGCCCGACAGCGCTTAACTTCGGTGATCTGACGGGAACCGGTATATCCACTGCGGCAAGGCCGTTGCCCATTCGACAATAATGGAAGTTTCTAATTACACGGTTCAAACAGTATATTTGGCAAATGTCTGCCTTGACAATCCATCCGACCGCCGTGTCATCCTCAGCTGAGGATGCGGATGGGAGGGGAGTCTCATCTGCGCAACACAGGCTTCACGAAGCGCTGCGCAGACTGGCCCTGGCCCGCTACTCCGTGCGCGTGTCTTCCGCGCTCCGTCACCTGTTGCTTTGGTTCCGAGCCGCCGGGAGGAGCGAGGCAAGCCCGCGTCACCCGAGCGACTTGCCGCTCACAGTCGACACGTGACTGCGTGTACGTCAGCAGTAAACCGCGTCGCGAGTGGTTCAGTGACGTCATCTCAGGTGTGCATATTGGTGAAACCGTAAAGGGCGTACAGCAGAGCCAGTAAGGCTTTTCGGCTCGGGACTGTCGCCGTAAGAATAATTGACGACTCTCGCGATAAATTAGATGATTCAGAAGGTAAGTTGGGCATTATTATCGCAGCCCACGTAACTTAGAAATACTCCAAGAGGCCGACAAAGGAAAGGGAATGAGCTTATTTGTAGAAACCGTATTTTCACAAGCTCTGCATCCCCAAATATGTTAACTGACCAGACACAGCTACGGAACAAAATATTTCTGAGCAATTTCCATGACTTGCTCGCACAGCCCCTCACACTAAACACAGTCACGTGAAAGCATAATCCATTACGAGCCCATCCAGTAATATCAACATCTACATCTACATTTACACTCCGCAAGCCACCCAACGGTGTGTGGCGGAGGACACATTACGTGCCACTGTCGTTACCTCCCTTTCCTGTTCCAGTCGCGTATGGTTCGCGGGAAGAACGACTGCCGGAAAGCCTCCGTGCGCGCTCGAATCTCTCTAATTTTACATTCGTGATCTCCTCGGGAGGTATAAGTAGGGGGAAGCTATATATTCGATACCTCATCCAGAAACGCACCCTCTCGAAACCTGGACAGCAAGCTACACCGCGATGCAGAGCGCCACTCTTGCAGAGTCTGCCACTCGAGTTTGCTAAACATCTCCGTAACACTGTCACGCTTACCAAATAACCCTGTGACGAAACGCGCCGCTCTTCTTTGGATCTTCTCTGTCAACCCGACCTGGTAGGGATCCCACACTGATGAGCAATACTCAAGTATAGGCCGAACGAGTGTTTTGTAAGCCACCTCTTTTGTTGATGGACTACATTTTCTAAGCACTCCCCCAATGAATCTCAACCTTGTACCCGCCTTACCAACAATTAATTTTATATGATCATTCCACTTCAAATCGTTCCGCACGCACACTCCCAGATATTTTACAGAAGTAACTGCTACCAGTGTTTGTCGGTATCATATAATCATACAATAAAGGATCCTCCTTTCTATGAATTCGCAATACATTACATTTGTCTATGTTAAGGGTCAGTTGCCACTCCGTGCACCAAGTGCCTATCCGCTGCAGATCTGCCTGCATTTCGCTGCAATTTTCTAATGCTGCAACTTCCCTATATACTACAACATCATTCGCGAAAAGCCGCATGGAACTTCAGACACTATCTACTAGGTCATTTAGGTCATTTATATATATATATTGTGAAAAGCAATGGTCCCATAACACTCCCCTGTGGCACGCCAGGGGTTACTTTAGCGTCTGTGGACGCCTCTCCATTGAGAACAGCATGCTGTGTTCTGTTTGCTAAAGACTCTTCAATCCAGCCACACGGCTGTTCTGATATTCCATAGGCTCTTACTTTGTTTATCAGGCGACAGCGCGGAACTGTATATATGTTGTTCTACCTTTATCGTTTATTAATTTCATATCGACAGTGAGAAAAAAGGTAAAAATAGGTAATATTCATTCTTCTACATAAAATGTAATATCGTTTTTAATTTTTGTAATATGCCCAATAACCTAAACAGTCACTAACGCACTTATTTAACAACCGTATAGAGTACTCAGCAGATTCGTGTTGAACAGTTTCAGTTGATTTTAGTGACACATAAACTGTAAGGAAAATATAACTCTGACCACAGCAGACACTGCAAGCAAAATACAATGTTTGATCATAGATATGGTTTCGGATGTAAACAAAGAGGACAGTCGGCAACATGGATGATACTGTTTTTTTTTTTTTTCGTGCAAAATAGATATACAAATGTGTCTGTGTCACGTCCAAAAGGGTGAAACTCGGAATAACAAGTACAGTAGAAAGTAAGTACACCTAAAGAGCAATACATTGTAAATATGCAACTCGCTAAACAGAATTGTTATTTCGCACAGGACAGTGATTTAAAATCGTATGACCGTATAAAATTAGAAGTCGGTAAAACAGATGGAAGAATCCTAAGGAAATGCAATCCGAAAAGAATAGAAGTAGGTTCCAGTACACTTGTTCGCCCATTGCTTAAATACTACTCACCGGTGTGGTATCCGTACCAGAAAGGGTTGATAGAAGAAAGAGAGAAGATCCGACGGAGGGTAGCGCGCTTCGTTACAGGATCATTTAGTAATCGCGAAAGCGTTACAGAGATGAAAAACTCCAGTGGAAGACTCTGCAGGAGAGACTCTCAGTAGCTCGGTACGGACTTTCGTTGAAGTTTCGAGAATATACCTTCACCGAGGAGTCAAGCAGTATATTGCTCCCTCCTACGTGTATCTCGCGAAGAGACAATGAGGATAAAATCAGAGAGATTAGAGCCCACACAGGCATACCGACAATCTTTGTTTCCACGAACAATACGAGACTGGAGTAGATGGGAGAACCGATAGAGGTACTCAAGGTACCCTCCATGTAGGTGTAGATGCAGACAGCTGCAGCATCCAGCTTGCTGTCGATGGTATAACTACGAGGTCTGTTCAAAAACTTCCGGACTTTGTCCACAACATGTTTCCACGCTTACCTTTCACTAACTGTGCACCGTCTCCTCGCCCCCAGTGCCCTTTGCCCTTCCGGAAGCAGCCTCGGCACGCCTCTTGCTGGATCGCGAGAAGCGCCGGCTGCGAAGTTTCTTTTGTCTCGTCTGTCGCTGACAATCTTCCTCCTTTCAATGAGGTCTTCGACTTTGGAAATAAAAAAAGTCCACAAAGGCCACCTCTGCAGAGTACGTAGGATGTGGCAGCACAGTCATTTCCTTTTTTGTGTAACAGTCAGGCACCAAGACGGATGAATGTGCGGATGCGTTATCTTGATGCAAGAGCCACGAATTCGCTCGCCACACTGCACGCCGCTTCCTTCTCACATTTTCTCGCAGGCGTCGCAACACTTCCCGATGTTGTCCTGAGACTGGTTTGATGCAGCTCTCCATGCTACTCTATCCTGTGCAAGCTTCATCATCTCCCAGTACCTACTGCAATCTACATCCTTCTGAATCTGTTTACTGTATTCATCTCTTGGTCTCCCTCTACGATTTTTATCCTCCACGCTGTCCTCCAATGCTAAATTGGTGATCCCTTGATGCCTCAGAACATGTCCTACCAACCGATCCCTTCTTCTAGTCAAGTTGTGCCACAAACTCCTCTTCTCCCCAATCCTATTCAATACCACCTCATTAGTTATGTGATCTACCCATCTAAACTTCAGCATTCTTCTATAGCACCGCATTTCGAAAGCTTCTATTCTCTTTTTGTCCAAACTATTCATCGTCCATATTTCACTTCCATACATGGTTACACTCCATACAAATACCTTCATAAACTACTTCCTGACACTTAAATCATTCTCGACGTTAACAAATTTCTCTTCTCCACAAACGCTTTCCTTGCCATTGCCAGTCTACATTTTATATCTTCTCGACTTCGACCGTATTCCGCTATTTTGCTCCCCAAATAGCAAAACTCCTTTACTACTTTAAGTGTCTCATTTCCTAATCTAATTCCCTCAGCATCACCCGACTTAATTCGACTACATTCCATTATACTCGTTCTGCTTTTGTTGTCGTTCATCTTGTATCCTCCTTTCAAGACACTGTCCATTCCGTTCAACTGCTCTTCCAAGTCCTTTGCTGTCTCTGGCAGAATTACAATGTCATCGGCGAACCTCAAAGTTTATATTTCTTCTCCATGGGTTTTAATACATACTCCGAATTTTTCTTTTGTTTCCGTTACTGCTTGCTGAATATACAGATCGAATAACATCGGGGACAGACTACAATCCTGTCTCACTCTCTTCCCAACCAGTGCTTCCCTTTCATACCCCTCGACTCTTATAACTGCCATCTGGTTTCTGTAAATTTTGTAAATAGCCTTTCGCACCAAGTATTTTACCCTTGCCACCTTTAGAACTTGAAAGAGAGTATTCCAGGCAACATTGTCAAAAGCTTTCTCTAAGTCTACAAATGCTAGAAACGTAGGTTTGCCTTTCCTTAATCTTTCTTCTAAGATAAGTCGTAAGGTCAGAATTCGCGTTAGTGTTTTGCAGCTGTGACGTATTAAACTGAGAGTTCGGTAATTTTCACGTCTGTCAACTCCTGCTTTCTTTGGGATTGGAATTATTATGTTCTTCTTGAAGTCTGAGGGTATTTCGCCTGTCTCATACATCTTGCTCACCAGGTGATAGAGTTTTGTCAGGACTGGCTCTCTAAGGCCATCAGTAGTTCTAATGGAATGTTGTCTACTCCCGGGGCCTTGTTTCCACTCAGGTCTTTCAGTGCTCTGTCAAACTCTTCTCACAGTACCGTATCTCCCATTTCATCTTCATCTACATCCTCTTCCATTTCCATAATATTGCCCTCAAGTACATCGCCCTTGTATAAACCCTCTTTATACTCCTTCCACCATTCTGCTTTCCCCTGTTTGCTTAGAACTGCGTTTCGATCCGTGCTCTTGATATTCATATACACTCCTGGAAATGGAAAAAAGAACACATTGACACCGGTGTGTCAGACCCACCATACTTGCTCCGGACACTGCGAGAGGGCTGTACAAGCAATGATCACACGCACGGCACAGCGGACACACCAGGAACCGTGGTGTTGGCCGTCGAATGGCGCTACCTGCGCAGCATTTGTGCACCGCCGCCGTCAGTGTCAGCCAGTTTGCCGTGGCATACGGAGCTCCATCGCAGTCTTTAACACTGGTAGCATGCCGCGACAGCGTGGACGTGAACCGTATGTGCAGTTGACGGACTTTGAGCGAGGGCGTATAGTGGGCATGCGGGAGGCCGGGTGGACGTACCGCCGAATTGCTCAACACGTGGGGCGTGAGGTCTCCACAGTACATCGATGTTGTCGCCAGTGGTCGCCGGAAGGTGCACGTGCCCGTCGACCTGGGACCGGACCGCAGCGACGCACGGATGCACGCCAAGACCGTAGGATCCTACGCAGTGCCGTAGGGGACCGCACCGCCACTTCCCAGCAAATTAGGGACACTGTTGCTCCTGGGGTATCGGCGAGGACCATTCGCAACCGTCTCCATGAAGCTGGGCTACGGTCCCGCACACCGTTAGGCCGTCTTCCGCTCACGCCCCAACATCGTGCAGCCCGCCTCCAGTGGTGTCGCGACAGGCGTGAATGGAGGGACGAATGGAGACGTGTCGTCTTCAGCGATGAGAGTCGCTTCTGCCTTGGTGCCAATGATGGTCGTATGCGTGTTTGGCGCCGTGCAGGTGAGCGCCACAATCAGGACTGCATACGACCGAGGCACACAGGGCCAACACCCGGCATCATGGTGTGGGGAGCGATCTCCTACACTGGCCGTACACCACTGGTGATCGTCGAGGGGACACTGAATAGTGCACGGTACATCCAAACCGTCATCGAACCCATCGTTCTACCATTCCTAGACCGGCAAGGGAACTTGCTGTTCCAACAGGACAATGCACGTCCGCATGTATCCCGTGCCACCCAACGTGCTCTAGAAGGTGTAAGTCAACTACCCTGGCCAGCAAGATCTCCGGATCTGTCCCCCATTGAGCATGTTTGGGACTGGATGAAGCGTCGTCTCACGCGGTCTGCACGTCCAGCACGAACGCTGGTCCAACTGAGGCGCCAGGTGGAAATGGCATGTTAAGCCGTTCCACAGGACTACATCCAGCATCTCTACGATCGTCTCCATGGGAGAATAGCAGCCTGCATTGGTGCGAAAGGTGGATATACACTGTACTAGTGCCGACATTGTGCATGCTCTGTTGCCTGTGTCTATGTGCCTGTGGTTCTGTCAGTGTGATCATGTGATGTATCTGACCCCAGGAATGTGTCAATAAAGTTTCCCCTTCCTGGGACGATGAATTCACGGTGTTCTTATTTCAATTTCCAGGAGTGTAAGTGGTTCTCTTCTCTCCAAAGGTCTCTTTAATTTTTCTGCAGGCAGTATGTATCTTACCCCTAGTGAGATAAGTCTCTACATCCTTACATTACTTCCCCATAGTACCATCGATTAGCAGTTTTTCCCTGTGGTGTTAAGATTTAGTGATGAACCATTTTTGAAAGTGAAGAAAATTATCAGCACGGCTTTGACATTTGACCTGACCTGAAGAGCGTTTAATGGTCTTGGAGAACCTTTTCTACCCACTGTGAAGACTGAACCTCAGTCTCAACACGATAACCGTAACCCACGTCTCGTCAGCAGTTATGGTTCTCTCAAGGAACATCTCGTTCTCATCTGCGGCATCCAAAAGCTCTTCACAGATTGCGAGGCGGAGGTCTTTCTGGTCTTGACTCGAGAGCGGTGGGACGAATTTGGTGGCAAGACGATGCTCTCCAGGATGCTGTGTCAGGGTTTCTTGACACGATGCAACTGAAAGTTACGTTCTTCTGCAACCTCTCTGACAGTAACTCTTCGATTGGCACGCAGCAATTTCGTCGACGTTCCTGGCACGGACGTCGTCGGTCTACGTCAAAGGGCGTCCCGCACGAGGATCGCCTATAACTTCCGCCCCGCCATTTTTATACCTTGTGAACCATTCGCAATACCGAGTAGGGATGAGAGCTCACCACTGTAGGCTTTGTGTCTCTTCGTAAAGGTTTTCTTGGGTTTCACATAAAATTTAATGCAGGCATTGCTCCTCTACAACTGTAAGACGTCGTGGTCTCCTGACCTTCATTGCTTACATGTTGTGCCCTCAAAATCGTATTCTGCACATCAAGACGCTTCATTCGAACCCAAACTCGAGAAGATAAAGTCAATGTTGTATGAATTCATTGAAACGATATGCAAATAACTGGTAAATCGCAAGTGCGCGCCGAGATTGAAATACTCGAGGCTGGCGTACACATACACATTCGAGACACGACGGCCACAAGAGCTTTTAGTTCGGGAGAGTCAAACCGCGCACCGGGGAGCCGGTCCCTTCAGAGGATGAGTTAACCTATCTACGTCGGCCAGCAACCGCCCGTAGAGCAGACAGCGTTTGCCCGAGTCAAAGGGAGAACGACCCCGCGTTCGGCTTAAAGTAAATTCCGCTACATTGCATGGGAGCGCTCAGCCTACGCATTCTTTACAAACATAGCACGCACGTTCAGAGGTTTTCACAGGGAGACAGCAAACGCCAAACACCGATGCCACATACTTCCGGATTGGTCGCCTTAAACGAAAGGTCATTCTCCCGTTTTAGAAGAGAAGTGCCGATTGGGAGACGATATTCCTGATGCCTCGAGCTGAAGGAGAAATGGAAGAGACCGAAAGATATACCCCTTCACGTCTGGCGTGGAGAGGCGCCGTTCCGTTGTTGCTCTCGGAGCGAGAACACGTAACGAGAGCGTGCGCGCTCGAACGTGTACTCAAAGAGCGAGGAACGAGTCTCTCCTCAGTACTTCACTGGGAGAGCACCTCTGTCGAGAGCGAATAAGCGTCGTTCACTGTGTTCGCCGCCACACTTATTGTGCGGTGCGAACGGACAGAGTTATAGTTAAACGCCTGCGAGCGAATTTTTGAGTGGCATCGCGGTGGACTGGTTATCTGACCGGTGTACCACGCCAATAGTTAGACTACGGGCGAATAGCAGTCCTCGACTTCATCGAGGCATAGGGAGAATTTGATTGGCGAAGGTTAATCTTCTTACGAGCCCCATATTTCCTCCACAACAGTACACTTCACTGCATTTCACACGCGACAGCCTCGACCGTCCCTAGCAACATTCTAACGGATAATTATTCAAGATGTGTAGGCGCGGCTCTCAGCCATTCTGCCAAGTCAATAACAATCGTAAACTTTGTATAGAAACTTCATTAGCGAGTCCTATCCTTAAGAGGTAACTTCGCATACCGAAAAGAACCCGGAAATAACTTGTTCAGTTCACAACTAAAAGTGCCATTGTGATTTCTCAGAATGTTTGCAAAAATAAATAATAATTTTCGTTAGTTTCATGTTTTTCTTACACTAACTAGCACTACTCCAGTACCCAAGTATCCCACTAGTTACGTAAGAAATTTTGTGAATTTTTGTGTCATTTCCTTACAGCGGACGACTCCAGAAGATATTTATTGCTGAAAGTTTTTCAGGCATTTCTCTTTAGAACGTTAGGAGCGTCTGTCTGACTTCTGTAGTAGTGTGGGGGTGGAAATTGCATCTTGCAGGAGCCACAGGGTAAAGGGTTCATCTCAGATTAATCCGTTGTGCAGAATGACAGAATAGCACCCACACGCTCACACAGCTACCACCTCAACATTGCCGAACTACGCGACACAGCGTTCTACTCAGCGCAGCACTGGACAACAACGCAGCTTCCGGCAGTCACACGTCAGTGCAGGGGTGCCAACCACATTTCATTCCAACACACCATTGGCGCGAAATTACGAATGTTCCGAATTTCTTAAACAGATCTCGTATGAACTGGCTGACGAGTGTGATATGTACTACGGTAACTGAAGAACGGTGAAAACCCGAAACGCGTATCAGCTTAAATAAAATCACGTAACGAAGTGGCTGGTTGCTACATTTATTAAAATAATAACAGCTACTAAATGCGGCACTGCACTTCAAAAGTGGCGTACATGCATGATACTATTCTTCAACGTAAGTCTCTGGACCGTTCAGTGGCACGCTCCATGCCGTGGAGCCAGTTCGCAACAGCGCAACAGCTGGACGCATCACTGCACGTGGCCCGTACGCGGGCAGAGTTTCCGGGAGAATCCGCGTGGAACTCAGACTCTTTGCCCACCAGAAAGCAGTCTGCTAACGGATTCTCTTCTTTGCTTTGGAGCTTCTGTTGAATGTTATTGTGATGGAAAGGCGACAGAAAAAGAAATCACACGGGGAACTGCGGGTAAAGACGTATCTGAATAACAGAAGCACGAAAAATACGGATACTGTTTTGTCTGCAAATTTCAAAGGAGATCACAGCGAGATTTTAGATTTTCTGCTTGGGAAATTGCAGCGATAAGGCTCACAATAAAATTTCTCCAGCTAGTAAATGCCACCTACTATACCAGTCTGAACTATTTATTCCTCATTTCAAAAGAAAGCGTGTCTGTGATTCTTCCTGATGGGAAGTTCTTAGTCGTTACGTGAAGCTTAATTCACTTTCGATGCATCATTTCTATTTTATTTCCTTACACAATTTTAATCCTCAAAAATGATACGTACATTAACATCCTCGCACTCGACAAATTTGGGAATTATCATAGACGCCAGAATCAACTAGAACGGAGGTTATATTTTTCAATTCTGTATTTTTTGCATCATCAATCTACTTCATTTCAATTGTTAGTAGTTCTCTGAGGAGCTAAACATACCCCATCACTTCTTTTGTTCAAATATTAGGCCACGCAGTTTTTCGCTATAGCACGAATATTAGTCCACTGTTTTGATATAGGTCTCCACTTTTTATACATTTTTGGCTTATTCTTCTCAATTTGTCTACTCCTCAAACGTATGGTATCTTATTCTTTACAAAAATACGGTCGGAAAACTTTTATATAATAGTTGACGCTCAGAGCGGTAGATCTCGAATTTTTAGTCAAATAACCTTCAGAAGGGGCACTCGATACGTTTTTCTTCGCCTGTAGTCATCTATAAATTTAAGCGTGCTTCCTTCGGAGTCAACAGACATTACTGCGCATAATTAGCTTCACAGCATAACCTCTACACACTACACAGTCGAACATACACGGTCCTCAGTTGCCTGTCGTCTGCTAAAAAGAAGAAAGAGTCCCATCGTAGGCGGGTAGTAATGCGCTTTACGCACGGGGTCCATTTCCAGTAAATTACGCACGCACAGACAAAGCGACACTTCTGTTGCGCAGTGGTCTTAGGATGCGATGACGTGTTCAAATTACTCTTTGAAGTCATATTTTTCAATAATATTTTCGGGAAAAGGGTGATCAGTTTCACAGCTGTACTTAGAAAAACGGACTAGATTGCACAAATGACATTCATTGCTGACTGGTTTCAGTCCTGAGGAGTACCATCTCCAGACTGTACTCTGGAACACAGAGTTCCAGTATTCTTAGTATTTCTGTTTGCTGACGACACTAGCTTGGTAGTAAAGGATGTTGTGCGCAACACTGGCCCAGTTTCACATAGTTCAGTTCATGACCTGAGCTCATGTAGAAAATAAACTAACGCTAAATGACAGTAAGACTCAGTTTTTACAGTTTCTAACGCACAATTCAACAAAACCTGACGTTTTAATTTCCCAGAATGGGCATATGATTAGTGAAAATGAACAATTCGAATTTCTAGGTTCTCAGATATATGGTAAAGTCGTGGAAAGCCCACGTTCAGGATCTCGTTCAAACATGTAATGCTGCCATTTGTATTATTCGAACGGTATCTGAAGTGAGTGATCGTCCGACACGATAATTAGTCTACTTTGCTTATTTTCATTCGGTTATGTCGTTTGCTATTATGTTTTGGGGTAACTCTTCCCACTCTAGAAGGATACTTTTGGCTCAAAAGCGGGCGGTTCGGGCAGTAGGTGGTGTGAGTTCACGAACCTCTTGTCGACCCCTGTTCACGAGTCTGGGTATTTTGACATTGACATCTCTATATATTCCTTACTGTCATTTCTTGTTAACAATTTTAGCTTATTCCCAAGAATAAGCAGTTTTCACTCAGTTAATACTCGGCAGAATTAAAACATGCATTTGGATCGGACTTCCTTAATTCTTGTGCAATAAGCTGCCACTAAAATTCAAAAATCTTTGCAGTAATCCACGATGTTTCAAATCGAAACTGAAGACTTTCCACATGGGTCACTCCTTCTATTATGTCGAGGAGTTCCTTGAAAAATTAAGATAATTCTTGTTGTATCACCAAACGACGCGCGCAAGAGATCTTTCACGCGTCTAGCAATATGGGGTGGTTCTAACAAAACCCCATGTCATTCCAAGCATGTGTGTCAATTTTTACCTCTCTATCTACATTATTCCGTGGTTTATTAAGTTTTCAAATTTATACTGACTTTTTTATCACCCGGTATTTCACGTGAAATTCTAAAATATGGAGTTCACGTCAATTTTGTGCTGTTTTATAGAGTTAGACGTAATATTTTGCTATAATATTCTATATATTTCCTGTAATTTGTTGACAGTTGACGCATATAAAACATCTATGGCGTCAACTGTAAAAAAATTACAGGATATTTTCGCATATGCCGTTCGCCAGTAGAACGGTGGAGGAATAGTGCGAAAGCGGTTCTGTGGCCTGTGCAAGCACCTGGGCGTGAGCTGCGCAGCTGTGGTGTGGACGGCGTGCAGGCTGCAGGGCGGGCGTGTAGCTGAGGCCGAGGTGTCTGGCAGTGGGAGGCTTTCAGCGGTCGTTACCTGGACGAGGCGGCGGTGAAGGTCTGCCCGACTCTCTGTCTCCTCGAGCACCCTGAGAAGTACCGCACGGGCCCCGCAGACGCGTCAGCCATAAAGGTAAAATTAGCGCGCGTTCACCCGCGGTAAATGTTTACGGGGCGGGATTCGCGCCCTCTACTCCCGCTTCACGCTCGCCGGTGACGGAGCTCTTATTTCGGAACGGCCCGTCTCGACAGTACGGGCCCACGTCTGGAGCCGTACACCGAGGCGAGGCCGCTGCTTGACTTCCGGTAACCACTGCGTACTGTCCCGCATTCCTGTTTGGTGTACAAGGTACACTGAAGCAGCAAAGAAACTGGTATGGGCACGCGCACTGAAACACAGAGGTGTGTAAACAAACACTGCCGCCGACAGCGCCTATGTAAGACGACAACTGTGCTGCGCAGTTGTCACATCGGTTACTGCTGCTGCTGCTGCTGCTGCTGCTATGGCGGGCTATCGACGTTCAAGTGAGTCTGGACGTGGTGCCATAGTCGCCGCACGAGCGATGGGACACATCATCTCCGAGGTAGCGATGAAGTGCGGATTCACTTCTACGACCATTTCACTAGTGTACCGTGAATGTCAGGAATCCGGCAAAACATCAAATTTCCGACATCACTGCGGCTGGAAAAAGATCCTCCGAGAACGGACCGAGGACGACTGAAGAGAATCGTTCGACGTGACAGATCTCCCATCATTCCACAAATTACTGGAGATTTCAGTACTGGGGGCCATTAACAACTGTTAGCGTGCGAACCGTTCAACGAAACATCATCAATATGGACTTTCGGAGCCGAAGGCCCACTCGTGTACCCTCGATGACTCCACGACACAAAGCTTTACGCCTCCGCTGGGCCCCGTCTACACAGACACTGGACTGTTGAAGACTGGAAACAGGTTGCCTGGTAGGACGAGTCTCGTTTCAAATTGTATCGAGCGGGTCGACGTGTACGGGTCTGGAGACAACCTCACGAATCCGTGCATGTCAGCACGGGACTGTTCAAGCTGGTGGAGGCTTTGTAATGGTGTGGGGCGTGTGAATTCGGAGTGATATGGGACCCCTGATACGTCTAGCTACGATTGTGACAGGTGACACGTACGTAAGCATCCTGTCTGATCACCTGCATCCATTTGTGTCCACTGTAGATTGTAACGAATGGGGCAATTCCAGCAGGACAATGCGACACGCCACGCTTCGAGAATTGGTACGGCGAGGCTCCAGCAGCACTCTTCTGAGTTTAAACACTTGTGCTGGGCACCAAACTCCCGAGACGTGACCGTTATTGAGCATATCTGGGATGCCTTGCAGCGTGCTTTCAGGAGTGATATCCATCCTCTGTTAGTCTTCCGGACTTACGGACGGCCCTGGAGGTGCCAGTTCCCTGCAGCACTACTTCGGACGTCAGTCGAGTCCGTGCCAGGTCGTGCTGCGGCACTTCAGCGTGCTCGCGGGGGCCTACACCACTCTAGGCGCACGTACGAGTTTCTTTGGCTCTTCAGTGTATTTATTTCAGAAATACGGAACAGCACTGGCTCCGGATGCTCTACAATAATGTATCCTAACTCTTTTCAGGTTTACAGATCGTTCCCAGCATTATGAAATTAGACCAGTATATTTTGTGTGTACATTCAGTGTAACGACGTTCAGCAATTCGTGGAGTGACTCCTCGTTCATCCTCAAAAAATCCTTACACGCACCTGACTGTGCCGCAAGTTCTCCTAGCGCCGTAGTGTGGCCGTGTGCAGAACGCCTTCGATGCCGCTTCCTCTCGCTGTTTCTGCAGCACGCAGCGACTCCGATCGCAACGCGTGCGGGTACTGGATCGTAGACCCAGACAAGTTCGCTACGAACCCAGAGTCCTAACTCACCGGTCTCGGACATAAATACTGTGTAACAATGTTGTATTGTTGCAGGTGTCGCACTTTCACGCAACGTATTGGCACAATAGTACTGCGCTAAATACGAACAACGCTGTTGGAAGAACATCCGCAGCTGAGCATTATAGCAAAGGTCGAAAATACCGCTTCACTCGAATTTCTTTATTTTCACACGATGGTTTAGGACTGTTATAAGCCCATCCTCAGGTGTCGTAGGTGTGCTGTGGTCCCCGAGCTCCGCGTGTAGCAGGCGCGGTGTGCTGACTGTGAGCGCACAACAGGGAGCCGAAGAGACTGGCGCAGCCGACTGACGTGGCGTGGCGTGGCGCAGGGCCCCGCAAGGACGTGGGAGTGGCGCAGCGCGGCCTGGCGCGGGCTCCACCGACGTCTCCGGCAGAGCCGACAGACACCGCGAACCCTGCGAGGCTGTCCACGTACCCGTAAGGCTACGACGGCACGGACATCTCTTCTGAACAGCACGTTGCAAGGCATCACAGATACGCTCAATAATGTTCGTATCTGGGGAGTTTGGTGGCCAGCGGAGGTGTTTAAACTCAGAAGAGGGTTCCCGGAGCCACTCCGTATCAATTCCGCACGTGGCGGGTTTCGCATTATCCTGCTCGAATTGCCAAGGTGATCAAGACATGATGCTTACGTACTATCTAGACGTATCAGGGGTCGCATATCACTTCAACTCCACACGCCACACACCATTACAGAGCCTCCACCAGCTCGGATAGTCCCTCCCCCGCTGATATGCAGTGTCTCCTTACCCCCGTACACGGTCATCCACTCTATAGAATTAGAAACCAGTCTCGTCCGACAAGGCAACATGTTCCCAAATGGTTCAAATGGCTCTGAGCACTATGAGACTTAACATCTGTGGTCATCAGTCCCCTAGAACTTAGAACTACTTAAACCTAACTAACCTAAGGACATCACACACATCCATGCCCGAGGCAGGATTCGAACCTGCGACCGCAGCGGTCACGCGGTTCTAGACTGAAGCGCCTAGACCGCACGGCCACACCGGCCGGCCATGTTCCCAATCGTGAGTAGTAGAAGGTCGGTGTTGACGGCCCCAGTCGAGACGTAAAGTTACGCGTCGTGCAGTCATCGAGGGTACAGGAGCGCGCCTTCGGCTCCGAAAGCCCGTATCGATGTTGTGTCGTTGAAGTGTATTGCACGCTGGCACTTGTCGACGGCCCAGCACTGAAACGTGCGGCAGTCTGCGCAAAGGCTGCACTTCCGCCGCGTCGAACGAGTCAGTTCAGTCGTCGTCGGTCCCGTTCTTGTAGGATGTTTTTCTGGCCGCAGCGATGTCGGAGATTTGATGTTTTATCCGATTCCCGATATTCACGGTATACTCGTGAAATGGTCCTACGGGAAAATCCCCACTTCCTCCCTACCTCGGAGGAGCTGTGTCCGATCGCTCGTGCGCCAACTACAACACCACGTCCAAACACACTTAAATCTCACCCTGCCATTCTAGCAGCAGGAACCGATCTAAGACGTGCTCCCAGTACTTGTTGTTTTATATAGGCGTTGCCGACCGCAGCGCCGTGTTCTAGCTGTTTACGTATCTCTGTATTTCAACACGCATGCCCATGCCGGTTTCCATGTGGATAGGTGGCTGCTGCACTTCCGTGCGACTGGGAAATCCTAGAGATTCTGAACAGGATAGAATGCTGCAGCTATGCACGACTTCGAGCGCATGTTAGACCACCCTCCTTATAGACCGTGGTTAATCGACCGCTTCCTCCCTCTCTCGTACTTTGTAAGACTGGAAAAAGAAGTAGAAGAAAATAAAAGCAATGACGCACCACGGTGCAATCAAACGAATGGGGTAGAAATCGGTACACTTGATGTACATGTACAGACAAACGGGTGATGGTTTTCAAGTAATTCACGCGACATGAAAACATTGTGGAAACGCATCGATTTACTGGAGGCTAGTTTATCCCAGGGAAGTATTCGGAGCTGACCGCGGCTGGATGGCGGCGCTCGAAGGCAGGCGACAATAGGCAGCTCAGGGCGGCTCGAGCTCTGGGAAGGCGGTAACGGTGCACGGCCTCCAGGTGCCTTAGGATGAGTGACAGTGAGGGGGGTGGTTGACCCCGTGCTGGTGTACCGGGAAGCAGACGGAAAACGGTACGCCTGTTGATAAATGTCCGTCGTCCCATTTTCAGTGAAACGTGCGAGAAAGCCACGCAAAGCTACGGTAGAGCAATCGACAGAGCCTAAAATATGCGTGTTCGTGACTATAGCAACTTCACGCTAAATTCACGGTTCGCAGAGTCCGAAGTAAATCAGGTGAAGAGCGACAGAATGAAATACGCCGGCCTCAGATGGGAACGTAGGACCGAGGAATTTGAAGTACTCCTGGGAGTCAGAATTTCGGAAAAAATTTGTGTTTTATGCAGACGCTAACCTTGATGGGTGGCCTGGGAGGAGCTAAATAGCAGAAGTTGAGAGGAAGGGAAATTTTGTGGGAATTTGTTCACTTCCCAGAGCAGGCATTGGTCGTCGCTGGGAAGCGACGCATAATTAACGCGACTGGCGCTGCAATTGGCGTAAGTGATTTTGCTGGAGGGGAAACCGAGGCGAAGAGCGGACTGGCAGAAGTCTCCGTAGAGGTCTTCTGTTCCCAGCTTCCCTAGAGTGCGGACGTGGCGTTCTTTACTCGGCTTGCCTGAGAGGGAGTGAGCATCTCTGCAGTTTAGGACTTAGCGACTGAGGCTGGACATAGGAAGTTTTGGTTCAGCTGTGTACTGAGCAAGATAGCTAGGAGTGAGTAGACGAGCGCAGCCTTGCAGCACCACGAGGTCAGCCGACGTCCACACAACGACGCCGCTCCGCCACGCTGTATTCGGTGATGTTGCGCCCGCTCCGGCCACTGATTAATTTGTCGGATCACGCCGGCAAAAAGTTTCCACATGGGTTTCGTGGGCCGTGTATTGTAGAATTCTTCTCGCACTTCGCATTACGCCTGGGTCAGTCGATAGGAATTAATTTTGATTTATTGCGCTTTACTCCAGGTAAACGCAATTTATCCCCACTGCCTGTTAGGAGAGTCATGTAACGTGATGATTGAAGGTCGCGAGTTAAAATAAATTTGTACTAATCGACTGCATCTGTTTTCAGTCAAGTAGTTGAAATCCCAAATCACTTTCTTAATTAATTTTATGTCCAACATTTGCATCTGGTGTTCAATAGCTGAATGTAACATTAATGTTGAGTTCTGAATCAATTAATGTCAATTGCCACTGCAGTTCAATAATGAGTCACAGGGCCTTATTACTTTCTTTGCACTCTCTGTTGATATTTTAGTCAATTAGCTGGGGTGAACACATGCCAAAACGAGATAAGTGACGGGTGGGGTGTTACGAGTTATTCGGTTTGCATTGATTAGCGGAGTTGTCGAACGGCCTGCTGGCGAATACCGCGCCAGATCCTGTCCAGCCGGCGCGTTACATCGTCAGCTTCCCGAGCTGGTCAGGGGGCCCTGCCCGTAGCGGCTCGAATCTTCTCAGCTGGGGAGGGATCCGGCAACCTTGTTGACCGAGGTAGGGTTTGGCACTTTGGCACAGATGAACACGAGCAGTACAAATTCTCACTGTGTGCGGGCGGGGATTATCTCGCCGAAATGTAAGTTTAGGACGGCTTCCCACGAGGGGCAACAAAACGCGGCGTAGAATGTCGTTGACATATCGCTGTGCTGCGAGGGTGGCGCAGATGACACTGAAACGACGCGCCCCTGTTGGCTGGGCTGGCGAACCTCGCGGCGGGCAACACTCGGGTCGGTGTGCGCTTTGAGACACGTCTCGGGCCCGGAACTGTCTCCAGTGAACTGAGCGCCGACGACCGCCCGGAAGCGCCCCGGACACCGCCGGAGTATACAGCGGCGCGACTGCCGCTCGCCGTGCAGCCCGGCACCGGGCGTGGCGGTCCCGTCGTGTCGCCCTTCGCGGCAAGTTCGAGAGGCTGTGAGCACTGTGGGGCTTAAACCTTACTAACCTAAGGACATCACACACATCCGTGTCGTGGCAAGTCGTCCTCGACTCTCACTTCAGCAAGACAACACCCACCCCCACCTGGCTAGAGTTTCTACGGCTCGCTTCGTGCTTTCCAAACCCTACCTTTGCCAGGAAGTTCGCCGAATCTCTCCTCAACCGAGAACGTTTGGATTTTGGCAACCTGACGCGCCGACTGGACAGAATATGGCACGATATCCCTGAGGACACCCGGCAACTGTCAATCAATGCCGAGCCGAATAACTGCCTGCATAGTGGCCAGAGGCGGACCGACGCGTTACTCACTTGCTTAGTTAGGTATCTCTTTCTCTCGGATAAATCATCCCAGGTTTCGTGAAACTGTAACTATTTGTTTGTGTGTATGTCGATATCATATCTACCGGTTTCTGTGCCATTCGGACAGTTCCTCCGTGCTGCGTCCTTTTTTTTTTGTTTTGTTTTAGAGAGTATTTGGCAGTGCAAACGGCGGACTTTGAAACCGCGCGCGGTGTCAGGGAGGGACAGCCGTCAGCAGCTGTCGGATTACCGGAGGGCGGTGACGTCACAGGGCTGGTGGGCGGCGCCCCAGCCGTCAGGGGCGGACGCCGGTCGCGTCTCCGCGGCTTCGGTTTCACCAGACACGCACCGCGCGGACTGCGCACGCACTCGCCGGAGGCCGTCGACTGCCAGCCAGGTGCAGCGTCGAGTGGGCCACGCAACTGCCACGACGCGAATTTTTCGGGGAACCACCTCTCACAATGCCTACATTATCGAAATAATAAGCAACCGGTTGCGTAAGAGCAAGTCTGTTTCCTTAACCACGCATTGGAGAAGTATGTGCCGAAAAAGTGGGTTACGGACGGAATGGACCCACCGTGGTTTAACAGTGCAATTCGGAGAATGCTCAGGAAGCAAAGGCAGTTGCACTCGCGGTACAAGAAAGATCGGGAGAATGAGGACAGGCAAAAGTTAGTAGAGATTCGTGCTGCTGTAAAAAGAGCGATGCGCGAAGCATACAACCACTAACACCGTCACACATTAGCAAAAGATCTTGCTGAAAACCCAAGGAAATTCTGGTCTTACGAAAAATCGGTAAGCGGGTCGAAGGCTTCCATCCAGTCACTCACTGATCAATCTGGCCTGGCAACGGAAGACAGCAAATTTTAAATTTAGCATTTGAGAAATCTTTCACACAGGAGGATCGTACAAACATATCGCCGTTCGAGTCTCGTACAGATTCCCGTATGGAGGACACAGTGATAGACATCCCTGGGGTTGTGAAGCAGCTGAATGGGTTGAAAATAAATAAATCGCGAGGTCCTGATGGCATTCCAATTCGGTCTTACAGAGAGTACTCTACTGCATTGGCTCCTTACTTAGCTTGCATTTATCGCGAATCTCTTGCCCAACGTAAAGTCCCGGGCGACTGCAAAAAAGCGCAGGTGACGCCTGTTTATAACAAGGATAGAAGGACGGACCCTCAAAATTACAGACCAATATCCTTAACATCGGTTTGTTGCAGGGTTCTCGAACATATTGTCAGTTTGAATATAATGAATTTCCTTGAGACAGAGAAGTTGCTGTCCATGCATCAGCACGGCTTTAGAAAGCATCGCTCCTGCGAAACGCAACTCGCCCTTTTTTCACATCTTGCGAACCATGGATGAAGGGTATCAGACGGATGCCATATTCCTTGACTTCCGGAAAGCGTTTGACTCGGTGCCCCACTGCAGACTCCTAACTAAGGTACGAGCATATGGGATTGGTTCCCAAGTATGTGAGTTGCTCGAAGACTTCTTAAGTAATAGAACCCAGTACGTTGTCCTCGATGGTGAGTGTTCATCGGAGGTGAGGGTATCATCTGGAGTGCGCCAGGAAAGTGTGGTAGGTCCGCTGTTGTTTTCTGTCTACATAAATGATCTTTTGGATAGGGTGGATAGCAATGTGCGGCTGTTTTCTGATGATGCTGTGGTGTACGGGAAGGTGTCGTCGTTGAGTGACTGTAGGAGGATACAAGATGACTTCGACAGGATTTGTGATTGTTGTAAAGAATGGCAGCTAACTCTAAACATAGATAAACGTAAATTAAGATAAAAGAGATTAGAGCTCGTACAGAGGCATATAGGCAGTCTTTTTTTCCCTCGTTGTGTTTCGGAGTGGAACAGGGAGAGAAGATGCTAGTCGTGGTACGAGGTACCCTTCGCCACGTACCGTATGGTGGATTGCGGCGTATGTATGTAGATGTAGATGTAACCAGTTTTTGGCCCTCAGTGTCGTTCTTCAGAAGACTGTACAGTAAAATATACCTCAAAAAAGTAGAAGTTAAAATTAAAGACGAAAAATCTTTAAAAAATTAAAAATTTAATGATAAAAAATGATATACTTATAACTACCGCATCATTTGTGAGTGTAAAAAAATAAGATGCATGCAGCATATTACTATGGTCCTGTGGACCTATGTCGCATTTTCTGTCTTTATATTTTTAAATTTTTTCGCAATTTTCTTTCTTAATTTTAATATCCTTATCTAATTTCTATCTATTTTTGGTATATTTTTCTGTACAGCCTTCTGAAGGGCACTAATGCCTGGAACTACTTAAGGAAATGAAATATCTTTTATGCAACCGATTGCTGATTATTTCGGTGCTAGTATTGGTTAAAAACAGTCTTGGTTGCAATTTAATTTTTTTATTTTTCAACGACGCGTTTCGTCTTACTTAGGCATCTTCAGGTTATCTTTTCTAGATGGAAACGAGAGGCACCAAGATCTGCATAACGCGTTCCCGTTCAACAGAGTTAGATGGGGGCTCAGGAAAACTTAAAATTGCAACCAAGACTGTTTTTAACCAATACTGTTAAGCACTGGTTTGCTGTATGCCACATATGGATTGGAAGTATTTCGATGATGTATAACAACAATTGCTGAACGTGGATAAAATACTAACCTTCACACTGGATGGTGGTAACGAAGGCGTGTACAATAATAGTGATGTATAAAATACCCTCAGGCCGCAGTTACGGCGTTAAAAGTTTATTGCGTTATCAATTTAGAATCTTCGTGTCAGATGTTCCTGTGCATCTAGTGAACACCTCTGTTTTAAAATTAAGCAACCTACGAGTCACAGAACAGTGTATTGTTGTGACATTTTACCTCTCCAGTTTCACCGTACTGGTCGCAGTTGCGTGAATGTTTCAAGTACGGGGTGACGACTTCTAAGCTATATGAAAATAAATAAGTAAATAAGTTAGAAACTGCGGCGTGGACACTCTTTATTCAACGTGTAAACGTTACTACAGACATTCCGGTTTAGGTTAGGACACGTTCGATATGTGATGATGTGGCGCAGACAAGTAGCGAAATTCTGCACGACCCGCAGAAGTGTCGGAACATGGATGGTGTCGATAACTGAATGGCTTTTAAGCTCATCAACGGTTTCGGGGTCACTGCTGTAGTCTTTGTCTTTAATACCGCCCCACAAAAAGGAGTCGCATGTGTTCAGATCGAGACAATATGGCGTCCAGTCGAGGCCCGTGCCAGCGGCCTCTGGGTCCTCCAGAGCCAGAATGCGGTCTCCAGAGCGCTCCTCCAGGACTCCTGCTTCGATGGGGCCGAGCTCCGTGTTGCACGAACCACATCTTGTCGACATCAGGATCACTTTGGATAATGGCGACGAAGTCATCTCCCAAAACCTTCACATACCTTTCGGTAGTCACCGTGTCATCGAGGAATGTCGCACAGATTGTTCCGTGGCTGGACACTGCACACCACAGTCACCCGATAAGGGCGAACAAACTTGTCGATCGCGAAATGCGGATTCTCAGTCCCCCAGATACTCCATTTCTGCTTGTTGACGAACGCATCCAAATCAAAGTGGGCTTCGTCGCTAAACCAAACCGTACACCGCATACTAATTCCCATTATGTCCGAAAGCCCATCGTGCAGTTTGAACGTCCTAACGCAAACCGTTCAAAAGTTACGACGCTTTTATACCATACAGTTCAGTTAATGTCACTCTGCTTACAGATATTATCCTTATAAATGTTGTTTTCTTTTTAATTTTGGACAAAAAAGTGGAAACTAGTGTTATATAATGATGTGTTAGACATAAGGTGAAGAATGCTGTTGCATTAATATTGTACTGCAACTGTGAAGAATGGCGCTGTGGGTCAAACAAGATAGTGGATGTGAATTTAGGAACTACTGCATTCTCGTGACCTTTCCACAGGAGAATATTGACATAAATTCACTTTTCAAATGTACGGCTTATGGTGCACAAACAGCGGTCATTATGCCTCAGAGTGCGACTTCCATTAATATTTACTGGTGGTCAGTGTCAAGGTTGCCGTAACACCGTAAACGCATTTGTATTACAGAGTGCTTCTACACTCTCAACACGCCTAGGCCGACTTGACCTGAAAATTCAGTAATAACAATAATTAAGGTCATAAAACACTGAAAGACAGAAAATATTCTTGAACTAGTATTGGTATTTGCTACGACTAATTATAATCCCTGTACATCAGGATTTAGGACACTTTCTGACCTAACCTTAAGACCTGTACACCTGTCAGCTTACAACGTAAACATTGCAGGAAATATGCATTATGTTGAATATGCACTGATGGACGTAATGTTAGGTAAAGTTTTTGCTATTCGCACAGGTACACCTAAAGATAAGACGTGAACTCCTGAACTGGATCATGCATTAAAACTTATAACACTGCAGCCTGAGCTGATTTCAGTTATTGTTATCACCTTTAGTTAGTTTTCGACTTCCCACTTTTTCAGTCTTCATACTCTTTTTTCTCGTCCTGTAGAGTTGTTTGAGTGCCCTTCAGTCCAGAGACTGGTTCGGTGCAGCTCTCCATGCTACTCTATCCTGTGCAAGCTTCTTCATCTCCCAGTACGTACTGCAGCCTACTTCCTTCTGAATCTGCTTACTGTATTCATCTCTCGGTCTCCCTCTACGATTCTTAGCCCGCACGCTCCTCTCCAGTACTAGATTGGTGAGCCCTTGGCGTCTCAGTGTGTGTCCTGCCAACCGATTCCGTCTTCTAGTCAAGCTGTGCCACAGATTTGTTTCTCCCTAGTTCTCTTTACTCCCCACGGCAGATCAGCGTCTTCGGTCAGGGGCCTGGCTGGTCTCTGTAGTAAAAAACTGAGTGAAGGGACCGACAACGAACTTCAACTGATGTCACGTGACGTCCGCTACGACCAAATAAAAAAATATTACGGTGCTGGACTGCAGATCGGGCGAGCCGTGACCCAACATACCCTGACCCAGTTTTTCTTTTCCGATGTTCGCTTTACACAAATTTGAGTCTGAGTCGTGGTGTAACGTCCGTTGGCGACGGCGAGTTGTAAGGAAGGGACCTTTAATGACAATCAGTTCAGCATAACTAATCCATTAGCAGCCCAAAGGAAGTGGCTTTTCAAATGGGAACCTCAAACATTTGACGGCAAGGCGACAAGTGTGGTGCGTCACGCACGGCAGTAGTGGCAGTGTCACGTGACTGGAATCTCCTACCGACGCACCTACTTTGTACGCCTGGTAAGTGAGTGAGACACGCCTGCTTGCCTGATATAGGTTTTCGTATGAACGTAAATGTGATAACTCCCAAGGAAATGATAAAAACAGTTTGTCACATAAGCTGCAACAAATGAAAGCAAAGGTTTCACAATCACACAGTTTCTCTGTACTCTGTCCAAACATATGTTTTTAATCTTATTGAAGTTGCGTCCAGTTTTGGAAGTCTCGACTGCTGAATTCCCTTGTTGTAAGATAGTTCACACCCATCTCCTTGTCGTCTTCATCTCTAACAAACGCCTATGTTGTACCCCGCGTGCTCTCACTATTAAGCACATTTACTTGGATTGGTAACGTGTTCTTACCACACGTCTCATATTGTATAACCAGTGTATGGTATGACAACTGCCGAGACCACAAAAAGAGAACAAACATTCCAATCACTGGTCGGACAGTTCATACAAAAGTTGTGAAAAATGAAATAAAAGTAAAAGCCACGCGGGAGTTTCGCATTTATGTTCAACCGCGCGTATCTTCGAGTGTTTCCACGTTTCTGTGCAACGCTGTTATGTCAGTGGTGGAAATCCACATCACAGATATTTTGTGTGGGGAGCTCGCATCAGTATGCCTGGATGTGTATCCAAAAGCCAATCACTTCGGGGCTAAATCCCAGTTCGTAACTCGGTTTCCACGTGACGATGCTAATCGAGATTATGTAAAAGAAGGTTGTAATCGTTCCAAAGGTCATTCAGAGTGCAAATATACTCCTAGTGCTTACTGCCAGATAAGATTCTGCAAGGCCCATATTTCAGTGAAACAACGGTTTAGCATCTTCAGGCTGCAGTTGTTGCTGTGTTCTCTGCTACAATAGGTGACTGATGAGACTCTAACAGTGGTGTCGAAATTTACTGAGGTTGGGAGCGTGCCATACACATGTGTGGGTGGTGTAACCACTCGACAGTTATACGAAAGTAGTGCTCACACTGCCCCCAGACGTGAAATGAAGAGAGGCCTTCCGTGCGTACGCTACAGAGAGTGCCACCACCTGAAGGTGTAGAACAAATCTTTCGATACGACAGTGTAGGAATTTCAAAATACCATCCAGTGGCAAACCTGAGAAGTGTTTTACAACAGATGTGTTGGGAAAGGCTGAAAAGTCACTTTCTTTGAAACGAGCACAGAGTCATTTAAGAAGTATTAATGGTGCTATGAACGCTTCTCTTAAAGTATCGAGACTGAGGTTTACCTCAGTGGTCTCTGTCTGGAGTAGACCTGTAGAGCCCATTCGTACGCCAGGATGCGCACACCCGGGGCTCGGGCAGTAATGGAACGGCAGCCACTTGCGCCGGCTATTGGCGACCCTGCCAGGGGAGTTCCCCGGCGGCAGCCATCACCGCCGGCTGTTGGCGACCCCGCTAGGGGAGTCCCCAGCCGCAAGAAGCGCGCCTGACGCCGAACGGCGCCGTTCTGCCGTCGTTATGACGGTCGTTAGCGACGCCGTGTGGCTCCGTGCCAGACACACAGCCTGCGAATGTGTCGCCCGCTAATCCCCGCCGGCACTCTGCGCTTTAAGGCCTCTCCAGCAGGCGGCACAGGCTCAACCCTTTCTTGCTCGATGGGACACATACGTCCCACTAAAGAAATCGCAGTTTTGACAGTCCTAGCGTCCACGCCCCATATTTATTTTGCCGTCTAGTGAGGAACTTATGTAACTTGGAATAAAAAACTGTGGACCATTGGGTGCACATATGGAAAGCTGTGAGAAACTGCATGGAGTGGTCAGTGTTAACAACTGTCACACTGCGACTGTTTCACAAAAATCAAACCAAAACACCTTCTTCTCTGTTCCAAAAATGAGAATTAACGGGAACACTTTCAGCGGAGTGTTTGGATCTTTTCTCCAGCTGCAACCGGTTTCTGTCACACACTACACCATCATGTGCTGACCCACCATTGTCCCATTCTCTGTGTGGAATAGAAAAATATTTGAAGTGGTTGTGTTTTCTGTACATGATGACCATTATTTTGAAATTATACTATTCTACGTAGTGATTCAGCATATTTGTGCATCATTTGAATTTAGTGGGATGTACATGTCACAAGGCAAAAAAAAAGCCTTGGTATGTCTTACAGTAAAGGCCCTTCAAAGTTTACCTTACGAATCTGTGTGCAATATTTCTACTTTCTCCTTATCATGAGAACAGTTGTGTTTAGGTACTGATTGTTTTTTGGATCATCATCAGTCTTCTGACTGGTTTGATGCTGCCCGTCATCAATTGCTCTCCTGTGCCAAACTTTTCATCTCAGATTAGCACTTACAATCTACACCCTCAATTATAAGCTGGATGCATTCCATTCTCTGTCTCCCACTATACATCCCTGAAGTACGATCCAAGTTATTTCCTGAAGTCTTAACACATGTGCTATCATCCTGCCCCTTCGCCTTGTCAGTGTTTTGCGTCTAGTCTTTTTCCTCGCCAATTCTGCACAGAACCTCCTCGTTCCTTAATGTATCAGTAACCTAATTTTCCACATTCTTCCGTAGCAACACATCTCAAATGCATTCAGTGACGGATGCTGTGTGAGAGCACGTGAACACCCTGACTTTCGACACCTATTACACTCTGTGAACATAGAAAAAATTATGTTTGTAGATTCTTCTTTCCAAGTGACAAACATGTCTCAGATTTCAAAATAAGTTAAAACAGTTTTTGTTGGTGAAAGAGCAATACTGATCATAAGTGCGACCAGTTTTCGATCTTTTATATTTTTCAAATACGGAAACGCGTAACATAATGAGCTGTGGAGACGACTCCGCCTACTCCTGTTGGCAACTGTTGCAGTACTTCCCGACGAAACTGACGGTGGTGGCGATCGAGAGACTATGCTCATCGTCAGCTGGTGTCGCAGACACAGCAGATATGGACGTCTCATTAGTTGTTGCAGGAAGAGGTCCCCGAAATTCTTCCCGGTATCTGTAAAGGTCCCTGAGCCAAACATTTGCTAACATGTGGACAGAGTCTACACTTCTGGGGGTTGTCTTGTAGACAGGTAGCCTTGTAGACTGCATATAATTCCACAGTACTCACACGTGTCTTCTGTCTTGTTTGCGATGGTCCTCGTGTCGTACAAATCCCACGTTTCCAAACGATGATGCTTGCTGAAGAACATCGGTCGCTTACAGATGTTCCGTAGGGGATGCAGCCCCCTATATACCCTCACTCAGCTTCTAGACTGTACAACGCTTCCGGTTTTTTTACGTCTAGGAAGACTCTTAAAAAAAGCAGTTGAAATGGCGTAACGCCTGACATGTACGCAACACACTAAATGTGCGGGTAGGGTCTTAACTGAACAAGTCTACTGGCAGAAGTACCGTAGTGTACGCTTAGTTCACGGTAGCCTACGGTAGTGGCGTGCTGTGCCTCCGTCTTTCCTGTTATCAGTCCAGCACTGATCTGACGCAGCCAGTGATTATTTCTTCATCTCACGTCGCAGTAGCACCAGCAACCGCCGTCTTCAGTTATTTCTCTCTTCCCTCTGCATCTCCCTCTCGCACCATGGGAGTCATTCCCAGATCTCCTTTCATCCTCTCCCTGCCCCTTCTCAGTGACCTACTGTATCGCTGTCTTCGCCTATTCTGTGGGCAACCTTATCATTGCTGTCTTTATCAGTCCACATAATTTTCGGCCTCTTGCTATACCACCACATGTCAAACGCTTCAAATCTCTAGAATGAAATTTTCACTCTCTAGCAGATATGAAACTCTCTCGCAGATTAAAAATTGTGTGCCGCACCGAGACTCGAATTCGGGCCGATGCCTTTCGCAGGAAAGTGCACTACCACCTGGGCTACCCAAAAACCATTCGTGACACTGCTTTACTTCCGCCATTATCTCGTCTCCTACGTTTGCATTTTGCCGATAAAAGTTGCATGTGTGTAGATACATCGCGAATGACGTTACGTGTGTAAGTGTGCAGATTTTACACTCGTGCTGATAAATTAAGGATAATGCTGATACATAGTGAAACAACGCTCTGGTGGGCGGTTTGCGGGTTTAAATCACTTCGGGGTATGACCTGCGGTCATCGCACGGTGGCGCTGGCAGCAGTCCACATACGCAGAGGTGTGTTGCTGCATGTCAGAGTACGGTGCAGCGAGTAAATGACGTTTTCAGACGTGATAATGGTGAAAATGGCTCAAATAACACATATTGATGACTTTATGAGGCAACTGGAGGCTGGTCAATCACAGAAGGTCGTACCACAGGCCCTCCGTGTGCCACAAAGTGTGACCTCAAGATTATGGCAAGAATTCCACCAGAGAGGAAATGTGTCCACAGTGTGCGACACCACAAGAAGACCGATATCTCACGATCAGTGCCCGCAGACGGCCACGGAGTACTGCAGGTAGCCTCGCTCGGGACCTTACTGCAGTCACTGGAACAGTTTTTTCCAGACACACAGTCCACAGATGACTGATCAGACACGGTTTATTCGCCTGGAGACCTGAAAGGTGCATTCCATTGACCCCTCGTCACAGGAGAGCCCGTAAGGCCTGGTGTCAGGAACACATTATATGGTCATTGGAACAGTGGTCCCAGGTTACGTTCACGGACGAGTCCAGGCATAGTCTGATTCTCGCCGGGTTCTCATCTGGCGTGAACAAGGAACCAGATGCCAACCCCCTTAATGTCCTCGAAAGGGAGCTGTATGGAGGTAGTGGTTTGATGGTGTGGGGTGGGATTATGATTGGTGCACGTACACCACTGCATGTCTTTGACAGAGGAACTGTAACAGGTCAGGTGTATCGGGACGTCATTTTGCACCAGTATGTCCGCCTTTTCAGGGGTGCAGTGGATCCCACCTTCCTCCTGATGGATGGTAACGCACAGCCCCACCGAGCTGCCATCGTGGAGGAGTACCTCGAAACAAAAGTGGCCTGCCTGTTCTCCAGACCTAAACACCATACAGCGCGTCTAGCATGCTCTCGGTCGACGTGTCGCTGCACGTCTCCAAACCCTTAAGGAGCTCCGACAGGCACTGGTGCAAGAATGGAAGGCTACACCCCAGCAGCTGTTCGACCAGAGTATGCCGACCCGTTGTGGGGCCTGTGTACGTGGGCACTGTGATCATATCCCATATTAATGTCGGGGTACATGCGCAGGAAACAGTGGCGTTTTCTAGCACATGTGTTTCGGGACGATTTTCTCAACTTATCACCAATACCGTGGACTTAGAGATCTGCGTCGTGTGTGTTCCCTACGTGCCTATGCTATTAGCGCCAGTTTTGTGTAGTGCCACATTGTATGCCACCACATTCTGCAATTATCCTTAATTTATGAGCATGAGTATAGATCTGTAGTACTATGAAATCGTGTGATAGATTTTTCCTTCTTTTGAATGTGACGTAAAAATAATCAGTACTGTAAAATGGGGATACTTGAGACAGTGGTGCAACTTGAGACGATTTCCAGTTACGTTGGTTTTAATGTTCCCACTATCGTGTGCGTACTATAATTGTTGGTTCTGTATGTGGTTCTTGAGAACTACACGATAGCAGTACATTTTGTAAGAAATAAAAGCAAATGAATGAAGTCGCTATCCTCCAGCTTCGTTTGTGTTGTTGACCAGTAGTGTGTCTTATTTCAGTACATTATTTGCCTTATGTTTATTAGGATCTTGCAGTAACACACTGAAGAGCCAAACAAACTGGTACAGCTGCCTAATATCGTGTAGGGCGCCCACGAACACGCAGAAGTGCCGCAGCACGACGAGGCACGGACCCGACTGACGTCTGAAGTAGTGTCGCAGGCAACTGACACCGGGACTCCTGCAGGGCTGTCCGTAAGTGCGAGTGGGTACGAGTGGGTGGAGATCTCCTCTGAACAGCACCTTGCAAGGCTGCCCACACATCCTCAGTCGTGTCCACGTCTGGGGAGTTTGGTGGCCAGCGGAAGTGTTTAGACGCAGAGCAGTGTTCCTGGAGCCACTCTGTAGAAATTCTGGAGGTGTGGGGTGTCGCACTGGCCGAGTCCGTCGGAATGCGCAGTGGACGCGAGTGGACGCAGGTGACGAGGCAGGATGCTCACGTGCGTGTCGTAAGTGGGCTGCCTGCGTGTTTGCACGCAGCGCTCTCTGACTGAGCTGTGGCGGTCTGCGGCAGACTCCGTCTGGCTGGTCGGGCTTGCAGTCGGAAGTGAACAGCCAGCAGTGATGGCAGTTGGGAGCGAGTAGGCAGCAGTGACGGAGGTGGGAGGCTCATAATCTGCAGTGTTAGCCCGAGCGGACGATCTGCACGTGTCCGACTTGCAGACTGAGTATCATTCATGATTATATAATTTTTGGAACTCGATGTCATCCACGATTATACAATCTTTGTGCTGGTTGTCACATTATTAAGGTAAAAAATATATTGTGCGCTTTGCAACAAAATCTTTCCTTTGCTAACCATATGGCTATTAGTAGTTAGAGCCTACAGTAGTTAGAATCTTTTATTTAGCTGGCTGTATTGGCGCTTGCTGTATTGCACTAGTTCGGGTAATAAAGATTTGTGTGAGGTAAGTGACTTATGTAATATATAGGTTATTGTTCCCCCCCCATGAACCGTGGACCTTGCCGTTGGTGGGGAGGCTTGCGTGCCTCAGCGATACAGATGGCCGTACCGTAGGTGCAACCACAACGGAGGGGTATCTGTTGAGAGGCCAGACAAACGTGTGGTTCCTGAAGAGGGGCAGCAGCCTTTTCAGTAGTTGCAAGGGCAACAGTCTGGATGATTGACTGATCTGGCCTTGTAACAATAACCAAAACGGCCTTGCTGTGCTGGTACTGCGAACGGCTGAAAGCAAGGAAAAACTACAGCCGTAATTTTTCCCGAGGACATGCAGCTCTACTGTATGATTAAATGATGATGGCGTCCTCTTGGGGAAAATATTCCGGAGGTAAAATAGTCCCCCATTCGGATCTCCGGGCGGGGACTACTCAGGAGGACGTCGTTATCAGGAGAAAGAAAACTGGCGTTCTACGGATCGGAGCGTGGAATGTCAGATCACTTAATCGGGCAGGTAGGTTAGAAAATTTAAAAAGGGTGATGGATAGGTTAAACTTAGATATAGTGGGAATTAGTGAAGTTCGGTGGCAGGAGGAACAAGACTTTTGGTCAGGTGATTACAGGATTATAAATACAAAATCAAATAGGGGTAATGCAGGAGTAGGTTTAATAATGAATAAAAAAATAGGAGTGCGGGTTAGCTACTACAAACAGCGTAGTGAACGCATCATTGTGGCCAAGATAGACACGAAACCCATGCCTACTACAGTAGTACAAGTTTATATGCCAACTAGCTCTTCAGATGATGAAGAAATAGATGAAATGTATGACGAGATAAAAGAAATTATTCAGGTAGTGAAGGGAGACGAAAATTTAATAGTCATGGGTGACTGGAATTCGTCAGTAGGAAAAGGGAGAGAAGGAAACATAGTAGGTGAATATGGACTGGGGGGAAGGAATGAAAGAGGAAGCCGCCTTGTAGAATTTTGCACAGAGCACAACTTAATCATAGCTAACACTTGGTTCAAGAATCATGAAAGGAGGCTGTATACATGGAAGAAGCCTGGAGATACTGACAGGTTTCAGATAGATTATATAATGGTAAGACAGAGATTTAGGAACCAGGTTTTAAATTGTAAGACATTTCCTGGGGCAGATGTAGATTCTGACCACAATCTATTGGTTATGAACTGCAGATTGAAACTGAAGAAACTGCAAAAAGGTGGGAATTTAAGGAGATGGGACCTGGATAAACTGAAAGAACCAGAGGTTGTACAGAGTTTTAGGGAGAGCATAAGGGAACAATTAACAGGAATGGGGGAAAGAAATACAGTAGAAGAAGAATGGGTAGCTCTGAGGGATGAAGTGGTGAAGGCAGCAGACGATCATGTAGGTAAAAAGACGCGGGCTAATAGAAATCCTTGGGTAACAGAAGAAATATTGAATTTAATTGATGAAAGAAGAAAATATAAAAATGCAGTAAATGAAGCAGGCAAAAAGGAATACAAACGTCTCAAAACTGAAATCGACAGGAAGTGCAAAATGGCTAAGCAGGGATGGCTAGAGGACAAATGTAAGGATGTAGAGGCTTGTCTCACTAGGGGTAAGATAGATACTGCCCACAGGAAAATTAAAGAGACCTTTGGAGAGAAGAGAACCACTTGTATGAATATCAAAAGCTCTGATGACAACCCAGTTCTAAGCAAAGAAGGGAAAGCAGAAAGGTGGAAGGAGTATATAGAGGGTTTATACAAGGGCGATGTACTTGAGGACAATATTATGGAAATGGAAGAGGATGTAGATGAAGATGAAATGGGAGATAAGATACTGCGTGAAGAGTTTGACAGAGCACTGAAAGACCTGAGTCGAAACAAGGCCCCGGGAGTAGACAACATTCCATTAGAACTACTGATGGCCTCAGGAGAGCCAGTCCTGACAAAACTCTACCATCTGGTGAGCACGATGTATGAGACAGGCGAAATACCCTCAGACTTTAAGAAGAATATAATAATTCCAATCCCAAAGAAAGCAGGTGTTGACAGATGTGAAAGTTACCGAACTACCAGTTTAATAAGACACAGCTGCAAAATACTAACGCGAATTCTTTACAGACGAATGGAAAAACTGGTAGAAGCCGACCTCGGGGAAGATCAGTTTGGATTCCGTAGAAATGTTGGAACACGTGAGGCAATACTGACCCTACGACTTATCTTGGAAGAAAGATTAAGAAAAGGCAAACCTACGTTTCTAGCATTTGTAGACTTAGAGAAAGCTTTTGACAATGTTGACTGGAATACTCTCTTTCAAATTCTGAAGGTGGCAGGGGTAAAATACAGGGAGCGAAAGGCTATTTACAATTTGTACAGAAACCAGATGGCAGTTATAAGAGTCGAGGGGGATGAACGGGGAAGCAGTGGTTGGGAAAGGAGTGAGACAGGGTTGTAGCCTCTCCCCGATGTTATTCAATCTGTATATTGAGCAAGCAGTAAAGGAAACAAAAGAAAAATTCGGAGTAGGTGTTAAAATTCATGGAGAAGAAGTAAAAACTTTGAGGTTCGCCGATGACATTGTAATTCTATCAGAGACAGCAAAGGACTTGGAAGAGCAGTTGAACGGAATGGACAGTGTCTTGAAAAGAGGATATAAGATGAACATCAACAAAAGCAAAACGAGGATAATGGAATGTAGTCAAATTAAGTCGGGTGATGCTGAGGGAATTAGATTAGGAAATGAGACACTTAAAGTAGTAAAGGAGTTTTGCTATTTAGGGAGTAAAATAACCGATGATGGTCGAAGTAGAGAGGATATAAAATATAGACTGGCAATGGCAAGGAAAGCGTTTCTGAAGAAGAGAAATTTGTTAACATCGAATATAGGTTTAGGTGTCAGGAAGTCGTTTCTGAAAGTATTTGTATGGAGTGTAGCCATGTATGGAAGTGAGACATGGACGATAACTAGTTTGGACAAGAAGAGAATAGAAGCTTTCGAAATGTGGTGCTACAGAAGAATGCTGAAGATAAGGTGGGTAGATCACGTAACTAATGAGGAGGTATTGAATAGGATTGGGGAGAAGAGAAGTTTGTGGCACAACTTGACTAGAAGAAGGGATCGGTTGGTAGGACATGTTCTGAGGCATCGAGGGATCACAAATTTAGCATTGGAGGGCAGCGTGGAGGGTAAAAATCGTAGAGGGAGACCAAGAGATCAATACACTAAGCAGATTCAGAAGGATGTAGGTTGCAGTAGGTACTGGGAGATGTAGAAGCTTGCACAGGATAGAGTAGCATGGAGAGCTGCATCAAACCAGTCTCAGGACTGAAGACCACAACAACAACAACAGGTTATTGTTAGGATTTCTTCTTATTCAGGGCCATTCTTTTGAGTTAATTTGAAAGCAGTCAGATCGCGTTAACGTTGAATATTGAGAGTAATTAATGAATAGTAAAAGTCTGAGTTCCGTTTGTCGGCGCAAATTCAGTAGGTCAGTGTTGAAATGATAATACCAAAGTGACAGTATAGTCAATTTCACTCAGCAGTTTAACTAAAATTATATGCAGAAGTTCCATCGTCTCGGTGTCCGAGTACGTGTCACCTCGCACAGATGTATCAGGCGTCCCATACCACTCCAACTGCACACGCCCCACACCTTTACAGAGCCTCCACCAGTTTGAACAGTCCCCCGCTGACATGCAGGGTTCACGGATTCGTGAGGCTGTTTCCATAACCGTACACGTCGATCCGCTCGATAAAATTTGAAACGAGACTATTCCGAACAGGCAACATGTTACCAGTCATGAATAATGCAATGTCGGTCTTGACGGGCCCAGAGAAGGCTCAAAAATGGTTCAAATGGCTCTGAGCACTATGGGACTTCTGACGTCATCAGTCCCCTAGAACTTAGAACTACTTAAACCTAACTAACCTAAGGACATCACACAAACCCATGCCCGAGGCAGGACTCGAACCTCCGACCGTAGCGGTCGCGCTGTTCCAGACTGTATCGCCTAGAACCGCTCGGCCACCCCGGCCGGCCCAGAGAAGGCGCCAAACTTTGTGTCGTGTAGTCATCGAGGGTAGACGAGAGGGCCTTCGGCTCCGACAGCCCGTATCCATGATGTTTCCTCGAATGGTTCGCACGCTGACAATTGCTGCAGGGTTGCATTTCCGTCACACTGAACGGTTCTCTTCAGTAGTCGCTGGTCCAGTTCATGCACGATCTTTTTTCGTGCCACAGCGATGTCGGAGATTTGACGTTTAACCGGAATCCTGACATTCACGGTACGCTACTGAAATAGTCGCACGAAAAAATTCCCACTAGATCACTGCCTGGGAGATGCTGTGTCCCATCGCTCGTGCGCCGACTATAATCCACGTTCAAACTCACTTAAATCTTCATAACCTGCCATTGTAGCGGCAGCAACCGACCCAACAACTGCGCCAGACACCTGTTGTTTTATACAGGCGTTGCCGACCGCAGCGCCGTATTCTTCCTGTTTACGTATCTCTCTATTTGAATTTTTTCTTTCTTGCTTTCTTCCAGTGCTGCCATGTCCCGCGCTGGCGCAGGGTCGGCATTATTAGGAACGGATTTGACGAGGTCAGTGGAAAGGGGAGGCCGGATGCCCTCCCTGTACACCTGCTGTCTGCGACTAGTGGAAGTCACGGAATAGTGCGAACGTATTCAGATGTCTGCGAGTCGTGTAGCTCAGGCGGAACTTGGAGACCAGCCTGTTATTCACCTAGTGGGATGTGGAAAACCGCCTAAAAACCACGTCCGTGCTCGTTAATCCGCCGGGCGGATTCGATCCGGGGCCGGCGCGCCTACCCGAGTCCAGGAAGCGGCGCGTTAGCGCGCTCGGTTACCCTGGCAGGTATCTCTGTATTAGCATACGTATGCTTATACCAGTTTTTTTTTTTCGCACTTCAGTGTAATTTCTCGTTCGCTGCAGGTCAGTGTCAGAGAACGCAGGGTATAAAATACGTAACTTTACAGTCAGTATAAGGAACCGTATGTTGGTTTCAATGCTGAAACCGTCAATAATGAACCCGTCTCAGTCAAGGAGTGGATATGTCGTTGCGATGATATTGCCACTCCAGTGAGAATACCGACAAACACGGAACTTTATCAGTGACATCCCTTCACCCTGAATTTGAGTCCTACTCGCGAAACTTTCTTCGATGTCCGTCATCGCTTTCTCGATGCATAGGCTGAACGGCAAGGGCGAAAGACGGCACCAGTGGCTTACAGCCGTTTTAACGGGAGCAGAGGTGTCAGCCAGGTGACAACATTTCGTGTGTGTGTGTGTGTGTGTGTGTGTGTGTGTGTGCGTGTGTGTGTGTGGCGCGCCACACCGCAGCAGCCGCCACGTCACTCGCCTGGCTGCGACGCACAGGTGTCGGGCGTTCCGGCGCTTCCGACACGGCGGGGGCGCACACGTCGGAAGGCGATATGCCCGCAGCCCGCAGGCGGCAGCAGGCGCGCCGCACGCATGCACTAACACGCACACACACACGCACACGCACACGCGTGCGCCGCAGCCCCGCCCGCCACGCAGCCGCGCGCCACACGCACGCTCTCTGCACAGCGCACTTGCCGTCACCGCAGGGCGTGACTCATCCGACTCTGTACCTCTATATTTGTGAAACCAATAAACATACACAACGAATTTGGTTTTTTATGAACGGGAAACTCAAAAAGTCTTTTTTCATACCTTTTCGTATGTGTTCGACATGCCCCCCTTGAGATGCACGGCATATGTCAATGCGGTATTCAAATTGCAAGCACGTCTCGAGTTAACAGCTTTCACAGGTGCTATTACGCGATATCTCAGTTCATTAGTCGTTGTTGGCAAAGGAGTCTTTCACCCCCACAAGAAAGAGTCACATACAGTCGGCTCCGGTGACCTCGGGCGCCAGTAATGTAAGATTCAATCATTTGGTCCAGTGCGAGCGATCCATCGTCCAGTAATATCTGTAGTGACGTTTACATGTTGATAAGAGTGTGTCCACGCCGTAGTTTGTAAGTAATTCACGTTTTTTCATGTTCTTGTTGTCGTGGTCTTCAGTCCTGAGACTGGTTTGATACAGCTCTCCATGCTACTCTATCCTGTGCAAGCTTCTTCATCTCCCAGTACCTACTGCAGCCTACATCCTTCTGAATCTGCTTAGTGTATTCATCTCTTGCTCTCCCTCTACGACTTTTACCCTCCACGCTGCCCTCCAATACTAAATTGGTGATCCCTTGATGACTCAGAACATGTCCTACCAACCGATCCCTTCTTCTGGTCAAGTTGTGCCACAAACTTCTCTTCTCCCCAATCCTATTCAAGACTTCCTCATTAGTTATGTGATCTACCCATCTAATCTTCAGCATTCTTCTGTAGTACCACATTTCGAAAGCTTCTATTCTCTTCTTGTCCAAACTATTTATCGTCCATGTTTCACTTCCATACATGGCTACACTCCATACAAATACTTTCAGAAATGACTTCCTGACACTTAAATCTATACTCGATGTTAACAAATTTCTCTTCTTCAGAAACACTTTCCTTGCCATTCCCAGTCTACATTTTATATCCTCTCTACTTCGACCATCATCAGTTATTTTGCTCCCCAAATAGCAAAACTCCTTTACTACTTTAAGTGTCTCATTCCCTAATCTAACTCCCTCAGCATCACGACATTTAATTCGACTACATTTCATTATCCTCATTTTGCTACTGTTGATGTTCATCTTATATCATCCTTTCAAGACACTGTCCATTTCGTTTAACTGCTCTTCCAGGTCCTTCACAAATTTGAATCGATGTTGTATCACTGAAACAGTATGACGCAATTCTACATCTACATACATACTCCGCAATCCACCATACGGTGCGTGGGGGAGGGTACCTCGTACCACAACTAGCATGTTTTCTCCCTGTTCCACTCCCAAACAGAACGAGGGAAAAATGTCTGCGTATATGCCTCTGTACGAGCCCTAATCTCTCTTATCTTATCTTTGTGGTCTCTCCGCGAAATGTATCTTGGCGGCAGTAAAATTGTACTGCAGTCAGCCTCAAATGCTGATTCTCTAGATTTCCACAGTAGCGATTCACGAAAAGAACGCCTTCTTTCTTCCAGAGACTCCCACCCGAGTTCCTGAAGCATTTCCGTAACACTCGCGTGATGATCAAACCTACCAGTAACAAATCTAGCAGCCCGCCTCTGAATTGCTTCCATGTCCTCCCTCAATCCGACCTGGTAGGGATCCCTAACGCTCGAGCAGTACTCAAGAATAGGTCGTATTAGTGTTTTATAAGCGGTCTCCTTTACTGATGAACCACATCTTCCCAAAATTCTACCGATGAACCGAAGACGACTATCTGCCTTCCCCACAACTGCCATTACATGCTTGTCCCACTTCGTATGGCTCTGCAATGTTACGCCCAAATATTTAATCGACGTGACTGTGTCTAGCGCTACACTACTAATGGAGTATTCAAACATTACGGGATTCTTTTTCGTATTCATCCGCACTAATTTACATTAATCTATATTTAGAGTTAGCTGCCATTCTTTACACCAATCACAAATCCTGTCCAAGTCATCTTGTATCCTCCTACAGTCACTCAACGACGACACCTTCCCGTACACCACAGCATCATCAGCAAACAGCAGCACATTGCTATCCACCCTATCCAAAAGATCGTTTATGTAGATAGAAAACAACAGTGGACCTACCACACTTCCCTGGGGCACTCTAGATGATACCCTCACATCCGATGGACACTCACCATCGAGGACAACGTACTGGGTTCTATTACTTAAGAAGTCTTCGAGCCACTCACATATTTGGGTACTAATCCCATATGCTCGTACCTTATTTAGGAGTCTGCAGTGGGGCACCGAGTCAAACGCTTTCCGGAAGTCAAGGAATATGGCATCCGTCTGATACCCTTCATCCACGGTTCGCAAGATATCATGTGAAAAAAAAGCGAGTTGCGTTTCGAAGGAGCGATGCTTTCTAAAGCCGTGCTGATACATGGACAGCAACTTTTCTCAAGGAAATTCATTACATTCGAACTGAGAATATGTTCAAACAAATTTCGGGCTTGCAGCCGGTCGTCGTTCGCACGATGTTTCAACTGGGCACCCGCCAGTCATCTTCAGGTGAGCCGTCGCAGACTGGCGATAATGTTCTTCGCTCCGCAATATATAGCGTACTGTAACTATTCTGCGCATGTGTCGAAAACTTGATAGTTGAACCACACTGCCCGCCGGCGGCGCCCTCGCTGGTGGAATAGCGGAACTCAGTCGCCCTCTGCGTTGCTGTTTGCCACGGCCGTCGACGCACTCTGTCGTCTTCGATTTCAGAAAATCGTGGAAATGATGGGATTCCGTGCACTGTCCAGCTGGTAGCCGCTGTCACGGTTTAACAGATTTTCCGCCAGTCGTATTTCTACGGATTCTTTCATAATGGAGTCCCAGAAAGACGTTGCTGTGGACAAAATCATTGTTTTCTCATACTCCATTGAATGTCCAGTAGAAATACAATGTTCAGCAATAGCGGACATGCTTGGCTGCAAAAGGCGGGTGTAACGTTGATGTTCAGTGCAGCGTTCTTTCACGGTGCGTGTGGTTTGACCTATTAAGCCATACCTCATTGGCACGGTATCTTGTAAATCCCGGCCTTTCGTAGTAACAGATTGTCCTTAACTGATCCTACAAGGTCCGCAATCTTCGATGGTGGGCGGAAAACCACTCTTACCTGAAATTTCCGGAGGATTCTTGTTATTTTAAACGAAGTGTTGTCAGCGAAAGGAAGAAAAGCTAAACATTGTTCCGGCATGTTCTCCTCTTTATTCACTTCCTGCTTCTTAGTTTTAACTGTTAGTGCCCTGTTAATCTGCCGGATGGAATACCCATTTTCGCTGAATACTGTCGTTAGATGGGGGAGTTCTTGAGATAAGCTATCTAGATCTGAGACAGTATGAACTCTATGAACAAGTGTTTTAAGCAAACTCATGGTTTGCGATGGATGATGGCAACTCGATGCTTGCAGGTACAAATCAATACGAGTGGGTTTCCGGTAAACTGAATGCCCTAGAGAACCATCATTCTTCCTTCGAACCAGGACATCCGAGAAAGGTAAACAACCATCTTTCTCTATTTCCGTGGTGAACAGGATGTTGCTATGAATGGAGTTGAGGTGATGTAGAAACTCCATTGATTTATCTTCTCCATGAGGCCACACTATGAAAGTGTCATCCACATACCGCCAAAAAACTGTTGGCTTCAGGGCAGCTGATTCAAGCGCTCTCTCTTCAAAATCCTCCATAAAAAGGTTGGCGACCAAAGGAGACAGGGGGCTACCCATGGCGACACCGTCAGTCTGTTCAAAATATTCTTGATTAAACATAAAATAAGTTGAGGAAAGTGCGTGCCTGAACAAAGCAGTGATATCAACAGGAAACATGTTACCAATCAGTGTCAAAGAATCTGCAAGATGAACTTTTGTAAAAAGTGAGACCACATCAAAACTTACTAGAAGGTCTACACTGCTAAGACGAAGAGCCCCTAGTCTATTGATAAAATCAGCTGAGTTTCGTATGTGATGTGAGCACTTGCCTACGAAAGGTCTCAGTAAGGAAGCGAGATGTTTAGATGATTCACATGAGAATATGTACTCTCTCAGTCCATGAGATCCGCCCCTTCGGCCTGCCTGCAGCGCGCGCGCCCTCCTGGGCCCTCTGGCCCGCACCAAGGGCCGCCGAGGGCTGAGGGCTGGCTGGCTGCCGCCACGGCGCGGCGCCGCCCTTCGCACTCACCCGCCGGCGCCTCGGCTGCGGTCTGGAACGTTTTACGGTTCTCTCTTTTCGTCTCCAGGTCCGTGCAGAGCTGCCAACTCAACAACACACACCGAGGATAACTCCAAATTATTTGCCCTAATCAGCTTTTCTCCGCTCAGGGACGGGGTGTTGTGTTGTCCTTATCATCATCATTTCATCCCCATCGACGCGCAAGTCGCCGAAGTGGCGTCCAATCGAAAGACTTGCACCCGGCGAACGGTCCACCCGACGGGAGGCCCTAGCCATACGACATTATTCGACATTATTATTATTATTACCTGTTCTTTTACTACGGTAATGACACGCAATTTACACTCTTCCAGCTGAGTTGTATCGATCCCCGCACGTGGGCAGTTTTGGAGGTTCTGAGTAAAATGGCTGCTTAGATAAGAGGCAGTCAATTTTACTGATAGGAAAATTGCGGTTGTGTTGTTCGTCTGGATGGTAACTGCAGTTAACTTTACGTGAGCATACACTCCTGGAAATTGAAATAAGAATACCGTGAATTCATTGTCCCAGGAAGGGGAAACTTTATTGACACATTCCTGGGGTCAGATACATCACATGATCACACTGACAAAACCACAGGCACATAGACACAGGCAACAGAGCATGCACAATGTCGGCACTAGTACAGTGTATATCCACCTTTCGCACCAATGCAGGCTGCTATTCTCCCATGGAGACGATCGTAGAGATGCTGGATGTAGTCCTGTGGAACGGCTTGCCATGCCATTTCCACCTGGCGCCTCAGTTGGACCAGCGTTCGTGCTGGACGTGCAGACCGCGTGAGACGACGCTTCATCCAGTCCCAAACATGCTCAATGGGGGACAGATCCGGAGATCTTGCTGGCCAGGGTAGTTGACTTACACCTTCTAGAGCACGTTGGGTGGCACGGGATACATGCGGACGTGCATTGTCCTGTTGGAACAGCAAGTTCCCTTGCCGGTCTAGGAATGGTAGAACGATGGGTTCGATGACGGTTTGGATGTACCGTGCACTATTCAGTGTCCCCTCGACGATCACCAGTGGTGTACGGCCAGTGTAGGAGATCGCTCCCCACACCATGATGCCGGGTGTTGGCCCTGTGTGCCTCGGTCGTATGCAGTCCTGATTGTGGCGCTCACCTGCACGGCGCCAAGCACGCATACGACCATCATTGGCACCAAGGCAGAAGCGACTCTCATCGCTGAAGACGACACGTCTCCATTCGTCCCTCCATTCACGCCTGTCGCGACACCACTGGAGGCGGGCTGCACGACGTTGGGGCGTGAGCGGAAGACGGCCTAACGGTGTGCGGGACCGTAGCCCAGCTTCATGGAGACGGTTGCGAATGGTCCTCGCCGATACCCCAGGAGCAACAGTGTCCCTAATTTGCTGGGAAGTGGCGGTGCGGTCCCCTACGGCACTGCGTAGGATCCTACGGTCTTGGCGTGCATCCGTGCGTCGCTGCGATCCGGTCCCAGGTCGACGGGCACATGCACCTTCAGCCGACCACTGGCGACAACATCGATGTACTGTGGAGACCTCACGCCCCACGTGTTGAGCAATTCGGCGGTACGTCCACCCGGCCTCCCGCATGCCCACTATACGCCCTCGCTCAAAGTCCGTCAACTGCACATACGGTTCACGTCCACGCTGTCGCGGCATGCTACCAGTGTTAAAGACTGCGATGGAGCTCCGTATGCCACGGCAAACTGGCTGACACTGACGGCGGCGGTGCACAAATGCTGCGCAGCTAGCGCCATTCGACGGCCAACACCGCGGTTCCTGGTGTGTCCGCTGTGCCGTGCGTGTGATCATTGCTTGTACAGCCCTCTCGCAGTGTCCGGAGCAAGTATGGTGGGTCTGACACACCGGTGTCAATGTGTTCTTTTTTCCATTTCCAGGAGTGTATTTATCTGTTTTACCTTCCCTAGAAACATAGCTGTGGCATAGATATGTTCTAGTTGTTACTTTCGTTTGCATGAAATGCGGTTCAATAAGGCATCAAGAGATAGGAACTGCAGGGGATTTTTTTTTTCTTTAAGGCATGTTACTAGCAATCCGCAAACAACCGAAGGTGTACAAACTCGCGCTTGCGTGGCAGTAACTTTGTACAGGCTGTTACTCGCTGGACTTTCAGTGAATACAAGGAACGGCCTAACCATATTTTGTTAGGTCATTTCTATATACGCGGACACTTACACTAGCGTGTTTGTTGTTTCTGGTTCAGATTCAAATCTCGGTAACGCCAAGAACACACATTAGGAAACCTGGTTCCCGCTGGTATAGGCAGTACAGGCAGCAACGTACTGAACGTGTAGCAGAACCTGTGAAGAAGGGACTGTATTTGCGGGCAGCTGAATCTACGTACCACATCCCTGTGCAAAATTGCAAACAACGTGAAGGAACTTCATTGGAAAAACCCTGCTGCGAACGCAGCAGAAAGATTGTTTTCACTTTACGTAGTAAAAACTTAAAATTGAAATGGCTCATCATGTCCCATTCATCCCTGTGATCTCTTCCCACAAGTCAATACAGCTGTGAAAAGCGACTCGCCACTTCAGATTTCTGTTTCGATTTCATCCAAAATTTCCACACGTGTGTAAAGTTACCCGTTACGAGGTAATAGTATCCAATATCTTGCTAAGTGCTCCTTCGTCCGAGTAAGTTTACACAAAATTTTTTTCTTTAACACATGTCATAAACATGATTTTCGTCCACTTTGAGGGTACAATTGTCATTTCTATCAATTATACAACTAATCACACATTATGAAATCGAAAATCACAAAAAAATGTGTGTGAAGAAACCCGCGTTGACGGTAGGCAAGTAGAAAATCTATGTAAACCAGCGAAGTGTAAAATACTGTATTAATAACTTCGAATGTAAATACCACAGGTTTGGTTAAACAGGTAGGAAACATGGAAAAGTAACATATACCACTCCATCATCAGGCTAACCTATGAAAAAATTGCACGTTTCTCTTTCTTTTGCTAGCCCTGTGGCCAATAGAAAATTGACTTTTAAAACTCAACGCATGTAGCATTGCAAGAATTTTTACTGGGACCTGAAAGCTATGAATATTAGCTGTCTCATATTTGTAAGTATGCTCACAGCCGTTTAACTCGCGTTGGAGTAGACATTACCAATAAGCCTCCAATTCCAGAAAGAACCGAAATAGCATATGTATGAAACAGCTTCAAACGTCTATTTAAAAAATGAGGTGATGTGTTAAATATTTGATGGTAAGCATGGGAGAAAAGGAAATGTTCAGTAAAGGTTTGAAATTATGCCTGAAGTTTGTCATAAGTCGCCAAGTGCTTCATAATGAAACAATGGATGAGTGCAGTCCGCGTGATTTGTATTCCATTCCAAGCAAGAGCGAATTCTTCCCGCATTTCCATGTGTATTACGTCATATCAGCTGAAGAGTGTGTCGTACGATGACTTGCTTTTCGGGTAAATGTGGATACTGTCCACAAACTGTGTTGCGAATAGAACTCGTGGTAAAGACATAATAAATTAGAATGTCGTGCGGGATGCACGAAGAGCGAAATCGTGGTAAGGGAGAAAATTTTGTTTCTTTCGTCACTGTATTTCGGGGGTGCCAGTGAGAAAAAGTTTAAAAAAGGTTTGAAACGACGCCTAAGGTTTGTCGGAAGTGGCTACGCGCCGTTATTCCCAAATACTGGATGAATAAAGTCTGTGTAATTTGCGCGCCGTGAGTTAACAGTGCTTCAAGACAAAGATACAGTTTCGACCTGTAAAATGTGTGTGAAGAGAGCGTTCGGCAAGATACAGCACTTATATAATAAAAACTGCATGTCCATTCAGACAAAAGTCAGACACAGTAATCAAGCCTGCAATACAGTACGCAAGTGAGACGCATACTGAAGGAAGAAAGGAAAATCGTGAGAAAAATTCTCGGCCCAAAGCTGAGAGAAGAGGGATACAGATTACACGGTAGAAAAAAGACAGAGAAGATGTCAAACGTAGGAGCAGATGTCAGAAAAAAAGGTTCAAGTTCTGTGGGCACATCGTCAGGCCATCAGCAAAACGACTCGCCAAGAGAATTCTTACATACATACAAGTGCTCAAGTCAACAATAACATGGATCACACAAGTCAGACTCGACCTAGAAGCTTCAAACATCGATCCAGTAGAAACTGAAGACAGATCGTCCATCTCCTGATCGTAATGTGTTTGAAGATTTGCACAGCAGCCAGCTCTCGTTGTGTCCAGGTGGCGGTTCTCCAGCTTGTGGCGTCTGCAGGACAGGCGTCGACTTCTTCCGTAACTCCAGCCTCGCCTTCTCTGGTGAAATGGTGAGCTTCTCGGATGTTCTCAGGAAGCTCTTTCGCGATGTCAGCCGTTGCTGTGGTGGATTATGTCCGTGCAGTGGATGGGCACTGTCCTGTTCCACTTTCAGTCTCTCCTTGTTGGCAGCCACTGGGGTACATGAAAGGAGCCTCCACGAAGATTGCAATGATTTCCGACCGAGATGAGACTTGCAATCGGGCGTGCCCTGGGCGTCAGGTTCCTCTGGTGGCTGATCCTTTCACACCAGAAACATCATATCGGTCCTTTTCAGGACCACAGTTGACCATCATATCGACGAATATAGAGCACCCACAGAGAACGACCACGTAGTAAAATTCGCCGACACGGAAGTTCTGGCTGTAGAGGAGCACTATCACACCCGCTCGTTCAGAGAAGCTGTAGAAATACGAAAACACGCGAACAGCTTCACCAAGAGAGTAGAAAGCCTTAAAGTAAACGGATCCTGGCTTCCCGTACTGCAGCGGACAACCGTCGCAGGTGAGGAGAACCGCACCGGAAATGACCGCGGAGAAGCCCTCGGACGTCGGCGCGCCAGGTACATATAGTCTGCGGCCGCGAGCTCGGATAAAAAGGAAGTTCTACTCCGCAATAGACGGCGCCGAAACTACACTGGAAGAGATATAAGCAGGGGTACCACAAGGCTCTGTGCTTGGTCCCCTTCTGTATCTCTTATACACAAAAGACATGCCGAAAGCACCGAGGGGAAATACAGCGCTGTATGCAGATGATACAGAGCTATACCATGGTGGCAGAAATGTGAACTACATTGTGGCCAGCCTGCAACGTCACTTGGGAGACGTGATCCAATGGTGTAACGTCTGGAAGACGAAGATAAACCCAGACAAATGTCAGGCGATACTATTTACAACAAAACGCAAGCCACCTCTCAGAAACCTATTGGTAAACAATCCACATCTGCAATGGAGAGAGACAATACAATACCTGGGCTTAAAACTAGATAAGCACCTGACATTCCAGCAACATATATGCGAGGCGTGCAAGAAAGGATCTGCACGCGTCTGCCATCTGTACCCCCTGCTAAAAGGAGGGGCTCTCACAACCGCAACAAAAATGGAGACATGGAAAACCATCATTGTGCCAGTCATACTATATGGTTCAGAGGTACGGAGTATGGCTGCAGACACATATTTATCAAAAATAGAAACATTGCAAAATAAAGCACTCCGAATCATAGCTGATGTAAATAGATATATCAGCGACGAAGAAATCCGGAATATGTCAAATTGCCCAACTATCTACCACATCATCCGTCAGAAATCCATCAACTGCTACGAGAGTTGACGCACATCACGCCATCATCTCATCAAAACCCCCACCCCCAAGTAAAAACTCCTAAAACAACCATCGACAGAACATTTAGAATTTAGGTAAAAGTGCCACCTCCTTACAATCGACACTATCAAATCCTACCAACATCACTCCCTAGAGATGGAGACCCTAAATCAACTGCCAATTAAATCCCAAATTCCGACATCCTACGGTAAAAACAGGAGAAGACAGAGTGCAACCACAAATTCGAGTAACTCGGCTCCAGTTCACCACCGGCAATGGAGGGTGAAGCTTTGACAATGCCAGTCTCTCGTGCTGGCGAAACGTATGTAAAATCGTCAGATGGATGTCGGCCGAAGAACCCGAGACAGAAGGCAATAGGCAGTTTGTCAACAAGTGGCCACGAAAGCCTTAACAATTTTGTACATCTACAAAGTTCGAATTGTTTCGTTCTCTGCGACTTTATCCTTCGCACGATGTAAAACTCACTGCCAGTCGCTGCCATTCATCCATTCTGTGAGAAGGGTGCGGCCGCGCGCGTACATTCCGGCCCGGAAATGCGTCGCCCCACACACGGCCGCCGACAGCGTGTGGCGACAGCGACGCTGTACTATTGTACGTGTAAGTAATTCTTTCCATCTGATTTTACGATAAACTTGTGTAATTCATGTTCTGATTTCATTTCTTTTTGTTTCATGCCATTATGCTAAGAAAACTGTAAATAAATTTCAATGTGAATATTAATGTTTATGTCAAATGTCAAGTAATATTGTAATACAATTGAAATGTAACAAATGTTGAAACTGTTGTAAGATGTTTAAAATTGTAACTGTGCGTCTGGCCCATACGTAGGCAATGTGTTAGGATATGTAAAATGCAAAACCTCGGGTGAATACCCGGTCTGTCAGGCAGCGGTACAAGGTGGATGGCAGGCGAGCGCGGGAAAATGCGCGCGGGCGCTGCACGGCACAACGGGCTCAGCAGCAGTAGCTGGAGTTTGGCACTGGTCTGAGCAACACCTACTGGAGCGAGGAGGCTCTCCTGGAAGACACAGCTTCACTGAGCCTCGAGTATGCCGTTCCAACGCAGCACGGCAAAATTCCACAGGCACTAAATGGAAAAGTATTGCGACGCCAAGAAGAATTAAAGTGCCGATACGTCAAGAGCCATAGCTGTGGTTGTATGTGTGCTCTGTGCCTCGCCATCTTGCCGCCCGCCAACCGCCACATCGATACTAGCAGGTTGAAACTGCTAGTACTGTATTCGTATGGATCAGAGAGTGAGCTTTGTTTGGTGCAATAATAACCTAAATTTTACCAGAACTTTTCCATCATTTAATTATCCTCACAACTAACCTAGACAACGTCCTTTCCAAACGTTGTGCAATCCGAGTGTCCCGAAAGAAAATCAAAAATTGTGTTAATAATAATTATTTGCAGGACTAGCTATATTAGAATGATGTTTTGTTAATGAACCAGTAAATGCATAGCGAAGGTCTAACGAAGTCGAAAGATAACTTGATATAGTAATGAAGTTTATTATTTCGAGACAGATTATAGGCATTTAAATGAGCAGTAAATAAGATGAAAAGAGTAGTAACTTATATACTGGAAATCTTGAATGAATAATAAATTCAGTAATCATTTTTTTAAATACAGCGATCATAACAGTTACGGGGTCCCCCCCCTAATTGACTTGAATTCTGAAGTGTTCTAAATTGGTTTGACCAGCAAAAGTTAAAGTCAATATAAAAGTCAAAATTTGTCAGTATTTTATCTTTATCAAAATTGACATTTTGTGTGTGGCATGAAAGTACAATTTCTAGGGTAACCTATGCCCGATTTTAATCAGATTAATACACAGTATAAAGTTTTGTAGTAAACATTGTACTGTAGTGTTAAGTACTCATGATTTTCCATATGAGTACAGAGCGTGAAACTATCAGTTCAATAGATTTTCTGGCTCTAAAATTCTACTATATTATGCAGTGTTACAATTTCTTGTTTGGCACGAATATATACGAACTTTTACAGGGAAGAAACTCAGTTAGTGCCTAATTAGGCTGCCGACCGTATTATTTTCACATTGGTAGCATCTTCAGAGTTGCCTTTGGTCCATCCTGACGTGTGATTGCATTTCGAACTTACGTGACGTACCACTGTTATTACAGAGTGGATGTAAGTCTGATTTGCCACCATTCAGGTACACGCGGTCGATATCTGTGCGAAAATCCTTTCTCATGAGGTGAATCCCGCTCACTTGCCGTAGCACAGGCTTTAACGACTACTGTGTCAGGGATTACAAGTGGCCACTGACGTTGCCGTACGTGTGGCCGCGACGTTGCCCGGCAACACTGCCGCCCCCGCCCCCGCCACGCCCCCGGCGGCGCCCACCCCGCAGTGGACTGGGCCTGCCCGGGTCACGCCGCGCCTCCGGCCAAAGGTCACGCGAGCGCACGGCGCGGCCGTGGGCCAAGCCGCCGAGCCGAAGCCCACCTAAGACTAGAGGGGGAGGGAGGGAGGGAGTGGCCAACCCGTGGAGGTGAAAATAGGAGCAGTTGTCCTGAAGTCACAAACTTGAAGCCGACCCGAGTGAAGATCCGCCGTGTTAGCTACCCCAAAACATTCGCTTCTGGTGGTTCGATTCCGTGTAGTCGTGGAGTGTTTTGATAAAAAATGCCGCCTTGCGTCGCTTACGGGTGTACTAATCGTCCTGATTGTAGTCTACAGTTTAAACAAAACACGTTTCATTCGTAAGTGACTTATTTAAGCGCTATTTGCTTATATACACTTGAAATTCTGATGCACTCTAAAGTTATTTCTGTGATTTGACGTTAGATTTCCTATCGATCGAACACGAAGAGCTGTCTCAAGGTGAGCAATACACTTGGTTATTCCCTAGTAACTGAAAAGTCCTGGCAAGAAATATCCTGGAAATGGGGACTATTGTTTTAAATTGCAATAATTTAATAAAAAAGTAATGTAACTACATGTAGTTAATTAAAGCTTCAGTAAAATGTGTGGAACACCTGTTACAGTGGTAAAATTATAAGTATTTAAAGGGTTACATATCTGTTAAAGCGAAGGTCCCTATCTAAGTCCAGCTTATTTAGATCATTGTGTTAAACACAGTGTTGTGGAGTTACCTTGTAAATTGCTGTTATTTGCCACACTGAATGTCGTCACTTGTAGGCACAATTTAAAGGCAAAGCAGATGTGTAAACTACAATGGGCCTGACAATCCTACATTCAGTTCTTTTCCTTCGTAATTTAACGAATATTTCACTTTGTTGACATGACAGCTGGCTTGTTTATATCTTCTCTGCATACATCTATTGGACACCAAAGGAAATAAGGTAAGTTTCTTGCAAACTTGAACATTTAAAATTTGCATTTGACTTGGAAATGCAACGAATACAAATTGCTGCCTCTAAACTATCAATCATTGCTTTTGCAGTTCTGGCTGTATCAATTAACGACATAAACACAATGAAGGTGAATAAAAATGGATTACAAAAGCACGCTTTTCACAGCACATACTTCTCAGTTATTCGAAGTGTATAAACAATACGGAATTATATTACTGAGGGCAGAAGCGTCATATTTTCGTGTCGTATTACTGTATCGAATAGCATTTAAGACCAGAGAAACGTTTGAAGTTGCGTTTCTTATGCTCTGTTGCTCACTAATACAGTGCAACATTAACTACATAGAACAAATATCGCGAACAAGAAGCAGTTGTAAACACTCGTCTGCTAATGTTTTGGGGGATCCAAGATGGCGGCAGCCCCCGCCCACTGGCTCCAAAACAACATACAGCGTAAGTCTGTAACGCCATCTCCCCTTATTCTACCTCCATGGGCCAACCGGACGGTAAGCGGCCATTTTTCTGCCCAACTGCGGGCGGGACTTCTGGATGGCCAGTAGTGGAGTACAAACTCACCGAATCAAAAGCACAAGACAATATGGTGAAATCTTTCGTTAAATGCCTTTCTTTACAGCTGCAATATACTCATAGTAGCCTACTACGTACAGCACAGGAAAATCTGATACAGTGGCTGCAAAAATTATTCGTTACTTGCATTCATCTCCTTCAACGTTCGTTTACTAGACATACTGCAATGAAAGTAACGTAAATAAAAAAACTATAGTGTATAGCATTTGTTTTGTATCGGAAGTGCGTAACGCTAAAACTTTAACGTACCTGTATTACGTCAGATGAATGAAAGTCATAAGCAGTTGTTTACCTGTGACATGCAATAAGTGTGAGACGTATTTGTACTTCTTGTCACGTCTTCAAACTTTTTGCATGTCACAAGTAAACAACTGCTTACGACTTTCTTTCATATATATATATATATACTGAATAACTCTCGTAGATAACAAACGAAAAAGATTGCAAAAATCAGGTTATGTTAAATGTAGGCTACTGTAATATAACAAGAAAACTACCGTATCCCTCCTACCCAAAGAAAATAGGCCTACTAAAAACTGTCTTCAAGGGTACCTACAATCATTCACTACGAATAAAGTTTCAGCAACCACGACAACTGCGGAAAACGTGCTTACAACCTGCCCGCGTCAACAGTCAGGCAATAATACTGAAACCAAAATAATGCCTAGTGTTCTGATTCGGAACGAAATAAAGTTTGACGCTATGAAGTCGAATGAGCGTGGCACACCAATTACAGGAACTTTCCGTTTCCAGCAAGGACTGTCAGATATTGGCTCCAGAAAAGCTTGTGATGCTACCAGTATGCACGAACTGTTAAAGAAATTGTTGTGGTCTTCAGTCCCGAGACTGGTTTGATGCAGCTCTCCATGCTACTCTATCCTGTGCAAGCTTCTTCATCTCCCAGTACCTACTGCAACCTACATCCTTCTGAAGCTGCTTAGTATATTCATCTCTTGGTCTCCCCCTACGATTTTTACCCTCCACACTGCCCTCCAATACTAAATTGGTGATCCCTTGATGCCTCAGAACATGTCCTACCAACCGATCCCTTCTTCTGGTCAAGTTGTGCCACAAACTTCTCTTCTCCCCAATCCTATTCAAGACTTCCTCATTAGTTATGTGATCTACCCATCTAATCTTCAGCATTCTTCTGTAGTACCACATTTCGAAAGCTTCTATTCTCTTCTTGTCCAAACTATTTATCGTCCATGTTTCACTTCCATACATGGCTACACTCCATACAAATACTTTCAGAAATGACTTCCTGACACTTAAATCTATACTCGATGTTAACAAATTTCTCTTCTTCAGAAACGCTTTCCTTGCCATTGCCAGTCTACATTTTATATCCTCTCTACTTCGACCATCATCAGTTATTTTGCTCCCCAAATAGCAAAACTCCTTTACTACTTCAAGTGTCTCATTTCCTAATCTAATACCCTCAACATCACCCGACTTAATTCGACTACATTCCATTATCCTCGTTTTGCTTTTGTTGATGTTCATCTTATATCCTCCCTTCAAGACACCATCCATTCCGTTCAACTGCTCTTCCAAGTCCTTTGCTGTCTCTGACAGAATTACAATGTCATCGGCGAACCTCAAAGTTTTTATTTCTTCTCCATGGATTTTAATACCTACACCGAATTTTTCTTTTGTTTCCTTTACTGCTTGCTCAATATACAGATTGAATAACATCGGGGAGAGGCTACAACTCTGTCTTACTCTCTTCCCAACCACTGCGTCCCTTTCATACCCCTCGACTCTTATAACTGCCATCTGGTTTCTGTACAAATTGTAAATAGCCTTTCGCTCCCTGTATTTTACCCCTGCCACCTTTAGAATTTGAAAGAGAGTATTCCAGTCAACATTGTCAAAAGCTCTCTCTAAGTCTACAAATACTAGAAACGTAGGTTTGCCTTTCCTTAATCTTTCTTCTAAGATAAGTCGTAAAGTCAGTATTGCCTCACGTGTTCCAGTATTTCTACGGAATCCAAACTGATCTTCCCCGAGGTCAGCTTCTACTCGTTTTTCCATTCGTCTGTAAAGAATTCGTGTTAGTATTTTGCAGCTTGGCTTATTAAACTGATAGTTCGGTAATTTTCACATGTCAACACCTGCTTTCTTTGGGATTGGAATTATTATATTCTTCTTGAAGTCTGAGGGTATTTCGCCTGTTTCATACATCTTGCTCACCAGATGGTAGAGTTTTGTCAGGACTGGCTCTCCCAAGGCCGTCAGTAGTTCCAATGGAATGTTGTCTACTCCGGGGGCTTTGTTTCGACTCAGGTCTTTCAGTGCTCTGTCAAACTCTTCACGCAGTATCGTATCTCCCATTTCATCTTCATCTACATCATCTTCCATTTCCATAATACTGTCCTCAGGTACATCGCCCTTGTATAGACCTTCTATATACTCCTTCCACCTTTCTGCTTTCCCTTCTTTGCTTAGAACTGGGTTTGCATCTGAGCTCTTGATGTTCATACAAGTGGTTCTCTTATCTCCAAAGGTCTCTTTAATTTTCCTGTAGGCAGTATCTATCTTACCCCTAGTGAGATAAGCCTCTACATCCTTACATTTGTCCTCTAGCCATCCCTGCTTAGCCATTTTGCACTTCCTGTCGATATCATTTTTGAGACGTTTGTATTCCTTTTTGCCTGCTTCATTTACTCCATTTTTATATTTTTTCCTTTCATCAATTAAATTCAATATTTCTTCTGTCACCCAAGGATTTCTACTAGCCCTCGTCTTTTTACCTACTTGATCCTCTGCTGCCTTCACTACTTCATCCCTCAAAGCTACCCATTCTTCTTCTACTGTATTTCTCTCCCCCATTACTGTCAATTGTTCCCTTATGCTCTACCTGAAACTCTGTACAACCTCTGGTTCTTTCAGTTTATCCAGGTCCCATCTCCTTAAACTGCCACCTTTTTGCAGTTTCTTCAGTTTTAATCTACAGGTCATAACCAAGAGATTGTGGTCAGAGTCCACATCTGCCCCTGGAAATGTCTTACAATTTAAAACCTGGTTCCTAAATCTCTGTCTTACCATTATATAATCTATCTGATACCTTTTAGTATCTCCAGGGTTCTTCCATGTATACAACCTTCTATCATGATTCTTAAACCAAGTGTTAGCTATGATTAAGTTGTGCTCTGTGCAAAATACTACCAGGCGGCTTCCTCTTTCATTTCTTAGCTCCAATCCATATTCACCTACTACGTTTCCTTCTCTCCCTTTTCCTACACTCGAATTCCAGTCACTCATGACTATTAAATTTTCGTCTCCCTTCACTATCTGAATAATTTCTTTTATTTCATCATACATTTCTTCAATTTCTTCGTCATCTGCAGAGCTAGTTGGCATATAAACTTGTACTACTGTAGTAGGTGTGGGCTTCGTATCTATCTTGGCCACAATAATGCGTTCACTATGCTGTTTGTAGCAGCTTACCCGCATTCCTATTTTCCTATTCATTATTAAACCTACTCCTGCATTACCCCTATTCGACTTTGTGTTTATAAACCTGTAGTCACCTGACCAGAAGTCTTGTTTCTCCTGCCACCGAACTTCACTAATTCCCACTATATCTAAGTTTAACCTATCCATTTCCCTTTTTAAATTTTCTTACCTACCTGCCCGATTAAGGGATCTGACATTCCACGCTCCGATCCGTAGAACGCCAGTTTTCTTTCTCCTGATAACGACATCCTCTTGAGTAGTCCCCGCCCGGAGATCCGAATGGGGGACTATTTTACCTCCGGAATATTTTACCCAAGAGGATGCCATCATCATTTAATCATACAGTAAATCTGCATGCCCTCGGGATAAATTACGGCCGTAGTTTCCCCTTGCTTTCAGCCGTTCGCAGTACCAGCACAGCAAGGCCGTTTTGGTTATTGTTACAAGGCCAGATCAGTCAATCATCCAGACTGTTGCCCTTGCAACTACTGAAAAGCCTGCTGCCCCACTTCAGGAACCACACGTTTGTCTGGCCTCTCAACAGATACCCCTCCGTTGTGGTTGTACCTACGGTACGGCTATCTGTATCGCTGAGGCGCGCAAGCCTCCCCACCAACGGCAAGGTCCGTGGTTCATGGGGGGGTTAAAGAAATAAGAGCTTACAAATAAGAAATAAGAGCTTACAAATGCAGTAAATTGTAATAGGCCTACCTGTTGTGTGTGAGTAAGAATATTTAAAACAAAACTGACACGTTAAAATTAGAGTTTTCTGAGCAAAGTGAAGAACCAAACATTTTTTATCGGCGTAACTAAATAAATATTTCGGATAATATATACCATTAAGAAAGTTGTACCTGGACGTTATTACAAGAGTTACTCATTCCTTCCTGGCTGAGTATTTCATACTGCAACGAGAAGTTACATTATTTCAACTCGTATTTAAGATAGCGAACACTGACTGGCCCTATTTTGGTTTTCTTGCGGATGTGATAATCACTCGCAAAAAAGTGATGAAAACATAAGAGTCTGTCACATAAACTGCAACAAATGAATGCAACAGGTTCACAGTCGGCGCAGTTACCTCGCATCGGACGGACAGATAATAATTGTCTGAAAATAAAAAGTTGAATTTCTCACTCGAGGGAAGACTTGAACCAAGGACCTCCCGTTCCGCAGCTACTCACGCTAACCACGGGACCACGGCGCTCCTGAGCCCATATTATCCTTGATGTTGCCTATCTTTTGCATGGACTACTCAGATTGTATATGTTGCTTATTTTTTATAGTTCCACACAACTTGTTCCTGTTTTCTAGATTGATCTGTGCCAACGTATAACTAAATGTGAGGGGGGTGCGATGGGGAGGTTCCCTTGTCAGACTTTCGGGGGCTTTCGGCACGATCTCGATTGGGGCCGTGTGCGTGGTGCTGTGAGTCTTCCCTGCGGATAACACAATTCGCCACAGAGCAGCGGCCTACTGGCTGAAGAGGGAAGACGCGACGCAAGAAGAGAAATAACTGGAGAAGACGTAACCGACAGACGGAAATTAAACAAGTGGAGAATAGATTCATGGCAGACAGTCAGCCAATTCAGGCTGAGATTCATTGGGAGAGTCCTTAGAAAATGTAGTCCATCAACAAAGGAGGTGGCTTACAAAACACTCGTTCGACCTATACCTGAGTATTGCTCATCAGTGTGGGATCCGTACCAGGTCGGGTTGACAGAGGAGATTGAGAAGATCCAAAGAAGAGCGGCGCGTTCGTCACAGGGTTATTTGGTAATCGTGATAGCGTTACTGAGACGTTTAGCAAACTCGAGTGGCAGACTCTGCTAGAGAGGCGCTTTACATCGCGGTGTAGCTTGCTGTTCAGGTTTCGAGAGGGTGCTTTTCATGATGAGGTGTCGAATATATTGCTTGCCCCTACTTACGCCTCCCGAGGAGATCACGAATGTAAAATTAGAGAGATTCGAGCGCGCACGGAGGCTTTCCGGCAGTCGTTCTTCCCGCGAACCATACGCGACTGGAACAGGAAAGGGAGGTAATGACAGTGGCACGTAAAGTGCCCTCAGCCACACACCGTTGGGTGGCTTGCGGAGTATAAATGTAGATGTAGATGTAGAGTGACACTTTCAACGTACTGATGTCACTACCCAGGTGCCGATCGTGGTCAAATACAGCAGCGCAATCTGCACGCTCGCGTAATATCTGTATTTATGTTAAGCATCTTTTTCTAGTCGTGTTTCCGTATATTTCGCAATACTACTAGGGTCGTTCGCTAAGTAATGCCCAACATTTTTTTTAAAAATCCATTAATATACACAGACATACTTCCTTGTTGGTGTTTCACGTTTGATGCCTGTTCTGTGCGCCGGTGAAGTTTCGAACAGTTCTGGCATAAGGCAGAGCCGTAGTACAACGTAAAAATGGCGTCTACATACGACTCACGCTACAACCAGCCTGCTATTATTGAATTGTTGCGTGCAGAAAAAGAAAACGTGGCGAACATCCATAAACGTTTGTGTGCAGTGTATGTTGATGCTGCAGTTGACAGGAGTACAGTCGGGCGACGGGTAGAGGCAGCCGCAGCCCCAGCCTCAGGAAATGCTCGCTCCCCGGCCAGCCGCGCTCTGGCCGCCCTGCCGCAGCCGCTGCCCCAGGCGTGCCGAGCCGTGCGGCTGCCGCTGTCCGTGCCGACCGGCGCATCACGACTCCACAGCTGGCTCTACAGCTGTCGCTCAGCATTGGAAGTCAGTCTGCAATGATCGCCACATTGGGTCGGACACGATTGCCTCATTGCCTCATCCACCCCGCAGTCCAGACCTGGCACCCTTGATCATACAGCTCTTCGTGACGCCAAAAGATTCTCTACGGGGAACACACTTTGAAGATGAGGTAGAGTGTCAGTCGTGCGGTGAAAACGTAGCTACGCCTACAGGACAAGAGCTTTTACCAGCAGGGAATACGTGCTCTTCCACAACGGTGGCGTACGGCCATAGAACGTGATGGAGACTACGTAGGAAAATAGGACGTGGACAAGACACGTTGGACTATACTGTCACAAAATTCTGACTCTTAACAATAAATATGTTCGGAGGAGAAAAATGTGGGGCATTACATATTGAAGGGCTCTCGTACATACGGTGGATCGCACATACATTTACATCTACATCTACATACATACTCCGCAATCCACCATACGCTGCGTGGCGGAGGGTACCTCGTACCACAACTAGCATGTTCTCCCCCCGTTCCACTCCCAAACAGAACGATGGAAAAATGACTGCCTATATGCCTCTGTACGAGCCCTAATCTCTCTTATCTTATCTTTGTGGTCTCTCCGCGAAATGTAACTTGGCGGCAGTAAAATTGTACTGCAGTCAGCCTCAAATGCTGATTCTCTAGATTTCCACAGTAGCGATTCACGAAAAGAACGCCTTCTTTCTTCCAGAGACTCCCACCCGAGTTCCTGAAGCATTTCCGTAACACTCGCGTGATGATCAAACCTCTGAATTGCTTCCATGTCCTCCCTCAATCCGACCTGATAGGGATCCCTAACGCTCGAGCAGTACTCAAGAATAGGTCGTATTAGTGTTTTATAAGCGATCTCCTTTACAGATGAACCACATCTTCCCAAAATTCTACCGATGAACCGAAGACGACTATCTGCCTTCCCCACAACTGCCATTACACGCTTGTCCCACTTCGTATGGCTCTGCAATGTTACGCCCAAATATTTAATCGACGTGACTGTGTCTAGCGCTACACTACTAATGGAGTATTCAAACATTACGGGATTCTTTTTCGTATTCATCCGCATTAATTTACATTAATCTATATTTAGAGTTAGCTGCCATTCTTTACACCAATCACAAATCCTGTCCAAGTCATCTTGTATCCTCCTACAGTCACTCAACGACGACACCTTCCCGTACACCACAGCATCATCAGCAAACAGCAGCACATTGCTATCCACCCTATCCAAAAGATCGTTTATGTAGATAGAAAACAACAGCGGAGCTACCACACTTCCCTGGGGCACTCCAGATGATACCCTCACCTCCGATGAACACTCACCATCGAGGACAACGTACTGGGTTCTGTTACTTAAGAAGTAACATCTACACCTACATAGATAGTCCGCGAGCCACCTGGCGGAAACTACCCTGTGCCACTAGTTGCCACTTCCCCTCCTGTTCCAGTCGCTAACAGAGGGAATAACTGCTGTCTGTACCCCTCCGTATGAGTCCTAATTTCTCGTATCCTATCTTCGTGGTCCTTACGTACAGTGTATGTTGGCGGCAGTTGAATCGTTGGGCAGTCAGCTTCAAATACCGGTTCTCTAAATCTTCTCAACAGCGTTCTTCAAAGGAAAGGTCGTCTTCCTTCCAGGCATTCCTATTTGCGTTCCCGAAGCATCCCTGTAACATTTATATGTTGTTCGAACCTACCAGGAACAAATCTAGCATCCCTTCGCGGCTACTAGTCTTACTATAGAGGGTAACGCAGGTAACCTACAAATTTCATCAGAGATTACTGCTACTACTGTGTATTCCTCACATCACCTACAAATTTAAGAAGGTACTACTGTGGCTATACTACAATCGCCGAGGTGACCTACAGATTTAGCGACGTGTTACTGCCGCTACAGTGTGTGCGCTCGGTGGAGATGTTTGGGCGTGGCACGCAGTCCGCACCACGCACCACGCACCTGCGTCTGCGTCTGTGTCGGCCGTAAAACTCGCCGCCCTTTGTTCTCCCGCGCGGCCCAACTGGCGGAAAGCCTTTAAACACTGTCCGGCACGGCGGCGTCGAAAGAGAAAAGAGGGAGTTCATATTTACCAGAACGCCAGGAAACAGCGCTGATGTCAACACCTGCCTCTGTGCCGAACGGAAGAGCCGACACAAAACGGGAAAGAAATTGTCGATTTCATTCTTCGAGTCTCTCCATCTCTCATTCCGTGCCTCCTACCTGTTTCATTCCTCCAAAATCTTGTACACTACTGGCCATTAAAATTGCTACACCAAGAAGAAATGGAGATTGATAAACGCCTATTCCTTGGACAAATATATTATACTATAACTGACATGTGATTACATTTTCACGCAATTTGGGTGCATAGATCCCAAGAAATCAGTACCCAGAACAACCATCTCTGGCCATAATAACGGCCTTGATACGCCTGGGCATTGAGTCAACAGAGCTCGGATGGCGTGTACAGGTACAGCTGCCCGTGCAGCTTCAACACGATACCACATGTTCATCAAGAGTAGTGACTGGCGTATTGTGACGAGCCAGTTGCTCGGCCACCATTGACCAGACGTTTTCAATTGGTGAGAGATCTGGAGAATGTACTGGCCAGGCCAGCAGTCGAAAATCTGCTGTATCCAGAAAGGCCCGTACAGGACCTGCAACATGCGGTCGTGCATTGTCCTGCTGAAATGTAGGGTTTCGCAGGGATCGAATGAAGGGTAGAGCCACGGATCGTAACACATCTGAAATGTAACGTCCACTGTTCAAAGTGCCGTCAATGCGAACAAGAGGTGACCGATACGTGTAACCAATGGCACCCCATACCATCACGCTGGGTGATACGCCAGTTTGGCGATGACGAATACAAGCTTCCAATGTGCGCTCACCGCGATGTCGCCAAACACGGATGGGAGCGTCATGATGCTGTAAACAGAACCTGGATTCATCCGAAAAAATGAGGTTTTGCCATTCGTGCACCCAGTTCGTCATTGAGTACACCATCGCAGCCGCTCCTGTCTGTGATGCAGCGTCAAGGGTAACCGCAGCCACGGTCTCCGAGCTGACAGTCCATGCTGCTACAAACGTCGTCAAACTGTTCGTGCAGATGGTTGCTGTCTTGCAAACGTCCCCATCTGTTGACTCAGGTATCGAGACGTGGCTGCACGATCCGTTACAGCCGTGCGGATAAGATGCCTGTCATCTCGACTGCTAGTGATACGAGGCCGTTGGGATGCAGCACGGCGTTCCGTATTACCCTCCTGAACCCACCGATTCCATATTGTGCTAACAGTCATTGGATCTCGACCGACGCGAGCAGCAATGTCGCGATACGATAAACCGGAATCGCGATAGAGTACAATATGACCTTAATGAAAGTCGGAAACGTGATGGTACGCATTTCTCCTCCTTACACGAGGCATCACAACAACGTTTCACCAGGCAACGCCGGTCAACTGCTGTTTGTGTATGAGAAATCGGTTGGAAACGTTCCTCATGTCAGCACGTTGTAGGTGTCGCCACCGGCGCCAACCTTGTGTGAATACTCTGAAAAGCTAATCATTTGCATATCACAGCATGTTGATGCTGTCGGCTTAATTTCGCGTCTGTAGCATGTCATCTTCGTGGAGCAGGAATTTTAATGGCGAGCAGTGTAATTTAATCCCACCCACCGTCAGTCAAGTACCGGTGCACGAAACGTGTCTCAGAGTGCGTGTTCAGTGTTCATGTGTGACAGGAACGCTCAGCTGGAGCACAAAAACTTCGTACGGACACTTGCCATGTTCCGAGCGCTTTCCCAAATGGAACACATTTGATGTAGATTTGATGTGAGTTAGTGACGCGAACGAGTGTACCTTAGCCACCCTCCTTCTCTTTGACGTTTTCACGTTCTCTTCACGCCCGAACGACCTCTTTGCTTCCAGTGTTGGCGCTCGGGACGCTTGTCTGGCGTTAAAGCAGCCCGCTGAACGGGCGTCGCGAGTGAAGGGCCGCGCATCTGCACCAACTAAGAATATCCACACGTGCGGTGTGTTTACGGCTTTTGTACAAAGATTTTCCGTGATTCCCTGAAATCTCTCGAGGCAAATGCCACGATGGTTCCTTCGAAACGGCACGGCCGACCTTTTTCCCCATTCTGCCCTAATCCGAGCTTCTGCTCCGTTTCTAGTGACCTCGACGTCGGCGGGTCGTTAAACCCGCTCTTCCTTCCTTCCTTTCTTTTTGCAATGTTGGAACGTGCGGACACACTCATTCGAGGTGATGGACGGGTTGTCGACGAGCAGCTGGACGTCCCTGTCGGTAGAGGCACTCGTCCCCTCCGCCCGAACAGGGCACCGAGGCTCGACGGCAGCGACCGGCCGCCGCGTCGCACGCGCTCGCCGGCTGCGATTACCGAGGGGCGCGCGTCAGCACACTCCCCTCCCGGCCGGAGCCGCTGCCTCTCGGCCAAACAGCTGCTCACTTTGGCTCACGCGGGCCGAATGCACGCCGTTTACCGACAGGACTCGGCAGACAGGATGGTCACCCATCCGAGTGCTAGCCCAGTCCGACAGCGCTTAGCTCCGGAGATCTGACGGGAACCGGTATTACTACTGCGGCGAGGCCGTCCGCTTCGTCCACCAGTTGGGGTACTGCAGGCTGTGTGCCCGCTCGCCTCCTCGCTGCCTGCCAGAAGACCGTAAGGAGCCGCAAAGGACCGTCTGTCCGGAATTGGTTGTGCGTTACGAGATTGACTGTGACAACTTTTGGTAGAACATAAAAAAAAATGGTTCAAATGGCTCTGAGCAGTATGGGACTTAACTTCTGAGGTTATCAGTCCCCTAGAACTGGGAACTACTTATACCTGACTAACCTGAGGAGGAGCTCAGAGAAGCTCGCCGGGCCGCTCCGCCCCGCCCACCCTGCAGCCCGCACCTCGCACCTCCCGACATCCATGTGTGTGGCCCAGTGGGGAACGCACTCCGCGGGAAGCACCACGTGGACGGTGGGGAGGTCACCGCTGCAGCGACACGCCCTGCCACTAAGACGGCGCGAGGCCGTCGCACTGAACGCAGACCGTGTCGAACAATAGGGTCTTGTAGCCAGAAGACAGGGCAATAACATACGGCATTGCAATCCTGAATAAAACCGACCTGCTTTCAGAAAAGGACGCGCTGCGTTACTTATCGAACGCCCCTCACACTTTCTTCTTTTCTCGGTTTACTCTCAGTTCAGACACTGTACTTATTAGTGTGTTCGTTGCATGAAACAGATCCTGTAATAGTTTTTCACTTTGACTCGAGACAGCAATGCCACCAGTGAATCTTACCATCGACATCCATTCACGCTAAATTTTGATCCCACTCCTGAACCTCTCTTTTCTTTGTGTGATTGCTTCTTCGGTGTGTAGAGTGGACAGTAACTTTGACAGACTGCATCCCAGCATTACGCCTTTTTGGTCGGAGCAATTCGTCCTCGATCTTCTGTTCTTACTGTACTCTACTATTTCCTGTACGTCTATACCACTAAGACAAGGCGTTCCTTAACGTTGTTTCTAAAAGTCTCGTAAAGTTCTTGATCAATTTACTTCATTTTTTACAAACTATTCTGGTAAGCTTTCGAACGGACGTAGGCTATACATTATTAAATACACATAATATATAAAAATCTGTATAATATCTAAAGGGGAAGCGTTGTTTCCAAAAGTGTCGTGAAATTGTTAGGCGATTTACTTCAAAATTTCACGCACTGTTCCAGTTAACACTGGCGTCGGGTAGATGCTTTTTTCACCAAGTTTTCTATTAAAACTGACAGCGAAAAATGCTCTGGTCTGCTGTGAAAACTTGTGCTTCCGTTTTCTTCCTCGTCGTCGCTATTAACTCCCATAACAGGGCGTTCAAACTCCTGGACAAATTCGTTCTGCCACATCCATTCTTTCTTCGTACTTATAATTTTAAACAAAAATTGTATATTCAGCAATGTGCTGTTTTGTTTTAGACTTGCCAGTCAGTTCTAACAGAAAACAGGGTCGGAAAAGGAAAACGACGCACCACGAAGGAATTATCCGAATCACCTGGAATTAGTAGATGTGATGTACATGTACAGAAAAAAAATGATTACAATTTCGGAAAAATTCGATGATTTGTGCTAGAGAAAGGGTTTCACAAATTGACAAGTCAGCAACGCGTTGGGACCTTTATGCAAGCAGTTATTCGGCTTGGATTTGATTGACAGAGTTGATGGATGTTGTCTCGAGGGATTTTCTGTCCAACATTCGTGGTAGATCCTCAAAATCCCGAGTTGTTTGGGGGGACCTGCCCGTAACGGTCCGAACGTTTTCAACTGGGGAGAGATCCGACGACCGAGGTAGGGCCTGCCAAACGCGGAGGAAAGCAGTAGAAAGGCTCGCGCGTTTGCGGACGGGCATTGTCTTGCTGGAATGTAACCCCAGTACGGCTTGCCATGGAGGTCAACAGAACTTGCCGTCGAATATCGTTGCTGTATTGCTGTGCTGTAAGGGTGCCTCGACGACAGCCGAACTGGTTCCGCTGTCAAAGAAATGGCACGCCAGACTATCACGTGAGTCCTGGTTGTCGGGCCGCCTGACTGCCAGCAGGCAGGTCGGTGCCCCACCACTGGCTGGAGCAGCCCCACACGAGTCGTCACTCAGTTCGAAACGGGACTCCTCACCGGAGAGAGCTGCAATCCTGGCCGCAGACTTGTCTGGCGTCGCCAACCTGCCTGCTGACCGCCGTACGGCCCGACAACCAGGACTCACGGGACAGTCCGGCGCGCCATCTCATTCCATAGCGGCACCACCACAGGACAGCGGTAAGCGGGCGGTACTGTACACCCTTCGTGGGAAGTCTCCTGGGCTTACAGTTCAGCAAGATAAGATGCCTTCCCATCTGAGAACGTTTTGCATTATGGGCAGCGACTTCCAACCATCTCAAGATGGTGACGATCTGACACTCCAGTTGGACAGAATGTGGCACACAGTGTCTCGCAGGAGGGCATCGGACAACTCTGTCACTCAGCGGCGGGCCGAGTGACTACTCGCGCGAGGGCCACAGCTGCACCAGCACGTCACTGTCTCACTCAGTTTGTGACGCTCTGCCGGCCACGGTGGCCGTGCGGTTCTAGGCGCTTCAGTCCGGAACCGCGGGACTGCTACGGTCGCAGGTTCGAATCCTGCCTCGGGCATGGATGTTTCTGATGTCCTTAGGTTTAAGTAGTTCTAAGTTCTAGGGGACTGATGACCTAAGATGGTAAGTCCCATAGTGCTCACATTTTTTTTTTTTGTGACACTCTTTCTCTTGCATAAGTCATCAATTTTTTTCTCAAATTGTGATGATTTGTTTGTCTGTACATGAACATAACGTTAGCGACTCCCGTCCCATTCGGAGAGCTTATTCTTTGTACGCCATTGTTTTATTGTCCGAAACAGTCTGTTGAATCCTACATGGTTGACAAAGATGGAGTGTCTAGGAAAACTGCATTCTGGGATCACTAGACAACAATTCGAGCGAATCGTATTAATGAGTTTTATTACGAAAAGGAAATGATTACAATGCTTAACTTTGTATTTACGCAGATGTGTGGCAAGCAAAAGGGCGACAGACAGAATAAGCAAGTGTACACAGTGCTACACGGCAGAGGCGAAGCGACCGGTCCTGGTGCCGGGCCGCGGCCGGTGGGGCGCCGCTGCCTGTGCGTTGTCGTCCTGGAGAGGCGTCGGTCAGCGTCGAGGTGGCTGACGTCTTCTTCACAGCCATCTCTTCTCTATCGTTTCCGAATGGCGTGCCGGCGCTTCACTTTACGCCGTAAAACTGTCGATCTGCAGTTTCAGACAACGTGAAATGCTGCCCCTGAAGCTACTATCCTCACAAATCTCTCAGACCACATGTACGAACGATCCCAACCAATTAAGCCGCTCATTTTGAGCGACTTTTCTTCCCACTGCCGGGTTCTTTTGTATTAACAATAAAGACAGCTGAAGGTAAGAGGAGACAGAGAGGAGGGGAGGAATCGTATGGGGAGGGGGGCAGGGCAGGCGGCGGAATAGGCGGCCAGGGAGAGAGGGTGGGGAAGCGGGTTAGGCTGTGCGCGCATCCAATAATATTCCCGTAGGCACTCAGCAACTGCGAAGCATCGCTAGTATCGTACGCCACTCGCATTTCCCGGTGGCTTACGCCAGCTCCTCAGAACGTCGATGACACTGCAGCAATTTACGAGGATTGTCGAGAAAGCCATGAACCGCGTTTTTTTTTCTCAGCTGAAAACAATGCTACGAATGCGAAACGTTACGTGTGTGATATCTCAAGTCTCCCGAGTGAGCACGCCAAGTTTCCCTCACTTGCGGCAGATAGTGTAGCTGCAGGACAGTTTCAAAATGGCGTCTGTAAGTGACGTATGTTACGAGCAACGTCCCCCCACTGAATTTCTCACTACTGAGAAAGAAACTGCGGAGAATATTCAGAAACGCTTGTGCAAAGTCTATGGAGCATCTTCTGTCGACAGAAGTACAGTTAGCCGCTGGGCACGGAGGGTGAGGTCATGAGAAGGCGGTTCAGCGGAGCTCGAGGATTTGCAGCGGCCGGGGAGACCAGCCACGGCTGTCACACGTGACACGCCGGAGCGAGCTGACGTTGTCATTCGAGAGGGCAGAAGCATTACGGCTCGGCAGTCGGCGCTGCGTCTGTCAGTCAACGAAGGAAGTGTCGATCCATTTGTCCCCACGCTCGGATATTCAAAAGTTTGTGCAAGGTGGGTCCCACGGTGTCTGACGGTGGAACACAAATCGCACAGAAGTAACATTTGTCTCGATTTGTTGCAACGTTCTGAAGCTGAAGAGGTGGCCTTCTTGCCCCGCATTGCCAAAGACGACGAAACCTGGGTTTACCACTTTCGAGCTCGAAACAAAACGACAGTCAATGGAATCGCGCCATTGCCATTCCTCGATGGTGAGTGTTCATCGGAGGTGAGGGTATCACCTGGAGTGCCCCAGGGAAGTGTGGTAGGTCCGCTGTTGTTTCCCATCTACATAAATGATCTTTTGGATAGGGTGGGTAGCAAATGTGCGGCTGTTTGCTGATGATGCTGTGCTGTACGGGAAGGTGTCGTCGTTGAGTGACTGTAGGAGGATACAAGATGACTTGGACAGGATTTGTGATTGGTGTAAAGAATGGCAGCTAACTCTAAATATAGATTAATGTAAATTAATGCGGATGAATATGAAAAAGAATCCCGTAATGTTTGAATACTCCATTAGTAGTGTAGCGCTAGACACAGTCACGTCGATTAAATATTTGGGCGTAACGTTGCAGAGTGATATGAAGTGGGACAAGCACGTAATGGCAGTTGTGGGGAAGGCAGATAGTCGTCTTCGGTTCATCGGTAGAATTTTGGGAAGATGTGGTTCATCTGTAGAGACCGCTTATAAAACACTAATACGACCTATTCTTGAGTACTGCTCGAGCATTTGGGATCCCTATCAGGTCGGATTGAGGGAGGACATGGAAGTAATTCAGAGGCGAGCTGCTAGATTTGTTACTGGTAGGTTTGATCATCACGCGAGTGTTACGGAAATGCTTCAGGAACTCGGGTGGGAGTCTCTGGAGGAAAGGAGGCGTTCTTTTCGTGAATCGCTACTGAGGAAATTTGGAGAACCAGCATTTGAGGCTGACTGCAGTACATTTTTACTGCCGCCAACTTATATTTCGCGGAAAGACCACAAAGATAAGATAAGAGAGATTAGGGCTCGTACAGAGGCATATAGGCAGTCATTTTTGCCTCGTTCTGTTTGAGAGTGAAACAGGGAGAGAAGATGCTAGTTGTGGTACTAGGTACCCTCCGCCACGCACCGTATGGTGGATTCCGGAGTATGTATGTAGATGTAGAAGAAAAAATTCAAAGCAACTCTTTCCACCGGTAAGTTCATTGGTTTGGTTTGGTTTGTTTTGCCTTACGGCGCAAAAAACAACTGAGGCCATACGCGCCAAGTGAAAACTGTAGAGCAGAAAGACAGAGGACTTAAAAAACCACTATACGTCAGTCCCAAGTGACGTTAGAGAAGACAGCTAAAACAGGCACGTGTAAAAAGGGCTAAAAAAGACACGGTGCAGAAACAGATGTCCAGAACTAAAAATTAAATAGCCTTCGCCACATTGCTTTGCCGGATAAAATGTAAGCACGTGCGTCATTCGCTAAACGGACCGTAACTCAGACGGAAAACCAAATCGGGAACGTAAACGCTTAAAAATGGGCATTCCACCGGGAAGTGACGGACAGTCACAACTTGAGTGCAATGTCTAGAAAGTGGTGGGGTAGCGCCACTTAGAAAATGACGATGGCTAAAAAGGCAGTGTCCGATACGCACCCGAGTTAAAATAACCTCCTGCTGGCGCGAGGGCCGAGAGGAGGTCGTCCAGGCCGCTGGGAGAGGCTTGATAAGCAGGGGCAGCTTGTTCCCGTGAGGGGAGGGGAGGGAGGAGCAGTGGCGATGCCAAAGGGACGCCTCCTCCTGACAGGCGGCAACACAGAGGCCACCCGAGGGAACACGGGGACTCGCGGGCTGAGGCACTGCCTCGGCAGCAGCCTCATTTCCTGGCCGACCGACCTGACCAGGGACCCGCAGAAACGTCACCAGGACGCGACGAAGTGACAGTTTTCCTGGACCCTCTCCACTAAGGGATGGGCGGTGTACAGCGCGCATAGAAGGGCGCTGAGGAGTCTGAGCAGAGGACACAATTGAAAACTTCTGGATGTACTCAGTGGCCTCATACAGAACGAAGAGGTCGGCTGTAAATACTGAGCTGTGTGCCGGAAGCCGATATCGATAGACACGAGTGCCAATGACGAAGGCACACCCGACCCTACGATCAGTCCGAGAGCTGTCAGTGTACACAAAAGTACTATCGCCAAGTTCCACGCGAATGTCGTGAAACTGAAGGCGACAAAGCGAGGCTGGAGTAGGACCTTAGGAAGCGACTGAAGGCCAAGGTTAGTACAGGCCAGTTGACGCAGCCGAGGTGATGAAGGGTTCACACCCACCGGGAAAGCTGCAGGTAGTGCGAAGTTAAGTCGCCATAGCAAGTGCCGAAAGCTGACTCCAGGACGTAACAGAGGAGAGGAATGCACGCCTTACTGACAATCAAAGGAATCATAAAGGATGGGTGGCCACGCGTGTCAGACACACGGCATCCGTACCAGCTGAGGAGAAGTCACGGCGGTAGGACAGTGGTAGTCCAGCAGCTTCAGCACACAGACTCTCAACCGGGCCAGTGCAAGCGGCGCACATGGCCAAACGGAAGCCACGATGGTGGATAGTGTTGGGACGCAGCAAGAGGAGTGGGTGTGTAAACGCGCAAACAAAGCACCTTTAGTCCAGTTTCGAATGGACAAGGGACCGGTACAAACGGAGGAGGGTGGTTCCATCGGCACCCCAGGAAGTAGCATTGAGGACACACAGGACATTGAGGAACCGCATAGAGCGGGCTGCCAACTGAAACATACGGGAGGACCGAGAGAGTTTTCTACTGAGAATGACCCCCAGGAATTTCGTAGTTTCAACGAATGGAAGGGCAACAGGCCCAAGATGTAAAGACGGTGGGAGAAACCATATGCACCGCCAGAAATTCATACAGACAAGTCAGTGGAAAAGCGAAAGCCACTGTCTATGCTCCAGGAGTAAAGACAATCAAGACATCACTGAATATGCCGCTCTGTGGGACAGGTCCGTGGAGAACTGCAGTAGATGGCAAAATCGTCAACAAAAGGGGAGCCGGATATGCCCGGCGGGAGGCAGGCCATTACAGAGTTAACGGCGTTAGCAGAGAGGACGAAGCTCATGACGGAACCCTGAGGCGCGCCGTTTCCCTGGATAGAGGTGTCCGACAAGGCAGAACCCACATGCACCTCAAAAACCCGGTTTTTTAAAAACGCCTGAAGGAAACAGGGGCCGGCCGGTGTAGCCGAGCGGTTCTAGGCGCTACAGTCTGGAACCGCGCGACCGCTACCGTCGCAGGTTCGAATCCCGCCTCGGGCATGGATGTGTGTCACGTCCTTAGGTTGGTTAGGTTTAAGTAGTTCTAAGTTCTAGGGGACTGATGACCTCAGCAGTTAAGTCCCATAGTGCTCAGAGCCATTTGAACCATTTTTGAAGGAAACTGGGCAGGCGGCCATGGAAGTCCCCCGTGTAAATACGGAAGATACCAGTTCTCCAGCAGGTGTCATAAGCCTTCTCCAAATCGAAAAGCTCGGCCACAGTCTGGGATTTCCGCAGAAAACTGTTCGTGACAAAGTAACGAGATGGTCAACTGCAGAACGCCGCAGTCGAAATCCACACTGTGCATTCGTCAGGAAATTGCGCAACTAGAGCCACCATACTGGCTGTGCACGAATCCTGCGTTCCACCACCTTGCAAACCCAGCTGGTGAGACAGGTGGGGCAGTAGCTAGAAGGAAGGTTTGTGTCCTTACCGTCCTTAGGTACGACGGTGGCTTCACGCCCTCTGCCCAGATGCGGTTGTACGTGTTAAGCAGAAAGTGCTTGCCTGCAAGAGAAAGGTGCTGCAACATCTGAATGTGGGCAGCGTCTGGCCCTGGGGTCGAGGTTCGGGGTGAGCTGAGAGCACGGTCCGGCTCCCTCATAGTACAGGCGGCACTGTAGCACTCGTCATTCGGAGGAGAGTATGGCCCGAGCCTCCTCCGCTCGTTTCCGATGGAGGGAGGCAGCTCGGAACTTCCGCAAAATGGCGGCCCAAGGTGTTGGAGAAAAAAGGAGTAGCGTGCACGATAACATCGTCTGCTACAGCCAGGCCAGAAATTGGTCCCACAGAGCCGTCGGAAGTTGGCCCAGAAGACAGAGGAAGGGGTGGAACTGTTAAAAGAATTGGTCAATGAAATCCAGCTAGCTTTTTTGCTATCCCAAAGAACGCGACGACACTTTGCACGCACCTGCTTATAACGAATGCACTTTGCCATCGTAGGATGACGGTGAAAAACGCAGAGAGCACGTCTCCGTGAGCGAATTGCGCCGCGGCACGCCTCAGTCCACCGAGGGACTGCGACACGACGTGGCAAAGAGGAAGTGCGACGAATGGAACGTTCCGCAGCAGTGAGGATAACGTTTGTGAAACATTTCACCTGGTTATCAGAACTGGGGGATGAAGCCGCCAGCCAGCCTCAGTCAGCTGCCACTGGGGTGTGCACACAGGTGGGGTGGGAGTCAGCAGGCGGCGTCAGAAAGAACAGATCACTCAACACAACGGGCAAGCTGGGCAGTGCACAAGGAGAGGTCCGAATGGGAATAGGTGTGCGGGAAGTCGGAATGGGAAGTGGGTGCCCCGGTGTTAAGGCAGAAGAGATTAACAAGATCAGCCAAGACAGGACCTCTCTGACAGGTTCTGGGAGAACCCAAAAAGGGATGATGCACATTAAAGTCACCGAATAGCAGAAATGGGGGAAGCAGCTGCCAAATAAAGAAAGTATGCCACGGTGACACGAAATGACACGGGGACATAAAAGATACAGAGGGAAAAAGCCAGGTGGGGAAGGAAAAGGCGAACTGCAAGAGCTTGAGGATGGGTAGTCAGGGAGATGGGCGGACTACGAATGTCAACACATACGAGCAGCATGACGCCACTACGGGATGGGATGGCAACCTCAGGGATGGGTTCAGAACGAACAGGGTTGTAATGTGAAAGTTAGTGAGGGCGCAATTTCATTTCTTGAAGGCAGAGTAAAAGCGGACGCTGCGGTGCTAAAAGCAGCGGTAAATCATCTTTGTGGGTCCGAAGGCCGTGAACGTTCCATTGGAGGAGGGTGTCACCTCGGCGGCTGCCGAGTCACAGCCTGCGAAGAGTCGCCACAGAAGCAGGAGGGTGGCGCTCCGCGGGGCCCACAGGTGCAGGCGGCGGCTTGCCTGCGCCTGTGCGGTCGGTCTGAGGAGTCCCGCACTGAAGACGCCGGTGACCGCGCTGAGGCATCACGTGGCGACACTGCCGAAGAGGAGAAGACTGTTTGGTGGACTTCTTCGATCCTTTCTGGTTAGAGGAAGACTCGGGTGTCGGTCGGCTGCAGGGACGTAGGAAGTCTTCACAGGAGTATTCCTCCTGTCCTTTCTGGCCCACCACTTGTGTAGCTGGTGGCTTCGCCCCTCGAGGCGAGAGTTTGATGTTTTGTTCCAGACCTGGACGGAGGGATGGCGATGCTGCCTCGGCACCAGATGGTGTCACAACCTCAGAGTTGAACTGGAGGTCGCACGTCTTCGTGTCCACGTCCTTCGCGGTACGAGGGGTAACAAGAACAGAACGATAGGTGCCAGACAGGAGAACGCAGGGTTTGCGACTAGCCAATAACTTGCGAGCAACTGGGTAAGGCACTTTTTCCTTTACCCATATGTTTTGGACAGCTCACTGATCGAGATAGATGGGACAATCCCGAGAGGGGGCGGCACGGCTGCCATTGCAGTTGATACAGCAGGGTGAAGGAGGCGGGCAGTCGCCCCCGTGCGTGTCTCTAGCACAGGTGACACACTCGGGTGGGTGTCGACAAGATGATCTAGTGTGCCTGAAACGATGACACTGGAAGCAGCGCATCGGGTTTGGAATGTATGGCAGGACTGAGATAATCTCATAGCCTCCTTTGATCTTGTACGGAAGCACCACTCTATCGAAGGCGAGACAACGAGTGTGCGCGGGCACTAAGGAGAAATCTGCCTTTTTCATTACCCAGTGGACGGCAATGACACAGTGATCAGAGAGCGACGATTGTATTTCATCCTGAGTCAGACTGTCGAGCAGCCTAGTGTGAACAACACACCACGGGAGGAGTCCAGAGTTCTGCGGGGCTCGACACGGAGAGCTGTGGACAAGCGAGGCTGCAAGCAGATGTCGTGCTTGAGAGTGAGAAGCAGTCTCCAAAAACAAGGGTTTCACAGGGCTGGCAATTGTATCAACACGTTTCTGAATAATAAAAGGATTTACCGTGGCGGAGGACTGACTGTCCGCAGTAAGTGAGACCGCGAGGATCCGTGGTGCAGTGAGAAGGGTCTTCGAATCGTTAGTGTCATTACGTTTACACTTTGTAGATGTTTACTGTGAAGATGATTGCCCCATTGTGAGAAATTCCCCCACGAATGCCTGTGTCTCCGATAGCACGCTCGATCCGACTGGGGCCCCTTCAAAAGGGGGTGCACACCCACCTTAGGTGACTGTTCGCACCTCAGGTCACACATGCCGAACACCTGACAGAGGCCCCAAATGGCAATTTGGGAAGGTTGCAGTTCAGGCAGTCACCCCTCCCTCGGCCTGGCCCGTACCAGGGGATACGCACGATCCCTACCAGTCGACCTGGGGCTGGGAATTACGCGTTACCCAGTCACCTGTTATGCGTCAGACGCTTGGACCGGCCTCCAGCAGTGCACAGGGAGGAAGATAAAAAAAGAGGGAGCTCAAACGCCGAAGCGGAGGAACGAGAGGAGAAGGGAAACAAAGGAAGGAATATGGGGCGGAAAACAATGATGAGACTGTTGTTACGTCATTGACAGACAATGCAGGAAATAACAACCCAGACATGTTCCCCAAGGGAGGGGAAAAAGAGTAGGAAGAGGACAGACAGTAGTCACCACGGAAGGGAAAAAGTGCTGCCCCGTGGTAGCCGAGCACGAACCCACCGCGCAGAGTGGCGAGCCCCCTGGGGGCTGTAAGTTCATTGTCACCGTGTTCTGGGGCTGCGAAGGTGTGATTCTCACTGATGTCATGCCAAGCAGCCGTACCATTAATTCAGAAGCATATGTCAACACATTTACAAAACTCGAGATGCGCTTCTGACAGCTTCGGCGCCACAGCAACCCAGGTTCAAATGGTTCAAATGGCTCTGAGCACTGGGACTCAACATCTTAGGTCATAAGTCCCCTAGAACTTAGAACTACTTAAACCTAACTAACCTAAGGACATCACACACACCCATGCCCGAGGCAGGATTCGAACCTGCGACCGTAGCGGTCCCGCGGTTCCGGACTGCAGCGCCAGAACCGCTAGACCACCGCGGCCGGCAAGCAACACAGGACGTGTTTTGCTGTAATAGGGTAATGCTCGACCCCGTACAAGTCTGAGGACCGCTCAACACGTTGCGAGACAGGGTCCGGCAGTGTTAACCCATCCACCCTACAGCCCTGATGTAGCCCCCCCCCCCAGACTTCCACTTGTTTGGGGCATTAAAGGAAGACAGTTTGAGGAGGATGAGGAGGGGATTCACAAAGTGAAGCACTGGCTCCGCCACCAGGACAAGGATTGGTACCGACAGGGCATACACGCCCTCGTTTCGACTGGAGGAAGGTCACAGAACTGGATGGGGATTACGTGGAAAAATAGGGTGTGTAGATAAAACACCATTCTTTGGTGTGTGTAATTCACACTGTGTTCAGTAAAGAATTGTTGGAGGAAAGATGCGGTGTGTTAGTCTCTGGCCAAACTGTCGAACGCTACTTCCAGATCGACGAGACGAACCCTATGAGCGAATGTCGATTTTTCCTAAACTTTGCTTCGATTATCAGTCGCAACGTCAGAACTGCCCCTCCGGTGATCGCTTTAGCCTTGAAACGATGTGGTTGTTTCTGTCGGAATTCGCGCCCGTCAGTTCGCCTCTCGAAACGCTGACGTCACCTCCGACTAGTGAACTCGCAGTGCGTGTGACCTACGGCCCCGGGAGTTTCCACTTCCCACGTGGGGCGGGGCGTGCTCCGCAGCGTCACGTCGTGTCCACAACAACCTGCCCCCTCCGCCCCCACCGCCACTGCAGGTGGCGAGCTGCGGCTGTGGGCAGCCTGGTCCGGAAGCCGCCGCCCGCCGCCCGTGTTGTCGTGGGAGTCAGCACGGGGTGAGCAAAGGTCAGCGTTACTGACTCACGCACAGGGACTCCGCCCGTCACTAGCGTGACCGTTCATCTCTTTTTATTTCTCAAAAGCGTGACGCTTGCAGAATTTAAGAAAAACGCTTATTTTACTCATAACATGTAAGCTTTCACAGCCGGCGTCTTCATTAATTAAAACTTCCGGGCTGAATTGCCGTGGTCCGTATATAAAAGTGCTTCCCCTTCCTGACGTTTCGTTGCCGGCTGCGGGCAACATCTTCTGAGGTGAGTCGGCGACTGGCTGCCGGGCGCCGGAGGTCCCGCTTGTACAGAGCGCTTACATGGCGCCACCACTCGTCACCTGCTTTCGACTTTAAAACTCTCTCTGGCTGGTACCATCTTTCTCGATCACAGGTAATCGATAGTTACTTCGGTGGTACAGAGTCGACCGCCATATCTTGTCTAGTTTCAATCCTTCTTCTTTTTTTATTAAAATTATTTTCGTGCTTGTAGATCTCTATAGCTTCTCTATACATGCGGGTATAATAATGTGAGGTCCTAGCTATCACGTTTGTCTCACCAAATTTTATTTCGCGATCACCGTCTTTGAAAACGTGTTCCGCTACAGCTGATTTGTCAACCTGTCCCAATGTACAGTTCCTTTTGTGTTCTGTTACGCGGGTATTAACACTCCTTTTATTTGTTCCAGTATAAACCGTGCCACAGCTACACGGAATTTTATACACACCCGGGGTAGCTAAGGGGTGTCGTGCGTCTTTCACCGATCTCAAACGTTCACTAATTTTCTTAGTAGGTCGAAAGTTTGTCTCCGCTTGAAACTTGGCCAAAACTTTCCCAATACGGTCCGTGATGTTACGAATAAATGGAGGAAAAACTTTTCCAGTCGACGGTTGTTGTTGTCGTGTATTTTCGGATACTTTTCTCCTAGGGTACAGTGCTCGATCTATTTCGTTGTCAGTCTACCCATTTCTCTTGAAAGCCGACTCACCTCAGAAGATGTTGCCCGCAGCCGGCAACGAAACGTCAGGAAGGAGAAGCAGTTTTATATATGGACCAAGGCAATTCAGCCCGGAAGTTTTAATTAATGCTTATTTTACTATTTACAATTTGTTCAAAAACAAGGACATTATAACAATGCATTAATTACACACACTGAAGCGCCAAAGAAACTGGTATAGGCATGCGCATACACATACAGTTACGTAAATAGGCTGAACACGGCGCTGCGGTCAGCAAAGCCTATATACGACAACAAGTGTCTGGCGTATTTGTCAGTCATACAGTTACGTAAATAGGCTGAACACGGCGCTGCGGTCAGCAAGGCCTATATACGACAACAAGTGTCTGGCGTATTTGTCAGTCATACAGTTACGTAAATAGGCTGAACACGGCGCTGCGGTCAGCAAAGCCTATATACGACAACAAGTGTCTGGCGTATTTGTCAGTCATACAGTTACGTAAATAGGCTGAACACGGCGCTGCGGTCAGCAAAGCCTATATACGACAACAAGTGTCTGGCGTATTTGTCAGTCATACAGTTACGTAAATAGGCTGAACACGGCGCTGCGGTCAGCAAGCCTATATACGACAACAAGTGTCTGGCGTATGTGTTAGATCGGTCACTGCCCTCCTCCTGCCGGAGCTTCGAGTCCTCCCTCCGGCACGGGTGTGTGTGTGTGTGTGTGTGTGTGTGTGTGTGTGTGTGTGTGTGTGTGTGTGTGTGTTTTTTGTCTTAGCATAACTTACTTTAATTTAGTTTAAGTAGTGTGTCAGTCTAGCGACTAATGACCACAGCCGTTTGGTCCCTCAGGAATTCACACACATTTGAACAGTTTTGGTTACTGCCGCTACAATAGCAGGTTATCGAGATATAAGTTTGATTGTGGTGTTATAGTCGGTGCACGAGCGACGGGACACAGCATCTCAGAGGTAGCGATGAAGTAGGGATTTTCCCGTACGATCATTTCAATACTGTACCGTTAATATCAGAAATCCGGTGAAACATAAAATCTCCAACATCGGTGCAGCCATAAAAAAATGCTGCGAGGACGGGGCCAACGACGACGGAAGTGGATCGTTCGACGTAACAGAAGTGCAATTTTCGCAGATTGCTGCAGATTCAATGATGGAGCATCAACAAGTGTCTGCGTGCGAAACATTCAACGAAACATCATCGTTATGGGCTTTCGGAGCCCAAGCCCCATTCGTCTACCCTTAATGACTGCACGACACAAAGCTTTACGCCTCGTCTGGGTCCGTCAAAACAGACATTGGGCGGTTGATGACTGGAAACATGTTGCCTGGTCGGACGAGTCTCGTTTCAAATGGTATCGACCGGCTGGACGTGTACGAGTAGGGAGGCGACCTCGTGAATCCGTGGACCCTGCACGTCAGAAAGGGGCTGTTCAAGTTGGTAGACGTTCTGTACTGGTGTGGGGCGTGTGGAGTTTGAGTGGTGTGGGACCCCTGATACGTCTAGATACGACTCTTGACAGGTGACACGTGCGTCAGCATCCTGTCCGACCAGCTGCATCCATTCGTGTCCACTGTGCATTCTGATGGACTTGGCCGATTCGAACGCGACGATGCGACACCCCGCAAGTCAGGAATTGCTGCATAGTGGCTCCAGGAACAGGAACTAGGCTTGTAAGCTTTCCGTAATTTACTGCGACTATTGCTTGACTACTGTACTGAAATCAAATAAATTTGAAAAAACGTACATTCAGCCGCAGTCCTTAAGACAGTCATCTCAAATTACAAAACCAAAATATCAGTTAGGCAGGAAGCATATGCCTTCGTCACGATTCCTCAACAAAAGTGTGTGATGCCTTTTATCATCCTTTTATAGGAAATGCCGTCAGCTGCTATGCACAACGCCCGGCTTCTATTCAAAACAAGCCTTTGCGTTTTTTAACCGTTGCTTAATCCAGCACAGTTACCGGAATATTATCACGATAAGGAGCATAAAATATTAGGAAACGTTGATGAGAAAGTGAACTATTGTACTGAATTCGATACTAAGTAAAAATTTTCGCCATTCACGGACCTTTACATTTGAAGGTCAAGACGCAAACCACCTTCAAAAAAATTATATTATTTCGAGAAATTTACCTGTAGAATGAAACATTACTTGCTTCACCATTTCTTTCGGTTCAGCTACACGCCGCACAGGATTTCAACTTTATAACAAACAACTTGTAACGGAACTGAAATGATGGTGGGCTGACAGTAATTTGGAGCCCGCGCGTCGGAAACGGGCGCGCTTGTGTGAGACTGCCAGGGAGTGCACCCTGATGCCATCTATTGGCGAAACTGGGAATTAGCGCTGCCTGTCAGACAATGCACTAAGCTCTCAGAGTCAAATGTATTCTTTTTCTTGGTAATTATAAGTTATTACTGTATAATTTAATGTTGTAAAGCGCTAGTACTAAATTATTATGACTGGTATGGACTCCAGGGTAGTAAATATAAATATTCTTAAATACTAAATGATTTCGGTAAAAAGGTGGTAGGGGAACGCCCCCACTCTTGGTGATACGAGCATAGCTAGGGGTAGCTGGAGACACAGGGACTGAACAATGGAATGGCCTGGGGAGTGTTGACGTGATCGGACGTGCGTAACTGTGCTCATGCAAAAGTGATTGTGCAACAGCGAAGAGGCGAATATCGTCGCCGTTTTTGGAGTAAAACGCGACGAAAGGTTGTTGAAGCCGCCTCTATGCCACTGGGGCTGATTGTAAGAGTTCCTGTGCCCAGATTTTATGGCGGACGTGCAGTAGCTTATACGAGTACTACAGCTCATAGTTCCAGCCGCCATTAAGGGCATGAGGTGTGAAGAGCTGCGTTAGCCACATGCATCTCACCACCAGCACCGACACGTCTACCCAAGGCAAGACTGCTTGCAATTGTTAAGTCGAACTTTGTATACATGTAAAAGGAGAATACCAGTTTTCTTTTATGCAAGTGCAGAGGACAGAATATAGTAATGAGTAAAATTACGACGCATGTTGTTCATTGTAAAGTGTAGTAACCTCAAACATAGTATAGTGAAATCAGACTGAGGCCACCATCGCCTCTTTCATTTACAATTCTTTTGGTTGTAGAATACTTTAGCGTATAAGAATGTTGAAAAGAGCAATGGTCACACCAGAATGAGTCGCCTATTTACAGTTACTTAAATTTTTCTGAGAAACCTTTCAAGTAAAGTCACTTAACTAATTCTGTATCAATGGTCCAAAGAGTAATATCCAAAATCATTAAATAAGTTGAAGGATAGAAGTTTGTTAACCGAAGTTGCATAACCTGTCTTGGTAGTAATTACCAAGCCAACTCACAGAAATTGAGAGAGTATTTGCTTTGTAGAATCATCTAGAATGATCAGAAACAGTAATATTCAGAATTAAGTCTAAATTCAACTCAAGCTATTTCACTTTGAAACGAGCCCAAAAATTGATTTATTCTTTTGCTCTTTCAGAGCTGGCGACCGTAGTTATAAGTATTTTCAGGAGGATTCGACGGTAAGTCTGCTGCTCTCGTCGTGCTGATAGGATTATCCACTGCTGCTAGCAGTGGTGATTGGATACATAAGCTCACTACCAAGTTAAGTGGGTCAGGTAGGCAGTGTTACCGTGTGAACTGTAGGGCACTGTAGGTCGTGGATCGAACCCATTCAATCATCACAGCTCTTAGGGAAATAGTCCGGTTAGGAGTGTACTAATCATTAGGTAAATACTGGCGAGTAACGGTCAAAAATGTATACGCAAGTGAATTTAGCAAGGTCCACGTAGCACCTAGTTAATGTGGTGCAATGGCGAGGGTAGGAATGGAGTAAAAGTGAGCTGAGCTTGTGGCAGCTGTGCTGGATTCAAATATTAACTTAACTACGTGAATTCACTACTGCCTCTTACCATTGGGACTGAGCTATTTACAGTTAAAATACGTAGCAGTAAGCGCAAAGGCGTGACAGCTACAAGTCCGTATTGGTTTTATACATACGGAATTGGGAAGTGGGTCATTCCGTTAGTGGAGGGGGTTAAAACAACCGAGTCAGTGGAGAACATACCCCATTTACTGATGGAAAGATTCAGCGGTTCGGTCGCAAACTGCACTGAAAGTACAACATCTACGTCTGTGTGATTACTCTGCTATTCACAATAAAGTGCCTGGAAGAGGGTTCAATGAACCACCTTCAAACTGTCTCTCAATGGTTCCACTCTCGAACGGCACGCGGGAAAAACGAGCACTTAAATTTTTCTGTGTGAGCCCTGATTTCTCTTATTTTATCGTGATGATCATTTATCCCTATGTAGGTGGGTGGCAACAGAATGTTTTCGTAATCGGAGGAGAAAACTGGTGATTGAAATTTCATGAGAAGATCCCGTCGCAACAAAAATGCCTTTATTTTAATGATTGCGACTCCAATTCATGTATCATGTCTGTGACAGTATGTCCCCTAGTTCTCGATAATACAAAACGAGCTGCCCTTCTTTGTACTTTTTCGATTTCATCCGTCAGTCCCACCTGATGTGGATCCCACACCGCACAGCAGTACTCCAGAATAGGGCGGACAAGCGTGGTGTAAGCAGTCTCTTTAGTAGAACTGTTGCACCTCCTAAGTGTTCTGCCTATGGATCGTAGTCTTTGGCTTGCTCTACCCGCAATATTATCTATGTGATCGTTCCAATTTAGGTTATTTGTAATTGTAAACCCTAAGTATATAGCTGAATTTACAGCCTTCAGATTTGTTTGACTTATCGCGTAATCGAAATTTAGCTGATTTCTTTTAGTACTCGTATGAATAACTTCACATTTTTGTTTATTCACGGTCGATTGCCAGTTTTAGCACCATACAGATATCTTATCTAAATCTTTTTGCAATTCGTTTTGGTCATCTGATGAGTTTACAAGACGGTACATGACAGCATCATCCGCAAACAATCTAAGAGGGCTACTCAGATTGTCTCCTTTGTCTTTAATATAGATCAGGAACAATAGAGGGCCTATAACACTCGATGACTTTCCGTCTATTACTACAAACTGTGACCTTTCTGACAGGAAATCACGAATCCAGTCGCACAACTGAGGTGATACTCCGTAGGCACGCAGTTTGGTTAGAAGACGCTTGTGAGGAACGGTACCGAAAGCCTTCTGGAAATCTAAAAATATGGAATCAATTTGACATCCCCTGTCGATAGCACTCATTACTTCGTGAGTATAAGGACCTAGTTGTGTTTCGCAAGAACGATATTTTGTGAATCAATAAATCGTTTTCTTCGAGGTACTTCACAATGTTCGAATACAGTATACGTTCCAAAACCCTACTGCAAATCGACGTTACTGATATGGACCTGTAATTCAGCGGATTTCTCCTACATTTAAGGAAGAAGCAAACTGAACTGTATAGCAGAAGCAGTGTGGAGGTGATGCCGCCAACAGTTAGGAAACCGGGATTTTCGTTGCAAGGTCTCGGAAGTTCCTACGAAATGGAGCAAGATTAGGTTAATCGAAATGCGAGTACTGTGAGCGTTCTGGTAAGTGAAGCGCGATCAATTTAACGGTTTTGTTCAAAGTTTAAACAGCAGAAACTATTGTTTGCAGGCTGCCGTCTTAGGTGTGTGGTACCTCACGTACGACAGTATGGGGTATGGACCGAAATTTATGACTACATTGAGGATTTAATGGCAGGGAGGATGCATAAAGTTATCTTGGATTGAGAGTCATCGTCTGATGCACAAGCAACTACAGGTATGTTGTACACAAATGATCTTGAAGGCAATACTGCTGGAAACCTGCGACTTCTCGCAGATGATGCAGTTACCTGTACCGACGTACTGGCTGCAAAAAGGCGGAAAAACAGGATCATAATGAGACCTCAAAGTTGTGCAAAATGGTGCACCTCGCTTTCAAAGTTCAGGAATGCAAAATTGTACGTGCACCTTGCTTTCAATGATCGGACATGTAAAATTTTAAACATTACAAAACAAAAAAAGAAAACAAAACGTATTATCGTATGACTCCTTTGGCTCTGATATTAGTGAGTCGCAACTGGACTCAGCGACTATTAATAAATGCATCGGTGTAGCTAACACTTATAGGGAAATACGAGGAATGATCAATTAGACTAAGTGGGTGAAGCAGGTGGTTGACTCAGTTTTATTGGTTGTTGTTGTTGTTGTTGTTGTTGTTGTATTTGTGGTCTTCAGTCCTGGGACTGGTTTGATGCAGCCCTCCATGCTACTCTATCCTGTGCAAGCATCTTCATCTCCCAGTACCCACTGCAACCTACATACTTCTGAATCTGCATAGTGTATTCATCTCTTGGTCTCCCTCTACGATTTTTACCCTCCACGCTGCCCTCCAATACTAAATTGGTGATCTCTTGATGCCCCAGAACATGTCCTACCAACCGATTCCTTCTTCTAGTCAAGTTGTGCCACAAACTTCTCTTCTCCCCAATCCTATTCAAGACTTCCTCATTAGTTATGTGATCTACCCATCTAATCTTCAGCATTCTTCTGTAGTACCACATTTCGAAAGCTTCTATTCTCTTCTTGTCCAAACTATTTATCGTCCATGTTTCACTTCCATACATGGCTACACTCCATACGAATACTTTCAGAAACGACTTCCTGACACTTAAATCTATACTCGATGTTAACAAATTTCACGTCTTCAGAAGCGCTTTGCTTGCCATTGTCAGTCTAGATTTGATATCATCTCTACTTCGGCCATCATCAGTGGCGTTGCGGTACCGGGGGCCCTACACGACATTAGGCAGGTGTGTCAGTCTCTTTGGCTCTTCAGTGAATGTCTCGGGAAATGAGAGTTCAGTTAAAAATCCGCGAGATTGGAGGCCACACTGAGGCTCGCCAACAACTGTTCTTCCCGTGAACCATTCGTCACTGAAACAGTGAAACTGGAACTCGACGTACCCTGCGCCACACACCGGAAGATGGCTCGCGGACTTCAGAGGTAGATATACAAGTTTCCATTCTCTTGTTCAACCGCCGTATATACACCAATGAGCCAAAACATTATGACCACACGTTATGTGTTCTTTCACAAACGCAGTCCAACAGAGATTTTGCTCGGCACGCATTCCGCAAGTCCTCGAGATAATTCCAGAAGTGCGTGGCACCAGACGTCTACGGACAGGTGAAGCAGTTCCCGCAAACTACGGGCCGCCCGACACGTGTTCCAGGTCAGATACGTTTGCTAACCGAGGCATCAGTGTGAGTTCACTAGAATGCCCCTCAAACCACCGTAGCAAAATGGCTCTGGGCACTCTGGGGTCATCAGTCCCCTACAACTTTCGGCATCTGTGGCGTGGAGCACGTTTCGTGCAGCCATACGTTTGACAGTGGCGCGTGAGTATCCAGCCATCGAACTGGTGTAACAAGAAATGCGGTTCATTCGACACGCGACACATTTCTACTGAGTGGTGCTACGCCCACTACAGTCACGACTGACTGTGTTGTCGGGCCGATGCAGCAACGGGTAGCGGCCGTGGGACGCGGAACTCCGTGCTCGCCAGCCGCCTCTGAACGGTGCACTCCGAAGCAGCCGCGCCTGCACCGCCGGCACTGCGCCCTGGCGTCCGGCCCGCCGCAGGCCGCTGCCTCTCCAGAGGCGGACCCCCCCCCCCCCCACCTGTGAGACGTGGCCAGACCTCCAGTACCCCACAGCCTACACGTCATTTCACCATCCTCGAACCACTTTCCACAGGTGCTCAAGACAGCACAATGGCAACAGACGACCAACTTCGCCGTTTCACACATTCAGCCGCAGGACCATAGTGTGGCCTGTGCCAGAACCGCTTATATAAGTGTATTTCCGCATTTTCTGACCGTATCTTCGCTATGACTGCCCATCCGTGTCTCTTGCACTTACATTCTCTCCTTAGTGCGTCTCGCGTCGCAACACCCCCAGGAGGCATTCGACCTTACAGTGGGCATTGGTCACCATGTTTGGCTAATCTGTGTATAATTACACTACTGGCCGTTAAAATTGCTACACCACGAAGATGACGTGCTACAGACGCGAAATTTAACCGACAGGAAGAAGATGCTGTGACATGCAAATGATTAGCTTTTCAGAGCATTCACACAAGGTGGGCGCCGGTGGCGACATCTACAATGTGCTGACATGAGGAAAGTTTCCAACCAATTTCTCATACACAAACAGCAGTTGACCGGCGTCGCCTGGTGAAACGTTGCTGTGATTCCTCGTGTAAGGAGGAGAAATGCGTACCATCACGTTTCCGACTTTGATAAAGGTCGGATTGTACTCTATCGCGTTGGTCGGGATCCAATGACTGTTAGCAGAATATGTAATCGGTCGTTTCAGGAGGGTAATACGGAACGCCGTGCTGGATCCCAACGGCCTCGTATCACTAGCAGTCGAGATGACAGGCATCTTATCCGCATGGCTGTAACGGATCGTGCAGCCACGTTTAGATCCCTGAGTCAACAGATGAGGACGTTTTCAAGACAACAACCATCTGCACGTACAGTTTGACGACGTTTTCAGCAGCACGGACTATCAGCTCGGAGACCATAGCTGCGGTTAACCTTGACGCTGTATCACAGACAGGAGCGCCTGCGATGGTGTACTCGACGACGAACTGGGTGCACGAATGGCAAAACGTCATTTTTTCGGATGAATCCAGGTTCAGTTTACAGCATCATGATGCTCGCATCCGTGTTTGGCGACATCGCGGTCAACGCACATTGGAAGCGTGTATTCGTCATCGGCATACTGGTGTATCACCCAGCGTGGTGGTGTGGGATGCCATTGGTTACACGTCTCGGTCACCTCTTGTTCGCATTGACGGCGCTCTGAACAGTGGACGTTACATTTCAGATGTGTTACGACCCGTGGCTCTACCCTTCATTCCATCCCTGCGAAACCCTACATCTCAGTAGGATAATGCACGACCGCATGTTGCAGGTCCTGTACGGGCCTTTCTGGATACAGAAAATGTCCGACTGCAGCCCTGGCCAGCACATTCTCCAGATCTCTCACCAACTGAAAAGTCTGGTCAATGGTGGCCGAACAACTGGCTCGTCACAATACGCAAGTCACTACTCTTGATGAACTGTGGTATCGTGTTGAAGATACCTGTACACGCCATCCAAGCTCTGTTTGACTCAATGTCCAGGCGTATCAAGGCCGTTATTACGGCGAGAGGTGGTTGTTCTGGGTACTGATTTCTCAGGATCTATGCACCCAAATTGCGTGAAAATGTAATCACATGTCAGTTCTAGTATAATATATGTGTCCAGTGAATACCCGTTTATCATCTGCCTTTCTTCTTGGTGTAGCAATTTTAATGGCCAATAGTGTAATATCTTTTAAGAACTGAAGAAACCGAAATGTAATAATATCCCGTTCATCACCATTCGAGCATTATATGCGTCGATTTCCAGGCGCAATCGTACTGTTCTGAAAGCCAAAGAGGGCCACACATACGATACTTGGCTATTTATCGTGTGTTCTGCTGGTACACTTTGAACGACCTCGCCGTGCTGTTGGTGCCACGTTGGCTACTGTTCCCACCTAAACGCGCTCCGTAGCGGTAAGCTAATCCTGCCCTATCTGCTCCCCAGGCGAGCTGACACACGCATGGAAATGCGGGACTGGAGCGAGCCGTCAGGACAATGGAGTCACGTGACAATTTGATTGGCGCTCGCCCGCCGCCTGCTACGAGGGGAACTCAATCCGCTTATCCGACTCTGTTGTCTGGTGGGGGCTGCGGTTTCGGCGAATAATTCAGCCACCGAGAGCCGGCGCCGCCGCACGCCGAATCCCGCTGTGCGCAAACAGACGCAACTCGGGCGGCTCAGCGGAAAGTGGACCGATCCTGTCACGGTCGCCAACATTGCTGCTCGGTTTTTTAGGCGTAAGAGTTACCACCAAACACTAGGGAAGCAAAAATCCTGAATGATTATTAAAGTCCATACAGAACAGAACACTTTTCGTAGCAGTATCCCTACAAGTTGTTGTTGTACTCTTCTCTCTAAAGAGAGTTTTGATGCAGTTCCCCCACCCCTTTCCCCCCTCTTATCTCCGAATAACTATTGACTACTGCAACCTACAACCATCCAAACCTGATTATCACACTGAAATCATGTTCAATCTCTACAGTTCTTATCCATCACGTCTCCCTCCATTATTATACTGACTACCCCTTGTCCCAGGATGCGTCCTACAAACCTAATCCTTCATCCAAGTTGAACCACGAATTACTTGAAACTTCCAGGCAGACTAGACTTGTGTGCTGGACCAGGGCTCAAACTCAAGACCTTCCCCTTTTGCAGGGAACTGCTCTGCCAACTCAATTATCCGGCATGACTCATCATGCACTGCACTGTGATGGAACAACCCTTCCATATTTGTGTAGTAACCATCGACACTTCCTTGTGCTCATTTGTAAAGATGTACGTTATAACGACGGTTGATGGTTCTTATACTGTCTTACATAAAGGAAAAGCAGGTAGCAATATGCTTAAATCTTTACTCAATCACGCAAGACGGATATCAGTATACGTTACTTCTTACAGTGCAATACTACGGGCTAACAGTTACTACACACAACGAAATTATAAATGTGCGCTAAAGCTATGATCATTCGTCGAAGGTTATTCCGTGACAGCCCCAGATTATTTAATTAACAGGATTATAACGTCATACAAACAATTCGTAACATCAACGCATTTGAACTTATGGTGATTGGTAATTCCAGTGTTCTAGCACACTTTGTCAGTACACGTGAAATTGTGGTTTTATCAGAAATCCTAATACTGTAATTAAGTCCAGCCAAGCCTAACCAAACAAGTCCTTTGCATCACATTTGTGAATAATAAATAAACCATTCTTACAGAAATGGTAATCAGAAGATCCTACACATGCACTTGATCCCTCTCATCTGCATCTACAAGATCTACCTCTACATCCACAAGATCTACATCTACATCTCTGCCCTTCACGTTAACGTGAGGTGAAATCGAACTATATATTAATTAGACAATTAGCAATTGTCTCCTGCCTGCAATGCTACGTTATTACGTGATATATCTAGCGAATAACTAAGTATTTACAATACAAACGTGAATGTTTATGAATTAGATAGTCAAGAATTTGAAATTCAATAGATGTATCAGACCGCTGAGTCAGCGATACAATTATCCTACAAAGCCCTGTTTTCTTTCTTCCCTGTTTTCTTTCTTTCCTTCCCATACTGAATCAGTAGCTATCTTTACTGCTTGCTTAATTCCTTTATTTCTCTTTCAAGTAACCGTTCAGTATAGTTATCTTTCTATTTATCTACTATCTTTAAGTTAGGACTGATCAGAATATTTTTTTATTTTCCTAAGAAAAGAACTGTTTGTCAATATTATTTCAGTCTGACGTTTAGTGACCTCGCAAAGCTATAAACGTCAGACCGTCTCTGACTTATCATTCTCTAATATTTACCGCGATTTTACTTTTTCTAATTTTGATTCAAATAATTCTTTCTTTCCTTTTGGAGAGTAAATTAAGAGTCGTAGTTTTATTTCACTTGAAGGCACCGTAGCTTTATTTTGTTTTCATACACGGAAGGAGTCAACGATGGTGAATGAGTGACCACAAAACTCTAAACCCAAGTCATTCTGACCGATATTGAAAAATAAAAATAAAAATCCTATGTGCGACCACCACTTTTTAACATTCAAACAGATCAAAGCAAAATTAAGTGTTTTCAAATATTCGCTGTTTGCGACCCACTATCTATTCCTACGTTAAAGTCAGTCGTTTACTTTTCTATGTAAATATCTCGATTAATTGTTTCCCAACTATCATGTTCCGAAATTCGTTACTCTCAGGGAAATACTACACGCCGCTTCCAAATTACTGTTAGCCAGAGCGAAATAAAAACGAAAGTTTAAAGCGAGGGCGGGACAGAAGCTTCACAGTTTTTAAAATTAATTTTCATCATTATAAACACTTAAATAGCAATAAATTTAGGCAAGATTGGTGGTTTGAACATTTTATATGGTTACAAAAGTTATCGTATTACAAAAACTATGTAATAAAGGAACATCCTTGGGATATGAAATGGTGAGTAAATTTCAAGAAAATATTAAATAGCGAGCAAGATACCGCAGAAGAGAGAAACAGATGGCCTATTGCAAAAGACACTCAGAATGTCATTCACTCTAATTTTTGTTCTTCAAGTTTGTTTTTAAGTCGTACACACAGACAACACATGTTCTCATAGAGAGCGCATGATGCATGAAGCCTTCTAGAACATTCTACACATTGAAAACAGAGGTAGACGATGTTTCTTGATAAAGTTCGGGGCACTCTGCACATTAGTTTTCTTCAAAATTTAATTCATCAGAGGAACTGTAGTGTAGAGAAAAATGGTCAGCGTCATCTTCTTCTTCTTCTTCTTCTTAAACTGTGTCTTCAACGAGACGCTTCTTTGGCGGTTTCTTCCCTCTGGTTCTGAGGATTTCATTTCTTTTAGCTGCTATATTTTTTCTGCACACGCTTTTCCTTTGCTCTTTCCTTCAGTGATTTTCTGTCTTTTCGTTGCTATGAACTCGTCACATGTTAGATTCACTGTTGTCTGTTTTCTTTTGGATTTACTTTTCCGACGTAGTGCAGGAACAGGTGAAATGTGTTCCAGTAATTTCGATGGAGTTTCTCCACGAGGACTCACCGAGTTGTCGTTCACACTGCAACTGCCACGCGCTGTTGGTCGAACTGTGGCCAAATTTGTGCAGCGTTTGCGGGTAGAAGAGCGTCCCGTTAGCAAACTTTTTCAGACGTCGATGTTGATGGCTGATCCGGAGTCAAATCATTAAGACGTCTTCAGTAGTTGGGACTTCAGTCTCAGTATTGTTGATATCGGAAGCAAAGGTTTGGTTAGGAATTACTGCTCTATCAAGTGGGATAATTCCAGTCGCTCTAAATCCGGATACACCAATCTGGACAGTTGCAACACGAGCCCATGCTTTTAACAGCAACTTTCCAAACTGCTGCCTCGTAATTCTTCTGTTTTTGCTTGCATTAGTCTCTTTAAAGTACGACTTTAGCGACTTGAAAAAAGTATCTAATGGCTGTAGAAAGTGTGTCTTGTGACTAGACAAACAAACTATCGACACATCGTTTTCAACAGCTAAATCCAAAAGGACGACAGAATTCATATAAGAGGCATCATCGCCTAGCAGCAGCAGACCAGGGCCACGTATGTTTCTAGGAGGGAAATGGTTTTCAAACCAATGCATGAAAATATCAGTCTCGAATGAAAGACAGCCCACAGTTGCACTAAATTCTGTTTACTTTAAACCTTGACCACGGTTCATGATATAATAATATAGCCTTCTTCAGAAGTCATACACACTAATAAATGAAAAATGTCTTAGCCCAGCGGCTCCGTCACGACCAATAAAACGACTTCAACAACTGTTTCGAATATAAGTGGAATTACACGCGGTGGCGCACGTCCTCGGCCACTGCCTCTGTTGTACTGGGCGCACGGCCGTCAAGTGCACCACAGGAGGCGCTCGCCGCAGTGAGGTACGTCGCACCGTTCATCAGGCAAATTATACGCTCTAATAGCTTGTAGGACTAATTCTATATTATTATAGCAGAAACCGGGGTCTAGGTTTGCAATAAACAGAATTAAGTGCAACTGTGGACTGTTTTTCATTCAAGACAACTTCGTTACGGTTGCTGCTGTCACTGCTATGATGAAAATAATGAAAATATCAGTGTTGACGTAAGAGGATTTTCTTCTCGTAACAACTGATCCCGGAGTAATGATGTCTTCCGCGCCTGTATTTTATTTAACCCTTTGTAAATGCAGTAAGGTGGTAAGAAAATTCCCCCACCTTTACAGCAGGCAGTAACTGTTACTGTCTCTCCTTTTCCAGCAGAAGTAATGACATCTCTGCTTCGTTTCGCCACCACAACCTTCCCATACTGATTGCTTAGCTGCAGAACAGTTCCTCAACGTTGTAGATACTACGTGGGTTATCCAAAAGCCCGTTTTCTGTCGACGTTTTTGTCAACAGATCAAAGTAAGAGGTGGCTTCGTCTCTGTTCATTCCAAACGCTCTGGCAACAGAAAACCCTTGCGCTATCTTGATCCTTTCGTCTACATTGCGTTCTTAAAATGATAGAAGCCAATTTTTCCCTCCAAGTTTCATTTCTGGATTGAATTTATTTTTCAATCCTATCTCATCAGCTAAATTGAAATCCACTTGCCCGAGGTGACGGTTTGGGAGCAAAGCCACATTCTTGCAATTTCCTTACATGAGCAACTAATTTCCTGTCCGCATCTTCGCCCAAGTATGATGGTGGTTCAAAATGGCTCTGAGCACTATGGACTTAACATCTGAGGTCATCAGTCCCCTAGAACTCACAACTACTTAAACCTAAATGTGATTTGAGACTTTCTCGGCGTATTCCATTCGTGAAATCTTCTCGGGTGATCAGCCGAGTAAAGGCGTCGTCTTCTCGCAACGTTTCGAAGGGTTTCGTACCCATCATCTTCAAGCGAAGTGTCGAGATGCTGCTCTCTCTCTCTCATCTTTTGCTTTCCCCTCTTTGGGGAAGTGTGAGGGGGAGTCTGTAGCCTTTAGGCTTTTACTCCTCTGTGAAAGTGTGTGTGTGATTTTCTGTAGTTTTTGGTGTCTGTGAATTTTTGATGATTGTTGTGAGTGTGTCTGGTACTTGCCTGAGGTGGGCGAGAAGTTTGTTGTTATATGGGGAGGAACAGGATGATGGATTTGGTGTAGGGATTTTCTCTTCGACTTAGTCGTCGAAGATCGTCATAGGGCGCTTGTGCTTATCGCGGGACATGTCATACCGACCTAGGGAGTGGATGAGTGCGTTTCTGGATCTGGAAGAACCCTCATAGAAGGCCCTTGCCAGATCCTGGAAACGCTCTCTCAGGAGTGGGATTTCGGCTGCGGCGTGCAAGTCGTCTGTAGGGAATCCGAGAGGTAAGCGCAGTGCCCTTCTGAGGGCGCGGTTCTGCAGCCTCTGGAGTTTGTCCAGGTGCTGCTTCGCCGCGTATCCCCAGACAGGGCACGCATACTCCATTACTGGCCGGATCAGGGCCTGATACACATTTAATGCTAGTGGGCAGGGAAGGGAGCTTGTTGAGTTCAGGATAGGATATAGGATGGACATTCTGGCGCAGACCTTCCTATGGACTTCGTCTACGTGGGGTTTCCACGTAAGACGAGAGTCCAAGGTTACGCCAAGGTACTTGGCGGTTCTGCGCCAGGGGAGTTGGGTTCCATTTAGGTGGAGGTGTAGGGGGGGACGTTGAGGAGGATCGCGCCTTCCGAGCCTGCGGGTAATCAGCATTGCCTGCGTCTTCTCAGAGTTAATGGTGATGCGCCAGCGACGGGCCCAAGTTTCTGTGTTATCTAAAACCCTTTGTAACCTACGGATGACCAGGTCCTTGTTCGCGTTTCTCGTGTAGGGCTGTATCGTCAGCGTACTGTGCGGTGTGCACCAGGGGGGCCGTTGGTGTGTCCGCAGTGTACAAACTGTACAATACGGGCCCCAGGACCGATCCCTGTGGCACCCCAGCACGAATACGCCTTCTGGTGGAGGTGGCAGTTTCTACTTTGACGGAGAAAGTCCTATTCGTGAGGTAGCTCTTGATCAGCTGAACTATGCTCCCGGGAAACCCTTGTGTGTACAACTTGTAGAGTAGCCCTCTATGCCATACTGAATCAAAGGCTTTGGCTACGTCCAGTAGCACTATCCCGCAGTAGCCTCTGTGGTTGAAGCCCTCTGTTGCTGCTTCAACCATTCTCGAGATGCTGTGTTGCGCGGTCCTATAAAGGCTCCTGGACCAGTGACTGATCCCGGGCGCCCCCGGCAGCCTACCTGCAGAGTTACAACACCTAAGGAAGACCTTCCGCAGCAACGGTTATAATGAGACGCAAATCTCGCGCGCCCTACACAAGAGCAGGAAGGTAGACACACCGGAAGAAGAAGATGAGACCAGATGCCTGGCATTTCTACCATACGCGGGACCGCCAACAGCCAAGATTGACCGCATTCTGGAGAAACACAACATCAAGACAATTTTTCATGCCCCAAGTAAAATTAAAGACATACTTGGCTCAGTCAAAGACCACCTAGGGCTGCAGACTCCGGGCGTATACAGTATTGAATGTGAATGTGGTACGAAATACATCGGACAAACGCAGCGCTGCATCACGCAGAGGCGCTCGGAACACATTAGACATGTACGCCTTGGTCAGACAGAAAAATCGGCGGTTGCGGAACATAGCCTTAACGAAGGACACACCTTCCTCTTTGAGGGTACGAAGAAGCTGTGTGACGCTAAAGGATTTTGGGATTCGGTTTTCAAAGAGGCTGTAGAAATTCGGTTGAACAGCAACCTGATCAATCGAGACACTGGTTTCCAACTTAGTACAGCTTGGAATCCCGCAATAACTAAAATTAGAAGAGAACGCTCCGGCACGAAGACGGTAGCGGTCAAAGACGTAGTAGGAACCGGCAGGGACTCGACGCCCGGTCCACGCCGCGAACCCCCCACCACTGGCGCGGCGGCCGATTCCGCAGGTACCTGATTGGTCGGCGCCCGGGATCAGTCACTGGTCCAGGAGCCTTTATAGGACCGCGCAACACAGCATCTCGACAATTCGACATAAGAACAGAGTAGCAAAAGAGTGGAAGATCACCAGAAATCAGGCCACCAGGAGGCTGCTCAATCGTCTACAGAGAGAACTGAAGGTAGCGCTCAATGAGCACAGAAACCAGCAATGGCAAAACCGCCTCACAGCTCTCAAAGTAGACGACCACACACTATGGCAAGCGACAAAACAGTTTACAAAACGACGCGCTAGGATGCCGCCACTGCATGGCGAGCGGGGACTGGTCTACAGCCATGCTGGAAAGGCCAACGCCCTCGCCGACTCCTTCGAGAAGCAGTTCCAAGCGGCAGAACCCCAGGACGACGAGCATGAAAGAGTGGTCCGTCGTCAACTGGCTGTCTTCCTCAATGCCGAGCAGGACCCAGAGGACGAACCCATACTTTTTGCCCCCGAGGACGTGGCAAGAGTAATCAGGTCTCTCCCTACAAAAAAGGCGCCAGGGCACGACAGTGTCACAAATCAGTTAGTCAAAAAACTCCCACCCACAGCGATCACACACCTCGCGAACGTCCTCAACGACATTACTCGATCCCGTGTTTTCCCAGCTTGCTGGAAACATGCGGAGGTGGTCGCGATACACAAACCAGGGAAAGACCCTCTATTCCCGCAGCACTACAGGCCGATTAGCCTCTTGCCAACTCTCAGCAAGATCTATGAGCGCCTCCTGCTAAGACCCATACAAGAACATATTACCAGAGAGCAAATTCTGCCGGATTTCCAATTTGGCTTCCGACAGAACCACTCTGCCCCACAACAGGTCATGAGAATGGTTGAAGCAGCAACAGAGGGCTTCAACCACAGAGGCTACTGCGGGATAGTGCTACTGGACGTAGCCAAAGCCTTTGATTCAGTATGGCATAGAGGGCTACTCTACAAGTTGTACACACAAGGGTTTCCCGGGAGCATAGTTCAGCTGATCAAGAGCTACCTCACGAATAGGACTTTCTCCATCAAAGTGGAAACTGCCACCTCCACCAGAAGGCGTATTCGTGCTGGGGTGCCACAGGGATCGGTCCTGGGGCCCGTATTGTACAGTTTGTACACTGCGGACACTCCAACGGCCCCCCTGGTGCACACCGCACAGTACGCTGACGATACAGCCTTCTACACGAGAAACGCGAACAAGGACCTGGTCATCCGTAGGTTACAAAGGGTCTTAGATAACACAGAAACTTGGGCCCGTCGCTGGCGCATCACCATTAACTCTGAGAAGACGCAGGCAATGCTGATTACCCGCAGGCTCGGAAGGTGCGATCCTCCTCAACGTCCCCCCCTACACCTTCACCTAAATGGAACCCAACTCCCCTGGCGCAGAACCGCCAAGTACCTTGGCGTAACCTTGGACTCTCGTCTTACGTGGAAACCCCACATAGACGAAGTCCATAGGAAGGTCTGCGCCAGAATGTCCATCCTATATCCTATCCTGAACTCAACAAGCTCCCTTCCCTGCCCACTAGCATTAAATGTGTATCAGGCCCTGATCCGGCCAGTAATGGAGTATGCGTGCCCTGTCTGGGGATACGCGGCGAAGCAGCACCTGGACAAACTCCAGAGGCTGCAGAACCGCGCCCTCAGAAGGGCACTGCGCTTACCTCTTGGATTCCCTACAGACGACTTGCACGCCGCAGCCGAAATCCCACTCCTGAGAGAGCGTTTCCAGGATCTGGCAAGGGCCTTCTATGAGGGTTCTTCCAGATCCAGAAACGCACTCATGCACTCCCTAGGTCGGTATGACATGTCCCGCGATAAGCACAAGCGCCCTATGACGATCTTCGACGACTAAGTCGAAGAGAAAATCCCTACACCAAATCCATCATCCTGTTCCTCCCCATATAACAACAAACTTCTCGCCCACCTCAGGCAAGTACCAGACACACTCACAACAATCATGACAAATCACAGACACCAAAAACTACAGAAAAATCACACACACACTTTCACAGGGGAGTAAAAGCCTAAAGGCTACAGACTCCCCCTCACACTTCCCCAAAGAGGGGAAAGCAAAAGATGAGAGAGAGAGAGCAGCATCTCGACACTTCGCTTGAAGATGATGGGTACGAAACCCTTCGAAACGTTGCGAGAAGACGACGCCTTTACTCGGCTGATCACCCGAGAAGATTTCACGAATACTTAAACCTAACTAACATAAAGACATCACACACATCCATGCCCGAGGCAGGACTCGAACCTGCGACCGTAGCGGTCGCGCAGTGCTAGACTGAAGCTCCTAGAACCGGTCGGCCAAACCGGCCGGCTTACTGCAAGAAATTACAGCGGAAGGCCCGAGAATTCACTTCAACCACTCGAGAATGACACCAGAACAGTTCGGGTTTCTTGTTAATGGAGTCAATGACGAGACAAGCGAGAAAGGTACTGCAGAGAGTGAAAGACTGTCGCCATAACGTGAACTACAGACCACATTGCGGTTCTCGGCAAGTGTGGTTTCGTATTCCTCTCTGCAGTGGATGTTGTCCGTTCCACAGACAGATCTAGATCTTGTATTTATCCTAATTCATGTGTGTATGTGTTTGTAATGGAGTGAAATTTGCTTTTCACGTCAGATCTCGTCAAACCATCCACGTTCCGATCATGTAGGACTGCGTCAAGTGCAGCAACACGTCGCTGCTTACTTGGAATTGAAATCCGACAAGCACCTATGTGCAGCATAGATGTGCAAGACGCGAACGAATTGCTGCTTTCCCCACTTCATTATTAACTTCGTTTACGCGCTACCGACACAACACCTGACCTCAGACCGTGCGCAACTACTGGTTCCGTGGCCGCAGAGTGGAAGAAATCTTCATATTAGGGGCATTAGAGAAGAATGTCGTTTTTATACACTACTGGCCATTAAAATTGCTACACCAAGAAGAAATGCAGATGATAAACGGTTATGCATTGGACATATATATTATACTAGAACTGACATGTGATTACATTTTCACGCAATTTGGGTGCACAGATCCTGAGAAATCAGTAGCCAGAGTAACCACATATCGCCTTAATAACGGCCTTGATTGGATGGCGTGTACAGGTTCAGCTGCCCATGCATGTTCAATACGATACCACAGTTCATCAGAAGTAGTGACTGGCGTATTGTGACGAGCCAGTTGCTCGGCCACCATTCTCCAGACGTTTTCAATTGGTGAGAGATCTGGAAAATGCGCTGGCCACGGCAGCAGTCGAAAATTTTCTGTGTCCAGAAACGCCCGTACAGGACCTGCAATATGCGGTCGTGCATTATCCTGCTGAAATACAGGGTTTTGCAGGGATCGAATGAAGGGTAGAGCCACGGGTCGTAACTTCCGAAGTAAGAGTGATTTCAGGTGTGCCGCAGGGGAGTGTCATAGGACCGTTGCTATTCACAATATACATAAATGACCTGGTGGATGACATCGGAAGTTCACTGAGGCTTTTTGCAGATGATGCTGTGGTGTATCGAGAGGTTGTAACAATGGAAAATTGTACTGAAATGCAGGAGGATCTGCAGCGAATTGACGCATGGTGCAGGGAATGGCAATTGAATCTCAATGTAAACAAGTGTAATGTGCTGCGAATACACAGAAAGATAGATCCTTTATCATTTAGCTACAAAATAGCAGGTCAGCAACTGGAAGCAGTTAATACCATAAATTATCTGGGAGTACGCATTAGGAGTGACTTAAAATGGAATGATCATATAATGTTGATTGTCGGTAAAGCAGATGCCAGACTGAGATTCATTGGAAGAATCCTAAGGAAATGCAATCCGAAAACAAAGGAAGTAGGTTACAGTACGCTTGTTCGCCCACTGCTTGAATACTGCTCAGCAGTGTGGGATCCGTACCAGATAGGGTTGATACAAGACATAGAGAAGATCCAACGGAGAGCAGCGCTCTTCGTTACAGGATCATTTAGTAATCGCGAAAGCGTTACGGAGATGATAGATAAACTCCAGTGGAAGACTCTGCAGGAGAGACGCTCAGTAGCTCGGTACGGGCTTTTGTCAAAGTTTCGAGAACATACCTTCACCGAAGAGTCAAGCAGTATATTGCTCCCTCCTTCGTATATCTCGCGAAGAGACCATGAGTATAAAATCAGAGAGATTAGAGCCCACACAGAGGCATACCGACAATCCTTCTTTCCACGAACAATACGAGACTGGAATAGAAGGGAGAACCGATAGAGGTACTGAAGGTACCCTCCGCCACACACCGTCAGGTGGCTTGCGGAGTATGGATGTAGATGTAGATGTAGACCTCTGAAATGTAGCGTCCACTGTTCAAAGTGCCGTCAATACGAACAAGAGGTGACCGGGACGTGTAACCAATGGCAACCCATACCATCACTCCGGGTGATACGCCAGTATGGCGATGACGAGTACACGCTTCCAATGTGCGTTCACCGCGATGTCGCCAAACACGGATGCGACCATCATGATGCTGTAAACAGAACCTGGATTCATCCGAAAAAATGACGTTTTGCGATTCGTGCACCCAGGTTCGTCGTTGAGTACACCATCGCAGGCGCTCCTGTCTCTGATGCAGCGTCAAGGGTAACCGCAGCCGTGGTCTCCGAGCTGATAGTCCGTGCTGCTGCAAACGTCGTCGTACTGTTCATGCAGGTGGTTGCTGTCTTGGAATCGTCCCCACCTGTTGACTCAGGGATCGAGACGTACCGGCCACTGTGGCCGAGCGCTTCTAGGCGCTTCAGTCTGGAACCGCACGACCGCTACGGTCGCAGGTTCGAATCCTGCCTTGGGCATGGATGTTTGTGATGTACTTAGATTAGTCAGGTTTAAGTAGTTCTAAGTTCTAGGGGACTGATGATCTCAGATGTTCAGTCCCATAGTACTCGGAGCCATTTGAACCATTTGATCGAGACGTGGCTGCACGACCCGTTACAGCCATACGGATAAGATGTTTGTCATCTCGACTGCTAGTGGTACGACGCCGTTGGTATCCAGCACGTCGTTCCGTATTACCCTCCTGAACCCACCGATTCCATATTCTGCTAACAGTCAATGGATCTCGACCAACGCGAGCAGTAATGTCACGGTAAGATAAACCGCAACCGCAATAAGCTACAATCCGACCTTTATCACAGTCGGAAACGTGATGGTACGCATTTCCCCTCCTTACACGAGGCATCACAACAACGTTTCACCAGGCAACGCCGGTCAACTGCTGTTTGTGTATGAGAAATCGGTTGGAAACTTTCCTAGTGTCAGCAAGTTGTAGGTGTAGCCACCGGCGCCAACCTTGTGTGAATGCTCTGAAAAGCTAATCATTTGCATATCACAGCATCTTCTTCCTGTCGGTTAAATTTCCGCGTCTGTAGCACGTCATCTTCGTGGTGTACCAATTTTAATGGCCAGTAGTGTACATTAAATTCAAATACATAAAATTTATTCAGTGATGTTATCAGCTTCATTATCAGCAACCTTTCTCCATCTTCTGTGCAAAATTTCAATGCCGGATCGACAAAAATCAATTGATTTTTGACCAGTGTATCTGGAGACGGCATTTTGGACATCATTAATACTTTCCTAAATTTTTGCCGCTTTCAAAATGTTATTGCGGTCGTAATAAATGCAGATCCAGTGGTGAAATATCGGGTGAGTATGCTAAGTGACAGAATACCTCCCTCAACAGTTCATTAAGGATTTGTACGGATCGTCTTGCGCAGTGCGCTCTTGCATTATCCTGTTATAGAATAAGGCCTCTATTATCACAACTGCTGAGCACGTTTCAATTAAGGATTGATTTACACTATCCCATTGTTCAGAGTAAAAGTCTGCTTTCACAGTTTGTCCAGTTTTCAGCACTTCAAAATGAACGACCCAGCGAATACTGCACGAAAGACAGAAAAGAACATTTTTACAGGTGCAAACATGGCTTAGGTGTACTTTGTGGCGATTCATTCCAGCTTTTTGCACCTTGGATTATCAAAGAGGACTCATTTTTCATGTCGAGGGCTCAAAAAATGCTTCTGTATTGTGCCATTAAAGAAGTAAGATTTTGGTGGGTCACTCAGTTTTGTTTGGCTTTACTAATCTGCTGCAAATGTTCTTCGATGGTCGTTCGGGGTTGGTTAACAACGCCTGATAGTTTTTCTATTGTCTGACACGGATTTGCTTCCACATCATTGTCTAAAATTGTTGTTCGTCCTCATCGATACGGGTCCGAAAGATCAAAACTATCGGATCTGAACTTAGAAAACCACCTTTGGCATTTAGGGAAGTCTAATAGATTTGGATAAATATCCCAAATGCTTTTAGGAGCAATTGTCGCTTTACTACCCTCGTAAAACTAAAAAAGAATACAATAAAGGTTTTCTACCTTTACCCGTGTATGGTAGGCCTTCTCACAGTCGACTGACAACAGCTAACATTTAATTGTTGTTGTTGTTGTGGTCTTCGGTCCTGAGACTGGTTTGATGCAGCTCTCCATGCTACTCTATCCTGTGAAAACTTCTTCATCTCCCAGTACCTACTGCAACCTACATCCTTCTGAGCCTGCTTAGTGTATTCATCTCTTGGTCTCCCTCTACGACATTTATCCTCCACGCTGCCCTCCAGTACTAAATTGGTGATCCCTTGATGCCTCAGAACATGTCCTACCAAGCTATTCCTTCTTCTAGTCAAGTTGTGCCACAAATTTCTCTTCTCCCCTATTCTATTCAATACCTCCTCATTAGTTATGTGATCTACACATCTAATCGTCAGCATTCTTCTGTAGCACCACATTTCGAAAGCTTCTATTCTCTTCTTGTCTAAACTATCTATCGTCCATGTTTCACTTCCATACATGGCTACACTCCATACAAATACTTTCAGAAACGACTCCTGACACTTGAATCTATACTCGATGTTACCAAATTTCTCTTCTTCAGAAACGCTTTCCTTTCCACTGCTAGTCTACATATTATATCCTCTCTACTTCGACCATCATCAGTTATTTTGGTCCCCAAACAGTAAAACTCCTTTACTACTTTAAGTGTCTCATTTCCTAATCTAATTCCCTCAGCACCACCCAACTTAATTCAACTGCATTCCATTATCCTCGTTTTGCTTTTGTTGATGTTTATCTTCTGTCCTCCTTTCGAGACACTATCCATTCCGTTCAACTGCTCTTCAAACTCCTTTGCTGCCTCTGACAGAATTACGATGTCATCGGTGAACCTCAAAGTTTTTATTTCTTCTGCATGGATTTTAATACCTACTCTGAATTTATTATTAATTATTTACGAGTAGACAAGTCACTCTAACGTTAAAATGTCTATGTCACGACTTCGACTGACCTGAAGAATAACAAACAAATATCGACATGCGCAGAAACGGCGTTACTTTCCAGTCTCCCTAATAGCTTCGTCAGCGAGTTGAGTGACCCACAGCGCAGTTTCAGAACAGGATTTCGCAGCCTGGGGTCGCCTTCGGGAGTTATCCCTGACCACCGTCGAAGAACTCGTGGGTTGCCCCTGCAGTAACTGAGTGAGGGGTTGCCCCTGGCCGCGCGGCAGCCCGGCAGACCGCAGTGCTGTGCGGGAAGCGCGGACAGAGTGCAGCGAGGGGCGAGCCAGCGGCGGCCGCAGCGCTGCGTAGCGCGGGAGTTTAGGCTGCAGCTCTGACGTCACGGCGACGCTAAGTGCGAGCGAGGGCAAACTGTGAGGGCGACCCCAATCTGCCAAGCCTGGCAGGGACGTGTCACAGAGGCCTCGAGACGCGCCGCGGCGGTCGGCAGAGACAGCGTCTGCGTCACCACGTGTATACAGCCGCAGAGGACAATTTGAAAACATCGGTGTAACACCATCGCCTGGCGTGATGTTATCGGACCACGTGCGCGATATGTTGCTTTGTCGGTACGCCTGCCGACTGATGTCAATGGCCGACCACCCGTCATATTTCTCCTTCTTTGTCGACTCTCTCGACCGCCAATACGGGCTGTATGTCTCTGCCCTGTTACCTCCTGGAGTTCGCTTTCGTCGCCTGCTTCAGCAACTCGATTTTACCCTCCCTACGACTTTTCGAGTGGGTGAGAGCCCTACGCCACCTCGGTTCCAGGCTCAGGTTCGCGTTCACCTCGAACTCGGCTCGCTCCCAAAGGAGAGGACCGCGGATTCGATATACCGCTCGGGGTTTGTCGAACTTCGTTCGAGGCTCATTCATAACGTCTTTATCTACACAGATGGCTCCGGGACTACTGCTGGCGTCCGATGTGCCTTTGTCGTTGGAGATGATACCTTTCAATACCGGCTCCTTTATCAGTGCTCAAGCTTTACAGCTGAGCTTTTTGCTATCAAGCTGTTCAGCATATCCACCGCCATCGTCATTCTCCCTATGCCATCTGCTCTGATTCTTTGACCGCCATTCAGGGTCTTCGTGACCCGTATTCGGACCACCCTCCCGTGCAACGAATTCGCCGGTCCCTTCAGCCGCTAGCCGATACCGGCGCTCGTGTCCTCTTTCTGTGGATTCCTGGCCACGTCGGTGTGCCTGGAAAGGCAAGGCTGCTGTCCTCCTGCCTCGGACAGCTTCCTTCTGTGTCCCGTCAACTGTTATTGGGGTTCTTTGTCGGCGCGTTTCGTAATTGTGGCCACGAGGCTCGGTCCTCTCGCCACGAAAATAGGCTCAGGGCCATCAAACCGACCCCGACGGCTCGGACGGCCTCCTCACGCCCTTCCTGGCGAGAGGAGGTCATGTCGGCCAGCTTGCGGACTGGCCATTGCCGCTTTAGCCAACGCTAGCTGTTGTCCGGTGACCCCGCCCCGCAGTGCCCCTGTGGTCATCCATTGACGGTGCGCCACGTTTTATTGTTCTGTCCCCGTTTTATTCACTCTCGTGTTGTCCTGTGTCTGCCGTCTACCTTGCAGGAACTTTTAGCTGACGACGCTCGAGCGGCTGCTCGTGTCCTTCGTTTTTTTTATACTGACGGACGAGTCCAAAAAGATCTAACTCTTTTATTTTGTTTCTCTGCGTCTTTGTAAGTACTTTTTGATGTTGCCCCCTTGCGTTTTTCTACGCTATTAGTGCACCAACGTTTGTGGCCTTAGTAGTTGAGCGCCCTAAACACACAAAAAAAGAAAAACATTACTACACAATGCTATGATCTACGGTTCGAATAATGGCCGATTTGGACAACAACCATTACATTTCTTAGTAACTTACATGACCAGTGGATGATCTGAACGATTCTTTCACCAAAACAACATGCGAACACTCAATTTACAGGATATGAACACTGAGCAGCCAAAGAAACTGGTATAGGCATGCATATTCAGATACAGATATATGTAAACAGGCAAAATACAGCGCTACGGTCGGTAACGCCCATATAAGACGACAAGTGTCTGCCGCATTTAGATCGGTTACTGCTGCTACAATGGCAGGTTATCAAGATTTAAGTGAGCCTGAACTCGGTGTTACAGTCGACGCACGAGTGGTGGGACACAGCATCTCCGAGGTAGCGATGAAATACGGATTTTCCCGTGCGACCATTTCACGTGTGTACCGTGAATATCAGGAGGCCGGTACAACATCAAATCTCCGGCATCGCTGCCGCTGGAAAAACATCCTGCATGAACGGCACCAAGGCGACTGAAGAGAATCGTTCAACGTGACAGAAGTGCAACCCTTCCGCAAACTGCTGCAGATTTGAATGCTGGGCTATCAACAAGTGTCAGCATTCCGACCATTCAACGAAACATCATCGATATGGGCTTTCGGAACTTAAGCCTCACTAACGTATCCTCGATGTTTGCACGACACGAAGCTTTAACGCCTCAGCTGAGCCCGTGAACACCGACATTGGACTGTTGATGACAGGAAACATGTCGCCTTGTCAGACGAGTCTCGTTTCGAATTGCATCGAGCGGATGGATGTGTACAGGTATGGAGACAACTTCACGAATCCGTGGACCCTGCATATCAGCAGGCGACCGCGCAATGTGGCGGAGGCGCTGTAATGGTGCGGGACCCCTGACACACCTAGATACGGCTCTGACAGGTGAGACGTATGTAAGGGTGCTGTCTGATCACCCTCATCCATTCATTTGCATTGTGCATTCCGACGGAATTGAGAAATTCCAGCAGGACAATGCGATACCCGACACGTCCAGAATTGTTACAGAGGAACACTCCTCTGAGTTGAAACACTTCCACTGGCCACCAAACTCCGCAGAAATGAACATTATTGAGCATATCCGGGATGCCTTGCAGCATGCTGTTCTCAGGAGAGCTGCACCCCGTCGTCCTCTTACGGATTAGGAGTCCTGGCGTCAGTTCCCTGCAGCACTACTTCAGACGTTAGTCGAGTCCACGTCACGTCGTGTTGCGGCATTTCGCGTGCTCGCGGGGGCCCTACACGGTATTATCCACTTTCTTTGGCTCTTCAGTGTATTATTAGTCTTAACAATGACGAACACATTATTTTATAATCCTTATCATGCCACTGCACACAGAAAGAAGTCTTTTTTTACGCTATCGCTTTGCAAACAGAATTTCGTCCATAGAATAAAAGGAGTTCTCCAGCGGAAATGAATTTACATTGAAGCGCAGAGATTTCCTTACCCTGTGTCGCCTCTACTGTCTTATCAACGAACACTACATCTGTATGTACATACATACTCTGCAATCCACCATACGGTGCGTGGCGGAGGGTACCTCGTACCACAACTAGCATCTTCTCTCCCTGTTTCACTCCCAAAGAGAACGAGGGAAAAATTACTGCCTATATGCCTCTGTAGGAGCCCTAATCTCTCTTTATCTTATCTTTGCGGTCTTTCCGCAAAATGTAAGTTCGCGGTAGTAAAATTGTACTGTAGTCAGCCTCGAATGCTCGTTCTCTAAATTTCCTCAGTAGCGATTCACGAAAAGAACGCCTCTTTTCGTCCAGAGGCTCCCACCCGAGTTCCTGAAGCATTTCCGTAACACTCGCGTGATGACCAAACCTACCAGTAACAAATCTAGCAGCCCGCCTCTGAATTGCTTCTATGTTCCTCCCTCAATCCGACCTGATACGGATCCGAAACGCTCGAGCAGTACTCAAGAATAGGTCGTATTAGTGTTTTATAAGCGGTCTCCTTTACAGATGAACCACATCTTCCCAAAATTCTACCAACGAACCGAAGACGACTTTCCGCCTTTCCCACAAGTGCCATTACATGCTTGTCCCACTTCATATCGCTCTGCAGTGTTACGCCCAAATATTTAATCGACGTGACTGTGTCAAGCGCTACACTACTAATGGAGTATTCAGACATTACGGGATTCTTTTTCCTATTCATCCTCATTAATTTACATTTATCTATATTGAGAGTTAGCTTCCATTCTTTACACCAATCACTAATCCTGTCCTAGTCATCTCGTATTCTCCTACAGATACTCAACGACGACACCTTCCCGTACACCACAGCATCATCAGCAAACAGCCGCACATTGCTGTCCACCCTATCCAAAACATCACTGTCCCCTATATCTCTCCTTAACCTTAACGCCCTGTCTGGACAACAAGGAAAAACGCCCATTCTCATCGGAGCAAAATCTTTTCTGTCCCACTGCATCGTTCAGCCACTTTCTCCAAGTCCGTCTCAGTAGCAGAAACCCAACTCCGGAATAACCGCCCGCATTGTGTTAGACAACTGAATAACATCTACAGCTTCAAGAGACAGTCAATGACATCCACACGTATTACAGAAACAAATAATTCGCTCGAACTGTCCGTACTGTTGTTCAAACTAATCACGAACCGCCGTGGTCCGATGACATGCCGCATTGCTATATATAAAAATTTCATCGTTTTTGGGAACATGAAATCCACGAAAGCTGCGTCTTGCCTGTAAGTAGCGGAACATAACCACTTGCTGTCAGCGACCAGTCCAGCCGGACCAGGGGACCCGGTCCACTCCGTGCCAACTCGGCCCACACCATTACGGGGCCGCCTCCAGCTCGCACAGTGACCTGCTGCCGACTTGGGTCCGTGGCTCGGTGGGGCCTGCGCCACACTCCAATCCTACCGTCAGCTCGCACCAACTGAAACAGGGACTCGCCTGGCCAGGCCACGGTTCTCCAGTCGTCTGGGGTCTCACCGAAACGGTCGAGAGCCCAGGAAGAGCCCTGCAGGCGACGTCGCGCGGCTCACCTGCTGCCGTAGCCCACTGGCGCCAGACTTCGCTGCTCTGTGCTCAAGGATTCGACCGTCGTACGGTCCACATTTCTGCGGTAATTTCACGAACTGTTGCTTTTCTGTTAGTACTGACAAGCTGCGCGGGATTAGCCTAGCGGTCTAAGGCGCTGTAGTCGTGGACTGTGCGGCTGATCCTGGCGGAGATTCGAGTCCTCCCTCGGGTATGGGTGTGTGTGTAGTTTGTCCTTAGGATAATTTAGGTTAAGTAGTGTGTAAGCTTAGTGACTCATGACCCTAGCAGTTAAGTACCATAAGATGTCACACACATTTGAACATTTTGAGTACTGATAGTTCCACGTAAACACCACTGCTCTATCGTCACGGAACACCGATATGCACTTATACAGATGGCCGAAATAAAGCATACACAACGTTTGAAAAGGAAGCTGCATGGCGGATCTGCCATTTTTACTCAGGTGATTAATGTGAGGTTTCCGACGTGATTATGGCCGCACGACGGGAATTAACAGATTTCGAACACACGATATTCTTGCTGTTGTCCAGAGACTGGTTTGATGCAACTCTCCATGCTACTCTATCATGTGCAAGCTACTTCATCTCCCAGTACCTACTGCAACCTACATCCTTCTGAATCTGCTTAGTGTATTCATCTCTTGGTCTCCCTCTACGACTTTTATCCTCCACGCTGCCCTCCAATACTAAATTGATGATCCCTTGATGCCTCAGAACATGTCCTACCAACTGATCCCTTCTTCTGGTCAAGTTGTGCCACAAACTTCTCTTCTCCCCAATCCTATTCAATACTTCCACATTAGTTATGTGATCTACATTCTTCTGTAGCACCACATTTAGAAAGCTTCTATTCTCTTCTTGTCCAAACTATTTATCGTCCATGTTTCACTTTCATACATGGCTACACTCCATACAAATACTTTCAGAAACGACTTCCTGACACTTAATCTATACTCGATGTTAACAAATTTCTCTTCTTCAGAAATGCTTTCCTTGCCATTGCCAGTCTACATTTTACATCCTCTCTACTTCGACCATCATCAGTTATTTTGCTCCCCAAATAGCAAAACTCCTTTACTACTTTAAGTGTCTCATTTGCTAATCTAATTCCCTCAGCATCACCCGACTTAATTCGACTACATTCCATTTTCCTCGGCTCGTGACGACATCGGTTGGACCCTGGACGACTGTAAAACCGTGCCCTGGTCTGACGAGTTCAGATTTCAGTTGGTGAGGGCTGACGGCAGGGCTCGAGTGCGGCACAGACCCCATCGAGCCACGGACGCAGCTTGTCGAGCAGGCACTGTGCGAGCTTGTGTGGCCTGTGTTTACACTGAATACAGGGTGCGTCAAAAAATGTGCACACACTTTGAACTGTCATAGACAATTTATTTCCCGTTCTACAAGGTTAAATATCTGTGAGAAAGTAATGTTAAATTTCTTCAACAGGTGGCAGCAGTGGCAAGGAAGTAACTGCAACATGGCGGACGTGCGTTTGAGCTTTGAAGCGCGGAAGCAGATAATTAAGTGGTATTGGAAGTTTGAGAATGTAGCTGCGGTTCGAAGACAGTGGAGAAGTGAGTTTGGTACAGAACCACCTTCAAGGTTAACAATTACACGTCTACGAGACAAATTCGAAATTCGTGGAACAGTGTGTGATGTGCATAAAGGTCGATCAGGGAGGCCTCGTGCAGCTACAAGTGATGATTCCCCACAACTGCGGTCTCGGAACTGTTTCAGCGTTCGCCTCAAAAATCTTGGAGGCAAGCGGCACGTGAGAGTAACGTAAGTGCTAGTAGTGTGCAACGCATTCTGAAGAAAGGCAAGTTTCGCGTGTACATTCCGAGGCTGGTGCAACAGCTAAGTGACGACGGTCCAGATAGAAGGTTAGAATTTTGTGAATGGGTTCAGGAGATGGTGAGACGTGAACCGGGATTTATGGGTAGCATAATTTGGTCGGATGAAGTCCAATTCAATCTCAATGGAACTGTCAATAGCCACAATTGTGTGTACTGGGCTGAAGATAATCCTCACATTACAGTTGGAAAGGCTGTGAAATTGCCTGGTGTAAATGTGTGGTGTGGTTTGTCTGCAAGGGGACTCATTGGGCCTTTCCAGTTTGAAGGTACTGTTAATGGAGAAACGTACCTAGCAATGCTTGCTGACCCCATATTCCCTGCCATTCGTGCATTATACAGTAATGATGAGTTTTATTTCCAACAAGATGGCGCCCCGCCGCACTATCATAGGGACGTACGCGCATACCTGGATCACAAAGTGCCAGGCCAGTGGATAGGACGAAAGGGGACCAATCGAGTTTCCTGCACGCTCTCGAGACGCCGCTGGATTCCTTCTTACGAGGCACGGTAAAAGATGAGGTGTACAAACGTACACCACGTAACCTGGACACACTTTGGAATGAAATTCAGGCGGTGTGCGCACTAATCTCATTGGGCACTTTGGTACGATGTACGGAATCAGTGGTGACTCGTACTCAGAAATGTATTGATGCTGAAGGCCACCAGTTTGCAAAGTACATTTATTTTTTCCAATTGGACGTTAAGCTTTCCGTTTCCAGAAATTTAACATTGTAGAACGGGAAATAAATTTTCTATGACGCTTCAAAGTGTGTATACAGTTTTTTGACGCAGCCTGTAGATGGGTCCGGCTACTGCGAGAGCACCATGTCACCGAGCCACAATTGTTCTAAACTGGTTTTAAGAACATTCTGGACTGGTCGAGCGAATGATGTGGCCCCCCCATGTCGGCCGCCATGAATCCCTGAACATTTATGGGACACAATTGAGAGGTCACACTTTCGCAATTATGGACGGCTATAGAGGCAGCATGGCACAATATTTCTGCAGAGACCTTCCAACGACCTGCTGAGTCCACATCACGTCGATCTGCAGCACTGCATGCTACTGGGAGGCACCCCATGACCTTTGTCGCCTCAGTGAAAATGTCTTCACTTCCTCTGGTGTTGGAGGTATGGATTTCACTATTTCCAAGACTAGCGATTAAAGAAAGAGCAAAATTAGCTGCATTCTTTGATAAGCTCTGTAATATGCATCTCCCATTTCAAGTTTTCATCAGTACATACACCTAAAAATTTGGAGTGTTCTACTGTATTTACTAGATCCCATTCATTTGACACATCAGTTATTTGTTGTAGAGGACTGAACATAGTGTCTTTTCTCAAAATTTTGCGATACTACATTTTCAGAGAATAATTTAACAATTTTTGTAAAACACCATTAACGTCCTCTACTGCTGCTTTCTCTCTAATGGGATTTATTACGACACTAGTACTGTCTGCTGGTTGAATTTTAAGCTGATGGTCATTCACATATACACTACTGGCCATTAAAATTGCTACACCAAGAAGAAATGCAGATGATAAACGGATATCCAGGGATTGAATGAAGAGTAGAGCCACGGGTCGTAACACATCTGAAATGTAACGTCCACTGTTCAAAGTGCCGTCAATACGAACAAGAGGTGACCGAGAAATGTAACCAATGGCACCGCATACCATCACGCCGGGTGATACGCCAATGTGGCGCTGACGAATACACGCTTCCAATGTGCGTTCACCACGATGTTGCCAAACACGGATGCGGCCATCATGATGCTGTAAACAGAACCTGGATTCATCCGAAAAAATGACGTTCTGCCATTCGTGCACCGAGGGTCGCCGTTGAGTACACCGTCGCAGGCGCTCCTGTCTGTGGTGAAGCGTCAAGGGTAACCGCAGCCATGGTCTCCGAGCTGCTGATAGTCCGTGCTGCTGCAAACGTCGTCTAACTGTTCGTGCAGATGGTTGTTGTCTTGCAAACCTCCCCATCTATTGGCTCAGGGATCGAGACATGGCTGCACGATTCGTTACAGCCATGCGGATAAGATGCCTGTCATCTCGACTGATAGTGACACGAGGCCGTTGGGATCCAGCACGGCGTTCCGTATTACCCTCCTGAACCCACCGATTCCATATTCTGCTAACAGTCATTGGATCTCAACCAACGCGAGCAGCAATGTCGCGATGCGATAAACCGCAATAGCGATAGGCTACAATTCGACCTTTATCAAAGTCGGAAACGCGATGGTACGCATTTCTCCTCCTTACACGAGTTATGACAACAACGTTTCACCAGGCAACGCCGGTCAACTGCTGTTTGTGTATGAGAAATCAGTTGGAAACTTTCCTCATGTCAGCACGTTGTAGATGTCGCCACCGGCGCCAACCTTGTGTGAATGCTCTAAAAAGCTAATTATTTGCATATCACAGCATCTTCTTCGTGTCGGTTAAATTTCGCGTTAAATTTAGCAATTTTAATGGCCAGTAGTGTATATGGATTAGGAGTGGAACCATAATTGAACACTGGATTTTTTTGCACTTGCAACATTGTCCGAATTATTCAGTACGACATTATGCATTCTGTCTGTTAAGTACAATTCAGACTTGTAGGAGTCAGTGGTCGTACCGTATTCTGGAGGTCTCCGTGATGTTATCTTTCAACAAGATAACGCCAGACCACATATATCGCGTGCTGTCCTGCCATACGCTCATACAGTGTGTGTTGTATAGTTGCCCCAGTCCAGCTCCGTATCCAGATCTCTCACCCACTGAAAATGCTCCCAGAGACGTATTCTCACCACTATACAGCACACGTACCGTAAGTAGATTTCCAGTGTTTGCTGCTTCCCATGTCTCGAAATTTTAATGAGGAGCGGAGTGCCGGGTGATCAAGAAGTCAGTTTACATTTGAAAACTGAATAAATCACGGAATAATGTAGATAGGGAGGAACAAACTAACACACATGCTTCGAATGACATGGGGTTTTATTAGAACCAAAAAAATCTGATCAGAATAGCAATAATTAGCATAACACAGTAAGACAAAGCAAAGACGACGTTATTTACAGGAAATGCTCAATATGTCCACCATCATTCCTCAACAACAGCTGTAGTCGAGGAATAATGTCGTGAACAGCACCGTAAAGCATGTGGTGAGGCATTGGCGTCGGATGTTGTCTTACAGCATCCCTAGAGATGTCGGTCGATCACGATACACTTGCGACTTCAGGTAACCCCAAAGCCAATAATCGCACGGACTGAGGTCTGGGGACCTGGGAGGCCAAGCATGACGAAAGTGGCGGCGGAGCACACGGTCACCGCCAAACGACGCGCATAAGAGATCTTTCACGCGCCATCTGCCGGACATTTTTTGAACGTTTTATGTTTTTGGTTCTAATAAAACCCCATGTCATTCCAAGCATGTGTGTCAATTTTTACCTCTCTATCTGCATTATTCCGTGGTTTAATAAGTTTTCTAATTTATACTGACTTTTTGATCACCCTGTATTTACCTTGCCCCATTGTACGCACTGTCTTTTGTGTTCCTGAATTTTGCAGGCCGCTCGCGGTAGACGATAGGAATGGAATTATGCCGCTGCCGCCGAGTCTGCGAGCAGCAGAACCGGCACCGGGCGGATCGCTTAATTGGCTACATCTGTCGGAACGGGGACAGCGTTTGAAGCGGAGCTGTGCGCACCGCCTTCTAGCACAGCGTCCCGGACCGCTGCCTGGAAACATCCGGCGCTCGCCAGGAACGCCGAGCTCGGCGTTCCTCGCGGCCCTGTGCCGGGGCCGCCGCTCTTTGGCAGAGCTGCGGGTCGGCCTGCCGCAGCGGAGTGGCGGGTCTCTCTCCCTCCCTTTCTCTCTCTCTCTCTCTCTCTCTCTCTCTCTCTTGGGTATCTTTCATCATGCAATAATATAACGGACATTAAGAACTGCAATATGCAATGGACAAGTGTATCAATAAATTATACAGGGTGTTACAAAAAGGTACGGCCAAACTTTCAGGAAACATTCCTCACACACAAAGAAAGAACATATGTTATGTGGACATGTGTCCGGAAATGCTTACTTTCCATGTTAGAGCTCATTTTATTACATTAATCGTGGAATGGAAACACACAGCAACACGATGTACCAGCGTGACTTCAAACACTTTGTTACAGGAAATGTTCAAAATGTCCTCCGTTAGCGAGGATACGTGCATCCACCCTCCGTCGCACGGAATCCCTGATGCGCTGATGCAGCCCTGGAGAATGGCGTATTGTATCACAGCCGCCCACAATACGAGCACGAAGAGTCTCTACATTTTGTACTGGGTTTGCGTAAACAAGAGCTTTCAAATACCCCCATAAATGAAAGTCAAGAGGGTTGAGGTCAGGAGAGCGTGGAGGCCATGGAATTGGTCCGCCTCTACCAATCCATCGGTCACCGAATCTATTGTTGAGAGGCGTACGAACACTTCGCAGGAGCTCCATCGTGCATGAACCACATGTTGTGTCGTACTTGTAAAGGCACATGTTCTAGCAGCACAGGTAGAGTACCCCATATGAAATCATGGTAACATGCTCCATCGAGCGTAGGTGGACGAAACTAAAATAAGCTCTAACATGGAAATTAATCATTCCCGGACACATGTCCACATAACATTTTCTTTCTTTGTGTGTGAGGAATGTTTCCTAAAAGTTTGGCTGTACCTTTTTGTAACACCCTGTATTAGATGATGATGGCTACTAGAGGGATAGTAGTGGAGGGCTAGTACAAATCCTTGGTTAACAGAAGAGATATTGAATTTAATTGATTAAAGGAGAAAATACAAAAATGCACTAAATGAAGCACACAAAAAGGAATACAAACGTCTCAAAAATGAGATCGACAGGAAGTGCAAAATGGCTAAGCAGGAACGGCTAGAGGACAAATGTAAGGATGTAAAGGCTCATCTCTCTAGGGGTAAGATAGATGCTACCTACAGGAAAACTGAACACACCTTTGGAGAAAAGAGAACCACTTGTATGAATATCAAGAGCCTAGATGGAAACCCAGTTCTAAGCAAAGAAGGGAAAGCAGGAAGGTGGAAGGAGTATATAGAGGGTCTCTACAAGGGCGATGTACTTGAGGACAATATTATGGAAATGGAAGATGATGTAGATGAAGATGAAATGGGAGATACGATACTGCATGAAGAGTTTGACAGAGCACTGAAAAACCTGTGTCGAAACAAGGCCCCAGGAGTAGACAATATTCCATTAGAACTACTGACGGCCTTCGGAGAGCCAGTCTTGACAAAACTCTACCATCTCATGAGCAAGATGTATGAGACAGGCGAAATACTCTCAGACTTCAAGAAGAATATAATAATTCCAATCCCAAAGAAAGCAGGTGTTGACAGATGTGAAATTTACTGAACTATCAGTTTAATAAGTCACAACTGCAAAATACTAACGCGAATTCTTTACAGACGAATGGAAAAATTGGTAGAAGCCGACGTCGGAGAAGATCAGTTTGGATTCCGTAGAAGTACTAGAACACGTGAGGCAATACTGACCCTACGACTTACCTTAGAAGAAAGATTACGGAAAGGCAAACCTAAGTTTCTAGCATTTGTAGACTTAGAGAAAGATTTTGACAATGTTCACTGGAATACTGTCTTTCAAATTCTGAAGGTGGCAGTGGTCAAATACACGGACCGAAAGGCTATTTACAATTTGTACAGAAACCACATGGCAGATATAAGAGTCGAGGGGCATGAAAGAGAAGCACTGGCTGGGGAGGGAGTGAGACAGGGTTGTAGCCTATCCCCGAAGTTATTCAATCTGTATATTGAGCAAGCAGTAAAGGAAACTAAAGAATCATTCGGAGTAAGAATTTAAATCCATGGAGAAGAAACAATAACTTTGAGGTTCGCCGATGACATTGTAATTCTTTCAGAGACATTAAAGAACTTGGAAGAGCAGTTGAACGGAATGGACGGTGTCTTGAAGGGAGGATATAAGATGAACATCAACAAAAGCAAAACGAGGATAAGGGAATGTAGTCGAGTTAACTCGGGTCTTATGAAATAAGACACCTAAAGTAGTAAAGGAGTTTTCCTATTTGGGGAGCAAAATAACTGATGATGGTGGTCGAAGTAGAGAGGATATGAAATGTAGACTGGCAATGGCAAGCAAAGCGTTTCTGATGAAGAGAAATTTGTTAACATTGAGCATAGATTTAAGTGTCAGGAAGTCGTTTCTGAAAGTATTTGTATGGAGTGTAGCCATGTATGGAAGTGAAACATGGACGATAAGTAGTTTGGAGAAGAAGAGAACAGAAGCTTTCGAGATGTGGTGCTACAGAAGAATGCTGAAGATTAGATGGGTAGATCACATAACTAATGTGGAGGTATTGAATAGAATTGGGGAGAAGAGAAGCTTGTGGCACAACTTGACCAGAAAAAGGGATCGGTTGGTAGGACACGTTCGGACGCAATGTATTCGATACCTCATCCAGAAACGCACCCTTTAGAAACCTGGACAGCAAGCTACACTGCAATGCAGAGCGCCTCTCTTGCAGAGTCTGCCACTCGAGTTTCCTAAACATCTCCGTAACGCTATCACGCTTACCAAATAACCCTGTGACGAAACGCGCCGCTCTTCTTTGGATCTTCTCTATCTCCTCTGTCAACCCGACCTGGTACGGATCCCACACTGATGAGCAATACTCGAGTATAGGTCGAACGAGTGTTTTGTAAGCCACCTTCTTTGTTGATGGACTACATTCTCTAAGGACTCTCCCAATGAATCTCAACGTGGCACACGCGTTACCAACAATTAATTTTATGTGATCATTCCACTTCAAATCGTTCCGCACGCATACTCCCAGATATTTTACAGAAGTAACTGCTACCAATGTTTGTTCCGCTATCATATAATCATATAATAAAGGATCCTTCTTTCTATGTGTTCGCAATACATTACATTTGACTATGTTAAGGTTCAGTTGCCACTCCCTGCACCAAGTGCCTATCCGCTGCAGATCTTCCTGTATTTCGCTGCAATTTTCTAATGCTGCAACTTCTCTGTATACTACAGCATCATCCGCGAAAAGCCGCATGGAACTTCCGACACTATCTATTAGGTCATTCATATACACTCCTGGAAATGGAAAAAAGAACACATTGACACCGGTGTGTCAGACCCACCATACTTGCTCCGGACACTGCGAGAGGGCTGTACAAGCAATGATCACACGCACGGCACAGCGGACACACCAGGAACCGCGGTGTTGGCCGTCGAATGGCGCTAGCTGCGCAGCATTTGTGCACCGCCGCCGTCAGTGTCAGCCAGTTTGCCGTGGCATACGGAGCTCCATCGCAGTCTTTAACACTGGTAGCATGCCGCGACAGCGTGGACGTGAACCGTATGTGCAGTTGACGGACTTTGAGCGAGGGCGTATAGTGGGCATGCGGGAGGCCGGGTGGACGTACCGCCGAATTGCTTAACACGTGGGGCGTGAGGTCTCCACAGTACATCGATGTTGTCGCCAGTGGTCGGCGGAAGGTGCACGTGCCCATCGACCTGGGACCGGACCGCAGCGACGCACGGATGCACGCCAAGACCGTAGGATCCTACGCAGTGCCGTAGGGGCCCGCACCGCCACTTCCCAGCAAATTAGGGACACTGTTGCTCCTGGGGTATCGGCGAGGACCATTCGCAACCGTCTCCATGAAGCTGGGCTACGGTCCCGCACACCGTTAGGCCGTCTTCCGCTCACGCCCCAACATCGTGCAGCCCGCCTCCAGTGGTGTCGCGACAGGCGTGAATGGAGGGACGAATGGAGACGTGTCGTCTTCAGCGATGAGAGTCGCTTCTGCCTTGGTGCCAATGATGGTCGTATGCGTGTTTGGTGCCGTGCAGGTGAGCGCCACAGTCAGGACTGCATACGACCGAGGCACACAGGGTCAAGACCCGGCATCATGGTGTGGGGAGCGATCTCCTACACTGGCCGTACACCACTGGTGATCGTCGAAGGGACACTGAATAGTGCACGGTACATCCAAACCGTCATCGAACCCATCGTTCTACCATTCCTAGACCGGCAAGGGAACTTGCTGTTCCAACAGGACAATGCACGTCCGCATGTATCCCGTGCCACCCAACGTGCTCTAGAAGGTGTAAGTCAACGACCCTGGCCAGCAAGATCTCCGGATCTGTCCCCCATTGAGCATGTTTGGGACTGGATGAAGCGTCGTCTCACGCGGTCTGCACGTCCAGCACGATCGCTGGTCCAACTGAGGCGCCAGGTGGAAATGGCATGGCAAGCCGTTCCACAGGACTACATCCAGCATCTCTACGATCGTCTCCATGGGAGAATAGCAGCCTGCATTGCTGCGAAAGGTGGATATACACTGTACTAGTGCCGACATTGTGCATGCTCTGTTGCCTGTGTCTATGTGCCTGTGGTTCTGTCAGTGTGATCATGTGATGTATCTGACCCCAGGAATGTGTCAATAAAGTTTCCCCTTCCTGGGACAATGAATTCACAGTGTTCTTATTTCAATTTCCAGGAGTGTATATTGTGAAAAGCAATGGTTCCATAACACTCCCCTGTGGCACGCCAGAGCTTAATTTAACGTCTGTAGACGTCTCTCCATTGAGAACAACATGCTGTGTCGTGTTTGCTAAAAAGTCTTCAATCCAGCCACACAGCTTGTCTGATATTCCGTAGGCTCTTACGTTGTTTATCAGGCGACAGTGCGGAACTGTATCGAACGCCTTCCGGAAGCCAAGGAAAATGGCATCTACCTGAGAGTCTGTATCTAATATTTTCTGGGTCTCATGAACAAATATAGCGAGTTTGGGTTCACACGATCGCAGTTACCGGAATCCAAGTTGATTGCTACAGAGTCTCACAGTAGTCCACCAAGCTGCTAGAAATTAAGCCCAGTAGTGAGTCGCAGGACGACGTGGACCGGGCTGTTGGCACAGTGGATGCTCGGGGCGGAAACCTGGCCAGCTGGCCGCCGGCCGCTGCCCTGGAGTCGGCGCGGCTCACTCGCTGTCTTTCTGCAGCGCTCTGGGCGGTTTGCACGGCAAAATGTGCTTATACAGGCTTTTCACAGGTTGTCACATCAATGCGATTCTCAGGTGTCGAAATATAACCAAAAAATACACTGAAGTAGCAAAGTAACTATTACAGCATGCGTATTAAAATACGGAGAAATGCAAACAGGCAGATCACGGTGCAGCGATCGGCAACTCCTATATACGACAACAAGTGTCTGGCGCAGTTGTTAGATCGGTTACTGCTGCTACAGTGGCAGGTTATCAAGATGAGCTTGAACGTGGTGTCACAGTCGGTGCACGAGCGATGGGACGCAGCATCTCCGAGGTGGCGATGAAGTGGGGATTTTACCGTACGACCGTTTCACGAGCCTACCGGAATATAAGGAATCCGGAATCAAATCTCCGACAACGCTGCGGCCGAGAAAAGATGCTCCACGAATGGGACCGACGACAAATGAAGATAATCGTTCAACGTGACAGAAGTGCAACCCTTCCGGAAATCGCCGCACATTTCAGTGCTGAGATATCAGGTGTCAGCGTGTGAAGTACTCAGAGAAACTTAATCGATGTGGGCTTCTGCCGCCTAAGGCGCACTCGAGTACCAGGATGACTGCACGACACAAAGCTTTACTCCTCGCCTGGGCCCGTCAACACCGACACTGCACTGTTGATGACAGGAAACATACTGCCTGGTCGGAAGAGTCTTGCTTCAAATTGAATCGAGCCGATGGACGTGCAACAGTATGCAGACAACCTCGCGAATCCACGGACACTGCACGGCAGCAGGGGGCTGTTCAAGCTGGCGGAGGCTGCGTAATGCCAGGTACACGGGCACGAGATGGGCGTCGAGACACGAATGTGTCGACAGGGAACTTCTGTTGTGAACGAGCCTTCATTTTTTTTGTTTGGTTGGTATGACATATGTCGAACATATTTAGTGTACATCAAGTCATGGAACAAACAACATCATATGTTTTCATCGTGTTAACAACGTCGAATTTTGTACCAGAAAGTGATGATTTGCGGAAAGCATTATTTTTTTTTGTTTTCATTTGGAAAAAAGTGCTACAGAGTCGCATGGAATGCTTGTCGAGGCATATGGTGATCGTTCTCTATCAGAAGCAAAATGCAAAAGTTGGTTTCAACGGCTCAGAAATAATGATTTTGATGTAAGAAATGAAGAACGTGGAAGACCACCAAAAAAGTTCGAAGATGCCGAATTGCATGCAATATTGGATGACGATGATACTTTGAATCAGAAGCAAGTGACAGAAATGATAAATGTTGCACAACAAACAATTTGTGACCGTTTGAAAGCTATGGGAAAATACCAAGAAAGACAGATGAAAAACAGAAAAACCATTCGTCAAATTTTGCTTCAAAGACATGAAAGGAAATCAGTTTCGCATCGAATTGTTACTGGCGATGAAAAAATGGATTTACACTCCTGGAAATTGAAATAAGAACACCGTGAATTCATTGTCCCAGGAAGGGGAAACTTTATTGACACATTCCTGGGGTCAGATACATCACATGATCACACTGACAGAACCACAGGCACATAGACACAGGCAACAGAGCATGCACAATGTCGGCACTAGTACAGTGTATATCCACCTTTCGCAGCAATGCAGGCTGCTATTCTCCCATGGAGACGATCGTAGAGATGCTGGATGTAGTCCTGTGGAACGGCTTGCCATGCCATTTCCACCTGGCGCCTCAGTTGGACCAGCGATCGTGCTGGACGTGCAGACCGCGTGAGACGACGCTTCATCCAGTCTCAAACATGCTCAATGGGGGACAGATCCGGAGATCTTGCTGGCCAGGGTAGTTGACTTACACCTTCTAGAGCACGTTGGGTGGCACGGGATACATGCGGACGTGCATTGTCCTGTTGGAACAGCAAGTTCCCTTGCCGGTCTAGGAATGGTAGAACGATGGGTTCGATGACGGTTTGGATGTACCGTGCACTATTCAGTGTCCCTTCGACGATCACCAGTGGTGTACGGCCAGTGTAGGAGATCGCTCCCCACACCATGATGCCGGGTGTTGGCCCTGTGTGCCTCGGTCGTATGCAGTCCTGATTGTGGCGCTCACCTGCACGGCACCAAACACGCATACGACCATCATTGGCACCAAGGCAGAAGCGACTCTCATCGCTGAAGACGACACGTCTCCATTCGTCCCTCCATTCACGCCTGTCGCGACACCACTGGAGGCGGGCTGCACGATGTTGGAGCGTGAGCGGAAGACGGCCTAACGGTGTGCGGGACCGTAGCCCAGCTTCATGGAGACGGTTGCGAATGGTCCTCGCCGATACCCCAGGAGCAACAGTGTCCCTAATTTGCTGGGAAGTGGCGGTGCGGGCCCCTACGGCACTGCGTAGGATCCTACGGTCTTGGCGTGCATCCGTGCGTCGCTGCGGTCCGGTCCCAGGTCGACGGGCACGTGCACCTTCCGCCGACCACTGGCGACAACATCGATGTACTGTGGAGACCTCACGCCCCACGTGTTGAGCAATTCGGCGGTACGTCCACCCGGCCTCCCGCATGGCCACTATACGCCCTCGCTCAAAGTCCGTCAACTGCACATACGGTTCACGTCCACGCTGTCGCTGCATGCTACCAGTGTTAAAGACTGCGATGGAACTCCGTATGCCACGGCAAACTGGCTGACACTGACGGCGGCGGTGCACAAATGCTGCGCAGCTAGCGCCATTCGACGGCCAACACCGCGGTTCCTGGTGTGTCCGCTGTGCCGTGCGTGTGATCATTGCTTGTACAGCCCTCTCGCAGTGTCCAGAGCAAATATGGTGGGTCTGACACACCGGTGTCAATGTGTTCTTTTTTCCATTTCCAGGAGTGTATTTTAAGAATCCTAAACGGGAAAAATCATGTGTTAATCCGGGACAACCATCAGATCGACTGCAAAACCAGATCGATTCGGCAAGAAGACAATGCTCTGTGTTTGGTGGAATCTGAAAGGTGTGGTGTATCATGAGCTTTTAAAACCCGGTGAAACTGTGAACAGTAATCGCTACAGACAACAAATGATCAATTTGACCTATTAATTCATCGACAAAAACACCAGAATGGGCCAGAAGACACGGCAAAGTAATTTTTTTACACGATAATGCACCTGAACACAAAGCAAAACTGGTTCAGGATACAATCAAAACACTTGGCTGGGAGCTGTTACCCCACCCGCCGTATTCACCAGACTTGGCCCCTTCCGACTACCATTTGTTTTCATCAATGGGACAAGCATTGGCTGAGGAGCACTTCGATTCCTACGAAGAAGTCGAAAATTGGGTGTCTGATTGGTTCGCTTCAAAAGACGAACATTTATATTGGCGTGGTGTCCACAAATTGCCAGAAAGGTGGTCTAAATGTATAGAAAGCAATGGTCAGTACTTTGAATAAAATATTTTTTACTTTTCAATTCAAAATTAGTGTTTCATTTCCACAAAAAAATGCTCATTTCATACCGGTACAGCTAAACGGTACACCTGGTAGAGTGGGGTGTGTGCAGTTGGAGTGATATGGGACCCCTGACACGTCTAGATACGACTCTGACAGGTGACACGTACATAAGCATCCTGTCTGATCGCCTGCATCCGTTCGTGTCCATTGCGCATTCCGACGGATATAGCAATCCCAGCAGGACAATGCGACACCCCACACGTTCAGAATTGCTACAGAGTGGGTCCAGGAACACTCTTCTGAGTTTAAACACTTCCGATGGCCACCAAACTCCGCAGACATAAACGTTACTGACAAGGGAACCTCCCCACCGCACCCCCCTCAGATTTAGTTATAAGTTGGCACAGTGGATAGGCCTTGAAAAACTGAACACAGATCAATCGAGAAATCAGGAAGAAGTTGTGTAGAACTATGAAAAAGATAAGCAAAATGTACAAACTGAGTATTGCATGTGCAAGATAGGCAACATCAAGGACAATCTGAGCTCAGGAGCGCCGTGGTCCCGTGGTTAGCGTGAGCAGCTGCAGAACGAGAGGTCGTCGGTTCAAGTTTTCTCTCGAGTGAAAAGTTTACGTTCTTTATTTTCGAAAAGTTATGATCTGTCCGTTCGTTCATTGACGTCTCTGTTCACTGTAATAAGTTTAGTGTCTGTGTTTTGCGACCGCACCGCAAAACCGTGCGATTAGTCGACGAAAGGAGGCGCCTCTCCAATGGAAACCGAAAACATGTGATCGCAAGGTCATAGGTCAACCGATTCCTCCACAGGAAAACACGTCCGATATATTCTATATGACACTGGTGACGACATGTGCGTCACATGTCAGGAATATGTTGTCGACCCACTTAACTTGTACACTTGGCGAATGGGTAAAAAGATTCCTCTACCTTGCCCGATTTAGGTTTTCTTGTGGATGTGATAATCACTCCCAAAAAAGTGACAGCACTGGTTCAGACATTAGTCGAGCCCACGCCACGTCGTGCTGAGGCGCTGGCGGGGTGCCACGCGGTGTACCAGCTGCGTCGGCTCTGCAGGGCACACGAGGTCTGCGGGGCAGGGGCGTGAGGCGCGGCTACCTGCGACGGGCAGCGACAGCGGGCGCGGCTGCTGCAGGCGGGACCGCGCGTCCCGGCAGCTGGCCGAGCCGAGATAAGATAAGGTAAGAGGACGGGGCGCGCGACATTAGCCGGCGGCGGGGGCGGGGGCGTCGCGGCGACAGCTGGCGCTGTTTGCCGGGGGCGGTGGCCGAAGCCCGCAGCTGCTAGGCAGGGCTGCGACGAGATATTGGCAAACAGACCGCTCCCATTTCGGTTTCATCGTCGACGTCTAAACAATCGTGGCCGATAACAACCGACCTGCAAAAAGCACTTGACTGGATGCGACGGGCAAGTAAAAATATACAGGCAGAACCGTGTGCAGAACTTTCGTTTCAGACACGACTTTGACTTTCACAGAATGAAGAAAGCAAGTGAGCCGTGTATCGACTCGTGCTATACCTTGTGTTTAAATTGCATGGGTTTTCCTTTTCTTCCCCTGACATGTTTGTTTGATATGTTGTCTGTCATTAAGTGGCTGCTTGGTTGTCTTTTTCCCTCTGCTATCCTTAGCTGCGTTTTGCTTCCGGGAAACTGCCATGAAGGAAGTGAGATCTTTGACCGGTTGTAACTCCGTGTGGTGGCGCGGAAGTGGGGGTTGCACGCAGAGAGTGTGTTGGCCACGGGAGGGCAGTGTAGACACCAGCGCGGACCAGGCGTGGTCGGCTGTACCGAGTCGCCACGCGATGTGTGTCGGGTGTGTGTAACGAGCGGGTCGAGTTGACTGACGGAAGAGCTCCCCGCCTGTTGGTCGTATACAGAATCGCCCCACGGGTAGTTGCTGTTCATTACGCCTCGGTGGGGCGTTAACGAGCTTCTTTAAGTCCTCAGTTTCAACACTGGAGTTTAAAAAGGAGACGCCTAACACGAAGGAGCGGTCACTACCCGTCAACGTTGCAGAGAAGACGTGGACTCCGGTGACTGAGCGTGTTGTCGCGCGACCGTGGCGTGTCGGGTACGCTGGCGACGCGTGCGCTGTCGGATGTGTGGATCCTGGCCATCGGAGGTCGTGTACTGCCTGTTCGAGCATAATTGCAAGTTAAGTTCGTGGAAGGTTTAATCATGAAGTAATAATTTTGTGTAACCAGCGTCTCTTCTGCCTTGTGGCCTCCGGCGACCGGGTTTCCTGTCCCCGGCACCGGTGTAATTGAAGACAGTGATCTGTCCTCCTCCTCTCGTTACTGCCCGATGGGACGTGTAGTTTTGGCAGTTTAATTGTTTCGCTATTCTGTCGTGTGTTATGAGTAAATTCGTGCTTCTTGTTGGTCGATCGTGTGGTCGCTCATTCAGGACTGTGTGGTGTAATCTTTCCTTGCACGAGGTTAGCTCTAATTCTGTCGGCAAGTTAAGCCATCTTATTACAAGTTTTCACTGTCTAATAGTCAGTGCAATGACCAGCCTGAGAGTGTTTACGGGCGAATTTAAATTGGCCAGCATTCTACCCAGCCTGAGCATCCCTGAGAGGGTGATTTGTGACCGCCTTACACGAGTCCGTCATATCTGTTATATCTGTTATGTTCTAATGATATTCCAGGACACTTTTGTTTAAAAACTTTTTAAATTCCTCCATTCCTTTATTGCCCTTAATCGTGTGTTTGCTGAGACCTTTGATTTTTTTAATGGGTTCACTACCTCACCGTACTTTATTAACAAAGTTCTGTATTTACTTTAGTAGCCTGTTTACTGATGTTCTTTAAATTTTTTAAACTGTTGTATTGCTATAAATTACTTGATTGCCGTTAGCGGCGTGTTTTGAAAGGCTGTTATTGCCGTACTGCTAGCTTCTGTGCGTGTGTGTGTGTGTGTTTTTTTAACGAAATTTTTAAACTGATGCATTGCTATAAATTACTTGATTGCCGTTAGCGGCGTGTTTAAAAGGCTGCTTATTGCCGTACTGCTTGTTTCTATAAGATGTGAATAAAACATTTGTGTGTGAAAATGTCAACCCGACAGTAAACTACTAGAAATTTGGCCCCGTTTCCCGACTTGTGGTGTGGCGTGTAGTAACCGTAACCACTGTGCGTCTCAGCAGGGTTTACACTGCTTCCGCTGTGTTTACGGTCGTACACGAATTCAGTACAACGAAACGAGTTTCGCTTGCAAGTGGCGCTTGTGTAAAACGGCCTTAACTACACTGATGTTAGTGGATCCGTGGTCGCTTGCGATTGGTACTTGCGCTTCCATTGATTTTTTACGTTCCATTTCTTTAACACGGGGAGGCAGCGACGTTGGGACCAAGGATTTACTTCGAACTTTGTACACTTTTAGTAGGCACTACGGTGCACTACTCTGACAAATCGCTGGACAAGTTTTACGCGACACGTAGCTGTGCGCAGGTCGGAAACGCCAGTGGCTAGCGTGGTCGTCCGTTATGAAAGAACTGAGTGAATGGGTCGTCGACAAACGTCCGCCGCGAAAGAAGGCAACGAACAATATCGAATAACATGAGATTTAAAAAAGTAGTTAGGTTTTCAACTTCGTAAGACGAACGTGTATGAAGTCACGGTTCGGTTGCCGCTCAAGTTTAATTTTTGTAGTATACATGTGATTTCGGTGATATTAAAAAAATGTAATTTGCACCTGCACTGCTCGTTTTCTGCTACATTTGCTGCGTCTCACTGCCAAACGGGCCTGCCTCTCTGTCTACAGCTCGAAGCGACGAGTTGCAAAGTAGTTCCGGGTACCTTACCAGATTGCGTGTTATAAGGGATTTCGCAAATCGCAACACACACACATTTTCAGGAAGACATTATGCGTTTCTTCTTTTGCTATAAATATGTTTAATAATTAAATTTAATTAGAAGTAGTAAGTAGCAAAACAGGGATAAAATTCAGTAAAACTACATACATGTACACGCGGGTATTTCAAATTGAATTACGTCTCAAATGTCATATTAATTAAATACTATGAGTAGTGATAAAAAAAGTAGATTAAAAATTACGTTCGAGCCGGAGTCGAACAGTCGCTTCACACATATACGTCAACCACGTCACCACTATGAGCTCTAACGCCCGGCACCTAGGCACAGTTGCATAAGCCACACAATAGACGCGAAAACTTGTCTTCCGATTTCGCCGGAACCGCCAGAAAAGTGAAGTACTCGTACGTTATCTTGTTTTAAAGGTGTACTAAAAGGAGTACAATGTCTGTAGGAAATGTGTGATCTCGACGTCGTGGCCTTCCCTTCTCAGTGCTGCAGCCACTCTATAAGAATTCTGGACGTGTGCTGTGTCGCATTGTCCTGCTGGAATCGTCCAAGTCCGTCGGAATGCACAATGAACACGAAGGAATCTAGATGATAAGACAGGACGCTTGCGTACGTATCACCAGTCAGAGCCGTATCTGGACGTAACAGAGGTCCCATACCACTCCAACTGCACACGCCCCACACCACTACAGAATCTCCACCAGGTTGAACAATCCGCTGTTGACATGCAGGGTCCACGGATTGATGAGGTTGTGTCCATATACCTACAAGTCCATACGCTCGATACAGTTCAAAACAAGACTCGTCCGACCAGGCAATATGTTTCCAGTCATCTATAGTCGCCGGCCGTAGTGGCCGATCGGTTCTAGGCGCTACAGTCTGGAACCGCGCGACCGCTACCGTCGCTGGTTCGAATCCTGCCTCGGGCATGGATGTGTGTGATGTTCTTAGGTTAGTTAGGTTTAAGTAGTTCTAAGTTCTAGGGGACTGATGACCTCAGAAGTTAAGTCCCATAGTGCTCAGAGCCATTTGAACCACCTACAGTCCAATGTCGGTTTTTTTTTTTTGTGGTTTTAGGGCGCACAACTTCAATGGTCATTAGCGCCCTGACTACTCTAAGAATGCACCGCGAGGCACAAGTTGACAACAACAACTAAAAGGGAAAACACAAAAGACAGACGGACAGGCATAGGATTAAAAAACAGCATCATCAAATGTCCTGAGAGAGGTTTGTCAAATTGATAAAACGAAGAACACGAGCAGCTGCTCGGGGGTCATCCGCTAAAATGGCATCGAAAGTACTTGGCAGGTTAAGATCTAGGCGCAGTGTGTTAAAATCTGGACAGGACATTAAAATGTGTCTAACCGTCAGCAAGTGCCCACATGGGCAGAACGGCGCCGGCGCAGCCGTCAGCAGATGGCGATGGCTGAACCGGCAGTGTCCAATTCTTAACCGGGCCAAAACTACCTCCTCCCGCCGAGAAGGGCGTGAGGAGGACGTCCAAGCCACGGGAAGAGGTTTTAAGGCCCGAAGCTTGTTGTCTGTAAGTGCAGCCCAATCGGCATGCCACAGCGATAAAATGCGCCGACAAATGACCCTGCTAAAATCGGACGAAGGGACACAACAAGAAGCTGTCCGAGGCTGGAGGACCGCAGCCTTGGCCGCGGCATCTGCAGCTTCGTTCCCAGGGATACCGACATGGCCAGGAACCCACATAAAGCTAACCGGAGAACCGACGTCCACCAGCTGCTGAAAAGAGCGTTGGATCCGGTGTACGAAAGGGTGAACCGGGTACGGATCACTGAGGCTCTGGATGGCGCTCAGGGAATCGGAGCAGATGACATAAGCAGAATGTCGGTGGCGGCAAATGTAAAGAACAGCCTGGTAGAGGGCAAAGAGCTCAGCTGTGAAGACCGAACAATGGCCATGGAGCCGGTATTTGAAACTTTGTGCCCCGACAATAAAGGAACACCCGACCCCGTCATTGGTCTTAGAGCCATCTGTATAAATGAAAGTCATGTTGATGAACTTCGAACGAAGTTCCAAAAAACGGGAGTGGTAGACCGAACCGGGGGTAACCTCTTTTGGGAGCGAGCTGAGGTCAAGGTGAACGCGGACCTGAGCCTGGAGCCAAGGTGGCGTGTGGCTCTCGCCCACTCGAAAGGTTGCAGGGAGTGAAAAATTAAGGTGTTGAAGGAGGCGACGAAAGCGAACTCCAGGGGGTAGCAGGGCAGAGACATACAACCCGTATTGACGGTCAAGAGAGTCGTCAAAAAAGGAACGATAAGACGGATGGTCGGGCATTGACAGTAGCCGACAGGCATACCGACAAAGCAGTATATCGCGCCGGTAGGTGAGTGGCAATTCGCCAGCGTCAGCATGAAGACTCTCTACGGGACTAGTATAAAATGCTCCGATCGCAAGTCGTAAACCCCGATGTTGTATGGAGTTGAGGCGGCGTAAGATGGATGGCCGTGCAGAGGAGTATACGAAGCTCCCATAATCCAGCTTGGAGCGGACGATCGACCGATATAGACGAAGTAGGACGGTTCGATCCGCTCCCCACGACATACCACTGAGAACACGGAGGACATTTAAAGAACGGGTACAACGGGCGGCCAAATATGACACATGTGGAGACCAGCTAAGTTTCCTGTCAAATGTAAGGCCTAAACATTTGGTTGTCACCACGATTGGGAGAGCAGCGGGACCGAGTCGTAAGGACGGTGGGAGAAACTCTTTGTAGCGCCAGAAGTTAATACAGACCGTCTTCTCGGCAGAAAAACGGAAGCCATTGGCGACACTCCAGGAATAAAGACGGTCAAGAGAACGCTGAAGACAGCGCTCCAGGACACGTGTACAATGTGCGCTGCAATAGATGGTAAAATCGTCCACGAAAAGGGAGCCTGATACATCAGCTGGGAGGCAATCCATTATTGGATTGATCGCGATGGCGAAGAGAGCGACGCTCAAAACTGAGCCCTGTGGCACCCCATTCTCCTGGCGAAAGGTGTCGGACAGGACAGAACCCACACGTACCCTGAACTGTCGATCCATTAAAAAGGAACGAATAAAAAGAGGGAGGCGACCGCGAAGGCCCCATGTATGCATGGTGCGGAGAATGCCCGCCCTCCAACAGGTGTCGTAAGCCTTCTCCAAATCAAAGAACACAGCCGCGGTCGGGCGCTTCCGCAAGAAGTTATTCATAATGAAGGTCGACAAGGTAACCAGACGGTCAACAGCAGAGCGGCGCCTACGAAATCCACATTGTACATTGGTAAGTAGGCGTCGAGACTCGAGCAGCCAAACCAATCGAGAGTTAACCATTCGCTCCATCACTTTACAGACACAGCTGGTAAGCGAGATAGGGCGATAACTGGAAGGCAAGTGCTTGTCCTTCCCCGGCTTAGGAATCGGGACAACAATAGACTCGCGCCAGCATGCGGGAACATGTCCCTCAATCCAGATGCGATTGTATGTACGAAGAAGAAAACCTTTACCCGCAGGAGAAAGGTTCTTCAGCATCTGAATATGAATAGAATCAGGCCCTGGAGCGGAGGACCGTGATCGGCCAAGTGCGTTTTCGAGTTCCCGCATGGTGAATGGGGCATTATAACTTTCACAATTCGAGGAGCGGAAGTTAGGTGGCCTAGCCTCCTCTGCCTGTTTGCGGGGGAGGAAGGCAGGGTGGTAATGAGCGGAGCTCGAAACCTCTGCGAAAAAGCGGCCGAAGGCATTGGAGACAGCCTCAGGGGCCACAAGGACGTCATTCGCGACCTTCAAGCCAGAAACTGGTGAGTGGACCTTAGTGCCAGATAGCCGGCGCAGGCTACCCCAGACAACAGAAGAAGGAGTAAAACTGTTTAAGGTGCTTGTGAAAGCAACCCAGCTGGCTTTCTTGCTTTCTTTGATAATACGACGACACCGAGCACGTAATCGTTTATAACTGATGCAATTCGCCACTGTAGGGTGGCGTTTAAATGTGCGTAAAGCACGTCGACGAGCACGTAAAGCGTCTCTACATGCTGCGGTCCACCAGGGGACCGGTACGCGACGTGGAGAAGAAGTAGGGTGAGGGATGGAATATTCAGCAGCAGCGAGAATGACTTCCGTGAGGTGTGCGACCTGACGATCGCAGCTTGTGAAGGTTTGATCCTGAAAGGTCGCCCTGGAAGAGAAGAGCCCCCAGTCTGCCTTGGAGATGGTCCAACTAGAGGAGCACGGAGAGGGGGTATGCTGCAGGAGATGGATAACACACGGGAAGTGGTCGCTCGAATATGTATCAGAAAGTGCATACCACTCAAACCGGCGTGCAAGTTGGGGAGCACATATAGAGAGGTCTAAATGGGAATAGGTGTGAGATGTGTCCGAAAGAAAAGTATTGAGGCAGACAAGATTGAGCTGGTTGAAAAGGTCTGCTAACAAGGAGCCCCTCGGGCAGGATGCTGGAGAGCCCCAAAGGGGATGGTGGGCATTGAAGTCTCCAGTTAACAAAAATGGTGCAGGGAGCTGAGCAATAAGTTGCATCATGTCTGCCCTGGTAACGGCAGATGACGATGGAGTGTAAACGGTACAAAAGGAAAACGTAAAAGTGGGGAGAGTAATGTGGATGGCAACTGCCTGCAGGCCGGTGTGCAACGTGATGGGATCGTAGTAAATATCATCCCGGACCAGCAACATAACCCCTCCATGAGCTGGGATACCTACCACAGGGGGTAGGTCAAAACGCACAGAGGTGTAGTGTGCCAAGGCAATTTGATCGCATGGGCGTAGCTTCGTTTCCTGGAGGGCTACGACGAGCGGACGGTGCAAGCGGAGCAGCAACTTCAAGTCCTCTCGGTTGGAGCGAATGCTGCGAATATTCCAGTGAATAAGTGCCATCGTAAGAAAAGGAAGATGAAAGAAGGGGTCACCTCGAAGGCCGCTGAGGGCCTGGCTTCGAGCGAGCACTGCCGCCGCTATCAGTAGGCGGACAGTCATCGTCCATTGGGTCTATAGGTTCATCGGCCATCTCGGGAGGATGGCCGGGAGGGGGAGCTTCCTCCGCCGGTGAACGGCCAGATGTACGGCTACCAGCGGTGCGGCCAGGCGAAACGGATGACGGCCTGGGGCGGCAACCTCTGGGTGGCGCAGGAGAAGAAATGCGCCGTGGCGGAGAAGGAGAACTGTGCTTCCTATGAGCCTTTTTGGAAGGACGTTTGGTGGAAGTACCGGTCGAAGGCTGGGAGGTCGAGGTACGTAGGAAGTCTGCACGGGATGGTTCCTTCTTGAAGGCCCGTGCATCTGACTTCGGGGTCTTCGTCTTAGCAGAAGCTGATGAAGGGGCTGGTGTCTGTGGGGTGATGGGAGGAAGAGGAGACGTCGACCGCGCGATCTTAGCACTGGCCGAACGGACGACCGTGGTGCTGAAGGTCAGATCGCATGTCTGGGTTGCTACCTCCCTGGTAGTCCGAGGAGAGGCGAGGACAGAACTGTATTTCCCCGCTGGGAGCAGCGTGGGCTTCCTACTAGCCAATAGCTTGCGAGCAGCCGAGGTGGACACTTTCTCTTTGACCCGAATTTCTTGGATACAGCGTTCTTCCTTATAGACAGGACAGTCGCGGGAGGATGCGGCATGGTCACCCTGACAGTTCACACAACGAGGAGACGGAGGTGGACAGTCACCCTCATGGGCATCCCTGCCACAAGTGACACATTTAGCCGCATTGGAACAAGACTGTCGAGTGTGATTGAAACGCTGACACTGGTAGCAGCGCGTAGGTGTCGGGACATAGGGGCGAACAGAAATAACCTCATAGCCCGCCTTGATGCACGATGGCAGCTTAACACTATCGAAGGTCAAGGAAAGTGTCCGGGTCGGTACAAGGTCATTGTTGACCTTTTTCATGACCCTATGGACAGCCGTCACGCCCTGCTCAGCGAGGAAAGATTGAAGCTCCTCGTCAGTCAATCCGTCGAGGGAGCTAGTATAGACTACACCACGAGACGAATTCAAAGTTCGGTGGGCCTCCACCCGGACAGGGAACGTGTACAGGAGTGTGGCCCGAAGCAGTTTTTGTGCCTGAAAGGCACTCTCAGTTTCTAGTAATAAGGTACCATTACGCAACCTGGTACAAGATTTGACAGATCCGGCTATGGCATCTACGCCCTTCTGGATAACGAAAGGGTTGACAGAGGAAAAATCCTTTCCGTCCTCAGATCGAGAAACGACGAGGAACTGTGGGGCAGGCGGTAGTACTTTTGTCACTGGTGGCTGGTCACGTTTCCGTTTTTGGGCAGAAGTCGAGAGAGATGGAGTAGAATCCATTGCGGAGGAATCCCCCATGATTGCCAGCGTCTCCGATGGCGCGCTCCTTCCTTGTGGGGACCCTCTCAGAGGGCACTCCCGCCTTAGGTGAATGTTTACACCTCAGGTCACACCTCCCGAGAAACAGACGGAGGGACCAATCGGCATGGTCAGAAGGTATCAGCTCAGGCAATCACCCCTCCCCGGGCCTGGCCTTTACCAGGGGGTACGCGAGTGCCTTACATGTCTACCCAGGGCGGGGAATTACGCGTTACCCCGTCACCGGCTACGCGTGCGAACGCGTGGGTCGGCCTTCAGGCACGCACAGGGAGGAAGGAAGAAGAGGAAAAAGAAGAGAGAGAGGGAGAAAGAGGACAGACTGTCTCAAACGCCGAGGCGGAGACCAGAGAAGGCAAGGAGAAGAAGGCAATGAGAAGGCAAGGAGAAGAAGGCAATGAGAAGGCAAGGAGAAGAAGGCAATGAGAAGGCAAGGAGAAGAAGGCAATGAGAAGGCAAGGAGAAGTCAAGGGAAAGAGTAAGGAAGACAGTGAGGTGGAGAAGAGCAAAGAAAGGAACCAACAAAAGGAAGGAGGAAACGAGAAGTGAAAAACCAAAAAGACCACAATTATAGGTCGTGGAACCGTCCGTCTCCGGACGCAGGCGCTAACTACCCCCGTGAGGGGGATGGACTCCTTTTAGTCGCCTCTTACGACAGGCAGGAATACCTCGGGCCTATTCTAATCCCCGGACCCGCAGGGGGAATGTCGGTGTTGACGGCCACAGGCGAGACGAAAAGTCTGTGTCGTCGAATCATCTAGGGCACACGAGTGGGGCTCCGAAAGCCCATATCGATGAGGTTTCGTTGAATGGTTCGCACTCTAACACTTGTTGATGGCCCAGCACTGAAATCTGGAGCAATTTTCGGAAAGGCTGCACTTCTGTCACGTCGAACGATTCTCTTCAGTCGTCGTTGGTCTCGTTCTTGCAGGATCTTTTTCCGGCCGCATCGATGTCGGAGTTTTGATGTTCAACCGGATTCCTGATATTCTCGGTACACTCGTGAAATGGTCGCACGGGGAAATCCCCACGGCATCTCCGTCTCGGAGATGCTGTGCCCAAAGCTTGTCCGCCGACCACAACACCACGTTTACTCACCTGAATCTTGATAGCCTGCCGTCGTAGCAGCAGTGGCTGATCTGACAACTGCACCAAACACTCGTTGTCTTATATAGGCGTTGCCGACCGCAGCGCCGTATTCTGACTGTTTACATATCTCTGCATACGCATGCCTGGAATGTGTTTTGATTAAGGATATAATAAATTAACAATGACATTTCAATCTGTTGTGCTTAATGAACTCTACACAATCGATCATCGAATAACATTAACGACGAAATTGTCCATCATCGACAACGCGAGAACTAATGGCCAGTCATGTGAGCAACAAAAGAGAAGCCTGACAGATTTTAACAAAATTTCTCTGCTTGAAAAACGCTTTTCATGCTGTTGGCAGTCAGCATTTTCTGTGCACTTCGCCTGTCATCAGTTTATTTTGCTGATCAAATAGCAAAACTTTTCTACTACTGCCGGTGTCTCGTTTCCTTATCTCATTACGTCGGCACTCACTGCTTTAATTCGACTACGTTGCATTACGATAGTTTTAATTTTTCTTATAGTCATCTTAAACCTCTTTTAAAGGCACTATCCATTACGTTCAGCTTCTCTTCCAACTCGTCTGCAGTCTCCGACCGAATCTTAACACCATCGGCTAACTGCTAAGCTCTTGTTACTTCTTCTGACTTCTAGTTCGCTTTGTAAATTTGTCACTGGTTCCTTTAGTACTCCCTCAGTGTACTGATTTAATGACGTGGATCGATTATATAATTTGCTATTACGCAATACATCGTGTTTTACATTTTCTAATGCAATCAAACGCATGTGGTATATGTACCGCTGTTGCCACATAATAGCGTCTGCCGAAATGCGCTTTCCCTGAAAGCTGTAATAAATAAAAGAGTGGAGTAACGACTTTCAAACGTACATTTCCAGTACCCTCCAAAACACCGCTAAAGAACAATAAATGGTACAAGTTTCATATTTCCTGCTGTTAGGGTGCGAAATTAGTTATCAATATGAAAACGGCGTAAAACATTGTAAGCGGCAAATAGGTGTGATTTCGGTTTAAATAACTTTTTTATTTTGTTGTCTGTAGTGACACATTACAATCTGTAAATGAATAATAGTTACAATTCATAGAATAGAAAGCAACAAAAAACAGAGCATGTGCTGACAAGCTATAATTTTTTCCTTCAATTCGCGAGTACTTTAGTTAGAAATGAAACTGTACATGTACAGACAGTAAAAAAGAATTTTTCCTGCTATTTGATTAAGAGAAACAAATGAAACAACCCACTCAAGATGGTGTAACTTCAGCGAATCACGTCTGGTTGAAAGACAAGGAAAAGAAGAAAAATTGTGTTTGCTCAAGGTCGAACAAAAGAAAAAAAACCAAATTTATTTGTCACTAATAAATAAGTATTAAATTATATGGTGGCACAATGCCCAGAACATCAAGTGACAAGACAAGGAAAGGCAGAAAGCCAATATACAATACTGGCCATTAAAATTGCTACATCAAGAAGCAATGCAGATGATAAACGGGTATTCATTGGACAAATATATTACACTAGAACTGACACGTGATTACATTTTCACATAATTTGGGTGCATAGATCCTGAGAAATCAGTACCCAGAACAACCACCTCTCGCTCTAATAACGGCCTTGATATGCCTGGGCATTGAGTCGAACAGAGCTGGGATGTCGTGTACAGTTACAGCTCCCCATGCAGCGTCAACACGATATGACATGTTCATCAAGAGTAGTGACTGGCGTATTGTGACGAGCCAGTTGCTCGGCCACCATTGATCAGACACTTTCAATTGGTGAGAGATCTGGAGAACGTGCTGACCAGGGCAGCAGTCGAACATTTTCTATATCCAGAAAGGCCCGTACAGGACATGCAACATGCGGTCATGCATTATCCTGCTGAATTGTAGGGTTTTGCAGGGATCCAATGAAGAATAGAGCCACGGGTCGTAACACACCTGAAATGTAACGTCCACTGTTCAAAGTGCCGTCAATGCGAATAAGAGGTGACCGAGACGTGTAACCAATGGCACCCCATACCATGACGCCGGGTGATACGCCAGTATGGTGATGACGAATACACGCTTCCAATGTGCGTTCACCGTGATGTCGCCAAACACGGATGCGACCATCATGATGCTGTAAACAGAACCTGGATTCATCCGAAAATATGTTCTTCCATTCGTGCGCACAGGTTCGTCGTTGAGTACACTATCGCAGGTCCTCCTGTCTGTGATGCAGCGTCAAGGGTAACCGCAGCCACGGTCTCTGAACTGATAGTCCGTGCTGCTGCGAACGTCGTCGAACTGTTCGTGCAGATGGTTGTTGCAAACGTCCCCATCTGTTGACTCAGGTATCGAGACGTGGCTGCAGATCCGTTACAGCCGTGCGGAGAAGATGCCTGCGATCTCGACTGCTAGTGATACGAGGCCGTTGGGATCCAGCACGGCGTTCCGTATTACCCTGCTGAACCCACCGACTCCATATTCTGCTAACAGTCATTGGATCTCGACCATCGCGAGCAGCAATGTCGCGATACGATAAACCGCAATCGCGATAGGCTACAGTTCGACCTTCATCAAAGTCAGAAACCTGATGGTACGCATTTCTCCTCCTTAGACGAGGCATCACAAAAACGTTTCACCAGGCAACGCCCAACTGTTGTTTGTGTATGAGAAATCGGCTGGAAACGTTGCTCATGTCAGCACGTTGTAGGTGTCGCCACCGGCGCCAACCTTGTGTGAATGCTCTCAGAAGCTAATCATTTGCATTTCACAGCATCTTCTTCCTGTCGCTTGAATTTCGCGTCTGTAGTACGTCATCTTCGTGGTGTAGCAATTTTAATGGCCAGTAGTCTAGTTTTTCTCTTTGTCTGATTTTGCTTGATGCGTTACCTCTAGCAATAAATTTGAATAGCCTGGTTAGCTACTGCAAACGACCTGACGACTGCACGCCACGTCACGTCACTGGAACAGCGTGACAAGACACAGGCCGCCGAGGCCCTGCTGCACCGACCGGCCGCCGCGTCATCCTATGCAGGGGTGCGAGGTCAGAACACGCGTCAGTTTACGAGATCGGAGCTGCTACTTCTCAATTGAGTGGCTCCTCAGTTGGCCTCACACTTACCAACTTTGCTGTCGCCAGCATACCAGTCGGCAAAGACGTAGCGCGAAGATCGATATGAGGTGCTGGATCGAGCGAGCCGATCACGGGAGAGGGCAGAGTCGCCGCCAGCGCCCTCTCGACAGCCGGTGTTTAGGCCGCCGCCGCCGCCGCCGGTGACTCACTCTTCCAGTTTGGGGCTGTCATTCATTCGCAGCGCCGGCTCAGTTCACATCGCTGGTTACGGCAGTATACAGCGACCGGATTAACGACTATAGCAGGACCTGCAGTCACACTACAGTTTGTATTAGCGAAATTAGCGACCAACTTTACATCAGTCCGCAAGGGGACTATTACGGAGGAACCTGTACCACAACATACGCACTCTATTCTAATTAAGTATCCAGTTCGTGTACATAAATAACCGAGTTAACCCGTGTGTGCACTTGTGTTGCAGAAAGAGGATACCGGCCACCCACAACAGCATCCACTCCCTTGCGGTACAGGACCCTACAGTGGCGACGAGGACAGTACGCCGACAGCGCTCGGCAGACCGTACAGTCAGCCATCCGTGCGCTAGCCCAGCCTGGCAGCACTTAACTTTGCTGATCTGACTGGCATCGGCAAAAGCACAATACCGAACAGAAATCTTAAGGATACATGATAAAGAGTAGGTCTCCAAATGTCATTTTAAAAATGTATCTGAACAAAAATAAACTTTTAGAATAACTCTTTTGAATCTTTGCCTAGGTGTGGTGTGTCGTCTTCCGGAGCCTCGGCTTTGCTCTGCCGCGATTGGTCCGTTTGCTTTTAAATTTCGGAGGGCGCTGCGTTCTAAGGAGAGGGAGAGACCTGCTGACGAAGAGAGCATCGAGTGCTGCTGCCGGAGTGAGAAGGGGAGTTTAGTTTCCGGTTGTGTGGCAGCGCAGTGTTGCGGGACAGGTGGTACAACTTCCTGTGAACGCACGCGATTGCCACCAGCGTGTGTACTCGGGACGGCGGCAGTCGTTCCGCACGGGCTGTGCGCTAAGGGAGCTCGGCGTGGCAACTGTCGACGCGGCGTGTCCGCGTTGCTACGCCGGAACTGGGGCGATCGACGTAACTCGAGTTGGTGCTGGTTGCGACCTGTCGCTGAATGCTTGTCTGCCTTCTGGACTAACGGTGAGAATTTCTTGACCTGATGTGTCTCACTCAATTCCTGCCCGTGTCGTCGGGTGTGTTCTGCTGTAAGGTCGTGCGCCATAGTGTTTCGCAATTTTAGTAGGCTCAGGCGTGCCCGAAATCCCGATTCAGTGATCTGCTGTTATATTGTCAAGTGTAACTATGGCTAGAAAAGAGTGTTAACTCTCTGTGCCTTAATAACTGAACCTAAAAGATTATCTGTGGTTGAAATTTTATTCTGACCCAAGCGCAATAACGATCTTGTATTTTATAATTTGTCGAGTGGTATTATTACTTAGTACTGGCCGTCACATTTACCAAGTCGAAGATTTACGAAGGTCAGTGGGTGTCATTAACAGTTCCTGCCTAGATAGCCGTTATATTTTGAACCGTGTGTTTCAATATTTAGTAATTTTTATTTTATGTGTTATAGAGAGCTGCTGTCTTGCCCTATGTGGACGATTCGCCACGTTAGTGAAGTTTCTAGTTGTTCTGTCTAAAGCAGGCAGTCCCAGCACAGCTGATTGTAAATTTTTCCTAGTGGTGAGGTGCACGGGCTGGTTTTAAGTGCTAACTCACTAACTTCAGCCATTCTCAAATGATATTCAGGCCCTTCAGGCCGAGTGGCGACGTCACTACCCCTTTTTGCTTATTAATTTTATCTTGTTAGCTTGTTTCATTAAAAAAAACCTTTGGTATATGAGTTTGTCTTTTGGCGTTTACTGCTCCTTTGGACGAAGTAAATTAACTGTTGGTTTTGCATTCTTGTAGCATTATCAAGACAGCATTTGTGGTTATATTTGATTGGCCCTTCTGGCCGAATGATTAAAGTCATTCCTTTCAGTAACTTATTATATTGGTCAATAGTTAATCAAGAGTTCGGTCCTTCAGACCGTAATTATCTTCTTATGTTGAACCTTAAGGTTGTCATTCTGACATTACAGTGTGAACGTTCAGCGGCGCTTCAGGCCTGGAGTTTAAAAAATTTTATTGTATATTTGTACCAGTGAACAAGTGTTTTTAATGTTTAATAAAATTAAATTGTATTTGAAACTGCAACCTCATTTGGGTCTACACTTTCACTCCCTGCAGCCTTTGAGCTCTGCTTGCCTTACGTTTTGGTTGAGTTTTCCCATACCACGACGTATCATCTTTCTCAAATTGGGCAACAAAATATAAAATAATTTCTCTGTGGTTGTGATTGTTTAATAGCTATAAAATATATACGAGATTTATAATGACAAATCTGGGGTGTGTGCATTATACTTGATGTGTGAATAGTTCACCTCTTAGCTACTATCTAATGCACATGACCTGTGTTCTTTTTTATCTTAAATTTCTTACATTTCCATAGCTGTTAAAAAAATCACAATAACAAATTTTCAGAATTATCTGTACAGTGTTACGAATGTGTTTGGGACTAGGTAAAATTATTTTTAGTCCCATTTGAAAATGTGTTACAATGAGAATTAATTACTATTTAAATAATTATCATCTGGTTCTTTACTCTAGTGAGAGTGAAACTTCTCAATAGATTTTAAATATTTTGATGATATTGTAAGAGAGAGAAAAGTGTTAAACTGCACATTCATTCCAATGTCCTTCCACTTGATCATATCTGTAATAGAATAGTGTTAAATCTACCTACTAATGATATATCATTTATTTAGTTTTTTTGCCAAATAATAAAATATAGGAAATAGAAAAATTAATTATGTACCATTTGTATAAGTTTTTTATTTTATTGTTTCAAAGTACGGTGACAGGGATGTGACAAGGGTCGCGAAAGACTCTAACAACCGGCAGACACCGCCCTACTGGTCGAGGGCTGTCGACAGTGCATAGCCGACTGTGAACGAGAGAACGGCATCGAGAGGAAAATGGACAACAGAGATAGCGTGCCAAAATAACAAAATCGAAAACAGTAATCTCAGAGTGAAAACCAAACAGACAGGGAAATCTGAGACCAGATGGCAGAGCTGCAGTGCAGCTGTGAGCACTACTCGGACGACGAGCTGGGCGCAGCCCCTTCATACTGTGAGGCCGCTCTCTGTTGCCGAGGCAGCACTGCTCTTTGTAGACGCAGCAGCGCCACCTACTCGCTGTCTTAGGGTTCCACTCCCGCCACCTGGAACGCTTTCCGACACTGCCCGCACGACACGTCAGTCCTGCAGGGCAGCCTGCACGTCAGGCAGCACCGGGCGCAGTGGCACACTGGCCTCACGGTGGCTGTCATCTGTGCTCAGCTGTCCCCATTTACGCTTCCCGTGACTTCCCAGAATCACTCGATGCAAATACTAGAATCGTTGCTTTCAAAGGGTGTGGCCAGTTTACTTCCACGTACTTGAAATATTCTTTGATCTCAAATGATCTCGATGTCGATCGGATTTTAAATCCTGATATTCCTTCCTTTCTTTGTACCGAATGCTTTCATACGAATTCCCAACCCCTGAAGGAGCTATATGGATCAGCAACATAAGAAAGAAAATTAAATTGCAAAATTTGTGCCAAACAGACAAACAGAAAAGAAAGTAGCCTAATTAAAGCATTTTAAAAAAAGACGTAAATGTCTTTGAATCTCCTGGCACTCACTTTGAAGAACCTACATATGGAACAACAGAGTGTTTCTCAGTTCAAATAGTCATCCAAAACAATTAAGCAAACCGGCCTGGAAGAAATCGCTAACGAAATTATTTGTCAGAAAATGGAAACAGCTTTCAGGCTTACAAAAAACATCTAGGAGGTCTGTTGAAAAAATGCCGGCACATTCTTGATTTCCCGCCAGTGGTATGCTGCACTGAAACGCGGTTGGCACCACTGCACACGCCTGTGTTTAATGTGTGACTACCCGAAGTTTCACTGTCGTACGTCTGTGCTGTGCTGAGCAGAACGGTGTGTCGCACAGTGTGGGAAGTTCGAGCAACGCGTCTGCACTACATTTTGCTGAAACTCGAGAAAACCTTTACAGAGATACACCAAATGACGCAGGTACCCTAAGGTGATGAGTACTTAAGCCGTATACGGTGTTACGAATGCTTCACGGAGTTTAAAAATGGCGGGACGGAAGTTAAAGATGACCCTCGTTCACGACGTCCTTGGATTTCTACCAACGACGCTCATGTGCGTCCCAGTCGAAGACTGGCGGTCCGAGAGACTACAGAAATTGTAACATTTCAGTTGGATCGTGTTATGAAATCCTGATACAGAATCTTGGAGTGCGTCTTGTTGAGTCAGGACCAGAGAGACATCCGCCTCGCAGTCTGTGAAGAGATTTTGGATGGCGCAGTTGGGAACGAGATGTTCCTTGAGAGAATCGTAACTGGTGACGAGACGAGGCTCTACGGCTATGATACTGAGGCCGAGGTTCAGTCTTTACAATGATTCGGGAAAGGTTCTCAAAGACCAAGAAAAGCTGCTCAGGTCAGATCAAACATCAAAGCCGTGCTGACAGTTTTGTTCGACTTTGAAGGATTAGTTGCCACAGGGGCAACTGTTAATGGATGGCACAATCGGGACGTGTTGCGACGTTTACGAGAAAATGTGAGAAGGAAACGGCCTGAAATGTGGCGAGAGAATTCATCACGATAACGCACCCGCACATTCATCTCTGTTGATGCGTGACTATTGCACAAAAAAAACCGAAGTTCACTGTGTTGCCTCATCTTCCGCGCTCTCCAGATCTATTTTAGTTACAAAGTTGAAAACCCTGTCGAAAGAACGAATATCTGAAACGACAGACGCGACAAAAGAAAATTCGCAGCCGGCGCTTCGCTCGATCCAGCAAGAGGCCCACCGAGGCTGCTTCCGGAAGTGGAAACGACGCTGGGGGCGGTGTATCAATTGTGGAGGAGAGTATTTCGAAGGAGACCACGCTCGATAAGTAAAAGGTAACCGTGGAAAAATTTTGTGGACAAAGTTCCGGAATTTTTTGAGCAGACCTCGTATAACAAAGAGACACACCAGAATCGTCCACTGCAGTGCACCATCAAACCGCCATTATGGCGGTGAAACACTCGCTTCAAACGGGAATAGGGGCACTGACGAGACACGCACGCACGCACACACAAACCAAAAGGAATAAGGGGATTGTTTTGTCTAAAGTACACTGATGAAGCAACGGGCAGACCAACAGCCAATAAAGATGACACGAAAAAACCCTGGCTAATACTCTGTACGCTTATTAAAAGAACCGGTTCCCGTCTGATCACCGAAGTTAAGCGCTGTCGGGCGTGGCCGGAACTTGGATGGGTGACCATCCGTGCCGCCATGCGCTGCTGCCATTTTGCGGGGTGCACTCAGCCTCGTGATGCCAATTGAGGAGCTAGTCGACCAAATAGTAGCGGCTCCGGTCAAAGAAAACAATCATAACGACCGGGAGAGCGGTGTGCTGACCACACGCCCCTCCTATCCACATCCTCAGTTAGGATGACACGGCGGTCGGATGATCCCGATAGGCCACTTGTGGCCTGAAGACCCATTTTGAAAGAAATACGGTAGTGTAATACCGGCCATAGCGCCAACTACCATTCCGCGTTCAAAGTCCGTTAATGCCCGCCATGAGGCCACAATCACGTCAGAAGTGTTTCCGCACGAGTGACCCGAGTAGAAACGACAGCTCCGCGCTTTTCCACCCCGTGCACGAGGCACTGACGCCGCGCATATCGCCATGTAACGATCTTTTGTCACCTCACTGTGGTGCTGAATCTCGTACGTGGTTGCGAAGTGACCTACTTTACAGGCGACTGTGCCATCGCAGCCGTGACGCCCCCCCCCCTCCCTCCGTCTCACTCTCTCTCTCTCTCTCTCTCTCTCTCTCTCAATCTGTGTGTGTGTGTGTGTGTGTGTGTGTGTGTGTGTGTGTGTATGAGAGAGAGACGGGCAGACAGAGGTCCTCTGATTACTCGACCCGCTGGTCGCGCCTTTGTGTATTTTTATCCGCCGCGGCGAAAACAAAGCGAGCGCAGTGGGCAGTCGGCCTGAGCCGCGTGTGTGACAGGCAGCCACGGGCCGAGCACGAAGCGACGAGCGGTCGCGCATGTCGCGGATGGGGCGGACAAAAGCGAATCACAGCTTTTTAAAAGGGCATCAGTCCGTAATTTGAGTTTGCTGTTGCTACAGATACTACACATACTGACGGAAAAGAAATAGCAACACCGAGAAGGAGTTGTGCGACACAAACGGAAGTTGGTAGGCGTGTTTCCCCATTGCAGGCTGTTAACAGTGCTGTTGTTGTTGTTGTTGTGGTCTTCAGTCCTGAGACTGGTTTTATGCAGCTCTCCATGCTACTCTATCCTGTGCAAGCTGCTTCATCTCCCAGTACCTACTGCAACCTACATCCTCCTGAATCTGCTTTGTATATTCATCTCTTGCTCTCCCTCTACTACTTTTACCCTCCACGCTGCCCTCCAGTACTAAATTGGTGATCCCTTGATGCCTCACAACATGTCCTACCAACCGATCTCTTCTTCTAGTCTAGTTGTGCCACAAACTCCTCTTCTCCCCAATCCTATTCAGTACCACCTCATTAGTTATGTGATCTACCCATCTAATCTTCAGCATTCTTCTGTAGCACCACATTTCGAAAGCTTCTATTCTCTTCTTCTCTAAACTATTTATCGTCCACGTTTCACTTCGATACATGGCTACACTCCATACAAATACTTTCAGAAGCGACTTCCTGACACTTAAATCTATACTCGATGTTAATATTAATTATTTTTTGCAGTTGCGACCTTTTTTCTTGTTAGTGTAATTAACTGTACAAAGTGACGTTTACAGAATATCTGTCGGTGAGTTATCACATAAAAATCTGAAGTGCTCTGTTTTTTTGTTTGGACATCAGTCAGTGGCACAGGACCTTTTATAGTGGAGAAGTTTCAGTTTTGATTCGTGCCCAACGAAAGTAAGGCTTAGACAGCACTGACGATGCTGCATGTCGTTTAATACCACCCCCACCCCCCTCCCTCCTTCCAATGGCAGTGCGTTTACATACTCAGCATGAAGACTGGTACAGCCACGGTGTAGGTAACAACAAACCAAGATTATGGGCTTTCCGAGTCAGCAGAAATTTCCGTTTCGATCCTGATGAGGCGTAGCGCCGCATAACGATCCTGCCTTGGAGGCGGTTAAGTGGGAGATGTGTCTCAGGGCTGGAGAGTGGCAGATGGTGGCGCGAGACTGGACGCGCACGTAGTTTATGCATCAGCCGAGAGAGGACAATATTGGATAGGGGGACTGTGATTTTAGTTTCGATTGTGCCCAGTAGAGTGCACTAAAGTAATAGAATGTTTTTCATAAACTGTTCTAGTATTTTCATAAAGTGTTATTATGTCTTTTTGTGTAGGTAACATGTTATAAATGTGTTTTAGCTGTATGGATGATGCGTGAGTGTGGTTTAATGTTAATATGAAGATAATTGTTTAACGAGTTATGTAGTAGGATTTAGTGTGGGAACATTTCGAAGAAGTATGGATATGGACAAAGGGGATTTTTGTAGAATAGATTTGTAAAGTAAGTTTATGGTAAAGGAAAAGTTAATTCAGGTATAAATAAAAATAGTAAATAGCTTTATGAATAAACAAAACTTCAGCATATTAGGTAATTACATCGGTAAAAAGTACAGTCGTTAGGTTTACTATTTCGCGATTGGTTGTTGATGAAAAGCGCGGATTGACGCGGGACAATGTTGTTTTGCTATTGGCTGTTGAGTAAACTGACCAATGGTAAAGCGATATTCTTCGCGCGCCTTTCTCTGCTGGTAGAGAAGACTTAGAGTATTCTAGAGAGGAGTGGGAGCGTAGCCATGAAACAGATCGGACGTGTGTAGTAGTTCCGATGGAAACGATAAGTTGCCGGATCTAGGAGTGTTTCATACATCAAAAAGTGTGGTAAAGTGACGGCATAATTATCCCGATGTGTGTGTAGAAATTTCGGAATTTTTAAGTGAATTTTGTGAGGAGAAAAGACATATATTCCGCGTGGCGTATTGAGCAGGTCGGTGGCTAAAAACTGTGACTGCATTTGGTACCGACAGACTTAATATTTGGCGAGCATTATCGATGTAAAACAATCAGTATTTTTTTAGCTATTACGTTTCCGGGAAATGCAACACCATAAACTTGCTAACGTGAGTGAAAGTGATTTTGAGTGACTGTGTTAAGACTAGCACGGGCTTGGCAGTGGTACTTGTTCACCTAAGTTTCAGAATATATTAATTAAGCACAAAATTTTCAACGTTTCATTTCATATGAAAACTTTCTCCCGAAACGTAGATTAGTGACTTTAATTGCAGCCTGGTTCACGACGAAGTACAGTAGGTTTCACTCTGTTTCCCTACTGATGATATGCTGAGACAATGTTCACAGGTAGGTACAGGTCCGTCGTAAAGGGACGGAGAGAACCGCGCCGCCGCACTGAGTCAGGGAAATGTGACGATTCCATCCGGTTTTTGGCAGTGTTCGTTCTCATTGCAGTCGTACAGTACGGAATTAATTGTCTTTATACACTGTGGCCACGTGACAACAGGCTGAATGGTCAGTTCAAGACGTGCAGGACAAGAGTCTGAGGTGGCGACACGTGTGTGGGGGCGTGCCCGCTCCAGGGGCGTGGCCAGCCGCCCGAGGCTTCTCGGCTGACGACCCGAGGCGCGAGCAGCCTCACGGACTCTGGACTGGGTTCCAACCCGGCGGGTCTGGTGGCCGGGTAAGTACGGTGAACTCATTCTGGTGCTCTTCGAAAGACGCGCCGACACTGCGAAGCTGCGTGACACGTCGCATCGCCCTGCCGGAAGATGCCTTCGTGCCGAGGAGAAAACAGACTACGTGTAGAGGCAGTGGCGGGTACAGAAAAACTGCAAAGACGGGCCGCTAAAGGTAAAAAAAAATAATAAAGTCACAATGGAAGCTTAAGGAAGTTTTATACAGGGTGAAAAGTATTTAAACCGACAAACTCTGGGAGGTTCTACGTGACATCAAAACAAATATTTTCCTTTAATGTCATTATTTCCTATGACGATTATTTCAACCGGTGGAGGCCATATTACGCTCTTCAGTTGTTAGAGCCCGTATTACGCTCTTCAGCTGTAGGCAACTGCTGTCCACCAGTGTAGTAGTGCACTGTCTCTGTTTACTAATGGAGCCAAACACCTGGAGTGAGTACAATGATGTGGTTGGTGCGTACTACGTAGCGCACCACAACGGACGAGCTGCACAGCCGGTTTATCAACAGCAATATCCTAATCGCCGTATCCCGCACCGTACGACCTTTGCTGCTGTGTAGCAACGTCTGCGTGAGACCGGGTCACTTAGCAGATAACCCGGACAGGGACGCCGTCGCACGGTAAGAACGCTGCAGTTTGAGGAAGCTGTCTTGCAGCATGTGGAGCGGGATCCTTCAATCAGCACTCGGGTAATTGCACGTAACATGGGGACGAATCAGACGAATGTAAGAACACTCCTTCGAGAGCAATTTTTACGTCCATTCCACTTACAGCGTGTCCACAAGCTGGAACCAGTTGATTATCCACCCAGAGCACAGTTTTCGCAGTGGTACCTGGAACAGTGTGAAATGCATCCTACATTTCCATCCTCTGTGTTGTTTACCGATGAAGCAACATTCGGGCGTGATGGAGTCTTCAACATGCACAATTCGCAAGTTTGGAGTGAGGATAACCCACATGCCACAGTTACTAGCCCTCATCAAGTGCGGTTCTTCGTTAATGTGTGGGTCGGTTTTGTTGGGGACTGTTTAACTGGGCCGTATCTGCTACCTAGGCCATTAAATGGCAGGCACTATTACAATTTTCTCGCCAGAGCATTGTCAGAATTACTGGAAGACGTCCCGCTCCCTACAAGACAACGCATGTGGTTCCAACGTGACGGGGCGCCGGCACATTTCAGTCGTCGTGTGCGTCGATTCCTGAACCGACGGTTCCCAGAAACGTGGATTGACAGAGGTGGTCCTGTACCGTGGCCTGCTCGATCCCCAGATATGTCACCTGTGGACTTTTTTGTGTGGGGAGAGATGCGCGACCTTGTTTACGCAACTTCTGTTGCATCAGAGGAGGATCTGGTTGCCTGGATTGTAGCAGCAGCAGGAACAATTGAGGATACTCCTGGGGTTTTTGCCCGTGTCAGATAGAACATGATCCGACGGTGTAACCTTCGCTTACGTGTTAATGGAGGCATTTTTGAAAATCTACTGTAACTGAAATTGGGTTGTGTTAACGTGTTGCCTGTTGGTCATAAAAAATGGTAAAATGTTTGTTGGTTTAGTTAATTTTCCACCAGAGAAATCTTCCTCTACCAGTTTAAATATTACTCATAGGCAAAAAAGGACATTACGGAAAAATATTTGTTTTGATGTCCCCTACAACCTCGCACAATTTGTCGGTTTAAATACTTTTCACCCTATATAAACTGATTACACACATATAAAATGCCATCTTATGATATAAAAAAGTTACAATTGTGAATTCTATGCGGCTATTCGTCGTGGGAAACCAGCCACTCACATCGTCAGCAGGACAACCAGAATCGATCTGTCGGCCTCTGCCATGTGTCTGTACGCCGCAATGTTGAAAAACTTCTTTCTATTGTAGCAACAGATGGGGGTAGACAAGCAAATATTTTATACAGCGTGTGTAAAGTAGGATAGTCAGATACAGTGTAACTAACCTCTTTGTACGGGTTATTACGTTAAGATTACGGTCGCCACCGACTCTAACCATGCAACTAATCAAAGGTTTGGCCGAGTCGGAAAATAAATTAATTTGACGACAGTCCAAAAACTCATAAAAATGTATACGTCGTGATATCGCTCATGGGGGATGCGATGTAATTAATAGTATTGCCCGTGCACTGTTGACGAGAATCAAACATTTAAAATAAAATAGAAAATGCATCAACACTGTGCATAAGATCAACTCCCAGCAACACACCTGAACATAAGACTTAATCGAAAGCATTTGTTTGAAAATAAAAGAGGAAACTAATCACTGGACCTGTGCGTAAGGGAACGCATTGGATGTGCTAACGGGAAAGCTACGAGGTGAGTGGCTTATGTGCAAAAACGTAACCTCGGAATGCAAGAGAAAATTGTGGATAAAATCATTTATTCCTAAGATATGGATGTGAGCCATGTGCACAATTCCTGATAACATTAATTCCTAAAAAATTAAAGAAAAGCATCGATACATTTACCGTTATAATCTACACCTAAAGTCATTGGTGTTAATCATTCATACAACTGTTGCCTGATAACCATTGCAATAAGTCGTGAAACAGTACACGTTTCGCAGTACACCCGCGTGCCCACGTGGTTTGTGGAGACGCAATTTCTAGGTATCGTGGCCAAGTTGCAACAATGTCACATGACACAATCGCGAACAGTTAACATTCTGTAAAACAAACATGAGATCGGTCAGTTAGTGATGACGGTAGCCCAACAAAACTTTAATGTTCAAGCACGTGGTCGGCTCCCCACGAACGAAAGATACATAGAGCAAGGAAAATTTACGAGAAGGCCAAGCTATTGATATTTAGGAAAATGAAAGCTTATACAGGCACAGCTGAAGGCAAACAGACATTCATACAGAAGCGAGTGCTCACCTCTTATCGACACCTTTGTGTGGCGCTCTTCCGGCGGATCCAAGTCTGCTATAGAAATTTTCTAAAAGAAATATCTGCCAAAGTTTTGCATTCCTTGCTGCGACAAGGCAAAGCAATCTTTCCGAGTTGAAAAGCGAGACCAAAAGCTAACAGCTCTCCCCTCGCCAAGTAACAGCGCGCCACGCGGTCAGTCTGACTCAGCCTCCTTCGACTGGAGCACAGCTGTGGACGCTTCCCGTACCGGCGGCAGACTGCCTCCCTTTTTCTTCTCCAGCCTCTTCCACGCTCCGCGTGGCCCGGAAAACCCAAAGATGCCATTTCCGCCACCAACCTGACGCAGGAGGATTTCTCACAAGTAACGAAAACCTCTTTGCCTACTTGACCACTACGAGAGTGGGCTATTCTGTACAACTGCTGCTGAATCTGTACGACTATTGTAGACTTTCTGCAGCAGACTACGCCACCGTCTAGCGACGTGACACACAACGAAATTCATTCAATCACACCACTATGAGAGTTATGAGCAAAGAAAAGAAGGAAAAGAAAGAGAAATGCTACAGAAAATGGGCTACCGGACTGATGAAAGGTGGCTACAGGGGCCTCTCACCAGGGCAGACAGACGACGCCTGCGTAACAGAATCGGGGTCATTAAGGTCGTTTATGCTCGTTTGCTTGTATAGAAGAATCTCTCCGATCAGTCTCTTTTTAATCACAAAGAGAGTGATTCTTCTTCAAAGGTCGGCAGTTCAGTTAAGCACTGATTAAATTTGTGTGCCAGATCATTACCGTCATGTTTATTAGTACTTCACAATGAAGTGATAACTCTCACTCTCGACTAACCTTCACACTTGCACTCGCTACAACTAGGACTATGTACTTGTTCATTCTTCAGTCTTGAGGGGGCTAGGACGTCAAACGGGCCGACTCGGAGCGGGAGAGGCACCACAGGACACTTTATTGTCTATTGTCTATACTTTTAGAAATAAATTCGTAAAACTTTAACAGCATGACCAGGAAGGATTCGGGATTCATACTCATAGCAGTGGAATCTCAAAAACGTAACAAAATACATTTTTGTTACGTGTGAAATTTCATCATTTTCTCACTTACTACTGGCTCCATTTGTTGCTATAGGTACACTTTTCTTCCTGTTGTAAGTTCTAGGGGACTTATGACCACAGATGTTGAGTCGCATAGTGCTCAGAGCCATGTGAACCATTTTTTGACTTTTGTGCAGCATACAAACCGTAGTTACAGGTGTATGAAACTCTAGAAGTTATTTAATTCATGAAAAAATGAATGAACTGTTACATTTTAAACTTCATCTTTAGAAAAATCTCAAGTTTTATAGTTAATTATCTCAGTTTTTTCCACAGTTTTTTAATAGATTTGGAAAATTCTAGAGTTTCATACACCTGTAATTACTGTTTGTATGCTATGAAAAATTCATGGAAGAATCTGTCTTAGTTAGGAAGAAAAGTGTACATATAGCAACAAATGCAGCCAGTACTAAGCGAAAAAATGATGAATTTTCACATGTAAAAAAAGGTATTTTGCTACGTTTTTGAACTTGCACTGCGATGGGTGTGAGATCTCAATCCTTCCTGGTCAGATTGCAAAGTTTTATGAATTTATTTGTAAAAGTATAGAGAGTAGAAATTGAAATGTGCTGTAGTGACTCTCCCGCTCCGAGTCGGCCCGTTTGACGTCCTACCCCCCTTAATACTTGTGCTTCTGAATATCAACTAGCTTCCTATGCGGCGAATAGTCAGTATTTATAACGCTACCTATCGAAGGTTCTCTGTGCAAGAAAACAGTAGAGTATTCGCGAGTTATCTGGAACAAACACCAGGCAGAATAAAGTGTCGGGACCAGTACAGTGGCCGCGACTCGGTCGTACGGATGTGTCGGAAACGTACAAAATACGACGACGCGGACGCGGGTGCTGTATAGGAAAGTACAACTACTCGATAACTCGATTCAGTCGAGTCGACTGACGAAGGAAGTGAACGAACAGCGTGCGGGCCGACTGGCGGGAAGCGATGCACAGTTGTGTCGGTCCAGTGCGGCTTCCACAATGAGGAGACGCCACAGGAGCACTTCCGAGGCCACGAGCGCTCCCTCGCTCGCAGACGTCCCGCGCAGCACACGCCGGCGCCCGTCTGGCCGACGGCGCACGAAACGCGACTCGTCTGCAGAGGCCGCGTGTCGCCCCTCGGCGCGCAGGCTCCAGCCTCCGCCCCCGACGAACAGCGGCCGGCGTGGGCGGGCGAGGCGGCCGCCTGCCCCGGCCTCTGCCCCTGCCGGCAGCCCACCGGCTCCCCGGCGCCGCTCGCCCCTTCGCCCCTGCCACACGCTTCCGCAGCCGTCCTCCACCCCCGCCACCCGCGGCCTGCGGTGCACCACAGCTCCCTCGGCGCCGGTTTTCGACAGCGCCATTTGCAGACTTGGCCGTTTCGGAAACGCTCCCACTCCTCGGCGCGAAAGCCGAGGATCGTGCCTTACGGACGTCACACGAACCGCTCCGTGTCCCCTTCACGACGACCGCCCTGTTTTCCGCGTCCCCCACGGACACGCTTTGTACACCCTCCACTGCTAGTGCTGCCACCTGTCAGTGCCTACTGCACGCCGACGCAGGTCACGTGAACGTGGCTGCACCGTGTACAGACACGCTATACCTTCAAGTAATTATGAAACTGTATTCGTTCACAAATTCTTCTATTCTCGTACTACACATATTTCCGAATTATTACGTGAATGATTACCAATACGAAATTTTATCATCGTACATATGTCACCTAACGAACCGATTCTGTGTCTGTGAACAATATGTTGTTGTTGTTGTTGTTGTTGTCTTCAGTTCAGCGACTGGTTTGATGCAGCTCTCCATGCTACTCTATCCTGTGCAAGCTACTTCATCACCCAGTACCTACTGCAACCTACATCCTTCTGAATCTGCTTAGTGTATTCATTTCTTGCTCTCCCTCTACGACTTTTACCCTCCACGCTCCCCTCCAGTACTAAATTGGTGATCCCTTGATGCCTCACAACATGTCCAACCAACCGAACCCTTCTTCTGGTCAAGTTGTACCACTAACTCCTCTTCTCCCCAATTCTATTCGATACCTCCTCATTAGTTATGTGACCTAGCCATCTAATCTACAGCATTCTTCTGTAGCACCACATTTCGAAAGCTTCTATTCTCTTCTTCTCTAAACTATATATCGTCCATGTTTCACTTCCATACATGGCTACACTCCATACAAATACTTTCAGAAACGATTTCCTTACACATCTATACTCGATGTTAACAAATTTCTCTTCTTTAGAAACGCTTTCCTTGCCATTGCCAGTCTACATTTTATATGCTGTCTACTTCGACCATCATCAGCTATTTTTCTCCCCAAATAGCAAAACTCCTTTACTACTTTAAGTGTTAATTTCCTACTCTAATTCCCTCAGCATCACCCGACTTAATTCGACTACATTCCATTATCCTCTTTTTGCTTTTGCTGATGTTCATCTTATACCCTCCTTTCAAGACACTGTCCATTCCGTTCAACTGCTCTTCCAAGCCCTCTGCTGTTTCTGACAGAATTACAATGCCATCGGCGAACCTTAAACTTTTTATTTCTTCTCCATCGATTTTAATACCTACGAATTTTTCTGTTGTTACCTTTACTGCTTCCTCAATATACAGATTGAATAACATCGGGGACGGACTACAACCCTCTTTCACTCCCTTCCCAACCACTGCTTCCCTTTCATGTCCCTCGGTTCTTATAACTGACATCTGGTTTCTGTACAAATTGTAAATAGCCTTCCGCTCCCTGTATTTTGCTCCTGCCACCTTCAGAATTTGAAAGAGAGTATTCCAGTCAACAATGTGAAAAGCTTTCACTAAGTCTACAAATGCTAGAAACGTAGGTTTGCCTTTCGTTAATCTTTCTTCTAAGGTAAGTCGTAAAGTCAGTATTGCCTCACATGTTCCAACATTTCTACGGAATCCAAACTGATCTACCCCGAGGTCGGCTTCTATCAGTTTTTCCATTCGTCTGTAAAGAATTCGTGTTAGTATTTTGCAGCTGTGACTTATTAAACTTATATTTCGGTAATTTTCACATTTGTCAACACCTTCGTGCGGTAGCGTTCTCGATTCCCACGCCCAGGTTCCCGGGTTCGATTCCCGGCGGGGTCAGGGATTTTCTCTGCCTCGTGATGACTGGGTGTTGTGTGCTGTCCTTAGGTTGGTTAGGTTTAAGTAGTTCTAAGTTCTAGGGGACTGATGACCATAGATGTTAAGTCCCATAGTGCTCAGAGCCATTTGAACCATTTTTTTTTTGTCAACACCTGCTTTATTTGGGATTGGAATTATTATATTCTTCTTGAAGTCTGAGGGAATTTCGCCTGTGTCATACATCTTGCTCACCAGGAGGTAGAGTTTTGTCAGGACTGGCTCTCCCAAGGCTGTCAGTAGTTGTAATGAAATGTTGTCTATTCCCGGTGCCTTCTTTCGACTTAGGTATTTCAGTGCTCTGTCAAACTCTTCACGCAGTATCATATCCCCCATTTCATCTTCATCTACCTCCTCTTCCATTTCCATAATATTGTCCTCAAGAACGTCGCCCCTGTACAGACACTCTATATACTCCCTCCACCTTTCTGCTTTCCCTTCTTTGCTTAGAACTGGGCTTCCGTCTGAGCTCTAGATATTCATGCAAGTGGTTCTTTTTTCTCCAAAGGTCTCTTTAATTTTCCTGTAATTATTTTATTTATTTCATGTTGTGGGTAAAATCTTCTCAGGTATTGTTGACAGCAAAGTGCGAGTATTAGTTGAGGACAAATTGGATGAAAATCAGTGTGGGTTTAGGCCTCTTAGAGGTTGTCAGGACCAGATCTTTAGCTTACGGCAAATAATGGAAAAGTGTTACGAGTGGAACAGGGAATTGTATCTATGCTTTATAGATCTAAAAAAGGCATATGCCCGGGTTCCTAGGAGGAAGTTATTGTCTGTTCTACAAGATTATGGAATAGGAGGCAAACTTTTGCAAGAAATTAAAGGTCTTTACATGGATAGTCAGGCAGCAGTTAGAGTTGACGCTAAATTGAGTTCACGGTTCAGAGTAGTTTCAACGGTAAGACAAGGCTGAAACCTGTCTCCACTGTTGTTCATATTATTTATGGATCATATGTTGAAAACAATAGACTGGCTGGGTGAGATTAATATATGTGAAACAAAATAAGCAGTCTTGCATATGTGGATGACTTAGTTGTGATGGCAGATTCGATTGAAAGTTTGCAAAGTAATATTTCAGAGCTAGATCAGAAATGTAAGGACTATGGTATGAAGATTAGCATCTCCAAAACGAAAGTAATGTCAGTGGGAAAGAGATACAAGCGGATCGAGTGCCAAATAGGAGGAACAAAGTTAGAACAGGTGGACGGTTTCAAGTACTTAGGATGCATATTCTCACAGGATGGCAACATAGTGAAAGAACTGGAAGCGAGGTGTAGCAAAGCTAATGCAGTGAGCGCTCAGCTACGATCTACTCTCTTCTGCAAGAAGGAAGTCAGTACCGAGACTAAGTTATCTGTGCATCGTTCAATCTTTCGACCAAGTCTGTTGTATTGGAGCGAAAGCTGGGTTGATTCAGGTTACCTTATCAATAAGGTTGAGGTTACGGATATGAAAGTAGCTAGGATGATTGCAGGTACTAGTAGATGGGAACAATGGCAGGAGGGTGTCCACAATGAGGAAATCGAAGAAGGGATGAACTCTACAGATGTAGCAGTCAGGGCGAACAGGCTTAGATGGTGGGGTCATGTTACACGCATGGGAGAAGCAAGGTTACTCAAGAGACTCATGGGTTCAGCATTAGAGGGTAGGAGGAGTCGGGGAAGATCAAGGAGAAGGTACGTGGATTCGATTAAGAATGATTTTGAAGTAATAGGCTTAACATCAGAAGAGGCACCAATGTTAGCACTGAATAGGGGATCATGGAGGAATTTTATAAGGGGGACTATGCTCCAGACTGAACGCTGAAAGGCATAAGTAGTCTTAAATGATGATGATGATGATTTCATGTTATTTATATCTAACGCCACATGGACTTCATCGTTTTCCAAATTTAATTCCCGTAATGCAAAAACAAAACTTATTACCCATTACATTAACAAGTACTACTATATTTCATAAACAAAAGTTTATTATGGTATAGAATCCCGATGTGAACAAACCTTGTCACATGGAATACGTTCAAACTTTACATTTCCACTTTATGCCTATATCAAAGAAGTATTATTACCACGTCTATTCTTACACTTCTCGAACGTACAAGAAAGAACATAAATTATTTACATTCTTACTGTTTGTAAAACCGACTACTATGGCGATCCTCACTCAGTTTAACGAAACTCCTTGTACCGCGTTGTCGAGAAACGTGATCTCTTACGGTAGACAGCATGCGTCCCTGCCACATTAGTCTGTCCTTCGTCCGCGATGAGCCGTCACTTACGAACGCTGTATGGGCTGTAGCAACCTGTACTGCACGAACAGTCTTTTTGTGTTCGAAAACACGTTACGCAGATCACTCTTGCGTGGGAAAACACGGATGAAGTGCTTTATTTTTGTGATTAGATAAAAACGTGAAAAAAATTAGGTAAAAAAAATCGCGTGAATAAATGTTCTCATTGCAGAACAAAAACACGTGAACCGTACTGTTTCCTAGTAGAACGACGAGCTCTCCAGATTGACAACGAAAAAAAGTGTATTTATGAGATTTCAGTACTGACTGTCCATTCTATCCGTTGCATCTGAATGCAGTGAATTGGACACCATCGTACCGAAAAAAGATCATAATTTTCAAACGTAGGAATTTTACAGGCAAATTTCAAGAATCGTAAAATTACATTCCGGAAAAGGAATGGTCGGGATTCAGAGCAACCATGCTCAAGTCAAAAATAAAACAAAATACGTTCCACCCTTGTCACCTATACCTAGCTAGCAGTTGCTGTATAAAAAAGGTGCTTAAATTTCACGCAATTTTGGAAAGAACACCATTTCAAGTTCTACCATGTGATAAATTTGCTATTGACTTTTTTAACTAAAAATATGCTAGAATTTTTATTTAGAGTCTAAGACAAAAAAAAAGACACCACGAAGAATTTATCCAAATGAGACAGAAACCAGTAGATCTGATATACATGCACAAACAAACAAAGAAATGATTAGAATTTCGGGAAAATTAGATGATTTAATCAAGAGAATGAGCTTCATAATTTCAGCAAGTCAGTAACAGCTCTTGTGCAAGCAATTATTCGACTCGGCACTCGCTGACGCAGTTGTTGGATGTCCTCCGAAGGGATACCGTGCCCAATTCTGCCCAACTGGTGCGCCAGTTCGTCAAAATCCGCAGCTGGTCGTAGGGCCAGCGAGATAATGCACGCCCGCACACGGCGAGAGCTTCTGCTGCCCGTATTCGGGTTTGCAGCCAGGCCAACCGTACCTCTCCCCAGTTCAGAACGTCTGTAGCGTCACGGGCAGGGCCCCACAACCGGCTGCGGATTTTGACGAACTGACGCACCAGTTGGGCAGAATTTGGTGCGTTGGACAGAATTTGGCACGACATCCCTTCCGAGGACATCCAGTAACTCTGTCAATCAGCGCCGAGCCGAATAGCTGCTTGCACAAGAGCCAGAGGTGGAACAACGCGTTGCCGAGTTGCTTCACTTGTGAAGCTCTTCCTGTTAAATGAAACATTCTGCTTTTTTAAAAAAATTGTAATAATTTGTTTGTCCGTACATGCACATTAGTTTAATAAGCCACGGCTGCAAAATACTAACACGAATTCTTAACAGACTAATCAAAAAACTGGTAGAAGCCGACCTCGGGGAAGATCAGTTTGGGTTCCCTAGAAATGTTGGAACACGTGAGGCAATACTGACGCTACGACTTATCTTAGAAAATAGATTAAGGAAAGGTAAACCTACGTTTCTAGCATTTGTAGACTTAGAGAAAGCTTTTGACAATGTTGACTGGAATACTCTCTTTCAAATTCTGAAGGTGGCAGGGGTCAAATACAGGGAGCTAAAGGCTATTTACAATTTGTTCAGAAACCAGATGGCAGTTATAAGAGTCGAGGGACATGAAAGGGAAACAGTGGTTGAGAAGGGAGTGAGACAGGGTTGTAGCCTCTCCCCGACTTTATTCAATCTGTATTTGAGCCAGCAGTAAAGGAAACAAAAGAAATTAAAATCCATGGAGAAGAAATTAAAACTTTCAGGTTCGCCGATGACATTGTAATTCTGTCAGAGACAGCAGAGGACTTCGAAGAGCAGTTGAACATAATGGACAGTGTCTTGAAAGGAGGGTATAAGATGAACATCAACAAAAGCAAAACGAGGATAAAGGAATGTAGTCAAGTCGGGTGATGCTGAGGGTACTAGATTAGGATGACGTTCAGATGAGTGTGAAATGTTATGGCACTTATCTGGTAAGGTCATCAGTCCCTAAGCTTACACACAACCTAAATTATCCTAAGGACAAACACACACAACCATGCCCGAGGGATGACTCGAGCCGGCCGCGGTGGTCTAGCGGTTCTAGGCGCGCAGTCCGGAACCGCGCGACTGCTACGGTCGCAGGTTCGAATCCTGCCTCGGGCATGGATGTGTGTGATGTCCTTAGGTTAGTTAGGTTTAAGTAGTTCTACGTTCTAGGGGACTGATGACCACAGATGTTAAGTCCCATAGTGCTCAGAGCCATTTGAACCATTTGGAGGACTCGAACCGCCGCCGGGACCAGCCGCACAGTCCATGACTGCAGCGCCTTAGATTAGGAAATGACACGCTTAAAGTAGTAAATGAGTTTTGCTGTTTGGGGAGCCTAATAACTGCTGATGATCGAAGCAGAGAGGTAATAAAATGTAGACTGGCAATGGCAAGGAAGGCGTTTGTGAAGAAGAGAAATTTGTTAACATCGAGTATAGGTTTAGGTGTCAGGAAGTCGATTCTGAAAGCATTTGTATGGAGTGTAGCCATGTATGGAAGTGAAACGTGAACGATAAATAGTTTGGACAAGAAGAGAACAGAACCTTTCGAAATGTGGTGCTACAGAAGGATGCTGAAGATTAGATGGGTAGATCACATAACTAATGAGGAGGTATTGAGCAGAATTGAGGAGAACTGATCACCAGTTTAGTATTGGAGGGTAAAAATCGAAGAGGGAGGCCAAGAGATGAATAAACTAAACAGATTCAGAAGGATGAGGTTTCAGTAGGTACTGGCAGATGAAAAAGCTTGCAAAGGATAGAGTAGCATGGAGAGCTGCATCAAACCAGTCTCTGGACTGAAGACCACAACAACAACATGTACTTTAGATGTAACTATTTCCGTCCCACATTTTTAAGCGTATTTCGCATCTTTTATGACTCTCATTTAGAACATGTGGTACATCTACATTTACGTGATTATTCTCTTATCCACAATAAAGTGCCTGGCAGAGGGTTCAATGAACCACCTTCAAGCTGTCTCTCTGCCGTCCAATTCTCTAACGGCACGCGTGAAAACGAGCACTTCTTTTTCTGTGTGAGCCCTGATTTCTCTTATTTTATCGTGGTGATCATTTCAACCTATATAGGAGAGTGCCAAAATGTTTTCGGAATCGGAGGAGAAAACTGGTGATTGAAATTTCATGAGAACATCCCGTCGCAACGAAAAACGCCTTTGTTTTAATGATTGGCACTCCAATTCACGTATCATGTCTGTGGCACTATCTCCCCTATTTCGCGATAATACAAAACGAGCCGCCTTCTTTGTACATTTTCGATTTCATCCGTCAGTCCCACCTAATGCGGATCCCACACCGCACAGCAGTACTCCAGAATAGGGCGGACGGACAAGCGTGGTGTAAGCAGTCTCTTTAGTAGACCTGTTGCACCTTCTAAATGTTCTGCCCTTGAATCGCAGTCTTTCGTTTGCTCTACCTACAACATTATCTATGTGAGCGTTCCAATTTAGGTTCTTTGTAATTGTAATCCCTAAGTATTTAGCTGGATTTACAGCCTTCAGATTTGTGTGACTTATCGCGTAAGCGAAATTTAGTGGATTTCTTTTAGTACTCGTGTGACTAACTTCACACTTTTCTTTATCCTCGGTCAATTGGCAGTTTTCACACCATACAGTTATCTTATCTAAATCATTTTGCAATTCGGTTTGGTCCTCTGATGACTTTAAAAAGACGGTAAATGACAGCATCATCTGCAAACAATCTAAGAGGGCTACTCAGATTGTCTCCTGTGTCGCTAATATACACTCCTGGAAATGGAAAAAAGAACACATTGACACCGGTGTGTCAGACCCACCATACTTGCTCCGGACACTGCGAGAGGGCTGTACAAGCAATGATCACACGCACGGCACAGCGGCCGTCGAATGGCGCTAGCTGCGCAGCATTTGTGCACCGCCACCGTCAGTGTCAGCCAGTTTGCCGTGGCATACGGAGCTCCATCGCAGTCTTTAACACTGGTAGCATGCCGCGACAGCGTGGACGTGAACCGTATGTGCAGTTGACGGACTTTGAGCGAGGGCGTATAGTGGGCATGCGGGAGGCCGGGTGGACGTACCGCCGAATTGCTCAACACGTGGGGCGTGAGGTCTCCACAGTACATCGATGTTGTCGCCAGTGGTCGGCGGAAGGTGCACGTGCCCGTCGACCTGGGACCGGACCGCAGCGACGCACGGATGCACGCCAAGACCATAGGATCCTACGCAGTGCCGTAGGGGACCGCACCGCCACTTCCCAGCAAATTAGGGACACTGTTGCTCCTGGGGTATCGGCGAGGACCATTCGCAACCGTCTCCATGAAGCTGGGCCACGGTCCCGCACACCGTTAGGCCGTCTTCCGCTCACGCCCCAACATCGTGCAGCCCGCCTCCAGTGGTGTCACGATAGGCGTGAATGGAGGGACGAATGGAGACGTGTCGTCTTCAGCGATGAGAGTCGCTTCTGCCTTGGTGCCAATGATGGTTGTATGCGTGCTTGGCGCCGTGCAGGTGAGCGCCACAATCAGGACTGCATACGACCGAGGCACACAGGGCCAACACCCGGCATCATGGTGTGGGGAGCGATCTCCTACACTGGCCGTACACCACTGGTGATCGTCGAGGGACACTGAATAGTGCACGGTACATCCAAACCGTCATCGAACCCATCGTTCTACCATTCCTAGACCGGCAAGGGAACTTGCTGTTCCAACAGGACAATGCACGTCCGCATGTATCCCGTGCCACCCAACGTGCTCTAGAAGGTGTAAGTCAACTACCCTGGCCAGCAAGATCTCCGGATCTGTCCCCCATTGAGCATGTTTGGGACTGGATGAAGCGTCGTCTCACGCGGTCTGCACGTCCAGCACGAACGCTGGTTCAACTGAGGCGCCAGGTGGAAATGGCATGGCAAGCCGTTCCACAGGACTACATCCAGCATCTCTACGATCGTCTCCATGGGAGAATAGCAGCCTGCATTGCTGCGAAAGGTGGATATACACTGTACTAGTGCCGACATTGTGCATGCTCTGTTGCCTGTGTCTATGTGCCTGTGGTTCTGTCAGTGTGATCATGTGATGTATCTGACCCCAGGAATGTGTCAATAAAGTTTCCCCTTCCTGGGACAATGAATTCACGGTGTTCTTTTTTCAATTTCCAGGAGTGTAGATCAGGAATAACAGAGGGCCTGTAACACTTCCTTGGGGAACGCCGGATAATACTTCTATTTTACTTGATGACTTTGCGTCTATTGCTACTAAATGTGACGTTTCTGACAGGAAATCACGATTCCAGTCGCACAACTGAGGCGACATTCCAGAGGCACGCAGTTTGGTTAGAAGACGCTTCTGAGGAACGGTGTCGAAAGGCTTGTGGAAATCTAAGAATGCGGAATCAATTTCACATCCCCTGTCGATAGCACTCATTACTTCATGAGTATAAAGACCTTGTTGTGTTTCACAAGAGCGATGTTTTCTGAATCCGTGCTATGTGTCAATAAATCCTTTTCTTCGAGGTAATTCATAAGGTTCGAACACAGTATATGTTCCAAAACAGTACTGCAATTCGACGTTAGCGATATGGGCCTGTAATTCAACGGATTGCTCCAATTTCCCTTTTTGGGTATTGGTGTGACGTGAGCAATTTTCCAGTCTTTAGGTGCGGATCTTTCTGTGAGCGAGCGGTTGTACATAATCCTAATTGTATCAGCACACTCTGAGAGGAACCTGACTGGTATACACTCTGGACGGGAGGGCTTGCCTTTATTATGGGATTTGAGCTGCTTTACTATACCGAGGATATCTACTTCTATGTTTCTCATCTTGGCAGTTGTTCTTGATTGGAATTCCGGAATATTTACTTCGTCTTCTTTAGTGAAGAACTTTGGGAAAACCTTGTTTAATTACTCTGCTTTAGTGCCACTGTCATTAGTTACTTCACTGTTGTTATCGTGTACTGAAGGTATCGATTGCGTCTTGCCACTGTTGTGCTTGATGTATGAGCAGAATCTCTTTGGGTTTTCTGCCAGATTCCGAGACAGACCGTATGTCTTACTTTTGTAGTATGTGTATGTGTATTTGTTATGTTCTACACACTTTGAAGATATCCTCACTATCAATCCTTGAAACGTGAAGTATTTGTCTGCACATTTGTCTATCCATCTATCGATATGTGTCTGTCTGTCTGTTTAACAGTACTGAGCACCCCGTAGAACGATATTTTTTTTTTCTTTTTAGCGACCTCTGTCGTGCGCGAATTGTTCTTCATTACGATTTACTTGCGTACCACAAGTTAGATGTTTGCCGTCACCACACCTTGAATTTCTTAGGGCAGACACTAGTGTATACGAGTACTTCGCGATGGCGATCACTGACTGCATGTCGATCGTGTCCTCAAACGATATCGCTCCTTTTCTTCTGTCTAAGCGCACGACAGTTCGCCTGGCCCCCTACCAATCACTGATCCATCGATACCACCTGTACAGAAAGCGATTCTTGAGCCATACACTCACGCCACGCACTGCACGACTACCTGCAGCGTGCGTCAAGATCTACGATCACGTTTAAGGTTACAGAACTGAAGTAGGGCAAGCCGCGCGACTGCACTTGGTTGCCAATGACATAATGTACTATTGCCGCTGTTTTCACTTACCAGGAGGGGCTACGCTGGTTGCAAAACGCCGTCGCTTGGCCAACTCACCTGGAAAAAAAATGGAGAAGGAAAAATAGGTCTTTAATTCATAGCACGAAATTTACAAGACATTATATTACGTAGTCAGTTACACACACACACACACACACACACATAAACTTTCATTGCTTATACGATCTATCTCTCCTAGATGCCAAAAGGATCAAATCGTCCGGTAGAATGGTTCAAATGGCTCTGAGCACTATGGGACTTAACATCTGAGGTCATCAGTTCCCTAGAACTTAGAACTACTTAAACGTAACTAACCTAAGGACATTACACACATCCATGCCCGAGGCAGCAGTCGAACCTGAACCGCTCGGCCACACCGGCCGGCGTCAGGTAGAGTTCCCGCTGGCGCTTGTGAACGAAGCACGGGCAGGTGGAGCATCAGACCAGCTGTGTGACTGGAATGAAGAGTTTCTAGCAAGCAGAACACAGCGAGTGATTCTGATTTCAAACGTAAAAGTAACTTGGCGCAGACCTCAATGTAGTGTGACCGGACCATTACTTTGCACATTATGTATAAAACAGTAAACCCATGATCCCTTAAAGAATCGAACTCCCATGCATAAAGCACTTTCAGACTTCTGACTACTTTGCAAATGAGAAAAAGCGTCAAATACTAGGCACGTAAGGGAACGTTTGACATTGTGCGTGAAGTTTGTTGGAAGTCGTTGAACGCTCTAATTATCAAAGACCCGATAATAAGATTCTGCGTAATTTCCGTTCCATGTTAAACAAATACTAGTTTTTCGCGCATCTGGATGTTTACGATTTGACATTGTAAGAGGCCCATGACTAAGGAATCTCAGACCAGAGAGCAGTGTTGTCAGCAGTAGGAACTGTGTGTCAGTAGGAGTGAGTGGTAGCTGGCAGTCTGGTGTGTGGAGTTGGCTGGGCCGGTCGTGGGGAGCGATGGCGGTGCCTGAGCGATGTAGTGTAAGGTAAAAGCAGCCCCGCGCATACGTAGCATGGTCATTTCAAGCCCCCTTTTAAATGTTTTTAAAAAAATCTCTTAATAATAATCTTTCTTATAAAAATTAACTTTTGACAATCATTCATCTGAATTTAAAGAATTTACTAATTTCTCCAACCCATGGTCATCCCAATTATTGCAAAGAAAAATCAGTTGTTCTTTTTACACATGACAAATCTATCGGCCAGCATTGCACTGGGCTGTGCCAGAAAAATTTCTTACAGGAGCAGATATATATGCGTTATCCGGCGACTTAATTAAGGTAGGAATTTTCAATTTATTCAGAATGATCTTTCAGGGCCATGACGCAGCACTGCTGACGTCAAAATTTACCAGTTCACATTCACAGTCAGTCAATTATTGAAAGGTTGTATATGAGTCAGATTTTTTTTATTAGGAGGTTAGTCATATTTTGTTATTGGTAGGTTGCGGAATTTAATTATTGGGTAGTTACACTGAACTTCAGTTATATAATTATATTTTTTATTGTTGGGAAGTTATTATATAATTATCTTTGGGAGGTTACATTTCCTCAACCATATGTAGGAAAATGATATACGAGGTCTGTTTACGAAACTCGGCAACGTTCGTAATTTCGTGCGAATGGTGTGTTGGGGCGAAGTGCTGTTGGCATCCCTGCACACGCCTGTATTTAATGAATGGTTCGAATGGCTCTGAGCACTATGGAACTTAACTTCTAAGGCCATCAGTCCCCTAGAACATAGAACTACTTAAACCTAACTAACCTAAGGACATCACAAACATCCATGCCCGAGGCAGGATTCGAACCTGCGGCCGTAGCGGTCACGCGGTTCCAGAGTGTAGCGCCTAGAACCGCTCGGCCACCCCGGCCGGCCTGCATTTAATGTGTAACAGCCGGAAGTTTCGTGGGAGTACGTCTGTTAGTGTTGTACTGAGCAGAATGTTGTCGCTCAGTTTGCGAATTTAGAGATGGCAAAACCAGAAGAGGAACGCGTTTGCATTAAATTTTCCGTGAAACTCAATAAAACCTTTGCATAGACACAGCAAACGGTGCAGGAAGCCTACGGTGATGAGTTTTTTAAGCGGTACTCGGTGTTACGCGTGGTTAACACGGTTTAAAAATGGCCGGTCGGGAGTTACAGTTGGCTTTGAAGGATTGTACCAGGATCAGAATAACAAAATCGCTGACGTCTAGGTGTTGACAGGGCTGCCAACACAGCAACAGAGGCCGGGCGCGCCTCGTGTTTTCTGCTGCTGTGTGGCCTGGCCGGCTGCAGAGTTCCCTCGCGGCTAGCAACGTGAATGGTTGTGGTGCTTTGTTTCTCTGTGTGGCGAGTTTACTTTGCGCTACAGAATGTCTGAAGCTTGTAGTGGCAGTGTCCAATAAAGAGTGGCTGCTGAACGTAAAGTTACCTTTTCCGTAGTCAGACGCGAGTGTTTGTGTGCTCGGTGTGAGAATATTTCGAGAAAGAGAGAGACAATGGTGCAACTCTGTTGCATCTAACGAAGGTAGTCGAATGAATTGCATACACCTTGAAGATACACAGAGATACTGCCGCCAAAATTTGTAAGGAGAAATACTGTGTACAAGGGGAAGAGGCTGGTTGACCTAGCTCTAGACACCCGGAACGAAGAGTAGGAGAGAACGACTTGTGACAAACTTGGAGTCTTTTCAACAAGAAGCTGCTCGCCGCCATATACACTGAAGCGACGAAGAAACTAGTGTAGGCGTGCGTATTCAAATACAGAGACATGTATTAACAGGCAGAATGCGGCGCTGCGGTCGGCGACGGCTATGTAAGACAACGAGTGCCTGGCGCAGTTGTTAGATAGGTTGCTGCTTCTAAATTGGATTTAAGTGAGTTTGAACGTGCTGTTATAGATGGAGCACAGCATCTCAGAGGTAGCGATGAAGTCGCGATTTCCCTTACGACCATTTCACTAGTATACTGTGAATATCAGCAGTCCGATAAAACATCACATCTCCGACATCGCTGCGGCCGGAAACAGATCCAGCAAAAGCGGGACCAACTACGTCTGAAGAGAATCGTTTAATGCAACAGAAGTGAAGCCGTTCCGCAGAATGCTGTACATTTCAGTGCTGGGCCTTCAACAAGTGTCAGCGTGCGAACTATTCGACGAAACAGCACCGATATGGACTTTCGATGCCGAAAGACCATTTGTGTACCCTCTATGACTGCACGACACGAAGCTTTACGCCTCGTCTGCATCCGCCGACACCGACACTGAACTGTTGAGGACTGGAAACTTCTTGCCTGTTCGGACGTGTGCCGTTTAAAAGTGTATCGAGCGGATGGACGTGTATAGGTATGGAGACAGCATCGTGAACCGACGAATCCTGCACGTCTGCAGGAGACTGTTCAAGATGATGGGGGCTTTGCTATTGAGTGGGGCATGTGCAGTTGAAGTGATGTGGGACCTCTGATACGTCTAGATACGAATCTCACACGTGACACGCACGTAAGCATCCTGACTGATCACCTGCATCCATTCGCGTCCATTGTGCATTCTGACGGAGTTGGGCAATTCCAGGAGGACAATGCGACAAGTCCAGAGTGGCTCCAGGAACACTCTTCCGAGTTGAAACACTTCCGCTGCGCACCAGACTCCCCAGACATGAACATTACTGAGCATATCTGGGATGCCGTGCAACGTCCTGTCGAGGAGAGACGAGACTTTCACCCCCTCCCCTCGTGCTCTTACGGATTTATGGGCAGCCCTGCAGGATTCGTGGCGCGAATTCCCTCCAGCACTACTTCAGACATTAGTGGAGTCCATGCCACGTCGTGTTGCGGCACTTCTGCGTGCTCGCTCGGGCCCTACACGATGTTAGGCAGGTGTACCAGTTTCTTTGGCTCTTCAGTGTATAATTCGAATAATATTAATGGTTGATGTAAGATTGATTTTGATAACCGAGCGTACCTCATTGCCGAAGCATTCTTTTAACTTTGGAATTAACTGCAGATGCTCGTCTCCCTGAACACTGCCTATGAGAGAGTGTCAACGTGCTAAAGAAGTAGCAAGTTCTCCAGTGCACGCAATTCCCATTGGGATTCTTCTCGCACGCAGTTTGCACTACAACGTGGTCTCTTCTCGGTTGTATCCACATGCACAGCACCTGCGGAGCGAATACGTTTGTTTGCGCAGTGAAGACCGGTAACAACACGGGAGTGGAGTGTCCGCTCTCCGCCCGTGGTAAGTGGATGCCCACTACTTGGAATTTTATTTATTTATGTATTTAGGGCAACTAGCCCACTATGTATAAAACAGTTTGTGTGCGGTATTGTTACTAAATCAATTCTAGTAATAGAATTCCTACTGTGAGAGTCTGTTAAGAATTAGAATTTCTTTTTAGTTTTTTTCCAACGTAAATAGAGATTATAAAATAAAATACAAGGACTGGAAAAACATAAATAAATAATGATTCAAACGAATACAAGGAGTGAACAAGGTCATGAGGTAAGTTAGAGAAAGGCAAAATGTGTCCCTGAAATTGTATCTGTTTCAGAGATGAGGGCCTGAGAAAAATTCGAGCCTGTCGTCACCGAAACAGCCTTACAAGTATTTGGTTTTACAACTGATTGATTTTGCTTTACATAATAGTTTTGCTTCATTAATTGTGTTATGAATTAATCGTAATCTAATGTTAATTACACAGTTCTTATAGTTTGTTATTTCCTCTACTGTTAGATTTTGTTATATCGCATTGGTCTTTTGACCTCGTATGGACAATTACGTTCATATTTGGAAGTCACGTTGATCTTCTGGGTCTGTTGCTTCGTCCGATTCAGCGTCTGTGTCTGTTTCGTGCGACGTGTTTCGTTGTTGTTGTTGTTGTTGTTGTTGTTGATGTTGTTGTGGTAAGTGCCTATGGGACCAAACTGCTGAGGTTATCAGTCCCTAGGCTTACACACTACGTAATCTAACTGAAACTAACTTACGCTACGAGCCAAACACACACACACACACACACACACACACACACACACACACACACACACACACACACACACACACATGCCCGAGGGAGGGCTCGAACCTCGAACGGGATGAGCCGCGGCAGAACCGTGGCAAGGCGCCAAAGACCGCGCGGCTAGCAGGCGCTGCCGCGTTTTGTTATCGTGCACACATTTTGTAGTGTTCTTAAGTACGGTCTATTCTGTCTGTAATGTTCGTGATGGAATCTGAGACACGTCACCTGATACCGCGTTGAAGACGCGCCGTTCGTTCCGCCCTCTTACTGCGCTCCCTAGCCAGGTCTCGCGACTCCACGCTCGGTCTGGGGTGTGCAGTGGAGAGCTCCGTGTTCAGCGGCGCCACGCTCACCACATCCACTGGCATCGCTTTCTTTTAGGCCTGCACGACGGAGGCGGGCAGCGCATGCGCCGTGTCCTGCCAGGGACTCGGTCGTTCCCCTTGTGGGGTCAAAGTACCGGGCGATCTAAAAGTCAGTATAAACTTGAAAACTTTAATAAATCACGGAATAATGTAGATATAGAGGTACTAACTGACACACAGGCTTGGAATGACTTGGGGTTTTATTAGAACCAAAAACAATATTGCTAGACGCGTGAAAGATCTCTTGCGCGCGTCGTTTCGTGATGATCGTGTGCTCAGCCACCACTTTCGTCACGCTCGGCCTCCCAGGTCCCCAGACCTCAGTCCGTGCGATTGTTGGCTTTGGGGTTACGTGAAGTCGCAAGTGTATCGTGATCGACCGACACCTCTAGGGATGCTGAAAGACAACATGCGACGCCAATGACTCATCATAACTCCGGACACGCTTTACAGTGCTGTTCACAACATTATTCCTCGAGTACAGCTATTGTTGAGGAATGATGGTGGGCCGGCCGCGGTGGCCGAGCGGTTCTAGGCGCTCAGTCCGGAACCGCGCGACTGCTACGGTCGCAGGTTCGAATCCTGCCACGGGCATGGATGTGTGTGATGTCCTTAGGTTAGTTAGGTTTAAGTAGTTCTAAGTTCTAGGGGACTGATGACCACAGATGTTTAGTCCCAGAGTGGTCAGAGCCATTTGAACCAATGATGGTGGACATATTGAGAATTTCCTGTAAAGAACATCATCTTTGCTTTGTCTTACTTTGTTATGCTAATTATTGCTATTCTGATCAGATGAAGCGCCATCTGTCGGAAATTTTTTTAACGTTTTATGTTTTTGGTTCTAATAAAAGCCCATGTCATTCAAAGCATCTGTGTCAATTTGTACCTCTCTACCCCATGTCATTCAAAGCATGTGTATCAATTTGTACCTCTCTATCTACATTATTCCGTGACTTATTTAGTTTTCAGTTTTATACTGACTTTTTGATCACCCGTTATTTTAGCCTTCGGCGTTCTCGTTTATTAGGGAAAAAAGAATAAACACGTCACCCCTTGTCTGTGTGGGTCATTCCTCCTGCCACGTCTCAGTCCGCCAAATGTTAAGTTGTGTTCGATCTGTTACGTCGAGTCCAGTTTTTCTGGTCCACCTTCCTTTAACCTGTACGTTGCTGACGAATAGTGATAGTAATGGGGGACACGTCCGTGGCCAAACACAGTGACTCTACGGAGGTTCTCCTGAAAGCTCCAGACATTCTTACGAGGACGCTGCTTCGCCTGCGCCTTACACTGTTTCTGTACGTGGTCAGTGTGAGGTGGTGCGGGCAGGTGCTCGCAGCGAGACGAACTGCCGAGTGAAAGACTGCCGTCTGGCAGATCTGCACTGCCTGTAGTGGTGGGCAGTTCCAAGTGTAGCTCATTTATACATTACTGTCATCGCTTTGTAATTAGCCGTGCGTGTTCACTGAAGTTTAGTTTACTGTCCAGATATATTCCAACATATCAGGGAATCTAGTTACTTGGCTGTTCTTAACTGAGACAGGGTTCAGCTTCATTGTAAGCTTCCTTCTGAGAGTCCCCTTTAACAACAGGTACAGTCTGTTGTCAGCTGCAGGGACCAGCTGTGACTACCTGAAGGGGGCGCGGCCGTTCGCTGGGACTGCAGCCGCCCTCGCTGCGCTGTCCTCGTCCACTCCACTCCGCCAGCCGGAACGCCCGCTGTGAGCGAGCCGCGGCAGCTCGCTGCTCGCTCTCTGGTATGGACAACCTCCCCTGAGGTGGTCTACAATATCGGAGTCTGTTGTCAATTGACATTTACTCCACGAATATAAGGTAAAATTAACTGGGATTAAAAAGGGTTTGCTAAAACTTGTCTGAGCTCGACAGGATAAAATACAAAGGGTGCAAGGAAACTAGCGGCGAGAGGAAGAGGAATGTTTGTTCTTCTTCTGCTTAACTCTCGGAATAGCAGCGATTATGCGCTACGAGTCATAGTCGGTAAAAATAGGGAAGCGGTTTATAAGGTGCAAGTCCCTCTTAGGAACGACGGCGGTCAGATTTGCAATTGCCCAGCCGAAATCGTAAGGGTTATGGGGTAGGGGTGGTTTAGGAACACTGGAGGCGGTAAAAGGGTACGGGGTATTGTGATGCGCGAACGTCTTGCCACGCAATGATTTTGCGACCATCTTCAGCAGTCCTGGCGCAGTCATCTGTGTCTCTGCCGGCGGCGTGTGGACCGCCTCTTCTGTGTCCTGTTCTCGGACGGGCGCAGCAGTTGTGACTTCGTCTCCCAGCAGCGGCAGTCCCGCCTCGTCCTCGGAAGGGCGGGCGGGCGGGCGTCTCGATGCCATTGGCCGCGTCATCTCGTATTGCTGGTGGAGCTGGCTCGGAGTCTCGTTTCCGCGAGCCCTCCCCTTTCGAGGAGGGACGCAGACGCCTCATTGGCCGCCTCCGGGGGCGCCCCCACAGCGGCCTGCCGGGGGAGCGGCCGCCTGCGTGGCGACGGCGCCAGTCGTCGCTCCTCGCCCCTCGCCAGACTTGCAGGCCAGCAACTCGCGGAGCTGCGCGAGCTGGAGGCGTACCTCGTCCACCTCGGCCCGAAGTGCAGCCCTCTCAACCAGCACGGCAGATTTGAGAGCGGCAACTGCATTGGCGACAGCATCGTCGATCTTGTGAATGCTGTAGGGATTGCTACAGCACGGGCCTCCACTCTCGACAGCACCGGCAGAAGTGCCAGTGGCGCGACGCGCGGGCAGAGCATTGCCCGCTTCTCGATTCCTCGCCACCTCGTCTTGCGCGGTGACTCGCCGTCGGCGTGTGCGCCGCTGCTTCCCGCGGCCACAGCTCTCGAGGCAACTGCAGCCACGGTGGCTGGCGGCGTGGCAGCGACTTGCCTGCGCTTCGTACACTCTCGTGTGAGGTGCGACTTTGCACACTTGAAACGCGCGACTACTCCTGTACAGTCCGCGGCCAAGTGCCCCAGCTTCTGACAGCGGAAGCACTGTACAGGTTTCTTTCCCTTCTGCTTGCTGTCCAGTCCGAGCGCTTGCCCCAGGAGGCTGACGATCGCAGCAACTTGTTCTCCTCGTCTTCCCTTCGGGAGTCCAGGCACGTCGGCGCGGCGAGCGAGAGTCCGCAGCGTCTCACCACCACGCAGGTTAACCGCCAGCCGGGCGCGCCTCCGTGTCTGCGGCTCCAAGTGCCCGGGTGCAAAGCAGTGCCGGGCACCTCGCCATATGGCGCCGTGTGGTGATTTCCCGAATCACAACAGGCACAGATTTTCAGGAAAACTCCATGCGTTTGTTCGTTTACTTGTCGATTGTCATAAATGCGTTAGTTGTAAGAATTAAATTTAATTAAAAATAGTAAGCAGTTAAAAGACACGAAATTCACTAAAACTTCGTGCAAAATCACGTGGTTTTTAAAAAATTATATTACCTCTCAAACGTCACATGAATTAAATACCACTGTCAGTCTGAGCGGCAGTCAAACAGTCGTCTCCTCCCATACACATCCGTATCAGAAGGCTCGAACTGTAACGTTGTTTTCTTACTTTCTTTTTTTAAAATCTCATATTGTTCGTTACATTTGTTCGGGGCGGACGGCCCAAGACACCCGTTCTAGTTCCACGTTGATCTATTCACTCAGTTTTTTTTTTTTTATTGCAGAGGACAGCTAGCCCTCTGAGGTACCGCGCCGGCGCCCACTTGACCAGCACGAACACTAACGTCTACTACCTACGCAGAGATACATCCGTCGCATACCAGACGCGTAAAATGGTTCAAATGGCTCTGACCACTATGGGACTTAACATCAGAGGTCATCAGTCCCCTAGACTTACAACTACTTAAACCTAACTAACCTAAGGACATCACACACATCCCTGCCCGAGGTAGGATTCGAACCTGCGACCGTAGCAGCAGCACGGTTCTGGACTCGAGCGCCTAGAACCGCTCCGACACAGCGGCCCGCTCGCATAAAACTTCAGTTGCGATTTTGTCGGAATTTCCAGAGTAGTGCACGTTACCACTTAGGCATCATGTCCTCCTCATTCGCTACTACAGGTGTACGAAGTACGAACCAAACCCGTGATCCCTACGTCGAGACCACCAGCACACTGTGTAATTCATCAAATAGCACTTAGTGCGAAGACTGTTGTAAGACGTCGTGGTCTCCTGACCTTCACTGCTTACATATTCCGCCCTCACAATCATATTCCGCACATCCAGCCGCTTCATTCGAACCGAAACTCGATAAGATAAAGTCAATGTTGTATGAATTCATGTAAACCATACGCAAATAACAAATAAATCGCAAGTGCGCACTGAGATTGAAATACCCGAGGCTGGCGTACACACACACATTCCAGACGTGACGGCCAGAAGAGCTTTTAGTTCGGGAGAGGCAGACCGCACGCCGAGAGGCCGGTCCCTTCAGAGGACGAGTCAACGTATGTACGTTGGCCGGCGACCGCCCGTGGAGCGCACAGCGAGTGCCCGAGAGAAAGGGGAGAACGACCCCGTGTTCAGTTTAAAAGCAAATTCCGCCACATTGTGTGGGAGCGCCCAGCCTACTCTACACATTCTTTACAAACATAGCACGCAGTTTCAGAGGTTTTCACAGGGAGACAGCAAACGCCGAACGCCGATCATACACATTTCCGAATTGGTCACCTTAAATGAAATGTCATCCTCCCGTTTTAAAAGACCAATGCTGATTCGCAGACGATATTCCTGATGCCTCGAGCTGAAGGAGTAATGGAAGAGACCGAAAGATATACCCCTTCACGTCTGGCATGGAGAGGGGCCATTGTGTTGTCGCTCTTGGAGCGAGATCACGTAACGAGAGCGTTTGCGCTCGTACGTGTACTCAAAGAGCGAGGAACGAGTCTCTCCTCAGTACTTCACTGGGAGAGTACCTCTGTCGAGAGCGAATAACAATGCGACTCTATACCGAGCCCCTGCGATTAAGCGTTGTTCACTGTGTTGGCCGCCACACTTATTGTGCGGTGTGAACGGACAGAGTTAACAGTTAAACGACTGCGAGCGAATTTATGAGTGGCATCGCGGTGTACTGGTTATCTGACCGGTGTACCACGTCAATAGTTAGATTAGGGGCGAATAGGAGTCCTCGACTTCATCGAGGCGTAGGGAGAGTCCGATTGGCAAAGGTCAATCCAGATAGAACAAGAGTTATCTTATTTGTCAGCTGCGAACGGCGCAGACAGCAGTAATCGCAGCTTACGGTATTGTGCGCTACAGCTCTTGCGAGCCCCATATTTCCTCCACAACAGTACACTTCACTGCATTTCACACGCAACAGCCTCGACCGTCCCTAGCAACATTCTAACGGATAATTATTCAAGATGTGTAGGCGCGGCTCCCAGCCATTCTGCCAAGTCAATAACAATCTTAAACTTTGTGTAGAAATTTCATTAGCGAATCCTATCCTTAAGAGGTAACTTCACATTCCGAAAAGAACCCGCAAATAACTTGTTCAGTTCATAACTAAAAGTGCCATTGTGACTTCTCAGAATTTTTGCAAAACAAAAAAAAAATCATAATTTTCGTTAGTTTCATGTTTTTCTTACGCTAACTAGCACCACTCCAGTACCCACGTATCCCACTAGTTACGTAAGAAATTTTGTGAATTTTTGTCATTTCCTTACAGCGGACGACTCCAGAAGATATTTATTGCTGAACGTTTTTCGGTATTTCTCTTTAGAACGTTAGGAGCGTGTGTCTGACTTCTGTAGTAGTGTGGGGTGGAAACTGCTTCTTGCAGGAGCCACAGGGTAAAAGGTACAACTCAGATTAATCCGTTACGCAGAACGACAGAACAGCACCCACCCACACACTCACACTTTGAAACTTGACAGGGTTATCAGTGTCGTTGTTAGGTCTGCCGATTTCGTACAGTCTGCAGGTCAGATTCCCAGACAGTTTAGAGAGATACTGGATTCACTGGAATCTGATTTCAACGATGCACCCTATGTTTGTCAGGCAAGATGATTGAGTAGGGGTGAAGCCCTGCTACGTTTCTTCCTTTTGCTTGAACAGCATCTTGTTCTGGACGTCTAATGATGTGGCCGATTCGTGACCCTCAGTGGGTTGTTAACCTATCATTAGTCACCCACATAACGTGTTATCTGAATAGTCTCAACGCTCCGTTGCAAAGAAAAGGGTCAGTTAATTCTGTCTCTATTTTCTAAAATTCGCGCACTGCAAATGAAATTTAGGATACGGAGAGTGTTGTGCCCAGGAATCTTGCCTACTAGGTTCGCTAGACGAACAATCAAACAACTCGTATTAATCAGTTTTATTAGAACAAAATAATACACTACTGGCATTAAAATTCCTACATCACGAAGATGACGTGCTACAGACGCGAAATTTAACCGACAGGAAGATATTGCTGTGATATACAAATCATTAGCTCCTCACAGCATTCACACAAGGTTGGCGCCGGTGGCGACACCTACAACCTGCCGACATGAGGAAAGTTTCCAAGCGATTTCTCATACACAAATAGCAGTTGGCCGGCGTTGCCTGGTGAAACGTTGTTGTGATGCCTCGTGTGAGGAGGAGAAATGCCTACCATCACGTTTCCGACTTTATTAAAGGTCGGATTGTAGCCTGTCGCGATTGCGGTTTATCGTATCGCGACATTGCTGCTCGCGTCGGTCGGGATCCAATGACTGTTAGCAGAATATGGAATCTGTGAGTTCAGGAGGGTAATACGGAACGCCGTGCTGGATCCCAACGGCCTCGTATCACTAGCAGTCGAGATGACAGGCATCTTATCCGCACGGCTGTAACGGATCGTGCAGCCACGTCTCGATCCCTGAGTCAACAGATGGGGACGTTTGCAAGACAACAACCATCTGCACCAACAGTTCGACGACGTTTGCAGCAGCACTGACTATCAGCTCGGGGACCGTTGCTGCGGTTACCCTTGACGCTGCATCACAGACAGGAGCGCCTGCGATGGTGTGCTCAACGACGAACCAGGGTGCACGGATGGCAAAACGTCATTTTTTCGGATGAATCCAGGTTATGTTTACAGCGTCATGATGGTCGCACCAGTGTTTGGCGACATCGCGGTGGACGCACATTGGAAGCGTGTATTCGTATCGCCATACTGGCGTATCACCCGGTGTGATGGTTTGGTGTGTCATTGGTTGCACGTCTCGGTCACCTCTTGTTCGCAATGACGGCACTCTGAGCAGTGGACGTTACATTTCAGATGTGTTACGACCTGTGGCTCTACCCTTTATTCGATCCCTGCGAAACCCTACATTTCAGCAGGATAATGCACGACCGCATGTTGCAGGTCCTGTACGGGCCTTTCTGGACACAGAAAATTTTCGACTGCTGCCCTGGCCAGCACATTCTCCAGATCTCTCACCAATTGCAAACGTCTGGTCAATGGTGGCCGAGCAACTGGCTCGTCACAATACGCCAGTCACTACTCTTGATGAACTGTGGTATCGTGTTGAAGCTGCATGGGCAGCTGTAGCTGTACACGCCATCCAAGCTCTGCTTGAGTCAATGCCCAGGCGTATCAAGGCCGTTATTACGGCCAGAGGTGATTGTTCTGGGTGCTGGTATCTCAGGATCTATTCACCCAAATTGCGTGAAAATGTAATAACATGTCAGTTCTAGTATAATATATTTGTCCAATGAATACTCCTTTATCACCTGGATTTCTTCTTGGTGTAGCAATTTTAATGGCTAGTAGTGTACAATACTTAACTTTGATGGATGTGTCGCCAGAAAGGGGCGACGTACAAAATAACCAGGTTACATCAGAATACACAAATACGAGTCTGTGCTACATTGAGAATTAGAGATTCCTGGCGAACTGCCGGCCTGTGTGGCCGAGCGGTTCTAGGCGCATCAGTCTGGAACCGCGCGACCGCCACGGTCGCAGGTTCGAATCCTGCCTCGGGCATGGATGTGTGTGACGTCCTTAGGTTAGTTAGGTTTAAGTAGTTCTGTTCTAGGGGACTGATGACTTCAGCAGTTAGGTCCCATAGTGCTCAGGGCCATTTGAACCTGGCGATGTGGCTACCGTTGACGGTGCTACGGAAGTGGACCGTCACTAGTCTGACGCCATTGCTGTCGCGTTGTCGTCCTGAAAGGGAAGTCGGTCAGGGTGCTACTGGCTGACCCCTGCTCACTGCCATCTCTTCCCTATCGATCCCGACTGGCGTGCCGGAGGTTGACTTTATGCCGTAACAGAGAGGACAGTTCTAGCAGTGTAATTTCACGCATTTTCCGAATGTGACGGCGATTCGCTGCTAGCACTAATAACGACCGTGTTGCATCATTTGTCCCGTCTCTCGATAATCTGGCTGCAGCATTCGGAAAACGATCCGAGAACCGGAGGTCACCTGAGCCACACTCTGACAGCTTCGTGTGACGGTGCTCTGCAGACGTCAGAGGTGGAACTGACAGACGTGCAGCGAGGGCGCTCCAGCGAGGAGGAGTCTGGGACGGGGAACGACGTCGTTCGGCTCTGCTCTTGCCTTCCGTGCCTCAGCTGCAAGCGAAGCTGGCAGCTATTATGTGGATGTTTGGTTGCAGTTATTTCCGTGAACAAACTGTATCAGCGTTAAAGCTTTTCAAATCGAAGCGCAGATCAGAGATGCAGACGGCCACACGTACTATTTATCTGGAAACCACCTCACTTCCAGCAAAACACGGAAAATGTTGTTGTTGTTGTATTTGTTGTTGTTGTTGTTGTTGTCTTCAGTTCTGAGACTGGTTTGATGCAGCTCTCCATGCTACTCTATCCTGTGCAAGCTGCTTCATCTCCCAGTACCTACTGCAACCTATATTCTTCTGAATCTGCTTAGTGTATTCATCTCTTGGTCTCCCTCTACGACATTTACCCTCCACGCTGCCCTCCACTTCTAAATTGGCGATTCCTTGATGCCTCAGAACATGTCCTACCAACCGGTCCCTTCTTCTAGTCAAGTTGTGCCACAAACTTCTCTTCTCCCCAATTCTATTCAATACCTCCTCATTAGTTATTTGATCTACACATCTAATCTTCAGCATTCTTCTGTAGCACCACATTTCGAAAGCTTCTATTCTCTTCTTATCCAAACTATTTATCGTCCACGTTTCACTTCCATACATGGCTACACTCCATACAAATACTTTCAGAAACGACTTCCAGACACTTAAATCTATACTCGATGTCAACAAATTTCTCTTCTTCAGAAATGCTTTCCTTGCCATTGCCAGTCTACATTTTACATCCTCTCTACTTCGACCATCATCAGTTATTTTGCTCCCCAAATAGCAAAACTCATATACTTCTTTACGTGTCTCATTTTCCAATCTCTTTTCCCTCAGCATCACCCGAGTTAACTCGATCACATTCCATTATCCTCGTTTTACTTTTGTTGATGTTCATCTTATAACCTCCTTTCAAGACACTGACCATTCCGTTCAACTGCTCTTCCAAGTCCTTTGCTCTGTCTGACATAATTACAATGTCATCGGCGAAGCTCCAAGTTTTTATTTCTTCTCCATGGATTTTAATACCTACTCCGAATTTTTCTTTTGTTACCTTCACTGCTTGCTCAATATACAGATTGAATAACATCGGGGACAGCCCTGTCTCACTCCCTTCCCAACCACTTCTTCCCTTTGATGTCCCTCGACTCTTATAACTGCAATCTGGTTTCTGTACAAATTGTAAATAGCTTTTCGCTCCGTGTATTTTACGTATCTAACTTAATGTAACCCAGAACGGCACACGACTCAAATCTCCAGCCGCTGTACTCCAGCCTCGCACCTGCTAACGTGCCGCGTTCGAGCTACGCCTGTCGATATTTTTAGAAATATCGGGGATACGATGCATCGGTATTTCGAAAAATATTGTTACCGACTATCGGTATAGCCAAAAAATTATCCGTAAATCGTTATCGAACGAAACAAATGGAGGTACCGGACCAAAATTTATCGGTTGCACATTGTACATATTCTGCCAGTTTTACAGCCGTATATTTAAGTATTCATTTATTATTAGGCAATCTGTACATTAACAAGCTAGCAGCCTGCCTATCCCTCTTAGAAACAAGAACTGACGGACGCCCACGCCTGGCGGTAACCACTGGGCCCGCGACAGGCGCTGCGAGTGGGTGGGCGGCGCAGCGGGGGCCGTGCGTGCGTGCGGCGCCCGGTCCCCGTGTCTCTTCCACTCCTGCCAACGCCAGCGACCTAGCAGTTGTCCGCAGTCTCAAAACTGCCTGGTGGAACTGCACGTTCCAATTTCTGTTGGTAGCCCCGGGCGCCGATTCCGTCAGTAAATCTCCTCAAACGTCTGCGTCCATCTCGACATTTAGAGTTTTGCTCATCATTTTCAACAACTGTTTTGAAGAATGCCGACGTGAAGAAATAGCACACTAGTAGCGTTAAAAATTGTTTTTTTTTTTTAAACAGCTGGTGTGCTGTTTTTTCACGTCGGAGACCTTGTTAGTCCATTCACACCGCCAACAAGCCAGCGCAGTCTGATTCTTCTTTGTGCCACCTACACTTTCTTTATACAATGAAAGAGAAAGACTGCACGTGATGGGAGCTGAAAAAGTAATAAGACTCCTTTGCAACAGTGAAAGAAAAATTATGCTCTACTACACTTTCAAAAAACAAAATTCAAATATTTATCGAAAATTGCGAAAAGAATATAGCATAGGATAAAAATATCTGCACTCGATATTGCCATTTCGATATACACTACTGGCCATAAAATTGCTACGCCGAGAATAAATGCAGATGATAAAAGGATACTCACTGAACAAATATATTATACTAGAACTAACATGCGACTACATTTTCACGGAATTTGGGTGCATAGATCGTGAGAAATCAGTACCCAGAACGACCACCTCTGGCCGTAATAACGGCTCTGATACGCCTGGGCATTGAGTCAAACAGAGCTCGGACGGCGTGTACAGGTACAGCTGCCCGTGCACCTTCAACACGATACCACAGTTCATCAAGAGTAATGACTGGCATATTGTGACGAGCCAGTTGCTCGGCCACCATTGACCAGACGTTTGCAATTGGTGAGAGATCTGGAGAATGTGCTGGCCAGGGCAGGAGTCGAACATTTTCTGTAGCCAGAAAGGCCCGTACAGGACCTGCAACATGCGGTCGTGCATTATCCTGCTGAAATGTAGGGTTTCGCAGTGATCGAATGAAGGGTAGCGCCACGGGTCGTAACACATCTGCAATGTAACGTCCACTGTTCAAAGTGCCGTCAATGCGAACAAGAGGTGACCGAAACGTGTAACCAATTGCACCCCATACCATCACGCCTGATGATACTCCAATATAGCGATGACGAATAGACGCTTCCAATGTGCGTTCACCGTTATGTCGCCACACGGATGCGACCATCGTGATGCTGTAAACAGAACCTGGATTCATCCGAAAAAATGACGTTTTGCCATTCGTGCACCCAGGTTCGTCGTTGAGTACACCATCGCAGGCGTTTCTGTCTATGATGCAGCGTCAAGGGTAACCGCAGCCACGGTCTCCGAGCTGACATTCCATGCTGCTGCAAACGTCGGCGAACTGTTCGTGCAGATGGTTGTTGTCTTGCAAACGTCCCCATCTGTTGACTCAGGGATCGAGACGTGGCTGCACGATCCGTTACAGCCATGAGGATAAGATGCCTGTCATATTGACTGCTAGTGATACGAGGCTGACGGGATCCAGCAAGGCTTTCCGTATTACCCTCCTGAACCCACCGATTCCATATTAGGCTAACAGTCACTGGATCTCCACCAACGCGAGCAGAAATGTCACGATACGATAAACCGGAATCGCGGCAGGCTACAATCCGACATTTATCAAAGTCGGAAAGGTGACGGTACGCATTTCTGCTCCTTACACGAGGCATCACAACAACGTTTCACCAGGCAACGCCGGTCAACTGCTGTTTGTGTATGAGAAATCGGTCAGCACGTTGTAGGTGTCGCCACCGGCGCCAACCTTGTGTGAATGCTCTGAAAACCTAATAATTTGCATTTCACAGCATCTTATTCCTGTGGGTTAAATTTCACGTCTGTAGCACGTCCTTCGTGGTTGTGGAATTTTAATAGCCAGTATTGTATCTGTGAAGAGAATGAATAATGGCGATATACAGGGTGTTACAAAAAGGTACGGCCAAACTTTCAGGAAACCTTCCTCACACACAAAGAAAGAAAATATGTTACGTGTACATGTGTCCGGAAACGCTTACTTTCCATGTTAGAGCTCGTTTTATTACTTCTCTTCAAATCACATTAATCATGGAATGGAAACACACAGGAACAGAACGTACCAGCGTGACTTCAAACACTTTTGTGGTGTCACCGCCAGACACCACACTTGCTAGGTGGTAGTTTTAAATCGGCCGCGGTCCATTAGTACATGTCGGACCCGCGTGTCGCCACTGTCAGTACTTGCAGACCTAGCGCCACCACATGGCAGGTCTAGAAAGGCGGACTAGCACTCGCCCCAGTTGTACGACGACTTTGCTAGCGACTACACTGACGAAGCCTTACTCTCATTTGCCGAGAGACAGTTAGAATAGCCTCCCGCTAAGTTAATGGCTACGACCTAGCAAGGCGCCATTTGTAACATTGCATGTATCTTAATGAGTCTCACTTGTATCATCAAGATTGCTGTATACCAAAGGATGCATAAAAGTTAAGTGTTCTAGTAGCTACGTTCTTTTCTTTATCGCATTCACTAATTATCCCGTTCCAGAACTCACGCCAGTCGGCGTGTGTGTACGCGTGCCTTTCTATCGGCTACCTGTCACTGTGGACTGGCTGCCTTGACAGTCCACAACATTGGCGACGAGTCTTAAAAGAGACTTTAGCGTTCGTATTGTATTAATTTGCTTGTGTCATGGCTTCGCCACAATCTCCAGATGTACTGTCCGAATTTTATCGCTTGCAGAATCAACAGACGCAGGCGTTATTGGATGCCCTTGGACAGCTCGTCCAGGGTCAACGTGCGCTGCAAAACGATGCGGCCGCCGCCGCTTCACAGCTACCGCAGCCACATCATGCGGTTGCACCGCAGTTTCGCCAGTTTGACCAAACCCACGAGACATGGGCGGAATATTCCCGCCAGTTTGGATTCCATCTCGCCACCTACAGAATTCAAGGTAACGAGCGGCAGCCTCACTTATTGTCTTGTGTCGGCGTGCAAACGTACCGTGTGATAGTGAAATTGTTTCCCCGACGCCACGTCGCTACACTGTGCTACGAAGAAATTGTGTCGGCTTTAGATGCCTATTTCAAAGAAACGGTTAATGTAGTTGCAAAAAGGTATACGTTCTTTCGTACGAAACGTACGGCCGGTCAAACTAATCGGGAGTGGGTTGCAACTTTGCAAGGCCTTACTAGGGATTGCGCATTTGAATGCGACTGTGGCCTTCCTTATTCAGATACAATGGTGCGTGATGCAATAGCACAGAACGTTTCTGATGTTCGCATAAGGGAACAGATTTTGAAACTAGTCAATCCCTCCCTTCAACAAGTGATAGACATATTGGATCGGCAAGACACACTTGACTTTGCTCAGGCATCATTTGCAACTTCGCCAGCTGTGTGTCGCATTAACCGGCCCGCCGGGCGCGCTGCAAGGAACTGTAAACAGCCTTCGCGCACGCCAAGCGCACCATCACGTGCCCCGCGAAAGCGAGCGAATGCAGTGCTGAAATCATGCCCGCGGTGTGCAACTAGACATTCGCGTGAACATTGCCCGTCACGCCAAGCTATTTGCTTTTTCTGTAATAAGAAAGGACATGTTCAAAGTGTTTGCCAGAAAAAGCTCCGATCGGACACTACCAACCATTCCAGGCCCTTTGCTTCGCGCCGGAATCGAACCAAGGACACTCCGGCTCGGGAACCTTCGCCCATGGACATTCATGTAGTTAATGCCACTCCGTCCAGTGTTTCTCTCTCTAACAGTGACTGTGTTCGTCCCACAAAAAGTGTGCGTCGACGTCGACGGCAATCCAGTCACGTCGCAAGTGATTCTGTACCAGTGTCTGTTCAAGTTGCACAAAACAGTCGCTCTTGTCGTCAGCAGGACAATAAACTTTTTGTAGATTTGGACTTTGCCGGACAAGTGATACCATTCCAGCTCGATACCGGAGCTGCACTTTCATTGCTCAATCACGCCACGTACAAACAACTGGCCGCACCGCCGTTGCGTGCCGCAAAAGTTCAGCTCACTAGTTATTCAGGACAGCATATCCCTGTGTTAGGACAGTGCAGCCTTCTTGCAACATACAAGGGACAAACAAAACTTGTGTCTTTTTACGTTCTTCGTTCTTCTGCTGCAGTGAACTAGTTTGGTTTAGATTTATTTCAATTGTTTAACTTGTCAATAGTGAATCAGGTCCTATCAGTGAACCAGACTGTGCCTTCAGCCAGTGTTTCTCGTCTATGTGAAGAATTTGCAGACATTTTAGCACTGGGCCTTGGTTGCGCTAAGAACTATGAAGCACATTTGGAACTCAAAGTCAACGCGCAACCGAAATTTTTCAGAGCGCGTAATGTTCCCCACGCCTTGCGTGACGAGGTCGCAAGAACATTAAACGATTTAGAATCCCAAGGTGTAATTGAACGTGTGCAGGCTTCTCTCTGGGCCTCACCCTTAGTAATTTTGCAAAAACCTTCCGGCAAATTGAGACTTTGCGTGGACTTCAAAGCAACAGTGAATCGACAACTAGTGACTGCTACTTTTCCTTTGCCCCGCCCGGAAGATCTTTTTGACAAACTGTGCCCGGGAAAATATTTTTCAAAGTTGGACCTAGCAGATGCGTACTTGCAAATACCGGTGGACGAAGAATCCCAGCGCGTATTGGTGGTTAACACGCATCTTGGATTGTACAGATTCAAAAGACTGCCATTCGGATGTGCATCCGCCCCTGCATTGTTTCAGCAATATTTACAAACTATTTGTGCGTCGGTCCCTACTGCAGCAAACTATCTGGACGATATAGTGCTCTCCGGAAAGACAGAAGCGGAACATTTACAAAATCTCCGCACATTATTTCAGGTCTTGCGACAGAATGGTCTTCGCTTGAGGAAGGACAAATGTGTGTTTTTTGCTCGTGACTTGCCATATCTGGGACATGTCATAAATGCCCAAGGCATACATCCGAGTCCGGAGCACCTCCGTGCCATACAGGACTTGCCTTAGCCGCAAAATGTGAAGCAGCTACAGAGTGTGTTGGGAAAAATTAACTATTATCATAAATTTCTTCCTCATGCCTCTTCCATTTCAGCTCCGCTTCATCGCTTACGCCGTAAAGGTGTTCCGTTCGTCTGGTCGACGGAATGCGAACGCGCTTTTCGCCAATTGAAATCGGCGTTGCTTTCAAATACTTGCCTTACGCCATTCGATCCCCAGAAACCCCTTTTGTTGATGGTAGATGCCTCGGATTTCGGGATCGGTGCTGTGCTTGCGCACAAAGATGGTTCGCATGATCGCCCTATTGCCTTTGCGTCCAAATTGCTCTAGTCGGCGCAAAGAAATTATTCCCAGATAGAGAAAGAAGCTTTGGCTCTTGTGTTTGGTGTTACAAAGTTTCATGATTTCTTGTATGGTCGTCACTTTACCATCATCACAGACCACAAACCTTTGACATCGCTTTTTCATCCGACCAAGCCTGTACCTCCACGTACAGCGCAGAAATTCATTCGCTGGTCTATTTTCCTCTCGCAGTACCGCTACGATATCTTGTATCGGTCCACTGCTAAGCACGGAAACGCAGATGCGTTGTCCCGTTTGCCTGTTGCTGAGGATAAAGCATTCGATTCTTCCGAACTTGCTTGCATGTTCATTGATGCGGAAACCGATGACGTGGTCGAATCGCTTCCGATTGATTTTCGTCGTGTAGCTACAGCCACAGCTGCTGACCCTGTACTTGCTACCGTTTTGCGTTTTGTTGCTACGCAATGGCCCTTGTCGAAGTCACGGATCGAGGATCCGTTGGTTCGCAGATTTTTTGCTCACAAGGAGAGACTTTTTGTGCGACGTGGTGTTTTGTTGTTGCGTTCTGATAATGATCAGTCTAGGGTCGTGGTCCCACGTTCGTTACAGTCCTCTGTCTTAAAGCTTCTCCACCAAGGACATTGGGGTATAGTGCGTACGTAACAACTTGCTCGTCGGCACTGTACTTGGTTCGGAATCGATGCTGCGATTACGAATATGTGCTCTTCTTGCATGGCGTGTGCCGACCAACACTCCGCACCGCCGCGGAAATTCTTTGCTTGGCCAAAAGCCACTTCCCCTTGGCAACGCTTACACATAGATTTTGCTGGTCCATTCTGGAATGCTCGATGGTTGGTCGTTGTCGATTCCTTCAGTAATTTTCCTTTTGTTGTCCGGATGTCTTCCACGACGTCATCTGCCACCATCTGTGCGTTGTCTGCTATCTTTTGCATTGAAGGTCTACCACAGACTATTGTTTCCGACAATGGCCCACAATTCATGTCCGCAGAATTTCAGTCATTCTGCAAGGTCAATGGTATTCACCATCTGACGTCCGCGCCGTTTTCGCCTCAGTCAAACGGTGCCGCTGAACGATTGGTCCGGACTTTTAAGTCACAGATGTTGAAGTTGAAAGAGTCGCATTCTCGGGAGGACGCGTTGTTGCTCTTTTTGTCTTCGTATCGCTCTCAGCCCCGCGATGGTCGCTCGCCGGCTGAGTTGCTTCACGGTCGTCCTCATCGAACCTTGATGTCTTCGCTGCATCAGGTTCCTTTGCAGCGGCAGACTCCTGCTTTTGCTCCAGGCGACGTTGTATTCTATCGCAACTATCGCGGTTCACGGCGTTGGCTCGCAGGGGCATTCTTCGCTGCCTCGGCCGCGCGATGTATTTGGTATTGGGGGCCTCTGGTGAGGTGCGTCGGCATCTCAATCAGCTGCGCCTCTGTCGTCGCCTGGGTTCTGCCGCTCCCCGTCTGCTTTCAGCGACGGAGCCGTCCGGTCAGCGCCCTGGGGGCCCATCTACTGGCTCGCCTCATCCCCAGGTGTTACCGACGATGCCTTCCATTTTGCCTCATGGCGTCGCGCAGCCGCCGTCGCCGTCGCCGCCGCAGCCGCCGCCGGCGCAGCCCGCAGAGGACGCTTCGCTGCCGCCGCCAACCGCCTCCCTGGGTCACGCGCCGCCGATCGCTTCCCGTGACCAGCTGTCCTCCGCCATGGAACTCTTGCCCGCTCCGGACCACATGGCGTCATCGCGCGTCGGATACCCCGACGCAATGGAGGTCGATCCTTCGGCCACTCATGTCTCATTACGGGCGCATACACCGCATGTTGACGTGCACCCTGGAGTAGGTTTCCAGGCGTTTCCTAGCTCCCCTCGGACCGAATGGCCGGGTGCGGGTGGCACAGCCTCGCCTGTTGTTAGGCTCCCCACCTCATCGCATACGTCAACATGGGGCCCTCCCCACGGCGGGCGGAAGCCTTATAACACGACCGTTCGCCGATTTGCGGGGGAGGAATGTGGTGTCACCGCCAGACACCACACTTGCTAGGTGGTAGCGTTTAAATCGGCCGCGGTCCATCAGTACATGTCGGACCCGCGTGTCGCCACTGTCAGTACTTGCAGACCTAGCGCCACCACATGGCAGGTCTAGAAAGGCGGACTAGCACTCGCCCCAGTTGTACGACGACTTTGCTAGCGACTACACTGACGAAGCCTTACTCTCATTTGCCGAGAGACAGTTAGAATAGCCTTCCGCTAAGTTAATGGCTACGACCTAGCAAGGCGCCATTTGTAACATTGCATGTATCTTAATGAGTCTCACTTGTATCATCAAGATTGCTGTATACCAAAGGATGCATAAAAGTTAAGTGTTCTAGTAGCTACGTTCTTTTCTTTATCGCATTCACTAATTATCCCGTTCCAGAACTCACGCCAGTCGGCGTGTGTGTACGCGTGCCTTTCTATCGGCTACCCGTCACTGTGGACTGGCTGCCTTGACAGTCCACAACAACTTTGTTACAGGAAATGTTGAAAATGTCCTCCGGTAGCGAGGATACATGCATCCACCCTCCGTCGCACGGAATCCGTGATGCGCTGATGCAGCCCTGGAGAATGGCGTATTGTATCACAGCCGTCCACAATACGAGCACGAAGAGTCTCTACATTTGGCACCGGGGTTGCGAAGACAAGGACTATCAAATGCCCCCATAAATGAAAGTCAAGAGGGTTGAGGTCAGGAGAGCGTGGAGGCCACGGAATTGGTGCGCCTCTACCAATCCATTGGTCATCGAATCTGTTGTTGAGAAGCGTACGAACACTTCGACTGAAACGTGCAGGAGCTCCATCGTGCACGAACCACATGTTGTGTCGTACTTGTAAAGGCTCATGTTCCAGCAGCACAGGTAGAGTATCCCGTATGAAATCATGATAACGTGCTCCATTGAGCGTAGGTGGACGAAACTAAAATGAGCTTTAACATGGAAATTAAGCGTTTCCGGACAGATGTCCACGTAACATCTTTTCTTTATTTGTATGTGAGTAATGTTTCCTGAAAGTTTTGTTGTACCTTTTTGTAACACCCTGTATATGTATATTTCTTGGAGAAACGATACTTTATCGACACTTCGTGTTGCAGCGAGCGTCCGCTCTTCCGCCACACTGTGACGTCACACCACGTGACTGGTGAGGTGCTCGCCATTACGTCACGTCTGCCCGACTGCGCAGCGCTAAGGGTACCGGGCGCCCGGCTGCTCGCCTCTGCTGCAGGGGCTGCACGAACCACTGCGCAGGCGCGCGCGCGTGTGTGTGTGTGACGTCACCGCTGGTCGCCAGGCCCTGGCTGATTACTGAACAGGAAAACCCGTCACCGAAAAATAAGGATCGCCGGCGTATTTACTCTCACTGTGGCTCTGGTTTTTTAAAATATTTTTTATTTCTGCTACTGACATTCAATGGGCGCTCAAATTGTGCCGGTTTTATCGCCGACAAAGCTGCCCAGCTTTTGACGTCCGGTAATTACCCGGACACCTGTCATTGTGGGAACTGACAATTGGAATGAGGAGCGGCGGAGAGAAGGGGTGGGGGTGTACCAGTTTCGGGGGGAGTGGGGGGGGAGGTGCGGTTTGGCCGGGCGGTTCCACTGTGCCACTACACGGCAGCCGGGCCACGCTCTGGCGGCGCGGCCAACACCTCACGGCACCGGCAGGCCAGGGCAGCCAACTGCCGGAAGCGCCACGCGGTTGTCAAAACACACAGAAAGCGGGGCAGCCAACTGCGAAAATGACCTGCGATTTCCTCTCACTGTGTCGCGGCAGATTTGGCAGCACATACTCCCGGTATCTATGTGTATATATTACCTCAGTGGTTACCAGTACAGAGTTAACTTTGGCATATATATATATAAGCAGAGTAATTAAACAAGGTTTTCCCAAAGTTCTTCACTAAAGAAGACGAAGTAAATATTCCGGAATTCCAATCAAGAACAACTGCCAAGATAAACATAGAAGTAGATATCCTCGGTATAGTAAAGCAGCTCAAATCCCATAATAAAGGCAAGCCCTCCTGTCCAGAGTGTATACCAGTCAGGTTCCTCTCAGAGTGTGCTGATACAATTAGGATTATGTACAACCGCTCGCTCACAGAAAGATCCGCACCTAAAGACTGGAAAGTTGCTCACGTCACACCAATACCCAAAAAGGGAAATTGGAGCAATCCGTTGAATTACAGGCCCATATCGCTAACGTCGAGTTGCAGTACTGTTTTGGAACATATACTGTGTTCGAACCTTATGAATTACCTCGAAGAAAAGGATTTATTGACACATAGCACGGATTCAGAAAACATCGCTCTTGTGAAACACAACAAGGTCTTTATACTCATGAAGTAATGAGTGCTATCGACAGGGGATGTGAAATTGATTCCGCATTCTTAGATTTCCACAAGCCTTTCGACACCGTTCCTCAGAAGCGTCTTCTAACCAAACTGCGTGCCTCTGGAATGTCGCCTCAGTTGTGCGACTGGAATCGTGATTTCCTGTCAGAAACGTCACATTTAGTAGCAATAGACGCAAAGTCATCAAGTAAAATAGAAGTATTATCCGGCGTTCCCCAAGGAAGTGTTACAGGCCCTCTGTTATTCCTGATCTACACTCCTGGAAATTGAAAAAAGAACACCGTGAATTCATTGTCCCAGGAAGGGGAAACTTTATTGACACATTCCTGGGGTCAGATACATCACATGATCACACTGACAGAACCACAGGCACATAGACACAGGCAACAGAGCATGCACAATGTCGGCACTAGTACAGTGTATATCCACCTTTCGCAGCAATGCAGGCTGCTATTCTCCCATGGAGACGATCGTAGAGATGCTGGATGTAGTCCTGTGGAACGGCTTGCCATGCCATTTCCACCTGGCGCCTCAGTTGGACCAGCGTTCGTGCTGGACGTGCAGACCGCGTGAGACGACGCTTCATCCAGTCCCAAACATGCTCAATGGGGGACAGATCCGGAGATCTTGCTGGCCAGGGTAGTTGACTTACACCTTCTAGAGCACGTTGGGTGGCACGGGATACATGCGGACGTGCATTGTCCTGTTGGAACAGCAAGTTCCCTTGCCGGTCTAGGAATGGTAGAACGATGGGTTCGATGACGGTTTGGATGTACCGTGCACTATTCAGTGTCCCCTCGACGATCACCAGTGGTGTACGGCCAGTGTAGGAGATCGCTCCCCACACCATGATGCCGGGTGTTGGCCCTGTGTGCCTCGGTCGTATGCAGTCCTGATTGTGGCGATAACATCGATGTACTGTGGAGACCTCACGCCCCACGTGTTGAGCAATTCGGCGGTACGTCCACCCGGCCTCCCGCATGCCCACTATACGCCCTCGCTCAAAGGCCGTCAACTGCACATACGGTTCACGTCCACGCTGTCGCGGCATGCTACCAGTGTTAAAGACTGCGATGGAGCTCCGTATGCCACGGCAAACTGGCTGACACTGACGGCGGCGGTGCACAAATGCTGCGCAGCTAGCGCCATTCGACGGCCAACACCGCGGTTCCTGGTGTGTCCGCTGTGCCGTGCGTGTGATCATTGCTTGTACAGCCCTCTCGCAGTGTCCGGAGCAAGTATGGTGGGTCTGACACACCGGTGTCAATGTGTTCTTTTTTCCATTTCCAGGAGTGTATATATATATATATATAAATGATTGAAGCGATTTCATAAATTCACTGCAGCTCCATTCATTGACATATGGCCACGACACACTACAGTTACGTAGAAAAACTCATAAAGTTTTGTTCGGCTGAAGCCGCACGTCAGGTTTCTGCCGTCAGAGCACTCGAGAGCGCAGTGAGGGAAAATGGCGACGGGAGCCGAGAAAACGTATGTCGTGCTTGAAATGCACTCACATCAGTCAGTCATAACAGTGCAATGACACTTCAGGACGAAGTTCAACAAAGATCCACCAACTGCTACCTCCATTCGGCGATGGTATGCGCAGTTTAAAGCTTATGGATGCCTCTGTAAGGAGAAATCAACGGGTCGGCCTGCAGTGAGTGGAGAAACGGTTGAAAGCGTGCGGGCAAGTTTCATGCGTAGCCCGCGGAAAATTGGCTCATGCCACAACTGGAGACCGACAGCGCCGACTTCATCTTTCGACAGGATGATGCTCCACCGCACTTCCAACATAATGTTCGGCATTTCTTAAACAGGAGATTGGTAAACCGATGGATCGCTCGTGCTGGAGATCATGATCAGCAATTCATGTCATGGCCTCCACGCTCTCCCGACTTAACCCCATGCGATTTCTTTCTGTGGGGTTATGTGAAATATTCAGTGTTTAAACCTCCTCTACCAAGAAACGTGCCAGAACTGCGAGCTCGCATCAACGATGCTTTCGAACTCATTGATGGGGACATGCTGCGCCGAGTGTGAGAGGAACTTGATTATCGGCTTGATGTCTGCCGAATCACTAAAGGGGCACATATCGAACATTTGTGAATGCCTAAAAAAAGCTTTTTGAGTTTTTGTATGTATGTGCAAAGCATTGTGAAAATATCTCAAATAATAAAGTTACTGTAGAGCTGTGAAATCGCTTCAATCATTTGTAATAACCCTGTATATATATATATATATATATATATATATATATATATTTCTTTATTGTGATTTCATTCCCAGGCCCCATATGGGCAGGGGAGGGCTGTCAGCGGCACAATCTGCCGATCTTCAGCCGAGTGACATGACAACTTATAATAAGAATAAAATGTTACATACATAAGGCGATAAAAAAGGGGAGCTTAAAACTGAATAATGGGAGAAAATGGAGGTAAAAAATAGACTAACACGGAGACGTTCATGGAGGACAGTTAAAAAGGTCACCAGAAAGTTGAAAAACACAGTTGGCGATTCTGAAAACAGAGAGAAGGTACTGAGTGGACTCGCACAGGTTAAAAGTCGGCCACAGTATTAAAAACACTCCAGAACAACACACTTAAAACCCACTCGGAGCACACACGACAAAGAATAAAACTGCCAGGTGGGACCTGCCGAGGGAGAGGTCAGAGATGATGGAAAAGGAGGGGAGAGCAAGGGGCAGCTGGGGAAGCGGCGGGATGAAGAGAGGAGGGGCATCAGTGGGAACACGAAGAGGTGGGAGACACGTGGGGTGGGAGATGAAGAGGGAAGACAATGCAGGAGGGAGCGCAGAGATGCTGAAAGGGGGCACGAGAGATAGAGGGAGAGTAGGAGGGGGAAGCCGCTCAGGAGAAGGGAGGGGGAGGAGAGGGAGCCCTGAGGAGTTGGCAGGAAGATGGGGTCAGAGTTGGTAGGAAGGGTAGATGTCAGGGCGAAGCTCATCATCCGGGACGGGTGGACAGTCAAAGTTGCGTTGGGTGTGGAGATGGAGAATGGGTGGGACACAGCGGTAAAGGTGTGGCAACTGGTTGGGGGTGTACGACATAAAAACAAACAACGTTTTATTTAGTTGCACACACAGAGCGTGTCAGCAAAAGGACAGTAATAACAATAATAATATCAGTGGCATAGAAAATTCTATTCCGGTGTCTTCTCCTTAGAAGAGGGGAAAGAAACGCCGAAACATCGATCATGTGAAACCCAACTCGCACTCGTGAAATGGTAGCACGGGAAAATGCCCACTTCACGGCTGGCTCGGAGATGCTGTGTTCCACGGATCGTGCGCCCTCTACAGAGTGAGTCACTAACTATTTTCACCTAGAATAACTCCGAAAGTATGACAGGTGCTGAAAAGTTTGTGGGACGAAAGTCGCACGGGACAACGGGGGTCGTAATACGACGTTGGTTTTCGTTGCTAAGTGGGGCCGCTTCAGTGACACCAAGGTAAACTTTGTTTTTTAAAATGGAATGCTATAGGCTCTGAGCACTATTGGACTTGACTTCGAAGGTCATCAGTCTCTTAGAACTTACTACTACTTAAACCTAACTAACCTAAGGACATCACACACATCCATGCCCGAGGCAGGATTCGAACCTGCGACCGTAGCGGTCGCGCGGTTCCAGACTGAAGCGCCTAGAATCGCTCGGCCACACCGGCCGGCAAACTTTTTTACTCAATCTTTCTGAATCCACTCAAACCAACGTCGTCTTCATTTTCACTCAGTAATGCCACCTCATCACCAAATCTTACACAACTTACTGTCCTTGATCCTACTATTCCACCACACTTTTGTTAGAAGCATTTCCTAACTAAAACATATAAAGATTTCGGTTGCTGCACAAGTACGTGGCGTTTTTCCATACGTTTAACACAACAGATACACATAACAGAGAATTTACTCATTAATAATACATCTTCTTCACTGTTTAGAACTGTCTGCCAACGCCGGCGTAGCTTTTCGATTCCGTGTGTGTAGAAATCGCGTCGTTTTGATGCGAAGAACTCGTCGAGTCACGTTCGGAGCGCATTTTCACCCAGAAAGGAGGTTCCTGGAAGGTCGTTCGATGGAGAGCGGAAAAGGCGACGATGTCAGGTGACTGCGACTGCGGTGGCTGCGGAATAACTTCCCAGCCCGACGCCTGTTCAGTGTTTGTCGGCGAGCAGCGTCACTTCACGCAGTCTTCCTGGTCGTTGTCCTCGGACTGTGTCTGCAAGTCGTCTCAGCTGTTGACAGCGAACGCCGGCAGTGGTGGTTATACCTCGGACGTGCAATTCGTAATGCGCCTACACCACACCGTCACTGTTCCACCAGATGCGTAACATTTATCTTTTGTGGATTCGCCCAGGTCTTTGTACGTGGAGCTGTGCTTTGTTTGGGCTCAAACCATTCCATTTATTTCCATATGCCAGCATAAAGACACCATTTCTCGTCACCAGTAATGATACGGGATAGGAATGTTCGGTGTTGCTCCCGAGCCAATTGATGACAGCGTCGATGCATTTATGGCCACCGGCTGATTTCTGTAATTTTGGCGCCGGCCGGGGTGGCCGAGCGGTTCTAGGCGCTACAGTGTGGAACCGCGCGACCGCTACGGTCGCAGGTTCGAATCCTGCCTCGGGCATGGATGTCTGTGATGTCGTTAGGTTAGTTAGGTTTAAGTAGTTCTAAGTTCTAAGAGACTGATGACCTCAGAAGTTAAGTCCCATAGTGCTCAGAGCCATTTTGTAATTTTGGCTTAGAGCATGCGGTACCCGTGCAACCGACTTTTGAACCTTCCCCGTTGCACGCAAAAGTCGCATGTCGGTAGAATGACCACAGTTCGTCATGTTTGCCAGTTCTCCCGTGCACTAACGTGGATTCTTGTGGATTAATGCGTTTAGACGGTCTCCATCAAACCTCCGAGTCTGCCTGCACGGGTCGAAACGATCCTCCTCGACACGAGAAAACCACTCCCCACGCCCCTGCCGTGCTCTGCCCAGTTGCGTTGTCCCCGAACGTTTCTGGCGGCTGTCGCCCTTCTGTTAATCTCAAACACAAGAATACGTCGCAAATGTTCAGATTTCTACACTTGGCACTCTGTTTTCTAGTGGCAATAGCTTCACACACTATTCACAAATGACAAAAAGACACTACTATGGTAACTCAAAGAGCAACACAATTAAATAAAAAATGACAATCGACAAATAAACCCATAAGATGCCAATATGCAAAATAGAAACAGTACGAACTTATACACCATCCAAACATATACACGCACCCACACACATACTCCCTCTCTCTCTCTCTCTCTCTCTCTCTCTCTCTCTCTCACACACACACACACACACACACACACACACACACACACACACACACAGACATCTAGTTTCGGCCAGTTAAATTGCTATCCTCAGATTATCTACAAATTCTTGGTGCCATTTGAGGTATTGCAAGCACGCGTATTACGCGGTCGACTTTTCCGCCTCGCTGACGCAACTTGCAGACCTCTGCCACCAGATGGCTCCGAATTCTGGTGTGTGACACGGTGGTGCGTAACGCAACTATGTCGTTGCTTAACAAACAGCGTGCTGTAATCGAGTTTCTAACTGCAGAAAAGGTGCCTCCAGTCGACATCCGTAGGAGAATTAAAGCTGTTTTCAATGATGATGGAATCGACATCAGTAAAGTGCTCATAATGAAGGAAAAGGTGGTGCTAACCTCATCGTGCGAGACACAGGTCTGAGTGGACATCTGCATATTGCAACCGGCAAGACACATCGCAACTGAGTTGATAAACTCATCGGAGAAAAACGCCAGACAACACGGACGCAGCTCTCAGGCAAGGAGTCGCGTATCACGAGAGCGTGTGCGGGCCGCCACTGTAGAACTGCGGTACAGAAAACTGCGAGCACAGTGGCTGCACTGAATGCTCACCCCTGACGTGAGTCAGAGGCCACTGGACATCTCTCAACCGTTTCATTTGCGTTTTGAGCGTGACGGCAACGCCTCCCCTAACGGCACCGTCACAGGTGATGAAAGCTGGGCGCATCGTTTTGACCCCAAAAACCAGGAAGCATCAATGCAGATCACTTCCGAGGACTTCACTTCGGCAGTGATGAAGCGGTGCGGGCAGCGGTGACGCCATGGCTCTGTGAACAAGGCACACATTCTACACTGACGCTATCAACAAGACGGTCTGCCACTGCGCTACAAATTTCTTCGTCGGCCGGATGGTCATATTGCGATACAAAAAAAAAAAAAGAAATGATTGTTTGGCACTTTTTTGTGGTTTTAGGGCGCACAACTACAGTAGTCATTAGTGCCCAGACTAAATTATGAATGCACTGCGAGGAACAATTTAAAACAGCAACTAAAAAGGACAACACTATAAAAGGCACATTAACAGGCAAGGGATTAAAAGAAAGCAGCATAATGAAATGTCCTTAGACAAGTTCGTCGAGTGGATAAAACGAAGAACGCGAGCAGCTGCTTCTGGGTCATCCGCTAAAATGTCATCCAGAGTACACGGCAGGCCGAGATCAACGCGCAGTGTATTAAACTTCGGACAGGACGTTAAAATATGGCGTACAGTCAGCAATCGGCCACACGGGCAGAACGGCGCCGGCGCAGCCGTCAGCAGATGGCGGTGGCCGAACCGGCAGTGTCCGATCCGTAACCGGGCCGAAACGACCTCCTCCCGCCGAGAAGGGCGTGCAGAGGTCGTCCGAGCCGTGGGGAGAGGGTTCGAGGCCCGAAGCTCGTTTTCAGTGAGTGTAGACCGATCGGCATACCACAGCGGTAACATGCGCTGTCAAACGACCCTGCTAAACTCAGATGAAGGCACACAACAAGAAGCTGTAGCCTTGATAGCGGCATCTGCAGCTTCGTTCCCAGGGATACCGACACGGCCAGGAACCCACATAAAGCTAACCGGAGAACCGTCGCCCACCAGCTGCTGAAGAGAGCGTCGGATCCGGTGCACGAAAGGGTGAACCGCATACGGATCACTGAGGCTCTGGATGGTGCTCGGGAAATCAGAGCAGATGACGTAAGCAGAATGTCGGTGGCGGCGGATGTAAAGAACAGCCCGGTAGAGGGCAAATAGCTCAGCTGTGAAGACCGAACAATGGCCACGGAGCCGGTATTTGAAACTGTGCGCCCCGACAATAAAAGAACACCCTACACCGTCATCGGTCTCAGAGCCATCTGTATAAATGAAGATCGTATTAATGAACTTCGAACGAAGTTCGACAAACCGCGAGCAGTATCCGAAGCTGGGGTAACCTCCTTTGGGAGCGAGCTGAGGTCAAGGTGACCGCGAACCTGGCGTTTGGCTGTAGCCCACTCTAAAGGTTGCGGGGAGTGGAAAATCGAGGTGCTGAAGGAGGCGACGAAAGCGAACTCCAGGGGGTAGCAGGGCAGAGACATACAACCCGTATTGACGCTCGAGAGAGTCGTCAAAAAAGGAACGATAAGACGGGTGGTCGGGCATTGACAGTAGCCGACAGGCATACCGACAAAGCAGTATACCGCGCCGGTAGGTTAGTCGCAATTCAGCGGCTTCAGCGTGAAGACTCTCGACGGGACTAGTACAGAACGCTCCGATCGCAAGACGTAACCCCCGATGTTGTATAGAGTTGAGGCGCCGTGCAGAGGAGCAGACGAAGCTCCCATAATCCAGCTTCGAGTGGACGGTCGACCGACAGAGGAGAAGTAGGACGGTGCGACCCGACTGTTTGGCACTGATGGCCCGGAGTCCCGCGAGTTGCGCGCCTTCCAGTCGACTCGACGCCACATCCGGCGACTCGCATGTCAATGTTGACGAAATGGCACAACACGACATGCAGTGCTCGAAAGGAGAACATTTCTGACCGCGCTGGGAGTTGAACCTAGGCCCACTGCATGGCAGTCACATGTTTGGAGCACTCAGCTAACGAAGCGGACTTTGAGAAATAAATACGTAGATGTCAAGAATAAAGGTGTAGAATATTAATGAAAATTGTTCTATTTAACGAGTTTAAACAGTTTTGACACAACCTTTTGGATGTATTATACTTCAGCACTCCCTAATATTTATTTCGTCAGTCTTTCCGAGTTTATCTGACATTACGTTCGCTTTCAGTCAGTAACGTCACTTGGCAGCAAATCTTACACATTTTACCATCCTTCCTCCTTCTGTCACACCAAATTTTTGTTAGAAACGTTTCCTAACTAAATCGTCTACATAGACATTAGATGCAGTAGGTGAAAGAGAACAGCATTGTCTAACCCCTCTCCTATTTTAATCCCTCCTGTCGTCTCAGATAAATAGCTTATTAGTCTCCTTTCGTTCCAGTTAATAACAGTTTTGCGGGTCAAAGCTGGTGTCTGATTCCACTCGTCGGCTTTGAGCAATGACGTCGTACCTATGGCAGGGACGCTACATAGAGGCAGTCTTTGAAAGCGACTCATCATCTTCGTAAACAAACGAATGTAGCATTCTATAAAATTACGAACCCAGTTCACGTGATTAATTACTTAGCCACAAATTACACCGACAAAAATTTAAGTAACGAAAACAAATAAGAACAGAAAAAGAGAAGTCTACATGTCTGAAATACATTATCATCGTATAGTAATTTATGCGAGTAAGAAAAGCACAGAGAACGTTTAAATCCAGTGCAGTATAGCACATGGTGAAGTCTTAATATTATGAATCAGCGTTAACTTTTAATACCGATTGGCCGGCCGGTGTGGCCGTGCGGTTATAGGCGCTTCAGTCTGGAACCGCGTGACCGCTACGGTCGCAGGTTCGAATCCTGCCTCGGGCATGGATGTGTGTGATGTCCTTAGGTTAGTTAGGTTTAAGTAGTTCTAAGTTCTAGGGGACTGATAACTACAGATGTTAAGTCCCATAGTGCTAAGAGCCATTTGAACCATAATACTGATTGTTAAATCTAACGGGACGAGTACACAAGTAACGAAAATTGACAAAAAAGTAGGGTCTGACAAATACTGGAATGGGTAACTGGAACTGACGTATATAGGTTAATTCTAGTTACCGAATTCAACCATTCCATGGTTTGTTATTCAGATCGTTTTAACAACTGTGTGCACTAAAGTGGTACAGGATTTCTATATTTGGTATTACAGTCTTCATTAGTATGAAAAAAAAGAAAAATTTGGAAGCTGTAACTACAATATTTCTTACTTTTCTGTAGTAGTTCTGAGATAAATAAGAAATCTAGAAATGCTACAAAAACGTGGTCCACAGATTTACTGCAAAACTGTCCACAATCATCGAAAAGTTAAAATCGGTAACTAGGACTGACCTCCTAGGACAATTCTAGTTACCTATTCCAGCCATTCGGTGATTCATTCATTAGATCGTTATTTTAGCACGTCTGTGGACTAAAATGTAGGGTAATGTGACTTCTGCATTTGTAATTGCTATCTGAACTACTGCAAAAAAGTTACTAGTATTGGAATCGGTAACTAGAATTGACCTATATAGAAGATCAGTTCCTCTTGCCGATTCCAATTTTTGTTATTCCAGCAGTAGTTGTAGAATGCATTTATAATTGTAGTAATACTACTATGTTGGAGTGCATACAATTGCAAAAATGATTAACGTATGAATCATGGAGCGATTGGAATTTGTAACTGGAATTTACCTACACAGGTTAACTCTAGTTATCGATTCCAATATTCTTTATTTTTTTGTAGATATTCATTCGTAATTTACTGGCTTTTCTTTCAGAATTTAGTGCGTCGGTTTCTCCACACTTTATGCTACTGTTTCGTATTTGTTGTCATTCATTTAGTTTTTTCGTTTTTCTGATACATTTTAGTTTCTCCCGGGCCAAAACCCCTCACTTTCCTGCGCTTGTCACGTTAGGTTCAGTAATTAATATAAAATTAACGCTATTTTATAACAGTATGACCTGACCATGTGCTTTACTGTAATGCAATTTAAAGGTTCTGTGTGCTTTTCTAGTCGGATAAATTACGAGAATATTTTTTACCGCCGCGCTGGATTAGCCGAGCAGTCTTAGGCACTGCAGTCGTGGACTGCGCGGCTGGTCCCGGCGGAGGTTCGAGTCCTGCCTCGGGCATGGGTGTGTGTGTGTTTGTCCTTAGGATGATTTAGGTTAAGTAGTGTGTAAGCTTAGGGACTGATGACCTCAGCAGTTAAGTCCCATAAGATTTCACACAGACACACACACACACACACACACACACACACACACACACACACACACACACACACACTAGTTTTTACCGGACATGAAAATTTGTTTTTAATTCTTGTTCTTAATTATTTTCGTTATCTTCAGTTCGTTTCGATGTAATTCGTGACTAAGTAAATAACTGCACCAATGTGATTGTAATTTTATCTTATGCTACATTCGTTTGTTTACAAGTACGATCCGTTGCTTTCACAGATTGACTATACGTAGCGTCTCTGCCTTAAGTATGACGTCATTTCTCAATGCTGACGAGTCGGTTCGGACACTACAATTTATCCCAGTCTTCTTCAGGAGAGCTGAAAGTCGAATCGACTGAACTGGCTTTCTCCGAGCCGAGATACGGTGCACGAGCTCACCCACCTCTTCGTTGTTATGAAGGAGAGAGGAGAGAAACGGCAGCTGCGCTAGAGGCACCCCCCGCCGCACACCGGGCGACAGCAGCAGGCGCGGCAGGTGCGGCCCCCGGGCTCCCGGACTACTGTGTTCTCCGAGGCGCTGCCGGCGCGGCCTTGCCGCCGAGGAATCCGACGAGCTGTCAGCTATTAGCGGAGAACGCCCGGCCCGGCCCGGCCCGGCCGCTCTTCCCATTATCTGGCGGCGGGATCGCGGCCATTGTGTGCGCAGAAATAAAAGGAGCGCGCCGGCCGCACAGTACTTCCTCGGGCTTCGATTGGCGCCTCGGTGGCCCTCGATTTATACGCGGCCGTTGGCACGGCCGAGCGCCAGTGTGGGGTCGGTGCTATTCGTGAAGGGCTCCGCGGCCCACTTCTGCCGGCGCTACCTCAGGGGTCCACCCTGGGTCACGCAAAAACTGTTTCTGCCAACCTACGTCAAATAATAAATTTATTTATTATTATTATTATTATGATGTCCGATTGGACCCTTTCTGTCCAAATTATCTGAATAATTTATCAGGGATGCTGAAAGACAACATCCGACGCCAGTGCCTCACCATAACTCCGGACACGCTTTACAGTGCTGCTCACAACATTATTCCTCGACTAAAGCTACTGTTGAGGAATGATGGTGGACATATTGAGCATTTCCTGTAAAGAACATCATCTTTGCTTTGTCTTACTTTGTTATGCTAATTATTACTATTCTGATCAGATGAAGCGCCATCTGTCGGACATTTTTTGAACTTTTGTATTTTGTTGGTTCTAATAAAATTCCATGTCATTCCAAGCATGTGTGTCAATTTGTACCTCTCTACCTACATTATTCCGTGATTTATTCAGTTTTCAAATTTATACTGACTTTTTGAGCACCCGGTATATAAGGATTTTGTGTGTAAATCTTGTTTTCGGCAGCCTAGAGGCGTGCCCACAAAATTTTAATCGCCTTTTTCTAATGTCTTCTGCATGGTTGGATAATTTCTCAGTTGTTTGACGAGATTGTAGTCTATAGGCCTCTTCTGCTTTCTTTGGCCGTAGTATCTTTGTGAAGATTTTACGTTCTTCCTTTAATAAGTTTTCTAGGTCATCTTTTACGTATACTGTCAGGGTTTCACTGGCATAGGACTTCAGGTTTTAATACTGTATTACAGTCCCTAATTTTAGGGTGTTTGGATCAGCATTTTTTATTGTATCCCTTGTAGGTTCTTCCACAGGCTCTGTTTAGTTTTTGGAGGCGCATGTTTTGTGCTACTTCCTCTAGTCCCGTAGATTCGAGGACTTGACGTAAGTTTTAAAATATGGGACCCTGTTGATGCGACTATGTCTTGTAGTCAAGTTTTGAGTGTCAGTTTTTGTGGCGATGAACTCAGCCTTTAGGAAGGATATTTGCAGACCAACTTTCTGCGGGTTTCAACCTGTTTGATTGCTGTCGTCTCATCATCTGCTAGTAAGGCTAAGTAGTAAGAAAAGGTAAACACGAAATTCTTATGTCATCTTTGACTCGCCCATCTGTGTGAGTTTGTTTCTGCTTATGGCTGTTAATTTATTTGCTTTTTATTTATTGTGATCGCAATTTTCGGTATTACTGTTCATAGTCAGGCAGCTGAGAGTACTATTGGTCGGTACCTCATGCCTCCTTCCTGGGCCTGAGGAAACTTTGTTGTTATTTTAAGCACAGTTGGTTCCACTGCGAGTGTTAAACAATTTAATTCTTATTTCTTACGATTTTGCATGTTTCTGCTCATCCACAGGCAGCTGGAAGCATACAACAAAACAGTACCTCACAGATCCTTGCTGGATACGATGAAACTTAGTGCCTACATTAAGAGTAGTCGTTTCTGCTTACAATTATCAAATAACTAATTGGAATTTTAAGTATTACTGCTGATCCTCAAGCAGCTGGAAGCATACCACAAACCAGTGGCTCATTATAGTAAACGTTTGTTCCATACAATATATAAAGACTATGCTAGTGGTACGGTCCAGTCTCAACTACAAAATAACCACTCAAGCCTAAATCTAAATATCAAGCAAATATGAGCGGTGTCCGCCTTACAGAGCACATGAATTGTCGCAAAACCAGACAGATTCCACGAGAGCAACATTTGCTACGTTCATATGGCCCTGCTTGACAACAGCGCAACAACCGCGACAGAGGTTCACAATGGAAACAACTCAACTTTTTAACGTCGTTTCGAGCTTGCCTTTCGAGAACTGTTGGCTCACCTTGTGCTACAATTTCTCTGTTAGTTCCTAGCGTATTTTACATGGGTTTTATATTTTGTTAAACTTACATCTCAAAGTTACCATAAGAGTTCTTTTATCGCTTAAAGTTCTAGCATATGATAACGATTTTTTAATTCTTTACAGGTTTTAACCCTTAAATTATTTTTGTTTAAATAGTTCTATCTGGCTACAGTGATCAGAATTTATGTGCTGTGGTCTGAACCGCTCACTGCTCAGTATCTTTACAATGCTACGATGTTATCCAACTGTCAAATGGGTCCATGCGAATATAAGAGAAGTTGCTGTTACGGTGTTTGTATGGTTTTATGATTATTTGTGTACACTGTAATGTAGACATCGTTCTCACTCACTTGATGTATCTCCTATCAGCTATACTTTTGAATGTGTGGATATTTTGTAATTGAGAGATGAAAGTACTGCCACACATTTTTCTTTAATGTGATAGGAACAAACATTTTTGTGTATCTAGGGTAAAGAGCCCATATTTTAGGCAATGCTGTCATGAGTTTTGCGCAGGCGTTGGCGATAATACTTAGAAAGATTTTAAAAGTAACTTCTATATCAAAAAGCACAAAGACTGAACATTTTCCTTGATATGGCTGAAACGTCTGCAGAGTAACTGACAGTTACGCAGCACTCTTCATTTTCATAAATAAACATTTGGTGCAAATAGAGGCTGAATTATTAATTCATTAAATTTTAATGTTTCTTAACAGCCCATAATTATGACACCCGAATATCCAAAATTAGGAACCGTACCTCATACTTTCCAGAGGTAAAAATTACATTTCTCCTGCTATTACAAAATGCGAAAATATTCGAAAGATTTCTGCAAGGGTGTATTTCCTAGCAATAGTACAGCACACTATCCATAGTTTACTGGTAATCTTTAATTTAAAAACGGTACCTCATCACAGGGAACTTTCTGCTACTGATTTGTGGCATGCATCCAGCTGCCTGTTCGTCAGTGGTAACACTGTTCTCGAAATCGCAGTAGCAATTAGTAAATTATTATATGGCAACAAGCAGACTACTACATGAAGACTGTGCACACCTCCATAATCAAATTATATGGCCCCTAGTTACACGATCATAGCCTTAATAATACGATGGTAATTGATAATGTACTTTGCATACTGCAACTGCTTCCTTCTTTGTGCTGCCCTACGTGTTACAGGCACTATCATTCGTTAGTGTATAGGGCTACACACTTGCTGATAACAGCCATTTCTGTTTCTCCTAAACAGATTAAAACTTGTAATTTAACAACGTTAAACTAAATTAAGTTACTGTTGTAGTGTTCAGACGTCAAGGAATGCTCCACTAGTTATTTCCAAGCGTTACCACAGGGATCCATCTCAGGCCCTGCAAAACTTTTTATGCAGACGTTTTAGTTGCAGCCTCATAATGTTGACCATATGATGCAAACTAATACTTTATTAATGAGTTAAGCCTACATCACATCTATTTTAATTTTCATATTGAACATATAACTCTACTCTTGTACATAGGCCATCATCAGATTTACTGCTACGCTGGGAGATAAACTGCAAACAGGAGAGAAAAAGGATGGTGCAAAACAGGCCACCGCAACGTCAAACATCTGCTAAAAAGTATTTCGTCACAGAACTACGATTGGGTCACAGGTGTTAAACCGACATGCTGTTAAAGTTCACAACGACTTGTATTAGAGCGTGGAATTTTACTATGGTACTTGTAATTTACATGTCAAATAACATGTGACATACTAGCAACGTTCACAATTTCACATATAATAGAGGTATGGGATGCCACACACTGTTGCAAGGCAAAGAAGTTATGGTGCGAAATCCGCTTGACACCTCTATGTACTACAGTAGTGGCCCTAGATGTCACTAGAGGCGGAGATTTGGATTACTGTGTTGTCAGCAGAGATGAAGTAATAGCAAAATGGGTTGGACCATATTTTTAGATTCCTGGCTGCAGGCTGTTAAGAAAGATACGAGCATATGGAGTAAGTTCAGACATATGTGAGTGAGTGGAAGGCTTGTGAAGTAACAAAACAGTCGTCGACGGCGAGACAAGCGTACCGTCAGGTGTGTGATGGGAGTGCTATTGTTCACTATATATGTTGTTGTTGTTTTTTGGGGAAGGAGACCAGACAGCGAGGTCACCGGTCTCATCGGGTTAGGGAAGGACGGGGAAGGAAGTCGGCCGTGCCCTTGAAAGGAACCATCCCGGCATTTGCCTGGAGCGATTTAGGGAAATCACGGAAAACCTAAATCAGGATGGCCGGACGCGGGATTGAACCGTCGTCCTCCCGAATGCGAGTCCAGTGTCTAACCACTACGCCACATCGCTCGGTGTTCACTATATACATAAATGATTTGGTGCAGAGGGTGGACAGCAATCTGCGATTGTTTGCTGACGACACTGTGGTGTACGGTAAGAAGTTGAGTGATTGCAGGAAGATACAAGAGGACTTAGACAAAATTTCTAGTTAGTGTAATGGATGGCAGCTAGATTTGTTACTGGTAGGTTCGAACAACACGTAGGTGTTACAGAGATGGTTTGGGAACTTGGTGCCGGCCGTTGTGGCCGAGCGGTTTTACGCGCTTCAGTTTGGAACCGCGCGAACGCTACGGTCGCAGGTTCGAATCCTGCCTCGGGCATGGATGTGTATTATGTCCTTAGGTTAGTTAGGTTTAAGTAGTTCTAAGGGACTGGTGACCTCGGATATTAAGTCCCATAGTGCTCAGAGCCATTTTGGGAACTCAAATGGGAATCCCTGGAGGAACTCTAACTGGCATTTGAAGCTGACTGCTGAACAACTGTTGGTGACGTGACTCAAATGGAAACGTAAAGGAGCAATCACAGGTAAAGTAAGAGCTGGCAGAGCGTTGCTGGATAGTGGGGTCGACGGGGAGCGCCGGCTGGAGGTGTTGTAAATAATCGCAAGAAGTCAGCAAAAGGAATGGCTCGTCAGTTCCAAAGTGGTACCACAGGGAGTTAAAGAGAGGGAGGGATATGACGGTCTAGCAGCTGCCCACAGACCACACATTTCTGTGGTCAGTGCTGAGAGGCGCCCGAGGTGGTCTAAAGAGTGACCCAGTGGGCCGGTGTACGAGTGGAAACGAACCATCACGCTATACAGCCTGTGGCAATCCGATGAAAGGATTTGGGTTCGACGAATGTCCGGAGAAGGTTACCTGCTATCACGTGTAGTTCAAACAGTAAAGTACAGAGAGGTGGTGTTACGATATGGGAGTTTTATTCGTCGTTAGTGCGTGGCCCTATTGTTACGCTAAAGACGGGAGGATACGAACACATTTTGCAATATTGAGTGCTGTGTACAGTAGTGGTGCACTCCGAAGACGGTGCACCTTGTCAAAAAGCAGCCTCCGTGAGGCAACAGTTTGTGTGCAACAGCATTCCTGGAATAAACTGGCACGCCAAGAGCACCGATGTGAACACAGTGGAACACGTGTGGGATGTGTCAGGACGCCGACTTCTCTTCAGAGCACAGAGTCCGACATCACTACCGTACCTCGCTTCGACACTCGAGCCATTCCTCCACAGGCGATCGGGCCCCTTACTGGAAGCGTCCCCAGCAGAGTTCAAGCACCGATAGAGGTGACGTACTGACGTCCACTAATAGCTGTCCGGATACTTTTGACCAGATAATGAACTTTGGGCATGGCAAATAGAGGGCCTCGTAAACATAAGTCCAGCATTTGACTATAGCCTCCTTAAGTAATTTACAGTGACAAGATACACTGTATCAGATGTTTTACTTTACGTTTTATGCTATATCCCCATCTTTTTCTTCACTGTTCTTTTATTAGTATCACACATTGTTTCGTAAAATGACTTGCTTTAAATGGACAAAACGACTGACTTACTTTCTTCTTTTATTTTGATACGGCGACACTCAGATAAACATCTCCGCATTATCCTTTCGTACAGGAGTGCTAGTCCCACAAGTTTTGCAGGAGAGCTTCTGTGAAGTTTGGAGTGTAGGAGACGAGTTATTGGCGGAAGTAACGCTGTGAGAACGGGTCGCGGGTCGTGTTCGGGTAGCTCAGTTGGTAGGATACTTTTTCTATAAGGCGAAGTCCGAGTTTTGGGTCCCTGTCTGGCATACAGGTCAAAAACTACCACGAAGTTTGAAACCTGGGAAGACTACATTGCACAGTGAAAATTCATTCCAGAATCCCACAAACACTTCAGAACGCAGTCGCCATTTCCGACCAGCCGACGCTACCGTCAGACTGTGCGGACAGTACTTTTGGTGACAATGCGACTGACAGAGTCTGCGTGTAATACCGTGGCCCGTAGATCTGCAGACGACAGCGCGCCTGTGGGGAGGACAGTAGTGGCGGGGGTTAGAGGAAGGCGCCGTAGGGGAAATGCCGAGCGCTGGAGGGGAAGTGCCATTCTTAACTGAAGCCGACACTCCTATCTTCTGTAGATAGTAAGCGGAGCCCCTCTGCTCCCACACTCGTGTTGTGACCATTTAAAAAGATATGCTGTCACCTCTGCTTCAGTTAGTATCTGAAAATAATTCCCCTGAAAACACAACAAAAGCAGCGATCTATTTTCGCCTGACTTCTTAACTGTTTGTAACTTTGAGAAAGGTGCCGTGAACGGCGAATTTGAGTAAAACCTACACATTTCTCTGGTTACCATTTCAAAATTTACTTCCTTTGCCAAAACATGGCGGAGTGTAGACAGTCTCACCTCACTAACATGTTGTGCAGTCGCAGTTGTTCAAAATGGTTCTGAGCACTATAGGACTTAACTGCTGAGGTCATCAGTCCCCTAGAACTTAGAAATACTTAAACCTAACTAACCTAAGGGCAGCACACACATCCACCCTCGTGGCAGGATTCGAACCTGCGACTGTAGCAGTCGCAAGTCGCAGTTGTGACCGAATTCTGAAACAGTGGTTCATTACATTTATTAAGTGAGGAACTAGGGGAAAAGTAAGATCAATATCTTACAAAAAAGCACATCCTCAGCACACAATAAACATATAATGTCTTCATCTACGTTGTTCCAAAACCCCTGACATCTCTACTTTCGGCACCTATCGATGGTCCTTACAAATTACATTCTTGCATCGAAAAAGTCTGTAGTTGGTGGAATAGCACGTCTCATAACGAAGTTTTCCGTAATAACCATAAAGCAAAATACTCTGCTCTTTGCGTCTGATCATTTAGCAAAATCTCATTTCGATATCTCAAACCATTTATGAAATATGAGCAATGTTTTGAATATTTTACTCTGCCTTTATCGCTGGCGTGAAGCGATCGCAAATGAGCATACAGCATCAGATCAGCTTTTTCGAGATTCAATTCGTTGGCTACATTTCATACACAGCAACATACACTACAGGCCATTAAAATTACTACACCACGAAGATGACTTGCTACAGACGCGAAATTTAACCGACACGGAGAAGATGCTGTGATATGAACATGATTAACTATTCAGAGCATTCACACAAGGTTGGCGCCGGTGGTGACACCTACTACGTGCTGACATGAAGAAAGTTTCCAACCGATTTCTCATACACAAACAGCAGTTGACTGGCGCTGCCCGGTGAAACGTTGTAGTAATGCCTCGTGTAAGGGGGAGAAATGCGTACTATCAGGTTTCAGACTTTGGTAAAGGTCGGATTGTAGCATATCGTGATTGCGGTTCATCGTATCGCGACATTGATGTTCGCATTGGTCGAGATCCAGTGACTGTTAGCAGAATATGGAATTGGTGGGTTCAAGAGGGTAATACGGAACACTGGCCGTAACGGATCGTGCAGCCACGTCTCGATTCCTGAGTCAACAGATGGAGACGTTTGCAAGACAACAACCATCTGCACGAACAGTTCGACGACGTTTGCAGCAGCATGGACTATCAGCTCGGAGACCATGTCTGCGGTTACCCTTGACGCTGCATCACAGACAGGAGCGCCTGCGATGGTGTACTCTACGACGAACGTGGGTGCGCGAATGGCAAAACATTTTTTCGGATGAATCCAGGTTCTGTTCACAGCATCATGATGGTCGCATCCGTGTTTGGCGACATCGCGGTGAACGCACATTGGAAGCGTCTAATTCGTCATCGCCGTGCTGGCATATCACCTGGCGTGATGGTATGGGGTGCCATCGGTTACACGTCTCGGTCACCTCTTGTTCGCACTGAAGGCACTTTGAACAGTCGACGTTACATTTCAGATGTGTTATGACCCGTGGCTCTACCCTTTATTCGATCCCTGCGAAACCCTATATTTCAGCAGGATAATGCACGAGCGCATGTTGCAGAAAATGTTCGACTGCTGCCCTGGCCAGCACATTCTCCAGATCTGTCACAAAGTAAAAACGTCTGGTCAGCTGAATTTCGCGCAGTGTCTTACTTCCACGTAAAGATTTCAATAACTATGAGCATTAACGAAATAATGGACACATCATAATGAACGTGATGTAAAAAGCTACAAGTAACGCAAAAATGATTTTTTTTTTTTTTACCAAAGAGTTTCTGTAAAATCGTTTGGGAAAGTTCTGAAGGGCGATCGCCGCGATTGCGTCATCGCTGACCGGCCGAAAGGCGACCACCGACTGCCCGGCCTCCCCTCTCCCCTGCCCCCTCCCCAGCAAACGGACGGACTCACCCGGCGCTCTGGACGGAAACTGGTCGCCTCGCATCGGACGCCGTGTATCCTGCGCGGACGCTATCGACGCTGTCACTTGCACTGCGTACGTGGACGTGTGTGTACACATGCACGCACGCACGCACACACACACACACACACACACACACACACACACACACACACACCGTCCAGTCACCTGCCTGTGTTCAACGTCGACGAGCAGAAACTGATTACAGGCGGCGAGTGGCAGCACTGGCAGTGGAGGGCATACGGACCGCATAGAGGGGACGCGGAGAACAGTGCATCCGGTGTTTTAATGTAGAAATTGAACGATTTACGTGACGTCGAAAACGTTTAGGGGGAAAGGCGATGTGCAGGACTGCAGTAACTGTAGAGGTATTAAACTGATGGCACACACAATGAATATTTGGGAAAGAGTTATAGAAGCAAGATTACGCAAGGAGACTGTGGTGTGTGAAGAACAGTTTGGGTTCATGCCTAGAAGAGCAACGACTGACGCAATACATGCCTTAAGGCGGATAGTGGAGAGACATAGGGAGCTAGAAGCCGATCTGCATATGGTTTTCATTGATTTGGAGAAAGCATGTGAGAGAGTCCCGAGGGACAAAATATGAAGGAGCGTGAGAGAGCAGTGCGTGCCAGAGAAGTAGGTGAGGGTAGTGAAGGAAATGTACAGAGGAGCAATGAAACAGGTGAGAAGTAGTGTGGGCATGACAAAGGAGTTTCCAGTAAAAGTAGGGTTACATCGAGGGTCTGCGCTTAGTCCCTACCTCTTTGACCTGATTATGGATGTGCTGGTGAAAGACGTGAAGAAGGAAGCCCCGTGGAATATGATGTTTGCGGATGATGTGGTTCATTGTGAGCAGAGCATCGACAGACTTGAGGAAAAGCTGGAGGATTGGAGGAAGGCACCAGAAGAAAGAGGGATGAAAATTAGTACGAAAAAATCAGAATATTTAGCACTGAAGGATGTGCAGATGAGGCCTTGCAAGATCCAGGATGATCAGCTGAAATCGGTCTGCAAATTTAAATACCTGGGGTCGTACATACAGAGGGACGGAGGACTGCAAAGCGAGATAAAACACCGAATAAATTGCGGTTGGAACAACTGGAGGAAAATGAGTGGAGTGTTGTGTGACAAGAAGGTGAGCACTGGGTTGAAAGGGAAAGTGTACAAGTCGCTGCTATGATATACGGGGCAGAGACGTGACCAACCACAGTAGTCCATGAAAGGAAGATGGAACTGGCGGAAATGAGGATGCTGAGGTGGATGTGTGGGGTAACGAGGAAGGACAGGATTAGAAATGAATTTCTTAGAGGAGCTTTGAAAGTGGGAACCGTGGGGAAAAAGATACAAGAGAGCAGACTAAGGTGGTACGGATACTTACAGAGAAAAGGGGAAGAGTATATCTGAAACAGAGTTGAAGATATAAAGATTGAAGGAGCGAGAAGGAGAGGAAGCCCGAAGATGAGGTGGAAGGATAAGATATCCGGGGACCTAAGGGAGAAAGGATGGAAGAAGGAAGAGGCAAAGCATAGAGAACTATGGAGGAGAAGGATCCAGAAGGGCAACGCCCACCCTACGTGACGTGGGACAAGGCGACGATAAAGAAGAAGAAGAAGAAGAAGAAGAAGAAGAAGAAAACGTTATGATCACGTGTGCAATTAAAAAAACGAAGAATTCTTTAAACTATAATATGTCTGTTCATTCTATGTAGATTTGACACTGGTTTCTTCACTTTTGCTCTCAACTCTTTTCGGTGCTCGAGGAGCCGTATTGAAGGAATATCCAGGTGGAACTACTACTTTCAGTTTACTCACAATGACTGAAAATCAGTCATATTTGACGTATAATTATAGGGCGCCATCACTTACAGTACCAGAGAAACAATTTTGAGAACACCATCTAACATCAATGCTGCCTCCAAACGTACGTCTAATTTCCTTTCGTATCAAATTTGTTTTACTCTGCCTTGTAAACCAAATATTTTGCAAAAAAGAAAAAAATGTCAAACTAAAATGTTTCATAAGTTATTATTTTTTTGCGTTTTCACAAGTGAAGATCAATCACTTAATTTTTAAAGTTGAAACGGTGTAGCTCAAAAGCGGCACATCTTACGACTGTGAGTTAGCATACAAAAATAGAACGCAATAACGTGTTTACTACTCTGCGTTACAAAAAAAATTACAAAATTTGTTTCACCCAGGTGGTTCTAGGAAAAGGTTAGGGCTTTTCCTCTGACGTCTTTTGAACATACCGCCTTGATTTTAGGTTGACAACAGAGATTCGGTGATATGTTTTACACTTTGGGAAACCTCTGCAGTACAATTCCTTTCTAATTTCCATGGCTATCTCTTTTCTACAGCAAAACTTCTATACGGTTGAATGAAAATAGGGAGAAAACCAGTTTCAGAAGAGGTAAAATGGCACATCATCGGGTTAATGAAATCAAAGAATACACAGAGAGAGAGATCGCGATAAGAATGGGAGCGTCGAGAACTTGTGTTCGTCACACGATACAACACTACGACGAGTCCGAAACCATATCTCAGAACATTCGAACAGGTCGTCCTACAGAGACAACACGTAGACAGTGAAACATCCCCTTAGAATAATTAATGAATTACTGTGCCGGTAAACCCCTTACGTTATTTGATTTTCAAACAGCTGATTTGATTTTCAAACAGCTGAGCAAAATTGAACGCACTCTCACATTTCTCTCTTTACTTATTCCGATCATCCCGAAACTGACACACCATATTTTTAGCGTAACGCAATCTGACTTTCAATTATCCTTACAAAAGAATGGCCCCGACTAACAATAACCTATACCTTTCATGAATCACTTATCTCACAAAAATCTTCGTTACTCGAACTACTGCAATGCAGCGAGCGCCAATACTGACAGCTAAACAAAAGATTCTAACTGCTGAAGTCACTAACTACTGATAGGCATAGTTAGCAAATGAAAGATTTTGATAGAGAACAAACAATGTATTTACCTTAATAGTGTTCAAAAGTCATAATATATACATCAGTTCATGACATCCAGTCTTACAAATTTACTGTCTCTGATGGACACACGTCCAGATCATCCGCTCTCACAGATCTGCAATCTCACTTCCCCACATCCACCACTGCTGGCGGCTCAGCTCCAACTGCGCAACGCTACGCGCTGTTAACAACCTGCTGCCCAACACTACAATAGCAAACAACAATGCAAACCAGCCACAGACTGCACACAGCACAGCCAGTGATTTTCATACAGAGCGCTACGTGGCGTTACCAACATAAAAACCTAAACAGCGTACTTACAACAGGATCGTGACTTCAGATCTGTAAACGTGACAGAGGGGCTCTAGTGCCGCCGACACACTACCACAACTGAAACCATCCAGTAGTCACACTGCTAGTAAGAGGTTCATCAAGCTGGTTCGAATCCTTCTATGCAGTACAGAAGCCGTTACCGCATCATGTTCACAAGGAAACACGGTTCAGATTTTGTAAGCTGAGGTATGTACCTTGGACTGTAGAAACGTCAGAAAGAGACGTGTACTCTCGTGAAAGCCGCCTCGGTCTTTTCACTTGACGCAAGGTTCGACTTAGAAGGACAATTTCTTCCATCTTGTGTTACTCCTTCTGTATACCAGGGTGGTGGAACTGTCATGATCTGGGATATACAGGATGTATCAAAAAGAATAACCCGATTTGGCAAGTCTACAAGTCTGAAACTAATAAACATATACAATGAATTTTGTTATGAACAGGAAACTCAAGTTTTTTTTTTAAACCTTTTCATAGGTGTTCAGTATGCCACCACTGAGATGCACGGCATATGACGAAGCGGTATTCAAAGTGTTCCCACACTGCAGCGAGCATGCCTCGAGTTACAGATTCCACAGCTGCTATTATGCAACGCCGCAGTTCATTCATTGTTGATGGTAACGGAGGGACATGTACACTTTTGTAAACCAACACAAGAAGTAATCACACAGTCAGGTCCGGCGACCTCGGAGGACAGTGATGTGAGACCGAAACATTTGGTCCAGTGCGACCGACCCATCGTTCAGTAATCCTTTGATTTAAAAGTTCCCGCACTTCCAGATGCCAGTGTGGCGGTGCCCCATCCTGTTGGTTATTCAAGTCGTTCGAATCGGTCTCCAACTGTTGGAAAAGAAAGTTCTCAAGCATATCGAGATATGTGCTTCCTCAACAGTGCTCTGGGCAAAGAAAAATGGACCGTGCAGCTTTTCCCGTGAAACTGTACAAAATTTTGGTGAGTCACTCTCATGTTGTACAACATGATATGGTTGTTCCATACCCCATGTTCTCACTTTATGACGGTTTACCTTTCCATTTAAGTGGAATGTTGCCTTCTCACTAAACACTGTGGAAGAAAACTGTCAAGAACGAAATTACAGCACTGCACACTTTGTTGTTCGTCACCTTGACGAAGAGCGTGCACTAGCTGAACTTTGTACTGATTCGTCGACGCAACACACGCCAGACGGACATCGGGGGCATGTTGAGCTGTTCAGTTGCACGGCGCACGGATTTCTGCTCACTCCTTGTAAAAATATGGCGCATGCGTTCGTCGTCTGTGTCAGACACTCGGGTACGGCGCGGCGATTTGCCTCTACACAAACCACCTGTTTCTCGGAATTGTCCGTGGTGCAAATGGTTCGAATGGCTCTGAGCACTCTGGCACTTAGTGCTGACGTCACCAGACCCCTAGAACCTAGAACTACGTAAACCTAACTAACCGAAAGACATCACACACACCCATTCCCGAGGCAGGATTCGAACCTGCGACCGAAGCAGCCGCGCAGTTCCAGACTGAAACGCCTAGAATCCCTCGTCCACCGCGGCCGGCAATTCTTCGTGCCATCATCTCTTGCTCTGTGCTTCAGGAGTACGAAAGAGCCGGCCGCTGTGGCCGAGCAGATGTAGGCGCTTCAGTCCGCAACCGCGCTGCTGCTACGGTCGCAGGTTCGAATCCTGCCTCGGGCATGGATGTGTGTGATGTCCTTAGGTTAGTTAGATTTAAGTACTTCTGAGTTCTACGGCACTGATGACCTCAGATGTTAAGTCGCATAGTGCTCAGAGCCATTACTAAGAAACAAACGCTGAACAGTTATTAGTGACCCGCACTCCGTAAAATGCAGAACACAAAACATTTTCTGTTGTCCCGACACAATTTCTCTGGAACTGAAGTGGGTGCACACTGCTGCTACCTAGCGGGAATAATGTAGGACTCGAGACTTTGCTCTTTCCAACAACGCATTGTTCACGTACATATCTCAAATAACAGAATAATAATTATTTTTAGAAGTGGGTTTATTCTTCTAGATACATCCTGTACAATTCCTGAAAGACCGGCACATTGCACTGAGGCGCATGCGCCAATGACACAGTGTCAGATACTGTGCCACCTGCTAATCACCTGCTGGGTGGACGCTTCATTTTTCAGCAAATGTAGAGACAGGGGGACGACTTCAGACAGCCACGATCGCTGGTGAGAGTGCGCTTGAATATGTGCAGATCTGACGACGTCAGCGTAGTTTGCTGAAAGCGATCGTCACAGTAAGTGCTGTGCGAAGCAATCTTGGTTGTATCGAGTTGTACTTCTCTTTCTCCATTAATCTACATGCCCGCTAACTTGATAATGTCAAACATACATATAGTTTTCAGCACGATAATGCGCTGTGTCACAGATCTGTAGTGACTAAGCAAAGACAGTGAGCTGGTTTCCCACGTATCCTGACCTCAGTCCAGCTGAAACGCCACCGCTGCCATGCCGTTGTGCCATTGCCGCTGGGTTTCCAGAAGCAGACTGCAGTTTTGAAGTCTCCAAACAGAGTTTTTAACTTGGCGTTAGCAAAAATAAACATCACACGGCAGGCACGCAGTTGTGAGGTTTGGCGGTATTACTTGTGCCGTGCAAATCGGTTGACCCTCGTACATCTACATCTACGTGATTACTCTGCTATTTACAATAAAGTGCCTGGCAGAGGGTTCAATGAACCACCTTCAGGCTGTCTCTCTACCGTTACACTCGCGAACGGCGCGTGGGAAAAAACGAGCACCTAAATTTTTCTGTGCGAGCCCTGATTTCTCTTATTTTATCGTGATGATCATTTCAACCTATATAGGAGAGTGCCAAAATGTTTTCGGAATCGGAGGAGAAAACTGGTGATTGAAATTTCATGAGAAGGTGTTTTAATCATTGCCACTCGAATTCACGTGTCATGACTGTCGCACTATCTCCCCTATTCCGCGATAATACAAAACGAGCTGCCCTTCTTTGTAATTTTTCGATCTCATCCTGATTCGGATCCCACACCGCGCAGCAGTACTCCAGAAAAGGGCGGACGGACAAGCGTGGTGTAGGCAGTCTCTTTAGTAGGCCTGTAGCACCTTCTGAGTGTTCTGCCAATGAATCGCAGTCTTTGGTTTGCTCTACCCACAACATTAAATATGTGATCGTTCCAATTTAGGTTATTTGTAATTGTAATCTTTAAGTATTTAGTTCAATTTACAGCCCTCAAATTTTGTGTGACTTACTGCGTAATCGAAATTTAGTGGACTTCATTTAGTACTCGTGTGAGTAACTTCATAGTTTTCTTTATTCAGGGTCAATTGCCAGTTTTAGCACCATAAAGATATCTTATCTAAATCATTTTGGAATTTTACTCCATGACTTTCCGTCTATTACTACGAACTGTGACCTTTCTGACAGGAAATCACGAATCCAGCCGCACAACTGCGGCGATATTGCGTAGGCACGCAGTTTGGTTAGAAGGCGCTTGTTAGGAACGGTGTCGAAAGCTTTCTGGAAATCTAAAAATATGAAATGAATTTGACATCCCCTGTGGATAGTACTCATTATAAATAACTAGTTGTGTTTCGCAAGAAGGATATTTTCTGAATTCGTGCTGACTATGTGTCAATAAATCGTTTTCATCGAGGTACTTCATAATGTTCGAATACAGTATATGTTCCAAAACCCTATTGCAAGTCGACGTTAGTGATATGGGCCTGTAATTCAACGGATTACTCCCACTTCCCTTTTTGGATATTGGTGTGACTTGATTAATTTTCTAGTCTTTAGGTGCGGATCTTTCTGTGAGCGAGCGGTTGTATATAATTGCTAAATATGGAGCTGTTGTATCAGCATACTCTGAGAGCAACTTGACTGGTATACAATCTGGACCAGAAGTCTTGTTTTATTACGTAATTTAAGCTCCTTTGCTATACCGAGGATATCTACTTCTATGTTTCTCATCTTGGCAGTTGTTCTTGATTGGAATTCCGGAATATTTACTGCATCTGCTTTGGTGAAGGAGTTTCGGAAAACGGTGTTTAATAACTCTGTTTTAGTGGCACTGCCATCAGTGAGTTCACCGTTGTTATCGCGCAGTGAAGGCATTGATCGCGTCTCGCAGTCTTCAAACCTGTTATCTTACTTGACAGTACATGAAAATATTATTCTGGCCACTCCAGGAATGCAGTATCACACGTAACTTGGTATGGCCAACGTATGGGTTTACAGTCTCAAAATACACTCCTGGAAATGGAAAAAAGAACACATTGACACCGGTGTGTCAGACCCACCATACTTGCTCCGAACACTGCGAGAGGGGTGTACAAGCAATGATCACACGCACGGCACAGCGGACACACCAGGAAACGCGGTGTTGGCCGTCGAATGGCGCTAGCTGCGCAGCATTTGTGCACCGCCGCCGTCAGTGTCAGCCAGTTTGCCGTGGCATACGGAGCTCCATCGCAGTCTTTAACACTGGTAGCATGCCGCGACGGCGTGGACGTGAACCGTATGTGCAGTTGACGGACTTTGAGCGATGGCGTATAGTGGGCATGCGGGAGGCCGGGTGGACATACCGCCGAATTGCTCAACACGTGGGGCGTGAGGTCTCCACAGTGCATCGATGTTGTCGCCAGTGGTCGGCGGAAGGTGCACGTGCCCGTCGACCTGGGACCGGACCGCAGCGACGGACGGATGCACGCCAAGACCGTAGCATCCTACGCAGTGCCGTAGGGGACCGCACCGCCACTTCCCAGCAAATTAGGGACACTGTTGCTCCTGGGGTATCGGCGAGGACCATTCGCAACCGTCTCCATGAAGCTGGGCTACGGTCCCGCACACCGTTAGGCCGTCTTCCGCTCACGCTCCAACATCGTGCAGCCCGCCTCCAGTGGTGTCGCGACAGGCGTGAATGGAGGGACGAATGGAGACGTGTCGTCTTCAGCGATGAGAGTCGCTTCTGCTTTGGTGCCAATGATGGTCGTATGCGTGTTTGGCGCCGTGCAGGTGAGCGCCACAATCAGGACTGCATACGACCGAGGCACACAGGGCCAACACCCGGCATCATGATGTGGGGAGCGATCTCCTACACTGGCCGTACACCACTGGTGATCGTCGAGGGGACACTGAATAGTGCACGGTGCATCCAAACCGTTATCGAACCCATCGTTCTACCATTCCTAGACCGGCAAGGGAACTTGCTGTTCCAACAGGACAATGCACGTCCGCATGTATCCCGTGCCACCCAACGTGCTCTAGAAGGTGTAAGTCAACTACCCTGGCCAGCAAGATCTCCGGATCTGTCCCCCATTGAGCATGTTTGGGACTGGATGAAGCGTCGTCTCACGCGGTCTGCACGTCCAGCACGAACGCTGATCCAACTGAGGCGCCAGGTGGAAATGGCATGGCAAGCCGTTCCACAGGACTACATCCAGCATCTCTACGATCGTCTCCATGGGAGAATAGCAGCCTGCATTGCTGCGAAAGGTGGATATACACTGTATTAGTGCCGACATTGTGCATGCTCTGTTGCCTGTGTCTATGTGCCTGTGGTTCTGTCAGTGTGATCATGTGATGTATCTGACCCCAGGAATGTGTCAATAAAGTATCCCCTTCCTGGGACAATGAATTCACGGTGTTCTTATTTCAATTTCCAGGAGTGTAGGTTTTGTAAATTGAATTTGTCATTTCCCGGATTTGGAGCAAGTGAGGTAAACATTTTTAACGGGTCTGTTATATGATTGACCTCTTCTACGCGCCGAGGACCACATTAATTATTAATTAGGTAACAGCAGCGGAAAACTTTTGGGCAACAATTTTCAGACGCTGTGATGGAATATTGTGCTGAGTGCGAACGCGTTATTTTATGTACACAAGGAAGTGAGAGAAGGGATCGTTTCTCTCCATTATACGAGAGCGTGCGCCGAATAGTGGTCTTCAAAATGGTTCAAATGGCTCTGAGCACTATGGGACTTAACATCTGAGGTCATCAGTCCCCTAGAACTTAGAACTACTTAAACCTAACTAACCTAAGGACAGCACACACATCCGTGCCCGGGGCAGGATTCGAACCTGCGGTCTCGCGGTTCCAGACTGTAGCGCCTAGAGCCGCTCGGCCACTCCGGCCGGCTAGTGGTCTTCGGTGCAGCCTTAGTAGGAATTGTTTTCATACAACAAGGCTTAAACTTTTAATTCTTTATTAGCTCAAGTCTGCCGAGAAATTTGTCTACTTTGTTATTATAACTTATTGATTGACTAACTTTATTAATCCTCCTTTGTTGTTGTTGTGGTCTTCAGTCCTGAGACTGGTTTGATGCAGCTCTCCATGCTACTCTATCCTGTGCAAGCTTCTTCATCTCCCAGTACCTACTGCAACCTACATCCTTCTGAATCTGCTTAGTGTATTGATCTCTTGGTCTCCCTCTACGATTTTTACCCTCCACGCTGCCCTCCAATGCTAAATTTGTGATCCCTCGATGCCTCAGAACATGTCCTACCAACCGATCCCTTCTTCTAGTCAAGTTGTGCCACAAACTTCTCTTCTCCCCAATCCTATTCAATACCTCCTCATTAGTTACGTGATCTACCCACCTTATCTTCAGCATTCTTCTGTAGCACCACATTTCGAAAGCTTCTATTCTCTTCTTGTCCAAACTAGTTATCGTCCATGTCTCACTTCCATACATGGCTATACTCCATACAAATACTTTCAGAAACGACTTCCTGACACCTAAATCTATATTCGATGTTAACAAATTTCTCTTCTTGAGAAACGCTTTCCTTGCCATTGCCAGTCTACATTTTATATCCTCTCTACATCGACCATCATCGGTTATTTTACTCCCTAAATAGCAAAACTCCTTTACTACTTTAAGTGTCTCATTTCCTAATCTAATTCCCTCAGCATCACCCGACTTAATTTGACTACATTCCATTATCCTCGTTTTGCTTTTGTTGATGTTCATCTTATATCCTCTTTTCAAGACACTGTCCATTCCGTTCAACTGCTCTTCCAAGTCCTTTGCTGTCTCTGACAGAATTACAATGTCATCGGCGAACCTCAAAGTTTTTACTTCTTCTCCATGAATTTTAATACCTACTCCAAACTTTTCTTTTGTTTCCTTTACTGCTTGCTCAATATACAGATTGAATAACATCGCGGAGAGGCTACAACCCTGTCTCACTCCTTTCCCAACCACTGCTTCCCTTTCATGCCCATCGACTCTTATAACTGCCATCTGGTTTCTGTACAAATTGTAAATAGCCTTTCGCTCCCTGTATTTTACCCCTGCCACCTTCAGAATTTGAAAGAGAGTATTCCAGTCAACATTGTCAAAAGCTTTCTCTAAGTCTACAAATGCTAGAAACGTAGGTTTGCCTTTTCTTAATCTTTCTTCCAAGATAAGTCGTAAGGTCAGTATTGCCTCACGTGTTCCAACATTTCTACGGAATCCAAACTGATCTTCCCCGAGGTCGGCTTCAACCAGTTTTTCCATTCGTCTGTAAAGAATTCGCGTTAGTATTTTGCAGCTGTGACTTATTAAACTGATAGTTCGGTAACTTTCACATCTGTCAACACCTGCTTTCTTTGGGATTGGAATTATTATATTCTTTTTAAAGTCTGAGGGTATTTCGCCTGTCTCATACATCGTGCTCACCAGATGGTAGAGTTTTGTCATGACTGGCTCTCCTGAGGCCATCAGTAGTTCCAATGGAATGTTGTCTACTCCGGGGGCCTTGTTTCGACTCAGGTCTTTCAGTGCTCTGTCAAACTCTTCACGCAGTATCGTATCTCCCATTTCATCTTCATCTACATCCTCATCCATTTCCATAATATTGTCCTCAAGTACATCGCCCTTGTATAAACCCTCTATATACTCCTTCCACCTTTCTGCTTTCCCTTCTTTGCTTAGAACTGGGTTGCCATGTGAGCTCTTGATATTCATACAAGTGGTTCTCTTCTCTCCAAAGGTCTCTTTAATTTTCCTGTAGGCAGTATCTATCTTACCCCTAGTGAGATAAGCCTCTACATCCTTACATTTGTCCTCTAGCCATCCCTGCTTAGCCATTTTGCACTTCCTGTCGATCTCGTTTTTGAGATGTTTGTATTCCTTTTTGCATGCTTCATTTACTGCATTTTTATATTTTCTCCTTTCATCAATTAAATTCAATATTTCTTCTGTTACCCAAGGATTTCTTCTAGCCCTCGTCTTTTTACCTACTAGGTCCTCTGCTGCCTTCATTACTTCATCTCTCAAAGCTACCCATTCTTCTTCTACTGTTTTTGTTTCCCCCATTCCTGTCAATTGTTCCGTTATGGTCTCCCTGAAACTCTGTACAACCTCTGGTTCTTTCAGTTTATCCAGGTCCCATCTCCTTAAATTCCCACCTTTTTGCAGTTTCTTCAGTTTCAATCTGCAGTTCATAACCAATAGATTGTGGTCAGAATCTACATCTGCCCCAGGAAATGTCTTACAATTTAAAACCTGGTTCCTAAATCTCTGTCTTACCATTATATAATCTATCTGAAACCTGTCAGTATCTCCAGGCTTCTTCCATGTATACAGCCTCCTTTCATGATTCTTGAACCAAGTGTTAGCTATGATTAATTTATGCTCTGTGCAAAATTCTACAAGGCGGCTTCCTCTTTCATTCCTTCCCCCCAATCCATATTCACCTACTATGTTTCCTTCTCTCCCCTTTCCTACTGACGAATTCCAGTCACCCATGACTATTAAATTTTCGTCTCCCTTCACTACCTGAATAATTTCTTTTATCTCGTCATACATTTCATCTATTTCTTCATCATCTGCAGAGCTAGTTGGCATATAAACTTGTACTACTGTAGTAGACGTGGGCTTTGTGTCTATCTTGGCCACAATAATGCGTTCACTATGCTGTTTGTAGTAGCTAACCCGCACTCCTATTTTTTTATTCATTATTAAACCTACTCCTGCATTACCCCTATTTGATTTTGTATTTATAACCCTGTAATCACCTGACCAAAAGTCTTGTTCCTCCTGCCACCGAACTTCACTAATTCCCACTATATCTAAGTTTAACCTATCCATCTCCCTTTTTAAATTTTCTAACCTACCTGCCCGATTAAGTGATCTGACATTCCACGCTCCGATCCGTAGAACGCCAGTTTTCTTTCTCCTGATAACGACGTCATCTTGAGTAGTCCCCGCCCGGAGATCCGAATGGGGGACTATTTTACCTCCGGAATATTTTACCCAAGAGGACGCCATCATCATTTTATCATACAGTAGAGCTGCATGTCCTCGGGAAAAATTACGGCTGTAGTTTCCCCTTGCTTTCAGCCGTTCGCAGTACCAGCACAGCAAGGCCGTTTTGGTTAATGTTACAAGGCCAGATCAGTCAATCATCCAGACTGTTGCCCCTGCAACTACTGAAAAGGCTGCTGCCGCTCTTCAGGAACCACATGTTTGTCTGGCCTCTCAACAGATACCCCTCCGTTGTGGTTGCACCTACGGTACGGCCATCTGTATCGCTGAGGCACGCAAGCCTCCCCACCAACGGCAAGGTCCATGGTTCCTCCTATTACTACTAATTTTGAAAAGTACAAATAGAGAAAAAAAGCTGCTGAAAACATCCGGGAATCGAACTCAGATTTTCTGCTCCCCTGCCAGAAGCCTCGGTCGCTACGCCAGGCCGCTTTCGCTGAGCAACGTAAACTTTTTCGGTACTTTAGTGCACTGTAGATTAAGATACGTCACTTGCTAAATTATTTACGTTCTTGATACATCATTTACGTGACAATTATTGTTTCCTACATTCACTGATGAGGATAACTGACAATGAACTGTTAACTGAATCTGTATCTGTTTGGAAGCAATTTTGATTATATCTATGCTGTATACAAATCTTTGGGGCACGAACTGCGACTTCAAATATCGCTGCACTTTTTGATTTGTGTTTAGAACAAGTAGTGGTGTTTTGAGTTATACAGTAATTATGTAGGCACGACATGCCGGAACGTACGGGTATATTACGTTTGTAAACGGTTTTAACAAATTCTGAGATGTTATTTTAAATGTTATGAACTGAAAAAATTGACGTACATTAAAAATTACAAGTGAAAACGAGAATTCTGCCTACTGTTTAGGTATACGCGTATCAGGCCATTTCTGCCGCAGATGCAAAAATCATCGAACTAGAATACTTGCGAAAGAATTCTACATCGACGAGAAGAAAAGTTAAGTAACTTATACGGTTTTTAACCGCCACTTACCCTTTTTCTATTATTACCGAAATAGTAGCGTTGTTAGTAAATGCCTGTGTTTGCAAATGTTGGTTGGTTGTTAGACAACCGAAGGAAACAGTACGAGAAGATTAAGCTACACAAGCGATTGTCGTAGGAGCGTCCTTTCTAGTTTCCAGGAAAACGTGCATTTGTGGACCCCGCGTATGATAATGAGCGTGCGGCAGCGCTGGCTGGGAGGCCGCCGAGTGCGAGTCCTACTCCAGTCGACGCCACACTGGACGACTTGCGCGCCTGTGACGAGGATGAAGTGGTGACGAGGACAGCACAACAGCCAGTCCCTGAGCGGAGAAAAGCTCCAGCCCAGCCGGGAATCGAACCCAGGCCCGCTCGCGTGGGAGGCGAGCGCGTTACCGACCAGCTAAGCAGGCGGACTGCGATGACGAAAAATGCTTAGTTTTCGATTATCTATCGACTCTGTCAATTTTTGAGTCGATTACGCGTTGTGTACTTAAAAGGCAAAAAAAAAAAAAAAAAAAAAGAAAAAAAGAAAACTGTGGGAAAGCTAAGTGGCAAAGACGTTACCTGAGAGACTATGATAATTATATCGTTGACTCGGTATATTACTTTCTCTGTGGTTTACTCGTAACTAGGAGTAACTAGTGTTTTCTATTCGCTTCTTTTGATGTTATGTGGAGAATTGTACGAGAGACACAATAAACCGTTATTATTTCCTGACAACAAAGGTGAGCGTCACGACCTTTATTAGTATTTTTGGAAGTACTGAAATAGCAGAATTGTTTCCGATCGAATGCGACGTGTACGGGAAGAGACGTGGACAACAGCACTCGAACCTGCAACCTCATGTATGAATAGTTGCTTAAAATATCCAGCCATCTCTCCCGAGAGTCTTCATACCCGCGACAAACAGTAATTCTTTTAACACCACTATCAGACGCAATTTTATAACGTTGTTGCGACCTTTTACTGCGAACATAATACATCGACAACAGACAAACAAAAAATAGACATACACATAAAAGCATCTACCAGAGCGGCATTCGAACCGGCGACTCTAGCGGTCGCGCGGTTCCAGACTGCAGCGTCTAGAACCGCTCGGTCACCCCGGCCGGCCTTAAAGGGCAATCTTTTCAAAAACGGAGTAGTGTTGAGCCACAGTATCTTAAAATACGAGCCGTATTGGTTGGGACGAGCCTTAGGCCTTCCCCTTAATAGCAGTCCTCATAGACAGCATGCTCATTCGACTCGAGGCAGCCGCACGCAGCACACAGCAATGCCTTGCAGGAGGAGAAGAGTATATCGTCGTTCAAGAATGCCTGTGTACAAAACAGTCGACAGCTTTGATTTTACACCGAATGCAATTGCTCAACAGGAACTTCTTACTGGTCCAATTACATTTGTAGGTTGTAAGATTAATTTTTCTTGCACCACTTACTCTATTCTCGTCAAACTGGCCGTGAAACGTCGTTATTTCCCCCACCACAGTATTAGATACAACCTGCACGATTTCTCTGACGTTTCTTGTCACACTGTGGAGTTATCGAAACCTATTGCGTAGGCTCGCGATAAGTGCAAGCTTCAGCAAGGGGCCGATGGCGAAGAGAACTGAAAGTAAAATCGAACAGGGATTCCGGCCGGGCCTGGCATCTTTGTTTTCAGTAATTTCGGGAGCTACGTAGCTCTGGGTCTCGGCACCGCCAGAGGCGCGTCCTTGGGCGAATGAGTGAGTGGCAGTGGGTGCCTTTGGCTCGCAGAGGTGGAAACCATCCGGGGAGAGAAAGAGACGCAGGAGGAGGACAACAGGCGGCGCGGCGAAGCGGCCCGGAGGCTATTCCTGGCTGGCGCTCAGGTGTGTGTGTGTGTCTGTGTGTGTGTGTGTGTGTGTGTGTGTGTGTAAGTTTCGCACACTACACCAGCTGATATGTCTGGCGAAGGCAGTCCAGCAAAAATAATCAGGTAAAAAAAATGAAGTTTAATGTGCCACACATAAACAGTCTTGTCAGGCGGAAGTTAGTTTCGAACTCAATAATTGAAAACAAATCACTTGTTCAATACTGAAACAACAATAATTATATCAGAAAGGTGAATGCCTGAAAATTTCAGAGTAAAGTACAGGCTCCAAAGTCCAGTGTTCACATGCTAAGTGTGTCAGACTTAAAGTCTGGAAGGGACAGGGAAAAGATTGTACTGAGAGGACGGGCAGAAGTTAAAGTCCCGAAGGGGCACACAAAGTAAGTCCAGTGTATTACCAGTGAGAAACAAAATATTGCAAATTTCTGGTGACAGCGTCAGAGGCTACACACATTCGAAGTGGAGCCCACGGACGGTGTGGGTCCGCACCTGGCAGCTGCTGGAGCTGGACGTGCTCGCAGCGGCGGCTCTGCGGCGAGGTCCCGGGCGGCGGGTTGCTACCGCAGTCAGCGCCTCGCCCACGAACCTCACTCAGTGGCAGAATTTTCTGTTCTGAAGAGCGCGCCGCAGCGCGCAGTGTGAAGCAGTCGCCCTCCGTTTCTGGCGGTGGCGCCGCTGTGGCAATCGCAGCTCTTTGGTGTCTCCCTCTGGCTGCCAGTTCACGTGCATTTATGGCGCGCCATGAGCTCGCCAGTCAGTCAGTCAGTCAGTCAGTCGGAGGAGTCGGTCATCCTGGAGAGTCGGTCAGTCGAGGCGAGTCTGGTCAGTGGGTCGGCCGGGTCAGTGTGCGGCAGTCAGTGTCTGTCTGTCGTCGGAGTGCCAGTATGTCTGTCGTTTCGATCAAACTGCAAGTCAGAAAATGAGTGTCTTGCCACTCCGCCAGTAACAGGACTCAGCTAGTGGTCGCCCGGTCGCCCGCGTTTTTTAGGCCACCAGCCTGCTCGAGTTTGTTCAGGCGATGGTCATTGGCGGTTGCATCGATCGGTTGATCGGTCGGTCGCGCACTGACACACGAGATGACTTGTCCGCCTCGAGCGTCGGCACACGTGAGGTCGCCACGAGGAGTCCAGTGGGCCGCGCCGTATAGCGAGGGGTGGTGGCTTCGCGGCCGACACGAGAGCAACAGGAGTCAACCCACGACGTCGGTCTGGCGGGTCGAGCTGCGACGCCGTGAGACGGGAGATCGGCGCGCCTTCCTGCGTCCGTTGAAGCGGCTGGCAGCGGACGGTTCGCGAGAGCGATTTGGGGATGCTGCGCCAGGTCTTCTCCAGAAACTGCAGTTTATTATAAGTGACTGGGGATATGTTGTTTCATTTACTTGTTAAATTGTACTGGTTTTCTTGGTGAGGTCACCAGTCGCTTTGTTTTGGGGTCGTGCCACCATTCTTCTCCGTTTGCCCACCCGCGTGACGGTGGTTATTTGTGAATTGGGTGGTCCGTTTTTCCCTTGTGGAATTAGGGCGGTTTAGAGCAATCTGCGGTTCGGGTTGTTTAGTAACCCCCGCCCCCCCCTCCCCCCTGTCAATCTGCCATACGTTAATAGCTGCCTCTGTCATGTTTGTCGGATTCGGTGTTAACGAATTTACGGAATTAAGGTAAGGGCCGAATTCCTGAAATATGTTTTTGTCTTGCTTATCATCTTGTGAGGCGGTACATGTGTAATGTAGAGCATGTTGTACACTTTATGTAAGTCTGAATTTCATGGGATTTATTTAAATAGTCATTTTTTTATAAAGTTGCCACCGTTCCACTGTAAGAGTCCTTTTAAAAACAAATTGCACTTTCGGTGGCAAATCATTTCTTACAAGGGAACATCCCCATCGCACCCCCATCAGATCTAGTTATAAGTTGGCACAGTGGATAGGCCTTGAAAAACTGAACACAGATCGATCGAGAAAACAGGAAGAAGTTGTGTGGAACTATGAAAAAATAAGCAAAATATACAAACTGGGTCGTCCATGCGTAAGATAGGTAATATTAAGGGCAGTGTGAGGTGAGGAGCTCCGTGGTCCTGTGGTTAGCGTGAATAGCTGCTGAACGAGAGGTCCTTGGTTCAAATCTTCCCTCAACCGAAAATTTTAACTTTTTATTTTCAGTTTATGTGAAAAACTCTTATGTTTTCATCACTTTCTTTGGAGTGATTATTACATCCACAAGAAAACCTAAATCGGGCAAGGTAGAAGAAACTTTTCACCCATTCGCCAAGTGTACTAGTTAGATGGGTCGACAACATATTCCTGTCATGTGACGCACATGCTGTCACCAGTGTCGTATACAAAATATCAGACGTGTTTTCCTGGGTAGGAATCGGTTGACCTATGACCTTGCGATCAAATGTTTTCGGTTCCCATTGGAGAGGCACGTCCTTTCGTCAACTAATCACACGGTTTTGCGGTGCGGTCGCAAAACACAGACACTAAACTTATTACAGTGAACAGAGACGTCAATGAACGAACGGACAGATCATAACTTTGCGACAATAAAGAAAGCAAAATTTTCAGTGGAGGGCAGATTTGAACCAAGGACCTCTCGTTCCGCAGCTGTTCACGCTAACCACTGGACCACGGAGCTCCTCGCCTCACATTGCCCTTAATATTGCCTATCTTACACATGGACGACCCAGTTTGTATATTTTGCTTATTTTTTCATAGTTCCACACAACTTCTTCCTGTTTTCTCGATCGATCTGTGTTCAGTTTTTCAAGGCCTATCCATTGTGCAAACTTATAACTAAATCTGAGGGGGTGCGATGGGGATGTTCCCTTGTTAGTGTCAGTGTTTGTACCATTTCCATCCCTCTTACGGCGTGGATAGTTAATGTGTTTGTGTGAGTCGTTAAAAAATTTTTAGTTTATAGTAATATGGTGTGTTGCAGATTTGCACCAGTGTAGTTTTTCAGAGGTCGTTGTGAGCGGTTGTATTGAAAGGGGGCGGAAGCTCCTCAGCCCGAAGGCTGCTACTGTAACAAAAAATTATTTTATTCTGCCTGTGAATAATTGTAAGTTGATATTTCGAGGTCGCTTTTCTGCTTATATTTTTAAAGCTGTTCTGAAAAAGCTTTTAGGAATAAATTTCACATTTGTAAAATTGTAACTTGATATTTCGAGGGTGCTCTTCTGCTTATAAATTTTAAATCAGTTTTTGGAAAGGCTTTTACGAATAAAATTTCCATTGATTGACATTTAATTTGTTTCCATGAGTTATTCCTTGGCAACTACTTCCACGCTCGCACAGTGTGTTAATGTTCCTGATGAATCGCTAGTAAATAAAGTAAATTCTTTAAGAATAGATTTTGAAAGTAAATTTTCACGGTTCAGACGTATTTTGCGGAGTCCCACGAATCGATCCTATTTTGCACTTGTTCGTACGACTGTCGCCTGATAAACAATGTAAGACCCTACGGAATATCAGACCAGCTGTGTGGCTGGATTGAAGAGTTTTTAGCAAACAAAACACAGCATGCTGTTATCAATGGAGAGGCGTCTACAGACGTTAACGTAACCTCTAGCGTGCCACAGGGGAGTGTTATGGGACCATTGCTTTTCACAACATATATAAATGACCTAGTAGATAGTGTCGGAAGTTCCATGCGGCTTTTCGCGGATGATGCTGTAGTATACAGAGAAGTTGCAGCATTAGAAAATTGTAGCGAAATGCAGGAAGATCTGCAGCAAATAGGCACTTGGTGCAGGGAGTGGCAACTGACCCTTAACATAGACAAATGTAATGTATTGCGAATACATAGAAAGAAGGCTCCTTTATTGTATGATTATATGATAGCGGAACAAAAACTGGTAGCAGTTACTTGTGTAAAATATCTGGGAGTATGCGTGCGGAACGATTTGAAGTGGAATGATCATATAAAATTAATTGTTGGTAAGGCGGGTACCAGGTTGAGATTCATTGGGAGAGTCCTTAGAAAATGTAGCCCATCAACAAAGGAGGTGGCTTACAAATTCGTTAGACCTATACTTGAGTGTTGCTCATCAGTGTAGGATCCCTACCAGGTCGGGTTGACAGAGGAGATAGAGAAGATCCAAAGAAGAGCGGCGCGTTTCATCACGGGGTTATTTGGTAAGCGTGATAGCGTTACGGAGATGTTTAACAAACTCAAGTGGCAGACTCTGCAAAAGAGGCGCTCTGCATCGCGGTGTAGCTTGCTCTCCAGGTTTCGAGATGGTGCGTTTCTGGATGAGGTATCGAGTATATTGCTTCCCCCTACTTATTCCTCCCGAGGAGATCACGAAAGTAAAATTAGAGAGATTAGAGCGCGCACGGAGGCTTTCAGACAGTCGTTCTTCCCGCGAACCATACGCGACTGGAACAGGAAAGGGAGGTAATGACAGTGGCACGTAAAGTGCCCTCCGCCACACACTGTTGGGTGGCTTGCGGAGTATAAATGTAGATGTAGATGTAGACTAGAAGTTGTGGTCAGCCAGGACGTGTGCAGGCAGTGCCTGGAGGACGCGGCGGGTGGTGAAGCGCTCTCCAGCTACGCCCTGGCCCTTCTTGCGTCAACAGCTCAAGCAGCTCCACGGTGTAAGAATCCCCTTTTCAGTGTTCAGCTCAAATCCACGAATAGCTTTCGATAACGATCTGCTGCGATTTTTTCGCCGGTTTCAGCACCCTCGAAAGTCGAAATCACTCTTCTGGAAGAGTCGAAACCGTTTACCACGCACTGTTTCACAAACAGGCGCCTAACCACAGCCGACCCTCAGCCGTATACTTCTTCGTGTTAAAGCACAAAAGTAAAACTTTTCCGCAATTGACGAGTATTGAGCTAGTAAGTTGACAATTTCAATCGAGAGTAAGTTTATGGGACAATTACAAATCGACTAACACTTTGATGGCGTTATGGTGGAAAATGCCTGACTTTATTGTGCGACACGACCTACAGCATACACGACCAACTGCCGCTACTGACATCTATTGAAAAATGACGGAAACAAAGCTGTAGACTTCGTAATGTGTTGCCCGACTCTTTCCAGGAAGTACCCTCTCAAAATTTGAGAAGAAATATTCTCTTTGCTCCACAATGCCCCTGGTGTAGGACCAGCTACTGTAGTGTGTCGAGAATCTCCGTAATTTTCTCGCGCCAACTAAATGATCCCGTCACAAACGTGCCAAACTTCTTCGGATGTCTTCTAACTCTTCTGCTAATCCCACACTACATGTACATACATACTCCGCAATCACCATACGATGCGTGGCGAAGAGTACCTCGTACCACAACTAGCATCTTCTCTCCCTGTTCCACTCCCAAACAGAACGAGGGAAAAACTACTGCCTATATGCCTCTGTACGAGCCCTAATCTCTCTTATCTTATCTTTGTGATCTTTCCGCGAAATATAAGTTGGCGGCAGTAAAATTGTACTGCAGTCAGCCTCAAATGCTGGTTCTCTAAATTTCCTCAGTAGCGATTCACGGAAAGAACGCCTCCTTTCCTCCCGAGTTCCTGAAGCATTTCCGTAACACTCGCGTGATGATCAAACCTACCAGTAACAAATCTAGCAGCCCGCCTCTGAATTGCTTCTATGTCGTCCCTCATTCCGACCTGATAGGGATCCCAAACGCTCGAGCAGTACTCAAGAATAGGTCATATCAGTGTTTTATAAGCGGTCTCCTTTACAGATGAACCACATCTTCCCAAAATTCTACCAATCAAACGAAGACGACTATCCACCTTCCCCACAACTCCCATTACATGCTTGTCCCACTTCATATCACTCTGCAACGTTACGCCCAAATATTTAATCGACGTGACTGTGTCAAGCGCTACACTACTAATGCAGTATTTCGACATTACGGGATTCTTTTTCGTATTCATCTGCATTAATTTACATATATCTATATTTAGAGTTAGTGGCCATTCTTTACACCAATCATGAATCCTGTCCAAGTAATCTTGTATCCTCCTACAGTCACTCAACGACGACACCTTCCCGTACACCACAGCATCATCAGCAAAAAGCAGCACATTGCTATCCACCCTATCCAAAAGATCGTTTATGTAGATAGAAAACAACAGCGGACCTACCACACTTCCCTGGGGCACTCCAGATGATACCCTCACCTCCGATGAACACTCACCATCGAGGACAACGTACTGGGTTCTATTACTTAAGAACTCTTCGAGCCACTCACATACTTGGCAACCAATCCCATATGCTCGTACCTTAGTTAGGAGTCTGCAGTGGGGCACCGAGTCAAACGCTTTCCGGAAGTCAAGGAATATGGCATTCGTCTGATACCCTTCATCCACGGTTCGCAAGATATCATGTGAAAAAAGGGCGAGTTGCGTTTCGCAGGAACGATGCTTTCTAAAGCTGTGCTGATGCATGGAAAACAACTTCCTAGTAATCAATAGGCGAGAGTAGGTCAGTTAGTGTTTGTATGCCACTTCTTTTGTGCAGGTGTTACACTTCCTAGTAAGTCTTTGAATAAACTGCAGCTTGGTATTTGTTTCTCCTACTATTTGACTTGTGTCCTCATTCCACTTGCGTCGCTCCGAATGGTTACTCCTGGGAATTTTGCCGCTGATAATCTTTCCATTTATTTGCCACCAATTTGCTTTGAGCCATGCTCGCTTTCGATATGTAATCGGAAACGCAGTGTAACCTCTCTGCCGGTCGCCGACCAACGTTCTGTCCAGCATTACACCAGGGGGGCACGCAGCAGGTCAGCCGCTTCGACTGAAAGCCTCTCTGGGTCGGCTCGCTTCCAATCGCCACCTACCATAGCGGGAGGAAGCTCATCGAGTAGATTCGACAGTTGTTTGGGACCAGATGGCTCCAAGTGCCTGCCGCACACGGGTCGTATTCTGCCCACTTCACGCCACTCCAATGTGGAGACGGCCTCGGTTTTCACCCTGCCGTTTATTACTTGCGGATGCACAGGAACGGTGTAACGGTGTTGGCCTGCCGCCGTTGGATAAGCACTGCAGCAGCAAGTCGTATACTCCTAGCTCACTCATTTGTTACATAGTTTAATTCTTAGTTTCTTTGCGTGTTTTTGGTACTTGCATTGTTTAATTCATAAATTTCGGGCGTATTATAGTATTTGAGAGTTGTAGCATCGCGTTTTAGTACTCGAATAGTGTTAAATCGCGTAGTCTCCTTCCGCCGCCGAGCAGTGTGTCAGCAGTGCACAAGTGGCAGCATTACTGCATTTACTAGGCAATCTTGTATTTTAATAACCGTTTCAATTTTGTGTCGTTTTGTTTGCGCTCTCTGTAGATTAGTTCAGACGTTCTTTGCACAACAGTTTTTAGCATGGATAGGGACTGCAACTGCTGTGTTCGGATGCAGGCTGAGTTGGCATCCCTTCGCTCCCAGCTTCGGGCAGTGTTGGCTTCGGTCACACAGCTTGAGGCTGTAGCCAATGGGCATCACTGTGGGGGTCCGGATGGGGGTTTGTCGGGGACGGCCAGCTCGTCCCACGCATCCCCCGATCGGACTACGACTGTGGTTGCCCGGGATACTGCCCGCATTGAGGCTGATCCCTCACCTGTGGTAGAGTGGGAGGTCATCTCAAGGCGTGGCAGGGGGCGAAAGACATTCCGGAGGGCTGAACGGAAGGCCTCTCCAGTTTGTCTGATGAACCGGTTTCAGGCTCTGTCTCAGGCTGATACTGATCTTCGGCCTGACATGGCTGCTTGTCCTGTTCCAGAGGTTGCCCCTCAGTCTGCAAGATCCGGGCAGTCGCAGAGGGTGGGTTTACTGGTAGTTGGGAGCTCCAACGTCAGGCGCGTAATGGGGCCCCTTAGGGATATGGCAGCAAGAGAGGGGAAGAAAACCAAAGTGCACTCCGTGTGCATACCGGGGGGAGTCATTCCAGATGTGGAAAGGGTCCTTCCGGATGCCATGAAGGGTACAGGGTGCACCCATCTGCAGGTGGTCGCTCATGTCGGCACCAATGATGTGTGTCGCTATGGATCGGAGGAAATCCTCTCTGGCTTCCGGCGGCTATCTGATTTGGTGAAGACTGCCAGTCTCGCTAGCGGGATGAAAGCAGAGCTCACCATCTGCAGCATCGTCGACAGGACTGACTGCGGACCTTTGGTACAGAGCCGAGTGGAGGGTCTGAATCAGAGGCAGAGACGGTTCTGCGACCGTGTGGGCTGCAGATTCCTCGACTTGCGCCATAGGGTGGTGGGGTTTCGGGTTCCGCTGGATAGGTCAGGAGTCCACTACACGCAACAAGCGGCTACACGGGTAGCAGGGGTTGTGTGGCGTGGGCTGGGCGGTTTTTTAGGTTAGATGGCCTCGGGCAAGTGCAGAAAGGGCAACAGCCTCAACGGGTGCGGGGCAAAGTCAGGACATGCGGGGACCAAGCAGCAATCGGTATTGTAATTGTAAACTGTCGAAGCTGCGTTGGTAAAGTACCAGAACTTCAAGCGCTGATAGAAAGCACCGAAGCTGAAATCGTTATAGGTACAGAAAGCTGGCTGAAGCCAGAGATAAATTCTGCCGAAATTTTTACAAAGGCACAGACGGTCTTTAGAAAGGATAGATTGCATGCAACCGGTGGTGGAGTGTTTGTCGCTGTTAGTAGTAGTTTATCCTGTAGTGAAGTAGAAGTGGATAGTTCCTGTGAATTATTATGGGTGGAGGTTACACTCAACAACCGAGCTAGGTTAATAATTGGCTCCTTTTACCGACCACCCGACTCAGCAGCATTAGTGGCAGAACAACTGAGAGAAAATTTGGAATACATTTCACATAAATTTTCTCAGCATGTTATGGTCTTAGGTGGAGATTTCAATTTACCAGATATAGACTGGGACACTCAGATGTTTAGGACGGGTGGTAGGGACAGAGCATCGAGTGACATTATACTGAGTGCACTATCCGAAAATTACCTCGAGCAATTAAACAGAGAACCGACTCGTGGAGATAACATCTTGGACCTACTGATAACAAACAGACCCGAACTTTTCGACTCTGTAAGTGCAGAACAGGGAATCAGTGATCATAAGGCCGTTGCAGCATCCCTGAATATGGAAGTTAATAGGAATATAAAAAAAGGGAGGAAAGTTTATCTGTTTAGCAAGAGTAATAGAAGGCAGATTTCAGACTACCTAACAGATCAAAACGAAAATTTCTGTTCCGACACTGACAATGTTGAGTGTTTATGGAAAAAGTTCAAGGCAATCGTAAAATGCGTTTTAGACAGGTACGTGCCGAGTAAAACTGTGAGGGGCGGGAAAAACCCACCGTGGTACAACAACAAAGTTAGGAAACTACTGCGAAAGCAAAGAGAGCTTCACTCCAAGTTTAAACGCAGCCAAAACCTCTCAGACAAACAGAAGCTAAACGATGTCAAAGTTAGCGTAAGTAGGGCTATGCGTTAAGCGTTCAGTGAATTCGAAAGTAAAATACTAGGTACCGACTTGACAGAAAATCCTAGGAAGTTCTGGTCTTACGTTAAATCAGTAAGTGGCTCGAAACATCATGTCCAGACACTCCGGGATGATGATGGCATTGAAACAGAGGATGACAAGCGTAAAGCTGAAATACTAAACACCTTTTTCCAAAGCTGTTTCACAGAGGAAGACCGCACTGCAGTTCCTTCTCTAAATCCTCGCACCAACGAAAAAATGGCTGACATCGAAATAAGTGTCCAAGGAATAGAAAAGCAACTGGAATCACTCAACAGAGGAAAGTCCACTGGACCTGACGGGATACCAATTCGATTCTACACAGAGTACGCGAAAGAACTTGCCCCCCTTCTAACAGCCGTGTACCGCAAGTCTCTAGAGGAACAGAAGGTTCCAAATGATTGGAAAAGAGCACAGGTAGTCCCAGTCTTCAAGAAGGGTCGTCGAGCAGATGCGCAAAACTATAGACCTATATCTCTGACGTCGATCTGTTGTAGAATTTTAGAACATGTGTTTTGCTCGAGTATCATGTCGTTTTTGGAAACTCAGAATCTACTATGTAGGAATCAACATGAATTCCGGAAACAGCGATCGTGTGAAACCCAACTCGCTTTATTTGTTCATGAGACCCAGAAAATATTAGATACAGGCTCCCAGGTAGATGCTATTTTTCTTGACTTCCGGAAAGCGTTCGATACAGTTCCGCACTGTCGCCTGATAAACAAAGTAAGAGCCTACGGATTATCAGACCAGCTGGGTGGCTGGATTGAAGAGTTTTTAGCAAACAGAACACAGCATGTTGTTATCAACGGAGAGACGTCTACAGACATTAAAGTAACCTCTGGCGTGCCACAGGGGAGTGTTATGGGACCATTGCTTTTCACAATATATATAAATGACCTAGTAGATAGTGTCGGAAGTTCCATGCGGCTTTTCGCGGATGATGCTGTAGTATACAGAGAAGTTGCAGCATTAGAAAATTGTAGAGAATGCAGGAAGATCTGCAGCGGATAGGCACTTGGTGCAGGGAGTGGCAACTGACCCTTAACATAGACAAATGTAATGTATTGCGAATACATAGAAAGAAGGCTCCTTTATTGTATGATTATATGATAGCGGAACAAACACTGATAGCAGTTACTTCTGTAAAATATCTGGGAGTATGCGTGCGGAACGATTTGAAGTGGAATGATCATATAAAATTAATTGTTGGTAAGGCGGGTACCAGGTTGAGATTCATTGGGAGAGTCCTTAGAAAATGTAGTCCATCAACAAAGGAGGTGGCTTACAAAACACTCGTTCGACCTATACTTGAGTATTGCTCATCAGTGTGGGATCCGTACCAGATCGGGTTGACGGAGGAGATAGAGAAGATCCAAAGAAGAGCGGCGCGTTTCGTCACAGGGTTATTTGGTAACCGTGATAGCGTTACGGAGATGTTTAACAAACTCAAGTGGCAGACTCTGCAAGAGAGGCGCTCTGCATCGCGGTGTAGCTTGCTCGCCAGGTTTCGAGAGGGTGCGTTTCTGGATGAGGTATCGAGTATATTGCTTCCCCCTACTTATACCTCCCGAGGAGATCACGAATGTAAAATTAGAGAGATTCGAGCGTGCACGGAGGCTTTCCGGCAGTCGTTCTTCCCGCGAACCATACGCGACTGGAACAGGAAAGGGAGGTAATGACAGTGGCACGTAAAGTGCCCTCCGCCACACACCGTTGGGTGGCTTGCGGAGTATAAATGTAGATGTAGATGTAGATGTAGACGATCAGACCAAAGGGCACCCTATTCTGTGTCTTACAGTGCCTGTACTCCTTACTCCGGTTGACCCACTTGCTAAATGTGTTCACTGGTAGCTCATGAATTGGGTTTTACCTCACGTTTAAGTACGCCTGTGCCTTATGCATTGTGGATAATTCACGAATAGTGCGAGTCGCGCCGGTAACACGTATTCAGTTGTCAGACAAGCTCCGCACCGTGCAACATGTAATTGTACTTGAATTACGTAACCATTACGGCAGCTCACCCAACCTCTCGATACCAGTGATATTCTGCTGTATTTCCGTTAACTACTTAACATATTTCTGAGACAACATTCAGATTTGATTTCACTTTTGATACATCGATATGTTGATATTGCAATGATATTATTCTTATGTGTATTCTTTCTTTTGTCACTATGATCTTTGACGTACTTGTAACTCTAATTTTTGGGCGCGTAAGAGATAGTTAGTTAGTTTTTGAGTTGTTAGAGAGTCGGACGTCTTGGACGTATTGTTGGAAAGACGCGTATTGGTTGGTTGGTTGGTTGGTTGGTTGGTTTGGGGAAGGAGACCAGACAGCGTGGTCATCGGTCTCATCGGATTAGGGAAGGATTGGGAAGGAAGTCGGCCGTGCCCTTTCAGAGGAACCATTTGCCAGGAACGATTTAGGGAAATCACGGAAAACCTAAATCAGGATGGCCGGACGCGAAATTGAACCGTCGTCCTCCCGAATGCGAGTCCAGTGTCTAACCACTGCGCCACGCCGCTCGGGACGCGTATTGTGGTCCGCTTATAAAATGTGAACTTTAACAGTGACTGTGAGGAAGATGATTTCAAGTATGTTTTGTATTGTGAAGTGATGTCAGTGTGTCACGTGATATTGCAATAAAAGCAATTAAAGGGAAGTGTAACTTAAATTCGGAGTGCTGATTATTCTTTACATCAGCATTGTCCTACTGAAGTGTAATCTTCAAGAATGGTTTGTGAAGCGCATCTACAAAACTTTTGAATATAGCAGAATAAAACCTAGGCCTCTTTGTATCCGAGCTTGGAATCATAACCACCTAGATTTTCAACGATTGAGCCATGATTTTACGACGAGACCAGCGTGGAAAACACAAAAAGATGAGTGCCTAGTTTTTTCATTATTACATGAAATGACTTTATTAACTGTGCTCTAATGACACCTGCCACATAAAGTAACTTTGTTGTTGCCCGAAAATGCAGTATTTAGCAGCGTGAGCAACACCACAATCGTTATTAAATGCTGACCTTTGTTGTGGTAGGTTTGTTAGAAATAAAATTAAAGAATAACTTTCTCGAAACCCCATAATTTGCGAAACGCAACTCGCACCTTTTTCACACGATATTTTGCGAATCATGCATGAAGGGTATCAGACGGATTCCATATTCCTTGACTTCCGGAAAGGGTTTGACTCGGTGCCCCACTGCAGACTCCTAACTAAGGAACGAGCATATGGGATTGGTTCCCAAATATGTGTTTGGCTCGAAGGCTTCTTAAGTAATAAAACCCAGTCCGTTGTCCTCGATGGTGAGTGTTCATCGGAGGTGAGGGTATCATCTGGAGTGCCCCAGGGAAGTGTGGTAGGTCCGCTGTTGTTTTCTATCTACATAAATGATCTTTTGGATACGGTGGATAGCAATGTGCGGCTGTTTGCTGATGATGCTGTGGTGTACGGGAAGGTGTCGTCGTCGAGTGACTGTAGGAGGATACGAGATGACTTGGATAACTTTAAATATAGATAAATGTAAATTAATGCAGATGAATAAGAAAGAAAATACCGACATGTTTGATACTCCATTAGTAGTGTAGCGCTTGACACAGTCACGTCGATTAAATATTTGGACGTAACACTGCAGAGCGATATGAAGTGGGACAAGCATGTAATGGGAGTTGTGGGGAAGGTGGATAGTCGTCTTCGGTTGATTGGTAGAATTTTGGGAAGATGTGGTTCATCTGCAAAGGAGACCGCTTCTAAAACAGTAATACGACCTATTCTTGAGTACTGCTCGAGCGTTTGGGATCCCTATCAGGTCGGATTCGGGGAGGACATAGAAGCAATTCAGAGGCGGGCTGCTAGATTTGTTACTGGCAGGTTTGACCATCACGCGAGTGTTACGGAAATGCTTCGGAGGCGTTCTTTTCGTGAATCGCTACTGAGGAAATTTAGAGAACCAGCATTTGAGGCTGACTGCAGTACAATTTTACTGCCGCCAACTTATATTTCGCGGAAAGATCACAAAGATAAGATAAGAGAGATTAGGGCTCGTACAGAGGCATATAGGCAGTAGTTTTTCCCTCGTTCTGTTTGGGAGTGGAACAGGGAGAGAAGATGCTGGTTGTGGTACGAGGTACCCTCCGCCACGCACCGTATGGTGAATTGCGGAGTATGTATGTAGATGTAATTGACTCCCACTGCAACTCAAAAGTTTGAAATTTGACTCAAAGGTGCCCACAACGTTCCCCTGTAATGCAGCAAAGGCGTGGGGCTCTGTGACGTCACCCTCGAGCATGGCGACAGCAAAGCGTCGACACACGAGACAAAAGTGCGAGAGGTCGAGAGGTCGTGTGCTCGAGTCGACTGTCGCTTTACCACCAAAATATCACGAACATTCTGCGCAGCGCCACCGTGGAGGTGTCACACGATGAGTCGGTCGTCACAGCTCTTCGTACCCACGTTTCAGTCCCTCTTCTCACGCCTCACAAGTTGGTAGCGCAATACTGACACGTGTTTGAGTACAACGCCAGCGGATGCCTCTGAGAGCCCCGGCGCCACCCACGCACCTTTGTCGCGGATGTTACACATGTACCTCCGAAAACTTCGAGTCAGCCTGGTCGTTGCTCTAGCACCTGCAGGGAGGCAAGCGCCGCCCAAGGAGTGTCTAAGGCGCAGCTCGATGGCAGTTCATGAACCTTCTGTAGGTCTTTCCCCGTTTCGCTACAGACTTCTAGCGTTGCCACTTTCCTATAGACAACAGAATCAACTGAGGAGAGCATCATGGAGCATACCAAAACAGCCACCACATCATTTATAAATGTTGTTGTTGTTGTTGTTGTCTTCAGTCCTGAGACTGGTTTGATGCAGCTCTCCATGCTACTCAATCCTGTGCAAGCTTCTTCATATCCCAGTACCTACTGCAACCTACATCCTTCTGAATCTGCTTAGTGTATTCATCTCTTGGTCTCCCCCTACGATTTTTACCCTCCACGCTGCCCTCCACTTCTAAATTGGTGATCCCTTGATGCCTCAGAACATGTCCTACCAACCGATCCCTTCTTCTGGTCAAGTTGTGCCACAAACTTCTCTTCTCCCCAATCCTATTCAATACTACCTCATTAGTTATGTGATCTACCCATCTATTCTTCAGCATTCTTCTGTAACACCACATTTCGAAAGCTTCTATTCTCTTCTTGTCCAAACTATTTACCGTCCATGTTTCACTTCCATACATGGCTACACTCCATACATATACTTTCAGAAATGACTTCCTGACACTTAAATCTATACTCGAAGTTAACAAATTTCTCTTCTTCAGACACGATTTCCTTGCCATTGCCAGTCTACATTTTATATCCTCTCTACTTCGACCATCATCAGTTATTTTGCTCCCCAAATAGCAAACTCCTTTACTACTTTAAGTGTTCAATTCCTAATCTAATACCCTCAACATCACCCGACTTAATTCGACTACATTCCATTATCCTTGTTTTCCTTTTGTTGATGTTCATATTATATCCTCCTTTCAAGACACTGTCCATTCCATTCAACTGCTCTTCCAAGTCCTTTGCTGTCTCTGACAGAATTACAATGCTATCGGCGAACCTCAAAGTTTTTATTTCTTCTCCATGGATTTTAATACCTGCTCCGAACATTTCTTTTGTTTCCTTTACTGCTTGCTCAATATACAGATTGAATAACATCGGGGAGAGTCTACAATCGTGTCTTACTCCCTTCCCAACCACTGCTTCCCTTTCATGTCCCTCGACTCTTATAACTGCCATCTGATTTCTGTACAAATTGTAAATAGCCTTTCGCTCCCTGTATTTTACCCCTGCCATCTTTAGAATTTGAAAGAGAGTATTCCAGTCAACATTGTCAAACGCTTTCTCTAAGTCTACAAATGCTAGAAACGTAGGTTTGCCTTTTCTTAATCTTTCTTCTAAGATAAGTCGTAAGGTCAGTATTGCCTCACGTGGTCCAGTATTTGTACGGAATCCAAACTGATCTTCCCCGAGGTCGGCTTATACTAGTTTTTCCATTCGTCTGTAAAGAACTCGTGTTAGTATTTTGCAGCTGTGGCTTATTAAACTGATTGTTCGGTAATTTTCACATCTGTCAACACCTGCTTTCTTTGGGATTGGAATTATTATATTCCTTTTGAAGTCTGAGGGTATTTCGCCTGTTTCATACATCTTGCTCACTAGATGGTAGAGTTTTGTCAGGACTGGCTCTCCCAAGGCCGTCAGTAGTTCCAATGGAATGTTGTCTACTCCGGGAGCCTTGTTTCGACTCAGGTCTTTCAGTGCTCTGTCAAACTCTTCACGCAGTATCGTGTCTCCCATTTCATCTTCATCTACATCCTCTTCCATTTCCATAATATTGTCCTCAAGTGCATAGCCCTTGTATAGACCTTCTATATACTCCTTCCACCTTTCTGCTTTCCTTTCTTTGCTTAGAACAGGGTTCCCATCTGAGCTCTTGATGTTCATGCAAGTGTTTCTCTTATCTCCAAAGGTCTCTTTAATCTTCCTGTAGGCAGTATCTATCTTACCCCTAGTGAGAAAAGCCTCTACATCCTTACATTTGTCCTCCAGCCATCCCTGCTTAGCCATTTTGCACTTCCTGTCGATCTCATTTTTGAGACGTTTGTATTCCTTTTTGCCTGCTTCATTTACTGCATTTTTACATTTTCTCCTTTCATCAATTAAATTCAATACCTCTTCTGTTACCCAAGGATTTCTACTAGCCCTCGTCTTTTTACCTACTTGATCCTCTGCTGCCTTCACTAGTTCATCCCTCAAAGCTACCCATTCTTCTTCTACTGTATTTCTTTCCCCATTCCTGTCAATTGTTCCCTTATGCTCTCCCTGAAACTCTGTACAACCTCTGGTTCTTTCAGTTTATCCAGGTCCCATCTCCTTAAATTCCCACCTTTTTGCAGTTTCTTCAGTTTTAATCTACAGGTCATAATCAATAGATTGTGGTCAGAGTCCACATCTGCCCCTGGAAATGTCTTACAATTTAAAACCTGGTTCCTAAATCTCTGTCTTACCATTACATAATCTATCTGATACCTTTTAGTATAAACGGTGATCAAAAAGTCAGTATAAATTTGAAGACTTAATAAACCACGGAATAATGTAGATAGAGAGGTAAAAATTGACGCACATGCTTGGAATGACATGGGCTTTTATTAGAACCGAAAAAGAAAACAAAGTTCACAAAAATCCGACAGACGGCGCTGGACAGCAAAATGTCAGTGACTGCGCGTGACAATCGTGTATAAAAGGAGCTGTAATGAGAGAGAGAATCAGATGCGCGAGCAGTCGCAGCATGTTGACGTTACCTGAAAAAGCGCTTTTAGTGAAGCTGTATTATCAGAATGGGGAGCGTGCTAGTTCAGCATTACGATCCTATCGCCATAGGAAGGGGATTCAAACGGGTAAACGTCCGTTGACAAATGCAGCTGTGGCGAGAATGATTTTTAAGTTCGAAGCCACGGGTTGTGTAGACGATAGACCCAGTAGTGGCCCACCGAGCACAAGGTGTAATGCTGCTGAGACAGTTCAGGAAGAAATGGAGACTGTAGCGTGTTCGTCTATGCACGGGGAAGCCAGCGCTCGTACAGTCGCACGTCGCACCGGCATTCCATACACTACTGTTTGGTTGGCACTGAGGCGTACCCTCCCATGCTAAACGTACAAAATCCATCAGCATCGTGAACTGTTACCTGGCGATTTAGTGAAGCGGAGGGAATTTGCTGTGTGGGCGTTTCAAAAGATGGCGGGAGATGACGATTGGTTGAGTAACGTGTTGTGGACCGACGAAGCTCATTTCACGCTGAGAGGGTCAGTCAACGCCCACAACTGCAGAATTTGGGCTACCTAAAATCCTAGAACTGTCGTGGAAACTCCACTGCACGACGAGAGTCACGGTATGGGTTGGATTTACCACATCTACCGTTATCGGGCATTTTTTCCTCGAGGAAATGCGTGATTCTGGTTTTGTAACTGCTACCGTGACGGGTGAGAGGTACGCCGATATGTTACAGAATCGCATCACCCCCAGCCCGGCTGATAAACACCTGCTGGAACGTACCATGTTTAGGCAGCATGGCGCTCCATGTTGCTAGCGCGCGTCGTTTCGTGATGATCGTGTGCTCAGCCGCCACTTTCGTCATGCTTTGGGGTTACCTTAAGTCGCAAATGTATCGTGATCGACCGACATCTAGGGGTGCTGAAAGACAACATCCGACGCCAGTGCCTCACCATAACACCGGAAATGCTTTACAGTGCTGTTCACAACATTATTCCTCGACTACAGCTATTGTTGAGGAATGATGGTGGACGTATTGAGCATTTCCTGTAAAGAACATCATATTTGTCTTACTTTGTTATGCTAATTATTGCTATTCTGATCAGATGAAGCGCCATCTGTCGGACATTTTTTGAACTTTTGTATTTTTTTGGTTCTAATAAAACCCCATGTCATTCCAAGCATGCGTGTCAATTTGCACCTCTCTATCTACATTATTCCGTGATTTATTCGGTTTTCAAATTTATACTGACTTTTTGATCACCCGGTATATGCTGTAAACAGTGACGTCCCTGTGAGATTCCCTTGGGCTGCTCCAGACACTACCTTTACGTCTGTCCACTTCTGCCCGTTAAGAATAATGCATTGAGAGGTATTGCCTACAGACTCGTGAATCCACTCACAAATCTGTTTGTATGTGGATGAGCTCGTATTCTCTTCACCATACCAAATGGCCTCCTAAACGCAAAGAACGCAGAGCCAACCTGAGCCCCGTTGTCTACGGGACTCTCCATTTCGTGAAAGAACAGGCCGTAAGATCTTCGTTTGCGGAAACCGGGTCTTCTTCCAAAAAATGTCGTAATAGATAAGCATTTAATACACGGTCGAGTCACATTAATGTGACCGTAGCCTATTTGCGACGTCACAGACGGGAGGTGGCAGCACTGTCAGTGGAGGGTACATAAAACGCGTCGCACAACGCGGAAGGTAGTACAGTCGTTGTCGCAATACAGAAACGGACTGGTTTATCTGACGTCCAAAAGGTCACGGTTATTGGCTTCTCGGCCACAGGTGGAAGCATTTCCAGAATGGCTAAGTTTCTAAGCTACCGTGGTCGAAGTCTACGGTACGAGGCCAAATGGCGCTATCCGAAATAGATGCTGAGGCAACTGCGGTCCATCACAAACAACGGTGACCGACGGCTGTGGGGATGTCTGCGGGCTGCCGCACGCACAGCCGCTGACCCGCTGGGCCTGCAGACAGCGCCTCCTCGACGGAGGTCTCTGGAGCGGGAGCCTGGTCGATGCACCTGCGCTGGGTGCGACCGAGGCTGGAATTTGGGCTCCAGTACCTGTAAAGACAGTTCTTTCCCCGAAAGTCGATAATATTTTTTTTTTCTTTTGTGCATTACCTTGTCACAGTTAGTATGTATCATTTATTTCAACTATTCTCTATTTGTTAATGTGTCACATTGTTTCTTCATTAATTTTGCTACTGTTTTATATTTTATATTGTATGAATATGAATGTTCTGGTTCTTTATGCTTTGTAGGCTAGGAGAAATACTGTGTCAGAGAGAGAGAGAGAGAGAGAGAGAGAGAGAGAGAGAGAGAGAGAGAGAGAGCGAACGACTATCGATAGAGAGCGTGCGACTTGTCGTGGTACGCGGCCGGTTCGGGGGTGGAAAAACGTGGCAAAGTTCGGTGTGAAAGACGGTGATACGCGGAGGAACAATTAATTACAGTGCGTCCGCTGTGTGAATAGGTTATCGTACATTATTAAGTGAACAATAAAACCTGAAAAGTATATCGAGTGTTTACGGTGATGATTTTACAAACTGTGTGAACTTGTGACAATTAGGCACGAATCAGACACCATTGTCGTGTGGAGACACTAGCTGTTAGGATTGCGTGAAAGTGGAACAAACCAAACTGTTAACTACAGTAAAAGAACAGTGCTGTGATTTGATCGAGAAACATTTATTATATCATCCAAACTGTCTTAAAGACGACGACGTAAATTGAACTCATGTTTAACGGACTGTTATAGTGATAAACACATGTGACTGTTTTTCTGTCGCAATACGGTGAAAGAACTGTGCGATTGGCATTAACCGGATATATATCGTAAATACTAAAGACATTGCATAATTCCGACCTACCCGCACCGCGCGATTAATAAACTTTTAATAATAAAACGCCGCGCGCGTAACGACAACGCACACACTGGAACTATTATTATCGCGCCAGTGCTGCCGGCTGATTGGCTACAGCGGAGACGTGGAGCACCGCCGCAACTGGAGTATTAATGAAACTGGAGGATCCAGCATTGTCTTCACGCCACGAACCAGGATCCACTTCACAGATCGTCCGCGCGGACCACCGCTGACGTCATCGCACTGGCTGCAGCAACAGTTCAGACATTAAAAGAAAATTATTACGCTCTCTCTAATTTCAAAATTAAAGACAATTGCAGTTAAATTAACTATTTTAAAAATACTGTAACAATATCTCAATCTTCTTTAGTCCCAATAAATATTCTTTCCATTATTTCGTCTTGGTGACAGTGTTAAGAACCTGCCAAATTAAAGTTCAATTAATAATTTTCTTTCAATATTCTTCTCAGACATTTTGCTGCTCATTATAATTGTATTTTAATGTTTGTTTGTAACTTCTGTTGGAGGAATAGATATTTTATTTTTTGTGTAGTAAAATTGTTGTTGTTGTGGTCTTCAGTCCTGAGACTGGTTTGATGCAGCTCTCCATGCTACCCTATCCTGTGCAAGCTTCTTCAACTCCCAGTACGTACTACAGCCTACATCCTTCTGAATCTGCTTAGTGTATTCATCTCTAGGTCTCCCTCTACGATTTTTACCCTCCACGCTGCCCTCCAATACTAAATTGGTGATTCCTTGATGCCTCAGAATATGTCCTACCAACCGATCCCTTATTCTAGTCAAGCTGTGCCACAAACTCCTGTTCTCCTCAATCCTATTCAATACCTCCTCATTAGTTATGTGATCTACCCACCCAATCTTCAGCATTCTTCAGTAGCACCACATTCGAAAGCTACTATTCTCTTCTTGTCCAAACTGTTTACCGTCAATGTTTCACTTCCATACATGGCTACACTCCATACAACTACTTTCAGAAACGACTTCCTGACACTTAAATCTATACTCGATGTTAACAAATTTCTCTTCTTCAGAAACGCTTTCCTTGCCATTGCCATTCTACATTTTATATCCTCTCTACTTCGACAATCATCAGTTATTTTGCTCCCCAAATAGCAAAACTCCTTTACTACTTTAAGTGTTTCATTTCCTAATCTAATTCCCTAAGCTTGACTTAATTCAACTACATTCCATTATCCTCGTTTTACTTTTGTTGATGTTCATCTTATATCCTCTTTTTAAGACACTGTCCATTCCGTTCAACTGCTCTTCCAAGTTCTTTGCTGTCTCTGACAGAATTACAATGTCATCGGCGAACCTTAAAGTTTTTATTTTTTCTCCGTGGTTTTTGATACCAACTCCGAATTTTTCTGTTGTTTCCTTTACTGCTTGCTCAATATACAGATTAGGTAACATAAAATTACATATTTTACCACCTGATGCTGTCCGCCATTACTGCTCGAAAACTGCACCTATTTTCTCATTGGCTGCCAGCTTCAAAACAAAATTACGTATTTCGTGGGCATCTAGCAGATATGCGATGTCTATGTAGGCCCCTACAATAATTTGTTTTTACTTTTGCAGGTCTACTGGAATTATATTGACTTTAATCGTTCATTTGGCCCACGTTAAAGTGATTTATCGCATCTATACAATAAGAGAACGAGTTCCTTTACACACCGCAACTGGAAGTCCAGTGAGAGGCGTCAGGTGAGCTTTTCCAGGTGAATCACGTTTTATACCCCATTGGCGTGCATGGCGTCAAACGGCTAAAAGCAAACAACGAGCAGCGAAGAGGGGGCGTTATGGTGTAGGGAATGATTTCGTGGCATTCCCTGGCTAATCTCGTTATTCCGGGAGGCACAGTGGATAAACACGAATATGTACCTCTCCTTCGGGATCATGAAGTTTTTGTTTTCCCCTAGCACGACGGCATCTACCAGCAGGACAACGCTGGCAGTGCAGGTGCGTGGCTGGAAGAGCACCAGGGCGAGTCCATCGTCCTGCCCCGGCCACCACACTCCCCGGATTTAAACCAGTCGGCAGTGTGTGGGACGCCCTCGATCAGGGAGTGGGGCTGTGGGTGCTCAACCACTGCAGCCGGCGTGGCTGCACGGCCCTGTCGGCGCCTTCCACAACCTCGCTCACCCTCTTCCTGCTCCTCTGGCACGGCTCCACAGATGCTCACGTCAATGGGCATGGACAGCGTATATTCGGTATTAATAAATACACTACTGGCCATTAAAAATACTACACCAAGAAGAAATGCAGATGATAAATGGGTATTCATTGGACAAATATATTATACTAGAACTGAGATGTGATTACATTTTCACGCAAATTAGGTGCATAGATCCTGAGAAATCAGTACTCAGAACAATCACCTCTGGCCGTATTAACGGCCTTCATACGCCTGGGCATTGTGTCAAACAGAGCTTGGATGGCGAGTACAGGTACAGCTGCCCATGCAGCTTCGACACCATACCACAGTTAATCAAGAGTAGTGACTGGCGTATTGTGACCAGCCAGTTGCTCGACAACCATTGACCAGACGTTTTCAATTTGTGAGACATCTGGAGAATGTGCTGGCCAGGGCAGCAGTCGAGCATTTTCTGTATCCAGAAAGGCCCGTACAGGCCCTGCAACATGCGGTCGTCCATGATCCTGTTGAAATGTATTGTTTCGCAGGGATCGAATGAAGGGTAGAGCCACGGGTCGTAACACATCTGAAATGTAACGTGCACTGGAATGAGATTTTCACTCTGCAGGGGATGTTTCCAGAATGAGATTTTCACTCTGCAGCGGAGTGTGCGCTGATATGAAACTTCCTGGCAGATTAAAACTGTGTGCCCGATCGAGACTCGAACTCGGGACCTTTGCCTTTCGCGGGCAAGTGCTCTACCAAAGGCAAAGGTCCCGAGTTCGAGTCTCGGTCGGGCACACAGTTTTAATCTGCCAGGAAGTTTCGTAACGTGCGCTGTTCAAAGTCCTGTCAATGCGAAAAAGAGGTGACCGAGACGTGTAACCAATAGCACCCCATACCATCACGCCGGGTGATACACCATTATGCCGATGACGAATACACGCTTCCAATGTCCGTTCACCGCGATGTCGCCAAACACGGATGTGACCATCGTGATGCTGTAAACAGAACCTGGATTCATCCGACAAAATGACGTTTTGCCATTCGTGCACCCAGGTCCGTCGTTGAGTACACCATCACAGGCGCTCCTGTCTGTGATGCAGCGTCAAGGGTAACCGCAGCCACGGTCTCCGAGCTGATAGTCCATGCTGCTGCAAACGTCGTCGAACTGTCTTGCTAACGTCCCCATCTGTTGACTCAGGGATCGAGACGTGGCTGCACGATCCGTTACAGCCATGAGGATAAGATGCCTGTCATCTCGACTGCTAGTGATACGAGGTCGTTGGGATCCAGCACGGCGTTCCGTATTACCCTCCTGAACCCACCGATCCCATATTCTGCTAACAGTCATTGTATCTCGACCGACGCGAGCAGCAATGTCGCGATACGATAAACCGCAATCGCGATAGGCTACAATCCGACCTTTATCAAAGACTGAAACGTGATGGTACGCATTTCTCCTCCTTACACGAGTCATCACAACAACGTGTCATTAGGCAACGCCGGTCAACTGCTGTTTGTGTATGAGAAATCGGTTGGAAACTTTCCTCGTGTCAGCAGGTTGTAGGTGTCGCCACCGACGCCAACCTTGTGTGAATGCTCTGAAAAGCTAATCATTTGCATATCACAGCACCCTCTTCCAGTCGATTAAATTTCGCGTCTGTAGCACGTCGTTGTGTTGCAACTTTAATGGCCAGTAGTGTAATTAATTTATAATGTTTCAGAACAGCTTTTCCTATTACAGCCAGTCCGCTTTTTAGGTCCTCTCTATTTCAGATATCGTCAGTTATCTGCTGCCCAGATAGCAAAACTCATCTACTACTTTCAGTGTATTGTTTCCTAATCTCCATCAGCACTGCCCGATTTAACACGACTACATTCCATTACGCTGGTTTTGCGTTTGGTCATGTCATTTTTTATCCTTCTTTCAAGACCCTCTCTACTCCGTTGAACTACTTTCGCAAGTTCTTTCCCGCCTCTGACACAATTACAATGTTACCCACAAACGTCAAAGTTCTTATTTCTCTTCCCTGAACTTTAACTCTCTCTGTCTAAATTTCTCCTTGGTGTGCATTATTACTAGCTCAGTGTGCAGTGTGAAAACATCCGGGATACACTACAAACTTCTCTCACTCTGTGCTCTACAACTGCTTCTCTTTAGTGGCCTTCAACTTTTGTAACTACCATCTGGTTTTTGTACGAGTTGTAAATATTCTGTCGCCCCCTGTGTTTCATCCCTGCTACCTTCAAAGTTTCAAAGAGTGTTATATGTGCACGTATCCTCACGCTGCGAGTGGACAGATGGTTTCGGTCCTCTTACTGTAGATGATAGAAGCTAAGTCCAACAAAGTTTCTCCACCGATTCGAAGCATTCGGTATTCAGATAGGTTTTGAACATTGCACATCTTCTCTCTCTCTCTCTCTCTCTCTCTCTGCCTTGCGTCCCCCCCCCCCCCCCAATTCCTCACCCCCGCATAACATACAGACAACTAAACGTGATGCGCATCATATTGCCGAGATATTAATGCGAAAATGTCTGATCGGAATTTGGAATTAATAATTAATGAAGCATGGCAGCACCGTCGTTATAGTCAATGTAAATTCTACGGCTGCTTCCCTTAATGGATTTGTCGTCATTAGAGCGGTTTATGTAGCGGAAGTCCTTAATTAAATTTTTTTCTCATTAGTGAAACTGTTATGGGAAACCTACAACGAAGGAGAGTGTACGTCAAAAATGAGAGCCTAACACCAGCGGTTACGATGGAAAACAGTTTGCAGTGGCCGTGCGTCTTCCGACTGTTGCGGAAACTGCTGCACGCCAAGACGCAATATGTTACGGCCGTACGAAGCTGCGTCACAGCGTCGTATGGGTTTGAAGCGATCAGGCTCAAGGTATCTGCGTGTGCAAAGGATCTCAGTAACGGGTATACACAATGTACAGCTGAGGCAGTGCCGGTGTTTGAAATGAAATCAATGCACTGTCCTCGTGAATAGATCACTGTCAATTACATAGTCGAAGAAACAGCTTTTAATTCAGTAAATAAGCATTCTCCCCCGCCATCTCTCTCTCTTACACACACACACGCGCGCACCCACCCACAAAGAGTTGGTTTTATACATACACTCGTGTTCAAAATTAAACAAACAAAGTGCTATTTCCCCGTCCTGTCTCTTACTAACTGTCAACAGATGTGGTTACGGCCGTGTTCTGCACGGAAGACGGCATTCCGGTCAACGTACAACCACGCCAACGGCGGCGTCAGGGCGTTTACCAGACGAGCCAGTGCTTGCCGCGTAGTGGCACGCCCTCGGCCGCTGAGTACACAGCCACAGGCGGTGCAGTGTGCCACAGAGGAGGCGCCTGCCCACCAGACTCTGCACTGGGGGCCGCAGCAAGAATGGAAGCGGGGCAGCAGCGAACTGACGTGGCCCCACGGATTATCCCGAATCGTTCTGTCGATTCTCGGATGTGGCGACAGTTTACAGAGACCGGAACCGGAGACCGGGGTACATCAGAAAGAGTGGACTGTTGTTTGGCTTTAAGGCCACGGCGGTACCGTCTCAGTAGTGCACGGCATCCGGCATCTGACCTCGCAGCACCCACTGGACGTGGTGTACGGAGGCAAACGGCGTACAGAAGGCTCTGACAGAGCGGCCTTTATTGTCTGAGACCCGCTGTTGTTTACCCCTGGCGTGTCTTCACAGAAGGGAACGTCTAGAGTGGAGCCATCAACATGCCACGTGGTCCGTCGAACGGTAGGCCAATATTCTTTCCACAAATGAGTCCTGATTTGATCCGGAGAGTGATTCTCCACGGATTAAGATGGGTTTTTTCGACCCAAACATTATGGAAGCAGACCGATATCGAGGAGGGTCCCTAATGTTGTGGACAGGGATTACGTTGACCTCTCGAATGAATTCGTGAAATTGTACGGGTGCATCGGCAAGGTTTAACTGCCGTCAGCTACCGTGAGGAGATCTCGGGGCCCCACGTGGGGTTGTTGCGAGATGCTGTGGGCCCGGACCCAGTACTGATGGACGGCAATGCTCGACCTCACAGAACACACAGGTGGTCGACGTTTCTGAGGAAACAGAAGACAACGCACGCATGGCGTGGTCTGCTCGCCCTCCCCATTTGAATCCCACAGATGCACCGGGGAGGCGGGTTGCGTTACGTCAGCATCCGCCGACCACTCTCCGAGACTTGCCTGCAGCGCTGCAGAAAGAACGGGCGCTTCTGCCTCAACGTGAGACTGGTGACATCATTCCGAGTACGTCCCACTGTTACACAGGCCTGCATTGATGGCAGAGGTGGTCGCAACCCGTACTGAGCACATTAACCAGTTGTCAGAATGTGTGTGCAAATCCGTTCATTTAATAGAAGAGAAAACGAAGAACGTATTTGTCTTCCGTTCTGTATATTGCAGTCGATCCCGTTCTGTGTGCTTTATGTTGTTTCCATTTTACCTGTTTATACTGTCTTGTGGCAAAACAAAGGCAGCCTTGCAAAATTTCCGTTTGTTGTTTTAATTTTGGACACTAGTGTAGTGTACTAGATAGTAGAGAGACACCTTAAAGTCCATAACTCTCGGGAAACATCAAATTACTCTTCCTGATGGGGAAAATACTTTCCGCCTTAACTGACAGCTGTCCGTCGGCAACGAAGGCTGGACTCCGTCGGCCAGCACCGCGACTGAGCGGCGGCGACAGGACAGCCACGTTTCGGACTTCACCGGGCAGACGGCCGTCGGCTTATACGGCGTGAAACGACTGAAAGCGAACACCCAGCAACAGCTGTCGGAAGGGTCCAGGCCGGAGAAGGGGGCGCTGTGGTCCTGGAAGGAAATACTGTATGTGGCCATCCTTTGGAACGACGTTCACCCCTGCATACAGTTTGTTTTCCCTTGCCGCCACAGCGTCCAGTAGTGTGACAGTGCACCCCGTCACATGGCTTGCAGTGGTACACAGGTGGTTCAGAGACCACCAGCATCAGTTTACCGCACCCTGCTGCCCATCGTACTCCCCGGGATTAAACGCAGTCCATAATTTGTGATACCACCTCGATCGAGCTGTACACGCCACGGATCCTCTGCTGATGATGATGATGTTTGGTTTGTGGGGCGCTCAACTGCGCGGTCAACACAACACGTACCGTGTCCCAATTTTTACACTGTCTAATTTTTTTTCACAGTCCAATCTAGCCACAGTCACAAATGATGATGATGAAATGAAAAGGACAACAGAAACGTCCAGTCGCCGGGCAGAGAAAAACCCTTACCCGGCCGGGAATCGAACCTGGGACCCTGTGATCCCGAGGCAACAACGCTAGCCACTAGATCACTAGCTGCGAGCAATCCCCTACCGAGTGATTTCCCTAAATCGCTCCAGGCAAATGCCGGGATGGTTCCTTTCAAAGGGCACGGCCGACTTCCTTCCCCGTTCTTCCCTAATCCGATGAGACCGATGACCTCGCTGTCTGGTCTCCTTCCCCAAAACAACCAACCAATCCCCTACCGAAAAAGCCAGCTCAGCTCCGCGGCAATGCGGCTCTATTCTGGCTGTATCATTCATACGGATCGGTGTTGTAGGTTAGCCTCGGTCGCTATTCTGCAAGCTTGTGAGACGTATAACCGATCGGGCTTCCCGCCGATTTTCTGAAAAATTCTACTGGGATGTGGTTAGGTCTCGGTATGGCGCCATAATATACAGCTAGAATTTGTTATTTTTGAATTACTCATTCGTTTTAGCTTCGGATTTTGTGACACGTTTTACTGAAGGATCACCAGAAGGCTTCCAAGTGGAAAGTGAGTTGATAATAGACTGTTTTCCTTTGTTACAAATATGGTTTGTATTGTTGTTACTGTGAATGATTGTAACAGAATAAAAAAACCATTTTCGGTAAATATTCTCACAAAATAACTTATTTTTATGTAATTAAGAGTTTAAAAATCAGTAAATTTCAAGAAGACGTGTTACACGGGAGTTGGCTGAAATTACTAGTGACTTCGCGTGCTCTTTCCGCAAATGGTACTGAGTATCGAAACATTTATTGCAGGGTGTTCGATTTCAGTCGTTTCACGCCGTACAAACCGACGGCGATCTTACAGCTTTCAACTGACAACGGCGAGGAAGTTCACGGGTCGACTGCTCGCGCCCGCATCGTTAGGCAGCCCGCGTCTCTCTCCCTCTGAACCCGCAGCAACACAGCACCGCTGCGAGGCAGCTGTAGTCGCCACGTGGACAAGGAGCGGCTGTGATGCTGAAGGTCGCAGGTTCACTTCGCGCTTCGATGACGCATTGTCCTCTTCGTGTCTGTAACACATTCTAAGACTTCGTTATTCGTGAAACTTAAGTATTTTTCGGCAATATCCTTTGTTATTTCATGTAACAGCGCGCTTTCTCAGTAATGAGTATCTTCTGTATGTTTAAAAAAAAGAAAGGTGAAATTGTTACAGACGAAGTTGCTGTGTGTGAAACAACTGACAGTGATATTAAATTTTTTTTTCTTGTCACATTTAATTCAGCATTTTCTTCTCAATACGTGGGAATTTCGGAGTGTCTGGTTATACAGGAATGTTAAGAGCACAACTTAAATTACTTTGAATGCTTGTCACAAGTATTCTTAAAAACACTAATATTTTTAGATTATACCACCATAACGTGAAACATTTTGATTCGCCAGATGCATGTTACGAACTATGATGACCTTCAAAAAGCTGCACTCGCCACACGCTCTCGTAAGGCGTTTTTTAAACTTCGTTTTTAAGACACAGTATCACATAGCGAAGCAGGCTACTTCATCGTCTGGATCTCTAGGAGCGACCTACAACCACAATATACACATGTTCTTACTCTTTGACACTGTGTTAAACAATTGTTCGCGTCCTTTTCGTAGATGTATTTGTACAATGTTGTACTACACACCATTCCTAATCTATATTCCTAAACGTAAAATCGAAAACATGATGTCAATGTTAATGGGAATCAAATGAAATACACTGCAGGCCATTAAAATAGATACACCAAGAAAAAATGCAGATGATAAACCGGTATTCATTGGACAAATATATTATACTATATCGGACATGTCATTACATTTTCACGCAAATTAGGTGCATAGATCCTGAGAAATCAGTACCCAGAACAACCACCTCTGGCCGTAATAACGGCCTTGATACGCCTGGGCATAAAGTCAAACACAGCTTGGATGGCGTGTACAGGTACAGCTGCCCATGCAGTTTCAACACGATACCACAGTTCATCAAGAGTACTGACTGGCGTATTGTAACGAGCCAGTTGCTCGGCCAGCATGGACCAGACGTTTTCAGTTGGTGAGAGATCTGGACACTGTGCTGGCCAGGGCTGCAGTCGAACATTTTCCGTATCCAGAAAGGCGCGTACAGGACCTGCAACATGCGGCCGTGCATTATCCTGTTGAAATGTAGGGTTTCGCACAGATCGAGTGAAGGGTAGAGCCACGGGTCGTAGCACACCTGAAATGTAACGTCCACTGTTCAAAGTGCCGTCAATGCGAAGAAGAGGTGACCGAGACGTGTAACCAATCGCGCCCCATACCATCACGCCGGGTGATACGCCCGTATGGCGATCACGAATACACGCTTACAATGTGCGTCCACCGCGATGTCGCCAAACACGGATGCGATCATCATGATGCTGTAAACAGAACCTGGATTCATGACGTTTTGCCATTCGTGCAACCAGGTTCGTCGTTGAGTACACCGTCGCACCCGCTCCTGTCTGTGATGCAGCGTCAACGGTAACGGCAGCCATGGTCTCCGAGCTGATAGTCCATGCTGCTGCAAACGTCGTCGAACTGTTGGTGCAGACGGTTGTTGTCTTGCAAACGTCCCCATCTGTTGACTCAGCAATCGAGGAGTGGCTGCACGATCCGTTACAGCCGTGCGGATAAGACGCCTGTCATCTCGACTGCTAGTGATACGAGGCCGTTGGGATTCAGCGCGGCGTTCCGTATTACCCTCCAGAACCCACCGATTCCATATTCCGCTAACAGGCACTGGATCTCGACCAATGCGAGCAGCAATGTCGCGATACGATAAACCGCAATCGCGATAGGCTACAATCCGACCTTTATGAAAGTCTGAAACGTGAAGGTACGGATTTCTCCTCCTTACACGAGGCATCACAACAACGTTTCACCAGGCAACGCCGGTCAACTGCTGTTTGTGTATGAGAAATAGGTTGGAAACTTTTCTCTTGTCCGTACGTTGTAGGTGTCGCCACCGGTGCCAACCTCGTGTGAATGTTCTGTAAAGCTACACATTTGCGTATCACAGCATCTTCTTCCTGTCGGTTAAATTTCCGCGTCTGAGCACGTCATCTTCGTGGTGTAGCAATATTAATGGACAGTAGTGTAATACGACATTCGTGACAGTTTCCAGAACGCATTCAAATTTCCTGTCGTTATAATGCATGCTTGGAAACGCGTTGTCAGCGAAATTTGTGCAGTATTACGTATCTAAACGCACTTTTCGATGCTGCGAAGAGTAGCGTGCCTGTGTCGTGTGGTAGCCGCTTCGGGTTAGTGGCGGTGTGGATGTGCGGATCTGCAGCACATTGCCTGTGATGCGCTAGCGTGGAAGGAGCTGCCAGCAGCGCCTCGGTTCGCCGGAAGCCCGCGGCGTCGCCTCCGAAGCGCCTGCAGAACAACGCGGCCGCTCTCCGCTCTCCTTCGAGAAAAGGCCGCTCTGTGCGCTCGCCTGCCGGCCTGATCGGCAGAACAAACGTAACGAATTAGACGCTCGCCCCAACTTTCCACGAAAGCAGATGATCAGGTTTTTGTTGAAATGTGGAAATATTCTAGTGACACACTCAAGACATCTTTGCACACGGGTCTAACAAAAATTTGGGTACCAGAAGAATTCCCTGAAGACTGGATTGCGGCCATCATACACCCACTGTAAAAGAAGGCAGATAAGAGCAATCCAGAGAACCACAGAGGAATCTCTCTCCTGGACTGCACATACAAGATTTTATTCGAGATCCTTTACGAAAGCGTCAAGGAACAAATAGGGCAGGAGCTAGGAGACTGGCAGGGCTGTTACAGACCGCGGAGAAGCTGTGCAGAGCAGACCGTCAGTTTAAAACTGATTGTGGCGCACTACAGGAAATGGACCAAAATCTCTTGTAATAACTTTGGTAGTTTTTAAGAAGGCAAGTGACTGCCTCCATAGACCTTCAGTGCTAAAAAATTTTAAGGAATCTATGACTGTCCAAAACCAATTAAATGAATACGACTTGCTCTAACCAACACCAAATCGAAGCTTAAGTTTAGAGGAGGATTTTATGAACCATTCCTCATAAAAGCACGCTGCGCACTGTAATACATAATGAGAGAATGGGAGAAGGATAACCCAAAGAACATAAGAACTGGAAGTGCTAAAAATTACATAAGTTTGAACCGCTTGGGAACTGCTGATGATGTTGCTCTCGTGGCCAACAATGTTCAAGAAACCAGGCAACAAGTTACATCACTACAAGAAATAGCACAGAAAACTGGCCTCAGAATATCATTTGAAAAAACGGAGACCGTGATAACTGACACACCTAATGCAAACTTACAAAAAGAGAACAAGAAGTGAAAATTATTGACAAATTTAAATATTTGGGTGAAATCGTAAGTTGCAATCTAAATGAGAAATCAGCATGTCAAGATAGGATATATACAAAGGAAATTACATTACCAAAAACACATACAACGGAATAACCTATCCATACATGCAAAATTAAAACATTATAAAACAGTTAAACGACGACAAATAACTTCCGCAGGTGAAACCATCTTCAAAACAACTAATACAGCAAAAATTGACAAAATACGAGAGATAGAAAAAAGAATAACTAGGACATGCATGAGTAAACAATAATAAGTAAAAGGACACTCGAGGATAGCTTCAAATCAAACAGTATAGAAGAAAAATAGAACCAGTAATGAGCACGATCAAGAAGAAGCGTATTCTCATTCTTTGGTCATCTGATGGGAACGCCAGAAACATAATTAGTTAGAGAATAATAGAAAAATTGTTGAATAGTAAGAGCAACATTAAATAACATAAGTTCAGAGAGAAGAGAACTCCAAATTACAGTAGAAGAGTTAAAATACAGAACATAGAAAACCAGAATACTGCAAAATACACAAACAACACTACAAACGAAGAACGATAAAAGAGCTATAGTAAGAGTGATGCCAGACGAAGAATAAAAGAAAATACCTGACAGTATAGAAAAGTACTAGAGAGACAGAAAAGCAAAACACCCTTCGCGTAATAATAAATTATAACAATCTCTGTATGGCTACTGCACTATTGAATTTCTTATCGAATTGTTATTGAACTGTATTGTAGTATTACTGAATAGTGACAAACTGTATAAACCTTCGTATATATGATTAGAGCGGTCCAACGAAGACCACAAAACAGTCATAATAATGAGCCTTGCAGACAAACAAAAATTAAACGAAGCGAAATGTAGTGTGAGGAGGGAGGACTATGCGAGAGGCATTCAATGAATTCGAAAGTAAAGTTCTACGTACTAGGCAGAAAATTCTAAGAAAATTTGGTCTTATGTCAAAGTGGTAGGTGGATCAAAACAAAATATCCAGACAATCTGTGACCAAAATGGTACTGAAACAGAGGATGACAGACTAAAGGCCGAAATACTAAATGTCTTCTTCCAAAGCTGTTTCACAGAGGAAGACTGCACTGTAGTTCCTTCTCTAGATTGTCGCACAGATGACAAAATGGTAGATATCGAAATAGACGACAGAGGGATAGAGAAACAATTAAAATCGCTCAAAAGAGGAAAGGCCGCTGGACCTGATGGGATACAAGTTCGATTTTACACAGAGTACGCGAAGGAACTTCCCCCCTTCTTGCAGCGCTGTACTGTAGGTCTCCATAACAGCGTAGCGTTCTAAAGGATTGGAAAAGGGCGCAGGTCATCCCTGTTTTCAAGAAGGGACGTCGAACAGATGTACAGAACTACAGACCTATATCTCTAACGTCGATCAGTTGTAGAAATTTGGAACACGTATTATGTTCGAGTATAACGACTTTTCTGGAGACTAGAAATCTACCCTCTAGGAACCAGCATGGGTTCGTGTGAAACCCAGCTCGCGCTATTCGTCCACGAGATTCAGAGGGCCATAGACACGGGTTCACAGGTAGATGCCGTGTTTCATGACTTCCGCAAGGCATTCCATACAGTTCTCCACAGTCGTTTAATGAACAAAGTAAGAGCATATCGACTATCAGACCAATTGTGTGATTTGATTGAAGAGTTCCTAGATAACAGAACGCAGCATGTCATTCTCAATGGAGAGTAGACTTCCGAAGTAAGAGTGATTTCATGTGTGCCGCAGGGGAGTGTCGTAGGACCACCGTTCCTATTCACAATATACATAAATGACTTTGTGGATGACATCGGAAGTTCGCTGAGGCTTTTTGCAGATGATGCTGTGGTATATCTAGAGGTTGTAACAATGGAAAATTGTACTGAAATGCAGGAGGATGTGCAACGAATTGACGCATGGTGCACGGAATGGCAATTGAATCTCAATGTAGACAAGTGTAATGTGCTGCGAATACACAGAAAGAAAGACCCCATATCATTTAGCTACAATATAGCAGGTCAGCAACTGTAAGCAGTTAATTCCATAAATTATCTGGGAATACGCAAAGGAGTGATTTAAAATGGAATGATCATATAAAGTTGATCGTCGGTAAAGCAGATGCCAGACAGAGATTCATTGGAAGAATCCTAAGGAAATGCAATCGGAAAAAAAGGAAGTAGGTTACAATACGCTTGTGCGCCCATTGCTTGAATACTGGTGAGCAGTGTGGGATCCGTACCAGATAGGGTTGATAGAAGATATAGAGAAGATCCAACGGAGAGCAGCGCGCTTCGTTACAGGATCATTTAGTAATCGCGAAAGCGTTTCGGAGATAAACTGCAGTGGAAGAGTCTGCAGGAGAGACGCTCAGTAGCTCGGTACGGGCTTTGGTTGTAGTTTCGAGAACATACCTTCACCGAAGAGTCAAGCAGCATATTGTTCCCTTCTGCGTATATCTCGCGAAGAGACCGTGAGGATAAAATCAGAGAGATTAGAGCGCACACAGAGGCATACCGACAATCCAATAACAATACGAGACTGGAACAGAAGGGAGAACCGATAGAGGTACTCAGGGTACCCTCCGCCGCACGCCGTCAGGTGGCTTGCGGAGTATGGATGATGATGATGATGTTTGGTTTGTGGGGCGCTCAACTGCGTGGTTATCAGCGCCCGTACAATTACCCAATCTTTGCTCAGTCCAATTTCGCCACTTTCCTGGATGATGATGAAATGATGAGGACAACACAAACACCCAGTCATCTCGAGGCAGGTGAAAATCCCTGACCCCGCCGGGAATCGAACCCGGGACCCCGTGCTTGGGAAGCGAGAACGCTACCGCGAGACCACGAGCGGCGGACACGCGGAGTATGGATGTAGATGTAGTCCGACATTTGCGACCGTGAGAGTTTACGTCTCACAGCTGACGCCGCTTCGGTTTCTCTCGCTGTTTTCGAATGGGATCGCGCCTCGTTGGCCTTGACCACCGCTCGGCGACCCCGCAGGCGCCGAATGGGAGGCGCTCACGCAGCTCACGCACGCACCGCCGCCCCCGCACACGCCGGCCGGCACGCGTGACCTGTTTGGGCAGCGGCGCGACGCGCAAAAGGGCCTGCCGGGGCGGGGGCGGGGGCACCCTGCCCGGGGGCGACGTTTCACTTTCCCCGTTCCGTGCCGGAAAGTAGGCCGCCAGCACTGCTTCTGTGCGCTGCGGGTCGCCGACACCAGAATCTGCAGGGGAAACCTGTTCGAGGAATAACCACTAAAGTGTCACCGCTTGCGCAATGGGGTTCGTTAACAGCAACAGCCCATTCTTTTCGAGGAAGCGTGTCACGCGTCAGTGTTCTGGGTAGGGACCTCTGATCTGTCTCTGTTGTTGTTCCCGTGTAGTGATTTGTGAAGACGGAAAATGTCGAGACTCGAGCAGTGATTAAATACGAGGGGCGTTAGATAAGTAATGCAACAGTTTTGTTTCCTGAACGCAGGTTGCTTTTATTCACGATTGCTATACACCATATTATTCTAACCCCTATTTTTCAACGTGATCTCCGTTCAGTTGGACGGCCTTGCGCCGCCCCCTGGGAGGGCCTGTACGGTACCACTCCACTGGTGGACGTGGTAGCCAGCGCCCTGCTGCGTCAGTGACCTCCCAATCGCTCACGTACTGCTTCTGGGGGAGAGCATCGTTCATTGGGCAACACAGAGGGGAGTGGGAAGGTGCAGGATCCGGGCTGTAGGGTGGACGAGGAATGTTCCGGCATGAGAGCGGAGAGGGCTGAGAGAGGAGAGTCCCCAGAAAGTGTAGGCCGTCAACAAAGGAGTCCATCAACACTCGTTCGACCTATGCTTGAGGATTGCTCATCGGTGTGGGATCCGCACCAGGTCGGGTTGTCGGAGGAGATAGAGAAGATCCAGAGAAGAGCGGCGCGTTTCGTCACAGGGTTACGGAGATGTGGCAGACTCTGCAAGAGAGGCGCTCTGCACCGCGGTGTAGTTTGCTGTCCAGGTTTCGAGAGGGTGCGTTTCTGGATGAGGTATCGAATATGTTGCTTCCCCCTACTTATACCTCCCGAGGAGATCACGAGTGTAAAATTAGAGAGATTCGAGCGCGCACGGAGACTTTCCGGCAGTCGTTCTTCCCGCGAACCATACGCGATTGGAAAAGGAAAGGGAGGTAATGACAGTGGCACGTAAAGTGCCCTCCGCCACACACCATTGGGTGTCTTGCGGAGTATAAATGTAGATGTAGATGTAGATGGTAGTCAGCAGCACGCTGACCGGCCGACCGCTCTCTAGCGCGACACCGAGACAGCAGCGCCGTTCTACGACATCTACAGTGACGAGTTAGGAACTGTCTTCTTTCACTTATTTGTTTGTCGGCGGCCGGAGTGGCCGAGCGGTTCTAGGCGCTTCAGTCTGGAATTGCGCGACCGCTACTGTCGCAGGTTAGAATCCTGCCTCGGGCATGTATGTGTGTGATGTCCTTAGGTTAGTTAGGTTTATGTAGTTCTAAGTTCTAGGGGACTGATGACCTCAGAAGTTAAGTCGCATAGTGCTCAGAGCAATTTTAACCATTTTTTTTTGTCTGTCGCCATTTGCTTGCGACCCATCATTGTAAATGCTCAAAGTTAAGTGTTGCCATTTACCTTCCTGTAATAAAAATCCATTAATACGATTTGCTTGAACCGTCTAGCGATCCGAAAAAGCAGATTTCTCAGACACTCTATATTAGCCGGGTGGTCAGGACACAACAAGGATGAACGGACCGGAGAAGTTTTTTTGAGCTCCTGTAGGGTGCGCAGACTCGTGCGAGGCGTCGTGGAGAAGGAGAAGTTGGTTTGCACTTTTGTGGCGACGAACACCCTGAATTCGTTTTCGATGTCCTGAGGGTGTCACAACACTCTTCACTGTTCCTCGTTGCAGCATGAGGGAGGTCGTCAAACAGAACAGCCCTTTAGAATTTCAGGAGGCGGTCGCTGCGACTTTACCGCCTGAGAGCGCGGCTTCGAACTTTTTCTTCGTGAACTGGGAGGTGTGGTGTGACTGCACGGATTGCCATTTTGTTTCCGGTTCGAAGTGATGAACCCACGTTTCACGTTCAACAAAAAGTTGTCACGATGAGCAAGCAATTCCGCACAGATGGTTCCTTCCTCGCTTTTTATGCTCTTCTGTTAGTCGGGAAGAAACCCAGCGCTTTGAGTTCCTCAACTGCTCGACAAGTGCGTCAGCACTAAAAGCAGAGGTGTCCAGCTGTTCACCCAGGTGTCTGGCAGATACGTCCATCACCTCGAACGAGAGTGTCCGCACGTTCCAACAGTGCAGGAGTGACGGCTGTGCGCGGCCGGCCGGCCGGCACACGCGGGAGAATGTCGCCGTGATGACGGACGCCACGCCCAACGACTCGCCGTGCTTTTGTTCACTGTCGGTTCTCCGTAGACATCCTGCGAGCGCCTACGAATGTCTGCGGTGCTCTGGTTTTCCGCCAAAAGAAACTCAGTGGCAGCTCTCTGCTTGGAACGCGACTCCGTTACAGATGCCGTTTTCTACATCTACATCTACACCCATACTCCGCAAGCCACCTGACGGTGTGTGGTGGAGGATACCCTGAGTACCTCTATCGGTTCTCCCTTCTATTCCAGTCTCGTATTGTTCGTGGAAAGGAGGATTGTCGGTATGCCTCTGTGTGGGCTCTAATCTCTCTGATTTTATCCTCATGGTCTCTTCCCGAGATATACGCAGGAGGGAGCAATACACTGCTTGACCCCTCGGTGAACGTTTGTTCTCGAAACTTCAGCAAAAGCCCGTACCGAGCTACTGAGCGTCTCTCCTGCAGAGTCTTCCACTGGAGTTTATCTATAATCTCCGTAACGCTTTCGCGATTACTACATGATCCTGCAACGAAGCGCGCTGCTCTCCGTTGGATCTTCTCTATCTCTTCTATCAACCCTATCTGGTACGGATCCCACACTCCTGAGCAGTATTCAAGCAGTGGGCGAACAAGCGGACTGTATCCTACTTCCTTTGTTTTCAGATTGCATTTCCTTAGGATTCTTCCAATGAATCTCAGTCTGGCATCTGCTTTACCGACGATCAACTTTATATGATCATTCCATTTTAAATCACACCTAATGCGTACTCCCAGATAACTTATGGAATTAACTGCTTCCAGTTGCTGACCAGCTATTTTGTAGCTAAATGATAAGGGATCTATCTTACTATGTATTCGCAGCACATTACACTTGTCTACATTGAGATTCAATTGCCATTCCCTGCACCGTGCGTCAATTCGTTGCACATCCTCCTGCATTTTAGTACAATTTTCCATTGTTGCATCCTCTCGATACACCACTGCATCATCTGCAAAAAACCTCAGCGTACTTCCGATGTCATCCACAAGGTCATTTATGTATATTGTGAATAGCAACGGTCCTACGACACTCCCCTGCGGCACACCTGAAATCACTCTTACTTCGGAAGACTTCTCTCCATTGAGAATGACATGCTGCGTTCTGTTATCTAGGAACTCTTCAATCCAATCACACAATTGGTCTGATAGTCGATGTGCTCTTACTTTGTTCATTAAACGACTGTGGGGAACTGTATCGAATGCCTTGCGGATGTCATGAAACACGGCATCTACCTGTGAACCCGTGTCTATGGCCCTCTGAATCTCGTGGACGAATAGCGCGAGCTGGGTTTCACACGACCGTCTTTTTCGAAACCCATGCTGATTCCTACAGAGTAGATTTCTAGTCTCCAGAAAAGTCGTTATACTCGAACATAATACGTGTTCCAAAATTCTACAACTGATCGACGTTAGAGATATAGGTCTATAGTTCTGTACATCTGTTCGACGTCCCTTCTTGAAAACGGGGATGATCTGTGCCCTTTTCCAATCCTTCTAGAGACCTACGGTACACAGCTGCAAGAAGGGGGGCAAGTTCCTTCGCGTACTCTGTGTAAAATCGAACTGGTATCCCATCAGGTCCAGCGGCCTTTCCTCTTTTGAGCGATTTTAATTGTTTCTCTATCCCTCTGTCGTCTATTTCGATATCTACCATTTTGTCATCTGTGCGACAATCTAGAGAAGGAACTACAGTGCAGTCTTCCTCTGTGAAACAGCTTTGGAAAAAGACATTTAGTATTTCGGCATTTAGTTTGTCATCCTCTGTTTCAGTACCATTTTGGTCACAGATTGTCTGGACATTTTGTTTTGATCCACCTACCGCTTTGACATAAGACCAAAATTTCTTAGGATTTTCTGCCAAGTCAGTACATAGAACTTTACTTTCGAATTCATTGAACGCCTCTCGCATAGCCCTCCTCACACTACATTTCGCTTCGCGCAATTTTTGTTTGTCTGCAAGGCTTTGGCTATGTTTATGTTTGCTGTGAAGTTCCCTTTGCTTCCGCAGCAGTTTTCTAGCTCGGTTGTTGTACCACGGTGGCTCTTTTCCATCTCTTACGATCTTGCTTGGCACATACTCATCTAATGCATATTGTACGATGGTTTTGAACTTTGTCCACTGATCCTCAACACTATCTGTACTTGAGACAAAACTTTTGTGTTGAGCCGTCAGGTACTCTGTAATCTGCTCTTTGTCACTTTTGCTAAACAGAAAAATCTTCCTACCTTTTTTAATATTTCTATTTACGGCTGAAACCATCGATGCCGTAACCGCTTTATGATCGCTGATTTCCTGTTCTGCGTTAACTGTTTCAAATAGCTCGGGCCCGTTTGTCACCAGAAGGTCTAATATGTTATCGCCACGAGTCGGTTCTCTGTTTAACTGCTCAAGGCAGTTTTCAGATAAAGCACTTAAAAAAATTTCACTAGATTCTTTGTCCCTGCCACCCTTTATGAACGTTTGAGTCTCCCAGTCTATATCCGGCAAATTAAAATCTCCACCCAGAACTATAACATGGTGGGGAAATCTACTCGAAATATTTTCCAAATTATCCTTCAGGTGCTCAGCCACAACACCTGCTGAGCCAGGGGGCCTATAGAGATATCCAATTACCATGTCTGAGCCTGCTTTAACCGTGGCCTTCACCCAAATCATTTCACATTTCGGATCTCCGTCAATTTCCTTCGTTACTATTGCACTTCTTATCGCTATAAACACGCCTTCCCCTTCACTGTCCAGCCTGTCTCTGCGGTATAGATTCCAATCTGAGTTTAGGATTCATTACTGTTTAGGTCATTAAACTGTAGGCGCTGAATCTCGAACATTCTACGGTGTCCCACGACAAATTCCGATATTTTCAACCGAAATTAACCGAAAAAAATGTATTGCATTGCTTAGCGAACGCCATTCGTTCTTCCTAAAGAAAAGCATGAAAGAAAAGGAAAGTCAGGGCGATTTTCGGAACACAGTGGGGTACTCTGCTCCTTCAAATTGACCTGTTACCAAGTGGACAAACGAGTTTAACAAGAGCAGGTTTTGGCTGCAGGTAAACAGCTGCAGTTGGAACTTAGAACTGGTGAGCAACTGCAAGTTTCACGTGCGTAAGTGCCATTATCTGTGACGGCCGCACTCTGCACCGCCCGATATTTGTAATACGTGCCCCTCGACTACGTGATTTCTGGAGATGCTCGCCTTGGCTTAGTGAAAGATGTCAAAATGTTACATGTAACTCCTGGCTCCTCTGCAGTTTTAAATAAAGGGCAGCTCAGAATACACTCCTGGAAATGGAAAAAAGAACACATTGACACCGGTGTGTCAGACCCACCATACTTGCTCCGGACACTGCGAGAGGGCTGTACAAGCAATGATCACACGCACGGCACAGCGGACACACCAGGAACCGCGGTGTTGGCCGTCGAATGGCGCTAGCTGCGCAGCATTTGTGCACCGCCGCCGTCAGTGTCAGCCAGTTTGCCGTGGCATACGGAGCTCCATCGCAGTCTTTAACACTGGTAGCATGCCGCGACAGCGTGGACGTGAACCGTATGTGCAGTTGACGGACTTTGAGCGAGGGCGTATAGTGGGCATGCGGGAGGCCGGGTGGACGTACCGCCGAATTGCTCAACACGTGGGGCGTGAGGTCTCCATAGTACATGGATGTTGTCGCCAGTGGTCGGCGGAAGGTGCACGTGCCCGTCGACCTGGGACCGGACCGCAGCGACGCACGGATGCACGCCAAGACCGTAGGATCCTACGCAGTGCCGTAGGGGACCGCACCGCCACTTCCCAGCAAATTAGGGACACTGTTGCTCCTGGGGTATCGGCGAGGACCATTCGCAACCGTCTCCATGAAGCTGGGCTACGGTCTCGCACACCGTTAGGCCGTCTTCCGCTCACGCCCCAACATCGTGCAGCCCGCCTCCAGTGGTGTCGCGACAGGCGTGAATGGAGGGACGAATGGAGACGTGTCGTCTTCAGCGATGAGAGTCGCTTCTGCCTTGGTGCCAATGATGGTCGTATGCGTGTTTGGCGCCGTGCAGGTGAGCGCCACAATCAGGACTGCATACGACCGAGGCACACAGGGCCAACACCCGGCATCATGGTGTGGGGAGCGATCTCCTACACTGGCCGTACACCACTGGTGATCGTCGAGGGGACACTGAATAGTGCACGGTGCATCCAAACCGTCATCGAACCCATCGTTCTACCATTCCTAGACCGGCAAGGGAACTTGCTGTTCCAACAGGACAATGCACGTCCGCATGTATCCCGTGCCACCCAACGTGCTCTAGAAGGTGTAAGTCAACTACCCTGGCCAGCAAGATCTCCGGATCTGTCCCCCATTGAGCATGTTTGGGACTGGATGAAGCGTCGTCTCACGCGGTCTGCACGTCCAGCACGAACGCTGGTCCAACTGAGGCGCCAGGTGGAAATGGCATGGCAAGCCGTTCCACAGGACTACATCCAGCATCTCTACGATCGGCTCCATGGGAGAATAGCAGCCTTCATTGCTGCGAAAGGTGGATATACACTGTACTAGTGCCGACATTGTGCATGCTCTGTTGCCTGTGTCTATGTGCCTGTGGTTCTGTCAGTGTGATCATGTGATGTATCTGACCCCAGGAATGTGTCAATAAAGTTTCCCCTTCCTGGGACAATGAATTCACGGTGTTCTTATTTCAATTTCCAGGAGTGTATGATCCGCGAACTGGTCGGCCGAAGTGAGCCGCCGTCCTAGAAACCACTGCAAAAGTGCGGAAGAACTTCGTGGAGGCTCGCTAACTGAAAGTGCGAGAAACTGCTCAAGCTGAATGACGTTTTTCACTCTGCAGCGGAGTGTGGGCCGATTTTGGAACTTCCTGGCAGACTAAAACTGTGTGCCGGACAGAGACTCGAAATCTGGACCTTTGCCTTTCGCGGGCAAGTGCTTTACCAGCTGAGCTACCCAAGCACGACTCACGAGCCGTCCTCACAATTTTACTTCCGCCAGTAGAGCACTTGCCCGCGAACGGCAAAGGTCTCGAGTTGGAGTCTAGGTCCGGCACACAGTTCTAGTCTGCCAGGAAGTTTCACACTGCTGAAGCTGTACGGGTGTCATCTGAACGGCCACATCACATTTTAGTAGTGGAACTGCGTCTCAGAAAACTATCTGCTAGGTGGCTGCTGTGAGTCTTAACTCTGGCTGAGAAACACGTTACAATGTCCGAAGAATGGTTGGCCCATTTTGAGAACAACCAACGAGATATTTTGCGCCCGGTTATGATCACAGACGAACCTTGCGTAGACTGCTGCAACCCAAACAAGAGTCAGGGCTGTGGTAACACGGAACGCCGAGACAGTACAGTCAACCACTGTGGTCGTGGCGTTAGTTTACTGGGATACGAAAGGCATTCTGCTGAAAGATTATCTTGCAGCTGGCCAAAGAATTACGGGACTATGCAACTCTAATCCTCTCTACCAACTACGACAAAATATACGCTAAAAGGAGCAGGTGTGGCAAGGAAGGAAGTCATCTTTCACCAACACAATGCACGCCCACAAACAGTCATGGCAAAAATTGTATTAACTAAGATACGAACTGTTGCTACATCCGTCTTATTCGCGTGATCTGACTCCATCAGACTTCCATCTGTTCCGCAAACTCAAAAAAAATTCTTCGGTCGAGAGAGGTGCTGTTTAAAGAACACCTTAAAGCCGAAGTTTACGGGTATTTTGCAGGCCTCGGCGGATTTAATTTTCGAGACCGGAGCGAGGCACTGAAAGGTGGCTGGACCAAGTGAGTTAATAAGGTGACTCACTCTGGCCAGCCGTTTATCTCTGTTCCACTCGGAGAACTTTTTGAACCACGGCCGTGGACTTTCGTCGGGAGACCGCCTTGCAGTACACAGCAGCACCAGCAGCGCGAGCAAAGTCAGAAACAGATTCAACAACTACTTCAAAATACGCCACGCCACAAGGATTGTATGTGCTTGGCTTTTACACGAGGAAGCTGAGAGTGTTTTTGTAATATAAAAACGATTCTTCGTTTAACGAACAATACATTTCTTTTTAACATTACGTAAAACAAATTTTGAAAATAAGGTGGTCCACGTGCCATTAGTTATGAATGATATGGAAAAAAACACATTACGTTTTACATATGTATACACTCGATTTCGAACTAGGTGATTGTGAAGCGATATTTGTCGGAAGACTAATTTTGGTAGCACAACATAATCACACAGAAACAAGAAAAAATGCTGTTATGTGTAAGACGTGTATATTTCTATTGTCTATTGTCAAACCACAATTTATGAACGACGTTTATATTTTATTAATAGGATTAAGTAGGAATAATTAATATTTGTCATGTTGGAAATAATTGTGGTATGTATGTAATGTATTAAAGACAGCGTATGGATACATTTTAAGAAAAGAGCGGGAAAGACCGCGCATTGATACATTTTCTAATGGCAGCAGGGACTGTCTGCACCAGAAAGCATTGCTGGCGGGAGAGACCGCACTTTAGTGTTCGTAGGAAGTCAGTAGTAAGCGAGAAGTGAAGCGAGTCGGCAGCAGGTCTGAAGCGAGAGGTTTAGAGGAGCGGTGTGCCTTCCGGCCACCAGATTATAAACGGATCTACAGAGACATCAGCTAACTATTATCATAAGAGGAACTAATATTATTGAATTACTTTTCGAGAAACTCAAGACTACTGAAGGTATGTTTGCGCATTGCTAGTTGTAAGGTTATTGTAAAAAGTAAGTCCCATTTGAACGTTTGTAAAATCATTTCATTCAGAATATAATTAATTTTTTCCAGCAATATTGCATTACTGATTATAATCCATCTCAAAAAACACCAACGTAAAACTTTGCAAAATTGTATTTTTGTCAAGAAAAAGTTTAACTATGAATTACGTAACTTCAGTCAAATTAATTAAAGAATAACGTCAGCTTTGCTATTAAAGAATAACGTCAGCTTTGGTAATAAACACAGCCACTTATTATGACAGCCCACCAGCAGCTAACAAGAGTATAGTAAGACAGAGTAAGTATATTCATGTCGCAGTTCGATGTAGCAGTCAGATGGCGATCCAGTAACAGTAAAAAAGATGAGGAACAGTTTTGGGTTACTGTAGGTAACGACTGAGGGCCACGACGACGACACAGTCTATGTTTCGTCGAAATAATCAGAAAATCACTATTAATAAGCAGCAAATAAATTTGTATGCGAAGATTGAGAAAGAGAATAAATTTAAAAGGGAATATTTCATTTGTTATTATCAAGCAAGAGGTGGAAATCCTAAGGGAAGGTTTCATAGGTTATTGTAAACGGCTAGGTTGCGTAACAAAAGAGATATATAGGAGACGGGAAGGTTTCATTATGTTGTGGACAAACTGGAAAGTTACAAAATTTCGTTAATGCACCAGCAATTTCCGTAAATGTGTGAAAAACACGAATCTCATACCTTATAGCCGAAAAGTGAAATAAACACTACCGAAAAGCAGGTGGCATCGCAAGCCTCGGTTAACCGATGAACTAGCCGTAAAATCTCATTTGTTACAGGTTTAAGAAAACAGTTTTTGTCTTAAGTGCAAAATTCCACAGACACTAAATGGAAAAGTACTGCGACGCTAAGAAGAATTAAAGTGCCGATACGTCAAGAGCCATAGCCGTGGTTGTATGTGTGCTCTGTGCCTCGCCATCTTGCCGCCCGCCAACCGCCGCATCGATACTAGCAGGTTGAAACTGCTAGTACTGTATTCGTATGGATCAGAGACTGAGCTTTGTTTGGTGCAATAACAACCTAAATTTTACCAGAACTTTTTCATCATTTAATTATCCTCACAACTAACCTGGACAGGGTCCTCTCCAAACGTTGTGCAATCCGAGTGTGCCGAAATGAAAATTAAAAATTGTGTTAATAATAATTATTTGCAGAACTAGCTATATTAGAATGGTGTGTAAAGAAATGTTTTGTTAATGAACCAGTAAATGAATAGCGAAGGTCTAACGAAGTCGAAAGATAACTTTAGTATTGATATAGTAATGAAGTTTATTATTTCGAGACAGGTTTTAAGGCATTTAAATGAGCAGTAAATAAGATGAAAAGAGTAGTAACTTATATACTGGAAATCTTGAATGAATAATAAATTAAGTAATCATTTTTTTTAAGTACAGCGATCAGAACAGTTTCGCCCCCCCCCCCCCCCCCTAATTCACTTGAATTCTGAAGTGTTCTAAATTGGTTTGACCAGCAAAAGTTAAAGTTAATATAAAAGTCAAAATTTATCAGTATTTTATCTTTATCAAAATTGACATTTTGTGTGTGGCATGAAAGTACAATTTCTAGGGTAACCTATGCCCGATTTCAATTAGATTAATAGACAGTATAAAGTTTTGTAGTAAACATCATAGTGTAGTGTTACGTATTCATGGTTTTCCATATCAGTACAGAACGTAAAACTATCAGTTCAATAGATTTTCTGGTTCTAAAATTCTACTATATTATGCAGTGTTACACCTTGTTATTTTGCACGAATATATACGAACTTTTACAGGGAAGAAACTCAGTTAATGCCTAATTAGGCTGCCGACCGTATTATTGTCACATTGGTAGTATCTTCTTGTGTTCTTTTGATCCATCCTGACGTGTGATTGCGTTTCGAACTTACTTGACGTAGCATTGTTATTACGGAGTGGATGTAAGTCAGATTTCCCACCATTCAGGTACACGCGGTCGATATCTATGCGAAAATCCTTTCTGATCAGGTGATTCCCGCTCACTTACCGTAGCACAGGCTTTAACGAGTACTGTGTCCAACACTACAACTTCCTTTCCTGTTCCAGTCGCAAATAGGTAGAGGGAAAACTGCTATCTATATGCCGCCGTACGAGCCCTAATTTCTCTCGTCGTATCTTCGTAGCCCTTAACGCAAAATGTACGTTTTAGCAGTAGAGTGGTTCTGGAGTCACCTTCAAACGCCGGTTCTGTAAATTTCGTCACTAGCGTTCTTCGAAAAGAACGGCGCCCTCCGTCCAGGGATTCGTATCCGAGCTCCCGAAGCATCTCCGTAACACTTGCGTGTCGGTCGAACCCACAGAGAACAGATTCAAATTGCTTCGACGTCTTCCTCGTCCTAACGCAGGGTGGAGGGAAGACAGGTGGGGCCGATTGCCGAGCGGCGAGACGAGAGCCCAGTGCAGGCAGGCTGGGGACCGGGGGCAGCGCGAGGGGCTGCGAGGCGTGCGGCTTCCGGGAGGCGACGGGGGTCCGGTCGCCACTGTGCGCTGGCGACCACACCGACTGCTACGCTGGAGGCAGCTGGTTCCACAACACGAGTCTGAGTCGACGGCGGACGGCGAACACTGGCAGCCCGTCGAGCGAGAACCTGGGAGCGGCGCTGCGAGGCCGACACGGAGCCGGGCCGCCAGCGACCTGGCCGGTGTGGCGGCTCCCCCTCCGAATGCAAAAACACGGGTTTTTGCTACAGAATCGTGGCGGAGCACTATTTCTCCCTCCTTACAGTCGACCCACAGCCACCAATCCGCCGTTGCTTAACGAGCCTCCGCCAACCTGGCGAGTCACTGTGCGCCTCCAGGGCGCCTCTGCCTCTGCCCGGCCACGTTTACGTTCCACCCCAACGCCTACTCTGCAGCTAGGTGTAAGGGATCCGTGATCCCACGAGCAGAGATGCTAGTGTCCGACACCCAGGTCGATAGTAGACAGGAGCGCTGCAGGGGGCAGTGAGGCGAGTGTCGAGTGAGGAGTAGGAATGACGGTCGAGTCAGTAGTAAACGGCAGTATGACAAATGAGGGCGCGCCCCTGACCGTCGTGGGGTGGACCCTCACCGACAGCGATCCGCGAGTGACGTGGGACAGGGCGTGGCGAGTGGCCGGATTACGTGTGTCGCGTCAACCGCGTCGGCCAGCAACAAGGAGGATTGTTGTGAGTGTTAACCATCAGCACTGCGTGTGACGAACTGCTGAACTCAGCAATTAATAAAAGACGTAACCGTAATTCAACGTGTACGGCGAAGGTAGCAACTGCCTCACCACTTGTGTGTTGATAGAAAATACGTACGAGTTTGTACATCGCAACCTGAACGGTCCTTAATAATAGACAAACTTTCAATCATTCCACTATTCAGTCTCAGAACAGCCGCACTCGGTTCAAATACCTCCGAAACCACAGCAGAAAAACCGTAGCCTTTCATCCACTAAGCACACGGTCATATGATCATAATAATTAACTGTTTGGCGGCTTCGGTAAATTACACAAAACCGAATAAAGGGATTTAATCGGGGGTTTTTCATAGGGACTCTAGTGGATTTTACGTGAGCAAACTCCAAGTTCTGCAGCAACAGCGTTCAGATGAAACCTGGATGCCACTGCCACTCGAATTATGTCCACGGAGAACAATCGGCGCAGGCGCCCGCCTTTCTGTGTGTGGGGACGGCTGTAGTCCCACTCTGTCCTGTGTAGACCGACTGACGTTGCAGCTCTCAGAAGCGAGAACACCGAAGAGCGAAAGGAACTGATACACCTGCACGATGTCGTGTAGGGTCCCAGCGACAGCGCACAAGGGCCGCACCGCGACACGGCGTGCACGCGACTGGCGTGCGAAACAGTGCCGGCGGGAACCGACACCACGAATCCTGCAGGGCTGTGCACAGATCCGTAACAGTAAGAGCGAATGCAGATCTCTTCTCAGCAGCACGTTGCAAGGCATTCCAGATGTGCTCAATAATTTTCATGTCTGGGGCCAGCGGAAGTGTGTTCCTGGAGCCACCGTTTAGCAATTCTGAACGTGTGGGGTATCGCACCGTCAAGATGGAATCGCGCGAGTCCGTCGGAATGCACAACGGACACGAATGGATGCAGGTGATAAGACAGGACGCTTATTTACGTGTCAGCTGCCAGAGTCGCATCCTGGCGTATCAGGGGTCCCACGCCGCTGCAGCTGCACACGCCCCACTCCACTGCACAGCCCCCGCCACCTCCAGCAGTTCCCCGCTGACAGCCGTACTCGTCCAACCGCACGATACAGTTTCACACGAGACTCGGCCGACCAGGTACCGTGTTTCCAGTCGTCAGCAGTCCGATGTCGGGTTGACAGGTCCACGCGGGGCGTAAAGCTTTGCGTAGTGCGGTCATCAACGATGCCCGAGTGGGGCTTCGGCTCCGAAAGCCAGTATTGATGATGTTTCGTTGAATAGCTCGCACGCTGACAGTTTCTCACGGCCCAGCGTTGAAATCTGTAGCAATTTGCGGAAGGACTCCACTTCTGCCACGTTGAAAGATTTTCTTAAATGACCATTGGTCCCGTTCTTGCAGGATCCTTTGCCGGCCATAGCGATTTCGGAGATTTGATCTTTCGGCGGATTGCTGATATTCACAGTACATTCGTAAATGGTCGTACGGAAAAATCCCGACTTTCTCCCTACCTCAGAGATGCTGTCTCCCATCGCTCGTGCGACGACTGTAACACCAGGTTCGAAGCTCACATAAATCCAATTTAGAAGCAGTACGCGACCTAACAACTGCGCTAGATAGTTGTCATATGTAGGCGTTGCCGACCGTAGCGCCGTATTCTGCCTGCTGACACATCTCTGTCTTTGAATAGGCATACCTGTGTCACTTTGTCTGGCGCTTCAGCCTGACTTCTAGATGTGTACCGTGCAAGGCAGCACTGAACTGTTGCCTCAAAAAGTGGCCGTGAGAGGAAGGTAGTGTCTCGTAGTTACACTACTGGCCATTAAAATTGCTACACCAAGAAGAAATGCAGGTGATAAAGGGGTATTCATTGGACAAATATATTATATACTCGAACTGACATGTGATTACATTTTCACGCAATTTGGGTACATAGATCCTGAGAAATCAGTACCGAGAACAACCACCTCTGGCCGTAATAACCGCCTTGATACGCCTGGGCATTGAGTCAAACAGAGCTTGGATGGCGTGTGCAGCTACAGCTGCCCATCTAGCTTCAACACGATACGGCAGTTCATCGAGAGTAGGGACTGCTCGGCCAGCATTGACCAGACGTTTGCAATTGGTGAGACATCTGGAGAATGTCCTGGCCACGGCAGTATTCGAAAATTTTCTCTATCCAGAAAGGCCTGCAACATGCGGTCGTGCTTTATCCTGCTGAAATGTAGGGTTCCGCAGGGATCGAATGAAGGGTAGAGCCACGGGTCGTACCACATGTGAAATATAACGTGCACTGTTCAAAGGTGCCGTCAATGCGAACAAGAGCTGACCGAGACGTGTAACCAATGGCACCCAATATCACCACACCGGATGATACGACAGTGTGGCGATGACGAATACACGCTTCCAATGTGCGTTCACCTCGATGTCGCCAAGCACGCATTCCACTATCATGATGCTGAAAACAGAACCTGAATTCATCCGAAAAAATGACGTTTTGCCATTCGTGCAACCAGGTTCGTCGTTGAGTACACCGTCGCACGCGCTCCTGTCTGTGATGCAGCGTCAACGGTAACGGCAGCCATGGTCTCCGAGCTGATAGTCCATGCTGCTACAAATGTCGTCGAACTGTTCGTGCAGATGGTTGTCATCTTGCAAACGTCCCCATGTGTTGACTCAGGGATGGAGAGGAGGCTGCACGATCCGTTACAGCCACGCGGATAAGATGCCTGTCATCTCGACTGCTAGTGATACGAGGCCGTTGGGAACCAGCACGGCGTTCCGTATTACCCTCCTGAACCCACCGATTGCATATTCTGCTAACAGTCATTCGATCTAGACCAACGCGAGCAGCAATGTCGCGATACGATAAACCGCAATCGCGATAGGCTACAATCCGACCTTTATCAAAGTCGGAAACGTGATGGTACGCATTTCTCCTCCCTACACGAGGCATCACAACAATGTTTCACCAGGCAACGCCGGTCAGCTGCTGTTTGTGTATGAGAAATCGGTTGGAAACTTTCCTCATGTCAGCACGTTGTAGGTGTCGTCACCAGCGCCAACCATGTGTGAATGCTCTGAAAAGCTAATCATTTGCATATGACAACATCTTCTTGCCGTAGGTTAAATTTCGCGTCTGTAGCACGTCATCTTCGAGGTGTAGCAGTTTTAATAGCCAGTAGTGCAACTATTTGTCAGGCACTTCGGATGCGATTTCGTGATGAAGGAAACTTATTGAGCAAGAGTTCTAGTAATAAATAGAAAAATAAATTAAGAACTGACACTTTCGGTCAGTTTCATGAATCTCCCTCGTTACGTTTGGCACATGTCCTATCCCTTCGGAAAACGCAGCAAGTTGCAGAGCATTTGAGTGAAACCATTTCGGGCGGGGCGCCTGCCGTCGCCGGCCGGCCGGCAGGAGCGGCGCGCGCGCCCGCCACCTGCAGCTGCCTGGGCAGCCTGCCTCGTTCCTCGCCGGTGCACCCACGGCGCGCCCGCCACCTGCAGCTGCCTGGGCAGCCTGCCCCGTTCCTCGCCGGTGCACCCACGGCGCGCCCGCCACCTGCAGCTGCCTCGGCAGCCTGCCCCGTTCCTCGCCGGTGCACCCACTGCGCGCCCGCCACCTGCAGCTGCCTGGGCAGCCTGCCCCGTTCCTCGCCGGTGCACCCACGGCGCGCCTGCCACCTGCAGCTGCCTGGGCAGCCTGCCTCGTTCCTCGCCGGTGCACCCACGGCGCGCCCGCCACCTGCAGCTGCCTGGGCAGCCTGCCTCGTTCCTCACCGGTGCACCCATGGCGCGCCCGCCACCTGCAGCTGCCTCAGCAGCCTGCTCCGTTCCTCGCCGGTGCACCCACGGCGCGCCCGCCACCTGCAGCTGCCTGGGCAGCCTGCCCCGTTCCTCGCCGGTGCACCCACTGCGCGCCCGCCACCTGCAGCTGCCTCAGCAGCCTGCCTCGTTCCTCGCCGGTGCACCCACGGCGCGCCCGCCACCTGCAGCTGCCTCAGCAGCCTGCTCCGTTCCTCGCCGGTGCACCCACGGCGCGCCCGCCACCTGCAGCTGCCTCGGCAGCCTGCCCCGTTCCTCGCCGGTGCACCCACTGCGCGCCCGCCACCTGCAGCTGCCTCGGCAGCCTGCCCCGTTCCTCGCCGGTGCACCCACTGCGCGCCCGCCACCTGCAGCTGCCTGGGCAGCCTGCCCCGTTCCTCGCCGGTGCACCCACTGCGCGCCCGCCACCTGCAGCTGCCTCGGCAGCCTGCCCCGTTCCTCGCCGGTGCACCCACTGCGCGCCCGCCACCTGCAGCTGCCTGGGCAGCCTGCCCCGTTCCTCGCCGGTGCACCCACTGCGCGCCCGCCACCTGCAGCTGCCTCAGCAGCCTGCTCCGTTCCTCGCCGGTGCACCCACGGCGCGCCCGCCACCTGCAGCTGCCTCGGCAGCCTGCCCCGTTCCTCGCCGGTGCACCCACTGCGCGCCCGCCACCTGCAGCTGCCTGGGCAGCCTGCCCCGTTCCTCGCCGGTGCACCCACTGCGCGCCCGCCACCTGCAGCTGCCTGGGCAGCCTGCCCCGTTCCTCGCCGGTGCAACCACTGCGCGCCCGCCACCTGCAGCTGCCTCGGCAGCCTGCCCCGTTCCTCGCCGGTGCACCCACTGCGCGCCCGCCACCTGCAGCTGCCTGGGCAGCCTGCCCCGTTCCTCGCCGGTGCACCCACGGCGCGCCCGCCACCTGCAGCTGCCTGGGCAGCCTGCCTCGTTTCTCGCCGGTGCACCCACGGCCGCCGATCCGGCTCACGCGGTCCGCGCTGCACGCTACAAACACCTACACTGACACCTTACTCCTCAGGCAATTTGACGGTGTAGGGGGAGGGGTACGTCTGCTACCAGCAACTGATCCCCAATTTACAGGATAGAATTCAGTCATCAGTTCCAAATATATTTTATTATGCATTACCGGTATCGACAAAATAATTTCTCACCTTCAGAAGCCTAAAAAATTATAGATATTATAAATATTAGATTCTGGCTACACATTTATGGCAAAAATAGAAAGTGCATTACAGAAACTTAGCAGGTGTCATTGTCTTCTTCATACAAGCATAAGGCTACATTTTATCCAATAATGTATATATTGTACGTGACTTTTTTAACACTGACAGTTTAAGTGACTGAATCACATCTATGCATCTATTGTGCTAGCACCAATGAATATACAGGGTGTTACAAAAAGGTACGGCCAAACTTTCAGGAAACATTTCTCACACACAAATAAAGAAAAGATGTTATGTGGACATGTGTCCGGAAACGCTTAATTTCCATGTTAGAGCTCATTTTAGTTTCGTCAGTATGCACTGTAATTCCTCGATTTAAATTGTAAATTTTCACAATCAACATGTGTGGGGCTGACGAGAATCCGCACGCAGTTGTGCAATCACGTCATCGACACAGATTTTCTCTGAACGTTTGGGCAGGCATTGTTGGTGATGTCTTGATTGGGCCCCATGTTCTTCCACCTACGCTCAATGGAGCACGTTATCATGATTTCATACGGGATAATCTACCTGTGCTGCTAGAAAATGTATCTTTACAAGTACGACACAACATGTGGTTCGTGCACGATGGAGCTCCTGCACATTTCAGTCGAAGTGTTCGTACGCTTCTCAACAACAGATTCGGTGACCGATGGATTGGTAGAGGCGGATCAATTCCGTGGCCTCCACGCTCTCCTGACCTCAACCCTCTCGACTTTCATTTATGGCGGCATGTGAAAGCTCTTGTCTACGCAACCCCGGTACCAAATGTAGAGACTCTTCGTGCTCGCATTGTGGACGGCTGTGATACAATACGCCATTCTCCAGGGCTGCATCAGCGCATCAGGGATTCCGTGCGGCGGAGGGTGGATGCATGTATCCTCGCTAACGGAGGACATTTTGAACATTTCCTGTAACAAAGTGTTTGAAGTCACGCTGTACGTTCTGTTGCTGTGTGTTTCCATTCCATGATTAATGTGATTTGAAGAGAAGTAATAAAACGAGCTCTAACATGGAAAGTAAGCGTTTCCGGACACATGTCCACATAACACCTTTTCTTTCTTTGTGTGTGAGGAATGTTTCCTGAAAGTTTGGCCGTACCTTTTTGTAACACCCTGTATACCGGGTAATCAAAAAGTCAGTATAAATTTGAAAACTTAATAAAGCGCGGAATAATGTAGAGAGACAGGTAAAAATTGACACACATGCTTGGAATGACATGGGCTTTTATTACAACCACCCCATATTGCTGGACGCGTGAAAGATCACTTGCGCGCGTCGTTTGGTGATGATCGTGTGCTCAGCCGCCACTTTCGTCATGCTTTGGGGTTACCTGAAGTCGCAAATGTATCGTGATCGACCGACATATCTAGGGATGCTGAAAGACAACATCCGACGCCAATGCCTCACTGTAACTCCGGACATGCTTTACAGTGCTGTTCATAACATCATCTTTGCTTTGTCTTACTTTGTTATTCTAATTATTGTTATGCTGATCAGATGAAGCGCCATCTGTCGGACATTTTTTGTACTTTTGTATTTTTTTGGTTCTAATAAAACCCCATGTGTGTCAATTTGTACGTCTCTATCTACATTATTCCGTGATTTATTTAGTTTTCAAATTTATGCTGACTTTTTGACCACCCGGTATATAAGCATATATAGAAAACAACGGACATATGTCTAATACACTGCAGTGTCAAAGAAACTGGTATAGGAATGCGTATTCAAAAACAGGAATATGTCAACCTGCAGAATACGGCGCCGCGGTCGGCAACGCCGTATAAGACAAGCGTCTGAGGCAATTGTCAGGTCGGTTACTGCTGCTACAATGGCAGGCTATCGAGATGAGTTTGAACGTGGTGTCACAGTCGGCGCACTAGCGATGGGACACAGCATCTCCGAGGTGGCGATGAAGTGGGGATTTTCCCATATGAGCATTTCACGAGCGTACCGGAGTATCAGGAATACGGAATCAAATCCCCGACATCGCTGCGGCCGGAGAAAATATCCTGCAATAACGGGACCAATGACGACTGAAGAGAACCGTTCAACGTCACAGAAGCGCAACCCTTCCGCAGTTTGCTGCAGATTTCAGTGCTGGGCCATCGACAAGCGTCAGCGTGCGAATCATTCGACGAAACATCATCGATACGGCCTTTCGGAGCCGAAGGCCCTCTCGTCGACCCTGGATGGCTGCGCGACACAAAGCTGCACGCCTCGCCAGGTCTCGTCAACACCGACACTGGACGCTTGATGGCTGGAGACACGTTGCCCGGTCGGACGAGTCTCGTTTCAAATTGTATCGAGCGCATCGACGTGTACCGGTGTGGAGACAACCTCACGAATCCGTGGACTTCGCATATCAGGAGCGGGCTGTTCAAGCTGATACGTCTAGATACGAATTTGATGACAGGTGACACGTACGTAAGCATCCTGTCAGATCACCTGTATCCATTCACGGCCATTGTCGATTGCGACGGACTTGGGCAATTCCAGCAGGGCAATGCGTCACCCCACACATCCAGAATTGCTAAAGGCTAAGTCCAGAAACACGCTTCCGCTGGCCACCGAACTCCCGAGACATGAACATTATTGAACACATCTGGGATACCTTGCAGGGTGTTATTCTCTAACCCCTCGTACTATTACTGATTTATGGACAGCCGTGCAGGATTCGTGGTCTGAATTTCCTGCAGCACTACTTCAGAGGTTAGTCGAGTCCATGTGTAATGCCACTTCCTCGAACGAGAAATAAAAATAAAAAATTAGCTCCCAATACCCCAAAGATTTCCCCCAAGTCCCAAATTCCCAGAAAAGTGAATAGGCGAACGAAGTTCCATTTATCACTATTATTAGGACAATAACAGGTAATTAAATCAGGAATCCAAGACTTGACAATTTAGCAATCTACTAAAGAAAGATTAAATTTCAGTAAAATTAAAATCATAATAAATCGCAAAATTAGCGTAAATTAACATTCGCAAAGTAGAACCAACGATCCCAAAGAATACTCCGTGTGAGTACTCTTTAGGAATTGTGAGTAATGACTAAGTACAATTCAATGCATTGTCACTACGTTACGAGAGTTAGCCGAAGCAGGTCATATATTTGAATGCTCGTACATGTAGGCGCGCTTAGATTGTTTTTGAGATTGAATAATTGCGAGCTATTATGACGCAGTAATACGATCTTCTGACTTCAAATATAACGGCATTAGAATTCGAACGGAGGACTTTTACCTACTAGAATAAAGTGAACTTTTAACTAGATAATTGAACTAAACATTACTTAGACAGTGATTTAGGCAACGAACACTGATAGACAATTTTCATTTATAATAGCCAGTGGTTTATGGAACTTCAGTGATAGGTCCGAAGCATATAATTTAAATCCCCCCAACTCCTGGGAAAGTTTTCTTCTCAAGGCTCGGTTAGGAAGTGACTGATATTGTACAATAAAACACCCTCTCGTGCCAAGTCGCGCATTTGTGATTTTAAATTCTATTCAATTATTGACCTGAAGCTCCCGAGTAATAATTACGCGCAGCGATAATATTTGACTCTAGCGATCGGCGCTTGTGTAGAATCTTTGACTCGAATAACAAGCCCACTGTTACGATTTCTTAGATACTTGACATGCTTGTAGGGAATTTGTTGTGGATGTGTGACTGTATTGGTTTTATCATTAATATTTCATCATTGATCAGTTAAACATCGATTACGAACGTAATTACGATTCACGGTGAAGTAAATACCTCACGCACGCCGACATTTCGGTTCAGCACTGTTATTTTGTGTAACGTCCTCTTCGTGACTTGATAACGAACTCAACACTCTACCGACTGTCGCCGAGTTTTAGCCGAGGCCAAGTAAAACTCAAACCAAGTCATCAAGGAGGAGAGGCGCCACGCGTGCCACGCCGTGCTGTGCTGCGGCACTCCCGCGCGCTCACGGCGGCCGCACTCGATGTTAGGCGGGTGTACCAGTTTCTCTGGCTCTTCGGTGTATTAAGTTATTGTACTCAATGATGGCTGTCTCGAGTTCGGTTTTTCCTCGTAAATCAGCAAGTGCTCTCACATCGGGGGTTGAAGAAGGCGTATTGGAGAAATAGTTGGTATAAATTTTCCAGTATGTTTCGAAGTTAATTTTTGCCAACGTTTTAATCTCTTTCTTATCCACGGCGCAGCACACAGGAATGCAGAATTGTCCGCACTGGAAAACAACGTAACTTTGAGGTTAACGTATTCTGCAGTAAAGAAATAGTGTAACATCGAGTTGTCTGTACTTGAGGTGAATGTCACTGTTTTGACCACCACGTTCGGCTCACGTGTTGAATGAGAGCTCTTTCCATCTTCGACACAGCGTGTGGCGCAAAGAGGACGTCATGTGTCGATGGAGTCCCGTAACCCGACAACGAGACCACATTCCCATCGGATTTTTGTATTTTTTTAATTTTATTTATTTATTCTTTTTTGTGTCTACAGTATCTGGTGAAGTTCAGAATTCAAACATCGATCAACAGAAGAATTTTGATGTAACTCTCAAAAATTCTGGAGAAAATAGACTTTAGAGTCTTCCGAGCGTCTTCAGTAGCTTAATGTGAGGTCGAGTTTTCGACAGGCACCACAACTCTGCAGTGGAACGTTCACCTGCTGCCTGGGAGGGCATGGGTTCGATAACTAGCCGATGCGAATTTTCGAGCAATGTTCTAGAACCATTTCCGTGAAGCACAAAATACGTAAAGGTGGTCGCGACTAGAAATCGCTGGTTCGAGTCTCGTTTCTATAATTCATTTTTTTTTTTTTTGCTTTTTTGGTTCAGTTCCAATACACACGACGTTTAAATTTGAAATTCATAAAATATTTGCTAATTACAACATACTTGTCATTTTTAGGAAAAAATGCACGTTTCTTATTTCTAGTTACATATAGTACACAAAAATCCAATTTTAACTGCAAATACAAATTATTAATTGCTGATATTTTATAAAACGCCAACTTACAGCCCGCCGCTTAGTTCGCGTAGACTGTGTGGCGTGCACGGATTTCTTTTGTTTTCTTAATACAGTTTTCATAACCGGCCGGAGTGGCCGTGCGGTTCTCGGCGCTACAGTCTGGAGCCGAGCGACCGCTACGGTCGCAGGTTCGAATCCTGCCTCGGGCATGGTTGTGTGTGTTGTCCTTAGGTTTAATTAGTTCTAAGTTCTAGGGGACTGATGACCTCTGAAGTTAAGTCGCACGGTGCTCAGAGCCATTTGAACCATCTGAACAGTTTTCATATTGGTCACAAATTGCCACGACGCCGTTCTAAACTTTTCACGCTAATCAGGTGCATATAAGCACGGTCTGCTCCGAATGTACTTCTGACCAAAAATTGACTCTAGTAGCTGGAGTCCAATGTTTCTGTTCATGACGTCTTTTGCGCTCATGCGGAGATATTTCCATAAAAAACTTTAATCCCCTAACACATTTTTTTACATCTAACGAGAAGTGAAACACCAGTTTTCACACACTATTTCTTAATAAAAAGAAATATGTTCATCAAAATCTTCATCTCGTGTTCCATACGGGTTGAATTTTAAAAAAAACTGCGATGGACGATTGTTTTCATTTCAGTGGGCCCCCACCTTCTATGAGGCCGAAGAACGACATTTTTTACTATAGGTCTTTTTAGTGCGCTGTTCATTTATTTGGCCGTAGCGACACAAGTTACACGGCGAACTCGCCTCACCGGTCTGCCGCCACCAGGCGTGTACGCCTCGGCCGGCACGACGCGGCCCACACGGCGCCTCGCAGTGCACGCGTCGGCTGTCTCACTGTGATGACACGGGCACTCTAGTTGCATGTTTACTTTTCATTTGCGAGATCTTGCACAGTTATTTTTTCACAGATTTTCAGAAATCTTCGGCTCCAGCGACGCTATATGCTTATGAATAACGAAATCGTTTCTTCACAAAACTAAAACCGGCCTTTACCCTCCAAAATGGCATATGGACGACAGACCAGCTAGACCGCACTCCTCACCTCATGATGGCAAACCGCCGAAACGAGCTCTTCGTGCATCTTATAAGACTACGAGTAAATAAATGAATATTGCAGCAGAAAACTTGTACATAAAATAACATTTTTTTTTACTTCTAACAGAGAAGTCAAATGCAAATATTCATAGATTCAGCTTCGAAAGGCGTAAAACTTTTTAATCCCCTATTTCAACGCCTTAGAGGGTTGAATTTCCAGAAACACTGGAACAGGTATTTGTTTTCAACTCAGAAGTCAAATACCAGTTTTTATAGATGTAGCTTTAAACATGTTTTAAAAGTTCCTTTAATAGTGATTTATTTTTAAAAAAACTCTCACTCATTATTTTACAGCCGGCCGAAGTGGCCGTGCGGTTAAAGGCGCTGCAGTCTGGAACCGCAAGGCCGCTACGGTCGCAGGTTCGAATCCTGCCTCGGGCATGGATGTTTGTGATGTCCTTAGGTTAGTTAGGTTTAACTAGTTCTAAGTTCTAGGGGACTAATGACCTCAGCAATTGAGTCCCATAGTGCTCAGAGCCATTTGAACCATTATTTTACCTCCTTAGACGTTTTAAATTCCAAAAATGCTGAAACATGTATTTCTTTATTTCTAAAGAAGAAACCAAATCCCTGTTTTCGTAGTCCTAGCTTCAAGAAACCTTTCATCCCCTATACCACACCCTTAGGAGCCTAATTTAGGAAACTTCCTTCTTAAACACTGCCTCCAAATTTCGAGTTTCTACTGATAGTAGATTGGGCTGGGCGAAATGAAACAGTGAGTGAGCCAGTCAGTCGGTAAAAAACTGTTAATAAAGGTGGTTACATTATAGAAACACTAAAAGTTAATTTTGTTTCATTTTTGTGTATTTTACGCTTCACGGAAATGCTCATAAATGTTGCACTTCCATTTAAAAATTTTCTATCTGCTAGAAATCGGATCCAGGAGCTCCAAGTGGAAGGGTAGCATTCTACCTCAGAGCCGACTGCCTATCGAGCTACAAACCTCACATGAGGCTATTAAAGCCTCTCCGAAATCTTCAATATCGATTTTCTCGAAATTGTTTTAGAGTTTCATCGTACTGTTTTGGATGATTGGTATTTGAGTTCTGACCTTGACGTTCGATAAATACAGGGTGAGTCAAAGAGGACTTTATAGCACTGGAATGATATAGAAATTTATTGAGACACCGTCCAGAATCGGTAGAAGCGTCATTTTGCGGCTAACAACCTCAAGTTTCGCACACGTAGTGCATCATCAGTAGCCCACTGCGCCACGAGGAGCGGCCCTGTACTGCGCAGTCAGGACGGCTGCTCTCACTGACACGGAACGTGCTCGCCGTGTGTTTTGCTTTCACGACAGGATTTCTGCAGCAACTGTTCAGGGTAAATTTCGCACAGAATACGATAAAGAACGTCGAAGCAGGCCTACAATTTACACTTGCCTCAATAAATTTGTCGAGACGGGTTATTCACCGGAAAATGATCAAATCAATACGTCGCCTGTGCATTGTGTATATCTGGATATACTTCAGAGCTTTTTAATTCCATAGGCCAATGAAGATGACCGAGACGGGATGGTTTACTACCAGCATGACGGTGCATCGCCTCATCTTCTCACGGAAGTTCGAGGTCTCATCGATAATCGCGCTCCCAGGTCGCTGGATTGGCCTTGAAGAGCAAATCGCATGCCCACTTCGTTCACCAAACTTGGCACCACTGCATTTCTTTCTGTGGAGTTTCATTTGTGTGTGTTAGTGTATGTGTGTGTGTGTGTGTGTGTGTGTGTGTGAGAGAGAGAGAGAGAGAGAGAGAGAGAGAGAGAGAGAGAGATATTTCTAACGGGACATGCTCTTCTAGTACTACTGTTCCGCAACAGTAGTTGACGATACCAGTATTATTTTTCGAATTTTGAACTGGTCAACATTATTTCAGTTGCTGTTCCAAAAACGTTCATGTAATTTTATACACAGTATGTTATATTTCAAGCTAAAAGTTATAAAAATGAATTACTTTATAAAATGTTTTAGTCTCGCTGTTATAACCGATAAGTACTATTTCTGAATGTAGTCTTGAAATTATTTTTTTATAAATATTTGAAATTACGAATTACTGCCGCACTTAAAATTTCTATTATTAATCACGCAATACTGTACTGATTACTATGTTTACTTCTGGATTCATTTACGATATGATTTCTTTCTCTCTCGGGGCCTTTGCCCCGCTGAAACGTGGGGTCGGCCGTGTTACTGTTGACTTGGCAGTGTTAGCTGCAGAGGGTGGCCAGACGCCCTTTTTCGCGCCATCATTTACGAAATTCTAATCGAAGGTAATAATGTAACGAACTAGCAGAAATTCACTTGTTAAGAAAAACTGTAAACCCTTTCGAATACGGTTATCCGCAGAGTGTGAGAGAGTCGTAAACATGCCTCAGATGTGCTCGGACGTATTTTTGTGTTTTGTGCGAACAATGCAACTTCGGGTTTGTTAACGTGAAAAATCAAAAGACTGTACGATACACTAAAACGTGACAAAATACATCCACGTACAAACAAAAATTCCCCAACAACAATCTTCAAATTTATTTAGTTCAATTCAACCGTGAGGACCAAAATGTGAGAAATTCAGCTTCAAGAATCACACCCCTAGACAAGAGGAACTCGAGCCAAATCTCCCCCACAAGCTAAGTAAATTGCAAAGTTTATTGTAATCTTCGCTCCTCTCAAATTTTTCGTGGAGGGGTTAGATTACTGTGTGTGTGTGTGTGTGTGTGTGTGTGTGTGTGTGTGTGTGTGTGTGTGTGTGGTGTTCCTCCCCTACCAAACAATTTAGCCAACCCGAAAAATCCAATCCACTCTGCCGCTGCACAAGTTACATCCGATTTGCTACAACCAGTCTGGGAAGAAACTGATTACGTTTGCCGCGTCTCATCGAACAAAACTAATACTTGACACTGTCGTGTGGAACGTGAGGTTGTTCGGTACGAAATGATCCATCAGTCGCATCAGTAAATTGTTGTTGTTGTTGTGATCTTCAGTCCTGGTTTGATGCAGCTCTCCATGCTACTCTATCCTGTGCAAGCTTCTTCATCTCCCAGTACTTACTGCAACCTACATCCTTCTGAGTCCGTTTAGTGTACTCATCTCTTGGTCTCCCTCTACGTTTTTTACCCTCCACGCTGCCCTCCAATACTAAATTTGTGATCCCTTGATGCCTCATAACATGTCCTACCAACCAGTCCCTTCTTCTTGTCAAGCTGTGCCACAAACTCCTCTTGTCCCCAATTCTATTCAATACCTCCTCATTACTTATGTGATCTACCCATCTAATCTTCAGCATTCTTCTGTAGCATCACATTTCAAAAGCTTCTATTCTCTTCTTGTCCAAACTATTTATCGTCCATGGCTACACTCCATACAAATACATTCAGAAACGACTTCCTGACACTTAAATCTATACTCGATGTTAACAAATTTCTCTTCCTCAGAAACGCTTTTCTTGCCATTGCCAGTCTATATTTTATATCTTCTTTACTTCGACCATCAGCAGTTATTTTCTCCCCAAATACCAAAACTCCTTTACTACTTTAAGTGTCTCATTTCCTAATCTAATTCCCTCAGGATCACCCGACTTAATTAGACTACGTTCCATTATCCTCGTTTTGCTTTTGTTGCCGGCCGGTGTGGCCGTGCGGTCTAGGCGCTTCAGTCTGGAACCGCATGACCGCTCCGGTCGCAGGTTCGAATCCTGCCTCGGGCATGGATGTATGTTATGTCCTTACGTTAGTTAAGTTTAAGTAGTTCTAAGTTCTAGGGGACTCATGACCACAGATGTTAAGTCCCATAGTGCTCAGAGCCGTTTTCTTTTGCTTTTGTTGATGTTCATCATATATCCTCCTATCAAGACACTGTCCATTCCGTTCGACTGCTCTTCCAAGTCCTTTGCTGTTTCTGACAGAATTACAATGTCATCGGCGAACCTCAAAGTTTTTATTTCTTCTCCATTTATTTTAATACCTACTCCGAATTTGTCTTTTGTTTCTTTTACTGCTTGCTCAATCAGTAAATTATCACACTAAATTTCTGTATGATTCGAAAGCTGTAAAGTCTTTTTTGATTCACCTCGTATAAAATATTACAGAACTCCGACTGCCGTGTCCTTTTGTTCAGAATGCTGTCCCTGCGTATCCAGCGACAGTCACGTGCGTGCGCCGCTTAACCCCTGCCGCCGGAAGCCGTCGTGTAACCAGGAGACAATGTCGCAATGGCATGAATAGCGGGATCGTCCGCCGCGAGTCAGCAGGTCAGGTCAGCGGAGGTTCCCTGGGGACGGGACGAGCGGCACGGCGGCCAGTTTGCGAAGCGGCGCCCCCTGAATTGGCTTTAAATGCCCGCGGCCGCACGTGAGCACCCGGCGGTTCCCGGCTGAATGGCGCCGGGTCAACAGGACAAAAGGCAAAAGGCGCCCGCCTTAACGACACCGGCAGACGGGCGCCTGTGACGTAGGTTGCTCTGCCAAGTCCGACGGCCGGCTGGGCTGCATAACCGGCAGGCGCTTCTTCGTGGGTGCGGCCGCACTGTAGAAGGGCTCTGGGCAAACGACGCTCCTGTGTACCCACACACCGGCACTGCTCTGTTCACGTCCCATCTGCTTGTAAAAGTAGTACAGCTGATCAGCTGCAATTTGGAAGACGTGTTAAGGCACCTTTACCACGGCTTCAACTTTAAAATGAAGCGTATTCTTCTGCAGTAACTGGATGACATGTTGTGGCAGACATTCGTTAAAATACAGCCGAAAGGCGTCAGAGAAATATACAATTTCATATCGATATTAAATTAAAACATGCACAACATGGTTGTTGAAATATGTCACTTCCACACCAACGTGCAGCTAGTCCACTCGTAATGTTATTGTTAATATAATACTGCCATTAATCTGTATATTTTAAAAATTTTTGTTCCATAATAATTTTGAAAAATTAAGCAAATATTATAGTGAAAGTAAGCTTTTGTTAAGTGTAGTTTATCTGTTTAAAATAACCTCTTTCACGTAGGTGAAATAAATGTATTATAACATATTTTGTAAATAATTATGTAATATTTCAAGAACAGCTGTAATTAATTATGTCAATTTTGTAGTATATGCTGTCATGCAATTGTAGATGGTTCATACTTAGGTTTTTTGTAAGCAGAAGTGTAAATTGGAAAGGTGTAGGGATCATAGGTAGAACGGAACTCCGTTCTGTGATGGAATGGAAAAGGTGGTGTGGCGCGAGTGAGATTTTGGCGCGCAAGTGGCTCAGACAGTCGGTAGCTGCCCTGCAAGTGGTGAACACGCTTTCCGTTGGTCAAGCACCAGAGGCCCCGAATTTACCTGCTAGACTGGGTTTTTGGCCTCGGACGTGTTCTACACGATTGGCGCAGTACGGCAGTAAATTAATAGCTCAGAAATTTGCAATTTTATCGTCGCCACCAAGGGGAAGAGAGAGCTGTGTACATCAAGAGCCGTACCTGCGCAATGTTACTACGCAGCACCGCCTCACGCCACCTTCGACATCAGCAACAGGCAAAGTACTTTATTTAGAAGTGAATCACAGTGTGAACCGTCCATCTTCAATCAGTGGAATATAAGTGTTAAATGTACCTTTGTGTTTAACCGTGATTTTCCTACGTCATTTATCTCTGTAGGGTCCTTAGCTAAACGAATTTATTCCGAGTATCCTGTTGTTTATTGAAGCTCGAATAATAGTAAATTACTGGCAAGAGTACTGTTCTAGTAGTAAATTCTGAAAATCATTATTAAATACTAAAGTTTGCACGTATGCACGTATCAGTTTAAGGGCCACCGCTTTGCGTGACCATAAGGATAGGTTTTCGATAGTATTTCTGAAAGTAAAGTAACATAATTGTTTAACTGCAACAATCTTAACAGTAATTGTTCGTGTTGCTTCTTCATGTCAATAAAAGCCAGACAAATATTGGTATTAGTCCTAAAGAAATGAAATTTAGTCGTGTTAAATAATAGTTTTGGTCATATGAATGATAGCTATAAGTTTAATATTTTTTTGTATCCTTGTTGAAACATATGTGTGTCTTCTTTAAATAATTACTAAAGTATAGTGATAAATTCCATAAGTAACAGAAAGTGGGATTAATAGTACTTAAGTAGTTATTTATTCAGTGTCGAAAATTGACTTCATCTCTTTGTGTAAACACTGTGCCCGATTTGGGCCGGCGGCCGTTTTATTAAGCGAAACAGTTTATTGTTATAACAGGCTTTGTCTGATAAAAGGATTCCAAAAGTAATTATGCTCTTTGCTTTTCGCCCCAAACTGTATGATTCGGAGAAAAATAGTTCGATACTTCAGCACTGGGTTGAGCACGGTTAAAATCTCTCTCCGAGAGTCGACGGTTTGCAGTGTTAGTGCTGCATGATTTTGTGGCGGTGTTCCTGCCGCTACTTCTTACACTGTTCTGACATTCCGAACCGCAGATCTTCCGTCTTTACAGTGGTAAAACTTAAACGTTCTGGTACCGTATTGACGAGAACGCGAAAGTACCGTTGCACACTATTTAATTTATTGTTGTTGTCTGCGGTCCAAAGACTGGTTTGATGCAGCTCTCCATGGTACTCTATCCTCTGCAAGCCTCTTCATATCCTAGAAACTGCTGCAACTTAAATCCTTCTCAATTTGATTACTGTATTCATCTCTTGGTCTCTCTCTAAGATTTTTACCGCCATCCTGCCCTTCCACGCTCCTCTTTAGTACAAATTTGGTGATCCCTTGATGTCTTACAATGTATCCTACCAACCGATATCTTCTTCTAGTCAGGCTGCGCCACAAATTTCTTTTCTCCCCGATTCTATTGAGGACCACCTCATTCGTTACGTGATCCACTTATCTACTCTTCAGCTTTCTTCTGCAGCACCATATTTCAACAGCTTCTATTCTCTTCTTGTCCAAACTTTCTATAGCCGATGTTTCACTCCCATACGTGACTACAGTGCACACAAACACCTTCAGAAAATATTTAAAGCTATACTCGATGATAAAAAATTTGTCTTTTTCAGAAACACTTCTCTTGTCATTGACAGTCTACATTTTATGTTCACTACACTCCGACCATCATTGTTATTTTGCTGCCAAAATAGCAAAACTCATCTATTTGTTTATGTGACTTGTTCCCTAATCTAATTCCATTAGCATCCCCTGCGACTACATTCCATTATCATCGTTTTGCTTTTGTTCGTCTTATAGCCTATTTTAAGACACTGCCCATTCCGTTCAATTGTTCTTCCAGGTCCTTTTCCGTCACTGACAAAATTACAATATCACCGGCAAACATCAAGGTTCAAATGGCTCTGAGCACTATGGGACTTAACATCTGAGGTCATCAGTCACCTAGAACTTAGAACTCCTTAAACCTAACTAACATGACGTTACAGTCTGGAACCGCGTGACCGCTACGGTCGCAGGTTCGAATCCTGCCTCGGGCATGGATGTATGTGATGTCCTTAGGTTAGTTAGGTTTAAGTAGTTCTAAGTTCTAGGGGACTGATGAACTCAGAAGTTAAGTCCCATAGTACTCAGAGCCATTTGAACGAATACACGCAGGTTTGCCTTTCCTTAACCTGTCTTCTAAGATAAGTTGTAGGATCAGTTTTGCCTCACGTGTTCGAACGTTTCTACGGAATTCAAACTGATCTTCCCCGAGGTCGGCTTGTACCACTTTTTCCATTCGTCTGTAAAGAATTCGTGTTAGTATTTTGCATCCTCGACTTATTAATCTCATAGTTCATTATTTTCGCATGTCAACACATGCGTTCTTTGGGACTGGAATACTCATATTCTTCTTGAAGTGTGAGGGTACTCCGCCTGCTCACGAGATGGTAGAGTTTTGTCATGGCTGACTCTCCGAAGGCTATCAATAGTTCTATGGGAATGTTGTCTACTCCCGAGGCCTTGTTTCGACTTATATCTTTCAGTGCTCTGATTTTTACCTATCTCCACAACCAGTTCCATAATACTGCCCTCGAGTACATCTACTCTGTTTACTGGTTCCACCCGTCTTTCCTTAGGACTGGTTTTCCATCTGAGCACTTCATATTCATATAAGTGGTTCTCTTTTCTCCAAACTACTTTTCCTGTTGGCGGTATCCATCTTTTGCCTAGTGATATATCTTTCTAAATCCTTACTGTGTTCCTCTAACCATTCGTGCTTAACCATTTTGCACTTCCTATCAATATCAGTTTTAGACATTTCTATGCCGTTTCGCCTGCATCGTTTGCAGCATTTTTATATTTTCTGTTTTCATCATTAAATTCAGTATCCCTTGTGATACCCGAGGATTTCTGCTAACCCTCATTTTTTGACCTACTTGATCGTCTGCTACCTTCACTATTTCATCTCTTAAAGCTACCCATTCTTGTTCTAATGTATTACTTTCCCCTGTTCTTGTCAATAGATCCAAAATGCTCCCTCTGAAACTCTCTGCAACCTTGGTTCTTTCAGTTTACCCAGGTCCCTCCTCCTTAAATTCCTATCTTTTTGCAGATTTAGCAGTTTCTTCACTTTTAGTCTACAGTTCATATCGGATAAATTGTGGTAAGAGGCCATATCTGCCCCTGCAATTGTGTTACTATTTAAAATCTTGTCCCGAACTCTCTGTCTTACTATTATATAATTGCTCTGAAAGCTGTATGTCTCCAGGTCTCTTCCACGTATACAAGCTTCTTTCATGATTCTTAAACCAAGTGTGTGCAAAATTCTACCACGCGGATTCCCCTTTCATTTCTTTCCCCCAGTCCATATTCGTCTGCTGTTTTTCCTTCTCCTCCTCAAATGGTTCAAAATGGTTCAAATAGCTCTGAGCACTATGGGACTTAACGTCTGATGTCATCAGTCCCCTAGAACTTAGAACTACTTAAACCTAACTAACCTAAGGACATCACACACATCCATGCCCGAGGCAGAATTCGAACCTGCGACCGTAGCACCAGCGCGGTTCCAGACTGAAGCGCGTAAAACCGTTCGGCCACACCGGCCGGCTCCTTCTCCTCCCTTCCCTACTATCAAATTCCAGGACCCCATGACCATTAAATTTTGGTCTCCGTTAATTATATAAATAATTTCTTTTATCAAACATTTCTTCAATCTCTTCGTCATCTGTGGAGCTAGACTGTGGTAGGCAGTGTGCCTATCTTGGCCACTATAATACGTTCACTATGCTGTTTGTAGTAGCTTACCTGCACTCCTATTCTTTTTATTCATTATTAAACCTACTCCTCCATTACCCCTATTTGATTTTGTATTTATAACCCTATATTCACCTGACCAGAAGTCTTGTTCCTCCTGCCACCGAACTTCATTAATTCCCACTATATCTAACTTCAACGTATCCATTTCCGTCTCCAAATTTTCTAACCTACTAGTCCGATTAATGGATCTAACATTCCAAGCTCCGATCCGTAGAACGCCAGTTTTCTTTCTCCTGCTAACGACGTTCTCTTGAGTAGTCCCCGTCCGGATATCCGAATGGGGGACTATTTTACGTCCGGAATATTTTACCCAAGAGGACGCCATCATCATTTAACCATACAGTAAAGCTGCATGCTCTCGGAAAAAACTGCGGCTGTAGTTTCCCCTCGCTTTCAGCCGTTCGCAGTACCAGCACAGCAAGGCCGTTTTGGTTAATGTTACAAGGCCAGATCAGTCAATCATCCAGACTGTTGCCCTGCAACTACTGAAAAGGCTGCTGCCCCTCTTCAGGAACCCCACGTTTGTCTGGCCTCTCAACCGATACCCCTCCGTGGCAGTTGCACCTATGATATGGCTATCTGTATGGCTGAGGCATGGTAGCCAATGTCCATAGTTCATGGGGTTAATTTATTACGGAGATGAAATTTTATATTTGACTGACGCCTACCGACTATATTTTAACATACCTTTGTCACAACGTGTAATCCAGTTATTCGTAGTTCCCTCAGAAGAATACGTTTTTATAAACGTTGGAACAATGGTGAAACGTTTTTAAATAACCTTTCAATTTGCAACTGATCGGATGTTCACTACTTCTGCAAGTACATTTCATTGTACAGTTGCTGCTCCAGCCATGTACAGAATTACAAAGTTGAAGTGGCTTTAAAGTCAGGCGGCGGGAGAGTAAGATATCGCGAGGAGCTATGAAACGGACGCAATAAAGAACTATAATTCCACTTAAAATATGAAAACTTGGTAAAAGACAGGTGGAAATGATAACGAATCCTACCACTGTACAAGTTCCTTATGTATTTGAACAGATTTAGAATAAGAGCTATCGTACAGTATTTATTGACATCGTGAAAAAAATTTACGACGTTTTCTTAAGTAGAGCCAACAGGCGAAGTCGAAAGCACTGCGCTTCAAAAATATTACTCGATTCTGAGTGAAATGTATGGTATTATTTGGTTATTAGAGGCTATAATAATTTACCAAATGGTTCAAATGGCTCTGAGCACTATAGGACTTAACTTCTGAGATCAGTCCCCTAGAACTTGGAACTACTTAAACCTAACTAACCTAAGGACATCACACACATCCATGCCCGAGGCAGGATTCGAACCCGCGACCGTAGCGGTCACGCGGTTCCAGACTGTAACGTCTAGAACCGCTCGGCCACACCGGCCGGCAATAATTTACCAAGTGAGTAATTTGCAAACAAGCATTTCGATCGAAGTACGCATAGTAGAATAATGTATGAAGAGATTATCGGTTTTAGCTTTAGCTTTAAAACAAGATGGTAAACATTCAGATGAAAGGAGGAAGAAAAGTAACTGAGAAGTGAATGTCTAGTCAACGAAATGAGTCACATTAAACTGACTGTAAGCACGGTCGTGAGAATGAATGATGTTACGCCGGGAAGTCATCGCCGGCACGCCAGACGGTAGCGACCCATCGCGCCTCTGCGTAGTTCACTTAGAGACCACCAGTCACTGCAGGCACTAGCGGTCGCTAGGACCACAAGTGGTACTTGCGTTTGTCTATTCTGAAAAGGGTGAATATTGCGTATGTCGGCCTTTGCTTGCGACACATCTGTTTAACTGCACTTGTCGATGATCACGCATAAAGAACTACAGGAATTCCGAGACCAAAGTTAGCTTTTTGTACTTGTCTCGTCGTAATAAAACTCATTAATACGAGTTCTTCGATTGTTTGTCTAGCGAACCGAGTATGCAGAATTCCTGGACACAACAACTAACACCGGCAACTCCCATTGTAGAGATGGTTCCAGCAGACGTCAACAGGTGGCAGGACGAACTGAAGTTCGATAGAGAGCCTGTATAGGGAGAGAGTGGCCATGGGTGAAGTTGCCCGTGGTTGGTTGATTAGCTTTGGCGCCATTTTTCTGCCAAACGTCTCTCGCGCTTCCTATGTTCGCCGTGCTTTTAGGAGTTGAATTGAAGTTCAGAGGACTTCTGGAAACGATTAAAAGGTATTTGAATTATTGACAGACTTGTTATGCGTTGTGCATGCATGTTCGATTTAGTTGTATATCGTTTTTAGTACGGAATCAGCGTTTGCGAAATACGAGTTGAAATAATGAAGCGTGTTGTGATGAAGTCGGTAGGCCTACATGTTTGAAGTAAACACGTTAGTAATTGTACGTATTGTTTTTGACATCTGTAATTCGTTCTGCAGACGTTCGTAAACGATGGCAGGTTGTGCCGCATTTGGTTGTTCCAATAGAGGCGAAGGTGGATTTCGGATGTCAGCAAATTCACGCAATGAAGGAAGACGAAAGCAGTGGGCAGTCGCAGTCAAGAGGCCTCACATAAATCAAACGGGAGCCACGTGGAAACCCACCAAGTACTCTTATCTATGCGAAGGAAGGCGTTTTTGGTTTTTACTACATATAAAACAAGTTGCAATATACATAGTTAAATTTGAAAACAGACCTGTAAATTGGCTGTGTCAAACTTTATTTCGTTCCAAATCAGAACACTAGGCATTATTTTGGTTTCAGTATTATTGCCTGGAACCGCGCGACTGCTTCCGATACAAAACAAATGCTATACACTATATTTTTTTTATTTACGTTACTTTCATTGCAATATGTCTGGTAAACGGACTTTAAAGGAGATAAATGCAAGTAGCGAATAATTTTTGCAGCCACTGTATCAGATTTTCCTGTGCTGTACGTAGTAGGCTACTATGAGTATATTGCAGCTGTAAAGAAAGGCAAAGGCATTTAACGACTGATTTCGCCATATTGTCTTGTGCTTTTGATTCGGTGAGTGTGTACTCCACTACTGACCATTGAAAAGCGCCGCCCGCAGTTTGGCAGAAGAATGTCCGCCGTATCGTCCGGTTGGCCCCCCCCTCCCCCCCCCCCCCCCCCCTGTACTGGCTCTCTAAAGTTCTCTCGATGACCCACAAGCGGCCAGCGCCCACGCGCCGCCACCCGCTGCGTCCAAATGTGTGGCAGAAGTGAAAGTGGCAGAAATGGCAGCTCCAGATGGCCAACCGCTGGAAAATCCAGCATTTTTGGCGCTGGTCGGGCGATGTAAGAGCCATTCACGTCAGCTTAGTTCCCCAGCAGGGGTTGGCGCAACGGAAAGAGTACAAAACGGTAGAACGAGGGTGGTGGTGTCGAGTTCTCATCTCGAAAGTTTTTTTACTTTCAAGTTTTACGTTACTTGCACTTCAAATAAAACGAATTAGTGTTCACTATATTGTATTTATTAATATCTTCGTCAAAAGCATGAAAACAAAAGGGAAAGGAAAATCTGGGACTACAAACAAACTTATAGGAAAGGAGTGTAAGGCACGCAGGAGAAGTTGGTATAAAAGATTAGACGCTTTTATTATTTTACAGTCGGTGACTTATATACAAGCTGTATCGTGATATTGATACTAAAAACAGGGGAATCAGTACCTCCTTAGCATCCTGAACACGTTGCAAACGCCGCATTTTTACACTTACGCAATTGTTTACATAGAAAGACGAACTTGGTTTCCATTCTCAAAAGGTTCTCTCTCGTGGCACAGTTTGACAGCAGACTACGCGTAACGCATTATGTTGCCGAGTATTGGTAGGGATATGTGATGACGTACACTCTACGGCAAAAGAAAAACGACGCACCGTGAACGATTTACCCGAATGGGCGGAGATCTGTACGTGAAATGTATACGTATAGGCGAACTAATGATTGCAATTTGGGAAACTTTTGACGATTTATCCAGGAGGAAGTGGTTCACAAAATGAGCCAGTCAATTAACGCTTTGGTCCACCTATCGCCCCTAATGCAACAAGTTATTTGGCTCGGCATTGATTGACAGACTTGTCGGATGTTCTCCTGCGGGACGTCGTGCCAAATTCTGCACAAATGGCGCGTCAGGTCGTCAAAATCGCGAGGTGGTTGGAGGGCGCCGCCCACAACGCTAGAAACGTTCTGTACTGGGCAGAGACCCGGCGACGCTGCTGGCCGAGGCAGTGTCTAGCCAGCACGAGGGCGGGCAGTAGGAGCTCGCGTCAGGTGCGGGCGGGCATTGTCTCGCTGGAATGTGAGCCCAAGAGAGAGTGGCCACGGAGGAGAACAGAACGGGGGACGGAGTACCGCCGTGCTGTGCTGACGGGGCACCGCGGGCACCGACCGAAGCGCTGCTGCCACGGAGTGAGGCGCCGCCCGCCGCCCCACACCTCGACGCCCGGCTGTCGGGCCGTCACGGCGGGCGACAGTCGGGTTCGTATCCCGCCGCTGTCTGCCGCGCCTCCAGAAACGTCTTCGCTCAACATTAGCGCTACGCTCGAGGTGGGACTCGACACTGAAGACCATTCCACTCAATGGCAAACCGGGTAGCGGCCACTGTTGGTAACCCACTGTTTGGCGTGGGCGGTCACGCGGTCAGCAGTCGCTCGTCCGTTCGCCCGCGCCCACACCCGCCCACACCCGCCCACACCCGCCCACCACCCTCGTCACCTGAGGCCCGTGGTGCGCCACGCCTGCCTCGGTCCCAGCGCCGTTCTGTCACGCACGGTGTACTTCAACCACGTCGGCGCTGCAACAGTTCACAAACTGAGCCGTCTCGGAAATGATTCCACTCTCGGCCCGAGAGTCAATCATCGAGCCCTTTTGTGCATTAGGACAACGACTGCACTGTTTTACGCGTCCCCCCCCCCCCCCTGCATGCATTACATACCCCTGCACTACCACTGCTGCCACCTTCCGCGTCGCGTCAGCGCGCAGTTCGGGACGCAGGGGGAGCACAGCGAGGACACGCCGGCACGGACTGCCGCACCGAAGGCTGCGGCCACGGGGGTGCGCGACCTCGTCCAAATCGGGTCCTGCAACTTCTAGTTTGACTGCGGTTCAATTCGAGTAGAGGAACCTCCACCACTGTGAAATCTCGCCATTCTCCAGTGACCTGCGTTCGTGATGCTGCTCGTAGTGTCGCAGAGGCGAAGAGCGGCGAGTGGAGTGCTTGGGGAAGGCGGATCAGCTTGTTACAGTTTGTTAAGTTCAACCAGCGGTATTTTCCTGCCTGGTGGCCGCTAACGCCCCAGTTACCGGCACTGGGGGTCGCTGTATGTAACGCCAGCGTACGTTTCCTCGCTTTGCCGCAAGTGGCTGGTGAGGCGTGTATGTTTGACAGGTGTCTTGTTTGTAGGTCGGTTGGCGATTCTTCTACCTCGGTGGTAGTCATTCCTTTCTCGTTCCGGGCGCTCTAAGCACAGTATTCTGCGGGCCAAGTCCAGATCGCCGGTTCCGGCTTTGGCGTACTTTTATCTCTTTGCATTTGGTTTATCGGACGTCAGGTAGCGTCACCAAGATTATCATTAATCACTCGTTAGACTGCCACTAGCTCAAATGGTTCAAATTGCTCTGTGCACTATGGGACTTAACTTCTGGGGTCATCAGTCCCCTAGAACTTAGAACTACTTAAACCTAACTAACCTAAGGACATCACACACATACGTGCCAGAGGCAGGATTCGAACCTGCGACCGCAGCGGTCAAGCCGTTCCAGACTGAAGCGCCTAGAACCTCTCGGCCACAACGGCCGGCAATAAAGGAAAGAAGAAAATATTATCAGATCGTATTCCCATATTGGTATCAAGCTGAAACTTGATAGATACAAGGAATATTATTCAAATTTTTCCGGGAAATCAAAGGAATTTATATCTAAACATGGTATCAAAATTTCTTTTCCGTTCCCGCTCCCCGTTTTAAATTCTTTTAACACAGCGTCTGGTGATTTTCCCGTATCTTCCTCCGTAAGTGAGGTTTTCAGCTTTACGTATATTGACCTGAGATAAGTGCAGACGACGAGCCAACGAAATCCATCAGTTTCTCATAATTTTGCCATGCTATTGTTGAGAAACTATAACAGGTATTAAAACAAACTTAGTCTCATTTCAAACGGTCGTAAGGGTCAACAAAGCAAACATAATAAAATTCAAAAATCCTCGGTTGAGGAGACTTTAAATGACGCTAATTCATGATAAAATTAAACAGCTAGTAGAGATGAAATTGCCCCTGCTGGAAGTACCACGGTTTACTCCGGACGTGTCCAGCAGAATGTCAACAGCCGGTACATCGCTCTCCTACGTCGTCACACGTAATCGGCACTCGACATTCTAGCGTCAACGAATAAGAAGCGGCCCTCAGACGGCCAGAATTATCGACACCTTGATAGTGTGTCAGTGTGCTGTGCCGAAGTGCGAGGCCGACAGCGGTTCGGTATCACGGCGCGTGATTTACGCCCGGCACGCGTCAGTTGGAACCGTGCTGCCGTGGCGAACACGGCGGCGCTCGGATATGTGGGGTCACTGCCACTGCCAGTGTGGCGAAACAAGCGCCGCATCATTGTCAGACACACAGCGGCTGGCGAGTGTGAAGGGACTCCAAATCAAATGGTTCAAATGGCTCTGAACACTATAGGACTTAATATCTGAGGTCATCAGCCCTCTAGAACTTAGAACTACTCAAACCTAACTAACCTAAGGACATCACACACATCCGTGCCCGAGGCAGGATTCGAACCAGCGACCTTAGCGGTCACGCAGTTCCAGACTGAAGCGCCTAGAACCGCTCGGCCACAGCGGCTGGCTTACGGGACTCACCCCAGTTCACCTCTAGTGGCGCCATGTCATCATAACGCGCCTGTGCGTAGCATACAAGTACTGCACCATAATCTAAGAATGAAATAAAAAATTAAAGTAGCTTTTCGAAACTTTGTCATCATATGCTTCACTATATTAACGTTTAAATTGTTAAACCTCAAGATGATCAGATGAATATGTTTCCCTAAATAAATAATTTTAATTTTTTAAAAAATAAGTGGCGCTTAATAATAAAGCTAGAAAGTGAAAAAATTGTTCAGAATGTGCAAATGTATATGACAATCAACTATTACAAATTTTTAGGAAAAATTGCAGGCGCTAAATATTACATTTAGAAAGATAAAAAATTCGTATGAAGCTTCAGTTCGATATAAAAACATTAACTATGTGATCCCATTAATCTACATCATATAGTTTTCAAGTAATTTACTGAAAACTAAATTTGGAATAAAAACGTCCTTTTGCAGTAGATTAAGCATCATTTATATTAATGATAGAAAGTTTTGATTACAGCACCTTATGAAAACCGTTAAATAATAGATCTATAACAAGTTTCAAGGCCTTAATGTAAATATCAATCAATACAAGGTCTCCTGAAGATGTAGTTCAGAGGTCACGTTTTAGTGTCACTTCCGTTCTAAAATTTCTAGACGACAAAGTTTAGCCCGCCGGTGTGGCCGAGGGGTTCTAGGCGCTTCAGTCTGGAACCGCGCGACCGCTACGGTCGCACGTTCGAATCCTGCCTCGGGCATGGATGTGTGTGATGTCCTTATGTTAGTTAGGTTTAAGTAGTTCTAAGTTGTAGGGGACTGGTGACCTCAGAAGTTAAGTCCCATAGTGCTCAGAGCTATTTGAGCCATTTTCGACAAAGTTTAAATGCAGGAGAGCTAAAGCTCTGAGAGGTGGCATGAGCCCCCTCTCATATTTCTATCTTACGATTCTCCTCTCTAATTGCATGCGGTGGAAAGTTGCTATTCCTTCACACGCGGACTTCCCACGCAGCGTCTCTCGTCACCCGGGTGGTCCGGTGACAGGCAGGCTCTGCTGACTTTGAAAGGGTAAGCCGACGGGTGTGAGAGAGTCGAGTGAATGCTTTCCAGACGCCGACATTGTCAAGAGGCACGCCCGCAGGGGTCTGAAGTAGCGGCTGGGCTAGAGGTTCCGTTACTTCGCAAAAACTTAGCGAAAACACTTTCTGGCGGACTACGAGCGAGGCGTGGGAATGACTTGTGTACCCAGGCAGTTGTGGCGGGCAAATTTCCGCGCTTTCTGCAAAATCGTAACTGTGATTGGCTGGCTCAGGGCATAGCTCCGTGACGTAGCAAAATCAACGCAGAAATTGGCGCCAAGAATCTCCATTGGTGGAATGGTAGTGCTCCGGCAATAGAGGGGAATTTTCCGCCGGTTTTCGAGTTGCCGATTGGAACGTTTAACCACGGCCACTGTCGTGGGGGCCGGAATGTCGTGTGTTCGGCCTGTACGGGTGCTCTAAGTAGTCGGCTCTCGCCTTTCGGTCGAGGACGTCGAAGCAACCAGCCATTGCCTCCGGTACGCCAGATCGTGTTCTGGCAGTTAAGAAGACAGATCGGTAAGGTATGTCCGCAGCACCGGCAGACAGGGATTTTGCTAGGTGATAATCAGAGCTCAGCAGAGCGCGCCTGTTCGTCTTTTTCTAACTTTGTTCTGTCTTGGGTAGCAGCAATTAATGTTGCGTTGGCTACGTGTTTTCTCTAAGATTGGAGTTGCAAGGAATTGACTGCACATATCACTTCGTCATAATCCTCACAATCTAGTTTAGGGGCAACTTCACATTCACAGCGTTTGTTTGAGTATCCAATTTGAGCCAATTTGATGTATTGTAAATGTTTCATGTGTTTTTGTTTATTATTTTGTGTTTAGTCTTAATAAATCATATTGTTATTTTGGACAGAACTCTCATTCTGTTAATCGGTAGAGCAACCCTATCATTCCTCACTACGTTAATGAAACCTTCGTTTATTTAACTTATTTATCAAATTAAATTATTGCAGGTGCCAACACTGGCAGGGTTGATTAGAGTCAGTTCGCGTATTTTTTTTTTATCCTTGTGCAACAGCAAAAGTCGGAGTTAGAATAGGGGGGGGGGCCTTAGAGCATCATTTACATATGTAGATTCTAGAAGAATTTAGTGTTAAATACACTGCTAGCCCCGGCACCTCGCAGCTTTTCCTGTGATCGAAGCCAACTTAACTCCCTTCCTAGAAAAATTTACGAAGGTTCTAAATTGATTCATGAGAGTGTTATAAAATGTGACGAGAAAGCGGCCATTTAGAGGCTGTTGGCAGGGCACAGGACGGGTGACTGCAGGTGTCGCCGCGCCAGCAGGCAGGTAGGTACGGCCCGAGAGGCGGCGGCAGCAGCTCACCGTGAGAGCCGCGCGAGGCAGAGCGCGCTGCCTCGGGTGACGTCACACCCAGGCTGGCACTAAAAGTAGAGTGAACTCGCGAGGAGAATTCACGGAAGTCACTGTTTGTGTGCCACCCATATTGTTAACAGAGCCGTGTGTCCAGTTTCATGTTAGCGCACACTCCACTGCAGAGTGAAAATCTCATTCTCGCTAATTAACTTTGATTATGAGAAGTCAGGGCGAAAGACCATTGAAATGGGCACTCACCGTAGAAGTCGCCTCTGAACTGCTCGTGGGTGCTATTTAATATAGAGACATTATAATAATAATAATAATAATAATAATTATTATTATTATTATTATTATTATTACGAGGGTTGTCCAGAAACTAAGTTCCGATCGGTCGCGAAAAGGAAACCACAGTGAAAACCAGAAGCGTTTTATTTGCAACAGTCAGGTACACCTTCCACCTATTTCTCCACATAATCGCCGCTCCAACTTCGAGTGTTGTCGTGGTGTTTTATCAGCTTTCCAATATTCTCGTCACAGAAAGCAGCCGCCTGGTCTTTCGGCCTGTCACCTGCACTGGTCTGCAGCTTGTTGTCTGCATCACAGCCAGCGGTTCTTGTCAGCAGAGACGAGACTCGGGGAGAGCCAACTACGGAGTGTACTGTGGCTGATCCAACACGCTGCAGCGGCGCCTTCACTGCCCCTGCAGTGTGCGGCCGAGAATTTGCACAAATAATAAATTGCTCCACATTTGTGTTACGTGGGCTGCATGACGCAGGCGAAATCTCTAACCGGGCCCTCATACTTGGCGGCAGACGCTATTCCCTACGCAACTTTACGTGCTCCCTGTTCACTCAAAACTGAAAAGAGCGACGCGACACGATCGACGGGCATACTAGAGACACAAGTTTCACCGGATTTTCCCAGTGGTTTCCATTTCTCGACCGATCGCAACTTACTTTCTGGACAACCCTCGTATTATCAGGAATATTGCTATGTTTGTGCACGTGAACTTTTTCTAAATACATAGTCAGAACTAAAACCTTTCATTTATATTCATAGTTCCTGATCCTGTCGAGTACATAGAGAGTAGAGACATTTCAGGGAGCAAAAGAAGAATGTGGACTTGCAGACTGGTCACTATGACCAGTATGTTGTGCATCGCTTTACTGGCTGACCGCAAAAATAGTTTTCAGGAAGCTCACGGTGGGACCTCTAATTTAGTGTGTGTTATTTACATTTGATATTCAGCTCACGATGAACCTGTCCAAGAACGTGTGACTGGCGGTTTGAATGAAAATGAGTGTAACTGCAGACGCGTGGAACTGGGCGAGTTCACGTGGACTCTCTCAGAGGCCTGGAAGCAGCTGCTGCGCGGCGTGCCGGCGCGTCAGCGTAGCGGGCGCCCGCCGTCAGCGCCTCTGCACGAGGGGTGCTGAAGTTGAAAACACGCGAACTTTAGAGGACGAGTAATCAGGATCGGACAGTATGCCTGGAACCACGAAAGAATCCGATTTACAGCTGCCGCCGCCCCCCTCCACGTTTTCCGGTCTACGGTCTCGTAGGCGGAAGAATCGAGTCGTAGAGGAGTATCCGTGCTGGTGAGTACAAGAAGTAATGGGCGTGTTTTAGCATCACATACTGTGCGAGCGCTAGTATTTTCAAAGCTTGCAGTCTCGTTCGCTATACTGAGCAAACCGTCAATATCGACCTCCGACAGTCAATATTACTGTGCAACAGTCAGGACGGCGCAATAAATATTGAGCGCGTGAGCACCCCTCTAGGAAGCAGGCGCCACACGCGTGCCTGCATCGCGGGCTGTTTGCCGCTGGTACAGTGACGTGCGGGTCTGAATGAGCGCCGACGCGGCCGGCTGCCCTGGCTAAGGTGGACAGCTTTTTAATTCACGAGCGAGCGGACCCCTACCGCGTAGGCAACCTAGCTGACAGCTCGAGCCGTGGGCGCATAAAGGCGCCGTGACGTCAGCGGTGGCGGCGTACGGCAAAGGAGGGCCAGAGCCCGGCAAAGGCACGTGTGGGCGACAGCCCCACCTCTGATGTGGAGCGACCGTCAAAACTGGCCCCTTCTCTTTGCCTCACACCTTCTCTGAAGGTCACTGCTCGCAATTCAAATTGCTAAATCTGTAACACACCCTCTAATAATAATAATAATAATAATAATAATAATTTAAAGATTTCCAAATCCTCCTAAGGACACAGGATACCACTTACTGAAGGAAAACTGCATTTTTTCAGATTTACTAATTTATATAGTCTTTCCTGATCACACTGATATACAGGGTGAAAAGTATTTAAACCGACAAACTCTGGGAGGTTGTACGGGACATCAAAACAAATATTTTCCCCTAATGTCATATTTTCCTACGTTGTTGTTGTTATGGTCTTCAGTCCTGAGACTGGTTTGATGCAGCTCTCCATGCTACTCTATTCTGTGCAAGCTTCTTCATTTCCCAGTACCTACTGCAACCTACATCCTTCTGAATCTGCTTAGTGTATTCATCTCTTGGTCTCCCCCTACGATTTTTACCCTCCACGCTGCCCTCCAGTACTAAATGGGTGATCGCTTGATATCTCAGAGTATCTCCTACCAACCGGTCCCTTCTTCTAGTCAAGGTGTGCCACAGACTCTTCTCCCCAATCCTGTTCAATACTTCCTCATTAGTTATCTGATCTACCCATCTAATCTTCAGCATTCTTCTGTAGCACCACATTTCGAAAGCTTCTATTCTCTTCTTGTCTAAACTATTTATCGTCCATGTTTCACTTCCATACATGGCTATACTCCATACAAATACTTTCAGAAATGACTTCCTGACACTTAAATCTATACTTGATGTTAACAAATTTCTCTTCTTCAGAAACACTTTCCTTGCCATTGCCAGTCTACATTTTATATCCTCTCTACTTCGACCATCATCAGTTATTTTGCTCCCCAAATAGCAAAACTCCTTTACTACTTTAAGTGTCTCATTTCCTAATCTAATACCCTCAACATCACCCGACTTCATTCGACTACATTCCATTATTCTCGTTTTGTTTTTGTTGATGTTCATCTTATATCCTCCCTTCAAGACACCATCCATTCCGTTCAACTGCTCTTCCAAGTCCTTTGCTGTCTCTGACAGAATTACAATGTCATCGGCGAACCTCAAAGTTTTTATTTCTTCTCCATGGATTTTAATACCTACCCCGAATTTTTCTCTTGTTTCCTTTACTGCTTGCTCAATATACAGATTGAATAACATCGGGGAGAGACTACAACCCTGTCTCACTCCCTCCCCAGCCACTGCTTCCCTTTCATGCCCCTCGACTCTTATAACTGCCATCTGGTTTCTGTACAAATTGTAAATAGCCTTTCGCTCCCTGTATTTTACCCATGCCACCGTTAGAATTTGAAAGAGAGTATTCCAGTCAACATTGTCAAAAGCTTTCTCTAAGTCTACAAATGCTAGAAACGTAGGTTTGCCTTTCCTTAATCTTTCTTCTAAGATAAGTCGTAAGGTCAGTATTGCCTCACGTGTTACAGTATTTCTACGGAATCCAAACTGATCCTCCCCGAGGTCGGCTTCTACTAGTTTTTCCATTCGTGTTAGTATTTTGCAGCTGTGGCTTATTAAACTGATTGTTCGGTAATTTTCACATCTGTCAACACCTGCTTTCTTTGGGATTGGAATTATTATATTCTTCTTGAAGTCTGTGGGTATTTCTCATGTTTCATTCATCTTGCTCAGCAGATGGTAGAGTTTTGTCGGGACTGGCTCTCCCAAGGCCGTCAGTAGTTCCAATGGAATGTTGTCTACTCCGGGGGCCTTGTTTCGACCCAGGGCTTTCAGTGCTCTGTCAAACTCTTCACGCAGTATCGTATCTCCCATTTCATCTTCATCTACATCCTCTTCTATTTCCATAATATTGTCCTCAAGTGCATCGGCCTTGTATAGACCCTCTATATACTCCTTCCACCTTTCTGCTTTCCCTTCTTTGCTTAGAACTGGGTTTCCATCTGAGCTCTTGATGTTCATACAAGTGGTTCTCTTATCTCCAAAAGTCTCTTTAATTTTCCTGTAGGCAGTATCTATCTTACCCCTAGTGAGATACGCCTCTACATCCTTACATTTGTCCTCTAGCCATCCCTGCTTAGCAATTTTGCACTTCCTGTCGATCTCATTTTTGAGACGTTTCTATTCCTTTTTGCCTGCTTCATTTACTGCATTTTTATATTTCCTCCTTTCATCAATTAAATTCAATATTTCTTCTGTTACCCAAGGATTTCTACTAGCCCTCGTCTTTTTACCTACTTGATCCTCTGCTGCCTTCACTACTTCATCCCTCAAAGCTACCTATTCTTCTTCTACTGTATTTCTTTCCCCCATTCCTGTCAATTGTTCCATTATGCTCTCCCTGAAACTCTGTACAACCTCTGGTTCTTTCAGTTTATCCAGGTCCCATCTCCTTAAATTCCCACCTTTTTGCAGTTTCTTCAGTTTTAATCTACAGGTCATAACCAATAGATTGTGGTCAGAGTTCACATCTGCACCAGGAAATGTCTTACAACTTAAAACCTGGTTCCTAAATCTCTGTCTTACCATTATATAATCTATCTGATACCTTTTAGTGTCTCCAGGGTTTTCTTCCATGTATACAACCTTCTATCATGATTCTTAAACCAAGTGTTAGCTATGATTAAGTTGTGCTCTGTACAAAATTCTACCAGGCGGCTTCCTCTTTCATTTCTTAGCCCCAATCCATAATCACCTACTACGTTTCCTTCTCTCCCTTTTCCTACACTCGAATTCCAGTCACCAATGACTATTAAATTTTCGTCTCCCTTCACTGTCTGAATAATTTCTTTTATTTCATCATACATTTCTTCAATTTCTTCGTCATCTGCAGAGCTAGTTGGCATATAAACTTGTACTACTGTAGTAGGTGTGGGCTTCGTATCTATCTTGGCCACAATAATGCGTTCACTATGCTGTTTGTAGTAGCTTACCCGCATTCCTATTTACCTATTCATTATTAAACCTACTCCTGCATTACCCCTATTTGACTTTGTGTTTATAACCCTGAAGTCACCTGACCAGAAGTGTTGTTCCTCCTGCCACCGAACTTCACTAATTCCCACTATATCTAACTTTAACCTATCCATTTCCCTTTTTAAATTTTCTAACCTACCTGCCCGATTAAGGGATCTGACATTCCACGCTCCGATCCGTAGAACGCCAGTTTTCTTTCTGCTGATAACGACATCCTCTTGAGTAGTCCCCGCCCGGAGATCCGAATGGGGGACTATTTTACCTCCGGAATATTTTACCCAAGAGGACGCCTTCATCATTTAATCATACAGTAAAGCTGCGTGCCCTCGGGAAAATTACGGCTGTAGTTTCCCCTTGCTTTCAGCCGTTCGCAGTACCAGCACTGCAAGGCCGTTTTGGTTATTGTTACAAGGCCAGATCAGTCAATCATCCAGACTGTTGCCCTTGCAACTACTGAAAAAGCTTCTGCCCCTCTTCAGGAACCACACGTTTGTCTGGCCTCTCAACAGATACCCCTCCATTGTGGTTGCACCTACGGTACGGCTATCTGTATCGCTGAGGCACGCAAGCCTCCCCACCAACGGCAAGGTCCATGGTTCATGGGGGGATTTTCCTAGGAGGATTATTTAAACCGGTGGACGGCGTATTACGCTCTTCAGTTGTAGGCAGCTGCTGTCCACCAGTGTAGTAGTGCACTGTCTCTGTTTACTAATGGAGCCAAACACCTGGAGTGAGTACAATGATGTGGTTGGTGCGTACTACGTAGCACACCACAACGGACGAGCTGCACAGCGGGTTTATCAACAGCAACATCCTAATCGCCGTATCCCGCACCATACGACCTTTGCTGCTGTGTAGCAACGTCCGCGTGAGACCGGGTCATTTAGCAGATTACCTGGACAGGGACGCCGTCGCACGGTAAGAACGCTGCAATTTCAGGAAGCTGTCTTGCAGCATGTGGAGCGGGATCCTTCAACCAGCACTCGTGCAATTGCACGTAAGATGTTGACGAATCAGACGAATGTAAGAACAGTCCTTCGAGAGCAATGGTTACGTCCATTTCACTTACAGCGTGTCCACAACCTGGAACCAGTTGATTATCCACCCAGAGCACAGTTTTCGCAGTGGTACCTGGAACAGTGTGAAATGCATCCTACATTTCCATCCTCTGTGTTGTTTACCGATGAAGCAACGTTCGGGCGTGATGGAGTCTTCAACATGCACAGTTCACATGTCTGGAGTGAGGATAGCCCACATGTCACAGTTACTAGTGTGGTTCTTCGTTAATGTGTGGGTCGGTGTTGTCGGGGACTGTTTAATTGGGCCATATCTGCTACTTAGGCCATCAAATGGCAGGCACAATTTTCTCGCGAGAGCATTGCCAGAATTGCTAAAAGAAGTCCCACTCCCTACAAGACAACGCATGTGGTTCCAACATGACAGGGAGCCGGCACATTTCAATCGTCGTGTGCCTCGATTCCTGAACCGACGGGTCCCAGAAACGTGGATTGATAGAGGCGGTCCTGTACCGTGGCCTGCTCGATCCCCAGATATGTCCCCTCTGGACTTCTTTGTGTGGGGAGAGATGCGCAACCTTGTTTACGTAACTTCTGTTGTATCAGAAGAGGACCTGGTTGCCCGGATAGTAGCAGCAGCAGGAACAGTTGAGGATACTCCTGGGGTTTTTGCCCGTGTCAGACAGAACATGATCCGACGGTGTAACCTTTGTTTACGTGTCAATGGAGGCATTTTTGAAAATCTACTGTAATTGAAATTGGGTTGTGTTAATGTGTTGTCTCTTGGTCATAAACAAATGGAAAAGTGTTTGTTGGTTTAATTAATTTGCCACCAGAGAAACCTTCCTCTACTGATTGAAATACACCTCATAGGAGAAAATGACATTAGGGAAAAATATTTGTTTTGATGTCCCCTACAACCTCCCATAGTTTGTCGGTAAATACTTTTCACCCTGTGTAGTTTACAGAGTTTCAGCGTTTCGATTGTATCCCCTATCACACATTTTTTAATTCAGTTAGACAAAACCACTAGTATTTCACAAAACAGCTGGAAAATTTTTGCTTCCAACGATTCTTTTTTGAGATATACTGTACATGTTGGTAACACGGTTGGTTTCCAGCGTCAGTAAAGGATGAAGCTTATCGTTTACGTCCTACTGAAAGCTTGTTGCCTAGGTGTAGATACTTATCAATATGCAATAAATACTATAAACGCTACACCTCAAGAAATTCGACAAAAGAATTCAGGGATAAAATGTTTAAAAAGAAAGCAGTCGACAGTATTGGAAAGAACCTGCGTGTCACTTTCCCACGTAATAAACTCCCGAATGGGTTGCCTTCTGATGGTACAGATGTTTACGGTAACAGTGACGCTGTTTTCAGTGATTGCTGAAATCTTATTATTATTATTTTATACATGCAGGCAATCTACACCATCATATTGTTCACATTGCGCCGCTTCATTTATCGAAGTAGAGGCGTCAGTAACCGATAGTCGATTATGAAATTATATCAAAACACATAATGATCAATTAAACGTAGAACTGGTTGTGAGGCGTACATCAAAATGTCCGAATTTCGGCGTTTTTCGAATACATTTCAGTTCAACACTTTATTCCCACTGTGTGTTGATTGCATGTGTTTACAGTGGGCTATATAGTGTCAGCAAGTCCCGCTGTGTCTTTCTTCGTTTTTTGTTTGTGTTGTTATGTCCGTATGTAGCTCCGCGTTCGTATTTGTTTGTTTGTGTGTGTGTGTGTGTGTGTGTGTGTGAGAGAGAGAGAGAGAGAGAGAGAGAGAGAGAGAGAGAGAGAGAGAGAGAGAGACAAACAGAAAGACTTACAGAACAGACGTAGAACATAAGCACACTAAATAATAACTTTATCTCCCTGCACCGACACTTCACCCTTCCCCTGTCCCCCCAACACACAGACAAACACACACACACACACACACACACACACACACACACACACACACACACACGACAGCACGGCACGCGCACTCGCATCGCAAACAAATACCATAACTAGATGCAGGGGCAAAAGTATGGAATGAGCGCGAGAGACGTACGCCTGGAGACACGGGGGTGCGGCCACACAAGGACACGTGACCCCCGCCTGTGTTCGACGTCAGCGTGCGGCAGCCACCCTCAGACGACAGCTGGCAGCACTGGCAGTGGAGGCTATTTCAAGAGTGCCGGCAGACACGGGAAACTGTGCAGTAGTTTCCACAATGCGGGAACTCAGCGATTTATCCGATGTGCAAAGAGACACCATCACCGGCATTCGGACCGAGGGTGGAGGCACTTCCGGAACGGCTCAGTCTGTCCGCCGCCACGCTGCCGCGACTCTACACTGTCCGTGCCAAAGCAGCTCTATCGGAAGCGAAGCCGAGGCAAATGCGGTGCCCCAGGGGGAAGTAAGAGCATATGGACTATCAGACCAAATGTGTAATTGGATTGAAGAGTTCCCACGTAACAGAACGCAGTATGTCATTCTCAATGGAGAGAAGTCTTCCGAAGTAAGAGTGATTTCAAGTGTGCCGCAGGGGAGTGTCGTAGGACCGTTGCTATTCACCATATACATAAATGACCTTGTGGATAACATCGGAAGATCACTGAGGCTTTTTGCGGATGATGCTGTGGTATATCGAGAGCTTGCGACAATGGAAAATTGTACTGAAATGCAGGAGGATCTGCAGCGAATTGACGCACGGTGCAGGGAATGGCAATTGAATCTCAATGTAGACAAGTGTAATGTGCTGCGAATACATAGCAAGATAGATCCCTTGTCATTTAGCTACAACATAGCAGGTCAGCAACCGGAAGCAGTTAATTCCATAAATTATCTGGGAGTACGCATTAGGAGTGATTTAAAATGGAATGATCATATAAAGTTGATCGTCGGTAAAGCAGGTGCCAGACTGAGATTCATTGCAAGAATCCTAAGAAAATGCAATCCGAAAACAAAGGAAGTAGGTTACAGTACGCTTGTTCGCCCATTGCTGGAATACTGCTCAGCAGTGTGGGATCCCTACCAGATAGGGTTGATAGAAGAGACAGAGAAGATCCAACGGAGAGCAGCGCGCTTCGTTACAGGATCATGTAGTAATCGCGAAAGCGTTACGGAGATGATAGATAAACTCCAGTGGAAGACTCTGCAGGAGAGACGCTCAGTAGCTCGGTACGGGCTTTTGTTAAAGTTTCGAGAACATACCTTCACCGAAGAGTGAAGCAGTATATTGCTCTCTCCTATGCATATCTCGCGAAGAGACCGTGAGGATAAAATCAGAGAGATTAGAGCCCACACAGAGGCATACCGACAATCCAATAACAATACGAGACTGGAATAGAAGGGAGAACCGATAGAGGTACTCAAGGTACCCTCCGCCACACACCGCCAGGTGGCTTGCGGAGTGTGGATGTAGACGTAGACATACGTGGCACATGTGTACGGGGGAGTAGGCGGGCGACTGTCGGGCAACTGATCGCTCAGGTGAACCGCGGGGCTACCGACAGCTTCTCGTCGACGACCGTTCAGGGCAAGTTGCTGCGTGCGGGCCTCCGGAGCAGGCGACTGGTTCGTGCACGGATGCCGACTGCCGAGGCTGGAACGTGCACGCCAGCACCGCGACTGGACGTCCACTCAGTGGCGACACACGGCCTTCCCACATGAACCACTTTTATGGTCCGTCAGACATACGACCATTGGCGTGAAACGTCTCAAAGCAAACACCTTACACGCATTACGGTTTGGGATACGCTTTACTCGCATTCCCCGACTGATCTCGGCATTCCGGAAGGCTCAGTGAATCAGCACAACTACGCGTCTATCCTCGGGGACCCTCTCCACCCCGTACGTGCAGTTCGTTTTTCATAGGCACGACGGCATCTACCGGCAGGACGACGCGACGTGTCACGCAGGCGGCAGTGCACCAGCGTGGCTCCAACAGCACGGGGGCGAGTCTACTGCCCTGCCCCGGCCACCAGACTCCCCGGGCTCAAATCCAGTGGGCAACCTTTCGGAGCACCTCTATCGGGCTGTTCGCGCCTCGGACCCTCAACCGAGTAACGTAGCGCGCGCGCACACACACACACACACACACACACACACACACACACACACACACATCCCCTGTTGATACCTTCCGGAATCTCAGTGACGCTCTTTGTGCGCGTGTCGTAGCGGTATGCATTGCAGAAGGTGAGTTATTCACGCTTTTGACGTATCAGTGTGACTGGGCAGAATATACACTGACGGAATGGACTAGTCCGTAGTTTCTTTATCTTCAGTAACTTACACAGTTGCTTCATCAGATCAGATGTGAAATTAGTACCTCGCTCCCAGATTAAGGACTGAGGTATCCCATACCTGTGTAACCAATTATTATCTAAAACTTCTGCCACCGTACTTGCTTTCTGATCTGGCAATGCGACCGTGACTAAATACATAGAAAAGTGGTCAATCACTGTTAACACGTACTGACTCCCTGCTGCACTCCTATTAAGTGGGCCTCATACCTCGATTCCGATTTGTCGGAAAGGTCTGTCTGCCTCTGGTAATCTTTGAAGCTGAATCTTTTGACGGCTCGAGTCCGCACACAATTCCTGACGCACTCGTCCGCGTCTCGGCGTCGTGTTCTCCACCAAAACTTCTCCGCTATCCGCCTACCCGTAGCTCTTCTCCCGCCATGTCAAAACTTCAAACCTCGACGCTGCCGGTAAGACGACGCGCGGGCCGCATTCCGTAAGACTACGGCCACCGACCGACCACCGACGCAAACGCGTCGAGGCGACAGCAGCGCCTCCCGGCGGGGAACGGCTGCTGGCCACTCGTACGCACGCAGGACGGGGAAGGCGCGCGACCCGTCCCAGTCTCGACGGAGGGCACACTGTGATGGCCCGCAGGCTCGGCACGGCCATTTCGGAGACTGCGAGACTTGCCTGGTGTTCGAGGAGTGCTGCGGCGAGTGTCTGCGACACTTGGCGAAACCGCTGCGACATCTCTTCCAGACGTTATTACAGATGTCGGACGTCGTACGCTGGGCACACTGGTGAAACAGAACAGTCGGCGATCTGTGACCGAACTGACATCGGACTCTTAAAGCTGGGCAGAGTACGAGTGTGTCCGGACACACAGCGCACCGGACTCTGCCGACGACGGGCCTCCGTTGCTGACGACCCGCGTCTGCCAGTGTTAACTCCGCGCCATGGGCAACTGCGACACGGCATGTGAAAGTTGCTGTATTTCGACGGGTTACTCCAGTAACCGAAATATCAGATCACAAGATGGTTTAGATGAAAGGAAACCGGTCATATGAATAAACTATCAAGACGGGTTATAAGTAACATTCTGAAACTGCGACTGACATGGGCACGTGACCATCGCCACTGGACGTTGGCCCAGTGACAGAGCGTTTCACGGTCTGATGGATCCCGGTACCCTGTTCATTATACGGAGGGATGGCTCGAATCCGTCCGTCTTCCACGGCAACAGATCCTCCACTCCTGCACTTCAGCACATCTACATCTACATACATACTCCGCAATCCACCATACGGTGCGTGGCGGAGGGTACCTCGTACCACAACTAGCATCTTCTCTCCCTGTTCCACTCCCAAACAGAACGAGGAAAAAATGACTGCCTATATGCCTCTGTACGAGCCCTAATCTCTCGTATCTTATCTCTGTGGTCTTTCCGCGAAATGTAAGTTGGCGACAATAAAATTGTACTGCAGTCAGCCTCAAATGCTGGTTCTCTAAATTTCCTCAGTAGCGATTCACGAAAAGACCGGCTCCTTTCCTCCAGAGACTCCCACCCGAGTTCCTGAAGCATTTCCGTAACACTCGCGTGATGATCAAACCTACCAGTAACAAATCTAGCTCCCTCAATCCGACCTGATAGGGATCCCAAATGCTTGAGCAGTACTCAAGAATAGGTCGTATTAGTGTTTTATAAGCGGTGTCCTTTACAGATGAACCACTTCTTCCCAAAATTCTACCAATGAACCGAAGACGACTATCCGCCTTCCCCACAACTGCCATTACATGCTTGTCCCACTTCGTATCGCTCTGCAATGTTACGCCCAAACATTTAATCGACGTGACTGTGTCAAGCGCTACACTACTAATGGAGTATTCAAACATTGCGCGATTCTTTTTTCTATTCATCTGCATTAATTTATTTATATTTACAGTTAGCTGCCATTCTTTACACAAGTCACAAATCCTGTCCAAGTGATCTAGTATCCTCCGACAGTCACTCGACGACGACACCCTCCCGTACACCACAGCACCATCAGCAAACAGCCGCACGTTGCTATCCACCGTATCCAAAAGATCATTTATGTAGGTAGGAAACAGCAGCGGACCTACCACACTTCCCTGGGGCACTCACCATCGAGGACGGAGACAGACTGGCGGCGGCTCCATTGTCTTCGTGAGAACATTCGCATGTGGGCATCAGTGGGCCCATTGGAGTCGCTGCAGGGCAGCGTGACGGCCGAGAAGTACCGTACACTGTTTACAGACCACGAACACCCTTTCATGACGATCGCCTCTTCCGACGGCAGTGGTACTTTTGAGCAAGATAATACGCCATGTGACAAGGGCGGGGTTGTGAGCGAGTGGTTCGACGACCACAGTGATGAGTCCCGCGTGATCTGCTGTCCCCGGAATTCACGGGAATCAGGTGACCTTTGTGCACAGACGTGGCGCCAGCTGCCTCCAGCCATCTACCCCAGCGGTGGACGTACCGGCCACTAGGCAGTTGTTCATAATGTTCTGGCTTATCTGCGTGTACAGGCGCTGGTCGAGCCTGCAGTTGGCACTGTTGTATTTGCCCACTGTCGTCGACTGCAGAACGTCCTCAAAAATGTTCTGTTTTGAAGAGCGCGCGACAGCGCGTAGTGTGAAGCAGTCGCTCTCCGTTTCTGGCAGTGGCGCCGCTGTGGCAATCGCAGCTCTTTGGTGTCTCCCTCTGCTGGGAAAGGGGAAAGGCTGCCTGTTCACGTGCATTTAAGGCGCGCTATGAGCTCGGCGAGGGGTTGGTCTGAGTCTAGTCAGTTGGTCAGTCGGCTCAGTGCCGGGCAGGCGGTCGGTCTGAGTCAGTCAGTCTCTCAGTCTCGGCGAGTCTGGTCAGTGGGTCGGCCGGGTCAGTGTGGGGCAGTCAGTGTCTGTCTGTCGTCCGGAGTGCCAGTATGTGAGAGCCAGCCTGCTCGAGTTGCTGAGGCAATGGTCATTGGCGCTTGGATCGATCGGTTGGTCGCTCGGTCGCGCACTGACACACGAGGTGACTTGTCCGCCTCGAGCCTCGACGCACGCGAGGTCGCCACGTGAGTCCAGTGGGCCGCGCCGTATAGCGAGGGGTGGTGGCTTCGCGGCCGACACGAGAGCAACAGGAGTGAAACCACGACGTCGGTCTGGCCGGTGCGAGCTGCGACGCCGTGAGACGGGAGATCGGCGCGCATTCCTGCGTCCGTTGAAGCGGCTGGCAGCGGACGGTTCGGGAGAGCGATTAGCGGGTGCTGCGCCAAGTCTTCGCCAGAAATCGCAGTTATTAGAAGTGATCCGTAATATCTTGTTTCATTTACTTGTTAAATTCTACTTGTTTTCTTGGTCAGTCTCTCGTCCCCAGCTTGCTCGTTTTGTTGGGCAGTTAGTGTCTGTCTGTCTGTCTCTGTGTCAGTCTGCCCTACGTTAATAGCTGCCTCTGTCATGTTTGTCGGATTCGGTGTTACGAATTTATAAAGCTAAGGTAAAGATATAGTGCCAATTAGTGAAGTTCAGTGGCAGGAGGGAAAAGACTTTTGGTCAGGTGAATACAGGGTTATAAATACAAAATCAAATAGCGGTAATGCAGGAGTAGGTTTAATAATGAATCAAAAATAGAAGCACGGGTAAGCTACTACGAACAGCATAGTGAACGCATTATTGTGGCCAAGATAGATACGAACCCCACGCCTACTACAGTAGTACAAGTTTATATGCCAACTAGCTCTGCAGATGATGAAGAAATAAATGAAATGTATGATGAGATAAAATAAATTATTAAAGTAGTGAAGGGAGACGAAAATTCAATAGTCATGGGTGACTGGAATTAGAGAGTAGGAAAAGGGAGAGAAGGAAACGTAGTAGGTGAATATGGATTGGGGCTAAGAAATGAAAGAGGAAACCGTCTGGTAGAATCTTGCACAGAGCATAACTTAAACATAGCTAATACTTGGTTCAAGAATCATGAAAGAATGTTGTATACATGGAAGAACCCTGGAGATACTAAAAGGTATCAGATAGATTATGCAATGGTAAGACAGACCTTTAGGAACCAGGTTTTAAATTGTAAGACATTTCCTGGTGCAGATGTGAACTCTGACCACAATCTATTAGTTATGAACTGTAGATTAAAACTGAAGAAACTGCAAAAAGGTGGGAATTTAAGGAGATGGGACCTGGATAAACTGAAATGACCAGAGGTTGTACAGAGTTTCAGGGAGACCATAAGGGAACAATTCACAGGAATGGGGGAAAGAAATACAGTAGAAGAAGAATAGGTAGCTTTGAGGGATGAAGTCGTGAAGGCATCAGAGGATCAAGTAGGTAAAACGACGAGGGCTAGTAGAAACCCTTGGGTAACAGAAGAAATATTGAACTTAATTGATGAAAGGAGAAAATATAAAAATGAAGTAAATGAAGCAGACAAAGAGGAATACAAACTTCTGAAAAATGATATCGACAGGAAGTGCAAAATGGCTAAGCAGGGATGGCTAGAGGACAAATGTAAGGATGTAGAGGCTTATCTCACGGGGGGTAAGATAGATACTGCCTACAGGGAAATTAAAGTGACCTTTGGACAAAAGAGAACCACTTGTATGAACATCAAGAGCTCAGATGGAAACCCAGTTCTAAGCAAAGAAGGGAAAGGAGAAAGGTGGAGGGAGTATATAGAGGGCCTATACAAGGGCGATGTACTTGAGGACAATATTATGGAAATGGAACAGGATGTAGCTGAAGATGAAATGGGAGATATGATACTGCGTGAAGAGTTTGACAGATTACTGAAAGACCTGAGTCGAAACTAGGCCCCGGGAGTAGACAACATTCCATTAGAACTACTTACTGACCGCCTTGGGAGAGGCAGTCGTGACAAAACTCTACCGTCTGGTGAGCAAGATGTATGAGACAGGCGAAATACCCTCAGACTTCAAGAAGAATATAATAATTCCAATCCCAAAGAAAGCAGGTGTTGGCAGATGTGAAAATTACCGAACTATCAGTTTAATAAGTCACAGCTGGAAAATACTAACGCGAATTTTTTACAGACGAATGGAAAAACTGGTAGAAGCCAACCTCGGGGAAGACCAATTTGGATTCCGTAGAAATGCTGGAGCACGTGAGGCAAAACTGACCCTACGACTTACCTTAGAAGAAAGATTAAGGAAAGGCAAACCTACGTTTCTAGCATTTGTAGACTTAGAGAAAGCTTTTGACAATGTTGACTGGAATACTCTCTTTCAAATTCTGAAGGTGGCAGGGGTAAAATACAGGGAGTGAATGGCTATTTACAATTTGTACAAAAAGCAGATGGCAGTTATAAGAGTCGAGCGGCATGAAAGGGAAGCAATGGTTGGGAAGGTAGTGAGACAGGGTTGTAGCCTATCCCCGATGTTATTCAATCTGTATATTGAGCAAGCAATAAAGGAAACAAAAGAAAAGTTCGGAGTAGGTATTAAAACCCATGGAGAAAAAAAAAAAAACTTTGGGGTTCGCTATGACATTGTAATTCTGTCAGAGACAGCAAGGGACTTGGAATAGCAGTTGAAAGGAATGGACAGTGTCTTGAAGGGAGGATATAAGATGAACATCAACACAAGCAAAACGAGGATAATGGAATGCAGTCGAATTAAGTCGGGTGATGCAGAGGGAATTAGATTCGGAAATGAGACACTTAAAGTAGTAAATGAGTTTTGCTATTTGGGGAGCAAAATAACTGATGATGGTCGAAGTAGAGAGGATGTAAAATGTAGACTGTCAATGGCAAGGAAAGCGTTTCTGAAGAAGAGAAATTTCTTAACATCGAGTATAGATTTAAGTGTCAGGAAGTCATATCTGAAAGTATTTGTATGGTGTGTAGCCATGTATGGAAGTGAAACATGGACGATAAATAGTTTGAACAAGAAGAGAATAGAAGCTTTCGAAATGTGGTGCTAGAGAAGAATGCTGAAGATTAGATGGGTAGATCACATAACTAATGAGGAAGTATCGAATAGGAATGTGGAGAAGAGAAGTTTGTGGCACAACTTGACCAGAAGAAGGGATCGGTTGGTAGGACATGTTCTGAGGCATCAAGGGATCACCAATTTAGAAGTGGAGGGCAGTGTGGATGGTAAAAATCGTAGAGGGAGAGGAAGAGATGAATACACTAAGCAAATTCAGAAGGATGTAGGCTGCAGTAGGTATTGGGAGATGAAGAAGCTTGCACAGGATAGAGTAGCATGGAGAGCTGCATCAAACCAGTCTCAGGACTGGAGACCACAACAACAAGGTAAAGGCCGAATTCCTGAAATATGTTTTTGTCTATCATCTTGCGGGGCAGTATATGTGTAATGTAGAGCATGTTGTACATTTTATGTGAGTCTGAATTTCATGGGTTTTATTTAAATAGTAATTTTTATAAAGTTGCCACCCTTGCACCGTAAGGGTCCTTTTAAAAACAAATTGCAGTTTCGGTGGCAATTTTTTTTTAAATGTTAGTGTTTGCACTATTTCCATCCCTCTTACGGGGTGCATAGTTAATGTGTTTGTGTGTGCGTTGTTAAAATTTTTTGTTTAAAGTAATCTGGTGTGTTGCAGATTCGGACCAGTGTAGTCTTTCAGAGGTTGTTGTGAGCGGTCGTGACTACGGCCGTGTTGAAAGGGGGGGAAGCTTCTAAGCCCGAAGGCACCTACTGTAAAAAAGGAAAAAAAAAAACAAATTATTGTGCCTCTGAATAATTGTAACTTGATATTTCGGGGGTGCTTTTCTGCTTATAATTTTAAAACTGTTTTGCAAAGGCTTTTAGAAATGAGATTCACGTTTGTTAAATTGTAACTTGATATTTCGAAGGTGCTTTTCTGCTTATAAATTTTAAATCTGTTTTGGAAATGCTTTTATGAATAAAATTTCCATTGGTTGAAATTTAATTTGTTTCCATCAGTCACTAGTTGGAAACTACTTCCACGCTCACATAGTGTGTTAATGTTCTTGATGAATCGCTAGTAAATAAAGTAAATTCTTTAAGAAAAGATTGTGAAAGTAAATTTTCACGGTTCACTTTGCAGCTGTCAGTCCTGCTCAGAACGCAGTTCCGTGTAGTGGTGAGCGCAGAGAGAGAGAGAGAGAGAGAGAGAGAGTGGGCCAATACCGTGCGCCCACTCGCAACGGGCAAAAAAGTGTTTGTCGAGTCATCACGACCGTCGGTTTCCGAAGAGGGTTCTGACGAGAAATAAGAGGACGACAGCTGCAATAAGCCACTGCGGAACTCAATGTCCACACTCGCGAATCCTGTTAGCACCGAGACGACACGAAGGGACCTCCAGAAACGGCAAATTCGAGTAGACCTGCAAGTCCAGAACCACTCGTCACTGATGTAAATGACCCTGAGAGGGAAACGTCGTGCGGAAGCCATAAAACCTGAAGAAAGTCATTTGCTCGGCTGGGTCTCCATTCACACTGTTACCCTTCACATCGCAGGAGAGAGAGATGGCGGGAGTTGGGTGATGCTTTGGGCGTGGAACTCCGCGGACGCCGCGGCTACTGCGCTAAACCGCGTTACCGCCGGGCGCTGTGCGCCCCAAGGCGGACTCGCCCCTCCTGCTCACGCACCTCGCGTCCTCCAGCGCTGGACCGAGCGAGGTGGCGCAGTGGTTAGCACACTGGACTCGCATTCGGGAGGACGACGGTTCAATCCCGTCCCCTGCCATCCTGATTTAGGTTTTCCGTGATTTCCCTAAATCACTCCAGGCAAATGCCGGGATGGTTCCTTTGAAAGGGCACGGCCGATTTCATTCCCCATCCTTCCCTCACCCGAGCTTGCGCTCCGTCTCTAATGACCTCGTTGTCGACGGGACGTTAAACACTAATCTACCCCCCCCCCCCCCCCCCCAGCGCTGGCTGGGGCTCTGCCAGCACGGGAGCCAGTTGGCGCACCCACCCTGGCTATCGCAGTCGCCAGGTCTCAAAATTATTGACGCTGTCCGGTCTACTTTGCAGAGGAGGGTGTGTGATCTCTATCCACATCCGTTATCGTAGTCTGAACATATGTCGCTGTTTTGCAGGAAGAATCGTATTAAATTCCCTTCAAAATCATACAGAACCAGTATTTATTCATTCAGAGACGCCTGGAAGCTGTTTACAACGCCAACGGCTGTTCCACACCGTATTAGGCATCGTAATGTGTTGCGCGTGTGATGTTTCCATATTTCTGACGACCTCTTGCACATACAGAGACAGACAGAAGACAAAGCACAGCGAGAAAGCGACGGTTGGAAATACTGTAAGACTAACAGCACAGGATGAAAACACGGTGGACAGTGAAGGTGAAATGTTCCTCTGAAATACGTACAACTCGAGGACGACACGCACGGCTTAATAACATTAAGAATCGTAAGTAGAACCAGATACCAACTTAACCTTACGCAATCTCTGCTACAAAAATTTGTTACGTCGTAACAACAAGATAATAACAAAGCAACATTTATTACAATGCAAGTTATACACACATAAACGTATTACGCGCCACCAAAGATGCTTCACCAATGAAAAGAATCGAACGCGTATTACAAAAAAAAAGATACATCAAAATTCGAATGTACAACACCTGCCAACATGAATAACGCAGACGTACATACTCTCAGAGTAGTGAAGCAACTTAAATCACTTAATAAAAGCAAGTCTTCTGGTCCAGACTATACCAATTAGGTTCCTTTCAGAGTATGCTGACGTAACAGCTCCATACTTAACAATCATATACAACTATTCGCTCGACGGAAGGTCCGTACCCAGAGTTTCACAGCTCACACCAGTATTCATGAAACGTTGTAGCAGTAATCCACTAAATTAGGACTAATCCACTACGTTACACGCCCATATCATTAACGTCGATATGCAACACCTATTTTGGAACATATATTGTGTTCGAACATTGTGAGTTACCTCGAAGAGAAGGGTGTATTGACACAAAGTCAACATGAATTTGGAAGACATCATTCTTGTGAAACACAACTAGCTCTTAACTCGCACGAACTTTTGAGTGCTGTCGACAAGGGATTTCAAATTCATTCCGTTTTTGTGGATTTCCTGAAGGCTTTCGACACTGTACCACATAAGCGGTTTGTAGTGAAATTGCGTGTCTGTGGAATATCGTCTCATTATGTAATTGGATTCGTGATTTCCTGTCAGAGAGGTCACAGTTCGTACTAACTAACGGAAAGACATCGACAACAATAGAAGTGATTTCTGGCGTTCCCCAAGGCAGTGTTATAGGCCCTTAGCTGTTCCTCATCTATATAAACGATTTTGGAGACAATCGTAACAGCCGTCTTAGTCTGTTTGTAGATAACGCTGTCGTTTATCGACTAATAAACTCGTCAGGAGATCAAAACAAATTGAAAAGCGATTTAGAAAAGATATGTGCATGGTGCGAAAATTGACAATTGACCCTACATAACGAGAAGTGTGAGGTCATCCACATGAGTGCTACAAGAAATACGTTAAACTTCGGTTACACTATAAATCTAAAGGCTGTAAATTCAACTAAATACCTAGGTATTACAATTACCAACAACTTAAATTCGAAGGAACACAAGAAAATGTTGTGGGGAACACTAATCAAGACTGCGTTTTATTGGCAGGATACTTAGGAAATGTAACAGACCTACTAAGAAGTGCCTACACTAAGCTTGACCGTCCTCTTTCAGAATACTGCTGAGCGGTGTGGGATCCTTACCAGACAAGACTGACGGAGTGCACCGAAAAAGTTCAAAGAAGGGCAGCATGTTTTGTATTATCGCGAAATAGGGGAGAGAGTGTCATTGACATGATACAGGATTTGGGGTGGACATCATTAAAACAAAGGCGTTTTTCGTTGCAGCGGAAACTTGTCACGAGATTCCAATCAGCAACTCTCTCTTCCGAATGCGAAAATATTTTACTGTCGCCGAACTACATAGCGAGAAACGACCATTAAAATAAAATAAGGGTATTCGGAGTTTGCACGAAAAGATGTAGGTGTTCGTTTTTTCCGCGCGCTATACGAGATTGGAATAATCGCAATCCGCAAACAGAGATCATGTGAAACTCAGCTCGCCCTATTTGCCCAAGAAATTCACAGTGCCGTAGACACTGGCGAGCAGATTGATGCCGTATTCCTGGACTTCAGGAAGGCATTTGATACGGTTCCGCACTTACGTTTAGTGAAAAAAATACGAGCTTACGGAATATCGGACCAGGTTTGTGATTGGATTCAGGATTTCCTAGAAGAAAGAACACAACATGTCATTCTTAACGGTTCAAAATCTGCAGATGTAGAGGTAATTTCGGGAGTACCGCAAGGAAGCGTGATAGGACCTTTATTGTTTACAATATACATAAATGACTTAGTTGACAACATCGGTAGCTCCGTGAGGCTATTTGCAGATGACACGGTTGTCTACAAGAAAGTAGCAACATCAGAAGACTCGTACGTACTCCAGGAAGACCTGCAGAGGATTAATGCATGGTGCGACAGCTGGCAGCTTTCCCTAAACGTAGATAAATGTAATATAATGCGCATACATAGGGGCAGAAATCCATTCCAGTACGATTATGCCATAGGTGGTAAATCATTGGAAGCGGTAACGACCGTAAAATACTTAGGAGTTACTATCCGGAGCGATCTGAAGTGGAATGATCACATAAAACAAATAGTGGGAAAAGCAGGCGCCAGGTTGAGATTCATAGGAAGAATTCTAAGAAAATGTGACTCATCGACGAAAGAAGTAGCTTACAAAACGCTTGTTCGTCCGATTCTTGAGTATTGCTCATCAGTATGGGACCCTTACCAGGTTGGATTAATAGAAGAGATAGATATGATCCAGCGAAAAGCAGCGCGATTCGTCATGGGGGCATTTAGTCAGCGCGAGAGCGTTACGGAGATGCTGAACAAGCTCCAGTGGCGGACATTTCAAGAAAGGCGTTACGCAATACCGAGAGGTTTATTATCGAAATTACGAGAGAGCACATTCCGGGAAGAGATGGGCAACATATTACTACCGCCCACATATATCTCGCGTAATGATCACAACGAAAAGATCCGAGAAATTAGAGCAAATACGGAGACTTACAAGCAGTCGTTCTTCCCACGCACAATTCGTGAATGGAACAGGGAAGGGGGGATCAGATAGTGGTACAATAAGTACCCTCCGCCACACACCGTAAGGTGGCTCGCGGAGTATAGATGTAGATGTAGATGTAGAATTGTGAAGGCGTTTCGATGAACCCGCTGCCATGAGGTTAGATGTGATTTGCAGAGTATCGATGTAGATGTAGATTTAGATGAAACAGCCTTTCGTTTATTTGCGTAGACGGGCCGCATTTCCGAGAATACAGTAGAAAGCGTGCGAAAAAAAAGGGTAAGATCGAGTAGCGGCTGCGTACAAACTTAAATCACGCACACGGACGTTGACGGGTAATAACTTGACGTCGCCCAGTGGTGTTTTGCAAGTGTTTCTACTGGGCGACACTCCGGCGTCTTGTGTGCACGCAGCGCACCCCTGTAATCCGAAGGGGAGAAAGGGGTCCTGCAACTGAACGTGTTGTTTCTAGCTGGGGGCTCCTAACATGGCTAAAACGAAGACTGAAAAATCCGTGGTCTCACCAGGATTAGATCCCAAGACTTCTCGCTATGCTGGCTTTACCGTTTTTTTTAATCTCATTTTGTTCGTTATTGCTCGTTGCATTTGTTTTTTGCAGAGGGCTACCTTGCCGGCTTGCTGCTAGACGAGCAGGCCCGCCATGTATGCAAATACTTGACCTCCAGGTTCTGCTGTCTGCGAGTATCGAAATATGTGACATACCTAGCCGTATCCTTTGATAGAAATGAATTAGAAGTTTTTTTTTTCTTCATCGGAAAGAACTGTAGACCTTAGTATCTGACATAAATTTTCCCTTGCTACCGCTACACGTTGCTTGAAGAAAAAAGCTTCTTAACAGACGGATAGAGGACAACGCATGGGAAAAAAGTATTTTTTATGTGATACATTAGCAGCTAACAACTTTCGGATTTTTCCGTGAAACTTTGCTTCTTGTCAAATTTCATGATTTTGGGTGAACGGGAAGTACCCTACAGATTTTGATGAGGAAGTTCGCGAGTAAGGAAAAATGTGAGATATTCCAGATAGGCATATCTTTTGATTGCATTGACTTACAAGCTTGAATGTTTTACGCCGGGAAGGGACTGCTTAGACTTAAATGCGTGATACAAAGATCAACTTGATACGTCTACCCATTGTTGGGAAAAAGACTTCCTAACTGGAGGACAGACATACACGCGAACGATAAACGGCAAAAAATATTTTTTTGTGTCATATGATACCAAATTAAGAATTTTCGGATTCCTACCTTTCCCTGTACTGCGAAACGTTGCTTCTAGTCGAATTTTGTTATTGTAGGTCAACAGCAAGTACCCTACAGGTTTCGATCAATCCGCTTGCGAGTATCTAAATACGTGAAAAAAATGGGGGTCCCTTTTGGTCGCATTTACTTAGTAGCTTACATTTTGCACACTGCCAAGGGCACGTAGACCTTGGTACGACATACAAGTTTTTACTTGGCACCTATAACCATTTGTACTACACTTAAGAGCCAAAGAAACTGGTACATCCGCCTAATATCGTGTAGAAGCAAACACGCAGAAGCGGCGCAACACGACGTGGTATGGACTCGATTAATGTCTGGAGTACTGATGGAGGGAACTGACACCACGAACCCTGCAGGCCTGTCCATAAATCCGCAAGAGTACGAGGGGGAACAGCATGTTGCAAGGCATTCCAGACAGATATCCTCAACAATGTTCATGTCTGGGAAGTTTGGTCACCAGCGGAAGTATTTAAACTCAGAAGAGTCTTCCTCGAGCCACCACTTAGCAAGTCTAGACGTGTGGGGTATCGCATTGTCCTCCTGGCATTGCCCAGGTCCGTCGCAATGCACAGTGGACACGAATGGACGCAGGTGATCGGATAGGACGCTTATGTGAGTGTCTCCTGTCACACTCGTATCTAGACGTATCAGGGGTCCTATATCAGTCCATCTGCACACCTCCCACACCATTACAGAGTCTCCAACAGCCCGAACAGTCCCCTGCTGACATGCAGTGTCCACGGATTCCTGAGGTTGACTCCATACTAGTACACGTCGATCCGCTCGACACTGTTTGAAACGAGATTCGTCCGACGAGGCAACGTGTTTCCAGTCACGAACAGTCCAATGTGAGTGTTGACGGGCCCTGGCGAGGCAGAAACCTTTGCGCCGTGCTGTCATCGAGGGTACGCAAGTGGGCCTTCGGCTCGAGAAGCCCATATCGATGACGTTTAGTCGAATAGTTCGCACGCTCACACTTGATGCCTCAGCAGTCAAATCTGCGGAAATTTGCGGAAGGGTTGAACTTGTGTGATGTCGAACGATTCTCTTCATTTGTCGTTGGTACCGTTCTTGCAGGATCTTTTTACGGCCGCAGCGATGTCGGACATAATATGTTTTACCGGATTCCTGATATGCCCGGTACACTCGTGAAATAGTCGTACAGGGAAAATCCCCGACTTCATCGCTACGTCGAAGATGCTGTGTGCCATCGCTCGTGCGCCGACTGTGACACCACGTTCAGACTCGCTCGAATCGTGATAACCTGCCATCGTAGCAGCAGTAACCTATCTAACAACTGCGCCAGACACTTGTTGTCTTATATGGGCGTTGCGAACCGCAGCGCCGTTTTTTGCCTGTTTACCTATCTCTGTATTTGAATACCAGTTTCTTTTGCGCTTGTCGATCGCCGGTCGATCATCAGCGATGGGCTTGTTATCTTTGGCGCGTCCCCGGGCATGAGCGTCTCTGCGTTTCCGGCTGGGGCGCGCGGGACGGCGAGAGGCGGTCGGTTTGGGGCGGCCGGTGAGGCTGGCGGAGTCGTGGCTCGGGCGTGAGCCCACGTGTGACGTCTGTCACGCTGGGGCTGTTTGCTAATCGTGGAACTCCTGCGGCGGTTTAACTGGTTGCCTGGAAGGCATTTCGTATAAACTGTGCCGAGCCCCGCAGTGGGAGGGGAGTCAGGATTTGGTGTTTGTACAAACTGAGGTGGCCGTGTGAGAAGCACGGCGTGGGCCTGTCGGTTGCTTCGTCCTTCTGGCAGCCACCGCAAGATTATGTTCGGCCGGAATGTCTGCAGTTTGTGGTGAGCGTAGTGTGAACGAGTTCTCGTAGGATGTGCTCCCGGCCTGACTCTTAGCCTGCGTTATTTGTGGGTGCCGACCCCTTGTCTCTTACCGCTTCCGGGTGTCCTGTAAGATTTCACAGCTAAACTGTGTTCTTGGGGCATTCTGTGTTTCTGGCTCAGCCTCCGCCTAGAAAGGGGAAACATTTGGAATTCCTTAATGCTGTAATTTAAACATATATAAAAAAATTGTTCTTGCAGAATATCCGCCTGTTTCTGTGGCACACTGCAGTTCAAACAGGAGTGGCGCAATGTTAACGAGTATTTGTTATTCATCAAATGAAGTGTATTTCATGTCTTGCCGTTTTCTGGGGCACGCAGCTGTGTTTTTCAACTCATTTTGAAGTGTTCTCTTGGGTGAATGACTGCTCCCCACTTCAGTGTATTCTTTTGAGTAGTATTGTACGGTTTTTTGGATATTTGTCAGTGGGCTGTATTGATTCAATTTTGTTTTTCTTTCTTTTCAATTACGGTGAATTGTTTAGTTTACCTGGTTATTGGCTTAACTCGCGCTTCACGCACTAAATCAGCTGATATTGAAATTGTTTTTTCTATTCCTGTTTGATGTCAGACAGATTCAAATGTAGCTTCATTCATGTGTTGGACTGAACTTAATGAATTACGTGCGGTCGAAGTAAGGGACCCAGCCCTTCACTAGAGCTTAACAGCGGCTTGTGCTTCGGGTCCTGAGCCCCGTGCTCGGACCACACACGAGCGGGAAACAAAATGATCCAATAACGGTTCCGTTTGTACCGATTTATATACGGGATAGTAAAAATGACGACTTTATCATCGATTTCGAAAAGTCTACGTTTAAACTGACAAGGTGGATGTTCAGTAAGTGTCGCGGACCATCGGATACTGGCGACTGCAGTGCGCGGCTGACGCGAGGCCCACGCGGACCCCTGCGCAGCACCAGCCGGCCGCCCCCCGCGGCAGGCGTTTACGGCCGCCCTTTACGACCGCCTGTCTTCTGCCGCCCCCGCCCGCGCCGCCGTCGCCGCAGACGCTCCCTCCCTCATTAAGAGGCGCCGCCCCCTCCGCTTTACGACGCCGCTGCGGCCAGCAGATCTTATTTCCTCTCCCGTATCAATCTCCACTGTGGCAGCGACCACCCGACGGCCTGACCGCCGCTCGTCAAGGCCTGCCAGTCCCACGTCCTCGGCCGGACGTTACAGCTATCCCGGAAGACCAGTCCCGTGCCAGATTCCTTCTTTAAGGCCTTCCACCGTCGACAAAACTTCGATTTTCAACGTTTCACGTAATCATTGACCCAAATTTAAAATGCTGTCACGATCTACTTATTAGCACCTATGCTGTTGTTGCTGTTGTTGTTGTGCTCTTCAGAGACTGATGCAGCTCTCCATGCTACTCTACCCTGTGCAAGCTGCTTCATTTCCCAGTACCTACTGCAGCCTACATCCTTCTGAATCTGCTTAGTGTATTCATCTCTCGGTCTCCCTCTACGATTTTTACCCTCCAGCACCAAATTGGTGATCCCTTGATGCCTTAGAACATGTCCTACCAACCGATCTCCTCTTCTAGTCAAATTGTGCCACAAACTCCTCTTCTCCGCAATTCTCTTCAATACCTCCTCATTAGTTATGTGACCTACCCATCTAATCTTCAGCATTCTTCTGTAGCACCACATTTCGAAAGCTTCTATTCTCTTCTTGTCCAAACTATTTATCGTCCATGTTTCACTTTCATACGTGGCTACACTCCATACAAATACTTTCAGAAACTACTTCCTGACACTTAAATCTATACTTGATGTTAACAAATTTCTCTTCTTCAAAACCGTTTTCCGTGCCAGAGACACCCTACATTTCATAACCTCTCTACTTCGACCATCATCAGTTACCTAGCTCCCCAAACAGCAAAACTCATCTACTACTTCACGTTTCTCATTTCCTAATCTAATTCCCTCAGCATCGCCCGATTTAATTCCACTACATTGCATTATCCTCGTTTTGCTTCTGTTGATGTTCATGTTATATCCTCCTTTCAAGACACTGTCCATTCCGTTCAACTGCTCATCCATGTCCCTTGCTGTCTCTGACAGAATTACAAAGTCGTCCGCAAACATCAAGGTTTTTATTTCTTCTCCATCCATTTTAACTCCTACTCCAAATGTGTCTTTTGTTTGCTTCACTGCTTGCTCAATACACAGATTAAATAACATCGGTGACAGCCTACAACCCTGTCTCACTCTCATCTCAAGCATTACTTCTCCTTCGCGCCTCTGACATCTGGTTTCTGTACAAATCCTAAATACCCGTTTGCTGCCTGTATTTTACCCCTGCCACCTTCAGAATTTGAAAGAAAGTGTTCCAGGCAACACTTTCAAAACTTTCTCTAAGTCTACAAATGCCATAAACGTAGGTTTCTCTTTCCTTAATCTAGCTTCTAAGATATGTCTTAAGGTTAGTATTGCCTCACATGTTCCAACATTTCTACGGAATCCAAACTGATCTTCCCCAAGCTCAACTTCTGCCAGATTTTCCATTCGTCTGTAAAGAATTCGCGTTAGTATTTTGCAGCTGTGACTTATTAAACTGATAGTTCGGTAATTTTCACATCTGACAACATCTGCTTTCTTTGGGATTGGAATTATTATATTCTTCTTGAAGTCTGAGGGCATTTCGCCTGTCTTATACATCTTGCTCGCCAGATGGTAGAGTTTTATCATCGCAGGCTCTCCCAAGGCTATCAGTAGGTCTACTGGAATGGTGTCTACTCCCGGGGCCTTGTTTCGACTTAGGTCTTTCAGTGCTCTGTCCAATTCTTCACGGAGTGTCATATCTCCCATCTCATATTCATCTACACCCTCTTCCATTTTCATAATATTGTCCTCAGGTACATGGCCCTTGGGTAGACTCTCAATATATTCCTTCCACCTTTCTGCTTCCCCTTCTTTTCGTAGATCTGGGTTTCCATCTGAGCTCTTGATATTCATACATGTGGTTCCCTTTTCTCCAAAAGTTTATTTATTTTTCCTGTAGTCAGTATCTATCTTACCCCTACTGATATGCGCCTCTACATCCTTACATTTGTCCTCTAGCCATCCCTCCTTACCCATTTTGTACTTTCTGTCGATCTCATTTTTTAAACGTTTGTATACCTTTTTGCCTGCTTCATTTACTGCGTTTGTGTATTTCCTCCTTTCATCAATTAAATTCAATATTTCTTCTGTTATCCAAAGATTTCTACTAGCCTCGTCTTTTTACCTACTTGATCCTCTGCTGCCGGCCGCGGTGGCCGTGCGGTTCTAGGCGCTACAGTCCGGAACCGCGGGTCTGCTACGGTCGCAGGTTCGAATCCTGCCTCGGGCATGGATGTGTGTGGTGTCCTTAGATTTAAGTAGTTCTAAGTTCTAGGGGACTGATGACCTAAGATGTTAAGTCCCATAGTGCTCAGAGCCATTTGAACCATTTGAATTTGATCCTCTGCTGCCTTCACTATTTCATCCCTCAAAGCTTCCCATTCTTCGTTTACTGTATTTCTTTCCCGCATTCCTGTCAATCCTTCCCTTATGCTTTCCCTGAAACTCTCTACGACCTCTGGTTCTTTCTGTCTGTCCAGGTCCCATCTCCTTAAATTCCTACCTTTTTGCAATGTCTTCAGTTTTAATCCACAGTTCACAATCAATTAATTTTGGTCAGATTCAACATCTGCCCGTGGATATGTCTTAGGAGGTACGAGCTAGCGATAAAATTTTAACACACTAAGACAAGTACTAATTTCAGAAGCCGTGTGTTCTGTCCTTAGGCAGTGCAACTGACGATCCGCACACGAGCTGGTCTCTGTTCATCCAGTATCTGAAAACGATAACATTTAGCGAGTTCCAACAAACTCTGCACATAATTTCAAACCTTTATTTACGTATTTGTTGCTTATGTATCCTGGCTAGATTATGGCCTTCAGGCCCTCTCTTACATCTGACCAGGAGCAACACGTACCAGAGACATTAAAAACTTCCCAATAACAATAATAATAATAATACGCATGATAATAACTGACACTAATAATGAAATTAATATTAGCAGTAAAAGACATTTACAATGATATACAGCTAGGACCGAAAGTCTTTTCACCCTGCTCTTTTTTTTATCATTATGTACACCCCTCGACAAAATTTTGGACTATCAAAGAGTTTACAACAGTGGTTTCTCATGGTATACGCACTGCGGTTTGTACAGTATCTTATTAACAAAATAAACGAATTTCTTTCTGAAAACAAGAACGCGATTTTGGTTAGCTACAAAAAATCATTACAAAAGAAAAGGAGGCTCTCTCCTAAGTGTACATGTTGCAGACAGAGACAGTGAAAATCTTTACCTCACGATGCTGGTTATTAGTTTTTAACAGTGTGGATGTCCTCTCCACACACGGGTGAGTTCTTCCACTCTGAGAGGCGTGCTCTGGATGAGACCTTCAAGTTTACCTCTGGGTACGAGGTCCCACTCCACAACTGCAGCTTCGGTGAGGTCCTGAAGACTGTCAGGTGGATTGGGACGCTGTGCAGTGGCACAGGCCCCATGCAAGCTCACTGGCACTCGTGTCTGGGGACTGTGCTGGCCAATGCATTCGGTTGATGTTGCATCTTTGAAGATACCGAGACACTGCTGTACGGTGCTGTACAGCACTGTCATTGCCTATGATGAAGCTGTCACCGACTTCACGTCTGTGGGGCCTTACAGTCGCTCGTACGAGTTCTTGGAGATATCGGGCACCAGTCAAATCGCCGCAGATGGGAATTGATGGGCCCGCCGTCCCACCACTATTGCCGCCCAGGACATTACACCACCACCTGCATACGGATGGACTTCCTGAACGTATCGGCGTTCCGGGTGTCGTCCACCGTTTCTCCGAGCCCTGGCACATCTAGTGTCTGGTCGCGAATCGATCCTGGTTTCGTTAGCAAACATGGCGTTACTCCATTCTGCAGATGTGCAAGAGCCTAGGTCCTTCGATTGCGTCGGTTCAGTGCAAAACTTCTCACTGGTTTCTGGAATGAAAAGACCCTGATGCAATCTTGGGTGCAGTGTTCGGTCTGGGATGCGAATGCGTGTTGCCCGGGAGAAGCCGCTCCCAATATTTCTGCCAGCAGGTGTTGGGCGCCCGCGAGCCGAGAGTTGGAGGAAACGATCCTGCATCGGTGCTGTCGCACGAGGACGACCACTGCGAGATCTAGCTTTCGCGTTTCTCGTCTATCTGTACTTTCGCCACACCTTAGACACACCACTTTGAGTGACATGTAACAGATCGGCAACATCTTGCTATGTAAGATCTGCTGAAAGTAAGAGTAACAGAAGGCAGATTTCAGACTGCCTCACAGATCAAAATGAAAATTTCTGTTCCGACACTGACAATGTTGAGTGTTCATGGAAAAAGTTATGTCTTTTAGACAGGTACGTGCCGAGTAAAACTGCGAGGGACGGGAAAAACCCACCGTAGTTCAACAATAAAGTTAGGAAACTAATGGGAAAGCAAATAGAGTTTCACTGCAAATTTAAACGCAGCCAAAACCTCTCAGAAGCTAAACGATGTCAGAGTTTTCGTAAGGAGGGCTATGCGTGAAGCGTTCAGTGAATTCGAAAGTAAAATTCTATGTACCGAATTGACAGAAAATCCTAGGAAGTTGTGGTCTTACGTTAAATCAGTAAGTGGATCGAAACACCGTATCCAGACACCCTGGGATGATAATGGCATTGAAACAGAGGATGACAAGCGTAAAGCTGAAATACTAAACACCTTTTTCCAAAGCTGTTTCACGGAGGAAGACCGCACTGCAGTTCCTTCTCTAAATCCTCGCACCAACGAAAAAATGGCTGACATCGAAATAAGTGTCCAAGGAATAGAAAAGCAAATGAAATCACTCAAGAGAGGAAAATCCACTGGATGTGACGGGATACCAGTTCGATTCTACACAGAGTACGCGAAACAACTTGCCCCCTTCTAACAGTCGTGTACCGCAAGTCTCTAGAGGAACAGAAGGTTCCAAATGATTGGAAAAGAGCACAGGTAGTTCCAGTTTTCAAGAAGGGTCGTGGAGCAGACGCGCAAAACTATAGGCCTATATCTCTGACAACGATATGTTGTAGAATTTTAGAACATGTTTTTTGCTAGCGTATCATATCATTTCTGGAAACCCAGAATCTACTCTGTAAGAATCAACATGGATTCCGGAAACAGCGATCGTGTGAGACCCAACTCGCTTTATTTGTTCATGAGACCCAGAAAATATTAGATACAGGCTCCCCGGTAGATGCCATTTTCCTTGCCTTCCGGAAGGCGTTCGATACAATTCCGCACTGTCGCCTGATAAACAAAGTAAGAGCCTACGGAATACCAGACCAGCTGTGTGGCTGGATTGAAGAGTTTTTAGCAAACAGAACACACCATGTTGTTCTCAATGGAGAGACGTCTACAGACGTTGAAGTAACCTCTGGCGTGCCACAGGGGAGTGTTATGGGACCATTGCTTTTCACAATATATATAAATGAGCTGGTAGATAGTGTCGGAAGTTCCATGCGGCTTTTCGCGGATGATGCTGTAGTATACAGAGAAGTTGCAGCATTAGAAAATTGAAGCGAAATGCAGGAAGATCTGCAGCGGATAGGCACTTGGTGCAGGGAGTGGCCACTGACCCTTAACAGAGACAAATGTAATGTATTGCGATTACATAGAAAGAAGGATCCTTTACTATATGATTATATGATAGCGGAACAAACATTGGTAGCAGTTACTTCTGTAAAATATCTGGGAGTATGCGTGCGGAACGATTTGAAGTGGAATGATTATATAAAATTATTTGTTGGTAAGGCGGATGCCAGGTTGAGATTGATTGGGAGAGTCCTTAGAAAATGTAGTCCATCAATAAAGGAGGTGGCTTACAAAACACTCGTTCGACCTATACTCGAGTATTGCTCATCAGTGTGGGATCCGTACCAGGTCGGGTTGACGGAGGAGATAGAGAAGATCCAAAGAAGGGCGGCGCGTTTCGTCACAGGATTGTTTGGTAAGCGTGATAGCGTTACGGAGACGTTTAGCAAACTCGAGTGGCAGACTCTGCAAGAGAGGCGCTCTGCATCGCGGTGTAACTTGCTGACCAGTTTCGAGAGGGTACGTTTCTGGATGAGGTATCGAATATATTGCTTCCCCCTACTTATTCCTCCCGAGGAGATCACGAATGTAAAATTAGAGATATTCGAGCGCGCACGGAGGCTTTCCGGCAGTCGTTCTTCCCGCGAACCATACGCGACTGGAACAGGAAAGTGGCACGTAATGTGCCCTCCGCCACACACCGTTGGGTGGCTTGCGGAGTACAAATGTGGATGTAGGAAGCCAGTGCCCTGAGTCTATCAAAGTGTTGTGACACGTTACTGCAGTGCCGAACACAAAGTGAACGAGGCTGTGGTTGGTGCTGGAGTGCTCGCGGTGTGTTTACAGGACTGGGAGAGCCGGGTGCGGAGGATGCCGGCAGTAAACACCGTCCAGTGTACGGGCTGCAACTGGATAACGCATCAAGTGTCTGTGGCAATGAGACCTCCAGTATCGCAGACTGCATTTTACGGTGGTACTCCAAACTTTAGTTGAGCAGTGTATATTTATGCTCCATATGTTTTTTCTTTATTTCCAGATGGCGGACATACGTACCTACAGAAGAACGCATTCTGGCAAGCGCATGAACTCACGGGCAGTAGGAAAACCATGAGATGTGCAACGAGATTTTGCGGTTAGAACCAATAAAGAAATCGATAAGGGAAGAGGTCATTGAAATGACAGTTGATGTGGCGCGCGCCGCTATCCTGTGATCTTGTTCAGAGCGCGCACTGTAATCGATCATAGTTCGCTGTCCTGGTGCGGGTGGCGCTCCGGTGGCGATCTGCTACGACGTCGCTGGCGTGTGTTTGCGGTGGCCGGCGGAAAGCGAGAGGGTAGTCGGTTTCCCGGGTACTGCACGGAACGTGGAGTTCGCTCTGCCCGACCTGCTGGTGACCAGCGCTAAGGCCGTTGTGCCTCGCAATACGAGCAGAGTGGTCCGGGGCGGAGGCGACTCGCCGCTGTGCTGGCCGTGCGGTGGTGGTTAAAGGGAGTCGGCGTACTCGTTCTGCCTGCCTGTCTGATGAGCAGGTCCGGTGGGGTCCTGTGATACTCTGGCCCGGAGACAACTAGCTGCTGAATTTTGGCCGGCCGCGGTGGCCGTGCGGTTCTAGGCGCTCCAGTCCAGAGCCGCGCTGCTGCTACGGTCACAGGTTCGAATCCTGCCTCGGGCATGGGTGTGTGTGATGTCCTTAGGTTAGTTAGGTTTAAGTAGTTCTAAGTTCTAGGGGACTGATGACCACAGCAGTTGAGTCCCATAGTGCTCAGAGCCATTTGAACCATTTTTTTGCTGAATTTTGGAGTCGTCTGCCAGGTTAGGGAGTGGGCTCGGTTGGCTCTTCAGATTTCCCCTGGAAGCTCCAGCAGCGGTTTCTGAACGTTTCTGATGTGGGACGGTGTTGTTAGAACTTTTTTCTGTGTGTGTGTGTGTGGCTCGTTACTATACTTGTTGGTACTAATTTATTTGCTCAACTGGAGTCCTGTCCGGAGTTGCGTCCATGTATGGTACATTTGGCAGTCGATGTCCTAGGTAAAGTCTGCCTAAGAAGGGCGGTTTTGTACAGTATATACATAGAGAATTACTGCTGCTTGGTGTATGTGGTGTTCTGGGACCTGAGCAACACGATCTCGTCAATCTGGTTGTGTAACAGCATTTAGTGGTATGTTTTGCATTTTTCTCACTGTGTTATTATTAACTTGATGGAATAGTCGCGTTTGGTGTCGTTAAGGCGCTTCTAAGACTGTGGTTTGACTATTCATGTCCGCTTGGCTATTGTTTCGTTTTAAGAAGCGAGAATTGTTTATTGAGATTTGTGTGTGCTGGCTTCCGGCACTTATTAAGAGCGCCCGAGTTAACGGCGCCGTGGTTATCGTGTGCTGTCGGGATGTCACACTGTATTTTTGAATTTTATCTTGTGTTGATAAATCTCTCGTGTGTTACAGAACATAACCGAGGTGCGTAAGTGATGGGCAGGTGTGGGAGGCGTGTCGGGGAGCTCTCAGCGGTTTATTTCGGGGACCGTTTTGTAGTGGGAAGGGTCCGAAGTGTCGAGAGCTCGCTCGTCTGTGATTGCGTTGGGAGTTGCCCCCGCCCTTTGGTTGTATCAAATTATTATTTGTTATTATATTTATTGTTTGCATGTTGCGCTTCTTTCATTTTATGGTGCCAAGCGCCATTATCTTTCTCAAAGTTTTTTTTATATATAAATCATTTTGAACTGTAATGCCAAGTTAACTTATTATTGGATTTTGTCTTTTGGGTAAACTCTAAAACCACTATTGTAAAAGGTTCTTTGATTTTATGGTGGCAAGCCGTCGTTATTGTTCCTAAAGCTCACTCTTTTAACCATTTGTTAAGTTCTGTAACTTATATGAATTTGTTGTTATTTAAAAGAGTTAATTATTGGCAGTTTAACGAACTCTGTACAGAGTCGGCTGTTTGGATATTATTGCGTGGAACTCCTGGGATAGTTGTCCTGTAAGAATACACATTTCAACAGTGACAGTGGCTGCTGGGGAAGACTTCCGATGAGGACTGTAGCTTTCGGCGCCAGTTGAGAGTCCAGCCAGCAAAGCGAAACAGGCGGCGTGTCGTCGGGGGAGAGAGGGAGAGAGAGAAAGGAAGAGAGAGAGGCGGCACTCCCCCCACTCCGCCGCTGCCGGCGCCACGTCACCACAGAGGGCCCGGCCCGTGCCCACCGTACAGTGGACAGCCCGCCATAATCGAGGAGTGAGAGCAGGAACTGAAGTAGCTTCACCAAACACTGCCAGCATATCCTTGAGTATATTCACGTTAACACTTAAGTCTCACAGTGATTACAACAATACTTTCCCCAAAATGGACGTTTTTACGGAAAACTGAAAGCACTAAATATTAGATTCGGAAAGGTGAAAATTCGAATATAATCTCAGTTGCATGTAAAAATCTTATACACCACTGGCCATTAAAACTGCTACACCAAGAAGAAGTGTAGATGATAAACGGGTATTCATTGGACAAATATACTAGAACTGACATGTGATTACATTTTCACGCAATTTGGGAGCATACATCCTGAGAAATCAGTACCGAGAACAACCACCTCTGGCCGTAATAACAGCCTCGATACTCCTGGGCATTGAGTCACACAGAGCTCGGATGGCGTGTACAGGTACAGCTGCCCATGCAGCTTCAACACGATACCACAGTTCATCAAGAGTAGTGACTGGCGTACTGTGGCGAGCCAGTTGCTCGGCCACCGTTGACCAGACGTTTTCAATTGGTGAGAGATCTGGAGAATGTGCTGGCCAGGGCAGCAGTCGAACATTTCCTGTGTTCAGAAAGGCCCGTACAAGACCTGCAAAATGCAGTCGTGCACTATCCTGCTGAAATGTAGGGTTTCGCAAGGATCGAATGAAGGGTAGAGCCACAGGTCGTAACACGGATGAAATGTAACGTCCACTGTTCAAAGTGCCGTCAATGCGAACAAGAGGTGACCGAGACGTGTAATCAATGGCAACCCATACCATCACGCCGGGTGATACGCCAGTGTGGCGATGACGAATAGACGCTTCCAATGTGCGTTCACCGCTATGTCGCCAAACACGGATACGACCATCGTGATGTTGTAAACAGAACCTGGATTCATCCGAAAAAATGACGTTATGCCATTCGTGCACCCAGGTTCGTCGTCGAATAGAGCATCGTAGGCGCTCCTGTCTGTGATACAGCGTCAAGGGTAACCGCAGCCACGGTCTCCGAGCTGATAGTCCGTGCTGCTGCAAACGTCGTCGATCTGTTGGTGCAGATGGTTGTTGTCTAGCAAACGTCCCCATCTGTTGACTCAGGGATCGATACGTGGCTGTAAGATCCGTTACAGCCGTGTGAATAAGATGCCTGTCATCTCGACTGCTAGTGATACGAGGCCGTTGGGATCCAGCACGGCGTTCCGTATTACCCTCCTGAACCCACCGATTCCATATTCTGCTAACAGTCATTGGATCTCGACCAATGCGAGCAGCAATGTCGCGATACGATAAACCGCAATCGCGATAGGCTACAATCCGACCTTTATCAAAGTCGGAAACGTGATGGTACGCATTTCTCCTCCTTACACGAAGCATCACAACAACGTTTCACCAGGTAACGCTGCTCAACTGCTGTTTGTGTATGAGAAATCGGTTGGAAACTTTCCTCATGTCAGCACGTTGTAGGTGTCGCCAACGGCGCCAACCTTGTGTGAATGCTCTGAAAAGCTAATCATTTGCATATCACAGCCTCTTCTTCCTGTCGGTTAAATTTCGCGTCAGTAGCACGTCATCTTCGAGGTGTAGCAGTTTTAATGGCCAATAGTGTATCTTTGACACCAATAAGCTACCTCTACTGTTTTTAGAGTTATTTACTAAAAACCAAATTTGGAACGAAAACGTCCTTATTCGCGGGAGACTAAGTGTCATTTGTCTTTCTAATAGAAGGTTCTAATTACAGCACTCGATTTCGTTCAGGAACTAATACATCTGTACCAAGTTTCAACACTTTATTGTAAATAACTACACTTACAAGCAATCTTAAAGAGGCAGTTCACAGGTCATGTTCTACTGTTGGTTCCGTTCTAAAACTTCTAGCCGGCAAGGTTTAAATGCAGCCGAGATAAAACTTTTCCAATAAATAAAGCAAACTTAACTCTATTTACATAAAAATTAAGAAGATTGTAAATTGTTAAACGACAGAGCTATCAATTAACACGTGTCCGAGATAGGGGCCGTTCACATACGGCTACCTTCCTAAGGCGCTGGAGAGCAGTTGGCGGTTCGCTGCGCCCATTCATTCACAGAAGTGTCCAGACAGACAGTAAGAAGAAAAGACAGTTCGCACAGAGGTATCAGCGTGTCCGCGTCAGTCAAACGCAGCCGTGCGCTGCGCCCTCCGATGGCGTCACAGCTACGGAGCTACGAAAACCTATAGGTTGACTCTTACACAGAACATAACAGCAACCGGCTACTTTTCACAATGCTATTTATTCGTTCAAACAGCGCCGTTACAGGTTTCCAACCGACAGGTTCATCTTCAGACGGCTATTTCACGTTAAGATACATTTTACATTAGCTTTCGCTTTTTGTTTTCCCTAGAGATGAAATTTCGTTGTCGCGGTAGTACCGATGAAAAATCCGCGCCATTACGTTCCAGCCGGCCGCTGTGGCCGAACGGTTCTAGGCGCTTCAATCCGGAACCGTGCTGCTGCTACGGTCGTAGGTTTGAATCCTGCCTCGGGCATCGATGTGTGTGATGTTCTTAGGTGAGTTACGTTTAAGTAGTTCTAGGGGACTGATGACCTCAGATGATGTCCCATAGTGCTCAGAGCCATTTGAACCATTTTGAACCACTACGTTCCAGTGCAGACTCCTTGTGATCTCGCAGCATCAAAAACTGTATGATGCACTTTATTATGTACGACTATATATGAACACATAATCTGAAGCAGCACTCACACACTAAGAAATTTCACACATGGATGTACCTATACAAAGATGACGGTCTTACAACCACGTCGCCATCGAGATTTAATTATATTGCTTGCAATTAATATGAAAGGCAATTTCGAATTGCAAACCGTTTTTATATTGAAATCAAAAGCAACGGAACTTTAAAAGAAACGGGAGCCTCATTCGTTAAATGACTGACTCAATTCAGAACTTTTACGAAAGTTGATGCGGTTTCTTCTCAAAGTAGCAACGGCCCACAGATTTTGTTTGGAGATAAAATATTTTCGTAAAATTTGTTACTGACCGTGAATTTAAATATGTTTCCTTGTGGAAATTAGTATTGAACTTATTATCGGACTTGGTAATATCGAAATGATTGCGGGTTCTCTCGTACTTCACAAACAAAAGACTACGGCGCATGAAATGCGGCATGCAAACTACAACAATAAAAAGAAATGCTTCTGTACTTTACCAAACACACAAAATCATGAAACTGTAAAGGCAGGACTGATTTATAAATGAAATATGGTCAAACTTTAACAGTATATTCTGAAGCAATAAAAGTCAACTTACACTGCTCCACACAGCCTAATACTTCAAACAAAAAGGATCCCCCATGTGGATAACGCGATATTTGAATGCACGCACTTGATATTCTGAGAACAGTTCCAACTGCGAATAATTAAGTAACAGGCGAAGGAAGACCTCCTATGACGTTTTCATCGATCCGCAGAATTCACTGCGTAACAAGAATCCAGTTAACCGAAGGAGACAAGGGGAATGGCAAAGACAAATGAGCGAAAGAGCAGCGAAAAAACGAAAAGACAGCGGTGCTCTCGTTTCACGACTATTTACTCTAATTACACATTAGCGATGTATTGTCCAGAGGTGTCCGTCATAGTTACGTTACTTTGGATACATTTCGTGTATAAGTTGCGCATGTTGCACTGCATCGTTACTGTTCTGTACATACATTAAGCTCGATTCTGTTGGTTTTGCCATAATGCAAACATGTAATGTTTAAGTGTCAGTACAAAGTAATGTGCTTAAGTCACAAACGGATGTTTCGTTGTTTCCTTTCGAATTGTTATGTAGTATTTGTACTGCGTCACGTCTAATTCAATCCCCGAAGCAGAAGTTAAACATCTGAAATAAAGTTGCCATAGAACACAAGCCGTAAGTTTCCAGAGATGGGTTCGTATTAAAAATGTTATTTACTGACCTTCCCCCCTACAAGCCCTAGAACGTTGTAAGGGGAATTTCCCGACACGCTGTATACGAGGAAAAGCCTTGTTCGTCGTAAGAATAAACAAAATGTAAACAAACACAAACGGAGTGATTAATGAGAAACCTCAGCACACGTACGTTGGTGTTGTTACACTTTTGGAAGTAGGACCTACTTATGTATGAGATATCTTATTACCTAGTTACGCATTCTAATGTTTAACAGCCATCAAAGATTTTCTTAATCACTCTTCGGCTATGTAGTTTTTGTTACAAAAACTCGTGTACACCCCCTCTCTGTGCTGTTGTCGCGCTGGCAATACTCAGTACGCAAATGGTTGGGGCTGCTTCTGCTGCGTAGTGAAACGCGCGTGCGGAACACGGTTAAGAAGTAGCCGAAAAATGGGCTGTTCGTAACGTTTTTCATAAATTTACATAAAAAATCGTCTTTAGAGTTTTTCGAGGGACTTGTATTTAATAGAGTTGGGATACAAATACACCGTGGATATATATACAGCAGAATCCTAGTTCATAGATACATGGTTCAAATATCCCTTTGGTCATCTTCTTTTCCGTTCAGTTTATGATACCTACGTCTCGTAATTGTAAAATTCATCATCATTTCTTTTACGAATAGTGAACGTCATCTTGTTTTTAATTACATATCGCACGCGAAATTCCTGTTTTTATTTCAAATATAAATTCTTAGTTATCGATGTTTTACGAAAGATTGTAAATAGAGGTTGTTTAAAGTAAGACACCATAGCAGTTTCATTTTTAGGACAAAAATGAAAAACCAAATAGTCTTCAACTGGACTATTTGCATTGTTTTATTCCAGAGATGTAGTCTCACAAGAACCATCGAGCACACCATAAACACGCCGCATTTTTACATGTACCACTGTACAATTACAACTGAACCCGACACAACTGATCTGGAGCCAGGTTAAGCGATCTGGCCCGAGAAATAACGAGGCCGGTGACCTGCCAGACGTGCTGCAACGAGGGCGCTTCTACGCTCTCCACCTGGTCACCTCAGAAGCGTGCGGTAGCGCTCGAGTTTTGCCGAATATTATATCATTCTCTTTAGAAATTGTATGACATTCGCAGCTACGTTGCTTCTCTGCCCGCCTCTTTTTTGCGTCGGAACTGCGACCGCTCACATCACTGCAGGCAGGCTTGCTGGGCTGCGGGCTGGCCGGTGCTCTCCAAGTTTAATGCGCCGGTAAGGCTGTTTCAACGAAATCCAGTGGAATTGACGCAAACGCGGGGGAATGCGTGGATTAATATTTGAATCAGGTTTATTCTTATGACGAACACAGTACAGAGCCTTGTGGGTCTCTCTGTATTACACCGGACCAGTCAAAAGTTAATGTATCCAGTGTCGGGCGGAAGTAATAGGACTGGCTACGTAGGTGAAGAAAAGGTTGCATCCTGTGCCGAGACTTGTGCAACTGGCCGCGTAACACCGGGCGAGGCAGTGAGCTGTACAGTAACGGGCGTGAGCACCGCCTGGGGGAAGCCAGCAAGTCCCTTAAAGTCAATTAAGACAGAATATCACAATATGAAGTATGGAAGAGTTATCTTGGCAAATAAGACATCTTTGCCGTTAAGGTAATACCGAGAAGTTTGGATAACAACAACATTATACATCACTGAGAGTTTTTGTTATGAAAAGAGGAGGAAGAAACATCAGATTTAATTAATGGACAAATACCCGAGTGATAATTGCAATTAATATCTTGAAAAGTAAGTCCGAGGTGATGTTAGTCAGAGATAACTTTTATATGGAAGAGAGAGTTGTACGCGCAACGAAGAAATTCAATGCGCCTACAATACTCTTAATTTTCACAGAAGAAGTCGCTTGCTGGCTCTCGTCCTGTAAAGGCGTGCGAGAACAATTCTCGTCTCGGTTACTGAGAGTACGGAACGCGACGAGACTGTTTTGCGTTCAGATGTGTTTCTTGCGTGACGCGATTCACCAACTTCGGAAACTGATTTTCTAAGCAGAAACAGGAACTGATAGACGCGTTTAACCGTGTATAGCGGGTTAATTGAACTTTATTGACGAAACTAGTGAATATTGGATTCGACTTTCAAATAGTTGCAACTAAAAGAAGAGTGGATAGTATATCAAAGGACTACACTCAATTACTCTCGTGTAGGACACAATTACACGACTTCACGAAGATAATACAAGTACGCTGAAGAGTCAAGTTGTTGTAATGGTCGAGAAACTTAATTTTAATAGAACTGACTTTACCAATCAACTGCGTGTGCATGTGGTGCGAAAGTTATAAAGTATTTAGTGGCCAAAGAACAATAAACTGTTCGTTCCAAGTGAAATATCAAGCGTGGACTACATTATTAAGTGATTTGATCAATGATAGTTAACCAACGACTGTTCCGCAGGGACAGTTTAATCTGAATATCAAAATACCTACTTCATTAATTGAAGAAGAGAACTTTTGAACATTTTTTTTATTTTTTACATTACGGCGTAGGTTCACTCAGACGTGATCAAAGAGTATCTGTGCATCTCGCTTCGTACAGGCTCAACAACTCCATAGCAACGAGGTAAGAACGTAAGAGAAGACTGATAATTACAATGTTTCCTCGCAATTGATGGTGTGTGCGATGCGGATGAGATAAGATTTGACAACTACTGCATATCCGGGCAGTGAATCATTCAATCTCAAATCAGAAGAAGCATCGAGTTCGCATTTCTGCCTGCCGTCCACCAACGGGGACCTACGTCATCGCTCATCGCGCCTCCACTGCGAGAGCTGTGGCGGCAGCAGCGGCTCTGCGGCGTCGACGGTGTCAGCACGCGGTCGGGGTGCGGGGGCGCCACGCCGGGTTCAAACGGCTCTGGGCACTATGGGACTCAACTTCTGAGGTCATCAGTCCCCTAGAACTTAGAACTACGTAAACCTAACTGACCTAAGGACATCACACACGTACATGCCCGAGGCAGCATTCCAACCTGCGACCGTAGCGGTCCCGCGGTTCCACACTGCAGCGCCTAGAACCGCACGGCCACTTCGGCCGGCGCCACACGAGGCAGCCGCACGTTTGAAGACACGTGGCGACGCGCACGTGTTTTGGGTGGAACGGCGGCCAGTACCCCTCTCTCTGTCTCTCTCTCTCTCTCTCTCAGCGCTTTGTGCGCGCCACCTGAAGCGTGGTCCGGTTTTCCGCGTCGCCTGCCAGTGGCGTCTAATCTGGCCCGACCGGTGCCACGCTGCCAACTCCGCGAACGCAAATATCCCGCGCCGATAAGCCGGGCCGGCGGCGATCGGGGAGAATAGCCGGGCTCCGGGCTCCGGGCTGCCACGCCGCCGGAATAGTCGCTCCACCCTGGCCGGCGGCGCTCCTCAAATAGGCGGCCGCTGGACCTTCCGAGTCGGCCGCTCAGCCCGCGACACGGCGCGTCTCGCCCACACCGTCTGCACTCCGCCATCCATCTCGCGGCGTGCAGCCGACAGTCATCTCCCTCCCTCACCCCCGCTCCCTTTACCTGCTGCAGTCCCAAATGATCTCGCAAACAACTTCTCCTCAGCGATTTGATTTATACTGACAGGGTGCGTACCGCACGACTCTGACTACAAAATACACTACGAGATCAAAAGTATCCGGACACCCCGAAGAACATACGTTTTTCACATTAGGTGCACTGTGCTGCCACCTAGCGCTACGTTCTCCGCATCAGCGACCTCAGTAGTCATCAGACGTCGTGAGACAGCAGAATGGGGCGCTCCGCGGAACTCACGGACTTCGTCAGGTGATTGGGTGTCACTTGCGTCACACGTTTGTACGCGACATTTCCACACTCCTAAACATCCCTAGCTCCACTGTTTTCTATGCGATAGTGCAGTGGAAACGTGAAGGGACAAGTACAGCATAAAAGCGCACAGGCCGACCTCGTCTGTTGACTGACAGAGACCGCCGACAGTTGAAGTGCGTCTAAAGTGCAATAGTCAGACGTCTATCCGGACCGCCACACAGGAATTCCAAACTGCATCAGGATCCACTGCACGTAGTATCACAGTCAGCCGGGAGCTGAGAAAACTTGGATTTCCTGGCCGACCGGCTGCTCGTAAGCCACAAATCACGCCGGTAAATGCCAAACGGCGCCTAGCTCGGTGTAAGGAGCGTGAACATTACACCATTCGACAGTGGACAACCGGTATGTGGAGTCACGAATCACGGTACACAATGTGGCGATCCGATGGCAGGGTGTGGGTACGGTTCAAATGGTTCAGATGGCTCTGAGCACTATGCGACTAAACTTCTGAGGTCATCAGTCGCCTAGAACTTAGAAATAATTAAACCTAACTAACCTAAGCACATCACACACGTACATGCCCGAGGCAGGATTCGAACCTGCGACCGTAGCGGTCGCTCGGTTCCAGACTGTAGCGCCTAGAACCCCACGGCCACTCGGGCCGGCGGTGTGGGTATGGCGAATGCCCGGTGAACGCCATCTGCCAGCGTGTGTAGTGCCAACAGTAAAATCCGGAGGTAGGGGTGTTATGGTGTGGTCGTGTTTTTCATGGAGGGGGCTCGCATCCCTTGTTGTTTTGCGTGGCACTCTCACAGCACAGGGCTACATTGACGTTTTAAACACCTTCTACATCTACATCTAGATCTACATCCATATTCCACCAGCCACCTGACGGTGTGTGGCGGAGGGTACGTTGAGTGCCTCTATCGGTTCTCCCTTCTATTCCAGTCTCGTACTGTTCGTGGAAAGAAAGATTGTCGGCATGCCTCTGTGTGGGCTCTAATCTATCTGGTCTCTTCGCGAGATATACGTAGCAGGGAGCAATATACTGCTCGACTCCTCGGTGAAGGAATGTTATCGAAATTTCAACAAAAGCCCGTACCCAGCTACTGAGCGTCTCTCTTGCAGAATCTTCCACTGGAGTTTATGTATCATTTCCGTAACGCTTTCGCGATTACTAAATGATCCCGTAACGAAGCGCGCTGCTCTCCGTTGGATCTTCTGTATCTCTTCTATCAACCCCACGGATCCCACACCGGTGAACAGTATTCAAGCAGTGGGCGAACAAGTGTACTGTAACCTACTTCCTTTGTTTCCGGATTGCATTTTTCCCAGCTGATGTGATTTGACCTTCGCGTGGTGGATGGGCTTACGTAACTAACAGTATTTTACCTGTACACCCATGCAAACTGAGTAGTACAGTTTGTTCAACGTCAAACGTACACCTTAGGCGTCGTTGTATGATTCATTTGTCATTTGCAGTTGATCATTATTAAATTATGATGCTTACAGTGCCATCTATTGCTGCATTTTGTAACTTCTGGTCTACGTTTTCCTCCTCCTCCGGTAATATTCCGTTGCAATTTGACATCATTCTGACCAGTGGTGTTATATCTACAGAAGTTTGAAAGTTTAACTTCAATTATAACCACCCTATATACTCACAACGTTGAAAGATTACTGCCACAGCCATCGCTCCCGGTCAGAATGTAGTGCTCAGAGAACATCGTTGACACTGTGGAGAGCGAGCGGTAATCGAGAGGCGTGCCACTCACTTTGGAACATCGCTGGTGCGTGAAACTGGTTACAGTGCAATCTTTTACAATTTTCCAGCACCTAAAAAGAAAAATATTTTATAGTGAGAGGATGCTAAAAGTCTTTAAAGTTTCCGGACTGGCCATAAAAAATTGTCTCTGCCAACACGATTAGTTGCAGCACTATGCACCGGTGTGACGTCAGGGCGAAGTAGAAGCAGACCGCTCGAGCGACAAAGAGAGACCACGTGGCTGTCCACGTGGACAGTGACGTGACGTACTCAGCACATTTAGAGTCCACTCGCTATAGCATACTTTTCTTCTTTTCTTTTTAGATGCAGCCAAATTTTAAAACATAGCTCTGTAACCGCAAGTTCCACCTACCGACAAAAATGTGGTAAAAAAGGTATGAATACATAGTTTTGTGGCTCTTCAAATCTGTAAATACGATTTAAAAACTAATATTGATATGTATATAAACAGTAAAGAACATTCTTAATATTTAACAGCCATAAAATGAAAAACGCATTGTAGATGCTGCAACTGCAGTGAAACATGTTTGGGATAAGAAATAAAAGTGTGTTTTGCTAAAGGCGGACCCCATCCAAAAACATATGTAGTGTGTGTTTTTCATGAACGCCGCCCGTTAAGAGGTTTCACGTAAAACATTCGGAAGCATTAGTTTTCAACACGCCCTCACACTTTCCACACTTTCGTCTGAGAAGGCGTTGACAGTAGTTGCTGTTTTAATTTTGTTTGGATTTCGTAGGACTGTCTGCTACACCAAGCGGAGTGGTACGTTCTCATTATTTGGTACTGTTTTCCTTACTGAAAGCATTGCAGTCCGGTAACGCAATTGGCCGAGAGTTACGCACAAAGAATATTGTTTCAGCTCCGTCACTGGCGAGCGTGTGTGTGTGTGTGTGTGTGTGTGTGTGTGTGTGTGTGTTTCGACTACCGGGCCGCTATTGCCGCTGAGTCAGTCCCGCCGCCGCTACGAAGTGAAACCACCCACACGTGTGCACTCACTACTCACCCGTGCGGGACACACGGGCTGGGAGTCACCTCTGACGTTGCGGAGACTCACCTGAAACAAAGGAAACGCACACTTTGCTTACAAGTGGCAACCTTCGCTACTGCTTCTATTAACATGCGACACTGACACAAAGCAAGGGGACGTATACAACACATACGGTGTCCCTAATTAAATACTGTACAAAGAGAACCACTCCTCACAATGACGTCTGATTTGAGCAGCATACTATTCACGCGCGAGGAAACATCATGAAAATAAAGTAAGGAAAATGTGACCAATGCGTCCGAATACGCTGTTCCTCAGTTGCCGTCCGCACCTCGCGGTCTAATGGCTAGTGTTGTTGCCTCTTGATCAGGGCGGGGTCCTGGGTTCGATTCCCGGCCGGGTTTTGGATTTTCTCTGCCCGGTTGGTTGTTTTTGGGGAAGGAGACCAGACAGCGAGGTCGTCGGTCACATCGGATTAGGGAAGGACAGGGAAGGAAGTCGGCCGTGCCCTTTGAAAGGAACTATCCCGGCATTTGCCTGGAGCGACTTAGGGAAATCACGGAAAACCTAAATCAAGATGGCCGGAGGCGGGATTGAACCGTCGTCCTCCCGAATGCGAGTCCAGTGTCTAACCAGTGCGCCACCTTGCTCGGTTCTCTGCCCGGTATAACTGCCCACGTCGTGTTGTGCCGACTCCACTGCAGCTCGAATGGATTTTTAAGTATGTTTTATATGCCCGACTTCTAATTTCACCACCCAAGTCTCCAGTGTTGGGCAGTTATTGCCGGATGACGAAACGCAATACAGTTTGTTAAAGCGGAGTTCGCCGTTATTAATTATGTTTTTAGATTTAATTTTATTACTCGTGAAGAGACTCAACGTTCCTTTATTTAACAGCGCGTCGTCAAAATAAGTATCAAATGCTAATGTCTTTGCAATACATAATGTCGACTATTGAGTTAAAGTTCGTAACTATTTTGCCATTTTAGAGAAGAGAAACCCTAAGCGCTTCTGCTTCTATAGTCTCAGTATCAAATGTTCACTAATTTCAGTTTACTTTTACCTCAGTTCAGTATTTAACACAAATTATATATCAATGTCATTTCGGAGATATTACGTCGGTTCCACACTAACGGAATAACACGTACTTGTCATTTAACATCACTTTTATTAATAATCCTTTTTCTTATGACGTAAATGTCACTATCTAGGAGGAAAGAGGGAGTAATCCTAATCATGAGATAATAGCTTTTAATGAGCTCGCAATCGTTAATTAAGTAAAAAGTCACGTTCAAGGATGATATGGGAACAACTTTCGTTACGTCCGTTTCCACGTATCTGTCAAAACTAATACTCTCGCCCACAATTCAAATTAACACTGACGTTAACCCCTGTTGTCGGAACATGGAATCGTAACTATTATGTGAAAGTTTATTCTAGTCCCCGAATTAATTCCTTTCAGATAGGCGCTCGACCGAACAGCAGAACGGAACACAAACGACTTGTTTTAACAACGCAATGACGTTACATTACGACAATGTCCGCCCAATGTACATCTCTTTGACTTTATCTTTTCTACTCTGCTTAGTTAAATTACTCCTAATTACAATTTATTCAGCTATTTAATGAAAACATCTAACAAAAAATAAAATAAATGTATCCCAACGTAAAAGATCCGTTATACTGAGGACTGGGCGTTTATGTTGTTCTCATCATATGATGATGAAGATGATGATCATCATCATCCTCCTCCTCCTCCTCATCATCCTCCTCATCATCATCATCATTCGTGACACAGGCTAGACTGGACTGTGTGAAAACTGGGACTTTGTACGGGCGCGGTCAACAAACCAATAATAATAATATCAATAAAATCATCATCATCATCATCATCAACCTCAGTTTCTGTCCGAGACGAGACGCCCAGCACAGTCCTCTCCATGCAGGAGCGCGTGCTGCGGGCTGAAGTTCTTTAGCAAGAACAGTGGCTGTGCGCCACTGGTTCTGTGCAAGCGTCAGGCTCTCGAAGGTGTGAAAAAAAAAGACATTGGTCCGATGTCTCCTAAGGGTATGAAGAAAATGATTATAAAATTCGAAGACGCGAATTCTTTTGAGGTGCAGTGTGGCAAAGGGCGGAAAGCAGTTGATCCGAATTGTGGCCACAGCATTGCAGGAGGGGTCGAGCGGTGGTGTACGAACGCGCAGTCCACGGGGGGTCGCCCGAATGCTGGACAGTCCTGGGAGCACGGCGAGTACAGTCTTACGAAACGGCCTGCACTGCTATCCGTACAAAATGAGCCATGTCCGGCTGACAAACGTTCCCTATGGAATTTCTTGCTCGCATGGGAGTGGGCAGTGAATAGCCGCGGAACATTCTGTGGCCAACCGAAGGTTATATACATCTCCAAGGACATATCAATACGCAGAACTGCAGAATATGGGCAACGGAATATGTGCACGCGGACCAACCGGTACCAGTCCCTTTTGGAAAGGTGACTCCGTGGTGCGTGTTGACGGCACCGCTTACCGTGCGGCTGTGTTCCTTTCTGATGAGGCCAGCCGTGCGAGTCCCGTTATCCGTGCCGCCAATGGCGTGTCGCTGCGCGTCAACGTCATTCCGACCACTCGGCAGCTCGGGTGTGCGGGTGGGGTCACTTTGATGCGAGGTGGCTCCTGCAGTGCTACAACTACCAGTCGTCATTTCCCTGCGGCCTGGTCGTCCGAAACACCTTAATCCGCGTGACTTACGGTTGGTTATTTGAAAGATGCCCTGTTCGTAGCTCAACTGAAGGTTGGGCAACATTCGCAGAACTTTAGCCCCGAGGCGGTCCGAACTTTAGCCCCGAGGCGGTTCGATCTGTAGTGGAAGGGAAATGCTGTTTAAGAGAAATGCTGTTTCTCGATTTCATCTGTCATTTGTGGCCGACCCTATTTACGTGAAGACGCTTAAAGCGCCATCTGTTGGTAAAATTTTCGTTACATTTTTGTTCTTCACAATGTTTCCACCTGCGTCAATCGTGTGCTTTTCAAATTTGACGTCATTCTGGGGAGTCGTTCTCTTTCTACTGCGTTTCTACTCTGGATCTTTAATTATGGTCGTCCTGTACAGTACCTAAACTGTCCAGACAGCTATTTGTGGGGCTTAATATTTAAGTATCTGCGCTAGCAGAACAGAAAAGCGGGAAGCATTACTGGACCTACCAAAACGAAACAATAATACAGTCTCCTAAAGAACAACAGACTCGATCCCAACTGCGCATCGTCACAAATAACAACAGAAAGACGCGTCTCTTCTACAATGTCAAGGTGATTGTAGACTACACCGTGTCCATCTGCAAGAGATCGGCCAGCTACGAGAGACTTCTGGCCTCGGCTGTCACTGTGGCAGACCTGCGTGTGTCCGAGCGGTGGGTCGAACAGCCCGCTGCCGGCAGTGCGCCGCCCTATGAAGCCCGTTTCGCGGATGTATCTGCCGGAACTACATGCGATCACGTGCCGTGGCGTGGGATAGTTAGTTCCTGGGCTAGACGGGTAGCGGTCCCTGGCGGCGTCTGTGGTTGTGTTGTGATGTGGCCGCCAGTAAATATTTGTGTTGACAACACACACGACGTAGGTTTTCCTGGTGAATATACGCCCTGCGATGCAGGCATCCCGTGTCGGTTGGACGCGAAATGGGGTGCCGATGCAGTAGGCGCTACAATGTATCAAGTGGGCGGCCACAGCAAATATGGCAAAGTCCACGCTTCACCCTTAACACACTTTGAATCCTCGTCGAGGTTCTGATTGTCTCAGAGGTGATGGCATCCCACTCTCATGACGGACAGCAGAGAAGATACCGATGTCGGACGCTGCGGTGTGGGGTGAGGTCTACATTCCGACTTCTCCCAGAGGTGTCCCGTCGGGTGCAGGTCGGCTCTCTGGGCAGGCAGTGTCGCTGTCCACAAACCACTGCCTCACAGATGGCATGCTGACACAGTCATATTCTCCAGACTATTGGTATACTCTACGCACTACAGAATTTTGCACAGTATGTTCACATCCTTCCGCGTTTACTACCGTTTTCTTGAGCACAAGTGAACTACATCGTAACTGTGGCAAACACCTGCACAGACTGAAACCTGCTCATCCGTACTTTACTGTACTGCATCCACGTCGCCACTGAGCACAGCGCGATCAGCCCCCCAAGCCAGTCGTCTCCAGTGGCGCCGCCTCTCTCCAGCACCTCAAGCGTCGCTCAGCACTCGTTACGACAGTACGTCGCTCATCAGAGGCTTCTCGGCTACTGTACCCCAATCTTCAACTCCCTACGCTCAGTCACTGTACTATGCATTAAGCCTGCTATTCCTACCAGTTCCAATATAGAAAAACGTACACATTTAGAAGCCTGAGGAATGCGTTTGAGAACAGAGCACAGATTCGCTGCTCCAGGGTCACATTGCTCGGTCGCTACACCAGTGGTGGTGCCCTTGCCGAATGGCATCTACCTTGTGGGTACCCCGCGTAGCAATGTTTAAGACAAAAGTTTAACACAGTAAGACATGTACCAAAGCTCGAAACTGTGTCTGTGTCTCCAGGAACCGTATCTCAGCATGCAAAGTACCCAGACTGCATTCGCCCTGTATTTGAACACGAGAGCACTTACACAGGAAAGGCCTCAGACACGGCCAACTGATGTGGCTCGCAATTTGCACGTTGACTGCGTACAACCTAAAATGGAAGAAAAAAAATGGTTCAAATGGCTCTGAGCACTATGGGACTTGACATCTCAGGTCATCAGTCCCCTAGAACTTAGAACTACTTCAACCTAACTAACCTAAGGACATCACACACATCCATGCCCGAGGGAGGATTCAAACCTGCGACCGTAGCGGTCGCGCGGTTCCTGACTGAAGTGCCTAGAACTGCTCAGCCACTATAGGCCAGCTAAAATGACCGGCTGTATGATATTTTAGCTCAACCCTCTCTCGCTTTTGAGAAAACCACCTATTAAGTATCTTTCCTCGATTTCTGTGAAAATATGCGTCTGCACACACCACATATGATGACCAAATATGTTCAGTTTTCAACTATCTAGCCATCCTGCCAACTCTGAATAGATTGCACATCACAAATATTAGAGGCGTTTTTCTGAAAAGAGAGCTACATGTCAGGGCCAGGACAACCATTTTTTCCCCACATAGTTAGTCTGCTCTGGCAAGCTGGTTGGTCTGGCACACTGAGGCTAGGCGCAAATTGAGACATGTACAGCATGTGTGACGTGACACGACACTACGTGGCTAGGCGCAAATTGAGATGCGTACAGCACGTGCGACGTGACACGACAGTACGTGGCTAGGCGCAAATTGAGATGCGTACAGCACGTGCGACGTGACACGACAGTACGTGGCTAGGCGCAAATTGAGATGCGTACAGCATGTGTGACGTGACACGACACTACGTGGCTAGGCGCAAATTGAGATGCGTACAGCACGTGCGACGTGACACGACAGTACGTGGCTAGGCGCAAATTGAGATGCGTACAGCACGTGCGACGTGACACGACACTACGTGTCTAGGCGCAAATTGAGACGCGTACAGCACGTGGGACGTGACACGACAGTACGTGGCTAGGCGCAAATTGAGACGCGTACAGCACGTGGGACGTGACACGACAGTACGTGGCTAGGCGCAAATTGAGACGCGTACAGCACGTGCGACGTGACACGACACTACGTGGCTAGGCGCAAATTGAGACGCGTACAGCACGTGCGACGTGACACGACACTACGTGGCTAGGCGCAAATTGAGACGCGTACAGCACGTGCGACGTGACATGACACTACGTGGCTAGGCGCAAATTGAGACGCGTACAGCACGTGCGACGTGACATGACACTGCGTGGCTAGGCGCAAATTGAGACGCGTACAGCACGTGCGACGTGACACGACACTACGTGGCTAGGCGCAAATTGAGCGGCGTACAGCACGTGCGACGTGACACGACACTACGTGGCTAGGCGCAAATTGAGACGCGTACAGCACGTGCGACGTGACACGACACTACGTGGCTAGGCGCAAATTGAGACGCGTACAGCACGTGCGACGTGACACGACACTACGTGGCTAGGCGCAAATTGAGACGCGTACAGCACGTGCGACGTGACACGACACTACGTGGCTAGGCGCAAATTGAGACGCGTACAGCACGTGCGACGTGACACGACACTACGTGGCTAGGCGCAAATTGAGACGCGTACAGCACGTGCGACGTGACACGACACTACGTGGCTAGGCGCAAATTGAGACGCGTACAGCACGTGCGACGTGACACGACACTACGTGGCTAGGCGCAAATTGAGACGCGTACAGCACGTGCGACGTGACACGACACTACGTGGCTAGGCGCAAATTGAGACGCGTACAGCACGTGCGACGTGACACGACACTACGTGGCTAGGCGCAAATTGAGACGCGTACAGCACGTGCGACGTGACACGACACTACGTGGCTAGGCGCAAATTGAGATGCGTACAGCACGTGCGACGTGACACGACACTACGTGGCTAGGCGCAAATTGAGACGCGTACAGCACGTGCGAAGTGACACGACACTACGTGGCTAGGCGCATATTGAGACGCGTACAGCACGTGCGACGTGACACGACACTACGTGGCTAGGCGCAAATTGAGACGCGTACAGCACGTGCGACGTGACACGACACTACGTGGCTAGGCGCAAATTGAGACGCATACAGCACGTGCGACGTGACACGACACTACGTGGCTAGGCGCAAATTGAGACGCGTACAGCACGTGCGACGTGACACGACACTACGTGGCTAGGCGCAAATTGAGACGCGTACAGCACGTGCGACGTGACACGACACTACGTGGCTAGGCGCAAATTGAGACGCGTACAGCACGTGCGACGTGACACGACACTACGTGGCTAGGCGCAAATTGAGACGCGTACAGCACGTGCGACGTGACACGACACTACGTGGCTAGGCGCAAATTGAGACGCGTACAGCACGTGCGACGTGACACGACACTATGTGGCTAGGCGCAAATTGAGACGCGTACAGCACGTGGGACGTGACACGACAGTACGTGGCTAGGCGCAAATTGAGATGCGTACAGCACGTGCGACGTGACACGACACTACGTGGCTAGGCGCAAATTGATACGCGTACAGCACGTGCGACGTGACACGACACTACGTGGCTAGGAGCAAATTGAGACGCGTACAGCACGTGCGACGTGACACGACACTACGTGGCTAGGCGCAAATTGAGACGCGTACAGCACGTGGGACGTGACACGACAGTACGTGGCTAGGCGCAAATTGAGACGCGTACAGCACGTGCGACGTGACACGACAGTACGTGGCTAGGCGCAAATTGAGACGCGTACAGCACGTGCGACGTGACACGACACTACGTGGCTAGGCGCAAATTGAGACGCGTACAGCACGTGCGACGTGACACGACACCACGTGGCTAGGCGCAAATTGAGACGCGTACAGCAGTGCGACGTGACACGACACTACGTGGCTAGGCGCAAATTGAGACGCGTACAGCACGTGGGACGTGACACGACAGTACGTGGCTAGGCGCAAATTGAGACGCGTACAGCACGTGCGACGTGACACGACAGTACGTGGCTAGGCGCAAATTGAGACGCGTACAGCACGTGCGACGGGACACGACACTACGTGGCTAGGCGCAAATTGAGACGCGTACAGCACGTGCGACGTGACACGACACTACATGGCTAGGCGCAAATTGAGACGCGTACAGCACGTGCGACGTGACACGACACTACGTGGCTAGGCGCAAATTGAGACGCGTACAGCACGTGCGATGTGACACGACACTACGTGGCTAGGCGCAAATTGAGACGCATACAGCACGTGGGACGTGACACGACAGTACGTGTCTAGGCGCAAATTGAGACGCGTACAGCACGTGCGACGTGACACGACACTACGTGGCTAGGCGCAAATTGAGACGCGTACAGCACGTGCGACGTGACACGACACTACGTGGCTAGGCGCAAATTGAGACGCGTACAGCACGTGCGATGTGACACGACACTACGTGGCTAGGCGCAAATTGAGACGCATACAGCACGTGGGACGTGACACGACAGTACGTGTCTAGGCGCAAATTGAGACGCGTACAGCACGTGCGACGTGACACGACACTACGTGGCTAGGCGCAAATTGAGACGCGTACAGCACGTGCGACGTGACATGACACTACATGGCTAGGCGCATATTGAGACGCGTACAGCATGTGCGACGTGACACGACACTACGTGGCTAGGCGCAAATTGAGACGCGTACAGCACGTGGGACGTGACACGACAGTACGTGTCTAGGCGCAAATTGAGACGCATACAGCACGTGCGACGTGACACGACACTACGTGGCTAGGCGCAAATTGAGACGCGTACAGCACGTGCGACGTGACACGACACTACGTGGCTAGGCGCAAATTGAGACGCGTACAGCACGTGCGACGTGACACGACACTACGTGGCTAGGCGCAAAATGAGACGCGTACAGCACGTGCGATGTGACACGACACTACGTGTCTAGGCGCAAATTGAGACGCGTACAGCACGTGGGACGTGACACGACAGTACGTGTCTAGGCGCAAATTGAGACGCGTACAGCACGTGCGACGTGACACGACACTACGTGGCTAGGCGCAAATTGCGACGCGTACAGCACGTGCGACGTGACACGACACCACGTGGCTAGGCGCAAATTGAGACGCGTACAGCACGTGCGACGTGACACGACACTACGTGGCTAGGCGCAAATTGAGACGCGTACAGCACGTGGGACGTGACACGACAGTACGTGGCTAGGCGCAAATTGAGACGCGTACAGCACGTGCGACGTGACACGACAGTACGTGGCTAGGCGCAAATTGAGACGCGTACAGCACGTGCGACGGGACACGACACTACGTGGCTAGGCGCAAATTGAGACGCGTACAGCACGTGCGACGTGACACGACACTACATGGCTAGGCGCAAATTGAGACGCGTACAGCACGTGCGACGTGACACGACACTACGTGGCTAGGCGCAAATTGAGACGCGTACAGCACGTGCGATGTGACACGACACTACGTGGCTAGGCGCAAATTGAGACGCATACAGCACGTGGGACGTGACACGACAGTACGTGTCTAGGCGCAAATTGAGACGCGTACAGCACGTGCGACGTGACACGACACTACGTGGCTAGGCGCAAATTGAGACGCGTACAGCACGTGCAACGTGACACGACACTACGTGGCTAGGCGCAAATTGAGACGCGTACAGCACGTGCGACGGGACACGACACTACGTGGCTAGGCGCAAATTGAGACGCGTACAGCACGTGCGACGTGACACGACACTACATGGCTAGGCTCAAATTGAGACGCGTACAGCACGTGCGACGTGACACGACACTACGTGGCTAGGCGCAAATTGAGACGCGTACAGCACGTGCGATGTGACACGACACTACGTGGCTAGGCGCAAATTGAGACGCATACAGCACGTGGGACGTGACACGACAGTACGTGTCTAGGCGCAAATTGAGACGCGTACAGCACGTGCGACGTGACACGACACTACGTGGCTAGGCGCAAATTGAGACGCGTACAGCACGTGCGACGTGACATGACACTACATGGCTAGGCGCATATTGAGACGCGTACAGCATGTGCGACGTGACACGACACTACGTGGCTAGGCGCAAATTGAGACGCGTACAGCACGTGGGACGTGACACGACAGTACGTGTCTAGGCGCAAATTGAGACGCGTACAGCACGTGCGACGTGACACGACACTACGTGGCTAGGCGCAAATTGAGACGCGTACAGCACGTGCGACGTGACACGACACTACGTGGCTAGGCGCAAATTGAGACGCGTACAGCACGTGCGACGTGACACGACACTACGTGGCTAGGCGCAAAATGAGACGCGTACAGCACGTGCGATGTGACACGACACTACGTGTCTAGGCGCAAATTGAGACGCGTACAGCACGTGGGACGTGACACGACAGTACGTGTCTAGGCGCAAATTGAGACGCGTACAGCACGTGCGACGTGACACGACACTACGTGGCTAGGCGCAAATTGAGACGCGTACAGCACGTGCGACGTGACACGACACTACGTGGCTAGGCGCAAATTGAGACGCGTACAGCACGTGCAACGTGACACGACACTACGTGGCTAGGCGCAAATTGAGACGCGTACAGCACGTGCGACGTGACACGACACTACGTGGCTAGGCGCAAATTGAGACGCGTACAGCACGTGCGACGTGACACGACACTACAGCGCGACACGCACGTGCCGCACGAGTCGCGCGGGTGCTGCGCATACTGTGACGCGTACACCGTACTTCGCACGCGCCGACTGGCGACGCTTTGCCCTGGCAGCACCGAATTGCGCGCAACCTGTTACCTTTCTCAAACGATTTTACGGAAAGTATTCACTGAAAGTATTTGATTTTCGCCTTACTTGTAGCGTTATATGTCAGCTTCGTGGCGAAGTGCCCATCATCACGATAATGACCATTCGTATTGTGATGTACACATTTTAGTAAGACACTACGCAAAATTCAAAAAGTTTGCAACGAAAATTAGGGGTCGCTTTCATTTTGCGTTTGGCGCGTATTACACCATATGTTGCTGCGCATGAAATTTAGTCAACATGTTGAATTTTTGTTTAGACTTGGGAGGAGGTCTCTACCTGCCTCCGATCTCGAGAAAATGGATCCCATGTAGGGCGCTCACTTCCGATCTCACGCCCGCGAGATAAAAATACTCGCAACATTTCTCATATCTCCTAAACCGCTCGAGACATCGAAACGAAAGTTTGGGGAATGATAGCACACAAGGAGGAGAGTGTTTTGACAATTCTTAAACACACGGAACTTTCTTATCTTTGGCGGTATATCAGTAGTTATACTTCCCTTTTTATTTATTTCACTCCAGTGACTGTAATTTTTTCTTATCGACAGCTAGAGAAACAAGAGCTTCCTACTATGAAAATAAACATGAAGTTTCTTCTTTCAGGTTACTGCAAACCGTCACTATGAGGCTTTTCGTAAGCTATTGAGCTCTGTGATTGCCAATTACTTGCTTAATGAGGCACTCCGTTTCGGAATTCTGTCTCAATAGTTGCTGTGACATGAGTTTGGCAAATTACACTGTGACAAAGGAAGTACAATTAAACCAGTCACCAAGAGAAATGTGGCCGTTACTCACAAACGGTGATGCTTCTTCGAATGAGAAAAGGTTAATAACTCTCACAAATATTGATTGCCAATTCTGTTGGAATTTTGGTGGAATCCCCGTAACCCATCGTATTTTTAACACTGAGCTACTGGAATGGAAACTTACCAAAGTATTTCATTCCTTCTCTTGATCTGAGCAGTATTAAAATACTGACGAGCGTTCCTTCAGGCGGAATGATAGGCACGTGCCAGATACTGGTTACTCACCTACGGCTTGCCAAACTGACAATGTGAGATCGTGAATAAAATAGTTATTATCGAGAAACATAAACAATTGATCTGTTGCACAACACAATGGTCAGTGTGTTGTCAGCAGCGAAGGATAATGCGAGCGGCAGGAGTACACAAGCTAGCCATGTGTGCCTTGTGAGTTGGAGTTCGAAGAACATTGTCATGAAAGTAGATCTGCCTTTGTCAGCAGTACATTTCAACAAATCAAATATCGGTATATCTAAACATAACACTCTTTTAAGATATTCCTACTTTCGTAATAATACCGACCATTTTCTTCATTTGTGTAGCCTGTTGTATGATTAGTTTATTAATGCTGATAATGTGCATGCAACAATTGAAATGCTTGTTGTCATCACAGCGAACCAATTAAAATATTGTGAGAACTTAACTTTACCTGGCGAACTGAATGTTCAAATAACTTATGGCAGCAAACCCGTAAGTTATTTGAATTAAAATATTGTTATTTGTGATTGCTTTTCAACTGTTTCTAGCTTGCAGTGGAAATGTGATGTTCACATGCATGTAGTACAGTGTGTCGTATTACATTATTACATCCATATCCAAGTAATCATAGTGAGACTTGTATACTTCAGATCTTCTACGCTTTTTACCAGGTGCACAAAGGGATCACACCTGTGAAGATCATCCTTTTCTAAATTTCTGTAACAGATCGTACAGATACACCAGCATACTAGGCAGCGAGAAGCTAACCTTGTCTTACTTTCCTGCCTTGCTTCTTAATCACATGATTGTATAATATTCCTTGCTTCCTTATTCACTACCCTCTGTCTCTTCTTGCGATCTAAAAACATCGCAGAGCCATATGATACAATTCCAGCGGCCAATGGCTCATCAGTTACTGAAGTATGCATTTTTTTCACTGAAGAGAAACAAAACTATACAGATATAAATAACAGAAAAGTATACTGTACTAACAAAGAAAGCTGGAGCGTTTAAATGGTGAAAAACGAAACACTACCCAAATGCAATAAAATTTAGTACACAGTAAGGCAAAATTTATCGTATGGGTAATACTACAACTGCTCATATGTGCCGTTCCGATGTGAACATATGGCCGGGCTGCTTATCCCCCCCCCCCCCCCCCCGCCTCAAATTTCCCACGGTGCTAGCAAAACACGCGCGACGCGCGGCGCGAGAAACTGTGCCTCAACCACAACGCCGCGCGACCTGGCGCAGGCGCGTGTCGCGTCTCAGTCGCGTCGCGTCGCAATTTGCGCGGCCCCATTTGAACCTGCGATGTTAGAAAAATGCGCTCTGCGCTGCGTCGCGCTATACGCGTCTCAATTTGCGCCTAGCCTGACACTGTTCCCACATAACAGGCCTGGCCAGGGGTTGGAAGCTGCCAGGTAAGTAAATTGCAAATGGTACTGGGTGACTGTTTTAGTGGATTAGTATGCATCAGTGACTTCTTTGCGTTCCTTTATTTGGAGAAACGACAGCATGGCAGGTATTTGCAGAACGCCAATGGGAGTTGGGTTGTTTCCTGAACAGACAAAATATAGTCTCTGCCATTGGAAGAAACGTGTCACACGGAAGTATCACCGCCTTTCGCAGGCACAGTTGGATGTTTTCGAGGTGACGATTAAATCCTCCAGCACTCGGCAGCCGGGGCGCGCAGACGGCGCGGCCACCGGCCGCTGGCAGGGCTGCAGACACGACGACCATTGTTCCGCGCGTCGACGGGCCCACTATCGCATCTCGGGAGCCGCGCCTGTCGTAGGCGCCATTCCTAACCCCCCCCCCCCCTCCTCCTCCTTACGGCTTCTGTGATGTAAGGCCTCTCCACTTCTCCACAACGCATGAAGAGGGGCGACGGAAACTCAGATAATGGCGTCCAAGCACCGTACTGGCGAATCTACCGCCAGACAGCTCTCACAGTCTATGCGAACGTTACTGGATATAAGGAGCGGTCCAGCTGCCCCTACCGATGTCGTTTATTGCAACCCACAGTGTTATCCTTCAAAAAAGACATGCGAGGTTTTCGTATTCTCTCGCTCGCTATGCGCAAATTATTATCCCTACAGATACATGAATTTTAGTACGAAATGTAATGTAGTTAAATTGTATACTGGGATACAGGCATGGTTTTCGAGGTATTCAAAACCAAATTAAAAAGAATTACGAAAGTGACCTTCAAACGCATCTCCTCCCTCCCCTCCTCCCCTCCCTCATCCCTCAGTAACCAGGACTTCTAGTACATTGTGTGCAGCACACCCTTCTACGAGTGTACAAAAATTTACGACTACACGAACTACTCCAGATATTCGACCTTTTTTGGTCTCTATTGATTTCGCTGCAATGCCACCAACATAGTCGGATATTTCGTTAACGTCATCAAATTAAGGGTGCCAGCGAGCGTAATGAACAAAAATGACTTTTGTAAACTTTACGCCGAAACTAATTACGTTCACAAAAAGAATGGTTCAAATGGCTCTGAGCACTCTGGGACTTAACTTCTGAGGTCCATCAGTCCCCTATAACTTAGAACTATTTAAACCTAACTAACCTAAGGACATCACACACACCCATGCCCGAAGCAGGATTCGAACCTGCGGCCGTAGCGGTCAAGCTGTTCCAGACTGAAGCGCCTAGAACTGCACGGCCACACGGGCCGGCAATTTCGTTCACAATTCGATCCAAACTTAACCCTTACAAGAACAGTAGTTTTGTAGTCAGGCCTGACGAATACAACGAAGTAATTGTTTATTTTATGTTGTTTGATAAAATTTGTAAGTGTTCGACTAAGTCGGTCGTTTAATAAGGCCACTCAATGAAGGCCAAAACAGGTCAAATGTGGAAAACAATTCTTACAGTCGCAAATTTTTGCACAGTGGCAGGAGGGAGCACCGTGGAGAACAAACCAGAAATCCTGACCGGTGGGCGCTGGAGGCTGGGTGTCCGAGTGGCGGTGCGTTTGAAGATCACTTTTGTACGTTTTCCTTCAATAATTCGAAAACTGCGGCCTCCAGCGAAACGTATTCAGTACAAAATTTATCTACATTAAATTTGCTACAAAAACGCCCCGTTCACTTTTTCTGTAAGACTAACACTTTACGTGCAGCGGGTGACAGAACGTGAAAATTTCGTGCGTGCTTTTTGAAGGCCACACGTAACATTTCAGGTCGCATAAACGACATCGGTAGGGGCACCAGGAACACCCTGTTCATTGTTCAAGTACCATTATTACCGAACACCATTTCCTTTTCTAGTTGTATCTCCAAACTGCACTCATCCTTATCTCTGAAACACACTTCATCTAAAAATTCAACTATTTGTCAATAACTATATGTATTTCCCTTCATATAATATTAAATATTTATCACTGAAAAAAGTTTAAAAATATAGTTGCACTTGGAAGGCATTTTGCAATGTTCCGGAAATATGCAATACGGTTGTAAAAGAGCCGATAATCATGCATATTTATGTCCACAAAATACAGTTCTGAGACAGCTCTCAATTTAAGTTACTTATCAGTATCGTAACAGAAAAAATAATAATTTGGTTCGATAAATCCGTTACGTTTATTAACATCAAAACAAAGTCCTGAAACAATTATTTGTTTATTTTGTAGACGTGATTCGGTCTACATTCCTCTGTCGCCATAAATCACAAATCTAAGCTTCGTTCTCAGCTCTTGCACAATAACGATAGATTTTATGGAATATTATATGAATTTCGTTGAATACTAAGCATTCCATATTGTATAAAATGTAACAGTCAGCCAATCGGTTGCCCACAACTTATTTAAAAACACGTTAACCAGGTTTCGATCGGTCTAAGACTATCTTCATCACAATGCCAAACATTAAATGAACTCACGTGACAACTTCTAAATTTTCAACAACAGTGCTATCATCAAATGACATGTTTTCCACGAGTGAAGAATACAGGTCATAGTAAAAAAGGCAGACAGTTACCACAGAACATTACAATCATAGTTGCAAGCGGCGGCACAAGTCGCCCACTGAAGCCGGACCTGCCATCTTGGAACTTCACAAGTTAACTGTGTAACCAATTGTAACCGTAGCAATAAAAACAGTCAATACGTAAGTGTTCACAACTCTTTTATTCCATAATTCGCATAGTTTCACCCCTTAGGGTGTAATTTCAGTAACTATTGCACATTTCCAAAAATTTTGCCAAACTACTAAAACAATTTCTCTGCGCTAACGACCACAGAATTAACCCTAGCAATACGAACGCATTTTCCGTGACGCACATTGCCAATGGATGGTAGTTTAAGCCCAACCCCCCAAAAAATAATTAAAACAATAATTTTAAAAAATTAAGAAATCTTTGGTTTTTTCATACTTACATGAACAAGATACTTTCTCAAGAAGTACTGATATGTTACGTAAGGTCTAGAACCTGGAAATAACTTCTAGAACACATTTAGTAATATCAACGCACTTTCAATAACGCGCGCTTGATGACTACCACAAAAAATTTAAAAATGCAAATTTTGTGCATTATTGTTGACTTTTAATCACATCATAATTCACAAGAGGTACTAATGTGTAAATAAGCCTCTAAGCCTAGAAATATTGAACACACATTCGGGAAAGTGGTGTCTACATTTTTGGGTTAAATTTAAAACACCAATGGAATCTGCTAGAAGAAGTGATTAGAAATAAATATTTTCCGTAGCTGAGTAGACCACAACAATATTTGGAAGAGGTGGGCATAAAGTACAGCAAGTATCTGGCTGTACCAGTTGGTAGGAATGTGAATTGGAAGGATCGCATGAAGTGAGTCGTACGTATATCGGTTCATTTGTGGGATACTAGGAAAATGTAGTCAGTCTGCAAAGGAAACTGCTCAAAAAACAGTTGTGCTACCCATCCTAGAATATTTCTCAAGTGTGTGGGACCGTACCAGACACGACTAACATAGGACGTTGAACATTTACAGAGAAGGGTAGCACGAATTGTCACTGGAAGGACTGTTGATGTTTTTAAACATATCGGAACTCCGATATATAAGTATTTAAAAAATATCATAATTGGCTCTCGATATATCGAGGAAATCTCGATATATCGACGGAAAATTTATTAACGTACCTGCCTATAAAAATATCGGCTGCACATTGTAAATATACTGCCGGCTTTAGAGCTGCTTATTTAAGTATTGCTTTATTATTAGATATTCTGAACACCAACAAGCTAGCAGCCTGCCTATCCCCTTCAGAGCAAGAACTGAAAGAAAAACGTTGCACGTTCACGCTTGGCGACAACCACTTTGCTAACAGTGGTAACTACGTGTAAGTGGGACAGTAGAAGGTGTCCGTCGCTCCATGTCGTCACGTATCGGATTTGTCCGGAACACAGCATATCGATTCCCTGTTTTCTCGTCAGAGACCCGGCAGCTGCAGTCTCAAATTTGCGTGGTGAAGCTAGACGCTGCAGTTTCTATTGGTAGCGCCGATCGCCGATTACGTCAGCGTTTCGCCCCACACGTCTCCAGCCTTCGCAATGACCAGTCTTATCATTTAAAGCTTTGTTCATCATTTTCAGCAACTGTGTTTGAAGAGTGCCGATGTGAAGAAACAGCACACTACTTACTTTTAAAACTGACTTTTAACGCAACTGGTATGCTATTTCTTCACATCGGAAATCTTGTTACTCCATTCACACCGCCAGCTCTCACTGAAATGTAACTTCTTCGTTTGTTCCAACTGTACTTGCTTCATACAGTCGAATAGAAAGACGGGACGTGGTGAAAGGTGAGAAAGTAGTATGACTCCTTCATACTGCGGGAGTAAAATTAGGTTCTATTATAGGGTAGAGATTAGATTAGATTAGATTAGTAATTGTTCCATAGATCATGAATACGAGACTTCGTAATGATGTGAAACGTGTCAGGTTAATAAAAGGTGTCTATACAAGATATTACATTAGCCAAAATATTACATGACAATATTTTTTTTCTTTTTTTTGGTGGGGGGTTGGGAAATTACCCACTTACTATATCCAAAAATTCATCTAATGAGTAGAAGGAGTTGCCATTAAGAAATTCTTTTAATTTCCTTTTAAATGCTATATGGCTATCTGTCAGACTTTTGATGCTATTAGGTAAGTGACCAAAGACTTTTGTGGCAGCATAATTTACCCCCTTCTGAGCCAAAGTTAGATTTAACCTTGAGTAGTGAAGATCATCCTTTCTCCTAGTGTTGTAGCCATGTACACTGCAATTACTTTTGAATTCGTTCGGATTGTTAATAACAAATTTCTTAAGTGAATATATATACTGTGGGACTACAGTGAAGATTTATATCTCTTTAAATAAGTGTCTGCAGGATGATCTTGGATGAGCTCCAGCAATTATTCCGATTACACACTTTTGTGCAATGAACACTCTTTTACTCAATGCTGAGTTACCCCAGAATATGATGCCATACGAAATCAGAGAATGAAAGTAGGCGTGGTAAGCTAATTTACTCAGATCTATATCGCCAAAATTTGCAATGACCCTAACAGCAGACCAGATGCAATTGTTTAAAAAGGAGGACAAACAGCTTCAAAACGGAGGACAGAGGAAGAAAAGAAGAGGACACATCGAACGGGTCAACTGCAGATGAGGATACCACTCGTCAGCTTTGGACAAGTCACGTGACTGCCGGGAATTCCCGGTAAAACTAGTAGTTAATTGTTACTGATGATTAGATGATGGTTAACTGAGCAATATAAAAAGAATTAAAAACATTGATTGTGGTGACAGTGTGGCGCCAATTGTTTTGTTATGTCAACAACACGGAATTGTTTACAAACCGAAAAACGTAAGAGCATTCACCTCCCTTCATTCGACGCACCGCTACCAACATCTACAATTCGAGCAGCAGCTGACGACATGTAAACCGCACTTTAACCTTCCGAATACAAATAAATTGAATGACTACGAAACAATGAAATAAAACCGCGACAGTTAATCTGTCGACTTATTTCTTACCTTTATTGGCCACTGAGACGTACGTTGCAGCTCCACATATCTTACATTCCGCTTCAAATTCATTTCTCCATATCTTGAAAGCCCGATATTTGCAGGAAAGGACATCAGAAAATGTACACTTTCGCTTAGGCATAGCCAAATATTTTACGTAACTCACTCGGTTAAAAATTACTCTCACAAATCACACGTGCACTACAGGAAGCCAAGTCAATACAACGCGAAGATACGTAACGAAAATTTTAAATAATCGATATTTGCATTCGCTTATAGGTCGATCATCGATAACATCGACGATCCTGGTACCTACCTACTAACATCGTGCGTGTTTATCACGAAGGCTGTGCCAATAGTAAAGTATTTAAGAAAACAGCAATAGAACGGGACGAGTTGTAAATTTAACTGTATTACGCTCAACTTACCGAAAAAGCCGGACACTGTAAAAATCGGCCCGGATGCCGGACAAAGATCTAAGAAGGAAGACATGTCCGGATTAATCCGGACGTCTGGTCACCCTGTTCTATTACAGTCTCAAAAGAACAGTTTCACATATTTGCCGAAAATAGACTCTCGATATTGCCATATCGATTTCGAAATATAGATAGATAGCAGGGCGAAATACCGCCACAATATATCGATGCTTTTTTTTTTGTAAATATCGCGATATCGATATTTGGTCACCAGTCCTACTCACAGATTCCTTTGATCCGCGGGAGAGTGTCAGAGAACTGCTGAAGAATCTGAACTGGCACACTTTTAAAGACAGATGTAGTCCGTCCGAGGAAGTGTATCAACAGAGCTTCAAGAAGCGGCTTTAAATGACGGCTCTTGGAATGCACTACAACATGCAGCGCATCGCCGCTCCCACACGGACCGTGAGTGTAGTTACTGCACGCACATAGGCTTTGAGACAATCATACTTCCCACGCTCCACAAGTAAATGGAACGGGAAGAAACCCACATGCACTTCACAGTGGCTTTCAGAGTATGTACGTACATGTTGGTGTGTTTATGGGCAAAGCAGTTAACTTGTTAAATATCGTCTTCAGTGGATCTCGAATGAATTAACAAAGACTACGCCCCAAAATTATTGTCATGTAGAATACATTCTGTATTGTTGTATAAGGAGGACTATAATTAAACAAAATCAGAAAAAGAGTTATTTATTTTCGGCGCTCAAGTATGGGCACATCGATTAAGACAAGCCTATAAAGAAATAAGCCTGCATTAAATAAATACAGACACGAACGAATGAGGGAGCAGTAACTTAATTTCCTTGACAACGTAATTTATGACAGACGACGAATTCTAATATACGGCAGTGAGCTAACTGATAATCTGATTCTCCTACAGATAAGGGCGACTGGTATATCTGCATCGTAAACAATGCCTGTCGTATGCAGTAGGCAATTGCACTCGGGAATCATTTACCGCAGCGTTTCTGGCGAGACGTGCGGTAAGTTTAAATTTTCTGCGGACTCCAGCGGTTATATTAATTTTTTATCTGACAGAACACGTGATGACGTGTGCGAATATTGAAACTCGGTGGAACGGTTCTGATTAAAAGTGTGTCGGGATATCAAATTTTTCATTGATGGTTATTAGAAAGTAGGCAACAACACATAGATGGCAGGAAATTTTGAAGGGGAATTGCAACGTTGTAACACTTTTACGGATGAAGTTAAAATCTTCTGGGTTATTAGGCCCCCCTCGTGTTTCTTCTAAAATGTTCGACGTTATGGCCCAACAATGGTAGCCATATGAATTTTAACCAATACTATCACTTCTCCAGCACGAACGCCAGAAAATTCCCCCTTTATAAGTGGACGCGACACTCGTCTCTGACAGTGTTCTAGCAGTAGTGGACTCCAAACGATCCTGAGGAAGATCCCAGCAGAGAGGTCGAAACGTCGAACATGTTAGAAGAAACATGACGCGGCCTAATAACCCAGAAGACTTTAACTTCAGTGACAACGGCCACGAAAGCCTACAGACTTACATACTTTTACGGATCTGCGGCTGGCTAAACGGTAATAATTTAACCAAGATTCCAACACACCGTACTGTTCCCCAGGGACCACACCGCGGAGCGCGTCTTGCCGCCTCTTGTGGTCACACGCACTGCTTAACAACCGTGTCCCGCCTTTTATACCGTACAAGGGACCATCTTCAATCGCGGTGACTCCACTATAGCTAAGCTCTTTGAATTAAAGTGCCGTTTATGCTTGTCTCATTGCGTATTTCTTTCAGTTACCTTCTATACTACACTCAAGAACCAAAGAAACTGGTACACATGGAAAAAATTCAAGGCAATCGTAAAATGCGTTTTAGACAGCTACATGCTGAATAAAACTGTGAGGGACGGGAAGAACCCACCGTGGTTCAACAACAAAATTAGAAACCCACTGCGAAAGCAAAGAGAGCATCACTGCAAGTTTAAACGCAGCCAAAACCTCTCAGACAAACAGAAGCTAAACGATGTCAAAGTTAGCGTAAGTAGGGCTATGCGTGAAGCGTTAGGTGAATCCGAAAGTAAAATTCTATGTACCGACTTGACAGAAAATCCTAGGAAAATCTGGTCTTACGTTAAATCATTAAGTGGCTCGAAACAGCATATTCAGACACTCTGGGATGAAAATGGCATTGCAACAGGTGATGACACGCGTAAAGCTCAAATACTGCACACCTTTTTTCAAAGCTGTTTCACAGAGAAAGACCGCACTGCAGTTCCTTCTCTAAACCCTCCCACAAATGAAAAAATGGCTGACATCGAAATAGGTGTCCAAGGAATAGAAAAGCAATTGGAATCACTCAACAGAGGAACGTCCGCTGGACCTGACGGGATACCAATTCGATTCCACACAGAGTACGCGAAAGAACTTGCCCCCCTTCTAACAGCCGTGTACCGCAAGTCTCTAGAGGAACAGAAGGTTCCAAATGATTGGAAAAGAGCACAGGTAGTTCCAGTTTTCAAAAAGAGTCGTGGAGCAGATGCGCAAAACTATAGACGTGTTGTAGAATTTTAGAACAAGTTTTTTGCTCGTGTATCATGTCGTTTCTGGAAACCCAGAATCTACTCTGCAGGAATCAACATGGATTCCGGAAACAGCGATCGTGTGAGACCCAACTCGCTTTATTTGTTCATGAGACCCAGAAAATATTAGATACAGGCTCCCCGGTAGATGCCATTTTCCTTGACGTCCGGAAGGCGTGCGATACAGTTCCGCACTGTCGCCTGATAAACAAAGTAAGAGCCTACGGAATACCAGACCAGCTGTGTGGCTGGATTGAAGAGTTTTTAGCAAACAGAACACAACATGTTGTTCTCAATGGAGAGACGGCTATAGACGTTAAAGTAACCTCTGGCGTGCCACAGGGGAGTGTTATGGGACCATTGCTTTTCACAATATATATAAATCACCTAGTAGATAGTGTCGGAAGTTCCATGCGGCTTTTCGCGGATGATGCTGTAGTATACAGAGAAGTTGCAGCATTAGAAAATTGCAGCGAAATGCAGGAAGATCTGCAGCGGATAGGCACTTGGTGCAGGGAAAGGCAACTGAACCTTAACATAGACAAATGTAATGTATTGCGAACACATAGAAAGAAGGATCCTTTATTGTATGATTATATGATAGCGGAACAAACACTGGTAGCAGTTACTTCTGCAAAATATCTGGGAGTATGCGTGCGGAACGATTTGAAGTGGAATGATCACATAAAATTAATTGTTGGTAAGGCGTGTGGCAGGTTGAGATTCATTGGGAGAGTCCTTAGAGAATGTAGTCCATCAACAAAGAAGGTGGCTTACAAAACACTCCTTCGACCTATACTCGAGTATTGCTCATCAGTGTGGTATCCGTACCAGGTCGGGTTGACAGAGGAGATAGAGAAGATCCAAAGAAGAGCGGTGTGGTTCGTGACAGGGTTATTTGGTAACCGTGATAGTGTTACGGAGATGTTTAGCAAACTCGAGTGGCAGACTCTGCAAGAGAGGTGCTCTGCATCGCGGTGTAGCTTGCTGTCCAGATTTCGAGAGGGTGCGTTTCTGGATGAGGTACCGAATATATTGCTTCCCCCTACTTATACCTCCCGAGGAGATCACGAATGTAAAATTAGAGATATTCGAGCGCGCACGGAGGCTTTCCGGCAGTCATTCTTCCCGCGAACCATACGCGACTGGAACAGGAAAGGGAGGTAATGACAGTGGCACGTTGGGGCTTGCACGTTGGGTGGCTTGCTGAGTATACATGTAGATGCGTAATTTCGCGTAGGGCCCCCGCGAGCACGCAGAAATGCCGCACCGCCACGAGGCATGAACTCGACTAGTGTCTGAAGTAGTGCTGGAGGGAACTGACACCGTGAATCCTGCAGGTCTGTCCATTAATCCGCAAGAGTACGAGAGGGTGGGGATCTCTTCTGAACAGCACATTGCAAAGCATCGCAGATAGAGCCACTCTGTAGCAATTCTGGACGTGTTGGGTGTCGCATTGTCCTGCTGGAATTGCCGAACTCCATCGGAATCCACAATGGACATGAATGGATGCAGGTGATCAGACACGATGCTTACATTGTGTGACCTGTGGCAGCCGTATCTGCAACACCCCACAGCATTACGGAGCCTCCACCTGCTTGAACAGCCCCCTGCTGACCTACAGGGCCCACAGATTCCTGAAGTTGTCTCCGTGCCCGTATATGTCCGTGCGCTCGATACAATTTGAAACGAGACCACGCAACATGTTTCCAACGTCATCGTTGTCGTTGTCGTGCAGTCATCAAGTTTACACGAGTGTGCCTTCGGCTCTGACAGCCCATGTTTCGTTCAACCGTTCGCACACTGACACTTGTTGATTGTCCAGTGTTGAAATCTGCAACAATTTGCGGAAGGGCTGCACTCTTGTCACGTTGAACGATTATATTCAGTCGTCGTTCGTCCTGTTCTTGCAGGATCTTTTCCGGCTGCAGCGAAGTCGAAGATTTCATGTTTTACCAGGTTCCTGATATTCACGGTACACTCGTGTAATTTTCGTACGGGAAAATCGCCACTTTATCGCTACCTCGGAGATGCTGTGGCTCATCGGTCGTGCGCCGTCCATACCACCCTGTTCAAACTCACTTAAATCTTCATAACCTGCCACTGTATCAGCAGTAACCGATCTAACAACTACGCCCAACACTTGTTGTCTTACATTGCGTTGCCGACCGCGGCGCCGTATTCTGCCTCTTTCCATATCTCTGTATTTGAATACGCGTGCCTATACCAGTTTCCTGACGCTTCCGATTATATTGTACCAGTCCTTTTGATCTGAGGTTCAACTTTCATCGATCTATGTTGCTTGCTAGTGACTCGTCAAGCCGAAGTTAATTTTGTCCTTAAGTTTTGGATTACAATGTGTTATAGTGATACAAATTGCGTAGTTTAATATCGCGTGTTTTCTTTATGTACTATATGTGAAACTGCGGATGTTAGAAATTTCAATTTAACGACTTTGACACAAAATCGACTAAATGGTTACTTTCTCGAAGGAAAAAAAAAAAAAGATCTTTTCATGGTGGTGCCCAATAAACCTAAAAGCGTCTCCTTCTGTTAGTACCTATTTCGGTTACACTCATACTTCTGTAACTCCGTAACCTATAGAAATTGGACGTATGTCATATGGAGCGTTTTATTCGAATTAACCTACATTGCTACCTCCTCAAATTCTATGTTGCTAGCCATGATCTTTCTGCTGGCAAATTAATATTTCCGAGCGATTTTTATTTCAGGCTGCTAAAAACTGCATTTCATACAAATCGACCTGTCCACGAACTCCAGTCTTTGAACTTCAGATCGGGTTACGGACATCGTTTCAAAATTCATCGAAAAGCGATCTGCAGCAGAAATATTTATAGTTCATTCTGAAGCTCCATATAGAACAGTGGTTCCTAATGTGCGAGTAATTACCCACTGAGGGGTAAAATGAAATTTTCTGAGGGGTAAAAACTAAACAATTCCATTCTGTTCCAGTCACGAAACTCAATTATTTTCAAGCGATCATTACTATTATCACAATTTTAAGACTCTGATACTGATTTTGTAAGTTATCAATAATTATTTTTTCTCGATTAGTAACTTTAATGCGTTGGAGGTTACTCACACAGGCCACTCACTACACACACGTGGTGTGCTTTGTTCCATGCATCATTGATGATAAAAGAGACTCATCTGCGAGAATATCTCAAGAATATGTCTTCTCCAAGTTGTGGGCAGTACCTGCAGTAGTCGAGAAATTGCTTCATTACTCAATTAAATGAATTAATCGACAGCACGTCAGAGCAGTAACTACATAAGAGTTACTATAGTGCTGTACACAATATTAGAATTAGTTATTAGTATTACTGTTAGTGGCTGTGGTCAGACACAAAGCATTAATAGCCTGACGTCTTCCAATTTCTGCCCATTCAGAAGTAAGGATTACAGCTATCAAGTCATTTACAAACAGTAAGCATAGTGCATACATTTTAACTTGTTTTATTTTAAATGTGGCTGCACTGTGTTGGTCAAACAAGTGCCTCAATGGACAGGAGTAATGCAGGGGAAGTACGTTTTGTAAAAAGTGTCTACTGCGCTGTGGGCAGTTAGCTTTTTTATCTGAGGAGGAGTTCCAGGTAGCACTTGTGATGCACCACGAAGTCGTTCTTCATTCATTCATTCTAACATCGCCCCCCCCCTCCCCCCAAACACAAACTACATATCATTCATCTTTCATCACTGCTCGTGTAAGCTGTCGCCAGCGCACTGGGCGGCAAAGAGGTTGCAAGAAGATCGATAACGGGCGCTGGATCAGGACCACGAATCAGGAGAAGGGCCAGAGACTGACTGGCGAGCAACGCGCCGCCAACGCCCTCTCGACCGCCGGTATTTAGATGTTTGTGGCGCACACGAGGGCCCAGGCAAGTCACAGTCAGTCGCAGTCGCAATCAGAGTTGCAATCACAGCTCGGACACTATTCTAATTCGCGTCTGTCAGTTTCCATCACTGGTTACGAGAGTGTAGTGTTTATAGTGGGACTTCACCAGCAGTGAGGCTAACGTGGACTATTACAGAAGAGCTTGTACCACAACAACCTGGTTAAAGATAAGTACACTACTGGCCATTAAAACTGCCACACCACGAAGATGACGTTCTACAGACTCGAAATTTAACCGACAGGAATAAGATGCTGTGATATGCAAATGATTAGCTTTTCAGAGCATTCAAGCAAGGCTGGCGCCGGTGGCTACACCTACAACGTGCTGACATGAGGAAAGTTTCCAACCGATTTCTCATACACAAACAGCAATTGAGCGGCGTTGCTTGCTGAATCGTTGTTGTGATGCCTCGTGTAAGGAGGAGAAATGCGTACCATCACGTTCCAGATTTTGATAAAGCTCGGATTGTAGCCTATCGCGATTGCGGTTTATCGTATCGGGACGGTGCTCACGTTGGTCGAGATCCAATGACTGTTAGCAGAATATGGAATCGGTGGGTTCAGGAGGGTAATACGGAACGCCGTGCTGGATCCCAACGGCCTTGTATCACTAGCAGTCGAGATGACTGGCATCTTATCCGCATGGCTGTAACGGATCGTGCAGCCACGTCTCGATCCCTGAGTCAACAGATGGGGACATTTGCAAGAAGACAACCGTTTGCACGAAGAGTTCGACGACGTTTGCAGCAGCATGGACTATCAGCTCGGAGACCCTGGCTGCGGTTAGCCTTGACGCTGCATCACAGACAGGAGCGCCTGCGATGGTGTACTCAACGACGAACCTGGGTGCACGATCGGCAAAACGTCATTTTTTCGGATGAATCCAGGTTCTGTTTACAGCATCACGATGGTCGCATCCGTGTTTGGCCACATCGCGGTGAACGCACATTAAGCGTGTATTCGTCATCGCCATATTGGCGTTTCACCCGGCGTGATGGTATGGGGTGCCATTGGTTACATCTCTCGGTCACCTCTTGTTCGCATTGACGGCACTTTGAACAGTGGACCTTACATTTCAGATGTGTTACGACCCGTGGCTCTACCCTTCATTCGATCCCTGATAAACCCTCCATTTCAGCAGGATAATGCACGACCGCATGCTGCAGGTCCTGTACGGGCCTTTCTGGATACAGAAAATGTTCGACTGCTGCCCTGACCAGCACATTCTCCAGATCTCTCACCATTTGGAAACGTGTGGTCAATGGTGGCCGAGCAACTGGCTCGTCACAATACGGCAGTCACTACTCTTGATGAACTGTGGTATCGTGTTGAAGCTGCATGGGCATGCAAGGCCATGCAAGTTCTGTTTGACTCAATGGGCAGGCGTATCAAGGCCGTTATTACGGCCAGAGATGGTTGTTCTGGGTACTGATTCATCAGGATCGATGCACCCAAATTGCGTGAAAATGTAGTCACATGTCAGTTCTAGTATAATATGTTTGTCCAATGAATACCCGTTTACCATCTGCATTTCTTCTTGGCGTAGCAATTTTAATCGCCAGTAGTGTAGCTTCTTGTTCTTATGAACAAAGAATCCTTTTAACACAAGTGTGCACTTGTAGAAAGAGGATAGTTGGCACCAAACCACACCCTCTCCCTTGCTTCCCACGGCACAAGACTCTATAGTGGCAGCGACAACACAAAAGCTCCAAGAAAACTCTTGCATTCTACAGTGTACTCAGGTAGTAAAGTTGGTGATAATGGAGGGGGGGAGTGGGGGAGGGAGACAACAGACGGCAGGCGCGGGGGTTCTGGGGGGCGGGGAGGCGTGGGGGGGGGGGGGGTACTGGCTAATGACGGCACTCAGGGGTAATGGGCTAAGAATGGTTTGGAACCACTAGTATAGAACAAATACCGATAGTACAAATTCCCTCTGTATCTGTGCTGTGGGCAAAACGGAGGCTGCGGCTCGAAGCGGACCTCCAAACGACACACGCTCTCTGTCGCGACGAACGTACGCTGAGGCTGCTGGCGTGTTTCTCTCGTTCCAAGTGCCGCTCCGAGTGTTTATGTAGACTACCAATGTGGGGTAATGCAGGTAATTAGGACAGCGCGATGAGGCACTGCAGACCATCTCGACTGCTATCGCGAGACCCAGCAGAGCCGTGTGGTGTGTCAGCTGCGGATTATGTAACTTAGGGTGTGCTGGAGGCGTGTCGACGGCCGCATGCCGCCGGTCACATCCCTCCAGCCGGACAGGCGCTACCGCCCGCCACGCACATCAACCATCAGCTCATGTTTCGATCTTCCTTCCTGAAATTCCGGTCGGAACAGTTCGCACGGCACGCCAGTTTACTGCGGTCAAAGGAGGGCTTCACAGGACTGCAGGCCACAGGCCACCGTCCGTTACCGATGGATCCTGGGCAAAGAGTGCCGGCGATCGTACAGGGACCTAAGTGAAACGTCGCTTCTCTCCACTGTGTCGCCTCGGAGCTCCCCTAACGTCACGCGCTAGTCACATACAACGAGACAGGACGCGATTTGGAGTTCTCGTAATTTTCGTATCTACGCTACGTGAACTTCAGCACTCAAATATCGACCAGAGGAAGAAGTTCGACGCAACTCTCAAATTCTCCACAAAATCGACTCCGAATTTTTCCGAGCACCTTTAATACGCTAAAGGAGGAACGATTATTTTAAACAATGGTTCGCGTTTACCGAGTATTTGCGAGAACCATAAAATACACAAAAATGAAAAAGAGTTTAATCTTATTTTTTAAATTTGAAACTATATTTATTAAACATTTTTTGTAAAAGATCGGTAATTAATAACTTACACTGCAGCGCCAAAAAAACTGGTGTAGCGACGCGTATCCAGATACGGAGATATGCAAACATGTATGAGCCGTTAGTGGCTCGTGTTCCCGCCGTCGTGTATTTTACACCCTGTTTTTAACGTACTTCCACATCACTACGTTAATTTAAATTACTGGTGTCACTGAGTTGGTGCTTTGCCTGACCGTGAGCGGCGCTAGCAGCGCGTATCGATACATCCCCTCTTGTAGTATCTTTGCTCCATTGCTTTACTTCCGGTCTGTCGTAAGGAGTTCGGGTCGCGAGTTCGGGCTGCCAGTCAGTTGGAACGCGTCTGGAGCGCAGTCCGGACCTGCCAGTCGGGGAGTTGCAATGCGGCACCAGTGCAGTCGGGTTGCAGCAGCAGTGAGGTCTGCGTCGGCGTGGCTCGCCCGACCATTGCCGCGAGCCGGGCCACGGTCTTGGTCGATCGTCGGTCGGTCGTCCAACCGGACGACTCGTTTTGGCTCGCCGATTGTTCATGAGTTGGCTGTGTGTGTGTGTGTGTGTGTGTGTGTGTGTGTGTGTCGCTGGCGTTATTTCCACTGACGGCTACTTCAGACGATGTCGGCATCCTGCGGGCAGCCGGTCGGCTGGTGCGCACCAGGCAGGACGTACCCGCGCGGTGCACTCGGCTGGGTCCGCTGGCGGCCCCTGCGCAGTGCCGGAGCGTGTGCGGAGCTGTCCGATCGCTGCGAGCTTCGTGGTTCACCGACCCAGGGCGTCAAAGTTGAGTAGTGGTTTAAACTACCCGAGCCACGTCCGTTCATGTTGTGTGGTTCGTTTCGGTGGTTCGCTGTTGGGCGGTTTTTCCTGTGAGCAACACCGAGTGTCTGTATTGCTGAAATTTAGCCGCCATGCGGTGGAATTAACTATATTGGTTGACTAAAATTCCAGTGCACCAGTGGAATTTTCTGCCTTGTGGCCGTTAGTGTTCCAGTTACCTGCCCCGGCCACTAAAGTGCTTTCAGGCAGTGTCCTTTCCTCACATGTTGTCGCTGTCCAACATGGTGTGTAGTTTTGACAGCTTAATACATATACATCTTTGGTTGTGGATAATTACGTCCGTAGGACTTTGGTGTTTGAGTTCTCATGTAGCGACTGGTGGCAAGCAAGTCGTTTTGTCGGTCGGTCCGTATCTGTCCCTTCGTTGGGTTACCGACGGATAGAGTGTAGTTGCGCTGACCACCTGTCTCACCTGAGTGAACAACGAGGGCAGACCGACCCCCTGGAGGCTTCTGAGTGCCGTTGTCTCTACTGTCGTTCTCACCGGTATTTGTCTGTTTATAATCTATCATAGCCAATGATTTAAAAAATTCTTGGTTTTACCGTGTTTTATGTAAATTAAAGGTCTTCAGCCATGTATAAGTAAGTTTGAGTTCCGGCAAGTGGATATTTCGCTATTTTGTCGAAAGTCGACATGTTGAGAAACGTGGCTGTTGTACTAAGGTTTATAATTTATAAAAAAACAGCTACCAGCCACATGTATGGTTTAAAAAGGTTTATTATCTTCAGACCATGGCCGGTTTCGGATTTTTCTTTACAAATCCATCTTCAGATGGCAGTTACAAGCATTCTAAGTTGGACTTAGTTTTGTTTTTGTTATTCGTTTGCTGCACTGGGAAAGAAAAGAAATATTTTTGTTGTCATATCGGTAAAGGTATTTTTACAAAAGATTTACTTCTTTTACAAAATCTAATTGCTCATGAGATAGTTTGCTGTCTTAAACTTAGTAAACGTGCAGGTTATTGTACATACGAGCTATGTAGTTCTGCCTGACGAAATATTCGTGCGTTTATGTTTTCGAACGCAAGCTTAATACACTTTTCAATATGCACTATGTGAGTGCTATTCCAGTCAATGGACGTCACTTTCAACCTCATCATCTTAATTACACACGCAGCACACACGAATAACGTTTACAAAACGTGGCCCAGCTTCATATTACAAACGAGAACAATATTTGCAAAGAGCTTACAGTCATAACGATGTTGAACTTACAGTTGCTGTATTGTCGATATGGGTACAGTAAAATATCTCTTTGCTATTGTATAAGATTAATCTAAAACGGAATAAATAAAATTACATACAAATAAGATTACAAACATTATATGTAGTACAGAAATACTGTGTGATACTAATTAGTTGTTACAATTTTAGGAGACAAATTCTAATATATGACATGAGAAGCAATGCACATGTTTACATTATGCAATGTTTCAATGACATATAAGCAGTTTTTGGGGGCCTATATACTGAAAGTTTTTAATGGAAATTTAGGCTTAAGTTATTTTAAAAAAGTGAAAGCTTCTTCAAAGTTGTTTCGGAAGGGGGTGTTAACTGACTGTTCATTCAGAATGAGACCAGGGAACCTGTTATTATGTGTATGAATCTCAATCTCCTCTAAGAGATTCAATGTGAAACCCTTGTCTTTGAGGTGTAATATCTGCAGGTTGTTTTCTATATTCTCAACTGTATGATTATTTTCTGCAAGATGGGTGGCAAAAGCAGATTTTCTTAGGTTTTTCAGATGTAGGGCGTCAAGGTGTTCCTTGAATCTTGTTTCAGAAGCTCTACCTGTTTGGCCAATGTACAATTTAGGACAGTTGTTACACTTAAGTTTATAAATTCCAGATCTTTTATGGGGTATGCTATTCTGTGGGAGTGAGTGTATGACTCTTTGTTGGAGTTTGTTATTGGTAGAGAAACTGATTTTGAAATTCTTCTTCTTGAATAGGTTGTAAATTTTGTATGAAAGTGGGCCTGTATATGGTAGGGCTACATATTTTACTGATTTTTTGTCTTTCATAGTTATTGTGGCTGTTGCTTGTTGCAAAGACTTATTGCTAGCAATTTTTCCTTTGTTTTTTGAAAGAGTGTGTCTATGATTGAAGCATCATAGCCATTATTTTGGGCAATTGATTTGATTATGTTGATTTCTTTGTGCTGTTCAGTGGGAGTGAGGGGGACTTTATGCATACGATATAGCACTGACCGCAAATTAGACATCTTATGTTGGTTCGGGTGGCAGTATGTGTTATTGATGGTAACATCTGTGGTTGTTGGTTTTCGAAAGATACCAAAATGGTGTTTGTTATTTATGTTTGATATTTTGAGATCCAGAAAATTGATGCTATTATTTATTTCATGCTCCACTGTGAATTTGATGTTGTTGTGTAATTTGCTCAGATCTTCAGCTAAGGTATCAATTTCACTGCTGTTACCATCAAAAAGTAATAGTGTCACCTACGTACCTCTTGTAGTAAATTATTTTACTGTTAATTTGGTTATTGGATGAGAAGAACTTTTGCTCAAGATGGTTAATGTAAATATCAGCTAATAATCCAGCATTGCAAGGCCATCATTTTGTTTATAGACTTTATTATTGAAGGTGAAGTAATTATTAGACAAGACGAGTGTAAGGATCTCTATTAACTCATATATTTCAGGTACATTGATCTTTTTGTGTTTTAAGAGGTTACTTTTTATTATGTTAACTGTTTCATCTACTGGAATGTTAGTGTATAGGTTTACAATATCTAGTGAGGCAAATCTAGCTGTTGGTGGTATGTGGATGTCTTTGATATGTTCTACAAGGTCCACTGTGTTTTTAACTGTATAACTATGTTCGAACATGTAGTAGGTGGTAAGGAGATCCTTCAATTTTCTGCTTATGTAGTATGCTGGGCTGTGTCTTGAGTTCACAACAGAGCGTATGGGGAAATTTTCTTTGTGGATCTTAGGCTGTGACCGAAGTTTCGGTGCAGTTGGATTCATGGTAATGCAGTCCCGAATTTCATATTTATTTAAGAGGAATTCAAAACTGTTGAGTAATTTACGAAGTTGAGCTTGAAATTTTGCTGTTGGGTCTGATTCTAGCTCTGTGAAGTTATTATACAATAGAAAAGAGATATTTTACCGTACCCATATCGACAATACAGCAACTGTAAGTTCAACATCGTTATGACTGTAAGCTCTTTGCAAATATTGTTCTCGTTTGTAATATGAAGAAGGGCCACGTTTTGTAAACGTTATTCGTGTGTGCTGCGTGTGTAATTAAGATGATGAGGTTGAAAGTGACGTCCATTGACTGGAATAGCACTCACATAGTGCATATTGAAAAGTGTATTAAGCTTGCGCTCGAAAACATAAACGCACGAATATTTCGTCAGGCAGAACTACGTAGCTCGTAAGTACAATAACCTGCACGTTTACTAAGTTTAAAACAGAAAAATGTCTCATGATCAATTAGATTTTGTAAAGGAAGTAAATCTTTTGTAAAAATACCATTACCGTTATGACAACAAAAATATTTCTTTTCTTTCCCAGTGCAGCAAACGAATAACAAAAACAAAACTAGGTCCAACTTAGAATGCTTGTAACTGCCGTCTGAAGATGGATTTGTAAAGAAAAATCCGAAACCGGTCATGGTCTTAAACCTTTTTAAACCATACATGTGGCTGGTAGCTGTTTTTTTATAAATTATAAAGTGGATATTTGCTGAAAGTTTATTGTCGTTCTGTTGTATTTTCGTTTAGTGCGGTTTCAGCCACTTAAAACTTATGGTTAAAGCTTTTTTTTTTCAATTTTGGATAATTAATTGTGGGCCTCCAGCCGCTTGGAACCTTATTCTTAAAATTACCTTTCTAGCTTAAATATTGCGGCCTTCTGTCCTTAAAGGTTTATGGTATTTTTGAATTTTGGAAAATCAATTGTGGGCCTTCAGCCGCTTAAAACCTTATTCTTAAAATTAACCTTCAAGCAAAAACAATGCAGCTTTCTGCCTTTGAAAGATTATGGCAATTTATTTCAAAATCTTGAAAATTTCAGCCGTCTGTATTGCATCTAGTCTATCCACTTTTGCCTTGAGATTTTCAGCCCAGCTGTGATATATTATTTGTAATTTTAACTGCGTCTCTTCGTTCATTGGAAATTTACCTTGTTGATTTTTAAGATTTCTTGTTTGGAGCCCTGCAGCCGTGAAAGATTTGGAGTTTCTAACTCGTAGTTGTAAAAGTTCGGCTTTGTGCCGTTTTGGTTGTAAATGTATTATTAAATTACAATAAATTAGAATTTTGCTGTGAAGCTGACCGACACCTTACTCGGCCCTTTCCACAGTCCTGCTCACCTGTTGTGCCCACCCAACGCGTTTAGCGGGCGTCTCAAGCTAGAATGCGGCGCTGCGGCCGACAACGTCTGTGTCTGGCGCAGCTGTTGGGTCGGTGGCACGTTGTCAAACTCTCCAAGTGCGTCTGAACGTAGTGCTATAGTCGGCGCACGAGCGATGGGACACAGCGTCTCCGAGATAGGGAGGTAGCGAGTGTATCTTGAACTTCAGGAATCCGGTAAAACATCAAATCTCCGACATCGCTGCGGCCGGAAAAAGATTCTGCAAGAACGGGACAAACGATGACTGAAGAGAACCGTTCAACGTGACACAAGTGCAACCCTTCCGAAAATTGCTGCAGATTTCATAGGTGGGCCATCAACAAGTGTTAGCGTGCGAACCATTCAACGAAACATCATCGATATGGACTTTCTGAGCCGAAGGCCCCGCCCACTCGTGTACCCTCGATGACTCCACGACATAAAGCTTTACACCTTGTCAGGACCCGTCAACGCCCACATTTTGCTCTTGTTGACTGGAAACATATTGCCTGGTCGGACGAATCTCGTTTCAGATTGCATCGAGCGGATGGACATGTACGGGTATAGTGACAACCTCATGAATACATGGACCTTGCATGTCAGCAGGGGACTGTTCAAGTTGGTGGAGGCTCTGAAAGCACTATACAGACGACGCCATCTTGCGCCACTAACGGTGCAATAAGACGGTACAACTTCCTGTTCCAAGACATAGCACAGCATCTGGAGGCTGCGTTTGTGCACACAACGACTGCAGATAGCGCAACAATGTTTTAGAAAACGACTGATGACGAACTGAGGGTGGCAGTTGACGCTTATGCAGTCATTACTGCAGTAATATCTCGTCGACGTCGACGAAGAAATTTACTTTGGCATAATACAAACGTCAAAAAAAGTTTTGCATCACCTCGGCTCCTTGATTTCTGGAACCTGTACAGAAAATTGGAATAGAGATTAACATAAACGTCATTTCCGCCGTTTTTACTGCTCATGAAAACATTGCATGTTGTACCACAAAACAGCAAGACCTTCAGAGATGGCGGCCCAGATTGCTGTACACACCGGTACCTTTAATACCCAGTAGCACGTCTTCTTCCATTGATGCATGCCTGTATTCGTCGTGGCATAATATCCACAAGTTTATCAAGGCACTGTTGGTCCAGATTGTTCCACTCCTCAACTGCAGTTCGGCGTAAATCCCTCAGTGGTTGGTTGGTCACGTCGTCCATATTAGAACATGCTGGCCCCTAGTCGAGCGATCTCGTTATCCTGAAGGAAGCCATTCACAAGATGTGCCCGATGGAGGCGCGAATTGTCGTCCATGAAGACAAATGCCTCGCCAATATGCTACCTATACGGTTGCACTATCGGCCGGAGGATGGCGTTCACGTATCGTACAGCCGTTACGGCGCCTTCCATGACCACCAGCGGCGTACATTGACCCCACATAATGCCACCCCAAAACAGCAGGGAACCTCCACCTTGCTGCACTTGTTGGACAGTGTGTCTAAGGTGATCAGCCTGACCGAGTTGCCTCCTAACACGTCTCCCACGATTATCTGGTTGAAGGCAGATGCGACAATCGTGGGTGAAAACGTGATGCCAATGCTGAGCGGTCCATTCGGCATGTTGTTGAGCCCATCTGTGCCGCGCTGTCGTGGTTGAAAAGATGGACCTCGCCGTGGACGTCGGGAGTGAAGTTGCGCATCGTGCAGCCTGCTGCGCACAGTTTGAGTCGTAACATGACGTCCTGTGGCTGCACGAAAAGCGTCATTCAACATGGTGGTTTTGCTGTCACGGTTCCTCCGAGTCATAATCCGGAAGTAGCGGTCATCCACTGCAATAGTAGCCCTTGGGCGGCCTGAGCGAGGCATGTCATCGACAGTCCCTGTCTCTCTGTATCTCCTCCATGTCCGAACAACATCGCTTTGGTTCACTCCGGGACGCCAGCACACTTCCCTTTTTGAGAGCCCTTCCATCCGTCTAATAGGCGCTGCTGATGCACGGTTGTTTACATCTTTTAGCGGGTTTAGTGACATCTCTGAATAGTCAAAGGGACTGTGTCCGTGGTACAATATCGACAGTCAACGTCTATCTTCAGGAGTTCTGGGAACCGCCGTGATGCAAAAAGTTTTTTGGTGTGTGTAGAAGATGGTGGAGCAGACGTTGGATTTTAAGACGTGACGACGGCGGTCGGGAATCGCACAGTTTATTACACGATGAACTGAGGTCTGAGGATAGGAAACCATACTAATATTTTCTGGAACCGGGCGAGACGGAATTTTCGACACTGCTTCATTCAGTGGGTCCAGGAATAACGAAGCAAAACACAATATTGCGAGACTGTATCTCAGCGTCAGAGAGATGAATAGCTACGTTTATATAGGCCTAGTATTACTAGGCTGCAGTACGTATAGAGCATACTTGTAAGCTGTAACTAATTCCATAATTTTTTAGGTTACTTCTAACACAGTTCTCCAGCTACTGGAGAAAGCTACAGAAGACTAATGTTTTCATTCAGAATACCTCTAAGCATTATATCATCAATTATTCCTGAAAATTGTGACGCAATTTACCACTGCTTCAAGGAATCATACATGAAGGTACCGTGATTTTGTTAAATTTCGTGAGATGATGACCAAAATAAGTTAATGTAATAACGCATTTAAATAAGCTGAAAAGTACAATAAGGGAACGATTTTGACCAGATGTGTTACTCTCAGCAAGAAACATTTTTCGGGGTGTGAGTGTATTCTGGATGTCTCTGCCACAACTTTCTGATGTAGTTTCATTTGTTACGTTTCGTTAGTAGGTAAACCCCTAGCACTCTCTTTATTCAGATAAATTCATCAGAAATAGCAACAAATTCTTTAAAATGGCATTCTTAACAATTTCCAAAAAATATTTTGGTGGAAGGATGTATCTCTGATCCACACTTCAGCTGTTCCAGGTTCCAGGCATTATCAGATATTTCTATAGTTTGGTAATTACATTCACAAAGTAGCCTTATATTGTAAAAGTTTATGTTAATAATTGAACCTTACAATTTACAGGCCAAAACTGTTTCTCCCCTACCTGAGGAATTTTCAGACAAAATTAGTGCGCTTCATAATCCATCATTTTCAGTTATTAGGGGAAAATGTGTCTGAAACATGGTGATTCCAGACTTTAAGATCATACTTATTCTTCAATTCATGTTTATGAAAGTTACAATGACACATTCACATCACATTTTCTGTCTTTCAGATGCCATCAACAGAAAGTTAATGGAAATATACATCAAAACAGTTCTTTCAAAATGTCTTGGTGTCTGGGTGGACAGGAAGCACGTGTAATTCCGACCACCGAGATGTGTCTGATCGTACTACCACAATTACAAGGGATGTGACAGCATTGTGTTACTGGCACTCGTCGATGCACAAGTGTACATTTACACGTTTCGATGGGGATTGCAATGGGAGGCTTAGTGACGGAGGAGTGTTCCGGAATAGTTCCCTCTGTGAAATTCTTACCGGTGCCGAAAATTTAGTGAACGTTTCTACACCAGAGATATTATGAGGAACTAAACCTTCAGTGCCTTTTATAGTTGCCGCTGATGATGCTTTTCACTTATCAGAGCATATGATGAAGCCATATAAGAGAAACTCTCACACAGCAACGGAAAATATTTAATTTTAGTTTGAGCAGGGCAAGAACTTGTAAAAATTATTTAGGAATATTGAGCAAGAGGTCCAGAATTCTCCTTCAGAAAATGGAGCTATCTGTTAAAACTGTAGAGAAAATCACATTTCCGATTTGTATGCTACATAATTTTTTATTGGACGCATGTGGGAAGAAATATGTTGGACAACTGGAAAAGAAAGACGGCACAAATCACTGTCATCATTATGGCAGCAAAATAATCTGAGGGCAGAGGAAGATTGTGTCAACAAGTCACTTAAATAAACTAGGAAAGTGAGGGATGCTCTTCAGGAATATTTCAGCACTGCTGGGTATGTACGATGGCAGTGGGAATCTGTAAAATATTTCAGGGCTGATACAGTAACAAATCTGGAAAATAAGTAATGTAAATTATGATTAAAAAGTTGATGTTGTATGCAGGAGACTGTATGATACTTGGTTGGTATTAGTAATATATTTTGTAATTTCGGTTTGCTATAATTACAATCCACAATCAAGATGAAGCGCTGCATTCAACTTATAGATATTGAGCAGTTACATTTTAATGAAAATAAAAAAAATAAACTTAAACGAGGAAACAGTCTTGCTACTCAAATAAAGAAAGAAACAGTTCTGTTACTCAAAATAAACAAATAAAAAGTCTTGTTACTCATTATTGCCCAAGTCTTCCTCTTGTACAGCACAGAATGTGTTAAATACGTCTCTCGTTACCAGAGCTTTACTCTTTATTTGCTGTAGAGAAGCAGTTACATACTTCAACACCAGTTGGAGCAGTTTTTTAGTCAGTATATTGTCAGCTCTTTTCAAAATCGTTCTTCTTCAATGTGAGTGCTCTTCCTCTTTTCCGTTGCCCCTACTGCGTATTTTACGGACGTTTCTCAAAGTCCCTGTTTTTGGCTGTCTACAATTAGGAAATCTCCACTAACATCAGTGTGACACTCTGGGCTCTCAGTGGCTAGACAATCGTCCTGAAAAATAACGATAACGATTGTACACAGCTTGTAGTGTGTACTTCATATTTTTTATGATCGGATACTTATGGCCAATACGAGATACTGTGCAAGTTCGTGGGCCACCAACTCAGTTCCACAACGTATTTATTTTAAGTAACAAATGAGCAAAAATATGGATATTAGTGGCGTTCAAATCCACAATCTTCTAACTATAAAGTAAACGCATCAGCCAAGTGAGATATTCATATTCATTGCACATTTGTTAGTATAACGTGAAGTTCGCCGAGACAACCCAGTTATCAGTTAATTTTTTTCACTTACTGTACTAACTGGAGAGGAAACTGAAAGGTAAGAAATTACTTATTGTGACGTTATTGTTTTTATTGTAGTCCGCGCTCTCTTGTGCGAATTCTGCGCTGCAAGTTCCTTTCTTTAAAAAAGTTTCTTAAAATATCACATCGTTGCTTCGGACACGTCAGCAAATCCCATACCACTCTTTGTAGAAGCTTCTATTTTATTAAATTCTGACACGAACGTAGTGTGTAAACTTTTCATCTTCACTATAATGTCAGAATGAGATGGACACCTGGCCGCCTTCGATGAATCAACTATTTTGTCGAGTGAGTAGTTCCTAGTCTGTTTGTTATGGTGTGTGGTTGATTTTGTGTCGTAAAGACATGCTTTGTGTCTGTATGGCTTAATAAGAATTTCTATAGCTTCCTGAGACCACTACCGATAGCAAAAACAAAGACGTATCCACTCAAATGGCAGCCATATGGCGCGGAATATAGCTTCGTTCGGTTGCATGCCATTTACTAGCAATGCGGTGGCACACCACCAGATGGCAGCAAGGTAGCTGTTCACACGAGGCAACGTACTACACGCGCAAACGAAGTTGACACTCGGCGCGATTCAAAAATGTTCAAATGTGTGTGAAATCTTATGGGACTTGACTGCTAAGATCATGAATCAGTCCCTAAGCTTACACACCACTTAACCTAAATTATCCTAAGGACAAACACACACACACACACACCCATGCCCGAGGAAGAACCTCCGTCGGGACCAGCCGCAGAATCTTAGACCGCTCGGCTAATCACGCGCGGCACTCGGCGCGGTGGCTGATGGGAGAAACCGTAAAGGCATTTCCCATCTACAGTCGCTCCCATCAACCAACTCGCCGAGTGTCAACTTTGTTCGCGCGAACAATACTCTCTACGCCAGTCATGGCGCAAGAAATGTCTCCGTCTGTACGAGACTTAATGGTGCGGGGGAGTGTGCAGGTGAAGTGATGTGCGAGCCACGATACGTCTACACACGACTTTGACGGGTGACACGTAGCGCCCATGCGGCTCCCTATAACTCAAGTCTCAGAAAGAAGGAAGTGTCCAAGAACGGCCACAAGAACCGCTGCAGAAGACCGCGAACGTGCACCACCCCACGAGAGAAAGAGGAGCCATCGAAATGTTTCAGCTGTCTGCACGGTTCTTTGGAGTGGTGAGGCCCATTTTAAGTTAAATAGTTCAACTCACCGCCACACTTGCACCTACTGTGCCCTTTCTTTCTTTCTTTCTTTCTTTTTTTTGCACAGTGACTGGTGAGAGTTATCTGTAGTCACTGCAGGAATAGCCCACGCCGCCACGCCACGCACCGGACAGACGTTTCGGCGCTGGGAGCGTTACTTCCAGCAGGACGAAAAAAGGGCCTAGCGTGACTAAGGTTGGTGAGTATTTGTACGTGTTTCCTGTAACAATATAAGCTAAGAAGTGAATTTCTCCTGTTCCCACTCGAAGCCTCTACCTCCCTGTGGAAATATTTAAGCGCAAATAATTATTTAAAGCGAATTCTGTAGGATACTGCCCACCTGGGTTTCTTTTGTCATAATAGCGCACAGGCGGGCACTACGTGGAATTTGATTAAAATATTACATATTGGGCTTCACCCTAAAGGTAACATAATATATACTTTCAATTCTGATAATAATTTTCAAGCATTAATATTTGCAAAATTTATTTTGTCAGAATTTTTACGGAATCACATAGATAAGTTCAACTGCAGTAGGCAGCAAGGCTTAGGTTTGCTGCACGATATCTTCGAGTTTGCAATTACATTTATTTATGTCAAGTAAATGCTTAACCAAACTGAAGACAATGTCATATCAATGAAATTATTTATCTCGAGTACAAGCTCTTACGCTACGTTGGCGGTTATATCGCCTCTCTCTTCGCAACAATTAATTTCGTCGTTCAATAACAGTAATAGTTCCTATTATCTTTGAGCTAGCCGCGAGTTTGGATAACGTAATTAAACCACTCCAAGCAAAGCTGCACCCATTTTTACTAATATTTTCGTATGTGTAGAAACTTTGATTGTCGTTGGCGCATATGTAAGCCGCATTATGAGCGTACAAGAATATACGCAGCGCCAACAATGTATGAAATATCCTTTCCCTTTTTCCAAACAATTCCGACCAAATCTTACATTAAAATCAAAACACAGCAGTCATTGGCACTTTTTAAGGAGACATTAAGGCATCAAGTCCGTACTAGTTACAATTCGCAAGACGACTTTCACACACACAATGAAATCACTCCTTAGTAACCGCTTTAAGGTTTCCACTACGAACTAACATGTAAAATAAATACGTATGTCAATGTTTAGAATGCTCGTGTAATACTCTGCGAATGTCCACTTTTGACGAAAAAAGTTTTCACTTACGCCTGCACAGGACGTCAAGCAGAATTTGAGTCACTGCCTGCACAGTACAAGTCCGCAATTTGCGTAATTGTCATTTAAGTTCTTCTGTATACTTTCCCATCCATACAATCTTTTAACTCTCACGGTTACTCCAAATAATAACATTTCAGCTTGCTTCTGATGGACTGAAACGCGACGTACGCAATCTCTTTCCGATCCAGATCCGTACAGTCCCGAGTTTTCCATCTTGAACCAACCAAGCCCACTCCGAGGTTACTGTAGACAGGAAGCCTTAAATAATAAGTTCTCGTAAAACAAGTAAATCCAAATTAACCTTCTGAGAACCTATTTAAGGAATCGAATATCAAAAACTGCGATCACTATATTCCGTAAACCACCAGCTTCACACTTCACAACTGCCCCTACGTATGTGACTTACATCTACATGGATACTCTGCAAATCATGTTTAAGGGCTTGGTAGAGGGTTCATCGAACCACCTTCACAATAGTGCTCTATTATTCCAATCTCGTACAGTGGGCGGAAGAAACGAACACCTATATCTTTCCGTGCGAGCTCTGATTTCCCTTATTTTATTATGGTGATCGTTTCTCCCTATGTAGTTCGGTGTCAACAAAATATTTTCGCATTTGCAAGGGATAGTTGGTGATTGAAATTTCGCGAGAAGATTGCTCCGCAACGAAAAATGGTTCAAATGGCTCTGAGCACTATGGGGCTTAACTTCCAAGGTCATCAATCCCCTAGAACTTAGAACTACTTAAGCCTAACTAACCTATGGACATCACACACATCCATGCCCGAGGCAGGATTCGAACCTGCGACCGTAGCGGTCGCGCGGTTCCAGACTGTAGCGCCTAGAACCGCTCGGCCACCCTGGCCGGCACTCCGCAACGAAAAACGCCTTTGTTTTACTGATATCCACCCCAAATGCTGAATCATTTCAGTGCCAATCTCTCTCCTGTTTCACGATAATACAAAACGTGCTGCCCTTCTTTGAACTTTCTCGATGTACACCGTCAGCCCTATCTGGTAAGGTAGCAGTGTTTTACGAGAGGACGGACTAGTGCAGCGTAGATCTGTTACATTTTCTAAGTGTCGCGCCAATAAAACGCAGTCTTTCGTTAGCCTTCCCCACAGCATTCTCTATGTGTTCTGTGGTATCGATAGCAACGATGCCACGGCGTGTTAAAGTTGTTAGGTTGGCACCACGACAGACAGCGACGACAGCGCCCTCCAGTGGGTGCTGTGCAGATCTACGAGCTCCGCTCTGGTTCTCCCCATTTTGATGAGGAGCGGACGGCCGGGACACCTAGCTTCAGCTTTGCTCTACATACCACGGGTCTCAGCATTGCACCTCACTGCAAGTTATATAACCATGTATTAACTTTTTTTTCTTTTTTTTTTTCCTTGCACCAGTAAACCACTTTTACTCAATAGCAGTACCGATGTGTATTACCTTTTCCTGCTCCTACGCATGCGCCGCCTTCCAGGCGGGATACAGAATGTTCCTTCCAATTTCCGTTGTTCGTAATTGTAATTCCTAGGTATTTAGTCGAATTTACGGCCTTTAGATTCGACCGATTTATCCTATAACCGAACTTTAACAGATTCCTTCTAGCACTCATGTGGATCGAGTACAGATTTAAGTGTCAGAAAGCCTTTTTTGAAAGTATTTGTATGGAGTATAGAAGTTTTCGAAATGCGTTGCTACAGAAAAATGGTGAAGATTAGATGGGTAGATCACGTAAAGGATGAGGAGGTACTGAAGAGAAGTGAGGAGAAGAGGAGTCTGTGGCACACCTTGACTAGAAGAAGGGACCGGTTGGTAGGAGATACTCTGAGATATCAAGCGATCACCCATTTAGTACTGGAGGGCAGCGTGGAGGGTAAAAATCGTAGGGGGAGACCAAGAGATGAATACACTAAGCAGATTCAGAAGGATGTAGGTTGCAGTAAGCACTGGGAGATGAAGGAGCTTGCACAGGATAGGGTAGCATGGAGAGCTGGCTCAGAGCAGTCTCTGGACTGAAGACCACAACGACGTGGCTGACCTCACACTTGCCACTACCTGGGGCCGCACACGGCGTCGCCTTCGTGCTCGCCAGCGAGGCCGGCGGACCTCTCCCCAACAGAACGTCTGGAGCACTGTGGGCAGGTGGCCCCAGCCTATTGGGGATTTTGACGAACAGTTTGGCAGAACTTTGCACGGTATCTCTCAGAAGTACATCCAGGGGCTCTAGCAATCAATACCAAGCCGAAAATTGCTTGCACAAGGGCCAGACTTGCTCAGTTTGGGGACCTCGTTCTCTTGAACAAATCATCCAATTTTTCTGTGACTGTAATCGTTTGTCTGCACATGTACATCACATTTAAGGATTTCCATTCCATTCGGAGAAATGCTTCGCGGTGCGTCGTTTTTCTGTATTATCCGATTACTGCGCTCTTTAATTCGGTGTGGGGGTTAAGGAAACTGTGACTCGTACTCATTTATCTCGAGGGCCACCCGTCCACTCGGTGCAGTAGGAATGAAACGTCGGCCGCTCGCATCCTTAATCTCCGCCCCGGTCTCAGGGACGGTGAGCGCCTCTTGACAGATTTCCGCGAAAGCGGCTGCCAAGGAGCGGGGAAAGTCCGGACGCAGGCAGTCCGAAAGCAACGACGAGCAGTTTTGTAAAAGCAATACTCTCTCTGGCCTAATGAGGCTCTAATCTGACAGTCCAGGATGTCGCCCTGCAGTTTTATTTAAAAATCTTCCGCCCTCTTCGCTGCGAGAGCTCATGGACACTTGAGAAGGTACTGCTCCATTCTGGAAGACAAAGCAGACTCGGGCGACGTCGAGAATAAATGTAGTTCGCGTAACAGTGGGAGCGACGGGCGCGTTCTAGGCATCAGCTGCAGAAGTAACGAATCCGCCTAATGTACTGCCCCTCCACGTAAGAAAAGGCTACCACCCGAATACTACTACTGACCAGCTAAGTTGAAATACGCCATTCACTTGTTACATCATTTAATACACTGTTGTTGTTGTGGTCTTCAGTCCTGAGACTGGTTTGATGCAGCTCTCCGTGCTACTCTATCCTCTGCAAGCTGCTTCATTTCCCAGTACCTACTGCAGCCTACGTCCTTCTGAATCTGCTTAGTGTATTCATCTCTTGGTCTCCCTCTACGATTTTTACCCTCGACGCTGCCCTCCAGTACTAAATTGGTGATCCCTTAATACCTCAGAACATGTCATACCAACCGGTCCCTTCTCCTAGTCAAGTTGTGCCACAAACTTCTCTTCTCCCCAATCCTATTCAATACCTCCTCATTAGTTATGTGATCTACCCATCTAATCTTCATTCTGTAGCACCTCATTTCTAAAGCTTCTATTCTCTTCTTGTCTAAACTATTTATCGTCCATGTTTCACTTCCATACATGCCTACACTCCATACAAATACTTTCAGAAACGACTTCCTCACACTTAAATCTATACTCGAAGTTAACAAATTTCTCTTCTTCAGACACGATTTCCTTGCCATTGCCAGTCAACATTTTATATCCTCTCTACTTCGACCATCATCAGTTATTTTGCTCCCCGAATAGCAAAGCTCCTTTACTACTTTAAGTGTCTCATTTCCTAATCTAATTCCCTCAGCATCACCCGACTTAATTCGACTACATTCCATTATCCTCGTTTTGCTTTCGTTGATGTTCATCTTATACCCTGCTTTCAAGACACTGTCCATTCCGTTCAACTGCTCTTCCAAGTCCTTTGCTGTCTCTCACAGAATTGCAATGTCATTGGCAAACATCAAAGTTTTTATTACTTCTCCATGGATTTTAATACCTACTCCGAATTTTTCTTTTGTTTCCTTTACGGCTTGCTCAATATACAGATTGAATACCATCGGGGAGAGGCTACAACACTGTTTCACTCCCTTCCCTACCACTGCTTCCCTTTCATACCCCTCCACACTTATAACTGCCATCTGGTTTCTGTACAAATTGTAAATAGCCTTTCGCTCCCTGTATTTTACCCCTACCACCTTTAGAATTTGAAAGAGAGTATTCCAGTCAACATTCTCAAAAGCTTACTCTAAATCTACTAATTTTAGAAACGTACGTTTGTCTTTCCTTAATCTTTCTTCTAAGATAAGTCGTAGGGTCAGTATTGCCTCACGTGTTCCAACATTTCTACGGAATCCAAACTGATCTTCCCCGAGGTCGGCTTCTAACAGTTTTTCCATTCGTCTGTAAAGAATTCGCGTTAGTATTTTGCAGCTGTGACTTATTAAACTGATAGTTCGCTAATTTTCACATCTGTCAACACCTGCTTTCTTTGGGATTGGAATTATATTCTTCTTGAATTATGAGGGAATTGCGCCTGTCTCATACATCTTGCTCACCAGTTGGTATAGTTTTGACAGGGCTGGCTCTCGCAAGGCCATCAGTAGTTCCAATGGAATGTTGTCTACTCTCAGGGCCTTGTTCCGTCTCAGGTCTTTCAGTGCTCTGTCAAACTCTTCACGCAGTATCGTATCTCCCATTTCATCTTCATCTACCTCCTCTTCCATTTCCATAATAGTGTCCTCAAGAACATCGCCCCTGTATAGACCCTCTACTCCTTCCACCTTTCTGCTTTCCCTTCTTTGTTTAGAACTGGGTTTCCATCTGAGCTCTTGATATTCATGCAAGTGGTTATCGTTTGTCCAAAGGTCTCTTTAATTTTCCTGTAGGCAGTATCTATCTTACCCCTCGTGAGATACGCCTCTACATCCTTACATTTGTCGTCTAGCCATCCCTGCTTAGCCATTTTGCATTTCCTGTCCATCTCATTTTCGAGACGTTTGTATTCCTTTTTGCCTGCTTCACTTGCTGCATTTTTGTATTTTGTCCTTAAATTCAGTATCTCTTCTGTTACCCAAGTATTTCTACTAGCCCTCGTCTTTTTATCTACTTGATCCTCTGCTGCCTTCACTACTTCACTCTTCAAAGCTACCCATTCTTCTTCTACTGTATTTCTTTCCCCTATTCCTGTCAATTGTTCCCTTATGCTCTCCCTGAAACTAATACACTATGTGTTCACATAGTGTCACCTGGTTGAAAATGACACAAGTTCGTCGCGTCCTCCATCGGTAATGCCGGAATTGAATAGGGTGTTGGCCCACCCTTGGCCTTGTTGACAGCTTCCACTCTCGCAGGAATTCGTTCAGTCAGGTGCTGGAAGGTTTCTTGGGGAATGCCACCCCTGTCTTCACGGAGTGCTGCACCGAGGAGAGGTATCGATGTCGTTCGGTGAGGCCTGGCACGAAGTCGGCGTTCTAAAACATCCCAAAGGTGTTCTGTAGGATCCAGGTCAGGACTCTGTACAGGCCAGTCCATTACAGGGATGTTATTGTCGTGTAACCACTTCGCCACAGCCCGTGCATCGTGGACAGGTGCTCGATCGTGTTGAAAGATGCAATCTCCATCCTCGAATTGCTCTTCAACAGTGGGAACCGAGAAGGTGCTTAAAACATCAATGTAGGCGTGTGCTGTGATAATGCCACGCAGAACAACAAGAGGCGCAAGCCCCCTCCATGAAAAACACGACCACACAGTAACTCCACCGCCTCCGAATTTTGCTGTTGGCACTACACACGCCGCGCGGGATTAGCCTAGCGGTCTCAGGCGCTGCAGTCGTGCACTGTGCGGCTGGTCCCGGCGGAGGTTCGAGTCCTCCCTCGGGCATGGGTGTGTGTGTTTGTCCTTGTAATAATTTAGGTTAAGTAGTGTGTAAGCTTAGGGACTGATGACCTCAGAGTTAAGTCCCATAAGATTTCACACACATTTGAACACAACACACGATGGCAGATGATCTTCACCGGGCATTCGCCATACCCAAACCCTGCCATCGGATCGCCACATTGTGTACTGTGATTAGTCACTCCACACATCGTTTTTGCACTGTTCAATCGTCCAATGTTTGCGCTCCTTACACCGAGCGTGATGTGTGGCTTATGAGCAGCCGCTCGACCGTGAAATCACCTCCTGCCTAATTGTCACAGTACTTGCAGTGGATCCTGATGCAGTTTGGAATTCCTGTGTGATGGACTGGATAGATGCCTGCCTGCTACACATCGCGACCCTCTTCAACTGTCGGCGGTATCTGTCAGTCAACAGACGAGGTCGGCCTCTACACTTTTGTGCTGTAGTATCCCTTCAGGTTTCCACTTCACTATCACATCGGAAACAGTGAACCTAGGGATATTTAGGAGTGTGGAAATCTCGCGTACAGATGTATGACACAGTTGACACCCAATCCCCTGACCACGTTCGAAGTCCGTGAGTTCCACGGAACGCCCCATTCTGCTCTCTCACGCTGTCTTATGACTACTGAGGTCCCTGATATGGAGTACCTGGCAGTAGCTGGCAGCACAATGCACCTACTGTGAAAAACGTATGTTTTTCGGGGGATACTTTTGATCACATAGCGTAGCTACGTGCACAGAAGACATATTCACTCTAAATTTCGCCTCATTCACTAACTACCGAGGGCGCTACTAAAGTAATTAAGTATTTAAATATTTCCTACACGAGTCGGCAGCAGACCTCCAAAGGTCCGGTGTGCGATGTAACTGTCATATGGCAGCGAAACTCTGCAGACACGCTGACGCATTGATCCGGAACCGATCTGCACTGCAGAAATTTGGTTCCGATTTTGGCCACCAGGTGCACATCTAGCGTCTCGTCGACGTCCCCGGTGCTCGAATTGAACAAACTGGTGGTTAATAATAAAATCGACGTTAGGCCTTTCTCACTTGTTCGACTTTCTCTTCTCACAACCTGTTCCCAATCCATTACACACGGAAACAAATTTCTATATGTCTCTCTTGGATCCGCAGCGCCAAATTTGCACCTGGTGACGAAAATTAGAACTAATTTTTTTTTCCAGTGTAAATTTGTTCCGCATGTAAGACGTCCTGGTCTCCTGACCTTCATTGCTTACATATTCCACCCTCACAATCATATTCGGCACATCAACACGCTTCTTTCGAACCCGAATTCGATAAGATAAAGTCAATGTTGTATGAATTCATGTAAACGATATGCAAATAAGAAGTGCACACTAGGGTTGAAATACTCGAGGCTGGCGTACACACATACATTCCAGACACGACGGTCACAGGAGCTTTTAGTTCGAGAGAGGCAGACCACACCCAGGAGGCCGGTCCCTTCAGAGGACGAGTCAACCTCGGCCACCCGTGGAGCAGACAGCGTGTGCCCGAGTGAAAGGGGGTACGACCCCGTGTTTGGCTTAAAAGCAAATTCCGCTACATTGTGGGGAGCATCCAACCTATGCATTCTTTACACATAGCATGTAGTTTCAGAGATTTTCACAGGCAGACTTCAAACGCCAAACGCCGATACTACAGATTTCTGGACTGGTCGCCTTAAACGAAACGTCATTCTCCCGTTTTAGAAGAGCAATGCTGACTGGCAGACGATATTTCTGACGCCTTGAGCTGAAGGACTAATGGAAAAGACCGAAAGATATACCCCTTCACGTCTGGCGTGGAGAGGCGCCGTTCCATTGTCCCTCTTGGAGCGAGGAACAAGTCTCTCCTCAGTACTTCACTGGGAGAGCACCTCTGTCGAGAGTGAATCGAAATGAAACTCTATATTGAGTCCTTGCGATTAAGCGTCGTTCACTGTGTCGGCCGACACACTTATTGTGCGGTGTGAACGGACAGAGTTACAGTTAAATGCCTGCGAGCGAATTTTTGACTGACATCGCGGTGGACTGGTTATCTGACCGGTGTACCACGCCAATAGTTAGACTAGGGGCGAATAGGAATCCTCGACTTCATCGAAAGGGAGAGTTTAATTGGCGAAGGTCAATCCAGATAGAACGAGAGTTATCTTATTTGTCAGCAGCGAGCGGCACAGACAGCAGTCATCGCAGCTTACGGTATTGTGCGCTACAGCTATTGCGGGCCCCATAATGCCTCCACAGCAGTACACTTCACTGCATTTCACACGCGACAGCCTCGACCGTACCTAGAAACATTCTAACGAATAATTACTCGAGTTGAGTAGGCGCGCCTCTCAGCCATTCTGCCAAGTCAATAACAATATTAAACTTTGTATAGGAATTTCATTAGCGAATCCTATCCTTGAGAGGTAACTTCACATTCCGAAAAGAACCAGGATATAACTTGTTCAGTTTATAAGTGGCATTGTGATTTCTCAGAATTTTTGCAAAATAAATAATAATTTTCATCTGTTTCATGTTTTTCTTACACTAACTAGCACTACTCCAGTACCCAAGTATCCCATTAGTTACGTAAGAAATTTTGTGAATTTTTTTGTCATTTCCTTACAGCGGACGACTCCAGAAGATCTTTATCGCTGAAAGTTTTTCAGGCATTTCTCTTTAGAACGTTAGGAGCGTCTCTCTGACTTCTGTAGTAGTGTGGGGGTGGAAACTGCATCTTGCAGGAGCCACAGGGTAAAGGGTTCATCTCAGATTAATCCGTTGCGCAGAACGACAGAATAGCAGATCGACCCCACGCTCACACGCATTGACGCGTTAGTGTTTTCAAAGTTTCGCCGTCATACGATGATCACAGCGCACACTAGACGCCTGCGAGTAGCCGCAGTTTACTTGAAACCACTCGGTGTGAGTGACGCGCGAACTGGGCTGTACACTGGCCAACTGTGCACTTTGCACACACACGTCCTGAACTACGTTGCATACTTTCTGTAGCAACATCTTCCGAGTGGCGTGATTTTTGCAATCTTCACAGCAGAATCGATACGTTCTTTGAGCTGTTCCCGCGTTCTTGTCACTCGCGATACGTAAACACGGTCCTTGATGTATCTCCAGAGGAGGAAGTCGCGAGGTGTTAGCACTGCCCACCTGAAAGGGGGGGGGGGGGGGGGCGCTAAGGGAACACAGCCAGACCATAGTCACCGCTACGCCCAGTCCAGCGACGGACAAGGTAATCGCCGATGCTGCAATGAGCGGGAGCCCCATCGTATTGGAAGATGAAATTCTCAGAGTCAACAGCCACTTGTGGAAACAAACAAAACTGTTATACCGGGTGATCAAAAAGTCAGTATAAATTTGAAAACTTAATAAACCAAAGAATAATGTAGATAGAGAGGTAAAAATTGACACACATGCTTGGAATGACATGGGGTTTTATTAGAACAAAAAAAAAATTCACAAAATCTCCGACAGACGGCGCTGGACAGCAAAACGTCAGTGACTGCGCGGAGCTGTAATGAGAGAGACAGAATCAGATGCGCCAGCAGTCGCAACATGTTGTCGTTACATGAAAAGGCGCTTTTAGTGAAGCTGTACTATCAGAATGGGGAATGTGCTAGTTCAGCGTTAAGATCCATAGGAAGGGGATTCAAACGGGTAAACGTCCGTTGACAAATGCAGCTGTGGCGAGAATGATTTCCAAGTTCGAAGCCACGGGTTGTTTAGACGATAGACCCCGTAGTGGCCGATCGAGCACAAGGCGTAATGCTGCTGAGACAGTTCAGGAAGAAATGGAGACTGCAGCGGGTTCGTCTATGCACGGGGAAGTCAGCGCTCGTGCAGTCGCACGTCGCACCGGCATTGCATACACTACTGGTTGGCACTGAGGCGTACCCTCCGATGCTATCCGTACAAAATCCATCGGCATCATGAGCTGTTACCTGGCGATTTAGTGAAGCGGAGGAAATTTGCGGTGTGGGCGTTTCAAAAGATGGCGGAAGACGACGTTTGGTTGGTTAACGTGTTGCGGACCGACAAAGCTCATTTCACGCTCCGAGGGTCTGTCAACGCCCTTAACTGCAGAATTTGGTATACCGAAAATCCTATAACTGTCGTGGAAACTCCACTGCACGACGAGAAAGTCACGGTATGGGTTGGATTTACCACATCTACCGTTATCGGGCATTTTTTCTTCGAGGAAATGCGTGATCCTGGTTTTGTAACTGCTACCGTGACGGGTCAGAGGTACGCCGATATGTTACAGAATCGCATCATCCCCAGCCCGGCTGATAAACACCTGCTGGAACGTACGACGTTTATGCGGGATGGCGCTCCACCCCCTATTGCTAGATGCGTGAAAGATCTCTTGCGCGCGTCGTTTGGTGATGATCGTGTGCTCAGCCGCCACTTTCGTCATGCTTGGCCTCCCAGGTCCCCAGACCTCAGTCCGTGCGATTATTGGCTTTCGGGTTACCTGAAGTCACAAGTGTACCGTGATCGACCGACACCTCTAGGGATGCTGGAAGACAACATCCGACGCCAATGCCTCACCATAACTCGGGACATGCTTTACAGTGCTGTTCACAACATTATTCCTCCACTACAGCTATTGTTGAGAATGATGGTGGACATACTGAGCATTTCCTGTAAAGAACATCATCTTTGCTTGTCTTACTTTGTTATGCTAATTATTGCTATTCTGATCAGATGAAGCGCCATTTTTTTAACTTTTGTATTTTTTGGTTCTAATAAAACCCCATGTCATTCCAAGCATGTGTGTCAATTTGTACCTCTCTATCTGCATTATTCCGTGATTTATTCTGTTTTCAAATTGATAGTGACTTTTTGATCAACCGGTATATCAAAGTAAGAAGTTCGCGTCACAGTGATCTCGAGGAAGAGAAACGGCCCATACAACTTCGTCTGTAACACTGAAAGAAAGCACTGTTAGCCGAATCCCCGTGAGCCGCAATACTGGGAATATTTTGAGTGCCCCCACCCTGTGGTGATTAACCGTTCCAGACCAGCGAAAGGCTGGTTAGTCGCTGAAGACCAGCTTGCAGGAGCAACTTTCATCCACATTCCTGTATTTCGATACAAAACTGATGGCGCTGATCACAATCTTCCGCTTTCAGCCGCCGTTCGAGCTGCAGCCGGTACGGCTCGAGACGCAGCCCCGTCCAGCGCTGCCGAGGTGCTGACACGTGGCCGCCCGCCGCCGCCGCCGGCCCCTCCCGCGGCGGCTGCAGTCGTCGGCGCCCCGCCCCCGGCGGATCGAGACTATCGCTCCTGCGACCGCGGAGTAGCGCAGCGGGGCGAAATATCGATTAGTCGATTAGTGCGTGGTCGAGCGTCGCGCGACCCATTGTTCTCCTCGGTCGGACGTGTCAGTTTCGCTTCTAATTAGCGCCACACCGATTTCCGATACGAGAATAATTCTAAATTCTCTCCCGCGATTCAGTCCGGCCTCCGGAGACTTGCGGAACACGTTCCCGAGAGCAGAACTGCGTCCCGGCGACAACCAGTAAACCTCCCATTATTTAAATAATGCAACTCCCATGAATACAATAGCTCCAAACGTCTGATCACTTTACATGAACCGATGTGTAACAGTTTAAACATGAAAGCGACAAAATGGTTGTGGAACATTTCAAACTTCGCTCAAGGTTTGTTGAAAGTCGCCGACTGCTCTCACTGCGAAACAAAGGATGGATATAAGATGCGTAACGTGCAAATTTTGCACGCCTCTCAATTTTTGCGAAGTCAAATCTCCTCAGTCACGTGTCGCAGACTGACACAATTCTGCAACTGCAGCAAGTAGAAGAGAGCGTGATTCCGTTGCCCCTGCCGATGGCGTTTCATGCAACCCGCAATGTAGTTTCTGGCCTCCAATAGCCACGCGCGAGATTTTCATGTTCTCTTGCTCGCAGCGCGCAAACTACTAGTACTACCGCAAAAATGAACAGCACCCTTCTCTAGGAAATTTACTATAGTTAAATTTTGTACTGGAACACTTCTTCGCTGGAGGCCAAGGCTTTCCAGTTAAGAAAAACGACCAAATGTCACAATCAAACGCACCTCTTCCGGCAAAAGCCGGTATTTCTAGTACATTCTCCCTGGCACTCCTTCCTACCGCTGTACAAAAATTTCAAACTACACGAACTATTCCCGATATTCAACCATTTTTGGTCTCTATTCATTGGGCTGTTACGCGACCAGCATAGCCGGATATTTCGTTAACAGTATTAATTTAAACGTGTCTGTGAGGGTACTTAAAAAAAACCGACTTCTGTAAACCTTACGCTGAAGCTAATATCGTTGATAATCGGATCCAAAGTTAATCTTCAGTTTGCCAGTCAGCACGCCTGCGAATACAATGATGTGACTCTGTGTCTTACGCCGTTAAAATAAAGAAAATTGTTGGGTAAAATTTATGTTGTTGTTGTTATGGTCTTCAGACCTGAGACTAGTTTGATGCAGCTCTCATTGCTACTCTATCCTCTGCAAGCTTCTTCATCTCCCAGTACTTACTGCAACCTACATCCTTCTGAATCTGCTTAGAGTATTCATCTCTTGGTCTCCCTCTACGATTTTTACCCTCCACGCTGCCCTCCAATACTAAATTGGTGATCCCTCGACGCCTCAGAACATGTCCTACCAACTGGTCCCTTCTTCTTGTCAAGTTGTGCCACAAGCTCCTCTTCTCCCCAATTCTATTCAATACCTCATTAGTTATGTGATCTACCCATCTAATCTTCAGCATTCTTCCGCAGCACCTCATTTCGAAAGCTTCTATTCTCTTCTTGTCCAAACTATTTATCGTCTATGTTTCACGTCCATACATGGCTACCCTCCATACAAATACTTGCAGAAACGTCTTCCTGACAAATCTATACTTGATGTTAACGAATTTCTCTTCCTTAGAAATGCTTTCCTTGCCATATCCTCTCTACTTCGACCATCATCAGTTATTTTGCTCCCCAAATAGCAAAACTCCTATACTACTTTAAGTGTCTCATTTCCTAATCTAATTCCCTCAGCATCACCCGACTTAATTCGACTACATTCCATTATCCTCGTTTTGATTTTGTTGATGTTCATCTTATATCCTCCTTTCAAGACACTATCCATTCCGTTCAACTGCTCTTCCAAGTCCTTTGCTGTCTCTCACAGAATTACAATGTCATCGGCGAACCTCAAAGTTTTTATTTCTTCTCCATGGATTTTAATACCTACTCCGAATTTTTCTTTTGTTTCCTTTACTGCTCGCTCAATATATAGATTGAATAACATCGGGGAGAGGCTACAACCCTGTCTCACTCCCTTCCCTGGTTTCTGTACAATAGCCTTTCGCTCCCTGTATGTTACCCCTGCCACCTTCAGAATTTGAAAGAGATTATTCCAGTCAACATTTTCAATAGCCTTCTCCAAGTCTACAAATGCCAGAAATGTACGTTTGCCTTTCTTTAATCTTTCTTCTAAGATAAGTCGTAGGGTCAGTATTGCCTCACGTGTTCCAACTTTTCTACGGAATCCAAACTGATCTTCCCCGAGGTCGGCTTCTACTAGTTTTTCCATTCGTCTGTAAAGAATTCGCGTTAGTATTTTGCAGCTGTGACTTATTAAACTGATAGTTCGGTAATTTTTACATCTGTCAACACCTACTTTCTTTGGGATTGGAACTGTTATATTCTTCTTGAAGTCTGAGGGTATTTCACCTGTCTCACACATGTTGCTCACCAGATGGTAGAGTTTTGTCAGGACTGGCTCTCCCAAGACCGTCAGAAGTTCTATTAGAATGTTTTCTACTCCCGGGATCTTGTTTCGACTCAGGTCTTTCAGTGCTCTGTCAAACTCGTCACGCAGTATCGTATCTCCCAAAGTGGTCGAATAAGAGAAATAATTCGTGCAGTCGGAAATTTTTGTACACTGGTCGGAGGCAGCTCCATGATCAACACATTAGAAATCAAGAGCAGAGTGTGAGGGTAAGGGAGCGGCTGGAGGCCACTTTTGTTCGCTTCCCTTGGCTAACTGGAAAACCGTGGACTCCAGCAGAAACGTGTTCCAGTACAAAATTAAAATACATTAAATTTTTGTACAACGAGTCCTGTTCATTTCTTCTGAGGGACTAAGCAGTTTGGCTGTAGCGAGTTAGAGAATATCAAAGTCTCGTGCGTGGTGTACGAAGGTCAGGTATAACATTGGGGGTTGCATAAAAGGACAGCTAAGCCACACTGCAAGCAAAGTCTCGTTGAAATATAATCATTACTAAAGAAGTAATAAATTAAAAAGGTCAAACCTCATGTTAAAGTTTTACTGTAAGAACAACGAAAATGTTATAAGCGACAAACTCTTTTTCCTTTCATCACTCTCTGCAGAATGTCGGGGAGAGAAAGTTTCGTAAAAGTCTGACATTGTTTGTAAATGTCGTTGGAAGTCACTGGGTGCTCTGATTCGCAGTTGGTGGATGAATAGAGTTCGTCTATTTGCGAAACATCACTTTGACCACGTCAACACAAACACACTGCCTCCATCTGTAATAGTTGTCTTAATGCGTTAAAATTCAGACGCAGCAATATCTCTCTTAATGAGTACATTATGAGAGCATTTTTAATTTTTAAATTCGGCCAGTAATTATGCGAAATTCTGAACATCAAAATTTCGGGGGAGGTGTTACACGTAGGCACCTGCCTAATACCGTGTGGGGCCCCCGCGAGCACGCAGAAGTGCCGCAACACGACATGGCGTGGACTCCACCAACATCTGGAGTAGTGCTGGAGGGAACTGACACCATGAATCCCGCAGCGGTTTCCATAAATCCGTAAAGAGTACGAGGCCGTGGAGACCCCTTTCGAAACAGCACGTTGCAACGCATCCCAGATATGCTCAATAATGTTCATCTCTGGGGAGTTTTGTGGCCAGCTGAAGCGTTTAACCTCAGAAGAGGGTTCCTGAAGAAACTCTGTAGCAATTCTGGACGTGTGGGGTGTCGCATTGTCATGCTGGAATTGCCCAACTCCGTCGGAATGCACAATGGAAATAAATAGATGCAGCTGATCAGACAGGATGCTTACGTACGTGTCACCCGTCGCAGTTGTATCTACACGTATCAGGGGTCCCATAACACTCCAACTGCACACGCCCCACACCATTGAAGAGCCTGCACCAGCTTGAACAGCCCCTGCCGACATGCACGGTCCATGTATTCATGAAGTGGTCACTATACCCTTACACATCCATCCGCTCGATACAATTTCAGACGAGAGTCGTCCGACCAGGCAACACGTTTCCAGTCTTCAACAGTCCAATGTCGGTGTTGACGGGCCCAGGCGAGGCGTAAAGCTTTGTGCTGTGAAGTCGCGAACGGTCACGAGTGGTCCTTCGAAAGCCCATATCGATGATGTTTCGTTGAATGGTTCGCACACTGACACTTGTTGATGGCCCAGTACTGAAATCCGCACCAATTTGCGGAAGGGTTGCACTTCTGTCAGTCTGAACGAATCTCTTCAATCGTCGTCGGTCCCGTTCTCGTAGGATCGTTTTCCGGCCGAAGCAATGTCGGAGGTTTGATGTTTTATCGGATTCCTGATATTCACGGTACTCTCGTGAAACGGTCGTACGAGAAAATCCCCACTCCATGGCTACCTCGCAGGTGCTGTGTCACATCGCTAGTGCACCGACTACAACACCACGTTCAAACTCACCTGAAACTTGTTAAACGATCTAACAACTGCGCCAGGCACTTGTCGTCGTCTATACAGTCGATGCCGACGGTAGCGACGTATTCTGCCTGTTTACATATCTCTCTATCTGAATACGAATGCTAATACCAGTTTCTTTGGGGCTTCAGTGTGTATTACTCTACATCTACGTCTATATGGATATTCTGCAAATCACATTTAAGTGCCTGGCAGAGGGTTCATCAAACCACCTTCAAAATTATCTATTATTCCAATCTCGCATAGCGCGCGGAAAGAACGAACACTTATATCTTTCCTTAATTTTATCGTGGCGATCGTTTCTTCCTTTGTAGGTCGGTGTCAAAAAATATTTTTGCAGTCGGAGGAGAAAGTTGTTGATTGGAATTTCGTGACAAGTTTCCGCCGCAACGATAAACGCCTTTCTTTTAATGATCTCCATCCAAAATCCTGTATCATTTCTGTGACACTCTCTGCCATATTTCGCGACAGTACAAAACGTGTTGCCCTTCTTTGAACTTTTTTGATGTATTCCGTCAGTCCTATCTGGTAAGGATTCTGAAAGAGGGCGGACATGCGTAGTGCAGGCAGTCTCCTCAGTGGGCGCGTTGCATTTTCTAAGTGTCCTGCCAATAAGACCCAGTCTCTGGTTATCCTTCACCATAACGTTTTCTGTGTGTTCCTTCCAATTTAAGTTGTTCGTAATCGTAATACCTAGGTATTTAGTTGAATTTACGGCTTTTAGATTAGACTGATTTATCGTCTAACCGAAGTTTCACGAGCGCCTTTTAGCACTAATGTAGATGGCCTCACACTTTTCGTTATTTAGGGTCAACTGCCACTTTTCGCACCATTCAGATATTTTTTCTAAATCGTTTTGCAATTTGGTTTGATCTTCTAATGACTTTATTAGTCGATAAACGACAGCATCAATTGCAAACAACCGAAGACGGCTGCTCAGATTGTCTCCCAAATCGCTTACATAGATAAGGAACAGCAAAGGGCCTATAACACTACCTTGGGGAACGCCAGAAATCACTTCTGTTTTACTCGATGACTTTCCGTCAATTAATACGAAGTGTGACACCTCTGACAGGAAATCACAAATCCAGTCACATAACTGAGACGATATTCCATAAGCACGGAATTTCACTACGAGCCGCTTGTGAGGTACGGTAGTGTCAAAAGCCTTCCGCAAATCCAGGAATACGGAATCGATCTGAAATCCCTTGTCAATAGCACTCAGCACTTCTTGTGAATAAAGGGCTAGTTGTGTTTCACAGGATAGATGTTTTCTAAACCCATATTGACTGTGTGTCAATAGACCGTTTTCTTCGAGGTAGTTGATAATGTTCGAAAACAATATATGTTCCAGAATCCTGCTGCATATCGACGTTAACGATATGGGCCTGTAATTTAGTGGGTTTCTCCTACTACCTTTCTTGAGTATTGGTGTGACCTGCGCAACTTTTCAGTCTTTGGGTACCGATCTTTCGTCAAGCGAACGGTTGTATATGATTGCTAAGTATGGAGCTAATGCATCAGCATACTCCAAAAGGAACCTAATTGGTATACAGCCTGGACCAGAAGACTTGCTATTATTAAGTGATTTGAGTTGCTTCACTACTCCGAGGGTATTTACTTCTACGTTACTCATGTTGGCAGCTGTTCTCGATTCGAATTCTGAAATATTTACTTCGTCATCTTTTGTGAAGGCACTTCGGAAGGCTGTGTTTAGTAACTCTGCTTTAGCAGCATTGTCTTCGATAGTATCTTCATTGCTATCCCGCAGAGAATGCACTGATTGTTTCTTGCCGCTAACATACTTCACATACGACCAGAATCTCTTTGGATTTACTGCCACGTTACGATATAAAGTTTCGTTGTGGAAACTTATAAGCATCTCGCATTGAAGTCCGCGCTAAATTTCGAGCTTCTGTAAAAGATCGACAATCTTGGGGATTTTGCGCCTGTTTAAATTTGGCATGTTTGTTTCGTTGTTTCTGCAACAGTGTTTAAAGCATTTTTGTGTATCATCTACATCCATACTCCGCAAGCCACCTGACGGTGTGTGGCGGAGGGTACCTTCAGTACCTCTATCGGTTCTCCCTTCTATTCCAGTCTCGTATTGTTCGTGGAAAGAAGGATTGTCGGTATGCCTCTGTGTGGGCTCTAATCTCTCTGATTTTATCCTCATGGTCTCTTCGCGAGATATACGTAGGAGGGAGCAATATACTGCTTGACTCTTCGGTGAAGGTATGTTCTCGAAACTTTGACAAAAGCCCGTACCGAGCTACTGAGCGTCTCTCCTGCAGAGTCTTCCACTGGAGTTTATCTATCATCTCCGTAACGCTTTCGCGATTACTAAATGATCCTGTAACGAAGCGCGCTGCTCTCCGTTGGATCTTCTCTCTGTCTTGTATCAACCCTATCTGGTACGGATCCCACACTGCTGAGCAGTATTCAAGCAGTGGGCGAACAAGCGTACTGTAACCTACTTCCTTTGTTTTCGGATTGCATTTCCTTAGGATTCTTCCAATGAATCTCAGTCTGGCATCTGCTTTACCGACAATCAACATTATATGATCATTCCATTTTAAATCACTCCTAATGCGTACTCCCAGATAATTTATGGTATTAACTGCTTCCAGTTGCTGACCTGCTATTTTGTAGCTAAATGATAAAGGATCTATCTTTCTGTGTATTCGCAGCACATTACACTTGTCTACATTGAGATTCAGTTGCCATTCCCTGCACCATGCGTCAATTCGCTGCAGATCCTCCTGCATTTCAGTACAATTTTCCATTGTTACAACCTCTCGATACACCACAGCATCATCTGCAAAAAGCCTCAGTGAACTTCCGATGTCATCCACCAGGTCACGGAGGATCAGCTCCGTCGTTTGTTAATTCATTTGGTATGAGTCTCTCAGTTGCTACCGATACTATTTCTTTGAATTTAAGCCACATCTGGTGTATACTCATTAATTTCTAATGCGTGGAGATTGTCTCTCAGCAAGGCGTCAAGTGAATTTTCATCTGCCTTTTTGAATAGGTATATTTTTTGCTTATTTTTGGAGGATTTGGGGATTACAATATCCAATCTCGCTACGACAACCCTGTGTTCACTAATCACTGAATCGGTTTTGATGCCCGTTACTAACTCAGGATTATTTGTTGCTAAGAGGTCAAGTGTGTTTTCACAACCGTTTACTATTCGCGTGGGCTCATGAACTGACTGCTCGAAATAATTTTCAGAGAATGCGTTTAGCACAATTTCGGATGATATTTTATGCGTACCTCCGGAATTAAACATGTATTTTCGGCAACATATCGAGGGTAAATTGAAGCCACCACCAACTATTATCGTATGAGTCGGGTACGTGTTTGAAATCTAACTCAGGTTTTCTTCGAACCTTTCAGCAACTGGTTCATCTGAATTGGGAGGTCGGTAAAAGGATCCAATTATTATTTTATTCCGGTTTCCAACGATGACCTCTGCCCATACTAACTCACAGGAAGTATCTACTTCAATTTCGCGACAAGTTAAACTACTTCTAACCGCAACAAACACGCCACCGCGAGCCGTGTTCAGCCTATACTTTCGGAACACCGTTACGTTCTTCGCAAAAATTTCTGCTGAGATTATATCCGGCTTTAGCCAGCTTTCAGTGCCTATAACGATATGAGCATCAGTGCTTTCCATTAGCGCTTGGAGCTCTAGTACTTTCCCAACACAGCTACAACAATTTACAACTGTTATACCAATGGTTCCTGTATCTACGTTCTTTCTGTGTTCGGCCTGCACCCTTTGTGACTGAAGCCCTTCTTGTGTTTTTCCGAGACCTTGTAACCTGAAAAACTGCCCAGTCCACGCTAGAGATGGGGGATGCGCTCTTGAACTAATTCATAGAGTTGAATCTTTCAAAGGAGTGAACAATCAGTGATTCAGAAAAAAAGAACGGTAGCTCCAAACGTTTCCCACAGCAGAGAGAGAGAGAGAGAGAGAGAGAGAGAGACGGAGCATATCAGCAGCGCCTTTGCTGGTCAGAGCACAGTGCACGCCACACAACACAGCCGGCGCCGGCCTCTGCCCTGCTTCTGCCTTGGCTGCCTGCATTGAGCAGTGCCCCATTGGATTTTGTGTTTCACATATGCCGTGCCGTCCCTGTGCTTCCTCTGCCGCGTGCAGTGTCTGGCGCACCTTAACTTAGCGTCGCACTCTGTCGGCGATCGTTTCAGTCGCACGTCCTGCCCTCTGGGCAGTTGACACGAGCAACAGGACAGAGAGCCACCTAGCGGATAACATAGGAACTACTTGCAACAACCTGCTCGCAAGGGAACGGACGATTTGTTTCGGAGCGGGTGAGTTCACCGCTCCCCCCACCCTCGGAACTCGCCCGCTCAACGCTCACCCCACCGTCTCGACTCTAGCCAGAGCGTTGAGCAAAGCGACTCAGGTGTCACTCTGGTCTCTGCGGTCTCAGCTCACGCAGTAATACAGCTCGCGGCTCGACCTGCTCGACTCAGCGCCTCTGCATCGGAGTTCGTCCCTACTGGATATTGTTCTTCGTAGTCATACCGCTATGTATATTACATTATTATGTTATGTATACATCAATTGTTTTTATTTTATTTTTATTTGTTTAAACTGATTAGATTAGGTTCCTGATGACTCCTCTTACTATAGGATTTTTATTATGGACACTCGAATTTACGCTTTAATTACGAGCGAACCGATAAACGTATCGCAAAATGTGATACACCAATATTTTCCTTCTTTTATTCTGCGTAAGGCTATATGCAGCACTTTCGTTTTACAGTCAAATTTATATTTTTTTCTCTTATTCTGGTACGCATTTTGCGATTTTAGGCGTCTTCGGAAGGAAACGTTCACTTTAAAAATATATGGCTTGCGATGAATTTGTATGAGGTTAATGAAATTTTAATACATTATAGCCAAATATATTGTTAATGTAAATCTCAAGTTACAACATTTTCCGATCACCCAAAAAACCACGATAGTGCAAAATAAATCAATAATCAAAAACTTTGTCATATCGTGGAAATTTCAATAAACAATACAAAATTCTTACTCATTATCTGTGTTACTTCAAAATAGGATCAAATAAGATCAAAATACAGGTATAGTACTGGAATAAACCAAGTTTAAAGGGCAATGTGCCTTCCATTTATTTTCTATTGTAAATGAGTGGTGAGTCATGAAAAAGAGCTAATTCATTTCAGGGAGTGAACAGTTCTGATCCAATCTCTGAAAAGAACAGTTTTGCCCATCTCTAGTCCACGCCACACAGCCCCTGCTACCCGTGTAGCCACCTCCTGTGTATAGTGGTCAGTGGAGACCTGACCTATTCGACGAAACCCGAAACCCACTCCGTGACGCTGTCTCTTCGCTGACGCAAGCTGCAGCCCTCTGCCGTCGGGGCTCTGTGACATAGCGCCGTGCAGCGTTAGCTATGCCAGTGCGTGAGAAACTGGGTGCTGTAATCGAGTTTGGAATTCCAAATATTCGTCCACCAATGGACGACAGTGCGAGACCAAAACGAGCTCTGCGGCATCAGCGACAGTTCGACGCCGCCTCTTGTCATCTATCACTCTATACACAGCCACGAAATGGCTCCATCCGACTTTCGTCTGTTTCCATAACTTACAGAACACCTTCCGGGACTTCGCTTTGGTAGTGATGAAGCGGTAAAGGCAGAGGTGAGGTTGCGGCTCCGCTAACAAAGTCAGACATCCTACATTGACGGTATCAGCAAACTGGTCTCTCGTTGGGAGAAATGTGCTCGTCGCCATGGTGACCATGTTGGAAATAAATCTGTGGACGTGGATTATAAAGATGCAGGATGTTAATAAAGTTCGTTTTATGTTTTTTATTCCCGTCTTTGATCACAATATGAATTCTTTAGACGATGACCGATTTCAGTCCGTGATGATCATCCTCAGGTATTTTTTTTTTAAGTCGTGGTTTAAAAAAGATCTGAGGATGGCGATTACGGGCTGAAACTGGTCATCGTCTAAAGAATTCATATAGTGATCAGAGACTGGAATAAAAAACATTTGACAGTATACGCGACGTGTCGCAGTCGGTGAAAAGTTCGTTTTATTTGACAAGCTTTAAGGGCTGTCATGTAGACCATTAGGAGGCTTCACTTTTGAGCACGCCCTCGTAACACATGTGGGCAGGCAGTGATGTGCGCGATGGGTGAAGTGGGAGTCGCCGTGAAGCAAGAATTAAGTGTTATTCGGCCAGCCCCATGTAAGTGACTTCGTGATTCTAGCGGTAGAAACATCGGGACTCATCTGGTTTGACGGAGTTTTGGGTAACAAATTGGGGTACTTAAATACCAGGAATCCATTTCATCGATCTGGACATTTCGTGAGCCCAGTGTAGCCTCCACACTGTTTACCCCCCCCCCCCCATCACCCTGCCCTGTCCCCACCACATCCTGCCAATGCGAAACGGACGATTCCTCAATGTCAGAGGAACTGGCTATCAACGAAACTTACTGTTACTCAGGCTGTGCCATAAATCTCTTTTCTGCTCAGTTCGATTCACTGCTTCGTTCATTAATTCCTACGTCTGTTAACAACGTTCTTCTTAAACGCGGCGTTCCATAAAGTTCCACTGTCCTCTCGTCTGCAGTCTTTGCCGTCCACGTTTTCCTTTCTTACAGCACTACTTCAGAAAACGATTTACGTACATATATATTTATTTTCGATGTAAATAAACTTCTCTTTTTCAGAAACGCGTTTCTCCTTATTGTCCCTCTGCATTTTATACAGTCTCTCCCTCTACACTCGTCACATACAGGATGTTTATAAATTAGTTATACAAAAGTAACCTATATTGAGAAAGAGCGCAATAACTTAGAGAAATGTTTGGCACAACACTGATGCAGGACATCTTAAAGCTTTATTTACAAATTTCGTACGTGGCTACCTTTGACAACACGACAAACGTCCCGCCTGTAATTAGTCCTGCCCAACCCTAAGAAGCAAGTCGTGGTGTATGGCGGCATCCACTTGTGTCATCCGTCTCCCAGAAGCGACGGATCAGACACTCTTACTTCAATGTAACCTGACACACACACACACACACACACACACACACACACACACAGAGGCGCGTTAGGGTTACAATGAGGTGATCGTGGCGGCCACGATATTGTTCGATCACGTTCAAGTCGCAGATACGTGGCAACTTCACGGTAGTAAAAATGGCTCTGAGCACTATGGGACTTAACTTCTGAGGTCATCAGTTCCCTAGAACTTAGAACTACTTAAACCTAACTAACCTAAGGACAGCACACACATCCATGCCCGAGGCAGGATTCGAACCTGCGACCGTAGCAGACACGCGGTTCCAGACTGTAGCGCCTATAACCGCACGGCCACTTCGGCCGGCTTCACGGTAGTACCAGGTAAACAAAAAGTCAGTATAAAATTGAGAAGTTAATAAACCACGGAATAATGTAGATACAGAGCTAAAAATTGACACATATGCTTGGAATGACATGGGGTTTTATTAGAACCACGCCATATTGCTAGACGCGTGAAAGATCTCTTGCGCGCGTCGTTTGGTGATGATTTTGTGCTTAGCCGCCACTTTCGTCACGCTTGGCCTCCCAGGTCCCCAGACCTCTGTCCTTGCGATTATTGGCTTTGGGGTTACCTGAAGTCGCAAGTGTATCGTGATCGACCACCATCTCTAGGGATGCTGAAAGACAACATCCGACGCCAATGCCTCACCATAACGACGGACATGCTTTACAGTGCTGTTCACATTATTCCTCGACTACAAATATTGTTGAGGAATGATGCTGGACATATTGAGCATTTCCTGTAAAGAACATCACCTTTGCTTTGTCTTACTTTGTTATGCTAATTATTGCTATTCTGATCAGATGAAGCGCCATCTGTCGGACATTTTTGTGAACTTTTGTATTTTTTTGGTTCTAATAAAACCGCATGTCATTCCAAGCATGTGTCTCAATTTGTACCTCTCTATCTACATTATTCCGTGATTTTCAAAATTATACTGACTTTTTGATCACCCGGTAAATAACCTGGCGGCGCGTCACTTTGCTGAAAATTAAATTACTTGTCCGTATCTGAGCCGTGTGCGGCTCACGTTGGCGCCGTCGGTAGGTTGGCATCGTGTAACAGGCATAGTGGCGTCTCGTTTTCGTCTTCCGTATATCAGCGCCACTAGCGTTGTCTGTCTGCGAGTGGCAGCAGAAGCGTTTATCAGTATCTAGTACCCGTACTATCTTTGGAAGAACGTGAAGTGTTTTCCGGGGCGCATGTGCCGGTAGTTGGGCTAGGACGCAGTAGCAGAGAGGTCCGGCAGCGCGGGGGCGTGCCGGGGCCGCCGGCACTGGGGCACGCAGGCGCTGGGCTGCGGCTGCGGCTGTCCACCGGAGCCAGGACGTTAACCCAGCAGTGAAGCCTCCACTGTCTGCTGATCACGCCGTCTGTTCGTGCATTGCCGCTCGAGGGTCGCCGTGAGACGAACAGCAGCAAGTTGAGCGCGTCGAGTTGGAGGAATCTACTTGCCGTCTTCTACTGCCTGTTACGTATTTTTGAATTTTGTGTCATTATTTGGTGAAGTGCAACCAGCGGTATGTCACTGCCCAGTGGCCGCTGACGCCCCAGTCACCCGCCCTGGAGGTCAGTGTGTTTTCGCGGCAGTGCACTCTTCCTCGCCTTGCCGACGCTGTCCGGCATGACGTGTAGTTCGAAAGCTGCCTCGATTGCGGTGTGGACTGTGGTTTCTTTTGTCTACCTTGTTTGTAGAGGCTCCTTCTGCCTTTCGATGTTTTAAACACCGGATTCTGAAGATGCAGTGCTCTGTGTCACTTCGCCCTCGCTTGAATTATTATTGGTAAGAGGTTTGAGCGGCGTTTAAACTGTCCCTGGTTTGAGTTGCCATCCTGTTGGGTGAGCACAACTCTCGGCTGCCTGTCTCACCGCTTACGCAGCTGTAGGGACTGTCCTCAGGTCGATCCTTGGAGCACTGTCCGTGGATCAATCTCTTTTTTTTATTTGATCTGATTGCTTCAATTGTTTAAAAATAATATTTGTTTACATTATTCCTACTGCTTGTGGCCTTCAGCCGACAAATAATTTGAATTGTTCGTAATAACGCCTTCAGCCGTCAGTGTAGCTTGTGTTAAAGTCGATTTTTTTTTAAAATGATTGTATTTAAAAAATTGTTTCCTCAAATAATGTGCAAGTGTTTACAGTGAAACCAACGGTAACTGATTACGCCCCGTCCACACCCTTTTCCGGCTTTCCCTAAGTCCCACGTTTCAATATCTTGTTTTAATTGAGCCATTAGATATTGTTGGTTGGTTGGTTTTGGGGTTTGATGGGGGCTAAACATCGTGGTCATCAGTCACCAGTTCCAAACACACATACTTGTAAAACGCCTATACAGTAAAAGCGTAACCTCTGTACCCAGAGGGAGGGAACACCGAGGGGTACAGAGCTAAAATGAACACCGCAGTAACACAAAATAGAGGACACTTAAAAGCAGCAGAGCAAATAGTTGACTAGAGTAAAACAGACTACAGTGGTTGATGGATCAGGTGAAAGGCCAATCACTCGACTACAAACGAAGAACCTCCAGCTGGAGAGCGTTGATAGAGGTATTGTACCAACACAACTTGTTACTATAAAATACACTATCCGCATCACAATTAAAAGTCGCTGGAGTGGGTGTAGCCTGAGAAATCGTGCGAGAGCGCCCACACTCGAGTGAGTGATAAAACCCAGCTGCACGGACAAAACGGAAAACTGAGTCGACTATAGAAGCATCGTCACCTAGAATTAAAGGAAGTGCGGCTGGTAAATTAAAGGACTGCCGCAAGTGGGTTAAAAGGGGCCAGTCCGTCAGGAGATGGACCACCGTCAGCCCTGCATCACAGCGACACCCGGGCGGGTTCTCACGGCGAAGGAGATAGCTGTGGTTCAACCGCGTGTGTCCAATTCGGAGACGGCAGAGAGCAACCGAGTCCTACGCGTGCTCCTCGAGGACGAGTTCCGTACGGCCGTGGACGGCTTGACCGTGCGGAGCTTATTTGGCGTGTTCGAGACAGACCGTTCAGAGCTCCAGACATCGCGGACCTTGCGATGCAGGGCTGACCGGAGGTCTCTTTCCACGAGACCGAGCTCCAGGGGTGGCGAAGTGGTGGCCTGCTTGGCCAACCGATCGACACGTCCGTTTCCTGGAATGGCGGTGTGGCCCGCGGTCCACACAAACGTCGCTGAACGACCACACTCGGAGAGAGCAAAAACAGCGAATACCGCGCACCAGAGGGTCCCGAGATTAGACATTGTTCAGGCGTGTCCAGGCACACTGGGAAAAAGGTAAGAGCCGTAAATCTAGTTGCAGCTCACAGCACAAAATAGATTTGCCTTACGCGACCCCCGTACAAGTTCGATTACGTGACGTGGCTTCTGTTCACGCCATATCTGTACCTTACGTCAACTCACATTACCGCAACTACGAAAGGTGGCTTCATAACTGAACACAAGTTAATTAAGGAAATGATCTTCAGTCTGCAGTTTGTTCGACATTTCTACGCGAAACTCAGCTCGTTTTTTTTCTCGGTTGGTACTGCGTTGCGGAAGGGGACCAAACAGCGAGGTTATGAGTCAAATGGTTCAAATGGCTCTGAGCACGATGGGACTTAACATCTGAGGTCATCAGTCCCCTAGAACTTAGAACTACTTGAACCTAACTAAGCCCGCATCTCGTGGTCGTGCGGTAGCGTTCTCGCTTCCCACGCCCGGGTTCCCGGGTTCGATTCCCAGCGGGGTCAGGGATTTTCTCTGCCTCGTGATGGCTGGGTGTTGTGTGCTGTCCTTAGGTTAGTTAGGTTTAAGTAGTTCTAAGTTCTAGGGGACTTATGACCACAGCCGTTGAGTCCCATAGTGCTCAGAGCCAAACCTAACTAACCGAAGGACATCACACACATCCATGCCCGAGGCAGGATTCGAAACTGCGACCGTAGCGGTGGCGCGGTTCCAGACTGTAGCGCCTAGAACCGCTCGGCCACGCCGGCCGGTGTACCAGTTTCTTCAGTGTATGACTGATTTACAAACGCCCTGTATTTTGCTATGCAATTAGCATTACTCTTCTGCTACCTGTAGTGTGTTACTGCCCAACGTAACTGCTTCGCCATCACGTGGTTTGATTCGGCTACGCTCGATTACGCTTGTTTATGTTTTGTTATATCCATGTCATCAACACGTTTCAGCCAAACCATGTTTAACACGTTTAAATTACGGAAAATTGTGAGGATAAGGCCATAGAAGGGTACGTGAAATCGGCTTTCCTTAATCCCTGTTAACGGATGTTGTCAGCTGAGGACGAAAATGTGAGGACGATCAGTTCGACGTAATTATGGGAACAGGTCGAAAAATAAGAGAATGTTCTGCGTAAAAACCCAGCGATTCAGCTGCAGTCTCGGCGTTTCTGACGTCGTCCTTTTGTGACAACGAGGCTAGCCGTCGTGACGCGGCACAAGTTTGCTAAACTCCACGCTCTGCGACTTTTGCGACGTCACTTCCCGCTATTTCACGTTGCTGCGTCACCTCGCCACACGAAACACAAGGCAAATTCCGCGATGCTTCGGCAGCCTCACACGTACAGTACGACTCACTAGCTAAGCGCGTGCTGCTGCGCTCGCGTAGACAGTATGGCCTGCATAAAGATATTTTTGTTTTTATTTCATCGAATTTTTACGTTGTTCATAAATTGCAACAGCTTCTAAACTTTCCATGGCTATTAAGCATGCTATTTTCCGAATGTACTTCCGACCAACAAGCTGGAGTCCAAAGTTTTTGTTTATCATGCATTTTCATTTCATGTGCAGATATTTCCATAGCAACTTTCATCCCCTAACAAATATTTCTTTATATCTAACCGAGAAATGAAGTACCAATTTCCATACATTTAACTTTAGCTTTTTAATGCAATAAATTTTTTCTCAATAAGTTTCATCCCCTGCTGCACTCCCTTATGGTTTGAATTCCAAAAAACACTGAAAAACGTATTTTTTAAAATTTTTTACCAGGAAGTCCAATATCAACTGTCATAGTTGTAGCCTTAAAATTCCTTTAGTAGTTCTTTCGTAATCATTTATTTTCAAAAGAACTTTAACCCACTATTTTATCCCCTTAGTCGTTGAATTTGCAAAAATGCAGAAAGTCGCTTTTTTTCTTTTCCAAAAAACCGAATACCATTTTCCGTAGTTCTCGCTTCAGAATTCACTAGATACTTTCCAAAACCCCTTCATCCCCCCTATCGGACGCCGTTAGAAGTGAAACTTCGGACAATCCATTCTCAAACGACATCTACAGTACAAGATCCACACGGTCTCCAAATTTCAAATTTCTACCCTTAGCGGTTTGCGCTGAATCGTCAGTCAGGGAATCATTATACCGTTGGTTAAAGAGTTTTCGTAATTAGTTTTCTCGTGTTATAGTGCGTGTCTTATGGAGCTACGCCGTTTTAAGGCAACAGCACACTGGAGATTTGTCAGAAACGTGTCGCTCCTCTTAAGGTTTGTCACAGTTAAATGCCAGATAACAACACATCGGCGATTAAAGGCTTCATGAGACCGAAACGTAAAATACGACGTTCATTCAGTAATTAAGGACATAAATAGGTCTGGAGAAAAAAAATGCATTAATTTTTACAAAACAACACTTTTTCTATTTTTCAACATAATACCTTCGAACATTCATGCGCTTATTCCAAAGGGCTACAAGCTTTTCTATTCCAGCTGCAAAGAACTCTTTACCTCGATGTCTGAAACAATTTCCCAGAAACTTTTTCACGTCCTCGTTGTCCTGGAACCCATTCCCACGTAACGCCTCCTTCAGTGCACCAGACAAATAGAAATTACTAGGTGCTAAATGAGGATTGTAAGGGGGAAGAGACAGCACTTCCCAGTCCATTTTGTCGACGGTTTCACGGGTCAGCTGAGCAATACGAGGACGTGCGTCGTCCTGCTGGAGAATCTCAGATCCACGACGTCTCTCCGCCAGGGCTGGCTTCACCTTGTCGGAAAGCTAATCCGAATAGTATTGGCTGATCACTGTACGCCGCTCTTAGAGGTACAAAATGGACCTGCAGCATCCCAATACACCGTCAACATGACTTTTCCTGCTGATGCTCGGGTTTTCAATTTTTTCTTGACGGGAGAGTTGGCGTGCTTCGGCTCCACGCTTTGTCTGTTTGATTCTGGCTCATTAATAGTGAACGCTAGTTTCATCACAAGTCAAAATTTTGTGGAGGAAGTGCTCACCTTCTCTTTCATAACGTTACTTTAGCTCTGTGCACACTCTCAACCTCGTTTCCTTGTGTAGCCGCGTCAAATACTTTGGGACCCATCTTAGACACGTTATTCCGTACTTCAGCTTGTTACAGATAATGTCGTGCACTGTACAAGTACTAACTTGACCCTTATCAACTATCATTTCCACAGTCACACGGCGGTCGGCACGAATAATGTCATCAGTTCGACTTTCAAGTAAGAGAGTTAAGGCTGCAACGGGTCAGCCAGACCGGTGTTCGTCAGTCACTGAATCGCGACCATTTTTGAAGTGCTCTAACCACTTGTATAACGTTGCTCGATGCATGCAACCTTCACCATAATCTTTAGATATTCAACAGTTTCTCGCCTTCAGGAAATAAAAAACGAAAAACAGAACGTTGGTCAACTAATGTGGACGTTTCAACTGGACTCGCCATCTTGAAATGTATTTTTGAAGTTGTAAACAAAATAATGTTGATACACCGGCTGATTACGTCTCATCTCAGTGATGCCAACTTAAATCTATAAAAATACCAAACTTGTCCTACTAACAGTTTTTTCTCCAGGCAAATTTGTCTCTTTAATTATTGAATGACCCTCCAACACGTCCGCTCATTATAGAACTTCCGTGTGGCGTAATTGACAGAGGCGCTGCGTTTCGAAAGAGCGTGTAGGGGTTCGAGTCCTGTCAAAAAAAAAAAAAAAAAAAGAACAGGTCTTTTCTTCCACCTTCGCGTTTTCCAAAAGGATTTGAAACTTCCATATCAAATTGGCAGAAATAATTTCTGTAAGATTTGATGTTGTTGGAAATAATTTCTGTAATATTTGATGTAAACATCAGTGTTCCGACCGGTAGAAAGTAGTTTTGTCCGGCCATACTTGTGGGTTCTTTCGCTCTGTGAGGTGCCACATAGGGAATGTAATTGATGAAATATTACGTGACTTGATTACATTAATAAATAAAAGCTTTACTTAATAAATGAAAAGCACCAGTTTGCTTTTGTTCTACAATATTACTTTTATTGTTAACCGGTTTTCGGCTTACAAGGCCATCTTCAGACATTTACTGAGTATTATCACGAAAGAAGTTAAATGTTAGCAGACAACATTGGAAGAGAAATAACACATATAGACTGAAGTGGAAACATACAGTAAGTAACATCTTTGCAATGAAATAGTAAAAACTGAACAGTACATAAATAACAATGGAGTAGACAGGAAAACCTTTAGCACAAAATAGGAATAGCATGCCTAAATAACAGTTTCTATTAATAAACAAAACTAATAAAATAAAATAAAATTAGTACTAGACAAGGCTGCATCAGGAGGTATGAAACATGGTGAGTGATACACAACCAATTAAAAGAAGAGAGAGTTATCAATAAGATAAACAGGAAATGGAGGCGTTTGAGGGAACCTGCAGTTTGAGAGTGTGGTGGAACTGCATTTTAACATTAACATTATAATCAAAGCAGTGGCTGTGTAACAGTTTTCATTAAATAAATGAGCAAAGTAAAATATGGACAATAATAAAAGTACCAGTTAAAAGAAAGCCTTAACTATTGAAACTACAGTCTATGTGGAATACAAAGACAACTTCAACAAACAAAACAACTGAATGAATACACGAAAATGGGAATATGTAGGAAGAGAGAGTGTGGGAAGTAATGAACAAAAAAGATGGTTATATGAAGTTTAGGAGAGGGGAAGTGTTGAGCTGTGTCTGGTCATTTAGGATGAGATCTGGACTGTGAGCAAGATGTTTGTTAATTTCCAGGGCTTCCAGCAGGTTCAGTTTATGGCCTTTGTTTGCTAAGTGAAGTACACGGGACACTGGCTGGTAGTTGTGACCCTCACTCAGTAAATGCTCAGCAAATGCACAGGCAGAATTCTGCAACCTCCAGCTGCGTTCATGTTCAGCCAGCCTAGTTGATATGTCTCTGCCTGACTGACCAATGACAAATTTGTCTCATTCAGTACAGGTGATTTTGTATACCCCACTGTTGGCTAATAACTAGATCTTGTCTTTGCTACTAAAACTACAACAACAGCTTTACTTAACTTTAACACATTTCTTTTCCACAGGAGTACTGGATAATTTACAACTGTCGCTGCCTATTTAAGCATCACCTGATGCACAGATTAGCACAGAGTTTTCCTGCAATAAAAAATGCTACATTCAACGGAAACTTGAACAGTTCGATGGTCATGATGTGGGAGAGAGCACTTATGTCGCTGAGTGGCCGGCATAATCTTCAGGAGCGCCTCGTATACGTAGGTAAAGATTGTAGCGAGGCTTCACTAACGTCTGTGGTATCGATACGGGTTGCCAACTTTGGTTTGGGCGGTACAACAATAAAGTCATGTCATGAATAGGTTTTCACTATAGTTAACATATTCGTCTTGTGAGATTGAGCAAATGTATAGGTAATACAGATAATTCTATTTATTGTTCCGTCTCAGTTGCATATTTTTCAGTAGAGTACATGTTCCGATCACCCTGGGTCGTCTTCAGATCTAAGCAGTTCTGTCAACAATCCGTCTTTTCTACTCAGAACAGGGCGTCAGAGTAGACGAGACGGTTTGTTGACGCAACTGCTTAGAGCTGAAGATGACCCAGAGTGACCGAAAAATTAAATCTAAATAAAAACGTGCAACTGAGAAAGAACAATGAAAGAGAATTACCTTAAATAGCAATAAGTTTTGTACGTGACTGCAGGCTTGCTCGGCGTATTCCAGCTTTGAAATCTTCTCGGGTTATCAGCCGAATGGATTCCATACCCATCATCCTCAGGCGAATCCATTGAAACGTTACGACAAGACAAGACAACAGCAGATAACCCGAGAAGATTTGATAGCAGGAATAAGTTTGTTCGATTCTGTGAACTTTTATAAGCTGATGTCGTCAATGAGCGTACATTTATGTTTCCTCTTTTGTTCATATCATGTTCACAGATATAGAAGATTTTACACACTACAGGCCATTAAAATTGCTACACCATGAAGATGACGTGCTACAGACGCGAAATTTAACCGACAGGAAGAAGATGCTGTGATATGCAAATGATTAGCTTTTCAGAGCATTCACACAAGGTTGGCGCCAATGGCGACACCTACAACGTTCTGACATGAGGAAAGTTTCCAACCGAATTCTCATACACAAACACCAGTTGACCGGCGTTGCCTGGTGAAACGTTGTTGTGATGCCTCGTGTAAGGAGGAGAAATGCGTACCATTACGTTTCCGTCTTTGATAATGGTCGGATTGTAGCCTATCGCGATTGCGGTTTATCGTATCGCGACATTGCTGCTCGATTTGGTCGAGATCTAATAACTGCTAGCAGAAAATGGAATCGGTGGGTTCAGGAGGGTAATGCGGAACGCCGTGCTGGATCCCAACGGCCTCGTATCACTAGCTGTCGAGATGACAGGCATCTTATCCGCATGGCTGTAACGGATCGTGCAGCCACGTCTCGATCCCTAAGCCAATAGATGGGGACGTTTGGAAGACGACAACCATCTGCACGAACAGTTCGACGACGTTTGCAGCAGCAAAGACTATCAGCTCGGACCCATGGCTGCGGTTACCCGTGACGCTGCATCACAGACAGGAGCGCCTGCGACGCTGTACTCAACGACGAACCTGGATGCACGAATGGCAAAACGTCATTTTTTCGGATGAATCCAGGTTCTGTTTACAACATCACGATGGTCGCATCCGTGTTTGGCGACATCGCGGTGAACGCACATTGGAAGCGTGTATTCATCATCGCCATACTGGCGTATCACCCGGCGTGATGGTATGGGGTGCCTTTGATTACACGTTTCGGTCACCTCTTGTTCGCACTGACGGCACTTTGAACAGTGGACGTTACATTTCAGATGTGTTACGACCCGTAGCTGTACCCTTCATTCGATCCCTGCGAAACCCTACATTTGAGAAGGATAATGCACGACCGCATGTTGCACGTCCTGTACGGGCCTTTCTAGATACAGAAGATGTTCGACTGCTGCCCTGGCCAGCACATTCTCCAGATCTCTTACCAACTGAAAACGTGTGGTCAATGGTGGCCGAGCAACTCGCTCGTCACAATACGCCAGTCACTACTCTCGATGAACTGCGGTATCGTGTTGAGGCTGCACGGGCAGCTGTCCCTGTACACGCCATCCAAGCTCTGTTTGACTCAATGTCCAGGCGTATCAAGGCCGTTATTACGGCCAGAGGTGGTTGTTCTGGGTACTGATTTCTCAGGATCTAACACCCAAATTGCGTGAAAATGGAATCACATGTCAGTTCTAGTATAATACATTTGTCCAATGAATACCCGTTTATCATATGCATTTCTTCTTGGTGTAAGAATTTAAATTGCCAGTAGTGTATGTATAGCCACGGCGGTCCCCGTGAAGGAGACACCACGTGTCGTGTAGCGCCATATCTCGCACGAGTGCCTGTAATGCCGGGCATGTATAGTAGTGCGGTGTTTGGTCTGCCGGACGCTATTAAAGTGGCCGCCTACGATGTAGTGGTCCGTATTGCCATTCATGAGTGGAGGAGTTTTGTCAGAATGAAAGGTGACCCTGTCCTTGTGACAAGATGACGCAAAGTGCGCGTAAATGTTGACAATGTGGACTGCTCCAACTGTGACGGCAAGATCTCGTGGAGATGGCAGATACGTAGCTTTTGATGCCTCGATGGAGTCGCATAATAGGATGGCGGTTCCACCGGCACCGTCGCGTGAAGGGATGCTGTAGGCTCTGTATCGCTAAATGTTCAACTGCAGCTCTGGATGGACGCCTCAAAGGAGGGCTATCTATACCCGGGTCTACCGCCCGAAGCACATCACGGGACACGCGCATTTTGACGAGAGAGCGCATGCCGCTAACGTTGAACGCTTGGTGAGTACGGGTCGTAGGTCTTCAGGGCGGTTTCAGGTGATAGCAATCAGGCTACGTTTAACTGGTGAATTACTTAAGAACTTTAGCTTATCTGAAGGGTGCGAAGCGAGGTTTTTTCAATGATTTTTAATTTTATATTTTGTGGAAATTGCTTTTGTCTTTGTGTGTCGATTGTGTGCCACGTGTTTGGTAATCAATGACCCTTCTGGTTCAGCACGGCACCGCAATAGACTTTATTTTAACAGTTTGCTGGTTTAACGAGCTACAATTTCTGCAAGAATATCTGTTCCTCCGTGCGCTTTCTACAAAGCAGCACAACAGTTTGAGTCAGAATGCACCACGTGCTCCAGTTCGGCCGTTTGCAAGCAGCAGACTCAGTTAGTATGTTAAATAATTATCGCACAGCCTCGTCTATCGGTTAAACCTCTGCGGAGAATAGTGGATGCGTAGAATCGTAATGCAAATCTCACTTAGATATTTTTGTGGTATTAATGCAAATGAGATGATCGTATAATTGTCTCCCACCCCCGTATTCTGTGTTTCTTCTTGCTGTCGTTAAATTGTGCTCTGTTACATTCTCACGTAATTGTTACTTAAATATTTCGAGTCAGGCACCAGTTATGTGTAGTTAGGATGTCCAACGAAATATTTAGTTACAATAAATAATTTACGTGAAAGATAAATTTTTTGGTGTCGATCTTACCCCCTTACTCTGATTTCCATTCCTGAATTAATCGAGTTCCTACACGCACGATAGGGAGTGCTATTTATCTGGCTGCTTAAAGAAATTTGCGTACTTGTAATTAAATTATTAAAGTAATTAAACTAATAATTTTCCAGTTCCGTTTTTTCTAAATGGTTAGGAACGGCTCGGGCTGGTGGCGACCCTGAATTTCTGTATTTTTATGCTTATTTGTGTTGGAGAAGCAGCTAGAAATGCGAGTTGACGTATACGGCTCGATGAGAAACGTCGTTTACATAGTGATACGTTACGCATACAGTAGGATTGGGACGTCTAAATGCAGAGTGAGCAGACGCGAACGACGGCCTCTCGGTGGTGACGAGGCCGCTCGGCTGGCCCTCCCCCGCGGCCCCTGTGCGGGTGTCAGCCTCTCGCCGTGGGGGGGCGCCGGGTCCGTGGGCCAGGAGTGTCGAGGCTGCCCGGTGCGCCTCCAGCCTCGATGCCAGCAGCGGGGGAGGGGTCGGCCACGGGGCGGGGCGCCGCCACGGCCGTTGCGCTGCAGCACGTGGTCCCCGTCCCGAGGGAACGGCGGGGCTGCGTGAGGTGGCTGGTGGATTCCGCTTGTAACGATGCGTCCGTGCACACCGGCCGCACCGCTTCCAGGTCGGCACAGCTGCCTGCACCGGTTCCGCACGTGGCACCTGGAGGCAGCCGGATCGGACGTGGCCTTCCTGTCCACAGCCGGCACGCGTCCGCGGTCGTCCGTCACAAATAATGACGGCTCGGCAACCTCCGAGGAACACGTGCGACGGCACGTGTTTGCGCAGATCGTTGCGTACCTGTCGGACGCCGCTGAGCACGCGATAGTTTTCAAAGGTGTTGCACTTCTCTTCCGTGTAGCTTACAAGGGAACCTCCCCATCGCACCCCCCTCTGATTTAGTTGTAAGTTGGCACAGTGGATAGGCCTTGAAGAACTGAACACAGATCGATCGAGAAAACAGGAAGAAGCTGTATGGAACTATGAAAACAATAAGCAAAATATACAAACTGAGTAGTCCGTGCGCAAGATATGCCACAACAGGGAGAAGTGAGCTCAGGAGCGCCGTGGTCCCGTGGTTAGCGTGAGCAGCTGCGGGACGAGAGGTCCTTCGTTCAAGTCTTCCCTCGACTGAAAAGTTTAATTTCTTATTTTCAGTTCATGTGACAAACTCTTATGTTTTCATCACTTTTTTGGGACTGATTATCAGATCCACAAGGAAACCTAAATAGGGCAACGTAGAAGAATCTTTTTACCCATTCACCAAGTGTACAAGTTAGGTGTGTCGACAACATATTCCTGTCGTGTGACGCCGTCACCAGTTTCGTATAGAGTATATCTGACGTGTTTTCCTGTGCAGGAATCGGTTGACCTATGACCTTGCAATCAAATGTTTTCGGTTCCCATCGGAGAGGCACGTCCTTTCGTCTACTAATCGCACGGTTTTGCGGTGCGGTCGCAAAACACAGACACCAAACTTATTACAGTGAACAGAGACGTCAATGAACGAACGGACGGATCATAACTTTGCGAAAATACAGAAAGTAAACTTTACACTCGAGGGAAGACTTGAACCGAGGACCTCTCGTCCCGCAGCTGCTCACGCTAACCACGGGACCACGGCGCTCCTGGGCTCACGTTCTCCCTGTTGTGGCATATCTTGCGCACGGACAACTCAGTTTGTATATTTTGCTTATTGTTTTCATAGTTCCACACAATTTCTTCCTGTTTTCTCGATCGATCTCTGTTCAGTTCTTCAAGGCCTATCCGCTGTGGCAACTTATAACTACATGAGAGTGGGGGTGCCCTTGTTAGGGCCGTCCCACGTGGCCGCAACGCGTCAGTAAGGCGCGCTGCCGGGACTTTGAACGGCAGTTCGGACGCGCACACCCACACCTGCCTCGTCCGCGGTTACCGAGCTCACGTTACCGTCAGAGCGGCGGAGGCGGCAGCCTTGCTGGAACGACGCACTAGGTCGTCACTCGCCTCTTCGTTCCTCATCTCGAGGCAGACTATACTGCAAGTGTGAGACACGTGTATGCCGATCAGCTCGCGGGAATCAACATGCATGTCTCTCACAAACCCTTCCATTTCATAAGCCTTTGGACGCGCGTAGGAATCGTCGGACGTGATTTCCACCGTCGCCTGTTGGTACCGAACGCCATGTCTAGTAGGAGCTCTACATCACAACAGGGAACGCGGTATAGACATGGATCGAACTCGTTCATTCCCGTCAACTGCTTCATTCATTTCACTCTTTGCCGCGAAGCGTTCAAATGAAGTAGTTCATTCGCGAAGTACGGAAGGCTGGCGAAGTTGCGCAGTTGCGCAGTTCGCCGCTCAGCCGCGGCTACGCTCGCTTCGCCTCGCTCGTACAATAAAGCTTCGTAACCTTTCATAATTTTATCAACAGATGGCCGAACTATGCAGTAACGTGCACGCAACAATTACGCTCTTACAGCGTCTGAGTTAACTTAAATAGAGCACGGTCGAACGGAACAAAAGAATGATAAAGCCTGTCACATATAAAGAAGGTATTACATTTAATCTTGCTCGACATTTTCTCATGAAGCGCCCAAGAAACTCTTTATCTGCCAAGTGAAAACTTATTCGTGTACTGAAAACTAGGGCTACCAACGAAATGCAGTCCAATTTTATGTTCCTTTTACAATTTAATCCAAAATACAATGAGTATGTTTACCACTGTCACAAAGTCTATATACCTACGTTAAGTAACTATTCAGAAGTTTTCCTGTAGATTTTATTTTTGTTGAGAATAATATCCCTCCAAATTCAAAACGTAAACTGTCGCCTGTAGGAATTCGTACGATTTCAGGTAAAATCCCTCTTCCTTTTATTCGGAAAGCAGTTCTTCTGTCCGTTCACTCTAACACAACGGCTAGCAACTCGCGATCGCGTAAAAGTAGTGAAATTTGGGTTTTCTTCGCCAATGTAGGTGATGGGAAAGCAAAGTGCAACTGTTGTTCTAAGCGTATTTCATAGAAAGCAGGAAAGACATTTAATGTAGCGCGTCACGTTCGAGTGCCGCATCCAACAGTGCCACTGTCAGCCAGGCGCTCAGCGCCCCCTGCTCCTGCATCTTCCGATGTTTCTTGGACAAATACGCCGGACAATACGGAACCAACATCAGCAAATGCCAGAAGCGAACAGCAGTCGGTGCCAGAAAATAACAGTATCACTTCAATATCAGACAGCAGACATCAGTATCACGGAACATTACCTATGTATTTTCCGAAACCTCTTTCGAACAAAAGAAATCAGGAGATAGATTTCACACTTCTGAAGACTGTTGTAAAGGATTATTTGCCCTTCAACATAGTGGAAAGCAAACATTTCCAAAGTTTTGTAGGCAAACTGAATGGTGCTTACAGAATGCCAGCTCGGAAGACCATTTCCAATACACTACTGCAACAACAGTACCCCATGATGAAAGAAATTGTGAGAGTCAAAACTAATTCTGTGGAAGCGGTTGTGCTGACAATGGGTGGGTGGACCTCAACCACAAATGAGAGTTATTTGTCGGTGACAGCACACTACGTTAAAGACCTGGAGCTGGCGTCTTCCCTCCTAGAGTGCTTTAAATACGACGAAAGGCAGACGTCAGAAAAACTCTCCGGAGAACTGCGACGTGTCACAAGGGAATGGGGCATTCGAGAAAAAGTCGTGTGTGTTGTCAGCGACAATGCTGCTAATATTGTGGCAGCTATAAAACTCACAGCCTGGAAACACATCCCCTGCTTTGCACACAAACTCCATTTAATTGTTCAGAATGGGCTTCCGCACGTTCAACCCATTCTGAATAAAGTAAAAAAAAAATTGTTAAATTTTTTAAAAGAAGTTCGCAGACCTGCACGAAACTGTAAAAGATACAGGAACAGTTAAAAGAGCCAGTTCTGACACTAAAACAGGACACTGTTACAAGATGGAATTCAACCTATGACATGCTGCGAAGAATAATCGAGGTTATGAATTCCCTAATGACAGGTATCACTCTGAATTATCCGGATCTTCCAAATCTGACTGCAGAGTACATCGCAAGTGTAACACAAGCCTGTGACCTGTTGAAAGTTTTCAAATACTGCACTGAGGTTACGTCAAGTGAAAATGTTGTCTGTTTTTAAAGTCATACTCCTTAGTCGCTCGTTGAAAAAGTGGTGTTGCAGGTTTGTTAATAACACTGAAATACATGTAGAAGTGCAACAAAAGGCCGAAAAGTTAGCTGAAGACCTAAAACGACGATTTCGAAATATCGAGGAAAATTTCATTTTCGCAGAAGCAACTTCATTGGATCCCCGGTTCAAATTAGGTGGTTTTTCTGATAAAACTTCTGCTGAGAAGGTGAAATTAGAGAAATTTGTGACGAACACATCCACTGCTATTGCAAAAATCTCAGTTCCAACCACTGCATCTACTTCTAGTCTCTGGCTCGATTTTGATGAAGTGTTTTCCAGGCTGCAGGGTAATCCACACCCGAGAGCTGCTGCAACAGTGGAAGTGGACAGATACTTACAGGAGCCCCTGCTACAGAGACAAGGCAGTCCACTTCAGTGGTGGTCTGAACGGCTGTCTTTGAACTTGCAAAAACACGACTGTGTATTATTGCAACCTCCATGCCGTGTGAAAGTGTGTTCTCGAAGACAGGACACCCTATAACTGACAGAATAAATCGCCTGACAGGAAAAAAGTGGAACAAATCATGTTTTTAAACGAAAATATCTGAACATTCGCCAAATCCGTTGCTGTTTATTCATAATTATATATGTATTTTTTTAAATTTAATTAGGACAATCCTGAAATTGACATTTGGTGTAATTACTTCAATAATGTGTACGAGATAAACATTCCTACATGAACGATTATCTTTCAAGCGTGTATTCCACGCATGCTTCAGTTCCAGACTCACAAGGTATTTTATTTTCACGACGGCTGTGCGTGCTCACACGGCCAGCCTCTTCTTTTGTATCTGTAATATTGATTTGTCTGTAAGTGCTGCCAACGGCAAGCTACCCGTAGACTAAGTGCTAAGTGTATGCACAGAAATAATAACGCAAGAAATGTTAACTGCGCATTATTTGGCTATAATGGCGGACGAAATAACAAATGTGTCTACGGCGCAACAATTGGTGATTGTTTATAGGTGCCAACTTCATGGATCTGTCGTGGAGAGATTTTGGAGCTTCATTAACCCTGACGCACAAGACGCTGAGACGTTATTTAAGGCGATAAACTCTGAATTACACAGGAAAAGGTGACCGCACAACACTATGATTGTGTCGATGTTATGAACCGAGACGTTGAGGGTGTTCAGACAAGGATATACTAGCACTGGCAGGAGAGGTAACAATAAATCACTTGCCTGCCTGCACTGTGCTTCAATCCCACTATCGTGGAACAAGGCTAAGATTATTTTGATACACAAGAAAGGAAGTATTCACAATATTAAAAACTACCGTCCTATCAGCTTGCTCTCAATTTTGTACAAAATTTTCACAAAGATCTTGTTAAACCGAATTAGTTCCACCCTAGATTCAGGCCAACCTCTAGAACAAGCAGGATTCCGAAGCAATTTTAGCACTATTGACCACATTCTGACCGTTATTGAAGTGATAAGCAGATCGAACGAATACCAACTCCCTGTCTGCACTGCCTTTGTTGACTTTGAAAAGACATTTGACTCCGTTAGCCACGTAGCTGTCCTCCAAGCTTTGAGTGAGCAAGGAGTGGCAGCAGCATACATTGAAGTGCTCAGGAAAATCTACGAGTTCTTCATCTTATGTTAACATCGGCGAATCAACTCAAGAATTCCGCATCATGAGAGGTGTCAAGCAAGGCGATCCCATCTCCCCAAAACTGTTCTCTGCTGTATTGGAAATGGCTATGTCAAAGCTGAGCTGGGAAGGTAAGGAAATTAGAATTAATGGAAGAAGGCTTACCAACTTAAGATTTGCTCATGATATTGCCTTACTGGCCAAAGACTTCGCGGAGCTCCAAAACTTAGTTACAGATCTTGCATCGGAATGTCAGCTGCTTGGCTTGAACACGAACCTTTCCAAAACAAAAGTAATGTCCAACAAATGGGTCCCAGCTGGAGATGTGAAAGTCAAGGACAGTCTATTAGGTCAGTGAATATGTCTACCTTGGCCAGATTATAAATATGAAGGGAGACATAAGGCCAGAAATCTATCGACGCATCAAGCTCGGCTGGCAAGCATTTGGGAAGAATTCGACAGTATTCAGATGAAAAATGCCAGTAAATCTGAAGAAAGCAGTATTTGATCAATGCATTCTTCCTGGCCACGTCGCAAGAAGAAAAGACGACAGATGGACGAAGGTAGTACTGGAGTGGAGTCCGAGAGAGCACCGGAGGCCTAGAGGAAGACCACCAAACAGATGGGACAAGACATCAAGAAGATCGCTGGTAACACCTGGCAGAGGACTGCCCGAGACCGTCCCACTTGGAGAAGCCTACCTGAATCCACGACTCGAAGAGGCCACATCATTTAATGATCGAATTGGCTGATGATGATGATGATGTTCACTGCTATGCTCATCAATTATTCCGGACCTGCAAAGAGCTGCATCTACATGTACAAATCTGCTAGAATATTTTTTTCTAATCTCTCCGACTTTCCAGCTTTTTTCTCCCAGTCGCCACACAGAACAAGTTTCCTAGAGAGTTGTGCAGACTAGACTACCACGCGTAGGAGCTACAAGATGGCTGTTTAACATTCGGAAAGTCATCACAGTTAAAGATAAGCAAGAAAGTGTGATCGAGTGTTTATAAGAAATTACTTTCTCTGATCGTGCAGATGACAAAACCAGACGAGAAAGTTACGGCCTCCTCTGCAATCCGAAAGACCCCGAGTTCTTATTCTGGCTAGAATTTTTTCATAGCATCACGCCACATGCAGACATACTCTCCAGGAAACTACAACATCGGCAACTTCAAGCAATAGCCCTAGGCTACATTTATGGGAGTTTGAAGATGTAATTACAGGAATAACAAATACTGCCACTGAAGGAATTTCGCCATCTTGGGCGAACAAATTCGAAAGAAAAGGAAATCAGAAAATAAAGTGGCAGACGCGAAGGAAGTTTGTGACGCCATAATAAATCGTACGAATGAAAAATTTTCATTCACGAATCATCTTGTGGCGACAGAATTGCTAAATGTGGGTTCACTGCCTCTATTTTCGACAAATTTTCCTGAGAGAGAGAGAGAGAGAACTTGGCATTATTGCTGAAAGGTACCCACGGTTATCGAAGGCCCAACTGAGAACGGAGCTAGAAGTAGTCTGCAGCAGAGTGGACTTCCAACGCGCAGATGGCGCCGTCGCAACGCCGCGGCTTCTACCAGACGACACATACGACTCCGCAGCTAACGTCAGCTACTGAGGATACCTTCAACAACTGCTCTTACGACAGTTGAACCTGACCGTTGTTTCTCAACAATGAATAGGATAAAAACCTTTCTTCGAAATACAATGGCAGAGAACCGGCTTTCGATATTCGCAGTGTTTGCAATTGAGAAAAAGTTTGTGAATCATACTAAAAACTTCAATCATCGAGTGATCTAGCCATTTGCGCGATTGAAAAACAGAAGCACGGATGTTCTTTTAAATATCATGTTGCTGTATAGTTTTCTCTATCTAATGTGTACCTACAGTGCAGCATAACGTGTATTAATACTAACTTTTGGGTGGACGATAAGGAAGGGTAGGACATTTCATAAGAAGATTGTGCCGTTTTCCTGCTGAAGCTGACACTCAGTGAGTGATAAAACTCTAGCAACATTAATATTTGGCTGACAAGAGTGAGAGTAGTGAAAGCTTAAACATTACTTAATTACGTACAAAACAAGAAAATTTCACAAAAGACAGTGTTTCTTTCGTCAGACAAGTTATGCATATTGTTATTATTGACAGTGGGTGCAGTTGTATATATTAGTTCATAATCGTAACTGTTATACAGCAGATGCTATTTCACACACTGATGTTGATCTGAGTCTAAAAATTTGTGAACTACCAAACCGTATACTCACGAGTCGCAACTACGAATGACCCTCAGTAGCTGAATTTATTGAGAAAGAATTTGATATGGCACTGGCCTGACAAAAGACAGGAGGCATTCAACGGAATTAAACAGGCGCTGGTGAAGCCGAATACCTTGCACCACCTGAACACGCAGAAGGATTTCTTCATTGCGACAGACGCGTCCTGTTCTGGTCTGAGGGCGTGCCTGTTTCAGGAAGAAGGCGTCGAGGGTAAACGTGAAATTAAGGCGATTACTTTTGCAAGTCGCGTGCTCACAGAATGAGAGAGATCGTACTTAGCCACAGCATACGAGGCCTTGGTCCTTTAAAATGTATCATTAAGAATAAACCTGATGCAAACTAACACAAACTCGATCATTGGTCGTATACCGGAAATCTTAAGAGTAATAAACTGATAACATTCTATGTAGATAGCGATCCACAGTCCGCAGCTCGTGGTCTTGCGGTAGCGTTCTCGCTTCCCACGCACGGGGTCCCGGGTTCGATTCCCGGCGGGGTAAGGGATTTTTCTGCCTCGTGTGTCATTCATCATCATTTCGTCATCATTGACTCGCAAGTCGCCGAAGTGGCGTCAACTGAAAAGGACTTGCAACACGGCGGGCGAACTTCCCCCCCATGGGGCCTCCCGGCCAACAGTGCCATACGGTCATTTCATTTCACGTCAACATTCTGTGGATAATGTTCGCTCGTTCAAATCCTCGCCTTACTGATTTTTTTCTCGTTCAATTTGAAATACCTGCATTTCGTAGTTAAAATTCACCATTTTTATGAATAATGCACGTCTTCTTCTTCTTTCTAATTACATACTGCACGCGAAATTCCTGTTTTCATTTCAATATAAATTCTTAAGTACCGATATTTCATGAAAGACTTAATAAAAGTTGCTCAAATTAAGGAAGCAACCAATTTGATTTTTTAAGGCAAAAATGAAAAACCCAGTACTCTTTATTTGGACTATGTCCATCGTTTTATACGACAAATGTAGATAAGCATCGCAGAAACGTGAAAAACAATCATTTTCACAGCATCGAGCGCACCATACAAACGCGGCATTCTTACCTTACCTTTGCCGCTGTACCATTACAATGTGAACGCAACACAACCGATCTGGAGCCAAGTTAAGGGGTCTGCCGCGAGAAATGACAACACTGTTAAGCTGCCAGGCGCAATGGAACAAACGCACGCAGCTTTTCCTCGCGTCACTGCCGAACGCTGGCGGGATATAGAACGGCAAGACTTTTAAATGACATTCGAAGCGATATTGTTTCTCCGCCCGTCACTTATCACGCCCGAACTGCAACTGCTCACACCACTGCAGACCGGCTGGGCCGCCGGCTGGCCAGTGCTGTACGAGTCGAATGCGCCGGTGAAGCTGTTGTCCCGCGTTATCGCGCAGTCTGCATCGAACGTATCCTTACAATCGTTCTTGGCTGTGCTGGTCACACCTTGGCTCCGCTCCGCGCGAAAAAATCCAACGAGATTCAAGCAAACTCGGAAGAATACGTGGCGTAATGTTTATATAAGGTTTGTCCTTATGGTGAACATATCAAAGTGTATTTGGCCACCAAGCCTTGACCTCTCCGCTGAGGTGTATGTTGTTACACCGGGGCCTAGCCAGATGGACCATTCCACCATAGGAGTACGACTATGAAGTAGTCCGTATCAGTGGCAAGGACAAGGTGGTAGCGGATGCTGTATCCAGACTTCCGATTTCAACGTTCTTTTAATGAAAGATCCACTGCATAAACAGTATTATCTACAAACGTGCAAACATACAGTCACTACGGGATGCAGATACAAAATGAGCAAAAGTAAACGGTATGCTCGCAAAACAGCCTAATCCTAAGTTGTTATAGTAGTACCAAGTGCACAATTATGTACTGTTTCATAGGCAAGGAAACCAAACTGATTTCCTGGTGTTTTTGCATTCCAGACAGATTTAAAGAACTTCTTTTATGGCACACACATATAACATGGGAACACTTTGGTCTCGAGAAATGCAAGCGAAAGATGGCACAGTACTGTTACATTCCAAAGTTGCACCGGTGGGTGCATACTTCATTACGCACGTGTACCGTGTGTCAGGAAAGTGAACCACCTAAAAGCTAAAGTAGCTCTGCTTCCTATACTGACTCACAAACCTGGTGAAATGATTTCGATCGGCGTATCTGGTCCACACCCACAAGGAAGAAGTGGAGTAAAATACTTGGTCATTTTGTATGCCGCCAAGTCCGCCACTGCAGCACCCATAATCAAACGGATCAAGGAAGATTATATTCAGAGATTCGAAAAACCGGATGCCATATTGTCCGTTAACGCACCAAATTTCACTGGCAGAAAGTGGGAAAGTTTTTTCTTAGAATATGACATCAAGCAGATTTCGATAAGTAATTTTCATCCCGAATCAAAGCATACCAAATTGATTTTTACAGAATTCGACCGCTTCATTACATTGTATGTACCTCACCTGCAAACCAAATGGGTTGAATTCGTTATGCCATTTGAACAAGTGGTAAACGATCTGCCGCATACTTACATAAAGCAAACGCCCAGTCTCGCTCATGTTTGATACGCCCGAGACCAGCGGATGAAAAAAAAAATTTTTTTTATTTAACCACTAAGCTCTCGGGCGTATCAAACATGATTATTTTTTAATAATAACAAAAAAAGCTCTGAGCACTATGGGACTTAACATCTGAGGTCATCAGCCCCCTACAACTTAGAACTACTTAAACCTAAACACTGGACTCGCATTCGGGAGGACGACGGTTCAATCCCGCGCCCGGCTATCCTGGTTTTCCGTGATTTCCCTAAATCTCTCCAGGCAAATGCCGGGATGGTTCCTTTGAAAGGGCACGGCCGACTTCCTTCCTCTTCCCTAATCCGATGAGACCGATGACCTCGCTGTCTGGTCTCCTCCCCCAAAAACAACAACTTAAACATAACTAGCCTGCCCGAGGCAGGATTCGAACCTGCGACCGTAGTAACAGCGCGGTTCCGGACTGAAGCGCCTAGAACCGCTCGGCCTCAGCGGATGGCGGACATAAATATTACCAATGATACACACATATATAGGTAGCACTATAAGGTACATAAAACTTCTGACATTTGTGTGATATTAGAAGCAGTAATGATTTTATAGTTTTAAGTATTTGCTGAATATAAGTAGTAGTTAGGAAGTTATTTTCTGTTTGTTTTCATGGAAGTATGGTTATGTTGTCAAAAGTGACTATGTTAAGAGAAAGTATCACTACAGCACTAAAACTGCGAAATATGAAAATACGGACTGAGTATCCGGACTGAGATTTTCACTCTGCAGTGGAGTGTTTGCTGAAATGAAACTTCCTGCCAGATTAAAACTGTGTGCCGGACCGAGACTCGAAATCGGTACCTTCACCTTCAAAGGTCCCGAGTTCGCGTCTCGGTCCGGCACACAGTTTTAATCTGCCAGGAAGTTTCAAGGACTGAGTATTTTGTCAGTGAAAATATTTTCAGCATTAGTTACATGAATTCAAGAAGTTTGGCAAGTTTATTCTGGAAGATAGTCTGCGTAGATCATTTAAAGTATAGATAAGACAAAGTGATGAATAAAATACAAATAAGAACCAAAATTATGTTTTCATAACATATTCAGATAAACTGCTACCTGAAACTAGGTGTATATAGAACAAGAGACAGTCTTAGTCAGTGTAAAGAGTCACCTTGTAGTAAACTTTTTTTTTCAGGTTTAGTTTTTATGGCATAAATATGCGATATCCTTATACACTGAATACTACTGAAGAACAGTTAGTTAAACCTGGTAGTGAACTGTATGCAAACAGAATGCATTCTCTTATCACACCAGTGCTATATAGTCACACTAAATTGAGCTGATCGTTTATTGAAAGGAAAATGTACAGGCTATCGAACAACTATACTTAGGCTATAAATATTAGTATGCAAGCAGCATGAAAGATAGTATTTCTAGTTCACAAGTCAAACAGAAGCCATTACAAGGTGCTACTGAACTGATACTTTATTTTGTATGTGAATATTTCTGTATATGCCTATCTCTTACTTATCTATTTCACGTAAGTTGATAGGAATTCCATTTGGAATTAGAGAACTGCTGTGCAAAAGTACACTTGCACAATTTAATCAGCTTGATCCCTTATATGTTGAGGGATGTGAGACCTTGAGTTATGAATTTATGTGGAGCAGGAGTTTACATTTTTGCCACATGCGATTTCGGAGGCATATGTTAATTCGGTGATCGCCGTCTGTGTTGTTTGGATTTTGCTTGTGCTTTGCTCTTTGGTGATCCGTACCTAGAACAGGATTATTTCATGGTTACAGGGTAACATGACGATAACGTAGGTAATGGTGCTCAATCTGTCGAACATAAAAAGAGGGTAAAGAATTTTGTGGGCATCAGACGACGAGCCATGGATTGTAACAAACAGGGATAACATGCCAAAGACACGTGAGCGACACATTATTTATGTAAAGTACGCCACTTGTAAGAAAGACAAATTTAAATATATCAGTTAATTTGTAAAGGAAGTAAACGCGATCCCGGTAGCGTACAGACTTGTGTACATAAGAAGAAGGGACTCATTTATTTGTGAGTGTTTTCATAAGTGAAGATTGCGACGTGAACTGGTGGGCAATGGTCGCAATAGGAAACTCGAGCGAGTGACGTTGTGAATCTAAAATGTATAAAGTAAACAAGTGTTACGTGAAGTGTCAAAACTCACCGTTGTAAACTGCATGCCCGCCAACGCAGGGAGAAGTCCTGTGCACACGACTTGTCTTCGACACACGCACGCACGTTGATACACGTATTCGCACGCAAAAGTGATTTAGTGAACTTACAAGAAGTATTATTCCACTGGGGAGGTAATGGACAAGTAAAAAACCACCTCGTCAATAAACAAACACCGTCTGAAAGCGTGATTTAATTGTCGCCGCACACACACTTTGCACACTGAGTGAAATTTTTTTTTATGTAGCAATTCTATGCAGTAACTCTCCAGAGACTTTCTTAAAATGCTTGCGGTCTTGCGGTGAACACTAAACACCATAAACGACTGCAGTTTGTTGACGTACTCAGCGGACAAGAAATCGACTCGCGTAGTTTGAAAATACGCCATGATGTGTACACAGTGATGTCAACTACAAACTAGTGACAAATAAAGTTCCCTAAAGATAGGCCTGGCTCACAAGAACAATACACACGAAAGACAATAATGAAAGTGAAATCTGTTGTACCGATCAAACTTCTTTCTAGCGCAGCTCTGCGATATTGAACTAATTTTCTAGAGCTGATACTGCTTTGCTTTGATTTTCGTGCATCAGCCACGACGGGCGTCCAGCCGGGCAGCGGGTTTCGTGGAATCGCCGCCGGAGGTCACTGCTCGAGGCAACGGACCCCCCTCCTCCTCAACGTAGCGCGCCAAATTGAAAAAGGCTTGTGACGTATCAATCCAGTGTTTTGTAGTTACAGACAAGTACGTCAAGATTCTTATACAAAAAGATTAAAAAAAGACAAATGATTAATAGAGGAGGTAAACTCAGAAAGAATTTTTGTCTGTAATATTGTACTTCTGTATATTTACTAAAAGTTTCTGAACTTTTCTATAAAGACAAATGTATTTGAACAAACTTAAAGAAACAGGTACACAAAGACAGGGAAGTGTACAGTGTATGTACCGAACGTTTTCTCTAAGAGAACTGCCAAGTGGACAGCGTATTTTGTCAATTATTCTATTGTAATATGACGTTTACTTGCTCCTCTGTAACACAATGTATACCAATCTTACCACAGTTGAAACTTGTTATGTTTCTAGAGGCAAAATAAGGAACAAGTGTTCAAGAAGGTAATAAAATGTTGCTTTCTGAGTAATTAGTAGAATGTGCCCCAAACGTTTAATTAGGTCTAAAATATATTAAGAATAAATTTACTCTGTGTAAATAAATCTGTAAAGTAAAGAGAAAGGGTAATGATTTACTATAGGGGATGTATTTTTTGCTGTTCCGTAAAGAATGTTCCAGAGAAATGTTTACATATTACTCTGTCAAAGCTGAAGGCAGTCGCTGTAACTTGTTTTGGATTATATAAAAGCTGGAGCTGTGAGCTATCTCGCTCTCTCGCTTGTTTTTTCATTGCTGTATTATAAAATATTCAAATGTGTGGGAAATCGTATGGGACTTAATTGCTAAGGTCAGGCCGGCTGGGGTGGCCGAGCGGTTCTAGGCGCTTCAGTGTGGAACCGCGTGACCGCTACGGTCGCAGGTTCGAATCCTGCCTCGGGCACGGGTGTGTGTGACGTCCTTAGGTTAGTTAGGTTTAAGTACTTCTAAGTTCTGATGACCTCAGAAGTTAAGTCCCATAATGCTCAGAGCCATTTTTTTGCTAAGGTCATCAGTCCCTAAGCTTACACACTACTTAACCTAAATTATCCTAAGGACAAACACATCCATGCCCGAGGGAGGACTCGAACCTCCGCCGGGACCAGATGCACTGTCCACGACTGCAGCGCCTAAGACCGCTCGGCTAATTCCGCGCGGCTATAAAATGTTAAGTGTCGCTCACGTACCTGTAACTTTTGGTTAAATAGTTACGTTAATTTAGTGATATGAGCGGTGTTTGAATCAAGCAACCTATTTTCCTCTTCTATTAATGCCACATCTCAATTTATAAGGTTGCTTTTTAGAAATTTTTCAGGCTGCAGCGAAGGAGAGTTGCCGACGAATTCTTTGGCGACCACAGTCGAACGCTACTAGTGTTCAATCGGCATTTACTTTTTCAAACTTGTATTTCAGCGTCCCTGAGATCTCTTTTACCGATCTTTTCGATAAGTATCCGGGCTGTGCAATTACGCAAACTGTGTAATTTTGAGAAAGGTGACTGGCCCCTCGACAATGCCGTCGGCCAGATGGGAATCGGATGCCGGATGGTGGAATGAAATTCCGTTATTAACAAGAGAAAATTTTCTATGCACCATTTTACCATTTGAGGAGCGTTGCCACCAGCAGAGGTGATTACACAAGTTTTATGGTACTATTCTATTTTATTAAACATCATTAATATTCTACTAGGATTCCATCCACACTGCCGATTTATTTGTTTGCAACTTTTTTTTTTTTTTTTATGGGACTCAACTGCTGTGGTCATAAGTCCCCTAGAACTTAGAACTACTTAAACCTAACTAACCTAAGGACATCACACACATCCATGCCCGAGGCAGGATTCGAACCTGCGACCGTAGCGGTCGTACGGTTCCAGACTGTAGCGCCTTTAACCGCTCGGCCACTCCGGCCGGCTTTGTTTGCAACTCTTTCAGTTGTAGTTGTTTCTCTACGCCGGGAATGCTTATCAATATGTCCTCCACACGCCAGCCTGTGCGATGGTCGAGTGATGGTATGTTTGTACGATTCTCCTGCGTCAACGATTTCTTGAACGCGCGGATAAAACAGCGCCTTTGACTTCATCTGTCGCACCAGACTGGTCAACGGGTGACTGCACGGAAGCGACTTAGCGGTTTTATGCAGGACCACAAAATCCTCGGGTACTCGGACACGTATTTTGCTAAGGTATGACGGTGGTAGTAGTTGTATGGTCCGTGCATAGGTCGTTTTACAGGTGCACGAATCTCTACTAACCTTAGCGTGGTTTGAACCTTTGCGTGCTCAGCATTTTCCAGATGGTTTAACATTATATTCAGGTCGGTCCAGTGAGGTTGCACCAGCAGGGACTCATATGAAATCTCTGCGCTCTGATGATGTCGGGCCCCTTCAGACTGGGCACTCAGTGGGATGAAAATACTTTTGACATAACCTAGGTACAAAACTTGGCGTCTCTGTTGTTGGGTTCATGTTTCGTATTTCCATGTAGGCTGGCACATTCACATACTAACATTGCTGCAATACGGCCAATGTTGTAAGGTCGCAGTGTGACTACCTGTGCTGGCAGTGCCATCTATTGGCCTGTGCTGTAAGTTCATGACTTGGCTGCGTCATAGTACCGTGGCTGGCCCAGCTGTGCAGTCGCCGGCTGAACAAAGCTGCAGAGGCCAATGGAATCTCTCTCAAATTCTATATTGAATTTGCGGCTGAGTTAGCCCCCTCTTGTAACTTTAATCTGTCATAGATCCCTCTAACAAAAAACCATCCCTAATTCTTGGAAAAAGTACAGGTCACACCCATCTACAAGAAGGGTAGCAGAAATGATTCCCAAAACTGCAGTGCAATATGCTTGACATTGATTTGTTGTAGAATTGTAGAACAGATTCTGAGGTCAAACATAAGGAGGTGTCTTGAACTGAATGACCTCCTCCATGCCAACCAGCATAGATTCTGAGGACATTGATCACGTGAAACCCAACTTGCACTTTTTCAAATGACATGTGTAAAGCTTTGGATCAAGGCTGTTAGGTACAAGTAGTATTTCTCAATTTCTGAAAAGCATTTGGCTCAGTACCGCACCTACCCCTATTGTCAAAAGTACAATCATGTGGGATACCAAGTGAAATTTTTAATGGGATTGAGGACTTTTGGTAGGAAGGGCACAGCATGTTATCTTGGGTGTGCCTCAGGGAAGTGAGTCAGTACCCTTGCTGTTTGTGATGTATATTGATGACCATGCAGACAATATTAATAGTAACCTCAGCCTTTTTACATTTGGTGCAGTTATCTATAATGAAGTACTGTCTGAAAGAAGCTGCCTAAATATTCAGTCAGGTCTTGATAAGATTTCAAAGTGGTGCAAAGATTGGCAACTTGCTTTAAACATTAAAAAATGTAAAACTGTACACTTCACAAAACAAAAAAACCATACTATTTTATGACTGTAATATCGATGAGTCACTGTTGGAATTGTCTAACTTGTATAAACACCTGGGTGTGGCACTTCGCAAGGATATGAAGTGAAATGACCGCATAGGCTCAGTTGTGAGTGAAGCAGGTGGTAGACTTGAGTCTGTCCACAGAATACTGGTGAAGCGCAGTCAGTCTGCAGAGGAGATTGCTTACAAACCACCTGTGCGACTGGTTCTGAAGTACTGCTCAAGGGTGCGGGACCTGTGCCAGATAGGACTAACAGGGGATATTGAATGTGTACAGAGGAGGACAGCACAAATGGTCACAGGTTTGTCTGAATTCTGGGAGAGCTTCACAGGGATGCTGAAGAAAGTGAGGTGGCGAATTCCTGAAGACAGACGTAAATTGTATTGAAAAGTTTACTAACGAAGCTTCGAGACACGGCTTTAAATGATGACTCTAGGAATATACTACAACCCCCTCTATATCACTCACATAGGAACTGTGAGGATAAGATTAGAATAATTACATTATGCACAGAGGCATTTAAACAATTATTTTTCCTGCACTCCATACGCGAATGGAATGGGAAGAGATCCTGATAACTGGTACAATGGGATGTACCCTCTGCCATGCATTTCACAGTGCTTTGCAGAGTATAGATGCAGATGTAGATGTAGATGCTGTCACCAAGAACCTGACCCCCTCCACCTCCCTCCCTCCAAGTGGGGGAGTAGCAGAATGTTTAGGAAGACAGGGCTGGTCAGTGCCCAGACCAGTGGTTGTGGTGGCTGTGGGTCACTGTTGGACATTTCCGTCCTTAACCCTCTTACTACGCACGTAGCTCTCCAGACGACGATTTACAATGAATTCCTGTTTCTCCTGTACTGGATACAGAGACATAGTCAACCGATGTACCAACGATATTTGGAACTCAGGGCACTACGAGAGACTTAATACATCACGTGGGGCAATATTAATAGGACACTTCTACCGAAGCGTAGCTGTCGTCCAATTTTATTTTATTTTATTTTTTTTTTTTTTGGGAGGGGGTGGGGCTCATTGGGCAAGAGGATGATTCCGTCAGACAGCTTCGCTTTTGCAAAGCGCCTTCATAGTGCTGCCCATCGATTTCCGTTTCACGCTATAGGAACTCGACGAGCAGAGAGGCCCTGCAGTCGAAGAGGTGGTCATCACGACCGTACTGGGGGATCCTGTGCGAACAGCTTTGGATTTCTTCGGCGGGAGACATGTGCGACGTTTCCATTGCTGGCTTTGCCCTCTGCTATGGGACTCTCAGACGGAATCGTCTCTGTCGCATCCTAACGCCCTGTAACGGGATATCCTCCTCTAGTGTTGCTTTTCCTCAGCAGTAGTTGCCGACACTAGTATTATTTTTCCAGTTTTGACAGGACAGTATTATCTCAGCTACGTTTCTGAAAAAAATATGGCTCTGAGCACTATGCGACTTAACTTCTGAGGTCATCAGTCCCCTAGAAATTAGAAGTAATTAAACCTATAAAACCTAAGAACATCACACACATCCATGCCCGAGGCAGGATTCGAACCTGCGACCGTAGCGGTCGCGCGGTTCCAGATTGTAGCGCCTAGAACCGATAGGCCACTCCGGCCGGCTTTTCTGAAAACTTTCGGATAATTTTATATACAGTATAAAAAAATTAGATTACTTCACATGTCGTATTGGGGAGCCTTACCTGTTGCAACACATTTCAGTTTAATATATTCTCTTCTGCCATTTTGAAATTGCAAAAATTATTCCGGAAAAGAAGAATATAATAATTCCAATCCCAAAGAAAGCAGGTGTTGACAGATGCGTAAATTACCCAACTATCAGTTTAATAAGTCACGACTGCAAAATATTAACTCGAATTCTTTACAGACGAATGGAAAAACTAGTAGAAGCTGACCTCGGGGAAGATCAGTTTGGATTCCGTAGAAATATTGGAACACGTGAGGCAATACTGATCTTACGACTTATCTCAGAAGAGAGATTAACGAAAGGCAAACCTACGTTTCTGACATTTGTAGACTTAGAGATAGCTTTTGACAATGTTGACTGGAATACTCTCTTTCAAATTCTGAAGGTGGCAGGGGTAACATACAGAGAGCGAAAGGCTGTTTACAATTTGTACAGAAAGCAGATGACAGTTACAAGAGTCGAGGGACATGTAAGGGAAGCGGTGGTTGGGAAGGGAGTGAGACAGGGTTGTCGCCTCTCCCCGATGTTATTCAATCTGCATATTGAGCAAGCAGTGAAGGAAACAAAAGAAAAATTCGGAGTAGGTATTAAAATTCATGGACAAGAAATAAAAACTTTGAAGTTCGCCGATGACATTGTAATTCTGTCAGAGACAGCAAACGACTTGAAAGAGCAGTTGAACAGAATGGATAGTGTCTTGAAAGGAGGATATAAGATGAACATCAACAAAAGCAAAACGAGGATAATGGAAAAAAGTCGAATTAAGTCAGTTGATGCTGAGGGAATTAGACTAGGAAATGAGACACTTAAAGTAGTAAAGGAGTTCTGCTATTTGGGGAGCAAAATAACTGATGATGGTCGAAGTAGAGAGGATATAAAATGTAGACTGGCAATGGCAAGGAAAGCGTTTCTGAAGAAGAGAAATTTGTTAACATCGAGTATTGATTTAAGTGTCTGGAAGTCGTATTTGTATGGAGTGTAGCCATGTATGGATGTGAAACATGGACGACAAACAGTTTGGACAAGAAGAGAATAGAATCTTTCGACATGTGGTGCTACAGAAGAATGCTCAGGATTAGATGGGTAGATCACATAACTAATGAGTAGGTACTGAATAGGATTGGGGAGGAGTTTGTGGCACAACTTGACTAGAAGAAGGGATCGGTTGGTAGCACATGTACTGAGGCATCAAGGGATCACAAATTTAGTACTGGAGGGCAGCGTGGAGGGTAAAAATCGTATAGGGAGACCAAGAAATGAATACACTAAGCAGATTCAGAGAGACGTAGGTTGCAGTAGTTACTGGGAGATGAAGAAGCTTGCACAGGATAGATTAGCATTGAGAGCTGCGTCAAACCAGTCTCAGGACTTGAAGACCACTCCGGAAAACTAAGGTTATTGCAAACGTACAACATGCGCCTATATCTAGGCTGCATTTAGTAGTCTGTTTGTTACGTTATTACTCCACTGTATACCAACAAATGACAGGAATGGGGGAAAGAAATACAGTAGAAGACGAATGGGTAGCTCTGAGGGATGAAGTAGTGAAGGCAGCAGAGGATCAAGTAGGTAAAAAGACGAGGGCTAGTAGAAATCCTTAGATAACAGAAGAAATATTGAATTTAATTGATGAATGGAGAAAATATAAAAATGCAGTAAATGAAGCAGGCAAAAAGGAATACAAACGTCTCAAAAATGAGATCGACAGGAAGTGCAAAATGGCTAAGCAGGCATGGCTAGAGGACAAATGTAAGGATGTAGAGGCTTATCTCACTAGGGGTAAGATAGATACAGCCTACAGGAACATTAAAGAGACCTTTGGAGAAAAGAGAGCCACTTGTATGAATATCAACAGCGCAGATGGAAACCCAGTTCTAAGCAAAGAAGGGAAAGCGGAAAGGTGTAAGGAGTACATAGAGGGTCTATACAAGGGTGATGTACTTAAGGACAGTATTATGGAAATGGAAGAGGATGTAGATGAAGATGAAATGGGAGATACGATACTGCGTGAAGAGTTTGTCAGAGCACTGAAAGACCTGAGTCGAAACAAGGCCCCGGGAGTAGACAACATTCCATTAACTACTGACGGCCTTGGGAGAGCCAGTCCTGACAAAACTCTACCATCTGATGAGCAAGATGTACGAGACAGGCGAAATACCCTCAGACTTCAAGAAGAATATAATAATTCCGATCCCAAAGAAAGCAGGTGCTGACAGATGTGAAAATTACCGAGCTATTAGTTTAATAAGTCACAGCTGCAAACTACTAACGCAAATTATTTACAGACGAATGGAAAAACTGGTAGAAGCCGACCTCGGGGAAGATCAGTTTGGATTCCGTAGAAATGTTGGAACACGTGAGGCAATACTGACCTTTCGACTTCTCTTAGAAAATAGATTAAAGGCAAACCTACGTTTCTAGCATTTGTAGACTTAGAGAAGGCTTTTGACAATGTTGACTGGAATACTCTCTTTCAAATTCTAAAGGTGGCAGGGGCAAAATACAGGCAGCAAAAGGCTATTTACAATTTGTACAGAAAGCAGTTGGCAGTTATAAGAGTCGAGGGACATGAAATGGAAGCAGTGGTTGGGAAGGGAGTGAGACAGGGGTGTAGTCTCTCCCCGATGTTATTCAATCTGTATCTTGAGCAACCAGTAAAGGAAACAAGAGAAAAATTCGGAGTAGGTATTAAAATCCATTGAGGAAAAATAAAAACTTCGAGGTTCGCCAATGACATTGTAATTCTGTCAGAGACAGCAAAGGACTTGGAAGAGCAGTTGAACGGAATGGACAGTGTCTTGAAAGGAGGGTATAAGATGAACATCAACAAAAGAAAAACGAGGATAATGGAATGTAGTCGAATTAAGTCAGGTGATGCTGAGGCAATTAGATTAGGAAATGAGACACTTAAAGTAGTAAAGGAGTTTTGCTATTTGGGGAGCAAAATAACTGATGATGGTCGAAGTAGAGAAGATATAAAATGTAGACTGGCAATGGCAAGGAAAACTTGCTGAAGAAGAGAAATTTGTTAACATCGAGTATAGATTTAAGTATCAGGAAGTCATTTCTGAAAGTATTTGTATGGAGTGTAGCCATGTATAGAAGTGAAACATGGACGATAAATAGTTTAGACAAGAAGAGAATAGAAGCTTTCGAAACGTGGTGCTACAGAAGAATGTTGAAGATTAGGTGGGTAGATCACGTAACTGAGCAAGTATTGAATAGGATTGGGGAGAAGAGAAGTTTGTGGCACAACTTGCCTAGAAGAAGGGATCGGTTGGTAGGACATGTCCTGAGGCATCAAGGGATCACAAATTTAGCATTGGAGGGCAGCATGGAGGGCAAAAATCGTAGAGGGAGACCAACAGATGAATACACTAAGCAGATTCAGAAGGATGTAGGTTGCAGTGGGTACTGGGAGATGAAGGAGCTTGCACAGGATGGATTAGCATGGAGAGCTGCATCAAACCAGTCTCTGGACTGAAGACCACAACAACAATAACAACACACCAACGACCAGTAATGGAAATAAAGTTAAGAAGACGTCTTATCAGAAACAATTATCAAGGAACATACATTTTGAAACAGATGCTGTTGGCAACGAATTCAAACTACTATTTTCGAGACACAGAAATTTGTTAAGACATTAAAGCAACTCAGTTTATTTGTAAGAATCACATATTCTCTGGTGAAAGACCTCCTTCTGTTTCAAGGTACAAGATGGTGCACGGCCAGAGAAGTACGGCTTAACCGTCCACATGTTGTGGTAAATAGTTACAAAAACATAGAGAATTTTACTCGCTCTAAAACCTGTAACTGAAGAATTACAAACATGTTTTTGATGTATTATACAGCACTTCAAAGTGCAGAACTCTTAAATTTACAGACGCTGCACAAAACAGAACCTCATGTCTAACAACAAGAACAATAACAACGATAATTGTAAAAAATGCCAGAAATTGCTAATGAGGGTTTCTAGCGTGTATTCCTTCAGAGCATCCTAAAATCAGTCACTAGCTTGAATCACCGACCAGGAAACATCGTGCTGCACTGTGCTCCACGTATTGCGCTGTCTCCTACCTCATTTTAACGGCATTCGATATCTGCCGAAAAGAGTGATTAGGTAATTGAAAGTTTGTTAATGTTGCGTGGAAATGCATCGGGAAAGGACTTGAGAAATTTGCTGGATCTGAGAAGGAAGCTTATTGTAAAACGCCCACAGCGACGTAAACACCGCCAAGTCATGGGATGACTATGTGCACGTACACAGCTGGCGGTAGTGTCGCGAACACAAAGTGTAAAAGCGCAGTACAATGGGCGGTGCTGTCGGTTGTACTGAGGTGAGGTGCCGTGTACCGCACGTCTGTAGAGGAACGGAAGGTTCCAAATGATTGGAAAAGAGCACAAGTAGTCCCCGTCTTCAAGAAGGGTCGTCGAGCAGATGCGCAAAACTATAGGCCTATATCTCTGTCATCGATCTATTGTAGAATTTTAGAACATGTTTTTTATCGCGTATCATGTCATTTCTGGAAACCTAGAATCTACTCTGTAGGAATCAACATGTATTCCGGAAACAGCGATCGTGTGAGACCCAACTCGCTTTACTTGTTCACGAGACCCAGAAAATATTAGATACAGGCTCCCAGGTAGATGCCATTTTCCTTGATTTCCGGAAGGCGTTCGATACAGTTCCGCATTGTCGCCTGATAAAGTAAGAGCCTACGAAATATCAGACCAGCTGTGTGGCTGGATTGCAGAGTTTTTAGCAAACAGAACACATAATGTTGTTCTCAATGGAGAGACGTCTACAGACGTTAAAGTAACCTCTGGCGTGCCGCAGGGGAGTGTTATGGGACCATTGCTTTTCACAATATATACAGGGCTATTACAAACGATTGAAGCGATTTCATAAATTCACTGTAGCTCCATTCATTGACATATGGTCACGACACACTACAGATACGTAGAAAAACTCATAGAAGCCGCCAGAGCGCTCGAGAGCGCAGTGAGACAAAATGGCGACAGGAGCCGAGAAAGCGTATGTCGTGCTTGAAATGCACTCACATCAGTCAGTCATAACAGTGCAACGACATTTCAGGACGAAGTTCAACAAAGATCCACCAACTGTTAACTCCATTCGGCGATGGTATGCGCAGTTTAAAGCTTCTGGATGCCTCTGTAAGGGGAAATCAACGGGTCGGCCTGCAGTGAGCGAAGAAACGGTTGAACGCGTGCGGGCAAGTTACACGCATAGCCCGCGGAAGTCGACGAATAAAGAAAATTGGCTCATGCCACAACTGGAGACCGACAGCGCCGACTTCATCTTTCAACAGGATGGTGCTCCACCGCACTTCCATCATGATGTTCGGCATTTCTTAAACAGGAGATTGGAAAACCGATGGATCGGTCGTGGTGGAGATCATGATCAGCAATTCATGTCATGGCCTCCACGCACTCCCGACTTAACCCCATGCGATTTCTTTCTGTCGGGTATGTGAAAGATTCAGTGTTTAAACCTCCTCTACCAAGAAACGTGCCAGAACTGCGAGCTCGCATCAACGATGCTTTCGAACTCATTGATGGGGTGGGTCATGCTGCGCCTAGTGTGGGAGGAACTTGATTATCGGCTTGATGTCTGCCGAATCACTAAAGGGGCACATATCGAACATTTGTGAATGCCTAAAAAAACTTTTTAAGTTTTTGTATGTGTGTGCAAAGCATTGTGAAAAATCTCAAATAATAAAGTTATTGTAGAGCTGTGAAATCGCTTCAATCATTTGTAGTAACCCTGTATATATAAATGACCTAGTAGATAGTGTTGGAAGTTCCATGCGGCTTTTCGCGGATCATGCTGTAGTATACAGAGAAGTTGCAGCATTAGAAAATTGCAGCGAAATGCAGGAAGATCTGCTGCGGATAGACACTTGGTGCAGGGAGTGGCAACTGACACTTAACATAGACAAATGTAATGTATTGCGAATACATAGAAAGAAGGATCCTTTATTGTATGATTATATGATAGCGGAACAAACACTGGTAGCAGTTACTTCTGTAAAATATCTGGGATTATGCGTACGAAACGATTTGAAGTGGAATGATCACATAAAATTAATTGATGGTAAGGCGGGTGCCAGTTTGACTTTCATTGGGAGAGTTCTTAGAAAATTGCAGTCCATCAACACTCGTTCGAGCTATACTCGAGTATTGCTCATCAGTGTGGGATCCGTACCAGGTCGGGTTGACAGAGGAGATAGAGAAGATCCAAAGGAGAGCGGCGCGTTTCGTCGCAGGGTTATTTGGTAAGCGTGACAGCGTTACGGAGATGTTTAGCAAACTCCGGTGGCAGACTCTGCAGGAGAGAGGCGCTCTGCATCGCGGTGTAGCTTGCTGTCCAGGTTTCGAGAGGGTGCGTTTCTGGATGAGGTATCGAGTATATTGCTTCCCCCTACTTATACCTCCCGAGGAGATCACGAATGTAAAATTAGAGAGATTCGAGCGCGCACGGAGGCTTTCAGACAGTCGTTCGCGAACCATACGCAACTGGAACAGGAAAGGGAGGTAATGACAGTGGCACATAAAGTGCCCTCCGCCACACACCGTTGGAGGGCTTGTGGAGTATAAATGTAGATGGAGGTGATTCATGTGAAAAGGTTTCCGACCCGATTGTGGCTGCACGACGCGAATTAACAGACTTGTACGCGGAACGGTAGTTGGAGCTACACACAAGAGTCATTCCATTGCGGAAATCGTCAACGAATTCAGTTTTCCGATGTCCACAGGGTCGAGAGTCGACCGCGAATACCAGAGACGCGAGGCGCCACCCCCCCCCCCCCCCCCCCCCCCCACCACGGACGACGCAGTGGCCGACGGGCTTCACTTGGCGACCGAGAGCACCGGCTGTTGCGTACAGTTGTCAGTGCTAACAGACAAGCAACACTGAGTGAAATAACCGCAGAAGACAATGTGGGGCGTGCGGATAACGTATCCGTTGGCACAGTGGGACGACGTTTGGGCGGACCGGAGTGGCCGAGCGGTTCTAGGCGCTACAGTCGCAGGTTCGAATCCTGCCTCGGGCACGGATGTGTGCGATGTCGTTAGGTTACTTAGGTTTAATTAGTTCTAAGTTCTAGGCGACTGATGACCTCAGATGTTAAGTCCCATAGTGCTCAGAGCCATTTGACGACATTCGGCGTCAATGGGCTGTGGCAGCAGACGAGCGACGCGAGTGCCCCTGCTGACAGCTCGGCACCGCCTGCAGCGCCTCTCCCGGGCTCGCGAGTGTACCGGCTGGGCCCCAGACGACGGCCTGATGAGGTGAGCGCCGATTTCAGTTGACAACCGCTGACGGTAGTGATGGAGTGAGTCGCAGCCACGGAGCCAGCTTGTCAACGAGGTACTGGTGGCCGCACAGAGGTGTGGGCTGTGCCTACACGGAGTGGGCTGGCTCTCCTGGACGTTTGCCTACTGCGAGACCATTCTTAACCACTGACGGACTTCATTGCGCCGTGGCGCCGGGCCACAGTTGTTCGCGATTCGTTTGAAGATCATTCTGGGCAGTTCGAGCGAGAGACTAGGCCACCCAGATGGTACGACGTCAGTCCCGTCGAGTGTTTACGGGGCACAGTGGAGCGGCCAGCTCTTGCAGGAAACCCGCGCCGGCCACGCTTTCAGCGCGACTGGCGGCTGCGGAGGCGGCAGGGCTCAGAGTCTCGGCACGTGTGCAGGGCGCCGGCCGACTCCGTGCCACGCACTGCGCCCAACAACAGCAGGTCCGCCACGACACTGCGAGCTACACAGTGAAGGAGACTGTATTATTGGTGACTAAAGTCTCTGTTACGTCTGTCTGTTATGTTTATTGGCTCTGAGCCCTATGGGACTTAACTTCTGAGGTCATCAGTCCCCTAGAACTTACAACTACGTAAACCTATCTAACCTAAGGACACATCCGTTATCGAAGCAGGATTCGAACCTGCGACCGTAGTCGTCGCGCGGTTCCAGACTAAAGCGCCTAGAACCGCTTGGCGACACCGGCCGGCAGTTCCAGTCTCGCTTCGCCACTTTTGTTCCCTTTAAATCGATCTGTTCATTCAATAATTGAGAAATCTTTTTTGTACTGCGCATAAATCTCGGTTTCTTCCAATAAATTAAGTCGCAAACCCTCTCGGGCTGTGGAAAATTATTTTCAGCTCTTCCTTGAGAAAGTTTATTTTCTGTTCTGTTGTGGGATCTAGACTGTTTTTCTGGGAGAAAATTGTAAAATTAGAGAGATTAGAGCCAACGCGAAGGCCTACCGGCTATTGTTCGCCCAGTGAAACTTCCGCGAGTGGGACAGCGAAGGAGATGTTAACAAAGTGCCCTCCACCAAACACCGCAAGTTAGCTGTCGGAGTACCGATGGCGGTTGTAGCTGAAACAACCGCCGTTCGGGTATATCGGTTTCTTTTAACCTGAGTTTTAAAAGTGCTCAGAGTAAGCAGTTCCTTTCTAATAAAATTATAAACAGCCGACCAGTTACAATGGATAAAGAAATTCTTTACCTAGGTTTCGACAAATATATATTTGTCTTCTTCAGAAGGTAACAAATTTTACACTAGTAAGGACTAAGAGTCGGTTGTGAGCTCTCCAAGATCCATGAGCTATTTTATATTAACGTGACAAACCCTAATTCTACGGCTATATTTTATTTTTGACACATGGATCTATGCCGACAATTGTAAAAACGGTGATGGTACATTAGTCCTTACTAATGTAAAATTTGTTACCTTCTAAAGAAGACAAATTTATATTTGTCGAAACCCAGGTAAAGAATTTCTTTATCCATTGCAGCTGGTCGGCTGTTCATAATTTTATTACGTGAAACCGTTGCTGTTGTGCAGCTATGTTTAAAATATTGCAGTTCCTTTCTATTATTTCCTGTAATAAAGGTAGAAATCGGACGAAGATTGGAAAATTTTGACTCTCTCGGTTTCAAGATACACAGAATCAAAATTTTAAACTACACTATGTGATCGAAAGTATCCGGACACCCCCAAAAATATACGTTTCTCATATTACATGCATTGTGCTGCCACCTGCTGCCAGGTACTTCATATCAGGGACCTCTGTAGTCATTAGGCATCGTGAGAGAGCAGAATGGGGCGCTCCGCGGAACTCCCAGATTTCGAACGTGGTCACGTGATTGGGTGTCACTTGTGTCATGCTTCTGCACGCGACATTTCCACACTCCTAAACGTCCGCAGATCTACTATTTCAGATGTGATAGTGAAGTGCGAACGTGAAGGGACACGTACAGCCGAAAGTGTGCAGGCCGACCTCGTCTGTTGACTGACAGAGACCGCCGACAGTTGAAGAGGCTCGTAATGTGTAATAGGGCAGACATCTATCCAGACCATCGCACAGGAATTCCAAACTGCATCACGATCAACTGCAAGTACTATGACAGTTGCGTGGCAGGTGAGAAAACTTCGATTTCATGGACGAGCGGCTGCTAATAAGCCACACATCACGCCAGTAAATGCCACACAACGCCTCGTTTGGTTTAAGGAGCGTAAACATTGGATGATTGAACAGTTGAAAAACGTTGTGTGGAGTGACGAATCACGGTACACAATGTGGCGATCCGATGGCAGTGTGTGGGTATGGCGAATGCCCGGTGAACGTCATCTGCCAGCGTGTGTAGTGCCAACAGTAAAATTCCGAGGCGGTGGTGTTACGGTGTGGTCGTATTTTTCATGGGGGGGCTTGCACCACTTGCTGTTTCGCGTGGCACTGTCACAGCACAGGCCTACATTGATGTTTCAAGCACCTTCTTGCTTCCCACTGTGGAAGAGCAATTCGGGTATGGCGACTGCATATTTCAACACGATCAAGCACCTATTCATAATGCGCAGCCAGTGGCGGAATGGTTACACGACAATAAAATCCTTGTAATGGACTCGCCTGTACAGAATCCTGACCTGAATTTTATAGAACACCTTTGGGATCTTTTGGAACGCCGACTACATGCCAGGCCTCACCGATCGACATCGATACCTCTCTTCACTGCAGCACTCCGTGAAGAATGGGCTGCCATTCCCCAAGAAACCTTCCAGCACCTGATTGAATGTATGGCTGCGATAGTGGAAAATGTCAAGGCTAACGGTGGACCAACACCATACTGAATTTCAGTATTATCGAACTTGTAAGTTACTTTCTGCCAGGTGTGCGGATACTTTTGATCAGATAGTGTAAATAGGCAAGTAAAAGAAAACTCAGCGTTCGCCACTGTTATCGAAAAGCGATAAGGGGTTGAATACGAGAAAAGAAGTCACCAGTATTCTCTTACTGATTCTAATTTTGTCAAGCTCTGCACGAGCATACCACGATATAAGCATTACAAATAGTCTGTGTTGAAGGGTGAAAACTGACGTTGCTGTTGATTTGTCCATTTTCAAGGGCTACTAAAGATAAAGGCATGTTGTGTAGACACATTGTCGTGGTCTCCTGACCTTCAGTGCTTACATATTACGCCCTCACAATCATGTTCCGCACATCGAGACGCTTCATTCGAACCCCAACTCGATAAGATAAAGTCAATGTTGTATGAATTCATGTAAGCGATATGCAGTTAACAAGTGAGCGCACCGTGGTTGAAATACTCGAGGCTGGCGTGCACACATACATTCCAGACACGACAGTCACAGAAACTTTTAGTTCGGGAGAGAGGCCGCACAGCGGGACGCCAGGCCCTTCAGAGGACGACCCAGCCCATGTCGGCCGGTGACCGCCCGTAGCGGACAGCGTGGGCCCGAGTGGTAGGGGGGAAACAACCCCGTGTTCGGCTTAAAAGCAAATTCCGCTACATTGTGTGGGAGCGGCCAGCCTACGCATTCTTTACAAACATAGCACACAGTTTCAGATATTTTCACAGGGAGACAGCAAACGCCAAACGCCAAAGCTACAAGCTTCCGCATTGACCACGTTGAACGACATTCTCCCGTTTTAGAAGAGCAATGCTGATTGGCAGACGATACTTCTGACGCCTTGAGCTGAAGGAATAATGGAAGAGACCGAAAGATATACCCCTTCACGTCTGGCGTGGAGAGGCGCCGTTCCGTTGTCGCTGTCGGAGCGAGAAGACGTAACGAGAGCGTGTGCGCTCGTACGTGTACTTGAAAGAGCGAGGAACAAGTCTCTCCTCAGTACTTCACTGGGAGAGCACTTCCGTCGAGAGCGAATCGGAGTGCGACTCCATATCGATTCCTTGCAATTAAGCGTTGTCCACTGTGTTGGCCGACACACTTATTGTGTGGTGTGAACGGACAGAGTTATATTTAAACGCCTGCGAGCGAATTTTGAGTGGCATCGCGGTGGACTGGTTATCTGACCGGTGTACCACGCCAATAGTTAGACTAGGGGCGAATATTAGTCCTTGACTTCATCAAGACATAGGGATCATTTGATTGGCGAAGGTCAATCCAGATAGAACGACAGTTATCTTATTTGTCAGCAGCGAGCGGCGCAGACAGCAGTCATCGCAGCTTACGGTATTGTGCGCTACAGCTATTGCGAGCCCCATATTTCCTCCACAACAGTACACTTCACTGCATTTCACACGCGACAGCCTCAACCGTACCTAGCAACATTCTAAAGGATAATTATTCAAGTTGAGTAGTCGCGGCTCTCAGCCATTCTGCCAAATCAGTAACAATCTTAAACTTTGTGTAGAAATTTCATTAGCGAATCCTATCCTTGAGAGGCAACTTCACATTCTGAAAAGAACCAGGATACAAGTTGTTCAATTCATAACTAAAAGTGTCATTGTGATTTCTCAGAATTTTTGCAAAATAAATAATAACTTTCGATAGTTTCATGTTTTTCTTACACTAACTAGCACTACTCCAGTACCCGAGTATCCCACTCGTTAGGTAAGAAATTTTGTGAATTTTTGTGTCATTTCCTTACAGCGGACGACTCCAGAGGATATTTATTGCTGAAAGTTTTTCAGGCATTTCTCTTTAGAACGTTAGGAGCGTCTGTCTGACTTCTGTAGTAGTGTGGGGGTGGAAATTGCATCTTGCAGGAGCCACAGGGTAAAGGGTTCATCTCAGATTAATCCGTTGCGGAGAACGACAGAATAGCAGATCGCCCCCACACCTCAGAACATGTAGCTACTTTCTATTTTTATTGTGCACTATGAATGAACTGTTGTCAGTTTTTAATTTGTTGCCGTTATCACAATTTCCTTCCTGTTTTATTATTTCATAGAAATGTCAGACAAATCCGTAATTTCTTGCAGCAAATGAAGTATTCTGCAGTACAACGAATGTCCGGTGGCGACTGCGAGACCGAATGGGGGAGAGTGTCCAGCACACACCGCCACACACACACACACACACACACACACACACACACAGGAACACGGAGGGAGGGACGTTTGCTGCCTCGCCACTGCTGCTCCAGTTCGTATGCTATGCGTTTCGTGCTGGTCTCTGTGTCCATTGTCATTAAAATAGCACTCATCAATTCTCCTGTTTTCTGTAGTAGCGCTATAGTCCAAAACAACTCACATTTCATGAATTACTCTTTTTTTAGAAAAGACTTATTTAAAAAACAAACATTTTTATTTCTAATTTATTGAGACATTCCTCTATACAATGGTTTTTCTCCAACACAACAAATACCCAGAATTGATTACATCTGTTACATAAGATGTTAGTTTTTTACCCAGGATGTTCCTCCAGATGTTACGATGCTCTCAATCTTTGAGCCAAGTCTTCTCACTGTTAATTCCATATTTTGGAGCCAGCTGTTTCGATGTTGCACGTCTTCATTCCATATGCTCTCTAGTACCGATTTATATATTATTCTTTTGCTTCGGCTCTTTAGATTTCTGTTCCGTAAGATTGGGTTAAGCATCCCAATAACCATCCTTTCTTTTATTGATTTCTACCTCTCATATTCCATCTATCTCTAAAATGGATCCCAAATAACAGAAAGTATTGATCTTCTCTATTCTCTTTCCCTTTGTGTATAAGTTCAAAATGGTTCAAATGCCTCTGAGCACTACGGAACTTAACTTCTTTGGTCATCAGTCCCCTAGAACGTAGAACTACTTAAACCTAACTAACCTAAGGACATCACACACATCCATGCCCGAGGCCGGATTCGAACCTACGACAGAAGCGGTCGCGCGGTTCCAGACTGTAACGCCTAGAACCGCTCGGCCACTCCGGCCGGCAGTGTCTAAGTCATCTGGATTATTAGCGAGGTATTCTGTCTTCTGATAATTAATTTTCAGTTCCAGTTTCTGTATGCCATTACTATCTGATTACACAAATAATACGCTATTTTCCTACGTTAAAAATGTGTTTCGGACTGCTGTTACTCTGATTAGTTATAACATTTAAATAGCATTTACGTCAATATTCTCACAAAATATGTTTTATTTATATGTAATTAAAGCTTCTTGTTGTTGTTGTTGTGGTCTCCAGTCGAAAGATTGGTTTGATGCAGCTCTCCATGCTACTCTATCCTGTGAAAGCCACTTCATCTCCCAGTACCTACAGCAACCTACATATTACTGAATCTGCTAAGTGTATTCATCTCTTGTTCTCCCTCTACAGTTTTTACCCTCCACGCTGCCCTAAAAATACCAAATTGCTGATCTCTTGATGCCTCGGAGCGTGTCCTACCGACCGATCCCTTCTTCTAGTCAGATTGTGCCACAAATTCCTCTTCTCCCTAATTCTCTTCAGTACCTCCTCATTACTTATGTGATCTACCTATCTAATCTTCAGCTATTCTCCTCTTGTCCAAACTATCTATCGTCCATGTCCGCGCCCGGTAGCTGAGTGGTGCCGGCGTGTTCGGTCAGAGGGCTGCTCGCCCTCTGTAATAAAAAAAAAAATAAACTGAGAAAAGGAATCAACGATCAAGTTGAACGGATGTCTTGTGACGTCCGCCCAGACTAAACGCAACGAACAATACCGAACAGAATGTCAATTCTAAGACTTCCAGCTGGCGAATGGTCTACCGGACGGGAGGTCCTAGTCACACGCCGTTTTCTTTTTATCGTCCACGTTTCACTACCATACATTGCTATACTTCATGCAAATACTTAAAAATATAAATCTGTACTTGATCATAACAAATTTCTCTTTATCAAAAACGCTTTCCTTGCCATTTTCAGTCTACATTTTATATCCTCTCTACTTCCACCATCATCAGTTATCTTGCTCCCCAAATAGCAAAACTCCTTTACTACTTTAAGTGTCTCATTTCCTAATCTACTTCCCACAGCATTTAATTCGACTACGTGCCGTTATCCTCGTTTCGCTTCTGTTGATGTTCATCTTATATCCTCCTTTCAAGACACTGTCCATTTCGTCTAACTGCTCTTCCAGGTCCTTCACAAATTTGAATCGATGTTGTATCACTGAAACGATATGACGCACATCTACATACATACTCCGCAAGCCACCATACGGTGCGTGGGGGAGGGTACCTCGTACCACAACTAGCATCTTCTCTCCCTCATCCACTCTCAAACAGAACGAGGGAAGAATGACTGCCTATATGGCTCTTTAGGAGCCCTAATCTCTCTTATCTTATCTTTGTGGTCTTTCCGCGAAATTTAAGTTGGCGGCACTAAAATTGTACCGCAGTCAGCCTCAAATGCGGAGTTTCCCGGACCGGCGGCACCTGCACCGCGGCGAGGACGCCGCTCCAGCTCCAGCTCCAGCTCCAGCTCCAGAGGCGGCGTGTTTTTGTTTGGAGAGCCCCGGAGGCCGCCCTGGCCAGTGTAGCGCCGTTTACCGCCGCCATCGCTCTCCTGTCGCCCTCTGTTTGGCTGCGCAGCCGCCGCCGCCGCTGCCTGCACTCCGCCCAGCTCGCTTCTCCGTGGTTCTCGAAATCCTGGCCACCCAGGCGCCGTGGTCGACTCCGACCTAGCGAGATTTGAGAACGGTCTCCGGTTTGCTACCGAAAACTGTTGTTGTTGCGGTCATCAGTACTGAGACTGGTTTGATGCACCTCTCCATGCTACTCTATCCTGTGCAATCTTCTTCATATCCCAGTACCTACTACAACCTACATCCCTCTGAATCTGCTTAATGTATACATCTCAACGATTTTTACCTCAACGATGCCCTCCAGTACTAAATTGGTGATCCCTTGATGCCTCAGAACATGTCCTACCAACCGGTCCATTCTTCCTGTCAAGTTGTGCCACAAACTCCGCTTCTCCCCGATTCTATTCAATACCTCCTCGTTAGTTACGTGATCTACCCATCTAACCTTCAGCATTCTTCTGTAGCACCACATTTCGAAAGCTTCTATTCTCTTCTTGTCTAAACTATTTACCGTCCATGTTTCACTGCCATACATGGCTACACTCCATACAAATACTTTCAGAAACGACTTCCTGACACTTAAATCTATACTCGATGTTAATAATTTTCTCTTCTTCAGAAACGTTTTCCTTGCCATTGCCAGTCTACATTTTATATCGTCTCTACTTCGACCATCATCAGTTATTTTGCTCCCCAAATAGCAAAACTGCTTTACTACTTTAAGTGTCTCATTTCCTATCCTAATTCCCTCAGCCTCATCCGCCTTACTTCGACTACATTCCATTATCGTCGTTTTGCTTCTGTTGATCTTCATCTTATATCCTCCTTTCAAGACACTGTCCATTCCGTTCAGCTGCTCTTCCAGGTCGTTTGCTGTCTCTGACAGAATTACAATATCATCGGCGAACCTTAACGTTTTTATTTCTTGTCCATGGATTTTAATACCCACTCCGAACTTTTCTTTTGTTTCCTTCACTGCTTGCTCAATATACAGATTGAATAACATCGGGGATAGGATACATCCCTGTCTCACTCCCTTCCCAACCACTGCTCCCCTTTCATGCCCCTCGACTTTTATAACTGACATCTGGTTTCTGTACAAATTGTAAATAGCCTTTCGCTCCCTTTATTTTACCCCTGCCACCTTCAGAATTTTAAAGAGAGGATTCCATTCAACATTGTCAAAAGCTTTCTCTAAGTCTTCAAATGCTAGAAACGTAGGTTTGCCTTTTCTTAATCTAGCTTCTAAGGTAAGTCAGTATTGCCTCACGTGTTCCAACATTTCTACGGAATCCAATCTGATCTTCCCCGAGGTCGGCTTCTACCACTTTCCATTCGTCTGTAAAGAATTCGCGTTAGTATTTTGCAGCTGTGACTTATTAAACTGATAGTTCGGTACTTTTGAAATCAGTCAGCCCCTGCCTTCTTTGCGATTGGCATTATTATATTCTTCTTGAAGCCTGAGGGTATTTCGCCTGTCTCATACATCTTGCTCACCAGATGGTAGAGTTTTGTCAGGACTGGCTCTCGCAAGGCCATCAGTAGTTCCAATGGAATGTTGTCTACCCTCAGGGCCTTGTTCCGTCTCAGGTCTTTCAGTGCTCTGTCAAACTCTTCACGGAATATCGTATCTCCCATTTCATCTTCATCTACATTCTCTTCCATTTCCATAATATTGTCCTTAAGTACATCACCCTTGTATAGACCCTCTATGTACTCCTTACACCTTTCCGCTTTCCCTTCTTTGCTTAGAACTGGGTTTCCATCTGAGCTCTTGATATTCATAAAAGTGGCTCTCTTATCTCCAAAGGTCTCTTTAATGTTCCTGTAGGCAGTATCTATCTTACCCTTCGTGAGATAAGCCTCTACATCCTTACATTTGTCCTCTAGCCATACCTGCTTACCCATTTTGCACTTCCTGTCGATCTCATTTTTGAGACGTTTGTATTCCTTTTGTGCCTGCTTCATTTATTGCATTTTTATATTTTCTCCTTTCATCAATTTAATTTAATATTTCTTCTGTCACCCAACGATTTCTACTAGCCCTCGTCTTTTTACCTACTTGATCCTCTGCTGCCTTCACTACTTCATCCCTCAGAGGTACCCATTCTTCTTCTACTGTATTTCTTTTCTCCATTCCTGTCAATTGTTGCCTTATGCTCCCCCTGAAACTGTACCGAAAACAGCGTGGACAAATATACAGTTTACACTGACGAGCCAAATACACTGAAGCGCCAAAGAAACTGGTATAGGTACGCGTATTCAAAGGCAGAGAGATGTAAACAGGCAGAATACGGCGCTGCGATCGGCAATGTCCATGTAAAAGAACAAGTGTCTGCTGCAGTTGTTAGATCGGTTAATGCCGCTACAACGGCAGGCTATCCAGACTTACCTGTATGTGAGTCTGAACGTGGTACTATACTCGGTGCAGGACCGACGGGACACAGCATCCCCGAGGTAGCGCTGGAGTCGGCATTTTCCCGTACTACCACTTCACGAGTGCACCGTGATATCAGGAATCCGGTAAAACATCAAATCTCCGACATCGCTACGGCCGGAAAAAGATCCTGCAAGAACGGGACTGACGACGACTGAAGAGAATCGGTCAACGTGAGAGAAGTGCAACCCTTCCGCAGTTTGCTGCAGATTTCAATACTGGGTCTTCAACAAGTGTCAGTGTGAGAACCATTCAACGAAATATCATCGATGTGGGCTTTCGGAGCCGAAGGACCACTCGTTTAAGCTGGATTACTGCACGACACGAAGCTTTACGCCTCGACTGGGCCCGTCGACGCCGACATTGTACTGCTGATGACTGGAAATATGTTGCCTGGTGGGACGAGTCTCGTTTCGAATTGTATCGACCGGATAGGAGTGTACGGGTATCACCGGGTATGGGTGTACTGGTGTGGGTGACAACCTCATGAATCCAAGGACCCTCTCATCAGCAGCGCAATGGTGAAGCTGGTGGAGCCTCCGTAATGGTGTGGGGCGTGTGCAGCTGGAGTGATGTGGGACCCCTGATACGTCTAGATATGACTCTTGACAGGAGACACGTACGTGGGTGTCCTGTCTGATCACCTGTATCCATTTGTGTCTATTGTGCATTCGGACGGAGTTTGGCAATTCCAGCAGGACAATGCGACACCCCACACCCACACGTCCAGAGTTGCTACAGGAACACTCTTCCGCGTTAAAACATTTCCGCTGGCCAACAAACTCCCCTGACATGACCATTATCGAGCATATTTTGGATGCCTTACAACTTGCTGTTCTGAAGAGATCACCACCCACTCGTACCCTTACGGATTTATGGACAGCCGTGCAGGCTTCATGGTGTCAGTTCCCTCCAGCACTACTTCAGACATTATTCGAGTCCGTGGCACGTCGTGTTGCGGCACTTTTGCGTTTTCGCGGGGGCCCTACACGATATCAAGCAGGTGCACCAGTTTCTCTGGCTCTTCAGTGTATATGACAGCACGACAAGGGCCACAAGAGTTGCACAGTACAAATAATACGGCGAAAACGCACACCTGTCTGGCACCCAAGTGATTTCTTTTTATCGCCAAGTTAAAAACTTTTTTCTACGCTTCAGAATTCCAACGCGCGTCTGAAAGCCCAACGGGAACAGTACTACCGCACGGATGCAATAACGATTCACAACATAAATCATGATCATCGATTTTTCACTCACTGTTATTTTATGCGTGGTATACAAACACATTCGAGAAACGAAATATTTTTAAATGTAAACCAAATCTCTATTCCGCCAAATCTTCTGAAGGAACGACGTAATTATGCCACGATTACATTCATTATATGTTGTTGACACTGCGTGGATGTTTATATGACAAGTACCATCTACATATTCGTTCGTAGGAAACTGAAGACACGTTACAGAATGAATGAGTGAAAAAGGCATTGTATAACGACCAGGATTAAATTTTTAATTTTTTTACTAATCCAGGTCGTTACAGAAATTTGTTTGGGTACCTTACCGATTTACTGGCTTTATTAACCCACCTACTCCTGCCAATTGCGGAACGGAAAAGGTAAAAGTGAATAAAATGTGACTGAGCTTCGGAATCGAACGCTGGTTCTCCTCTTCCGAGCCCGATGTCTTTGGTCGCACAGCGTTTGTCTGACGGGTATACAAGCGGGAGACGAAAAAGATTCTCTCTTCGCTTTCTAGGAAAATATGCGTTTGCGGATCTGATGTATTAAGATGAAAAAGGGTCAATTTTCAGCTATCTATAAATCCAGTGAGTTCTGATTCGAACCTTTTTTGGAACGTGACTATCAACGGCAGTCAAGTAATATATAACATGCATTTTTGTCCATCAGCTGCTTTTATTTTAAACACAAATGTCAACCAGTTTCACGAATAAGGGTTAAAATGGCTTAAGCAACAAGATTTCGTTTGTCATTACTTAAATATTGTGTAGGCCAACGGTCTTGCGCGGTGGTAACACCGGTTCCCGTCAGGTCGGCAAAGTTAAGCGCTGTCGGGCTGGGCTAGCACTTGGATGGGCGACCATCCCGGTTGGCTGTTGGCAAGCGGGGTGCACTCGGCTCTCGTGAGGCAAACTGAGGAGATACTCGACTGAGGAGTAGCGGCTCCGGTCTCGTAAAGTGACGCACGGCCGGGAGAGCGGTGTGCTGACCACACGCCCCTCCGTATCCGCATCCAGTGACGCGTGTGGGCTGGGGACGACACGGCGGCAGGTCGCTACCGTCGGGCCTTTCAAGGCTTGTGCGGACGGGGTTTCTTAGTTTTAAAATATAGTGTAGAGCTCATCACGAATATCAATATACGACACAGAACTTTTACTAGCGAACGTATTAATTGCAAGTGTGCACAGAACAATTGTGGCAAAGATGTACCGAATCAGTTGGCATTATCTGAGGATTCTGCGTTGTCAGCATTACTGGAATCCTGTGTAAGGTGTCAGGCAAATCCAACAGCTTCCATGAAAACCCTGACATGATAGCAAATCCGGCAGTATGTCACATAGCTCCCAATAAATCCTGACATTAAATTAACCAAAGTAATATGATCAACGAGTGAGCAAATGGAATACCACAAACTAACACAAGAACGCCTAAATGCACGTCATACCTTCCCACCGTGAAACAGACGCAGTTCCGAGGGGAGAAACGAGAACAGAAGCCGAGAGCAGAACCGTGTTAAGCTAGGAGGCCCTACGATAAGGGACGGACACCCACATCACCGGCCGACCGCTGGGAGGTTCGTCCCCCAGTCCGTGTTAAAAGATAGAGCCCTCCAGAAGAATCTTACGATAACACTAAAAGGGCCACACCAGCTGCAAGTTTTGGCACGAGACTAAACGTGTCTCTGTTACGTAGCAAACATTAAAAATATTGCCCCCACCACGAAAAGTATAATGTTTCTCATTGGATAGACAGAATTTTTGTAGGCAGAGCTTAAGGTTAACATTGAGACGCTGACTGGTCAGTTGAAAACACAGCCAGATACCTTTTTCTTAAACCAACTTCGGTAAACAATAGTAAGGATAAGTTCGAGAGAGTTGCTTCCGAGACGGCAAAGTGTGTGGAGCTGCGCCGCCCGCCGCCCCCTGACGCTGCCTAAACACCGTCGAGGTAACGAACGCACGCGATGCCACATAAGAGCGCATAAGGCTTCACTCAGAACTGCAGAAGTCACATCTGTTACATCCCCTTTTTACGTAATACTAGTGTCGATCGTCAATTAAACTTCGTGGTATTCACATTTGCTATTTGAAGTTAAAATCTGAAATGCGATAATTTTTCTGTTATATAATTATTGAGAAGCCACATCAGCCACTGTAATTTATGACATGTTAAGTAAGTAATTAAAGATAATTGAGGGTCACTGTAGACCATTTTTGATAGTTTTCTCTTTTATGAAACTTTATAGATGTGATATGGCATAGGTCATCCATCGATCCATTATAGAACTTGGAAACCCATTCAGTGAATATTCGTTCACATTTTTGTTGAACGCAGTTGGTTTTTATCATCCTGTATTAAAATATTTCCTTTTATCAATAGTCCAATTTATAAACAATGTTTTGTGAGTAGAATAAAAATTCCATTGCTAAACTTGACTGCTTTTTCGACAGCTAACTAAAAGCCTCGAACCCCTTCCACTATAGTTAGTATTAAGATTCTTTTACAGGGAGTGCAGTGGATCTGACGCTGAAATCATTAAGTATTTGATCATACCATCGCTAGTCTCACTGAACTCTACATGTCATGTACGGTCTGGCGTCTCCTTACCAGCAACAGGCCCCAGGTTCAAACTAGTCCAATCCCTAAGAAACACGCTCAGAGCGTCGTTGCGCGGAAGTGGTAGGGAGACACAACTCAGAACATACAGACACCGTGCAGAATGTTAGACCTGCACGCGCACAAGTTCCAATGCCGTAAGTGTTCTGTTAGTATTTCGTACTGGACACTTCTTTAAATACGGGGAAAGGCACAAGGTAATGACGGACTCTGCCAGAAATCTTCACTGGTACAAAACCTCCAGAAGTGTCTCAGTTTAAAGTGTCTCAGTTTAACCGGTGAATCCGTAGATGGTCGTGTACGGGGTGTGCAGTGGTGCAGTATGGCTAGCCACGCATTACCACCCGAGTTTTGCGGTAATTACGCCAGCCCGTCCTTGAACTGAGTTAGTTAGTGAGCCGCTGCTAGGAATTCTTCCTCTCGACTTGTGGAGACGCTCCAGTAGCTTTATGTCTCCTCACACAGCCGTAGCAGTGCTATTGGAGTTTCAAAGTGCGCCACGAGTGTCTATGTTTTCCGTAGTGATGCGGGAAGCAGCTTTTTGTCCACCATTATGGTGCGTTTACTTCAGAAACACCGTAAAATGAACATGTTCACACTGGTTATATGCTACCTATTAAGGGAGGTAGGACGTCAAACGGGCCGACTTGGGGCAGGATCGGCACCACAGGACATTTTAATTTCCACTGTCTATACTTTTACAACTAAATCCATAAAACTTTGTCAGCATGACCAGGAAGGATTGAGGATTCACACTCATAGCAATGGAACTTCGAAAATAATAGCGAAATAATTTTTTTTACATGTGAAGTTTCATCATTTTTTTCACTTATTAATGCCAGCATTTGTTGCTATAGGTACACTTTTCTTCATAAGTAAGAGAGATCCTTCGATGAATTTTGCACAGCATACAAATCGTACCTAAAGGTGTGTGAAACTCTAGAATTTTCCAAATCTATTAAAAACTGTGGTAAAAATTGAAGTAAATAAGTATAATATTTGTGTTTTTTCTACTCATGAAGTTTAAAATATAACAGCTCATTCGTTTTTTCATAAATCAAATAAATTCTAGAGTTTCATACACCTGTAAGTATGGCGTGTATACTCTGCAAAATTCATCGAAGAATCTCTCTAACTTTGAAGAAAAGTGTACCTATAGCAACAAATGCAGCCATTAGTAAGTGAAAAAATAATGAATTTTCACACATACAAAAATTTATTTTGTTATGTTTTCGAACTTGCACTGCAATGAGTGTGAATCCTGAATCCTTGCTGGTCATGCTGACAAAGTTTTATGAATTTACTTGTAAAAGTATAGACTGTGGAAATTAAAATGTCCTGTTGTGCCTCTCCTGCTCCAAGTCGGCCCGTTTGACGCCCTACCCCCCCCTTTACGGTACAGGAGCACAGACTGCAACTTGAGTGTACAATCTGTATATTTCGGACAAGATCGTACAACTTGGGCTGTGCCAAGTCATTCATTTATTTATTAATATCAATATTTCCTGACACTGTAAAAGTACCGAAAGATTACGACCCGCAAACTCCTCCTAACGTCTGAGTGGCAAAGGGCAGCTTTTGCTAGCAAATATTTATTAATGATAATTACTCGATTCAAAAGTAAATGTACTTTCTGTACGCACGTCTGTGCCGACGTCACGAGCGGCCTCTGCACCGGCGCGCCCCGCCACTGGCTGTGAGAGCGGCAGGCGGCCAGCCGCCAGCGTGGGGAGCCGCCCGCCGCTCCCTGGCCTACCGCGGCGCCGCCACGTTCACTCGACGAACGTGAAACAGCACGACTCGAGATACAGTGAAATGGGCTCTACCTCCAAAGGAGGGGTGCCTTACAAGTGGTGTAGCGCCTGTCTTGCGGAACTTTTTTTTTTCTCCACTCTCAGCAGTATGTGGTCAGTAATGACGGACAGCCGCGAGATTTGCTTCTCACAGTCCACATGGAAGAATCCTCGAGATACTAGAAGGTCTCAGATAGATCATATAATGGTAAGACAGAGATTTAGGAACCAGGTTTTAAATTGTAAGACATTTCCTGCGGCAGATGTTGACTCTGACCACAATCTATTGCTTGCGAACTGCAAAAAGGAGGGAATTTAAGGACATGGGACCTCGATTAACTGACTAAACCAGAGGTTTTACAGAGTTTCAGGGATAGCATAAGGGAGCAATTGACAAGAATGGGGTAAACAAATACTGTAGAAGAACAATGGGTAGCTCTGAGGGATGAAGTAGTGTAGCCAGTAGAGCATCAAGTAGGTAAAAAGACGAGGGCTAGTACAAATCCTTGGGTAACAAAAATATATTGAATTTAATTGATGAAATGAAAAAATATAAAAATGCAGTAAATGAAGCACGCAAAAAGGAATACAAACTTCTCAAAAATGAGATCGACAGGAAGTGCAAAATGGCTAAGCAGGGATGGCTAGAGGGCAAATGTAAGGATGTAGAGGCTTATCTCACTAGGGGTGAGATAGATACTGCCCACAGGAAAATTAAATAGACCTTTGGAGAAAAGAGAACCACTTGTATGGATATCAAGAGCTCAGATGGAAACCCAGTTCTAAGCAAACAAGGGAAAGCAGAAAGGTGGAAGGAGTATATAGAGGGTCTATACAAGGGCGCCCCCCCATGAACCATGGACCTTGACGTTGGTGGGGAGGCTTGCGTGCCTCAGCGATACAGATGGCCGTACCGTAGGTGCAACCACAACGGAGGGGTATCTGTTGAGAGGCCAGACAAACATGTGGTTCCTGAAGAGCGGCAGCAGCCTTTTCAGTAGTTGCAGGGGCAAAAGTCTGGATGATTGACTGATCTGGCCTTGTAACATTAACCAAAACGGCCTTGCTGTGCTGGTACTGCGAACGGCTGAAAGCAAGGGGAAACTACAGCCGTAATTTTTCCCGAGGACATGCAGCTCTACTGTATGATTAAATGATGATGGCGTCCTCTTGGGTAAAATATTCCGGAGGTAAAATAGTCCCCCATTCGGATCTCCGGGCGGGGACTACTCAAGAGGACGTCGTTATCAGGAGAAAAGAAAACTGGCGTTCTACGGATCGGAGCGTGGAATGTCATATCACTTAATCGGGCAGGTAGGTTAGAAAATTTAAAAAGGGAGATGGATAGGTTAAAGTTAGATATAGTGGGAATTAGTGAAGTTCGGTGGCAGGAGGAACAAGACTTTTGGTCAGGTGATTACAGGGTTATAAATACAAAATCAAATAGGGGTAATGCATGAGTAGGTTTAATAATGAATAAAAAAATAGGAGTGCGGGTTAGCTACTACAAACAGCATAGTGAACGCATTATTGTGGCCAAGATAGACACAAAGCCCATGCCTACTACAGTAGTACAAGTTTATATGCCAACTAGCTCTGCAGATGATGAAGAAATAGATGAAATGTATGACGAGATAAAAGAAATAATTCAGGTAGTGAAGGGAGACGAAAATTTAATAGTGATGGGTGACTGGAATTCGTCAGTAGGAAAAGGGAGAGAAGGAAACATAGTAGGTGAATATGGATTGGGGGGAAGAAATGAAAGAGGAAGCCGCCTTGTAGAATTTTGCACAGAGCATAACTTAATCATAGCTAACACTTGGTTCAAGAATCATGAAAGGAGGCTGTATACATGGAAGAAGCCTGGAGATACTGACAGGTTTCAGATAGATTATATAATGGTAAGACAGAGATTTAGGAACCAGGTATTAAATTGTAAGACATTTCCTGGGGCAGATGTAGATTCTGACCACAATCTATTGGTTATGAACTGCAGATTGAAACTGAAGAAACTGCAAAAAGGTGGGAATTTAAGGAGATGGGACCTGGATAAACTGAAAGAACCAGAGGTTGTAGAGAGTTTCAGGGAGAGCATTAGGGAACAATTGACAGGAATGGGGGAAAGAAATACAGTAGAAGAAGAATGGGTAGCTCTGAGGGATGAAGTGGTGAAGGCAGCAGACGATCAAGTAGGTAAAAAGACGCGGGCTAATAGAAATCCTTGGGTAACAGAAGAAATATTGAATTTAATTGATGAAAGGAGAAAATATAAAAATGCAGTAAATGAAGCAGGCAAAAAGGAATATAAACGTCTCAAAAATGAAATCGACAGGAAGTGCAAAATGGCTAAGCAGGGATGGCTAGAGGACAAATGTAAGGATGTAGAGGCTTGTCTCACTAGGGGTAAGATAGATACTGCCTACAGGAAAATTAAAGAGACCTTTGGAGAGAAGAGAACCACTTGTATGAATATCAAGAGCACAGATGGCAACCCAGTTCTAAGCAAAGAAGGGAAAGCAGAAAGGTGGAAGGAGTATATAGAGGGTTTATACAAGTGCGATGTACTTGAGGACAATATTATGGAAATGGAAGAGGATGTAGATGAAGATGAAATGGGAGATAAGATACTGCGTGAAGAGTTTGACAGAGCACTGAAAGACCTGAGTCAAAACAAGGCCCCGGGAGTAGACAACATTCCATTAGAACTACTGATGGCCACAGGAGAGCCAGTCATGACAAAACTCTACCATCTGGTGAGCACGATGTATGAGACAGGCGAAATACCCTCAGACTTTAAGAAGAATATAATAATTCCAATCCCAAAGAAAGCAGGTGTTGACAGATGTGAAAGTTACCGAATTATCAGTTTAATAAGTCACAGCTGCAAAATACTAACGCGAATTCTTTACAGACGAATGGAAAAACAGGTAGAAGCCGACCTCGGGGAAGATCAGTTTGGATTCCGTAGAAATGTTGGAACACTTGAGGCAATACTGACCTTACGACTTATCTTGGAAGAAAGATTAAGAAAAGGCAAACCTACGTTTCTAGCATTTGTAGACTTAGAGAAAGCTTTTGACAATGTTGACTGGAATACTCTGTTTCAAATTCTGAAGGTGGCAGGGGTAAAATACAGGGAGCGAAAGGCTATTTACAATTTGTACAGAAACCAGATGGCAGTTATAAGAGTCGAGGGGCATGAAAGGGAAGCAGTGGTTGGGAAAGGAGTGAGACAGGGTTGTAGCCTCTCCCCGATGTTATTCAATCTGTATATTGAGCAAGCAGTGAAGGAAACAAAAGAAAAATTTGGAGTAGGTATTAAAATTCATGGAGAAGAAGTAAAAACTTTGAGGTTCGCCGATGACATTGTAATTCTGTCAGAGACAGCAAAGGACTTGGAAGAGCAGTTGAACGGAATGGACAGTGTCTTGAAAGGAGGATATAAGATGAACATCAACAAAAGCAAAACGAGGATAATGGAATGTAGTCAAATTAAGTCGGGTGATGCCGAGGGAATTAGATTAGGAAATGAGGCACTTAAAGTAGTAAAGGAGTTTTGCTTTTTAGGGAGTAAAATAACCGATGATGGTCGAAGTAGAGAGGATATAAAATGTAGACTGGCAATGGCAAGGAAAGCGTTTCTCAAGAAGAGAAATTTGTTAACATCGAATATAGATTTAGGTGTCAGGAAGTCGTTTCTGAAAGTATTTGTATGGAGTGTAGCCATGTATGGAAGTGAGACATGGACGATAACTAGTTTGGACAAGAAGAGAATAGAAGCTTTCGAAATGTGGTGCTACAGAAGAATGCTGAAGATAAGGTGGGTAGATCACGTAACTAATGAGGAGGTATTGAATAGGATTGGGGAGAAGAGAAGTTTGTGGCACAACTTGACTAGAAGAAGGGATCGGTTGGTAGGACATGTTCTGAGGCATCGAGGGATCACAAATTTAGCATTGGAGGGCAGCGTGGAGGGTAAAAATCGTAGAGGGAGACCAAGAGATCAATACACTAAGCAGATTCAGAAGGATGTAGGTTGCAGTAGGTACTGGGAGATGAAGAAGCTTGCACAGGATAGAGTAGCATGGAGAGCTGCATCAAACCAGTCTCAGGACTGAAGACCACAACAACAACATACAAGGGCGATGTACTTCAGGACAATATTATGGAAATAGAAGAGGATGTAGATGAAATGGGAGATACGATACTGCATGAAGACTTTGACAGAGCACTGAAAGACCTGAGTAGAAACAAGGCCCCGGGAGTAGACAACATTCCATTAGAACTATTGAGGGCCTTGGGAGAGCCAGTCCTGACAAAAGTGTACCATCTGGTGAGCAAGATGTATGAGACAGGCGAAATTCCCTCAGGCTTCAAGAAGAATATAATAATTCCAATCTCAAAGTAAGCAAGTGTTGACAGGTGTGAATTACCGAACAATCAGTGTAATAAGTCACGACTGCAAAATAGCGACGCGAATTCTTTACAGACGAATGGAAAAACTGGTAGAAGCCGACCTCAGGGAAGATCAGTTTGGATTCCGTAGAAATATTGGAACACGTGAGTAAATGGTGACCTTAGGAGTTATCTTAGAAGAAAGATTAAGGAAAGGCAAACCTACGGTTCTAGCATTTGTAGACTTAGACAAAGCTTTTAACAATGTTGACTGGAATACTCTCTTTCAAATTCTAAAGGTCTCAGGGGTAAAATATAGGGAGCGAATGGCTATTTACAATTTGTACAGTAAACAGATGGCAGTTATAATAGTAGAGGGGAATGAAAGGGAAGCAGTGGTTGGGAAGGGAGTGAGACAGGGATGTAGCCTATGCCCGATGTTATTCAATCTATATATTGAGCAAGCAATAAAGGAAACAAAAGAAAAATTCGGAGTAGGTATTAAAATCCATGGACAACAAATAAAAATTTTGAGGTTCGCCGATGACTCTGTAATTCTGTCAGAGACAGCAAAGGACTTGGAAGAGCAGTTGAACGGAATGCACAGTGTCTTGAAAGGAGGATATTAGATGAACATCAACAAAAGCAAAACGAGGATAATGGAACGTACTCTAATTAAGTCGGATGATGCTGAGGGAATTAGACTAGGAAATGAGACACTTAAAGTAGTAAAGGAGTTTTGCTATTTGGGGAGCAAAATAACTGATGATGGTCGAAGTAGAGAGGATATAAAATGTAGACTGGCAATGGCAAGGAAAGCGTTTCTGAAGAAGAGAAATTTGTTAACATCGAGTATAGATTTAAGTGTGAGGAAGTCGTTTCTGAAAGTATTTGCATGGAGTGTGGCCATGTACGGAAGTGAAACATGAGACATAAATAGTTTCGACAAGAAGAGAATAGAAGCTTTCGAAATGTGCTGCTACAGAAGAATGCTGAAGATTAGATGGGTCGATCACGTAACTAATGAGGAGGTATTGAATAGGATTGGGGAGAAGAGAAGTTTGTGGCACAACTTGACTAGAAGAAGGGATCGGTTGGTAGGACATGTTCTGAGGCATCGAGGGATCACAAATTTAGCATTGGAGGGCAGCGTGGAGGGTAAAAATCGTAGAGGGAGACCAAGAGATCAATACACTAAGCAGATTCAGAAGGATGTAGGTTGCAGTAGGTACTGGGAGATGAAGAAGCTTGCACAGGATAGAGTAGCATGGAGAGCTGCATCAAACCAGTCTCAGGACTGAAGACCACAACAACAACATACAAGGGCGATGTACTTCAGGACAATATTATGGAAATAGAAGAGGATGTAGATGAAATGGGAGATACGATACTGCATGAAGACTTTGACAGAGCACTGAAAGACCTGAGTAGAAACAAGGCCCCGGGAGTAGACAACATTCCATTAGAACTATTGAGGGCCTTGGGAGAGCCAGTCCTGACAAAAGTGTACCATCTGGTGAGCAAGATGTATGAGACAGGCGAAATTCCCTCAGGCTTCAAGAAGAATATAATAATTCCAATCTCAAAGTAAGCAAGTGTTGACAGGTGTGAATTACCGAACAATCAGTGTAATAAGTCACGACTGCAAAATAGCGACGCGAATTCTTTACAGACGAATGGAAAAACTGGTAGAAGCCGACCTCAGGGAAGATCAGTTTGGATTCCGTAGAAATATTGGAACACGTGAGTAAATGGTGACCTTAGGAGTTATCTTAGAAGAAAGATTAAGGAAAGGCAAACCTACGGTTCTAGCATTTGTAGACTTAGACAAAGCTTTTAACAATGTTGACTGGAATACTCTCTTTCAAATTCTAAAGGTCTCAGGGGTAAAATATAGGGAGCGAATGGCTATTTACAATTTGTACAGTAAACAGATGGCAGTTATAATAGTAGAGGGGAATGAAAGGGAAGCAGTGGTTGGGAAGGGAGTGAGACAGGGATGTAGCCTATGCCCGATGTTATTCAATCTATATATTGAGCAAGCAATAAAGGAAACAAAAGAAAAATTCGGAGTAGGTATTAAAATCCATGGACAACAAATAAAAATTTTGAGGTTCGCCGATGACTCTGTAATTCTGTCAGAGACAGCAAAGGACTTGGAAGAGCAGTTGAACGGAATGCACAGTGTCTTGAAAGGAGGATATTAGATGAACATCAACAAAAGCAAAACGAGGATAATGGAACGTACTCTAATTAAGTCGGATGATGCTGAGGGAATTAGACTAGGAAATGAGACACTTAAAGTAGTAAAGGAGTTTTGCTATTTGGGGAGCAAAATAACTGATGATGGTCGAAGTAGAGAGGATATAAAATGTAGACTGGCAATGGCAAGGAAAGCGTTTCTGAAGAAGAGAAATTTGTTAACATCGAGTATAGATTTAAGTGTGAGGAAGTCGTTTCTGAAAGTATTTGCATGGAGTGTGGCCATGTACGGAAGTGAAACATGAGACATAAATAGTTTCGACAAGAAGAGAATAGAAGCTTTCGAAATGTGCTGCTACAGAAGAATGCTGAAGATTAGATGGGTCGATCACATAACTAATGAGGAGGTATTGAACAGAATTGGGGAGAAGAGGAGTTTGTGGCACAACTTGACTAGAAGAAGGGATCGGTTGGTAGGACATGTTCTGAGGCACCAAGGGATCACCACTTTAGTATTGTAGGGCAGCGTGGAGGGTAAAAATCGTAGAGGGAGACCAAGAGATGTATACACTAAGCAGATTCAGAAGGATGTAGGCTGCAGTAGGTACTGGGAGATGAAGAAGCTTGCAGAGGATAGAGTAGCATGGAGAACTGCATGAAACCAGTCTCAGGACTGAAGACCACAACAACAGTCCACATTTGCGAGGCCGACAATTACGAGTCGATTGCGTTCCAAGAATTTTAGAGTTGTATTTGTCAAAAAGCGGTGATGGGGGAGTGGTAGTAGGCTGAAACATCTTACACTCTTTTGTCCTTCATTTTAGACTGTAGGTCGCACACAATGAGACCCACCCTACATAAGCAAGGTCGCCCAGACCTGGAGGCAAGGAAGGCAGATCGCCTCCGGCCCCCGCCCCCCGCCTCCTTCTGCCCCCACCCAGACTGTCAAGGAAAAGAGAAAATATAGTGTAGTCAGGCGTTTTTCTTTCAAGGAAACAATTTAAAAGTCAGTATAACGCACGTTTTTAACGCTTTTGGAACTGAAACTTTTGATGACTCACTATTCGTCTTCCAGAATATTATAAATACACTACTGGTCATTAAAATTGCTACACCAAGAAGATATGCATATGATATATGGGTATTCATTTGACAAATATATTATACTAGAACTGACATTTGACTACATTATCACGCAATATGGGTGCATAGATCGTGAGAAATCAGTACCCAGAACAACCACCTCTGGCCGTAATAAGGGCCTTGATACGCCTGGGCATTGAGTCAAACCAAAGCTTGGATGGCGTGTACAGGTACAGCTCCCTATGCGGTTTCAACACGATACAACAGTTCATCAAAAGTAGTGACTGGAGTATTGTGACGAGCCAATTGCTTGGCCACCATTGACCAGACGTTTTCAATTGGTGAGAGATCTGGAGAATGTGCTGGCCAGGGCAGGAGTCGGACATTTTCTGTATCCAGAAAGGCACGTACAGGACCTGCAACATGCGGTCGTGCATTATCCTTCTCAAATGTAGGGTTTCGCAGGGATCGAATGAAGGGTACAGCTACGGGTCGTAACACATCTGAAATGTAACGTCCACTGTTCAAAGTGCAGTCAATGCGAACAAGAGGTGACCGAGATGTGTTACCAATGGCACCCCATACCATCACGCCGGGTGATACGCCAGTATGGCGCTGACGAATCCAAGCTTCCAATGTGCGTTCACCGCGATGTCGCCAAACACGGATGGAACCATCATGATGCTGTAAACAGAACCTGGATTCATCCGAAAAAATGACGTTTTGCCATTCGTGCACCCCGGTTCGTCGTTGAGTACACCATCGCAGGCGCTCCTGTCTGTGATGCAGCGTCAAGGGTAACCGCAGCCACGGTCTCCGAGCTGACAGTCAACGCTGCTGCAAACGTCGTCCAACTTTTCGTGCAGATGCTTGTGGTCTCGGAAACGTCCCCATCTGTTGACTCAGGGATCGAGACGTGGCTGCACGATCCGTTACATCCGTGCGGATAAGATGCCTGTCATCTCGACTGTTACTCATACGAGGCCGTTGGGATCCAGCACGGCGTTCTGTATTACCCTCCTGAACCCACCAATTCCATATTCTGCTAACAGTCACTGGATGTCCACCAATGCGAGCAGCAACGTCGCGATACGATAAACCGCAATCGCGATAGGCTACAATCCGACCTTTATCGAAGTCTGAAACGTGATGGTACGCATTTCTCCTCCCTACGCGAGGCATCACAACAACGTTTCACCAGACAACGCCGGTCAGCTGCTGTTTGTGTGTGAGAAATCGGTTGGAAACTTTCCTCATGTCAGCACGTTGTAGGTGTCTCCACCGGCGCCAACCTTGTGTGAATGCTCTGAAAAGCTAATCATTTGCAGATCGCAGCATCTTCTTGCTGTCGGTTGAATTTCGCGTCTGTAGCACGTGATCTTCGTGGTGTAGCAATTTTAATGGCCAGCAGTGTACTTTGTATGCAGGCGCACGCCCTCCGTTGCGCTCTAGCTGACGCATCTGTGCATAAAGCGCGCCAATCAAATATAAAATCATTTTGCGCAGTTCCGTTGTTGTTTCACAACTGCAAACCCACACCCATTCTGTGACTATTGGTCCAAGTAACACAGCGACAAATTGTGTTGTCATACGTCGAAGTGAGCAGCAGTAATATAAAACAGAAAGCGAGCTAGGCGAGAAAAAATGTACGATTCGTGCAAAAGAACGATTGCGATTACGAACTAGCAGCATACTGCCATATTCGGGCAGTCGTGTACGAGATAATTAGTGATAGAATAAGCAGCTGGCCGGGATCTGGTTTAGCTGCACTGCTTAGTGCTTCGAGTGGGTCATCACTGCCCTTGACAACAGAGTGTTAGTGTGAAAATTTATTTCATTATTGTTTAATACAACATGAGGTAAGGTCATATTATGTAAGTTTATTTTCTCGTTGTTTAAATACACCGAGATTAAGCTCTGATTTTTATCGTACATGACTTACCTCGATAACGTAAAGAAAGCTGTTCTGCACATGTATCCAACATGCGCCGCGCGCTCTCTCGTGTTACGGCGCGCGCTCGAGGGCTAGCAGCAGTGGTGGGGACACTCGTCCGTGCACGAGTCACGCCGGTTGGCCGTTCCTGACGCTTCCACGTCGTCGTCACTATTCCAGTACACTCCAATATCAGCTGCGAAATTGACGGTGGAGCTCCAGAAGCGATGTAGTGACTAGCCGTGCAGCTGACAAAAACAACTACTCCAGAAGTGTGTCCTCAAAAATTCCGACGCTGCCTTACTCTGTGAAATAGGAATAATAAAACAGCCCCCGTGCGAGCCTTACTTCAGCCCTCCTTTGTTCCTCGAACACTTTACGAGCGCAAGGCCTTTGCGAATGAAGGCAGGCGCGCGCCGCGAGGTCGGATCCAGCCGACCCGCCGCCGCCTGCTCGGCGACGCGTCACGCCCGCACCGTAGCCGTAGCCGCCTCTCCTCAGGAACTTCCGCCCTCACCTTGTCGAAAAACGGCCGCCTTTGTCTCGCTTCTCTTTCCTCTGCTGAACCCCAATTTCGAACAAGGATTTCGCTGACTCTTTCAGTAGACGTCCACAGTTCACTTTTCCTCTCGTATGCTATAAGGGAGACACAGATAATTGCGCGCAGTGGGTAATTGTACGCACTCATTAACAACGAGAGGCCAGAGGCAATGAGATCGACTTTTTGGAACTAAATATACTGTGCAGTAGGTTGAGAGCCCAGGCACCACACATCCTGCAGCCGTCCGCAGCTCCTGGTCTACCGGCTAGCGTTGCTCCCTCTGGATCGTGGGGTCCCCTGTTCGATTCCCGGCCAGGTTGGGGATTTCCTCTGCCTGTGTTTCCCTCGCCATTTCATCATCGTGCGTGAAAGTGGCCGGACTTGACTGTGAAAAGATGGGGACTTTGCGCGGGCGCCGATAAGCGCGCGGTCGAGCACCCCCACGAGCCGTTCGCCCTCGTGCGCCCTCCTTTCCGAGTAAATGACGAAAACATTTAGGAATTTGCGTCATACTTAAAAATCGTGTAGTCTGGTTGCACGGTGTAATGGGGATAACAGCAACACATGCAAGAGGCTGTGGACTCGAATATCATCAGATGCAATAAATTATTTTATTTTTAAATCTTTTTCAAAAAACTATGATCATTATTTTTATTCAGTTAATTGGTTTAAATGTAATTTTTTTATTTCCGTTCTTTTGTCACATTATTTTAATCACTGAATGAACGTCTTTCGTTTGCTTCATTTTTTCTTTATATGATTATTTTTGTTTATAGAATTTTTTATTATGAATTTAATTACATTTATCTGTGACAAATACTTGAAAATTCCGATCTATCAGTTAAGCCGGCCGAAGTGGCCGAGCGGTTCTAGGCGCTACAGTCTGCCACCGCGCGACCGCTACGGTCGCAGGTTCCAATCCTGCCTCGGGCATGGATGTGTGTGATGTCTTTAGGTTAGTTAGGTTTAAGTAGTTCTAAGTTCTAGGGGACTGATGACCTCACAAGTTAAGTCCCATAGTGCTCAGAGCCATTTGAACCATTTATCAGTTAAGAAACACAAGACCCAATAATCTGTTTATATCGACGGTGCAGTGTGAAAAACGTATTTTTCGTTACTAGATGCGCAGTTCTTTTGCATGGTAATCGTCAAGCAAATATTTGAAACATAGCCTAAATACCTAGTGCAGTACGGAAATTAATAAATAAACCTTAGGACTTATCTTAGAAGAAAGATTAAGGAAAGGCAAACCTACGGTTCTAGCATTTGTAGAAAGCTTTTAACAATGTTAACTGGAATACTCTCTTTCAAATACTAAAGGTCTCAGGGGTAAAATATAGGGAGCGAAAGGCTATTTACAATTTGTACAGTATACAGATGGCAGTTATAATAGTCGAGGGGAATGAAAGGGAAGCAGTGGTTGGGAAGGGAGTGAGACAGGGATGTAGCCTATCCCCGATGTTATTCAATCTATATATTGAGCAAGCAATAAAGGAAACAAAAGAAAAATTCGGAGCAGGTATTAAAATCCATGGACAACAAATAAAAATTTTGAGGTTCGCCGATGACTCTGTAATTCTGTCAGAGACAGCAAAGGACTTGGAAGAGCAGTTGAACGGAATGCACAGTGTCTTGAAAGGAGGATACTAGATGAAAATCAACAAAAGCAAAACGAGGATAATGGAATGTAGTCGAATTAAGTCGGGTGATGCTGAGGGAATTAGATTAGGAAATGAGACACTTAAAGTAGTAAAGGAGTTTTGCTATTTGGGGAGCAAAATAACTGATGATGGTCGAAGTAGACAGGATATAAAATGTAGACTGACAATGACAAGGAAAACGTTTCTGAATAAGAGAAATTTGTTAACATCGAGTATGTGTCAGGAAGTCGATTCTGAAAGCAATTGTATGGAGTGTAGCCATGTATGGAAGTGAAACATGGACGATAAATAGTTTGGACAAGAAGAGAATAGATGCTTTTAAAATGTGGTGCTACAGAAGAATGCTGAATATTACATGGATAGATCACATAACTAATGAGGAGGTATTGAACAGAATTGGGGAGAAGAGGAGTTTGTGGCACAACTTGACTAGAAGAAGGGGCCGGTTGGTAGGACATGTCCTGAGGCATCAAGGGATCACAAATTTAGTATTGTAGGGCAGCGTGGAGGGGAAAAATCGTAGAGGAGAGCAAGAGATGAATTCACTAAGCAGATTCAGAAGGATGTACGGTGGAGTAGTTACTTGGAAATGAAGAAGTTTGCACAGGTTAGGGTAGCATGGAGAGCTGCATCAAACCAGTCTCAGGACTGAAGACCACAACAACGGTAACTGAGAGTAGTCAGAGTAGTACAGTGACTGAATATCAATATAAAATCAAGTGTGAAGAGTGTGTAAAGTGTACTTAGTGTATTTGTTAACAAAAAGTTGATTTTGTTTATGTTTTGGACAACGCCCTAACGTAAATGAGGAGGAGATATTGACAGTTGTGTATCAAAACGGCGAAAACAAAAAGAATAGCGAGAAAATGAAACAGAAGAAGATCGCGAAGCACGTTTAGGTTCCCAAGGAACGATAAAGACAGGAACCAAGAATCGCGGCACAATCTTATAAGAAAAGACTGCGAAATCAAGCTAGTCATGAAAGCAGGAAGTTTTACGTTACATGGCCGGAGAAATTCCAGAATTACTTCTCCAAAATATATAAGAGAACAACGCCTGCTTTCAAATGATTTCTTTCGGCGTCAGCCGGCCGGTGTGGCCAAGCGGTTCTAGGCGCTTCAGTCTGGAACCGCGTGACCGCTACGGTCGCAGGTTCGAATCCTGCCTCGGGCATGAATGTGTGTGATGTCCTTAGGTTAGTTACGTTTAAGTACTTCTATGTTCTAGGGGACTGATGACCTCAGCTGTTGAGTCCCGTAGTGCTCTGAGCCATTTTCGGCGTCACTTCGATCAACACTAACAGAGATGAAATCGATTACGTTTTTTCCATCCAAGGACAAATGTGTCACAACATGGGATAATTGCTACAGCTACTCACCAGAAACAGTTCAGTTTCCCGTGCTGCTTGCATTTGTCATCAGTATCAACGACGCGCAGTGAAAATCACATTGTATGACATATATTAAACATCTCGGACAATGCTCGGTACTGCAGTTGGTATATTATGTTAATGCTTTGCGTTATTTATTACACTGTAAGAGAAAATTAATATTTATTTGATATACGACGTTACTCCATAACGTATTTTTATAGAATATCCAACGTTCGTACATGCAAGATTACTTGAAAATTAAGATAACTTTCTAAGTATTGTAAAATATGTTAAATATGTGTTGTGTTCTATGACACATACTGTATACTTGACCCTACGTAATAAAACACATAAATAGAACAATGGGAACGCCAGGTAGAAATATCAACTACGTGGGAAAACACGGACTGCTGGTTACCGTAAAGAAGACAGGTCAAGTTGCAGACAGACAGAATTAAAAGACCCTCACAAAAGGCTTTCCGCCGCAGCCTTGTCCAGTAAAAGAGAGAGGCACGCATCACTCATACACACAAGCGAGCACGCCTCGTGCACACACGACTGCCAACTTCTGCGTCCTGGACGCACGAGGCGTGCTCGCTTGTGTGTATGAGTGATGCGTGCCTCTCTCTTTTACTGGACAAGGCTGCGGCGGAAAGCCTTTTGTGAGGGTCTTTTAATTCTGTCTGTCTGCAACTTGACCTGTCTTCTTTACGGTAACCAGCAGTCCGTGTTTTCCCACGTAGGTGAAACGCATAAATACACTGAAGCGCCAAAAAATTGGTAAAGGCATGCGTATCTAAACACAGAGACATGTAAACAGGCAGAATACGGCAATGCGGTCGGCAACCTCTGTATAAGATTGGTTCAAATGGCTCTGAGCACTATGGGACTTAACTTATAAGGTCATCAGACCCCTAGAACTTAGAACTACTTAAACCTAACTAACCTAAGGACATCACACACATCCACGCCCGAGGCAGGATTCGAACCTGCGACCGTAGCGGCCGCGCGGTTCCAGACTGAAGCGCCTAGAACCGTTCGGCCACTCCGGCCGGCATCTGTATAAGACAACAAGTGTGTGGCGCAGTTGTAAAATTAGTTACTGCTGCTACAATGGCACATTACGTGAATTTCCGCGTTGTGTTATTGTCGGCGCACGAGCGATGGGATATAGCATCTCCGAGGTAGCTGTGAAGTGGGCGTTTTCCCGTACGACCATTTCGGAAGACTGCCGTAAACATCAGCAATCCTGTAATACTTCAAATCTGCGACATCGCTGCGGCCCGAAAAAGATCCTGCAAGATCGGGACCAACGACGACTGAAGAAAATCGTTCAACGTGACAGAAGTGCAACCCTTCCGCAAGTTGCTGCAGATTTAAATGCTGGGCCATCGACAAGTGTGAGCGTGTGAATCATTCAACGAAACATCATCGATATGGGCTTTCGGAGCCGAAGGCCCTCTCGCGTACCCTTCGTGACCGAACGACACAAAGCTTTACGCCTCGCCTGGGACCGTCACCACCGACATTGGACTGTTGATGACCGGAAACATGTTGCCTGGTCGGACGAGTCTCGTTTAAAAATGTTATCTAGAAGATGGAAGTGTACGGGTGTCGAAACAAACTCACGAATCCGTGGACGCTGCGAGTCAGCAGGGGACTGTTCAAGCAGGTGGACGCTCTGTAGTGGTGCGGGGCGTGTGCAGTTGGAGTAATATGGGACCCCTGATTCGTCTAGATACGACTTGACAGGTGACACGTACCTAAGCTTCCATTCATGTCCACTGTACATTCTCACGTACTTGGGCAAATTCAGCAGAACAATGTGGCATCACATACGTCCAGGATTCCTAAAGAGTGGCTCCAGGAACACTCCTCCGAGTTTAACCACTTACGCTGGCCACCAGAGTCCCCAGGCCTGAGTACGTCTGGGACGGCTTGCAACGTGCCGTTAAGAAGAGACCTCCACGCACTGTTCCGGACTTACGGAGAGCCCTGCAGGAGCCACAGGCGTCAGTCCACTCCAGCACTACTTCAGGCACTGGTCGAGTCCGTGCCACGTTGTTTTCCGGCACTGCTGCGTGTTCGCTGGCGCCCTACACGATATTAAGCAGATGTACCAGTTTGTTTGGCTCTTCAGTGTGTATGGGGGAGTCAAATGAAAACGACAGTACGGGGAAAAAGTAAAACTATTTGTTATTTCAAATGTAACTGCATAGCGGTTAATACAAAACAGTATGTGATCACAAGTATCGGGACACCCCCAAAAACATACGTTGTTCGTACTAGGTGCATTGTGCTGCCACCTACTGCCACGTTCTCCATATCAGCGACCTCAGTAGTCATGAGACGTCGTGAGAGAGCAGAATGGGGCGCTCCGCGGAACTCACGGACTGCGAACGTGGTCAGGCGACTGGGTGTCACTTGTGTGATACGTCTGTACGCGAGATTTCCCTTAAATGTCTCTCGGTCCACAGTTTGCGATGTCATAGTGAATTGTAGCCGTGAAGGGACACGTACAGCACAAAAGCGTACAGGCCGACCTCGTCTGTTGACTGACAGAGACCGCCGACAGTTGAAGAGGGTCGTAGTGTGTAATAGGCAGGCGTCTATCCACACCATCACACAGGAATTCCAAACTGCATCTCGATGCACTGCTAGTACTGTGACGGTTAGGCGGGAGGTGAGAAAACTCGGAGTTTATGGTCGAGCGGCTGCTCATAAGCCGCACATCACGCCGGTAAGTGCCAAACGACGCCCCGCTTGATGTAAGCAGCGTTAACATTCGACGATTGAGCAGTGGAAAAACGTCGTGTGGAGTGACGAATCACGATACACAGTGTGGCGATCCGATGGCAGAGTGTTGGTATGCCGAATGCCCGGTGAACGTCATCTGCCAGCGTGTGTAGTGGCAGGAGTAAAATTCGGAGGTGGTGGTGTTACGGTGTGATCGCGCTTTTCGTGGAGGGGGCTTGCACTCCTTATTGTTTTACGTGGCACTATCACAGCACAGGCCTACATTGATCTTTTAAGCACCTTCTTGCTTCCCACTGTGGAAGAGCAATTCGGGGATGGCGATTGCATCGTTCGACACGATCGAGCACCTGTTCATAGTGCACGGCCAGTGGCGGAGTGGTTGAACGACAGTAACATCCGTGTAATGGCGTGCCCTGCACAGAGTCCTAACTTGTATCCTATAGAACACCTTTAGGATGTTTTGGAACGCCGACTTGGTGTCAGGCCTCACCGATCGACATCGATACCTCTCTTCAGTGCAGCACTCCGTGAAGAATGGGCTGGCATTCCCCTAGGAACCTTCCAGCACCTGACTGAACGTATGCCTGCGGGAGTGGAAGCTGTCATCGAGGCTGAGGGTGGACCAAGAGCATATTGAATTGTAGCTTTGCTGACGCATGGCGCCACGAACTTGTCATTTTCAGCCAGGTGTCCGCAGACTTTTCGTCACATTGTGTACATCACATTGTCAGACAAGATGACCATTGTCTTCATGTAAAAATGTGGATCGTGAACATTAAGTCAAAAATTACGTCTGCCATACCATTGTTCTGATCTGGGATTGTTTGATCGTTAAGAATTTCCTGAAAAACGCATTTGTTAGGTCTTCAAATATTGCTAAAATACAGATATGGACGTTCTAGCAGTCAAAGTGGAATCACCCTAGAATCAACAAGATGAGCCATAAGAACATGGACGAAATCTACGTGGGTATCCATTCAAGATAAGTGCCAAATTAATCACTTTTTTACAGTGACCTCATTATTTCCATTCTGACGATACCACCCTCAGTCAATAACTTTGTTGTTGCCCGATAAAGCGAACATATGCTCCGTGAGCAACATTATTAATCTGATTTCTAACTTACTTTGCAAGTGGTGGAATTGTTAGAACCTTGTGCTTCGTTTTTTAACCCCATTGTTCGTAGCGTATGTTCGGGGCGGGCGCCCCCTAACACCCGCTCAAGTGCACTGTCGACCCACTCACCCACTTTCTTTCCCTTTTACTACGAAGGGCAGCTGAGCCTCTGACCGAACACGGTGAGCCACCGCGCCGGCGTTCTGCTGCAGACCCTGCAGCCGCCAGCGTCCGCGGCAGCTGCACGGAGCACCCCGGCCCGCGCTCACGTCGCGGCTGCACGTCCCACGCATTCACACACCCCCCCGATTCGCCTAGGTGGGCAACGAATGCGCCATCTTCAGTGCGGATGCACGATTACATAGACCTCCTGTGGGCAACTCAGGGAAGCGACACGGAGAACTGGGACAGCGAATGGATACGTGGTATTAGGTGGGCACGTGGGTAGCACGTGAGCCTTGTCGAAACAGTCCTCGCAGTTGCCGTAAAGACAGAGCCCCGGTGCGCGGTGCTTAACGGAACGGTCTGGTCCGAGATTCGTCTCCCGGTCCAGCACACGTTTCTCACTCAGCGCCGGTGATTCCACGTGAAGTCTCGAAGTAGTCGACAACAGCTGCTTCCCTTTCCTTTCTCCCCCTCTTCCCCCCCCCCCTTCCCACCCCTCCTTCAATTACACAATATGTATCACAGCTGCACATTCCGCATAGGGTTTCGGCAGTCGCATTCATACAATTCGTGGGTATTTGAAAGTCCTCTGACACAGACATTCTTTTGGCAAACTCACGAGAAAAACTGCAAAAAGCTGGTCGCTAGTAAAGCGTTTACTTCGATAACCGGTTTCCGTAAGACTACATTACTGTCTTTGGATCTGCAGTCGATAGAACCAAGTCGGCAGGGTAATAGGTTTACAAGTGTAACAATGCCCAAAAGTAATTGTCCATGCACCTCAGAAAGTAACGTAACTTATGCTCTACAGAGTCACACGGTCTCCTCCAACTGTGCTATGTACCGCGTCACGTCACCAATACGTATGTCAAGATCGTGAAAATCACTGGATATCGGCATATGTACAAACACGACGACATTGCGCCGATGTAAGTGCTCCTGCTCACACACCAGCTGATTCAATTGGTTCTAATGGCTCTGAGCACTATGGCACTTAACAGCTGAGGTCATCAGTCCCCTAGAACATAGAAGTACTTAAACGTAACTAACCTAAGGACATCACACACATCCGTGTCCGAGGCAGGATTCGAACCTGCGAACGTAGCGGTCGCGCGATTCCAGACTGAAGCGCCTAGAACCGCTGGGTTACTTCGGCCGGCACATCTGCACAGTAAACACAATAAATATTCCACAAGCCCACACGTTTTGTGGGAAACAAAGGCGTGAATATATACAACACCCAGTAATCCTTAATATACTAATTTAATAAAGAGCTTTCAAAAAATCGTACACTACTGGCCATTAAAATTGCTACACCAAGAAGAACTGCAGATGATAAACGCGTATTCATTGCACAAATATACTATACTAGAACTGACATGTGATTACATTTTCACGCAACTTGGGTGCATAGATCCTGAGAAATCAGTACGCAGAACATCCACCTCTGGCCACAATAACGGCCTTGATAAGCCTGGGCATTGAGTCAAACAGAGCTTGGATGGCGTGTACAGGTACAGCTGCCCATGCAGCTTCAACACGATACCACAGTTCATCAAGAGTAGTGACTGACGTATTGTGACGAGCCAGTTGCTCGGCCACCATTGACCAGACGTTTGCAATTGGTGAGAGATTTGGAGAATGTGCGGGCCACTTTCTGTATCCAGAAAGGCCCGTACAGGACCTGCAACATGAGGTCGTGCATTATCCTGCTGAAATGTAGGGTTTCGCAGGGATCGAATGAAGGGTAGAGCCAAGGGTCGTAACACATCTGAAATTTAACGTCCACTGATCAAAGTGCGGTCAATGCGAACAAGAGGCGACCGAGACGTGTAACCAATGGCACCCCATACTATCACGCCGGGTGATACGCCAGTATGGCGATGACGAATCCAAGCTTGCAATGTGCGTTCACCGCGATGTCACCAAACACGGATGCGACCATCACGATGCTGTAAACAGAACGTGGATTCATCCGAAAAAATGACGTTTTGCCATTCGTGCACGCAGGTTCGTCGTTGAGTACACCATCGCAGGCGCTCCTGTCTATGATGCGGCGTCAAGGGTAACTGCAGCCAGGGTCTCCGAGCTGATAGTCCATGCTGCTGCAAACGTCGTCGAACTGTTCGTGCAGATGTTTGTTGTCTTACAAACGTCCCAATCTGTTGACTCAGGGATCGAGACGTGACTGCACGATCCGTTACATCCGTGCGGATAAGATGCCTGTCATCTCGACTGCTAGTGATACGAGGCCGTTGGGATCCAGCACGGCGTTCCGTATTACCCTCCTGAACCCACCGATTCCATATTCTGCTAACAGTCATCGGATCTCGACCTCCGCGAGCAGTAATGTCGCGATACGATAAACCACAGCCGCGGGGGATTAGCCGAGCGGTCTGTGGCGCTGCAGTCATGAACTGTGCGACTGATCCCGGTGGAGGTTTGAGTCCTGCCTCGGGCATGGGTGTGTGTGTTTGTCCTTAGGATAATTTAGGTTAAGTAGTGTGTAAGCTTAAGGGCTGATGACCTTAGCAGTTAAGTCCCATAAGATTTCACACACATTTGATAAACCGCAACCGCGATAGGCTACAATCCGACCTTTATCAAAGTCGGAAACGTGATGGTACGGATTTCTCCTCCTTACACGAGGCATCACTACAACGTTTCAGCAGGGAACGCCGGTCAACAGCTGTTTGTGTATGACAAATCGGTTGGAAAGTTTCCTTACTTTGTAGATGTAGCCACCTTGTGTGAATGCTCTGACAAGCTAATCATTTGCATATCACAGCATCTTGTTCCTGTCGGCTAAATTTCGGGTCTGCAGCACGTCTTCTTCGCCGTGTAGTAATTTTAATGCGCAGTAGTGTAATTTATACGAAAAGCATGATCCAAAACTCGGAGACGACTCCAGTCTATTTAAATGTGAAACATGTTTATAAAATCAATTTATGACGTGTAGCCTAGGAAGTAATCGAACCAACCATTCTACATGCTCTCCACATACATCGATTGTTTTGACACTGTCTTTTGTCTACCACCGTCTTGCTATACAAGCAATCGTCTGCAAAGACGTTGAGGTATCCATGTAGTGGTGTACGCTGTCCGTGTCTTCAGAGCTCACCTTGCGCTCACCTGTGTTATAAAAAGACGCGCGACGCGACGCAGCGCGTAAATAACTCATCCGTTATCTGGAGGTGAGTTTACGCAGCGCATATTTTGCGTTCGTGTGTGGCCGCAACGGCGCCGACGTCGGCTGCGCTGTGATGTCGCCGCAGCAGACCAGCAGCACGGGGCGCGGAGCGGCGAGCAGAGTTCCGGGGTGCACGGGACCACGGCAGGGGGCACGCAGCAGCAGCAGCAGCAGCAGCACGGCGTGTCGAGGGTGGCAGCCCTGGTCCGGCAAGGTGCCGAAGGCGGGTCCGAGCCGAAGTGCGGGAACTGCTGCAGTCTCATCCGGAATGTTCTACTGCAGTTCTCGAACACCGAGAGGGTCGTCGCGACACACTGCAGACTCGAGGGCTGAGGGCTGCCCGCACACTGGGAGAGCACGCGACCTGGGTGAGCAGCTAGGGCCACCACCAGACAACCCACCTCTCCTACTCGATCATCATCATCATCATTTAAGACTGATTATGCCTTTCAGCGTTCAGTCTGGAGCATAGTCCCCCTTATAAAAGTCCTCCATGATCCCCTATTCATTGGTGACTCTTCTGATGTTAAGCCAATTACTTCAAAATCATTCTTAACCGATCCCAGGTACCTTCTCCTCGGTCTACCCCGACTCCTCCTACCCTCTACTGCTGAACCCACGAGTCTCTTGGGTAACCTTGCTTCTCCCATGCGTGTAACATGACCCCACCATCTAAGCCTGTTCGCCCTGACTGCTACATCTATAGAGTTCATTCCCAGTTTTTCTTTGATTTCCTCATTGTGGACACCCTCCTGCCATTGTTCCCATCTACTAGTACCTGCAATCATCCTAGCTACTTTCATATCCGTAACCTAAACCTTGTTGATAAGCTAACCTGAATCCACCCAGCTTTCGCTCCCATACAACAAAGTTGGTCGAAAGACTGAACGGTGCACAGATAACTTAGTCTTGGTACTGACTTCCTTCTTGCAGAAGAGAGTAGATCGTAGCTGAGCACTCACTGCATTAGCTTTGCTACACCTCGCTTCCAGTTCTTTCACTATGTTGGCATCCTGTGAGAATATGCATCCCAAGTACCTGAAACCGTCCTCCTGTTCTAACTTTGTTCCTCCTATTTGGCACTCGATCCGCTTATATTTCTTTCCCACTGACATTACTTTCGTTTTGGAGATGCTAATCTTCATACCATAGTCCTTACATTTCTGATCTAGCTCTGAAATATTACTTTGCAAACTTTCAATCTAATCTGCCATCACAACTAGGTCATCCGCACATACGAGACTGCTTGTTTTGTGTTCACATATCTTAATCTCACCCAGCCAGTCTATTGTTTTCAACACTACTGAAATTAGGAAAATAATAAATTCACTCAAAAGCTCACGTGGAAGTCAAGGAATTTCCAACAGAGTACTAAAAGCTTGTTCCCAACAAAGAAGTATCGCTCTCAGCCACATATGTAGTAGCTCACTAAAACAGGGCACTTTTCCAGACACACTGAAATACGCTATTGTTAAACTGTAAGCAGGCTGTTTATGTTTTCTTATTGGCAACGTTACGTAGCGCCCTGTATGAAAATCACTGGCTGTGCTGTGTGCAGTCTGTGGCTAGTTTGCATTGTTGTCTGCCATTGTAGTGTTGGGCAGCGGCAGCTGGATGTGAACAGCGCGTAGCGTTGCGCAGTTAGAGGTGAGCCGCCAGCAGTGGTGGATGTGGGGAGAGAGATGGCGGAGTTTTGATAATTTGCAATATTGGATATTATGAACTACTATATATATTATGACTGTTAAGGTAAATACATTGTTTGTTCTCTATTATCATCTTTCAATTGCTAACTATGACTATCAGTAGTTAGTGCCTTCTGTAGTTTGAATCTTTTACTTAACTGGCAGTAGTGGCGCTCGCTGTTTAGCAGTAGTTCGAGTAACGAAGATTTTTGGTGAGGTAAGTGATTTGTGAAAGGTATAGTTTAATGTTTGTCTGGGCCATTCTTTTGTAGGGATTTTTGATAGTCAGATTGCGTTGCGCTAAAATTATTGTGTGTCAGTTTAAGCACAGTCGTGTATAAAATTGTTCTAAGGCGACGTTTCAAAACCACTGCGTGAAAAAGGGGATAGCTCTGATGCTAACAACTAATCTCCAATCCCAATTCTGACAGCTTGATCCAAAATTCTTGAAAAAGTGATGTATTCAAGAGTACCATCACATATTTGTAACAATGAAGTACAAACAAAAGGTCAATTTGGTTTTCAGAAAGGCTTTTCAACAGAAAATGCTATATATGCTTCCACTGATCAAATATTAAATGCAGTGAATAATCGAACATCACTCATTGGGGTGTTTTGTGATCTCTCAAAGGCTTTTGATTGTGTAAATCATTAAACAGTTCTAGATAAGCTTAAGTATTGTGGGATGAGTGGCATAGTCCATAATGGTTTTTTAGTTCATATTTAATAGGAATAATGCAGAAGGTTGAAATTAACAGCACAGATAGCCTGCAAAAATCAGCAGTCATCTAACTGGGGATGTATCAAGATTGGTGTCCCACAGGGTTCAGTCTTGGGTCCCTTATTGTTCTTAGTATATATTAATGACTTCCCACTCTATATTGATGAAGATACAAAGCTAGTTCTTTTTGCTGATGATACATGTATAACAATCACAGCCAACAAAGAAGAATCAGCTAAGGAAATTGTGAACGTCTTCCAGAAAACTGTTAGGTGATTCTCTGCAAATGGACTATAACTAAATTTTGAGAAAACGCGGTTTATATAATTCTGTACAGTAAGACAGACAGAAGTCTGTTGCTAAGGCAGAATATTCAAAATTTCTGGGTTGTGCATTGATGAGAAATTGAACTGGAAGAAACACATCGATGATCTGCTGAAAGGGTTAGGTTCAGGTACTTAAGCTACCAGGGTTATTTGAAATTTTGGCGATAAACATATCAGTATATTAGCCTACCATGTCTATTTTCATTCACTGCTTTCACATGGCATCATATTTTGGGATAATTCATCATTAAGAGAAAAAAGTATTCATTGCACAAAACCGTGTAACCAGAATAATAGCTGGAGCCCACCCAAGATCACCTTGCAGACATTTATTTAAAGAACTCGGGATATTCACAGTACTTTCGCAATACATACATTCACTTATGAAATTTGTTGTTAACAACCCATCCCCGCTCAAAAATAACAGCGAAGTGCATAGGTACAACACTAGAACAAACGATGATCTCCACTATTCTGGATTAAAACTTAATTTGTCACAGAAAGGACTGAATTATGCTACCACAAAAATCTTTGGTGAAAAATTTGGAGATTTGCGGTAAGGCTCTATGGAACCAAACAGCTGAGATCATCGGTCCCTAGGCTGACACGCTAATTAAAGTAACTGAAACTAACTTTCACTAAGGACAAGACACATACCTACGCCCGAGAGAAGGCTCGAACCTCCGACAGGGGGAGCCGGGCGAACCGTGGCAAGGCGCCTAAGGCCACGCGGCTACACTGCGCGGCAATATTTGGTCATTTGCCAGATGGCATTTAAAGTCTGACAGGTAGCCAACCAACATTTAAGAGCAAATTAAAAGAATTTCTGAATGACAACTCCTTCTACTCAGTAGATGAATTTGAAGTAGTAACTATAACAAAAAAATTAATTATTTTGTGTAAAGAAAACTTATCGTAAAGGTTCCTCATGATTAGGAAATGTCGTATTCATGATCTATGGAACAAGTATTAACGTATGTATGTACGTATGTACAACTCCGCCAGGCGTGAAATGGTTCAAATGGTTCTGAGCACTATGGGACTTAACTTCTGAGTCCTCTAGAACTAAGAACTACTTAAACCTAACTAACCTACGGACATCACACACATCCATGCCCGAGGCAGGATTCGAACCTGCGACCGTAGCGGTCGCCCGGTTTCGAGACTATAGCGCCTAGAACCGCTCGGCCACCGCGGCCGGCCCAGGCGTGAAGACTGTGTAAATATGCTCCAAGGTTCGGCAGGCTGTATGGGCGGTTGCTCCGTCCTGTTGGAAACAACTGTAGGCCTCTTTCTCCCCCATTAATGCTATTAGAAACGGTTACAAAATGTCGGAAATGTAACGCTACCAAGCTAGCATCTGATGAAAGAAGGTGTGGCGTGCAGAGGCTGCGCACCGAACCCCAACCTTCTGATCCTGCAACGGTGTTTCGTGGAGCAGCCCAGAACCTGTGATTCTGTGAGCAGAGAGAACTACTCGGGTTGAATCAGGCTTCATAGGACATAAAAGAACAGATCCACGTCCGAGCCATTCGTCGTTATCTCAGTAAGCAGCCACTCACAAAACTGGGGGCGCTGAGAAGGATCTGCTAGGTTTAATGCACGAACAGCACACACTCGGCAGGGATGCACGTGCAGCTCCAGGTGGAACAGCCGTCGGCACTATCGGGGTGGTATGCCGGTCTCTTGCGACAGGCGTCGGGTTGATTTGGTAGGACCCTGAAGCGTTTTATGGTGAACTGCGGACACATTTTCTGATGTGAGGGCACGTTTCGAAATGTTTTTTGACTTGTTCACTGTAGGTCCCGCCTGACGCCATTTTCGGCGCTCTTTGCTAACACTGTGACACCATTAACCTTCTCATCAAACTGCTGACCACGACCTTGTCGCCACGCGCCTCTCCACAAAGAACACCCGCTGCTCCGCCGCCCCCTCTACAGTGCTCCACCCACACGTCACGGGGTGTGGTTATACGGAGGACACACCCGCGTGCAGTCGCGTCCACCCGCCCGGGTCACTCTCACTTGCGCCGCCCTGTTTTTCGGAGCAGACCGCAACATTGCTGATGGATCAGGTTGTTGCTGGTAGTTGTTGACTTATGCCTGATGTGTCGCGGGTGTTGTCCATCAACTGTGCAGAGTATTTCCTATGTTCGGGCCACATCTGACCTCGTCACTAAATGCTTCCATCCTGGCTCACAGCCGGTACGTAATAGAAAAAAGGATATAAAATCATACAAACTCTGTTCCTTCTAGACTGTTTTGGCCGCTGAACACGATTCCGGTGTCGGGGCACAGAATTCAAAATGGCGGATCCAATTCGTCACATGAAAAATTATAAATTACGCAGATTCGACTAAAACTTCGGGTACAAAGTGTTGTGAGATCGCAGAAATACAGCTACATCTACATACATACTCCTCAATCCACCATACGGTGCGTGGCGGAGGGTACCTCATACCACAACTAGCATCTTCTCTCCCTGTTCCACTCCCAAACAAAACGAGGGAAAAATGACTGTCTATATGCCTCTGTACGAGCCCTAATCTCTCTTATCTTATCTTTGTGGTCTTTCCGCGAAATATAAGTTGGCGGCAGTAAAATTGTACTGCAGTCAGCCTCAAATGCTGGTTCTCTAAATTTCCTCAGTAGCGATTCACGAAAAGAACGCCTCCTTTCCTCCCGAGTTCCTGAAGCATTTCCGTAACACTCGCATGATGATCAAACCTACCAGTAACAAATCTAGCAGCCCGCCTCTGAATTGCTTCCATGTCCTCCCTCAACCCGACCTGATAGGGATCCCAAACGCTGGAGCAGTACTCAAGAATAGGTCGTATTAGAGTTTTATAAGCGGTCTCCTTTACAGATGAACCATATCTTTCCAGAATTCTACCAATGAACCAAAGACGCCTATCCGCCTTCCCCGCAACTGCCATTACATGCTTGTCCCACTTCGTATCGCTCTGCAATGTTACGCCCAAATATTTAATCGACGTGACTGTGTCAAGCGCTACACTACTAATGGAGTATTCAAACATTACGGGATTCTATTTCCCCTTCATCTGCATTAATTTACATTTATCTATATTTACAGTTACTGCTATTCTTTACACCAATCACAAATCCTGTCCAAGTCATATTTTACATCCTCCTGCAGTCACTCAACGACGACACCTTCCCATACACCACAGCATCATCAGCAAACAGCCGCACATTGCTATCCACCCTATCCAAAAGATCATTTATGTAGATAGAAAACAACAGCGGACCTACCACAGTTCCCTGGGGCACTCCGATGAACACCCACCATCGAGGACAACGTACTGGGTTCTATTACTTAAGAAGTCACATTAAATGCGTTCAGTGTTGGACAATATTCAGAGTATGGCATTTGCCCATCAGAATTTTTTGGCTTCAAATGAACGTTAGTCTCATATCCTTGAATATACTGATCATTCGGCCTGGGACATTTTCTATTCAACCACCGAAACGAACGCCTTCTTCCTTCCAGAGATTCCCGTTTAAGTTCACGGACCATTCCCGTAATATTCGCCCGTTCATCGAACTTACCGACAACAAGTGAATTACTTCGACGTCTTCCTTTAATCCGATCCAGTGGGCTTCCCACACACTAGAGCAGTATTCCAGAACGGGTCACACTACTGTCCTGTCCTTCTGCAAAGTGCATCCTTCATTGGAGCAAACGGATGGCAGTCGGGAGGTGCGGGATCCAGGCTGTATGGTGGATGAGGAAGAACTGTCCAGCGAGGTTCTGTCAGCTGCTCTCAGGTGCAGGGCTAGGATGGCGAGCGGCTCTGTCCGGGCTACTGCCGACGAATGCCGGACATTTGCCACGCCGGGCATTTGCCACACTTGCCCCTTCGCCAGGTAGCTTGAGTAGCGATCCCTCAGGTAAGGGACGCCCTTCCTCGTACTTCTTCTGTCCGCTTTCAAACCGCCGTCTCCACATCTTACTCCATACAAACAGTACGTAAGGGACCTTCTTCTTCGACATCTTGGCCAAATACAGAGCTTCTTTTCCGTAATCGAAATATTTATAACTTTTGGGAAACGAAAGCAATTCCGACGATTATGTCAGTATCGAATTAGTTCTGCCAAGTATAAATATACACTCCTGGAAATTGAAATAAGAACACCGTGAATTCATTGTCCCAGGAAGGGGAAACTTTATTGACACATTCCTGGGGTCAGATACATCACATGATCACACTGACAGAACCACAGGCACATAGACACAGGCAACAGAGCATGCACAATGTCGGCACTAGTACAGTGTATATCCACCTTTCGCAGCAATGCAGGCTGCTATTCTCCCATGGAGACGATCGTAGAGATGCTGGATGTAGTCCTGTGGAACGGCTTGCCATGCCATTTCCACCTGGCGCCTCAGTTGGACCAGCGTTCGTGCTGGACGTGCAGACCGCGTGAGACGACGCTTCATCCAGTCCCAAACATGCTCAATGGGGGACAGATCCGGAGATCTTGCTGGCCAGGGTAGTTGACTTACACCTTCTAGAGCACGTTGGGTGGCACGGGATACATGCGGACGTGCATTGTCCTGTTGGAACAGCAAGTTCCCTTGCCGGTCTAGGAATGGTAGAACGATGGGTTCGATGACGGTCTGGATGTACCGTGCACTATTCAGTGTCCCCTCGACGATCACCAGTGGTGTACGGCCAGTGTAGGAGATCGCTCCCCACACCATGATGCCGGGTGTTGGCCCTGCGTGCCTCGGTCGTATGCAGTCCCGATTGTGGCGCTCACCTGCACGGCGCCAAACACGCATACGACCATCATTGGCACCAAGGCAGAAGCGACTCTCATCGCTGAAGACGACACGTCTCCATTCGTCCCTCCATTCACGCCTGTCGCGACACCACTGGAGGCGGGCTGCACGATGTTGGGGCGTGAGCGGAAGACGGCCTAACGGTGTGCGGGACCGTAGCCCAGCTTCATGGAGACGGTTGCGAATGGTCCTCGCCGATACCCCAGGAGCAACAGTGTCCCTAATTTGCTGGGAAGTGGCGGTGCGGTCCCCTACGGCACTGCGTAGGATCCTACGGTCTTGGCGTGCATCCGTGCGTCGCTGCGGTCCGGTCCCAGGTCGACGGGCACGTGCACCTTCCGCCGACCACTGGCGACAACATCGATGTACTGTGGAGACCTCACGCCCCACGTGTTGAGCAATTCGGCGGTATGTCCACCCGGCCTCCCGCATGCCCACTATACACCCTCGCTCAAAGTCCGTCAACTGCACATACGGTTCACGTCCACGCTGTCGCGGCATGCTACCAGTGTTAAAGACTGCGATGGAGCTCCGTATGCCACGGCAAACTGGCTGACACTGACGGCTGCGGTGCACAAATGCTGCGCAGCTAGCGCCATTCGACGGCCAACACCGCGGTTCCTGGTGTGTCCGCTGTGCCGTGCGTGTGATCATTGCTTGTACAGCCCTCTCGCAGTGCTGGAGCAAGTATGGTGGGTCTGACACACCGGTGTCAATGTGTTCTTTTTTCCATTTCCAGGAGTGTAGATCTGTCTGTGCTTCCTTTTACCTTTACTGATTCGATAGAAACACTCCATCGCTATGAGAGCAACAAGAAAGGAACTATGTAAAGAGAAAGCGAATGTACGCTAATCATTTCTTTCTGATCACTCCATTGTGCCTTCTTTAATTACTACAACTGCATGCCCAAAAGACAATAAGAAAAGAAGAAATGGGTATGTGAATGTTCGAAAAGAAGAACGACATACTCCATGTTAATTTACTCTCTAAAATCCGATATCCCTTGCGGCGAAACATTAGTTAATAAAGTGTAGCGGGACAGTGTTGAAAACAGGACTGAAAGTATGTTCATAAACAGAGATAAGAACATCTATGATTGACATGTCATCTGAAGTCGACAATTTTGAAGTGTTAGAAATAAGGAAATGAAGTAATACAGAATGCTATACTTGTAACGTACGTTGTTTTTCTACATTGTTTAACTCTGGTATTTAAAGGATCACAGAGAAAGCATCCTAGGTTTTGGAGGGAAAAACCATAATTGTAATGATGTGCACTACAACAAACAAGAAGCACAACTTAAGGAAAAATAATGTAATGTGTGTTCCAGCTCACAAGTGGCATTGAAGCAGGCAGTTCCTGTGGCTTAGTATGGGCAGAGGTTATATTCGACAACCTTTTACCGACCCCCGGTCTCAGATGAAACAGTTGCTGCACATTTCAAAGAAAACTGGAGTCTCATCGCAAATAGGTACACTACTCATACAATTATAGTTGGCAGTGACTTCAATCTTCCTTCCGTATGATGACAAAAATTCATTTTCAGACCCTATTTTGGATAGAAAACAACTTCCGTAATTGTTCTAAATGCTTTTTTTAAATTATTTTGAACAATTACTTCACGAGGCCATTCAAATTGTAAGTGGTTACGAAAGCACACTTGACCTCGTAGCGACGCTCAATTCCGTAACAAAGAAATTCACCAAAACTAAACGCGAAATATGTCTGTTTATAAAAGCAGCTAAAAATTCGGTTGACGTCTTTCTAAGGGCCGTTCTCCAATCCTTCCAAACTATGTAAGTGAAGACCATATGTGGCTTAAGTTCAAAGAAATAGTATCAACAGCACTCGAGAGATTCGTATCAAATAAATTAATAACAGATACGGAACTGATCCGCCACGGTACACAAAACAGTACAGAAAGCTGCTGCAGGAGCACCGAAAAAGGCACGTATAATTTAGACGAGCGCAATATCTCCAAGTTTGGCGAAGTTTTTCTGAGGCTCGAAATTTGGTGCGGATTTCAATGCGAGATGCATTTAATAGTTTGCACAACGAAACTCTGTCTAGAAATGTGGCGGAGAATCCATAGCGATTCTGGTCCTATGTTAAGTAAACCAGCGGAAAGGCTCGGTAAGCACCTTTACTGCGGGTCGGCCGGCCAGGGAGGAGGAGGAGGAGGAGGAGGAGGAGGAGGAGGGGAGACAAGGGACCCAACCCCTCGGAGCAGGGAAAACCGTGGCGAATGTCCGACACGACGGCGCCACAAACGCGGCTCCTCTGGTGTGAAGGAGTCGAGTGGGGACTGCAGTGGCGCTGTGTGACGAGTGCGGGTGCAGTCTGTGATGGGCGTCCGTAGGTGTAAGGGGCGTTCGAAAAGAAACGAGCCGGGGGCACAAGTACAGGCAGCAGTACAAGTACTGACCTCGGTTGTTGAGACACTCGTCCCACTGTGACACGAGGCGGTGAACGGCTGTCTCACAAAGTTCCCGGGGCTGCGACGTTAACCGGTCCGGCACGTACAGCTGCACGTCGTCGTCCGAGGTGAATCGCCGTGCCGGCGTCCTTCTTTGACCGAGATGGCCCCTTCTGGTTCACTTCCTGCAGCACGGGGCAACGGTGAATGCCCGGCGGTACTCCCAAACCTCGACCACCCTTCGCCGAGCGATCAAATCAGAACGACCGGACAGTCTCACCCGTGGGGTCATTCTGCTCCACGGCAATGCAGAGCCTCGTACGGCCGACACAGTCGCGGCACTCCTGCAGAAATTCAAACCGGAGGCTCCCGGCCACCCTCCGCACAGCCCGCAACTCTCTGCCTGTGTTTACGCCCCTTAACAAGGCTCTCAGGAGCAAACGATTCACCTCGACTGACGACATCCAGCTGTAGGTGCGGCACTGGTTAACATCGCAGCCCCGGGAGTTTTGCGACACAGCCATCCACCGCCTTGTGCCACAGTGGGGCTCGTGTGTCAACAGCCAGAGCCAGTGCTTCTAACTCACAGCTACTGGTTTCTGTAATTAGGGCTCCGGCTCGTTTCTGTTCGAGCGCCCCTTACGTGGATGGCTTCGACGCGGAGAACTGCCTGCTCCAGCTCCCACTGGCGCACAGGCACAGCGCGTCTCATCACTTTTGGGACAAACGTTGTGCACAGTATGTGCAGCTATGAAAGAATTTATAATGGTTAAGGGGGGTAGGACGTCAAACGGGCCGACTTGGAGCAGGAGAGGCACCACAGGACATTTTAATTTCCACTGTCTGTACTTTTACAAGTAAATTCATAAAACTTTGTCAGCATGACCAGGAAGGATTGAGGACTCACACTCATAGCAGTGCAAGTTCAAAACCGTAGCTAAATACCTTTTTTTTACATCTGAAATTTCATCATTTTTTCACTTACTACTGGCTGCATTTGTTGCTATAGGTACACTTTTCTTCCTAATTAAGAGAGATTCTGTGATGAAATTTGTACAGCATACAAGCAGTACTTGTATGAAACAGTTGATTCATTTTTTCATAAATTAAATAAACTCTAGACTTTCATACACATGTAACTATAGTTTGTATGCTGTGCAACATTCATCGAAGAATCTCTATTACTTACAAGGGAACATCCCCATCGCACCCCCCTCAGATTTAGTTATAAGTTGGCACAGTGGATAGGCCTTAAAAACTGAACACAGATCGATCGAGAAAACAGGAAGAAGTTGTGTGGAACTATGAAAAAATAAGCAAAATATACAAACTGGGTCGTCCATGCGTAAGATATGCAATATTAAGGGCAATGTGAGGCGAGGAGCTTCGTGGTCCCGTGGTTAGCGTGCACAGCTGTGGAACGAGAGGTCCTTGGTTCAAATCTTCCCTCGACCGAAAATTTTAACTTTTTATTTTCAGTTTATGTGAAAAACTCTTATGTTTTCATCACTTTTTTTGGAGTGATTATTACATCCACAAGAAAACCTAAATCGGGCAAGGTAGAAGAAACTTTTCACCCATTCGCCAAGTGTACTAGTTAGGTGGGTCGACAACATATTCCTGTCATGTGACGCACATGCTGTCACCAGTGTCGTATACAAAATATCAGACGTGTTTTCCTGGGTAGGAATCGGTTGACCTATGACCTTGCGATCAAATGTTTTCGGTTCCCATTGGAGAGGCACGTCCTTTCGTCAACTAATCACACGGTTTTGCGGTGCGGTCGCAAAACACAGACACTGAACTTATTACAGTGAACAGAGACGTCAATGAACGAACGGACAGATCAGAACTTTGCGAAAATAAAGAAAGCAAAATTTTCAGTGGAGGGCAGATTTGAACCAAGGACCTCTCGTCCCGCAGCTGTTCACGCTAACCATGGGACCACGTGGCTCCTCGCCTCACAGTCCCCTTAATATTGCCTATCTTACGCATGGACGACCCAGTTTGTATATTTTGCTTATTTTTTCATAGTTCCACACAACTTCTTCCTGTTTTCTCGATTGATCTGTGTTCAGTTTTTCAAGGCGTATCCATTGTGCCAACTTATAATTAAATCTGAGGGGGGTGCGATGGGGATGTTCCCTTGTTAGGAAGAAAAGTGTACCTATAGCAACAAATGCAGCCGATAGTAAGTGAAAAAATGATGAAATTTCACATGTAAAAAAATGTATTTTGTTACGTTTTTGAGCTTCCACTGCTATGAGTATGAATCCTGAATCCTTCCTGACCATGCTTTCAAAGTGTTATGAATTTATTTGTAAAAGTATAGACAGTGGAAATTGAAATGTCCTGTGGTGCCTCTTCTGCTCCAAGTCGGCCCGTTTGACGTCCTGCCCTTCGACCATAGATACTGGAAGACTGGCCTTGCTGTGCAGAAGTTATAGGGCTGGTGTGGCTCCAACATAAACCACGTGACTGTTGGCAAAACGTGGCTGGATTTCAAATCAGCGGTCTGCCATCCTATGTTTGTATCGTATTTTACCCACATTTCTCAGTTGACTGCCAAACGCTTCCAACAAAAGTTACTTTTTTATTTGCGAAAAATTATGTCAGAACTACATTTGACCTGGATTTGTTCACAGTACCATTTATAAAATCTAACAAATACATCGAACGCCCCTCTCGTGGCCAGCGGGACGAAATTACTATAAACTATCAATTAAAGTAAAATGTCGTTAAAATTCTTTTACACGGTAAGAGTGGGCTCGTGTCAAAACTTCTAACATTGGATTCGTCGCGTTTTGAGCTCTAGTCACTTATAAAAGAAAATGGGATATGGGAATTACGTCAACTATAGGTGCCAAAATTGTCGACTTTAGGAGCAGGTCCATTTTAGAGTATCAATTTTAGATGCACTCTAAAGGTTCAGTTCCTATTATTTTTACAAAAGTTTAAACTATCAGTTTTAAAAAAATGATGTTTTAGATGAAAGGTGAGACTTTGAAGTTTCAGAAAATAATTTTGGAGCCTACATTTATTTAATAGTATCAGAAGGTAGAAAAAATTCTCTTCATGTATCGACTATAGGTGCTCTTACGTTATTATAATCTCACTTGTATATAGAAAAAGGCGCGTATGTGCAGATGGCTTAAAGTTTTTCCATTTCAGGGCCTGTATCCAAAGCTGCCTTTGGCTTTCATCCTTAGGGAACCTATAAGTAGGAACGAGAAACAATTATACTTACTTCTGTAACCGAATTATCACAGATACTTTCGAAAATGGAATATGAGTCTGACTTTACAGGCATCACTTTCAACACTTTAATTTACGTGGTACTCTATTTCAAGTGTAAAAAACATAAAAGTCACTTCAGCAGATTTCCATAAACGCATCTGCACCATCATAGGAACACTTACACGTGAAACGTAATGCCATTTCCCCCGACAAAACGCTGAGTACAGCCGTAAGCGCAACACGAAACAACCATGTTTTGCCAACATTCACGTGACTTTAGCCCTGAGATGTTGGAGCCACGAAAAAGACGTCAGGGCCAGTCTATTATATTTATGGTCGACGGTCCTACCCCCCTTAACACGGAAATAAAGATGTACGTGTGCGAGTTGTAATTACGGTGTCACTGCATATCTCTGTTTTTCATCACTTCGTCCGATGTCAGGCATTACCTGTCCAGAGCTCACAGGAAACGTTCTTGTGTTTACGTACAATGGTACGTTAAGGTCGAAACAGAGGCAGTTAGTAATATTCCTCCACGAAAAGGGAAGAAGATGCCGAGAAACAGCAACGTTACTGAATGTGAAGAAATGTACTGCAGGCAACACCGTCCATCGATATAAATAACGATAGAAAATATGCCACATTTTGTGATAGTTGTGAGGACAGAAGAGAGGGCAATAGTAGAAAAGGTGAAGAAAGGTCCACGAATCACAGCTACACGAACTGACATTGAGGCTGAGGAAGAGAGTTCAGAAGAAGCGAGGCAGTCCTAGCGCAGTCAGACGAGTGCTGTACCGAGGCCGGCCTTACGTCAGTCCTGCCAACAGCGAGAATGGCTGCTATTCGGACGAACATGGAGTGGTGGAATCAAGTAATTTTTCGAACGAATCAAAATTTAACGTATCAGTACCGGATGGATGATGGTCTGGCGGCAGCCCAACAAATAGCTGGAAGAAAAAAAAAATGGAAGCTACATGGCAGGTGCCGTGTTACGGTTTGGGGTTGTATGTCGGCTCAGGGAGTGGGTTAGCTGGTCTTCAATGACGAAACGACTGATAAAAATGTATATCTGCAGATTCCAAGAAACAATATGAAGAAGAGAGCAGAAAATATGGGGACTGGAGACTGTTTTATATTTCATCAGGACAACGACTCCAAACGTAGCGGCTGTATTGTACGGATGTGCCTCCTGTGGAACTGTTCAAAAGTTGTCAGTTCCCCTCACCTTCCACTAACTCCGGAGACGGACGCCGTAGACAATTCCCAGGATGAGTTAGAAAGAAACACTCAAAAAGTCCCCATACAGTCCAAACGAGAGGTCAGCAGGCGACTGCGAGAAGAACGGCAAAATCTAAAATTTACAGGAGTTTTTTACGAAGTGTGTCGACACGGCTGACAAACGTTATAACGTCGCGGTGGAAGTACAAAGTAGACTTGGCCACTGTTTCTATGTTTCGATACAGTGTATCCATACGTGGAACTGTTTCAGTGTTTCGGAACGTCTATGGTTCACTGTTTCCAAACAGTGGTGTTTCATTCCGCCCCTGTCTCTGATAAGTAGACCATATTCGGTCTCGAGCCAGACACAGAAACTGTATCGTTGTTTCAAAATAAGGCTGTTTCAGTTCACCTGTGCTTGGAACGGACTAATTGTATCGAAACAGTGATGTTTCATTCCCCTCTGTGTCGGACGAGATTTGGGCTCAGCACAGGTACTGAAACACATTTAACATATCACTTCATGAAACACTTTCAGGAGTGTCGAAATCTTTTTGACAAGCAATAGCATGAAGCTTAAGATATACGAAAATAAAGCAACGTTTCTAGCTGACTGTCATATTCCGAAATGGCGTAACATCTGGTTTATAAACATTAACCAAGCAATAAAACAACGCATACTATTCACATTAAAAATAATAAATATGTGAAAATCATTCAGTTAAATTACACTTTTTGATAACATACGCTTCTCTGTTCATGTACACTAGTCATAATAATTCCAATCCCAAAGAAAGCAGGTGTTGACAGATGTGAAAATTACCGAACTATCAGTTTAATAAGTCACCACTGCAAAATACTAACGCGAATTCTTTACAGACGAATGGAAAACCTGGTAGAAGCCGACCTCGCGTAACATCAGTTTGGACTCCGTAAAAATATTGGAACACGTCACGCAATACTGACGAAAATAGATTGAGAAAAGGCAAACCTACGTTTCTAGCATTTGTAGACTTAGAGAAAGCTTTTGACAATGTTGACTGGAATACTCTCTTTCAAATTCTAAAGGTGGCAGGGGTAAAATACAGGGAGCGAAAGGCTATTTACAATTTGTACAGTATACAGATGGCAGTTATAAGAGTCGAGGGGCACGAAAGGGAAGCCGTGGTTGGGATGGGAGTGAGACAGGGTTGTAGCCTCTCCCCGATCTTATTCAATCAGTATATTGAGCAATCAGGAAAGGAAACAAAAGAAAAATTCGGAGTAGGAATTAAAATCCATAGAGAAGAAACAAAACTTTGAGATTTGCCGATGACATTGTAATTCTGTCAGAGACAGCAAAGGACTTGGAAGAGCAGTTGAACGGAATGGACAGTGTCTTGAAAGGAGGGTATAAGATGAACATCAACAAAAGAAAAACGAGGATAATGGAATGTAGTCGAATTAAGTCAGGTGATGCTGAGGGAATTAGATTAGGAAATGACACACTTAAAGTAGTAAAGGAGTTTTGCTATTTGGGGAGCAAAATAACTGATGATGGTCGAAGTAGAGAAGATATAAAATGTAGACTGGCAATGGCAAGGAAAACGTTTCTGAAGAAGAGAAATTTTTTAACATCGAGTATAGATTTAAGTGTGAGGAAGTCGTTTCTCAAAGTATTTGTATGGAGTGTAGCCACGTATGGAAGTGAAACATGAAACATAAATAGTTTGGACAAGAAGAGAATAGAAGCTTTCGAAATGTGGTGCTACAGAAGAATGTTGAAGATTAGGTAGGTAGAACACGTAACTAATGAGGAGGTATTGAATAGGATTGGGGAGAAGAGGACTTTGTGGCACTACTTGACTAGAAGAAGGGATCGGTTGGTAGGACATGTCCTGAGGCATCAAGGGATGAGAAACTTAGCATTGGAGGGCAGCGTGGAGGGTAAAAATCGTAGAGGGAGACCAAGAGATGAATACACTAAGCAGATTCAGAAGGATGTTGGTTGCAGTAGGTACTGGGAGATGAAGGAGCTTGCACAGGATAGATTAGCATGGAGAGCTGCATCAAACCAGTCTCAGGACTGAAGACCACAAAAACAACAACAACAACAATCATATTAAGAAACGTAAGTAAGGCTACAACATTTTGAATAAAAAGAGGCGTAGAGTGACCGTTATTAGACATGTACATGAATTTGATGTAGGTATAATTGCAAGCAATCTGTTCGACGTATCACTGATAGTGTAATGGTGAACGGAAAGGACTAGGAAGCATGGTGAATTTATAGTAACGGTTGGAAACACCTGGAAAGACAAAATTTTTTTCTGTTATATTTTGTTACTTATTCGAATTATTTGGCGTTATTTGTGAGTCTATAGTCACTGTGGCTATTATCCTCAATGATTCCCTTTGTGTGCATGGAAATTAACAGGATGGGTGTATTACCCATACTAACGGAATGTGGGAATCCCAGTAGCATATCCGCTGTTTCTGCAGTTTGCTCCCACCTCCAGTTCCGTTCGTGGTGGTCCTTCAGTCTTCAGCTATGGCTGTCCTCAGCCAATTGAAAAGTATGAAAGTCACACGACACGAAAGCAGCGCATTTGCTGCAGAAATACGAAACTGCCAAGACGCCTAAGTGATAGTTTCATACTTTCTGCGATATTATTACCGCTCTCGCCCCTCATTTGTGTTTATATGGACATACTGATACAGTAGACAGTCAAGATGATAAAATGTATAGGTTTATTAGATTACAAAACACAAACTGTTTCACTGTCTCCAAACAGCGTAACGAAACATTACATTGTACTGTTTCATTTGTTTCGAAACAATAACGTGTTTCAGTTTGCCCATCTCTAGTAAAAAGTACTAGTTCCTGATTATTTCCTAGTTTTTGGTTTATTTCTGCACTTTGTGCCAAAACTTTCGCGAAGGCAAATCAATCTATGTTTTTTTCCACAAATAAGAAATTACTTGTATTTAATGAATCATTAAATGAAGTAAAATGTTCGGTTTATTGCTCTATGAATATCATTTCTTCTGTTGTAATAACAAGCATAATACGTTTAATTGTTTACCTGTTATTTCTCAAAGTAAATACAGAAGTATTCGGTTTGTCGCAAAACTTACGAAAGACACTGTATGCTGCTCCCCGAGGCTTGACGGTGTGTGGAGAGCCACCAGCTGGAACCCGTGCGGACATTCGGTGTTTCTGCAGGGCGAAGGAGCCAGGGCCGGCCTGCCCTGGCCAGCTGAACACGTTTGGCACGTGACGAAGCGGAGACTAAGACGCCTTTGAGCAGCCTTACGGTCGTCTGGCTGTGCAGTGAGTTACGCTGTGCGCCGGCGCGAATGTTCGTCCACTCTGCACTGCGGCGAGCACGCTTCGCTATCGTATACTCCTGCGACGGTCGACTACCTGTCACCTCACTACCCAGCGAAAATAGCTCGTCACTGAGGAAGTTGCATTCTTATTTTCCGGCAGTGCAATTTCGGAACGTCGGCTACAAGAAACGTGTTTCGCGACTCAGTTCTCTGTGTCACTTTGAGCCAGACCGCTGGTCGATCATCAGCGACCGGCTTGTTATCTTTAGCGCGCCCCCCGTGCATGAGCATCTTTGCGATTGCGACTGGGGCGCGCGGCACGGCGAGAGGCGGTCGGTTTGGGGCGGCCGGTGAGGCTGGCGGAGTCGTGGCTCGGGCGTGAGCCCACGTGTGACGTCTGTCACGCTGGGGCTGTTTGCTAATCGTGGAACTCCTGCGGCGGTTACTGGTTGCCTGGAAGGCATTTCCTATAAACTGTGCCGAGCCCCGCAGTGGGAGGGGAGTCAGGAGTTGTTGTTTGTACAAACTGAGGTGGCCGTGTGAGAAGCACGGCGTGGGCCTGTCGGTTGCTTCGTCCTTCTGGCAGCCACCGCAAGATTATGTTCGGCCGGAATGTCTGCAGTTTGTGGTGAGCGTAGTGTGAACGAGTTCTCGTAGGATGTGCTCCCGGCCTGACTCCTGTTGTTGTTGTTGTGGTCTTCAGTTCTGAGACTGGTTTGATGCAGCTCTCCATGCTACTCTATCCTGTGCAAGCTTCTTCATCTCCCAGTACCTACTGCAACCTACATCCTTCTGAATCTGCTTACTGTAGTCATCTCTTGGTCTCCCTCTACGATTTTTGCCCTCCACGCTGCCCTCCAATGCTAAGTTTGTGATCCCTCAGGACATGTCCTACCAACCGATCCCTTCTTCTAGTCAAGTTGTGCCACAAACTTCTCTTCTCCCGAATCCTATTCAATACTTCCTCATTAGTTATGTGATCTACCCATCTAATCTTCAGCATTCTTCTGTAGCACCACATTTCGAAAGTTTCTATTCTCTTCTTGTCTAAACTATTTATCGTCCACGATTCACTTCCATACATCGCTACACTCCATACAAATACTTTTAGAAATGACTTCCTGACACTTAAATCTATACTCGATGTTAACAAATTTCTCTTCTTCAGAAACGCTTTCCTTGCCGTTGCCAGTCTACATTTTATATCTTCTCTACTTCGACCATCATCAGTTATTTTGCTCCCCGAATAGCAAAACTGCTTTACTACTTTAAGTGTGTCATTTCCTAATCTAATTCCCTCAGCATCACCCGACTTAATTAGAGTACGTTCCATTATCCTCGTTTTGCTTTTGTTGAAGTTCATCTTACATCCTCCTTTCATGACACTGTCCATTCCGTTCAACTGCTCTTCCAAGTCCTTTGCTGTCTCTGACAGAATTACGATGTCATCGGCGAACCTCAAAGTTTTTATTTCTTCTCCATTGATTTTCATACCTACTCCGAATTTTTCTTTTGTTTCCTTCACTGCTTGCTCAATATACAGATTGAATAACATCGGGGAGAGACTACAACCCTGTCTCACTCCCTTCCCAACCACTGCTTCGCTTTCGTGTACCTGGTTTCTGTACAAATTGTAAATAGCCTTTCGCTCCCTGTATTTTACCCCTGCCACCTTCAGAATTTTAAAGAGAGTATTCCAGTCAACATTGTCAAAAGCTTTCTCTAAGTCTACAAATGCTAGAAACGTAGGTTTGCCCTTCCTTAATCTAGCTTCTAAGATAAGTCGTAGGGTCAGTATTGCCTCACGTGTTCCAACATTTCTACGGAATCCAAACTGATCTTCCCCGAGGTCGGCTTCTACTAGTTTTTCCATTCGTCTGTAAAGAATTCGCGTTAGTATTTTGCAGCTGTCACTTATTAAACTGATAGTTCGGTAATTTTCACATCTGTCAACACCTGCTTTCTTTGGGATTGTGATTATTATATTCTTCTTGAAGTCTGAGGGTATTTCGCCTGTTTCATACATCTTGCTTACCAGATGGTAGAGTTTTGTCAGGACTGGCTCTCCCAAGGCCCTCAGTAGTTCTCAGTAGTTCTAATGGAATGTTGTCTACTCCCGGGGCCTTGTTTTGACTCAGGTCTTTCAGTGCTCTGTCAAACTGTTCACGCAGTATAGTATCTTCCATTTCATCTTCATCTACATCCTCTTCCATTTCCATAATATTGTCCTCAAGTACATCGCCTTTATATAGACCCTCTATATACTCCTTCCACCTTTCTGCTTTCCCTTGTTTGCTTAGAACTGGGTTTCCATCTGAGCTCTTGATGTTCATACAAGTGGTTCTCTTATCTCCAAAGGTCTCTTTAATTTTCCTGTAGGCAGTATCTATCTTACCCCTAGTGAGATAAGCCTCTACATCCTTACATTTGTCCTCTAGCCATCCCTGCTTAGCCATTTTGCACTTCCTGTCGATCTCATTTTTGAGACGTCTGTATTTCTTTTTGCCTACTTCATTTACTGCATTTTTATATTTTCTCCTTTCATCAATTAAATACAATATTTCTTCTACCCAAGGATTTCTACTAGCCCTCGTCTTTTTATCTACTTGATCCTCTGCTGCCTTCATTACTTCATCCCTCAAAGCTACCCATTCTTCTTCTACTGTATTTCTTTCCCCCATTCCTGTCAATTGTTCCCTTATGCTCTCCCTGAAACTCTGTACAACCTCTGGTTCTTTCAGTTTATCCAGGTCCCATCTCCTTAAATTCCCACCTTTTTGCAGTTTGTTCAGTTTTAATCTACAGGTCATAACCAATAGATTGTGGTCAGAGTCCACATCTGCTCCTGGAAATGTCTTACAATTTAAAACCTCGTTCCTAAATCTCTGTCTTACCATTATATAATCTATCTGAAACCTGTCAGTATGTCCAGGCTTCTTCCATGTATACAGCCTTCTTTTATGATTCTTGAACCAAGTGTTAGCTATGATTAAGTTGTGCTCTGTGCAAAATTCTACCAGGCGGCTGCCTCTTTCATTTCTTAGCCCCAGTCCATGTTCACCTACTACGTTTCCTTCTCTCCCTTTTCCTACTACCGAATTCCAGTCATCCATGACTATTGAATTTTCGTCACCCTTCACTATCTGAATAATTTCTTTTATTTCATCATACATTTCTTCAATTTCTTCGTCATCTGCAGAGCTATTTGGCATATAAACTTGTACTACTGTAGTAGGTGTGGGCTTCGTATCTATCTTGGCCACAATAATGCGTTCACTATGCTGTTTGTAGTAGCTTACCCGCATTCCTATTTTCCTATTCATTATTAAACCTACTCCTCCACTACCCCTATTTGATTTTGTGTTTATAACCCTGTAGTCACCTGAGCAGAAGACTTGTTCCTCCTGCCACCGAACTTCACTAATTCCCACTGTATCTAACTTTAACCTATCCATTTCCCTTTTTAAATTTTCTAAGCTACCTGCCCGATTAAGGGATCTGACATTCCACGCTCCGATCCGTGGAACGCCAGTTTTCTTTCTCCTGGTAACGACATCCTCTTGAGTAGTCCTCGCCCGGAGATCCGAATGGGGGACTATTTGACGTCCGGAATATTTTACCCAAGAGGACGCCATCATCATTTGACCATACATAAAGCTGCATGCCCTCGGGAGAAATTACGGCCGTAGTTTCCCCTCGCTTTCAGCCGTTCGCAGTACCAGCACAGCAAGGCCGTTTTGGTTATTGTTACAAGGCCAGATCAGTCAATCATCCAGACTATTGCCCCTGCAACTACTGAAAAGGCTGCTGCCCCGCATGTTTCTTTGGGACACTGCATTTCAAACAGGAGTGGCGTAATGTTAACGAGTATTTGTTATTCATCAAATGAAGTGTATTTAATGTCTTGTCGTTTTCTGGGGCATGCAACTGTATTATTGAACTCATTTTGAAGTGTTCTGTTGGGTGAATGACTGCTCCCCACTTCAGTGTATTCTTTTGAGTATATTTGTCAGTGGGGTGTATTGATTCAATTTTGTTTTTCTTTCTTTTGAATTACGGTGAATTGTTTAGTTTACCTGGTTATTGGCTTAACTCGCGCTTCACGCACTAAATCAGCTGATATTGAAATTGTTTTTTTCTATTCCTGTTTGATGTCAGACAGATTCAAATGTAACTTCATTTATGTTATTTGAAATAAATGTGTTGGATTGACCTTAATGAATTATGTGCAATCGCAGTCCTTCATCAGTGCGTAACAGTGGCGTGTGGTTCGGGTCCTGAGCCTCGTGCTCGGACCACACTCAAGTGCGACACTTGCAGCTGTGCCGCTCTCTTGTTTCTTTCACTGTACAGCTGTCCCCTGTCGAATGGTGTTCGCTGTGCAGTCAGACGCGCTTACGTCAGGAGGTGGACACACACACACACACGCACACACACGGTGTCGCAGCACTCGGTTAGAGAATACGGGGAAACCGCGCCGCTCATGGAACCTTGTACTCTCGCTGACACATCGAGGTGGGGCAGAAGTATAATAGGGCGGCTTGCAGAAGGACCACTGGCGCTTGCGGCGAAGGGGGCGGGGGAATCCCAGAAGCGCTGTGAAGCGCCTGCGTCACGAGCGGCGCTTCCTGGAAGGCCGAGCCCAGCTTTTACACGTGGCTGGCCAGCGGCCGCAGCTGCAGACACTCGTGCTGGGGGCTTCCCAACCTCAGCTTGTCTCCACTGCCTTAAGGCCGGTATCACACTATCAAATTTCTATGTCAAATATCTTTGCCCAATATCTTTGTCAAAGATATTTAATGCTGTAATAGGGAACTTTGTCATATGTCGTCCAATATTTGATCAAATCTAGGGCCTCGCTGTAGATTTGATCGAAGAAGTCGCTTGTATTCTGTTCACTGTAATGTGACATGTTCCACGCGGAGCGCTAGCATCGCTGCATTCTGTCGTCTGTAGCGTTTGCGGGTAAATACAATTGGTGTGTGCCAACAACTATAAAATTAACAGAGATACATGAAGCTGATGCGCTTTACACAGTGAGGCACGCTCAATACAAAGAAGATTGGAGATCTGACCTAACCTAACCCTCCCCTGTAGCAAGCAATCGGACTGTTACAGTGAGCCTGTCTTCTGAAGATGTAGCAGTTCTTAAGTGAATATTGTGCTTTGCGATATGAGGATACACTTCACTGAACACATACAGAAATGTATGCTCATCCATTCTTAAGTAATTGATGTACGACTCCGCTATAACCTCACGTAACAAGTTTTGAGGAATGCTTTCATCGTCTCGTCGTAAAACCCACGGCTTCACCCAGGTACGTTTCCTTTTTTCCCCCGCTTCTCTTCCGCATGTGCTCACAGTGCAGTTGCGGTACATGCAACTGCTGCGGTTAATAACAAGTTATTGTTGTCAGCCATCTTGAACTTTGACGAAAAATATGATGACAGTGTAATACCCCTTCTAGGGCTACGTCAAACATCTTTGTCAAATATATGTGACGGAATATTTTATCACATCTTAGATCAAATCTTTGACAAACAAATTGGATAGTGTAATACCGGCATAACCGTCGCTGATAGAGGAGAGCGGATGGACAACTCCGACTCGAGGAAGCCGAGTAGTTGGGAAAGCTGGTTGGCTAACTTACTGACGTCATTACCGCAACTGGATGCGACCAGTAAAGTCTAAAGTACTCTGACCCCATATTGCATTTCGTAGTATTTCATTGCGTTTGTATTATAAGTTGGATGCTATTGTCAGTACGACGTAAAGGCTCATTGCAGATTTATCATAGCATGTTAATTAATGGCAAATACACTACTGGCCATTAAAATTCCTACACCAGGAAGATGACGTGCTACAGTCGCGAAATTTAACCGACAGAAAGAAGATGCTGTGATATGCAAATGATTACCTTTTCAGAGCATTCACACAAGAATGGCGCCGGTGGTGATCCCCGCCACTGCCTAAATTTTGATAAATAATCAGCATTGGCGGCCGAAGACTTCCGGCATAAGAAGTCAGCCTCATTCTGCCAACGGCCTTGTCAAAGAGGGCGGAGGAGCGGATAGAGGTTCAGGGCACTCTCTTGTCCTAGGGGTGGGAAATTGCCCCTAAAGGCGGAAGAATCGGCAATGATCAACGACATGAGGATGCAGAAGGCAATGGAAACCATTGCATTAAAGACACGTAACGTGTATCCACAGGACATGTGGCCTGTAAGTGAAGAAGTGTCATGATGATCTCTCCATTGGCAAAAGATTCCGGAATAGTCCCCCATTCGGATCTCCGGGAGGGGACTGCCAAAGGGGAGGTTACCATGAGAAAAAGATTGAATAATCAACGAAAGGACAACGTTCTACGAGTCGGAGCGTGGAATGTCATAAACTTGAACGTGGTAGGGAAACTAGAAAATCTGAAAAAGGAAATGCAAAGGCTCAATCTAGATATAGTAGGGGTCAGTGAAGTGAAGTGGAAGGAAGACAAGGATTTCTGGTCAGATGAGTATCGGGTAATATCAACACCAGCAGAAAATGGTGTAACAGGTGTAGCATTCGTTATGAGTAGGAAGGTAGGGCAGAGGGTGTGTTACTGTGAACAGTTCAGTGACCGGATTGTTCTAATCAGAATCGACAGCAGACCAACACCGACAACGATAGTTCAGGTATACATGCCAACGTCGCAAGCTGAAGATGAACAGATAGAGAAAGTGTATGAGGATATTGAAAGGGTAATGCAGTATGTAAAGGGGGCCGAAAATCTAATAGTCATGGGCGACTGGCGTGCAGTTGCAGGGGAAGGAATAGAAGAAAAGGTTACAGGAGAATATGGGCTTGGGACAAGGAATGAAAGAGGAGAAAGACTAATTGAGTTCTGTATCAAGTTTCAGCTAGTAATAGCGAGTACCCTGTTCAAGAATCACAAGAGGAGGAGGTATACTTGAAAAAGGCCGGGGGATACGGGAAGATTTCAATTAGATTACATCATGGTCAGACAGAGATTCCGAAATCAGATACTGGATTGTAAGGCGTACCCAGGAGCAGATATAGACTAAGATCACAATATAGTAGTGATGAAGAGTAGGCTGAAGTTCAAGACATTAGTCAGGAAGAATCAATACGCAAAGAAGTGGGATACGGAAGTACTAAGGAATAACGAGATACGTTTGAAGTTCTCTAACGCTATAGATACAGCAATAAGGAATAGTGCAGTAGGCAGTACAGTTGAAGAGGAATGGACATCTCTAAAAAGGGCCATCACAGATGTTGGGAAGGAGAACAAAGGTATAAAGAAGGTAGCTGCGAAGAAACCATGGGTAACAGAAGAAATACTTCAGTTGATTGATGAAAGGAGGAAATACAAACATGTTCCAGGAAAATCAGGAATACAGAAATACAAGTCGCTGAGGGTTCGATTCCCGGCGGGGTCAGGGATTTTCTCTGCCTCGTGATGGCTGGGTGTTGTGTGCTGTCCTTAGGTTAGTTAGGTTTAATTATCAGTTGAGTCGCATAGTGCTCAGAGCCATTTGAACCAAGTATAATTTGTTTCTTAATTCTCGACCATTGCTGCGAGGTTAATACGAAGCTGGCTGTGAAATGTCTCTCATATTTGCAACTATTGTCAAACAGAATAGTTATATTAATTAGTGTGACTCGAAAATGTTTAGTATTCCTTATCATTCCTACCAGATTATTGAGTTTCCAGTACTTTTGTTTGGAAGAGCTACAGAATGATTTTGTTCAGTTTTACATACGCAGCTATTCGGAAATAATTTCAATTTGAGTAAACTGCTTTAGAAAATTGCTTTAATGAATTCAGTGTTTGACAGATTAAGAAGTATATAAAGCCGAATTTCGAGGTAAGTGCATTGTGATTAAATTAACAGCACTCTGTGATACGAATTTCAGTCAAGGATATAGGAGAAACAATCTTTTCACGTTTAAGGTTATAAAGTTCTGGAGAAACAGGGAAATAAAATATTTTTTCGGGTTTTTTGATTTATTAAACGTTATACCAGGAGGTGCTCCATTTCGTCGAGTGATTTGAGTTTCGTGTGAGGTCAGCAAATTTTGAAGTGGAGAGGAAAATTTACGAAGATAACCGGGGAAACAAATTCTTAAATTTTGTAGGAGCTCCAGCTGCTTTATTTAAAACCGAAGACGTCTGCTTGTTGTTGCATATTGCCGATTTTTTACTGCAAGAAACGCGTATTTAAGACAAATCGTCAAAATAATTTTACATCTTGAAATAACATAGGGCAGTTTTGTTCAGTTACTTTACGCAATGATATAAATTTCCATACTCTCATTACAAGGCCATGTAGAAGAGGAAAGCACGAGAATCCCAATGCGGTCTCAGCTTTAAAACTCTGGAGGCTCGTGTAGCTGCACACTGCTTAACAGGAGCGTTCCGATACAGACCCGGCCACCAGTACGTGACGTCACAAGTGTGCGCGCAGGCCTCAAGTGTAGGTGGTGCTCGGATAGGCTACCGTAACAGAACATTATCGCAGGCTCTCTCACGCAAAAACTCCAAAAAATTTTGCTCGCAACGAAACTTTTTAATTGTCCGACGCTCGGCAGCTTATGTGGCGCCCTGTGTTACAGTCCAGGAGTCGTACAGCCGTGTGCGGGGCGAGAGAGACAAAAACGGCGCGATGCACCGCTCCGGGGACCTAATCTGTAACGTTTATTGGCGAAATCCAGATTAACACTACTCCCCTACACACGCAAAACCATTCCACACAAACGTCGCCAGCATCGCTTTGATCCGCGACAAAGGGCCACTCTATAGTCCGTTCATCACGAAAATTAAACTGATGTAAACAAACACAAACGCGATGATTGGTGAGAAACCGTAGCAAACGTACATTGGTGTTGTAGGTCCTACTTATGTATTAGATATATTATTACTAAGTTACGTTAAACGGAACTCTAAAGCCGGCCACTGTGACCGAGCGGTTCTAGGCGCTTCAGTCCGGAACGGCGCTGCTGCTAAGGTCGCAGGTTCGAATCCTGCCTCGGGAATGGATGTGTGTGATGTCCTTAGGTTAGTTAGGTTTAAGTAGTTTAGGGGACTAATGACCTCAGATGTTAAGTCCCATAGTGCGTAGAGCCATTTGAACCATTTTTGAAATCGAACTGTAAGATGTTCAGATGTATTAACGGCCATCAACGTATCTCTTAATCACGCTTTGGCCACGTAGTCTTTTGTTCAAAAATCTTGTACAGTCACAGCCTCTGGCCTGTTGTGCTCTGATTGTCGCGCTAACAATACGCAGCATGAAAACGGCTGAGGCTGCTTCCGGTTCCGCAGTGAAACACGCGTTTGAAACACGATTAAAAAGTGCCCGACAAATAGGTTGTTTTCTTAATGTTCTTTCATGAATTCACAGAGATAATCGGCTTTGAAGTTTTTCTAAGGGTACTACATACAGTTGAGACACTAACTTAGATTGTATTTATAACGATATCGGCAGCGTAGTAGATTGACAACTAACTGCACGCTACGGTTCGCTGGCTCAAGTCTTGCCTAAGTCACTTTTTTTTCTCGTTCAATTTGAAGTACATCTCGTAATTGTAAAATTCGTCATCATTTTTATGACTAATGCATGTCTCCTTGTTTCTAATAACATATTGTATGCGAAATTCCCGTTTTCATTTCAAATATAAATTCTTAATTATCGATATTTTATGAAAGACTGTTAATAAAGGCTGCTTCAATTAAGAAAACGTAAGTGTAATTTTTGAAGGCAAAAATGAAAAAGTAGATACTCTTTATTTGGACTATGTCCATTGTTTTATACCACAGATGTACATATGTGTCGTAGGAACACGAAAAACAATTATTTCACAGTATCGAGCACACAAAACATATGCTGCATTTTTACGTTTGCCGCTGTACCAATACAATACGAACTGAACAGAAGTGATCTGGAACCAAGTTAAGGGGTTTGCCGCGAGAAGCGACAAGACTGCTAAGCTGCCACATCTACTGGAACTAACGCACGCAGCTTTTCCACACGTCACTGCCGAATGCTCGCGGGATTAGGAACAGCAGCTCATAAAAGAAGAGGAGGAAATGCGGTGCCTGGGTGGAAAACTTCTTGGATTTTGTCGTTCATCGACTCCTTATCGACGTCCACAACTGAGACGTATTTCTCGGATTGGGTTCAAATGGCTCTGAGCACTATGGGACTTAACATCTGAGGTCATCAATCCCCTAGACTTAGAAACTACTTAAACCTAACTAATCTAAGGACATCATACACATCCATGCCTGAGCCAGGATTCGAACCTGCGACCGTAGCAGCAGCGCGGTTCTGGACTGAAGCGCCTAGAACCGCTCTGCCATCGCTCGGATTCGGATAAGGAAGGATTACCTGACGACTGACTGCAATTAATACCATCTTTGGCTTCAATGCCCGCCTACTTAGCTGCGTGGTAACGTGCTCGCCTCCCACGCAAGCGGGCGCGAGTTCGATTCCCGGCTGCGGCGGAGATTTTCTCTGCTCAGGGACGCCTCGGTGTTACGCTGTCCTCATAATCACTTCATCTTCATCACCGACGCGCACATCGCCCAATGTGGCGTCGACTTGCAGGCAGCCAGCAGCCGTACTCCCCCGAACAGGAGCCTCCCAACCGACGATGCCGTACGCTCATTTCCATTTTTCCGTTTCTGTTACCTTCAGTATTCGACAGTACGGTGAAATACTTGCAGTACGCTTATGCATTGTATTGTTTGTCTGCCAGTCTCTTTTTACACTATTGGCCATTAAAATTGCTACACCACGAAGAAATGCAAATGATAAATGGGTATTCATTGGACAAATATATTATACTAGAACTGACATGTGATTACATTTTCACGTATAGATCCTGAGAAATGAGTACCCAGAACAACCACCTCTAGCCGTAATAACGGCGTTGATACGCCTGGCCATTGAGTCAAACAGAGCTTGGATGCCGTGTAAAGGTACAGCTGCCCATGCAGCTTCAACACGATACCACAGCTTCATCAAGAGTAGTGACTGGCATATCGTGACGAGCCAGTTGCTCGGCCACCATTGACCAGACATTTTCAGTCGGTGAGAGATCTGGAGAATGTGCTGGCCGGGACAACAATCGAACATTTTCTGCATCCAGAGAGGCTCGTACACGACCTGCAACATGCGGTCGTGCATTATCCTGCTGAAATGTAAAGTTTCGCAGGGATACCTTCAAGCCGGGTGATACGCCAGTATGGCGATAACGAATACACGCTTCCAATGTGCGTTCACCGCCATGTCGCCAAACACGGATGCGACCATCATGATGCTGTAAACAGATTCATCCGAAAAAATGACGTTTTGCCATTCGTGCACCCAGGTTCGTCGTTGAGTACACCATCGCAGGCGCTCCTGTCTGTGATGCAGCGTCAAGGGTAACCGCAGCCATGGTCTCGGAGCTGATAGTCCACGCTGCTGCAAACGTCGTCGAACTGTTCGTGCAGATGGTTGTCGTCTTGCAAACGTCCCCATCTGTTGACTGAGGGATCGAGACGTGGCTGTACGATCCGTTACAGCCAGGCATCACAACAACGTTTCACCAGACAACGCCGGTCAACTGCTGTTTTGTATGAGAAATCGGTTGGAAACTTTCCTCATGTCAGCACGTTGTAGGTGTCACCACCGGCGCCAACCTTGTGTGAATGCTGTGAAAAGCTAATCATTTGCATATCACATCATCTTCTTCCTGTCGGTAAATTTTGCGTCTGTAGCACGTCATCTTCGTGGTGTAGCAATTTTAATGACCAATAGTGTACATTTTTCTCTGAGACCTGTAAGTCTCTTCTTTATCTACGATAATGATGTTTCGCATGCAGATGGTCCAGCATTGAAATGTACAGCAGTTTGCAGAAGGTTTGCGCTCGTGTCACGTTGAACGATTCTCTTCAGTCATCGTTGGTGCCGTTCTTGCAGGATCTTTTTCCGGCCACATCGGTGTCGGCGATTTGAATTTTACCGTATTCCCGATATTCACTGAACATTCATGAAATGGTCGTACAGGAAAATCTGCATTTCATTGCTACCTCGGAGAAACTGTGTCCCTTCGCACGTGCGACAGCTGTAACAGCAACTTCAAACCCATTGATCCTACTGGCCATTAAAATTGCTAAACCACGAAGATGGCGTACTACAGACGCCAAATTTAAGCGACAGGAAGAAGATGCTGTGATATGCAAATGATTAGCTTTTCACAGCATTCACACAACGTTGGCGCCGTTGGTGACACCTACAACGTGCTGAGATGAGGAAAGTTTCAACCGATTTCTCATACAAAACAGCAGTCGACCGGCGTTGCCTGGTGAGACGTTGTTGTGATGCCTCGTGTAAGGAGGAGAAATGCGTACCATCACGTTTCCGACTTTGATAAAGGTCGGATTGAATCCTATAGCGATTGCGGTTTATCGTATCGTGACATTGCTGCTCGCGTTGGTCGAGATCCAATGACTGTTAGCAGAATATGGAATCGGTGGGTTCAGGAGGGTAATACGAAACGCCGTGCTGGATCCCAACGGCCTCGTATCACTAGCAGTCGAGATGGCAGGCATCTTATCCGCATGGCTGTAACGGATCGTGCAGCCAAATCTCGATCGCTGAGTCAACAGATGGGGACGTTTGCAAGACAACAACCGTCTGCACCAACAGTTCAACGACGTTTGCAGCAGCACGGACTATCAGCTTGGAGACCATGGCTGCGGTTACCCTTGACTCTGCATCACAGACAGGAGCGCCTGCGATGGTGTACTCGACGACGAACCTGGTTGCAAGAATGGCAAAACGGCATTTTTTCGGATGAATCTAGTTTCTGTTTACAGCATCATGATGGTCGCATCCGTGTTTGGCGACATGGCGGTCAACGCACATTGGAAGCGTGTATTCGTCATCGCCATACTGGCGTATCAGTCGGCGTGATGGTATGGGGTGGTATTGGTTACACGTCTCGGTCACCTCTTGTTCGCATTGACGGCACTTTGAACAGTGGACGCTACATTTCATATGGGTTACGACCCGTGGCTCTACCCTTCATTCGATCCCTGCGAAACCCTACATTTCAGCCGACGTGCACTGCAGATTCGCGCCCTGCGGCCCAGAGGGAACCTTATAGGTCACTGTGAACAGTTTCGCGTCTCGCGGGTTTTACTCCTTCAGTACGGGAGGCTAGCGAGCGACTCACACACAGTAGCATCTTTCTCAGTCTTTGGATGATTGGCGGTGGTGGTCGTTGCATGCCTGCAACCCCCTCCTTTAGTAAATTGGACCCCATTTGATAATACGGCGATCGTTACTAAAATTCCTTTTCTCCTGCTGTCGTGGCTTATTATGAACGTACGTTGGGGCAGGCTGCAGAACTGGAATCTTTCTTCCCCCACCCCCATTTGGTTGTATTATTGTTCGATTCTGAACTGTTTAATAAATGAGTCCGTTAATCTTACAATCTTCCTTTCATTACGTGAAATCACCCCTAGTGTCACAGAATAATGCAGAACTATAACGGTTGCTATAAGGTCGTGCAGGTCTCGCGCCGTTAACGATAGCATAAAGATTCAATATCGCGCGCCTGGCACGACCATTGCACGCCTGGCACCGATAATAGTAATGATCACTTTCAGTTTTTCCCCACTGACGAACTGGGAAGTGTCCGCGGCTCAGTATGAGTACGTGAGCACTAAATCCACTCGATGTGGTGGAAGTAGCGGCCTCTGTTTTACCTTGCCGGTTTAGACAAAAAATATCAAAAATCACAGCCCCTACAGCAAGGAACAGTAACATAAAAAATAAAAACAAGCCACCGCTTTTAACATCATGTTTCCAAACAACAATGGAATTTTTATGGATGGCAATATACCATCTCAGAGGGACAACCGGTCGCGACTGGTTTGAAGAACATTCTGGACAGTTCGAGCGAATGATTTGGCCATGCAGTTCGTCCGACATCAATCCCCCGAACGTTTACAGGCCAGTTCGTGTGCAGAATGCTGGGCCGACAACACTTTGGCAACTGTGGTCGGCCTGTAGAGGCAGCAGTGCTCAGCACTCCAGCGACTTGTTGACTCCGCGCCACAGCTAGTTGCTCCAGTTCGCCGGGCACCAAAATGGTTCAAATGGCTCTGAGCACTATGGGACAACATCTGAGGTCATCAGTCGCCTAGAACCTAGAACTACTTAAACCTAACTAACCTGAGGACATCACACACATCCGCGCCCGAGGCAGGATTCGAACCTGCGACCGTAGCGGTCTCGCGGTTCCGGACTGAAGCGCCTAGAACCGCTCGGCCACCGCGGCCGGCCGCCGGGCAACGGGAGGCGCGGCCCGATGCTGGTAGGAGTACCGGGGCTCCTGCCACCTCCGTGTATGACGCAGGAGGTCCTGCCAAAAAGACCTGTGACCAGTTCTGGAAGAAAGCAGGGTGGTATCCGTAAGCAAGAAAGGCGGCGCAAGTGACCCTCAAAGTAACTTCCCGTGTCCCTAACATCCATTCGTTGAGACATCTTTCCACCATGTACGAGCTCTACAGATTCATCGACCATACGATACGGAACAAAAACCATCTAATGAAGATATGTCCGGAAATGTAACGTTTCCATGGCAGGGAGCATTAGTCGAATCATGTGGTGCTACAGAGACTGCGGTCTAACACGCGCTGCACCGAGCAGCCTCAGTGGAATCCGTGTGACTCGACGCACGCGTGTACGGGCCGTACCACGTTCACATCGGCCAGGCTGCATGCGAACAGTGTCAAAGGCAGCACGAATACACTGCTCCAGTGTCTCCACATCTGGAATACGCTCTGCATACACGGCCCCGTAATCATAAATGGCACGGGCCGAGACCCGGCGAACGAGCAGGCCGTGCAACTGGACCCCCTCGTCCGATCCATCGGCCACGGGGGATACGATTGAGACGAGTCCGGACGTTAACAGCGAAGGGAGCTGGGGCACCATCGTGCCGCAGCCACGTAGCCCTTTGAGTCATCAGAGGCACTTCTTCCAGCAGGCGAGGCAAAGTCACCGACAGGAAACGCCGCTAGTTGCGGCCTGTTAGGCGGCGTGGGAGGAAGACTGGTCCCAAAATACAGTCGCCAGTTATCCTGGCCCGCGCATTACAGTTACACCGATGCCGATTATTCCCTGACACCGTACCGTGGGGGCTCTGCATACTATCCCTAAGATGAATGTCATGAAAGTGGCCTCATCTGTCAATAGGGTGGATCACAACCTACTGCAAGTTGTACAAAGTCGAGAAATTGTGGATCTAATATCCAGCATGCTTAGTGAAAGGCAATTGGAAGTGTTTCTAGGCAACTCTCAAAGCCACAAACGGAAACCAAATAATGGACTACCACAGGGATCTGTTTTAGCCCCATCACTATTCAATTTATACATTAATGATTTACCAACCACAATATCAACTAAATTCATCTATGCTGATGACATAGCACTGGTAGCACAGAGCAGTAATTTCGAGAATGGTGAACGAATTCTTACAGAGGATCTGGAGAAGATGTCAACTTTAAGACCTTGAGATTGATCCCAAGCACATCAAAAACTGAAGTTTCTTGTTTCCATCTAGCGAATCGTGCTGCGAGCTACAAACCGAGAGTTCTGGTCAATGGACAAACGTTGAGGTACAATCCTTTCCCAAAATATCTCGGAACCCTGAGCTACAAAGAGCACATCACCAAGCTTTCTGATAAAGTTACTGCAAGGAACAACATGCCACATAAGCTCAGTGGTACCACCTGGGGAACCTCTGCTGACTGTCTGCGTTTAACTGGCATCAGCCTTGTGTACTCTGCTGCCGAGTACTGTGCACCTGTCTGGTTGGAAAGTGTACGTGTGGAGAAGGTAGACACGAAACTGACCGACACAATGCCCTGCACTACTGGTTCCATCAAATCAGCCCCATGCCACTGGTTACCTGTACTGAGTCACCCCTCCACCTCACTTAAACCGGAAACAAGCTCTACTGAGGGAAGCCAAGAAAATCCCTGCATCACCCTCTCTACCACTGCACCACGAATTCTGTCATCCGCCACGGAAACGATTGCAATCAAGAAGACCAGCAAGTGTTGCTGCAGGACAACTCATCGCGGATGGTTTTGATCTAAATGAAATCGGGAAGCGTGAATGGTCAACAAAAACATTGGGAACAAGAGCCCATCACCTTGATCCCACAAAGAAGCCAAAAGGTTTTGACCTACCGAGGAACCTCTGGCGCCGCCTCAACAGGTTAAGGACTGGACATGGCTGTTGTAGCTACTTCAGGTACAAATGGGCTGGATCAGTTCACCAATGTGTGAATGTAATCAAGAAGGGCAGACAATTGAACATTTAGTCCAACGCTGTCCACTTCATTCATACCCTGGAATTCGCGACGACTTGTTCACTCTCACACCCAGCTTAATTAATTGGTCGGACTTTAAGGTTTAATCTTCTCTTATATGTATATTGTATAAAATCACTTGCCGCAGCTGCAAATTGTATAAAGTCACCATAAGATTAAATAAAATCACACAAATCACGGAATCGTGGTTGCCTGGTGAAAAGGTCGAACAGCCATGGCATAACGTCTCCCAGAAACTCGAAGCAAGAACAGCTGCCAACATGAACAACGTAGAAGTAGATATCCTCCGAGTAGTGAAGCAACTTCAGTCACATAACATAAGCAAGGCTTCTGATCAAGACTGTATACCAGATACGTTCCTTTCAGAGTATGCTGATAGGATACCTCCATACTTAGGAATCATATACAAACGTTCGGTCGACGAAAGAACCGTATCCAAATATAGGAAAGTTGCACAGCTCACACCAATATTCACGAAACGCAATAAGAGTAATCCACTAAATTACAGGCCCATATCGTTAACGTCGATCTGCAGCAGGATTTTATTACATATATTGTGTTCAAATATTATGAATTACCTCGAAGAGAACGGTCTATTGACACACAGTCAACACGGATTTGGAGAACATCTTTCTTGTGAAACACAACTAGCTCTTTACGCACACGAATCGTTCAGTGGTATTCACAAGGGATTTCAAATGCATTCTGTATGTCTGGATTTCGAGAAGCCTTTTGACACTGTACCACACAAGCGGCTTGTAGTTAAATTGCGTGCTTATCGATTATCGTCTGAGTGATGTGACTGGATTCGTGATTTCCTGCCGTAGTACCTGACGGAAAGTCATCGAGTTAAACAGAACTTTGGTGATCATTATCTATATAAACGATTAAGAAGACAATCTGAGCAGCCGTCTTAGGTTGTCTGTATATGATGCTGTCGTTTATCGACTAGTAAAGTCATCAGAAGATCAAATCAATTTGCAATACGATCTACAGAAGATTGACCCTAAATAACGTGAAGTGTGACGCCATCCACATGAGTGCTGAAAGGAATCCGTTTAACTTCGATTGGACGATAAACGAATCAAATTCAAAGGCCGTAAATTCAAATGAAAACATAGGTATTACAATTACGAACAAGGAATAGGATAGAACACATGCAAAATGTTATGGGGAAGGCAAACCGATACTGAGTTTTATAGGGAGCGCACTTCGAAAATGTAACAGATCTACTAAAGAGACTGCCTACACTACTCTTTCACGTCCTCTTTGAGAATACTGCTGCGCGGTGTGGGATCCTTACCAGATAGGACTGAGGGAGTACATCGAAAAAGTTCAAAGAAGGGCAGCACGTTCTGTATTATCGCCGTAGAGGGGAGATCGTGTCACTAAAGTGGTACAGGATTTGGGGTGGACATCATCAAAACAAAGGCGTTTCTCGTTCCGGCGAAGTCTTGTCACGAAATTTTAATCACCAACTCCCTACTTCGAATGCGAAAATATTTTGTTGACGCCGACCTACGTAGGGACAAACGATCACGATAACAAAATAAGGGAAATCAGAGCTGGCACGTTCGTGTTCGTTTTCTCAGCGCGCTGTTCGAGATTGAAATAATAGAGAATTCTTGTGAAGGTAGTTCAGTGAACCTTGTGCCAGCCACTTAAATGTGATTTTCAGAGTATCCATGTAGATGTAGATGTTGACACTATTCGACTTCTGTACCATCGACTGGAGTAAGCTCTTGGATTGCCGCCCATGGAGGCTACACCACATACTAATATGGCTGTTTCAGCGTGGGTCGAGTCCCCTGGTACCTTGCTTTTGCTATTGATCTGTAAATGTTATTTAATATACTCCATATACAGGGTAAGAACTATTTAAACCGACAAAATCTGGGAGGTTGTAGGGGAGATCAAAACAAATATTTTCCCCTAATGTCATTTTTTCCTATGAGGAGTATTTAAACCGGTAGAGGAAGATTTCTCTGGAGGCAAATTAATCAAACCAACAAACAATTTTCCATTTTTTTAATGACCAAGAGAGACAACACATTAACAGAACGCAATTTGAATTACAGTAGATTTTCAAAAATGCCTCCAATGACACGTAAACAAAGGTTACACCGTCGGATCATGTTCTGTCTGACAGGGGCAAAAACCCCAGGAGTATCCTCAACTGTTCCTGCTGCTGCTACTATCCGGGCAACCAGGTCCTCTTCTGATGCAACAGGAGTTGCGTAAACAAGGTTGCGCATCTCTCCCCACACAAAGAAGTCCAGAGGGGACATATCTGGGGATCGAGCAGGCCACGGTACAGGACCGCCTCTGCCAATCCACGTTTCTGGGAACCGTCGGTCCAGGAATCGACGCACACGGCGACTGAAATGTGCCGGCGCCCCGTCACGTTGGAACGACGTGCGTTGTCTTGTAGGGAGCGGGACGTCTTCCAGCAATTCTGGCAATGCTCTGGCGAGAAAATTGTAATAGTGCCTGCCATTTAATGGCCTAGGTAGCAGATACGGCCCAATTAAACAGTCCCCAACAACACCGACCCACACATCAACGAAGAACCGCACTTGATGAGCGCTAGTAACTGTGGCATGTGGGTTATCCTCACTCCAAACATGGGAATTGTGCATGTTGAAGACTCCATCACGCCCGAACGTTGCTTCAGCGGTAAACGACACAGAGGATGGAAATGTAGGATGCATTTCACACTGTTCCAGGTACCACTGCGAAAACTGTGCTCTGGGTGGTTAATCAACTAGTTCCAGGTTGTGGACACGCTGTAAGTGAAATGGATATAACAACTGCTCTCGAAGGACTGTTCTTACATTCGTCTGATTCGTCCCCATGTTACGTGCAATTGCACGAGCGCAGATTGAAGGATTCCGCTCCACATGCTGCAAGACAGCTTCCTCAAATTGCAGCGTTCTTACCGTGCGACGGCGTCCCTGTTCGGGTAATCCGCTAAATGACCCGGTCTCACGCGGACGTCGGTACACAGCAGCAAAGGTCGTACGGTGCGGGATACGGCGATTAGGATGTTGCTGTTGATAAACCGGCTGTGCAGCTCGTCCGTTGTGGTGCGCTACGTAGTACGCACCAACCATACCAGTGTACTCACTCCAGGTGTATCGCTCCATTAGTAAACAGAGACAGTGCACTACTACACTGGTGGACAGCAGTTGCCTACAACTGAAGAGCAGCCCTCTAACAACTGAAGATCGTAATACGGCCTCTAACAACTGAAGAGCGTGATACAGCCTGCAACGGTTTAAATAATCTTCATAGATTTTGTCGGTTTAAATACTTTTTGTTGTGTTGGCAGAAGAGCCAACACCGTGTTACTAGAGGAGGCCGAAATGCACGCGTTTAGCTCACGCAGGCTGGCGTGAGGAGGGAAGGACTATACTGACGTGAGGTCTCGAACATGACAAGGAATTAGAATTCAGAAAGCGGACACAATTAGTTTGATACTTAACTTTAATCCATTAATGATGAACGTCGGTCTTGACGGTAGATGATTCACAATATTATCTGTTCAGAATACATTAATTGTAACTGAATATGGCGCCTTGCTAGGTCGTAGCAAATGACGTAGCTGAAGGCTATGCTAAACTATCGTCTCTGCAAATGAGAGCGTATGTAGACAGTGAACCATCGCCAGCAAAGTCGGCTGTACAACTGGGGCGAGTGCTAGGGAGTCTCTCTAGACTAGACCTGCCGCGTGGCGGCGCTCGGTCTGCAATCACTGATAGTAGCGACACGCGGGTCCGACGTATACTAAGGCACCGCGGCCGATTTGAAGACTGCCACCTGGCACCTTTTTACGCTGTATATGAATCATGAGTGAGCTGGAAACCTCTTAGAAGGGTGTACTTTTGTTTCCGGCAGCATACAGATGGTGTGACCGCCACTGGAGGGACGAGTTGTGCGAGCTAGACTTGGCCACTGTTTCTATGTTTCGATACAGTGTATCGATACGTGGAACTGTTTCAGTGTTTCGGAACGGCTACGGTTCACTGTTTCGAAACAGAGGTGTTTCATTCCACCCCTGTCTCGGATAACTGGGCCAGATTCGGTCTCGAGCCAGGCACAGAAACTGTATCGTTGTTTCAAAATGAGGCTGTTTCAGTTCACCTGTGCTTGGAACGGACTAATTGTATCGAAACAGTGATGTTTCATTCCCCTCTGTGTCGGACGAGATTCGGGCTCAGCACAGGTACTGAAACACATTTAACATACCACTTCATGAAACACTTTCAAGAGTGTCAAAATCTTTTTGACAAGCAATAGCATGAAGCTTAAGATATCCGAAAATAAAGCTTCGTTTCTAGCTGACTGTCATATTCCGAAATGGCGTAACATCTGCTTTATAAACACCAACCAAGCAATAAAACAAGGCATACTATTCACAGTAAAAATAATAAATATGTGAAAATCATTAAGTTAAATTACATTTTTTGATAACATACGCTTCTCTGTTCATGTACAGTAATCATATTAAGAAACGTAAGTAAGCCTACAACATTTTGAATAAAAAAAGGCGTAGAGTGACAGTTATTAGACATATACATAAATCTGATGTAGGTATAATTGCAAGCAATCTGTTTGACATATCACTGATAGTGTAATGGTGAATGGGAAGGACTAGGAAGCATGGTGAATTTATAGTAACGTTTCGAAACACGTTGAAAGACAAAATTTTTTCTGTTACGTTTTGTTATTTATTCGAATTATTTGGCATTATTTGTGAGTCTATAGTCACTGTGCCTATTATCCTCAATGATTCCCTTTGTGTGCATGGAAATTAACAGGATGGGTGTATTAACCATACTAACGGAATGTGGGAATTCCAGTAGCATATCCGGTGTTTCTGCAGTTTGCTCCCACCTCCAGTTCCGTTCGTGGTGGCCTTTCTGTCTTCAGCTATGGCTGTCCTCAGCCAATTGAAAAGTATGAAAGCCACACGACACGAAAGCAGCGCATTTACTGCAGAACTACGAAACTGCCAAGACGCCTAAGTGATAATTTCATACTTTCTGGGATATGATTAGCGCTCTCGCAACTCATTTGTGTTTATGTGGACGTACTTATACAGTAGACATTCGAGATGATAAAATGAGTAGGTTTATTAGATTACAAAACACAAACTGTTTCACTGTTTCGAAACAGCGTATCGAAACATTACACTGTACTGTTTCATTTGTCTCGAAACAGTTAGGTGTTTCAGTTTGACACAGAGAGCCAGTACAGGGAGGGAGCGGCCAACCCAGCACGAGTGCCTCTGCTGACAGCTCGACACAGAGAGCCAGTACAGGGAGGGAGCGGCCAACCCAGCACGAGTGCCTCTGCTGACAGCTCGACACAGAGAGCCAGTACAGGGAGGGAGCGGCCAACCCAGCACGAGTGCCTCTGCTGACAGCTCGACACAGAGAGCCAGTACAGGGAGGGAGCGGCCAACCCAGCACGAGTGCCTCTGCTGACAGCTCGACACAGAGAGCCAGTACAGGGAGGGAGCGGCCAACCCAGCACGAGTGCCTCTGCTGACAGCTCGACACAGAGAGCCAGTACAGGGAGGGAGCGGCCAACCCAGCACGAGTGCCTCTGCTGACAGCTCGACACAGAGAGCCAGTACAGGGAGGGAGCGGCCAGCCCAGCACGAGTGGTCGACTGTGAAGAGCGGGCAAATTGAATAGCCGGGCGGCGGCCATTAGAGTGGTAAACTGACGTGCGGAATTCGAATGTTTATACATCGCTTTTGGTTACAAAATGCCTTCCCTTGAGTTAGGTCGCCAACATAATGTCTCATTTAAATACGTTACTACAATATACTTTTTAATTTATGAACAAACAGCAACTAGTCACTGTTTATGAATTTATCTTACGTACTACATGGAATCTGCCGTAGCTAAAAGTTATGTACTGGGCCCCTAGCATTTTTCGTAGTTCATTTACGATAGATGTACGCAAAATGCATCAAAATACTCGAAGATTTGCCCACTATATTAATAGATATTTTCTGACTCTACCTTGCTTTAGATTTTATGACGAGAAGTGCGTTATATATGGCATAGTGCTTTGGCAACTCACGACCAAATTATGAAGTTTCAACCTAACCTAGACCATGAAAACACTACCGATAAGCCAACTTTCTTCAAAATGATCAGAACATGTAAAATGGTATTCTGTCGGTCGGAAATCTTCATTCCTGACAGCGTGTAACTATTTTTGTAACAGCTGTGGTTTCGAGAAAGGAAACCTGTAAATAGATGCACAGACATGATGCTAATACCGTGTTACAAAAACATTTATTAAGCAAGCGCACTGACATACAAAACAACTTAAAATATTCACATACCTGTGAAATGTAATATTCGTTCCTTTCTCGAATTTATTTGTACAATTAATCGCTGCACAACTCTTCGCCATTGTACTTCTTTTGATCGGAATGTACAGACAGTTGAATTACGAGTAACAAATACTGTATGTACGGCCCAACAAATATACAACGTTGAATCAGGGTCTTCATAAACAACAATACTACACAACACATCAGACTACAACCACTATAATGGCGTCCAGCCGAAGGTTCAAATTATCCCGCGACTGCAGCGCCATCAGTGAGTCTAGTTATTTTTTACAAGGTCTTTGGGCCAACCGGACGATACGGCGGCCATTTTTCTGCCAAACTGCGGGCGGGACTTTTGAGTGGCCAGTAGTGGAGTATGGAGTATACACTCACAGAATCAAAAGCACAAGACAATACGGCGAAATCATTCGTTAAATGCCTTTCTTTACAGCTATGATATACTCGTAGTGGCCTACTACGTACAGCACAGGAAAATTTGATACAGTGGCTGTAAAAGTAATTCGTTACTTGCGTTTATCGCCTTTAAAGTTCGATTACTAGACCTATTGCAACGAAAGTAACGTAAATAAAAAAAATATAGTGTACTGCATTTGTTTTGAATCGGAAGTGCATAACGGTAAAGATTTAACGTACCTGTATTACATCAGATGAATGAAAGTAGTAAGCAGTTGTTTACTTGTGACATGCAAAAAGTGTGAGACGTATTAGTACTGCTTACGAGTTTAGAGTATATACATACTGAATACCTCTCGTACATAACAAACGATGTTAATTGTAGGCTACTGTAATAACGACCAAATATAATAAGAAAAGTACCGTATCGCTTCTACCCCACAGTAAATAGGGCTATTTAAAACTGTCTTCAAGAGTACCTACAATTATTCACTACGAATAATGTGTCAGCAACCAGGACAACTGCGGAAAACGTGCTTACAACTTGCCTGCGTCAACAGTCAGGCAATAATACTGAAACCAGAATAATGCCTAATGTTCTGATTCGGAACGAAATAACGTTTGGCGCTATAAAGTCGAATGAGCATGGCAAAACAATTACAGGAACTTTCCGTTTCCAGAAAGTACTGTCAGATATTGGCTTCAGAAAACTTGTGATGCTACCAGTACGGCCGAACTGTTAAAGAAATAAGAGCTAAAAAATGCAGAAAATTGTAATAAGCCTACCTGTTTTGCGTGACTAAAAGTACTTAAAAAACTGACACCTTAAAATCAGAGATTTGTGAGCAAAGTTAAGAATTAAACTTTTTATGCGCGTAACTAAATAAATATTTCGGATAATATATACCATTAAGAAAGTTGTACCTGGACTTTATTACAAGAGTTACTGATTCCTTCCTGACTGGGCATTTCAGACTGCAAGAAGAAGTTACATTGTTTCAACTCGTATTTAAGATCGCAAACACTAATTACGTACTGAAAACGATGTACAACTTAATCGAACATGCATGCACAACGCATAACAAGTCTCTCAATAACTCAAATACCTTTTAATCGTTTCCAGAAGTCCTCTGAACTTCAATTCAACTCAAAAGCACGGCGAGGATAGGACGCGCGAGAGACGTTTGGCAGAAAAATGGCGCCAAAGCTAATCAACCGACCACGGCCAACTTCCCCTGTGGCCGCTCTCTGTGTGTACGGGGTCTGCTCTCTAGCACGACATCGCTTGCAGCGCCTCTCCCGTGCTGGTGACTATACCGGTCGGACCCTAGACGGCTGGGAAACTTGACTGTTCAGACGAGTGCCGACGTCAGCTGGTACGAGCTGACGGTGGGGTTCGAGTGTGGCGCACACCCCGCCAAACCACGGGCCCGAGTTGTCGAGGAGGCGCTGTGCGAGCCGACGGCGGCTCCGCAGTGGCGTGCGCTGTGCCTGCGTGGAGCGGAGTGCGCCCTCTGGCGCGACTGGACCGATCACCGAGTCCGAGTGCTTATGTTCGGCTACTTGCGGACCATTTACAGACATTCACGAACATCATATTCCCAAACGACATTGTAATGTTACTGGACCACAATTGTTTGTGACTGTGTCGGAGAACATTCTGGGCAACTGGAGAGAACGATTTGGCCACCCAGATGGCGAGACACGAATCCCATCGAAAATTTCAGGGACACAATCGAGAGGTCAGTTCGCGCACAACATCCTGCATCCGAAACACTTGCATAATTGTAGACGGCCGTAGACGCAGCTCGGCTCGGTACTTTTCTGCAGCGGACTCCCAGCGGCCTGTCGAGTCGGCGAGAAGAGGTTCTGCACGACGTTACGAGGTGTCACGTGGCCTGCGTCACCTCAGTGTAGACGTCTTCCTCCAGAACTGTTTTCCAGAGGAAGAACTTACGGAAATTCTTCCGATACACCGCCGCACGAACGTGACAATGACATCAGAATACGTGACGACACGGGAGAAAAGCAGCCGGCATCGCTAAACAGAGGCTCGGCCACTGGACGTGGCGGGATACCCCACTGCCGTGGTACGTCTGGGAGAGTGTGCGGTGGCCCTTGTTCCCCTTTTGGCAGGAGTGTGCCATAGCTCGGAGCCTTTAGATACGGTGCGTATCTAAAGGCTTCCAGAGAAAAAAAATATTTCAGGATCAGATGTAATTATCTAATTATCTACATGATAAGTTTGCAATTCACACTTAAATGCCTCACAGAAAGTTCACGCAACAACCTTCCACCTATTTCTCTACGCTTAAATCGTTCTGTGCGAACTCTGATTTCTCTTATTCTATCACGATGATCATTTCTCCCTATGTAGGTGGACGAGAACAAAATATTTTCGCACTGTGAAAACTGGAGATTGTAAAAACGCCAGCGGAAAACGCCTGTTTGTTAAACGCTGTCACTCCACTTCATGTACCATATCCGTGACGCTATCTCCCTTCTTTCACGACAATACGAGTCGAGTCGTCCTTCTTTGAATTTTTTCACAGTACTTCGTCAGTCCTATCTGATGTGGATCTCACAACGAACACAGCAGTACTGCAGAAAAGCGCGGACAAGCGTGGTGTAGGCAATCTCTTTAGTAGACCCGTTGCATTTTCTCTGCGTTCTGCCAATAAAATTGAGTCCTTTGTTTTTCCCCAGAATATTATCTACATGCTGCTTCCAATTCAAGTTGTTCCTAGCTGTATTCTCTGACTATTTAGTGTACAAGTAGTTCACAACCTTGTGATTCGTGCTATCTAACGGGTAACCGAAATTTAGCGGATGCCTTTAGCTACGGACGTACTCATACTTTTCATTATTTAAACTCAAATTCCGCTTTTCCCACCAATCAGATACGTTGCGTAAATCATTTTGCAGTTGCTTATCATCACCTGATGGCTGTAGAAGACGGTAAATCACAGCATCACCTGCAAATAATCCAAGGGGACTGCTCAGATTGCCTCCTAAATCTGTTATACAGCTCGGGAACAGCAGCGAGCGTTCAACATTTCGTCGGGCAAAGCCGGATGTTACTTCTCTTTCACTCTAAGACCTCCCATCAATTACTACGAACTGTAACCTTTCTGAGAGGAAATTACGAATCCAGTCACACAACTGACACGATACCACACAGGCCAAATTAATTATCAGTCTCTTCTGACGAACGGTGTCAAAAGCCTTCTGGAAATCAAAAAATATCAAGTCAATTTGAGATACGCTGTCGCTGGCACTCATCACTTCACGTGAATAAAGAGCTGGTTGTGTTTTAAAACGACGACGCTTTCTAAATCCATGTCCGCTGTTTGTCAATAAATCGTTTTTTTGAGGCCTTTCATAGTATTCCAATGCAATATACACTGAAGCGCCAAAGAAACTGGTATAGGCATGCGCATTCAAATACAGAGATATGTATATACAGATAGAATGCGGCGCTGCTGTCGGCAACGCCTGTATAAGACAGCAAGTGTGCGGCGCAGTCGTTAGATCGGTTACTGCTGCTACAGTGGCAGGTTAACAAGATTTAAGTGAGTCTGAACGTGATATTACAGTCGGAGCAGGAATGATGGGACACAGCACCTCCAAGGTAGCGATGAAGTGGGGATTTTCCGGTACGATCATTTCACGAGTGTACCGCGAATATCAGGAATGCGGTAATACATCAAATCTCCGGCATCGCTACGGTCGGAAAGACATCCTGCAAGAACGGGACCAACGACGGCTGAAGAGAATCGTGGAACGTGACGGAAGTGCAACCCTTCCGCAGTTTGCTGCAGATTTCAATGCTGGGCCATCGACTACTGTCAGCGTGAGAACCATTCAACGAAACATCATCGATATGGGCTTTCGGAGGCGGAGGCCCACTCGTGTACCCTCGATGACTGCACGAAACAAAGCTTTACGCCTTGTGTGGTCCGTCAATACTGACATTGCACTGCTGGTGACTGAAAACACGTTGTCTGGTCGGACGAGTCTCGTTTCAAATTGTATCGAGCGGATCGACGTGTACGGGTTTGGAGACAACCTAACGAATCCAAGGACTTTGCATGTCAGCAGGGGACTGTTCGAGCTGGTGCGAGTCTGATGACAGGTGACGCATCCTGTCAGATCGCCTGTATCCATTCACGTCCATTACGGATTGCGACGGACTGGGGCAATTCCAGCAGCACAATGCGACACCCCACACGTCCAGAATTGGTACAGAGTGGCTCCAGGAACACTCTCTTGAGTTTAAACACTTCCGCTGACCACCAAACTCCCCAGACAGGAGAATTACTGAGCATGTCTGGGATGCCTTGAAACGTGCTGTTCTAAGAGATCTCCAACGCATTGGTACTCTTATGGATGCATGGACAACCCTGCAGGATGCATGGTGTCCATTCCGTCCAGCAATACTTCACACGTTAGTCGAGTGCGTGCCACGTGGTGTTGCGGGAATTCTGTGTGCTCGCCGGGGGGCAGAGGCTCCAACACGATATGAGAGAAGTGCACCGGTTTCTTTCGCTCTTCACTGTACATTCCAAAATCCTACAGCAAATCGACGTCTGTGACACGGGTCTATAATTCAGCGAATTGCTCCTGATTCCTTGGTCGATAATTGGTGTGACTTCGCTAGGTACTGATCTTTCAGCAAGCGAGCGGTTGTTTTCGAAGCTGTTGTATCATCGTACTCTGAAGGAAACTTGACTGTATAGAACCAGGACACGAAGACAAATTTAGGCCTTCTCAAAAGTTGAATTCAAAAATTTGTCAAGAGACAGATGATTTCTCGTCAAGTCACTTTGTCACTTTGCCCATGTTAACTGGTTTTAGCTGCTTCCGCTGCACAGATGATGTCAACTTCTAACTTACACATGTTGACAGCTGTTCTCGATTTGAATTCTGGAATATTTACTTCGTCTTCTTTCGTAAAGGAATTTCGGGAAACCGTGTTTAGTGGCTCCGCTTCATCGGCACTCTCGTTGCTGTCTCTGTGACGCAGTGCGAGTACTGACTGTGTGTCGCGGCTGGTGCGCTTTGCGTATGACGCCGATGTCTTTGGGTTTTGCGCCAGACTTGGAATATAAAAGCCTAAAGTGCCGTTATGATCTACTTATTCAGAGGTGTGGACTTACGCTACACGTTGAACACGCGTATTGGAACTAGAAACGGTGCGTACGTCTTTGGGGCAACGAAACTCAAACCACCTCGGCTATATTCCTCCAGTTTTTAGAACGGCAGCACTTCGCGACTTCCAAAAAACTTGAAACGTATTTTAAACCATTTTCTAAACTTTTTTCGCACTGAGACGCATAACTTCAAACGTTTGAAACATTACTTCATTTGTAAAACCATGAGACGGGTGTAGCTATTTTATACGTAGGGTTCCGTCTCTTCGGAGAATGGGGATCGGAATTTAATGCGACCTACTGTTTGGAAAAAACGCAGGTTATTTCCATTTCCAAGAAGAAATGTTGAACAGACGCACTAAACTGTAGGCTTATATTTCTGACGTCGGTCTGTTGTAGAGTTTTGGAATACATTTCACGTTCGTGTATTGTGGAATTCTTGCAGACCGAACAGTTCCTCTGTATGAAAACAGCAGATAGCGGCGCCCATGTAAACGTCGTGTTCTTTCCCTTGTGGAGGCCGCTCCCAACAGGTTCCGCTTTGCCGCCTAATGAACAAAATACGAGCGTACGGAATATCAGACCAGCTGTGTGACTGGCTCCCGCAAACCTACCAGAGGGAACACAGCACGTCATTCCTGACGGAGAGAAATCTTCAGGGGCACAGAGTAACTTCTGGCGTACCCTAAGATACTGTAGAAGCAGAAATGAGAGTCTGTGCGGAAGCTATAGGGAATGCAGTACTACAGCGAGAGTTAAACAGAGCTGTGGTCGACGTCAGATCGACCAGGTCAGTAGGGAAAGGCGAAACTCGATCGCGTTATGTGACGACAAGACGACTAATCAGGCTGGTGCTTAGAAAGTGTGAGGATGGCCCTACACCAACAGACTTTCGGAAAAATATCAGCCATGCAATTACAGTAAGAGGAGAAAGGTGCGAAATCCATCGTACAATCAGTTTAACAGCTCATGTACCCAAACTGCCGTCAAGAATAATGCACAGAAGAATCGAAAAGAAAACAGAGGATCTTTTAGATGACGATCAGTTTCGCGTTAGCATAGGTAAAGGCACCAGAGAGGCTGTTATGACGTTGCGCTTGATAATGGAAACAAGACTGAAGACAAAAATATTTGTCGCCCTAGAAAAAGTATCGACAATGTCAGACGGTGGAAGATGTTCGAAATTCTGAGAAAAATAAGATTAAGCTGTTCGGATAAATCACACAAATCTAAAGAATCTGAATTCAACTAGATACTTATGGATTACAGTTACGAATCACTTAAATAGGAACGACTACGTAAGCAACGTTGTAGGGAAGGTAACCCAAAGACTGCGATAGCGCTCAGAAAACGCAACAGGTCTGCTAAAGAGACTCCCCGCACTACGAGTGTTCCCCTCTGCTAGAGTACTGCTGTACGATGTGGGATCCTTATCAAAGGAAACTGACAGAGCACACCGAAAAGTTCAAAGAAGGCCAGCTAATTCCCTGTCTCGGGTGTGATAACAGAGTTGGTTCAAATGTTCAAATGTGTGTGAATTCCTAAGGGACCAAACTGCAGAGGTCATCAGTCCCTAGACTTACACATTACTTAAACTTACGCTAAGAACAACACACACACCCATGCTCGAGGCAGGACTCGAACCTCCGGCGGGAGGGAACAGAGCTGGTATGGCAGTCTGTAAAATACTGAGTTCTTCATGTCGGCGACGTCTTTACGTGAAATTTTAGTTACGAAGTTTCTCTTCCGAGTGTGAAAATATTTTATTGACTACATAGAGATGGTTCAAATGGCTCTGAGCACTATGGGACTCAACTGCTGTGGTCATAAGTCCCCTAGAACTTAGAACTACTTAAACCTAACTAACCTAAGGACAGCACACAACACCCAGCCATCACGAGGCAGAGAAAATCCCTGACCCCACCGGGAATCGAACCCGGGAACCCGGGCGTGGGAAGCGAGAACGCTACCGCACGACCACGAGATGCGGGCAACTACATAGAGACAAATGATCGTCGTAAACATATGAAAAGATTTAGGTGTTTATTTTTCCCATCTACTATTCGAGAGTGAAACGGTAGGGCGACAGTCTTTTTCTGTAACCCCTCTGTAAGTAGAGTAGATTTCCTAGCAGTTCATTTTCGTTGCCTGCAAGGGATGATTCTGACAAATAGGGCAACACAGTATCCAGCTGAAATACTTACATTTTTAAATGAGCTGCTGGAAAAAAATTGTAGTCAAATGGTTAACATAGATTTGATATTATTATAAATCACTTGTTCTGTTATCCAAACAAATAAAACAGGATGAGACTTTCAGATATAGCAATTTAGTGTTTACTTATACTAAGGAGCAGGTAGAGGTTAGGTAAAAGTATAAACATTTTTCCACTGCCTATTGGAAAAGAAATTAATAGTCAAATGGGACGAAGTAGGATTGATTTGAAAACAAATAATTTTTTCTGTTACATAAAAAAATTAAAATGTATGAGGCTGTCGGTGAGGCAATTCAGCACAAAGTTAAGTGGCCACAATGACATCTCTGCATTTTTGATTGTCAACTAAAAAAATATTAAGTAGTAAAATGTGGCAACTTGAGTAGATTTCTTGGCAATTATGTACAGATATAGAACTCTAAAGAAATTAATAGTCAAATGGGACGAAGTAGCGTTGATTTGAAAACAATTGAGGAATTCCAGTATTAGTTGCAGGACCAGAATGATATGTCTGCATTTATGAATGCGTACTGAGAAAAAAAATTAGTGGTCAAATGGGGCAGGTAGAGTAGATTTCTTAACAACTGATTTTTCATTACCTAGGAACATACTAAAGGATAGGGAGTGAAACAGGGCAATCCAGTATGCAGTTATAGGTCCAAATGAAACTGTTCCACTAATCGATTGCTAGATTTCTTACCAATTCGGTTGTTGCTACACAAATTGATAAGATAGTAAGAAGGTGCATGTGGTATATAGTTTTAGGACCAGAAAAAAATAGTTAGTAGTCAAATGAGGCAAGTAGGATAAATTTGTTAGCAATTCATTTTCTGTTACCTAGAAATATACCAAGGGATAGGGAGTGAAATAGGGCAATCATGTATACAGTTACAGATCCAAATTAAAGTTCGATCATCCAAAGAGAAGAAAAATGATTTGGATATCAAATTAGGCTATTCAGATGGATTTCTGTTCAATTCAGCTTTTTTTATCTGCAAAGATTCAGGGGGATGAAGCAGCAAAGTGGGACAATACAATGTATAGTTACAGAACAACGACTATGTGTCTCCATTTTCGATTGTGTAATGAGAAAATCTACTAGTCAAATGGGATAAGTAGAGTAGATTTGTCAGCAGTTTTTTTTATTTTTTTTTTATTTTTGTTTCCTACCCTTGTAACAAAGGAACAGGGGACAATTCAACACACTTGTACATGGGCACATAGGTGTGTATGCATTGTCAACTGCCTGCTGAAAATATATTTAATAATCAAATGGGGAACGTATTTCTTAGCAACTCCTTTTTTATTACCTTGAAATATGCAGAGAGATGAGACAGCAAAATCATAAATTCAGTGTATAGTTACAGATTGAGAATGATGTGTGCGCATTTTCGATTGCCTACTGGAAGAACAGTTTCAGTAGTCGAATGGAGCAACTTGATTAGATTTCCTAGCAACATCTTTTTTATTGTGTAGAAATATGTGAAGAGATGGGTTTGTAAAATGGGGGAATCCAGTATATAGTTACAGGACAAAAGTGATGTGTCTGCATTTTCGATTGAGTATAGAAAAAAATGAATTGTTGTCAAATGGGGTCTACTTCATTAGATTTCCTAGCAATTTCTTCTTTACTGTGTAGAAATGTGTGAAGAGATGGGTTTGTGAAATGGAGAAAGCCAGTATATAGTGAACAGTGCAAGAATTTTCGAATGAGAACTGAGAAAAATAAATTATAGACAAATGGGGCAACATCATTAGATTCCTGAGCAATTTGTTTTTTATTGTGTAGAAATACGCAAAGAGATAGGTTTGTAAAATGGAGAAACCCAGTATATAGTTGCAGGGCAAGAATGATGTGTCTGCATTTTGGAATGAGTACTGAGAAAGATAAATTGTAATCAGATGGGACAAGTAGAATAGATTTCTTAGGAATTAATTAGTTATTACCCAGGAGAGTACAAAGGGATAGACAATAAAATGGAACTCTGCAGCATACAGGTGCAGAGTCTCTACACATTTGAAATAAAGGGGATTTTGTGGTCAAATGGAATGAAGAAAGTAATTACTTTGCATGTAACTTATTTTACAATATGTAAATGGAGGGGCCAGCAAAATGAGGAAACCTAGCATACATTTACACGACCAGATAGATGTCTGATTTTCGGAGTACCTACCGAAAAAAATTTGTAGTCAAATGGGGCAAGTAAAAAAAAGTTGAGTTGTCAAATGAAGCAAGTGGAGTAGATTTTTGTGGGCATTTCCTTTTTTGTTATCTAGGAATAGGTGAAGGGATGAGGCTATCGAAGAGGACGGATAATTGTACTTCATTTTGTCCATTAAGTAGTGGCTACAAAAATTGGGCAGTCAAATGGGGCGGCGAGGGCGTGCAATGGCAGCAGGGCTGGGGGGCGGGCCACCTACCTGTTGCTGGTGGTGTTTTTATTAAGAGCCGTCGGAGGCGGCGGTGGCGGAGAGGAGCGCGCGGCCGGCTGGTGCCTCCCCTGGGGTGGTCGCGAGTGCTTCGGCGGGCACCTCTCGGCGGTCTGGCTGAGCTGAGCTGAGCTGAGGCGAGCAGAGGCGGCTGGCTGGCTGAGCGCAGTGGCGGCCGGCGCGGCGGTGGCGGTGCGTGCGGCGCTGGCGGGGAGTCCCAGGCAGAGGCGGGGCGGCGCTGGCGCTGGCGCTGCGATCTGGCGGCGGCACCGGCAACTGCTAGGGGGGCGCGCCGCGCCGCGGGCGGCCGGCTTTTATAGCGGCGGCGCCCACGCGGTGTGGTGTGGTGTGGCAGGGTGTGTGGCGGAGGGGGGAAATGTCGCGGCAGCGGGTCAGGGAAACGCGAAACTGAGCGGGAAGGCTTACAGAACGTTGTTTCGCTTACGTCCGAGACTACAGGCCCAGTTTATCGTGTTTGGGGGCTCCCACTATGGTTATTTAGTTAGCGTATGGGTCATATAGTCTGTAAACTCAAGAGCGAGCAGCGCTTTTAGTGGGGGAAGTGGCCTTTCCCGGAAAAATGCTGCCAACGGACTACAGGGGCACCCAAAATCAGTTGCCCGTTACCTGTCTAGCGGTGCAGATCGGCGTGCACTGACATACGTCGTTTCTGTTCGTGGGATCTTAGTTGCCAGTGTCAGTCACTTAACTTTGCCTGCTTACTGATATACTTCGATATCCGGAAGTGACGGATAATCGTCTAGCATTGCAAGAAAATGTGCAGAATACGAAGAAGAGGAGGTACTTGGGGAGTAACGAGCGTTCGTCCGTCCCTAATGTTAGTACAGCGTGTGTTAAAGAGGCGGCGCAGAAAGAACTGTTGGCTAATATTACCACTCCCAACCAGCCGGCTGCAATCTACGCAAACGTCAGCCTCGCCTAACAGGACGCATGAAGAAGGAATGCGGAAACAAGCCGCACGGTTTACTGGAATCGCCACGAAGGAAAACTAATAATATTGTGAGGGAAGCCATCGTTATAGACAGTTTCAGAATCACGTAAAACCTTTGATGCTGATGGAACATTAAATCTCGATCTCGATCACTAAAGACGTATTGCTTAAAACATGTGCGCAATAGCTATTCTAAACTCTGCTGAAATTTCCTTCGAAACACGTACCCCGATTCTGGACTTCTAAGCAGAAAGCTTGACATACGAGGTGCGCTTACATATTAACTTTTATTTTTTGGTAAGGACTTTATTTGTTAGTCTACACCAATGTTATACTATTCAAAATATTCTCTATTACATACTACGCACTTACGCCAGTGCTTTTTCCAATTCGCGAAACACTTTAGGAACTGTTTCTTCGGCGTAGTTAATAGGTCTTCTACGTGTGCATTTTTAATGTCATCCATACATGTAAATCTGCTGCTCTTTAAGACCCGCTTTGAAATGTTTATACCACTTGTATGCCCTTGGTTTACTCGTAACAGGCTCACCAAAAGCGATATTCAATATTTCTAAAAATTTCATACATTTTATTCTATTCCTACAATAAAAATTAATACAGATTCTCTAATCTATTTTTATACAAAACAAATAATCGTTGATGCTACCAAAACACATGTAACCTTTTTGACAGCTGACAACAGAGTAAATAGCCAACCGGCATACAATTGTACACAAACTTTTGAGGCATGTTTACGAAGACAGTGACAAAAAAGTAGTGCAAATCGGACTAACAAACAAAATTATAAAGTTCTGCTTACTTTTCAAACTCTCTTTTTGTTCGAAGAATTGTTAAGTTTCACTGCAGTCCTTCAAAGAAAACTTCTACCTTCCAGTAGAAACAGAAAGTAAGATCTACCTTCCAGTAGAAACAGAAAGTAAGATCAAGCCTTAAATTCTACAGATTGATTGCATTATATAGGGCTCGTTTTATGAACAGCAGTAGAGGAACATACATTCACACGAACAGGCATTTGGTTCTATGTTTGTAGTAGGATCCTGACCTCCGTTCTTATGTTAATAATGTTTACTCTATAATGTAGTGTTTCGGAAGAAGCTATAGTTTTTTGTATTCCTTGTGGTCTTAATGCATTTGTCTAAAAATAAACGCAGCCGACACGTATCTGTACACGGCGTCGCCACAGATTCGAAGCGCGCTCCGCGGCAGGGCCGGCACTACGTTGTGGAACAGCCTGTAGAGGCGCCCTGTGACGTAGCCGGGTTGGCAGAGTGGGGACTCGCTCGCTCGCTCTTCAGTTTACCGACAGACTATAACATCACAGTAAAAATTACAGAAACAACACTGTTTAAAAAAAAGTCACATATGTATAAACAGAACAATAAATAAAAGTTTGTACATAAGGACACCACCGATTCTAAATTTACACTCACTGAAGAGCAATCACAAACAAACGTCCAGCTTAGATAATATATAGTCGATTGCGCCTTGGGTCGCCATTAGGAAATCCTGTGGGTCACCCTCATATGCCCTTAGTGGACATTCCTGCACGATGTGTTTGACCGTCTGTCTCTCAGCGCCACAGTCGCAAGCGGCCGAAGGAAGTTTACCCCATCTGTGTGAGGAGTCGGCGCATCTCCCACAGTTGGTTCTGATGCGATAAAGAGCTGACCAGACTCTGCGAGGGCAATCAAATCGTTTTGGTTTACTAAAGATGCGTCGCATACTGAGGCAGTTTACTGCTGTTCTGCTCTCCCATTCCTCTTTCCATCGGTCGTTTATTTTGAAGTTGGTTTGGTGCAGCGCCTGTGCGGTCTTTAGTGGAGGATGCCTGGACCGGAGTCGGTTTCCTCGGAAGTCCTGAGTATCTTCACGGATTTGTAATCGAGGGTTGGTCACCATTTTTGAAATTCTCTAACCAGAGCGTGTTCTCGGCGCAGGTTAGCCACACACCTGATTGTGCCTGACATAATACGCATTGTTGCATTAAGTTGGCTGCCTGCCGCGTGTGTGTGTTTGCTGTTGAGCCACACTGGGGCACAGTGTTCTGCCACCGGGTACACCGAGGCGAGTGCGGGTGTTCTTAAGGTAGGCGCTGTGGAGCCACAGAGCTTCTGCAATATGTTGTTGCGTGTTTTAAGTTTCGCTGCAGTTTTCGTCAGGTGTTCTTTGAATGTTAGTGTCCTATCTAGGGTAACCCCAAAGTACTTTGCGTGTTTGTTGTGATTTAGTATTTTCCCGTCTACTATGGTAAATTTGTTTTAAAAGGCGTCAGGGCCGCCACTGACAGTAAACACTACTGCAATATCGGACTTATGCCCTTTATGAAGTCGTACACCGGAAAAAAAAAATCACCGACCGTTTACAGGGTTATTCAGCTGCTGTTACCCTGGGTTGTACGCAACCCGCAACACCTTCAAATAGCGCGTGCAACATTGCTATATTTGCTCGATCGTTACACGCAAACTATTAGTCCTATAGAAAAAAAAAAAAAAAAAAATGAACGGGACCCTTTTGTAGCAAGTTTAATTTGTCGAATGAAACAATAACTTACTGTTACCAGTCACTGTTTCCTTATCTCCACGACGCGTTTCGAAGGTTTTAACTACCATCAGTAGCGGATTTACATTTTTTTCCCCGTAATGTCATTTTACACCCTATACAACGCGGGCTGGCAGCGGCAACAGAACGGCGCTGTTCGGCCACAGGCAGTACAAGAGAAAAAACAATGGAGACACAGAATGAACATAACATAACGGTGGGCAAAAAACAGGAGACACAGTAACGAAAAACCACAAAGTCGTTCACACGCGAAGAAAACCAAAGAAACTGTTAGCACTGTACACAAACACTGATGATGGAGATGACACACGTGAACTATGGAGCGTGGGCGGCGAAAACACTGAAGCAAAAACACGACGGCACACACAGAAAACCGATGGCGATGATCTGCGTTTTGGTTTATGTCGAAGTAGCGTGTGCGAGTCCGGGGACCTGCCAAAATGGGGGAGGAGGGAGAGGTGAGAGCGGAGATGCCAGGGGGCAGAGGAGAAGGGGCAGGAAAGAAGGTGTGGGGGGGTTACGATTTTTGGGGAGAACTTTTGGCACTGTCTAGTGGAGAAACAAAACACTCCTTCTGTACGTGCTTTTGGGTATTTGTGACTAAAAGAGGCAAAATTATGTTCTAAAGTAGTGTTTTGTTTCTCGACTAGACAGTGCCAAACGTTCTCCCCAAAAATCGTAACACAACGCAGACATATATATCACACTAACAAACGTAAATCCGCTGCTGATGGAACGAAACGCGTCGTGGAGACCAGTAAAAAGTGACTGGTAACAGTAAACTTGTTTTATTCAATGTCAATAACAGTCACAGTAAAGGCTGACCTAAAATTTAAACTTAATCTAGTTACATTTTGTTCTTTCGCTAGGGGACAAAGTTTTCGAATTATTCACAAAAAATGTAGACCTTTTTGAACGAAATTCAGTCCAGTTAAATTTTGTGGTGGGATACATTTTCGCTACAGGCTATATTTTCCGAATTATTCGACAAAAAAAGTACACGAGGACCTTCAACACGTTTTTCGATCGAACTGTTACCTCTGTCCCTCCCCTCGCACCTGGTTGCCAGTACTTGGACAACATTGCACACACCGAATTCAATGCCCCTATCGCTACACTCCGCACGAAACGCAACGCCGCTCCTGGTCACGATCGCGTCACCTACCGCCACCTTCGTGAAGCTCCTGTCTCTTTCCTCTCCACCCTGGCCAGACTCTACAATGCAGTCCTGTCCACCGGCTACTACCCCGACCTGTCGAAAACCTCCCGTATCCTGCTGTTCCTCAAACCCGGTAAACCGCCGTCTGGTGTCTCCTCCTACCGCCCCATCAGCCTTACCTCGGTCTTCAGCAAGGTCCTGGAATCTATCCTCACCCGACGCATCCACCAGCATCTCCGCCAGCACCGCCGCCTTCCCGTTACCCAGTGTGGCTTTCCGCTGTCCTTCTCTTTCGATGACCTTCCCTTTCACCTCACTCATCTCCTCTCCAAACAGCTTAATTCCCGTCGCTCCGCTATCTTCCTCTCCCTCGAACTTCAACGAGCCTATGACCGCGTGTGGCATTCCGGTCTCCTCTTCGTGCTCCAAACCCTTCCTAATAACTGCGTCCGTCCGATCGGCTCCTTTCTTTCCCAACGTCCTTCCTACGTCACCATCCACAACACGGATTCCTACATCTTTTTCCCCTTCGCCGGTGTGCCCCAAGGTTCCGTCCTCTCCCCTCTTCTGGACCTTTTGTACACGACGGACATGCGAGCCGTCTTCACCCCCCATCCACCTTCTTCAGTATGCCGTTGACACCGCCTTCCCTGCCCTTGCCCTCACCCTGCAGCGCTCCCAACACCTTCTCCAATCCCATCTTGACCGGTTCACCACTTGGTGCAACCAGTGGTTGCTTAAGGTCAATCCTTCCAAAACCCAGGCGATCATTGTAGGCAAAACCACCCCTTCCTTCCACCTCCTCGATTTCTACATCACTATCTATGGCCGTCCTATCGCCCTCACCCCCACCCTGAAGTACCTCGGTGTCACCCTCGACCGTCGCCTCGCCTGGACCCCCCACCTCTGGACGATCCGAGCCGAGGCACGCTCCTTTCCGGCTGTACCTGGGGTCTGGACCCCTCCACCATCCTCCATACCTACAAATCCCTCATTCGCCCTATCCTTTGCTACGCCCACCCTGCCTGGATCTCCGCTCCCCCTACCTTTTACAAATCCCTTCAGATCCTCGAACACCACGCTCTTCGCCTCACCTATTGCATCCGCCTCCTCTCCCCCACGCAGATCCTGTACGACCTTATTCCGTTCCCCCACCTCCTCCTTTTTCTCGAACGGATACGGATCCTCTACACCTCCCGTAAACTCGATCCTCCTCACCCGCTGGTCTCTCCCATCTTCTGCCGCCCCCGTCCGCTGCCGCGCCTGTATTTCCACGTCCCACCTGCTCTCCATATCTCCACCCTCCACACCCTCTCCGAAGGTGGCTTCCGCCAGCTCCCCCTCTCTGATGATGCCCTCCTCCCCTCCATCTACCCCTCCTACCAACTTTGATCCTCCCTCTCTCTACCTGTGTTTGCTCCTGTGGGCACCCTCTCTCCCCTCTCTCCCCCTTCCCACCCTCCTCCCTCTCTACCCACTCCTCCCCCGGGCTTCCCCTACCCCCATACCTCCACTCCTCGTACCATCTCCTCTGCCATTTGCCTCTCCTCCCCTCTCCATCCCCCTCCTTCCCCTCTTGGCAGGTCCCCAGACTCGCGCACGCTACGTGGACATCCGCGCGCCGGAGATCATCGCCATCAGTTTCTCGTGTGTGTGCCATCGTGTTTGTGTTTAGTGTTCGCCGTCACGCTCCTACATTCACCTGGGCCGTCGAAGTCGTCAGTGTTTGTGTGCCGTGCCGACAGTTTTTAGTGTGTTTTTCGTCGAGTGTGAACGGCTTCGTGCCTTTTCTATTCTGTGTCTCCTGTTTTTTGCCTGCCAATTTGTTCAGTCTTTTATGTGTCTTCTTTATAGTTTCTCATTGTCAAACTTGAGGCTGAAGAGCAGCGTACGATGCTGCTGCCAGCCCACCTTATGTACGGGTGTTGAAATAACAATAAAGGAAAAAAACTGCTCTCTGAAAGTGTTCTAGCAGTAGTGGACACCGGAAGATCCTGAGGAAGATCTGAGCAGAGGGGTCGAAACGTCCATTATTTTAGAGGAAATACGACATGGCCCAATCGCCCATGAGAAACAGTATACTGTCGTCGAAACAGGAAACATTTCACCTGCTGACTATTTACAGCAAAACATTTTCACCTGGTGGCGGAAAGTGGAACTATTGTTGATAGTGTTAGGACAGCAACCAGCCACAAATTTACTTTCAGTTCCTTTACTCAGAGGGTACCGTTACCGGTTTCGAATCGTTGCGATCCATCCTCAGACGGTTTACACGCTTTCTTTATGACATGTGGTGTGTTTTTTTACAGATTAATTGTCCTAAAATATAAATAATACATAATTATAAACACGCCACACACAGATGGTTGCGTTACAGATTTTCGTTGCATGTGACTTATGTGAAACGTCGGTTTGGGAGTCCAACAGATGTAAATGCATTCCCACTGTATTCTTATTGTTGCACACGTAAATCGTTCTCACTGAACACTTTACATTTGTCATTGAGAAGATTTCCACCACGCAAGTTTTGATACATACAAAGAGCTTACAAACATATGAGTATCACAGATGCTATGATACATCATAACATTTGATGATGATGTCCTACGTGTGGAAATGATCATATATTCATTTAAGTAACTGTAATGCCTTTTACACTAGTACAGAGACATTGAATTTTTGAGTTGATATTGTTAAATTAATTATAAAGCTATTACAAAAAGGTACGGCCAAACTTTCAAGAAACATTCCTCACACACAAATAAAGAAAACATGTTACGTGGACATGTGTCCGGAAACGCTTAATTTCCATGTTAGAGCTCATTTTAGTTTCGTCAGTATGTACTGTACTTCCTCGATTCACCGCCAGTTGGCCCAATTGAAGGAAGGTAATGTTGACTTCGGTGCTTGTGTTGACATGCGACTCATTGCTCTACAGTACTAGCATCAAGCACATCAGTACGTAGCATCAACAGGTTAGTGTTTATAACGAACGTGGTTTTGCAGTCAGTGGAATGTTTACAAATGCGGGGTTGGCAGATGCCTATTTGATGTATGGATTAGCACGGGGCAATAGCCGTAGCGCGGTACGTTTGTATCGACACAGATTTCCAGAACGAAGGTGTCCCGTCAGGAAGACGTTCGAAGCAATTGATCGGCGTCTTAGGGAGCACGGAACATACCAGCCTACGACTCGCTACTGGGGAAGACCTAGAAGGACGAGGACACCTGCAATGGACGAGGCAATTCTTCGTGCAGTTGACGATAACCCTAATGTCAGCCTCAGAGAAGTTGCTGCTGTACAAGGTAACGTTGACCACGTCACTGTATGGAGAGTGCTACGGGAGAACCGTGTACAGCGTGTGCAGGCACTATCAGCAGCTGATTGGCCTCCACGGGTACACTTCTGCAAATGGTTCATCCAACAATGTGTCAAACCTCATTTCAGTGCAAATGTTCTCTTTACGGATAAGGCTTCATTCCAACGTGATCAAATTGTAATTTTTCACAATCAACACGTGTGGGCTGACGAGAATCCGCGCGCAATTGTGCAATCACGTCATCAACACAGATTTTCTGTGAACGTTTGGGTGAGGCATTGTTGGTGATTTGTGGATTGGGCCACATGTTGTTCCACCTACGCTCAATACAGCACGTTAGCATGATTTCATACCTGTGCTGCTAGAACATGTGCCTTTACAAGTACGACACAACATGTGGTTCGTGGACGATGGAGCTCTTGCACATTTCAGTCGAAGTGTTCGTACGCTTCTCAACAACAGATTCGGTGACCGATGGATTGGTAGAGGCGGACCAGTTCCATGGCCTCCACGCTCTCCTGACCTCAACCCTCTTGACTTTCATTTATGGCGGCATGTGAAAGCTCTTGTCTACGCAACCCCGGTACCAAATGTAGAGACTCTTCGCGCTCGTATTGTGGACGGCTGTGATACAATACGCCATTTTCCAGGGCTGCATCAGCGCATCAGGGATTCCATGCGACAGAGGGTGCATGCATGTACCCTCACTAACGGAGGACATTTTGAACATTTCCTGTAACAAAGTGTTTGAAGTCACGCTGGTACGTTCTGTTGCTGTGTGTTTCCATTCCATGACTAATGGGATTTGAAGGGAAGTAATAAAATGAGCACTAACATGGAAAGTAAGCGTTTGCGGACACATGTCCAAATAACATATTTTCTTTCTTTGTGTGTGAGGAATGTTTCCTGATAGTTTGGCCGTATCTTTTTATTTAATTACATTTAGCATTATGAGAATTATGTCTGGGGTGTTTTTGTGTGTGTGTATTTCTAATTCTTCTAATATATTCATAGTGTCTCCTTTTTCTGCTGGATGCAAAATTTTTAAGTTGTCCTCAATGATGTTTCCCACTGAATGGTTTTCTTCAGCAATATGGGCTGCAGATGCTGATTTGTTCAAGTTACCAAGTCTTAAAGCATCAATATGTTCTTTGTATCTAATTACAAAACTTCTGCCTGTCTGTCCAATGTAGAATTTTGGGCATGTATGACATCTGATATTTTTTTCCCCCATAGTCCTGGAGCGCACTTACCTGCGATGTCCCAGTGTCCTGCGACGTGTGCGGCCCGCACAGCACGATTCGTCGCACCGAATGCTTAGTCGTAGCCACCTGCTACATTTCGTGAAAGGACCGCGAAGAAAGAAAGTCGGGGAGCGCTCGCTTTGCGAGTGGAAAAGGAAAGGACGTGACTATCGTCGCCATGCACTGTGGAGGATGCCTGCAGATGTGGACGTGCTGAGTCGTGCGTGTCGAGTGCAGCACGAGGAGGAGGTGGCGCCGGAAGCTGTGCGTCCCACGTAGCGGGCTATTGTGCTCCCTAATTAAAGGAACTCACCTGCGTACCGCACAAAGGAGTGCTGTACGCGGCCTTATGGGTACGTGAGGGTAATGTTAACAGCAGTCTGCTCGGCCTGGAACCTCCTTTGGATCCTTTTTCCGTATTAGCTTATTAACTCAAAAAAAAAAAAAAAAAAAAAAACTCTGCCTTTTGCAAAACATAATGAGCTTCCTTTTCATTTGCCCAGACATAATTTGACACCTATGTGTAACCTTCCAATTCTGTGAAATCCACTCTAAGGGCGGAAAAATGACGCCCCATGAAGGAATTATCCGAACAGAATTGAAATCGATATACCGGGTGATCAAAAAGTCAGCATAAATTTGAAAACTGAATAAATCACGGAATAATGTAGATAGAGAGGTACAAATTGACACACATGCTTGGAATGAAATGGGGAGTTATTAGAACAAAAAACAATACAAATGTTAAAAAAATGTCCGACAGATGGCGCTTCATCTGATCAGAATTGCAATAATTAGCATAACAAAATCAGACAAAGCAAAGGTGATGTTCTTTACAGGAAATGCTCAATATGTCCACCATCATTCCTCAACAATAGCTGTAGTCGAGGAATAATGTTGTGAACAGCACTGTAAAGCATGTCCGGAGTTATGGTGAGGCATTGGCGTCGGATGTTGTCTTTCAGCATCCCTAGAGATGTCGGTCGATCACGATACACTTTCGACTTCAGGTAACCCCAAAGCCAATAATCACACGGACTGAGGTCTGGGGACATGGGAGGCCAAGCATGACGAAAGTGGCGGCTGAACACACGATCATCACGAATCGACGCGCGCAAGAGATCTTTCACGCGTCTAGCAATGTGGGGTGGTTTTTTTTAATTCTAATAAAACCCAATGTCATTCCAAGCATGTGTGTCAATTTTTACTTTTCTATCTACATTATTCCGTGGTTTATTAAGTTTTCAAATTTATACTGACTTTTTGATCACGCGGTATGTTACGTAGACACACAGACAAACAAACAATTACAAACTCAGAAAAAATAAACGATTTATACATGAGAATCAAAGTAGAGAGGATATAAAATGTAGACTGGCAATGGCAAGCAAAGCGCTTCTGAAGACGTGAAATTTGTTAACGTTGAGCATAGATTTAAGTGTCAGGAAGTCGTTTCTGAAAGTATTTGTATGGAGTGTAGCCATGTATGGAAGTGAAACATGGACGATAAATAGTTTGGACAAGAAGAGAATAGAAGCTTTCGAAATGTGGTGCTACAGAAGAATGTTGAAGATTAGATGTGTAGATCACATAACTAATGAGGAGGTATTGAATAGAATTGGGGATAAGAGGAGTTTGTGGCACAACTTGACTAGAAGAAGGGACCGGTTGGTGGGACATGTTCTGAGGCATCAAGGGATCACAAATTTAGCATTGGAGGGCAGTGTGCAGGGTAAAAATCGTAGAGGGAGGGCAAGAGATGAATATACTAAACAAATTCAGAAGGATGTAGGTTGCAGTAGGTACTGGGAGATGAAGAAGCTTGCACAGGATAGAGTAGCATGGAGACCTGCATCAAACCTGTGGTCTCATCGCCAGACACCACACTTGCTAGGTGGTAGCTTTTAAATCGGCCGCGGTCCGCTAGTATACGACGGACCCGCGTGTCGCCACTGTCAGTGATGGCAGACCGAGCGCCGCCACACGGCAGGTCTAGAGAGACGTACTAGCACTCGGCCCAGTTGTACAGCAGAGTTGCTAGCGAAGCTACATTGACAAATACGCTCTCATTTGCCGAGACGATAGTTAGCATAGCCTTCAGCTACGTCAATTGCTACGACCTAGCAAGGCGCCATAGCATTTGATATTGAGATTATAATATGTACCGTCAAGAGCGATGTACACCAATTGTGGATTAAAGTTAATTATTATATCAACTACGTACTTTATTTGCTACTATTAATACCCTTAACTGTTCCAGACCGTCACGCCAGTCAGTGTGTAATTAAACGCGTGCATTTCGGCCTACTCTAACAACACAGTGTTGGCTCTTCTGCCAACACTTCAAAACCAGTCTCAGGACTGAAGACCAAAACAACAATGTAGGAGAAAGAGTTTCACAAACTGAGCAACTCAATAACGCATTGGTCCACTTCTGGCGACTGCGTTGGCTGTTATTCAGCTTGGAATTGATTGGCAGTGGGACGTCGTGCCAAATTTTGTCCAATTGGCGCGTTACATCGTCAAAGTCCAGAGTTGGTTGGAGGGTCCTGCCCGTAGTCCTCCAAACGTTCTCAGTTGTGAGATATCCTGCGACCTCCTGGCGGAAGCAGAGGCTGGCAAGCACGAAGGCAAGTGGCAGAAAATCTCGCCGTGTGTGGGCGGGCATTATCTTGCTGAAATGTAAGCCCGAGATGGCTTGCAACGAAGAGCAAGAAAATGGGGCGTAGAATATTGTCAATATACGGCTGTGCCGTAAAGGTGCCGCGGATGGCACTCAAAAGAGTCCTGCTACGAAATGAAGTGGCGCACCAGACCACCCCATCACTCCTGGTTGTCGCGCAATGTGGGGGGAAACAGCCAGGTTGGTACCCCACCGTTGTCTGGGGCATCTTCGGTCTGGAAGCTCATTAACTGGAGTAGAACTGTCGTGGGTCCCGCATCGAGCTGAGCACCTGAGACCAGAGGAGACGCATCTGCAGGCGCCCCAGTGTAAGACGTCGTGGTCTCCTCACCTTCACTGCTTACATATTCCGCCCTCACAATCATATTCCACACATCGAGACGCTTCATTCGAACTCAAACTCGATAAGATAAAGTCACTGTTGTATGAATTCATGTAAACGATATGCACATAACAAGTGCGCATCAGGGTTGAAATACTCGAGGCTGGTGTACACACACAGATTGAAGAGACGACGGACGCAAAAGGTTTTAGTTCATCGGCCGGCGACTGCCCGTGGAGCAGCCAACGCGTGCCCGACTGGAAGGGGAGAACGACCCCGTGTTCGGCTTAAAAGTAAACTCCGCTACATTGTGTGGGAGCGCTCAGCCTTCTTTACAAACACAGCACGCAGTTTCAGAGGTTTTCACAAGAAGACAACAAACGCCAAACGCCGATGCTACAGATTTCCGGTTTGGTCGCCTTAAACGAAACGTCATTCTCCCTTTTTAGAAGAGCAATGCTGATTGGCAGACGATATTTCTGACGCCTCGAGATGACGGAGTAATGGAAAAGACCGAAAGATATACCCCTTCACGTCTGGCGTGGAGAGGCGCCGTTCCGTTGTCGCTCTCGGAGCGAGAAGACGTAACGAGAGCGTGTGCGCTCGTACGTGTACTCAAAGAGCGAGGAACGAGTCTCTCCTCAGTACTTCACTGGGAGAGCACTTCCGTCGAGAGCGAATCGGAGTGCGACTCTATATCGATTCCTTGCAATTAAGCGTTGTCCACTGTGTTGGCCGACACACTTATTGTGTGGTGTGAATGGACAGAGTTGTAGTTAAACGCCTGCGAGCGAATTTTTGAGTGGCATCGCGGTGGACTGGTTATCTGACCGGTGTACCACGCCAATAGTTAGACTAGGGACGAATAGGAGTCCTCGACTTCATCCAGGCATAGGGAAAGTTTGGTCGGCGAAGGTCAATCCAGATACAACGAGAGTTATCTTATTTGTCAGCAGCGAGCGGCGCAGACAGCAGTCATCGCAGCTTACGGTATTGTGCGCTACAGCTCTCGCGAGCCCCATATTTCCTCCACAACAGTACACTTCACAGCATTTCACACGCGACAGCCTCGACCGTACCCTGCAACATTCTAACGGATAATTATTCAAGTTGAGTATGCGCGGCTCTCAGCTATTCTGCCAAGTCAATAACAATCTTGTATAGAAATTTCATTAGCGAATCCTATCCTTGAGAGGTAACTTGACATTCCGAAAAGAACCCGGAAATAACTTGTTCAGTTCACAACTAAAAGTGCCATTGTGATTTCTCAGAATGTTTCCAAAAATAAATAATAATTTTCGTTAGTTTCATGTTTTTCTTACACTAACTAGCACTACTCCAGTACCCGAGTATCCCACTAGTTACGTAAGAAATTTTGTGAATTTTTGTGTCATTTCCTTACAGTGGACGACTCCAGAGGATATTTATTGCTGAAAGTTTTTCGGTATTTCTCTTTAGAACGTTAGGAGCGTCTCTCTGACTTCTGTAGTAGTGTGGGGGTGGAAACTGCATCTTGCAGGAGCCACAGGGTAAAGGGTTCATCTCAGATTAATCCGTTGCGCAGAACGACAGAACAGCGGACCGACCGCACACCCGCCACAGACCAGGCAGCGGTGGGACGCCGACCCGTGTGTCGCACGACGACCAGGGCGGACGGACCAGACGGGTGTCCGCCGCGGCACCCTTCCTTACATCACAACAGTACGTCGACGATATTCAACGCCCAGCTTTGTTGCTCTTTGTGGCAAGCCATACAGGGCTTACATTTCAGCAAGACAACGCTCGCCCACACACGGCGAGAACTTCTACAGTTTGCCGAACACTATCTTGGCTAGCAAGGTCGCCGCGTGTCTCCCCACTCGAGAATGGTAGGAGCATGCACCCACCTCTGCATTTCTGACCATGTGCCGCGCCAGTTGAACAGAATATGGCACGATAGATGAAGGTTTCAGATTCATTATATAATGGTAAGACAGAGATTTCTCTGAGCACAATCCACTTGTTACGAACTGTAGATTAAAACTGAAAAAATTGCAAAAAAGGTAGGGACTTACGATGGTGGGAGCTGGATAAAGTCCTCGATGGTGAGTGTTCATCGGAGGTGAGTGTTCATCTGGAGCGCCCCAGGGAAGTGTGGTAGGTCCGCTGTTGTTATAAATGATCTTTTGGATAGGGTGGATAGCAATGTGCGGCTGTTTGCTGATGATGCTGTGGTGTACGGGAAGGTGTGGCAGCTAACCCTAAATACAGATAAATATAAATTAATGCAGATGAATAGGAAAAAGTATCCCGTAATGTTTGAATACTCCATTAGTAGTGTAGCGCTTGACACAGTCACGTCGATTAAATATTTGGGCGTAACATTGCAGAGCGATATGAAGTGGGACAAGCATGTAATGTCAGCTGTGGGGAAGGCGGATAGTCGTCTTCGGTTCATTGGTAGAATTTTGGGAAGATGTGGTTCATCTGTAAAGGAGACCGCTTATAAAACACTAATACGACCTATTCTTGAGTACTGCTCGAGCGTTTTGGATCCTTATCAGGTCGGATTGAGGGAGGACATGGAAGCAATTCAGAGGCGGGCTGCTAGATTTGTTACTGGTAGGTTTCATCATCACGCGAGTGTTACGGAAATGCTTCAGTAACTCGGGTGGGAGTCTCTAGAGGAAAGGAGGCGTTCTTTTCGTGAATCGCTACTGAGGAAATTTAAAGAACGAGCATTTGAGGCTGACTGCAGTACAATTTTACTGCCGCCAACTTATATTTCGTGGAAAGACCACAAAAATAAGATAAGAGAGATTAAGGCTCGTACAGAGGCAGTCATTTTTCCCTCGTTCTGTTTGGGAGTGGAACAGGGAGAAAAGATGTTAGTTCTGGTACGAGGTACCCTCCCCCACGCACCTTATGGTGGATTGCGGCGTATGTATGTAGACGTAGATGTAGACGTAGATGTAGAACCAGAGGTTATAGGTAGTTTCAGAGAGAGCATTAGGGGATTGACAAGAAGACGGGAAAGAAATAAAGAAGAATGGCTAGCTTTGAGTGATGAAATAGTGAAGGCAGCAGAGAACCAAGTAGGTAAAGAGAGGAGGGCTAATAGAAATCCACGGATAACAGAAGAGAGTTCGAATTTAATTGATGAAAGGAGAAAATATAAAAACGCAGTACATGGAGCAGGCGAAAAAGAATACAAACGTCTCAAAAATGAGATCGACAGGAAGTGGAAAATGGCTAGGTTGCAGGATGTAGAAGCACACATCACTAGGGGAAAGATATATACTGCCTACAGGAAAATTAAAGAGACCTCTGAAGAAAAGAGAACCACTTGTATCAATATCAATAGGTCAGATGGAAAACTAGCCCTAAGCAAGCAAAGGAAAGCTGTAAGGTGGAAGAAGTATATAGAGGGTCTACGCAACGGAGATGTACTTGAGGCCAATATTGAGGAAATGGAAGAGGATGTAGATGAAGCTGAGTTGGGAGATATGATATTGCATGAAGAATTTGACAGAGCACTGAAAGGAACAAGGAACAAGGCCCTGGGAGTAGACGACATTCCGTTCGAACTACTGATAGCCTTCGGAGAGCCAGCCTCGACAAAACTCTTCCATCTGGTGGGAAAATTGTATTAGACAGGCGAAATAGCCACAGACTTCAAGAATAATGCTGACTGGTGTGAAAAGTGCCGAACTATGTCTAATTAATCACGGAAGAATGGAAAAAACTGGTAGAAGCCCACCTCGCGGAAGTTCAGTTTGCAGAAATGTAGATACACCCGAAGCAATACTGACCCAACGACTTCTCATACAAGATAGGTTAAGGAAAGGCAAACCTACGTTTGTAGCGTTTCTAGACTTAGAGAAACCTTTTACCTTTTTGACTGGTATACTCTCTTTCAAATTCTATAGGTACAGGAATAATGTACAAAGAGATGAAGGCTATATACAATTTGTACAGAAACCGGATTCGAGCGGCATCAAAGAGAAGGAGTGATTGTGAAGGGAGTGAGACAGGGTTGAAGCCTATCGTCGATGTTACTCAATCTGTAATTCAGCAAGTAGTAAGGGTAACAAAAAAGTTTTTGAATTAAAGTCTAGGAAGAAAGGAAAAATACTTTGAGGTTTGCCGATGACATTGTAATTCTATTAGGCACTGCAAAGGAGTTGGAAGGACAGTTGAACAGAATGGACAGTGTCTTGAAAGTAGGATAGAAGTTGAACATCAACAAATGCAAAACAAGATAATGGAATAGTCGATTAAATCAGGCGCTGCTGAGGGAACTAAATTAGGAAATGAGACACTTAAAATAGTAGATGAGGTTTGTTATTTGTGCAGAAAAATAAGCGATGATGGTCAAAGTAGAGAGGATATAAAATGTAGACTGGAAATGACAAGGAAGATAAATTTGTTAACATCGAGTATAGATTTATGTATCAGGAAGTCTTTCCTGAAAGTATTTGTATGGCGTGTATGGAAGTGAAACATGAACGAAAAATGGTTTGGACAAGAATGGAATAGAAGCTTTCTAAATGTGGTGCTACAGAGGAATGATGACGATTAGACGGATAGATCATGCAATTAATGAGGAGGTACTGAATGGAATTGGGGAGAAGAGGAATTTGTGACACAACCTGACTAGAAGTACGGATCGGCTGGCAGACACCACTCTGAGACATTAGGGAAGTGTGTGTGTGTGTGGGGGGGGGGGGGGGGGGAGAGGGAGACCAAGGGATGAATACAGTAAGCAGATTGGGAAGGCTGTGGGTTGCGCCAGACCAGTCTCCGGACTGGAGACCGCCACCACCACTACTTCCAACAACTGCATCACTCAGTGTGAAACCGAACAAGTGCTCGCACAAGGATGAGATATGGAGCAACGCTTCTTTAAATTGCTCAATATGTGAAGGTGTTTCTTCCGAATAAATTATCCAGTTCTTCTGAAACTGTAATCGTTTATTTGTGCGTACATGTACATCAGATCTATCGATTTCCACCCCATTCGGATAATTCCGTTGTGATGCGTCGTTCCTTTCTTTCTTTTTGTGTTAGTGTACTATACAAAGTTTTCCGTTGCAGGGCCAAAACTAAGACAGGTGCTTTATGTTTAACTTGTTTCGATTGTTCACTTGCAATTACCTTCCTCGTGAAAAGTGATTTTTATGGATTGGCTTTTTGTGACTTATTTTCATTTCGACAGCAAGTCGCCTGCATAGTAGTGGTGTGGAAATGTGGTTAGCTTTGAAATACTTTTTTGTTAATAGAGGTTGTTTATTATGTTACCCTGCTTGTATCTTCCGTCCACTTGTGCATCTCTCGTGGATTTCGCTTTCTGTTTGTTTTGTGTACGTGGTAGTTCTACTCGTCTGTAGGTTTTCGACGCAGACTACTGCTGTCTTTGAGGTTCTCGGTATTGTCTGGGTGGTGGTTTTATTTTACGAGGTGGTCTACAAAGTGGAGTGTGTACTATAAGGTTGTAAGGCTCTGAGGTGTTCTGAATATCCAGTTTCACAGTTTCTGCGGGTCTAGTCTTCGTAGACAGATTTGCGTGAACTACAGGTTAATTGATATATTCCAACTTTCGGAAATTTGTCTGTGGAGGAGTTGGTACTGAGGTTTTTCCATACTGTCATGTTTGTAGTCCTCGTGTCTTTAGGATGCTCCATACCTTGCGGACGTTTTTGTTGCTCTTTTTTTAGTACGTGTCATTCTGGTAATAATTGAAAAGGCTCGACCCTGCAGCCCGCCCGTTATCGTGTGAAAGAGCTGTGTTTGCTACCGCGCGGGACGCAGTTTCTCTTATTAAATGCCCTTCTGCAATTCACGAGAACATATAAGTAATATTGATGACAAGAGTGTTTGAATTACTCAAACATATGAGGTGGTTTTTTTATTTGGAAACTGTATGTCGATAGGTTGGGGGTTAAGATGGGCACCTGTGGTTCAAATGGCTCTGAGTACTATGGGACTTAACTTCTAAGGTCATCAGTCCTGCGACCGTAGCGGTCGCGCGGCTCCAGACTGTAGCGCCTAGAAGCGCTCGGCCACCCCGGCTGGCTGCGCACCTGTGCTTAAAGGTTAAACGAATTAGGAAGCTGTTATGACAATGACAAGACTCACTTCAAGGAGAGCAACCTTTTTATTTCAATGAGCAACAAGGTGCGACTGGATCCCAACCCGTCACTTTTGACAGTCTTATTCTGACTAACGCCCTGGTGACGGCTGTTTGTTAATATGTCAAAAGTTAAACTGCTTCTCAGTTACGAAGTCCGCTCTGAAGGAACGTTCTAAAACACTACCTATGATCACTTATTACGAGAGAATTCACTCGGCGGAACGAAGAGATCCAGTGAGAAATATACCAATAATGACGTGGTGTTTCAAACACAGGAACGCACAGCTTAGTACAATAGGTAATTTAGGTTATCTCGAATACAATTACAATCGAGGAACTGAACCGGTTAACATCTAAATCTAACCACAAGACTCCCGTTTAACGGCAACCTTTGCCTCGGTACAATTGTTACGACTGTATTTCCGACCAGAGGCTGATTCATTAAAATATTGATCGGGTACAAACTAGAAATGAAGGGCAATTAATATCAGGACAAAATTTTAAATGACAGCAAGTGTCTAGTGAAATACTACGGTCTATAATTACGACCAAAGAGCCGACCGAGTAAAATTCTGAGGGTCGGGTACAAACCAGAAAATAATAAGGGGGGGGGGGGCAGGTAGACAGAGACACCAATCACGACGAGGATTACGGAATGCGAGTCGCCTTTATCAGTAAGCAGCTCCACGGATCGGCGGCGGCTACTGAGTGATCGGTGCCGCTGGCAGCCAGGCGGGAGGGGGGGGGGGGGGGGCCGGCGGCCAGCCCGCGAGCGGCCGCCGACCGACCGACGGGGCGTCGGCCCCCCCACCCCCCCTCCCGCCTGTGGCCGGCCCCGGCCCCGGCCCCGGCACCTCCTACGCCGCGCAGCTCGTGGCTTCGGCCGGCCGGACCTCGTGGCCGCCTGTCGTCGCGGCGCTCCCGCCCATCCCCGAAGTTGGTGCCGCTCCTCCTCTGGCCGGCGAACCCGCGTATATGCCGGCGAGCAGAGACCGACTGAGAACGCAACCCACAGGTACCGACTCCTCCTCACAGTCGGTACTACCTTTGAACGGGCGGCGCCAGACAGGACAGTCTACTAACTCGTAGGCACCACGCCTCACCGACGACATTTTATGTTGTCACGAGGTTGTCCGTGAATCTCGCTACGTGTAATCACCGCGCAGTGTATCTACACGAAATTTCGTGAGCAGTTTTACGCGTCAAAATTTGTTTTTGTTAATTGACTACAGATTGAGCCAGATCGCCGGTCGATCATCAGCGACCGGCTTGTTATCTTTAGCGCGCCCCCCGGGCATGAGCGTCTCTGCGTTTCCGGCTGGGGCGCGCTGGACGGCGAGAGGCGGTCAGTTTGGGGCGGCCGGTGGGACTGGCGGAGTCGTGGCTCGGGCGTGAGCCCACGTGTGACGTCTGTCACGCTGGGGCTGTTTGCTAATCGGGAAACTCCTGCGGCAGTTACTGGTTTGCCTGGAAGGCATTTCGTATAAACTGTGCCGAGCCCCGCAGTGGGAGGGGAGTCAGGAGTTGTTGTTTGTACAAACTGAGGTGGCCGTGTGAGAAGCACGGCGTGGGCCTGTCGGTTGCTTCGTCCTTCTGGCAGCCACCGCAAGATTATGTTCGGCCGGAATGTCTGCAGTTTGTGGTGAGCGTAGTGTGAACGAGTTCTCGTAGGATGTGCTCCCGGCCTGACTCTTAGCCTGCGTTATTTGTGGGTGCCGACCCCTTGTCTCTTACCGCTTCTGGGTGTCCTGCAAGATTTCACAGCTAAACTGTGTTGCTGTGTTTCTGGCTCAGCCTCCGCCTAGAAAGGGGAAACATTTGGAATTCCTTAATGCTGTAATTTAAACATATATAAAAAAATTGTTCTTTCAGAATATCCGCCTGTTTCTGTGGCACACTGCAGTTCAAACAGGAGTGGCGTAATGTTAACGAGTATTTGTTATTCATCAAATGAAGTGTATTTCATGTCTTGCCGTTTTCTGGGGCACGCAGCTGTGTTTTTCAACTCATTTTGAAGTGTTCTCTTGGGTGAATGACTGCTCCCCACTTCAGTGTATTCTTTTGAGTAGTATTGTACGGTTTTTTGGATATTTGTCAGTGGGCTGTATTGATTCAATTTTGTTTTTCTTTCTTTTCAATTACGGTGAATTGTTTAGTTTACCTGGTTATTGGCTTAACTCGCGCTTCACGCACTAAATCAGCTGATATTGAAATTGTTTTTTCTATTCCTGTTTGATGTCAGACAGATTCAAATGGAACTTCATTTATGTTATTTGAAATAAATGTGCTGGATTGACCTTAATGAATTATGTGCAATCGAAGTATGGGACCCAGCCCTTCACTAGTGCTTAACAGCGGCGTGTGGTTCGGTTTGTGAGCCCCGTGCTCGGACCACAGATACTATATTTTTCTGTTTTCGTGTAGTGGCCACCACGAGCAGAATGTACGAACACGGGCCCCGTAGTCGAATACCTCGTCACAAGCTGCAACGCGCCGAAGACAAAGACCACAGAGGGTCATTCCGGGAGAGTTGGACGACTTTTCTCCTTCAGCATAAAATCTGTATATTTTCAACTTTGACTACTGGCTCCAAGTTCGTACAGAGTGTCATATAAACTTAGGTACAATACATATAACTATGGCACTGCCACTTAAAGATAAAATGAAGATATACATGAGTTATCCATTCCGTGCATGTGTGTGGGTGAGATGGACCAGCGCACTTGCAGAGATGGATCATACAACAATGATCATACATGACGAAAAACCTCAATCAAAATTTCATATTTATATTTCGAATATGACGTAATCAATATTGTAATATTAGTAATTTTCGCCTCGCAAACATTAATATACGCTCAATAGTAAACGCCTGATGGCCTAAAGTTATTGAACAATTGCAAAGTAAAAGAAATGAACCATCGCATAGCAGCGACAGAATCTATTATTCTTTGACGCTCTTGCGCCTTGCATGTAAATCTCTATGTACATGTATTGATCAATTATACAAAAAAGAATTCTGTTGTTCCAAGACAAATGAGGCTTTTGGCGCCTCACCTTTTACTGTTTGTATTCCATGAAAGGCGGACGCAGACTTGCTGCCATCCGCATAGGTATTTCATATTTTATGTGAAAATATTCAGTAAATACGCTAATTGCTATTTTTCCAATCAGAAAACATGCAGTTTCTTGTAACTGATTACGAACAGACAGCATCAAGAGGACATTTAGACTGTTATGTATAAAGTATTTAACCACAATGGTCATCTATTATAATTTAATATGAAAAGGTACGTAGCATTAAAAAAAAGTGTGTTAAAGATAAATGCGCTTATTTTAGTAAATTAACCTTGATGATTTCCAGTTTATCATTTACTTGACTGTTAATTATTTTGTGTTACTTCATCACCAGAAATTACGATCACGCTGATGGGCCGAACGCAGCATGAGGCAGAAGGAACATTATCGTTTTCCTGTTATTTCTGAATCAGCTTTTTTTTTCTTTTTTTTAATTGTGTAGTGTTGCATTTCTTTTAAAGTCTATAAATCTTCTGGTTCCTTAGTGTTGCTCCGGGTATGACTACATCGCGACCATAAAAATGCGCAGAAATGATAATGTTTCTTCCGAAAGATCTCAAATAAATCAATCTGCTGCTCTTGTTCAAAATAATCCAACCAGGTATTTAATGCTCAACGTATGTTATTATAATAGTGTAATCAATCCCTGATGCTATTGCCAAGTGGCCCACCAAAATATTCTCTTTTCGAAATTTTTCAAAAAATATAAAATAAAAATTCTTTTTCTTTTCGCCGCCCAAGAGCAACGCTACAATATTAACTGAAGCGCCAAAGAAACTGATATAGGCATGCGTATTCAAACACAGTGTCAAAATGCGGAATACGGCGCTGCTGTCGGCAACGCCTATGTAAAACGACGTGTCAGCTGTCGGGTCGGCTACTGCTGCTACAATGGCAGGTTATGAAGATTTAAGGGAGTCTGAACGTGGTGTTAAGTCGGTGCGCGAGCTATAGGACACAGCATCTGCGAGGTAGCGATCAAGTTGGGATTTTCCCGTAGGACCATTTCACGAGTGTACCTCGAACATCAGGAATCCCGTAAAACATCAAATCTCCGATATCGGTAAAGCTTCAAAAGATCCTGCAAGAACGGGACCAACAACGACTGCAGATTTCAGTGCTGGGCCATCAACAAGTGTCAGCATGCGAACTATTCAACGAAACATTATCGATACGGGCTTTCGGAGCCGAATGCCCAGTCGTGTGTACCCATGATGATTGCACGACAAAAAGCTGTAGGCCTCGCCTGGGCCCATCAACACTGACATTGGACTGCTTATGACTGGAAACGTGTTGCCTGAGCAGACGAGTCGCTTCAAATTGTATCGAGTGGACGGACGTGTACGTGTGTGCAGACAACCTCATGAATCCATGCACCCTGCATGTCGGCAGGGAACGATTCAAGCTGGTAGAGGCTCTGTAATGGTGTGGGACGTGTGCAGTTTGAGTGATATGGGGCCCCTAATATGTCTACATACGATTCTGACAGGTGACTCGTCTCTGACCACCCGCATCCATTTACGTCCATTCCTCATTGCAACGGACTTGGGCAATTCTAACAGGACAATGCGACTCCCCACGCGTCCAGACTTGCTACAGAGTGGCTTCAGGAACACTCTTCCGATTTTAAGCACTTCCGCTGGCCAACAAACTCCCCAGACATGGACATTATTAAGAATATCTGGGATGACTTGCAACGTGCTCTTCGGAAGAGATCTGCATCCTCTGATTCGGATTTATGACCAGCCTTGCAGGATTCATGGTGTCAGTTCCCTCCAGCACTACTTCAGACATTAGTCGAGTCTGTGCCACGTGGGTTTCGGCACTTTTGCGTGCTCGCTGGGATCGTAGACGATATTAGGTAGGTGTACCAGTTTCTTTGGCTCTTCAGTGTAGAATTATACTATTAAATATTTTAGTCGAAAAGAATTGTATCAGTGTATTACAAATCTCGATTGAACATTGGGTTTTCTAATGAGATGTTCGTTTTGTTCAAGCATTAGCCTGTCTTCCTTTCACTACAGCAATTACACTTATTACTAACTATTCTACAACATTCGTGTAACAGTCGTGGACAGGAAAAGCAATGAATGCACTTGCATTTTTATTAACTCCGTAACAGAAATCACGACAACAGACACATTCATCTTTATCCAATTCATCAAAGTTTTTTTTGATGATCTTCTACAATGTGTGCACATGACGAGCACGGCGAGGTATTTGCAGATTTTTTTTTTCTTTTTGAGCTGCTTCAATTTGTTTCTCTCTTCACTAGTACTTCCTTTTGATGATTTTCCCGTGTCATTTTTCTGTGCCGTTTCTTCTCTTATCCCTGTTTTCCTTTACAGTTTCAGTATTTTCAGCAAAGTTTAGCCGTTTGCATCCGCTTGACGCCTTCCATTCCAAATTAATGGTTTTACCAATAGAAGGAACAGTTGATATTTCTTCGAAAAGCTTTGTCTGTGTTGGATTAGGAGTAGTCAGGTTTGAAGTGGTAATGTTGGAAGTCTTCGGCTTATTAGGAGTCCGAAGTTGTGTGAGCGAAGGACGTTGACTTGTGCCAATAACTCTGCTCTTTTGGCGGTCTCGGATTCGGCAGGTCTTTTGATGCGATTTGACACGGTTGGTGTGAAATTCTGCTATCCCATTTGTTGGCACAGACGTATTTCTCGGCCATCTTCAGTGAGGTTATTCCATATGCATTTAATTGTGATCCATCTCTGTCAGATTAAAGCAAGTGTTCCATCTGTCCCAGATAACACTGGTCCATCTCGGAGAGACAGTTCCACGCCTACGCATTCGGCACGGTCGCAGTAAAAAAACTGCAGCAATATTTTGCGAATTAAGCCTTAATACTAAAATCGTGTAACGACACGGCCAAGCTTACCAGCTACCCAGAACAGAGAACGTGACTTTTCTCCCGAACTGACACGACAAAGACAGCACTTGTGCAGCACGTTTGTTCCTCGCAAGCAGCAGCAGCTGCTCCCTAGCGACGCCGTCGGTCCGCCTGGCACAGTTCAGCTGTCACGAACTTCCCCTTTTGTCCGTGTGTTTTTGTCCGCAAGGCTCTTGTCGTAATTTTTGTGACTTAACGTATTCGAAATGGTTTCTGAGTTGAGTGCAATTTTATGACTTTCGCTTGTTCATGCAATTGTACAAAGTTTGCGAAGCAAAATGAATGTTTTTCAAGTTGGAAAGTTAATGCTGGATTCACGTACGAACGTAAATTAACTTTAACTGAAAAATACATCATAAATTTTTATTTTACGCGGGGCCTGGAGAGGTGGTTTTGAGTTGTACGACAAAAGGCAGTGAATTGCTTGAAAATTCGAAGACAACTTTAAGACAGAAGACTTTGATTTGTTATTGGGTTCGCACATAAGTAGTAGCGTTTTTCCATAAGTTTAATAAACACAACAGATACACATAACACAGACTTTGCCCATCAGTAATATATTCTCTTTCACTAATTATTTTTATTTCGCTATGACGTATGGCTGCGAGACGTGGACACTGAACTCATTTACAAAAGGGAAACTTGGACAGAGAGCCACGGAGAGATTATTGCTGGGCTATACAAGAAAGGATAGGAAAAGGGCAGATGACATCCGGTCTGTGACGAAGGTTAACGACGTCTTAGAGACAGTAGGTTCCTCGAAATGGCCACGTCGCAAGAAGAAAAGACGACAGATGGACGAAGCTAGTACTGGAGTGGAGTCCGAGAGAGCACCGGAGGCCTAGAGGAAGACCACCAGACAGATGGGACAAAGACATCGAGGAGATCGCTGGTAACACCTGGCAGAGGACTGCCCGAGACCGTCCCACGTGGAGAAGCCTACCTGAATCCACGACTCGAAGAGGCCACATCATTTAATGATCGAATTGGCTGATGATGTTGATGAAGACGATTTATAACAGTCTGCCAACGCTGGGGTAACTTTCCGATTCCCCGACCGCAGAAATCACGTAGTCTCGAGCCGAAGAACTCGTCGAGCCATGTTCGGAGCGCGTTTTCATTCCGGAAGGCAGTTAGATAAAGAACGGACAGTGCAAGGTCAGGTGAATAGCGCGGGTGCGGAATGACTTCCCAATACAACCACTGTGCAGCGATTTTTGTCAGTCCAGCAGGATGCGGACGGGAGCTACCGTGGACTAGCAGCCTCCCTGCATCTGGCAGACACCTCAGCTGTTGACAACAAACTTCACCAGTGACGCCTTTCGCGGGCAAGTGCTCTACCATCTGAGCTACCCAAGGACGACTCGCGCCATCCTCACAGCTTTACTTCTGCCAGTACCTCGTCTCTCGGTAGAACACTAGCCCGCGAAAGGCAAAGGTCCCGAGTTCGAGTCTCGGTTCGGCACACAGTTTTAATCTGCCTAGAAGTTTCATATCAGCGCACACTCCGCTCCAGAATGAAAATCTCATTATTTCGGCACTGATTGTTATACCTCAGATCACCAGATGGCCGCTGCTCCACCAGATGCATAACACTATCTTTGGTGGACGCACGCAGGTCTCTGCACTGGGAGTTGTGCTTTCTTTGGCCTCAACCATTTCTTTGTTTCCCGTATGTTAGCGTACAGGCACCATTTCTCGTCACCAGCAGCGACACACGACAGGAGTGGTCGGTGTTGTTCACGAGCCGGTCGACGACGAGAGAACACAGGTCCACACCCGGCCACTCGCTGATTCTTGTGATTTTCGCTAACAGCATGTGATACCCCTACACCTGATCTTTGGATCGCAGTTCCATTACAGCTACCAGCTGTCGAGTGCACTGGCCTGGATCATTGCGGGCTAACGCTTCTAGACGATCTCCACGAGACCCCGAATGTCTTCCTGAACGTGGTGAAGCATTAATGTCAAAACGGTGCTCCTTAAACCCGTACACAACGTCTGAAATGTTCCGATTTCTCCACTTGGCACTCCATTTCCTAGCGTCCTCAGTTCCACTCTCTATCTCCAGATGACAAAATGCCAATATATAAACTCAACCAGCAACAGTGAACTACAAATAAAAAATTATAATCGATAAATAAACCCACAGCAACCAGAGTACCAACATGCAAAGCAAAAACGCACCAACCTAATATTTTGAACAGTGTGTACAACTTTTGTGCCGCCCAACAACTAATTTAAAGAATGGAGCCGAGGAAAGGTAGATGGGAAGTTTGTCTCAGTTGCCGTCCCTGCTCTGCCTATCCTGTTATGTTTTCCTGCTTACGCTGTACAATGGCAAAGCTGCAGTAACGTTCGGGTAATCGGGCGCCGTCACCTACGTCAAACACACAGCTCCTATTGTTATACGCTTCAAACACGAGAAAATACACTGAAGAGCCAAAGAAAGTGGCACACCTGCCTAATATCGTGTAGGACCTCCGCGAGCACGCACAAGTGCCGCAGCACGACGTGGCATGGACTCGACTAAAGTCTCAAGTCTCAAGTAGTGCTGGACGGAACTGACGCCACGAATCTTGCAGCGCTGTCCATAAGTCCGTAAGAGTACGAGGGGGTGGAGATCTCTTCTGAAAAGCAGTTTGCAAGACTTTCCAGATTTTCTCTATACTCTCCATGTCTGGGGAGTGTGGTGGCCAGCGGAAGTGTTTAAACTCAGAAGAGTGTTCCTGGAGGCGCTCTGTAGCAGTTCTAGATGTGTGGCGTGTCGCATTGTCCTCCTGGAATTGCCCAACTCTGTCAGAATGCACAATGGACATGAATGGATGCGGGTGATCAGATAGGATGCTTACGTATGTGTCACCTGTCAGAGTCGTATCTAGACGTGTCACCGGTCGCATATCACTCCAATTGCACACGCCCCAGACCATTGCAAAGCCTCCACCACCTTCAACAGTCACCTTCTGACATGCAGCGTCCATGGATTCCTAAGTTTTTCTCCATACCTGTAGACGTCCATCCGCTCGATTCAATTTGAAACGAGCCTCTTCCGACCAGGCAACGTGTTCCCAGTCATCAGCAGTTCAGTGTCGGTGTTGACGGGCCCAGGCGAGGCGTAAAGCTTTGTGTCGTGCAGTCATCCTGGGTACACGACTGGTCGTCGGCTCCTAAAGCCCGTATCGATGATGTTTCATTGAATGGATCGCACGCTGACGCTCCTTCATGACGCAGCATTGAAATCTGCACTTCCGTCACGTGTAACGATTCTCACCAATCATCGTTGGTCCCATTCTTGCAAGATGTTGTTCCGGAGATTTGATGTTTTACGGTATTCCTGATATTCTTGGTACACTCGTGACATGGTCGTACGGGAAAATCCCCACTTCATCGCTACCTCAGAGCTGTTGTGTCCCATCGCTCGTGCGCCGACTGTAATACCACGTTCAGACTCACTTAAATCTTGATAACCTGCCATTGTAGTAGCAATAATCGATGTAACAACTGCGCCAGACACTTGTTGTGTTATATGGGCGTTGCAGACTGCAGCGCCATATTCTGTCTGTATTTGAATACGCATGCCTATACCAGTATCTTTGGCGCTTCAGTGTACCTCTTACTATATTATTTGGTCAAAAAGTACGGGAAATATTGAAAATCGAACTTTCTTGAGATAGGCAGCCTTCAACTGGCCACTTTCTGGTTTTGGGGATAGTCGGTTAGTGATGTATACTGTTTTATCTTAACTCCAGGATTTTCCTTTTTTAATTTGTCAAAAAATCGAGGAAATAAAGTTTCTTTTAAATAAAACTTTAGTTAAATTAAAAATTTAACAAATTTCAAATGTTAATAACTCATCTTTTAATTCATTGTTTCTAGTGTTTCTGTTTGTCGCCATCATTTGGCTGAACAATGTGTTGAGTGTGCCAGTCACAACCAGCCCTCCCCCCCCCCCCCCCCTGCTGCTGCCCATATGGGGTGACGGATGAAACAACAATAAACAAAAGATACAGCCGTTTCCTCTGATTGAGATAACAGTAACAATACTCAGCTCACAATAATCATTCAAATTAGTACAAAATTTTAACAATTAAAAATTAAAGAATGGTGAGATGTTTCCAAAAGCCGCATAACTGTGAAGGTGCTATATTCGCAACTACCGGTTTCGCGTCAGTGTAGACGCATCTCCAGGTTTATCTGTCGAGAATACAAATCACTGTGCGAAATTTTTAAATACTGGAAATAGAAAACGATGGTGCCGGCGTTCGACAAAAGACAACGACGAGTACTCACAATGGTTATATTTCCATAATGTAGATGGACAATTACGGAGGCCCAGCTTTCGGGAAGTTATCTTCGTTAAGAGTGAAAACACAATAGTGGACTGTCATAAGAAAATTGAGTGCACCCAAAAGGCGCCACTCAAAATGTAGAAAGCGCGACTGCTGAACAAGTCAGGCCGAGAAAAAAGCGGGGAAAAGAAGTAGTAATGAATGGGACACACTGTGAACGGGGATAAAATGCTAGAAAGTAGACCAACGTCCAGGGAAGGTACGGTGGTGTCCCACTTTTTCTAGGCCCGCTTTTTTCTAGGCCTGGCTCATTCAGCAGGTACGCTTTGTACATTTTGACAAACGTCTCTTGGGCGAGGTGGATTTCATTATGACAACCCACCATTGTGGTTTCACTCTTAACGTGGATAATTTCCCGAAAGCTGGGACTCCGTAATTGTCCATCTACATAAGGCCAGTATTACACTATTATACTCCCTTGATAAAGAAATGTGATCATATATTCATCGAATTTCTTTGACAAAAATCTTTAACGTGGGGCTGAAAAGGGGTATTACACAGTCATAATTTTCATCAAAGTCCAAGATGCCAGACAACAACTTTTTATTTTGCTTTGAAGTTGCATTTTGTTAGCATTTGGAAGAGGAGCGCCGGAAAAAAGGGGGAATATAATTGGCTTTTACGTCTAAATAACAAAAGCGTTAGGCAAAACTCGTTAGGAGATTTGCAAGTAGAGGGCAGCAAGTCTTGTATGAATTACCTACGAATGGATGAGAGTGCGTGTCAGTGTTTCCTCACAAGGGAACCTCCCCATCGCACCCCCCCCCCCCCCCCCCCCAGATTTAGTTATAAGTTGGCACAGTGGATAGGCCTTGAAAAACTGAACACAGATCAATCGAGAAAACAGGAAGAAGCTGTGTGGAACTATGAAAAAAATAAGCAAAATATACAAACTGATTAGTCCATGCGCAAGATAAGCAACATGAAGTATAGGGTGAGAGCAGGAGCGCCGTGATCCTGTGGTTAGCGTGAGCAGCTGCGGAATGAGAGGCCCTTGGCTCAAGTCTTCCCTCGAGTGAAAAGCTTACTTTCTTTATTTTCGCAAAGTTATGATCTGCCTGTTTGTTCATTGACGTCTCTGTTCACTGTAATAAGTTTAGTGTTTGTGTTTTGCGACCGCACCGCAAAACCGTGCGATTAGTAGACGAAAGGACGTGCTCCACAATGGGAATCGAAAAGATTTGATCGCAAGGTCATAGGTCAACCGATTCCTCCACAGGAAAACACGTCAGATATACTCTATGCGACACTGGTGACAGCATGTGCATCAGATGACAGGAATATGTTGTCGACCCACCCAACTTGTACACTTGGCGAATTGGTAAAAGGATTCTTCTACCTTGCCCGATTCAGGTTTTCTTGTGGATGTGATAATCACTCCCAAAAACGTGATGAAAACATAAGAGTTTGTCACATGAACTGAAAATAAAAAATTGAACTTTCCACCCGAGGGAAGACGTGAACTAAGGACCTCTCGTTCTGCAGCTGCTCACGCTAACCACGGGACCACTGCGCTCCTGAGGTTACCCTATCCTAGATGTTGTCTATCTTGCACATGGACTACTAAGTTTGTATATTTTGCTTATTTTTTCATAGTTCCACATAACTTCTTCCTGTTTTCTCGGTTGATTTGTGTTCAGTTTTTCAAGGCCTATCCACTGTGACAACTTGTAACTAAATCTGAGGGGGGTGCGATGGGGAGGTTCCCTTGTCAGTAAAGTGGCTCCTCATATGAAATAGCAGAATATTCACTTTCGAAAATGTGCAGGGCACAGACTCACCATAGCACTGCGATTTCTTACTACAGGAGAGAGCTACTCTAGCTAACAATACTGCAGAGGAATAGGACAGTGCATGTTAACCAACATAATTCCATGAACGTGTGAAGTGATTTATAAAGCTCTGAAGAGGGAATCTGTGAAGATAATAAATAAATGTTTAATACACTACTTGGGCATTAAGAACTATTTTTATTTTGAGTAATTTCATTAACAGAATTAGTGTTCCGACAACTACAAAACTGGTAGAAAGTATCGGCACGAAACAAATGAAGCACTTTTGAACTTGCGGCCTCCATTTTTCAAAATTAGACAAGGTACAATGGAGAGCGCAGAATTTTTAAGTTTTTTCACTTTAGAGTGTGTCCTCCTGCCCTGGTATGGGTTGCTGGAAGTCCGTCTGTGTGAGGGTGGACGGCCTTAGCTGTCGTTGTGGGTGTGAAGGCGCCTGCAGCACAGGCGGACAGCACGTACCGCGGGCGGCCCTTGCCAACACCCCACCCTCCCAGTCGAAGCAAGGCTGTTAAACAGAGGCGAAACAACACACCAGCTAGACTTCTCACCCATGTTTGCAAACACAGCACACACTACAGACGTCAAAGAGCTGTAGCGATGCCAGCGCTCCAAGCGGTTACATTTCACATTGCAGCGAAAAGAAGACGGACGACTTTTACGATCAAATCTACAGCGAGGGGCCTAGATTTGATCATATTTCTTTGACGAAAGGCAAGATTTTACCAAGTTCACTATTAAACTACCAAATTTCCATCACATAAATATTTGACACGTCAACTTCGACAAATAAATATGGTAGTGTAATATTGGCCTAATGGAAATATAACCGTCGTGAGTACTCGTCATTGGTTATTATTGAATGGCAGCACTATTATGGTTCTCTATTTCTACTATTTTAAAAATTTTACACAGTGATTTGTATTCTTGACAGGTAAACCTGAAAATGCGTCGATGCTGATCAGAAACGGGTAGTTCCGAACTAAGCACCTCCATACAGCTATGCGGTTTTGGAAACATCTCATGTTCAAAAATGGTTCAAATGGCTCTGAGCACTATGGGACTTAACATCTGTGGTCATCAGTCCCCTAGAACTTAGAACTACGTAAACCTAACTAATCTAAGGACATCACACACATCCATGCCCGAGGCAGGGTTCGAACCTGCGACCGTAGCGATCACGCGGTGCCAGACTGAAGCGCCTAAAACCGCACGGCCACACAGGCCGGCATATCTCATCATTCTTCACTTTTTAACTGTTATAATTTTTGTGGTAATTTGAACCCTTATCGAGTGCTGAGCGTTGCTGCTGTTAATAACGTCTCCGAGCCGTGGCTGCCTTCCGCAAAAAGTTGTTTGTGGCTGTATACGGATTGAACTGACATACGAATTGTCCGGATGGTTCGACGTTCTCAGATGCAACTTGTCCTTTTAATGGACAGAAAAATTATATCTCGCTTACCCTGCAAGGATATTTCGGCTACCAATACGATAACATTAAAGCGGTAACATTTAGACGTGAACGCGTCCTCTGCCTTTGTGGAGCAGACAGGAAGAGACACAGGCTCAGCCTGCAGACCTCAGAAGCCGCCGACACGAAACCAGTAATTGGCGGCCGCTGTCCATCCCGCTGTCGGAACAATTTCTCGCTCATTTCTCCAGACTTTTCGGATGTACGCACGCGGTGACGGATGAAAAGGAAAATTCTGGGACGAGTCCGCCAGCACGTTCTGTGGATCTGTCGCCAGCTGTAGCACGGCAGAACTGTACAATAATAACTCGAATTTACCAAATCCTTACATTCCAGTTTCGTTCAACACTTTATTTACTCCAATTTTAAGTATGAGGCACCTTAGACTACGTTTATTTCAGCCCTTTCTCATTTCTTTTCTTCCGCATTTCTTTTACTATATCTCAAAATTTCTTTTTTATATCTTCTGTCCAAATGACTTGAGTCTTCGTCTACGGTTTTTCGTGGCAATCTTTGGCATCTTACAAGTTCCTTGCTGAGTGGCAGTCGTTCTTCAGTATATTGTTAAGTAATTTGCAGTTTCTCTACGATCTATCCCGTTTCTTTATACCATGCTTTATCCAACTTTGATTTACCAAAATAAGTGATCAATGTTTTTTACAGTTTTTTGTAATTCATTTTTTGGAGGCAGCCATATAAAGCTGAGCTTCTGAATTTTTGTAGGTTAGTGTCTAAGACTACCAACGAGGGATATTGATATCACATTCATCCTTAATGTCTTAGTATGCTGTTTTCAAGATTCCTGCTTTAATGGCTTTTTCTCCGAAATGTCCTGGTCAAAGACTTTTCCTAGATACCTGAGAGAGAAAAAGAGGGAAGAGAAAGGAAAATAGAGACAAAAAGACAGAGCAGAGACAAAAAGAAAGAGAAAAAAAGATAGAGAAAAAGAGAGGGGGAGAAGAGGCAATAGGGGGACGGCATGGAGAGGGGGAAGGTGGGATGGGGGGTTAGAAGGAACAGTGAGAAGGGAGACGATGAGGGCCGCAAGACGGCAGTATGAGCGATGGGGATGACATTGGTGACGGAAGGGTTGGGGGGGGGCAATGGGGCAGCTAAGGGGATGAAAATAGAGATGGGAGAGACGGGGGACGATGGGGGGACGTGGATGATGGGGGGGGGGACAGGTGCGATGGTGGCCAGGGGGACCTGTGGGATGGGGGGGGGCGAATTGGTGATGGGGGAGACGTGGGCGACAGGGGCGACACAGTCGATGGGGGGGCGACACGAGCGATGGGGGCGGCAGGAGGGACGGGAGGTTGGGGGGACAGGAAAGACACGGGGATGGGGGACATAGACTGGGGGGAACCACGGGTCGGGGGCCAACAGTGATGGCAGAGAGTGATAGGGCTGGGGGCATGTGACGGAGACGATGAGGTGTGACAGGGCGACAGAGGCCGACGAGGGTGACGGGGGCGACGGGTGTGACACGGGCAATGGGTGGCGATGTGAGCAACGGCAACGGGGGTGACGGGAGGGACGGGGGGATGGAGGCGGGACGACCTGTGTGGTAGGAGCGATAGGGGGGGCACCGAGGGAGACAGGGCGATGGGAGGGACAGCAGGGAACGTGGAAGCTAGCGTGAAGTTAAGCTGCTAGAACAGTAGCTAAATGCGAGCTCTGGGAAGTGGCACAGAAGGAGGACGAACCCCATATTGGCAGTCGAGGGAGTCATCGAAGAAGGAGGCACAGTATGCGTGGCCACGCGCGGCAGACAAACGGTACGCGTACCTGCTGAGGAGAAAGTCACGGCGGTAGGACAGCGGTAGTTCAGCAGCTTCAGCATACAGACTCTCAACCGGGCTGGTGTAAAAGGTGCCCGTGGCCAAATGGTTTCCACGATGGTGGAGTGTATTGACATGGCATAAGATGGACGGACGTGCAGATGATTAAACGAAACACCCATAGTTTAGTTTAGAATGCACAAGGGATCAGTACAAACAGAGGAGTGGGATACAATCCTCTCCCCAGGACGTACCTCTTTGGACGCGTAGGACACTGAGGGACCTTTCTACAGGGGGCGGCCAGGTAATACATGCGGAAGGACCAAGAAAGTTTTCTATCAAGCATGACCGCCAGAAATTTCGTAGTTTCAACGAAAGGAAGCGCAACAGGCCCAAGATATGAAGATAGTGAAAGAAACCCATTGTCGATACTCCACGAATAATACCGATCGAGACATCCCTGAAGACCCTGCTCGAGAAGACAAGTCCGTGGAGAACTCCAATAGACCCCAAAATCGTCATTGAAAAGGGAGCCAGAGATGCCCGCCGATATACAGACCGTAATGGCTACACCAAAGAGGACGACGCTCAGTACCGACCCTTGGGGCACTCCGTTCTCCTGGATTAAGGTGTCGACAATGCCAAACACAAAAGTACCTTGAAAACTTTGTCTTTTAAAAATACCTCAAGGAAATGTGGCAAGCGGTCGACATGTATAGAGTATAGAGGATACCACTCTCCAACAGGTGTCACAGGCTTCCTCCAAACCAAAAACACGGCCACAGTCTGGTATTTCTGCAGAAAACCGTTCATGACTTGGGTTGACAAAGCGACGAGATGGTCAACAGAAGAACGGCGCGCTCAAAATCCACATTGTTCAGTGGTTAGTCGATTGAAAGAACCAAGCCACGATACTAGCTGGGCATGGATCATATATTCCATCACCTTGCAAACACAGCTGGTGAGAGAAATGGGGCGGTAGCTAGAAGGAAGGCGTTTGTCCTTAAGGGCTTAGGTAGGGGTATGACAATCAGTTGATATAAGCGTCTGGGAAACGTGCGATTGTACATTTTTTTTTATTTTTTGAGTCCTCAGTCTTGATGCCCCCCCCCCCCCCCCCCCCACGATTTCCCCTCCTGTGCAAATCTCTCCATCTCAGAGTAACACTTGCAACGTATGTCCTCGATTATTTTCTGGATTTTTTCCAATCTCTGTCTTCTTCTCCAGTTTTTCCTCTCGTAGCTCCCCCCATGTTCTAACATATGTCCTATAGTTATGTACCTTCTTGTCAGTATTTTCCACGTATTCCATTGCTCTCCGATTCTGCGCAGAACTTCCTCCTTCCTTACCTAATCAGTCCATCAAATTTTCAACATTCGTCTGTAGCATCACATCTCAAATGCTTTGATTCTCTTCTGTTCCAGTTTTCCCCACAGTCCATGTTACACTTCCATACTATGTCGTGCTCCAAACGTACGTTGTCAGAAATTTCTTCCTCAAAGTAAGACCTACATTCGCTGCTAGTAGAGTTCTCTTGGCCATGAATGGCTTTCTTGCCAGAGCTACTCTGCTTCTGACGTCCTCCTTGCTCCATCCGTCGTTGGTTATTTTGCTGGCTAGGCAGCAGAACTCCTTAACTTCATCTACTCTGGGACCATCAACCCTGATGTTAAGTTTCTCGCTGTTTTAATTTCTGCTGCTTTCTTCGATTTACTCTCAATCCGTATTCTGTACTCAGTCGATTGTTCATTCCAGATCGTTTAATTCTTCTTCACTTTCACTCAGAATAGCAATATCATCAACGAATCATATCATTGACATCCGTTCACCTTCTACATCTCCATCTACATCCATACTCCGCAAGCCACCTGACGGTGTGTGGCGGAGGGTACTTTGAGTACTCTATCGGTTCCAGTCTCGTATTGTTCGTGGAAAGAAAGATTGTCGGTATGCCTCTTTGTGGGCTCTGATTTTATCCTCATGGTCTCTTCGCGAGATATACGTAGGAGGGAGCAATATACTGCTTGACTCCTCGGTGAAGGAATGTTCTCGAAACTTCAATAAAAGCCCGTACCTAGCTACTGAGCGTCTCTCCTGCAGTCTTCCACTGGAGTTTATCTATCATCTCCGAAACGCTTTCGCGATTACTAAATGATCCTGTAACGAAGCGCGCTGCTTTCCGTTGGATCTTCTCTATCTCTTCTATCAACCCTATCCGGTACGGATCCCACAATGGTGAGCAATATTCAAGCAGTGGGCGAACAAGTGTACTATAACCTACTTCCTTTGTTTTCGGATTGCATTTCCTTAGAATTCTTCCAATGAATCTCAGTCTGGCATTTGCTTTACCGACGATCAACTTTATATAATCATTCCATTATAAATCACTCCTAATGCGTACTCCCAGATAATTTATGGAATTATCTGCTTCCAATTGCTGACCTACTATATTGTAGCTGAACGATAAAGTATCTTTCTATGTATTCGCAGCACATTACATTTGTCTGCATTGAGATTCAATTGCCATTCCCTGCACCATGCGTCAATTCGATGCAGATCCTACTGCAGTTCAGTACAATTTTCCATTGTTACAATCTCTCGATATACCACAGCATCATCCGCAAAAAGCCTCAGTGAACTGCCGATGTTATCCGCAAGGTCATTTATGTATTATTGATTCCACTCCTGAACCTTCCTAGTTATTTCCATCACTGCTTCTTCGATGTGCAGATTGAACAGTAGTGGCGAAAGACTACATCACTATCTTACGTCCTTTTTAAGGCAAGCACAGTCCATGTTACACTTGCTTGCCGATGCTTATTATTCTCTCTTGGCTCTTGTACATGTTGTATGTTCCCCGTCTCTCAGTATAGTTTACCCCTATTTTTCTCAGAAGTTCGAACGTCGTTCAAAAAGTTTTGCACAGTCATCTCTGATTTTTTTATTATGATTAGGACAACACCCAGTCCGTGAGCTGAGAAAATCTCCGACCCAGCTGGGAATCGATCCTGGGCCCTTAGGATTGACATTCTGTCGCGCTGACGGATAATGCGGGACAACAGGTTTACTGGCGCATTTAATTTGGTCGCACTGGCCAAGCAGCGGTCCAAATAATCTGCAATGATGTGACCAGTTGCAATTCAGACCTAAAAAGAGACGGTCGAAGTAACAATATAGCTTGGAATGCCATTTAATTTTTACAGAGAACGAAATAATACTCGGCAAAACTCGAGCGCTACCCCATGTTTTTTAGGTGACCAGACGGAAAGCGTAAAAATGCCTCGTTCCAGTCCGCCTGGCAGCTTACCACTCTTATGCCTCGGGACAAACCCCTCAACATAGCTCCACATCAGTTCTGTTGGCTTCCATTGTAATTGTAAAAATGCAACATGTTTATGGTGTGCTCGATGCTGTTAAAATGACTGTTTTGCATGTTTCTGAGACTCTTATCACTCTGGTTCTTCCGAGACTGCATCTGTGATTGTTTATGGTGTGCTCGATGCTGTTAAAATGACTGTTTTGCATGTTTCTGAGACTCTTATCACTCTGGTTCTTCCGAGACTGCATCTGTGACATAAAACAATGGACGTAGTCCAAATGAGGAGCTTATGGTTTTCCGTTTTTGCTCTAAAAATTAAATTATGTTTCCTTAATTTAAGCAACCATTATCAACAATCTTTCATAAAATATCAATAATTAACAATTTATATTTGAAATGAAAACAGGAATATCCCATGCCATTTATAATTAGAAACAAGAAGACGTGCATTATTCATAAAAAAGATGATGAATTTTATAATTATGAGATTACGTATTTCAAACTGGACGAAAAAAAACCACTAAGGAGAGGCCTGAAACAGCGATCCATGCTCTGCACTAGGTCATGATGCTATTCCGCTAGCGATTCTGCTACATATTCAGCCTCTATTGTTATTCAACTGTTGTTGTTGTTGTTGTTGTGGTCTTCAGTCCTTAGACTGGTTTGATGCAGCTCTCCATGCTACTCTATCCTGTGCAAGCTTCTTCATCTCCCAGTACCTACTACAACCTACATCCTTCTGAATCTGCTTAGTGTATTCATCTCTTGGTCTCCCCCTACGATTTTTACCCTCCACGCTGCCCTCCAATACTAAATTGGTGATCCCTTGATGCCTCAGAACATGTCCTACCAACCGATCCCTTCTTCTGGTCAAGTTGTGCCACAAACTTCTCTTCTCCCCAACCCTATTCAATACTTCCTCATTAGTTACGTGATCTACCCATCTAATCTTCAGCATTCTTCTGTAGCACCACATTTCAAAAGCTTCTATTCTCTTCTTGTCAACTGTATCAAATACAATTGCTCGGAAAATTTATAAGCCGATTTTTTTCTGTAAGTTTATGCAAAACTAAGAGCAACCTATTTCTCGGCCCTTTTTAACCGTGTTCTACACGCATGTCTCACTACGGGACAGGATGTAGCCTCAGCCATTTTCATACTGCGTAATAACAAAATGGTTCAAATGGCTCTGAGCACTACGGGACTTAACATCTGTGGTCATCAGTCCCCTAGAATTTAGAACTACTTAAACCTAACTGACCTAAGGACAGCACACAACACCCAGTCATCACGAGGCAGAGAAATGCGTAATAACAGTGCGACAATCAGAGCACAACAGTACACAGACTGTACACGATTTTTTAAATAAAAACTACATAGCTAAAGCGTGATTAAGAAAAGTTTGATGGCCATTAATACATTCGAATATGTTAAAGTTTCATTTAACGTGACCTAGTAATAAGAAATCTCGTACAACAGCAGGACCCACTTCCAAGAGCGTAACGACACCAGCGTACGTGTGCTACGGTTTCTGGCCGATCATGGCGTTTGTGTTTCTGGTTTATTCTTATGGTAAACAGAGTATACGATCGATTTCCAAGGAGGATACTAGAATCCGTGTATCACATCTGATATCGTGTATGGAAAGAACAGCTGGTTGAGAAATTCCCTCAGATGCGATGTTTCCGCGACGTTGTCTTAATTCAGGGCACTCTACGAGCGGTCCCTGAACTAATTAATGTCTACGTCTAAAGACGGGATTATTTGTGCTATTGCTGCCTCGGCAAACGTATTTGCACGATCTCATGTGGATTCTAACACCAACTGACGCATTTTTTGTGACTTTTGCGGTGCTGGGGAACTAATGATTGATGACCAGGAATCTGGTGAGAATATTAACGATAGACTGACTCCAGAAATCATTTCACTAGTTTTTGATTAACGAAAGGAAACAAAATTAGTGGACATGATAACATTTTACGATTCTCGTTATGCCTAGCATCTAAACCTATGCAATTGCCACACTGCCATGCAACGTTAGAGCTCGCGACCGACAGAAGAAACCAACTGGCCAAGGGCCACGTGACGTCTTGACGAGACGTGAGGGAAGCAAGTTTTCTACAGGCTTTCATTGTCCACTTACGTGCGGTTACCACTGTTAGCAAAGTGGTTATCGCCAAGCGTGAGCGTGCAACTATTTTCTTTCAGTTCTTGCTCTGATGGGGATAGGCAGGCTGCTAGCTTGTTGGTGTACAGAATATCCGATAATAAATCAATACTTAAACATTCATCTCTAAAACCGGTGGTACATTTACAGTGTGCAGCCAATATTTTTATAGGTCGGAATGTCGATATTTTTTCCTTCCGTATTTCGATACACCGACACTTGTTTTCGATATATGCAGTCCCGACAATGCTTTTTTTAACTCTCGATATTTTTAAAATTATCAACAGTCCTCTTCCACACATTGCATGGGGGCTTTATTTTAAATATAAGGAATGCAAATATTTTTTGTAGCTGTAAGTCCGATTACGCAAGTCTCGCAAACGGCTGGCCCTGACTCGTTTTAGTACGCAATCTGACTGCTTAGAATGACAACAAAGAATGTAAGAAAATTTCTGTTAGCACAATTAATTAATTAAGTCCCCAGCAACTATAAAACCTACGAAACAACAAACACAAGTGTAGCTGTTCTGTATGTGGTAGTATGACTCAACGCACATCTGGCACGGTTCTTCTTCAACAAGACAAGAATTTTTAAATACCAATTATACTGACGTGATAAAAGAAAATTAGAAATACTATAATTGCGCAAGAAAATCAGAATTACAGCCTAATACAAGAACACACGCCAGATGCTTTGTTGACTGAACCTGTCATGACACACTATTCAGGACACTGAAAGAATAAAAGAAAAAAGAGTTTATTACCTCCATATATATATTGACGAAATGCACTCTGACCATTACAATATCTCCATTAGATCAACATCTGCTATCTCTCCCATCAAATAGCTGCATAAAACATGGAACAACACTCTCCACTACCACATCTCACTCTGACTTCACGACAAGCAGTGTCCACCACAACTTCTCGGCAAGCACTGCTTGCCGCTACGTCTCAATAATCACTGCCAGTGGAGGCGGCGGAACAATACTCTCTGGCGCGATCTTTGGCGCTGTGGCACAGTGTAGCCACCTTTCATATGCCCTTCCTCCACGGGCTAGAATTTGATGGTATTTTTGCCAGCATTGGTGGTGAAAATACCACCAAATTCGTCAAAAAAATACAGACAAAAATAAAAGATAATATTAATACATAAATATCATATAACTAGATAAAATTTTGGCTTTGCACTGACCTTACAATAGCCTAATATATAAAATACAGTAAGGAATACAAATTCTTTCATACATATGAATTGACATAATAGTTTACACAAATATCATGTGGTTAAACAATTCAATCGATAGCGTCAGCAAATGAAGAATATGAGCAGGTAAGAGTCTTATAACTTTTCACAAACAGTAATACACAAAAAAATCAGTTTATACAATTTTTCACAACAAGTAGTTACCAGCTCCAGCAGTAGCACCCAGCACTGTTGAATAGGTGCTACAGCAACAAGTGACATCATCTCAGTAGAAGCAGTTCATCAGTGGCACCCAGCAATCTCGAGTAGGTGCAGACTCCAACAGGTGACATCATTTCAGTAGAAGCAGTCCATCAGTGGCACCCAGCAATGTTGAGTAGGTGCAGACAGCAACAGGTGACATCATTTTAGTAGAAGCAGTCCATCAGTGGCACCCAGCAATGTCGAGTAGGTGCATAGGGCAGTCCATAATATTCACTATCACTGATCACACAGTTCATCAGCAAAAATTAAACATGTCCTAGTGGCACCAATCATGTAGAAAAAGTACAAGTAACAGTCCATAATATTTACTATCACTGATCACACTGTTCATCAGCAGAAATTAAACATGTCCTACTGGCACCAATCATGTAGAAAAAGTACAAGTAACAGTCCATAATATTTACTATCACTGATCACACAGTTCATCAGCAGAAATTAAACATTTCTAAGTGTCACACATCATGTTGAAAAGTGCAGGTAACAGTTCATAATATTCACCATCACTGCTCAGACAGTTCAAGCATGAACAATAGTTTGAATACACATACAAATGCTTTTACAATGCTCTTACACTAAACATACAAATTCTAATAAACACACAAATGATCTCAGGTAATTGTCATATTAACTATCGCAAACATCAGTAAACCTATAATATTTATGGGTGTCAGTGCAAGCCACTACAAACAAATAAAATAATATTTAGGAGATAGGTGGGTAGGATTAGGAAAGGAAAACATACAAAAAACACTCACTCATCTTTCATCCACATTAAGTACTACTGTGTAATTGAATAGTGTTAACTGTGTAAATGCAATTCTGTCAAAATTTCATGTTCATCATGTGTATCAAGTAGTAGTGGCAGCAATGTATAACAGTCAATAATACACTCCTGGAAATGGAAAAAAGAACACATTGACACCGGTGTGTCAGACCCACCATACTTGCTCCGGACACTGCGAGAGGGCTGTACAAGCAATGATCACACGCACGGCACAGCGGACACACCAGGAACCGCGGTGTTGGCCGTCGAATGGCGCTAGCTGCGCAGCATTTGTGCACCGCCGCCGTCAGTGTCAGCCAGTTTGCCGTGGCATACGGAGCTCCATCGCAGTCTTTAACACTGGTAGCATGCCGCGACAGCGTGGACGTGAACCGTATGTGCAGTTGACGGACTTTGAGCGAGGGCGTATAGTGGGCATGCGGGAGGCCGGGTGGACGTACCGCCGAATTGCTCAACACGTGGGGCGTGAGGTCTCCACAGTACATCGATGTTGTCGCCAGTGGTCGGCGGAAGGTGCACGTGCCCGTCGACCTGGGACCGGACCGCAGCAACGCACGGATGCACGCCAAGACCGTAGGATCCTACGCAGTGCCGTAGGGGACCGCACCGCCACTTCCCAGCATATTAGGGACACTGTTGCTTCTGGGGTATCGGCGAGGACCATTCGCAACCGTCTCCATGAAGCTGGGCTACGGTCCCGCACACCGTTAGGCCGTCTTCCGCTCACGCCCCAACATCGTGCAGCCCGCCTCCAGTGGTGTCGGGACAGGCGTGAATGGAGGGACGAATGGAGACGTGTCGTCTTCAGCGATGAGAGTCGCTTCTGCCTTGGTGCCAATGATGGTCGTATGCGTGTTTGGCGCCGTGCAGGTGAGCGCCACAATCAGGACTGCATACGACCGAGGCACACAGGGCCAACACCCGGCATCATGGTGTGGGGAGCGATCTCCTACACTGGCCGTACACCACTGGTGATCGTCGAGGGGACACTGAATAGTGCACGGTACATCCAAACCGTCATCGAACCCATCGTTCTACCATTCCTAGACCGGCAAGGGAACTTGCTGTTCCAACAGGACAATGCACGTCCGCATGTATCCCGTGCCACCCAACGTGCTCTAGAAGGTGTAAGTCAACTACCCTGGCCAGCAAGATCTCCGGATCTGTCCCCCATTGAGCATGTTTGGGACTGGATGAAGCGTCGTCTCACGCGGTCTGCACGTCCAGCACGAACGCTGGTCCAACTGAGGCGCCAGGTGGAAATGGCATGGCAAGCCGTTCCACAGGACTACATCCAGCATCTCTACGATCGTCTCCATGGGAGAATAGCAGCCTGCATTGCTGCGAAAGGTGGATATACACTGTACTAGTGCCGACATTGTGCATGCTCTGTTGCCTGTGTCTATGTGCCTGTGGTTATATCAGTGTGATCATGTGATGTATCTGACCCCAGGAATGTGTCAATAAAGTTTCCCTTTCCTGGGACAATGAATTCACGGTGTTCTTATTTCAATTTCCAGGAGTGTAGTTACGTCAACATCATAGTCATCATGTCAAGACCAATGTTTGCCAAGCCAGATCAAAATGTACGGTTGCTGAACAACTGTCAGTGTGCCAAGATATGCAATGCTTCCTCTCTCCAAAAAAAAAAGTACATACTGCTTAGTGATTTAACTAAGTGTGTGTAGACAATCTTCCTTTCATTTTAGTGTTCTAGTCTGCTATCTTCATCCTCCTTGTTCCATATAGACCAACAAAAAACAAAAAAACAAAACAAATATGCACCTCACTTACTTTACCTCTTATACACCAAAACTCCAATCAACTTCACATAATCTCAATACCTCAATAATACCTCTTCAATACGTCGATACATATAAACCTTATTGCCAGTATAATTTCACTTCCATAACAACTCTTTCCTCTTGTCAGTCTCCTCGAATTGTACAGATAAAATCCTAATGCAAACCTCATCATCCCATACAATCCGAAGACACACTGTCAACACACAACCTCTGTGTAATCCATCTGACCAAAATCTTCTACTCATTATGAATTATAAACAAAGAATGCATACATGACCTCTAACAGACTTAGTTCGAATAACTCTCAGTAATTAAGTACGATTACGGAGTGTGAATGATCCTAATTTTTCACAGTGTGGACACCACTTCAAGAATTATGGCAAACAGAAGCAAACATGTGGAGTATTTCTTGTGTCAAGTGTAACTTCCTATTTCAGTTGCTCACGAAAAATGCAGTGTAATAACTGTCAATGGTCTAAACCTAGTTTTGGTATGTCATATCGTTAGCTTCCTTCCTATTAGCATAAATTTATACAGCTTCCATAAAACCTCCAGCTCATGTGACTTCTATGATGTTTCTTGTACTAAAGTCGCTCGTCGAATTACTGCAGTTCATTTTCTTATGTTAAAATATAAAGCACTGAGCGTAAGCAAAACAAGCAATAGCGAGTAAATATACCAGTAGTGAACAGAATGTCAACAAGTGGATGCAGCACAATTCTTACAACGAGGCTCTGCCAAGCGAACAATCTGTAATTAATACAATAGTGTGACCTAAACTCTATGTTCATACACAGTATATCAGCATTTCTATATACCAAATTATAGTTATGACAACAAGCAGAAATGTGTAAATATGCAATCCATACGCATAGCAGTAAACATATATCTTACGTACTAAACAGGTCATTAGCATCGTATCTGTGTAAGCAAATAAATGTTCATATGTAATCTTAATAAGTAAACATGAAGGCGCAAGCAGATAAATCACAAAGTATAACTTACATACCTAACCACATCAGCACAGTTAATCAGGTGACAATTATAATTTAAATAAATAGGCACAGCAGGCACATAATTAAAAAATATGACATCAGTGAAAAAGCAGTGCAGCCAAGCGATGCATAATATACACAAGTTACAACTCAGTTCATTAATAATCATTGTCAAAATCAGTTAACGTACGCAAGCACGTCGCTTCACAAGTAAATTCATAGAACATGAAATTTAGAACAAAGTATGAATCACGTAATCGCGAGCAGCAAATTACGTCTAAAGTACGCACCTAAGTGGAAATATGTTACCTGAAAAATAAACTCAATTAATAGTTACCTTTTTTAGTTTATTAGTTTCTTCTTGGAAATTACATTCTTCCTGAAAATTTCTCGATAGCAAGTCGTCTTAACGTCGGACACGCACAGAATTTACCTGAAGTTCTTAAATATTTTATAGAACCGTATCCTGAAAAATACTGAATGTTAATAACATAATTCATCAAGTCATTATAGCTTTATACTGATTTTATTCGGAGAAAGACTGTGTATTTGTTTACGGCTGTCAGTGCATTCGCACCGAGCGCTCGATCAGCTGTAGGCGCGTGACGTAGAAAGCAATTGTTTGCGGTCAACGACTGCCCTGTGCGGCGCGCAGACTTGACTGTTGCTTTGAGTATATGCCGCCGCCAAAACACAGCGCGGTATCCTTTGTACTCTCCGCATGTTTACATCTAGCTGTTAGTTTCTCACAAGTATGTCATTCCACAAAAATTTTAACGTTTGATATATGATGTATTCCCTTAGAGCGTCGAGATTTAAGAGTTTCTACTTCAACAGTGTTATCATGAATAATTTTGCGAATTCTATATGAAATGTTATAAAGCAGAAAAAATTTGCGACACAAGCCTTTTCCTTTGTGAGACAATCGATGAGACTTAATTAACACTTTCTGACCAACTGACAAGATTTTTAAACGACCAGGACGCTTAGCTGATTTCTCTCTTCTAGCAGCCCTAGATGCAATATTTTGTAGAGCCAGGTTGACAACTTCAGAATGCCGCAGTTTCCGTGAAGGCGGAAAAGGAACGATTTCAGAAATGCGATTTGTCGGTGCTTTGTTTTTTAATATCAGTATAGGCGGTAAAGAAGTTGAATCATTAGGAAGTTCATTCAGAATGTTTTGAAAAATATGAAGATACTGATCCAACGTTCTGTAATTCTGATGACAATAAAGACGACACAATTTATTGATTTCCTTCATTCATCTCTCTGAAGCGTTAGATTGAGGGTGAAAAAGTGAAATGAAGATTGGTTTAATTTTACGACGCCGTAGAGTACGAAGCCAAATTTTAGAATGAAACTGTGATCCATTATCTGATATAACCTTATCAACATGACCAACTTCTTTAAGAAAATGGTTAATGAAAAACGAGCTGTTGCTTTACGTAACGGTGTAAAACACACATATTTTGATGTCAACTCCACTGCTACGAAAATGTACGCAAAACCATTAGTAGAACGAACCACTGGACCGAACAAATCAACTGCAGCCATGTCCTTTAATTTCGCTGGAATGATAGGAAACAACGGTGCTCTATGAGAAATTGTTGGCGGCTTAGCCTTTTGACATAATTTGCATTTGGCAAGAACAGATCGAATACGTTTTTCCATATTACTGAAGTAGCAATTTTCTCGCAAATTATAAAAGCATTTTCTGGGACCAAAGTGTGCATAACTGAAATGCGTATACCAAATCAGCTTATTAACCCACTCATCAGGAATACAAACTAACCAAACAGAGTTGTCGACCGATTTTCGTTTGAAAAGAATGCCATTGCGAATTAAATAATGCTGTCTAATCGCTACGCTTTCCTTTCTCCTCCAATTCTCCTTAATGTCCTTCCAGATTGGATCCTTATTTTGCTCCTTAGCGATGTCCTGGAGCGAAGACGAAATAAAGTTCTCAAACGCAACACCTTGAATATACATCAAACAATAATTGTTTTCCTTGCAGTCCTCTTCAGCACTTTGTTTCAAACCCATAGGTGCACGTGATAAAGCATCAGCAACAATATTTGAAGAACCCTGTATGTAAACAATACTAAAATCAAATTCCTGCAGGTACAACGCCCATCGTGACAATCTGCCATGAGTTAATTTTGTCGACATAAGAAACTCCAGAGCTCGATGATCGGTGTAAACCTTAGTATGTCTGCCCAACAAAAACGTGCGAAATTTTGTAAAAGTCCAAACAACAGCCAAAGCTTCAAGTTCCGTAATCGAATAATTCTTTTCTGATTTCGAGAGAACACGACTTCCAAATGCAATAGTCTTTTGTACTACAACGCCGTTTTCTTCTATCTCTTGAAATAAATGTGCACCTAGCCCTTTGTATGATGAGTCCGTTGCCAAACAAAAATCTTTAGATAAATCCGGGTGTGAAAGAAGTGGAGCAGCAACTAAAGCATCACGAAGTTGTTCAAATTCTGACTGAGCTTCCTCATCCCAACACCAATTAGATTTCTTTCCAGATAGTTCACATAAACGAGGTGTGGCCAAATCATCCAATCTAACAAAGCGTCTAAGAAAATTACAGACACCAAGGAAACTACGAACATCACGTTTTGTGGTAGGAACAGCATAATTACGAATAGCGTCAAGTTTTTCTGGATCAGGACGAATACCTTCTGTAGAAATAATGTGACCGAGAAATTTCACCTGAGAACGACCAAATTCAGATTTTTCCAAGTTTACTGTAATGCCAACTCTTGCAAAGATACGTAACAATGAATCCAAAATTTTGTTGTGCTCACTCCAAGAACGTTTAGCAATAAGAATGTCGTCAACATATGAAGTAATATTGTCACGAAGATAAACAGGTAAAATATCATTTAGGCTACGAATGAATGCTGCTGAAGATACAGTAAGTCCAAACGGTAATTTCCGAAACTGGTAACAGTTACCAAAGGCTAAAAAGGCAGTATATTTTCAACAATCAGGGTGGAGTTCTATTTGGCAAAAACTTGCGCGCATATCATTCGTGGATAAAACTTTAATTCCATGAAAATGTTGAAGTTCATCTAAATTTTGTGGACGGTCAGTTTCAGGAATGATGATATTATTTATCTTTCTGGAATCCAGAACCAAACGAATTGACCCATCCTTTTTAAGAACAACGTGTAATGGGCTAGTATAAGGACTGACTGCAGGCTCAATAATGCCCTGATCTAACATGTACTGAAGTTCATTCTTATCCTTGTCTCTGTAAGCCAAAGGAATAGCGTACGTTTTCCCGCGAAATGGTGTGTGTTCTTTTACTTTAAATAAATATTGTAAGCCTTGTATAGTTCCCGTGTGATGACTAAACACTGTAGCATGTGAAGTCAAAATTTGGTGCAGCTCTTCTCTTGCAACGTCATCTGGCACTTCAGCTTTCTTAACCTTTTCATTAATTAATTCTTCGCTATTAATTATATCATCCATCGCGTCTCTGTATCTATTGTCATTGTCATGAATAAACACATTGTCGTCATAATGCTCAACGAAAACATCAGAAGTAAGAAACCTTAAACATTTTGTATCTGACTCAGATCTTGTTAAACACTCGAAAAATTTCAAACATTTCGGCATTCCGGCAACAGTCAAATTCACACTTCCTTCTTTAAAGTTCAGAATTGCTTTATGTGCGTTAAGAAACTCCGTACCTAATATAATTTGTGTACTGAGTAATGGAAAATAATAAAATTAGCAGAAAATTCGTATCCTTGACAATTGAAATTTAAGTTGGTCTGTTGTTTAACTTCTACACCTTTTCCAGAAATCGCTCCTCGAATTGTAGTTTTAGAAATAGGTAACACAGGACAGGCAACAGTTCTTTCACATATACGAAAAACTGATTCACTAATGACGTCCAATGGGCTCCCAGAATCTAAAACTGCAGTGAAATTATTCTTACCCACACATACTTCAATAACAGGATGTAAAAATGCGTCTACATTATTTTCCTTTTCGTCTAACAAAATGTCTCATGTCTCATGTCTTCCAGGCGAACGTAGTGTAAAGCCGTAGTGTCATTACTTTCTGAACCGTCTATATTGCTGCCAGAAGCCGAAGCTGATAGTCATTGTCGATTGTTTGCGTCACGTCTTTGATTATTCGCGTCGTTTCGCGGATCCATTCTACGATTTGCACTTGTCTCTCTGAAGTTCTGTCACGTGGAGGATGCCAATTAGGTCCCTCCTGTCTGTTAGATACAAATTCTTGGTTGCGTCTGTTATTAAAATTTCTGTTTTCCTGTCTGTCTACATAACTACTTCTTGTGTAACTTCGACTGTCACTTCTGAAATTATTGTTGTATCTACTACCCTGATTATTTCTGTAGTAAGAATTTCTATTACTGCATGAATAATTTCTGTCTTGGTGATACCGATTACTGTTTCCGTATGATTGATCATTCCGGTACGAATTACCGTTATTATAATTGTCTGTGTAATTTCTGTTAGAACGTCTGTTATTATCATAAGGCTGGTATCTATTGTCCTGTCTGTTACGTCTGTCATTGTTTAAATTACCCATATAACGCCCGTTCCGATCACTATCTCTTTTCTCTGAAAATCTATTCTAAATACTGTTACTGAAAAAGTTACAAGAAGTCCCGTCGTCGTTGTCATACTCAAGTTCTTGCAACAAAGTCTTAAAAGTCTCAATGTCGTCTTTACATCGTCCGGCTAAAGCAATTTGTCTTATGGATATTGGCAGCTTGGTTAAACAAATGCGAATTAATTCAGTCGGGCTGTAAGGGTTGGAAAGGAACTGATTCTTTCGAATCATGTCTTCAAAATATTCTGCCGGCGTGCGGAACTCAGACTGTTTGAAATTACGCTGCATAATAAGACTATGTTTGACTCTATCTTGCGTGTTTTCGGACCAATATGCCGATAGAAATGCATGATAAAAGTCATTCAGATTATTTCAATCTCTAATGAGTGCGCGCATCCGCGTCGCCGGTTCGTTTTCTAAATATCCACACATAAATTCCAGTTTGTGACTTAGTGGCCAATTTTGTGGAAGTGCGTACATAAATTGGTCTAACCATGAACATGGATGTATGTCATTCTTAGAATTGCGGAAGATCTTAAATTTCCGAACAGACAAAAAGTGTTTATAGTCAAAGTTTTCGCCTCGTGGCGACAAAGACCTACCGCGTCTGTCCCAGTCCCAATGTCGATTATTGTCAAGTTCGCGCGCCTGGCGATCTCTTGTTGCATCCCGTAAATGAAACAAATTATTTTCTTCAAAGCCCTCTGCTATCCGTGATTCTAAATTTCTTCTGCTATCTTTTCCTACGATTTCGCCTTCGATCTGTTTGACTTGCTTTCGTAATGCCTCAACTTCCCTTTTAACGCGTTCATTAAATTTTCCCTGATTTTCAACATGCTTATTTATGTTCTGGTACTCTTCGGTTTCTGCAAATGGCAATGGTGCTGTATCATCTGAATCTCTGTCCCCATTTAAACTAAGACTTGTCAATTTGTCTGAAATCTCCTCAACTATTTCCGATAAATCACCTATTTGTTCTTTCTGTTTATTTACGTCTTCCGTAAGTGTCGCGAATCGGGTTTCAGTATTAACACATTTGGTAGTTAACTGTTCACATTGTTGTGTTAGGTTATTTATTCTGTCATTTGGTACGGATTCCTCGATTCTCTCAAATATTTCTTCCTTATCGTTTGCACATTGTAAATTTAACTCTGAAAATTTCTGTACTATCACGCGATCTCTTTCTTCCTGTTCTCTATCCTGTTCCTTTTGTCTGATTTCTACTGCAATTAATCTATTATTGTGAGCATTCAAAATTGTACTTCTTCTCTGATTTCTTTCTTTAATTCATCTTTCATATTTTTGAAACATGTCCCTATTCATGAGTCTAACAGTGTTTCCAAAGTTCCCATCTCTGTTTTTAATTCAGATCCAAACCGTGTTTCCATTGTTCCCATTTGTGATCCCAGTGAGTCTAACCGTGCTTCCATTGTTCCCTTTTGTGAGTCTAACCGAGATCCCAAATTTAATATTGCACTCATCAACTGCTCCATGTTAACTGTTTCAAAATTCTTTTCGCCCCTAACATTTCCCGCAAAACCAGCTTCCATTGTCGTAGCTGTAAAGCTATCTGTGTTCGATACTATTTCAGAATCTTCTATCGTTAATCTCGTATTCTGCGAATTTACTGATTGAGAAAAATTTTGAAATGGTTCCGGACCATTTTCCCGACTTATTACATTGTTTTCCACATCATTATTCATCACACTGTTCTCCTGTGTTGGCGAGTTCGCCATGTTAACAATTTCGTCCTTCTCACTATTCATCATTTTTGCCTTTTTCGTTGATCACGTAATCATTTACAAAACATACAAAACTCGTCACTGTACGAAAATTACACACAATGCCTCCTTATGTCCAACAATACCATTCACTCGAAATGTTTCCCTCGAACACGATTGACGAACAATTGAAATAATTGCACTAAATCGTCAAACGCGTATACAAGACAACAAATCAAATTCTAAAAAAAGAAAATACCATTAGAAGAATGACAATAACCAAACCTACACATGCAAAATAGACTACAATTACTAAACTACAAATTACTACTATAATACTACTGTCTACTATTTTTACAATCAGAAGAATTCCAAGGGACGATCCGAAGCAGCGGTCGCCACGTGCATGGGGGCTTAATTAAAATAATGATATAAGAATGCAATGCAAATACTTTTTAATTTTCTGTCGCTGTATGTCCGATTACGCTGTTTCGTAAACGGCTGGCCCTGACTAGTATTAGTACGCAATCTGACTGCCTAGAATGACAACAAAGAATGTAAGAAAATTTCTGTTAGCACAATTAATTAATTAAGTCCCCAGCAACTATAAAACCTACGAAACTACAAACACAAGTGTAGCTGTTCTGTATGTGGTAGTATGACTCAACGCACATCTGGCACGGTTCTTCTTCAACAAGACATGAATTTTTAAATACCAATTAAACTGACGTGATAAAAGAAAATTAGAAATACTATAATTGTGCAAGAAAACCAAAATTACACTCTAATACAAGAACACAAGCCAGATGCTTTGTTGACTGAACCTGTAATGATGCATTATTTAGGTCACTGAAATAATGAGAGAGAAAAATAAAAGTAGTTTGTTACCTTAATTTATATTGACGAAATGCACTCTGATCATTACAATGTCTCCATAAGAATAACATCTGCTATCTCTCCCATCAAATAGCTGGATAAAACATGGAACAAACACTCACTACTACCCCATCTCACTCCAACTTCAGCGACAAGCAGTGTCCACCACAACTTCTCCGCAAGAACTGCTTGCCGCTACGTCTCAATAATCACTGCCAGTGGAGGCGGCGGAACAATACTCTCTGGCGCGATCTCTGGCGCTGTGGCTCAGTGTAGCCACCTTTCAACGTGCTTAACATTAGATATATTCATTTGTGAAGCAAACAGAACTTCGGAGTTGTTTTACACATGCGAGGTTCGATTCTTCAGCAGTCGGCGGTTTAATGGTGAGTACTAAACTCATTCCTACTGCGGGCTTTGCTAGCACGCACCGGCGTCAGTATTGGTACCACAGATCCCCTGCTGGAAGGAGGTGTACAGAGCCCACAGGTGGCAATAATCGACTTACATCATCACGTTGTAGTTGCTGAATACAAGTCTGAGAGTACCGTACAGAGTCACGGTGATACATACATTCGGCTCCTTGCGCTGGCGCAATGTTCGGTGATACATGATACGGAACAGCAGAGGTTTGCGGCTTCACTGCTGCTCCCTGGCTGACTTACAGTATCCGGCCACCCCCAAAAACATACGTTTTTCATATTAGCTGTATTGTGCCAGGTACTCCATATCAGGGACCTCAGTAGTCATTAGACATCGAGAGAGAGCAGAATGGAGCGTTCCGTGGAACTCACGGACTTCGAACGTGATCAGGTGATTGGGTGTCACGTGTGTCATACGTCTGTACGCGAGATTTCCACACTCCTAAACATCCCTAGGTTCACTGTTTCCGGTGTGATAGTGAAGTGGAAACGTGAAAGGTCACGTATAGCACAAAAGCCTACAGGCCGACCTCGTCTGTTGACTGACAGAGACCGCCGACAGTTGAAGAGGGTCGTAATGTGTAATAGGCAGACATCTATCCAGACCATGACACAGGAATTCCAGACTGCATCAGGATCCACTGCAAGTACTATGACAGAATAGGCTGACTGAACATATGCCTGCAGAGTGGAAGCTGTCATCAAGTCAAAGGGCGGGCCAACACCGTACTGCAGTCCAGCGTTACCGATGGAGGGCGCCATTTCAGCCACGTGTCCGGATACTTTTGATCACATAGTGTACGTGAGAATTCCTTGTTGCTTTGTACATGACACCTGTTTATTTACAAATAACATTTCTGTTACTAGCCACGATTTTCTTTTATTTTCTTACGCGAGTCGTTTCGGGAAATGATTCCCAGTATAGCGTTTCCATAAGATGAGGTTCAGCAACCATAAAGTACTACTTTATAAAATGTATTTTAAGTCTCAGCTGTTTATTTGTCCCGTTATTCGTTATTAACCATGTTCCAGGATGCAAGGTACAACAGATTACTTAAAAGCGTCCCATATTCCTTTGAAGCTTATGAGTATCGAAGTTATCCAGTGAAACTGTACAAATACCTGACATAATTCACCTTAGAATACTGACAGTCAAATGACATGTAAAAAAAAGTATTCTAAGAGAAATTATGTCAGATGTTTGTACAATTTCACTGTATAATTTCGATTATGGTCAGCTTCAAAGGAATACGGGATGCTTTTAACTAAAGTGTTGTACCCTGCCTCCTGGATGATGGTTAATAACGAATAATGGGACAAACAAGCAGCTCAAGGTTAAAATGCATATTATGAAAAAAAAGAGCTTGCCATTTTCAGGTTTGTATTTCTTTGTTCTGTGGCATTTTTATGTCACATTTTCGATGTGTGGGATTCTGGTTTGTTCTGCTGATCTTACTGCAATGTATAATAAACGCGCAATTTTTAGTTACTTATCGATTTTCATATGTAGTCAGTGTCGAAATTTGGAAGAACTTGTACTTACAGGTTTCTTATGGACCATTTGTGCATATCAAACATCACAAACAACTTTCGTGTGCGAGGCTGCACAAATGGACTTCAAGAAACCTGTAAGTTCAAGTTTTTCCAAATTACGGCACTGACTACATGCAAAAATCAATGACTAACTAAGAATTGCGCGTTTATTATACATTGCAGAACAAAGCAGAACCTCACACTCCGGAAACATTGCATAAAAATGGGATAGTACAGCGAAATGCACACGTGAAAATGGGAATCACTAACTGAAGCGCATCGTGTAAAATATGATTGAAAGAAAATCATGACTGGTAGCAGATAAGTTGTTTATACACAGACCCAGTAACACAGAAGCTAGTTTTCAAAAAAAGAAATTTATAATTAAAAAAATCAAACGCCTGTTTACAGACACACGTACTGTAGAAACTACAAAATGATAAAGTATGTATAATTATATACAAAATGTTAAATTATAACACAAAACGATGAACTAGTGGGAGATAAAAAGTTGGAAAAAGCCAGCGAAGTAAATTTGTTTACGCAAAAACTGCATAACTGGAAAATGGGAAAATAACAGGTATCATTTTATGACAGGGGAGTTACCACATTCGTGGGTATTGTCAAAATTCGGTAAGAATTTTCTAAAAAGTGGGATTTTCTAATTCGAATAATTACTACATTGTTAATTTTTGTTGAACATATTGTTATAACGAAAGTACACATATTTTTGGAAAAATGAAGTGCCGGCCGGATTGGCCGAGCGGTTCTAGGCGATTCAGTCTGGAACCACGCGACCGCTACAGTCACAGGTTCGAATCCTCCCTCGGGCATGGATGTGTGTGATGTCCTTAGGTTAGTTAGGTTTAAGTAGTCCTAAGTTCTAGGGGACTGATGACCTCAGAAGTTAAGTCCCATAGTGCTCAGAGCCATTTGAACCATTTGAAAAATGAAGTCTATTAAACGTAACACTGGATCTTTGAAAGAAATACATTTTAGATGGAGGAATCTGGAAATCTAAATTTTAAGAACGAGTAACTGGAAAAGTAAGACGATTGCTTAAGATGGGACAATGAAGGCTACTAAAAAAACTACGTCAATCTTACAACAAGCGATTTTTAGTGGGATTGATTTCTGATGTGCACATTGTCTACAGGTAGCGTAAGTTATGGAAAATGTTCCAGTAAGAGCCTACTGTTGCCAGCAGGAAAATACTGCGTACATAAGAATTTGACTCTTTTACGTAAATATGGTATGTTGACTATGCGTATAGTGGAAAAAAGAAAAAAAAATATTTATTTGAGAAGCATAATTGTAAGAAAGTTTCCCTCTTTATGGAGAGTCCCCTTTCTCAGCCCGTAGAAGTAATTTTCGAGAAAATTCGACGTTCGCTTCGGTGATCTTCTTAGAGACAGGCTCACGTCAACTTATATCCGTTCCGGTACAACAAGAATCCAGCCCAAAGTTGCGAATTTTACTTTTTGAATCACTCGATGGCTAGTTTCGGGCCGAGACCCATTTTCGAATCGTCGTAACGTACTCAGAAACGGTGTTTTCGAAGATGCGATAGCCATGTCAAAAATGTACAACGAACGGTTACTGCGCAGTTTCAGTTTGACGGGAAAAAAAATTTACGAAGAAACAGATGGCGTGGCTAAGAGTAGACCGTTATAGCCCGTCGCGGTGACGCTGCACACGGAACGCTTCGAAGCGGAGGAACGAGAATTCACCGAGATCGCAGCAACGTGTTTCCAGCGACACGCGGCTACGAGGAATCGGAGAACGTGAAGGGTTCTCGAAACGTTAAACTCCATCCGCAGTGTCGAAAAGTTCGCTGCGCCGTACCGAACACCTGTGGGCGCAATGTTCACAGAAGATGTGGGCCTGGACGGATCCGAACTCCCCCTCCCCCCTAGCCGGCCAGCGGCCTAGTCACAACGGACGTTGATCAGCTGCTACTGAACGCCCACTTCATCTTTGATGTTGCAAAGTCTGATAAGTGCATTGACGTCAATGGTATTTCAGGTGGCGATTTTGCTGTACAGAAAACAACAGCAACAATAGCTGCGGATTACAACTGGGCGGGAAGCGAGTCGAGATAGCTAGCGCGTGATGCCGATAAGAGGAGGGGGAGGCGGCGTGGCGCGCCGGGAGCCCGTGCCGTGGTGTTCACGTGTGCAGTGCGTCCGGCTGCTTACCAGCTCAGCGTGAGTCTGCTGGCCACACACTAGTAGGCCTAAATTTCCAAGTTTTTCGTCAGTATAGTTTTACTGAAATCTACGACCGTATCCACACACGCGTAAGATGACGTAAGATATTATGGCCACTGCCCACCGCAAAACTAAATGCAGAGCGGGCACGTGACGCGGTAAGGAAAGTATACAGAGTGTTCGCAAATTCCCGTTACAGACTTCTAGAACTTGTACGGGGCAGTGAGTGTGGGATACGGAAACGTTATCCAACGACTCTGCAGAGCGACAGAGTTAGAGGCTGCGGCGCCTGTCAATATACTCTGATGAGCCAAAAGATTACCACCACCTGCTTGAGAGCTTTTCTCTTTCGTCTCTCCAACGAAATACATCACTTGATAGCTAAATTTACATCATAATTTTTCGTTCTCAGATTATTAATCAACTTATATAATCGTAGATTTAATTATTTTGCTATTAGAAAAAACTAACTTTTGCCCTCAATAAATTCGTATTTAAGCTTATATCCCAAAATCATTAATCTTTAGTTACACTTTCTATACTATTCACATTATTTTTGAAATAGTAAATATTTTCAAATAATCATTATTCTGCACCTTTATGCTGTTAGTAGTCTCTTTCCAACTGTCTATCATTTCTACTAGAATACTCTATAGCAGTCCATTAACTGCTAACCAATTTCCGATGAATCAGAAATGTCATACTACTGTTAAGCTACTATTGGCGCATTGCTGTGCATTAATTTCAACAAAATATTTCTCGCGAAGCATTACATTGTTACTCACTGCTGTCACGCTGACCAACTGCTAACCACTACTATCGACACACTGCGTCCATTAACTTCAACAAAATATTTTTCAACAACTCACACTGCTACACACTTACTATCGGCGCGTTGCCGTCCTTTCAGTTCGATGAAACATAAACGTATGCTTCCGCGGCCGTTGTCACAGTCAGTCGTTACCAATACACCCTGAGAAAGACGCCTTGCAACAGTCGCCGAAACGTCGGAATTTTATAGTTGACAATGCGGCTGAACGGAATGGACAGTGTCTTGAAAGCAGGATGTAAGATGAACATCAACAAAAGCAAAACGAGGATAATGGAATGTAGTCGAATTAAATCGGGTGATGCTGAGGGAATTAGATTAGGAAATGAGACGTTTAAAGTAGTAAATGAGTTTTGCTATTTGAGGTGCAAAATAACTAATGATGGTCGAAGTAGAGAGGATATAAAATGTAGACTGGCAATGGCAAGGAAAGCGTTTCTGAAGAAGAGAAATGTGTTAAAATCAAGTATAGATTTAAGTGTCAGGAAGTCTTTTCTGAAAGTATGGAGTGTAGCCATGTATGGAAGTGAAACGTGGATAAATAGTTTAGACAAAAAGTGAACATAAGCTTTCGAAATGTGGTGCTACAGAAGAATGCTGAAGATTAGATGGGTAGATCATATAACTAATGAGGAAGTACTGAATAGAATTGGGGAGAAATTTGTGTCACGACTAGAAGAAGGGATCGATTGGTAGCACATATTCTGAGGCATCAAGGGATCACAAGTGTGGTATTGGAGGACAGCGCGGAGGGTAAAAATCGTAGAGGGAGAGCACGAGATGAATACACTAAGCGGTTCACAAGGATGGAGGTTGCAGTAGGTACTGGGAGATGAAGAAAATTGCGCATGAAGAGCTGCATCAAACTAGTCTCTGGACTGAAGACCACAACAACAACATGCGGCTTCAAAACCAGAAGAATTTTATTGACGATGAAACATACTTCACACTTTTTCTTACTATTGCGTCCGCACCATTCCGTTCTTCAGTGACTTTATGTTTGAACGTGTCATAAAGATGTCCATTTCACATGGTTCCAAATAAAACACCCATACCTTTCACAAATACGTTGAGATGAATAAACATTACACTCACACCTTTCAGCGGGACATATGCTAGCAGCCCACAGCAGCAACTCACAATGATGATTCTGTTGTCCACGATGTAGTCTTGCGTTGCATAGCTCTCCAAAGTTACCAGAATGGTATTGAATGGAAGAACTGTCAGTCCATTCTTCCATCTCAAACCTAAGCACAGAGCTTCAGCACAATTACATGAAACAATTGAAAATGCCTTAAATTAGTTTCCTAATAGTTCTAAACATATTTTAAATAAACTTGTTTTCATGCACTATTACAATGTAAATACGTAATACGTAATGTTTTGTTCTGATTTTGGGTGTTTATAAACGATGCCACTGCTTACATCGTACTACGACAGTGGTTCATCGACGTTTTTGTTGTGGCCACAGCTGTGGTATTGCGTTTCGCACTCCTTGAGAGGTCTACGCTTGCTCGCACCATCTGTTGCTACAGACTTGCTTCGCTAATGATTCACGCTGCCCGCGCGACTGCTACGGTCGCAGGTTCGAATCCTCCCTGGGGCATGGATGTCTGTGATGTCCTTAGGTTAGTTAGGTTTAAGTAGTTCTAAGTTCTAGGGGACTGATGACCACAGATGTTGAGTCCCATAGTGCTCAGAGCCATCTGAACCATTCACACCGATAGCCGGCGTCACCTGCTGCGCTAGAATCTTACCTCCGGAGGCTCACAATTGTGATTCACAGTTACATCGAGAGAACCTCTTACAACAGGGTGACCAAACGTCCCGGAAAACCGGGATTGTCCCGGTTTTCATCCCTGCGTTCCGGTGTCCCGAAAATTTGTTTCGGGACGCTCAAAAGTCCCGGAATTCAGTTTTTAAATACATTTCGCGAAACTTTCTCAAATTTTTGGGATTTCGCTATATTAAAGGAAATAAAAAACAAGAAATTAATATATTTTAGCTTATTTGTCTAAAATCTCCATTGTCCCATACTAGTAATCGCAGTATCAGTATTGATACACTCAGGCAATAATTTACTTTGAGCGGTACTTTGGCCAACAAGTAGTAACTTGTATTATTGTAACAGAGCTATGAAACCGTCCGATTGTCGCGCCACTTACTCACACACTCATTGTCAGATAAACTTCAATAGTTTTTTCTCATGTTAGTGGTATTATTGCTGCAGTACTGTGAAACGTAATGCCGAAACGTGCCTCCAAGTTCAGTGACTGTTATTCCAAGGAATGGAATTTCATTAAGAAATGTCGTTATGATTACGAAGCAGAGTGTTCCGTATGTAACTGTTTTATTAGTATAAGTCATGGTGGACGTTCCGACATAGTTGATCACATCAGGTCAAAGAAACACATTAACAGATACAGTGCACCGAGCTGCAGTAAGACTCTACAAAATTATGTTGTGAAACATCAGTCAAGTGAAGAGACGAAAGTTCGAGCAGCCGAGCTTACACTAGCCTACCACACGGTGAAACATCACCAAACTTATAGATCTAGTGGTTGTACTAATAAACTTAACAGCATTATGTTTGATGATTCTTCCATTGCAAAAAAGTTTAGTCCAGCAAGAACTAAAGTGTCAGCCTTAGTGAAAGGAGTTATTGCTCCCCAGAGTGTAGGGGAAAGCCTTGAATACATCAAAAAGTCTTCTTTCTACGAGATATCCACTGATGCCAACAATCATAAGGCCACTAAAATATTTCCGTTTGTTGTTCAGTTTTTCGATATTAATCAGGGAATTCAGACCAAACTTTTGAAGGTGAGTTCCCTACCTAATGAAACATCTGACGAAATTTCAAGACTTTGTATGAATACTATCGAAATGTTTGATCTTGAGAAAAATAAATGTGTGGCATTTTGTGGAGACAACATCAACACGAACTTTGGTGGTTTAAAAAGACAAGGCAAATGCAACGTATTTACCAAATTAAAGGCAACAGTGCATGAAAACATTGAAGGCATTGGATGCCCTTCACATGTTTTACACAATAGCGTGCAGACATCTGCTGACAGTTTAAGCTGTGATGTTGAAACTATCGTCATGAAGGTATATTCACACTTTTACATATATACTGTTAGAACGGAGAGACTTAAGGAGTTCTGTGATTATGTGGGAACTGAATATATGAATGTAATGTGTCACTCGAAAACTCGCTGGTTATCACTGTTTCCAGCAGTTGAAAGAGTAATCCGCCTGTTTGAACCGTTAAAAGAGTTCTTCGTAAATGAAGACAAAGCCCCCAAAACATTGGTTCAGTTTTTCAGTAACCCTTTAAGTGAAGCCTACTTATGGTTCATTCACAGTCAGCTTAGCACTTTGCAGCATGGGATAAAGGAAATTGAGGGAAGCACGAAAAGTGTAATAGAGGTAAATGTTCTGAAAAATACTCTGGAAACAGTTACTAAGAGGGGAGAACAGCAGTTCATTTATTTTAATGTTAAATCTGTCCTTAAAAGAGCAGAAGTATCAGAAGCAGCGGAAAGGAGTTTTAGGGAAAGTTAACAAGTTTTATGACACTTGTGTAGAATATCTTAGCAAGTGGAGCGCCTCATATTTACCCTCATCGCCGGTGTTTGATTGGATGTTACTGAAGAGAGTGTCAAAATGGGAAAGTGTTGAAGAGACAGTTTCTTATTTGAAAAGTAAAGAGACTGAAATCGATGATTCCATTCTCTTTGATCAGTTCGGCATACTGACAAATTTTGTTGAAGAAAGTCTTCACAAGTGGAATGATGAAAAAAAACCACCATTGGAATGTCATGAGAAGTGGGTGAGTTTTTTTAAAAGTTGTGACTGTCGTCAGCATTACTCTGAGTTGGTAATAATTGCAAGGTATTTATTTGCAATACCAGCCCATAATGCCAATGTGGAAAGAATATTTTCGTTCATGAATATCCAGTGGACTGATGAAACAAACAGAATGGAGGTGGACTATCTTGAAGCAATCCTGCAGATCCTGTACAACTAAAAATGGATTGTGTCTCAAAGAACAAAGACATGATCATGAAGGCTGGAGCCAGTGAAAAATACCCTTTTCTCCAAGGACAGTCAATTCCATCTACAAGTGCTCAGTAATATTAAAGCTCATGTTAATATTAATTGATTAAAAGTTGAATGGCTGTAAAATTTTGTAAAATCATAATACATTTTTTTATTACTGTGTACGTTTATTAAATGTCATTAATTATACAGATAATCTAGATTATATGAATCTTTTGTATCATCTTATTAGTTATAATAATCGGGTAACAAAATGTGTCAACAAAACATTAATATTTAAAATTAAGAAACCTGGGTACATATGGAATGAGGTGTCCATTGGCACCTGGGTGAATGTGTCCCGGTTTTCACTGAAAATAATTTGGTCACCCTATCTTAGAATCTTGCTTCAAGCATAATGCACAGACACTCATTTATCAAACAGTAACATTCCATCTGTATATCAGTCTCATTGGTGCTACAAAACGTACTAGTGGAAATCTTTTCATCTAATGACTGTATTCTTTCTACTGACTTTCATATACGAGCATTAAGTGACTTTGTAATACGTAGGGGCTAATTATATTATTCTTAGGTAAACCTTTATTCCAATTCCTTTCACAATTTAAAGCCAGTGTGTGGCATTATTGTGTATCCTCCTTAATACGTTGCCATCTATTTAAACATTATTTACTACGTTTATGTCTTTCAAGAGATTTCCAAGTCAGTGTTGTGTCCTAATTCGACAGTATGTTTACTCCATCGTGCTTCGTAAAACAGTTGGCGGAAACCACTTCGGCTGCAAACACTCCTTAACGGCCGACTAACACGTCGCCCTTTCGCCTTTCCTCCGTCACTCTTCATAAATGATTGGCCGACTTTCCTGCCGTCTAACAACCAAGCTTCTCTTTCTCTCTGTATCTAAATAATAGGCTAACTTTTCTGTCATCAAATCTACAACTCTCCAGGTACCTCTTTTCTCTCTTTGCAAATAATTGTCAGACTTTCCTGCCGCCTAATAACCATAACTCTCCATTTACTACGAAGGTAAGTCAATTATTATCCGCAATTTAGTTATATTTTTGTTTACTTTGGTAGTACTGTCGTTTTACGTAGATGACGCATGCTTTGTTTATTTGTTGTTATATCTTTGCACTTTTCAAGCTGCTAGGTTAGTTTCGTGATAGCTGCCGTGCTGTTAATCGTGGCTGCTCCGCTGTCTATTTGCACCAAAGAAGAGCAACTTTTAGTGATCCGTTTTTTGTGGTCGGAAGGCGTATCAGGGGCCGAAATTCATCGAAGACTTCCGGTACAGTACGGCAACAGTGTTTTGCGACAACGGAGTCTCTACGAATGGATTGTTTCCGAAATGTTCGCACTAGTGTTACGCACGATGAAGGAGCCGGACGACCGTTTACCGCCACAAATGAAGAAACCGTAGAACGTTCACGTGAAATGATTCTCTAAGACAGATGATTAACTATTGACGAAGTGACACATCGTCTGCAAATTAGTCACGGTTCTGCCTACGAAATCATCCACAACAGACTTGGGTTTCATAAAGTTTGTGCAAGATGGGTCCCAAAACAACTCATACAATTGGACAAACAAACGCGCTTGGACATCTGCAAAAAACATCTGGATCACTATAGTAATGAAGGGGGCAACTTCTTAGACAGGATCATTACTGGTGGCGAAACATGGATCCATCATTACGAGCCGAAGAGTAAACGGCAGAGTATGGAATGGAAACATTCAAATTCGCCGTGCAAGAAAAAGTTGAAGACCCAACCGTCCTCAGGAAAACTGATGCTTACTGTTTTTCGGGACGCAGTGGAACATTATGGGGAAAGGGCCGCAACAATAAACAGCGTGTGAGATGCTTACTGCCAAGCTGAAGCCTGCAATTCGAAGCAAACGCCGAGGATTGCTGCACGAGAATCCCCGGCCCACACTGTTGAAGCGCTTCAGAAACTCAAATCTGAAGTACTGGATCATCCTCCATATAGTCCCAATCTTGCCCCCTTGTGACTGTCACTTGTTTGGTCCACTCAAACAGGCGTCGAGGGGCCGTCGATTTGCCTGGGACGGAGCGGCGAGAGAGGCGGCGCGGCGCGGCGTGGCGTGGCGCACTCCCGGCTCGCAGCTCAGCCGAGAGCCTTCCTTCACGATGGCGTCAGGGTGCTTGCTTGTACAACGAGCGACCGAGTACGTCGAAACGCAAGGAGACTATGTCGAAAAATGATTCCTATTTGATTACAATAAAATTTTATAACTACTTTGCGGATAATAATTGACTTACCCTCGTATAAACCTCTTTCGCAGAACTATTCCCGGCATTTCACTGTATCATAGATCATTACAGCGGAAACCAATTTGCCGTTTCAATCCATACTAAAGAGTAACGATATGTCTATATTGACACAATCTGTACATCATCTCAAGCACAACATTATTTTTGCCACCAGAATTTCGGCTATCGTACATTATCATATTCACTTACCTCATTGTCGTCGTCCTCTTCTTCTGCAGCCTTCAGCTTATTTTTATACATTATTTCATGTGTATTATATATAATAGCCCTCGTCTTGCTTTCTTGTTCTTAAAACGTTTTCAGGCGGAAGGATTTGTGTATCGTTGTTGTAAATATTTAGAAATTGTTCCCCTACGTGCTCTATGTGTGTTAAGATGGTCCTGGCGCCTTCTTGTAACTATAAACTGTGTTCCCTTGATGATGTATGCGTAATCCTACTCTCCGTATACTCGGGCCTATCCACGTAATACCAGGAGATGCCTGCCTTTCACCCGTGTTATGCACATGTTTATTCTGCTGGATGACTTTATGTTTTTGTCATAGCTTGTCTCTTTGTTCTCATATACATTGTAAGAAAATTCGGTGATCTTAACCTTGATAGTGAAGAGTGTTAAAGAAGACAGATGTAGTTCTGAATGAAAGAAGGGAAAGAACAAACAGCAGGAAAAGGAAATGAAGTATGCTGTCAGTTAACTCGGGCAGGTGGTAATCTTCCCTTACCTAGCAATACAAAGAATGTTATTGCCCCCCGAGGTTAGTATTCATAACGTTTGCTCATGTCATTTATCGACATTTCAAGTAATAATTGTTGTGGCGGTATTTCCGTAATAAAATGAATCACTTCATTTACAACTTGCTCAGATTCAACCATATAATCTTTCCCGCTATAATGCTTCTTAGAACCGAATTGATAGCTTTGTCTCGCGCAGAGGAATGCAGTATATGCATGACCATTTTTTGCTAGCTGCCTCTGACAGAAGCTGCCTGTGAGGTCCATGTTTATTGATATCTTGACGCCAAGGAACTTCGGTGCTGGACCTTCTAGTGCCTTTCTCCTATCCATTTGTGGTATAATGACTTTTCCACCTTCAAACTTTCTGTCCACAGATACTTTACCTCTCGCTCTGTTTTGAGTCTATATGTGTTACTCACCCTTTTGTTCGCCACGAGTTTGCTTCTGTTTCTAAACTAGTGGCCACAATTTCGATTTTTTGCTGTACAGTCATGTTTTCAGGAATGATGCCCTCAAACTGTCCAACGAGGGCTACTGGCTCGTTCCGTTTCCGCACTTATCAGTCCTCATTTACCGCTACTACTTTCATTGCAACGGAAAATTTGATTTTGCGGCATTGGATATTATAATTTAACTGAAGTTCAAAAACGGTTCAAACACAGTTCAGAGCCTACTTATCACAGTTCCTCATTTAGTTCTCTGGTCCTTTACAGTTCACACGAATCACAGACCTTATATAGTTCGCTGGTCGGTTACAGTTCACAGTTCTCGCTAATCAAATCTAACCTCATATTTCTAAAGCACTTCGACTTGGACGAGTACCCCCACCAGCGATGCCACGTATGGCAAGTTGAAAAACAGAGTGGGAGCGAGGTATATTCGTGCGTACGATAAACGTCTTCCCTCAAAAACATTTCTCTCCCTCATACCTGCTCTGTGCTGCCGCAGACGACGCCTCACTGACCTCACTTGCACCGAGACTGCGGTACGCGCGAGGCGCCCGGTCCCGTCGCCCCCCACCGCCCCGAGTGGAATGCTCGAGCTCACCAACCTGCAGTCTTCTGAGGCGGTTGCCCCCTGCGCAGAAAACAGCACGTAGGTCGTGAAACCGTTATCTTGAGGCTGTAGGAAAGTCTGAGCGAGGAACTGTCATTTTAGAAAAAAAATAAATTTCCTTTCAGCAGCCAGTTTCGGCGGTCTTCCTCCTGATACCCGTACTGAAGAAATCATCTGTCACCGGTACGTCACACAACATTACGTCATCGTGTCACTTCTGCCTTCTCTATGACGAGCTTTTTATAGCCGAGTATGATGGCTGTACCCCAAAAATTATACAACCTCTGACAGTGGAATACGTGTGCCGGAACTCTTGTTGGTAAGATATAAGGTTAGGAACTTTCAGAGGTGGCAGTATGGACTACATCTAGAAAAAATGTCTGGTAAACGTGGGCACTAAAATGCATTTTTTAAGAGCGATGAGCACTTATTCGATAGAGGACACGTTTCACGGTAGCGAACAGCTCTTAAGGTGGCACTTTAGAGCACATTTTTACTGCACATTCTCTTTTCTTGTTTTTTTTTTTTTTTTCCATACTACCACTTCCCAAAATATGGAAAGCACAAAGCCTGCAGTAGAACAGATTCGTTTCACAACATCGAAGATCAAGAACTGCTCGCAGCTCTTAAGGTATGCGAGTATGCGTTTTACAGTCCTTGTTTACATGACTTTTTTTGTTTGGAATGGTGGCCAAGCGGTTCTAGGCGCTTCACTCTGGAACCGCGCCGCCGCTACGGTCGCAGGTTCGAATCCTGCTTCGGGCATGGATGTGTGTGATGTCCTTAGGTTAGTTAGGTTTAAGTAGTTCTAAGATCTAGGGGACTGATGACCTCAGAAGTTAAGTCCCATAGTGCTCAGAGCCATTTTTTGTTTGGAATCATCATTCCTGTCACATCGCTGAATACTGACCGTCACTTCGGAAACATCATGTTTCAGAAAAAAAAAAAAAAAAAACAGAACACCTTCAGTGACTGGAGATAGCACGTTTATAGTCACAGGACATGTACCGTTAGTACGTTCTGCAGAAATGGTAAGCACTTGAACCATATCGCCCCTACAGTTCAAGGACAACAGCAATATCGCGGCGCAACACCACGTACCGGCAAGATCTGCCTGCGGCAATCGTTGTCGCTGCAGATCAAAGGTAATGGACCTCAGAGAGAATGGATGCGTCGATCGGGGAAATTGCTGCTCGTGTGGGACGAAGTGTTTCAGCAATGCAAATGGTGTGAGCAGAATGGTTCACGGAAGGCGTAGAACACTACGACGTGGGTCAGGTGGCACCACCCAGACCAGCCGCCCACAAGATTGGCGCAACAGTGGTTTTTTTTTTTTTTTGTGGTTTTAGGGCGCACAACTTCAGTGGTCATTAGCGCCCTGACTACTCTAAGAATGCACCGCGAGGCACAAGTTGACAACAACAACTAAAAGGGAAAACACGATAAAAGACAGACTGACAGGCATAGGATTAAAAAACAGCATCATCAAATGTCCTTAGCGAGGTTTGTCAAATTGATAAAACGAAGAACACGAGCAGCTGCTCGTGGGTCATCCGCTAAAATGGCATCGAAAATACGTGGCAGGTTAAGATCTAGGCGCAGTGTGTTAAAATCTGGACAGGAAATTAAAATGTGTCGAACCGTCAGCAAGTGCCCACATGGGCAGAACGGCGCCGGCGCAGCCGTCAGCAGATGGCGATGGCTGAACCGGCAGCGTCCAATTCTTAACCGGGCCAAAACTACCTCCTCCCGCCGAGAAGGGCGTGAGGAGGACGTCCAAGCCACGGGAAGAGGTTTTAAGGCCCGAAGCTTGTTGTCTGTAAGTGCAGCCCAATCGGCATGCCACAGCGATAAAATGCGCCGACAAATGACCCTGCTAAAATCGGACTAAGGGACACAACAAGAAGCTGTCCGAGGCTGGAGGACCGCAGCCTTGGCCGCGGCATCTGCAGCTTCGGTCCCAGGGATACCGACATGGCCAGGAACCCACATAAAGCTAACCGGAGAACCGACGTCCACCAGCTGCTGGAAAGAGCGTTGGATCCGGTGTACGAAAGGGTGAACCGGGTACGGATCACTGAGGCTCTGGATGGCGCTCAGGGAATCGGAGCAGATGACATAAGGAGAATGTCGGTGGCGGCAGATGTAAAGAACAGCCTGGTAGAGGGCAAAGAGCTCAGCTGTGAAGACCGAACAATGGCCATGGAGCCGGTATTTGAAACTTTGTGCCCCGACAATAAAGGAACACCCGACCCCGTCATTGGTCTTAGAGCCATCTGTATAAATGAAAGTCATGTTGATGAACTTCGAACGAAGTTCCAAAAAACGGGAGTGGTAGACCGAACCGGGGGTAACCTCTTTTGGGAGCGAGCTGAGGTCAAGGTGAACGCGGACCTGAGCCTGGAGCCAAGGTGGCGTGTGGCTCTCGCCCACTCGAAAGGTTGCAGGGAGTGAAAAATTAAGGTGTTGAAGGAGGCGACGAAAGCGAACTCCAGGGGGTAGCAGGGCAGAGACATACAACCCGTATTGACGGTCAAGAGAGTCGTCAAAAAAAGAACGATAAGACGGGTGGTCGGGCATTGACAGTAGCCGACAGGCATACCGACAAAGCAGTATATCGCGCCGGTAGGTGAGTGGCAATTCGCCAGCGTCAGCATGAAGACTCTCTACGGGACTAGTATAAAATGCTCCGATCGCAAGTCGTAAACCCCGATGTTGTATGGAGTTGAGGCGGCGTAAGATGGATGGCCGTGCAGAGGAGTATACGAAGCTCCCATAATCCAGCTTGGAGCGGACGATCGACCGATATAGACGAAGTAGGACGGTTCGATCCGCTCCCCACGACATACCACTGAGAACACGGAGGACATTTAAAGAACGGGTACAACGGGCGGCCAAATATGACACATGTGGAGACCAGCTAAGTTTCCTGTCAAATGTAAGGCCTAAAAATTTGGTTGTCTCCACGATTGGGAGAGCAACGGGACCGAGTCGTAAGGACGGTGGGAGAAACTCTGTGTAGCGCCAGAAGTTAATACAGACCGTCTTCTCGGCAGAAAAACGGAAGCCATTGTCGACACTCCAGACGTAAAGACGGTCAAGAGAACGCTGAAGACAGCGCTCCAGGACACGTGTACACTGCGCGCTGCAATAGATGGTAAAATCGTCCACGAAAAGGGAGCCTGATACATCAGCTGGGAGGCAATCCATTATTGGATTGATCGCGATGGCGAAGAGAGCGACGCTCAAAACTGAGCCCTGTGGCACCCCATTCTCCTGGCGAAAGGTGTGACAGGACAGAACCCACACGTACCCTGAACTGTCGATCCATTAAAAAGGAACGAATAAAGAGAGGGAGGCGACCGCCAAGGCCCCATGTATGCATGGTGCGGAGAATGCCCGCCCTACAACAGGTGTCGTAAGCCTTCTCCAAATCAAAGAACACAGCCGCGGTCGGGCGCTTCCGCAAGAAGTTATTCATAATGAAGGTCGATAAGGTAACCAAATGGTCAACAGCAGAGCGGCGCCTACGAAATCCACATTGTACACTGGTAAGTAGGCGTCGAGACTCGAGCAGCCAAACCAATCGAGAGTTAACCATTCGCTCCATCACTTTACAGACACAGCTGGTAAGCGAGATAGGTCGATAACTGGAAGGCAAGTGCTTGTCCTTCCCCGGCTTAGGAATCGGGACAACAATAGACTCGCGCCAGCAAGCGGGAACATGTCCCTCAATCCAGATGCGATTGTATGTACGAAGAAGAAAACCTTTACCCGCAGGAGAAAGGTTCTTCAGCATCTGAATATGAATAGAATCAGGCCCTGGAGCGGAGGACCGTGATCGGCCAAGTTCGTTTTCGAGTTCCCGCATGGTGAATGGGGCATTATAACTTTCACAATTCGAGGAGCGGAAGTTAGGTGGCCTAGCCTCCTCTGCCTGTTTGCGGGGGAGGAAGGCAGGGTGGTAATGAGCGGAGCTCGAAACCTCTGCGAAAAAGCGTCCGAAGGCATTGGAGACAGCCTCAGGGGCCACAAGGACGTCATTCGCGACCTTCAAGCCAGAAACTGGTGAGTGGACCTTAGTGCCAGATAGCCGGCGCAGGCTACCCCAGACAACAGAAGAAGGAGTAAAACTGTTTAAGGTGCTTGTGAAAGCAGCCCAGCTGGCTTTCTTGCTTTCTTTGATAATACGACGACACTGAGCACAAAATCGTTTATAATTGATACAATTCGCCACTGTAGGGTGGCGTTTAAATGTGCGTAAAGCACGTCGACGAGCACGTAAAGCGTCTCTACATGCTGCGGTCCACCAGGGGACCTGTACGCGACGTGGAGAAGAAGTAGGGTGAGGGATGGAATATTCAGCAGCAGCGAGAATGACTTCCGGGAGGTGTGCGACCTGACGATCGCAGCTTGTGAAGGTTTGATCCTGAAAGGTCGCCCTGGAAGAGAAGAGCCCCCAGTCTGCCTTGGAGATGTTCCAACTAGAGGAGCACGGAGAGGGGGTATGCTGCAGGAGATGGATAACACACGGGAAGTGGTCGCTCGAATATGTATCAGAAAGTGCATACCACTCAAACCGGCGTGCAAGTTGGGGAGTACATATAGAGAGGTCTAAATGGGAATAGGTGTGAGATGTGTCGGAAAGAAAAGTAGGGGCGCCAGTATTGAGGCAGACAAGATTGAGCTGGTTGAAAAGGTCTGCTAACAAGGATCCCCTCGGGCAGGATGCTGGAGAGCCCCAAAGGGGATGATGGGCATTGAAGTCTCCAGTTAACAAAAATGGTGCAGGTAGCTGAGCAATAAGTTGCATCATGTCTGCCCTGGTAACGGCAGATGACGATGGAGTGTAAACGGTACAAAAGGAAAACGTAAAAGTGGGGAGAGTAATGCGGATGGCAACTGCCTGCAATCCGGTGTGCAACGTGATGGGATCGTAGTAAATATCATCCCGGACCAGCAACATAACCCCTCCATGAGCTGGGATACCTACCACAGGGGGTAGGTCAAAACGCACAGAGGTGTAGTGTGCCAAGGCAATTTGATCGCATGCGCGTAGCTTCGTTTCCTGGAGGGCTACGACGAGCGGACGGTGCAAGCGGAGCAGCAACTTCAAGTCCTCTCGGTTGGAGCGAATGCTGCGAATATTCCAGTGAATAAGTGCCATCGTAAGAAAAGGAAGATGATAGGAGGGGTCACCTCGAAGGCCGCTGAGGGCCTGGCTTCGAGCGAGCACTGCCGCCGCTATCAGTAGGCGGACAGTCATCGTCCATTGGGTCTATAGGTTCATCGGCCATCTCAGGAGGATGGCCGGGAGGGGGAGCTTCCTCCGCCGGTGAACGGCCAGATGTACGGCTACCAGCGGTGCGGCCAGGCGAAACGGATGACGGCCTGGGGCGGCAACCGCTGGGTGGCGCAGGAGAAGAAATGCGCCGTGGCGGAGAAGGAGAACTGTGCTTCCTATGAGCCTTTTTGGAAGGACGTTTGGTGGAAGTACCGGTCGAAGGCTGGGAGGTCGAGGTACGTAGGAAGTCTGCACGGGATGGTTCCTTCTTGAAGGCCCGTGCATCTGACTTCGGGGTCTTCGACTTAGCAGAAGCTGAGGAAGTGGCTGGTGTCTGTGGTGTGATGGGAGGAAGAGGAGACGTCGACCGCGCGATCTTAGCACTGGCCGAACGGACGACCGTGGTGCTGAAGGTCAGATCGCATGTCTGGGTGGCTACCTCCCTGGTAGTCCGAGGAGAGGCGAGGACAGTACTGTATTTCCCCGCTGGGAGCAGCGTGGGCTTCCTACTAGCCAATAGCTTGCGAGCAGCCGAGGTGGACACTTTCTCTTTGACCCGAATTTCTTGGATACAGCGTTCTTCCTTATAGACAGGACAGTCGCGGGAGGATGCGGCATGGTCACCCTGACAGTTCACACAACGAGGAGACGGAGGTGGACAGTCACCCTCATGGGCATCCCTGCCACAAGTGACACATTTAGCCGCATTGGAACAAGACTGTCGAGTGTGATTGAAACGCTGACACTGGTAGCAGCGCGTAGGTGTTGGGACATAGGGGCGAACAGAAATAACCTCGTAGCCCGCCTTGATGCGCGATGGCAGCTTAACACTATCGAAGGTCAAGAAAAGTGTCCGGGTCGGTACAAGGTCATTGTTGACCTTTTTCATGACCCTATGGACAGCCGTCACGCCCTGCTCAGCGAGGAAAGATTGAAGCTCCTCGTCAGTCAATCCGTCGAGGGAGCTAGTATAGACTACACCACGAGACGAATTCAAAGTTCGGTGGGCCTCCACCCGGACAGGGAACGTGTACAGGAGTGTGGCCCGAAGCAGTTTTTGTGCCTGAAAGGCACTCTCAGTTTCTAGTAATAAGGTACCGTTACGCAACCTGGTACAAGATTTGACAGATCCGGCTATGGCATCTACGCCCTTCTGGATAACGAAAGGGTTGACAGAGGAAAAATCCTTTCCGTCCTCAGATCGAGAAACGACGAGGAACTGTGGGGCAGGCGGTAGTACTTTTGTCACTGGTGGCTGGTCACGTTTCCGTTTTTGGGCAGAAGTCGAGAGAGATGGAGTAGAATCCATTGCGGAGGAATCCCCCATGATTGCCAGCGTCTCTGATGGCGCGCTCCTTCCTTGTGGGGACCCTCTCAGAGGGCACTCCCGCCTTAGGTGAATGTTTACACCTCAGGTCACACCTCCCGAGAAACAGACGGAGGGACCAATCGGCATGGTCAGAAGGTATCAGCTCAGGCAATCACCCCTCCCCGGGCCTGGCCTTTACCAGGGGGTACGCGCGTGCCTTACATGTCTACCCAGGGCGGGGAATTACGCGTTACCCCGTCACCGGCTACGCGTGCCAACGCGTGGGTCGGCCTTCAGGCACGCACAGGGAGGAAGGAAGAAGAGGAAAAAGAAGAGAGAGAGGGAGAAAGAGGACAGACTGTCTCAAACGCCGAGGCGGAGACCAGAGAAGGCAAGGAGAAAAAGGCAAGGAGAAGAAGGCAATGAGAAGGCAAGGAGAAGAAGGCAAGGAGAAGAAGGCAATGAGAAGGCAAGGAGAAGTCAAGGAGAAGTCAAGGGAAAGAGTAAGGAAGACAGTGAGGTGGAGAAGAGCAAAGAAAGGAACCAACAAAAGGAAGGAAGAAACGAGAAGTGAAAAACCAAAAAGATCACAATTATAGGTCGTGGAACCGTCCGTCTCCGGACGCAGGCGCTAACTACCCCCGTGAGGGGGATGAACTCCTTTTAGTCGCCTCTTACGACAGGCAGGAATACCTCGGGCCTATTCTAATCCCCGGACCCGCAGGGGGGGGGGGGGGGGGGGCAACAGTGGTGTGGTATGGGTATCGATAACTACGATGCCACAACGTAGGTGCAAGTTCTTAGGTTGGCACTACGACACCGACACCGACGACAGCTCTACGAGCGCCGCTCCGGATTCAGCCCATTTTGATGCCGAGTAGACGACCAAGCAACGTTGTTTCTATTTCACAGTGGGCGAGCCACTACAGATTTTGCCTTTGTAACTTTATGTACAGCTTCGCACCTACGAGCTCATCTCAGCCAAAATTAAGTACAATTGATGTATTCAAGTTAATGTGTGGTGATATAGTAAAACCACTTCAGGGTTTATACGAGGACAAGAAAAAAAATTCCCGGATTTCCCGGTTAAAAATTCACTTTCTCCAGGGTGAAAATGCACTTTTTCCGTGTTAAGTGACACTATACTCTTCCTCGACACTGTAAAAACTCATCAATCATTGAACATTTATGGTTTTATATACCGACGTAGAATTTCCCGGCACTTTAGAAAACGAGACTCTAGGGGTAGGGTGGGGGGGGGGGGGGGCGAAATTCCGCCAAATAACGCATGTAATCGAGATTATGATGGGCTTCTGTAAGCCAGTCATAGCTTATGTCACGTGATCTCGCCAGCTGATGACAGCATAGCACACGTGATATAGTCAGCCAATATCAAGATCACTCTTCAGTAGCGAGGACACACAAATAAAGAAAGTTAATGGTTTAAATTAATATACGTAGCATTCACATATAATATTGGTCTCCAAGATTAATAAGCTGGAAGAAAACTTAAGCTTCCACATATAATGTTGATCTTTTTTGCGCGTCTTACACTTTAAGATGTTGTTGTTGTGGTCTTCAGTCCTGAGACTGGTTTGATGCAGCTCTCCATGCTACTCTCGCCTCTGCAAGCTTCTTCATCTCCCAGTACCTACTGCAACCTACATCCTTCTGAATCTGCTTGGTGTATTCATCTCTTGGTGTCACTCTACGATTTTTACCCTCAACGATGCCCTCCAATACTAAATTGGTGATCCCTTGATGCCTCAGAACATGTCCTACCAATCGATCCCTTCTTCTAGTCAAGCTGTGCCACAAACTTCTCTTCTCCCCAATCCTGTTCAATACCTCATTAGTTATGTGATCCACTCATCTAATCTTCAGCATTCTTCTGTAGCACCACATTTCGAAAGCTTCTATTCTCTTCTTGTCCAAACTATTTATTATCCATGTTTCACTTCCATACGTGGCCCTACTCCATACAAATACTTTCAGAAACGACGTCCTGACACTTAAATCTGTACTCGATGTAAACAAATTTCTCTTCTTCAGAAACGCTTTCCGTGCCATTGCCAGTCTACATTTTATATACTCTCTACTTCGACCATCATCAGTTATTTTACTCCCCAAATAGCACAACTCCTTTACTACTTTAAGGGTCTCATTTCCTAATCTAATTCCTTCAGCATCACCCGACTTAAATCGACTACTTTCCATTATCCTCGTTTTGATTTTGTTGATGTTCATCTTATATCCTCCTTTCAAGACACTATCCATTCCGTTCAACTGCTCTTCCAAGTCCTTTGCTGTCTCTGACGGAATTACAATGTCATCGGCGAACCTCAAAGTTTTTATTTCTTCTCCATGGATTTTAATACCTACTCCGAATTTTTCTTTTGTTTCCTTTACTGATTGCTCAATATACAGATTGAATAACATCGGGGAGAGGCTACAATCCTGTCTGAGTCCCTTCCCAACCACTGCTTCCCTTTCATGCCCCTCAACTCTTATAACTGCCATTTGGTTTCTAAATAAATTGTAAATAGCCTTTCGCTCCCTGTATTATAGCCCTGCCACCTTCAGAATCTGAAAGAGAGTATTCCAGTCAACAAAAGCTTTCTCTAAGTCTACAAATGCTAGAAACGTAGGTCTGCCTTTTCTTAATCTTTCTTCTAAGATAAGTCGTAGGGTCAGTATTGCCTCACGTGTTCCAACATTTCTACGGAATCCAAACTGATCTCCCCCGAGGTCAGCTTCTATTAGTTTTTCCATTCTTCTGTAAAGAATTCGCATTAGTATTTTGCAGCCGTGACTTATTACACTGGTAATTCGGTAATTTTCACATCTGTCACCACCTGCTTTCTCTGGGATTGGAATTATTATATTCTTCTTGAAGTCTGAGGGTATTTCGCCTGTCTCATACACCTTGCTCACCAGATGGCACAGGGCACTGTGACCAGTGTGACGTACGTGAATGACATCCTGCGACCCGCAGCCATACCGTCTCTGCACAAAACTGCAGGAGGCATTTTTCAGCAAGACAATGCACGACCATATGTCGGTGCACGAATACGTGCCTTCTCGGTGTCACAGGATGTCGGCCTTCTGCCCTGGCCCGCCAGATCACCAGACCTGTCGCCAGTCGAAACGAAAATGTGTGGGATACGGTGAAACGACAGGTGAAGCACTGTGACCCAGTGCCAACCACCACAGATGAACTTCGAACCAGGGGAATGCAGCACTGATGGCTGTGCCACAGGACGCCGTTCACACCTTATACGCATCGATGTTGTCACGCACGGAACGAGTTACCAGAGACCATGGCAGACCCTCTGTCTACTAGGCAACAGGATACTTGCTGAACCGAGGTGAATGAGGTAATCATTTCTGCAGAACATACTGATGTACAAGTCCTAATCGTTCAAGGTGTTCAGTATTTTTCTGGATATTGTGACCGTATATTCAACTTTGTACCTAACACCTGTTCGCTGCAGATCAACGACGTTTATGCATGGGAGTAGCCTTAAGTCCGCAATGGGTGGAATTGGGAGGATGTCCGCGGCAGAAATTGTAATTCTATCGTAATTAACACTCTTCGCGTGGTGTAGACTCTTCCAAGAGTTTTTCGTTAGTAATATAACGACGTCTTCAGCTCGTGGTAAACTTTTAACGCGATACAAAATGATTCTATAGGAAAAACAGTAATATCACAAACTGAGTCCGCCTAGATGCAAATATCGTGTTATTTGTTTATTTCTTTATTATCCTAAACTAGTTTCGGCGACAAATATCGCCATCATCAGGGTTTTTTTTTTAATCTAAATCATGCAGAAAATGGTGTGGTTGTACAAACACAGTAAAATATTATTACATTTTTACAAATAGTCTTTTGAAATATAGTTTTTATATTGATACTTTCATACTACCTAGTTTATTGTATGCTACAGCCTGTTTTAAGCTATTATTGATGATCACCAAGGCAGACAAAGGGAATGCTCTAGTCTTAATGACTGAGGTAGAATACATTGAGAAAACAGAAAAATTTCTGGAAAAGAATGAAATAAGCAAGCTAACCAGTGACCCAACACAAAGATACCAAAGACATGTAAAGTCTCTCTTAAAAAACATCACACGCACCTTGACACAGAACCAGACAAAAAGAATGACACAAAAGAACCCTAAAGCTCCACTCTTACCAAGCCTGCCAAAGGTCCACAAACCCCTCGTCCCAGTCAGGCCAGTGGTTGACTTCAGAAAAGCCCCATCTTACCTACTAGGGAGACACATGCACACATTCCTACAGAAGACATACACATAAACAAGCAACAGAAGCTTCAAAACACACGAGACATGATAGAGAAAATTAGGAATGTCAACATCCCCCCAGCAGCAAAATGGTGTCGTTTGACATAGCATCCATGTACACAAACATACCCACAGAAGAAACATAGACATTATAGAACAACAGCTAAAATGCAATAAATTCCCAGATGCACATATAAATGAAATCTCATCTACCCTTAGGCTAATCACAGAACAAAACTACTTCACTTTCAACAACAACTTCTACTTGCAACAAGCGGGGCTTCCCATACGGTCCCCCATCAGTGGAATCTTAGGGAACATTTTCTTGAACCATATAGAGAACACAATATTCAATAACATTGTAAAACAAGGATGCTACAAAATAATCTACTGGTACCGATATGTGTATGACATAATCTGTCTTGTAGATGAAACACATAGCAGGATAGAAGAGCTCCACAGTAACATCAACACAGTACACCCACAAATCGACTTCACAATGGAAATGGATAACAACAAGAAATTAAATTTCTTGGATCTTTCAATCACGAGAAACAACCACCAACATTAATTCTCCATCTACAGAAAACCCACATCGACAAGACCTGTTATCTACAGCTCATCCAACCACCTGACGGTGCATAAATATGCCAGTTTCACACACATGCTGCATAGGATAAACAGAACACCTCTTAAACCAGGAAACTACACCCAGGAACTAAACATAATCAAACAAATTGCTGTTGAAAACTACTACAAAACAGACATTATAAACAAACTCAACAACAAGGTAAAATGGAAACACGCAGCACACACAGGCAACACAGCAGACCGCACCACTTCAGAAAAAAAGAGAGACATGGAACACACTAACATACAATAACAAAATATCACATAGAATAGAAAACATCTTAAAAAAGCAAGGGATCCCAATGACATTCAGAACAAACAATACAGTTCAGAAAAGACTAAGACCAGCCAGAATCACCTCAGACAAATTCAGCAACGCTGGAATATATCAACTCACTTGCAACTCTTGTCAGGCGCACTACATAGGACAAACAAGCAGAAATTTCCGAACGAGGTACACAGAGCACATGAGAGCTCTAAGAAGTGACAGCACACACTCAACTTTTGCAGAACATCTAATGAACAAAAACCATAGCCCCACTAATATCGGAATCGATCTACGCATTTTGAGAAACAGCAACAGTCTATACCGACAACTAACGATAGAAGAAATTTACCACATACAAAAGGCTATTGTCGAAGGGAAAAATGTAATAAATGAAAACACAACACTCTGCAACAACACACTCTTTACAACTCTGAGAGAACTGCTCAAGGACACAGAACAGAAAACACACACACGCAAAAGAACCATTTCCCCATCACACACGGAGACATAAATAATGAACAGAAGTCGTCGTAATTCGCGCTACAGTTTTTCATAGCCTTTCTCGCCACTTGCGATACGCCTCTCGCGACACACGCGAACAACAAGATGGCGTAATATTCTGAATTAGAAACAAAGTGCAAAAGTTATGTTTTTCTGTGTAAAAAGCAGCCACACGCCATCCAACGAACGTGAGTACACGAATAGCTAAGCAACAGCTAAATACACACCAAAATAGCTGGTTTCCACAAACACTATCACAACCCCAAGTACAGGGTTATTACAAATGATTGAAGCGATTTCACAGCTATACAATAACTTTATTATTTGAGATATTTTCACAATGCTTTGCACACACATACAAAAACTCAAAAAGTTTTTTTAGGCATTCACAAATGTTCGATATGTGCCCCTTTAGTGATTCGGCAGACACCAAGCCGATAATCAAGTTCCTCCCACACTCGGCGCAGCATGTCCCCATCAATGAGTTCGAAAGCATCGTTGATGCGAGCTCGCAGTTCTGGCACGTTTCTTGGTAGAGGAGGTTTAAACACTGAATCTTTCACATAACCCCACAGAAAGAAATCGCATGGGGTTAAGTCGGGAGAGCGTGGAGGCCATGACATGAATTGCTGATCATGATCTCCACCACGACCGATCCATCGGCTTTCCAATCTCCTGTTTAAGAAATGCCGAACATCATGATGGAAGTGCGGTGGAGCACCATCCTGTTGAAACATGAAGTCGGCGCTGTCGGTCTACAGTTCTGGCATGAGCCAATTTTCCGCGGGCTACGCGTGAAACTTGCCAGCACGCGTTCAACCGTTTCTTCGCTCACTGCAGGCCGACCCGTTGATTTCCCCTTACAGAGGCATCCAGAAGCTTTAAACTGCGCATACCATCGCCGAATGGAGTTAGCAGTTGGTGGATCTTTGTTGAACTTCGTCCTGAAGTGTCGTTGCACTGTTATGACTGACTGATGTGAGTACATTTCAAGCACGACATACGCTTTCTCGGCTCCTGTCGCCATTTTGTCTCACTGTGCTCTCGAGCGCTCTGACGGCAGAAACCTGAAGTGCGGCTTCAGCCGAACAAAACTTTATGAGTTTTTCTACGTATCTATAGTGTGTCGTGACCATATGTCAATGAATGGAGCTACAGTGAATTTATGAAATCGCTTCAATCATTTGTAATAGCCCTGTATATACTGTTGACATACGAAGTTCACCTTTGAGTATTGGTTTACTAACAGCCGCTAACATGGTTGCAGATGACATGATGTTCGCTAAGTAAAAAGACGGCAACAGAAAAAAGAGCACAGGAAATATGTCACAAACAGCGCCAATAATAGCTCAAAATATGCTGTAGCATACAATAAATAAGGTAGAATGAAAGTATCAATATAAAACTATATTTCAAAAGGCGATTTGTAAAAATGTAATAATGGTTTGCTGTCTTTGTACAACCATACCATTTTCTGCATGTTTTAGATTAAAAAAACCCACTGGTGATTGTAATATTTGTCGCCGAAAAGTTTGCAATAATAAAGAAATAAACAAATAACACGATGTTTGCATCAAGGCGGACTCAGTTTGTGATATTACTGTTTTTCCATGCAAACACGGACCAAATGGAAGAGTTCCAAGATAATATTATTGATTCTATAGGACGAATGTACAACGGCCCATAAAGAAAGTCCTAACGCACTCAGTACATTACAAAACCTTCAGGAAAGTGACAGATTAATGGAAGGAGTTTTGTTGCTACTATCAGGGGACTTTCGACAAACATTACCGGTAATTGCAAAGTCAACACCGGCACATGAAACAGACGCAAGTTTAAGACATTAATATTTTGCGATAAATTTGAAAAATTATCTTTTAAGAAAATATGCCCCCCCCCCCATGAACCATGGACTTTGCCTTTGGTGGGGAGGCTTGTGTGCCTCAGCGATACAGATAGCCGTACCGTAGGTACAACCACAACAGAGGGGTATCTGTTGAGAGGCCAGACAAACGTGTGGTTCCTGAAGAGGGGCAGCAGCCTTTTCAGTAGTTGCAAGGGCAACAGTCTGGATGATTGACTGATCTGGCCTTGTAACAATAACCAAAACGGCCTTGCTGTGCTGGTACTGCGAACGGCTGAAAGGAAGGGGAAACTACGGCCGTAATTTTTCCCAAGGGCATGCAGCTTTACTGTATGATTAAATGATGATGGCGTCCTCTTGGGTAAAATATTCCGGAGGTAAAATAGTCCCCCATTCGGATCTCCGGGCGGGGACTACTCAAGAGGATGTCGTTATCAGGAGAAAGAAAACTAGCGTTCTACGGATCGGAGCGTGGAATGTCAGATCCCTTAATCGGGCAGGTAGGTTAGAAAATTTAAAAAAGGGAAATGGATAGGTTAAAGTTAGATATAGTGGGAATTAGTGAAGTTCGGTGGCAGGAGGAACAAGACTTCTGGTCAGGTGACTACAGGGTTATAAACACAAAGTCAAATAGGGGTCATGCAGGAGTAGGTTTAATAATGAATAGGAAAATAGGATTACGGGTAAGCTACTACAAACAGCATAGTGAACGCATTATTGTGGCCAAGATAGATACGGAGCCCACACCTACTACAGTAGTACAAGTTTATATGCCAACCAGCTCTGCAGATGACGAAGAAATTGAAGAAATGTATGATGAAATAAAAGAAATTATTCAGATAGTGAAGGGAGACGAAATTTAATAGTCATGGGTGACTGGAATTCGAGTGTAGGAAAAGGGAGAGAAGGAAACGTAGTAGGTGAATATGGATTGGGGCTAAGAAACGAAAGAGGAAGCCACCTGGTAGAATTTTGCACAGAGCACAACTTAATCATAGCTAACACTTGGTTTAAGAATCATGATAGAAGGTTGTATACATGGAAGAACCCTGGAGATACTAAAAGGTATCAGATAGATTATATAATGATAAGACAGAGATTTAGGAACCAGGTTTTAAATTGTAAGACATTTCCTGGGGCAGATGTGGATTCTGACCACAATCTATTCGTTATGAACTGCAGATTGAAACTGAAGAAACTGCAAAAAGGTGGGAATTTAAGGAGATGGGACCTGGATAAACTGAAAGAACCAGAGGTTGTAGAGAGTTTCAGGAAGAGCATAAGGGAACAATTGACAGGAATGGGGGAAAGAAATACAGTAGAAGAAGAATGGGTAGCTTTGAGGGATGAAGTAGTGAAGGCAGCAGGGGATCAAGTAGGTAAAAAGAAGAGGGCTAGTAGAAACCCTTGGGTAACAGAAGAAATGTTGAATTTAATTGATGAAAGGAGAAAATATAAAAATGCAGTAAGTGAAGCAGGCAAAAAGGAATACAAACGTCTCAAAAATGAGATCGACAGGAAGTGCAAAATGGCTAAGCAGGCATGGCTAGAGGACAAATGTAAGGATGTGGAGGCTTATATCACTAGGGGTAAGATAGATACTGCCTACAGGAAAATTAAAGAGACCTTTGGAGATAAGAGAACCACTTGTATGAACATCAAGAGCTCAGACGGAAACCCAGTTCTAAGCAAAGAAGGGAAAGCAGAAAGGTGGAAGGAGTATATAGAGGGTCTATACAAGGGCGATGCAATTGAGGACAATATTATGGAAATGGAAGAGGACGTAGATGAAGATGAAATGGGAGATACGATACTGCGTGAAGAGTTTGACAGAGCACTGAAAGACCTGAGTCGAAACAAGGCCCCCGGAGTAGACAACAGTCCATTGGAACTACTGACGGCCTTGGGAGAGCCAGTCCTGACAAAACTCTACCATCTGGTGAGCAAGATGTATGAAGCAGGCGAAATACCCTCAGACTTCAAGAAGAATATAATAATTCCAATCCCACAGAAAGCAGGTGTGGACAGATGTGAAAATTACCGAACAATCAGTTTAATAAGCCATAGCTGCAAAATACTAACACTAATTCTTTACAGACGAATGGAAAAACTAGTAGAAGCCGACCTCGGGGAAGATCAGTTTGGATTCCGTAGAAATACTGGAACACGTGAGGCAATACTGACGTTACGACTTATCTTAGAAGAAAGATTAAGGAAAGGCAAACCTACGTTCCTAGCATTTGTAGACTTAGAGAAAGCTTTTGACAATGTTGACTGGAATACTCTCTTTCAAATTCTAAAGGTGGCAGGGGTAAAATACAGGAAGCGAAAGGCTATTTACAATTTGTATAGAAACCAGATGGCAGTTATAAGAGTCGAGGGGCATGAAAGAGAAGCAGTGGTTGGGAAGGGAGTAAGACAGGGTTGTAGCCTCTCCCCGATGCTATTCAATCTGTATATTGAGCAAGCAGTAAAGGAAACAAAAGAAAAATTCGGAGTAGGTATTAATATCCATGGAGAAGAAATAAAAACGTTGAGGTTCGCCGATGACATTGTAATTCTGTCAGAGACAGGAAAGGACTTGGAAGAGCAGTTGAACGGAATGGATAGTGTCTTGAAGGGAGGATATAAGATGAACATCAACAAAAGCAAAACGAGGATAATGGAATGTAGTCGAATTAAGTCGGGTGATGTTGAAGGTATTAGATTAGGAAATGAGACACTTAAAGTAGTAAAGGAGTTTTGCTATTTGGGGAGCAAAATAACTAACGATGGTCGAAGTAGAGAGGATATAAAATGTAGACTGGCAATGGCAAGGAAAGCGTTTCTGAAGAAGAGAAGTTTGTTAACATCGAGTATAGATTTAAGTGTCAGGAAGTCATTTCTGAAAGTATTTGTATGGAGTGTTGCCATGTATGGAAGTGAAACATGGACGGTAAATAGTTTGGACAAAAAGAGAATAGAAGCTTTCGAAATGTGGTGCTACAGAAGAATGCTGAAGATTAGATGGGTCGATCACATAACTAATGAGGAAGTATTGAATAAGATTGGGGAGAAGAGAAGTTTGTGGCCAACTTGACCAGAAGAAGGGATCGGTTGGTAGGACATGTTCTGGGGTATCAAGGGATCACCAATTTAGTATTGGAGGGCAGCGTGGAGGGTAAAAATCGTAGGGGGAGACCAAGAGATGAATACACTAAGCAGATTCAGAAAGATGTAGGTTGCAGTAGGTACTGGGAGATGAAGAAGCTTGCACAGGATAGAGTAGCATGGAGAGCTGCATCAAACCAGTCTCAGGACTGAAGACCACAACAAACAAAGAAAATATGCGTGCAATAAAGACAGGAGACCCGGCAGCTCACATATTTGCCGATGTTGTTGTTGTGGTCTTCAGTCCTGAGACTGGTTTGATGCAGCTCTCCATGCTACTCTATCCTGTGCAAGCTTCTTCATCTCCCAGTATCTACTGCAACCTACATCCTTCTGAATCTGCTTAGTGTATTCATCTCTTGGTCTCCCTCTACGATTTTTACCCTCCACACTGCCCTCCAATGCTAAATTTGTGATCCCTTGATGCCACAAAACAAGTCCTACCAACCGATCCCTTCTTCTAGTCAAGTTGTGCCACAAACTTCTCTTCTCCCCAATCCTATTCAATACCTCCTCATTAGTTACGTGATCTACCCACGTTATCTTCAGCATTCTTCTGTAGCACCACATTTCGAAAGCTTCTATTCTCTTCTTGTCCAAACTAGTTACCGTCCATGTTTCACTTCCATGCATGGCTACACTCCATACAAATACTTTCAGAAACGACTTCCTGACACTTAAATCTATACTCGATGTTAACAAATTCCTCTTCTTGAGAAACGCTTTCCTTGCCATTGCCAGTCTACATTTTATATCCTCTCTACTTCGACCATCATCGGTTATTTTACTCCCTAAATAGCAAAACTCCTTTACTACTTTAAGTGTCTCATTTCCTAATCTAATTCCCTCAGCATCACCCGACTTAATTTGACTACATTCCATTATCCTCGTTTTGCTTTTGTTGATGTTCATCTTATATCGTCCTTTCAAGACACTGTCCATTCCGTTCAACTGCTCTTCCAAGTCCTTTCCTGTCTCTGACAGAATTACAATGTCATCGGCGAACCTCAAAGTTTTTACTTCTTCTCCATGAATTATAATACCTACTCCGAATTTTTCTTTTGTTTCCTTTACTGCTTGCTCAATATACAGATTGGATAACATCGGGGAGAGGCTACAACCCTGTCTTACTCCTTTCCCAACCACTGCTTCCCTTTCATGCCCCTCGACTCTTATAACTGCCATCTGGTTTCTGTACAAACTGTAAATAGCCTTTCGCTCCCTGTATTTTACCCCTGCCACCTTCAGAATTTGAAAGAGAGTATTCCAGTTAACATTGTCAAAAGCTTTCTCTAAGTCTACAAATGCTAGAAACGTAGGTTTGCCTTTTCTTAATCTTTCTTCTAAGATAAGTCGTAAGGTCAGTATTGCCTCACGTGTTCCAGTATTTCTACGGAATCCAAACTGATCTTCCCCGAGGTCGGCTTCTACCAGTTTTTCCATTCGTCTGTAAAGAATTCGCGTTAGTATTTTGCAGCTGTGACTTATTAAACTGATAGTTCGGTAATTTTCACATCTGTCAACACCTGCTTTCTTTGGGATTGGAATTATTATATTCTTCTTGAAGTCTGAGGGTATTTCGCCTGTCTCATACATCGTGCTCACCAGATGGTAGAGTTTTGTCATGACTGGCTCTCCCGAGGCCATCAGTAGTTCAATGGGAATGTTGTCTACTCCCGGGGACTTGTTTCGACTCAGGTCTTTCAGTGCTCTGTCAAACTCTTCACGCAGTATCTTATCTCCCATTTCGTCTTCATCTACATCCTCTTCCATTTCCATAATATTGTCCTCAAGTACATCGCCCTTGTATAAACCCTCTATATACTCCTTCCACCTTTCTGCCTTCCCTTCTTTGCTTAGAACTGGGTTGCCATCTGAGCTCTTGATATTCATACAAGTGGTTCTCTTCTCTCCAAAGGTCTCTTTAATTTTCCTGTAGGCAGTATCTATCTTACCCCTAGTGAGACAAGCCTCTACATCCTTACATTTGTCCTCTAGCCATCCCTGCTTAGCCATTTTGCACTTCCTGTCGATATCATTTTTGAGACGTTTGTATTCCTTTTTGCCTGCTTCATTTACTGCATTTTTATATTTTCTCCTTTCATCAATTAAATTCAATATTTCTTCTGTTACCCAAGGATTTCTATTAGCCCTCGTCTTTTTACCTACTTGATCCTCTGCTGCCTTCACTACTTCATCCCTCAGAGCTACCCATTCGTCTTCTACTGTATTTCTTTCCCCCATTCCTGTCAATTGTTCCCTTATGCTCTCCCTGAAACTCTCTACAACCTCTGGTTCTTTCAGTTTATCCAGGTACCATCTCCTTAAATTCCCACCTTTTTGCAGTTTCTTCAGTTTCAATCTGCAGTTAATAACCAATAGATTGTGGTCAGAATCCACATCTGCCCCAGGAAATGTCTTGCAATTTTAAACCTGGTTCCTAAATCTCTGCCTTACCATTATATAATCTATCTGATACCTACTAGTATCTCCAGGATTCTTCCAGGTATACAACCTTCTTTTATGATTCTTGAACCAAGTGTTGGCTATGATTAAGTTATGCTCTGTGCAAAATTCTACAAGGCGGCTTCCTCTTTCATTCCTTCCCCCCAATCCATATTCACCTACTATGTTTCCTTCTCTCCCTTTTCCTACTGACGAATTCCACTCCCCCATGACTATTAAATTTTCGTCTCCTTTCACTACCTGAATAATTTCTTTTATCTCGTCATACATTTCATCTATTTCTTCATCATCTGCAGAGGTAGTTGGCATATAAACTTGTACTACTGTAGTAGGCATGGGCTTTGTGTCTATCTTGGCCACAATAATGCGTTCACTATGCTGTTTGTAGTAGCTAACCCGCACTCCTATTTTTTATTCATTATTAAACCCACTCCTGCATTACCCCTATTTGATTTTGTATTTATAACCCTGTAATCACCTGACCAAAAGTCTTGTTCCTCCTGCCACCGAACTTCACTAATTCCCACTATATCTAACTTTAACCTATCCATTTCCCTTTTTAAATTTTCTAACCTACCTGCCCGATTAAGGGATCTGACATTCCACGCTCCGATCCGTAGAACGCCAGTTTTCTTTCTCCTGATAACGACGTCCTCCTGAGTAGTTCCCGCCCGGAGATCCGAATGGAGGACTATTTTACCTCCGGAATATTTTACCCAAGAGGACGCCATCATCATTTAATCATACAGTAGAGCTGCATGTCCTCGGGAAAAATTACGGCTGTAGTTTCCCCTTGCTTTCAGCCGTTCGCAGTACCAGCACAGCAAGGCCGTTTTGGTTAATGTTACAAGGCCAGATCAGTCAATCATCCAGACTGTTGTCCCTGCAACTACTGAAAAGGCTGCTGCCCCTCTGCAGGAACCACATGTTTGTCTGGCCTCTCAACAGATACCCCTCCGTTGTGGTTGCACCTACGGTACGGCCATCTGTATCGCTGAGGCACACAAGCCTCCCCACCAGCGGCAAGGTCCATGGTTCATGGGGGGGTATTTGCCGATAACTCATTGAAAATTGGAAATGGTACTTACTCTCTTGATTCGTACATTGCTAAACCTATTTTAAGTGAGTTTGAACATCGTGTTATAGTCGGCGCACGAGCGGTGGGACCCAGCATCTCTGAGGTAGCGATGAAGTGGGGATTTTCTCGTACGACCATTTCACAAGTGTACCGTGAATATCAGGAATCCGGTAAAACTTCAAATCTCCGACATCACTGTAGCCGAGAAAAGATCCTGTAAGAACAGGACCAACGACGACCGAAGAGAATCGTCCAACGTTAGAGAAGTGCACTCCTTCCTCAAATTGCTGCAGATATCAATGCTGGGCCATCGACAAGTGTCAGCGTGCGAAACATTCAACGAAACATCATTTATTTATTTATTTATTTATTTATTTACACATCAATTTCCGTAGCACCAAAGTGAGGAGCAAATCTCCAAGGTCATGGAACGTGTTAGTACATGAAATTACAACACAAAAGTAATAACAGTAATAAAAGTAATAATGTCTAAGAACCTGAAAAAAGTCAGTCCATAAGTTTAAGTACACGCTATCAGCAATACAATAAGAACCAGCTTAATTTTTCAAGGAACTCCTCGACAGAACAGAAGGAGTGACCCATGAGGAAACTCTTCAGTTTCGATTTGAAAGCGCGTGGATTACTGCTAAGATTTTTGAATTCGAGTGGCGGCTTATTGAAAATGGATGCAGCAGTATACTGCACACCTTTTGCACAGGAGTTAAGGAAGTCCGATCCAAATACAGGTTTGATTTCTGCCGAGTGTTAACCGAGTGAAAGCTGCTTATTCTTGGGAATAAACTAATATTGGTAACAAGAAACGACAATAAGGAATGTGCATATTGAGAGGCCAATGTCAAAATACCCAAACTCGTGAACAGAGATCGACAAGAGGTTCGTGAACTCACACCACTTATTGCCCAATCCGCTCGTTTCTGTGCCAAAAATATCCTTGTAGAATGGGAAGAGTTACCCAAAAATATAATACCATACCACATAAGCGAATGAAAATATGCAAAGTAGAGTAATTTTCGTGTCGAAGTATCACTCACTTTTGATTCCGTTCGAATAGTAAAAATGCCAGCATTAAGCCTTTGAACAAGATCCTGAACGTGGGCTTTCCACGACAGCTTACTTTATATCTGAACCCCTAAAAATTTGAACTGTTCAGTTTCACTAATCATATGCCCATTCTGTGAAATTAAAACATTAGGTTTTGTTGAATTGTGTGTTATAAACTGTAAAAACTGAGTCTTACTGTGATTTAACGTTAGTTTATTTTCTACAAGCCATGAACTGAGGTCATGTACTGCACTATTTGAAACCAAGTCAATGTTGCACACAACATCCTTTACTACCAAGCTAGTGTCATTAGCAACCAGAAATATTTTAAAGTTACCTGTAATACTAGAGGGCATATCATTTATATAAATAAGGAACAGGAGTGGCCCCTACACTGATCCCTGGGGCACCCCCCACTTGACAGTACCCCACTTAGATCCCACATCACAGCCGTTATCAACATTGTGAATAATGACCTTTTGCTGACTGTTGCTAAGGTAAGAGGTGAAGCAATTGTGAGTTACTCCCCGTATTCCGTAATGGTCCAACTTCTGGAGCAATATTTTGTGATAAACACAATCAAATGCCTTAGTTAAATCAAAAAATACGCCAAGCGTTCGAAACTTTTCGTTTAGCCCATCCAGTACCTCACAAAGAAAAGAGAATATAGCATTTTCAGTTGTTAAACGACTTCTAAAGCCGAACTGTACATTTGATAGCAAATTATATGGTATTAAACGATCAATTATCCTTACATACACAGCCTTTTCTATTACTTTTACAAACACGTATGGCATAGAAATAGGTCTAAAATTATCTACATTATCCCTTTCTCACTTTTTATAAAGCGGCTTTACTACTGAGTACTTTAATCGTTCAGGAAACTGACCATTCCTAAAGGAAAAATTACAAATATAGCTAAATACAGAGCTAACATGTGTAGCACAGTACTTTAATATTCTGCTAGACATGAGAGTCCTTAGTCTTCAGTGATTTAATTATTAACTCACTCTCCCTCTTGTCTGTATCACAGAGGAGTATTTCAGACATCAATCTTGGAAAGGCATTTGCCAAGAAAGTTGTATGATTTCCTGTATAAACTAAATTTTTATTTAATTCACAAGCAATGCTCAGAAAATGATTATTAAATACTGTAAATATATCTGATTTATCAGTAACAGAAATATTTTTACTGCGAGCTGACTCTATATCGTCGACCTTGTGCTGCTGACCAGACACTTCCTTCACAACTAACCATATGGTTTTAATTTTATCCTGTGAATTGGGTATTCTATTTGCAAACCACATACTCTTTGCCTTCCTAATAACATTTTAAGCACCTTACAATACTGTTTGTAATGGGCTACCGTAGCTTGATTGTGACTACTTCTAACATTTTGATATAATTCCTGCTTTGTTCTACATGATATCCTAACTGTCCACTACTGCTAGTACCCCGTTTAGAATGTTCTAATGGTAAGCAACTCTCGAAGAGCATGAGAAATGTGTTACAGAAAGCATTGTATTTATCATCTATACTATTGGCACTATAAACATCCTGCCACTCTTGTTCCTTGACAAGGTTTAAAAAACTCTCTATTGCTGTTGGATTATCTTTCCTACATAGTTTGTAATTAAATATGACATCGGTTGGAGTACAAAAGCCTTTTAGTGTTAAAATTTGTGCATCATGGTCTGAAAGGCTATTCACACTTTTACTGACAGATTGCCCATCTAGTAATGAAGAACGAATAAAAATATTGTCTACGACTGTGCTACCGTTTCCCTGCACCCTAGTTGGAAAGAAACACAGTTTGCATCAGATCTTATGAATTTAGGAGATCTACCAACATCCTTTTTCTTGCACAATCATATACAAAATTAATATTGAAGTCACCACATATAACTACTTTCTGGTACTTCCTACAAAGTGAATCAAGAACCCCCTCTAGCTTGAGCATAAATGCTTTGAAGTCAGAGTTAGGGGACCTATAAACAACAACAATTAGAAGTTTAGTTTCACTAAATTCAACTAACGCCTCAAAACTTTCAAATATCTGTTCAGTGCAGTGTCGTGATACGTCTGTGGACTCAAATGGAGTACTGTTTTTTAGAGCCACTCCCCCATCCCGCAAGGAACTCCTTGAGAAACAGCCAATTAATCTATGGCCTGGTAAAGGAAGCCTCTGAATTATCAAATTATTTAAGTGGTGCTCTAATATACCAATAATTTCCGAGTCAACATCTATTAGCAGTTCACTAACTTTATCTCTAATATTTCTTATGTTTTTATGAAGTATTACTTCTCTACTTGGAAACATTACATCCTCTAAAGGTGAGCCCTTAGTTAGAGGGACTTCCTTTAAGCAGGTATACCTATCAGCTGACTTCAGTCTAAAAAAGGTGCAGAACACCAACAACTACAGGTATTTTTCCATGAGTGACACCACCACCACCACCACCACCACCACCACCACCACCACCACCACCACCCACTACACTGTCACCTATAAGCTTAGCCAGCCTCCCCTTCCCATACCTAGTGAGGTGCAGGCCATGCCTAGTGAAACCTGATCTACTGATAGACCCAACTGGCACCACTGAGATGTGACCCATGCCCTCTGCCATCAGTGCCCTCCCCAGCCCCACGTGAACGCGCCTAACATCCGCATTAAGGTGAGGCAGATCATGACGCTGAAACAGTTGCACGAAATGCACATTAGCGCCACCAGTTTGAGTAGCTATCATTACCAGGTCACCACCTACATCAAATTCCCCACCCCTATCGAGACTGTTCCCTGCCCCACCCATTATCACTACCTGATCCTCCTCCATAAAATTCTTACATAACTCCCCTATGCTTTCAGTCACCTGAACCAACCCTGCACTAGGCTTCACAATGCTGGTGACCTGGTACTCACTCCCTAACACTGCCTGCAACTGCTGGCCCATACCTCTATCGTGGGAACTACCTAGCAGCAGAACCTTCTTTCTGCTAGACTTTGCAACTAACCTAGCGTCCTAATTGCTGAGAACTGCTGCAAGTTCCCTACATCTACAGCTACAGCTCCTCTCCACTCCTCTGACAGTAGGACAAATCTATTGCATGTATGCAAAGTAAAACTGTCTGAATACCTCCTCTTCCTAGCTGCCTTCTTGCCAACTGCCAGCTCCCATACCCCACCACCCATCATCCTCCTCAACCTATCTAGTTCCTCCTTTGCGCATTGTAACTGCACCTGAAGGGCACAGATCTTACGCTCCTGCTCCCTATCAACTTGTTTCTGCTACAGATTCTGCATTCCCTGGAGAGGATCTCACTAAAATGACCACTGGCTTCCCCACTGCATTCCCCCCAATGAAAATACTTCGAACAATTCCCACTACTCACAAACCTACGACAGGGCCCACACTTCTCACTCGTGGTAAAATTTTACAGTTACTGAAAAAAAACTATACGTCTACGTTACCAAAGTTCAGTTACACCAGTAGAACTATTTAAGAACTAACAATAATGGTCTCGCAATTCTCTGCCCACTAAGAAAGCAGCTACTTGTATTAATACTACGACACCACAGCCAATACCAATACCAACAAAACTTCAGAAAATTATTAGCTAAAACCATAAAATTCAAATGGTGACTAAACAGTAAGCGAAGTTAAAACACTGAATAAAAATTTTACTGAAATATTTCACTGGAAACAATAATAAACGTCAGTTGAAAACCAAAGAACAGAATTTACTAAACGACATCAACGCACTGAAAACTCTAAAAAACACAGCGAGAAAACGATTACAGAAGTTTATTAACTCGTTATTTGGCCACAAACGGCACGCAACACCGCTGAAATCTATTAAATTTAATAACTGTATAACAGAGCACAAATAAGTTTGTCAGTACTTAGCTTATAACCGCTACAGCTGCAGTGCACGCCGCAAAATGTAAACACACTACTGAGGCGCGAGGCTTAGACGAACGACGCAAGCAGACTCACAAATAATAGACCACTAGAGTCAATAACACAGGAAGAAAGACTGACATTAATGAAAATCCACTGATAAGTAACTTTTACGGGAAATATTAACACAAATAAACTTTAAAATAAGTAAATTAAGTCTAAAATTTTATAAAATACTAACGAGCTATTTCAACAGAAGTGCAGCAGATGTGACGTCACACCAAAGAATATGGGCTTTCGGGCGAGTCTCGTTTCAAATTGTATCGAGCGGATGAACGTGCACGGGTATTGAGACAACCTCATGAATCCATGGGCCCTGCATGTAAGCAGGGGGCTGTTCAGGCTGCTGGAGGCTCTGTAGTGGTGTCAGGCGTGTGTGCAGTGGGAGTGATGTGGGACCCCTGACACGTCTAGATACGACTCTGACATGTGACACGTACGTAAGCATCCTGTCTGATCATCTACATCCATTCACGTCCATTGTGCTTTCTGACAGAGTTGGGCAATTCCAGGACGACAATGTGACACCCCACACGTCCATAATTGCTACAGAGTGGCTCTAGGAAGACTCTCCTGAGTTTAAACACTTCCGCTGGCCACCAGACTCCCCAGAAATGACCGTTATTGAGCATATCTGGGATGCCTTGGAACGTGCTGTTCAGAAGAGAACTCCATCCCCTTGTAGTCTTACGGATTTATGGAGAACCTTTTCGGATTCATGGAGTCAGTTCCGTCCAGCACTACTTCACACATTTGTTGTGTTGCATCCTGCCTAGTCGTCACATACGGGGTGCCTAGTGTAAGCAGGCTGTTTAGGTTTTTATGTTGGTAACGCCACGTTGTATGAAAATCACTGACTGCGCTGTGTGCAGTCTGTGGCTGGTTGGACTCACTGTTGAAATATTCGCTTGTGTAGTGTTGGGCAGTTGGATTTGAGCAGTGTGTAGCGTTGGACTTTTGGAAGTGAGCCGCCAGCAGTAGTGGATGTGGGGAGAGTTGCCAGATATTTGAGAGCGGACGATCCGGACGGCTGCCCGTCAGAAAAAGGAAATTTGTAAGACTGTATGTCATGAACTGATATGTACAGGGTGAGTCGCTTAAGACGTAACACGCCCTTTATTCCGGGGGCGATTACACGTATCGGCATGCGGTTTTCGGCGAATCATAGCGGACTATGGGGCACATACGTTGGTAGATGCACAATAATCACAACGTTTATATTGACCTAGATAATGAGGCAAGTACATGTTTTTTAAATGGGAAGCTGTACTTTTTTTTACCACCATTCGAACGCTCTGGAAAAGACGCGTATAGTGATGTAACACATGTTGCTATTGTGATTCAAAATTCGCTTAAAAGAGGGCGGATGAGGATTTACGTACGCAGCGTAGGCCGTGCGCGGCAGCTCGGCCTGCGGGTCGCGCGGCGCGAGGCGTGCTTACGGCCTGCAGCCGCTTCCGACCGCCTCCACCTTCAATCGTACAATACTTCGCAGCGTCTTTTAAGGGAAGCTTGAATCACAATAGCAACATGCGTTACATCACTATACGCGTCTTTTCCAGAGCGTTCGGATAATGGTAAAAAAAAGTATAGCGACCCATTTAAAAAACATGTACTTGCCTCATTATCTAGGTCAATATACACGTTGTGATTATTGTGCATGTAGCAAAGTATGTGCCCCATAGTCGGCTATGATTCGCCGAACACCGCTTGTCGATACGTGCAATCGCCAACGGAATAATGGGGGTGTTAACGTCTTACGCGACTCACCCTGTATATTATGACTTTTGAACACTATTAAGGTAAATACATTTTTTGTTCTTTATCAAGATCTTTTATTTGATAACTATGCCTATCAGTAGTTAGTGCCTTCAGTAGTTAGAATCTTTTATTTAGCTGGCAGTATTGGCGCTCGCTGTATTGCAGTAGTTCGACTAACTAAGATTTTTGTGAGGTAAGTGATTCACGAAAGGTGTAGGTTATTGTTAGTCAGGGCCATTCTTTTGTAGGGATTATTGAAAGTCAGACGGCGGTGTGCTAAAAAATATTGTGTGTCAGTTCAGTGACGATAAGAATAAGTAAAGAGAGAACTTCATTATAAAGGATGACAGCCAAAACAGTTGCAGGATAAAGATTTATTAAAATTCTTGACCAAGGTTTCGGTATATATAAATGTACCTTCATCAGAAGTAAAAAAATCCTGAACAGGAAGACACTTTCATTAGCAAAACCTTTGCATCGGAAATGAGAAACACTAAAGCTTAATAACAGTGAAATTACCAGAGTAATACAGGCACAAAATCTTTTAGTTACTTACTAAAATTACATCATGCTGTAAGTAGTCTGTTTAGATTTTTATATTGGTAATGCCACGCAGCGCTCTGTATGAAAATCACTGGCTGTGCTGTGTGCAGTCTGTGGCTAGTTTGCATTGTTGTCTGCCATTGTAGAGGGGCAGCTGGATGTTAACAGCGCGTAGCGTTTGGCAGTTGGAGGTGAGCCGCCAGCAGTGGTGGATGTGAGGAAAGAGATGGCGAAGTTTTGTAATTTGTCATGAACTGATATATATATATTATGACTATTAAGGTAAATACATTGTTTGTTCTCTATTAATATCTTTCATTTGCTAACTATCCCTATCAGTAGTTAGTGCCTTCCATAGTTTGAATCTTTTATTTACCTGGCAGTAGTGGCGCTCGCTGTATTGCAGTACTTCGAGTAATGAAGATTTTTGTGAGGTAAGTGATTTCTGAAAGGTATAGTTTAATGTTACTCAGGGCCATTCTTTTGCAGGGATCTTTGATAGTCAGATTGCGTTGCGCTAAAAAATATTGTGTGTCAGTTTAAGCACAGTCATGTATAAATTTTTCTAAGGGGACGTTTCATATGTCGACCCTTAGCCTAGGATACCTCACTGGAATCTTCTGATTTTTTCTTGTAGTTTGTGTATTTAGTGTAGCTTTTGTTGATTGCTAGCGCGTAATTATAGAGAGAATTTCCTTTGTAGTTGCAGTCTTTCATTGTTGTACAGTAAAACAGTTGTGACATGCATGTAGATTTGCACCAAGTATTTAAGTAGACATTATTTCCATTTCTATGTTAATGTGTTACCTTATTTTACTCTTCAAATTGTGCTTTTCTGTGTTATCGTGTGAAATATTGTGATAATAATGGCGTGTGAAAAACGTAACACTAGGCTCCAAAGTAAACTGAGAAATAATAGTGACGACGAGCGTAGCTTATCAGCGCCGCCGAGTAATGAATTTACTAATGTTCAAAGTAGTAATTTGGTAACTGTGCATAGGGAAATGGAGCGGGCGTCAAATAATGGTGTAGACAGTGAAACAGGTAGTGAACAGGGAAGCATTATCGATCAATCGGTCGGCAACAGCTCGCCTCAGGAATCGGGAATGACAGAACACAATATTGCAAATGCTGTAGACTCAGATTTTGGGTTCTCACCGTTTTTTCAAATGAGTCAAGACACATTTTCCGCTTGTCAAAATGTGAATGATGCCGGTGCAAATTCACTGCCGAAAAGCACTGAGGAACATGTTTCAGGCACCAATGCATTGTTATTACAATTAATACAACAAATGGGACAAACACAGCAAAAGCTTCAAAAGTTAGACACAATGGAACAAAATCAGAGAAAAACACAGCAAAAGCTTCAAAAGTTAGACACAATGGAACAAAATCTTCAAAAGTTAGACACAACGGAACAAAATCTTCAAAAGTTAGACACCACACTTGCACAAACATGTGAAGATTTAACCACTGAGTTACATAACATCGAATCGAAATGTCAAAAGGTCTGTAATGACGTAAAAACACAAATTTGTGAGCATTTCCAACCTATTTTTTCGCTTCATGAAAATGCATTACAGAATCACGAAAAGAACTGCAAACTATTGTTCATGAAAATCATGAGACCCTGCAAGCTAAAATTGACTCAGTTGCATCTACTGATTCGGTTACGCAACTTGCAAAAACTCAGGAAAACTTAAAGGACACAGTAGATACCCTGAAAATTGGTTCAGACAGACACATGGAGGAAATAAGTACACTATCGGAGAAAGTAGCCGAACTTTCGGATCAGGTCACTAACTTATCTACAAAGGTAGACGATGATCTGAATGACACAAGACCGTAGCCTTCACTGACACAGAAGAGTATGAACAAATAAGAAAATTCAAACAAAATCAAAATCAAATCAATACACAGTACAAAAGAGAAATCCGGGAAGTACAAGATCAGCTGACACAGGTAATACAAGAATTACGTATTTCAGAGAACACTCGCGCTCCAATAGAGGGACATAGAAATACGGAACAGCCACAAAATAATAACACAGGGCATTTCGGAAGTTACGAAAGGAATTGGCAAGGTACACCGAATTTTGAGATGGAACCGCCGACACGGCGTAACAATGACCGATATGCTACTCGCCGACACGATGATTTTTGACTATAAGCTGTTCATTACTACACGTAAATTCAAAACATTTAAGAATTCTGCCAACGACATTCATCCACAAGCGTGGCTCCATCAATTCTCTCATTGTTTCCCTCCCAACTGGTCATTGGAGCACAGATTAGAATTTATGTGTGGCTACTTGGAGAATGAACCAGCTGTAAGAATGCGATCGGTCATTCACGATTGTCACAGTGAAGGAGAATTTTATCATGCCTTCCTCTCAGCGTATTGGTCTCAAGCTACACAAGACCGAGTAAAACATAGCATCATGATGATGAAGCACTTTGAACAATCTGTATTTTCCAGTCTTGTCAAATATTTTGGAGACATGTTGCACAAGAATCAGTACCTGTCAAACCCATACAGCCCCTCAGAACTCATCCGCATTTGCTTAATCAAACTGCCTGAACATTTACGGCATATTATTTTGGCAGGATGTTGCAAAGACGACATTGAAGCCTTTCAGGGACTCTTACAAGAATTAGAAATTGACACAGACAGTCGTGGGATGCGAAAACAGGAAAACAATCACTACAGGTCACATCCGTCACAATTCCGTGACGACAGAAACAATAAATGGCCATGACAAGCCTATTCTTACAACGTAAATCGTGACCAAAACAGACACCACCCGTATGACAACCACTGGCAGAGTAATAGTTACAGAGAAAGATCGCATTTCCGTAGTAATGAATATGACAGAGACAATCATAGAAACAGACAATATGGGAACCAAAACAATTATTATCAAGGGAGACAGAATAACTTTAGACGCAATAGTCCAGCGCGCAGTTACGATTCAGGGAGAAATTCTCCACCACGTGACCGACAAGAAAGAAACTATCGAATCTACCGACATGACGACAGACGATATGATCGTAACGACAGACCTGAATTGCATCAGAACTGGCGAGATTTAAACAGAGCAGAGCACTCTCGGCAAGGCGAATTTGTGGAAGTTAGGTCTCCAAATCCCAGTAACGACGCGCGTCAACAAAGAAACAGACAATGACTCACATCGCAGGCAGCCACTTGCGCCCGCTGGCTCAGGGAAAAATAACATTGACGCTAACGTTGAGCAAAATTCCAGTATTCTTTATGGACGAATACCGCATGATAATTGCATTCAAGTTGAAACTCTGCGTACTGAGAAGAGCAAAGGGTTGCACCACATCTCACATGTAAAACCGTTTATTGAAAGATAATCTGCTTTTTAACTTTGTCTTTGCCATAAAACGTTTCACTTCACATTTCTAGTATGCTTTGTCACACTTAGAAACTGTTACCATGCAACAATGTTTAAAGTTAAATATCCAGTCAACAACCAAGAGAACTTATTCAAATAGAAATTACGAATGCATTGTTATTGCGAACAGACGACACAGTGTTATTGTGTGTGTACATTCTTGCTTGTTAGTTGCACGATTACGTAACAACTATAAGGCTCACATACTTAGAACATATCTGGTACTGCTAATGAGATTCTAATGCAATATTTTGGTTTACTTGAAAATACGTTCTGGATTTAAAGTACTTTCTGTGAGATACCAGATGACACAGTGGTTAGTTTATGTGACAGCTACACGATTATATCACGACGCTACTAATGAGTGACAATTTACAATGTTGCTTTTGCGGTGTATCTGTTTTATATCTGCACAGTTTTTCTGAATTCTTCTGGAAAGCAAAACATGTTTTATTAGTAACTTTTGTGGTATAGCTACAAGGAGACAGTCTTTTCCATAGCACAACAATATGTTACAGCACAGTACTTTCATCATCACAACAATAAGCGTAATAACTAAGATATCTCTACGCCAAGCATTTCACTTTTGTTTATCATGAGTTAAGTACATTGACTTCTGCAGAACTTAGCTTTCGGAGGAAAATAACTACGACACTTCCACAGAGATTATCTTACAGCAAGACGCACATTTAGTGCTACAGGACACGCATTTGAGTGATTAAATTTTTTCTTAAGTCATTTATTTTTAAAGATATTTGAAGTACAATGATACAAAGGTTTTGCGTAATACATTTCATTTCATTCTTGTAATCTGTAACACCTGAGGTTATAATTACATTAATCCTCAGGGGGGTACATGCTTACTTTGTGTACCATGTGTTTGGTAAGCACAAGGAACCCTAGCTAATATGGTATTTGCTTATACAATTTTACACATTGGTACCATATTTCTCTAAAACATTAATTACACAGCTATCTGATCATTTAACTGAGAGATAAACATGTTTTTTACTACGTCAGTGACACATGTTTACGTAATTACACCGTTGGGTAACTTCACACTTACGAAATTGTATTTTGTCTGTACTGTGTGAACTCTTCATATTTTTTCGGAACCATTGTGATACTATGAGAGCTTTGAATGATGTATTTGGTATGAGATCATCATTTTAAAGTATGTTTGAGGTAGATGACACTATTGAAATGAGCAGAGAATTTTCTTTAGGTTTTGAAATTATTGCAGAAACCTACGACGTTTTTGAGATTTGACTGAGGTGTTATGATGTTATTTTTACGACGACGATGTGTATTATGCTGCTGAGGTATGTTTATGATTAATAGGCTGAGGCTATATGAGTTATTTGATTATGCTTCATATTTATAATGATGAAATATGGAAGAGTGTCGATGAATACGTATATGTGTAATAAGGTAAGGAGTAATGAATAGTGGGTAGGGACTCTTGACTTGTGAAAAAGGATGTTGGAAACCAAGAATCGTACTTTAAGAGTTATGAAATGTGTGTAAATGCTTGAATGTATCACAATGCCGGCGAAAATTTTTTGGACACTGTTATATTCTAAGATTTTGTTTCTACACATTTGCAACGTAAATTCTCGACCTGTGAAATTTTTATATGAGACTGTCACTGTAGCGGAAACTGCTGTCGTAAATATTTCCGTAAGAAAGTTAAGTGACCACCTGCATGTGCGTCGTCGGCACACAGCTGTGTCAGACACCTGGAGAACAAGCCATTAGGGTGTGCCTTTCCAGAAGCACAGGTGGAAAAAAAAGGGAGGCCATTATCCTCGCTATTGACATTTGCTTGTTGAAAGCATACTGTGGAGCTTGTAATTTATGATATTTACTGAAATGCCTAATGAAATGACGAGAAATATTTTTACATCTGCACACCTGATTACGACAAGCGTCTTTCTACGAGAGTTGAGAGAATTTCTACTAACTTATGAAATGTCACATGACTATTGAATGATATTTTTATGCTTTGCTTTTCGTAGTTGCTTATTTCATTTGATATCTGGTTTCCAGCTGTGTTGCAGTATTGCTTTTATAAAATAAAATGCATTTGCTAATGTGAACACTTTCTGTCAACAGATCTATTATATAATAATGTTGTAATCCATATTCTTTAAAAAAGGAGCACTTGGAAAGGAAAGAACAATAAGAAGGGACTAGTAACAGTAACTGGACACATAATTTTCTTTTCAAGTACATGGTAATATTTTTTTTACAATAAGTTGTTGTGGTGCACCACTTTAATTACATAGACATTAAGATGTGAATATACATTTTCCTTTTCTGCATTGTTGTTTTTACTGTAATATTTTTTCTGCTTGAGCTATGTCATGTTTAGGTATAAGTTACTGCTGTTTGCCAGGCATAGTGTTACTGAATTTGACTTTGTGTTACTCTTCTAAGCTAGTTTTCCTTGTTTGCTGCACATTGCCTTAGATTAGTTGTAATATTACAATTGCTTTCCTAATTTCTTAATGCTGCTTGCTTCGCAAATCTGCGTTTTTTTCATTGCTGTTTATATTAATTGTTTTATGTGATGCTGCATTGACTCGTCCCTTAGTTTAGCATCTGAGCTCAGTAGATTTAAGTTAGCTTAAGAGGGGGTAGGCTATATAAGAGAATGAGTTGCGATGAATTGGAAGAAATGCATTGAGAAGTTATACGAAAAAAGTACAGAAAGCAGGTATAGATAGGACTTTTTGAGAATAATGATGAATGAAGGGAGATCTCCAAGAAGCAAAGAAAGTTTTGTTTGCCAAATACTGCAGTAAAACAAACCCTGTCCTTTCCTTGTGTTATCCCACTATATGTTTGTGTACCCTTGTGTATTTGTTTTCTTCCTGTCTCTGTGTAGTTTCATAGAATTTTTTCTTCTTCTAATACTAAGCTACATTCACTATGATGAGGAATACTGTTATCCTCAAACATAATTGGCATTAATAATATGTTATTTACTTTGTAAAGATGTTGAGACATTATTTATTCTGTTTTGTTGCTCATATGTGAAAGTGATGTTTCAAAAGTTATTTTGATCTTTTATGTATCTACTTATCTCATAATTCCTGTAACATTGATGTATATGTTTATTTCTATTCTGTTGTAAAGCCTGTACTACAAATGTTATCTGTATTGTTATGTTCTTTAATGATGTATTTTGTACCTTTGTAATTGTATTCTTATGTTCTAAAGTTGTAATTGACACCAGTTCATCATATTATTAACTTGTAAGTTCCATTTCACTGCACACGTTTCTGTTGGTCATAGTATATGGACAATATGTGAGAAGTATGGACTGTTAGTGTTTGCACGTGTGGGACTGGATAACAGCATTGCTGGTTCTAAGGACAATTCCAAAAACTTTGTGAGTGCACAAGTGGTGGTTATGGACTTGCTATATTATCTGCAAGACTCTTCAATGGTGATTTTGCATCTGCACAGTCACAACAGATGGCTGGTGGCCATCTCTACAAGGACTACAGTGGGTCTGCATCTTTGATGGCCCACCAATACCATTATTTCTACAAGGACTGCAGTCGGTCTGCACCTCTGGTGGCCCACCAATACTACAATCTCTACCAGGACTACAGTGGGTCTACTCTGTGATGACCTACCTACCAATATTCTTCAAAACTTCGACTGACTCTGCTGTGGGTTTGCTCTGTTGTGGCCCATTACCTGTCAGCATGTCAAGAGTCAGCACTGTCTTTCTGTTGGTAGGACAACACTACTTCTTCAAGACTGCATGGACATCCACTACTTCCGTGTGCATTGTTTTTTACTGCTCAGACTTTGATAAAAGAAACGGCAGTTTTACCGTGATGAGTGATCAGGACTGTCTTTATGGACTGTGAGAAAATTTTAGCTTTTGACCGACATTGTATAAATAAGTGTGTGCATTTGATATCTTTGTTATTGTAATTATGAAAAATTTTTTCAAATCATTATTGGCCACTGCCCAAAAATATTTTGTAAAATTTTTTGTGGGGAGCATGGGGGCTATGTAAGTAGGCTGTTTAGATTTTTATATTGGTAATGCCACGTAGCGCTCTGTATGAAAATCACTGGCTGTGCTGTGTGCAGTCTGTTGCTAGTTTGCATTGTTGTCTGCCATTGTAGAGGGGCAGCTGGATGTTAACAGCGTGTAGCGTTGGGCAGTTGGAGGTGAGCCGCCAGCAGTGGTGGATGTGAGGAGAGAGATGGCGGAGTTTTGTAATTTGTCATGAACTGATATATATATTATGACTATTAAGGTAAATACATTGTTTGTTCTCTATTAATATCTTTCATTTGCTAACTATCCCTATCAGTAGTTAGTGCCTTCCATAGTTTGAATCTTTTATTTACCTGGCAGTAGTGGCGCTTGCTGTATTGCAGTAGTTCGAGTAATGAAGATTTTCGTGAGGTAAGCGATTTCTGAAAGGTATAGTTTAATGTTACTCAGGGCCATTCTTTTGCAGGGATCTTTGATAGTCAGATTGCGTTGCGCTAAAAAATGTTGTGTGTCAGTTTAAGCACAGTCATGTATAAATTTTTCTAAGGGGACGTTTCAATGCAATGGAGATTAATAAAACAATTGTGCCAAAGGCGTCGTCAATAATTAAGACATCTTCTCCATTTGTACAATACGATTATGGGCACAGGGTCAATGCGAACAGTTTAGCACCAGTACTTCGCCTATGAACTATCGAGACAAGAGTGTGAAAGCACTAGGGGAGATGGTTTCGCCGAGAGAGGGCACTTGTGGTATGTGCCAGACACTCGCACATATTAAAATCCATGGATGCATACATAAGCGCATCGAAATTATTAAAAGTTGTGCTAATTCGAACCTTCTGTCTTAATAAATAAAACATATCAGACCATTTAAAAACATTTATGTAAAATATAAAATATGGAACCAGTTTACCTGTGTCCTAGTGTCACACAGATGAAGCTTGCGCTACTGACACATCTAGCGAGAGAGGGCATTAGTGTTGTACAAATGGAGATGTCTTAATTATTGATGACGCCTTTGGCACAATTGTTTTATTAATCTCCATTGCATGATGTAATTTTAGTAAGTAACTAAAAGATTTTGTGCCTGTATTACTCTGGTAATTTCACTGTTACTTAAGCTTTACTGTTTCTCATTTCTGATGCTAAGGTTTTACTAATGAAAGTGTCTTCCTGTTCAGGATTTTTTACTTCTGATGAAGGTATATTTATACAGGGTGTTACAAAAAGGTAGGGCCAAACTTTCAGGAAACATTCCTCACACACAAAGAAAGAAAATATGTTACGTGGACATGTGTCCGGAAACGCTTACTTTCCATGTTAGAGCTCATTTTATTACTTCTCTTCAAATCACATTAATCATGCAGTGGAAACACACAGCAACAGAACGTACCAGCGTGACTGTAAGCACTTTGTTACAGGAAATGTTCAAAATGTCCTCCGTTAGCGAGGATACATGCATCCACCCTCCGTCGCACGGAATCCCTGATACGCCGGTGCAGCCCTGGAGAATGGCGTATTGTATCACAGCCGTCCACAATACGAGCGCGAAGAGTCTCTACATTTGGTACCGGGGTTGCGTAGACAAGAGCTTTCAAATACCCCCATAAATGAAAGTCAAGAAGGTTGAGGTCAGGAGAGCGTGGAGGCCACGGAATTGGTCCGCCTCTACCAATCCATCGGTCACCGAATCTGTTGTTCAGAAGCGTACAGTACATACTGACGAAACTAAAATGAAACTAACATGGAAATTAAGCGTTTCCGGACACATGTCCACATGACATCTTTTCTTTATTTGTGTGTGAGGAATGTTTCCTGAAAGTTTGGCCGTACCTTTTTGTAACACCCTGTATACACCGAAACCTTGGTCAAGAATTTTAATAAATCTTTATCCTGCAACTGTTTTGGCTGTCATCCTTTATCGTGAAGAATTTCAACAGTTGCTGTTTCAGCCATGTTTAAAATCTTGAAAGAGAGAACTGTCTGAGTACGTTCAGTTACTCAGCTGTTTGAGTATCAAATAACGTAGAGTTTTTCCAGCAATGTCATTCTCAATTTTGAAAGGGGAAGTTTCACTAGGAAACCTGCTTTCTCTGATCGCTAGACGACAATTCAAGGAAAGCGTATTAATGAGTTTTATTACAAGTGAATCAGTAACAATACATAACTTTGAGAATGACATAGATCTATCACGAGCAAAGGGCGATATGTTCAAATGGCTCTGAGCACTATGGGACTCAACATCTATGGTCATGAGTCCCCTAGAACTTAGAACTACTTAAACCTAACTAACCTAAGGACGTCACACAACACCCGTCATCACGAGGCAGAGAAAATCCCTGACCCCGCCGGGAATCGAACCCAGAACGCTACCGCACGACCACGAGCTGCGGACAGGGCGACATGTAGTATGACCGATGTCCTTCAGTACTCGTAGAGCTGGGCCGCGGCCGGCCGCGTGACAGTCCCCCCCCTGGGGGGGGGGGGGGGGGGGGGCGGCCAGCTGGCGCCGCCTCGCAGCCCTCTCTGCTCTGAAGGGCCGGCGCTTCACTACGCCGGAACAAGTCGATCCACGCCACGTCGTGTCGCGGCACTTCCGCGTGCTCGCTGTAGGGCTAGACGATATTTCGTAGGTGTCCCAGTTTCTCTGACTCTTCAGTGCAGCTTCCGAAGAAGGATACCCGAAGCCAGCACAGCAGCCTTGTCGCAGTTGTAACACTGGCTGCCACCATATCGCCGAGGCTCGGGGGGTTACTGGGCTGGGCTGGCAGTTGTAGCGGTAGGCGCTTCGGTCTGCAGAGGCTGCTGGCGACCGGGGTCCACTCAGGCCTTGTGAGGCCTGTTTTAACACAAATAATACGTTTCCCGTTATTGATTAACAGTTTTGCCTGCCGACAATCCAAGCTGCGAGAACGTGGTGCAAAATCTGACGGCGAGAAAGTAACTTGAAAATTCCTATCTCGTCCCCTGTCCATTTATATGAGGGCATTTCGAAAAGTAAAGATACAATGGCTCACAGTCCTTAAATACGACATTTATTTAGAAAACGTCAGTTACATCTTATTAACTGGATTATTTGTTATTTTTCGACATAATCACCCCCGTTATCCAAACATTTGTTAAGTCGCTGCACAAGCTTTTGTATCCCACAGTCATAGAAGGTTGCCGCCTGTTGTCGGAACCACATTTCAACTTCATCTTTGATCTCTTCATCGTCGTGGAATGATTTTCCACCCAGGTGTGACTTCAGCTAACGGAAGACACGGAAGTCGGTGGGCGCAACGTTCGGGCTGTATGGCGGATGGTCCAATGCGTCCCGTTTGAATTGTGTGAGTAGTGCTCTGGTTACGAGCGCTGTGTGAGGCCGAGCGTCGTCACGAAGCAAGCGGACTCCACTCGTCAGCATTCCCCTGCGTTTGTCTTGGATTGCCCTTCGAAGACGTTTGAAAGTCTGGCAATATGCAGCAGCATTATTGTCGTTCCAGGAATCATAAATTCCAACAGAGGAATGCGTTGTCTGTCCTGAAAAACAGGAGCCACGATTTTCTTCACTGAAATCGACGTTTTGCATTTCTTGGCTTTTGGTGAATTCGAATGGCGCATTGATTGTTGCTCGGATTTAGGTGTGTGGTGATAAACCCGCGTCTCGTCACCTGTCACAGTGTGGTCAAGGAACTCGTCACCTGCTTCAGCATAGCGTGTGAGGAAGTCGAATGCAAAGCCCATCCTTTTCTTTATGTGTTCTTCCATTAACAGTTTCGGAACCCAGCGTGCACATAATTTCCTGTACTCTAGCTTGACAGTCACAACGTCATAAAGAGTTGTCATTGACACGTCTGTCTATGTGAGATGTCTATTCGCACGAATTGCTTCCTCAGCTCTCCGAACAAGGGCATCAGAGATCACATATGGCCGACCTGTTCTTTGTTCGTCACGAACATCGGTCCTACCTTCAGAGAAATAACTATACCATTTCGTTACATTTTCTCGATTCATAATGTTCCCATAAACAGAAACAATTTCTTTGTGAATATCTGCTGGTCGCTCACCTTTTGCATGAAGAAAACGTATGACAGAGCGCAATTCGAATTTGGCGGGTTTCTGAATCGGCGAAGCCATTTTCAACACGACCTATTCCAACGAGAAGCAACGTTCAACTGCCGAACGACCGCGAGGAGAAAGCTAACGGTTCAAGGTTGACATCAGTGTTGCCAACTTGCTCGCCAAAACTCTTCTGTTCATCTGGCGTACGGTGTATCTTCACTTTCCGAAATACCTTCGTAATGACAAGGATACTGCCTGAGTTCAACAATTTTGAATCATCAAACAGTTAAACTGACAAATTGGTCCTGGGAAAAACTCCAAGTTCCCTTTTCTTATTATTAAATATTGGCTCAACTGTTGCACAATGGAGACACCGTAAGATTGCTCTTGTCTCGAAAACGAGGCGCATTTGCTGAGCTGCAGCTAACTGCTGAGATGCGCTCTCTTTTTAAAAAGGCGAAGCACACTTGGTTCGTAACAAATCAGAATACGTAAAAAAGGATAACTCGTATTCTGGCATGGACTTTGGATGCGGACAATGACTTGAGACAAATTGTAAAATCAGATGAAATTAGTTTTATGATTAGAAATGTTCTGTATTGAAAAATGGTCTCTTTCTTTGCATCACAAATGAGTGGTCATACGTAAGCAGTCTTTGACAGCGAGTCAGATCTTTTGAAAAATGCGACTCGTAAAAGTCACGTTGAATATTCTAATTGAAAATTATGCATGGCTCTTTATCTTTCCCAATAGTCCGGATATCTGAACCAAGAATACGTAACTACACGTTGCCGCAATGAAGTACGAAATCTGAAATCAGTTATAAAACTTTGAACACAGCTGCTAAGGTTCAGTAACTGTGTCAGAATTATATAAGTCAAAACTGACCAGGTTTCGACGCTACTTTGAGCGTCGTCTTCAGAATTAAACTAACTGTTCTAAAACATAATAGGTATATAGGACGTTAATAAACTAAAGTGTGTACTGACTGGAAAGAGATGCAGTACTTACAAGTCACATTCTAAAAAAATCTAAGCTCGAAAGGCGACGTCCTGAAAAGTTGTAAATAAGATGGCGAGCCGCTAAGTGCTGCTCGTACCTGAGTGAACACGGGTTGCAACAAGACTGACGTGCCCACGTTAGAAAGTGTGGGTAAGTAAACAAGGTGTTGCTACGAACGCTATCTAGTAGCCGCAGAAACAACTAGGCTACTGTACATTCAAAATTAGACACATGAAATTGTGATGCAGCTGAGTCAGGCATAACGTAAGCACTAATAATAATAGGATGAAGTTACATATTTATCTGCTTTAAACAGAGATACATTTTGTAACGTAAGAAAACGTCAGTTGTGACATACAAGAAAACAGCAAAGACGTAACGGGAAAATAACATTTCGGCAAACTGCATGAGGAAATCTGAATCAAAGATCAAGCAACGGCTTTATACAGTCGAAAACATTTTTATTTCGCAGGCCATCATGACGAGATAGATATTTGAAAGTCTCCAATTCCTGTAAAACATCTAACCTACGCCCCTTCTTTTCGGTATGCAGAATATTGACATCGCATATGGCTTTAGGTACGTGTCCAGTAATTAAGAGATGATTGGCAAAGGATGAATTTAGGGGACTGGTGCCGTTCTTTCTCAAAAGATGTTCTTTACATCTGATGGTAAAAGCACGCCCAGTTCGCCCTATATAGTAGGAGGAGCAGGTATCGCAGATGATCTTATAAACGCCAGAACTTTCTGTAGGGGAGCGAACGGATTTCAAATTATGAATGAAGTTTCTCTTCAGATTGTTATTAGTGGAGAAGACTACATTGCAGTTGTATTTGTTGAGAAGCATGCGCTGAATCTGATAGGAAATGGGTCCTGTGAAAGGAACAGAGAAACCTTTCTTTGGAAATGGGTCCTGTGAAAGGAACAGAGAAACCTTTCTTTGGGATGACTTCAGTGCGCGAGGTGTTGAGCGTAGTAGTTGCTGCAGTTTTCTTCTTATCGTCCACTATGTTAGGCGTATGTTCATTATTGACTGCTATGGTTTTAAGTAAATTAATCTCCTCATTAAACGTTTCTGTTGAAAGTGGTATAGAGGTGGCTCGATGGACGGCACAGTGAAAAAAGGCCATTTTTTTGAGACTGTGGATGAAAAGAGGAAGCAGGCACGATTTGGTCAGTATACGTTTCTTTTCGAAAAATATTGAAAATGATGTTATTGTCTCCTGTTGTAAGCGTCAAGTCTAAATAATGTAATTGTCGGTTTTCGTTTTTGAGTTCAATAGTGAAAGAAATTTTTTGATGGAGGTAGTTAAAATAGGTCTTACAATAGAAGACAATAAGATCAGTTTCAGTATTTTTCTAAATACAACTGCAGCTCTACCACCCAGTCTGCACTACCCACGACACACCACCGCCGCCCTTAAACGTTCATCACATAAAAATACTAGAGAAATGCCCACGAAATTATCTGCAGCTCCCTGTCAGCCTCTGAGCAGGATGATACGGCGGTCGGTCGGTGCCGTTGGGCCTTCCGATGCGGTGAAATATTTGCAAATGTAAGCTGTACCTGACTCCTTTTGCCCCGAGTCATTGTGTAAGCTAATTTCACAGAAACTGTAAGCTTTTAAAATAAAATATCATATGGGTTGAGATCAATGGGATTCTTGGCATCAACACCGATTTTCTCTTTACTTTACCAGTTAAAATTATTGCTTCATTAATGAAGTAATTGTTCAACACATAATCTTAGGTAATTTGGTTGAGTTAATATTGCGTATCAGTATTATTGGCTGTAGAATTTTCAGTTTGTGTGGATGGAGAGGCATACTGGACGTGTTTAATTAGTTCAAATTTTCGGTTGGAAGGCTGACACTTTCTTCTCGATCCTTTATTGTATGTGTCGGTCTATATATTATTTCTGCTCCTGTAATCATCTTCTGTATTTGCTGATTTATTTGTTGCACTACGTCATTCCTTGCTGTTAAAATTGTTTGCTCAAGCAAACAGTCTTTATTTAAGTATTTCATATCTGTCAATGGCTACACTTCATCAACAAGCTGTTGCTAGGCTTCTACCACATTGCACAATTCTTGTGTTGGATCCTGATAACCTGCCATTGCAGCAGCGGTAACCGATGTAACAACTGCGTCATACTTTTGTTACCGACCGCAGTGCCGTATTCTGCCTGTATTTGAATATGCTGGCCTGTACCAGTTTCAGTGCATTAAACGTTAACAGCTCTCACAGCAGAGGCCCGTGACGTACGTCGTGTGATTCATGCTTCGGGAGAGGTCAGCTGTGCGGGAACCGTTACTTTCGTGCAAGACGGGGCAGCGGCTCATGTCGCTCGCCCAGTGAAAGATCTGCTTAGTGCAGGCTGTCGCCAACCATTTCTCTCCCGAACTTCTTCAGATGCATGGCCTGTAAGATCATGTGATCTGAATTCCTTTGACTTTCTGCCATGGGGGTCTGTACTGTACAGGTACACGCTGCTCAGATTCCACCGGAATTGCTGCGAGAAACTGGTGATCAAGTCTTTTAACGGAAGCAGCATCTCGTCCACGTCTCCTGTGTACATACTGAACAAATTGTGTAACTGGCAGTTAATAACAAAATCAACATTATGCCTGTCTCATTTGTTTCACCTTTTGTGCCCACGTCGCCTTCCTAATCTATTATATAGGGAAACATTTCTATATGTGTTACATGTGGGGTCCCACAAGTTTCCATTTTAGGGCCCTTACTTTTTCTTGTGTATATCAATGATCTTTCATCAGTAACATTACCAGAAGCCAAGTTCGTTTTGTTTTCCAATGGTACAAACATTGGAATAGATACCAAATCAAGTGTAGTCTTAGAAAGGTCAGCTAATAAAATATTTGTGGACATTAATCACTGGTTCCTAACCAATTCCTTGTCACTAAAGTTTGAAAAAACACACTACATGCAGTTCAGAACTTATAAGGGGTGTCCCACGAGTATATGCCTAAAATACGGTGACAAGCAGATAGAAGAAGTGGACAGTGTTAAATTCTTGGGATTACAACTTGATAATTAATTCATGTGGGAGCAGCACACCAGAGAACTGCTGAAGCGTCTGAACAAATCTCTATTTGCAATGCGAATTCTGTCAGACATAGGGGATATAAAAATGAAAAAGCTGGCATACTATGCTTACTTTCATTCCATAATGTCATATGGGATTATTTTTTGGGGCAATTCATCAAGCCAAGCTAAAGTTATCCGGGCACAAAAATGTGCAGTCAGACTTACATGTGGTGTGAACTCAAGAACATCATGCAGAAGCCTGTTTAGGGAACTAGGGATACTAACTACTGCTTCCTAATATATTTATTCCTTAATGAAATTTGTCATTAAAAATATATCACTTTTTCAAACCAACAGCTCATTTCATGGAATCAATCCTAGAAATAAGAATAATCTTCACAAGGATTTAAAGGCACTTAGTCTTGTACAAAAAGGTGTGCATTATTCAGGAACACAGATTTTCAATGACTTGTCAGAAACCAGTGAAATTCAGTTTATGAGAAGCCTAAAGGATTTATTGGCGGCCAAATTCTTCTACTCCATATAAGTACAATTCAACTTCTGCACCAGTTCAGTGCAGTAATGTGCTCATTGTAAATAAGTATTTAGTAGTTGTATTACACGTTTATTACCTTATAAATAAATAAAAAACTTTTTTATTTTAAATTCAGTGCATTAGTATTTGTAACAGGATTCTTTCATATAGTGTTCATTAAAAAATGACGACCATGCCACTTGGGACCTGTGGAATGGTACATTAGCTTATTTGTTTGAGTTGTAAATATTTGTCATGTATTGTTGTTTTTCTGACATGTTCTACATCGTGGAGAACCTTCTCACTACGGATCAATTAATGAAAGTAAATATAATCTAATCTAATCTAATCTTGCATTCGCGGCTCCTGATTTGCTCCTGGTGGCCGAAATTGGAACTAATTTTTTTCACAGTAAATCGATCCCACATTAACACAGTAGCATTTCATTTACAACTGTTGACTGTAGCTGACTCTTTAACTGAACAAAATCATTGTGCAGTTGCTTGCATTCACCAGTCATGTTTATGATGTGAAAATCCTCCAAGACAAGAAATAAAAAATTCAAACCGACACGTGCCAGTTTGATAACAACTAGATTTTGGGGGCTGCATTCACGGGAGTCAAATGTTGGCGCGCGCCGTTTCGGCAACACTCAGATTTTCAGTCTCGTATTCTCGACCGAAATCAGTAATGTCAACTAAAATTTAAATGCATCTTTAAATATTACTGTCTCTGTAAGTATTTTTGTTTCTTACTGAGCAGCAAATGTACAGCATTAAGAATCTTTTAATGTTTTCGGGTTCGACTGTTAGTTGGTAGATATATGTTCCTATAAAATATGGTTGAGAACCACGGGCCGCAATTTGATGAACACTGCGGCAGAGGTTTGTCTTCGGCGATCTGTGGCAGACTTTCAGGGTCCGCGCAGAACACAGTGGGCGGCCAGTGCGCGGTTTTTGTCCTAAGCACTGGGTGAGTCCATTCGTTTGTTCGGGAGGGGAGGCCGCCATTTCAGCCCTCTTTCGGCCGATCGGTGATGACAGAATCGAGGTGCACGCCCTGCAATCTTTCCCAAATGATTTCACAGAAACTATTTGGTAAAAAAAAATTCATTTCTGGTTTACTTGTAGCTTTATATGTCTGGTTTATTATCATGTGCCCATGTGCCATAGTAGTACAAGTATATGCCAACTGCTTCTGCAGATGATGAAGAAATTGATGAAATGTATGATGAGATAAGAGAAATTATTCAGGTAGTGAAGGGAGACGAAAATTTAATAGTCATGGGTGACTGGAATTCGAGAGTAGGAAAAGGGAGAGAAGGAAACATAGTAGTTGAATATGGATTGGGGGTAAGAAATGAAAGAGGAAGCCGTCTGATAGAATTTTGCACAGAGCATAACTTAATCATAGCTAACACTTGGTTCAAGAATCATAAAAGAAGTTTGTATACATGGAAGAATCCTGGAGATACTAGAAGGTATCAGATAGATTATATAATGGTAAGACAGAGATTTAGGAACCAGGTTTTAAATTGTAAGACATTTCCAGAGGCAGATGTGTACTCTTACCACAATCTATTGGTTATGAAGTGTAGATTACAACTGAAGAAACTGCAAAAAGGTGGGAATTTAAGGAGATGGGACCTGGACAAACTGACTAAACCAGAGATTGTACAAAGTTTCAGGGAGAGCATAAGGGAACAATTGACAGGAATGGGGGAAGGAAATACAGTAGAAAAAGAATGGGTAGCTCTGAGGGATGAAGTAGTGAAGGCAGCAGAGGATCAAGTAGGTAAGAAGACGAGGGCTAGTAGAAATCCTTGAGTAACAGAAGAAATATGGAATTTAATTGATGATACGAGAAAATATAAAATTACAGTAAATGAAGCAGGCGAAAAGGAATAAAATGTCTCAAAAATGAGATTGATAGGAAGTGCAAATTGGCTAAGCAGGGATGGCTAGAGGACGAATGTAAGGATGTAGAGGCTTATCTCACTAGGGGTAAGATAGATACTGCCTACAGGAAAATTAAAGAGACCTTTGGAGAAAAGAGAACCAGTTGTATGAATATCGCGAGCTCAGATGGAAACCCAGTTCTAAGCAAAGAAGGGAAAACAGAAAGGTGGAAGGAGTATATAGAGGGTCAATACATGGGCGATTTATTTGAAGAAAATATTATGGAGATGGAAGACGATGTAGATGAAGATGAAATAGGAGATACAATACTGCGTGAAGAGTTTGACAGAGCACTGAAAGACCTGAGTCGAAACAAGGCTCCGGGAGTAGACAACATTCTATTAGAACTACTGACGGCCTTGGGAGAGCCAGTCCTGACAAAACTATACCACCTAGTGAGAAAATTGTATGAGACAGGCGAAATTCCCTCAGACTTCAATAAGGATGTAATAATTCCAATCCCAAAGAAAGCTGGTGTTGACAGTTGTGAAAATTACTGAGCTATCAGTTTAGTAAGTCACAGCTGCGAAATACTAGGGCGAGTTCTTTACAGACGAATGGAAAAACTGGTAGAAGCCGACATCGGTGAAGATCAGTTTGGATTCCGTAGAAATATTTGAACTCGTGAGGCAGTACTGACCTTACGACTTATCTTAGAAGAAAGATGAAGGAAAGGCAAACCTACGTTTCTAGCATTTGTAGACTTAGAGGAAGCTTTTGACAATGTTGACTGTAATACTCTCTTTCAAATTCTGAAGGTGGCAGGGGCAAAATACAGGGAGCAAACGGCTATTTACAATTTGTACAGAAATCAGATGGCAGTTATAAGAGTCGAGGGACACGAAAGGGAAGCAGTGGTTGGGAAGGGAGTAAGACAGGGTTGTAGCCTCTCCCCGATGTTATTCAATCTGTATATTGAGCAAGCAGTAAAGGAAACAAAAGAAAAATTTGGAGTAGGTATTAAAATCCATGGAGAAGAAATAAAAACTTTGAGGTTCGCCGATGACATTGTAATTCTGTCAGAGACAGCAAAGGACTTGGAAGAGCAGTTGACAGTGTCTTGAAAGGAGGGTATAATATGAACATAAACAGAAGCGAAACGAGGATAATGGAAAGTAGTCGAATTAAGTCGTGTGATGCTGAGGGAATGAAACATTTAAAGTAGTATAGGAGTTTTGCTGTTTGGGAAGCAAAATGACCGATGACGGTTGAAGTAGAGAGGATATAAAATGTAGACTGGCAATGGCAAGGAAAGCGTTTCTGAAGAAGAGAAATTTGTTAACATCGAGTATAGATGTAAGTGTCCGGAAGTCGTTTCTAAAAGTATTTGTATGGAGTGTAGCCATATATGGCAGTGAAATATGGACGATAAATAGTTTGGACAATAAGAGAATAGAAGCTTTCGGAATGAGATGGTACAGAAGAATGCTGAAGGTTAGATGGGTAGATCACGTAACTAATGAGGAGGTATTGAATAGAATTGGGGAGAAGAGGAGTTTGTGGCACAACTTGACAAGAAGAAGGGACCGGTTGGTAGGACATGTTCTGAGGCATCAAGGGATCAGAAATTTAGCACTGGAGGGCAGCGTGGAGGGTAAAAGTCGTAGAGGGAGACCAAGAGATGAATACACTGAGCAGATTCAGAAGGATGTACTGGGAGATGAAGAAGCTTGCACAGGATAGAGTAGCATGGAGAGCTGCTTCAAACCAGTCTCAGAAGTGAAGACCACAACAACAACAGCATCATTTCGTTAATTGTCATCGAAAATGTTTGCAGTGGAAAATAGGGGTCCGCTATGATTTTACCTCTGGTGCATATTACACAATATGAAATTTAGCTAACATACTGTAATTATTCTTTAGACTTGGATGGACGTCTCTATCTGTCACCGGTCTTGAGAAAATTGATCTGACGTAGCGCACTCATTTGCGATCGCGCCGCTTCAGCTACGAAGCCAGAGTGAGATATCCACAACATTGCTCATATCTCATAAGCCGTTTGAGGTATCGAAATGGTAGTTTGGCAAATCACAGCAAACAAACAGGGGAGTGTTTTTCCGTATGGTTATTATCCAAAACTTCAATATCTGTCGTGTTAATCCGCTAACGAGAGACTTTTTAATCAAAGAACTTAATTTTTAAGTGCCATCAATAGCTCATGAATCGAGAAATGCTGTGGGTTTTGGAACAACGTAAGTGAAGACATTACACGTTTATTTTGTACCGAGCATGTGCTTTTTCGTAACCTACTGACGCTACTTCGTCTCAGCTCCTCACTTAATAAACCACTGTCTCAGAATTCTCTCGCAGTTGCGTCCGCACAACATGTTAGTCAGGTGAGACCGTGTAAACTCCGCTGAGTTTGGAAAAAGAAGCAAATTTTCACGTGGCGACAAGAGAAATGTGTAGGTTTTATACAAATTTCGTCACTTGTGTCGAGTCTCTGCAAGTTGCAAATGGTTTAACATGCCATGCCAAAATAAATCACTGCATTTTCGGCTGGTATTCCCTTTACATACTAAGCGATGCAGAGGTGACAAATCTTTTTTGAAAGATCACTGAACCGTAAATTTAAAATTTCAAAATCTTTTCTTAAAGAATTTACTTTATTTACTAGCGATTCACCAAGAACACCAACACATTTAATGGCACAAGGTGAGCGTGGAAGTAGTTGCCAGGGAGTAACTGATACCAAATAAAATTACCCTTAACAAATGTGAATTTTATTCCTAAAAGCCTTTTCAATACCGATTTAAAATTACAATCAGAATGCACCCTCTAAATATAAACTTAGAATTATTCAGAGGCAGAATAACTTAGTTTTTTTTTTTTTTTTACAGTAGGTGCCTTTGGGCTGAGAAGCTTCCGCCCCCTTTCGACACGGCCGTAGTCACGACTGCTCACAACGACCTCTGAAAAACTGCACTGGTGCAAATCTGCAACACACCAGATTACTTTACACTAAAAATTTTAACAACTCACACAAACACATTAACTATGCACTCCGTAAGGAGGATGGAAATAGTACAAACACTCACACTAAGAAATGATTTGCCACCAAAAGTGCAATTTCTTTTTAAGAGGGCTCTTATGGCGGAAGGTTGGCAGCTTTATAAAATGACTGTTTAAATAAAACCCATGAAATTCAGACTTACATAAGATGTACAACATGCTCTACATTATACATATACACATATACCGCCTCGCAAGATGATAGGCAAGGTAAAAACATATTTCAAGAATTCGGCCTTTATCTTAATTCTATAAATTCGTTAACACCGAATCCGACAAACGTGATAGAGGCAGCTATTACTGTATGGTAGATTGACAGGGGAGGGGGGGGGGGTGGTTACTAGACAACCCGAACTGCAGATTGCTGTAAACCTCCCGAATTCCACAAGGGAAAAACGGACCACCCAATTCACAAATAACCACCTTCCCACCAGTGGGCAAACGGAGAAGAATGGTGGGACGACCCCAAAACAAAGCGGCTGGTGACCTCACCAAGGAAACAAGTAGAATTTAACAAGTAAATGAAACAACATATCTCCAGCCACTTAACTACTAATAAACTGCGATTTCTGGCGAAGACCTGGCGCAGCACCCCCAACGCTCTGCCAGTTTCTTCAACAGTCGCAGGAAGGCGCGCCGATCTCCCGTCTCACGGCGTTGCAGCTCTCACCGGCCAGACCGATGTCGTGGGTTGACTCCCATTGCTCTCGTGTTGGCTGCGAAACCTTTACCCCTCGCTATACGGCGCGGCCCACTGGACTCACGTGGCGACCTCACGTGCGCCGATGTGGACGAGAGACAGACCCAAACTAAATTGGCTGACCAACTAACCAGACTTGGTGACTCAGACTGACCAACTGCCGAGCTCATAGCGCCACTTAAATACACATGAACAGGCCACCTTTCCCCTTTCCCACCAGAGGGAGACATCAAAGCTGCGATTGCCACGGCGGCGCCACCGCCAGAAACGGAGGGCGAATGCTTTACACTGTACCCTGCGGCACGCTCTTCAAAACAGCAAATTTTACTGCAGCTCAATTACCAAGCAAGTGTGGGCGCGGAGTGACCGCACTTAGTATCTACAAATAATGTGAGCGTGGGCTTCAGTTCAGAGCAGCACTTCCCCTCTGGCGCTCGGCATTTCCCCTACAGCGCCTGCCCGCAGCCCCCACCACTCCCGCTCTCCCCAAGTGTGCCCTGCTGTTTGCTCATCTACCACCCATAGTATTCTGTGCGGTCTCTTAACGGCAGAGTGCACTGCTGGGCAACGCACGAGAGTTTCAGAACACACACTTCAACATGGCCCTCCACAGTAGAACCCCCTATAATGATCTCGTATTCTCTGAACAACACTGTCAATTACGATAGGAGGTGGCACAGGACGATCAACATTGGACTGTCAATCAGTAGGAAGGTGTCGATTGGTCAGATGAATCACGTATTTTTGTTACACCAGGTACACTGCCGTCCAGGCGAACGGACGATCGAAGCCGACACGCCCTGTTCTGCTATGGGGGACAGTTACCTGGGCCTCCATGATGTGGCGGTAGCGCTGGAGGCTGCTTCTCACTGCCTGACTTGAGTTACAAACAGCAAACATGTGTACATTTGTATTTTGCGGTGATGTTGAAGCAGTGAGCCGTGGGTGGGAGGGGGGGGGGGGCAGGAAGGATTCCCTGAGACCCTGTCGGCCATCTGTACATTGGGTGGAATGGCAGTGCACACCCTATGAATCCTGGGGTGCATCTCAGTGCGCCTGGGCCTAGCTGTCCAGGCAAATGAGAAATGTCAAGTACAGCAGTACAGTGTATTGTTGTATAGTAGTGGAGTTCAGACTTACAAATTACAAATTTCGTGGTCCAGCAATGCAGCATAGTACAGTAGACGACTAGCATGTTTTGGATTCCAGAGTACATACAGGGTGATCAAAAAGTCACTATCAATTTGAGATCTGAATAAATCATGGAATAATGTAGATAGAGAGCTACAAATTGACACATATGCTTGGAATGACGTGGGGTTTTATTAGAACCAAAAATATACAAAAGTTCAAAAAATGCCGCTTCATCTGATCAGGATAGCAATAATTAGCATAAGAAAGTAAGACAAAGCAAAGATGATGTTCTTTACAGGAAATGTTCAATATGTCCACCATCATTCCTCAACAATAGCTGTAGTCGAGGAATAATGTTGTGAACAGCACTGTAAAGCATGTCCGGAGTTATGGTGAGGCAGTGGCGTCAGATGTTGTCTTTCAGCATCCCTAGAGATGTCGGTCGATCACGATACACTTGCGACTTCAGGTAACCCCGTAGACAATAATCGCACGGACTGATGTCTGGGGACCTGGGAGGCCAAGCATGACGAAAGTGGCGGCTGAGCACACGATCATCACCGAACGACGCGCGCTAGAGATCTTTCACGAGTCTAGCAATATGGGGTGGAGCGCCATCCTGCATAAACATCGTACGTTCCAGCAGATGTTTATCAGCCAGGCTGGGGATGATGCGATTCTGTAACATATCGGCGTACCTCTCACTCGTCACGGTAGCAGTTACAAAACCAGAATCATGCATTTCCTCGAAGAAAAACAGCCCGACAACGGTAGATGTGGTAAATCTAACCCATACCGTGACTTTCTCGTCGTGCCATGGAGTGTCCACGACAGTTATAGGAGTTTGGGTAGCCCAAATTCGTTTTGCTGTCCAATGCCATGTGTCGGACATCTTGTGAACTTTGTTTTTTTCTTTTTGGTTCTAGTAAAACCCCGTGTCATTCCAAGCATGTGTGTCAAATTTTACCTCTCTATCTTTTTAATCACCCCGTATATCCGTTGCACCAGATGGCCAGGTGCACTAGGTAGACCGTTTTTTTTTCTTTGTATGTAGATTTTTTCTCTTAAACAGCTAATGCTCAGATATACTAACAAAGTTAAAAACATGTTACAATATTAAGTGACATATTCGTGCCACTTGCTCTGTTCTTGCATCTAGATTACTGAATAAAGGAAAAGAGCAAATAAGTAAATAAATAACACTGAAAATATATAACGAATGACAGCAAAACATATTCAGTCGCAAATTTCATTTGATCTCAACCAGCAAAGAACTTGCCTTTCACGGGCAAGTGCTCTACCAACTGAGCTACCCAAGCACGACTCACACCCCCTCCTCACAGCTTTACTTCTGCCAGTACCTCGCCTCCTACCTTCCACACTTTACATAAGCTCTCCTGCGAACCTAGCAGAACTAGCACTCCTGAAAGAAAGGATATTGTTGAGACATGGCTTAGCCACAGTCTGGGGGATGTTTCCAGAATGAGATTTTCACTCAGCAGCGGAGTGTGCGCTGATATGAAACTTCCTGGCAGATTAAAACTGTGTGCCGGATCGAGACTCGAACCCGGGACCTTTGCCTTTCGCGAGCAAGTGCTCTTTCAGGAGTGCTAGTTCTGCAAGGTTCGCAGGAGAGCTTCTGTAAAGTTTGGAAAGTAGGATACGAGGTACTGGCAGAAGTAAAGCTGTGAGGACAGGGCGTGAGTCGTGTTCGGGTAGCTCAGTTGATAGAGCACTTGCCCGCGGATGGCAAAGGTCCCGAGTTCGAGTCTCGGGCCGGCACACACTTTTAATCTGCCAGGAAGTTCCAGCAAAGAACTTACTCATTTAATTATATGTCTGATAATAAAGAAGTATAATAGCACGTTTTGGAGAATTTAACAAGGTTATCATCTATTACCCCCCATGAACCATGGACCTTGCCGTTGGTGGGGAGGCTTGCGTGCCTCAGCGATACAGATGGCCATACCGTAGGTGCAACCACAACGGAGGGGTATCTGTTGAGAGGCCAGACAAACATGTGGTTCCTGAAGAGGGGCAGCAGCCTTTTCGGTAGTTGCAGGGGCAACAGTCTGGATGATTGACTGATCTGGCGTTGTAACAATAACCAAAACGGCCTTGCTGTGCTGGTACTGCGAACGGCTGAAAGCAAGGGGAAACTACAGCCATAATTTTTTCCGAGGACATGCAGCTCTACTGTATGATTAAATGATGATGGCGTCCTCTTGGGTAAAATATTCCGGAGGTAAAATAGTCCCCCATTCGGATCTCCGGGCGGGGACTACTCAGGAGGACGTCGTTATCAGGAGAAAGAAAACTGGCGTTCTACGGATCGGAGCGTGGAATGTCAGATCCCTTAATCGGGCAGGTAGGTTAGAAAATTTAAAAAGGGAAATGGATAGGTTAAAGTTAGATATAGTGGGAATTAGTGAAGTTCGGTGGCAGGAGGAACAAGACTTTTGGTCAGGTGATTACAGGGTTATAAACACAAAATCAAATAGGGGTAATGCAGGAGTAGGTTTAATAATGAATAAAAAAATAGGAGTGCGGGTTAGCTACTACAAACAGCATAGTGAACGCATTATTGTGGCCAAGATAGACACAAAGCCCATGCCTACTACAGTAGTACAAGTTTATATGCCAACTACCTCTGCAGATGATGAAGAAATAGATGAAATGTATGACGAGATAAAAGAAATTATTCAGGTAGTAAAGGGAGACGAAAATTTAATAGTCATGGGTGACTGGAATTCGTCAGTAGGAAAAGGGAGAGAAGGAAACATAGTAGGTGAATATGGATTGGGGGGAAGGAATGAAAGAGGAAGCCGCCTTGTAGAATTTTGCACAGAGCATAACTTAATCATAGCCAACACTTGGTTCAAGAATCATAAAAGAAGGTTGTATACCTGGAAGAATCCTGGAGATACTAAAAGGTATCAGATAGATTAATAATGGTAAGACAGAGATTTAGGAACCAGGTTTTAAATTGTAAGACATTTCCTGGGCAGATGTGGATTCTGACCACAATCTATTGGTTATTAACTGCAGATTGAAACTGAAGAAACTGCAAAAAGGTGGGAATTTAAGGAGATGGGACCTGGATAAACTGAAAGAACCAGAGGTTGTACAGAGTTTCAGGAAGAGCATAAGGGAACAATTGACAGGAATGGGGGAAAGAAATACAGTAGAAGAAGAATGGGTAGCTCTGAGGGATGAAGTAGTGAAGGCAGCAGAGGATCAAGTAGGTAAAAAGACGAGGGCTAATAGAAATCCTTGGGTAACAGAAGAAATATTGAATTTAATTGATGAAAGGAGAAAATATAAAAATGCAGTAAATGAAGCAGGCAAAAAGGAATACAAACGTCTCAAAAATGATATCGACAGGAGTGCAAAATGGCTAAGCAGGGATGGCTAGAGGACAAATGTAAGGATGTAGAGGCTTGTCTCACTAAGGGTAAGATAGATACTGCCTACAGGAAAATTAAAGAGACCTTTGGAGAGAAGAGAACCACTTGTATGAATATCAAGAGCTCAGATGGCAACCCAGTTCTAAGCAAAGAAGGGAAGGCAGAAAGGTGGAAGGAGTATATAGAGGGTTTATACAAGGGCGATGTACTTGAGGACAATATTATGGAAATGGAAGAGGATGTAGATGAAGACGAAATGGGAGATAAGATACTGCGTGAAGAGTTTGACAGAGCACTGAAAGACCTGAGTCGAAACAAGGCCCCGGGAGTAGACAACATTCCATTTGAACTACTGATGGCCTCGGGAGAGCCAGTCATGACAAAACTCTACCATCTGGTGAGCACGATGTATGAGACAGGCGAAATACCCTCAGACTTCAAGAAGAATATAATAATTCCAATCCCAAAGAAAGCAGGTGTTGACAGATGTGAAAATTACCGAACTATCAGTTTAATAAGTCACAGCTGCAAAATACTAACGCGAATTCTTTACAGACGAATGGAAAAACTGGTAGAAGCCGACCTCGGGGAAGATCAGTTTGGATTCCAAAGAAATGTTCGAACACGTGAGGCAATACTGACCTTACGACTTATCTTAGAAGAAAGATTAAGAAAAGACAAACCTACGTTTCTAGCATTTGTAGACATAGAGAAAGCTTTTGACAATGTTAACTGGAATACTCTCTTTCAAATTCTGAAGGTGGCAGGGGTAAAATACAGGGAGCGAAAGGCTATTTACAGTTTGTACAGAAACCAGATGGCAGTTATAAGAGTCGAGGGGCATGAAAGGGAAGCAGTGGTTGGGAAAGGAGTAAGACAGGGTTGTAGCCTCTCCCCGATGTTATTCAATCTGTATATTGAGCAAGCAGTAAAGGAAACAAAAGAAAAATTCGGAGTAGGTATTATAATTCATGGAGAAGAAGTAAAAACTTTGAGGTTCGCCGATGACATTGTAATTCTGCCAGAGACAGCAAAGGACTTGGAAGAGCAGTTGAACGGAATGGACAGTGTCTTGAAAGGAGGATATAAGATGAACATCAACAAAAGCAAAACGAGGATAATGGAATGTAGTCAAATTAAGTCGGGTGATGGTGAGGGAATTAGATTAGGAAATGAGATACTTAAAGTAGTAAAGGAGTTTTGCTATTTAGGGAGTAAAATAACCGATGATGGTCGAAGTAGAGAGGATATAAAATGTAGACTGGCAATGGCAAGGAAAACGTTTCTCAAGAAGAGGAATTTGTTAACATCGAGTATAGATTTAAGTGTCAGGAAGTCATTTCTGAAAGTATTTGTATGGAGTGTAGCCATGCATGGAAGTGAAACATGGACGATAACTAGTTTGGACAAGAAGAGAATAGAAGCTTTCGAAATGTGGTGCTACAGAAGAATGCTGAAGATAAAGTGGGTAGATCACGTAACTAATGAGGAGGTATTGAATAGGATTGGGGAGAAGAGAAGTTTGTGGCACAACTTGACTAGAAGAAGGGATCGGTTGGTAGGACATGTTTTGAGGCATCAAGGGATCACAAATTTAGCATTGGAGGGCAGTGTGGAGAGTAAAAATCGTAGAGGGAGACCAAGAGATGAATACACTAAGCAGATTCAGAAGGATGTAGGTTGCAGTAGGTACTGGGAGATGAAGAAGCTTGCACAGGATAGAGTAGCATGGAGAGCTGCATCAAACCGGTCTCAGGACTGAAGACCACAACAACAACAATATCATCTATTAGGAGACCTTAGTTAAAAATCAGAACAGCTTTAGAAAAGCAGCTAATAATAAAGAAAGATCTAACCACAAAACAGAATTAAAACGTTTAGGAACAGTTGCTTCCTTTAAAAATTCTTCGCTGGTTCCGTGTTTAAATCCGTCGTTCTTGTTCAGACTGGCTGCTAATAACATACACCTGATTCCATTACACAGAAATGTGCTTCTACTATAATTAAGCACTAAAATGTCTATGTGAAACAATTCAGTATTAACCACAAAGTAAGAAAGTGTTACAAACAGCAGTCTCATTAAATTTACACGAGAACTCGTCGCGAAATGTTGCACCCATTGAACACGAACGGCAACTTGCGACCTGTAGTCTGGCTGGCGCATCAAAAAACATGTTCCCCCAGTTTCCATACAAACAAACAGTACAATCGATGTGCCTAAGTGAGGGCAGAAATAGAAAAACTCCACTGCTTACAGTTCGGGGATTGAAACGCTACCTCGGTAGGGACGTGCTGACCACATTTAGTGGCAACGACCTACCACGTCACACATATGACAGCAAAGTCATGTCGACCGCCCTGAGCCGCCAGATACCAGTCTGTCCTCCAGAGGGAACGAACACCACCTCTGCCCAGTACGTCACAGGACCTCTGTTAGGTACCCTTGGCCCATGGGGCCTGTGGTAGTAATGTAAAGCAACATGACAGCTCGGAAGTACATAAGCCTTATTGCGGATCGACGGCATTCATTCGTGCTTGATGTCTTCCCCTACGCTGATGGTATCGTAAAGCAGTGTAACTGTCCGTGTCATTTCTCTCTCTCTCTCTCTCTCTCTCTCGTCACAAACGTATAAGTACGTTATGTCACGTAGCATTCCGCCAGTGAGGACGGTATTTGCTTCGTGATACGTTATCCGTGTTAAAATGGGCCCTTTACCAATTGCGGAAAAGGTCGATATCGTGTTGATGTATGGCTATTGTGATCAAAATGCCATACGGGCGTGTGCTCGGTATCCTGGACGACATCATCCATGTTGTAAGAGGTATGCGATGTATGCGCTGCCTGCAACAGGCAAGACCTAGGAGAGTCTCTGACCAGAGAGCAGTATGTAGTTAGTTGTCGCTTGCCGCTAGTGGGCAGTAGTCGACAGTAGTCTGCGTGAGTCTGCAGTAGTCTGCAGGAGTCGGCGCGTGTCTGCGCTTGTGTGCAGTCTGCTCTGGTCGGGACTCTGGAGGATGACTATTATTGTAGAAGGTAAAGAAGCAGCCTTGCGCATATCTAGTAATGTATGTTAACTGTCATCCACTTTCTTTTAAAAAATGCCCCAACAACAATTTTTATAATATAAAGTATTTTTTTTCAAAAAAACAAAAAAGCATTCATTTCAATTTAAAGAATATATCCAATGGATAATTACTACTTTCATGAATCACAAAGCATAGGCCAGCATTGCACGGAGCTGTGCCGAAATTTTTTAGGTAAGAGCAGATATATTCGCAGTTTTTATTGAGGTAAGAATTTTTTGCTTTTTTTAAATTCAGAGTACAGGGCCGTGGCGCAGCGCTGCTGTCGTCATAAAATTTACCAGGTTACTGAATTTTTTTATTATTTTGGTGTTTAGGAATTTTTCTGTTTCGAACTTAACATTAAATGAGAAAAGAATTTTGTGGTTACATTGAGTGTGAATGCATTTCTGCACGGAGACTATAAATGGGAACCAATTTTGTTCAGAGGTTACAATATTTAAAAAAAATTCATTTAATTATTATTTCCGTGGGGAGTTTATTCATGGTTCATTTTTAATTAATAATTTTGTGGGGAGGTTACACTTGGTTCATTTTCACTTTTTTTATATTTTTGTGGGGAGGTTACAATGTGTCCGGATCGTTCGCCGGATAGTTACGATATTTAAGGAAACAGGAAGTGTTCAGCCACATGTGAAACGTCAACCACGACCTGCAACAAATGATGGTGTCCAAATAGGTGTTTTAGCTGCTGTCGCGGCTAATCCGCACATCAGTAGCAGACAAACTGCGCGAGAATCGGGAATCTCAAAAACGTCGTTGTTCAGAATGCTACATCAACATCGATTGCACCCGTATCATATTTCTATGCACCAGGAATTGCATGGCGACGACTTTGAACGTCGTGTACAGTTATGCCACAGGGCACAAGAGAAATTACGAGACAATGACAGATTTTTTGCACGCGTTCTATTTAGCAACGAAGCGTCATTCACCAACAGTGGTAACGTAAACCGGCATAATATGCACTATGGGGCAACGGAAAATCCACGATGGCTGCGACAAGTGGAACATCAGCGACCTTGGCGGGTTAATGTATGGTGCGGTATTATGGGAGGGAGGATGTTAACAAATTTCTCTTCTTCAGAAACGCTTTCCTTACATTGCCAGTCTATATTTTATATCCTCTCTACTTCGAACATCATTAGTTATTTTGCTCCGCAAATAACAAAACTCCCTTACCACTTTAAGTGTCTCTTTTCCCAATCTAATTCCCTCAGCATCACTCGACTTAATTCGACTACATTCCATTATCCTCGTTTTGCTTTTGTTAATGTTCATCTTATATCCTCCTTTCAAGACACTGTCCATTCTGTCCAACTGCTCTTCCAAGTCATTTACCGTCTCTGACAGAATTACAATGTCATCGGCGAACCTTAAAGCCATTGAACCTAAAAGCCATTTACTGTACAGAATTGAATAAACTATGTTTTCTCAAAATTTAGTGAGAGTCGATTTGCAGAGAACCACTTAAATATTTCCTTGATAGTTGGGTTTGATTACTATACTTGTATCATCAGCAAAAAGAACTAGCTTTGCATCTTCATGAATATAGAGTGGCAACTCATTAATAAATATTAAGAACAATAATGGACCCGAGACTGACCCCTGTGGGACACCATTCTTTATACCTCCCAAGTCAAAGAACTCTGCTGATATTTGCAGACTGTACTGTTAATTTCAACCTTTTTCATTCTTCCAGATAAATATAAATTAAACCATTTGTGCTCCGACCCACTCATATCACAATGCGTAAACTTATCTAGAAAAATTTCATGATTCACACAATCAAAAGCCTTTCAGAGATCACAAAATACTCCAATGGGCGATGTTCGGTTATTAAATGCATTTAATATTTGATCAGTGGTAGCATTTTCTGTTGAAAGCCATTTTTAAATCGAGCAAACCGCTAGTACCCTCGAGTTTTTCCTTGGTAAGCTGTTTTCAACATTAAAACAGTTTCAGCAGTATTTTTACCGAGTAGAAAACAAAATTTCACTGCTGTATGTTGTTCACTTAAACTTGTCAACATTAAAAACGAAACAAGAACATAACAGCGCTAGGAAAAGCATTCACTGCAGGTGGACAGAGCAAGCCAGGTCGACAACACAGGCGGCGGTGACTTGGGAATGAGTAGAGAGCCGGTGTAGGGAGGGAGTGGCCAGCCGGACGATACGGCGGCCATTTTTCTGCCAAACTGCGGGCGGGACTTTTGAATGGCCAGTAGTGGAGTAGTGGGGTACACACTCACCGAATCAAAAGCACAAGACACTATGGCGAAATCATTCGTTAAATGCCTTTCTTTACAGCTATAATATACTCATACTGGGCTACTACGTACAGCACAGGAAAATTTGATACAGTGGCTGTAAAAGTAATTCGTTACTTGCGTTTATCTCCTTTAAAGTTCGTTTACTAGACATATTGCAATAAAAGTAACGTAAATAAAAAAATATAGTGTGTGGCATTTGTTTTGTATCGGAAATGCATAACGCTAAAGATGTAACGTACCTGTATTACGTCAGATGAATGAAAGTCGTAAGCAGTTGTTTACTTGTGACATGCAAAAAGTGTGAAACGTATTATTACTTTTTGTCACGTCTTCAAAGTTTTTGCATGTCACAAGTAAACAACTGCTTACGACTTTCTTTCATTACCTCTCGTAGATAACAAACGAAAAAGATTACAAAAATCAGGTAATATTAAATTTGGCTACTGTAATAACGACCAAATATAACAAGAAAACTACCATATCCCTTCTACCCCACAGTAAGTAGGCCTATTAAAAACTGTCTTCAAGAGTACCTACAATTATTTACTACGAAAAATGTTTCAGCAACCACGAGAGCCGCGGAAAACGTGCTTACAACTTGCCTGTGTCAACAGTCAGGCAATAATACTGAAACCAAAATAATGCCTAATGTTCTGATTCGGAACGAAATAAAGTTTGACGCTATGAAGTCGAATGAGCATGGCAGAACAATTACAGGAACTTTCCGTTTCCAGAAAGTACTGTCAGATATTGGCTTCAGAAAACTTGTGATGCTACCAGTACGCACGAACTGTTAAAGAAATAAGAGCTAAAAAATGCAGAAAATTGTAATAGGCCTACCTGTTTTGCGTGTCTAAAATATTTTAAAAAACTAACACCTTAAAATCAGAGTTGTCTGAGCAAAGTGAAGAACCAAACATTTTTATGGGCGTAACTAAATAAATATTTCGGATAATATATACCATTAAGAAAGTTGTACCTAGACTTTATTGCAAGACTTACTCATTCCTTCCTGACTGGGCATTTCAGACTGCAACGAGAAGTTACATTATTTCAACTCGTATTTACGATGGCAAACACTAATACGTCCTAAAAACGATGTACAACTTAGTCGAACATGCATCCACAACGCATAACAAGTCTCTCAATAATTCAAATACCTTTTAATCGTTTCCAGAAGTCCTCTGAACTTCAATTCAGCTCAAAAGCACGGCGAACATAGGAAGCGCGAGAGACGTTTGGCAGAAAAATGGCGCCAAAGCTAATCAACCAACCACGGCCAACTTCACCTATGGCCGCTCTCTCTGTATACAGGCTCTCTAGGAGTGAGTTATGCTACACGCGCCTGGCGGCAGAAATGCGTACTACACGAGCTCCGCCTACGGCACAGTTATTCCGGCTTTTTTTGGGTACCCCTCGTACATCCTCATTCCTATCGAAAGGAGACGGATACAGAAGTTGGAGGAGTGTACGGAGACAGGTTGACGGAATGGCACATGGTGGAAGTGTAGGCAGCTAGCGACTCTCGCGGGGCGTTTGCTGCTCTGCGGAACTCGGACGGCAGCACCAATGACAGCAGCGCAGCGTAAGTTTCCAAACTGAGCAGGGGAAGCGGCGAGGGCGGGCAAGGCGAGGTACGTATGTCGCCGGCCAGCACTGCAGCGACTCCTCGGGGGAGTGTCAGACGTGCCTCTCCAAAAAATAAATGAAATACAGCTCGGCTCTTAAAGCAATAATAGTGTCCGAATCAACGTTAAAAAGACAAAAACGACAACACACAAACGGAGGAAATAGGAAAACGTTACCTACGAAAAACTGGCCAGTACAAGTAACATGTCAATCGTGTTAAACCATAAAATGGCATTAGCTGTCAAGCACCTGAATAACAACTCAGAACAAAGTAATTTTCTCATATCAGCAACCTTCATCATACACACACACACAACAGGAAACGGGATGCCTTTAGTCTGGACATAGCAGCAGCTGCCGAAGTACGCATAACCTCAAAACATAGCAGAACAACGTCCAGTCAATATGAGCCACTAAAAGCAAGGTTCATTTTAAGATGAAAAATAACCATATTTACAACGATTACAGTAAAGTCATACGTAATATTTGGAAGTACCATTACCCTCTTGTTTACAAAGTACACTACTGGACATTAAAATTGCTACACCACGAAGATGACGTGCTACAGACGCGAAATTTAACCGACTGGAAGAAGATGCCGTGATATGCAAATGATTAATGGTTCAAATGGCTCTGAGCACTATGGGACTTAACATCTGAGGTCATCAGTCCCCTAGAACTTAGAACTACTGAAACCTAACTAACCTAAGGACATCACACACAGCCATGCCCGAGGCAGGATTCGAACCTGCGACCGTAGCGGTCGCGCGGTTCCAGACTGAAGCGCCTAGAACCGCTAGGCCACACCGGCCGGCTGCAAATGATTAGCTTTTCAGAGCATTCACTCAAGGTTGGCGCCGATGGCGATACCTACAACGTGCTGACATGAGGAAACTTTCCAATCGATTTCTCATACACAAACAGCAGTTGACCGGCGTTGCCTGGTGAAACGTTGTTGTGATGCCTCGTGTAAGGAGGAGAAATGCGTACCATCACGTTTGTGACTTTGATAAAGGTCGGATTGTAGCCTATAGCGATTGCGGTTTATCGTAACATTGCTGCACGCGTTGGTCGAGATCCAATGACTGTTAGCAGAATATGGAATTGGTGGGTTCAGGAGAGTAATATGGAACGCCGTGCTGGATCCCAACGGCCTCGTATCACTAGCAGTCGAGATGACAGGCATCTTATTCTCATGGATCGTGCAGCCCCGTCTCGATCCCAGAGTCAACAGATGGGGACGTTTGCAAGACAACAACCATCTGCATCAACAGTTCGACGACGTTTGCAGTAGCATGGGCTATCAGCTCGGAGACCATGGCTGCGGTTACCCTTGACGCTGCATCACAGACCAGAGCACCTGCGATGGCGTACTCAACGACGAACCTGGGTGCACGAATCGCAAAACGTCATTTTTTCGGATGAATCCAGGTTCTGTTTACAACATCCTGATGGTCGCATCGGCGTTTGGCGACATCACCGAGAATGCACATTGGAAGCGTGTATTCGTCATCGCCATACTGGCGTTATCACCCAGAGTGATGGTATGGGGTGCCATTGGTTACTCGTCTGAGTCACCTCTTGTTCGCATTGACGGCACTTTGAACAATGGACGTTACATTTCAGACGTGTTACGACCCGTGGTTCTACCCTTCATTCGATCCCTGCGAAACGCTACATTTCAGCAGGATAATGCACGACCCCATGTTGCAGCCCCAGCACATACTCCAGATCTCTCACCAATTTCTGGTCAATGGTGGCCGAGTAAGTGATTCGTCACAATACGACAGTCACTACTGTTGATGAACTATGGTGTGTTGTTGAAGCTGCATGGGCAGCTGTACCTGTACACGCCATCCAAGCTCTGTTTGACTCAATGCCCAGGCGTATCAAGGCCGTTATTACGGTCAGAGGTGGTTGTTCTGGGTACTGATTTCTCAGGATCTATGCACCCAAATTGCGTGAAAATGTAATCACATGTCAGTTCTAGTATAATATGTTTGTCCAATGAATACCCGTTTATCATCTGCATTTCTTCTTGGTGTAGCAATTTTAGTGGCCAGTAGTGTAATTTAGTGGATACGGGCGCGAGGATATATAAAATAGCAAAAGTAATACTTAACTTTGTTGCTGCAGTTGCGGTGTCAGTTGTTAACAGTAGAGCTGCATCTTGAAATATATACCGATAGAAAGGTTTACAATTAAGTCTGTCTTAAGTGTTCTGATGAGTCCTCAAGAGCTGAAAGAATGCAGCCGCAGTGAAGCGTATTACTGAGGGCAGTGAGGCAGCTGCGGCAGCCGGAGTCAGCGTCGGCGCAGCACCTAACGTGTCAACACCAGCAGCTACAGGCAGCATTTCCGGGGGTTTCCCTCGGCCGTAAAGCGAATGTCGGAGCTGTCCCCAACGCCCTCCGCAAAAATTCCAAATTAGGAGACATGCCCTTCCATGCCCATTTCCGTAATAAATGCAGCCACAAAAGAAAAAGTTTATCGCAATGGCCGGAAAGAGGAAAAGAGAGGTGACCGCCACGCAGTGGACAGACACGTACTCAGTACAACAGGTTACTGAATTTACTTTTTATTACGAGGTTTAAGAATTTTTCTGTTTCGAGCTTACATTAATTGAGAAATGAATTTTGTGGGTACATTAAATGGGAAACAAATTTTGTGTAGAGGTTAAATGTGAATGAATTTCTGTAGGGAGGTTATAAATGGGAACCAATTTTGTTCTGAGGTTACACTAAAATTAGAATCATTAACCAAATAATATTAATTAATTTTAATTTTTTTGTGGGGAGGTTACACTTGGCGACAACCGGCCAGGATCGTATTTCTTTGTGAATCTCTGAGAAGTAGTCATATATCTGCTCTTATTTACTTAAATGTAGTTTGTATCTGGCGCAACGCATTTACTAATTTGTCACGCTTTCTTTCGCAGATAATCGGCAATTTATTGCTCTTTGTTGTAATTGTTTGTTCCATTTCGCTTTGTCTTTGTTTCATTTGTGCTTAATTTTGATTTGTGAAAAATGCAGCGAAAAACTCTTAACAGTACATCGCGATGTGCAATGAGTGAAATAGCCGACTCGAATAATTTTACCGATAATACTCGAAGACACTCAGTGTCTTAATGATAGTCCTCCATTTACAGACAACCAGTGCGTACCGATAACTAGTAATGATTTTAATTCTAATGATGAGCAAACAAATTTAACTATGTCGACAGTAAATGTAACAATTGATGACGCGGCACGTTCCGATACAATGGACGCTGCCCAGTTTGACACGCCTAATTTGCAAAATTTACGTAGTGAACAGATAATTGTTTCTAACGAAGGTGAACAATATTCACAAAACACGTCAAGTTTATTTGATTCCGGTGTAGTGACCAACAGTGCACATTCAATTGGCAAACCTTTTCAAGAATTACAGAATGACCAAATGGTTACAGAAAACGTGACAAATGCACCTACACCAACACACACCATAGAAAATAGAGTCGCTAGTTTTGGCTGTGATCAAGTTATGGCAGTATTGCTACAACTTAATGAAAAAATAGGCAACAATTCCAAACAGTCGAAGAAAGAACAAGACGACAATTACAAACGACTCAATGAATCGAAGAAACAACTTAATGAAAATCTCAAACAACAAATTAATGAAAGACAACACAACAACTTTAAACAACTTAATGAAAAACTAGAGAACAATTCCAAACAGCTTAGTGAACAGATTACAGCCGTTGCCGTGCTATGTCATGATACTAAAGAACAATTACGTGAGGAAATTAAGGCTTGTGCTAGGAACAGTAGTGAATAAATTAGATCTGTGGCACAAGAATTAAGTAATACACATGCAGCCACAACTAACATACTTAGAGACGAAATTAGTGCAGTCGCTAAACAATGCTCTGAAAACGCAACACAGTTACGCGACGAGTTTAAATTACAGCAGAACTTTCACGCACACTGGATGCAAGAGTAGATCCGAAATTTGACCAACAGAACAGCCAAATTGACGAACGTTTTGATCACCACCTACAAAACAGTGAAACGCGTTACAGTAAATTTATACAGGAACAGAATAAAGTAAAGCGACAAGTCATGGAAACAATTACTGCACAGAGACAGGAAGATAAGCGTAAATTGTTTACGAAAGCAAAAACATACGTAGACAACAATATTGCTAAGTATCAGACGAAATTAATACTATCAAACAGTTGAACACCGAATTACATGATGAAATCTCTGATCTTAAAAGAAAAACAGACACACACACCGTAGACTTTCAGACAGTGACCGACAGACTTGAACAATTAGAACTAATACAGGATCCCGATGCCATCAAAGCAGACGTTAAGAAATTAAACAAAACCACACGTAAAATACAAGAACAAATTAATGCTTGCGATACTAAAAACAATGATCAGGTAAAAGCACTGACTGAAAAATATGATGAATTGGCCAGTCGTGTTGGCGTTATCGAAAGTAATAATGACACCAAATCAGACGATACGTCACCAGTTTCGTTTAATCAAACACCCGAATTCCAAAATTTACAGCAGACAATCAGTGAGATAGGTTCGTCCAATAATACATTACGTAGAAAATTGTCAACTTTTCAGCAAGAAGAGATGAAAAATGTTTTAGTCAATAACACGTCACAGCATATGGCTCATTCCGAACATTTGTCACAGTCACACAGCCAGTATAATTTAGGTAATTTACAGAGAGTACGTGAGTTAGATTCCGAACAGTCACAGACAAATAGATTCTCATACAATCCTGAACCTCTTCAGACGTACAGAGACGATAATTTTGATTACAAGGATTTTCTATCCGTGAGAAAATTTAAAGTATTTAAAAATGACAGAACACAGATTCACCCAATGGATTGGATACAACAATTTAGCTTTGCTTTTCCACCGACTTGGCCCATAACACATAAACTTGAATTTATTTGCAGTTTTTTGGAAGGCGAACCGGCAACTCGTATGAGACCGATCGCGAGACAATGCTATTCGGCAGAAGAATTTCAGAATGCTTTTCTGTCAGCGTATTGGTCAAAGACGACACAGCGCGGAATCAAGGATCAACTAATTAGTTGATCGAATTATGAGAACTCAAATTTTCCCACTGTCGCGCAATTTTTTGAGCACATGGTCCAACAAAAACAATACTTAAGTGAGCCGTACAGTGAATCTGCACTTATCCAATTATGTATTTTTAAATTACCACGATCATTAAGAGTTTCACTTTTAACAGGACAGCAGAAAGAAAATATTTCGGCATGTAGAGATCTGCTACAGCTTTTGGAAGTTAAGCAATCAGATTGTTGTTGTTGTTGTGGTCTTCAGTCCTGAGACTGGTTTGATGCAGCTCTCCATGCTACTCTATGCTGTGCAAGCTTCTTCATCTCCCAGTATCTACTGCAACCTACATCCTTCTGAATCTGCTTAGTGTATTCATCTCTTGGTCTCCCTCTACGATTTTTACCCTCCACACTGCCCTCCAATACTAAATTGGTGATCCCTTGATGCCTCAGGACATGTCCTACCAACCGATCCCTTCTTCTGGTCAAGTTGTGCCACAAACTTCTCTTCTCCCCAATCCTATTCAATACTTCCTCATTAGTTATGTGATCTACCCATCTAATCTTCAGCATTCTTCTGTAGCACCACATTTCGAAAGCTTCTATTCTCTTCTTGTCCAAACTATTTACCGTCCATGTTTCACTTCCATACAATGCTACACTCCATACAAATACTTTCAGAAATGACTTCCTGACACTTAAATCTATACTCGATGTCAACAAATTTCTCTTCTTCAGAAACGCTTTCCTTGCCATTGCCAGTCTACATTTTATATCCTCTCTACTTCGACCATCATCAGTTATTTTGCTCCCCAAATAGCAAAACTCCTTTACTACTTTAAGTGTCTCATTTCCTAATCTAATACCCTCACCATCACCCGACTTAATTCGACTACATTCCATTATCCTCGTTTTGCTTTTGTTGATGTTCATCTTATATCCTCCCTTCAAGACACCATCCATTCCATTCAACTGCTCTTCCAAGTCCTTTGCTGTCTCTGACAGAATTACAATGTCATCGGCGAACCTCAAAGTTTTTATTTCTTCTCCATGGATTTTAATACCTACTCCGAATGTTTCTTTTGTTTCCTTTACTGCTTCCTCAATATACAGATTGAATAACATCGGGGAGATGCTACAACCCTGTCTTACTCCTTTCCCAAGCAGTGCTTCCCTTTCATGCCCCTCGACTCTTATAACTGCCATCTGGTTTCTGTACAAACTGTAAATAGCCTTTCGCTCCCTGTATTTTACCCCTGCCACCTTCAGAATTTGAAAGAGAGTATTCCAGTTAACACTGTGAAAAGCTTTCTCTAAGTCTACAAATGCTAGAAACGTAGGTTTGCCTTTTCTTAGTCTTTCTTCTAAGATAAGTCGTAAGGTCAGTATTGCCTCACGTGTTCCAACATTTCTACGGAATCCAAACTGATCTTCCCCGAGGTCGGCTTCTACCAGTTTTTCCATTCGTCTGTAAAGAATTCGCGTTAGTATTTTGCAGCTGTGACTTATTAAACTGATAGTTCGGTAATTTTCACATCTGTCAACACCTGCTTTCTTTGGGATTGGAATTATTATATTCTTCTTGAAGTCTGAGGGTATTTCGCCTGTCTCATACATCGTGCTCACCAGATGGTAGAGTTTTGTCATGACTGGCTCTCCCGAGGCCATCAGTAGTTCAAATGGAATGTTGTCTACTCCCGGGGCCTTGTTTCGACTCAGGTCTTTCAGTGCTCTGTCAAACTCTTCACGCAGTATCTTATCTCCCATTTCGTCTTCATCTACATCCTCTTCCATTTCCATAATATTGTCCTCAAGTACATCGCCCTTGTATAAACCCTCTATATACTCCTTCCACCTTTCTGCCTTCCCTTCTTTGCTTAGAACTGGGTTGCCATCTGAGCTCTTGATATTCATACAAGTGGTTCTCTTCTCTCCAAAGGTCTCTTTAATTTTCCTGTAGGCAGTATCTATCTTACCCTTAGTGAGACAAGCCTCTACATCCTTACATTTGTCCTCTAGCCATCCCTGCTTAGCCATTTTGCACTTCCTGTCGATCTCATTTTTGAGACGTTTGTATTCCTTTTTGTCTGCTTCATTTACTGCATTTTTATATTTTCTCCTTTCATCAATTAAATTCAATATTTCTTCTGTTACCCAAGGATTTCTACTAGCCCTCGTCTTTTTACCTACTTGATCCTCTGCTGCCTTCACTACTTCATCCCTCAAAGCTACCCATTCTTCTTCTACTGTATTTCTTTCCCCCATTCCTGTCAATTGTTCCCTTATGCTCTCCCTGAAACTCTGTACAACCTCTGGTTCTTTCAGTTTATCCAGGTCCCATCTCCTTAAATTCCCACCTTTTTGCAGTTTCTTCAGTTTTAATCTACAGGTCATAACCAATAGATTGTGGTCAGAGTCCACATCTGCCCCTGGAAATGTCTTACAATTTAAAACCTGGTTCCTAAATCTCTGTCTTACCATTATATAATCTATCTGATACCTTTTAGTATCTCCAGGGTTCTTCCATGTATACAACCTTCTATCATGATTCTTAAACCAAGTGTTAGCTATGATTAAGTTGTGCTCTGTGCAAAATTCTGCCAGGCGGCTTCCTCTTTCATTTCTTAGCCCCAATCCATATTCACCTACTATGTTTCCTTCTCTCCCTTTTCCTACACTCGAATTCCAGTCACCCATGACTATTAAATTTTCGTCTCCCTTCACTATCTGAATTATTTCTTTTATTTCATCATACATTTCTTCAATTTCTTCATCATCTGCGGAGCTAGTTGGCATATAAACTTGTACTACTGTAGTAGGTGTGGGCTCCGTATCTATCTTGGCCACAATAATGCGTTCACTATGCTGTTTGTAGTAGCTTACCTGCATTCCTATTTTCCTATTCATTATTAAACCTACTCCTGCATTACCCCTATTTGATTTTGTATTTATAACCCTGTATTCACCTGACCAAAAGTCTTGTTCCTCCTGCCACCGAACTTCACTAATTCCCACTATATCTAACTTTAACCTATCCATTTCCCTTTTTAAATTTTCTAACCTACCTGCCCGATTAAGGGATCTGACATTCCACGCTCCGATCCGTAGAACGCCAGTTTTCTTTCTCCTGATAATGACATCCTCTTGAGTAGTCCCCGCCCGGAGATCCGAATGGGGGACTATTTTACCTCCGGAATATTTTACCCAAGAGGTAATCATTTAATCATACAGTAAAGCTGCATGCCCTCGGGAAAAATTACGGCCGTAGTTGCCCCTTGCTTTCAGCCGTTCGCAGTACCAGCACAGCAAGGCCGTTTTGGTTATTGTTACAAGGCCAGATCAGTCAATCATCCAGACTGTTGCCCTTGCAACTACTGAAAAGGCTGCTGCCCCTCTTCAGGAACCACACGTTTGTCTGGCCTCTCAGCAGATACCCCTCCATTGTGGTTGTACCTACGGTACGGCTATCTGTATCGCTGAGGCACGCAAGCCTCCCCACCAACGGCAAGGTCCATGGTTCATGGTTATTCCTTCATAAACAAAAATTTTTCACATCATAACCAAGGCCAACCAACATACAGTAATTACGAGCAGCCACGCTATTTCAATAGTAAAGGTAACGACAACCATCAGAACTTTAACAGACAAAATTTTAATTATCAATATCGTCAAAATTATCAGCAACAGGAACCACATTTTGGTAACAATAGACGCTTTCCTCCGCAACAGCATCAAAGCCAGCCGGTTAGCATACCTAACCAACAATGTAGTCTACAAGGTCAACCAAGCTTTAATGTTTCGCCGCATACACGTATAGCGTCGGCTCCACCAAATAGTAACGCACAACAACTAGGAAACCAGTACGTACAGAAAACACATCATTTCAACTCATATCGCAATGCACCGTATAGAAATGACTATCATGACAGACGTAAAAATAATGAGCACAATTTTCAGCGTACGTTTAATAACAGTCGGTCTTACCAGCAACAAAATCATCCGCAACAACAGATTATCAAGAATGAACCAGACAGTAGATATCATCCCGAACGTAATACGTCAGGAAGAAATAACAGAACAGTACAAATAGTGGAAATGCCACAGCATCCTCACGCGAATAACACCACGTCAGAAAGAATTTCACTAGATACAGTGCAGAATGAATCTTCCAGCAACGTAAGTAATACTTCAGATACACAGAATCTTGTTCACGAAAATGTTATTACTTTATTGACGACATCCGAGACACTCTTTTGCAGGTAAGACCAGTTTTTCAAAAAACCATTTCACACCATGTCATTGAGGTAAAGATTATATCATCCAAATTTTCAGCAGTAATCGATTCTGGATCATCTATGTCAGTTATAAAAGAGGAAACTTTCAACGAATGTAACAAAGAGAATACCTATCCTACGTTACCATTAGGCAAAACTAAAGTAAAAGGAGCAGTATCTGGTAAAGGAGTAGATTTAAAATTACAGACACATTTATCATTTCACCCAAATTTTTGGATTGTTCCCTTATTGACAACAGATATTATTTTAGGTACGAGTTTTTGGTACAACACGACGCAGTTATTGACTTTCAAAATTCCTATTTAATGTTAAAGGATGAAAATGTTCAACTGGCTTTAGAATTTCAGCACTCTTTATCTGCAGAAGAACAAAAAATTAATCGTACAGAGGTCATTTCCGCATCACGTAACATAGACTGTCATTCCACATTGTTCACAGATACGTACGTAGACAACTACACTCCTGGAAATTGAAATAAGAACACCGTGAATTCATTGTCCCAGGAAGGGGAAACTTTATTGACACATGCCTGGGGTCAGATACATCACATGATCACACTGACAGAACCACAGGCACATAGACACAGGCAACAGAGCATGCACAATGTCGGCACTAGTACAGTGTATATCCACCTTTCGCAGCAATGCAGGCTGCTATTCTCCCATGGAGACGATCGTAGAGATGCTGGATGTAGTCCTGTGGAACGGCTTGCCATGCCATTTCCACCTGGCGCCTCAGTTGGACCAGCGTTCGTGCTGGACGTGCAGACCGCGTGAGACGACGCTTCATCCAGTCCCAAACATGCTCAATGGGGGACAGATCCGGAGATCTTGCTGGCCAGGGTAGTTGACTTACACCTTCTAGAGCACGTTGGGTGGCACGGGATACATGCGGACGTGCAGTGTCCTGTTGGAACAGCAAATTCCCTTGCCGGTCTAGGAATGGTAGAACGATGGGTTCGATGACGGTTTGGATGTACCGTGCACTATTCAGTGTCCCCTCGACGATCACCAGTGGTGAACGGCCAGTGTAGGAGATCGCTCCCCACACCATGATGCCGGGTGTTGGCCCTGTGTGCCTCGATCGTATGCAGTCCTGATTGTGGCGCTCACCTGCACGGCGCCAAACACGCATACGACCATCATTGGCACCAAGGCAGAAGCGACTCTCATCGCTGAAGACGACACGTCTCCATTCGTCCCTCCATTCACGCCTGTCGCGACACCACTGGAGGCGGGCTGCACGATGTTGGGGCGTGAGCGGAAGACGGCCTAACGGTGTGCGGGACCGTAGCCCAGCTTCATGGAGACGGTTGCGAATGGTCCTCGCCGATACCCCAGGAGCAACAGTGTCCCTAATTTGCTGGGAAGTGGCGGTGCGGTCCCCTACGGCACTGCGTAGGATCCTACGGTCTTGGCGTGCATCCGTGCGTCGCTGCGGTCGGGTCCCAGGTCGACGGGCACGTGCACCTTCCGCCGACCACTGGCGACAACATCGATGTACTGTGGAGACCTCACGCCCCACGTGTTGAGCAATTCGGCGGTACGTCCACCCGGCCTCCCGCATGCCCACTATACGCCCTCGCTCAAAGTCCGTCAACTGCACATACGGTTCACGTCCACGCTGTCGCGGCATGCTACCACTGTTAAAGAGTGCGATGGAGCTCCGTATGCCACGGCAAACTGGCTGACACTGACGGCGGCGGTGCACAAATGCTGCAATGCTGCGCAGCTAGCGCCATTCGACGGCCAACACCGCGGTTCCTGGCGTGTCCGCTGTGCCGTGCTTGTACAGCCCTCTCGCAGTGTCCGGAGCAAGTATGGTGGGTCTGACACACCGGTGTCAATGTGTTCTTTTTTCCATTTCCAGGAGTGTATAATACTCCAGACGAAGTCGACTATGACGTTATGCAAATGATTTCTGATAAAGCTAAACAGAGCAGTGCAAATACAGACAACGAACGCACGCAACTACGCAAAATTTTTTTACAGCAAGCTCCGGTTTTTGACAACGTCCCTATGTCCGGATTATGTATGAATTTCAAGTTAAACAACACGACACGTTATAGCCAAACATTATCCTATTCCGTATATTCACAGAGAACAAGTTAAGAAAGAATTGCAAGCTATGCTTGACGAAGGAATTATTGAACCGGCAGTTAGTCCGTACATAAACCCGCTCCATGTTGTTAAGAAGAAGGATGGTTCACTTCGCCTCGTACTTGATTCGCGTCACATCAATGACATTATTATTAATGAAACAGATCGCCCTCAAACACTAGAAGAACTTCTACAGAAATTTCATGGTACTGCTATTTATTCCACATTAGATTTGAAATCGGGATTTTGGCAAATTAAGCTCCATACGAACTGTAGAAAGTACACAGTTTTTCTCTGTTTTGGTGACTGTTACCAGTTTTGCAAATTACCGTTCGGTTTAACAATTTCTTCAGCAGCATTTATTCGCGGTTTGAATACTATACTTCCGACAGAACTTAAAGCTACTGCTAAATCTGTTTCGAATACATTTGTAAAACATTTTCTATTTCATGTAGGACATGTATTGAAAGTAATTTCCGACAATGGACCACAATTTCGATCTGCTATATGGACACGTATGTTACGAACAAGAAACATTTCTCCGATTTATATATCCAAGTATCACGCTTCTTCGAACCCTTGTGAACGACCAATGAAAGAAATTGGTAAACTGTGTAGAATATACTGCCATAAAAGACATGTTGATTGGGATACACACATACTGTCATTCCAGGATGTAATTAACTCTATACCAAATGAATGTACTATGCTATCTTTGACTGTTATACTGAAAAGTGTTGAACCACCTAACAAAATTAAAGAATTAGTATCCTTTCGTACATGTCGTCAACTACCACTCCATGAAATAATTGACATTGCGCTGAACAACATCAAACGTGCCGCAGAGCGCCGGAGAAGACAGCAAAAACAGGTTTGTACACGCCGTGACTTTCACATTGGACAGAAGATATTAGTACGTTCACACTATCTATCCAACAGAGGAAAGAATAGATGTAGTAAATTTGAGCTTCTATACGCAGGTCCATACAGAATTCGCAGCATTCCTCTCCCCCATGTATTACACGTCGAAACTCTGAGAACCAGAAAAAGTAAAGGCAATCACCATGTCTCCAATAATAAACCCTTTGTTGAATGAACATACTTTATGATTTATCACACTGTAATGCCATTTCCTGATTTTTATATGACCACTTATGCAATTATATTTATATGAACACTTACTGATGATTATCATATTTTTTCTTGGCAAGTGCCCGGCAAGGTAAGATTAGCAGGTCGCTTTTCTTGTCGTTATATATCATACCGTGCACAATTTCCATTTTTCGTGTCTGTATGATTGTTTTCCTGTATGCACTATGAAATTTTAAGATATAACAAACACCAATTGACATTGACATTTTGCCTTATGATATCTTAACATATTGACTATTCTACATTCTTTGCTACTAAATTATGATACTCTGTGTCCTTTTTTTGCACTTGAAAACTGTCTAAGTTTTTGACCTAATACGTTTTCTGTCATGCTATGCTGTATGCGTAATTATATCACTAGAAATCAGTTTTTATTTAATGGATAAATGATAAATGCAAGACATTAATCATTGTTCATCATTTTCAGAAAGCAATAACGTGTAAAAGAAATAAATTAAACAAACCACAGTGGATTACTATGAAATGGGAATTTCACCTTCGGAATGAACGAAAGAAGATGCAGTACCTCGTCATGAAGAGTAAATGGATCAGAATTAACAAACATTAACAAGAATATCCTATACACATCGTATGATAGCAGCATTAATTAATTTTTTTTCTTTCAGAATACGAGGCGATTGATGCAGGATGTCAGACAGAACTACACATCTTAGTTTTAGTGATGAAATATGCTAGAAATAAGAAACTCTATACTATGAATAGTTGTATGAAGTAAATGGTAATATGAATAATGTATAATGAAGTGTCTTTTTGCAGATGATAATGAATGATGATTAATAGTTATCTGAAGACTATGCTAATATGAATAATGAAGTTTTTCTTTGCAGGTGATGATAGTAATGAAGTTATGGTAATATTAATAATGAAGTTTTTCTTTGCAGATGAGAATAATGATGAAGTTTATATATTTAGTGTTAGTTAAGAAATGCTATGTAGTTATTTAAGTATTTGTTGCAGTTCGTTTTGACAGTATGTCTTATGTCGCATGGTATAATGACTGAAGGTTTTGGAAAGGACGGCTAGAGTACATACATATTGAGTACATGTTTCATTACCTGTTATTTCGAAGTTCACTACTTTTCAGCATAATATGTGTTTCTTCTTTCAGCTTAATAATCCATATAGTATTTTTTCTAGGAGAAGCTATTCATGAAATTAATGTGCTATAAGCAGTTAGTCATTAAACCTGTTCTAGTACTTGCATCTTTTTTACCCATTTGTGTGTGTCATTCATGAATGTGATCACATATACTCTACTTGTTTCATAACCTTGGCGCCCGCATCTCGTGGTCGTGCGGTAGCGTTCTCGCTTCCCACGCCCGGGTTCCCGGGTTCGATTCCCGGCGGGGTCAGGGATTTTCTCTGCCTCGTGATGGCTGGGTGTTGTGTGCTGTCCTTAGGTTAGTTAGGTTTAAGTAGTTCTAAGTTCTAGGGGACTGATGACCATAGATGTTGAGTCCCATAGTGCTCAGAGCCATTTGAACCATAACCTTGGTAGAGCTGACTCATGATGAATGACGTTACCTATCCTAATTTGCAGCAATAAGTCAAAAGCAAATATTTTCGTGCCCCAGCAATTAATTATCGATCCCAACGCAATGCATTGGTAGCACAAAAAAAATAGACCTTGAGTAATAGTTACAGTGTGTTGCATTTTAAATATGTCCTATGTCACTTGAATGATGAGTTCTGAGTAACACTGAAAGATGTGTTGTAATAATGCATAAATACTATGCCAATAATTTCTGTAAATAATATTTTTGTTATACTCTATATATGCTATGTTAATAATTAACTCTCATTTTAAATGATGACTTCTGATGGTTTGTAACTGGCCAATGAGTGCCAATAATTATTTTAAATATGTCATATGTCACTTGAATGATGAAAAATGTTTTGTAATATTCAATACTTGCTATACGTTTAGTAAGTGGCCAGTGAATGCCACTGTTTCTTATATTTTAAATTTGTATTATGTCACCTACATGCTATTATATATGAATACCAGTAGCTTGATGCTACACTCGTTAGCTCCTGTTTTGAATGATGACTTCTGATGGTTTGTAACTGGCCAATGAGTGCCAATGACTACTATAACTAGAAAAATTGTGTTAATACTATGCCATTAATTAGCTCTTGTTTTGAATGCTGACTTCTGATGGTTTTTAACTGGACAAAGAGTGCCAATGATTACTATAACTAGATGAATTATGTAAATGGTATGCCATTAATTAACTCTTGCTTTGAATTATCACTTTTAAATAATCTATAAAAATGGTTTGTAACTGGCCAATGAGTGACAATATTTATGGTCATCAGATGACTTATGAATAATATTCTGTAATACTCCATACATAGTACAGAAATATTTAGTAACTAGGCAATGAGTGCCAACAATTAGTCAAATCGGTTGATAGACTAGTGTAATTCTGAATGATGACTAGCATGAGACTTAATGTCCTTCACCTTCTGACCTAATTACCAGAAATTACTGCAATATCCGTTTGTCCTGTCTATCCTTATGATCATGGAGCACTATATTTGGTTTCTGCACTAATTCTACGTTGGTGAAAGAGTGTGGTGTTGACAAATCATGGTGTCCACCACCTTGAACAATGCAGATGTTATTATGGTTCCACTGTTTGGTGTACCTAATTTACTACCAAAATAATAACATGGAATATTAATACGACATTACAGTGTATTGGCTAAACTGATTAATACTTCAGGGAAGAGAACTTCAGATTGTCTCACTTAGTGTTGTGCTTCTGTAGAAAAATATGGACTTTCAGTGCAGCTAAGTGCAACTTACTGTGCTACAACCATGATGCAATCCTTCCCTTTCCTATCCTAGTTCTTGTAAAATGGTAAAAAAAATACTACAGTGCGTATGCACTTTATGTCATTTGTTAATATGTGTTGTACTCATTGCATATACATTTTGTCGTTGCTTGATATGTTATGTACTCAGTGCATGTGCACTCTATTTCATTTCATGTTCTGCACTTATTTACATGTATATACTCTGTGACTGTAAACTTAGTTAATTAAGTAGATTTTAGAAAAATATGTTGCTCATGGCAAGTCCAATTGACTCACCATCGCTGCCAAATTTTTGCACCCCCCCACCCCCCCCCCCCAGTGGAGGGTTATGTAAGAGGTATGTGCTGCCTGTGATATGTAAGCTATAAGAGAATCTGAGACCAAAGAGCAGTGTTGACTGCAGTACGAACTGTGTAGCAGTAGCAGGAAGTGGTTGCTAGCGAGCGGTCTAGCGGTCTGGTGTATTGTGTTGGCTGGGCCGGTCGCGGTGCAGCGATGCCGGAGACTGAGTATTATTGTATAAGGTAAAAAGCAGCCTCGCGCATATCTAGTAATGTTATGTGAACTCCCATGTAAATCTTTTAAAAATGTCCTAATAATAATCTTTGTCATATAAAGTAATTTCTAACAAGCATTCATTTCAATTTAAAGAATTTAATAATTTCTCCAATCCATGATCATTCCGATTGTTGAAAAAGAAAAATCAGTTGCTTCCTTTCATAAATAACAAATGTATAGGCCAGCATTGCACAGAGCTGTGCCGGAAAAAGCTATTGCAAGAGCAAATAGTTGCCAACTTTATCGAGGTAAGAATTTTTGCTTTTTTATTCAGAATGATCTTACAGGGCCATGACGTAGCACTGCTGTCGTCCAAAATTTACCAGGTTACTGAATTTATTTTTTATTACGAGGTTTAAGAATTTTTCTGTTTCGAGCTTACATAAAATGAGAAAAGAATTTTGTGGGTACATTAAATGGGGAACAAATTTTGTGTGGAGGTTAAATGTGAATGAATTTCTGTAGGGAGGTTATAAATGGGAACCAATTTTGTTCTGAGGTTACACTAAAATTAGAATCACTAACCAAATAATATTTATTTATTTTAATTTTTTTGTGGGGAGGTTACATGATGAAAGGAGAAAATATAAAAATGCAGTAAATGAAGCAGGCAAAATGAATACAAACGTTTCAAAAATGAGATCGACAAGAAGTGCAAAATGGCTAAGCAGGGATGGCTAGAGGATGTAGAGGCTTACCCCACTAGGGGAAAGATAGATACTGCCTACAGGAAAATTAAAGAGACCTTTGGAGAAAAGAAAACCACTTGTATGAATATCAAGAACCCAGATGGAAACCCAATTCTAAGCAAAGAAGGGAAAACAGAAAGGTGGAAGGAGTATATAGAGGGTCTATAAAAGAGCGATGTACTTGTGGACAATATTATGGAAATGGAAGAGGATGTAGATGAAGATGAAATGGGAGATGTGCTACTGCGTGAAGAGTTTGACAGAGCACTGAAAGACCTGAGTGGAAAGAAGGCCCCAGGAGTAGGCAACATCCCATTAGAACTACTGACGGCCTTGGGAGAGCCAGGCCTGACAAAACTCTACCATCTGGTGAGGAAGATGTATGAGACAGGCGAAATAACCTCAGACTTCAAGAAAAATATAATAATTCCAATTCCAAGGAAAGCAGGTGTTGACAGATGTGAAAATTACCGAACTATCAGTTTAATAAGTCACAGCTGAAAAACTGGTAGAAGCCAACATCGGCGAAGATCTGTTTGGATTCCGTTGAAATATTGGAACACGTGAGGCAATACTGACCTCACGACTTATCTTAGAAGAAAGATTAAGGAAAGGCAAACCTAAATTTCTAGAATTTGTAGACTTAGAGAAAGCTTTTGACAACGTTGACTGGAATATTCTCTTTGAAATTCTGAAGGTGGCAGAGGTAAAATATAGGGAGCGAAAGGCTATTTACAATTTGTACAGAAACCAGATGGCAGTTATAAGAGTCGAGGGGCATGAAAGGGAAGCAGTGGTTGGGAAATGTGTGAGACAGAGTTGTAGCCTATCCCCGATGTTATTCAATCTGTATATTGAGCAAGCAATAAAGGAAACAAAAGAAAAGTTCGGAGTAGGTATTAAAATCCATGGAGAAGAAATAAAAACTTTGAGGTTCGCCGATGACATTGGAATTCTGTTAGAGACAGCAAAGGACTTGGAAGAGCAGTTGAACGGAATGGACATTCAACGAAAGGAGGATATGAGATGAACATCAAGAAAAGAAAAACGAGGATAATGGAATGTAGTCGAATTAAGTCAGGTGATGCTGAGGGAATTAGATTAGGAAATGAGACAAAGTGGTAAAGGAGTTTTGCTATTTGGGAAGTAAAATAACTGATGATGTTCGAAGTAGAGAGGATATAGAATGTAGACTGACAGTGGCAAAGAAAGCGTTTCTGAAGAAGAGAAATTTGTTAACATCGAGTATAGATTTAAGTGTCAGGAAGTCGTTTCTGAAAGTATTTGTATGGAGTGTAGCCATGTATGGAAGTGAAACATGGATAATAAATAGTTTAGACAAGAAGAGAATATAAGCTTTCGAAATGTGGTGCTACAGAAGGTTGCTGAAGATTAGATGGGTAGATTACATAACTAATGAGGAGGTATTGAACAGAATTGGGGAGAAGAGGAGTTTGTGTAGCGTGGAGGGTAAAAATCGAAGAGAGAGACCAAGGGATGAATACTCTAAGCAGATTCAGAATGATGTAGGCTGCAGTAGGTACTGCACATGGAGAGCTGCATCAAACCAGTCTCAGGACTGAAGACCACAACAACAACTAGCGAAAGGTGAAATGCTTAACTCCGTTCTCAAATGTTCCTTTACAAAGGAGAACCAAGGAGGATTGAACCAATTCAATCCTTGTACCACTGAAAAGATCAGTGAAAGAAATACTAGTGGCAGTGAAGTTCAGAAACAGCTGAAATGGTTGAAAGTGAACAAAGCTCCTGGGCCCCAATGTAATCCCTGCCAGATTTTATACTGAATTTGCGGTTGTTTTGCACTCTCTCCTAACTATAATATGACGTAGATTCCTCGAACAAAAAACCGTTACCTCTTATTGGAAAAGGGCACCGGTCGTATCCGACTAGAAGCGATAGACAAAACTACCGTCCAATATCCTCGACGTCGATTTGTTGCAGGATCTTAGAACACATTCTGAGCTCAAACAAATGAGGTATCATGGACAGAGTGACGTCATCAATGCCAACCAGCACGGATTCCGAAACCAGCAATCATGTGAAACCCAACTCGCACTTTTATCACATGATATACGGAAAGCTTTGGATCAAAGCAACCAGGTAGATGGAGTGTCTCTTAATTTCCGCAAAGCATTTGACTCAGTAACACATCAAGCTTAGTGTCAAAGATATGATCATATGGCGTATCGAGTGGATTGATAATATTTTGGTAGGGAGGAGGCAGTACGTCATCTAGGACAGAGAATCATCGTTAGATGTAGAAGCAACGTCGGATGTGCCCCAGGGAAGTGCACTGGGACGCTTGCTCGTTATGCTGTACGTTAATGATCTTGCGGACAATATTAATAGTAAAATCAGTTATGTGTAATAAATTGCTATCTGAGAGAAAATACATAAATATTTAATCCGATCTTGATGAGATTTCAACATGGTGCAGAGATTGGCAACTTGCTCTAAATGATCATAAATGTAACACTTTGCACTTCACAAAACGAGAAAACGTTGTATCCTATAACTATAATATCAATGAGTCGGTGTTGGAATCGGCCAACTCACGCAATTTCCTGGGTGTAACATTTTGTAGGGATATTAAATGAAATGATCCTGAGTAAAGCAGGTTGCAGGTTGCAGTTTATTAGCAGAATACTGAGGAGTGCAGTCAGTCTACAAAAGAGACTGCTTACACATCATTTGTGCGACCGATTCTAGAATATTGCTCAAGAGTGTGGGACTTGTACCAGGCAGGACTAACAGAGGTTATTGAACATATACGGTGAAGGACAGCGTGAATGGTCACAGGTTTGTTCAATCCGTGGGAAAGTGTGACGGGGATACTAAAGGAACTGGACTGACAGAGTGAGTCACAACTGGCAGAGAAAGTCTGTTAACAAAGTTTCAAGAACCAGGTTTGAGTGATGACTCTAGGAATATACTAGAAACCCCTACGTACCGCTCACACAGGGATCGTGAGGATAAGATAATTACTACACGCACAGAGGCCTCCTATAGTACTCCATGCGTGAATAGAAAAGGAAGAAACGATAGTAACTGGTACAGTCGGACGTACCCTCTCCCATGCACCTCACGGTGGTTTCCAGAGTATAGATGTAGGTGCGGATGTAGGTGTAGATTCCTTCTGCCACTTTTGCCACAGTGTAATACACAACTGGCCTTTAAAATTCGCTACACCACGAAGATGACGTGCTACAGACGCGAAATTTAACCGACAGTAGGAAGATGCTGTGATATGCAAATGATTAGCTTTTCAGAGCATTCATACAAGATTGGCGCCGGTGGCGACACCTGCAACGTACTGACACGAGGAAAGTTTCCAAACGATTTCTCATACACAAACAGAAGTTGACCGGCGTTGCCTGGTGAAACGTTCTTATGATGCCTCGTGTAAGGAGAAATGTGTACCATCACGTTTCCGACTTAGATAAAGGTCGCATTGTAGCCTATCGCGATTGCGGTTTAACGTATCGCGACATTGCTGCTCGCGATGGTCGAGATCCAATGACTAATAGCAGAATATGGAATCGGTGCATTCAGGAGGGTAATATGGAACGCCGTGCTGGATCCCAACGGCCTCGTATCACTAGCAGTCGAGATGACGGCATCTTATCCGCACGGCTGTAACGTTTTGTAATTCGTGCACCCAGGTTCGTCGTTGAGTACACCATCGCAGGCGCTCCTCTCCGTGATGCAGCGTCAAGGGTAACCGCAGTCATGGTCTCGGAGCTGATAGTCCACGCTGCTGCAAACGTCGTCGAACTGTTCGTGCAGATGGATGTTGTCTTGCAAACGTCTCGATCCCTGAGTCCCCAGATGCGGACGTTTGCAAGACAACATCCATCTGCACGAACATTTCGACGACGTTTGCAGCAGCGTGGACTATCAGCTCCGAGACCATGGCTGCGGTTACCCTTGACGCTGCATCACGGAGAGGAGCGCCTGCGATGGTGTACTCAACGACGAACCTGAGTGCACGAATTACAAAACGTCATTTTTTCTCATGAATCCAGATTCTGTTTACAGCATCATGATGGTTCCATCCGTGTTTGGCGACATCGCGGTGAACGCACATTGGAAGCTTGGATTCGTCATCGTCATACTGGCGTATCACCCGGGTGTGATGGAATGCGGTGCCATTGGTTTAACGTCTCGGTCACCTCTTGTTCGCATTGACGGCACTTTGAACAGTGGACTTTACAATTCAGAAGTGTTACGACCCGTGGCTCTACCCTTCATTCGATCCCTGCGAAACGCTGCATTTCAGCAGGATGATGCACGACTCCATGTTGCAGGTCCTGTACGGGCCTTTCCGTATACAGAAAATGTTCGATTGCTGCCCTGGACAGCACATTCTCCAGATCTGTCACCAATTGAAGACGTCTGGTCAATAGTGTCCGAGCAACTGGCTCATCACAATACGCCAATCACTACTCTTGATGAACTGTGGTATCGTGTTGTAGCTGCATCCAAGCTCTGTTTGACTCAATGCGCAGGCGTATCAAGGCCGTTATTAAGGCCAGAGGTGGTTGTTCTGGGTACTGATTTCTCAGGCTCTATGCACCCAAATTGCGTGAAAACTGACATGAAAACATGTCAGTTCTAGTATAATATGTCCAATGAATGCCCGTTTATCAATTGCATTTCTTCTTGGTGTAGCAATTTTAATGGGTGGCTTGGTAAAGTCTGGTAGAAAAGCTCGTTCTGCCCCTCCTCCCTCAGGGAGGGCAATGTAAGGTTATTAAGAAAAACGCAGTCTTCAGCACTATGACTTTTCTGTAGATGTCGAGACCTGACCTCTATGAAATTCTGTCAATCTTATTCAATTTGCAAGCGCCCCAAAAAGATGTCAGTGCATGAACGTTCGAAATTAATTTCTCCCGCCGCTCTAGCTGCACAGAGGGGATGCTCGCATCTCATTGGCGGCGGCGAAATCGTTCGTGGCAGGCAGCGGGAAACGCAGGACTAGGAGTAACAGTCTGCACTTAGCGGCCGAGGGAGTACCAAAACCTCGCGCGTTGTGTCTGGAGGCATTGCAGGCTGCATAGAACCCATGGGTAGGGCCAGCTAAATTACTCCGCATATTCGCCGCTCACAACATAATAAAGCTGGTGCTCGCAGAAGCTGTTATTCCTGTAGATACGGGACCCACCCTCAGTAGCTCCCGAGATGGCACGCATTTCATTTACTTCGATGGATAATCACACAGCTTTAATTACCTCCTCGAAAATGACGTAATTAAGTGATCTCTATCGGCAATGAAAAGTTGTTCGGGCGGCATATCGGCGTGGGGGCTGGATTCCAGCCGTGTGAGTGTATGCTGTACTAAATAGCAGACGAACGACGCCCAGAACGTAGTTCTGTGTTCGCTCGAGGTGTTTTATGCTTGTTTTTTTCTGTTTTCAGCTGACGTATCGCCGTATCGGCAGGAAATTGAAAAGCGCAACGTAAAGCTGCCTCGGCAACAATGCCCCGTGTGGGCGCGTCGCTTTTGCATTGTTGGACTGGGCTTCGCGGTAGCTGGCAATGACGTCACGGCGGAAAATTACGTTCCATCTGGTCCCCCTCGCCAGAAGCTCTGGATTACGCCTCTCACAAGTGGCCATTCGTACACTACACTATGCCGCTTCTGTGGTTCAAAAATAAATCATATTGAAGGGAGTGGAGTCTTTAGTGACAGTACAAGAGTGGAAATGGAACTCATTCTAGTTGCCATTTTTTCACAAAATGAGTTTTCTGCGCTCTTTTCTTCTCGGCATTCTGCTGTATGTCCCTGGACTTCATCCATAGAGAAAGTATTCCAAACGTGTGTTAGCAGGTGGCGTATGTGGTCCTTGTGGCAAGCTATGCTTCTCGCTGGAAATTTTAAATTTAAAAGATGTGGTTGACTACAGTTCTCCCAGTTAAAAACCTGGTACTGTATTTCTGTAGTGATATTATCACAAATAAAACGTATCATCTCGGTGTTAATGGCAAATGGGACAGAAACTTACTACCTGCTGTTCTGTCGGAAACTGACGTTTATGAGAAGGGGCAGTGTACAAAATACAGGTTGACTCTTGCGGAGAAGAAAACTGCGACCAACCACTGTTAATAATGCTATACATCTACACAAATAGCGCCGTTATTGGTTTCGAACTGACATCTTGAGACGGCTGCTCACGTTTCTGTTACCGTAAGGTGACTTAATGAACGGAATTTTCACATTCTTTAAGGTAACTTCGTAAAGAACATTAAATTCTCACTACAAAAAGTGCGAGATATTTTGGGTGACATTGGAGAATAATATGATCACAGAACTTAAGTCAAAAATATTTTTTTAATTAGTTAGAATCTAACAAATAAAACTATCCGATACTACCCCTTTCATGGGGTAATTTCGGACATTTATTGAATTTTCACACAAAGGTCCAGATTACCCTCTAATGGGGTAATTTCGGACAGTGACTATCTTTTTTAAAAATACACATACTTAAAAACATGTTTAGAAAACATTTTTTACAGATAGTTACAAAATATTCTACACATCTTCGGCAAACATTTAACACTTTTTTAGGAAACGTCCGCATCTGGGGACTCAGGGATCGAGACGTTTGCAAGCGTTATCTGAAGTCAATGGCAGCAGTAACACGTAGACACATCAAACCATCCACGTTTATTGCGGTTACAGCGGGTGCCTTGGAACCTCCTCCTTGCCAGGTGTCCCATAAATGCTCCGATTTGTAGACCACGTAATGAGGTAATAGCTTTCCATTCCCAGTGGCAGCCATCATTACTGGAGTAGCCTAGTCCTGGTAGGATCTACGATCCTTCCCGGATGTTTTGTTCCCCTTCTAGCTACCATATGCTTCGTCCCAGTGTCGTCTACGATCCTTTCCGGATGTTTTGTTCCCCTTCTAGCTACCACATGCTTCGTCCCAGTGTCGTCACACAGATGGATGTTTGTCGTAATTGATTACATGGCATCGATATTTTCAATTTTTTCACCAACATTCTGGAAATATGATTTCACTGCCTCATAACTCACTTCAGCACGTTGCATTTTAATGTTCTCAGAAAGGCGGAAGCCTAATATGGCTGAGTGACGCTGTAAGAATGAGCGCGGACGCTCAGTCCCTGGCATGTTACAAGAAAGGCCTTTTTCCCTTCGTCCACATTTATCAAGATATCCTCCCACTGTGTACCTAATATCATCAGAGGTAAAAGGAAAACCCCAATGGGCAGCCCTTAAAATACCATGAACAAGTGCATTCTCTTCAAAGGTACTTAACACAGAAGGCCTTCTAATCACTAGAGGGTTTGCATTATTGTCTAACGTTGGAGGTGGTACATTAAATTTGTTGTACGACAGTTTTCCTGATCTTACAGCAGCAACCGCTTTTTCAAGATTTTCAGGATCATAATTACGCCTCGGAAGACCACCAAGCCTCCTTTTGTACGTACGCGGCACTGTCCGACATTACGCCAACCTGTGTAGTTGTCTGTAAATAGTTCAGTAGACATTAGCGAAAGTCAGACGTGGAGAAACATTTAAATAAGGAAACTACGAGTAAATTAAGCTTATTAATTTTTTCAATGAGTATTCAATTAACTGTGGATGAAGACCGACCAACAGGCATTACATGCATCGATCGAAAATGATAGTGCATTGAGAATGGCTAGTTTCTAGCTGAAATTTAGATCTGAGAATAAAATTTCAAAAGGACAACTGATTACGGTATATTGATAATTTTTACTTATGGACCGCCTGACAGTAACTGAATAAAACACAATTTTAGTGCCATACGCGTTTCGTCTTTATTTTCTGCAAGGCATCGTCAGTGGCCTGGAATATGTACATATGTTAGCTATTTTATTTACATTTTTGTCATTGTGCCTATAGGTTATAAACAGTTCTGGTGGTTGGTATTTCCTATTAAGTAGTAATGTTTTGAACTGTACTTACAGGTTGCGTGGACAATTTCTTACATTGTAAGTAGGCTGTTTATATTTTCTTATTGGCAACGTTACGTAGCGCTCTGTATGAAAATCACTGGCTGTGCTGTGTGCAGTCTGTGGCTAGTTTGCATTGTTGTCTGCCATTGTAGTGTTGGGCAGCGGCAGCTGGATGTGAACAGCGCGTAGCGTTGCGCAGTTGGAGGTGAGCCGCCAGCAGTGGTGGATGTGAGGAGAGAGATGGCGGAGTTTTGTAATTTGTCATGAACTGCTATATATATTATGACTATTAAGGTAAATACATTGTTTGTTCTCTATTAATATCTTTCATTGGCTAACTATCCCTATCAGTAGTTAGTGCCTTCTGTAGCTTGAATCTTTTATTTAGCTGGGAGTAGTGGCGCTCGCTGTATTGCAGTAGTTCGAGTAACGAAGATTTTTGTGAGGTAAGTGATTTGTGAAAGGTATAGGTTAAAGTTACTCAGGGCCATTCTTTTGCAGGGATCTTTGATAGCTAGTCAGATTGCGTTGCGCTAAATAATATTGTGTGTCAGGTTAAGCACAGTCGTGTATAAATTGTTCTAAGGGGTCGTTTCATATGTCGACCCTTAGCCTAGGATACCTCACTGGAATCTTCTGATTTTTTCTTGTAGTTTGTGTAATTAGTGTAGATTTTGTTTATTGCTATTGCGTAATTGTAGAGAGTATCTCCTTTGTAGTTGCAGTCTTTCATTGTTGTACAGTAAAACAGTTGTGGCATGCATGTAGATGTGCACCAAGTATTTCGCAGCTGCGCTTGCAATTAACTAGATATTATTTTCAGTGCTATGTTAATGTGTTCTCTTATTTTTGCTCTTCAAATTGTGCTTTTCTGTGTTGTCGTGTGAAATATTGTGACAATAATGGCGTGTGAAAAACGTAACACTAGGCTCCAAAGTAAACTGAGAAATGACAGTGAAGACGAAAGCAGTGTGTTAACGTCACCATGTAATGAATTAACTAATATTCAGAGTAGTAATTTGGTAATTGTACATAGGGAAATGGAGCGGGCTGCAAACAATGGTGTAGACAGTGAAACAGGTAGTAAACAGGGAAGCATTATCGATCGATCGGTCGGCAACAGCTCGCCTCAGGAATTAGGACTGACAGAACACAATATTACAAATACTGTAGATTCAGGTTTTGCGTCCTCACCGTTTTCTCAAATGAGTCAAGACACATTTTCTGCTTGTCAAAATGTGAATGTTGCCGGCGAAAATGCACTGCCAAAAAGCATAGAGAAACAGATTCCAGACACTAATGCATTGTTATTACAATTAATGCAACAAATGGGACAAAATCTTCAAAAGTTAGACACAATGGAACAAAATCAGAGACAAACACAGCAAAAGCTTCAAAAGTTAGACACAATGGAACAAAATCTTCAAAAGTTAGACACCACACTTGAACAACTTTAACCACTGAGTTACATAACATCGAATCGAAATGTCAAAAAGTCTGTAATGACGTAAAAACACAAATTTGTTGGCATTTCCAACCTATTTTTTCGCATCATGAAAATGCATTACAGAATCATGAAGAAGCCATAAAAGAACTGCAAACTATTGTTAATGAAAATCATGAGACATTGCAAGCTAAAATTGACTCAGTTGCATCTACCGATTCGGTTACGCAACTTGCAAAAACTCAGGAAAACTTAAAGGACACAGTAGATACCCTGAAAATTGGTTCAGAAAGACACATGGAGGAAATAAGTACACTATCGGAGAAAGTAGCCGAACTTTAGGATCAGGTCACTAACTTATCTACAAAGGTAGATGATGATCTGAATGATACAAGACCCGTAGCCTTCACTGACACAGAACAGCATGAACAAATAAGAAAATTCAAACAAAATCAAAATCAAATTAATACGCAATACAAAAGAGAAATGCGGGAAGTACAAGATCAGTTGGCACAAGTAATACAAAAATTACATATTTCAGAGGACACTCGTGCTCCAACACGGGAAGAGAAACTTAGAAATACGAAAAAGCCACAAAATAATAACACAGGGCATTTCGGTAATTATGAAAGAAATTGGCAAGGTACACCGAATTTTGAGATGGAACCGCCGACACGACGTAACAATGACCGATATGCTACTCGCCGACACAATGAGTTTGACTATAAGCTGTTCATTACTACACGTAAATTCAAAACGTTTAAGAATTCTGCCAACGACATTCATCCACAAGCGTGGCTCCATCAATTCTCTCATTGTTTTCCTCCCAACTGGTCATTGGAGCACAGGTTAGAATTTATGTGCGGCTACTTGGAGAATGAACCAGCTGTAAGAATGCGATCGGTCATTCACGATTGTCACAGTGAAGGAGAATTTTACCATGCGTTCCTCTCAGAATATTGGTCACAAGCTACACAAGACCGAGTAAAACATAGCATCATGATGATGAAACACTTTGAACAATCCGAATTTTCCAGTCTTGTCAAATATTTTGAAGACATGTTGCACAAGAATCAGTGCCTGTCAAACCCATACAGCCCCTCAGAACTCATCCGCATTTGCTTAATCAAACTGCCTGAACGTTTACGACATATTATTTTAGCAGGACTTTGCAAAGATGACATTGAAGCTTTTCAGGGACTCTTACAAGAATTAGAAATTGACACAGACAGCCGCGGGATGCGAAAACAGGAAAACAAGCACTACAGGTCACATCCATCACAATTCCGTGACGACAGAAATAATAACTGGACACGACAAGGCTATTCTCACAACACAAATCGTGATCAAAACAGACACCACCCATACGACAACCACTGGCAGAGTAATAGTTACAGAGAAAAATCGCATTCCCGTAATAATGAATATGACAGAGACAATAATAGAAACAGACAATATGGCAACCAGAACTATTATTATCATGGGAGACAGAATAACTTCAGACGCAACGGTCCACCACGCAGTTACGATTCCGGGAGAAATTCTCCACCACATGACCAACAAACAAGAAACTGTGTAAACTACCGGCAAAACGACAGACCTGAATTCCATCAGAACTGGCGAGCTTTAAACAGAGCTGGGCACTCTCGGCAAGGCGAATTTGTGGAAGTTAGGCCTCCAAATCCCAATAACGACACGCGCCAACAAAGGAACAGACAATGACTCGCACCGCAGGCTGCCGAGTGCGCCGGCTGGCTCAGGGAAAAATAACATTGACGCTAACGTTAAGCAAAATTCCCGTATTCTTTACGGACGAATACCGCATGATAATTGCATTCAAGTTGAAACTCTGTGTACTGAGAAGAGCAAAGGTTAACACCACATTTCACATGTAAAACCATTTATTGGAAGATAATCTGCCTTTTAACTTTGTCTTTGCCATATAACTTTTCACTTCACGTTACTAGTACTCTTTGTCACACTTACAAACTGTTAACATGCAATTATGTTCTAAAGCTAACTAACTATCCAGTCAAGAACATGGGTAACTTAGACAAGTAATTGCGAATGCATTGTTATTGCGAATAGACGACACAGTGTTATAGTGTGTGTACATTCTTGCTTGTTAGTTGCACGATTACGTAACGACTATAAGGCTCACATACTTAGAACATATACTGGTACTGCTAATGAGATTTTAATGCAACATTTTGGTTTACTTGGAAATACATTCTGAATTAAAGTACTTTCGAGAAATACCAGATGACACAGTGGTTAGTTTATGTGACAGCTACACGATTATATCACGACGTTACTAATGAGTGACAATTTACAATGTTGCTTTTGCGGGGTATTTGTTTTATATCTGCACGGTTTTTCTGAATTCTTCTGGAAAGTAAAACATGTTTAATAGTAACTTTTGTGGTATAGCTACAATAAGACAGCCTTTTCCGTAGCACAACAATACATTACAGCACAGTAATTTCTTCATCACAACAATAAGCGTAATAACTAAGAAATCTATACGCAAAGCATTTCACTTTTGTTTATCATGAGGTAAGTACATTGACTTCTGCAGAACTTAGCTTTCGGAGGACAATAACTACGACACTTCCACAGAGATTATCTTACAGCAAGACGCACATTTAGCGCTACAGGACACGTATTTGAGTGATTAATTTTGTACTTAAAACATTTATTTTTAAAGATTTTTGAATTACAAAGAAAGTTTTCTGTGATACATTTCATTCCATTGCTGTAATCTGTAACACCTGAGGGTATAATTACAATAATCCTCAGGGGGGTACACACCTACTTTGTGTACCATGTGTTTGGCAAGCACAAGGAGCCCTAGCTAATATGGTATTTGCTTATACAACTTTACACATCGGTACCATATTGCTCTAACACATAAATTACACAGCTATCTGATCATTTAACTGAGACAAACCTTTTTACTACGGCAGTGACAGATGTGGACGTAATTACACCGTTGGATAACTTCACACTTATGAAATTGTATTTTGTCTGTACTTTGTGAACTGTTCATATTTTTTTGGAACCATTGTGATATTATGAGAGCTTTGAATGATATATTTGGTATGGGATCATGATTTTTAAAGTACGTTTGAGGCAGATGACACTATTGAAATGAGCAGAGAATATTTTTTATGGTTTGAAATTATTGCAGAAACCTATGACTTTTTTGAGATTTGACTGAGGTGTTATGATGTTATTTTTACGACGACGATGTGTATTATGCTGTTGAGGTATGTTTATGTCAATAAGATGATGCTATCATATATGAGGAATGTGATTACGTGTTTTTATGTATATGAATAATGAATAGAAGTTAGGGACTCTTGACTTGTGAAAAAGGATGTTGGAAACCAAGAATCGTACTTTAAGAGTTATGAAATGTGTGTAAATGCGTGAATGAATCACAATGCCGGCGAAAATTTTTTGGACACTGTTATATTCATAAGATTTTGTTTCTACACATTTGCAACGCAAATTCTTAACCTGTGAAATTTTTATATGAGACTGTCACTGTAGCGGAAACTGCTGTCGTAAATATTTCCGTAAGAAAGTTAAGTGACCACCTGCACGTGCGTCGTGGGCACACAGCTGCGTCAGACACCTGGAGAACAAGCCTTTTCAGAAGCTCAGGTATAAAAAAAAAAGGGAGGCCATTTCCCCGCCATTGACATTCCTTTAGAGAAAACATTGCAAATGCAACACCCTCATTACTTGGAAGGATACTTACATCTGCACACCTGATTATGACAAGCGTCTTTCTACGAGAGTTGAGAGAATTTCTACTAACTTATGAAATGTCACATGACTACTGAATGATATTTTTATGCTTTGGTTTGCATAATTGCTTATTTCATTTGATACCTGTTTTCCAGCTGTGTTGCGGCATTGGTTTTATAAAATAAAATAAAATGCATTTGCTAATGTGAACACTTTCTGTCAACAGATCTATTAAATAATAGTTTTGTGATCGACATTCTTCGAAAAAAGGAGCTCTTGGAATGGAAAGAACAATAAGAAGGGACTTATAACAGTAACTGCATATATAATTTTCTTTTCGAGTACGTGGTAATTTTTTGTAGAATTAGTTTTTGTGGTGCACCACTTTAATTACATAGACATTAAGATGTGAATATACATTTCCCTTATCTGCATTGTTGTCTTTAGTGTAATGTTATTTTTTTTTTTTTTTTTGCTTGAGCTATGTCATGTTTAGATATAAGTTGCTGCTGCTGTTTGCCAGGCATAGTGTTATTGAATTTGACTTTGTATTATTCTGTTAAGCCAGTTTTACTAATGATTTATTTTTATTGTTTGCTGCACATTGCCTTATATTAGTTGTAATATTACAATTGCTTTGCTAATTTCTTAAAGCTGCTTGCTTCGCAAATCTGCGTTTTTTTATTGCTGTTTATATTAATTGTTTTATGTGATGCTGCATTGCGTCATCCCTTGGTATATATATCTGAGCTCAGTAGATTTAAGTTAGCTTAAGAGGGGTAGATTATATAAGAAACTAACTATGATGACTTGGAAGAAATATATTGAGAAGCTATATGAAAATGGTTTGGTCAAAAAAAAAAAAAAAGATACTGTACAGTGGAGAAAAACTATTTTTGACAGAGGATGTGAACAGAATACAGAAGGCAGGCTTAGATAGGACTTTTGGGAATAATGATGAACGAAGGGAGATCTCCATGCAAAATACTGCAGTAAAACAAACCCTGTCCTTTCCTTTTGTGTTATCCCACTATGTGTTTGTGTACCCTTGTGTATTTGTTTTCTTCCTGTCTCTGTGTAGTTTCATAGAATTTTTTCTTCTTTTCATATTAAGTTACATTCACTATGATGAGGAATACTGCTATCCTCAAATATAATTGGCATTAATAATATGTTATTTACCTTGTAAATATGCTTAGACATTATTTATTCTGTTTTGTTTTAATGCTCATGTGTAAAGTTGATGTTTCGAAAGTTATTCTGATCTTTTATGTATGTACTTATAATTCCTGTAACACTGATGTATATGTTTATTTCTATTCTTTTGTAAAGCCCCTGTTACTACAAACGTTATCTGTATTGTTATGTTCTTTAATGATGTATTTTGTACCTTTGTTATTGTATTTTTATGTTATAAAATTGTAATTGAACCAGTTCATCTAATTAAGTAACTTGTACATTACATTTAACTGCACACGTTTCTGTTGGTCATAGTATATGAACAATATGTGAGAAGTAGGGACTGTTAGTGTTTGCACGTGTGTTAATAATTCAGCAAGGGACTGGATAACAGCATTGCTGGTTTTAAGGATAATTCCAAAAACTTTGTGAGTGCACAAGTGGTGGTTATGGACTTGCTCTATTATCCGCAAGACTCTTCAATGGTGATTGTGCACCTGCACAGTTGAGACAGATGGCTGCTGGCCGTCTCTACAAGGACTACAGTGGGTCTACACCTTTGATGACTCACCAATACCATTATTTCTACAAGGATTGCAGTGGGTCTACACCTCTGGTGGCCCACCAATACCGTAACCTCTACCAGGACTACAGTGGGTCTACTCTGTGATGACCTACCTACCAATCTTCTTCAAAACGTCGAATGACTCTGCTGTGGGTTTGCTCTGTTGTGGCCCATTACCTGTCTGCATGTCAAGAGTCAGTACAGTCTTTCCGTTGGAAGGACAACACCACTTCTTCACGACTGCATGGAAATCCACTACTTCCGTGTGCATTGTCTTTTACTGCTCAGACTTTGAAAAAAAAAAACACTGAAATTTTACTGTGATGAACAATCTGGACTGTCTTTATGGGCTGTGAGAAAATTTTAGCTTTTGACCAACATTGTATCAATAAGTGTGTGCATTTGATTTCTTTGTTATTGTAATTATGAAAAATTTTATCAAATCATTATTGGCCACTGCCCAAAAAAATTTGTAAAATTTTTTGTGGGGGGCATGGGGGCTATGTAAGTAGGCTGTTTATATTTTCTTATTGGCAACGTTACGTAGCGCTCTGTATGAAAATCACTGGCTGTGCTGTGTGCAGTCTGTGGCTAGTTTGCATTGTTGTCTGCCATTGTAGTGTTGGGCAGCGGCAGCTGGATGTGAACAGCGCGTAGCGTTGCGCAGTTGGAGGTGAGCCGCCAGCAGTGGTGGATGTGAGGAGAGAGATGGCGGAGTTTTGTAATTTGTCATGAACTGCTATATATATTATGACTATTAAGGTAAATACATTGTTTGTTCTCTATTAATATCTTTCATTTGCTAACTATCCCTATCAGTAGTTAGTGCCTTCTGTAGTTTGAATCTTTTATTTAGCTGGCAGTAGTGGCGCTCGCTGTATTGCAGTAGTTCGAGTAACAAAGATTTTTGTGAGGTAAGTGATTTGTGAAAGGTATAGGTTAAAGTTACTCAGGGCCATTCTTTTGCAGGGATTATTGAAAGTCAGATTGCGTTGCGCTAAAAAAAAAAAAAATATATTGTGTCAGCTTAACCACAGTCATGTATAATTTGTTCCTAAGGGGACGTTTTAACTTATTATGCTCCTGTTGCATTTATGGTGTTGTTCTTCTTCTTATGAACGCCAATTTGCGGTTTTTTCCACATTCCACAGCACTATGCACTGAACGCTTGTTATAATGCAATGTTTTCGTTTCTGTTGCCGACTGTCAAATGTTTTTGCCAAAGATCGAATGTTATTGGCAAACTTATGAGTGTAACTATTGAAGTATCTGTGGTCTGTTGGTGTAAATAAAATAGCTAACATATGTACATATTCCAGGCCACTGACGATGCTTTGCAGAAAATAAAGGCGAAACGCGTATGGCACTAAAATTGTGTTTTATTCAGTTGCTGTCAGACGGTCCATAAGTAAAAATTATCAATATACCGTAATATTACACGCAACTGAGGAAGACAGGACTATAAAAGTTGAAGAGGACAACTGATAGCTGTAATCTATTTTTTACAAGGCTATATAACACTCGCTGCGTGCAACAGTCTCTGAATGGAGATGAATTTTTTTCTCTTCTTGTACAATGACGCAGGTATTCGCATAAAGACAACTACCAACCCCAATTGCACACTGCACTGCACTGTAGAATACCGTTAGCAGAGCCTGTTCTGTTGACGGTGCGAATGGAGCTGTCTACTGCCTGTCGAATCTCTGGAACAGTTCTGAGGCGAATGCCACGAAGTGGTTCCTTCGTCTTCGGAATCAAATTTAAGTTACCATCACCTGCGACCAGCTTTGCGAAAGGAGCGGCAACTCTTTCTGCGCAACCCATCATTTTGCACGGTAAGTCAGTCAGCTGCGCGGTGGATTATTTCAGGATCATGCAGGGCAGCACGTCGTATTCTTGCGTGACAGGAGAGATGAGCTGAGTTATCCGTTCGATAAGACATTTGTAGAGCCTCAGCAACTATGTGAGATAGAACTAGGAGACAATATTCTTCTGCAATATTCTGTTCATATAATTCAGTAGACCAATTTCTCGAACAAGGCACAGTTTCTGTATGTGGCAACACTCCAGTGTGTTGTGACTGACAGACGAGGAAGCCATTCTGCACATTAGTGATAGGCATTCTTTGTATTAAAATTCATTTATAGACAGTCAGATTCAAGTTCTGTAGGTTAAATACCGCCTTTTGAAAGTCTTATTACGATCCCACAAGTTTCGCTTTGTCCTAAAGTATTTCCAGTGATCACTATAACAATCCGGTTTCTCTTCTATTACAACTTTGCTTAAAAAACTTGTAAAATTTATATGCCTGCAACTGCGGGAAAAAGAGGCCGAAAAACGAATAAGACAACAAGAGATATTCAGTTGACAGTAAGTGGCACGGCGCACATAAAAAGTAATTTGGACACTTAATGTTTGTATTAAAAAGTAGGATGGCAAAGGTTGTTCTAGATCGGAACACGTGGGTGCGTCTGTAATCGGGTTTAGTACCCTTGGTTTCACATTGCTAGGAATATATTGTTACTCTGTATTCCTGTAGAGACATCAAAATAAAAGTTCGTACTACTGCTAGAATGTACAGGTAATACAGTAACGGTAATAAGAAACATTCTTATGTAAGAGGTTTTGTCACACCCTGTCGCCTAGTTTAACTCGATTATTTTGTCACACCCTGTCGCCTAGTTTCACTCGATTACTGTCAGCATATTTTTTATCTCTTTTGTAAGATTCTTGTAAAATAATTGTGACAATGAAAGCTTTTTCCTTCGGATCGCGTCAATTCTACTGCTTCTGCATTGTGAAAGATGACTGAGCCTACACTTTAACACAAATTTCTAACAACCACGACCTCATATACATTATACGTATATGAAATCAAACAACATTTATGTGATACACTTCTTATTTTGCTTCTGGACAAAAAGTTACCTGCGATGGTCAAGATAAGTTGGACACCTTGCATGGACAGAGTGGTAGAGAGATATTAGAAGTGTAAGGAAATTCTGAAGACAACTTCCACTCTAAGTGGAACAGCCATGGGCGTACTCCTGGGAAGAAGAAGATATTTGGCTTCCTTATATTAATAAAGATTAATTGTGTTAGATGACGATTAATTTGCCTTTAGGAAAGGTAAAGACATCAGACACGCAATTCTGACGTTGATGTTGATAATGGGAACAAGACTAAAGAAAAATCAAGACACGTTCGTAGGATTTGTCGACCTGGAATAAGCGTCCGACAATGTCGAGTGTTGCAAGATGTTCGAAATTCTCAGGAAAAACAGGAGGGCTCCGGAGGAGGGTAATATACACACATAAAAAAAAGTTTTTCATCACTTCGTTTCCGAGTGTTCTACAACCCGTACAGAAAACTGGAATAGAGATCAACATAAACATCATTTCCGCACTTTTTATTGCTCACGAAAACCACACATTGCATGTTGTACCACCATTCAGAGTGACATTCAGAGGTGATGGTCCAACTTGCTGTACATACTGGTACTTCAAATATCCAGTAGCCGGTCCTCTTGCATTGATGCATGCCTTTATTCGTCATGGCATACTATCCACGAGTTCATCAAGGCACTGTCGGTCCAGATTGTACCACTCCTCAACGGCGACTCGGCGTAGATCCCTGGTTGTCCATAAACAGCCATTTTTAATCTATCCCAGGCATGTTAGATAGGGTTTCTTGTCTGGAGAACATGCTGGCTGTTCTAGTCGAGCGATGTCGTTATTCTGAAGGAAGTCATTCACAAGATGTGCACGATGGGGGCGCGAACTGTCGTCCATGAACACGAATGCCTCACAAATATGCTGCCGATACGTTTGCACTATCGATCGGAGGATGGCACAGCCGTTACGACGCTTTCCATGACCACCAGCCGCGTACGTCGGCCCCACATAGTGCCACCCCAAAACAGCAGGGAACCTCCACCTTGCTGCATTCGCTGGACAGTGTGTCTAAGGCGTTCAGCCTGACCGGATTGCCTCCAAACACGTCTCCGACTATTGTCTGGTTGAAGGCATATGCGAAACTCGTCGGTGAAGAGAACGTGATGCCAATCCTGAGCGGTCCATTCGGCATGTTGTTGGCCCATCCGTACCGCGCTGCACGGTGTCGTGGTTGCAACGATGGACCTCGTCATGGACGTCGGGAGTGAAGTTGCGTATCGTGCAGCCTACTGCGCACAGTTTGAGTCGTAACACGACGTCCTGTGGCTGCACGAAAAGCATTATTCAACATGGTGGCGTTGCTGTCAGGGTTCCTCCGAGTCATAATCCGTAGGTAGCGGTCATCCACTGCAGTAGTAGCTCTAGGGCGGCGTGAGCGAGGCATGTCATCGACAGTTACTGTCCCTCTGAATCTCCCCCGAACAACATCCCTTTAGTTCACTCCGAGACTCCTGGACACTTCCCTTGTTAAGAGCCCTTCCTGGCACAAAGTATCAATGCGGACGCAATCGAACCGCGGTATCGACCGTCTAGGCATGGTTGAACTACAGACAATACGAACTGTGGATGAAGGTTTGTCGGGTCTCCAGCCGGGTGGTAGCGTTGATATCAACGCGAAGACTGACTTTGCCAGAAGATGGGTTGTGGGTAGTATGACATTTCCCGAGACGTCGCGAGATATCAACGCTACCACCCGGCTGGAGACTCGAGAAACCTTCAATAGTTCACGCCGGGAAAGCTCACAGTCACGAACACGAACTGTGTACCCCCTTCCTGGTGGAATCAGTGGAACTGGTCCGTTGTCGGACCCCCCGCGTCTAATAGGCGCTGCTCATGCATAGTTGTTTACATCTTTGGGCGGGTTTAGTGACATCTCTGAACAGTCAAAGGGACTGTGTCTGTGATACAGTATCCACAGTCAAAGTCTATTTTTAGGAGTTCCGGGAACCGGGGTGATGCAAAACTTTTTTTGATGTGTTTACAATATGTACAGGACCCAAGAGGGAATAATAAGAGTGGACGAGGTGCTCGGATTAAAAAGAGTGTAAGACAGGGATACAGTGTTTCGCCACTACTGTTCAATCTGTATTATTGAAATCCTTTCGCACTGTATTTTAATTCCACTCTTGAATTTTTCGTTTATTTCTATCATTGCTATACTGAGTGAAAGTGAAGAAGAATTATATGATCTGATGAATGGAATGAACAGTCTAATGGCTACAGAATACAGATTGAGAGTAATTCGAAGAAAGACAAAAGTAATGAGAAGTTGCAGGAATGATAATAGCGAGAAACTTGACGTTAGGATTGATGGTCATGAAGTAGATGGAGTTAAGGAATTCGCCACCTAGGCAGCGAAGTAACGAATGACGGACGGAGGAAGAAGGACATCAAAAGCAGACTAACACTGGAAAAAAAGCCATTACAGGCCAAGAGAAGTCTTGTAGCTTCATAGTTTTTTATTTGAGGAAGAAATTTCTGATAAGGTACGTTTGGAGCACGTCAATATACTTGGAAAAACCGGAGCGCAAGAGAATCGAAGCATTTGACATGTGGTGCTACAGATGAACGTTGAATATTAGGTGGAGTGATAACGTAAGGAATGAGGAGGTTCTGTGCAGAGTCGGAGAGGAAAGGAATATGTGGAAAACTCTGACAAGGGAACCTCCCCATCGCACCCCCCTCAGATTTAGCTATAAGTTGGCACAATGGATAGGCCTTGAAAAACTGAACACAGATCAGTCGAGAAAACAGGAAGACATTGTGTGGAACTATGAAAAAAAATTAGTAAAATATACAAACTGAGTAGTCCATGCGCAAGATATGTAACACCAAGGACAATGGGAGTCAAGGAGCGCCGTCATCCCGTGGTTAGCGTGAGTAGCTGCGGAACTGGAGGTCCTTGGTTCAAGTCTTCCCTCGACTGAGAATTTTACTTTCTTTATTTTCGCAAAGTTATGATCTGTCCGTTCGTTCATTGACGTCTCTGTTCACTGTAATAAGTTTAGTGACTGTATTTTGCGACCGCACCGCAAAACCGTGCGATTAGTAGACAAAAGGACGTGCCTCTCCAATGGGAACCGAAAACATTTGATCGCAAGGTCATAGGTCAACCGATTCCTCCACAGGGAAACACGTCCGCTACATTCTATACGACACTGGTGACGGCATGTGCGTCACATGACAGGAATATGTTGTCGACCCACCTAACTTGTACACTTTAGCGAATGGGTAAAAAGATTCTTCTACCTTGCCCGATTTAGGTTTTCTTGAGGATGTGATAATCACTCCCAAAAAAGTGATGAAAACATAAGAGTTTGTCACATAAACTGAAAATAAAAAATTAAACTTTTACTCGAGGGAAGACTTGAACCTAGGACCTCTCGTTCAGTAGCTGCTCTCGTTAACCACGTGACCACGGCGCTCCTTGACTCCCATTGTCCTTGATGTTGCCTATCTTCCCATGGAGTACTCAGTTTGTATATTTTACTAATTTTTTTCATAGTTCCACACAACTTCTTCCTGTTTTCTCGATTTATCTGTGTTCAGCTTTTCAAAGCCTATCCACTGTGCCAACTTATAACCAAATCTGAGGGGGGTGCGATGGGGAGGTTCCCTTGTGAGAAGGAGAAGGGACAGGATGTTAGGACATTTGTTAAAACGTCAGTGAATGACTTCCACGGTACCAAAGGGAAGTGCAGAGCGCAAAAACCGTAGAGGATGACAGAGACGGGAATAAATCCAGCAAATAGTTGGTGATGTAGGTTGCAAGTGCTATTCTGAGATGAAGACGTTAGCAGAGGAGAGGAATTCGTGGCGGACCGTATCAAACAAGTCAGCAGAAGACTGATGACTGAAAAAAAAGAAAGAAAGAAAGAAACAACTACAGACGAAGATGTATGGATTGAGTCTTGAGTAATGTAAGTTTTCTGGTTGACCGCCTAGCCATGAGCGCCAGTGCGTAAGCGTTCCGGAATGTTTGTCAACACGGCAGTTAGGGTCACCTTGAGCGCATGATAACGCAGTCACTAATCGATGTCGTGAAGGCGCGCGAGGTAATTAATTACCGTTTGTTGGAGAGCGCATTACCAGCCGTCTCGAGCACCGCCCTTGAGGCTGCGACGAGTCATCGCGTGTGAGAGCTGCTGCTATCGCCGCGGCCATCTCCACACGGCGACGGCCGTCTCAGAGATATCGATCACCCTCTCGTATCGAGGCGTGCTGCTGGTCGCAATGACGCGAGCGGCGGAGATAAACTCGCAAAGTCACCGTCTCGATGCCGCGGAGCTTCCCACAGACTCTCCAAATCTTTCATTTAGATTAGGCCTACGTCAGTCGTACTCCGAGCACCCCAAGCAGTGCGAGCTGTGGCATGGCGAAAGGAGTAAAAGATGTGCAAGCAGTTAGGTAGTTTGTCTCACGCTCCGAGGAGCATCTGCACGATAAACCGTAATGTTATGGAACAAGTCCCTTTCTCTTTGCTTCAAAAATTTGTTTTGTAAATATGGCGTCTTGCTGACCATTTAAAAATGTTTAAGTATACACCTGAGACTAATTCCTTCCCGGCACGGTTTACACAGTACAACAATAGAAATTCTCCGACAGAACGGGTCAAGTTGTCACAAAGAAACTTTTTGAGTTTCATTTCTGTATCACTGGGTACTCGATTAAAATTTTTTGTTGGAGTGTTGTGCGCCCTTTTTGTGCTAAAGACAACCTTCTGTGGAGTAATGAACGTCATTTTCTCTTCTGGTATCGATCTGTGCCCCAGAATGTGTTCCAAGAGGTCCGTGCGAAATGTGGTTTTTCAGGGGCTCATATCCCTAGTTGTACTGATCACAGAGATAAGAGACCAAGTGTTTTGGATAGTCCTTCGCCTAGCGGCCGTTTCTATACATATCGGAAGAATGGGCATATTGGAGCTGTCCTACAATACAGGGTCCAAACTTAAACATTAAACATTTTCTCCAGCTATCCAGCTATTGTATACATGGAAGAACACTGGAGATGCTAGAAGGTTTCAGATAGATTATATAATGGTAAGACAGAGATTTAGGAACCACGTACTGCGTGCTGGGATGTCGCTCTGTGTGTCGCAGGTTCGTGCTGTACTCAGACGGGAATGATTTAGTACACGTATGGCCGAGTACTTATATGCTCCAGACTATGTTCATTTAGCGCCTGAGGCACGTACTCTAAACACTTCTGTAGCAGCAAATGAGGAAAGGCTTCTGTCCTTCCACTATCGTACTGCAGCGTCAGCTGTTGCTATACCACACCCAGCTGGCTCCACTTCACAGCACCAGTCCGCCGTGTATTGCTTTGCAACAGATAACCCTCTCTCCTACCACAACTGGCTCTGTTGCAACTCACTTCCTCTAAGGCACAGTTTAGGACTGAATATGATCTCCCCCCTCTTTTGTAATTCCATCTGTTGTGCCTCAAACCTCATTCCGCTTGCTTTACCAAAAATTTTCCTATGCAAACATACTGGAGCTGTTTTGCGCCGAAAGAGAGTTTCAGAGAGACAGGAACTGTGGAAGAGAGAGGACTGGGTCGTTGGTTGAGTTGGGATAGGCGGCCAAACAGTGAGGTCATCGGTCCCATCAGATTAGGGACGGATGGGGAAGGAAGTCGGCCGTGCCCTTTCAAAGGTGCCATCCCAGCATTTGCCTGAAGCGACTTAGGGTAATCACGTAAAACCTAAATCAGGATGATTGGACGAGCATTTGAATGCGAGTCCAGTGTGCTAATCACTGCGTCACCTCGTGGAAGAGAAAGGAGACAGTGGCAGTGCGAGAGAAAGAGGAAGGAGAGAGGGAAATGGCAGTTAATGAGGAATATCGATGGATGAAGACAAGGGCAGTGGGAATCAAGAAGAGAGTAGATCGTGATGGTCAGTGAGAGAAGTGGCAATAGAAGAGAAAGAGAGACAGATGGAAGCAGTGATAGCAAATAAGTGAGAGGACGGTGAACATGAAAATGAGAGATGAGTGGAGACTCTACATGGGCTTGGGGAGCCTTGACTGTCCCAGACGCGTAGGTATTGGAGAGGACGCATTTTAGACCTTAATTTGAAACATTTGGGTAGAGGGGAAAAATTATTTGTACTCAGGAGTTTGGCTGTCAAGGTATAGTGGAGACAGTGGCAGTGAGAAGGAAAGACAAGAGCAGACAGTGTAAGTGAGACAGGATGGTAGTGGCATACACTGTACATTAATAGCAGAAAAAGGAGACAGCGTGAGAGACTTATATAGTGGCAGCGAGAGGGAGGTGCTGAGTGTGGAGGCCCGGAGGCCTGCGAGACTAGGTAAAAGGATTCAGAATGTTCTGCGTTGAAAGTGCGTGAATATGTTCACGTGCCAAAATTTTTGGTGAGGAAGGTGGGTTGAGGACTGAGGCTGCTGATTCGCCTACTTTAGTGTCAGAGTCCTTCAGAGTGGAACATGTTCGTTTTTATTGTGCACCAGCGAGAGCATTCTTACCTAGTACCATTTTTATAATTATGTACATCATTGTTCCTTTTGAACTGCGCGAGGGAACGAAAGCGTTATGAGACAACAGTCAGAATGCCCAACTGCTGAAACACATATCTACGAGATGATCGTGCTCAGCGTCACATATTCTTCATACAGCAAATTTGTAACCAATGAAGACTCAGAACACTAATCCACATCTCACTGTTCAATGAAAATATGCAAAATATATTAACTTACTGATTTACCTGTCGCCAAGATTTGCATTAATTCTAAGTGTAAATGTGGCTGAACTAAGTTGTTCTGATAGTTCCAAAATGTGTTTGTTCCAGATTAAATTCTCATCAATACTAATACCCAAAAAGTACGAAGTTTCTAGCTTATTTATTTTCTCCTCTCCATATGTTACACTGCATTTAGTGTCGTACCTCTAGATGTGCAGAACTGAGTATATTCTGTCTTTATCAAATTGAGAATGAGACCATTCACCGAAATGACACATTTAAGAGCACTGTTTACCATTTGTTCTGTTGCTACATGTATGCTTGGATTGATTACATTACTAGTGTCATTCGCAAAAAGAACTAATTCTGCTTGTTGTATAGTAGAGGGACGATTGTTTATTACATATATGAGGAACAACAGTGGACCTAAGATTGGGCCTTGAGGAACCGCTTGTGTTATTTCTTCCCAGTCGGAATAATGTCCATAGACTACATTTGTTGAATTCCTAAGTCCAACTTTCTGCATTCTTTTGGTTAGATATGACAATATGCAGTGGTTGCCTATACCATCAGTCGCATGAAATCTCAGTTTATCTAGGAGAATATTGTGACAAATGCCTTACATAGGTGGCAGTAAACACCAATCGGTGCTGTTTTGTTATTTATTGCTTGTAAAATGTGCTGAGTGAATGTGTACATCGCTTTCTCAGTAGAACCACTCTTTTGAAATTCAAATTGTGAATGACTGAGGATATTATTGTTGTTCGATTTTACACCAGTGTGCAACACCGTTTCAAAAATTTTGGATAGCGATATCAGTATGAAACTGGTCGATAGTTATAGATATCTATCCTTTCAATTTTCTGATAGAGGGGTTTAACAATGGCATATTTCAGTCACTCTGGAAAAATGCCTTGGCTTAGTGGTGCTTCACTTATTTCAGGTAAGACAGGGGTTATTAAAAAGGAATAAGTGCTTAGATCTCTATTGGAAACACCATCATATCCAGATGCAGTTTTATGTTCGAAAAAAAATAGTATTCTTAATTTCAGAAGAAGAAAATTATGATATATTCATATGACTTAATTATATCGAGATTTAATTTTTCAATATACTACTGCAAGTTTTCTTTTGAAACGTTTGTTCTTGTATTTTCTGGTATAATTTCTACTGTTTTTAATCAGAGTGTAGTAGAGTGAAATGACTTAACATTACTGAATTAATTTGCGAATTATAATTATAAAATTGCCTAACACATTAAATTTAAGAGCTTCTATGAAGATAATGTTCACTGGTGTATTATGAGTTGCCAAACAGAAAGTTGTTTTACTCAGTATCTAGTTCCATTATGTTGTCCGCGTGACATTTAAGATGCACTGGTAGGTTGCTGAATGTGTGTGTAGGCACGTATCTGTTTCCGTCCCTTACTAATGCTGACCCCTTCCACGAAGTTTTTCTAGAGCTTGTTTTTTTGTATTATATTTCTGCTCATAACTGTTTTCTGGAAAAAAGGATTGGTAGTGGTGAAGGATACTAAGGCCAGGTTCTCACTCAAAGCGGTGGAAAGTTCCACTTTTTAATAGCATTTTTGAGGGGTTCATGTGTCTAGTATTTCGGGAAGAAAAGGTTTTTTTAACCTGTGCGTTGCCAAAGTAACTACCGGCCGTTGTTCCAGGCAGTGCTGCGGCCGTCGCGGGGCGCCCTCAGCAGTGGGCGCCCGGCTCGGCCAGGAAACGTGTCGCGTCGTGACGCGCGCTCACAGGGTGGACGTATTCGCCGAAAAAGCTGGCGAGCAGCGTGTGCAGGCTGCCGGATGTAGCGTATCCAGCTCAGCCAGGTCGGCTATTCTCGCCAAAAAGCGAGAGGGAATTGATAACTGGGAATAATTCGAGTGAAAAGTTCAAAAATGGCTCTGAGCACTATGGGACTTAGCTGCTGCGGTCATCAGTCCCCTAGAACTTAGAACTACTTAAACCTCACTAACCTAAGGACATCACACACATCCGTGCCCGAGGCAGGGTTCGAACCTGCGACCGTAGCGGTCGCGCGGTTCCAGACCGTAGCGCCTAGAACCGCTCGGCCACATCGGGCTGCTCGAGTTAGAGGAAGGGTTAATATACGGTCCTGGAATTGCAGACTAAACATGAGCAACGAAAACTATTTTTGGTCAAATTCTGGTAAAAATTGATCGAAAAATAATTCTTGGTCCGCCATATTGAATTAAAGTGCGCGTCGTTTATGTAGGCGGCCGAGTTTAGGTTCGTTCTGCGCACCTGACGTCACAAAACACAGTCAGCCAATGAACAGAAAACGACGTTGCCAGAGCTCGACTGCAGTGCAGAGCACGGACGAGTGTCTTCAGTTTTAGAAACGTTCAGTCATAAATAAAGTAATCGAACAGAAGCAATGTCTTGGTAGCAGACTTTCTTTTATAGAAAGTTTGGAAAAAGCATTCTTTATACCAATTGCTTCATATTCTATTAATTAATTAAACCAAACAAGCAATAAAGACTCCTAATTCAGGCGATAGCAAGGAAAGGTGTTTGTATCATTCTCACGAACCGCATTTTCGCAATAAAGAACAGCGGTAATTGTTTATTTCCTATTGTACTTCGACGAAGTGTGAGTAATTCATGGTCACACCAAAAGTGGTTGTCAGTATTGTGTGTGACGTATTGTTACAGTCCTCGTGGAGTTGCATCGTAGGCCGAGCTGCGTTAGCATAACGGTTAAGGCGTTGGATAAGTAAGCGAAGGGTGAAGAGTTCAAACCTTGTGCGGTGCTTGATACTGTCTTTATTTAAAAACAATATCGGAGTGTCTTACTTCACGAATTCTATTCGTTTGAAAGCAATTTTTTGAAATTTCTAGTGCTTTGTCTCTTCATTAACCCTTTCGCTGCTGCAGACACGTGCTCCTCGCATTCCGCGCTGTGCGCGACTTTGTCATCACTGCACTGCTCGCCTGTGCAGACACACGGTGTTCCCACTGCTTTGACATACTTATCATTCGATTTCACAAAAACTATTTGGCCCAAAAATTTGATTTTTACACGTCTTCTTGGCTGATACCTTCCCCCCATAAATGACTTAGTTTTGTTTCGATGTTCAACGCAGTTATTATGCAGCATTAAATGAAGTAAACCATTGCACGAAATTTTGAAGAGTTTGCAGAGGTAAAAGTCCATAGCGTATACTTTCCGTATGGTCGATTTTAGTTGCCACAATGTTGAGAATGAAATGTGGACAAGATACGTAAATTTCATATAAAATTTACTGTATAACAATATCTCATTTAATTTAAGTACCACATAGGTGTCGTATGTAATATTGAGAAATATTCCGTCTTTCGCGACTGTAATAAAAGTTTTATTTACACCGGGGGCGTTTGGCTTTATTTTAAAGCTCTATAGGGGTTGTCGTCCGCAGCGCCGTATGCTGCCTGTTTACATATCTCTGTATTTGAATACGCATGCCTGTACCAATTTCTTTGCCGCTTCAGTGAATAAAAGGTTAGTTGAAAAGTGGAATAGTAGCAGCCTCATAATATCTTCCTCGCCATCTTTAAAAGTTGCGCTAAAAATAATATACGAACATACAAGTGCTTTTTATGTTGAGAGAGAAGGAGACATTCACAATGGCAAAGAGAGGGCCAAGTAATAATTGGCGAATGTGTGAGTGAGTTAGGGCAACTGGGAATGGGTGGGTTGAGCAACTTACAACGATGGACTAGTGGTGTGAGTGAGTTACAGTTGGGGGAGCTTGTGGGAGTAGGCGGTGAGCTGCGTGTTAAAAAGAGGACGAATATGTTCACATGCCAAAGTTTTTTTGAAAGTCTTTAAAGGTGCTAGTGAAGGTAGAATGAGGCATCTGGTATCCAATTTTTCAGTCAGAGTGTTTCAGTAAACGGGAGCATATGATCGTTTTTGTGCTGGTGACTATATTAATTACACAGATATCGGTGTCAACTGCTAAAGAAGAAAACTACAATAGGATAGTCCAAGGAAATGAAAGATACGAAGATACATAATAGGTGAAATAATCAGTTGAGCAAATTCATTCTTCGGCTCCACCGTTTTTAGTCTCATCCACGTGGCATAACTTGACTTCAATACTAAAATGTCGCACAAATCCGCTTCCAAAGCATCTTCAAATACATCTCAAAATCACGGCATGCGGACATAGCAGAAGAATATAAGCAGACTATCTCAGTCCTCAACTAGGTGTCTTAATATCGAAGGTTTCTGTATAATACTCGTGACATAGGAATAGTCTCTCTAAGTTTCTCCAATACAGGACCTAATTCTTATTATAAATGCAAATTTCTTAACTGGTTGACTCATAGTAATAAATAAATTAAAGTTGCTCTCCAGTTGCGGTTACCATTATTAATTTCTTTGTACATAAACTATATGTTGCTGCTTATACTCGGTGTAATCTACAGATTACAATGTATCAGTTTTGCATCGTACATGATTCTAGCGACTTAAAATATCAATCCTTTGAAAGCTTAACTTAGGTTAATACCTCACATATACGGACATTCTGGTCTGAATGAGGGATTTAAAGAAAACCTTTACTACTTGGTAAAAAGGAGATTTGCCATAACTTAAAACTAAAACAGCAGGTGGCACTTTGGCACATCCCTTACTCAATTCAACGACTGCAGTCTTTTATTGCTCAAGAAACTTAAAACTACCTTAAAACTAAAGCAAATCTTATTTTCCAAATCCGTAGAGTACCTTCTTCAATCACTTCATATCTTTCAAGCTCCATCATTACTTTGTGTCCACCTCACACAAATGATTACGTCACCTGCAGAATACATGTACATGCTGTTGATTCACATACTTTCTAAACAGATCACACTCTTGTTTCAAGTTGCAGCTTAACATAATAAAAGATATTATTTTAATGATTTTCATGGTACTTCTTTAGGTCTACATGGTGGTAAAGTCCTTTTATTCGTCCACTAGCTGAATCTGCCAACACGTAACAACCAATATGTGGCTTCCTGACTATAACAAACGGTCCTTCGTATAAGTGTTGCCACTTACGATTTTTACGTAAGATGAGAGATGGTTTGAAGTGTGTTCTCAGAAGAACACGCTCGTTCAGGCGATACGACAGAACTTTATTGACATGCTTGTCAAATGCCATTTTTCTTAAATTGGCATGAGTTGTGAGAGAGATCAGGGCTTGTCTTAACTTATTATCTAGGTTGACTTCTGGACCTTCTATCTTGGGGATGGGATCAGTCCATTCATTGCTTTCCCTTTGCCTGGAGATTAGTTCTGAAGGTGTGAAACCGGTAGAAGTGTGCTTTTAGTTTTCCACATGTTCATTAGGTTGAATTTCGCTCATAATTACTTTTGAAGTACCGGGCGGTACGCTCGGTACGAAGTTTGCTTCCGTATTCCACCTAAGTTGCGAGCTATTTGCCGGAATTTCAGTCGAGATGGTGTGTGTTGGCGGGTTTGCTCGGGCATAATAGATGCGAGAATTTTGAAGTTCATGATTTTGACTTCGATAGTTGGTAAAAGGTGGAGGACTATTCCTAAAGTTTGGAGCATACTGTTGTTTGTATTGCTTGGAAGGATCTGGAGGATTTCTCCCTTGAGAACAGTGCTGGAATCTAGGCTGGTTACCATACTGCTGTTGACTGTTGGTGTTAATCCAACGTCCTTTTCCATTGAAATTATTATTATTTTGGCGATCGTTATTGTAGTGATAGCGATCATTGTAATTAACTGGTGAATTACCGTATTGCTGTTGTGTTGTCTGGTATATGGGGTGGTACCTGTTGTGATCCTGGAATTTATGTTTCTGCTTCCCGTTACGGCGATAGTAGTTGTTATTACCGCACGGAACGTCGTGTCCTTTACTGTTGTTGGGTTGGTATGACATACCTGAGTCTGCGCCTACACCGTGCGGCTGTGTAGTGTGCGGGCCAAGATTACAATTACTCCGCGCACTAGCACGCACGTCTTCTTGAATCATGTCAAGGTTGTCAAGTACTGACAGAAAAGCCTCCGTGTCGTCGTCACTGACATTTACTAACTTCTCCCTGATTGATACCGGTAGCTTTGACTTAAGGATCATAATTACGTCCTTCGTGGAAATGGGCGTGTCCCAATATTGTATTTTTCGCAGGTATTTCTCGAAGTACCTACGGAGACCAGCACTTCTCGTATTAAACGGTTCAGCATTATATACCTCCTTTCTAAGGCGTTGTTGTATGCCTGAACTCCAGAATTTGTTCAGAAATTGCTTTTCGAAGTCAGCGTAATTATTACATCTGTCAATTACTTCTGTTCCCCAGACAGAACCCTCTCCTTGAATGTAACCTACTATAAAGCGCATACGTTGCTTGTCATCCCAGCTCTCAGGAAAAACACCATTAAATGACTTCAGAAAAACCATTGGGTGGATGTTGCGTTTCTCTGGCAGAAAAGGCTGGAATACGCGGTGCTTGAGAACGCTTTCTTCTTTCATGAGCTCGACAAGAGTTACTTGATCATTCTGGTTGCGTACTAACGGATTCTTACTGCTATGTCCATGTACAAGTGGAGAGAATTCTACACGAGACACGGGATTATTATTGTATTCATGTTCTGAAGAAAGCAAGTGTGAATGCTCACTTCTATTGTCATTAGGAAAATCATTGACTTGTCGTTTCAACTGCTCGATTTCCTCAGTGAGGTGTCGTTTCCACTCGGGAAGATCTCGGTGAAAAACTCTACGAATCTCTCCTAGTTCAGTGAGAATCGTATCTCCTGATGTACCTGGAGCAGCTAAAACTTCAACTGTGGCTGACTTAACGGCTTCTTTTAAGTCGTGTTGAACCTTGTTTTCTATGTACTGTTCCTAAGTCTCGACCCATTCTACAAATTCTTTTCCTATCGTGGAACGTACGTTGGCTGCAGCATCATTCACCCTCTTTTCAATGTTTATTTCGGATAGCGCCTGTGTCAGGTCATTGACCTGCCCTTGCAGAGTGACGACATTGTCTGCAAGCTTGTTTACTTTAGCTCCGACCTCAGCGGACTTTTTTGAAACTTCTGTTGTAACTGCCTGGCAACTTTCGATTTGTACTTTGATGTCTTTGTGCACGTTACCTACTGTGCTCTCACATGCATCTACCTTCTGCAGAATACCTTCTATCCTTTCATTAACTTTAGTACTTAATTCCGAGATATATTCCACCGTGACTGTCCTTATTCTTGCCTCTAAGTTGGCATCAATACTATCTAACCTATTTTTCATTGTACCAATCATGGTATTCAGGTCAAACCATTTTCGCTCTGTCTCCCGTTCCTTTTCCCTTTCTTTTTGTTCCTTTTCTTGTCTATCACGTTGTTCTTGTAATTTATAAGCTTCCCTTTCCAGTTTCTCCTGTTCTCTTTCTTGAAAAAAAATTCTCATCATTTCGACCATCAAATTTTCTCCCGCTTGCTGTGACGATGATTGCTGTGACGATACGTCACGCACACCATCATCGTCTGCCGTTCTCTCCATTCGCGAATCGGGTCTGCCTGTTCCCGTTCGCGAACGTAGTGGGTATGACTTGACAACTGTGTCATCACCGTCATCCAGACTGTTTGTCGGCTTTCCTTTGTCATCTGCCATGTTTATTTTCAAGTTTGTGACGTAACTGCTCAAAGAAATATTTCGCGGTACGCCGATCGTCAACTCTCAGATGCGCGCGCTGATAGTCAAACGTTACACCGCGGTAGGTGACAATTGCAGAGCTATACCGGGTAGAAGACAAGATGTCACCTAACTTCGAAAATAAGTGACAAACACCTACTAAACACTTAATCCAGCTATTATGGCATCCATCTTGTGTTCTTAACCGTAGCAACAATGAAGATGCTAATAATGCTAACAAATAAACTTTGCATGAAGAGATGATCAGAAACGAATTCTAACTACGTAAATAAGCAACTCTACAAGGAAATAACAGCGATAGGATAAAATGAAGCAGTAAGGAAAGAAATTCCGGAAATCAGTTTTTTTTTTATACAAGACGCGAGATTTTATGCGTAATGAAAACCGTACTTACATCAGTCGTTTTGCGCACTGCTGTTATTTTTCGAATTTTTTTTTTTTTAATACTTCCTCGGTTTCGTTCAGTACTTCCTTTACGGCTTCCCGATGTCCACCGGATGATGTCATGAAACAATAACAGAACAGATTAAAATTTTTTATCAGGTCCCTGTTCGGGCGCCAGATCTAGTATGATGAAGAAAAATATTATTTTTCTTACGTTAAATATATTTCAAAATTTATCAATTTAAATCTGTATTTCATACTAGAATGTCGTGTTTCCAGTCTGGCACAGCTTTGCCACAGGAGACACGAAAGCGGTCGAAGACGTCCGTCTCCTGGTCGGCTCCTGATCGTTGTCAGAAGGAGGCTAGTTTCTGATTACGCAAATACTTCTATTATTTGGAAAAGAACAACCCGGATTTCTTTGCGTAATCAGTATAAATTTTATAATTACCTAAGTGACCTTTAACAATGAATAGTAAAAAAATTGTATTTGCAAATGAAATCATTAATAAATGGGGCAGCTATGAATTGTATAGAAGACAAGGAGCGGCCTTCTGTCTACGACCAGGATGCCGCAGTATTCTCTGCTGCAGTAAAGGCTGTTTGACATTTATAAAAATAATATGGTATGGAGGATAAAAAAGTATAGAGGAAAAGAACAGAATAAGAAGTCTGGTAAACACTAAATATATTCAAACAATTCTCACTAGCAAAATTTAGGGCTTATTTATAAACAATACAACTTACATAATTACTTTTCTAACAGTATGGTGCGATCAGATTTCAGCCCGTCCTGTGCTGTCTCCTTGGTTCACGTTTTTTTTTTTGTCACAAATTATAGTCAATACTTTTCTCCTTTCGTTGAAGACAATTCTTGCACTGTTCAACACCTCCGATAACAATAACTTGCTAATTTACAGTTTCGAACATGAATTACCTTAATTTTATTAATTAATAATGTTGTCTGCACGCTAGCAAGACCGCTCACTTTTGTAACTTAAAGTCGACCTCCTTTACGTTTTCACATAACAGGCAGAAGCACATTAAAAATCTGAAGATCTACAAAAGTTGTTACCGTCATCTTTTATTTAGATCGAAGCGGAACGACAGTTCAGCTTCTGTTAAAATGTTTCTTTGACTGCGCAATCGATGTATTAGCGTCCGCGCTAGATGCGCATCTTTACAGTTATGTAAATTATGCAAAACAAATGTCTTTCAAAGGGTACTCAAAGCTTTCATAGGACGGAAATACCAATAATATTACAGGTGCAGGCAGACGTGTGGTGCGAGGAGAACTGGCCGAACACTGGGCACACCCGTGAGCACGGTTAAGTTAAAAGTCCCACGGAGTACCCTCCTCTGCTGTCCGTTCAAAGTTACTCATGTGCACGAGTTGGTTCCTGTTGGCCTGCTAACAAGAGAGAGCTTTACTTGAGACTTTCCTGCTCGCATGGAAGTGGACAGTGATGGCGTGGAAGATTTTGTGGACAGGCGGAGCCCTCTTCCATCTGACAGGATACGTCAAAACACAGAAATGTCGAATACGGGTGAGCCGTGAGTCGACTCGTGCTACCCCTTGTGTTCAGACTGCATCGGTTTTCCTTTCCTTCCCCTGACATGTTTGTTTGATATGATGTCTGTCATTAAGTGGCTGCTTGGTTGTCTTTTCCCTCTGCTATCGATATCTGCGTTTTTGCTTCCGGGAAACTGCTATGGAGGAAGTGAGATCTTTGACGGATTGTAACCTCGTGTGGTGGCGCAGAAGTAGGGGGTTGCGCGCAGAGAGTGTGTTGGCCACGGGAGGGCAGTGTGGCTCTCCAGCGCGGACCAGGCGTGGTCGGATGTACCGAGTCGCCACGCGATGTGTGTCGGGTGTGTGTAACGAGCGGGTCGAGTTGACGGAAGAGCTCCCCGTGTGTTGGTCGTATACATAATCGCCCCACGTGTAGTTGCTGTTCGTTTCGCCTCGGTGGGACGTAAACGAGCTTCTTTAAGTTCTCCGTTTCAACACTGGAGTTTAAAAAGGAGACGCCTAACACGGAGGAGCGGTCACTACCCGTCAACGTTGCAGAGAAGACGAGGACTTCGGTGACAGAGCGTGTTGTCGCGCGACCGTGGCGTGTCGGGTACGCTGGCGACGCGTGCGCGGTCGGATGTGTGGATCCTGGCCATCGGAGGTCGTGTCCTGCCTCTTCCAGCATAATTGCAAGTTAAGTTCGTGGAACGTTTAATCATGAAGTTATAAGTTGTGTAACCAGCGCCTCTTCTGCCTTGTGGCCTCCGACGGCCGGGTTTCCTGTCCCCGGCACCGGTGTAATTGAAGACAGTGATCTGTCCTCCTCCTCTCGTTACTGCCCGATGGGACGTGTAGTTTTGGCACTTTATGTGTTTCGCTGTTCTGTCGTGGGTTATGAGTAAATTCGTGCTTCTTGTTGGTCAATCGTGTGGTCGCTCATTCAGGACTGTGTGGCGTAATGTTTCCTTGCACGAGGTTAGCTCTAATTCTGTCGGCAAGTGAAGCCATCTTATTACAAGTTTTCGCTGGCTAAAAGTCGGTGCAGTGACCAGCCTGAGAGTGGCAATTGTGTTTACGGGCGAATTTAAATTGGTCAGCATTCTGCCCAGCCCGAGCATCCCTGAGTGGGTGATTTGTGACCGCCTTACACGAGTCCGTCACATCTGTTATGCTCTAATGATATTCCAGGACACTTTTGTTTAATTTTTTTAAAATTCCTCCAAGTTTGAAAATTCCTTTTATTGCCATTAATCGTGTGTTTGCTGAGACCTGTTTAATTTTTTTAATGGCGGTGTTGGTAGCTTCACTACCTCACCGTACTTTATTAACAACGTTCTATATTTACTTTAGTAGCCTGTTTACTGATGTTCTTTAATATTTCTTTAAAATTGTTGTATTGCTATAAATTACTTTTATTTGCGTTAGCGGCGTGTGTTAAAAGGTAGTTTATTGCCGTACTGTTAGCTTCTGTGTTTTTTTTTTAAATTTATTGTTGTATTGCTATAAATTACTTGATTGCCGTTAGCGGCGTGTTTAAAAGGCTGTTTATTGCCGTACTGCTAGTTTCTGTAAGATACGAATAAAACATTTGTGAAAATCTCAACTAGACAGTAAACTACTACACATTTGGCCCCGTTTCCGAACTTTTGGTGTGGCTTGTAGTAACCGTAACCACTTTGTGTGTCAACGGGCAACGAAAAATCCACACGCAAATCAAGCAGTAGCACTTCATCCTGAAAATGTCACTGTGTGGTGCTGGTTTACGGCATAATTTATCACGGGGCCATATTAGTCGAAGAGACAGGTGCTACCGGTCCTGTTGCCTGTACCGTCACTGGTAAGCGCTAAGAGTGTCTTTCGCGCAACCACGTCATTGCAGCTCTCCAACAGCGTGCATGTGTGGATGGAATCATTTTTATACAAGATGCCGCACCTCAGCACATTGCAAACCCAGTGAAGCAGCTGCTGTAGCGCCATTTAGGAAATGCTAGAATTACCAGCCGCCATTTCCTTACAGCCTGGCCGTCCCGATCACCTGATCTTAACCTGTGTGACTTCTGTCTGAAAGACGTCGTGTTCAGTGTTCCGATTGGAAACTTAGATGGACTGAAGGCACGCATTGCGGAACACATTGTGAACGTGGTCCCGGAAAGACTTCGATCAATTGTGGAACATGCTGTTTCTCGATCTGATTTTGATTGATGGTTTTTATGCGGTTTTTGGCCACAGGATACTTAAAAACCGATGTGAGTGATGTTTTTTATGCGGTTTTTGGCCACAAGGCAATTAAAAACCGATATTTCCCATCCGATGTGAAATGACCTTGCAGTGGTGGATGGCCTAACAGTGTCACACCTGTACACCCATGCACACTGAGTGGTAGAGTTTTTTTGACGTCAAACGTAGAGATTCGGCATTAGGTATGATTCATTTGTCATTTGCAGTCGACCACTATTAAATTTTCATCCTTACAGCGCCATCTGTTGCTACATTTTGTAACTATTCCTCTGCCATACGTTTTCCCGATTCTCCGATTATATTCCGTTGCTATTTGACATCATTCTGACTAGTGGTGTTATTTCTACAGCGATTTGAAAGTTTAATTACAATCACTCTGTACATTTGGTGTAAGGAGGACGAAGGTAACATAAGGCCTTGTACAGAGGCGTACAGGCACTTCGTTTCCCCTCAATCTGTTTGCAGGTGGAACAAGAAAAAAAAATCACTAGTGCTGCTTCAAAGTAATATCCGGCAGACACCATATGGTGGCTTACGGCTTATGTATGTAGGTGTTCTGCCGGCGCCCTACAGTGACGAGGAAGGTATCTCGGTCCACGGTCTACTAGTCGAGCAGTCTACAGGCTTCTACGTGACCCACCCTGGTGACTTGCACACTGTCAGCTGCAGTGTGGAGAAGTGGGCCTCCAGCACGACCCCAGCACACCCCCTCGTCTGCCACTGGAAGGGCGAGTAGTCTCCCAGCTTGCCATCTCTTCTCCTTCCGCTGTTGCTGGGTGGCGCTGCCGTCTCGAGGCCGGCGCGCCAGGCGCGTCCCTCCTACCAGGCGCAGAGGTACGAGACCGGAGTCTGCCTGTGGACGGTGCTGGCCGCCAGTGTGGGGACCTGAGAGCGCGTCTCCAGCACCATCTGCCTCCTGTAAAGGCTGACGCCGAATGCCAGCACACGCTAACAGTGGTATCTGTTTGGAAACCGTAAACACGCCCAGTGTTGTGCCTACGTTGAAACGTCCCCTTAGAACAATTATACGCGACTGTGCTGATAAACCTCTTACACTATTTGCTTTTCAAACGGCTGAGCAAAACTGAACGTACTCAAACATTCACTAAAGTGACACACAATATTTTTAGCGCAACGCAATCTGACTATCAAAGATCCCTGCAAAAGAATGGCCCTGAGTAACATTAAACTATACCTTTCACAAATAACTTACCTCACAAAAATCTTCATTACTCGAACTACTGCAATACAGCGAGCGCCACTATTGCCAGCTAAATAAAAGATTCAAACTACAGAAGGCACTAACTACTGATAGGGATAGTTAGCAAATGAAAGATTTTAATAGAGAACAAACTCTGTATTTACCTTAATAATCGTAATATATATAGTAGTTCAATTTCAAAACTTCCGCCATCTCTCTCCCCACATCCACCACTGCTGGCGGCTCACCTCCAACTGCGCAACGCTACGCGCTGTTCACATCAAGCTGCCGCTGCCCAACACTACAATGGGAGACAACAATGCAAACTAGCCACAGGCTGCACACAGCACAGCCATACAGAGCGCTACGTGGCATTACCCGTATAAAAATCTAAACAGCCTACTTACAACGTACTACGATTTGTGGACAGCATTGGTTTTCTGTTATCGTTTGAAGAAAAACTGCTGCGGAGTCGCATCGAATGCTTGTCGAACCTTCCGGCGAACGTGCTCTTGGGAAAACAGTGTTAGGATAGGTTCGAAACATTCAAGAGGATTTTGACGTGAGGAATGACGAGCGTGGAAAACCACCGAAAAAGTTCGAAGACAACGAATTGCAGGGCTTAATGGATGAACGTGGTACTCAAACGCAACAGGAACTCGCGGAACAATTGAATGTGAAGCCGAAAGCCGTTTCTCTTCGGCTGAAAGCTTGGGAAAGGTGCAAAAAGTGGGCAGATGGATTCCGCAGGAACTGAACGAAAGACAGCATGCAAGTCGAAAAACCACTAGTGATATGCTGCTCGCCAGATATAAAAGACACTCGTTTATCTATCGAGTAGTGACAGGTGATGAAAATGGACGTATTTTGAGAATCGCAATTGTCAAAAATCGTGGGTGAATTCAGGTAAGCCATGGACATCCATTGGAAGACCAAATCGCTTTCGAAAGAAGACAATGCTCTATACTCGGTGGGATCAGAAGGTTGTCATCTATTATGGGCTGCTAAGACCTGGTGAAACCGTTAACACTGTTCGCTACCGACAGCAAATGATCGATTTAAATCGAGCATTGCGTGAAAAACGACCGGGATACGGAAAAAGGCAACACAAAGTCGTAGTGCTGCATGATAACGCCCCATCACACACAGCAGAACGGGTGAGGGAAACCAAAAAATGATTCAAATGGCTCTGAGTACTATGGGACTTAACATCTGTGGTCATCAGTGCCCTAGAAGAACTACTTAAACCTAACTAACCTAAGGACATCACACACATCCATGCCTTAGGCAGCATTCGAACCTGCGACCGTAGCGGTCACGCGGTTCGAGACTGAAGCGGCTAGAACGATCGAGGCATTCACTTGGGAAATACTACGGGATGCGGCTTATTCTCTGGACTTCGCTCCGTCCGGTTATCACCTGTTTGCATCACTGGGATGTGCTGTCACTGAACAACGCTTCAATTCGTATGAAAATGTATGACAATGGCTCGCTGGCTAGTTCCCTTCAAAAGAAAAACTGTTTTTTTGGGGTGGCATTCATAGCCTGCCAGGGAGGTGTAAGAAATGTATAAATAGCAATGGAGCTTATTTTGAATAAAGTATTGTTTGTCAGTTTCAACCAACAGGCGTGTAATCATTGCAACCAACCTACACGCGGTAGTGCGACTGGGCAGAGCGGCTGGCGCGCGCCGCACGAGCCGCCATCTTGCCACCTCGCCAGCCTCGGCGGCCCCCGCTGCGACAGTGCTGACGTCGGCGCATTCCTGAGCGGCCGTCCCCTCGTCCCCTCCGACAGCGTGGAAAGTCGTAGCATCGTCTGTGTGCTGTTCCGCAATAAATGTTCAGCTCTTTAATATTGTTTCACAAGCGCCCGTGGAGTGTCGGAGAGGCAGCTGTACCCGAGCCATTATTCACCCACACCCAGGGTGAGGTGGCAGTCCAACAGCATCCTGGTGTCGTCTCCCTGCAGTCACCGTAACTTGTAACGCCTCACCCTCAATCGTTACTAGACAACATTTACTCACTTCCAGCAAGCTGCTGCACGCTGTAGTTGCGCGGTGTGAGGTGTCTTGCCACGGTTCGCGTGGCTCCCCACATTGGAGGTTCGACTCCTTCCTTGGGCATAGGTGTGTGTGTGTGTGTGTGTGTGTGTGTGTGTGTGTGTGTGTGTGTTATCCTTACCATAAGTTAGTTTCAGTTACATTAAGTAGTGTATAAGCCTAGGGACCAATGATCTCAACAGTTTGGTCCCAGAGGAATTTCCAAATTTGCAGCATGCTGGATGGCAGTGGGAGGCAGGTTACTGTGATCCACTGAAAGAAAAAAAGTGTAAATGTTGTACAGAAGCTTGTTTTTACACTGACAAAAGGAAATCGCGTCATCAAGAATGAATTGTGCAGCATAAACGAAACAGTATACATGGCTTTCCTTATCTGAAAGATGATGTCTATTCACCTTACATGCCAGTCGCATAAAAGCGGCACTAGGCTTGCTTTAAATACGTGCTGTAACGATCACGAGCGTAAGTTGCCTTCGAGATTGGACGTGGTGAATTCAGGTTAGTCGACTTTAAGGCGACAAAGACGCCATTATCAACACTAGACTGAGTTTTTACGAGGTCATATAATACGGCTGTTCCTTCTGTGATACTGCAGAAAGTCTTGGCAGGCATGTAGTCACTGTACGTGATCACGGGCAGTGGTGGTCGAGAGAATGTGCGGTCGCAAGATGACTGGACTCCAGACGGCCACGTGGCACTTCTGAGCTGGGGCAGCCCAGAGATCGGAGTACGTCTCTGGCGCATCGCAGTGCATCTGCAGCGGCAATGTGCGCTGTAGTTGGCAGCACAGTGACACGAGCAACTGCCACAACTCGGCGGTTCTGGACCAGCAGTCCTGTCACGTGCATTCCAGTCACCCCCAACCACCCCGGACCCACGCTCGGTGTTACGGTGTGCGATGCGACTTCGCACGACAGGGAGGGCACTGCGGCGGCTATCTCACGGATCCTGACCGCAAATCTGTACGCCAGTGTGACGATTCGACCCGTTGTGCTGCCATTCGTGAAAAACATTCCGGGGCGAGTTTTCCAACAGGATAACGCTCAACGACATACTGCTGTTGTAATTCAACATGCTCTACATAATGTCGACATGCTGCCTTGGCGTACTCGAGCGCGACATCACTGGGAGACTACTCCAGCCTCATCCACAACCAGCATTAAACGCCCCTCTATTGAGCGACCGAGCACAACAGGACTGGAACTCCGTCACACAAACTACTGACATCCGGCACCTGTACAACACAACGCATGCACGCCTGCACGCTTGCATCCAACGTACCAGCTGCTACACCAGCATTACACATTTGCAATGGCTTACTTCGCGCTGACATAAACTTGTGATCATTCAAAGTTAATCTCTTAATACCTAGACAAATGTGTTCTCGAAATTTCGTTATGCTACATTAATTATTTTCCAGTGTTGCGATTTTTTTCCGTGAGTGTGTTTAAGTGGCGAATAAGGTCCGAAACTGGTGCCACTTAAATACAAACAAACTTCTGTCCAGCTTCGGCGGTTTCGTAATTTCATTGTATTACAATGTGTTCGTGACGATGGGCGAACTGCTATCGAGTGCCGCGTGGGTGTTTAAGTACTTGAGATGCCACAGTGAAGAGCTGGAGCTCCGAGAGATTGAAGAGCGCAGGCTGTGAGATGGAACTGATAGCCGAGGATTTGCGTCACAGGTGTGTTCTTATCGGCGCCCTGAGAGCTGTGTGTAGCTGTTATCTAACACGCATCACACGGGGCCTCGGGACAGCCCTGTGCCTTCGTTAACTTCACACGCTCGCCACCAAGTGACTACATTTGTCACCTCAAACCTTCTATACCCTACATTTTTTTTTTTTTGGGGGGGGGGGGGGGATGGGGTCACCAGTCTTCTGGCTGGTTTGATACGGCACGCTACGTATTCCTCTCCTGTGCCAACTTATTCATCTCAGGGCAGCACTTGCAACCTACGCCCTCAATTATTGGCTGGCAGTAGTCCAGTTTGTGTCTTTCCCTATAGCTCCCTCTACAACCGTGGAAGTCATTCCCTCGTGTCTTAACGCTTGTCCTATCATCCATTCTCCTTGTCAATGTTTCCCACATATTCCTTTGCTATTCCATTCTGCGCAGAACCTCCTCATTCCTAACCTTATCAGTCCACCTAATTTTCAACATTCGTCAGTGGCACCACATCTCAGATGCTTCGATTCTCTTTGGTTCCGGATTTTCCACAGTCCATCTTTCACTGCCATACAATGCCGTGGTTCAGAGGTACGTTGTCAGAAATTTCTTCCTCAAACTAAGGCCTTTGATACTAGTAGACTTCTCTTGGCCAGGAATGCCCTTTTTCCCGTTGCTAGTCTCCATTGGATGTCCACCTTGCTCCGTCCGTCATTGGTCATTTTACTGCCTAGGTAACAGAATTCCTTAACTTCATTTACTTCGTGACCATCAACCCCGGTCTTAAGTCTCTCGTTGTTCTCATTTCTGCTAGTTCTCATTACTTTCGTATGTGTTGGTTTTACTCTTTATTTATTAGACTGTTCATTCCTTTCAGCAGATCATGTAATTCTTCTTCACTTTCACTCAGGATAGCAACGCTATCAACGAATCACATCATTGACATCCTTTCACCTTGAATTGTAATTCTACTCCTGAACCTTTCTTTTATTTCCACCATTGCTTCTTTGATGTACAGATTGAACAGTAGGGGGGAAAGGCTACACCCTTTTTAATCCGAGAGCTTCGTTCTTGGTCGTCCACTCTTGGCCCTGGTACATATTGTATATCATCCGTCTCTCCCTACAGCTTATCCTTATTTTTCACTGAACTTGAACACTTGCACCACTTTACATTGTCGAACGCTTTTTCCAGGTCGACAAATCCTATGAACGTGTCTCGATTTTTCTTTATTCACTGTCAATCGCAACGTCAGATTTGCCTCTCTGGTGCCTTTACCTTTCCTGAACCCAAATTGATCGTCATCTAACACATCCGCATTTTATTTTCCATTCTTCTGTATATGATTTTGCCAGCAACTTCGATGATTGAGCTGTTAAGCTGATTGTGCGATAATTCTCACACTTAGCATCTCTTGCAGTCTTCCGAATTGTGTGGATCGTATTTTTCCGAGTCAGATGGTATCTCGCCACACTCAGACATTCTACACACCAACGTCAATGGTCGTTTTACCACTTCTCCCAATAATTTTAGGAATTCTGATGGAATGTTGCCTATCCCTTCTGCCTTATTCGATCTTAAGTCCTCTAAAGCTCTCTTAAATTCTAATTGCGACACTGGATCCATGTCTCTTCTAAATCGACTCCTGTTTCTTGTCCTATCACATAAGACAAATCTTCCCCCTCGTAGAGGCCTTCAGTGTACTGTTTCCACCTATCCGCTCTCTCCTCTTCATTCAGCACTGGAATTCCCGTTGCACTCTTGTTTCAACTTCACCGAAGGTTATTTTGACTTACCTGTATGCTGAGTCAGTCCTTTCGACAATCATATCTTTTTTCAAGCATCCATTTCTTGTTAGCTTCCTATTTATTTCATTCCTCGGCGACTTGTATTTATGTATACCCGAATTTACCTGTATACCAATTTTCCATTTGTTTCACATGTCAGCTTGCTGCCATCCAGTGTATTAGTGTGATGCAGAAATTGTAAGCTCACATAAAAGTTTTTATTTGACACGCGACACACACGAGAAATTCCTCAGTAATTAAATTGCTTGAAACGAAAAAAGTAAGCAGTAAAATAACGCCTAGGTTTGAGATAGTTGACACTAGAGACGGGCCATCACGATGGATTGGGGGGGGGGGGGGGGGTGGGTTGAAGACAGGGGAAGAAAGTTTTGAAGCCGTGTTGTAAGTCCGCCATATCTTCAGAAAACTCACGTATCACCTCATACACGTATTGTCCCAGTCAACAAGAGCAAAAAAATTCGAATAGGAGGAAGAAATTGGTGTAGTGGAATATTTTTGGACAGTGATAGATGGCAGCGCCAGAAAACACATATTAAAGACACTGACCTAGGGGTTCGAGGAGCTTCTTTACGTTTTTCTTGAATATTTCGAAAACCACGGCTTGTAGCGAACTAACTACATTAAATTTCCAGAATGAGATTTTCACTCTGCAGCGGAGTGTGCGCTGATATGAAACTTCCTGGCAGATTACAACTGTGTGCCGGACTGTGACTCGAACTCGGGACATTTGCGTTTCGCGGGCAAGTGCTCTACCACTTACATTACATTTGCTACAAAAAGGACGACTTCAGTTTTTCTTTAGACTAATAGTTCCCGTGCTGCAGTGAATGCAAAAGTAGAACATCAGTAATAATAGTGTTTGAATGGTATAAAATTCGTTTTTATTATTAAATGGAATAGGTTAAGTACAAATATTAAATATCTGTACCACGTCTACGCGCAGAGGAGTCTTATTAACTGACAAACGTGTAAACTCCCCACTATATTTGTACAAATCCGTACTTTAGAGCAACTTTACCCCCCACTCTATACAAATCTACGTTTATCATAACTTACGTACCCACACATTTCTGGCACTCTCCTATCTCGAAACGAGTCACATTTCTCAAATCTGTCTGCTACAGTAAAATTCCAGCCTCGTTTTAGGTAGTACCTATGCATACTGAACAGCCATCTCAGACTCTGCACTACCCCCTTCCAGCTTTGGGGATGTGATCGTTCCTGTGTAAGTCGGAATTATCCATCTTAAAGTCTGATGCTAACCTTTGACTAAACAGAACCTAATTCGAACATAACTGTAACTGGTCTGAATACAGCTTGTCTTTATGTTAAAAGCGCAACTGAGGTAAAATACACACATCAGAAAAAGTTTTCATCACCTATTGTTCCAAGAGTTCCGGAATCTGTACAGAAAATTGCAATAGAGATCAACATAAACATCATTTCCGCCATTTTTATTGCTCATGAAAACCACACATTGCATGTTGTACCACCATACAGCGAGACCTTCAGAGGTTGTGGTCCAGATTGCTGTACACACCGGTACCTCTAATGCCCATTAGCACGTCCTCTTACATTGATGCATGCCTGTATTCGTCGCGCCATACTATGCACAAGTTCATCAAGGCACTGTTAGTCCAGATTGACCCACTCCTGAACGGCGATTCGCCGTAGATCCCTCAGAGTGGTCGGTGGGTCACGTTGTCCAGGCAATCTATCCCAGGCATGTTCGATTGGGTTCGTGTCTGGTGAACATGCTGGCCACCAGTCGAGCTATGTCGTTATTCCGAAGGAAGTCATTCACAACATGTGGACGATGGGGGTGCGAACTGTCGTCCATGAACACGAATGCCTCACAAATATGCTGCCGATACGGTTGCACTGTCGGTCGAATGATGGCATTCACATATCGTACAGCCGTTACGGCGCCTTCCATGGCCACCCGCGGCGTACATCGGCTCCACATAATGCCACCCCAAAACAGCAGGGAACCTCTACCTTGCTGCACTCTCTGGACAGTGTGTCTGACGCGTTCAGCCCGACCGGGTTGCCTCCAAACACTTCTCCAGCGACTGTCTGGCTGAAGGTGCACGTGACACTCATCGGTGAAGAGAACGTGACGGCAATCCTGAGCGGACCACTCGGCATGTTGTCGGGCCCATCCGTACCGCGCTGGTTGCAAAGATGGACCTCGCCACGAACGTCGGGAGTGGAGTTGCCCATCACGCGGCCTATTGGCCACAGTTTGAGTCGTAAAACGACGTCCTATGGCTGCACGAAAAGCATTGAAATGCGCCGATAAACCCACAGGATAGGAGAGGTAGTTGGAATTGTGGAAAGAGGCCGAAATGAGAGGCTGTCAGTTACGTTCGAACACATATAACTTTATTTTTTTGACCAAATATTACAGTACAAATTCTTGAACTTAGTTATCGGCTGAGCACGACACACTATCTTATGCCTTAAGGGCACAACCACTTTAGTTAATTAAAAAAAACCGCTGAAAGCCATTAACTCAAAATTCAGACGCCAAAAAGAATATTTAGTGGGCAGTTCTATAAATTGGCTGAAGGCCCAAAAATCTAACACTTGAAAAGCAACAACCTTAATTTAAGGACGGCTGAAGGCCGACGATTTAATGACTCAAGGTAAAATTAAATAAAAAACACAAGGCAGAAGGCCTTATCTTCAATTAGGCTGAAGGCCCCAAACAGTCTGATACTCGAAAGACAAAGATCCTTAATTTATAAACGGCTGAAGGCCCATGACTTAAAACATATCTAAAATAATTTTTATCAGAAAGAAAGCCCAAGGCTTTATCTTTAGACAATATATTAACCAGCCTGAAGGTCCAAATAATTTAACTCCTGACAAGCAAGAAACTTTTAATTATAAAATGGCTGAAGGCGCATAACTTAAAACATAACTAAAATAATTTTGCAACTTCCTGGCAGATTAAAACTGTCTGCCCGACCGAGACTCGAACTCGGGACCTTTGCCTTTCGCGGGCAAGTGCTCTACCAACTGAGCTACCGAAGCACGACTCACGCCCGGTACTCACAGCTTTACTTCTGCCAGTACCTCGTCTCCTACCTTCCAAACTTTCTAAAATAATTTTATTAGGCAGAAGTCCCAGGACTTTATATTTAAACAATATTTTAATCAGGCTGAAGGCCCAACCAATCTAACACTTGAAAAGCAAGGAACTTTAATTTTAAAGCTGCTGAAAGCCCATGACTTAAAACACCACTAAAAACAATTCAACTTTAATTTAAAACCATCGGCTATGAGCCATACAAATACACAAAACAGCAAATAAGAAAAGGCAGTGCAGCTGACGGCGCTCAGAAGTTTCGGGGGTCGGCCAGCACTTGAAATACTAACTTTCACTCAGGTGAGACAGGCAGTCGGACCAACCATTCTCGATCCGACGACAACCCAACCAACAGACCGTCAACGGACCCACCGACAAGGTAACTTGCGCTCCACTCGACCAGCACACAACCGGGAGTTGAACGCAAACGTAAAAGGCGTGGACGCCCATAACCAAGCACATTAGCCGGCCGGAGTGGCCGAGCGGTTAAAGGCGCTACAGTCTGGAACCGCACGACCGCTACCGTCGCAAGTTCGAATCCTGCCTCGAGCATGGATGTGTGTGATGTCATAAGGTCAGTTAGGTTTAAGTAGTTCTAAGTTCTAGGGGACTTATGACCACAGCAGTTGAGTCCCATAGTGCTCAGAGCCGTTTAGCCAAGCACATTAAGCTGTCGAACCGCACACCGTGCTGGACAGCGACAACACGGTGGGGAAAGGACACTGCCTAAATTTACGTCAACAGCCAGGGCAGGTAACCGGAACGTTAACGGCCACAAGGCAGAAAATTCCGCTGGTGCACTTCAATTGCAAATAATCGAATATAGTTAGACTCCACCGGACGGTGGCTAAACCTTCGCCAACTCGAACACACACGTTGTTACTCGCGGGAATGTCCCAAGAGCCAACAACAAGAACCAAATGGCACACTGTGAACACTGTTGACTTGCTGGTAAATTAAATCCAAACTCAACTTTCGTGTTCAGGGTCGGTGAGCCACGGACCTCGTGGCAATGGGAACAGCCGCACACACTCCGACACTGGGTAGAGACCGCCAGTGGGCCCGGCCAAGCTTCCCCCCCCCCCTCCCCGCAGAGATTTCCTCGCTGCTCCACGCCAACTGACCAACATAATAGGGACGAATCACGAGTCGGCACCCACAGCCAACCCACAAGCGATCGCCGGCCAAATACACGTCGTCCGGCAAGACGACTGACGACCGACCAAAGTAGTCCCCACTCCGATCACGTGTGTCAGCAAGCGTGGGGCGAGTCGTGGCGGTCCGGACCTCACTGCTGCCGCGCCCCGACTGAACTTGTGCCGTGTGCCAACTCAGACACTGCCAGGTCCAAACTAACTGCTGGCACATTCCAACTCACTGGTCGACACACGAAGACCAGTAAGTAACAGCAGGCAGGGCATATAAGCGCTGCTGCTGTCACTCACGGGCAGCCAAAGCAGCAATGCAGTGACACAAGTAATTGAAACTAACATAACGAGGTGGCAGTATGGCAAAAACAGGATATTAAATAAGAGATGGCATGAACACGAGCCACACACGGCTCAAGCATAATCCAGCATGGTTGCGTTGCTGTCAGAGTTCCTCCGAGCCATAATCCATAGGTAGTAGTAGCCATTGGGCTGCCTGGGCCAGGCATGTCATCGACAGTTCCTGTAACTCCCCCACTTCCGAACAACATCGCTTTGGTTCACTCCGAGACGCCTGGACACTTCCCTTGTTGAGAGCTCTTTCTGGCACAAAGTAACAACGCGGACGCGATCGAACCTCTGTATTGACCATCTAGGCAACACGAGCCGTGTACCTCCTGCCTGGTGGAATGACTGGAACTGATCGGCTGTCGGACCCCCTCCATCTAATAGGCTCTCCTCATACATGGTTGTGTACATCTTTGGGTGGGTTTAGTGACATGTCTGAACAACCAAATATACAGTATCCACAGTCGACGTCTGTCTTCAGGAGTTCTGGGATCCGTGGTGATGCAAAACTTCTTTTTATGTGTGTATGTGTGTGTATATGAAGTAGCATGTAGCTATGGAGGTTCATGGTTAATATTCATAAATGTAATAGGTTAAAATTATGTAAAAGGTCTACGGTGTGTAGAGTTTGCTTGCGTCCTTACGGTCCATGTGATCGAGGACTCGGTGGACTGGCAGCAACACGGTAACGGCTACACGTGCTGACCCGACAAGCGTGCCACGTCAGAGGACGACGTCGTTTGGCCAGCAGATTAGACACAGAATAAATTATGACGTTCTTCATATTTTAAACATAGCTGCGCAACAGCAACGGTTCCACGTAATAAGACTAAAAACAGCCGACCAGTTGCAATGGATAAAGTAATCTTTACCTAGGTTTCGACAGATTTAAATCTGTCTTCTTCAGAAGGCGGCAGTATTACATTAATATGGAATGATGTCGCTTGTGAGCTCTGCAACATCCATGTACTAATTTTTAATGACAAACCCTATTTTCAGGGCTATATTTTAATTTGGACTAATGGATCTATGCAGATATTTGTAAAAACGACGATGATACATCATTCCATATTAATGTAATACTGCCGCCTTCTGAAGAAGACAGATTTAAATCTGTCGAAACCTCGGTAAAGATTACTTTATCCATTGCAACTGGTCGGCTGTTTTTAGTCTTATTACGTTCTTAATACTAAACAGAACCTGTTACTATTGTAATTTTGTTCAGTTCATGTCTGCATTCCACTGAACTCACCCGTTGGATGGAAATGTATATCATACTATCTGCACTCTGAAGAATTGTCAATAAAGCAACAGAGAAGGTAATTATTGTGAAAAGAACAAGCCTGCTGCTATAGATTTTTTATTTTGTACGAGTGAGAACTTGAAGCTGGTTTTCAAAACTGAATCTAGATCCTAATCGGCTAAAAAGGAGAGGTGAAGTGTCAAATAATATGCAACCAAGAAACATTCGACAATCACATGAGTACTTAGGTTTTCTTTGCTTAAAGATATTATTAGTTTGTTCTCATGATTTTGTTTTTGGAAGACATTGGGAATAGGTAAAGTTAATCTAAAAGTTCTTGACAGTTTTTTAAAGCTTGTGGCACATTAATAGTGTAAAGTGAAATATTTTGATGCTTACGTTACGAGAATCAGACATATCTTTAACGTTACTATGCGCTTGACTGTTTAGTACACCACTGGCCATTAAAATTGCTTCACAAAGAAGAAACGCAGATGATACTACAACTGACATGTGATTACATTTTCACGCAATTTGGGTGCATAGATCCTGAGAAATCAGTACCCAGAACAACCACCTCTGGCCGTAATAACGGCCTCGATACGCCTGGGCATTGAGTCAAACAGAGCTTGGATGGCGTGTACAGGTACAGCTGCCCATGCAGCTTCAACTCGATACCACAGTTCATCAAGAGTAGTGACTGGCGTATTGTGATGAGCCAGTTGCTCGGCCACCATTGACCGGACGTTTCCAATTGGTGAGAGATCTGGAGAATGTGCTGTCCAGGGCAGCAGTCGAACATTTTCTGTATCCAGAAAGACCCGTACAGGACCTGCAACATGCGGTCGTGCATTATCCTGCTGAAATGTAGGGTTTCGCAGGGATCGAATGAAGGGTAGAACCACTGGTCGTAACACATCTGGACTGTTACGTCCACTGTTCAAAGCGCCGTCAATGCGAACAAGAGGTGACCGAGACGTGTAACTAATGGCACCCCATACCATCACGCCGGGTGATACGTCAGTATGGCGATGACGAATACACGCTTCCAATGTGCGTTCACCGCGATGTCGCCAAACACGGATGCTGTAAACAGAACTTGGATTCATCCGAAAAAATGACGTTTTGCGATTCGTGCACCCAGGTTCGACGTCGAGTACACCATCGCAGGCGCTCCTGTCTGTGATACAGCGTCAAGGGTAGCCGCAGCCACGGTCTCCGAGCTGATAGTCCATGCTGCTGCAAACGTCGTCGAACTGTTCGTGCAGATGGTTGTTGTCTTCCAAACGTCCCCATCTCTTGGCTGAGGGATCGAGACGTGGCTGCACGATCCGTTACAGCCGTGCGGATAAGACGCCTGTCATCTCGACTGCTAGTGATACGAGGCCGTTGGGATCCAGCACGGCGTTCCGTATTACCCTCCGGAACCCACCGATTCCATATTCCGCTAACAGTCATTGGATCTCGACCAACGCGAGCTGCAATGTCGCGATACGATAAACCGCAATCGCGATAGGCTACAATGCGAGCTTTATCAAAGTCGGAAACGTGATGGTACGCATCTCTCCTCCTTACACGTGGCATCACAACAACGTTTCACCAGGCGAAGCCGGTCAACTGCTGTTTGTGTATGGGAAATCGGTTGGAAACTTTCCTCATGTGAGCACGTTGTAGGTGTCGCCACCGGCGCCAATCTTGTGTGAATGCTCTGAAAAGCTGATTATTTGCATATCACAGCATCTGCTTCCTGTCGGTTAAATTTCGCGTCTGTGGCACGTCATCTTCGTGGTGTAGCAATTTTAATGACCAGTACTGTAATATGCGCGAGCATTTCTTGTTGCCTTGACAACAGAAACAAACTGCAGTATAAACCGAACACATCCTTACACATGAAGAACAACAAAATAATTGTGAAATAAACATAGGACTGACGAGAGAACGAGTAAAAAAAGAAATAAAAGGCATAATAAAACAAACACAGCAGACACACAATAAGAACAACCAAACAGAAGCAGCTACTATGAAAAGGTTAAAACAAAAGTTAACAGACAATAACGTATTAATAACAAGAGCAGACAAGGGAAATGTAACAGTACTCATGGATAAAGAGCAATACATCACAAAAACCAAGGAATACATAAACACCAACGCCATACAAAAACTGAAGTCAGATCCAACTACACGATTCCAGGCAAATGTGAAACGAACACTGAAAAACATTGAACACACACTCACAGACAAACAGAAATACTACTTAACACAGAAAAACCCACAAGCACCAACACTCCGCAGTCAACCGAAAGTACATAAAGACGGAATGCCAATGAGAGCTGTTATCAACTTCAAGAAAGCCCCAACATACCGCATAGCCAAACACCTCCAAAAGTTAGTTACAAAACACTATAAAGTAGAAAACAGCAGAACAGTGATAAACACAGGAAACTTAATAGAAAACATACAGAACATACAGGTACCACACACAGCATCACTGATTTCATTCGATATAGAAAATATGTATACCTCCATCCCTATCACAGAAACAATAGAAATCATAGAACAAAATCTCTCATCCCACAGCAACCTCACCACAGACGCAATAAAAGAAATAACAGATATGCTCAGACTGACAACTGAACAAAACTATTTTCAGTTTGAGAAAGAATATTATCTACAAACTGAAGGACTGCCCATGGGATCCCCAATATCAGGAACACTAGCAAACATTTTCATCAGTCACCTAGAAAATCAGATATTTGATAAGATAGCCACAAATGAAAGTTTCAAAATCATATATTGGTACAGATACGTGGCTGACATTATTTGTCTGGTAGATGAGCCAAGTGAAAAAATAGATGAACTCCATTCAGAAATAAACAAAGCTCATCAGAACATAAAATTCACACTTGAAAAAGAAAAAGAAAATCAAATAAATTTTCTTGACATTACAATTAAAAAAGAAAATGGTAAACATACATTTAACATCTTTAGAAAACCAACAGCCACAGACACAATAATACATTCCACATCCAACCACCCCCACAGCCAGAAACTTGCAGCACTAAGACACATGTTACATAGATTAAACAGAATCCCACTCAGCAAGAGAAACTATGAACAAGAATTGAGTACAATCATACAAATAGCTAGGAACAACGGGTATGACACATATGTGGTACACAAGCTCAATCAAAAAATAAAAACACAAATAAAAAACAAACACAACAGTTCCACAATACAAAAGAACTCACAAGCTGAAAACTTACAAACACACTCAAGAAACACACACATTGACAACACCACACAGAAAAGAACCAGATGGTACACCATGACCTACACACATAAATTAACACACAGAGTTGCAAACATCCTAAAGAGACAGGGCTTCAAAATAGCATATAAACCTGGGCAAACCCTTCAATCACACCTAAGCCAGCCACCTACCAAGAGAGACAAATTCCAACAATCAGGAATATATAAACTTGAATGTCAAAGTTGTGATGCAGTATACATAGGCATGACATGCAGGAATTTTCAAACAAGATACAAAGAACATATCAGATGTTGGAAGTATGAAACAAACCATTCCACATTTGCAGAGCATTTAAAACACTATAACCATCATCCTACAAACATGGAACAAGAAATGAAAATAATGAGAATAAGCAACCATGAGAAACATCTTACGCAAATGCAAGAAAACTTCCACATCCAGAAAGCCATAGCAGAAAACAAACATGTGATAAATGAACAAACACACATCAGCACAGGCTCCCTACTACACTTAGTAAAGGAAATGATAACATAAAACCAAAAATAATAAAAAAGAAAATAAATAAATAAAAATAAAAAAATAAAAAAATTAAAAAAAAGAAAAGGCAGAAAAGAAAGAGAACTCTTCCCCACATCATCGGGAGACACACACACACACACACACACACACACACACACACACACGCACACGCACACACAAACATATATATCACACCAAAAAACACTCACTCACACACACACACACACACACACACACACACACACAAATGTATACACTTACAGACCACAGATACTTCAATAGTTACACTCATAAGTTTGGCAATAACATTCGATCTTTGGCGAAAACATTTGACAGTCGTGAACAGAAACCAAAACATTGCTTTAAAACAAGCGTTCTGTGCATAGTGTTGTGGAATGGCGAAAAAACCGCAAATTGGCGTTCATAAGAAGAAGAACAACACCAAAAATGCAACAGGAGCGTAATATGTAGGAAATTGTCCACGCAACCTGTAAGTACAGTTCTAAACATTACTACTTAATAGGAAATACCAACCACCAGAACTGTTTATAACCTATAGGCAAAATGACAAACATGTAAATAAAATAGCTAACATATGTACATATTCCAGGCCAGTGATGATGCCTTGCAGAAAATAAAGGCGAAACGCGTATGGCACTAAAATTGTGTTTTATTCAGTTGCTGTCAGACGGTCCACAAATAAAAATTATTAATATACCGTAATGTTGTCTGTAAGTTGTGTAAGTGTCACTAAATCACAGTTCATACAACAGATTCTATACAACTATTGATTATGATGGGAAGAGTTATCTTCAGCAAAATGATCATTAAAAGCAGCGAATATCAGCCGCGCACAACACTGACCTATGTTACCTGAAACGCTCGAGGCGGACAAGTCATCTCGTGTCCCAGTGCGCGACCGACCAACCGATCGACCGAACCGCCAATGACCATTGCCTGAGCCGATTCGAGCAGACATACTAACACTCCGGACGACAGAGGGACACTTAGCACCTCATCAATGCGGACGAGAGACAGAGCCAGAGTAACTTGGCTGACCAACTAACCAGACTCGGCGAGATTGACAGACTGCCCTGGCTGACCTACCGCCTGCGACCAGCTGACCCCCTCGCCGAGCTGACAGCGCGCCTGAAATGCACGCGAACAGCCAACCTTTCCCCTTTCCCAGCAGAGGGAGACACCGAAGCTGCGATTGCCACAGCGGCGCCACCGCCAGAAACGGAGGGCGAATGCTTCACACTACGCGCTGCGGCGCGCTCTTCAAAACAGCAAATTTTACAACGGCTCAGTGTTGTTTTAACACAGTTCGCATTATTGTACGTCGACCTGTGTTATTTAATTTTGATTTGCGCCCACTATTACGTTTACACGATGACGTCTTTCCATGTCTCGAGCAGACTGTCACGAGTGTTGAAACAGTTGCTCTCGAAACATCCAATAAGTTGGCTGCCTCGGTTACTGCCGCTCCAGCTAATGGGGCCCCCACAATCTGCCCTCTTTGGAAGTCTGTTAGGTCTCTCTTTGCAAGTCGACCTCGGCCTCTGAATGCAAATACGAAGTGTGCACTACTGGTAAACGACCTGCACTGGCGCCCGGTGCGTACTGAACACGCACAGTCGAGCGCGACACGTGCCTTGCCTGCGTCGTTGACCGTCCCACTACTGCCTCTGTTCACGTCACTCCGCCTACCCCCTGTATGCAGGGCTACGTGGCCGCCCCTACCCGGTCCCTTAACAGCGCTGCACACGGACGACTCTAATGCCCTGCGGTGCTCACGCTGCCTGTCACAAATGAACGCAACTTGAAGCGTCACAACGATTTCTTTCTTTCTTAGCCTGTATAACTTTCCTCGAATAGACGCTCAAGTTTTATTGCACGGAAAACAATACTTTTGCGACGAGAAAATCACAGTCATCGTGTCTGGACTTGGATAGTAAAAGCACTGATTTAATTTTTGACTCCACGGTTAAAAGCGAGACTTTCTTTTTTGTCGGTTCCTTCATTCCTCTTTTGGTAGATGTTCTTGTGGTGTCTTTCCTACTTGTATCTGTACAGACATATTGTCCATGTAGGTCTTCTCGAATAATAAATAGCGATAAATGAAATTCATTCTGCCGTGCTTGTCCGAGTTAACGTCAACATTACGATTCAGGAGCTTATCTCACAGATGAGGCAGTGAGTTTTTGTGATCAGAATTAGCTGGCTCGGTCGCGGCCCGTTCAGCCGCCAGTGTGCCAATCTCTGTGAGATAATTACTGCACGGTGCTCAAATTTCGTCACTTTAGTACGTTAGGACCAGTGTAAGTCCTCAAAGACTACAGCAAAGCCCACAAATTGGTACAGTATGTGATCAGAAGTACCCGGACGCCCGGCTAAAAATGACGTACAAGTTGGTGGCGCCCTCCACCGCCAGTGCTGGCACTCAGTGTGGTGTTGGCCCACCCATAGCCTTGATCACAACTTCCAGTTTCCAGGCATACGTTCAATCAGGTGCTGGAAGGTTTTCTGGGGAATGGCAGCCCTTTCTTCACGGAGAAGTATCAATGTCGGTCTGTGAGGCCTGACACGAAGTCGGCGTTCTAAAACATCCCAAAGCCGTTCTATAGTATTCAGGTCAGGACACTGTGCAAGCCAGTCCATTACAAGGATGTTATTATCGTGTATCCACTCCGCCACAGGTCGTGCATTATGAACAGGTGCTCGATCGTGTTGAAAGATGTAATCGCCATCCCCGAATTGCTCTTCGAAAGTGGGAAGCAAGAAGGTGCTTAAAACATCATGTGACAGTGCCACGCAAAACAACAAGGGGTGCAAGCCCCCTTCATGAAAAACACGACCACACCGTAACACCATCGCCTCCGAATTCTACTGTTGGCACTACAGACGCTGGCAGATGACGTTCACCGGACATTCACCACACCCACACCCTGTCATCGGGTCGTCACATTGTGTACCGCGATTCGTCACTCCACACAACATTTTCCCACTGTTCAATTGTCCAATGTTTACGCTCCTTAAACCAGGCGAGGCGTCGTTTGGAAATTACTGGCGTGATGTGTGGCTTATGAGCAGCCGCTGTACCGTAGTACTTGGAGACTACTTGCATTGCACTGCACTTGCAGTGGATCCTGATGCAGTTTGGAATTCCTGTGTGATGGTCTGGATAGATGTCTGCCTATTACACGTTACGGCTCTCTTCAACTGTCTCCGTCAGTCAACAGACGAGGTCGACCTGTACGCTTTTGTGCTGTACGTGTCCCTATACGCTTCCACTTCACTGTCATGTTTTTTGGGGATGCCCAGATACTTTTAATGACATAGTGTGTTAAACATAAATCCGGAGTAATAGTCCCCCAATCGGATCTCCGGGTGGGGACAATGGAAGGTCAGGCAAAGTTGAAGAATACACTGAAGAATACACTAAAAATAGCAACATGGAATGTAAGAACACTCCTCCAATGCGGGAAATTAGAGAACCTCAAACTAGAGATGGACAGAATGGGAACAGACATAATAGGAATATCTGAGATGCGATGGCCTGAACCAGGAGACTTCAGATCAGGAAATTATCGTATCATTCATACAGGTACTAACCAAGGAACAACTGGAATCGGTGGAGTTGGAATAATTCTAAAAGGAAAACTCGGGAATCTAGTCACAGGATATGTGCAATTTAACTCTAGGATAATACTAGTCAAAATTGGAACCAAACCAAAGAACACGGTAATAGTACAAGTCTATATGCCGACATCGGCAGAAGAAGACGATGTAATAGAAACAGTGTATGAAGACATCAACAAAGTTATAAATTATGTTAAAGGTGAAGAGAACTTAATTATAATGGGAGATTGGAATGCTAGTGTTGGAGAAGAGGAAGTTGACGGAATTGTAGGGAAATATGGTCTAGGAGATAGAAACGAAAGAGGAAGCCGGCTAATTGAATTTTGTGCCAAAAACAAGTTGGTCATAGCGAACTCCCTTTTCAACCACCATAAAAGAAGAAGGTACACGTGGAAAGCCCCAGGAGATACTAGAAGACACCAAATCGACTATATATTAGTAAAATCGCGTTTTAAAAACCAAATCAAGGACTGCAGAAGCTACCCGTCTGCGGATATTAATAGTGATCACAACCTTGTAATGATGAAATGCTTACTCAAACTCAAGCGATTAGAGAGAAAAACGAACAAAGTATGGAACAGAGATAACCTAAAGTCTGAAGAACTAGTGATCCCTTATGCACGGAAAACTGATGAGATGGCATCAAACATTATTCCCGGGAGTACTAACGAGGAGTGGAAACAAATCAAAGAAGGCATACATAAAGCAGCAGAAGAATTTATTGGGAAAGCCAAACCTGTAAACAGGAAAGAGTGGATAACACCTGAAATAATTTGTCTAATGGAAGAAAGAAGACTATACAAAAATGCCTTTGACGAGCAAAGCGAAAACAAATATAGACAGCTTAGAAACCAAATAAACAGAGAATCTAGGAAAGCAAAAGAAAATTACCTCAACAGCATTTGTAAAGAGGTGGAGGAAAACATGGTTAAAGGAAAAACTGACTTGGCCTACAGAACAATAAAACAAAACTTTGCTAAACGGAAAGTAAAATCTTCAGGAACTATAAAGAACAAAGAGGGCAAGGTACTATTTGGATATGACACGCTGAAGAGATGGCAAGAATACATTGAAGAGCTATATCAAGGAGACCCTCTAACAGATAATATGATAGAATTAAGCGAAGAAGTAGAGAAAGAAGAACTAGGGGACACAATTCTGAAAGATGAATTTGAAAAAGCACTAAAAGAACTACCAGATAAGAAAGCGGCAGGTGTTGATGATATACCTTCTGAACTAATTAAGAAATCAGGAGACAAAATGAAAGCTACATTACTGCAACTCATACAGAAAATATACAAAACAGGTGAAGTTCCTGAAGACTATCAGAAATGCATCATATTCCCCATACCTAAGAAAGCATCTACTATGGACTGTGAAAACCATCGAACACTCAGTCTTCTTTCACACGCATCAAAAATTCTAATAAGAATAATTTTGAAAAGAGTTGAAAACCAATTGAATAGCACTCTAAGTGAAGACCAATTCGGTTTTAGAAGCGGTGTAGGGACGAGGGAAGCAATCTTATCTTTAAGACTAATAATTGAGAAACAAATTTCCAAAAACAAACAAGTATTTATAGCCTTCGTAGACCTCGAAAAGGCATTTGACAATGTTGTATGGCCAGAAATGTTTAGAATTCTGAAGAAGGCTGGTCTGAAATATAATGATAGAAGGATAATCTTTAAAATATACCAAAATGAAACAGCCTTAGTTAAGAAGGAAAACAAAGAAGAAACAGCAAGAATAAGGAAAGGAGTGAGACAGGGATGCCCACTATCTCCAGTAATTTTCAACGCATATATCCAAGAAGCAATAGACAAAATAAGAGAGAATATTGAAGTAGGAATAAAACTTAACGGAATGAAAATAGATATGTTGCGATATGCAGATGATATCGCCATAATTACAGAAAGGAAAGAAGATTTAGAAGCCGCACTCAATGAAATGGAAAACACCTTAAAAGAACAGTATGGAATGAAAATAAATAAGAAAAAGACTAAAGTGATGGTGAGTGGCGCCCTGAACTACAATGAACCCATACGAATAACAATAAAGGGAGAGAAACTAGGGCAGGTTACAGAATTTAACTACTTAGGTAGCAAAATAACAGCAGATGGAAGGAGCAAAAGTGACATTAAAAACAGAATACAACTTGCCAAAATAGCATTCAATGGAAAAAGAAACTTACTGACGAGTAGAAATGTTAGTTTAGACGTAAGAAAGAGAGTCATGAAAACCTATGTGTGGAGTACAGCCCTTTACGGATGTGAAACTTGGACTTGTGGAAAAGAAGAAAAGAGAAGATTAGAGGCATTCGAAATGTGGTGCTACCGGAGAATGGAAAAAATCAGCTGGCGAGACAAGGCTACAAACGAAGATGTCCTCAGAAGAGTGAAAGAAAACAGATCTCTTTGGCGAAATATACAGAAAAGAAGAATAACCTTCATAGGTCACATTTTACGGCATAACAATTTCATTAAGAGAATATTAGAAGGAATCATTGAAGGAAGAACTCGCCGAGGACGACCTAGATTAACCTACATTCAACAAGTAATAAATGACATCGGGTGCCAGACCTATGCAGATATGAAGAAGAAAGTTGACAAAAGAACGGAATGGCGTGCTGCTGCCAACCAACCTGTGGGTTGATAACCGAAGAAGAGAGAAGAGAAGTGTATATACAAGGTGTACAAAACTCGTCGCTACCGCATCGCGGTCGCGAAGTGGGGCCGAGACAGTTCCAGATATTTTTTACAGTCTGACGATAAATTTTGGATTTGTAGTTTTAGCTTTACGATGTCCACTATGGACAAACGGTAGTTACTGTTATTTTGAAGAAGGTTGGGTTATCACGACTGAAACATAGGTAAATTTCTAGGTAAACGGTGCAACTGAGGCTCTTGATTATTAAAATTAAAATTAATATTTGTATAGTTGCTGACAGGCCCGCGAAATGTTGAAGATATCTGTAGTGTGTTTGTAAACATGGCTTCAAAGTTGGTCTGTTCCTTCGACTCTTTCTTTCTTTTAATAAACTTGCTTCTACTAGGAAGGGCCACAGCGCATGCTATTAATTGTGTGTTGATGGGGAGGTGGAATATGCTGGAGGCGACTATATGTCAACAATCACAGCTAAAGCCATCCACTTCTACATCTGGAAACATCCGTGCAGCTATTCAGAAATCTGGAATAGAGGATGTGGTCATACCCTAAAATAAGAAATTCTTTCTTAGCTTTCCATTCTCCTTTGTTTATTTTTGAACTTGGATGCCACGAGTTCAAAACTGCTTCATCTGTTTCCTTGTTGGAATACTAATTACATTAATTAAATTATTCCAAAATACAAATAGTTCATATTGCCCGTATGGTGTACTAAACATTTATTTGCCTTCACGGATTCCCTCTTGAGTGCTTTATAAACCGCTTCACACGTTTATGGAATGAGTTTGGTTAACGTGAAATGTGATATTCGAGTGCTGTGTTGTAAACTAGAGTAGCTCTCTCCTGTATGAAGAAATCACAGCTTGCCTGTCTTCTGCATATATAGCATTTCTCAAGAGAATATTCTTTTTGCAATATGGAAGGCCACTTTACTGAGCAAATACTGAAATACACTCTCATCCATTCGTAAGTAATTTATGTGTAAGACTTGATGTCTTCCACTTGCACCTCTGGTAACAAATTTTACTGAATGCTTTTCTTATCTCGACGTTTTACCTATGGTTTCATCCAAGTATCCAAAAAGCAATTTTTTGCGCCGATTTTCTTCCAAATACACGCACAATGCCATTGTGGTACTCGCAACTGCAGCGCTTAGTAACAAGTTTTTGTCCGCCATCTTGAAATTTGACGAAAAACATGACGACGGTACGATACCCCTTTTTAGCGCCACATCAAAGATCTTTATCAAAGAAATATGACTCCGTCATAACGGCCTTCATGTTTTCCTCATGTGGAGGCACGAGTTCTGTCCAGTGCACACTAGAGACTGAAGAGACGATGGCGGGTCGCGCCTCGTAGGTACAGTGCCTGTAAACAACGTGGGTCATCGCCACATCGAGCCACTCTTGCAATGCATCAGCACTGTTCTCTACCTACACTGTGTTGTATTATCTGTTGCTTTGGAATAATGTAAACACGTAACGTTTAAGTCTTAATACAAACAAATGTTTCGTTATGCTACCTAATAATTGTACTGTGTCACGTCTAATTCATTTCTTCAAACAGATGAGTTAAACATCTGAATTCAAACCGTCGTAGAACTGAAACAGTACGTTCCCAGTCATGGTTTGCTGTTCAAAATATTATGTACGCGTTCCTCTCTACAAGTTTGTAACCGAAATTTCCTAACATTCCAGAATTCATTCTACGCCTGTAGACAACTTACAATAAAACTGTTGTAACATATTAAAGCCAGTATTTAACATAAAAGTTAACACTGCAAAACCAGAAGTACAAAAAAAGTAGGTCCGTAATTTTGTCCCCCACGAAACTCATCTAACGTACAACTAATTTAAATTTATTTTTCCTTCCTAACATTGCACTTGAGTGCTATCGATGAACAACCTTTTCAAGTTTTTTTACCCTTCCAAAGATGTGTACCACATGAATTTCTATGTCTGTGTGGATAAACAGCATGGTTTGTGAGATCTAACCATTTCGTTCACCGAATCCATTTCTCTCCCTTTGCGTTTCCCCATATCACAAAAGGAATCTTTATAAATAGCAAATAAAATCAGTGCTCAATAACAGTTCCAAATTTCGTCCCCAGGACGAAAATAGGAACTGCATGAGGGACGAAATTACCTTGTAACCTCCCAAGAATAATGTTTCTCAATATTAATGAAATATAAATGGAACCATATATCGTTAAATTGAAACGAAGCCAAGTGTAAACTCCCCACAAAATTGATAAATGAAAATTGACCAAAACCCACACACTAATTAAATAATGAACCATGAACTGAATGTGACATCTCAACAGCAATAATTAAACCTGACAAATTTTATAGGCACAGCAGCGCTGACCTACGGCCCTGTGAAATAATTAAACCGGATAAATTCTTACCTCAGTAAAATTGTATCTCTATCTGCTCTTATTTTTTGGCACAGCTTCGTGCAATGCTGGCGAATTCTGATTCATGGAGGAAATGCATAGGAAATATTCTTTGAATTGAAATGTATGTTTTTTTCTGTTTTTTGTTTTTTTTTAAAAGGAATGGAAAAATTCTTTAAATTGAAATGATTACTTTTCTTTAAAAGATTTACTTTATAAAAAATTATTATTGCGGCATTTCTTGAACAAATTAATTACAATTACTATACATTATTAGCTGAGCGCAATGCTGCCTCATTACCTTTTACATTATTACACATCGCCGACGCATGCCGACTCCCGCAGAGTAGCACCGACTGAGTACAACTCGCAACTGAACATTCGCGCGGTCAAGCGCAGACTAGCAACGATAAATAACTCTCTGGCCAGAGATTCTGTCATGCCTTTGCCATCGCTGGTAATGAATACATATGAAACGTATGCGTTTCATAACCCTCCACTGGGGGGGCAAAAATTTGGCGGCGATGGTGAGTCATTTGGACTTGCCATGAGCAACAAATTTTTTCATAATTAATTAACTTTACAATTACAGAATATATACAGATATAGTAAATATAGTGCACATGCACTGAGTACAGAACATACACTCCTGGAAACTGAAATAAGAACACCGTGAATTCATTGTCCCAGGAAGGGGAAACTTTATTGACACATTCCTGGGGTCAGATACATCACATGATCACACTGACAGAACCACGGGCACATAGACACAGGCAACAGAGCATGCACAATGTCGGCACTAGTACAGTGTATATCCACCTTTCGCAGCAATGCAGGCTGCTATTCTCCCATGGAGACGATCGTAGAGATGCTGGATGTAGTCCTGTGGAACGGCTTGCCATGCCATTTCCACCTGGCGCCTCAGTTGGACCAGCGTTCGTGCTGGACGTGCAGACCGCGTGAGACGACGCTTCATCCAGTCCCAAACATGCTCAATGGGGGACAGATCCGGAGATCTTGCTGGCCAGGGTAGTTGACTTACACCTTCTAGAGCACGTTGGGTGGCACGGGATACATGCGGACGTGCATTGTCCTGTTGGAACAGCAAGTTCCCTTGCCGGTCTAGGAATGGTAGAACGATGGGTTCGATGACGGTTTGGATGTACCGTGCACTATTCAGTGTCCCCTCGACGATCACCAGTGGTGTACGGCCAGTGTAGGAGATCGCTCCCCACACCATGATGCCGGGTGTTGGCCCTGTGTGCCTCGGTCGTATGCAGTCCTGATTGTGGCGCTCACCTGCACGGCGCCAAACACGCATACGACCATCATTGGCACCAAGGCAGAAGCGACTCTCATCGCTGAAGACGACACGTCTCCATTCGTCCCTCCATTCACGCCTGTCGCGACACCACTGGAGTCGGGCTGCACGATGTTGGGGCGTGAGCGGAAGACGGCCTAACGGTGTGCGGGACCGTAGCCCAGCTTCATGGAGACGGTTGCGAATGGTCCTCGCCGATACCCCAGGAGCAACAGTGTCCCTAATTTGCTGGGAAGTGGCGGTGCGGTCCCCTACGGCACTGCGTACGATCCTACGGTCTTGGCGTGCATCCGTGCGTCGCTGCGGTCCGGTCCCAGGTCGACGGGCACGTGCACCTTCCGCCGACCACTGGCGACAACATCGATGTACTGTGGAGACCTCACGCCCCACGTGTTGAGCAATTCGGCGGTACGTCCACCCGGCCTCCCGCATGCCCACTATACGCCCTCGCTCAAAGTCCGTCAACTGCACATACGGTTCACGTCCACGCTGTCGCGGCATGCTACCAGTGTTAAAGACTGCGATGGAGCTCCGTATGCCACGGCAAACTGGCTGACACTGACGGCGGCGGTGCACAAATGCTGCGCAGCTAGCGCCATTCGACGGCCAACATCGCGGTTCCTGGTGTGTCCGCTGTGCCGTGCGTGTGATCATTGCTTGTACAGCCCTCTCGCAGTGTCCGGAGCAAGTATGGTGGGTCTGACACACCGGTGTCAATGTGTTCTTTTTTCCATTTCCAGGAGTGTATGAGGCAAAGACAAAATATATACAATGAGTGCAAAACATATTCACAAATGGCAAAAGTGCACACGCACAGTAGTACAGAATATATCAACAAGTCACAAAATGTATATACAATGAATACAAATCATGTTAACAAAATAACAAAAGTGCACACGCACTGTAATACAGAACATATCTGGGAATCACAAAAAAAATGTGTACGTAATTGGTACAAATGGCATAAAGTGCACACGCACTGTAAAACTCTCTAATATTTTTACAACAAATAAACCTAATGAGTACAAATCATATTGACAAATGACAAAAGTGCACACGCACTGAAGTAGTGAACATATCAGGAAATCACAAAAAAATGTATATGCAATGAGTAGAAATCATGTTAAAAAATGACAATAGTGCACACACTCTGTAGTTCACTACAAATCAGGCAATAAAAAAAAGTATATACAACGAGCAGAAATCATGTTAGAAAAATGACAAAAGTGCCCACGCACTGTAGTTCAGAACATATCACAAAAATGTATAGGTCATGAATACAAATCATGTTAGCAAAAAATGATTTTCATTATGTTACAGGAATTAGGATAGGAAAGGGAAGGATTGCGTCATGGTTGTAGCACTTTAGGTTGCACGCAGCTGCACTGAAAGTCCATATCTTTCTACAGAAGCACAACACCAAGTGAGGCAATCTAAAGTTCTTTTCCCAGAAGTATCAATCAGCGTAGCCAAGACACTGAAATGTCGTAGTAATATTCCATGTTATCGTTTTGGTAGTACATTGGGTACACCAAACAGTGGGACCATAATTGCATCTTCATCGCTCATGGTGGTGGACAGCATGTCGTGTCAACACCACGTTCTTGTCTGGTACAACAACGTAGAATTAGTGCAAAACGAAATATAGCGCTCCATGATCATGAGGATATACAGGACAAATGGATATTGCAGTAATTCCAGGTAATTGGGTTAGAAGGTTAAGGACATTACGTCACATATTAATCTTCATTGAGAATTACACTAGTAATGGGTGGCACTCATTGCCCAGTCATTGAACATTTCTGTACCATGTACGTAGTATCACAGAATAATGTTCATGAGTAACTTTACAGAGAACTTTGGCATTCATAGCCTAATTACCATCAGAAGTCATTTACAGAGAACATTGGCATTCATTGCCTAATTACCATCAGAAATCATTTACAGAGAACATTGGCATTCATTGCTTGATTACAAACCATCAGAAGTCATTTACAGAGAAAATTGGCCTTCATTGCCTAATTGCAAATCATCGGAAGTTATTTACAGAGAAAATTGGCACTAATTGCCTAATTTCAAATCATCGCAAGTCATTCACAGAACATTGGCACTCATTGCTTGATTACAAACCATCAGAAGTCATTTACAGAGAAAATTGGCATTCATTGCCTAATTACAAATCATCGGAAGTTATTTACAGAGAAAATTGGCACTCATTGCCTAATTGCAAATCATTGCAAGTCATTCACAGAACATTGGCACTCATTGCTTGATTACAAACCATCAGAAGTCATTTACAGAGAAAATTGGCTTTCATTGCCTAATTACAAATCATCAGAAGTTATTTACAGAGAAAATTGGCACTCATTGCCTAATTGCAAATTATCGCAAGTCATTCACAGAACATTGGCACTCATTGCTTGATTACAAACCATCAGAAGTCATTTACAGAGAAAATTGGCATTCATTGCCTAATTACAAATCATCAGAAGTTATTTACAGAGAAAATTGGCACTCATTGCCTAATTGCAAATCATCACAAGTCATTCACAGAACATTGGCACTCATTGCTTGATTACAAACCATCAGAAGTCATTTACAGAGAAAATTGGCATTCATTGCCTAATTACAAACCATCAGAAGTTATTTACAGAGAAAATTGGCACTCATTGCCTAATTGCAAATCATCGCAAGTCATTCACAGAACATTGGCACTCATTGCTTGATTACAAACCATCAGAAGTCATTTACAGAGAAAATTGGCATTCATTGCCTAATTACAAATCATCAGAAGTTATTTACAGAGAAAATTGGCACTCATTGCCTAATTGCAAATCATCACAAGTCATTCACAGAACATTGGCACTCATTGCTTGATTACAAACCATCAGAAGTCATTTACAGAGAAAATTGGCATTCATTGCCTAATTACAAATCATCGGAAGTTATTTACAGAGAAAATTGGCACTCATTGCCTAATTGCAAATCATCGCAAGTCATTCACAGAACATTGGCACTCATTGCTTGATTACAAACCATCAGAAGTCATTTACAGAGAAAATTGGCATTCATTGCCTAATTACAAACCATCGGAAGTCATCATAGTATTACAGAATAATGTACATAATTAATCTAATTAAAGTAAACATTGTCCTCATAATTCATCTTATTACAGTATGAGTGGCATTCATTTGCCAGTTACAAAGCATTTTTTTTTTTGCTAGCAATGCATTGCGTTGGGATCGATAATTAATAACAATATTTGCTTTTGAGTTATTGCTGCAAATGAAGATGTGTAACGTCATTCGTCATGAGTCAGCTGTAGCAAGGTTATGAAACAAGTAGAGTATATGTGATCACATTCATAAATGACATGGGTTTAATGAACAACTGCATATAGCACATTGATTTCATAAATAATTTCTCCTGCAAAATATACAAAAATGGATTATTAAACCGAAAGAAGAAACGCATTTTATGCTGAAAAGTAGTGAACTGCGAATTAACAGGTAGTGAAATGTGTATAAAAATATGTGTGTTTCCTAGCTGTCCTTTCCAAAACCTTCAGTCATCCTACTATGCAATATAACACATACTGTCAAAACGAACTGCAACAAATACTAAAATAACTACATAGCATAAATACATAAACTTCAACATCATCCTCATCTGTAAAGAAAAAACTTCATTATCCATCACTTCATTATCCATATTATCATAACTCCATTATTATCATCACCTGTAAAGAAAAACTTCATTATTCATATCCTCATCTGCAAAGAAAAACTTCATTATCCATATTATCATATTCTTCATCATTATTCAGCACCATTCATCATCATCTGCAAAAAAGTCACTTCATTACTCATTATACAACTATTCTTTATTTCTAGCATATTTCATCACTAAAACTAAGATGTGAAGTTCTGTCTGACAGCCTGCATCAATCGCTTCGTATTCTGAAAGAAAAAAATAGTTAAGACTGCTATTCTACGATGTGTATAGTATATTATTGTTAATGCTTGTTAATTCTGATCCATTTACTCTTCCTCATAAAGTTTTTGCATCTTCTTTCGTTTATTCTGTAGGTGAAATTCCCATTTCTGTTTAATTTATTTCCTTTACACGTTTTTTCTTTCTGAAAATGCTGAACAAAGATTAATGTCTTGCATCTAATTCATACACCCATTAGATAAAAACTGGTTTATAGTAACATAATTGAGCATACAGCATAGCATGACAGAAAACGTAATATGTCAAAAACATCGACAGTGTTCAAAAGCAAAAATGTACACAGAATATCATAATGTAGCAGCAAAAAAAAAAAAAAAAAAAGGTTTCACGATGTTGAGATATCATAGTGCAAAAATGTCAAAGTCAACTGGTGTTTACTATATCCTAACTATTTCATAATGCATACAAACAAACAGAAAAACAATCATACATACATAAAAAATGGAAAATGTGCACGGTCTAATGTGTAACGACAAGAAAAGCGACCTGCTAACCTTACCTTGCCGGGCACTTCCCAAGAAAAAATACGATAATCATCAGTAAGTAGTCACATAAATATAATTGCATAAGTGGTCAAAAAATGAGTAAGTTCATCTGGAAAAATATGCACGGTCTGACCTGTAACGACAAGAAAAGCAACCTGCTAACCTTACCTTGCCGGGCACTTGCCAAGAAAAAATACGATAATCATCAGTAAGTGTTCACGTGAGTATAATTGCATAAGTGGTCATAAAAATTAGCAAATCGCATTACAGCATGTTAAATCATAAAGTATCTTCCTTCAATAAAAGGTTTGATGTTGGAGACGTGGTGGTTCCCTTTGGTTTTTCTGGTTCTCAAAGTTTCGACGTGTACTACATTGGGGTGAGGAATGCTGCGAATCCGATATGGACCTGCGTATAGAAGTTCAAATTTACTGCACCTACCTTTTATTTTGTTGGATAAATAGCGTGTACGTACTAATATCTTCTGTCCAACGTGAAAGTCACGGCGTGTACAAACCTGTTTTTGCAGTCTTCTCCGGCGCTCTGCGGCGCGTTTGATGTTGTTCAGCGCAATCTCAATTATTTCATGGTGTCGTAGTCGACGAGATGTAGGAAAGTTAACTAATTTTTTAATTTTGTTAGGTGGTTCAACATTTTTCAGTATAACAGACGGAGATAGCATAGTGGATTCGTTTGGTATGGAATTAATTACATCCTGGAATGAGAGTATGTGTGTGTCCCAATCAATATGTCTTTTATTGCAGTATATTCTACACAGTTTACCAATTTCTTCCATTAATCGTTCACAAGGGTTTGAAGAAGCGTGGTACCTCGATATATAGATCGGAGAAATGTTTCTAGCTCGTAACATACGTGTCCATATAGCAGATCGAAACTGTGATCCATTGTCAGAAATTACTTTCGATACATGCCCTACGTGAAATAAAAAATGTTTTACAAATGCTTTCGAAACAGTTTTAGCAGTAGCTTTGCGTAACGGAGTGAAGGTAACAAATTTTGAAGTGAGTTCAACAGCGACAAAGATGTAGCAAAAACCTCTATTAGTTCTGGGAATCGGACCAAAAATGTCTACAGCGGCCATGTGTCTTAATTTAACAGGTACAATGGGATGTAATGGAGGAATATGTGAAGTTGTGTCTGATTTAGCTTTCTGGCAGATTTTACACGACGCTAAAACTCGTCGTATACGTTTCTCCATGTTGGTAAAATAACAGTTCTGTCTCAGTATAAGAAAACATTTTCTAGCTCCGTAATGTGCGTAACTTAAATGAGTATACCAGATTAATTTGTTCACAAGCTCGTCAGGAATGCATAATAACCAATTGTTGCTGTCAGGATGAGAGCGGCGAAACAGAATGTTATTGCGTATAGTGTAATGATTTCTAATCGTAACATTATTCCTATCTTGCCAAAAGTGTTTTATCTCTTTCCATACGTTGTCTTTACTCTGCTCTTGTGCTATGTCTTGTAATGACGACGAAATACAATTTTCAAATGCAACTTGTTGAATGTACATAACGCTGAAATTTGCTCTGCAGAAGTTGGTTGCGATGTCTTCCTTATTGTTGCTGAGAGAACGAGATAGTGCGTCTGCTACAGCATTTTGTGTGCCCGGAATTTGAACAATTGTAAAACTAAATTCCTGCAAGTAAAGTTTCCATCTGCTTAATCTGTCGTGTGTAAATTTAGCCGAAAGTAAACATTGTATCGCTCTGTGGTCTGTGTAAACGGTGATATGTCTTCCATAAAGAAAATGCCTAAATCTTGTAAAAGCCCAAACAACACATAATGTTTCCAGTTCTGTAACAGAATAATTTCGTTCAGCAGATGACAGAATGCGACTTGCAAAAGCGATGTTTTTAATTTCTGTTGAGCCATCTTCTTCAATTTCCTGAAAAATATGTACGCCTAAAGCGGTGTTAGAACTGTCGGTCGCAATGGAAAAATTTCTGGTAAGATCTGGGTGCGATAACAGTGGTGCATTCAACAAAGCATGTTTCAGGTTCATAAATTCAGAATGTGCTTGCTTATCCCAGGACCAAATAGTGTTTTTACCTGTCAATTGACATAATATGGGGGTGTCTAAAGCAGAGTAATGAATAAATTTACTAAAGAAGTTAATTAAACCCCAAAAAACTGCGTAGTTGTTTTTTTGTCGTAGGAACGGTAATGTCACGTAAAGCTTGAAGTTTTTCCGGGTCAGGCGTAATCCCTTCTGCTGAAATTACATGTCCAAGAAATTTTATAGAAGTTTTCCCAAAGTGCGATTTACTTAGATTAACTGTGAGTCCTTGTGCACGAAAAGTTTGCAACAGTCGTTCAAGAATCATATTGTGTTCAGACCAGTTAGCTTCTGCAATAAGAATGTCGCCTACATACGTTGTGATTCTGTCTTTAAGTTCTGTCGGAAGTATTGTATTCAAACCGCGAATAAAAGCTGCAGAAGAAATTGTTAAACCGAATGGTAATTTACAAAATTGATAACAGCCACCAAAACAGAGAAATGCTGTGTACTTTCTGCAGTTCGGATGGAGTTGAATTTGCCAAAATCCCGATTTCAAATCTAATGTGGAATAAATAGCAGTACCATGAAATTTCTGTAGTAGTTCTTCTAGTGTCTGTGGGCGATCTGTTTCATTAATAATAATGTCATTGATGTGACGCGAATCAAGTACGAGGCGAAGTGAGCCATCCTTTTTCTTAACAATATGGAGCGGGTTTATGTACGGACTAACTGCCGGTTCAATAATACCTTGGTCAAGCATAGCTTGCAATTCTTTCTTAACTTGTTCTCTATGGATATATGGAATGGGATAATGCTTGGCTTTAAATGTGTCGTGCTGTTTAACTTGAAACTCATACATAAAACCGGACATAGTACCAGGAATATTGTTAAAAACTGGAGCTTGCTGTAAAAGAATTTTCTGTAGTTGCGTGCGTTCGTCGTGTGTATTTGCACTGCTTTGTTTAATTTTATCTGAAATCGTCTGTATTACATCATAGTCAACTTCGTCTGGAGTATTATAGTTATGTACGTACGTATCTGTGAACAATGTGGAATTACAGTCTATGTTACGTGATGCGGAAATGACCTCTGTGCGATTAATTGTTTGTTCTTCCGCAGATAATGAGTGCTGAAATTCTAAAGCCAGTTGTACATTTTCATCCTTCAACATTAAATAGGAATTTTGAAAATCAATAACTGCGTCGTGTTGTACCAGAAAATTCGTACCTAGAATAACGTCTGTTGTCAATAAAGGAACAATCCAAAAATTTGAGTGAAATGTGTGACCTGCAATAAAAAATGATAAATGTGTCTGTAATTTTACTTCTACTCCTTTACTCGATACTGCTCCTTTTACTTTCGTTTTGCCTAATGGTAATGTAGGATAGGTATTCTCTTTGTTGCACTCGTTGAAAGTTTCTTCATTTATAACTGACATAGGTGATCCAGAATCGATTACTGCTGAAAATTTCGATGAACCAATTTTAATTTCGATGACAGGATGTGAAATGGTTTTCTGAACAACTGGTCTTTCCTGCAAAAGAGTGTCTCGGATGTCGTCAAAAGTAATAACATTTTCGTGAACAATATTCTGCGTGTCTAAAGTAGTATTTGTGTTACTGGAAGATGCGACCTGTACTGTATCTAGTCAGATTCTATCTGACGTGTTATTATTTTCGGGAGGATGCTGTGGCATTTCCACTATCTGAACTGTTCTGTTATTTCTTCCAGACGTATTACGCTCTGGATGATACCTACTGTCTGGTTCATTCATGAGAATATGTTGTAGCTGATCATTTTGTTGCTCGTAAGACCGACTGTTATTAAACGTACGCTGAAAATTGTGCTCATTATTTTTACGTCTGTCGTAATAGTCATTCCTATACGGTGCATTGCGATAGGAATTGAAATATTGTGTTTTCTGCACGTAGTTATTTCCTTGCTGCCGTGCGTATTATTTGTTGTAGCTGGGCCTATACGTGCACGCGGCGAAACATTAAAGTTTGGTTGACCTTGTAGACTGCATTGTTGGTTAGGTATGCTAACCGGTTGGTTCTGTTGCTGTTGTTGGGAAAAACGTCTATTGTTGCCAAAATGTGGTTCTTGTTGCTGATAATTTTGACGGTATTGATAATTAAAATTTTGACTGTTATTAATGTTCTGGTGGTTGTCGTTCCTAAAGCGTCTGTTACCTTTGCTATTGAAGTTACGTGGTTGATCGTAATTGCTGTAAGTTTGTTGACCTTGGTTATTATAAGAAAAAATTTGTTTATAAAGGAATAATCCGATTGCTGCACTTCCAAAAGCTGTAACAGATCCCTGAATGCCGAGATATTTTCTTTTTGCTGATCCGTTAAAAGTGACACTCTTAATGATCGTGGCAATTTGGAAATACATAATTGAATGAGTGCAAATTCACTATATGGTTCACTTGGTACTGGTTTGTTGGACCATATGCTCAAAAAATTGCGTGACACTGGGAAAATTTGAGTTCTCATAATTTGGTAAACTAATCAGTTGATCTTTAATTCCGCGCTGTGTCGTCTTCGACCAATACGCTGACAGAAAAGCATTCTGAAACTCTTCTACCGAATAGCATTGTCTCGCGATCGGTCTCATACGAGTTGCCGGTTCGCCTTCCAAAAAACTGCAAATAAATTCAAGTTTATGTGTTACGGGCCAAGTCGGTGGAAAGGCAAAGCTGAATTGTTGTATCCAATCCAGGGGGTGAATCTGTGTTCTGTCATTTTTAAATACTTTAAATTTTCTCACTGATAGAAAATGTTTGTAATCAAAATTATCGTCTCTGTATGACGGAACAGGTTCAGGATTATATGAGAATCGGTTTGACTGTGACTGTTCGGAATCTAACTCACGTACTCTTTGTAGATTACCTAAATTACACTGGCTATGTGACTGTGAGAAATGTTCGGAATTCGCCGTATGCTGTGACGTGTTATTAACTGAAATATTTTTCATCTCTGTTACTTCTTGCTCTAAACTTGACAATTTTCTACGTAATGTATTATTAGACGAATCTATCTCACTGATCGTCTGCTGTAAATTTTGGAATTCAGTGTTTGGTTAAACAAAATCGGTGAATTATCGTCTGTTTTGCTGTCATTATTACTTTCAATAACATTAATACGACTGGCCAATTCATCACATTTTTCAGTCAGTATTTTTACCTGATCATCGTTTTTAGTGTCAGAAGCATTAATTTGTTTTTGTATTTTACGCGTGGTTTCGCTCAATTTTTTAACGTCAGTTTTGATGTCGTGGTTCATGGTGTGGGTTCCTGTAGTCATGTCCTAGTTCATGAACCACGGGCAACGTATGAGTGGCCAAGTAAGTGGTCCCGACAGTCGGGATACCAGTTACTTTGGAATAAGGCTGGGCATCTCGGACATATTCTGAGTCGTGGTGACCTTTGTGCTCATACGGTAAAGACTACCTAATCCACCGGTTAGTCCCTCAGCCGCTAGGGATAAAACCCAATGGGACTCGGGGCAAGTAAGGCTAGCAACCTGCTTCCCTGGTACTTTAAATATGATGCTGGCAACAATCAGAGCAAACTGCCTCGGACCTTTGGAGGTGACGGAGTCCCACCTCTAACTGACAAACCAGGGACTCCTAAGATACGACTTGGCAAACAAATGGTAACGAGATGGGGAGCTATTAATATCAATGGGGGCTACTCTGGGAAGAAGGTAGAGCTGGCAGAGGCTGCAAGTAAGATGGGGCTGGACGTTTTAGCTGTTAGTGACATTCGGGTAAGGGGTGAGAAAGAAGAGGAAGTGGGAGAATACAAGGTCTACCTGTCAGGAGTCAAAGCAGGAATAGCACAATGGGGTGTAGGGCTTTACATCAGGAAATAAATGGAACCCAGCGTAGTTGCAATAAGGTATGTAAACGAACGACTGATGTGGATAGATTTGACAGTTTCTAGCAAGAAAATTAGGATTGTGTCAGTATATTCGCATTGTGAAGGGACAGATCAAGATAAGATGGGTAGTTTTTATGAGGCACTCAGTGATGTAGTTGTTAGAGTAAAGGACAAGGACAGTGTTCTGCTCATGGGTGATTTTAACGCCAGGATTGGAAATCGAACAGAAGGGTATGAAAAGGTTATGGGTAAATTTTGAGAGGATATGGAGGCCAACAGGAACGGGAAACAACTCTTGGATTTCTGTGCCAGTATGGGCTTAGTAATCACAAACTCCTTTTTTAAACATAAGAACATTCACCGGTATACTTGGGAAGGCAGGGGAACCAGATCTGTCATTGACTATATAATAACAGATCAGGAATTCAGGAAGGCTGTGAGGGACACACGTGTATTCAGGGGATTCTTTGATGACACTGATCATTATTTAATCTGCAGCGAAATTGGGATTGTGAGGCCGAAAGTGCAGGAGGTCAGGTCCATATGTAGGAGGATAAGAGTGGAGAAACTTCAGGATAAGGAAATCAGGCACAAGTACATAACAGCGATCTCAGAAAGGTACCAGTTAGTTGAATGTAGTCAATTACAGTCATTGGAAAAGGAATGGACAAGGTATAGGGACACAGTACTAGAAGCGGCTAAAGAATGTCTTGGAACAGTAGTGTGTAAAAGTAGGATGAAGCAAACAGCTTGGTGGAATGATACAGTCAAGGCAGCCTGTAAAAGGAAAAAGAAGGCGTATCAAAAATGGCTACATACCAGAATCCAGGTAGACAGAGAAAGTTATGTTGAAGAAAGAAACAAAGCCAAACAGATAATTGCAGCATCCAAGAAGAAATCGTGGGAAGACTTTGGAAACTGGTTGGAGACTATGGATCAAGCTGCTGGAAAACCATTCTGGAGTGTAATTAGCAGTCTTCGAAAGGGAGGTAAGAAGTAAATGACAAGTATTTTGGACAGGTCAGGAAAACTGCTGGTGAATCCTGAGGATGCCTTGGGCAGATGGAGGGAATGTTTTGAAGAGTTGCTCAATGTAGGTGAAAATGCGATCAGTAATGTTTCAGATTTCGAGGTAGAATGGCATAGGAATGATGATGGAAATAGGATCACATTTGAGGAAGTGGAAAAATTGGTCAATAGATTGCAGTGAAATAAAGCGGCTGGGGTGGATGAAATTAAGTCGGAACTCATCAAATACAGTGGAATGTCGGGTGTTAAATGGCTACACAGGATAATTGAAATGGCCTGGGAGTTGGGACAGGCTCCATCAGACTGGACAAAAGCAGTAATCACACCAATCTTTAAACATGGAAACAGAAAAGATTGTAACAACTACAGAGGTATCTCTTTAATCAGCGTTGTGGGTAAAATCTTCTCAGGTATTGTTGAAAGGAAAGTGCGAGTATTAGTTGAGGACCAATTGGATGAAAATCAGTGTGGGTTTAGGTTGTCAGGACCAGATATTTAGCTTACAGCAAATAATGGAGAAGTGTTATGAGTGGAACAGGAAACTGTATCTATGCTTTATAGATCTAGAAAAGGCATATGACCGGGTTCCTAGGAGGAAGTTATTGTCTGTTCTACAAGATTATGGAATAGGAGGCAAACTTTTGCAAGCAATTAAAGGTCTTTACATGGATAGTCAGGCAACAGTTAGAGTTGACAGTAAATTGAGTTCATGGTTCAGAGTAGTTTCAGGGGTAAGACAAGGCTGCAACCTGTCTCCATTGTTGTTAATATTATTTATGGATCATATGTTGAAAACAATAGACTGGCTGGGTGAGATTAAGATATGTGAACACAAAATAAGCAGTCTTGCATATGCGGATGACTTGGTTGTGATGGCAGATTCGATTGAAAGTTTGCAAAGTAATATTTCAGAGCTAGATCAGAAATGTAAGGACTATGGTATGAAGATTAGCATCTCCAAAACGAAAGTAATGTCAGTGGGAAAGAAATATAACCGGATTGAGTGCCAAATAGGAGGAACAAAGTTAGAACAGGTGGACGGTTTCAAGTACTTAGGATGCATATTCTCACAGGATGGCAACATAGTGAAAGAACTGGAAGCGAGGTGTAGCAAAGCTAATGCAGTGAGCACTCAGCTACGATCTACTCTCTTCTGCAAGAAGGAAGTCAGTACCAAGACTAAGTTATCTGTGCACCGTTCAATCTTTCGACCAACTTTGTTGTATGGGAGCGAAAGCTGGGTGGATTCAGGTTACCTTATCAACAAGGTTGAGGTTACGGATATGAAAGTAGCTAGGATGGTTGCAGGTACTAGTAGATGGGAACAATGGCAGGAGGGTGTCCACAATGAGGAAATCAAAGAAAAACTGGGAATGAACTCTATAGATGTAGCAGTCAGGGCGAACAGGCTTACATGGTGGGGTCATGTTACACGCATGAGAGAAGCAAGGTTACCCAAGAGACTCATGGGTTCAGCAGTAGAGGGTAGGAGGAGTCGGGGCAGACCGAGGAGAAGGTACCTGGATTCGGTTAAGAATGATTTTGAAGTAATAGGTATAACTTCAGAAGAGGCACCAATGTTAGCACTGAATAGGGGATCATGGAGGAACTGTATAAGGGGTGTTATGCTCCAGAGTGAACGCTGAAAGGCATAATCAATCTTAAATGATGATGATGATGATGAGTTTCGATGTTATCAGAATCCTGTGTTAGTTCTAATTGTTCGAGTCTGTCGGTCACTGTTTGAAAATCTACCGTGTATGTATCTGTTTTTGATTTAAGATCGGAAATTCCATCACGTAATTCTGTGTTCAATTGTCTGATGGTATTAATTTCGTTGGACACTGTAGCAATATTATTGTCTACGTATGTTTTTGCTTTCGCAAACAGTTTACGTTTATCTTCCTGTCTCTGTGCGGTGATTGTTTCCATTACTTGTCGTTTTACTTTATTCTGATCCTGTATAAATTTACGGAAACGCGTATCACTGTTTTGTAGGTGTTGATTAAAACGTTCGTCAATTTGAGTGTTCTGTTGGTCGAATTTCGCGTCTATCTTTGCATCCATTGTGCGCGAAAGTTCTGCTGTCATTAATTTAAACTCGTCGCGTAATTGTGTTGCTTTTTCGGAGTATTGTTTAGCGACTCCGCTAATTTCCTCTCTAAGTGTTTCTGTTGCAGCTGTTTGCATATCCCTTAATTCTTGAGCAACAGATCTAATTTCTTCACTACTTTTCCTAGCGCAAGTCTCAATTTCCTCACGTAATTGTTCCTTAGTATCATGACACTGCGCGGCAACGGCTCTAATCTGTTCACTAAGCTGTCTGGAATTGTTATCTAATTTTTCATTAAGGTTTTGTTTTTCATTAAGTTGTTTGTTATGTTCGCTAAGTTGTTTGAAATTTTCATTAAGGTTGTCTTGATTTTCATTAAGTTGTTTGATCTGCTCACTAAGTTGTTTGTGATTGTTGTCTTGTCTTTCATTCTTTTTTTCATCCATTTGTCGTAAAAATGCCATAACTTGATCCCAGCCAAAATTACCGGCTCTATTCTCCGTGCTGTGTGATGGCGTATCTGCAATTGTCACGGTTTGTGTATCCATTTGGACATTCTGTGATTCTTGAAAAGGTTTGCCAATCGGATGCGCATTGTTAGTCAGCACCTGAGAATTAAATAAATCTGCCGTACTTTGAGTACACAGTTCATTTTCATTAGAAAAATTTATCTGTTTGTCACGTAAATCCTGCAAACCGGGTGTGTCAAGCAGGGCAGCGCTCATTGCAACAGAACGCCCCGCGTCATCAATTGTCGTCAAATTAACAGACGATACAATTGAATACGTTTGTTCATCACTATGATAAAAATCATTATTGGTGGTCGGTACGCACTGATTGTCACTAAATGGAGGATTTTCATCATTACATTGCGTGTCGCAAGTACTATCGGTCAAGTTGTTTAAGTCGGTTATTTCACTCGTTATACTTCGCGATGTACTGTTAGCAGTCTTTCGCGGCATTTTTACACAAATCACAATTTTTCACAAATAGAACAAAGACAATGCAAAATCCAACAAACAAAAATACAACAAAGAGCAACGAATTGCCGATGATCTGTGGAAGAAAGTGACAAAATTAGTAAATGCGTTGCGCCAAATCCTAATTATATTTAAGTAAATGAGAGCAGATACCTGACTACTTCTCAAAAGATTCACAAAGAAATACGATCCTGGTCCGGATGTCACCAAGTGTAACCTCCCAAGAATAATGTTTGTCAATATTAATGAAATATAAATGGAACCATATATCGTTAAATTGAAATGAAGCCAAGCGTAAACTCCCCACAAAATTGATAAATGAAAATTGACCAAAACCCACACAATAATATTAATTAAATAATGAACCATGAACTGAATGTGACATCTCGACAGCAATAATTAAACCTGACAAATTTTATAGGCACAGCAGCGCTGACCTACGGCCCTGTGAAATAATTAAACCGGATAAATTCTTACCTCAGTAAAACTGTATCTCTATCTGCTCTTATTTTTTGGCACAGCTTCGTGCAATGCTGGCGTATATTTAATTCTGATTCATGGAGGAAATGCATAGGAAATATTCTTTGAATTGAAATGAATGTTTTTTTTCTGTTTTTTGTTTTTTTTAAAGGAATGGAAAAAATCTTTAAATTGAAATGATTACTTTTCTTTAAAAGATTTACTTTATAAAAAATTATTATTGCGGCATTTCTTGAACAAATTAATTACAATTACTATACATTATTAGCTGAGCGCAATGCTGCCTCATTACCTTTTACATTATTACACATCGTCCTGAATCGTGACCAGAGTCGCGGGAAGATCGCGGCGCCGACGCATGCCGACTCCCGCAGAGTAGCACCGACTGAGTACAACTCGCAACTGAACACTCGCGCGGTCAAGCGCAGACTAGCAACGATAAATAACTCTCTGGTCAGAGATTCTGTCATGCCTCGCCATCGCTGGTAATGAATACATATGAAACGTACGCGCTGCAACCTACATCCTCAGATTTATTATGTTGGGCGCTACAGCGATATAGGCTAACCCCTTGACTATAATGATTACAAAGCAGAAACTAAAACACACGAATGAAATTTAGTTCAATGCTTGAATGCATTGGATTGGATTGTTTGGGCTAAGAGACCAAACAGCGCGGTCATCGGTCTCATCGGATTAGGGAAGGACGGGGAAGAAAGTCGGCCGTGCCCTTTCAAAGGAACCATCCCGGAATTTTCCTGGAGCGATTTAGGGAAATCACACTTGAATGCAAATCAGTACTCACACTAGGAATTGTTGGTTGTTAATTTCAGTTACACTATCTGCGTGTCTCGACAGTAATAGTGACGAAATTGAAAGCAGTCATAGTTCCGATTATGTTCACGAGTCAGATAACGTGACGGAGATGGAGTGTAGGATTACTGATGGCAGTGATAATGGCAGCGACGATGAAAATACTGTGAGTTATTCGCTGAAGAGCCAAAGAAATTGGTACACCTGCCTAACGTCATGCAGGGTCCCCTCGAGGACGCAAAAGTGCCGCAACACTACGTGTCATGGACTCGAATAATGTCTGAAGCAGTGCTGGAGGGAACTGACACCATGTATTATGGAAGGCTGTTCATAAATCCGTAAGAGTACGACGAGATGGAGATCTGTTCTGAACAGCATGTTGCAAGGCATCCCAGATATGCTCAATAATGTTCATGTTTGGGGAGTTTGGTGGCCAGCGGAAGCGTCTAAACTCAGACGAGTGTTCCTGGAGCCACTCTCTAGCAATTCTGGACGTGTGGGGTGACGCATTGCCCTGCTGGAATTGCCCAAGTCCGTCGGAACGCGCAATGGACATATATGGAGCCAGGTGACCAGACAGGATTCTGACGTACCTGACACCTGTCAGAGTCCTATCTACACGTATCAGGGGTCCCATATCACTCCAACTGCACACGCTTCACATCATTACAGACCCTCCACCACTTTGAACAGTCCCCTGCTGACGTGCAGGGTCCATGGATTCGTGATGTTGTCTCCATACCCCTATAGGTCTATCTGCTCGATACAATTTGAAACGAAACGCGTTCGACCAGGCAACATGTTTGCAATCATTAACAGTCCAATATCGGAGATGATGGGGCCAGACGAGGCGTAAAGCTTTCTGTCGTACAGTCATCGAGGGTACACGAGTGACCCTTCGCCTCCCAGAGCTCATATCGATGATGTTTCGTTGCATGATTCGTACGCTGACACTTTTTGATGGCCCAGCATTGAAATCTGCAGCAGCTTGCAGATTGGTTGCACTTCCGTGACGCTGAACGATTCTCTTCAGTCGTCGTTGGTCCCATTCTTGCAGGATCTTTCTCCAGCCGCAGCGATGTCGGAGGTTTGATGTTTTACCGGATTCCTGATATTCACAGTACACTCGTGAAATTGTCGTGAGGGAAAATCCCCACTTCATCGCTACCACGGAGATGTTGTGTGCCACCGCTCGTGTGCCGACTACAACACCACGTTCAGACTCACCTACATCTCGATAACCTGCCACTGCATCAGCAGTAATTGTCCTAACAACTGCGCCAAACACTTGTTGTGTTGTATATGCGTTGCCGACCGCAGCACCGTATTCTGCCTGTTAACACATGTCTGTATTTGAATAGGCATGCCTATACCAATTTCTTTGGCGCTTCAGTGTAGTAGGAATGATTACCCACACAAATATTTTTACGACAAAAATAAGTGTTTTAAGCGGAGCAAGGAACAACCTCCAGTGAATGTAAGGACAAGGCGCCATAAGACAATGGTTCAAGTCCCTGGACTTGGACTACTGGCTAGAAATTTAGGAGAAAATCCAGGAATAGAATAGAAAGTTCTGTTTTCTGAAAATATTCTCGCAGAAATAATCAGACGGACAGACGCAAATGAGCCGTGGCCGTCTCGCGTTGACGCCGTCCGCCCTCTGGCACCTCGTCACAATCGAATGGCGTCTTATTCCTCCCCAAGTTACTACCATAATGTGTTGCTGACTTGCCTCCGTCATTGGCAGCAGCAGCGCTTATCGATGCTAGTACTGCCGTACCATGTTCCGAGTGACAGCAGTATTTCCGTGTGGTGGTGTGTGTGGCAGTCGGCCGGTTTGGACACAGCAGCGAGGAAGTCTCCGTGGTGCGCGGTCAAGCCGGGACCGCAGGCGGCGTGCACGCGCAGTCCGATTGTCAGGTGCTAGCTGCGGGGGCTACGGGGAAGTTCGTTGCCCCCCTGGGCGCTGAAGTTGAGTGATCAGTTAACGTGTTATGAAACCTCAACAAACACTGAAAACATAAGTTAAATGCGGAATAGTGGTGGTAGCAGTCATGTTACGGCTCGGAAGGAGCCAGGTAAATCTGGAAAATGCATCAATAATAACCAATGTGTACCGATGACCTCTCCCAGTACGAGGTAAGGGTCATACATTATCGATATAGAGTTTGTGCATAGCATTCGTGCTCAGAACTCAACAGACCCTGTTGAAGAGCATTCTTAGGTTTCGCTACATTACACAACCGACATCGAGAAACCGTGTCTCATGTCAAGGTCCATGGAGGGTCAAGTCAAATGCTTCTTAATTTTTTGCAATGTCTTGTAAGTTCGTAAATGCACACCAACCAACGAATCATGAAAATAATGAAAAACCGGGTGCACCAGATCCACTGCCAAACAGATCCTGAATTGCTTAGCACATCCCACTCCTTTACACCAAATGCCCTTCTTAATAACGTACTCATCCAACAGTTCCCCAGCCAACAGGCTTAGGTTAACCAGAGCCCGAGCAGGATCCTGGTCCTGACGCTGAGCAACATCATCAACGAAAAGAGGAATCTCGCCTGACACGATACAACTGAGACTGCCTCCCTCTGTTTCCCGGGTGTCCTCACTAGGTGTAGAAGATTCAGTGAACATCCGGCTGAGGACATCCGCAAGGACATTTTCAGTGCCTTTTACTTCAAATTGAAATGCAGAAATGCGTAGTGCCCACCTGGCGATACGGGCAGTTTTCCGCGGCCACCTCAATGCCTGACTGAAATACCCGACGCTCAAGGGGTATTTCTCCAGGGCGAACAAAACGGCCGCCAAGGCCTCGCACTCGTAAACAGTTCGGCACTGGTTAACCGACGAGACGCATACGCTAATGGCTGCCTCCGACCTTCGAATTCCTGGAGGAGTACAGCCAAAATACCCGTATTAGATGCGTCAGTTTAGACAATAAATCTTTTATGAAGTCCGGTACTCCGAGAACGGGAGGGTTGGCTATAGCTGCATTAATGTGCTCAGAGGCAACCTCTTGAGCAGGTCCCCATTCAAAACGCACTCCTTTCTGACGCAATTCATTTAAGGGAGCCTCCAACTGAGCAAAATTAGGGACAAAACGCCTAAAATACTTCGCCGTGCCTACGAACCTAGCAATTCCACGTTTATCGGTGGGAGGAGGCAGAGCTCGTAATGCTTCAGTTCGCTGCTGGTCGATGCGAGTACTCTGACCTGACACTATGTGGCCTAAAAAGGACACCTGCTGTCTGGCCGACGTCAGTTTACTGGGTTTAACAGTAACTCTTGCTGGGCGTGATCCAAATGGTCCTGAAACGAATGGCTATAAATGATTAAGTAGTCCAAATAATTATACACACAGACTAATTTCAAGTCCCCAAGGAAATTATCCAACAAACGAGTCAGAACTGCTCCAGCAGTAGGCAAACCAAAGGGAACCCTGTTAAACTCAGATTCCAATCAGTACAAAATGCAGTAACATGTTTACATTCTTCAGCTAAGGGAATATGATAATAGGCTTGGTTCAAATCGAGGACAGTAAACCAATTAGCACCACCAAATGAAGTAAAGGAGTTATGAAGACCAGGTAGAGGGACAGACTCGAGGACAACCTTAATTTTCAGGTGTCTTATTCCTCCCCAAGTTACTACCATAACGTGTTGCTGACGTGCCTCCGTCAGTGGCAGCAGCAGCGCTTATCGAGACTAGTACTGCTGTACCATCTCTGGGGTGACCGCTGGTGGTGTGTGAGGGAGAGAGGAGCGAGCAAGTCAGGCCGGCACCGCAGGCGGCGTGCACGCTGGACACTGGAGGTGAGTGATCAGTTAACCTCTTATGAAATCTCAACTGCTGTGACATCTCGTTGTTCATTGCTGGTTGTTGCTTCCTGAGCTGCTCCGGCAAGCACCAATTTACGGTGTGTTGGCGAAATTTTGCAGCCGTCTTCCTGGATGGTCTTTATCTACTAACTCGGTTGTTACTTGTCAGTCAAGTGCACCGGCGGTATCTTGTGCTTTGTGGCCGTTGACGCCCCAGTTGCCTGCCCTGGTTGTTACCGTACTTTTCCGGCAGTGTGTTTCTCCTCACTGTGTCGATGCTGTCCGGCACGCTGTGTAGTTCGGCAGCCGTTGGTGTTCGTTCGTATTTTTTTGAGCGATTATTGTGCCTCGGCTGTTTTTAGACGCCAATTTTGAAGACGTACTACTGCTGGTATCTTCGTCCTCGGCAGATATTTTCTGTTGTCGTGCCGTCGGTCAGGCGGGAGGGAACTGGTTAGGTTGCTGGCCGGCCTTTCAGCCGTCCCTGGGTCGGGTTGCCTCACTCCTGGCTGCCTGTATCACGCCACCTTACGTTAGCGCTACCTCTTCAGGCCGACCCTCGGAACACTTCAGAGCACCACTGTTCTGTCGGTTTTAGATTCTGATTTTCATTTTACTCAGTAGCACTGTGCGGGGCCTTCAGCTGTCTATTAATTTAGTTTGTTTTAATTTTAATACACGGCCTTCAGCCGACTTAAATTAAAATTTGAAGACTGATTTGTTTGAAACCTAAATTTTGAAAGTTCGTTCTATCTGTAATTCTTGTTATACTGGCCTTAAGCCCTTAGCTGTTCAATGTCTCGTGTGTGGCTTCAGCCGAGTATTTAAGTGAAAAAAAAATTTTTTTAAGTAAGGCTTTCAGCCGCGTTATTCTTTAAGGCAATTTTAATAACTTGTGTGCAGGCCGTCAGCCGTTGTTCTTTTGAGTTTGGATTTGGCTCTTCTGCCTGGCAGGTATCTCAAGTTTTCTTAACTAGGCCTTCAGCCATATTGTTTTAATTTGATCCTTCCAAGGTAATGTGGTTCTCAGGAAAATAAAAGTTTGTGTGTCTCGCGCGACTGACAGTAACTGATCACGGCCGCCGTTCACAACCATAACCTGACCCGCTCTGTCCTGCGAAACCAGATTTCAGCAAAAATACCAAAAATGACAACAAATCAGCTGGTCCCGGTGGAGGTTCGAGTCCTCCCACGGGCATGGGTGTGTCTGTTTGTCCTTAGGATAATTTAGGTTACGTAGTGTGTAAGCTTAGGGACTGATGACCTTAGCAGTTAAGTCCCATAAGATTTCACACACATTTGAATATTTGACATCAAATTATGGGGATCATGAGAGATTGACTTATCTTGATGACCTCGATATGACTCGACCTATGAGCATTCATTGGTCTAATTGTGTCTACAGCGACTGTGAGGTCTGGAAACGAGTCCCTGGACTGTCTCTTTTGCAACTGATGGGACAAGACGTGACCAGTTTTGATGTACCATGACAAAAAATAGGATGTTCTTCCTTTTTGGCTGCTCTTATGTTTGATAGCCCAGAAGATATGGAGGAAAGAAAGAAGGAAGATCCTGCTGCAGCAATTTCATATATTTTTATTTGGTTTATTGAAGAGAGTCAATAGTGTATCACCTCGGCAGCTACAGTGACTCTGGATGAGATGCTGGTACCTTTCACAGGGTGTTGAAGCTTCGTCGTGTACATGCCCAAGGCACCGGCAAAATATCCCGTAAACATGATGTGTCTGGCGGATGCAAGGACTCATTATCTTTATAATGCATACATCTAATGTGGAAGAGGGAGAGACGGTTAGAATTTGTCAGAGGAAGATAAAAGGCTGAAAATGTCAGGCAAGATAAAAGGCTGAAAATGTCAGGCTGTGGCCAGAGGGGTGAAGCCAACGCAAGAAAGTCACAGAAATGTGACGGTGGGTGAGTGGTTAGCATCCATAGAGCTGGTTCAATTACTTCTTAAGAAGGGACTGAGTTTTGTGAGCACACTAAAGGATAAAGAAATGTAGTGTGACTCGGGCCTCAGCCGGCCGGAGTGGCCGAGCGGTTCTAGGCGCTACAGTCTGGAACCGCGCGACTGCTACGGTCGCAGGTTCGAATCCTGCCTCGGGCATGGATGTGTGTGATGTCCCTAGGTTAGTTAGGTTTAACTAGTTCTAAGTTCTAGGGGACTGATGACCTCAGATGTTAAGTCCCATAGTGCTCAGAGCCATTTGAACCATTTTGAACTCGGGACTCCCGTCGGGTAGACCGGTCGCCGGGTGCAAGTCTTTGACGCAACTTCGGCGACTTGCGCGTCGATGGGGATGAAATGAGGACGATTACGACAACACAACACCCAGTCCCTGAGCGGAGAAAATCTCCGACCCAGCCGGGAATCGAACCCGGGCCCTTAGGATTGACATTCTGTCGCTCAGCTACCGGGGGCGGACACACTAAAGGATGATAAACCGGAAATCCCTAATGACTTTTGAGCCGTGTAGTTTTGCTGGCGCGCCAGTGTATTTGCAAGTACCTCGCCTTTGCGTTCTTATCTTTGCTTGTGGCGCGTACTGAGGCATGGCTGCCTTATCAGTGCCGGAGGAAGGACGTGAACAGTTGGCGTTCGATGTTACCCGAGTCCGGAGTGCGCTTGTGGTGGAGCGGGAAGCGACCGCGTGTGTGGGGCAGCTCGGTGGAGAGCTGTGAGGGGACCTGCCGCGTGCTGCCAGTCCCGGTCACGGCTGTCTGCGCTCGTCCGCTGCGTCCGTGATACGTGACTGCTGATTTGTCGGCACTGTCGCAGTGCTTTAAAATACATCCAACTTCTTCATTTGGCTCATTCCATAATAAACTTCCTGTGGTGTGAATGCATTCTTTGAATCCACTATTGGGTGTATTGCTGAAACCTTGGGTGTATAAGTTCTGAAGAGTGATATACTATGTAATAAGCACTGTATGTAGGAATTGTTTATTTAGTGAGGTGTGTAATTCTTCTTGTACCATCAAATGTGTAAGCTTAGTTGTATTGCCACAATTAATAGTTGCACATATTTGTTAAAATTGGATTTGTGCTTTCATGTGCCAGCTAAGTCATAAGACCTGCCGTGCAGTGTATTTATATTTAAAAGTTGATTATCTGCTTCTGCATGGCCGTCATTCCAGAGGAGAAATGTTTGTAAGTGTTGATTGAAAGATAAGGTACTTGATCTTAAACAAGGCAGTGTGCCATTTTATTAGTCAATAATTCAACCTCTTATTTAATATCTTTTGGTGATTGTTTACATTGTCCCTGCGGACCTGTTCTGTGCGCTTGTTAAATGTTACAGCTGGCAGCGGGGCTGCGAAATCCTACGTAGCGGGAGGTGACTCCGGGTCGAAGCTCGAGAAGTGGGTCTTGTACGAACTGCCGCCTTTCGCCTTGGCTTCTCCAAGTTAAGTTTTCGTTCTGCCTTCGAGCGAAGTGGCATCACTCCTCGCTAATTAGTTCTGGTGCTAATTGTGTTTTTTACTATATTTATTAAACCTTGTCTGACGAGCAACACACAATTGTGAATTAATTTAAGCCGTCGGGCGCATAATTGTTAGTCGTTTTAAAGACTTCTTATATATGAGATAAAAGGACATTGGTAGCAGATTCATTGTTGTTTTAAAGGAATTTGTTTATATGGGTGATAAATAAAACGAGTGATAACAAAAGGGGTCCAGTCCTTCCTATTTGTTTCCCTATTCCCTAGTAGAATAACGTTTCAACTTTCTCCCTCAAAGGGGAAGACTGGAGAAGACCGCCGTCCACGGTTTCACGGAAGACACGTCCTGCTGTCTTATGTTCCGAAGAAGGGGGAGGCTGTACTCCTGGTCTGCAGCTCGCACCATTCTGCGAACCTCGATCCACACAGTTTTATTCACTTTTACTTATTTATTTATTTCTGAAGTAAACACCTGCTGCCTGTTATTATATAGTAGGTCGTACATTCTGTGATTTTAAAGGTTATATCATATAAATTCAGGTTTACTACTAGCACATTTTTGTTGTTGAAAATTTTACAAAAGGATATATATGTACAGGGTCTAAACGGTATAAGGCGCCAAAGTTATACAGATGGCACATCTTGCAATGCTTGACAAAAAAGTCTAGTAACATGTTTGCGTATTTCCTAGGGTTGTCCCAGAAAAAAAAAGACAGTTCGTCTCAGGATAATGGTTTTGGAAAAGTAGATACTTGGCCGTGCACGTCCGTAAGCAATCGGTTCCTGTTATTGCCCGCTGCGCGTACTGACATCGCGAGCGTAAATCGTAAACACATAGGCAACTGCGGCCTGAGTGGCTGCGTCATTGTAATACACCGAGCGACGACAGTAGGCGAGTAAACTGTGCAGATGTTACTGCAACTCTGTTAACTGTTAGGATGGAAAGGAGATTTACTGTAGCTGAACTATGCGATATGCATTTAATTAATGGCGAGGCAAAAGGTGTTGCGAGGGCAGCTGTACGAATTTATCGAGAACGCTTCCCACAACTACGACTTCCTGCACGAAAGACATTTGCTGCTGTGCACCAAAGGTTTCTGTCATTGTAATTCTCTACTTGCATGCGATTATTATGCATTAACATCTTAATAAAGTACAGTAGTTATCTGCACCTTCGTAAATTTTCGTCCGTATGCGAAACGTATCTTCTGTTCTGATATGCTTTCTCTTCTGTTCTGATATGCTCTCCGTTTTTGTTACATCATGACAGAATGCAACTGACGAGTACGCATTTAATTTCCTTAGATTAAGACATACTGGCTCTTTACTGCCCCGCGCAGGAGGCAGAGGCCCACAACGCGCCGATCGTACATTGGAAGCTGAGGACAGAATTCTGGACCGCATCCAGGAGGATCCTTCTCAGACTACTAGAAGCATCGCCCGCCGCGCGGGTATATCGCACACTGTCGTTCATCGCACTTTGCAAGGGGAGCGTCTGCGGCCTTACCACATTCAACGCGTACAACCATCGGAAGAACAAGATTTCCCTCCACGACGTGAATCCTCAGAGTGGTTTTTGTTACACAGTGCGCAGCATGATTTTGTCAACAAAATACTCGTCACAGATGAAGCGTGTTTCACTCGCGACGGAATAACTAATTTCCATGACATGCACACGTGGAGTGTTCACAATCCTCGCCACGTAGTGGCAACACATTTTCCGTAAATGTGTGGGCGGGTATGCTCGATAATTACATTATTGGGCCCTATGTTTTACCTGCGCGTTTGACTGGTAACTATTACCGAACGTTTCTAGAAAAAACATTGTTACCAACGTTGTTAGAAGACATTCCGTTAGGCATTCGTCGTAATATGTGGTCCCTCCACGGTGGTGCTCCACCCCACATTGGTCACAGAGTACGCAGATTTTTGGATAGTCGATTTCCAGGACGATGGATCGGGAGTTCGGGTCCACGTCGATGGCCAGCACGTAGCCCTGATTTAAATCCACTGGATTTTTACTTTTGGGCCATATGAAGGAACTTGTTTATGCTGAGCCAGTAAATAATGTGGACGAATTGACGCAGAAGATTTTAGATGCTGCCAATACCATAAAGGCCAATGTGCATGTGTGTGAACGAGTGCGACGAAATTGGGTTCGCCGTAATCAAGCATGTGTAGAAGCGAATGGTGGTCATTTCGAACATTTATTGTAGTATTGGTGTAAGAGGAAACGAAGTCATGGGTTTTCTTTTCGTTACGATGTTGTCGTACAGAAGGAAAATAATGTGAATTTAGTATTCGTTACGGCATTGCCGTAAAAAGGTGAAACAGTTGATTGTAATTAATGCACAGCTATCTACTTGGTGATTGATTGAATTTGTACTGATGGAAATACATTGTGTTCGATATTAGCTTGTCATTACTACTACGACCTTCTTTATCGACTTGTTGGGAAACAAATTGGTTGTATTCAATTCACGTAAATCGAATTACACATTCTTGACAACCCAAAAACCGGTTACATTCCTTTTTTCGGTACCACCTGATTATCACACCACGTCGTTGTACGCGTCTAATGATTTCAATCCTCTGGTCGGCTCGTTGCCTTTCTCTGGCCGCCCCATCATTGTAGGCAATAAGCTCGGTACGCCGTGTACTGTCGGCTGACTACGTAAACAGAAATGCGTATACTATCTATCCTACGAACATTAGGTTTCAATAATACAAAAATAAAGTACATGATACGAGAAAATGTCACTAGACTTTTTTGTCAAGCACACCGAGATGTACCATCTGTATAATTTTGGCGCCTTATACCGTTTACACCCTATATATACAGGATGAGTCAAAAGGAAAGGTACATGCTCTGAGGGGTGATACTAGCTGATTCTTAACCGTTTCCGGGTAAACCAATGAAAACGACTAGGAACGGGAAACGTGTTGCGTCGTCCTTAATAACCGTGTCAGTACGCAGTTCACTTGCGCATGGTGCAGTTGTTTACCTCAAGTCTCATTCCGACAGTGCTTGTGGTAGTGGTCGGCACTACAGTGTTGTTACGTGAACGACGAGTACAGTTTTGTGTAGTGAAAATGCCACGGACCTTCACACATGCAGAGTATGCTGACGTGGTGTTTGTCTACGGTTTGTCCAGTGGGAATTCCAGAGCTTGTGCGCAAGAACACCAACAACTATTTTCGAGTCGCAGAGTGCCAGATAGTTCCACGGATTGCGTGAGCGTGGTACTGTTCCCAGTGTAGATGTTGTCTCTGAACGTCCCGTACAACAAACTCTTAGCGAAGCTGAGAACATTCTTCAAGTAGCGGAGCGCAGTCCTGCTACTCGCTCTAGACGAATTGCTGCCCATCGCGGTATTCCACACACACGACTGTTACGCACAGTACACGAGCACGGCCTGTATCCATTTCATCGGCAGAGTGTAGACTGTAGAACGTCTGCAAGAATTCTGTCAGTGGATCGTTGGCAGTGAGCGATTAATTCCACGTACTTCAAATGGTTCAAATGGCTCTGAGCACTATGGGACTCAAAATCTTAGGTCATAAGTCCCCTAGAACTTAAAACTACTTAAACCTAACTAACTTAAGGACATCACACACACCCATGCCCGAGGCAGGATTCGAACCTGCGACCGTAGCAGAATTCCACGTACTCTGTTCACTGATGTGTCAACATTTACCCGCAACGGAATCAACAACACGCGAAACTCTCATGTGTGGGCAAATGAAAATGTGCATGGGCAAATGAAAATGTGCAAGCTACTGTGGAAACGAATTTTCAACGACGTTTCTCAGTCAACGTGTGGTGTGGTATTATTGATGGCCAACTCATTGGTCCATTTGTTTTAGATAACCGTCTTACTGGGACACGGTGTCTCGAGTTTCTTCAAAATGTGTTGCCAGGAAACGTGGGGGATATCTCTTTGGCAACACGAGCTCGTATGTACTTTCAGCATGACGGAGATCCTATAAGGTCTGTTATGCCCAGCGATACAGTATCTCAACAGAACGTATCGGTTGTCGCGGAGTCATTGCTTGGCCACCGACGTCGCCCGATATTGCCCCATTGGATTACTGGTCGTGGGGGTGGCTGGAGAGTGACGTCCACAAGCGCAGAGTGGAGACAAGAGAGGAATTTCTCGCTCGTGTTTTACGTGCTTGAGCCTGGGTAGAGGAATCCAAAACTGAGCTCCGGCCGGCGACAACACCTGTCTGCAAGAGCAGCAAACCGTAAGACAACAGTATCTTAATTTACCGTCACCTGCACCTTTCCATTTCGTAGCTGTTTTCAGCTGTTTTGATCAGAATCACCAGTCAAAGCATGTGCCTTTCCTCCTGACTCACAGTATATTATATATATGTTTAAACTTGTTGCTAACTTAGAGAATGATAATAAATAAGATACATAAGAAGTTGTGGATTTTTAAATTAAAATAAAAAGTGTATTTGATGGAACAAACGAGAGATGGAAAATTGACGTGATTTGACAATTCTTCCTTTTTGTACCTTCTGTATGTATGCTTACTCCTGTTAAAAATATGTTGTCTTGACAGTGGTAATACTTAATTTAGTGTACTGATTAGTAAGGTTATAATGTGTTTCCGAACTTAAGGTAACAGTGGAGTTTGGGAGTTGATTTGAAATGTCATAATCAGCTGCAGCAAGTGCGAGCGCTTGGTAAAACTTCGACCGAGTCACACCCGATGCAGCGAAATAAGACATATGTCATATCTACAGATAGTGTTACGTGCTATGAAATGGTATAAAAAACAGTTACACAGACAACAACATTTTCGGACTGATTCGATTCAGTGTTATAGAACCTTAATTTACTTTTACTATGTTTGTATGTTTATCTCGTCATCACCTCCTTGTGTGATACAGGATCCGATTCTGTGTCTCTGTCTGTGTCGTAACTACTCTAACAACCCTACCACAACAAAGATCAAAAATTAATTATGATTGTGGTGTTGCTCACGCTACTAAATATTGCATTTTTCGGGCAACAACAAAGTAATATTATATGGCAGGTGTCATTAGAGCACAGTTAATAAAGTCATTTCTTGAAATAATGGATAAACTAGGCACTCATCTTTTCGTGTTTCCCACGCTGGTCTAGTTGTGAACTCATGGCTCAATAGTCGAAAATCTAGGTAGTGATGATTCCAAGCTCGGATGCAAAGAGGCCTAGGTGTTATTCTGTGATATTCAAAAGTTTTATAGATGTGTTTCATAGACCATTCTTGAAGATTAAACTTTTGCAAGTTGGACAATGGTAATGTAAAAAAGTAATCAGCACTCCGAATTTAAGTTACACTTCTTTTTTATTACTTTTGTTGCAGTATCACGTAACTCGTCCCAAATATCACTACACAATATAAAACATACGTGAAAATATCTTCCTCACTGTTAAAGTTCACATTTAATAAGCTGACTACAATTTACTTCTTTTTAACATGACTACCAAAGCTTGACTGTCTAATTACCGCTTACGCGCCCAAAAATCAGAGTTACAAGTACGTCAAAGATCATAGTGACAAAAGAAAGAATACACATAAGAAGAATATCATTGCAATATATACATATCGATGTATCGAAGTGCCTCTACATTAATGAAATCGCCGGCCGGTGTGACCATGAGGTTCTAGGCGCTTCAGTCTGGAACCGCGTGACCGCTACGGTCGCAGGTTCGAATCCTGCCTCGGGCATGGATGTGTGTGATGTCCTTAGGTTAGTTAGGTTTAAGTAGTTCTAAGTTCTAGGGGACTGATGACCACAGATGTTAAGTCCCATAGTGCTCAGAGCCATTTGAACCATTAATGAAATCAAATCTGAATGTTGTCACAGAAATATGTTAACTATTTTACAGAAACACAGTAGAATATTGCTGGTATCGAGAGGTTGAGGTGAGGTGCCGTAATGGTTACGTAATTCAAGTATCATTACACTACGTACTGGCGATCTGACCGATATGGAGCCCGTCTTATTCTAGCATATAGCGACGCCTGTTTGTATGCCGCATATAGTGCTCCCTAAACTTCGTCTGCGATATTGTTGATATCTCCTAGGGCATCGCCGATGAGCATCATGTGCACAGGTGTGCCATCCTCACGACAGGCATGAGTGTGAGTCTATTTTAGGCCAAACATGGGGAGATGCACGGGATAGGTTCCGTGGCCCGTGAGAATGTGCACCTTCCCGCGTGTTGGATTTATGTACTCCAAGTTCATCCTATCTCGTACACTGGAGAAGAAATAGTAAACTCGTCTTCCCTCAACAGTTGTGTCCCATTCCGTCTGCCATGAATCTATTCTCCACTTGTTTAATTTCCGTCTGTCGGTTACGTCTTCTCCAGTTATTTCTCTTCTTGCGTCGCGTCTTCCCCCTTCAGCCAGTAGGCCGCTGCTCTGTGGCGAATTGTGTTATCCGCAGGGAAGACTCACAGCACCACGCACACGGCCTCAATCGAGATCGTGCCGAAAGTCCCCGAAAGTCTGACAAGGGAACCTCCCCATCGCACCCCCCTCACATTTAGTTATACGTTGGCACAGTGGATGGGCTTTGAAAAACTGAACACAGATCAATCGAGAAAACAGGAAGAAGTTGTGTGGAACTATGAAAAAATAAGCACAAAATACAAACTGAGTAGTCCATGCGCAAGATAGGCAACATCAGGGATAATGAGAGGTCAGGAGCGCCGTGCTCCCGTGGTTAGCGTGAGTAGCTACGGAACAGGAGGTCCTTGGTTCAAGTCTTCCTTCGAGTGAAAAGTTAAACTTATTATTTTCAGACAATTATTATCTGTCCGTCCGTCCGTCCGATGCGAGGTAACTGCGCCGACTGTGAAACTGTTGCATTCATTTGTTGCAGTTTATGTGACAAACTCTTATGTTTTCATCACTGTTTTGGGAGTGATTATCACATCCGCAAGAAAACCTAAATCGGGTAAGGTAGAAGAATCTCTTTACCCATTCGCCAAGTGTGCAAGTTAGGTGGATCGACAACATATTTCTGTCATGTTGAGAGGCACCCACATGCATTGCTCATACTGTGGCATCAAGCAGTCAGGCCTGCAAGATGAGTGGTCTGCCAAGCGAGTGGATTCCTTCTTATTTATCGAGTAACATGAACTCTCGTACTCACAATAAAGTTACCAATTACCCTCCTATATGAATAATACGCAAAGGAAACGCACATCTGACTATCAGTAATTTACAGAACTCTAACTGTTCACTACGCACTGGCAGTACCACATTTTCTTTCCCTTTTTTTTTTTATTTAACGGCTTTTATCAGCACGTGGCCATCGCACTGAATATGAGTGGCGCACACATTATAAATTCTGGATATCATGACAACATACAATTCGAAGGAAAAGGCCACCAATCTTTTTCTTTTCACTATCTTATCACCCCCATGAACCATGGACCTTGCCGTTGGTGGGGAGGCTTGCGTGCCTCAGCGATACAGATGGCCGTACCGTAGGTGCAACCACAATGGAGGGGTATCTGTTGAGAGGCCAGACAAACGTGTGGTTCCTGAAGAGGAGCAGCAGCCTTTTCAGTAGTTGCAGGGGCAACAGTCTGGATGATTGACTGATCTGGCCTTGTAACATTAACCAAAACGGCCTTGCTGTGCTGGTACTGCGAACGGCTGAAAGCAAGGGGAAACTACAGCCGTAATTTTTCCTGAGGACAATCAGCTCTACTGTATGATTAAATGATGATGGCGTCCTCTTGGGTAAAATATTCCCGAGGTAAAATAGTCCCCCATTCGGATCTCCAGGCGGGGACTACTCAGGAGGACGTCGTTAACAGGAGAAAGAAAACTGGCATTCTACGGATCGGAGTGCGGAATGTCAGATCCCTAAATCGGGCAGGTAGGTTAGAAAATTTAAAAAGGGAAATGGATAGCTTAAAGTTAGATATAGTGGGAATTAGTGAAGTTCGGTGGCAGGAGGAACAAGACTTTTGGTCAGGTGATTACAGGGTTATAAATACAAAATCAAACAGGGGTAAAGCAGGAGTAGGTTTAATAATGAACAAAAAAATAGGAGTGTGGGTTAGCTACTACAAACAGCATAGTGAACGCATTATTGTGGCCAAGATAGACACAAAGCCCATGCCTACTACAGTAGTACAAGTTGAAACGTCCCCTTAGAACAATTAGACATGACTGTCCTTAAACTGACACACAATAATTTTAGCGCAACGCAATCTGACTATCATTTGAACAATTAGACATGACTGTCCTTAAACTGACACACAATAATTTTAGCGCAACGCAATCTGACTATCAAAAATCCCTACAAAAGAGTGGCCCAGACAAACATTAAACTATACCTTTCACGAATCACTTGCCTCACAACAATCTTCGTTACTCGAACTACTGCAATACGGCGAGCGCCACTACTGCCAGATAAATAAAGGATTCAAACTACGGAAGGCACTAACTACTGATAGGGATAGTTAGCAAATGAAAGATATTAATAGAGAACAAACAATGTATTTACCTTAATAGTCATAATATATATAGCAGTTCATGACAAATTACAAAACTCCGCCATCTCTCTCCCCACATCCACCACTGCTGGCGGCTCACCTCCAACTGCGCAACGCTACGCGCTGTTCACATCCAGCTGCCCAACACTACAATGGCAGACAACAATGCAAACTGGCCACAGACTGCACACAGCACAGCCAGTGATTTTCATACAGAGCGCTACGTAACGTTGCCAATAAGAAAACATAAACAGCCTACTTACATAAAGAAAACATAAACAGCCTACTTACATAGAGAAAACGTAAACAGCCTACTTACATAGCCCCCATGCTCCCCACAAAAAATTTTACAAATTGTTTTGGCCAGTGGCCAATAATGATTTGATAAAATTTTTCATGATTACAATAACAAAGATATCAAATGCACACACTTATTAATACAATGGTGGTCAAAAGCTAAAATTTTCTCACAGTCCATAAAGACAGTCCTGATCATTCATCACAGTAAAACTGCCGTTTCTTTTATCAAAGTCTGAGCAGTAAAAGTCAATGCACACGGAAGTAATGGATGTCCATGCAGTCTGGAAGAAGTAGTGTTGTCCTTCCAACAGAAAGACAGTGCTGACTCTTGACATGCTGACAGGTAATGGGCCACAACAGAGCAAACCCACAGCAGAGTCATTCGAACTTTTGAAGAATATTAGTAGGTAGGTCATCACAGAGCAGACCCACTGTAGTCCTGGTAGAGATTGTGGTATTGGTGGGCCACCAGAGGTGTAGACCCACTGCAGTCCTTGTAGAGATAATGGTATTGGTGGGTCATCAAAGGTGTAGACCCACTGTAGTCCTTGTAGAGATGATGGTCACCAGCCAACTGCTGCGACTGTGCAGGTGCACAATCACCATCGAAGAGTCTTGCAGAGAAGATAGCAAGTCCATAAACCACCACTTGTGCACGCACAAAGTTTTTCGAATTGTCCTTAGAAGTCTTGCAGACAATATAGCAAGTCCATAAACCACTGCTTGTACACTCACGAAGTTTTTGGAATTGTCCTTAGAACCAGCAATGCTGTTATCCAGTCCCTTGCTGAATTTGTAACACACGTGCAAACACTAACAGTCCCAACTTCTTAGATATTGTGCATTACTATGAACAACAGAAATGTGTGCAGTGAAATGAATGCTTACACGTTACTTAATTTGATGAACTGGTGTCAATTACAACATTATAACATGAGAATACAATTACAAAGGTACAAAATACATCATTAAAGAACATAACAATACAGATAACATTTGTAGTACAGGCTTTACAACAGAATAAAAATAACATATACATCAGTGTTACAGGAATTATAAGTAAATACATAAAAAATCAGAATAACTTCCAAAACATCAACTTCACACATGAGCATTAAAACAGAACAGAATAAATAATGTCTAAACATATTTACAAAGATAATAACATACACTCCTGGAAATTGAAATAAGAACACCGTGAATTAATTGTCCCAGGAAAGGCAAACTTTATTGACACATTCCTGGGGTCAGATACATCACATGATCACACTCACAGAACCACAGGCACATAGACACAGGCAACAGAGCATGCACAATGTCGGCACTAGTACAGTGTATATCCACCTTTCGCAGCAATGCAGGCTGCTATTCTCCCATGGAGACGATCGTAGAGATGCTGGATGTAGTCCTGTGGAACGGCTTGCCATGCCATTTCCACCTGGCGCCTCAGTTGGACCAGCGTTCGTGCTGGACGTGCAGACCGCGTGAGACGACGCTTCATCCAGTCCCAAACATGCTCAATGGGGGACAGATCCGGAGATCTTGCTGGCCAGGGTAGTTGACTTACACCTTCTAGAGCACGTTGGGTGGCACGGGATACATGCGGACGTGCATTGTCCTGTTGGAACAGCAAGTTCCCTTGCCGGTCTAGGAATGGTAGAACGATGGGTTCGATGACGGTTTGGATGTACCGTGCACTATTCAGTGTCCCCTCGACGATCACCAGTGGTGTACGGCCAGTGTAGGAGATCGCTCCCCACACCATGATGCCGGGTGTTGGCCCTGTGTGCCTCGGTCGTATGCAGTCCTGATTGTGGCGCTCACCTGCACGGCGACAAACACGCATACGACCATCATTGGCACCAAGGCAGAAGCGACTCTCATCGCTGAAGACGACACGTCTCCATTCGTCCCTCCATTCACTCCTGTCGCGACACCACTGGAGGCGGGCTGCACGATGTTGGGGCGTGAGCGGAAGACGGCCTAACGGTGTGCGGGACCGTAGCCCAGCTTCATGGAGACGGTTGCGAATGGTCCTCGCCGATACCCCAGGATTAACAGTGTCCCTAATTTGCTGGGAAGTGGCGGTGCGGTCCCCTACGGCACTGCGTAGGATCCTACGGTCTTGGCGTGCATCCGTGCGTCGCTGCGGTCCGGTCCCAGGTCGACGGGCACGTGCACCTTCCGCCGACCACTGGCGACAACATCGATGTACTGTGGAGACCTCACGTCCCACGTGTTGAGCAATTCGGCGGTACGTCCACCCGGCCTGCCGCATGCCCACTGTACGCCCTCGCTCAAAGTCCGTCAACTGCACATACGGTTCACGTCCACGCTGTCGCGGCATGCTACCAGTGTTAAAGACTGCGATGGAGCTCCGTATGCCACGGCAAACTGGCTGACACTGACGGCGGCGGTGCACAAATACTGTGCAGCTAGCGCCATTCGACGGCCAACACCGCGGTTCCTGGTGTGTCCGCTGTGCCGTGCGTGTGATCATTGCTTGTACAGCCCTCTCGCAGTGTCCGGAGCAAGTATGGTGGGTCTGACACACCGGTGTCAATGTGTTCTTTTTTCCATTTCCAGGAGTGTAGTATTTGAAAATGTCTACAACATAGCTCTCATCAGCTAAACACATAAAGACAGGAAAAACACAAATACACAAGGGTACACAAACATATAGAGAGATGACACAAAAGGAAAGGATAGGGTTTGTTTTACTGCAGTATTTTGCATGGTGATCTCCCTTCGTTCATCATTATTCCCAAAAGTCCTATCTAAGCCTGCTTTCTGTATTCTGTTCACATCCTCTGTCAAAAATAGTTTTTCTCCATTGTACAGTATCCTTTTTTTTGCCAAACCATTTTCTGATAGCTTCTCAATGCATTTCTGATAAATTCATCATAGTTAGTTTCTTATATAGTCTACCCCCTCTTAAGCTAACTTAAATCTACTGAGCTCAGATATATATATGCCAAGGGATGAGGCAATGCAGCAGCACATAACAAATTAACACAAACAGCAATGCCAAAAAATGGAAAATTGCAAAGCAAGCTACAGTAAATCTAAATTACCAAGCAATGCAACATTACAACTAATATGAGCCAATGTGCGGCAACAAGAAAAATAAATCAGTAGTAAAACTAGCTTAACAGAGTAATATGAAGTGAAATTTAGTAGCACTATGCCTGGCAAACAGCAGCAGCAGAAGTATTAACTTATATCTAAACATGACATAGCTCAAGCAAAAAAAAAATATTACACTAAAAATGGCCATGTTTAATACTTATGTCACATCTTAACACTAGAGTGCTGCATCACAAAAACTTAATCTACCAAAAAAAATTACCAAGTAGTTGAAAAGAAAATTATGTATGCAGTTCCTGTGAAGGGAAATGTCTTTGTGCTCCCCCTTTTTTGGGAAATGTATTACAAAATTAGTATTTACTGGATCTGTAGACAGAAAATATTTATATTAGTACATCTATAAAATTCTATTTTAACCAATGCTGCAGGGCAGCTAGAAACTAGATATTAAACAAAATGTGTAAATAAATACATGAAGCAAGCCATATGGCATTTTTCTCAACTAGCAAGACAATAGCCGTGAAATGTTTCTCATCGTTTCATTAGGCATTTCAGTAAATATAATAAATTACGAGCTCCACAGTATGCTTTCAACAAGGAAATGTCAATAGCGAGGAGAATGGCCTCCCTTTATTTTTCTACCTGTACTTCTGAAAGTCACTAATGGCTTTTTTCCAGGCGACGCACAGCTGGCCGCTCAAGACGCATTACGTCAAGGTCACTTGGCTTTCTTACCGAAATATTTACGACACCAGTTTGCTACAGTGACAGTCTCATATAAAAATATTTAACAGGTCAAGAATTTGGGTTACAAATCTGTAGAAACAAAATCCTATTGATATGACAGTGCCCAAAAAATTTTCGTCAGCATTGTAATACATTCACGCATTTACATACATTTCATAACTCTTAAAGTACGATTCTTGGTTTCCAACAACCTTATTCACAAACCAGAGTCCCTAACTTCTATTCAATATTCATATACATATAAACACGTAATCACATTCCTCATATATGGTAGCATCATCTTATTGACATAAACATACCTCAACAGCATAATACACATCGTCGTCGTAAAAATAACATCATAACACCTCAGTCAAATCTCAAAAACGTCGTAGCTTTCTGCAATAATTTCAAAACCTAAAGAAAATTCTCTGCTCATTTCAGTAGTGTCATCTACCTCAAACGTACTTTAAAAATCATTATCTCATACCAAATACATCATTCAAAGCTCTCATAGTATCACAATGGGTCCGAAAAAATATGAAGAGTTCACACAGTACAGACAAAATACAATTTCGTAAGTGTGAAGTTATCCAGGTGTGTAATTGCGTAAACATCTGTCACTGACATAGTAAAAAAGTTTATCTCTCTCAGTTGAATGATCAGATAGCTATGTAATTTATGTGTTAGAGGAATATGGTACCGATGTGTAAAGTTGTATAAGCAAATACCATATTAGCTAGGGCTCCTTGTGCTTGCCAAACACATGATACACAAAGTAAGCGTGTACCCCCCTGAGGATTAATGTAATTATACCCTCAGGTGTTACAGATTACAGCAATGGAATGAAATGTATCACAGAAAACTTTCTTTGTATTTCAAAAATCTTGAAAAATAAATGGTTTAAGTACAAAATTAAGCACTCAAATGCGTGTCCTGTAGCGCTAAATGTTCATCTTGTTGTAAGATAATCTCTGTGGAAGTGTCGTAGTTATTGTCCTCCAAAAGTTAAGTTCTGCAGAAGTCAATGTACTTACCTCATGATAAACAAAAGTGAAATGCTTTGCGTATAGATATCTTAGTTATTACGGTTATTGTTGTGATGATGAAAGTACTGTGCTGTAACGTATTGTTGCGCTACAGAAAAGGCTGTCTCCTTGTAGCTATACCACAAAAGTTACTACTTTCCAGAATAATTCGGAAAAACAGTGCAGATATAAAACAGAAACACCGCAAAAGCAACATTGTAAATTGTCACTCGTTAGTAGTCTCGTGATAAAATCGTGTATCTGTCACATAAACTAACTACTGTCTCATCTGGTATCTCACAGAAAGTACTTCAAATCCAGAATCCACTCTCAAGCAAACCAAAATGTTGCATGAAAATCTCATTATCAGTGCCGGTATATGTTCCAAGTATGTGAGCCTCATAGTCGTTACGCGATCGTGCAACTAACAAGCAAGAATGTACACACACAGTAACACTGTGTCGTCTGTTCGCAATAACAATGCAGTCGTAATTTCTGTTTAAATAAGTTCTCTTCGTTCTTGAGTGGATATTGAACTTCAAAACATTGTTGCATGTTAACAGTTTCTCAAGTGTGACAATGCATACTAGAAGTGTGAAGCGAAACGTTTTATGGCAAAGACAAAGTAAAAAAGCAGATTATTTTTCAATAAACGGTTTTACATGTGAAATGTGGTGTAAACCTTTACTCTTCCTAGTACGCAGGGTTTCAACTTCAACGCAATTATCATGTGGTATACGTCGGATTCTGTAAGGTCCATTGTAAACTAGAAAGAATTTGTGACTCAAGTGTTTCTTCTTATGTGACAATGAATGAGCTTTAATGAGAACTTTCTGACCAATATACAATTTCTTTGCTTTTGCTTTACCGTGTAGTTTTCTCCTTTTGTCTGCTGCAGATTTTATATTTTTAAGAGCCAAATCAATTATGTCTTTGTGTCGAAGTTTACGTGTATTCGGGAAAGGTACAAGCTCTCTGATTCTGTTCGGTGGTTCTTCATTCTTCAGTACAAGAGTAGGTGGCAAAGCAGTGGAGTCATGAGGCATTTCATTCAGCAAGTTTTGAAATAAGTGTAAATATCTGTCCCAATGCTGATGCTTTCTGTGACAATAAAGTCTGCAAAGCTTATTGATTTCTTTCATAATTCGTTCAGACGGGTTACAATGTGGTGAGAACAATGAAATAAAAACAGGTTTGATTTTATGATTCCGAAGCATGCGGGACCAAACAGCAGATCTAAATTGCGGTCCGTTATCTGAAATGACTTTAGCAATGTGGCCAACTTCATGTAAGAAATTTTTAACAAAGGCGTTGGATACAGACCGTCCAGTGGCTTTACGTAACGGAGTGAAAGAAACAAATTTTGAAGTAAGTTCAACAGCGACTAGAACGTACGAAAATCCATTCGATGTTCTGACAAGGGGTCCCAAGAGATCAACAGCAGCAAATTCTTTTAATTTAGAAGGAATGATAGGAAACAGCGGAGCACAATGTGAGACAGTAGATGGTTTCGCCTTTTGACAAAGTTTACAAATAGACAAGACTCTTCGAATTCTCTTTTCCATATTGTTAAAATAACAAGTCGTTCGAAGAATATGATAACATTTTCATGGACCAAAATGTGCATAGCTGAAATGAATGTACCAAATGAGCTTATTAACAAAATACCCATAGCTTGTCATCAACAGTGCAGCGTTTGAACAGTATGTTGTTTCTAACCAGGTAATAATGCCGAATCTGAGTGTGTGTCTTTTCATGCCATTTACTTTTGATGTCTTTCCAAATCGGATCTTTATCTTGTTCACGAGCAATGTCCTTTAAAGATGTGGTGATGAAGTTTTCAAAGGCGACTTTCTGAATGTAAAGAATACTGAAATTTTTCTCAAGGTTGCCTTCTGTGTTACTTTTCTCAAGCCCAGCCGGTGCGCGTGACAGCGCGTCCGCAACAATGTTCTCCTTGCCGGGAATGTAGACTATTGTGAAGCGGAATTCTTGCAGAAACAATGCCCAACGTTTTAACCTGTCATGATTTAATTTTGAAGACATAAGAAATTGTAATGCACGATGATCACTGTATACTTTTACGTGCTTACCAGAAAGAAATAAACGAAATTTGTTAAATGCCAAACGATAGCTAAAGCTTCTAATTCAGTAACGGAATAATTTTTTTCAGATTTTGTTAGCACTCGGCTAGCAAAAGGAATGGTTTTCTGAACAGTAGTGTCATTTTCTGTGGCTTCTTGAAATAAATGGGCACCAAGACCGACTTTGGAAGAATCCGTGCTAAGGCAGAAATCTTGTGACAGATCTGGATGAGCTAGTATTGGCGCGTCAATTAACGCTTCTTTCAAAGAATTGAATTCCAACTGTGCTTGTTTGTCCCAGTTCCAAATAGTATTTTTTCCAGCGAGAGAACAAAGTTTTGGTGTAACAAGAATTTGCATATTCAGAAAACGACGGTAAAAATTTACGAGACCTAGAAAACTGTGGACTTGTTTTTTTGTGGATGGAACTGGAATGGCTCTGATTGCTTCTAACTTTTCAGGATCCGGCTGAATGCCTTCAGAAGAAATAATATGTCCCAAAAATTTCACCTTTGACCTACCGAACTCAGACTTTTCCAAGTTAACTGTAATTCCAGATTCTGCAAAAATACGTAACACGCTATTGAGGATGCGATTGTGTTGTTCCCATGAGGCTTCTGCTATCAGAATATCGTCCACATATAAGGTGATGTGACGTTTTAAGAACTCAGGTAACATGGAATTTAGCCCGCGAATGAATGCTGCTGAAGAAATGTTCAAACCAAAAGGAAGTTTCCGAAACTGATAACAAACGCCGAAACAAAGGAAAGCTGTGTATTTTCTACATTCTGGATGAAGTTCGATCTGATAAAAGCTGGATCTGAGATCAATGGAAGACAACACTTTTACACCATTAAAATTTTGAAGAAGTTCTTCCATCGTCTGCGGCCTATCTGTTTCAGGAATGATGATAGTATTAATTTGTCTCGAATCTAAGACAAGCCTGATCGATCCATTTTTTTTCTCAACAACATGTAATGGATTGTTGTATGAGCTTACTGCAGGCTCAATAATGCCCTCGTCAAGCATAGATTGTATTTCTGTTCTAACATGGTCCCTATAATGTGCTGGAATTACGTATGGTCTAACACAAAATTTAGTATGCTCACGAACACGAAATTGGTATTGAAATCCCTTGATTGTTCCTGTTTTGTGAGTAAAAACTGTGGAATGTGCTTGTAAGATCTCAAAAAGGTCCTGCCTATCAGTGTCATTACAATTCTCAATTGTTTGAATTTTATTCTGAATTAACTCATTGGTTTCAAATATGCCGTCGATATCATCCCTGTCAGCACTTGCAGAGTGATTGCTAGTGTCTAGTTCCGTAGAAAATTCCGAACTGTTGTCTAACAGAACGTAAAGCCGATTAATTTCCTCATCATGGTTTGAGAGCCAGTCTTCAAATTTCAAAGCTATTGACTTACCTTCTTTCTCTAAACTTATTTCAGCATTGTGAAAGCTTAAGATTGGTTTGTATTCATTCAAAAAGTCTACTCCCCGTATAATTTCCGTCGACAATAATGGAACAATAAGAAAGTTCATAGAGAAGCTGTGGCTTTGACAAAAGAATTCTAAGTTGGTTTGTTGGCATACATCTACACTTTTTCCAAAGATTGCACCTTGTAATTTAATCTTACGTAACGGAAGTGTGGGGCAATCGTTCGATTTATTGCATTTGCTAAAGGCTGTTTCACTAATTACTGAAATGGGACTGCCAGAGTCAAGTACTGCCGTAAATTTTACGTCATTTACAGTAATGTGAATCACAGGATATGCATTGTTGTTATGTTTTACGTCGTGTTCCTGGAGTAAGATGTCCCTAATGTCTTCCATTTTTACGTAATTACTAGCTACGGCAGCTGTGTCGTCAGTTTCATAAGTACGTTTTGTGGCTGCCAGCGGTGTGAGTCATTGCCTATTGTCTCTTTGTTGGCGCGTGTCGTTATTGGGATTTGGAGACCTAACTTCTACAAATTCACTGTGACGAGAGGGCTCTGCTCTGTTTGAATCCCGCCAGTTCTGATGCAATTTAGGTCTGTCGTTACGTCGGATGCAATTTAGGTCTGTCGTTACGATCATATCGTCTGTCGTCATGTCGGTAGATTCCATAGTTTCTTTCTTGTCGGTCACGTGGTGGAGAATTTCTCCCTGAATCGTAACTGTGCGCTGGACCGTTGCGTCTGAAGTTATTCTGTCTCCCGTGATAATAATAGTTCTGGTTGCCAAATTGTCTGTTTCTATGATTGTCTCTCTCATATTCATTACTACGGAAATGCGATCTTTCTCTGTAACTATTACTCTGCCAGTGGTTGTCATACGGGTGGTGTATGTTTTGGTCACGATTTACGTTGTAAGAATAGGCTTGTCGTGGCCATTTATTGTTTCTGTCGTCACGGAATTGTGACAGATGTGACCTGTTGTGATTGTTTTCCTGTTTTCGCATCCCGCAACAGTCTGTGTCAATTTCTAATTCTTGTAAGAGGCCCTGAAAAGCTTCAATGTCGTCTTTGCAACGTCCTGCCAAAATAATATGCCGTAAATGTTCAGGTAATTTGATTAAGCAAATGCGGATGAGTTCTGAGGGGCTGTATGGGTTTGACAGGTACTGATTCTTGTGCAACATGTATTCAAAATATTTGACAAGACTGAAAAATTCGGATTGTTCAAAGTGTTTCATCATCATGATGCTATGTTTTACTCGGTCTTGTGTAGCTTGTGACCAATATGCTGAGAGGAACGCATGGTAAAATTCTCCTTCACTGTGACAATCGTGAATGACCGATCGCATTCTTACAGCTGGTTCATTCTCCAAGTAGTCACACATAAATTCTAACCTGTGCTCCAGTGACCAGTTGGGAGGAAAACAATGAGAGAATTGATGGAGCCACGCTTGTGGATGAATGTCGTTGGCAGAATTCTTAAACGTTTTGAATTTACGTGTAGTAATGAACAGCTTATAGTAAAAATCAGCGTGTCGGCAAGTCGCATATCGGTCATTGGTTCGTCGTGTCGGCGGTTCCATCTCAAAATTCGGTGTACCTTGCCAATTTCTTTCATAATTTCCGAAGTGCCCTGAGTTATTATTTTGTGGCTGTTCCGTATTTCTATGTCCCTCTTCCCGTATTGGAGCGCGAGTGGCCTCTGAAATACGTAATTCTTGTATCACCTGTGTCAGCTGACCTTGTACTTCCCGGATTTCTCTTTGGTGTTGCGTATTAATTTGATTCTCATTTTGTTTGAATTTCCTAATTTGTTCGCACTCTTCTGTGTCAGTGCTGGCTACAGGTCTTGTGTCATTCAGATCATCATCTACCTTTGCAGATAAGTTAGTGAACTGATCCGAAAGTTCGGCTACTTTCTCCGATAGTGTACTTATTTCCTCAGTGTGTTTTTCTGAACCAAGTTTCAGAGTGTCCATTTGTGTTGAAATCGTATCTACTGTGTCCTTTATGTTTTCCTGAGTTTTTGCAAACTGCGTAACCGAATCGGTAGATGCAACTGAGTCAATTTTAGCCCACAAGGTCTCATGATTTTCATGAACAATGGTTTGCAGTTCTTTTATGGCTGCTTCGTGATTCTGTAATGCATTTTCATGCCGCGAAAAAATAGGTTGAAAATGCTCACAAATTTGTGTTTTTACGTCATTATAGACTTTTCGACATTTCGATTCAATGTTATGTAATTCAGTAGTTAAATCTTCACGTGTTTGTTCAAGTGTGGTGTCTAACTTTTTAAGATTTTGTTCCACTGTGTCTAACTTTTTAAGATTTTGTTCCATTGTGTCTAACTTTTGAAGCTTTTGCTGTGTTTGTCTCTGATTTTGTTCCATTGTGTCTAACTTTTGAAGATTTTGTCCCATTTGTCTCTGATTTTGTTCCATTTGTTGCATTAATTGCAATAGTAAAGTATTAGTGTCTGGAATCTGTTTCTCTATGCTTTTTGGCAGTGCATTTTCACCGGCAACATTCACATTTTGACAAGCAGAAAATGTGTCTTGACTCATTTGAGAAAACGGTGAGGACCCAAAACCGAAGTCTACAGTATTTGCAGTATTGTGTTCTGTCATTTCGGATTCCTGAGGCGAGTTGTTGCCGACCGATCGATCGATAATGCTTCCCTGTTCACTAATTGTTTCACTGCCTACGCCATTGTTTGCCGCCCGCTCCATTTCCCTATGCACAGATACCAAATTACTACTTTGAATATTAGTTAATTCATTACATGGTGGCGTTAGCACACTGCTTTCGTCTTCACTGTCATTTCTTAGTTTACTTTGGAGCCTAGTATTACGTTTTTCACACGCCATAATTGTCACAATATTTCACACGACAACACAGAAAAACACAATTTGAAGAGCAAAAATAGGGGAATACATTAACATAGCACTGAAAATAATATGTAGTTAATTGCAAGCGCAGCTGCGAAATACTTGGTGCAAATTCAAATGGCTCTGAGCACTATGGGACTCAACTGCTGTGGTCATAAGTCCCCTAGAACTACTTAAACCTAACTAACCTAAGGACAGCACACAACACCCAGCCATCACGAGGCAGAGAAAATCCCTGACCCCGCCGGGAATCGAACCCGGGAACCCAGGCGTGGGAAGCGAGAACGCTACCGCACGACCACGAGATGCGGGCTACTTGGTGCAAATCTACATGCATGCCAGAACTGTTTTACTGTACAACAATGAAAAACTACAACTACAAAGGAAATTCTCTCTATAATTACGCGCTAGCAATAAACAAAAGCTACACTAATTACACAAACTACAAGAAAAAAAAATCAGAAGATTCCAGTGAGGTATCCTAGGCTAAGGGTCGACATATGAAACGTCCCCTTAGAACAATTAGACATGACTGTCCTTAAACTGACACACAATAATTTTAGCGCAACGCAATCTGACTATCATTTGAACAATTAGACATGACTGTCCTTAAACTGATACACAATAATTTTGGCGCAACGCAATCTGACTATCAAAAATCCCTACAAAAGAGTGGCCCAGACAAACATTAAACTATACCTTTCACAAATCACTTACCTCACAACAATCTTCGTTACTCGAACTACTGCAATACGGCGAGCGCCACTACTGCCAGATAAATAAAGGATTCAAACTACGGAAGGCACTAACTACTGATAGGGATAGTTAGCAAATGAAAGATATTAATAGAGAACAAACAATGTATTTACCTTAATAGTCATAATATATATAGCAGTTCATGACAAATTACAAAACCCCGCCATCTCTCTCCCCACATCCACCACTGCTGGCGGCTCACCTCCAACTGCGCAACGCTACGTGCTGTTCACATCCAGCTGCCCAACACTACAATGGCAGACAACAATGCAAACTGGCCACAGACTGCACACAGCACAGCCAGTGATTTTCATACAGAGCGCTACGTAACGTTGCCAATAAGAAAAAATAAACAGCCTACTTACATAAAGAAAACATAGCCTACTTACATAGAGAAAACATAAACAACCTACTTTCAAAGTTTATATGCCAACTACCACTGCAGATGATGAAGAAATAGATGAAATGTATGACGAGATAAAAGAAATTATTCAGGTAGTGAAGGGAGACGAAAATTTAATAGTCATGGGTGACTGGAATTCGAGTGTAGCAAAAGGGAGAGAAGGAAACGTAGTAGGTGAATCTGGATTGGGGGGAAGGAATGAAAGAGGAAGCCGCCTTGTAGAATTTTGCACAGAGCATAACTTAATCATAGCCAACACTTGGTTCAAGAATCATAAAAGAAGGTTGTATACCTGGAAGAATCCTGGAGATACTAAAAGGTATCAGATAGATTATATAATGGTAAGACAGAGATGCAGGAACCAGGTTTTAAATTGTAAGACATTTCCTGGGGCAGATGTGGATTCTGACCACAATCTATTGGTTATAAACTGCAGATTGAAACTGAAGAAACTGCAAAAAGGTGGGAATTTAAGGAGATGGGACCTGGATAAACTGAAAGAACCAGAGCTTGTAGAGAGTTTCAGGGAGAGCATAAGGGAACAATTGACAGGAATGGGGGAAAGAAATACAGTAGAAGAAGAATGGGTAGCTCTGAGGGATGAAGTTGTGAAGGCAGCAGAGAATCAAGTAGGTAAAAAGACGAGGGCTAATAGAAATCCTTGGGTAACAGAAGAAATATTGAATTTAATTGATGAAAGGAGAAAATATAAAAATGCAGTAAATGAAGCAGGCAAAAAGGAATACAAACGTCTCAAAAATGATATCGACAGGAAGTGCAAAATGGCTAAGCAGGGATGGCTAGAGGACAAATGTAAGGATGTAGAGGCTTGTCTCACTAGGGGCAAGATAGATACTGCCTACAGGAAAATTAAAGAGACCTTTGGAGAGAAGAGAACCACTTGTATGAATATCAAGAGCTCAGATGGCAACCCAGTTCTAAGCAAAGAAGGGAAGGCAGAAAGGTGGAAGGAGTATATAGAGGGTTTATACAAGGGCGATGTACTTGAGGACAATATTATGGAATTGGAAGAGGATGTAGATGAAGACGAAATGGGAGATAAGATACTGCGTGAAGAGTTTGACAGAGCACTGAAAGACCTGAGTCGAAACAAGGCCCCAGGAGTAGACAACATTCCATTTGAACTACTGATGGCCTCGGGAGAGCCAGTCATGACAAAACTCTACCATCTGGTGAGCACGATGTATGAGACAGGCGAAATACCCTCAGACTTCAAGAAGAATATAATAATTCCAATCCCAAAGAAAGCAGGTATTGACAGATGTGAAAATTACCGAACTATCAGTTTAATAAGTCACAGCTGCAAAATACTAACGCGAATTCTTTACAGACGAATGGAAAAACTGGTAGAAGCCGACCTCGGGGAAGATCAGTTTGGATTCCGTAGAAATGTTGGAACACGTGAGGCAATACTGACCTTACGACTTATCTTAGAAGAAAGATTAAGAAAAGGCAAACCTACGTTTCTAGCATTTGTAGACTTAGAGAAAGCTTTTCACAGTGTTAACTGGAATACTCTCTTTCAAATTCTGAAGGTGACAGGGGTAAAATACAGGGAGCGAAAGGCTATTTACAGTTTGTACAGAAACCAGATGGCAGTTATAAGAGTCGAGGGGCATGAAAGGGAAGCACTGGTTGGCAAGGGAGTAAGACAGGGTTGTAGCATCTCCCCGATGTTATTCAATCTGTATATTGAGCAAGCAGTAAAGGAAACAAAAGAAAAATTCGGAGTAGGTATTAAAATTCATGGAGAAGAAGTAAAAACTCTGAGGTTCGCCGATGACATTGTAATTCTGTCAGAGACAGCAAAGGACTTGGAAGAGCAGTTGAACGGAATGGACAGTGTCTTGAAAGGAGGATATAAGATGAACATCAACAAAAGCAAAACGAGGATAATGGAATGTAGTCAAATTAAGTCAGGTGATGCTGAGGGAATTAGATTAGGAAAAGAGACACTTAAAGTAGTAAAGGAGTTTTGCTATTTAGGGAGTAAAATAACCGATGATGGTCGAAGTAGAGAGGATATAAAATGTAGACTGGCAATGGCAAGGAAAGCGTTTCTCAAGAAGAGGAATTTGTTAACATCGAGTATAGATTTAAGTGTCAGGAAGTCGTTTCTGAAAGTATTTGTATGGAGTGTAGCCATGTATGGAAGTGAATCATGGACGATAACTAGTTTGGACAAGAAGAGAATAGAAGCTTTCGAAATGTGGTGCTACAGAAGAATGCTGAAGATAAGGTGGGTAGATCACGTAACTAATGAGGAGGTATTGAATAGGATTGGGGAGAAGAGAAGTTTGTGGCACAAGACTAGAAGAAGGGATAGGTTGGTAGGACATGTTTTGAGGCATCAAGGGATCACAAATTTAGCATTGGAGGGCAGTGTGGAGGGTAAAAATCGTAGAGGGAGACCAAGAGATGAATACACTAAGCAGATTCAGAAGGATGTAGGTTGCAGTAGATACTGGGAGATGAAGAAGCTTGCATAGGATAGAGTAGCATGGAGAGCTGCATCAAACCAGTTTCAGGACTGAAGACCACAACAACAACAATATCTTATTTATTCCGATAAATTCTATAACCTAAACACACAAATTCCATATCCTACAACAATAGCAGAAATTCCGCCCAGTGGGCATGGCTTTACATTGGTGATTCTCTATCTTATGGTCTCGTAATTATTTAACGCTACAGTGCACTTTCTGGATAGGATGGTGGATCTTTTGCTATATCTCACACTTTGATTCTCACAACCATCATTACGAAACTTTCCTCCAGACCGAGCAGTACAAAAGGAACATGCATACCCATTACCTCTGAAACTACCTTGCTACTCTCCCATGCAAACCACACATACTTAAATTACATGATATACACCACACTGCAACATGAAATACAAGACAGGGAGTAGTCACAACATTATCACTTTCCGCTTTCCCACTTCAATTAGTATTTATCCCAGTTTTACACGACACTGCCCCACTTCGTAATTCTACTTTCCTACTATGAACTCTGGAGATATATGCACGTCTTCCTGTGCAATGCAAGCCAAGTGGCGTTGCTGGATAGACGGCTGACTCACCTTGTTTCTCTCTCAGAGTGTTATACACTCCTGGAAATGGAAAAAAGAACACATTGACACCGGTGTGTCAGACCCACCATACTTGCTCCGGACACTGCGAGAGGGCTGTACAAGCAATGATCACACGCACGGCACAGCGGACACACCAGGAACCGCGGTGTTGGCCGTCGAATGGCGCTAGCTGCGCAGCATTTGTGCACCGCCGCCGTCAGTGTCAGCCAGTTTGCCGTGGCATACGGAGCTCCATCGCAGTCTTTAACACTGGTAGCATGCCGCGACAGCGTGGACGTGAACCGTATGTGCAGTTGACGGACTTTGAGCGAGAGCGTATAGTGGGCATGCGGGAGGCCGGGTGGACGTACCGCCGAATTGCTCAACACGTGGGGCGTGAGGTCTCCACAGTACATCGATGTTGTCGCCAGTGGTCGGCGGAAGGTGCACGTGCCCGTCGACCTGGGACCGGACCGCAGCGACGCACGGATGCACGCCAAGACCGTAGGATCCTACGCAGTGCCATAGGGGACCGCATCGCCACTTCCCAGCAAATTAGGGACACTGTTGCTCCTGGGGTATCGGCGAGGACCATTTGCAACCGTCTCCATGAAGCTGGGATACGGTCCCGCACACCGTTAGGCCGTCTTCCGCTCACGCCCCAACATCGTGCAGCCCGCCTCCAGTGGTGTCGCGACAGGCGTGAATGGAGGGACGAATGGAGACGTGTCGTCTTCAGCGATGAGAGTCGCTTCTGCCTTGGTGCCAATGATGGTTGTATGCGTGTTTGGCGCCGTGCAGGTGATCGCCACAATCAGGACTGCATACGACCGAGGCACACAGGGCCAACACCCGGCATCGTGGTGTGGGGAGCGATCTCCTACACTGGCCGTACACCACTGGTGATCGTCGACGGGACACTGAATAGTGCACGGTACATCGAAACCGTCATCGAACCCATCGTTCTACCATTCCTAGACCGGCAAGGGAACTTGCTGTTCCAACAGGACAATGCACGTCCGCATGTATCCCGTGCCACCCAACGTGCTCTAGAAGGTGTAAGTCAACTACCCTGGCCAGCAAGATCTCCGGATCTGTCCCCCATTGAGCATGTTTGGGACTGGATGAAGCGTCGTCTCACGCGGTCTGCACGTCCAGCACGAACGCTGGTCCAACTGAGGCGCCAGGTGGAAATGGCATGGCAAGCCGTTCCACAGGACTACATCCAGCATCTCTACGATCGTCTCCATGGGAGAATAGCAGCCTGCATTGCTGCGAAAGGTGGATATACACTGTACTAGTGCCGACATTGTGCATGCTCTGTTGCCTGTGTCTATGTGCCTGTGGTTCTGTCAGTGTGATCATGTGATGTATCTGACCCCAGGAATGTGTCAATAAAGTTTCCCCTTCCTGGGACAATGAATTCACGGTGTTCTTATTTCAATTTCCAGGAGTGTAGTTTGAATCAAGCGTCACACGGAAACATATCTCGACGAGTAATATTAAGAACATATTCATCACACACACGAGTCCTCAACTGATACCATGGACGAGTACTTCTCTTTATCCTTTGTCTCATACACAGATTGAGACTCACACAGTACTCACCACGTGGAAGTACTCGCCTCTAATTTCAAGTCCTGCACACGCTATTTGTTAAATATTTCAACTTATTGTACACACGCTAGTAATTCAGCTTAACTTAAGCACACGGAATTATTTCAACTTATTGCTAGACGTGGTTTCATTGTGACCGTTGGTCACTTCCGAAGATTACTACGATCCCATTAATATTACCTGCCTGACATTTAATTCTCCCCACAAAAGTTCCTGAAATAGAGAAATTATTATTTCAAACTACTCTTAAATATTCCACATGCATACCATGTCTCCACTCTTTTGTCTTTACGGAGCACAACTAAGACAGGTCTTAACAGCACAAGATCCAGCGGCAGAGTGCTGAAACATGGCCGTTCTTCAGGTCCTCTCGCACCTCTGCTGAAGTGGGGGAGCACCTTGCTACCGTATTGGTCACCCACATTTCAGGCGCTCAAAGCTATATTCACATGCACTATCTGCGGTTAGCAGACGACCATACATTCATTCATTTCACAGATCTCACCAAACTGGATGTAGGAATTTATTTTGTGGGAGTGCACATGTGATCAATTAAATAAATAAATTGTCATTCTTTCCCACACTGGTATCCGGCTTCGCTGTATTAATTGAAATTGAGTTATTATTAGAAAAAATATGTTGTTCAGACAAGAATAATGAAGTATGTTGTACCTATTTTCAATGTCGGGCGGTAGTGTACCCTTTCAATGTGACGCACATGCCGTCACCAGTGTCGTACAGAATATATCGGACGTGTTTTCCTGTGGAGGAATCGGTTGACCCATGACCTTGGGATCAAATGTTTTCGGTTCCCATTGGAGAGGCACGTTCTATCGTCTACTAATAGCACGGTTTTGGGGCGTGGTCGCAATACACAGACACTAAAATTATTACAGTGAACAGAGACGTCAACGAACGAACGGACGGATCATAAGTTTGTGAAAACAAATAAAGTAAACTTTTCACTCGAGGGAAGACTTGAACCGATGACCTCTCGCTCCGCAGCTGCTCACGCTAACCACGGAACGACGGCGCCCCTGAGCTCATACTGTAATTGATGTTGCCTATGTTACGCATGGACTACTCAGTTTGTATATTTTTCTTATTTTTTTCACAGCTCCACACAACTTCTTCCTGTTTTCTCGATTGATCTGTGTTCAGTTTTTCAAGGCCTATCCACTGTGCCAATTTATAATTAAATCTAAGGGGGGTGCGATGGGGAGGCTCTCTTGTGAGTAGAACACTGCTCTGGCCGCGCCTCACAATGGCTTTATGCGTACCTAAGCATAACTGAAGTGCACAAGACTAGGCGAAAAACAAGTTATTGACTCAAAGAGTGCTGTGTAATACGTCCTCGTTGTGGGGAAGGGTAGTCTGCATCTTACACTGCTCACTGTTGCAAGTCTATGCAGGAGTTTCGTCGATTTGTTAATTGTCAGCCTGGCGTTTTCGTTAAAGTGTAAATGTTCGTCAATATAAATGCTAAAGTAACTTGTCGTAGCTCCTATCCAGAAAGTGGTAAACCAGAAATTATCCCATTCTATAACGTAACAAAAGGCGGTGTGAATTCCCTGGATAAAAAATGTGCAGCTTACACCGCAAGCCGAAGCACAAGGCGATGGCCTGCCGCATCCTTTTTCGCACTGGTGGATACTGCCTGTGCGGTAAACGCTTATCGCCTATACGAGTCTTTCGGATGTGTGTGATGTCCTTAGGTTAGTTAGGTTTAAGTAGTTCTAAGTTTAGGGGACTGATGACCTCAGCTGTTAAGTTCCATAGTGCTTAGAGCCATTTGAACCATTTTTTAACTTCATGAAGCCGTTAGGAAAGGCTCCAACATATCCCCTTATGACACACCGATTGTAGATAAGAAATGTTACAAAGGAACTTACTGTTTCAATCAGACGCATACTGCAGATACCAGATGAAGAACGTCCCCACCTTCACGCTCTTGAAGACCCTATTGAAAAAAGAAAAACCTGTAACTTTTGTTCCCCGAAACAGAAGAGGAAGACTAAATATCCTTGTCAACAGTGTCGACGTGCAGTACGTCTTGAATAAATGTGTAAAATATGCTTTGAAACGAAAAAGAAGCGTGTCTTTATTCAGTCAGTCATGGACTTCAGTGTAATGTGCCCGTTTTTCTCAATATGTAATGCACTGGAGAACCAAAGAAACTGGTACAGCTGCCTAATATCGTGTAGCACCCCACGGAAACGCAGAATTGCCACAACACGACGTGGAATGGACTCTGTTGATGTCTGTAGTAGCTCTGGAGGGGACTGACACCGTGAATCCTGCAGGGCTGTCCATAAATCCGTAAGAGTACGAAGGAGTGGAGATCTCTTCTGAACAGCACGTTGCAAGGCATCACAGATACGCTCAATAATGTTTATGTTTAGTGGCCAGTGGAAGTGTATAAACTCACAGGAGTGTTCCTGGGGCTACTCTACAGCATCTATGGACGTGTGCGGTGTCGCATTGTCCTGCTGGAATTGCCCAAGAGCGCTGGAATGCACAATGGACGTCAATGGACGCATGTGATCAGACGGGATGCTTATATACGAGTCACCTGTCAGATTCGTATCTAGACGTATCAGGAGTCCCGCATCACTCCAACTGCACTCGCCCCACGCCACTGTGGAGCCCCCACCAGCTTCAACAGACCCCTGCCGACGTGCAGGGTCCACGGATCCACGAGGTTGCATCCGTACTCGTGCACGTCCATCCGTCCGATACGATTTGAAACGAGACTCGTCCGACCAGGCATCAATAGGTCATCAATAGTCCAATGTCGCTGTTGACAGGCCCAGACGAGGCGTAAAGCTTTGTGTCGTGCAGTGATAAACGATACACGACTGGGACTTCGGCTCCGAAACCCATATCGATGATGTTTCGTTGAATGGTTCGCACGCTGGCGCTTGTTGATGGCCCAGCATTAAAATCTGCAGCAATTTCCGAAAGGGTTGTACTTGTGTCACGTTGAACGATTCTCTTCAGTCGTCGTTTGTCCCATTATTGCAGCACTTTCTTCCGTCTGCAGCGATGTAGGAGATTTGACGTTTCACCGGATTCCTGATGTTCACGGTAGGCTCGTGAAATGGTCGAAGGGGAAAATGCCCACTTCATCGCTATCTCGGAGGTGCTGTGTCCCATCGCTCGTGCGCCGACTATAACACCGAGTTCAAAATCGCTTAAGTCTTTATAACGTGCAAGCCATCTAACGATTGCGCCAGATTCTTGTTGTCTTATGTAGGTGTTGCCGACTGAAGCGCCGTAATCTCCCTGTTTAGACATCTCTGTATTTGAATACGCATGCCTATACCAGTTTCTTTGGTGTGTCAGTGCATTTTCACTTTTGGCAATTAAATAGTTTTCAGCAAAGATGGCTCTTATTTATCTGAAATAAACTTCGGAGGTCTGACAGACCACTGCATGTAGTTTACGTGTGAAATATTAGACTGGAAACTTCCTGGCAGATTGAAACTGTGTGTTGGTAGAGCAGTTGCGCTCGAACGACATAGGCCCCGAGTTCGAGTCTCGGTCCGGCACGCAGATTTAATCTGTCAAGATGTTCCACATCAGCGCACACTCCGGTGCTGTGTGAAAATTTCTTTGTGGAAAAATTAGACATGTTGTTGTTGTTGTTGTTGATATAGTCTTCAGTCAAGAGATTGGTTTGATGCAGCTCTCCATTCTACTCTATGCTGTGCAAGCCTCTTCATCTCCTAGTAACTACTGCAACCTAGATCGTACTGAATCTGCTTAGTGTATTCATCTCTTGGTCTCGCTCTACGATATTTACTCTCTATGCTTCCCTCCAGTACTAAATTGGTTATTCCTTGATGCCTCAGAACATGTCCTACCAACGTTACCCTCCTTCTAGTCAAGTTGTGCCACAAACTCCTCTTCTCTCCAGTTCTATTCAGAACCTCCTCATTAGTTACGTGATCTACCCATGTCATCTTCAATATTCTTCTGCAGCAACACGTTTAGAATGCGTCTATTCGTTTGTTGTCTACACTCCGTAAAAATACTTTCAGAAAAGACTTCCTGACCCGGTGTTAACATTCTTCAGAAACGGCTTTCTTGCCATTGCCACTCTACATTTTATATCCTCTCTACTTCGACTATCATCAGTTATTTTGCTCCCCAAATAGAAAAACTCGTCTACTACTTTGTGTCTCGTTTTCTTATCTGATTCCCTCAGGATCACCTGATATTATTCGACTACATTCGATTAACTTCTTTTTTTTTGTTAGTGTTCATCTTATATCCCCCTTGCAAGGCAGTGTCCATTCCGTCCAACTGTTCTTACAGGTCCTTTGCGGTTTCTGACAGAATTACAATGTCATTGGGAAACCTGAAAGTTTTTGTTTCTTCTCCATGGACTTTGATTCGAACGCAAAATTTTTCTTTTGCTTCCTTTACTGCTTGCTCAATACACAGATTGAATAACATCGGGGATAGGCTACAACCTTGTCTCACTCCCTTCCCAACCACTGCTTCCCTTTCATGCCCCTCGACTCTTATAACTGCCATCTGGTTTGTGTACAAATTGTAAATAGCCTTTCGCTCCCTGTATTTTACCCCTGCCACCATTTGGAAGAGAGTATTCCAGTCAACATTGTCAAAAGCTTTCTCTATGTCTAAAAATGCTATAAACGTAGGTTTGCCTTTCCTAAACCTATCTTCTAAAATACGTCGTAGGGTCAGTAATGCCTCAGGCGTTCCAACATTTCTACGGAATCCAAACTGATCTTCCCTGAGGTTGGCTTCTACCAGTTTTTCCATTCTCCTGTAACGAATTCACATTAGTATTTTGAAACCGTTACTAATTAAAGCGATAATTCGGTAATTTTCATACCTGTCAACACCTGTCTTGTTTGGAATTGGAATTATTATATTTTTCTTGAAGTCTGATGGTGTTACGCTTGACTAGGGCCTCCCGTAGGGTAGACAGTTCGCCTGGTGCAAGGCTTTCGATTTGACGCCACTTCGGTGACTTGCGCGTCGATGATTAGGATAACACGACACACAGTCTCTGAGCGGAGAAAATCTCCGACCCAGCCGGGAATCGAACCTGGGCCCTTAGGATTGACCCTCTGTCGCGCTGACCACTTTTGTTTTTTTTCTTTTTTTATCTATTAACTTAGAAAGCACGACGATTACACTTTTTTTCATTATCGTTCGTTGTAATTGGTCGTAGTGGACGTTACATGACATCTGTTGAAGTTCCTTGTCGATCCGTTGACTCGGTGTTTTTATTACAGAGACCAGCTGGCTCTCTGGCCGAACACGCTGAGCTACCGTGCCGGCACCATTCACTGGGCTGCTCTTCCGGTGGAATCAGCGAGTAAACTAATGATGCAAACGTCTTTTATTAGTATATTTGAACCAGGAAGGTGGACAGTTCGGTCGACGTAATTAGCGAGACACGGGCAACTGATCAATGTCAGACCGACACCGCCAGAAGGATACCAGGACGCGGCGAAGCAGAGCAGGAACGCGTCAGCACGTCGAGTCCGTAGCTACGGTTCCTGTAAGCTACCTCGGGGCCTTCAGACCTTCGGACGGATTACCGTCAAGTGTATTTGGAACACGTTCTTCCTAGGATCACAAATTTCGGAGTACACACAAACAGTTTGTGTGCGGTTCGGAATGTGCTCGCAGCGTTTGCCGCGCGACAAGTATTTACGCGCCCCTGTCGCCTGCGGCGGCCCCTATAATGAGCGGCCTCTGTGGTGGCAGCGCCGCCCGCCTGCCGCCGCCTCGCCCGCACTTCTCCAGCAGCAGACCATCTGGCCTGATAGTGCAAACGGGTTCCACAGCTGCTGTCCTCTTTGCAAGTCTGCGTACCGAAAAACCCCCAGCCGATTGCTCGATGAAATTTTCTCATAGGATGGTTTAGTTGAAATTTCGTTACTTCATTAGGGATGGCGATTATCGCTCAAACAACAGGTTTTCTGTTATATATATATATATATATATATATATATATATATATTTTTTTTTATTCCAGTTTAACTGACCTTTTAAAACCGCTCAAAATAACCGGTCTGAAGTACCCGATTTTCTGCTTCTTCTTCTGTTCCTGAAGCGCCAAACAGACTGGTATAGGCAAGCATATTCAAATACAGAGATATGGGAACAGGCAGAATACGGCACTGCGACAATAAGTGTCAGGCGCATTTGTTAGATCACTTACTCCTCCTACAATGGCAGGTTATCAAGATTTAAGTGAGCTCGAACGTGGTATTGTGGTCAACACACTCGCGATGGGACACAGCATCACCGATGTAGCGATGAAGTGGCGATTTTCCCGTACGACCATTTCACGAGTGCACCATGAATATCACGGATCCGGTAAAACAACAACTCCGTTAGCAGCTCGCTGTGGCCGAGCGGTTCTAGACGCTCAGTCTGGAACCACGCGACCTCCACGGTCGCAGGTTAGAATCCTGCCTCGGGCATGGATGTGTGTGATGTCTTTAGGTTAATTAGGTTTAAGTAGTTCTAAGTTCTAGTTCTAAAGGTGGCAGGGGTAAAATACAGGGAGCGAAAGGCTATTTACAACTTGTACAGAAACCAGATGGCAGTTATAAGAGTTGAGGGACATGAAAGGGAAGCAGTGGTTGGGAAGGGAGTAAGACAGGGTTGTAGCCTCTCCCCGATGTTATTCAATCTCTATATTGAGCAAGCAGTAAAGGAAACAAAAGAAAAATTTGGAGTAGGTATTAAAATCCATGGAGAAGAAATAAAAACTTTGAGGTTCGCCGATGACAGAGCAGTTGAACGGAATGGATGGTGTCTTGAAGGGAGGATATAAGATGAACATCAACAAAAGCAAAACGAGGATAATGGAATGTAGTCGAATTAAGTCGGGTGATGCTGAGGGTATTAGATTAGGAAATGAGACACTTAAAGTAGTAAAGGAGTTTTGCTATTTGGGGAGCAAAATAACTGATGATGGACGAAGTAGAGAGGATATAAAATGTAGACTGGCAATGGCAAGGAAAGCGTTTCTGAAGAAGAGAAATTTGTTAACATCGAGTATAGATTTAAGTGTCAGGAAGTCATTTCTGAAAGTATTTGTATGGAGTGTAGCCATGTATGGAAGTGAAACATGGACGGTAAATAGTTTGGACAAGAAGAGAATAGAAGCTTTCGAAATGTGGTGCTACAGAAGGATGCTGAAGATTAGATGGGTAGATTACATAACTAATGAGGAGGTATTGAACAGAATTGGGGAGAAGAGGAGTTTGTGTAGCGTGGAGGGTAAAAATCATAGGGGGAGACCAGGAGATGAATACACTAAGCAGATTCAGAAGGATGTAGGTTGCAGTAGGTACTGGGAGATGAAGAAGCTTGCACAGGATAGAGTAGCATGGAGAGCTGCATCAAACCAGTCTCAGGACTGAAGACCACAACAACAACAACAAGTTCTAGGGGGTTGATGACCTCAGATGTTAAGTCCCATAGTGCTCAGAGACATTTGAACCATTTTTCAACTATGCGGCTGGAAAAAGATCCCGCAAGAACGCGACCAACGACGACTGAAGAGAATCGTTCAACGTGCCAGAAGTGCCACCCTTCCGCATATTGCTGCAGATTTCAATGTTGGGCCATCAACCAGTGTCAGCGTGCCAACCATTCAACGAAACATCATCAATTCGGGCTTTTGGAGCCGAAGGCCCACTCGTGTACCCTCGATGACTACACAACACAAAGCTTTACACCTCGCCTGGGCCCGTCAACACCGACACTGAACTGCTGATGACTGGAAACATGTTGCCTGGTCGGACGAGTCTCGTTTCAAATCGTATCGAGCGGATGGACGTGTACCGGTATGGAGACAGACAGCCTCATGAATCCGTGGACTCTGCACGGCATCAGGGGGATGTTCAAGCTGGCGGAGTAATAGTGTAATAGTGTGCGGCGTGTGCTGTTGGAGTGATATGGGGCACCTGATATTGAGAGGCATGTATGGTCGTCTGCTAACCGCAGATCTCACAGATCTTACCAAATTGGATGTAGGGATTTATTTTGTGGGAGTGCACATGTGATCAATTAAATAAATAAGTTGTCATTCTTTCCCACACTGGTATCCAGCTTCGCTATATTAATTGAAACTGACTTATTTTACAAAAAAATGTGTTGTTCTGACAAAAATAATGAAGTATGTTGTACCTATTTTCAATGTCGGGCGGTACTGTACCCTTTCAATATGTCTAGGTACGACTCTGACAGGTGACACGTACGTAAGCATCCTTTGTGATCACCTGCATCCATTCGTGTCCATTGTGCATTGCGTCGGACTCGGGCAATTCCAACAGAACAATGCTATACACCACACGTCCAGTATTGCTACAGAGTGACTCGAGGAACAGACTTCAGACTTTAAAAACTTCCGCTGGCCATCAAAACTTCTCAAGGATGAACATTATTGAGGATATCTGGGATGCGTTGCAACCTTCTATTCAGAAGAGATCTTCTCCGCCCCGTACTCTTACGGATTCATGGACAGCCCTGCAGAATTCATGGGTGTCAATTCCCTCCAGGACTACTTCAGACAGTAGTCGAGTCTACACCGAGTCTTGTTGCGGCACTTCGGTGTGCTGCACGATATTAGGTAGGTGTACCAATTTCTTTGGCTCTGCAGTGTAATTCTTATAATAAACGTAGATATTGAACAAACATTCGAAAATTACGACTCCATAGTTTGAAGATACATAAACTCACTATATTAAATTAAATGCACAAATAAAAGAAAGTCAGTCCATTCTTCGCTGCTTTCCTCGAAAAGTTATAGCTGGTTGAATATTACAAAAAATCACCAGCCTTGTCCTATTGATTCTAATTTTTTGACTCTCTGCTCAAAAATCATCTTGCAATCGGGGATCATACCAGTAGTTGGACATTACGAGCAGTCAGTGCTGAAAGCTAAAACAGAGGCTGAAGAAGCCTGTTTTTCGTGTTAATTTGTCCCTTTTCAACGGCTACACGCACATAGAGGCTTGTCGTCTTGATATCTATTTCTGTTGTCAGTACGAATGTGCTACTAACTTTTAAATGTTCTCATTATACTGCGTGACAAGTCTGTTGTGATTTCTCTCGTTTTTTAATCTTTTAAAGGAAATGCAGCATTCTACTTCTTTCATGCCGCCCTTCGTAAAATACTTCGAGACTGGAGATGGCGCCATTTGTAATACGGCTGTTGCCCGGCGGCTGGAGTGGAACAGACCGGCCGAGCCGTGTGCACGCGTACCAGCTAGCGGGGCACGCCACGTGGCAAACAGGTACGTCGTTACATTAGCAATGCTGCACAAATTATTATGCTATGCGTTTGTTGCTGCTTTCTGTAGGCATTGTTTTAAAATAATGGCTGATCGCTTTTTCTGTTTCCTATAATAACGCAAGATTTCGAAGCAGTGCAAATATTATAAATAAAAATTACTCGTTGTTTAAAAAGGTTCATTTGAAAACGAAAAAATTCAGTACTACTGGTAAAGCTACCAATTCCCAGAACTAAAAGTGATACACAACATAGAAAATCTGTCTCTGAATGACGTAAGTTAGCCCTGATTGGATTAAAAAAAAAAAATCAAAATATTTAGTCCTGCCTCTATTCTGCGCACATATAGACAACGCGTTGCAGTACTGTTCTGTCTTGCGCGTCGCTATATTAAAGCTGCAAATTACTGTGTCTACACAGGTACACTCGTGAGCTGTAACGAGTTCTCTGTTACAAAATTGTTAAGGCTTTCGTGGCCACTTGTTGTCAGTTCTCTGTTAGTTGCAAATCGAATTATTTTCGGTAGAAACTCGCTTTCTTTTCTACTTCTGAAAAAAAAAACCACGATCAATTAAAAATTGTAAGAGAATGGTCATACATGAAATATGGGCATAAATGACAACACTAACATTTTTTTGTGTATTGTGAAAAAATGCTCATGGCTGATTTTAAAATTGGTGAACGCCGTACCATCCAAACAATACACTTCCCTATCTTTCAAATTTAGCAACTCTCAGTACAATAACCAAGATAAATCTGCATCTACATCTACATACACACTCCGCAATCCACCATACGGTGCGTGGCGGAGGGTACCTCGTACCACAACTAGCATCTTCTCTCCCTGTTCCACTCCCAAACAGAACGAGGGAAATTGACTGCCTATATGCCTCTGTACGAGCCCTAATCTCTCTTATCTTATCTTTGTGGTCTTTCCACGAAATGTAAGTTGGTGGCAGTAAAATTGCACTGCAGTCAGCCTGAAATGCTGGTTCTCTGAATTTCCTCAGTAGCGATTCACCAAAACAACGCCTCCTTTCCTCTAGAGACTCCCACCCGAGTTCCTGAAGCATTTCCGTAACACTCGCGTGATGATGAAACCTACGAGTAACGAATCTAGCAGCTCGCCTCTGAATTCCTTCTATGTCCTCCCTCAATCCGACCTGATAGGGATCCCAAACGCTCGAGCAGTACTCGAGAATAGGTCGTGTTTTATAAACTGTCTCCTTTACAGATGAACCACATCTTCCCAAAATTCTACCAATGAACCGAAGACGACTATCCGCCTTCTCCACAACTGCCATTACATGCTTGTCCCACTTCATATCGCTCTGCAATGTTACGCCCAAATATTTAATCGACGTGACTGTGCCAAGCGCTACACTACTAATGCAGTATTAAAACATTACGGGATACTTTTTCCTATTCATCTGCATTAATTTATATTTATCTATATTTAGGGTTAGCTGCCACACCTTCCCGTACACCACAGCATCATCAGCAAACAGCCGCACATTGCTATCCACCCTATCCAAAAGATCATTTATGTAGACAGAAAACAACAGCGGACCTACCACACTTCCATGGGGCACTCCAGATGATACCCTCACCTCCGATGAACACTCACCATCGAGGACAACGTACTGGGTTCTGTTACTTAAGAAATCTTCGAGCCACTCACATATTTGGGAACCAATCCCATATGCTCGTACCTTAGTTAGGAGTCTGCAGTGGTGCACCGAGTCAAACGCTTTCCGGAAGTTAAGGAATATGGCATCCGTCTGATACCCTTCATCCATGGTTCTCAAGATATCATGTGAAAAAAGGGCGAGTTTCGTTTCGCAGGAGCGGTGCTTTCTAAAGCCGTGCTGATGCATGGACTGCAACTTCTCTGTCTCAAGGAAATTCATTATATTCGAACTGAGAATATGTTTGAGAATCCTGCAACAAACCGATGTTAAGGATACAGGTCTGTAATTTTGAGGATCCGTCCTTCTACCCTTCGTATATACAGGCGTCACCTGCGCTTTTTTCCAGTCGCTCGGGACTTTACGTTGGGCAAGAGATTCGCGACAAATGCAAGCTAAGTAAGGAGCCAGTTCAGTAGAGTACTCTCTGTAAAAGCGAATTGCAATCCCATCAGGACGTGGCGATTTATTTAATTTCAACTCATTCAGCTGCTTCACAACCCCAGGGATGTCTATCGCTATGTCCTCCATACGGGAATCTGTACGAGGCTCAAACGGCGGTATCTTTGTACGATTCTCCTGCGTGAAAGATTTCTCTAATGCTAAATTTAAAATTTCAGCTTTCGTTTTGCTGTCTTCCGTTGCCAGGCCAGACTGATCAGTGAGTGACTGGGTGGAAGCCTTCGACCCACTTACCGATTTTACGTAAGACCAAAATTTCCTTGGGTTTTCAGCAAGACCTTTTGCTAAGGTATGAAGGTGGTAGTAGTTGAATGCTTGGCGCATCGCTCTTTTTACAGCAGCACGAATCTCTAGTTGGTCCGATGGCGCAGCAATAATGAAAAGAAAGAAAGAAACATCAATATTATATTTACCTCTGACATTCCACTACTGGTATACACTTAGTTCCATTAAACTTCCTCCTTCAGAAATCAGTTTTCGTTACAGTCTTGATATAATCATCTTCATTAAACACATTGATAAATTGAGTCTTTACATTTGAAACACAACATTACAATTGCTTCCGCACTCCAACAGAGCTTAACATTATGTGGTCCTGCGCCTCCGCGCACCTCAAAGATAGTAACCGAACTTCTGCGACGCAGCTTTACAACATCGTTGCTCGCTCACAATCGATTCAGATACCAAAATTATACCTGACACCTATCAAAGGCGCGGTTTTGAACTTTTTCTTCGGGGGAGAGTTGGTGTGGCGCCACTGCACGGATTGCCGTTTTGTTTCCGGTTCGAGGTGGAGAACCCGCGCTCCATCGCCTGTGACAACGTCGGACAGCAGGTTGCCGCGGTGAGGCTGGCGACGCGCGAGCAACGCCGCGCAGGCCGCCATTCGCTGCCCTTTAAGGCCGGTCCACACGCAGCGATGTGTCTGCGCAGATGTCGGTGCATATGTCTGTACGTGCAAAATATCGCTGCAGATGTGTTGTGGTCACACGACACAAACTCCAATGTACTACTCGCCTGTCATCTGTCGTTGTAGAAAAGAAATATCAGTGGCAAGCGACTACGTTCGCTGAAAACGTCAGAAGTTTAATTAATTTATTTTGAAATTTAGGAATTGAAGAAATTCTGTTCTGGTCTGTGTTCGCAACTTGTGCTGCAAAAAACGTGCAGACAAAACGCAGGAAACAGAGAGAGCGGTCGAAATGGTATACGTAGTGGCTGGTAAAGTGAAAGCACTTTTCGCACGTACATCTACTGCGAGAGTTGCAGGGCGACCCTAACGACTGGCGTAATTATTTACAGACGGATGTCGAACTTGATAATTGTCTCTTCACTCTCGTAACCTCTCATATTATACGAAATAATACTCGAATGAGAGGAGCAATTTCTCTCCACGAACGGCTGACGGTGACATTAAGATTCCTGGCAACAGGAAGGAGCTATAAGGACTTTAAATTTTCAACTGCAATTTCTAAACGAGCATTGAGTGAAATTACACCCAAGTGAAGCTACTTACGCTGTCCTGAAGAATGAGTTCACGAACGCCAGTCAAGTACACGAATTCTGTCATGTTACAAATAATATTTTTGCTCATGAAGGATCCCAATATTGTTCTGTTTTAGACGTGTTATACTACAAACTTGGCTGGTATATTTCATCCACTCCGACACCAGATCTCCGAGATTTTTGAACTTTTGATAATTATTTACAGTAAACAGTCCACAACGATTTTTATTATTACCGTTTCTCAGTTCGCCGGTGCGTCAACTTCTTGTAATTTTTCAATTAATGCATTGTATGAAGCCGTCTTTTTGTTCCTGCGACTCCACTCTTTACTTTTAATATTCCACAAACATGGGTCACTTCTGTAAAGTTCAATGAATTCACTGATAAACTGTCTAGAACACTGACGAGCGTCAGCCATTCCAATGCTCCGTGCGCACAAACACTAGACTGGACAAGCAGCTGTTTCGCGCCAGATTTGCGGCGATCTCCTGTCCACACGCTCCAACTTGCCTGCGCAGGTGTGGTTTGTACCCACATATTTGAGACGATTCGCTCAAACCTCCAACTCCGGCTTCGAGGTTTGGACACACCTCACGTAGGTGCAAATCTCCTGTCTGCACGCAACGATCTGCCTGCGCAGATGTGATGTGCGCAGACATTTGCGCAGGCAGACGGTCGCGTGCCGACGGGCCTCTACGTTCTTCCGTCGGGCGGGAGGAAGCTAGCGGGCCAGACCTCCAGACCGGGCGGACGAGTGCGTCGCGTCGCCACTGCCAGCAGAGGCCTCCAGCCGGGCGGCGGCGTGTTCGGCTGTGCGCCGCCCGTCTCTACTCGAGTGGCGGTGGGGGTGGGGGTGCGTGCGGCCGGCCAGCACGCGGGACGGGCTCCGCGCACCGCCCCCACCTGCAGGGGCCGACGCGGGAACATTCATTCACGTCCCACAACAAATTCCACACTTTTTCAACCGAAAATGGCCAAGGAAAAATTTGTTTCACTACTTATTGAACGCCCCCGGTCTAGCCGTCCTGTATACACTCGTTGGGTTACCAAACGTCCCCACTTATACAGTCGAATTCGCATTTCCGACGTTTACTGTAGCGTCCGCCCACTTTTTACGCTTTCTGCTAAAGCGCGTATTTTTTAGTTTTGATATTCATGCAGTATGTTAGTTGCCCTAAATATTACCTCCTCCGCCGCACGGGATTAGCCGTGCCGGCTGGGTGCTGCAGTCGTGGACTGTGCGGCCGGTTCCGGCGGAGGTTCGAGTCCTCCCTCGGGCCTGGGTTTGTCTGTTTGTCCTTAGGATAATTTAGGTTAACTAGTGTGTAAGCTTAGAGACTGATGACTTTAGCAGTTAAGTCTCATAAGATTTCATACCCATTTGAACTCATTTATTACTCCTCCCAGAAGTGTCTCGAGCAAAAATGCCAGATTGGTTCATTTACGGATGTAATAATCATTGTGATTATAGACTATAACATAAATTAATCACATTCCATAGGCAAGCGGACTCGTTCGAGCGATATTTTCTTTAATATGTATGAATTTTGGTCCCGCTTTAGTGGTTTGATTCCTGTCATCTAACTTTGTATTTCCTATCAGTCCATCTCGAAAAGCTCTCTCTATGAACGCTGTGGGAAGGAAAGATTAGAAAGCGACCAAATATAGTAAAATATATTCTCAGCATTTACGGGAAGAGGACATAGCCCGAACATCTGTTTCGTCAGTCCGTATTAAGGGAAACTATGGCCTATGAAAGCAGCCTTGTCACATCATATACTTCGCTTCTCTGTCATTCGAAACGTCTAAAATAAAGAGAGTTCCGTTAACGACGCGAGATGCGTACTATTACTGTACCAAATACGCGTTTCAAACCAGAAAAAGTTTGAAAATCGATTCCTGACAATGTGTTGTTCTCGAAAGCACTGTAAAATTTACTATTTGAAACAAATGTTCCACGCATATGACAGAAATGAAGAACAAAAAGCGGTCGGAAACAGTAGTCTGGTGACGTCCTAAGGCAGGGGCGGGCAAACGTTGCACGCGGCTCACGAGCGCACAGCGCTGCACGTGTGCTGCTCGCGTGCAGGCGTCGACCGGGGCTGTGGCGACAGCCGGCAGGTTGCGGCAGTATAGTGCCAGGCCAAGCTGCGCACGTTGAAGCGAAGCGACCACTACGTAGTGAATTTCAGAGACCAGAAAATGCAGAGTGAATCAAGGAAACGGAGAATTCGAGATTTGCTATCTTTTAAAATGGAATGGGAGAATCATTTGTTATCTGTGGAAAAACGTGAAAATTGGAAGTGTATAATATGTGACAGTATTCTCGCTGGTCAGCGGAAGTTTAATATTGAACGCCATTACAATAAATTTCAGTATGTTGCCGTTCTTACTGCAATAAAAGAGGAATTTCTCAAGCGATTTTGGGATATATCTTACTTATCCCAAGGTTTCGAATAGTTCTCGAGACAATCCGCTGTTTCTGTAGATGATATTCATCCCAGTTTGCAAATGGAATTAATAGGTCTACAGCGTAATTCTCGTCTGAGAGACGGGTTCCTTTTGGCAAAACGTGTGATAGATTTTTATCACGACTTTCCACAGCAAGTTTCCTCGTCTCCATCGTGAAGCCGCGAAGATAATGTCAATGTTTGGCTCGACATACGTTTGAGAGAGATTTTTTTCTGTTATGAAAATTAATGAATGTCGGTTAAGAGCAAACATCAGTGTGGCGTGAGGTCGGTCGCCTGACGGCGCGCCGCGGCGCGGGCCCGCCCGCTGCCGGCGCGGCAGCCCGCACCGGGGCGCGCCGCGGCAGTCCGCACTCGGGCAAGTGACGCGTCTCCTTCCCGAGTGGCTCTCCCCGCCTTGCCGTGGTGCCAGATGTCAAGCTCGGCGTACTGCCTTGCGACAAAAGGGAGAGCCGCGACCCAACCTGACGCGAAAGCGAAGGGTGCGTGGCACAGGGGGAGCTGTGTCGAGGGACCGAACAGCAGTCCCTTCTGTTCGCAGGGCACAGACCAGCGGGTGCTCTGCATGCCGGTGACCTCGTTTGTCGGCGTGGGATCGCGGCGCGAGTCGGCAAGGGTGCTTCGCCGCGCCCCTGGGCAACCGGGGAGTGTTCTGCCCAACCCAGGAGGTGGTGACATCGCCTGGGCCAGGTTAGATGGGTCCAGACCGCCGAACGACTGGGCGACCGACCCACCACCTGAGTAGGAGTGGGTCCTCGGCCGAGAGGTGGAAGCTCGGGCAAGCAGGCGGCGAAGGGCGACGGGTGCGTCCGCCTCTCCGGAGTGTGGGGTGCACTTGCCGAGGAGCGTCGCGTGGAATCGACGGTGACGGAGCCACCGACGGGGACCAGGGCGCTGGCAACGGCGCGCTGAACCCTGCAGTTCGAAGAGTGCCCTTGGCCTTGGGGCGAGGCCGGTGGGCGAGCTGCAATAGTCCCCCCCCCTCCCCCCCCCCCATGCCACAGGAGCCGGTCCGGGGAAAGAGACGGGCTCCCAACCTTTTTTCACTCGTCAATCAACATGGCCGAACAAGAGACGAGTGATTCGAGTGCGATTTCGAGGGCGAGTATGTCTACTGTCCCTACCTCGCAGGAGGAAGTGGGACAAGACGACGAGAATGTTTATGAGAGACACTGTCGCATCAGTCAAATATTAGACTCCAGCATCAAGAACGGTAAAATTAGCCAGGCTGCGGTCCTGGCAATAAAGAACGAGCTCGCTGCCTGGGCTATTGCAAACGCGAAGCTCGAGGGGCGTCTCGAAGAGCTGGAGAAGGAGAATGCCAGTCAAGACATGGGCCGGAGTGGTGGCGCAAGCCGCCACAAAAGCCCAAACAACTAAGGAAACAATCGCGAAGATCTCAAAGAAACCAGACACGGCAGTCTTTTTAAGACCCCTGCCTGGTCGGACTATCAAAAAGGTACAGGAACTCTTCACAACAACAATCGACCCGGCAAGAGACAAAATAAAAATCAACAAAGTAAAGGCCACAAAAAATGTAGTTGTTCTAGATCTTGCCACCGAGGAAGACAGAGACAAAATATTAAATAATTCTAAACTTAATAAGGCTATTAACGTGAACCACCTAAGAAAAGAAACCCTCTGGTGATATTGTACGATGTACCTGTGGCCCTAACTGAAAGTGACATTTATGAAACCATGTATAATCAAAACTTTGATGAGACTGAATGGGAAACATTTAAAAACGAATTCAAGCTGCGTTTCAAAACGGGACCTCGGGAACGGGATGTTGTCCATCACGTCGCCGAGGTCTCCGGCAAGATGTGGCGCAAACGTACCGCTATGGGGAGAATTTATATAGGATTTCACGCAATCAATGTTAGAGACTAGCTAGTAGTCCCCCGATGCGATCTGGACCGTGTCCACAAACACTGTGAAAGGAAGCCGGCCTGCTGCAGGTGTGGGGCAGAGGACCACACAACAAGAAACTGCAATAAGAGCGCAACCTGCATCCCACGCACGGAAAGGGGAAGGAAACCGTGCAACACCACTGGGAGGAACAGCCCAGCGTGTAGGGTGCTAGAACAGAGACTAATTTCTCGAATTGACTATGGCTGAGGCCATACCTGAACTCAGGGAGCCAAAAAGGAAATCCCCAAGCAAGAGGCTGAGGGACGTTCTGAGGGCGAACAAATTCAAAGAATTTATACAAAAAATCACGCAACCACGATCTCTGGTGATAATAATGAAAGACGTTTGCATACAAACTGATCCATGTGAAGAAGACGTTCCCTCTCCTCCTTGCTGGGGACCTGGGTCGAACCAAGAGCATTCTCGACCACACAGGCATCCTGTACTTGGGAGTTCACAATTTCACAGCAAAAAAGTAGTAACCACCGAACATGTCCAGTATAATGAAGTGAGCAGCTCAAATCCATCCTCTGACTCACCATCCCGGGGTGTAATGGGAATTGATCCCCAACGAATATACCCCAACCTGGAGCATGCATTGCAGCTATCAAGATTAGAGGAGCCGGCAATCCTCACAACTGCATTGAGACATGTGGTACGTGTCGGCCACGAGTACGGTAGAGATGTCACCTTTCCAGTAATGGAGGCTGTGGACAGAATCCAGCTCGAGACAATGAATCTCCCCACCGACTTCGGAGCCCTGCGAGATCTAGTCAAAAAGGTCTTCGAAAGAAGAAATGAGAAATTCGACATGGATGAATTATACTGTATTATCAATCAGTGATAACTAATGGCAGAGTAGCCCACGACTGGTCCAAAAACTGGCCAGAATCACATATTCATACTTACTTCCCACGTGAGCCAACTAAACGTGGGTCAGATAAACACTCACAATAGCAAACTAGTCTTGCAGGAACTCCGGAAGGTGGTGGAAGAGAAGAGTGTAGATGTACTCTGTTTACAGGAACCGTACTCCCAAGCGGGGCGGATCCCATTCATGGCTGCCAGTTGGCAAATCATACACTCTGACATAGAGCCAAAAGCTGCAGTTGTAATTACCAACAGATCATTTAGAGCCACAGCCTGTAATCTCCCCACGGAAATTTCCCCTCTACCACGCAATAATTAATAATGGTCAACCAAATCATCCACATTTATTCACTTTTGGAAAGTATCTGATCGGATTTCTAGTAATATATGCGCCGACAGCTCGTCGACGCCAAGGTATTTTTCTAGTAAGATTATTCTTTGGAATAACAGAGATACATAGATGTATTCTCCATGGTTATTATAGACAGAGAGAGAGAGGGAGTACAGCTTCGGAAGTATCTGTCGGAAGATTGTCGGGTTGTTAAAAGAGATATTTGCTCTTCTTCTCGCTAAAACGAGCTAGTAAAGTTTGTGCCACTAGCGTGTGATTGGTGGATAGAGAAAAACGGTAAACGAAAATTACGTAAGACTTGGAATCAACAGAAAACGGAACATGTAATGGAGATGGATTGAATATACTATTTTCCTCAGAAATAAGGTTTGTGACCCTTTTATTCTAGAGTGAATGACGAATGAGTTCTCTGTCTGAATCATTGATGATTGCCTTGGCCCTGTAATTAGTGGGGAGTTTTGATAAAATCGTCCAAAAAGGCTTCGTCCACATCTGAAATTCTAAATCTGTCGTAAAATGAACGAATTGTTCAAACGATCGATTTTTCCCAACTGAATGCAGCGCTTAACAATAATAACAAATGTAAAGATCTTTTCCAGCAAACCAGCCGCTGAATATTAAGACGAAGGGCTCCACCAGAGATTCTATTGGGCTGATTCCACGTAAATAAAATAATATATTTAAAACTGTACACAGATAAAGGACAGAGAGAGAGAGAGAGAGAGAGCGAATGAAACTCGAGAAAATACTCAGAATCCTCAATTAGCATAATTGTTTGCCTGTCTTATCACGGATAAGCCCAAAAGATAAAACAGGAGGCCCTAACTGTATTGTACTGGTTTATGTGTGAGAGTGAAGGGGTAATAAAGGCGACAGATACACCTCTGTACAGACAAAACATTACACCAAGTTAGCGGCAAGCTGCATTCACATACTTTCATCAATTAAAGTAGAATTCATTATAAGCCCTTGCGCAGTTTTCTGGCGAATACTGCAATGTCGTGGAACTTCAAATACCTACAGGAGTGATATACATCTCCAGTATACGCTTACACAAGTTGCCACGGCATTACGGGGACGCAGGATGCTCGTGACGGCAGATATAAATGCAAAGTCCCCCATATGGTTCAGTGGCACGCACGAAGATCGGGGGCTAAAGGCTGAGGAGACTATCATGGCATTGCAACTGGTGGTTGCCAACCAACAAGGGAACCCCCCAACCTATATTGGCGGCGGGGGAGAAGGCACAAACATTGACGTCACGTTAGTAACACCAAACCTGGCCACAAAAGTCGACAACTGGAAAGTGTGGGACAGAGCAACCACCAGTGATCATAATTTAATTACATTCACTATTGGGGAAAGGGAGTGCCACGGGTACATGGGGTGGGAGCTGCAGCTCAACTACAACACGACCAACTGGGACCGTCTCGCGGAAGATTGCAACATCCCGACATTGCTGGAGGGTGACGAAAACGTGGAAGAGTGCGCCGAAGGACTGGCACAGGCGATCACCAGGGCGGTGCGAGCTGCTGTACCAACCAGGAGGAGAGCCGTTGCGGCCACCCCCACACCATGGTCGGTCGAATTAGGACAGATGCGCCAGGCTGTGAGGAGGGCAAGGAGGTACTACCAGCGGAGTGTCGTCTGGAGAGAAAAACAAAGATGGCTGCAGATCTATAGAGAAAGCAAGGATCAATTTCAACAGGAGTTAAGGGCAGTCAGACTTAGAAGCTGGGAAAATTACGTAAAAAGCCAACTGGCTACAGACCCATGGGGAGTCCCGTACAAACTGGTACGAGAAAAGATAAGATCACCCATGGTGCTATCCACCGTCTGGGACGGGGACCGGATGACGGGCACGTGACAGGAAACTGCTGAGGCCCTCCTTTGGGTCCTGTTACCTGACGATGTGGAGGAAAACGAGACAGAAGAACAAAAAAGAATAAGGAGAGAAGACCGAAGGGACTACAACAATAACATTAGAACTTACCCCTTCTCTGAGGAGGAGGTTGCTGCCCAGATCAAGGCCCTCAAAAGAGGAAAAGCTCCTGGTCCGGACGGCATTACTGCGGAAGTGGAGCAATTCCTTGCCCCCAGCTCGTAGGTCTGTGGCTCCACCCCGCACAAGTATGTCGTTGGCATCATGGTGGACATCAGTGGCGCCTTCGACAACCTGTGGTGGCCCTCACTCTTTTCCTGCTTGCGGGAGAAGAACTGCCCAGGGCTGCTATACGGCTGTCTGAGGAGCTATTGTGCAGACAGGGAGGTCTGGCTATCGGCCCCTAGCGGCATAGTCAGGAAGACTGTTACCAAAGGATGTCTTCAAGGCTGTGTCCTAGGACCTCTCTTTTGGGACATCAATATGGAGCCACTACTTGAAGACCTAAAGAACTGTGACGATGTGCTAGAGGTCATAGCATACGCTGACGACCTCCTCCTGCTGGTCGGCGGCCGAAGCCGCGAGGACTTAGAGCCGAAAGTGGAGAGAGCCTTAACTGTACTTACATCGTGGTGTCATAAAAGCAAAATGACGATTGCGCCCAGTAAATCCACATACCTATTCCTCAAAGGCCAATTGCTCAGAAACCCCACTGTAAGAATTAATGGCACGCCAGTTCTTCGGCGCCGCGAGGCCCAATACCTGGGTGTAATAATCGATGAGAGGTGGAACTTTGCATCACACATTGATACCGTATCTCAGAAATCTTTAGTTCTATTAAACAATCCCATCGGAATTGGTCATAAGCGGTTTCATCTTCCACCCAACTTAATCAAGTTATACCATAATAGCATCTTGACCTCAATAGTAGGATACGGATCAGGAGTCTGGGCACACAGACTCACGAGGGTCATGCCTGCCATGGCCGTAAGAAGAGTGCAGCGGAACATGCTTCTACGTTCAGCAGGGGCCTATAGGACAACACCTGAGGGAGCGCTGTTAGTGCTGATGGGAATCTGTCCATTGGACATAAAAATTCGTGAGCAGGCTGCCTGGTACTGGGCGAAAAAGGAGAACAGGGACAAAATCAGGGAGATACTTGGGGTTTATGCTGGGGACAAGTAAGCCATCAAAAAGAGAGGGATCGAACTGTGGCAAGAACAATGGAACAATGAGGATACAGGACGCAGAACGTATGAGCTGCTACCGGATATAGAGGAAAGAATAAAACTTACATTTTTCACGCCTACGAGAGGAATGCTGCACTTTCTTACTGGACATGGACCATATCCAACATATCTATGTAGGTTTGGGAAGCAGGCTACACCAGCGTGTGACTGTGGTGCAGTGCAAGGCACCCCAGAACATGTGGTGTATGAGTGCCACCTCTTCGATGATGTAGCCCACGATTTAAGACAACAGCTACCAAACAATGACACGTACCACTTATTAAGGCACGACAACACTTTTAACACCCTAAATAAACTCACAGATGAGATATCAAAAAAGGTACTTACGAACTTTTTAAGGGACAATCATCATTAAAGGCAAAAAACTTTCACCGACTTAACAGTTCGTGCAGCCTTCCTGTACCGCCGGGTAGGGAGTGGTCAGCCGCTTCACGGCTGGAATCCGTCTTGCCCTGGACTAGGAGGGAGGGGGGTACATAAACACCGGACTAAGACGCACACCGATTATGACTTATGTAATTAGAGTAGATGTAGAAGCTAGGATAACACCTTAGAATAGACTGCAGCGACACCAAGTTAAGGGCCAGCCCAGTGCCAGGGGCACGCCCACTGGGATTAGCTCAGTGGGCCTGGCCAACAACTAGTAGGTTTATAGTAGCACTGGCACACTTGTAACGCTGCAGGTAGCATGTAGTTCCCTCGTAGATTAAGTAGCTTAGAGCCTGATAGCGGTAAGATTAGAGTAAATAATAATAATAATAATAAAATTACCTGTAGTGTAGAACAGAAAGCTGCATTTTCTCTGTATCATTATTAGGACCCACTAATGTAGTCAGTAATGAAAATTTGCGTAACTGTTTGCGTTTGTCTGTAGGTAGAAATTTTGTTCCAGACATTAAACGTATTGTAAACTCCACCTGTGATAATTAAATAAAACGTATCGTAGGTAATAGGTACTCTTTCAAACGATGATTACTTTCAAGCACCCCTACTACCCTTATTCCTTCATTCAATAAAGCAGGCCAGGAAACAAAACGCATTACACAGGAAGAAGCGGAGAGACGGTATGGTGGGGAGGGGAGAGAAGCGGGTGGCCAGCTTGCCCCTGTGTGCGCGCAGAACACCTGTTAACTGCACACGTGCACGTGCACCGCACACGTGCAGAATTCCTGCCCGCCCCTGTCCTAAGGCATCCAAAATGGCGGCGCTGGCTGCAAAGAACTCCAGTGCGGAAGTCTGTAGTGCTATTTGCCTGTCTCCTGTTTTCACTTAACAGTTTATTTTTATGCGGCAAAAGTAATTTTTGCGAAATAGTGAACCTATCCACCTGCATCTTCTGTAACTTACAATTTCTCACCGAATAAATCACCCTGTTCCTTGTTCCGCATTTGTTTGATAATTTCCCATCATGCCGAAGAGAACATGCTCGTTTACCGATGAACATCGAGAAAAACGTCGGAAGAGTAGTACGGGTTGTCGCCCGGGGAGCGATGGGCCGTGTTTCAGTACCACCAAGTCACGGAACTCGAAAACAGAAACGTACGCCTGGCCATACTGATTTAGGTTTTCCGTAAACCACTTCAGGCAAATACCGGGATGGTTCCTTTGAAAGGGCACGGCCGACTTCCTTCCCCATCCGTCCCTACTGCGACGGGACCGATGACCTCGCTGTCTGGTCCTCCCCCCCCCCCCCTCCCCTGCCCGCAAATCAACCAACCAAATCAACAGAAACATATGCAGTGTGTTAGGGAGGCGAGTTCATCAAGTAAAGTGACTAATTTTAATTAATGACTTGAATACAATGTATTAACGTTTCGCAATAGCAACTCTGTGTTTCTTCAAGAACGGACAGAATATTCCGTAAATATTCAAGTGACTGATTTTGTTATGAGACCCAATATTAAACTGCTAACTAAAATAAGTACTGCTGAAGGCACTCCTGCTTACCGTACTGAGTCATACCACAGCAGCTGTAAATCTGTGGACTGTACTCCTAGACTATCGAGAGGAATTTTCCCCGACGCATCCACATCGCCGAAAATCACGTATGGACGCACTAAAACTGAAGCCATCGTGTATTCGGTCTGTATATTGTTCAGTAGAATACGTCATGAAGTTACAGTCCTTTTGGTGTTGTCTCGACTAATGCGACAGGAGATGAGGATATTACAATGATCCCCATTATACTTCATTACTTTGACGACCAGAATAGAGGACTCCACTTTAAGTTCCATAATATGATGAAGCTTCTTGCTACGTTAATCCCAGCCACGGACAGAGAATTCTGCACACAGTTCTTAGCCGCATGCCAACCTTCCATTGTTCTTGCATCCAATTAGATTACTGCCGATCAAGTCCCAAATAAAGAGCGAGTTGTTACTACCAATGACTGTACACAAAATTGAAACACTACGTATGTACAAAAGCAGCACTGAAACCAGCAGAACAACGTGACCGCCGCCTGTGTCCGACGTCGGCGTGCAGCAACCACTCACTGACCGCAGGTGGCAGCACTAGCAGTGGAGGGTATACCCGGGAAAATACAGGGTGTATCTAAAAGAATCATTCGATTTAAAGAATCATAACTACTATGTGAACAACGTGCTGTTGGAGAAAGCAAACTCCCGAGTTTCACACGGTTCCCGCACCTGCTTCAGTTCAAGTAAAAGTGGATCGGGACAAGAGAAAGCGTTTTGTGTTCTACGTTTCTGCGCAATGCGGGTCAGTAATAACTGTGCAGCGTGATATTTGTACTAAATATGGTGTGGATCCTCCTACAGCACAGAGCAGTAGGCGATGAAGTGAACAATCCCGAGAAATAGGTCGTCTGTGTAAAGGCGAATCACCGGGCCGCCCCCGGGTGTCTGACACAGACGTCGAACGCATCCCCACAGTTTCACGAGGGGTCCGCAGAAATCCGTTCTCCGTGCAGGTCGACAGCTCAGCATGCCCCCCGATGTCCGTCTGGCGTGTGTTGCGTCGACGTTTACCGTACAAAATTCAGCTACTGCAAGCTCTTTCTGAAGGTGACAAACAACAACGTGTGGAGTTGTGTAATTTCGTTCTTGGCAAGATGGAGGATGACAGTTTTCTTCCACGCTTAGTGTTTAGTGAGGAGGCAACATTCCATTTGAAGGGAAAGGTGAACCGGTATAATGCGAGAACATGGTGTACGGAGCAACCACATGAAGTTGTACAACATGAGAAGGACTTTCCAAAAGTTAATGTGTTCTGTGCAGTTTCACGGGAAATGGTGTACGGTCCATTTTTCTTCGCCGAGAACACTATTACAGGAAGCACATAGCTTAAGTTCTTTCTTTTCCCACAGTTGGGAGACTGATACGAACGACTTCATTTACCAACAGGATGGGACGCACCACGCTGGCATCTGAAAGTACGGGAATTTTTAAATTAAAGGGTTACTGGACGATGGATCGGTCGCACTGGACCAACTGACTGAGCGTTACATTACTGGCTTCCAAGGTCACCGGACCTGACAGTACCGGGTGATCAAAAAGTCAGTATAAATTTGAAAACTGAATAAATCACGGAATAATGTAGGTAGAGAAGTACAAATTGACACACATGCTTGGAATGACATGGGGTTTTATTAGAACCGAAAAAATACAAACGTTCAAAAAATGTCCGACATATGGCGCTTCATCTGATCAGAAAAGCAATAATTAGTATAACAAAGTAAGACAAAGCAAAGATGATGTTCTTTACAGGAAATGCTCAATATGTCCACCATCATTCCTCAACAATAGCTGTAGTCGAGGAATAATGTTGTGAACAGCACTGTAAAGCATGTCCGGAGTTATGGTGAGGCATTGGCGCCGGATGTTGTCTTTCAGCATCCCTAGAGATGTCGGTCGATCACGATACACTTGCGACTTCAGGTACCCCAAAGCCAATAATCGCACGGACTGAGGTCTGGAGACCTGGGAGGCCAAGCATGACGAAAGTGGAGGTGAGCACACGATCATCACCAAACGACGCGCGCAAGAGGTCTGTCGGACATTTTGTGAACTTTGTTTTTTTTTTTTTTTTTTGGTTCTAATAAAACCCCATGTCACTCCAACCATGTGTGTCAATTTTACCTCTCTACCTACATTATTCCGTGGTTTATTAAGTTTTCAAATTTATACTGACTTTTTAGGATCACCCAGTATGTGATTATTTCTTGCGTTGGTTTGTAAAAGACCATGTTTATGTGCCTCCGTTACCAACAACAATGAATAAACTGAGGCATCGGAGAACAGCAGCTGTGGAAGCTGTCACTCGAGACATGCTCGCTGCAGTGTGGGAACAATACCGCATTGACACATGCCTTGCAAAAAATGGTTCAAATGGCTCTGAGCACTATGGGATTTAAAATCTGAGGTAATCAGTCCCCTAGAACTTAGAACTACCGAAACCTAACTAACCTAAGGGCATCACACACATCCATGCCCGAGGCAGGATTCGAACCTGCGACCGTAGCGGTCGCGTGGTTCCAGACTGAAGCGCCTAGAACCGCTCGGCCACATGCCGTACATCTGAAGGGGGCATACTGAGCACCTATGAAAAAGTGTGGAAACAAACTTTTTGAGTTTCACCTGCATCAAATAAAAAACAAAACACATTTTATATGTGTGTTAGGTCCAGAAATATAAACGTGCCAAATCATATGATTCTTTTTGATACACCATGTAGTGCCGTCGTTGTTGTAACGCGGAAACGAAGTAATTTATCTGCGGCGTATTGTCGTTGGTTTTTTAGACAAGACCGTAAACTACGTTTGTGAACTGTTGATGGCTAAAGTAGACCGCGCATGCGAAAATAGGGCTTTCCAAAACCGACGACGAGGCAATTCTGGTTCACCACGGGTCACAGATGAAAGATTCCCGTCTAACCTCCTTGCCTAGGGACGCCAGATGAAAGTTGATGTCGTCGAGCCCTGAATGAAAATTGCGCAACGGATAACTGGGGAGGGGAGCTTGAGAGCGCTACCTAGAGAGCGTGCCCTTTCTGTACGGTACTAGGCAAGGGGCTGGAGGGCTCACACGCTGATGCGTGGGTCCCTGCATTCTATATCTTCTATTTTTAAATGAATTCATTTAACTAGACTCCTATGTGATTTTTTAGGGTATGTTAAAGATCGGTGACAATTGATTACCTGCTTATTTCAACCATTGTCACTCGACTTTACAGCGATTGCAGCAATTGTTCCAGTTTACAGATGTTACAATTTTACAGCTTATGGCTCAGGTATATTATATACTAATATGCACGCACCTTTCTACGGCCAAGACGGAATTGCGTTGGCCAAATGTATACCACCAATATTTTACGTATGACATCCAGTATGTGAGGAGGATAACAGGCAAACTGGGGACCAGATACATTAACACAGGGGGTCAAATTTCCGAAATTAAACGATAACATTCATTTCCTTACACAACCCGAAGCTGGAAATAATAGAATTAGTACAAATATTCAAATACCTTTCTTCCGTGCGTGAATATTGAGACAGACGCACTGAGGGCACGTCTGCTCACTTACCCGTCTTCTGTAGCACTACCTAGAATATGGCGGGCACCCGGAGGTCTTCCAGGGCCCCAGTGGAGGGGATGGTCGAACCACTTGGTCGTGACCAACCTCTCCACCCCAAATCTCGTGACACTGGAACGTCTTTCACTTTTACCTGCCTGTGATGTCTCTCTGATCCCGTACCCAGGAGTGAGGTTGGCACTACTATTGTACAGAACTACTTCCCAACTAAGATTTGGTCACGCTCTACAGAAAGTTGTGAGGAGGATTAGGAAAGTTCTACATCTACATCTACATCTACATCTACATCCATACTCCGCAAGCCACCTGACGGTGTGTGGCGGAGGGTACCTTGAGTACCTCTATCGGTTCTCCCTTCTATTCCAGTCTCGTATTGTTCGTGGAAAGAAGGATTGTCGGTATGCCTCTGTGTGGGCTCTAATCTCTCTGATTTTATCCTCATGGTCTCTTCGCGAGATATACGTAGGAGGGAGCAATATACTGCTTGACTCTTCGGTGAAGGTATGTTCTCGAAACTTTGACAAAAGCCCGTACCGAGCTACTGAGCGTCTCTCCTGCAGAGTCTTCCACTGGAGTTTATCTATCATCTCCGTAACGCTTTCGCGATTACTAAATGATCCTGTAACGAAGCACGCTGCTCTCCGTTGGATCTTCTCTATATCTTCTATCAACGCTATCTGGTACGGATCCCACACTGCTGAGCAATATTCAAGCAGTGGGCGAACAAGCGTACTGTAACCTACTTCCTTTGTTTTCGGATTGCATTTCCTTAGGATTCTTCCAATGAATCTCAGTCTGGCATCTGCTTTACCGACGATCAACATTATATGATCATTTCATTTTAAATCGCTCCTAATGCGTACTCCCAGATAATTTATGGTATTAACTGCTTCCAGTTGCTGACCTGCTATTTTGTAGCTAAATGATAAAGGATCTATCTTTCTGTGTATTCGCAGCACATTACGCTTGTCTACATTGAGATTCAATTGCCATTCCATGCACCATGCGTCAATTTGCTGCAGATCCTCCTGCAATTCAGTACAATTTTCCATTGTTACAACCTCTCGATACACCACAGCATCATCTGCAAAAAGCCTCAGTGAACTTCCGATGTCATCCACCAGGTCATTTATGTATATTGTGAATAGCAACGGTCCTATGACACTCCCCTGCGGCACACCTGAAATCACTCTAACTTCGGAAGACTTCTCTCCATTGAGAATGACATGCTGCGTCCTGTTATCCAGGAACTCCTCAATCCAATCACACAATTGGTTCACGTGCAGATTCACATTGACGTACAAGAAATGCATAATACACGTCATATATAAATATGCATTATGAAGCCTGACACATTTCTTTCCACCCGTCCACACGGGTTCTGTTGCACCCGCGGCCGGCCGCGTCGTGCAATAAAATTGGCGGCAGAGCCGCCTCTGTTTTTATTTTTCGGTGCGAGCGAGCAGTGAAACCTTCTGCTTATAGAGCGGAAACTCGTGTACCGTTTCAAGAGACGTGCGGGTGTGTGTTGGGGCGAGGAGGCGTGCGGCTGGTGGGAGCTGAGCCGAGGGGCCGCCGGCGGTGTGCCCCGGCTGCTGGTTCAGTCGGCGTCGGCGACGAAGGCTGGAAGTTGCGACCCAGCGCCGCAACTGGGCGTCCGCAGACTGAGTGGCGACAGGTGGCGTTTCCAGACGAATCGCGTTTAACGCTCCACTGGAGACACGGTCGTTGTCGTCAGCGGCGTGAAACGTCTGAAAGTGAAGACCGTGCAGCAACCGTCTACAGGGAGCGCTATGGTCTGGGGAACGCTTTCGTGACCTTCCGTTGCTGATCCCGTCATTCTTGAGACCACAGTGGATTACCAAAAGACTGCTTTCATCCTTTGGGAAGATATCCGACCCTATCCGGAGCCTCTTCTTCGTCGGAGCGATGTGCGCTACCAGCAGGGCGTGTCACAGAGCTCGCAGTGCACGTGCGAGCTCTGAGGACCACCACGACCAGTTCACAGTACTGCCCCGGACACGGAAGTCCCGGACTTACAGGAACACCTCGATCGGGCTGCTCCCGCCACGGACGCTCACCCAGGAGAAATAGAGCAGCTGACCCCGGTCGGCACTCCACGCTCCACACCACCACTCACTCTTTTGCTGCGCTTCTCGGAGCTGTATGACTGCAAGAGGAGGTTATCTAGGCTTTCGACAGCTGTGACTGGATATCGTATGTTTTGAAAGACATGACCACTGAAAACAGAGTACAGATATGAAATAAAAAACTTAAAAAAAAAAAAACGGATAACAGAGAGTAGGACTCCTGTTGTGAACTTCTGTGCAAACTTAATATGTACACAGATACCAACAATAACAACATGAATAATAAACGTCACTTCGACGATATGCGTCTTCCTAACCTGTACCAGTTATCCAACTGAGGAAAGAGCATCTACACTGCATCAACGCGAAATCCGAACCCCGTGCTGTTTCTGGCGACTCGTCACATCGCTGAGGGTTGAAGGACTGGTTAAAACAAAGACTGAAAAACCCGTGGACCGACCGAGATTCGACGTCGCGACGTCTCGGTTACGAGGCACGCAACTTTACCCCTAAATCAACAAGCCCGCTCTACACGTGTATATAATTTCTTTACAGGAAATGCTCAATATGTCCACCATCATTCCTCAACAATAGCTGTAGTGGAGGAATAATGTTGTGAACAGCACTGTAAAGCACGTCCGGAGTTACGGTGAGGCATTGGCGTCGGATGTTGTCTTTCAGCATCCCTAGAGATGTCGGTCGATCACGATACCTCAAAGCCAATAATCGCACGGACTGAGGTCTGGGGACCTGGGAGGCCAAGCATGACGAAAGTGGCGGCTGAGCACACGATCATCACCAAACGAAGCGCGCAAGAGATCTTTCACGCGTCTAACAATATGGGGTGGAGTGCCATCCTGCATAAACATCGTACGTCCCAGCAGGTGTTTATCAGCCAGGCTGGGGATGATGCGATTCTGTAACATATCGGCGTACCTCTCACCCGTCACAGTAGCAGTTACAAAACCAGGATTACGCATTTCCTCGAAGAAAAAAGGCCCGATAACGGTAGATGAGGTAAATCCAACCGATACCGTGACTTTCTCGTCGTGCAATGGAGTTTCCACGACAGTTCTAGAATTTTCGGTAGCCGAAATTCGTTTTGGTGTCCAGTGCCATCTGTCGGACATTTTGTGAATTTTTTTTTTGTTCTAATAAAACCCCATGTCATTCCAAGCATGTGTGTCAATTTTTACATCTTTCCCTAGATTATTCTGTGGTTTATAAGTTTTCAAATTTATACTCACTTTTTGATCACCAGGTATATTTGCTCAAGTTTTACAATACCTCGTAGTATCCGCTTTTATGAGCCCATGCCTTGCACTCATATCCTTGAAAGTCGTTTTTCAATAGCTATTGTCGTACCAGGAACACTTGCACTGAAACATTTAAGTGGATCACCCTGTATATTATAAAAATGTGTGTACTGAAAGAGTACGACCATCCCCTTTCACCTTTTCCGCTTTGGATAGGCCTGCATGTGATGATTCGTGCAGCTAATTTTACTGGTTTTCTGTACAGTGGTACAACTGAGCTATGGAACAGGGATTGCCAAATTGTGCTATTTTATTTTTCAAGGCACACCTTCACTAACCCTCAAGCGTGTTCGTTGTCTCATGGTTGTATTGGTGTGATTCATTTTTGTTTTCTCCAGGTGGCTGCTTTGGGTGATGAATGGAATGGAGTGTGTCATCCGCTCAGATGCAGGCAGCGGCTAAGATAGATCTCTGTTTCTAAATATAGATTGAAGCTGCTGCATGTCGTAATGTGTAATGATAAACAGTGCTGCGGGGACAGTAACTGTTCCTATGAAATGTTATTCCAAGACAACGATTTTTGAATGAAATATTATACTCAGGAAGACAGAGTAAACCTCAGCGCGGTCGTCACACCTAACACTGGTCTGCTTAAGGAAGTGAACGATGACCTAATGGTAGTTAGGTGGTAAGTTCCTATGGGACCAAACCACTGAGGTCATCGTTCCCTAGTCTTACACACTAACGTAAACTAACTTACGCCAAAGACAACACACACACCCAAGCCCGAGGGAGGACTCGAACCTCCGACCGGGGCAGCCGCGAAAACCGTGGCAAGGCGCCCTAGACCGCGCAATTACCCGGTACAATGTTAACAGAGAATTTCTATAAAAAATCAAACAGCTTAATCAGGTTTCAGGAAAGTGAATCAGGAAAGTGGGGTGGTCTTTCTCTAAGCTCTTAGCAAGTTAAGTAGCTGACAATAATCATTATGACAAATTAGTTGCATTGTGCTGCAAACTTACCTTCTTCTCTTAAAAAAAAGGAAAACATATTATTCATAGCTTATATTCCTCTTACATTTCAATGTCTACAACATATTTATCCTTGCTGCCCTAAAAAAAAGAACACTCAGATTATTCAAAATTTATACTCCTTTTACATTTCATTGTCTACATCATATTCGTCCTTGTCATCCTTTCTTCATCTAACAGATACAATCACAACGCTACTAAATACGTCCACCACCTAACACACCTCATCTAAGATTGCACAAAGATTCTGTCACAAGACTAAAGATTGTTTAAAAGTAACGTAACTTGCGCTCTCTTTGACCTGCATATCGATGACATACAAAGCTCAAAATGAGGAGACCATCTCACACCTTGTTTGATGCAAAGGACTTGCAATGCAACCAGGCTTGCTAGTAATTTTTGCGTGTGCTGGTATTGAGCTGAGGCTACATGCGAGTTGTAATGGTTCTTTATTTACGTGACCATTACGGCACTCCAACCCCAGTTCTCGATACCAATAATATCGTACAGACATATTTTTGTGACAATATTCACATTTAGTTTTATTAATGTATAGGTACTCCGATGTATCGATATATTGCAGTGATATGGTTCTTGTGTGTATTCATTTCTGTGAGACTGTCATAATCTTTCACTTACTTGTAACCGTTTTGGCGCGAATGCGCGCAGAGCAGTCTTTGTTTCACTTTGCAGAAGTTAAGTTGTTATTTCGCTTTGTAAAAGAACAGTCAAGTCTTGTGTTTGGTTAAAGTGGAAATTAAATATATGAAGATTGATACAAAAGTGTTTTCTTGATGATGTGACAATTAAAAAGAAGTATATGTGAACTTACAAGAAGTTTAATAAAAATGTGGATCGTGAACACCGAGTCAAAAATTATTTCTACCATACCATTGTTCTGAACTGGGATTGTTTGATCATTAAGGATTTCCTGAAAAACGCATTTGTTAGGTCTTGAAATATTGCTAAAATACAGATCTGGACGTTCTAGCAGTCAAAGTGGAATCACCTTAGAATCAACAAGATGAGCCATAACATCTTCGATGAAATCTACGTGGGAATCCATTCAAGATAAGTGCCAAAATTAGTGACTTTTTTTACAGTGACTTCATTATTTCCATTCTGACGATACCATCCACAGTCAATAACTTTGTTGTTGCCCGATAAAGCGAACATATGCTGCGTGAGCAACATTATTAATCTGATTTCTAACCTACTTAGAAAGTGGTGGTATTGCTAGACAGTGAAGTGTCATATTAAGTTGAAATTAGTTGCGTGTGATTGTTTGGAACGGACAAGCACGTATATGATGTCAGTACTTTCAACCTCCGGGAGATCTTATGGTCGCTGGCTGCACAGACAATTTGGACAGAGCGTGCTTGGTCCGAATTTAGTCGATGTTGGGGAAGAGTAAATTTGATTTGTAATACGCGGCGTGTGACTTCATTATCTTGTTCATGAATCACTATTTTGTACGGGAAATATTTGACTGTACTAGAACTAAGAATGTGCATGTGAAAACAATTGCCCCGGTAGGGACTTTCTGAGAGTAATGATATTTTCACGGATTGAGTTATGCTTTAACTAAACCGCAAAATTTGGGTTCAAAATGGTTCAAATGGCTCTGAGCGCTATGGGACTCAACTGCTGTGGTCATAAGTCCCCTAGAACTTAGAACTACTTAAACCTAACTAACCTAAGGACAGCACACAACACCCAGCCATCACGAGGCAGAGAAAATCCCTGACCCCGCCGGGAATCGAACCCGGGAACCCGGGCGTGGGAAGCGAGAACGCTACCGCACGACCACGAGATGCGGGCGCAAAATTTGGGATTAGCGTGCTTAAGTAGTCCGTGTGGGTCTATTCTTTTCTACTTCGAACTGTCGGGGATGTAGAAGACCTTAGGAAGCTGATGTTTCAATACGTGGGAATGTTCTTAGCGCAGAAAAACATCGTGTAAGAAATCAACCGTTTCCTAGGTCAAGTTTCCCGCCAGGAGTAGGATTTGGCAAAATAATTGTCAGTACTTTAAGATATCTGCAGTTTTAGCAGAAGAACCTGCAATAATTTAATTTGATAAATAAGTTAAATAAAGGAAGGTTTCATTAACGCAGTGAGAAATGATAGGGTTGCTCTACCGATTAACAGAATGAAAGTTCTGTCCAAAATAACAATATGATTTATTAAGACTAAATACAAAATAATAAACAAAAACACATGAAACATTTATAATACATCAAATTGGCTCAAATTGGATACTCAAAGAAACGCTGTGAATGTAAAGTTGTCCCTAAACTAGATTGTGAGGATTATGACGAAGTGGTATGTGGAGCCAATTCCTTGCAACTCAAATCTTAAGAGACAATTGTCTTTTGACAATGTCGGCGTCTGCAAAGCATTCACTCGACTTCCTCACACCCGTCGGCTTAACCCTTTCCAGATCAGCAGAGCCCGCCTGTCACCGGACCACCCGGGTGACGAGAGACGCTGCGTGGGAAGTCCGCGTGTGAAGGAATAGCGACTTTTCACTGCATGCAATTAGAGAGGAAAATCGTAAGACAGAAATATGAGAGGGGGCTCATGCCACCTCTCAGAATGTGTCCTGCAACTCGTGCCGTACATTTTCGTTACATCCTGTATATTTATTACAAATTGCGAGGATACGCAACAGCGAGCGGATATCGGTATTCGTGACTAGTCTGCAAACCACATCGAACAGATCAGGTCGAACGGTCGCCGTCTGAGGCATGCCTTAGAAGCACAAAGAGGAGGAGGGTTGTAGTACAGGGTGCTCATAAAATTTTGTTTGTTAATGTCTTAACTTATGTACAGAACATAATACACTATGTGATCAAAAGTATCCGCACACCCCCAAAAACACACGTTTTTGACATTAGGTGCATTTTGCTGCCATCTACTGCCAGGTACTCCATATCAGTAATCTCAGTGGTCATTAGCCATCGTCAGAGAGCAGAATGCGACGCTCCGCGGAACTCACGGACTACGAACGTGGTCAGGTTATTGGGTGTCACTTGTGTCGTTAAATAAATAAATAAACAACGCAGTGGGTACAGGTTACTGTACCCTGCAGAAACAGCAAATGTAACTGATAGCTCCCCGCACTCCGTGTTACCTGTGTGCAGCCTGCAACAGCCAGCTCGCCAGGTCCACGGCGCATGCGGGTGCGTCCATCACTCTCCCACACACAGAGCCTACGCTCATCAGAGAAGACAACAGAACGCCATTCCTCTCCCCGTCAACTCTTTCACAACACCGGATTAGCCGTGCCCGGCTGTGTCGTGGTATCGCTTGCTAGAAGCAGATGTTTTCGAATCGCCTTGATGACGCAGTAACTGTAAAAAGTACCGATTTTTTCAGCCCTGCATTATTTTGGGCTGACCATGTCGCTCACGCAGTTGATTGATACTGACGTGCGCCTCTGTCTACTGGACAGATGTGCAGGACCCGTACAACCCTACCACTACTATTGTAATTTAGTATGCTGTTACCTAAATATCATAAAAAACCTTTTACTAAAATTTAGTAGTTTCCAAATAAAGTACATTATGGGAGGATAGTCCTGTTGATAGGAAAAGCTAATTAATGGAGTTACCCTTTTTACAGGAGTTGACAGTGCGTTGTGTCTGATTGTAAAGTTAATCAGACTGTTCACTTCTTTTCCTAAGATCTTACCAGCGGTTAGATAGAAACGTAGTACGAATAATATTACACTGAAGCTAGGACAACTCAGTTCCAAATTCATTTAGTGGTTTACAATATGCACTAACGCTCGCCAGCCTACCAGGCAATGATACACTGAAGTACTGGAAAGCAGAAGTATGAATTTTGCCTATTTTCTTGCTGTAGTTTAAGTTGCTTCTTCAAATAAATATTACTCCACGTAAACAATGTTGGACTACAGTGGTATATATTATGTTTTTAAAAGAGAAAAAGCCCAGCAGTGAGCTTCAAAGAAGTTAAAAAAAAATTGGACAGGGGGGACCTTTAGAAAAGCGCTTTCCATGATCAACAAACGTATACACTAAAATACTTAGATCCTAAAGCACACACTTTTTATACTGAACATTTCACTTGAAGAAAACCTCTTTCTTACTGGAATTTACTTTCAAAAGCTATTATTCTTTGAACTAACTCTGTATAGTCATTTAACAGATTCTAGTAACTAGGGTACACTCTCATTCAATTTTACGTAAGCAAACTTTTATTATAACACTTTGCAATAGTTAAGAAAACACAAAAGCAATTTAAATGGTGCTTCTTTATGTTACCTTGGCACTTGATAAGTCTGTAGAACAGGATAGTCGGAGTAACAGGATAGTAACAGGATTCAAACACCAGGAAGGGACCTTATATGGCTGTACGATTAGGATGAAATAATAGAGTGAACCAGTTTTTTAAAGTCGAAGAATTATTATTAAAACACAGTTTAAATTAATGGTTCACGCTGTACAAGATAGAAAAAACATCTTATGTTTTGGCTGCGGACTTGGGTGTGGCGAACGGCTATGACATCTACGCTACCCGCAGTACAGCCTGCAAGTATCTCGCTGTGTGGACTCAGTTTCTCCTCGTGGCGTCTGCTTGTCTGGGGAGGAGACCAGACAGCGAGGTCTCATCGGATTAGGGAACGAACCAACCCGACATTTGCCTGTAGCGATGTAGGGAAACCACGGAAAACCTAAATCAGGATGGCCGGACGCGAGATTGAACCGTCGTCCTCCCGAATGCTCGGTGTCGTTTGCAGTCCTCATCCGAGGGATTTTTGTGAAAATTTGCAGACAGAGTTTCCCCTGCTCCACTAGGGTGTTGCCTCAACCTCCGCCGCCTGCAGGCTGTGTGTGCCTCACTTCCCGCGCTGGCTGTAGGCGGCGCGCCAACTCGCCCTCGCCGCCTTTCCACTTACGTTTCAAACAAAAGCACGCTGGCTTTCACCCATCAACTATTTCTTACCTCGTTCCTAAGCGTGATCCTTTCTTAAATTGTCAAATTTACATCAACATGAAGAGTTTACACACACACACAAGTATTTTTAAATACAAAATGCCATCAGAAAATTATTTAACGTAATAAACAAGTTACAGTAGAGCGTCGATTATCCGAAGTGATTGGGGGACATGGGTGTTCGGAAAACAGGTTTGTTCGAATAATCGAACTGTACATGTTTATTTGTCAAAAAGAAGTACTGTACAGTGAAACGTCCCCTTTGAAAAATTACACAAGACAATGCTTAAACTGACACACAATATTTTTAGCGCAACGCAATCTGACTTTCAACAATCCCAACAAAAGAATGGCCCTGACTAACATTAACCTATACCTTTCACAAATCACTTACCTCACCAAAAATCTTGGTTACTCGAACTACTGCAATACAGCGAGCGCCACTACTGCCAGCTAAATAAAAGATTCAAACTACTGAAGGCACTAACTACTGATAGGCATAGTTAGCAAATGAAAGATTTTAATAGAGAACAAACAATGTATTTACCTTAATAATCATAATATATATAGCAGTTCATGCCATCCAGTCTTACAAATTTCAAATCTCCGCCATTTCTCTCCCCACATCCACCACTGCTAGCGGCTCACCTCCAACTGCGCAACGCTACCCACTGTTAACATCCCCCTGCCCAACACTACAATGGCAGACAACAATGCAAACTAGCCACACACTGCAAGCAGCACAGCCAGTGATTTACATACAGAGCGCTATGTGGCGTTACCAATAAAAAAACCTATACAGTCTCCTTACATAGCCCCAATGCTCCCCAAAAAAAATTTTACAAATTGTTTTGGGCAGTGGCCAATAATGATTTGATAAAATTTTTCATAATTACAATAACAAAGATATCAAATTCACACACTTATTGATACAATGTTGGTCAAAAGCTAAAATTCACAGTTCATAAAGACAGTGCTGATCATTCATCACAGTTAAATTGCAGTGTTTTTCTCAAAGTCTGAACAATAAAAGAAAATGCACATGGAAGTAGTGGATTTCCATGCAGTCTTAAAGAAGTAGTGTTGTCCTTCCAACAGAAAGACAGTGCTGACTCTCGACATGGAGACAGGTAATGGGCCACAACAGAGTAAACCCACAGCAGAGTCATTCGAAGTTTTGAAGAATATTGGTAGGTAGGTCATCACAGAGTAGACCACTGTAGTCCTGGTAGAGATTATGGTATTGGTGGGCCACCAGAGGTGCAGACCCACTGCAGTCCTTGTAGAAATAATGGTACTGGTGGGTCATCATAGATGCCGACCCACTGTAGTCCTTATAGAGATTGCCAGCAGCCATCTGTTGTGACTGTGCAGGTGCACAATAACTATTGAAGAGTCTTGCGGATAATATAGCAAGTCCATGAACCTCCACTTGTGCACTCACAAAGTTTTTGGAATTGTCCTTAGAACCAGCAATGCTGTTATCCAGTCCCTTGCTGAATTATTAACACACGTGCAAGCACTAACACTTCCTACTTCTCACATATTGTCCATATACTATGACCAACAGAAATGTGTGTAGTGAAATGCAACTTACAAGTTAATAATATGATGAACTGGTGTCAATTACAATTTTATAACGTAAGAATACAATTACAAAGGTACAAAATACATGATTAAAGAACATAATAATACAGATAACATTTGTAGTACAGGCTTTACAAAAGAATCGAAATAACATATGCATCAGTGTTACAGGAATTATGACATGAGTACATACACAAAAGATGAGAATAACTTTTGAAACATCAACTTCGCACATGAGCATTAAAACAAAACAGAATAAATAATTTCTAAACATCTTTACAAAGAAAATAACATATTATCAGAAAAATTCTACAACATAACTCATATTAGCTAAACACATTAAGACAGGAAAAGCACAAATACACAAGAGTACACAAACACATAGTGGCATAACACAAAAGGAAAGGACAGGGTTCGTTTTCAGTGTAACATTTGGTACTGCAGTCCAACCCAAAACTTCAGTCCATAGATCTTTTTTTTCTTATTTCAACATTTGTTTCCACCAAAAAAAATCCTATCCAAGCATGCTTTCTGTATTTTGTTCATATCCTCTTTCAAAAATAGTTTTTCTCCACTGTACACTACTTTTTTCGGCCAAACCATTTTCTTATAGCTTCTCAATGCATTTCTTCCAATCCATCATAGTTAGTTTCTTATATAGTCTACCCCCTCTTAAGCTAACTTAAATCTACTGAGTTCAGATATATATACCAAGGGCTGAGGCAATGCAGCAGCCCATAACAAATTAACACAAACAGCAAGGACAAAAAAAGATACAAGTTGGCAAAGTAAGCAACAATATTACAACTAACATAAGGCAATGAGCAGCAAACAAGAAAAATAAATCAGTAGTAAACTGGCTTAGCAGAGTAATACAAAGTCAAATTCAGTAACACTATGCCTGGCAAACAGCAGCAGCAAATGAAATAAATTATTTCTAAACATGACATAGCTCACGCAGAAAAAATAGTGCAATAAAGACAACAGTGCAGATAAGGAAAATGTCTATTCACATCTTAATATCTATGTCATTAAAGTGGTGCACCACAAGAAGTTATTCTACCAAAAATACACTCCTGGAAATGGAAAAAAGAACACATTGACACCGGTGTGTCAGACCCACCATACTTGCTCCGGACACTGCGAGAGGGCTGTACAAGCAATGATCACACGCACGGCACAGCGGACACACCAGGAACCGCGGTGTTGGCCGTCGAATGGCGCTAGCTGCGCAGCATTTGTGCACCGCCGCCGTCAGTGTCAGCCAGTTTGCCGTGGCATACGGAGCTCCATCGCAGTCTTTAACACTGGTAGCATGCCGCGACAGCGTGGACGTGAACCGTATGTGCAGTTGACGGACTTTGAGCGAGGGCGTATAGTGGGCATGCGGGAGGCCGGGTGGACGTACCGCCGAATTGCTCAACACGTGGGGCGTGAGGTCTCCACAGTACATCGATGTTGTCGCCAGTGGTCGGCAGAAGGTGCACGTGCCCGTCGACCTGGGACCGGACCGCAGCGACGCACGGATGCACGACAAGACCGTAGGATCCTACGCAGTGCTGTAGGGGACCGCACCGCCACTTCCCAGCAAATTAGGGACACTGTTGCTCCTGGGATATCGGCGAGGACCATTCGCAACCGTCTCCATGAAGCTGGGCTACGGTCCCGCACACCGTTAGGCCGTCTTCCGCTCACGCCCCAACATCGTGCAGCCCGCCTCCAGTGGTGTTGCGACAGGCGTGAATGGAGGGACGAATGGAGACGTGTCGTCTTCAGCGATGAGAGTCGCTTCTGCCTTGGTGCCAATGATGGTCGTATGCGTGTTTGTCGCCGTGCAGGTGAGCGCCACAATCAGGACTGCATACGACCGAGGCACACAGGGCCAACACCCGGCATCATGGTGTGGGGAGCGATCTCCTACACTGGCCGTACACCACTGGTGATCGTCGAGGGGACACTGAATAGTGCACGTTACATCCAAACCGTCATCGAACCCATCGTTCTACCATTCCTAGACCGGCAAGGGAACTTGCTGTTCCAACAGGACAATGCACGTCCGCATGTATCCCGTGCCACCCAACGTGCTCTAGAAGGTGTAAGTCAACTACCCTGGCCAGCAAGATCTCCGGATCTGTCCCCCATTGAGCATGTTTGGGACTGGATGAAGCGTCGTCTCACGCGGTCTGCACGTCCAGCACGAACGCTGGTCCAACTGAGGCGCCAGGTGGAAATGGCATGGCAAGCCGTTCCACAGGACTACATCCAGCATCTCTACAATCGTCTCCATGGGAGAATAGCAGCCTGCATTGCTGCGAAAGGTGGATATACACTGTACTAGTGCCGACATTGTGTGTTTATGTGCCTGTGGTTCTGTCAGTGTGATCATGTGATGTATCTGACCCCAGGAATGTGTCAATAAAGTTTCCCCTTCCTGGGACAATGATTTCACGGTGTTCTTATTTCAATTTCCAGGAGTGTATTACCAAGTAGTTGAAAAGAAAATTATGTATGCAGTAACTGTTATTAATCCCTTCTTATTGTTCTTTCCTTTCCAAGTGCTCCTTTTTCGAAGAATGTGGATCATAAAATAATTATTTAATAGATCTGTTGACAGAAAGTGTTCACATTAGCAAATGCATTTAATTTTATTTTATAAAACCAATGCTGCAACACAGCTGGAAACTAGATATCAAATGAAATAAGCAACTATGAAAAGCAAAGCATAAAAATATCATTCAATAGTCATGTGACATTTCATAAGTTAGTAGAAATTCTCTCAACTCTCGTAGAAAGATGCTTGTCATAATCAAGTGTGCAGATGTAAGTATCTTTCCAAGTAATGAGCGTGTTGTATTTGAGATGCTTTCTACAAAGGAACGTCAATAGCGAGGGTATGGCCTCCTTTTTTTCTCCACGTGTGCCTGAGAAAGGCAGACACTAATGGCTTTTTCTCCAGGCGACTGGCACACCTGGGCGCCACCTGGGTCACTTAGCTTTCTTACGGAAATATTTACGACAGCAGTTTCCGCTACAGTGACAGTCTCATATAAAAATATTTCACAGGTCAAGAATTTGCGTTACTAATGTGTAGAAACAAAATTCTATAAATATAACAGCGTCCAAAAACTTTTCTGCCGGCATTGTGATACATTACGCATATACACACATTTCATAACTCTTAAAGTACGGTTCTTGGTTTCCAATATCCTTTTTCACAAGTCAGAGTCCCTAACCACTACTCATTATTCCTTACCTTATTCGTCAACACTTCTTCAATATTTCATCATAACATATACGTAGCATAATCAAATAACTCATGTAGCATCAGCTTATTGATCATGAACATACCGCAACAGCATAATACACATAGTCATCGTAATAATAACACCATAACACCTCAGTCAACTCTCAAAATCATCGTAGCTTCCTCCAATAATTTCAAAACCTAAAAAACATTCTCTGCTCATGTCAAAAGTGTCATCTGCCTCAAACGTACTTTAAAAATCGTGATCCCATACCAAATATATCATTCAAAGCTCTCATAATATCACAATGGGTCTGAAAAAATATGAACAGTTCACAAAGTACAGACAAATTACAGTTTCGTAAGTGTGAAGTTATCCAACGGTGTAATTACGTAAACATCTGTCACTGCCTTAGTAAAAAAGTTTGTCTCTCTCAGTTAAATGATCTGATAGCTGTGTAATTTATGTGTTCTCAATATGGTACCGATGTGTAAAGTTGTATAAGCAAATACCATATTAGCTAGGGCTCCTTGTGCTTGCCAAACACATGATACACAAAAGTAAGCGTGTACCCCCTGAGGATTGCGTAACCGAATCGGTAGATGCAACTGAGTCAATTTTAGCTTGTCGTGATTTTCATGAACAATAGTTTGCAGTTCTTTTATGGCTGCTTCGTGATTCTGTAATGCACTTTCATGACGCGAAAAAATAGGTTGGAAATGCTCACAAATTTGTGTTTTTACGTCATTTCAGATTTTTTGACATTTCGATTCGATGTTATGTAACTCAGTAGTTAAATCTTCACGTGTTTGTTCAAGCGTGGTGTCTAATTTTTGAAGATTTTGTTCCATTGTGTCTAACTTTTGAAGATTTTGTTCCATTGTGTCTAACTGTTGCTGTGTTTGTCTCTGGTGTTGTTCCATTGTGTCTAACTGTTGCTGTGTTTGTCTCTGGTGTTGTTCCATTGTGTCTAACTTTTGAAGCCTTTGTCCCATTTGTCTCTGATTTTGTTCCATTTGTTGCATTAATTGCAATAATAATGTATTAGTGTCTGGAATCTGTTTCTCTATGCTTATTGGCAGTGCATTTTCACCAGCAACATTCACATTTTGACAAGCAGAAAATGTGTCTTGACTCATTTGAGAAAACGGTGTGGACCCAAAACCTAAGTCTACAGTATTTGCAATATTGTGTTCTGTCATTTCGGATTCATGAGGCGAGCTGTTGACGACCGATCTATCGATAATGCTTCCCTGTTCACTAATTGTTTCACTGCCTATGCCATTGTTTGGCGCCCGCTCCATTTCCCTATGCACAGTTACCAAATTAGTATGTTGAACATTAGTTAATTCATTACACGGTGGCGCTAACACATTGCTTTCATCTTCACTGTCATTTCTCAGTTTACTTTGGAGCCTAGTATTACGTTTTTCACACGCCATTATTGTCACAATATTTAACATGACAACACAGAAAAACACAATTTGAAGAGCAAAAATAGGGGAACACATTAACATAGCACTGAAAATAATATCTAGTTAATTGCAAGTGCAGCTGTGAAATACTTAGAGCAAATCTAGATGCATGCCACAACTGTTTTACTGTACAAGAATGAAAAACTACAACTACAAAGGAAATTCTCTCTACAATTATGCACTAGCAATAAACAATAGCTACACTAATTACACAAACTACAAGGAAAAAATCAGAAGATTCCAGTGAGGTATCCTGGCAGGGTCGCCATATGAAATGTCCCCTTTGAAAAATTATACAAGACAATGCTTAAACTGACACAATATTTTTAGCGCAACGCAATCTGACTTTCAAAAATCCCTACAAAAGAATGGCCCTGACTAACATTAACCTATACCTTTCACAAATCACTTACCTCACCAAAAATCTTGGTTACTCGAACTACTGCAATACAGCGAGCGCCACTACTGCCAACTAAATAAAAGATTCAAACTACTGAAGGCACTAACTACTGATAGGCAGAGTTAGCAAATGAAAGATTTTAATAGAGAACAAACAATGTATTTACCTTAATAATCATAATATATATAGCAGTTCATGCCATCCAGTCTTACGAATTTCAAATCTCCGCCATTTCTCTCCCCACATCCACCACTGCTGGCGGCTCACCTCCAACTGCGCAACGCTACGCGCTGTTAACATCCCCCTGCCCAACACTACAATGGCAGACAACAATGCAAACTAGCCACAGACTGCACACAGCACAGCCAGTGATTTTCATACAGAGCGCTATGTGGCGTTACCAATAAAAAAAACCTATACAGTCTCCTTACAACAGTAAATTTATTCATAAAAACAGGCATCTCTTTTAGTTTTACAAAGTAACATAGAAAGTCAGTATGAATATACAGTATGTGGCACAGTTTATTAAACAAAAATATATACATATTACATACGAATTTTGCGTGAACAATACACACAGTATACAAAATTAGCGTTTAAAAAAAATCCTTTATTTTGGTCTGTCGAAGCAAGCCTACACGCTTACGAGCAGCTAAGTCACGTACTCTTTTCTTCAGATACCTGAAACCGGTCACTTTCATCTTGGGCTTCAAACCATCGCAAGGCTTGTTGATCCATCAGTAGAATCAAGCATAGCTATAAAATTTTCTATGCTCGTCTTTTGTTTTTTTATATCCGTAATTGTCGACTTCCCCACCTTGTACTCATTGGATAAAGTGGTTGCAGAATCACCTTCTTCTAACCTTTTAATAACCTCGTACTTGTCCCTCATAGAAAGGGCAACACGTTCACGTTTAAGCATTTTGTATCGTTTTGAAACACAGCGACTGGCGGCTCGTCCGGTCAGCAGCGCCTTGTGAAGGCCCCATTAGAAGCAAAGTTCCGCCAGCGGTGGCCCAGTGCGGCGACTACTGTGGGAAACTTGGTTTGGGAGTGAGGGGGATGATGGACGGTAGGGTGGGAGAGTAACAGGTGCGAGCGAGTACACAGTTCGGTTAAGCGGTCGTTCGGTTGACCGACCTTTGGATAATCGACGCTCTACTGTGCATAGTATTTTACGTACATCACTCACATACGATTCAAAGAACGTCGAACTCCAGTACAGCACACTTTACTTTACATCTACAGAAAATATAGTAACAATATTTGAAAATTTAAAGCAAAAAAATTATAAAAATTTGAATGAACTATGAACAAATACCGTTATACCCGGTCTAGACGTGTGGCAATGTTCCACAACCAATTTAGAAGCAGTGACAATACCGAGGTTCAAATAGTTCTAATGGCTCTGAGCACTACGGGACTTAACATCCGAGGTCATCAGTCCCCGAGAACTTAGAGCTACGTAAACCTAACTAACCTAAGGACATGTCACACATCCCCGTGCCCGAGGCAGGACTCGGACCTGCAGCCGTAGCAGCAGCGCGGTTCCGACAATACCGAGGAACTGTGCGCTGAATGTGCAGCACTCCGACCATTACTGCACCCAGCTTCCCACAGGGCAACGACGTGACCCTATTCAGATGCCTGAAACTGTTCGACACGAGTAGGTAGTGAGCGGTCGGGCACGGTTTCGCCCTAGAGTGAATGTTGCAACTCCAATTGCTGCCTGCAGAGTCGAAACTGGGGTGACCGCCGTCTGGTCGTCCACCATTGTGACAGTTGAATGACTAACGCGACAGCCCCTCAGCAGGCCTATACAGCGTGTTTGCGCAAGACTGTAAGAGGACGTAGAGAATGCTCCACTCGACAATTTGAGGGAGGGACCTGGGGCCGGAGAAGCCAGCTTAAGGAGATGTGGAAGTAAACTTGTTTACCGCTTTCTTAGCATTACTGCTTTCGATCTTAATTAACACTAATTTGCGTACAAGTTTACATTTACTGTGCTGCCTACTTCCATGTACTTTCTCTATTTCCTGCATGGAAACAAGGACCAGGAACCTGATTATTCGGAGGTTGTGATGCATGTTTTGTTTACTTTACTTGTCCATAAGGTGGGCCTGTTGTATCGTATTTATATTGTACCATGACAACGCGTGCCACAAATCAACGACAGACTGTGATGTAACAAAATGAAAGTGATGTTGTTATTCAATGGAAAAGTTGGAATTTGAGATTTCCCTTACTGTTTTATCAATCACAATTGCAGTAAGAATCATGGATTGACCATTGTCATAAATATTGCATTATGACATGTGAATAGTCTTTACCTGCAGTTTCGCGTGGCTTGAGGCAGTCACGGCTAGCGTGCTATTGATTAAGAAATTGCATTATCGTCTTTCTAATTACTTCATGATCGTAGATACGATCATACCCGGTCGTGAAGTTATTGTTATGACAAAAAAATTTTCTAAGGGACCAGAAAGTTCTTCAATATTAAAGCTGATGCAAGAAGACGATAAAACAGTTTTCTTTTTGTCAATGTAACACGCACATTGGACTGCCGATCTTGGTGTCTGTAATCTTAGCAAAAAACATAGTTAAAATGAAAATAATACTGAGGAGATGATAGGAATGAGCACTGCCAACTAATTCAGCATTTCCAGAAGAGCCGGCGGGTGTGGCCGAGCGGTTCTAGGTGCTTCAGTCTGGAACTCCGTGACCGTTACGGTCGCAGGTTCGAATCCTACCTCGGGCATGGGTGTGTGTGATGTCCTTAGGTTAGTTAGGTTTAAGTAGTTCTAAGTCCTAGGGGACTGATGACCTCAGATGTTAAGTCCCATAGGGCTCAGAGCCATTTGAACCATTTCCAGAAGAAATTTTTATTATAAGTAAAACATATATCGTACCTTATGCTTAGTACTACAATGACGGTAGATTTTTATGTCCGTTTCATGTCCATTCAGCGCTCTTTTATATAGTCATTGTCCTCTTAAGTCACTCGTGCATCGTCACGATAAGTTATAACAGTTCTTCTTTTTACACTTCACTCAAACTTAGACATAACACGTTTTTTATACATTCAGTAAAAATTAGATCAGACTGCCACAAATCTGCGTCCGTCTTACTTGAGAAAAACAGTACAAGTCTATAGCGCTCGAGGCTTCATTTGTTCTCCAGCGAACAAAATAGTGAAGAATCGCATATCCATCCGTATTCTTCTGTTTATATTGCCGCCCAAAGACAACGAATTACATTATTTAGGATATTCCACCGTCGCTTTGCGACATCTTATTACACATTACTCATTCTTTATAAACAAGTGCCCGCATCTCGTGGTCGTGCGGTAGCGTTCTCGCTTCCCACGCCCGGGTTCCCGGGTTCGATTCCCGGCGGGATCAGGGATTTTCTCTGCCTCGTGATGGCTGGGTGTTGTGTGCTGTCCTTAGGTTAGATAGGTTTAAGTAGTTCTACGTTCTAGGGGACTGATGACCATAGATGTTAAGTCCCATAGTGCTCAGAGCCATTTGAACCATTTTTTTATAAACAAGTATTTGCCGTCTGGCTGAAAGTGTCAACTATTTGCTGTTTTAATGACGCCAAAAATAGCTAATATCACAAGACCCATTCATTACTCAGTGCCGTTCAGAGACGTACAGTACAGTACGATGGAGCAGTAGCGGTACTGTTTCGCAGAATTCGTTGACATGATGCACCTCGGGTGCGGAGAAGTACGTTGCAATGCTCTCACTGCTAAAGAGTTGTTCAGGGAACGATTCCCTAACAGGCATCACGACGAGTGTTTATTTGCTCTCGATCGAGGAATGCGGGAGACTGGTTCACACGAGTGACCTGCCAACGTGAGCTCCACTCGCACACCCCATTTTGAAGAGCACGTGCTGGATGGCGTTGCAGCGGACCCCAGCACAAGTACTCGTCGTATTGCGCGTGAAGTGGCCGCGGCAAGTACTGCCGCGTGGCGAGTGCTCCACGAGCAACGGTTTCACCCGTATCACCCACAACGAGCCCGTGCAATGTTTGCTTTGTATCCCGCCTGGATAGTCGGCGCGTGGGTGTGCTCCTGAAACGTGAAGGGTAGGCTGAATGTAGGAAGCTAGGAGGAGCAGGTGAACACAGTTCTCCTTGCTTTTTCGGCATGACCGTGGCTAATATTGCTGCACAAACTGCTATGGGAAAATTTAATTAGAAGATCTCCTGAGGTGCAAGACTTACCCATTTCGTCCAACTATTTCAGTGCTGGAGAGCCTAGGGAATACTGCCGATTTAGGGGGAAAATAAGCTGAAGATGTGAGTGAAGTTTGTTGTGGGAAGGGCATTGGAGTTGGGAAGTTTGTGCATCAATGTTGGCCATAGTGCTGCGGTGTTGTAATGGTCAGCATTCCTGCATATGAGGGATGGGGATCTGGGTTCAAGCCCGGCGGTGGCAGAAACTTCGATTCGTATCTTCAGATTCCATCATTATCGTAGATAAAGATGAGACTTAAATGTCGTGGAGAAATGTTAATTGTAAACAGGAATAACCCTTGACGTCCCAGGGGCGGTTTCACAAACCGGTAGTGTTTATTGTTACTCTGTTGCGTAGGTTTAAGGTAGGAGATGACAGCGTTTGTAGTTGTTCGTTCCCCAAGCTTTCCTTTGTCAGTAGCCGCTTTAATGTGACGTGAGAACTATACATATCACCACTTCATTCGTGCGAGCGGTCTCTGAGACCGCACCTGCGACTTTGCGTTATAGATTCAGTAGACGAGTCTTTACCTACTGTTTATGTTGCTGACCCTGATTTTTGGAATACTGTTTTAAAATGGTGTGAGGACAGTTTAGAAAGTGCTGTTGGATTAGTTGGTGACAACGTAATTGAAAGTGGTTAATGAAAGAGCTCGACCTCGTAGAACCAGGGTGTTTGATGTCCTGGGGGAGCAATTTGGCGACCGCATTCTGGCTCTGGGCTACCCGGAGGCCACTGGCATGAGCCTCGACTGGCCAACATCTCAAAGGTGTTCTGTAGGATTCAGATCAGGACTCTGTGCAGGACAGTCCACTACAGCGATGTTACTGTCGTGTAACCACATCTGTATCTGAACACATGCGACTCCTTTTTGTACAGCTATATTAAGGACCAGGTGTACAGCAATAATCCTAAAACCATTGCTGAGCTGAAAACACCCATTCAGGAGGTCATCGACAGCATCGATGTTCCGATAGTTCAGCGGGTCATTCAGAATTTCGCTATTCGTCGGTGCCACATCATCGCCAATGATTGGCAGCAAATCGAAAATGTCATAACCTAAATACGAATGTCTGTAGTTTGTAACTAATTTACATTCTTTTCATACAGATCAATATTTGTCACCCTGTATTTACATACTTCCATAGAAACTGTAAATGTTCCTAATCGCAAACCCCCGAAAGTTTTTGACCGAATGTTTTGAAATTTTGACACAACATTGCACCCATACGCGCATGTGGCTAGACAGGGTTGTCCATTGATAGTGTCCGGGCCAAATATCTCACGAAATAAGCATCAAATGAACAAACTACAAAGAACGAAACTCGTCTAGCTTGAAGAGGGAAACCAGATGGCGCTGTGGTTGGCCCGCTAGATGGCGCTGCCATAGGTCAAACGGATATCAGCTTCGTTTTTTTTTTAAAAATAGGAACCCCCATTTTTATTACATATTCGTGTAGTACGTAAAGAAATATGAATGTTTTAGTTGGACCACTTTTTTCGCTTTGTGATAGATGGCGCTGTAATAGTCACAAACGTATGAGTACGTGGTATCACGTAACATTCCGCCAGTGCGGACGGTATTTGCTTCGTGATACATTACCCGTGTTGAAATTGACCGTTTACCAATTGCGGAAGCCAGCCGGAGTGGCCGAGCGGTTAAAGGCGCTACAGTCTGGAACCGCACGACCGCTACGGTCGCAGGTTCGAATCCTGCCTCGGGCATGGATGTGTGTGATGTCCTTAGGTTAGTTAGGTTTAAGTAGTTCTAAGTTCTAGGGGACTTATGACCACAGCAGTTGAGTCCCATAGTGCTCAGAGCCATTTGACCCAATTGCGGAAAAGGTCGATATCGTGTTGATGTATGGCTATTGTGGTCAAAATGCCCAACGGGCGTGTGCTATGTATCCTGGACGACATCATCCAAGTATCCGGACCGTTCGCCGGATAATTACGTTATTTAAGGAAACAGGAAGTGTTCACCAACATGTGAAACGTCAACCACGACCTGCAACAAATGATGATGCCCAAGTAGGTGTTTTAGCTGCTGTCACGACTAATCCGCACATCAGTAGCAGACAAATTGCCCGAGAATCGGGAATCTCAAGAACGTCCGTGTTGAGAATGCTACATCAACATCGAATGCACCCGTACCATATTTCTATGCACCAGGTATTGCATGCCGACGACTTTGAACGTCGTGTACAGTTCTGCCACTGGGCACAAGAGAAATTACGGGACGATGACAGACTTTTTGCACGCGTTCTATTTAGCGAAGAAGCGTCATTCACTAACAGCGGTAACGTAAACCGGCATAATATGCACTATTGGGCAACGGAAAATCCACGATATCTGCGACAAGTGGAACATCAGCGACCTTGGCGGGTTAATGTATGGTGCGGCATTATGGGAGGAAGGATAATTTGCCCCCTTTTTTTCTCGATGACAATCTCAATGGTGCAATGTATGCTGATTTCCTACGTAATGTTCTATCGATGTTACTACAAGATGTTTCACTGCATAACAGAATGGCGATGTACTTCCAACATGATGGATGTCCGGCACATAGATCGCGTGGGTTGAAGCGGTAGCATATTTCATGACATGTGGATTGGTCGTCGAAGCACAATATCGTTGCCCGCACGTTCACCGGATCTGACGTCCCCTGATGCCTTTCTGTGGGAAAGTTGAAGGACATTTGCTATCGTGATCCACCGACAACGCCTGGCAATATGCGTCAGCGCATTGTCAAAGCATGGGCGAACATTACGGAAGGCGAACTACTCGCTGTTGAGAGAAATGTCGTTACACGTATTGCCAAATGCATTGAGGTTGACGGAGATCATTTTGAGCATTTATTGCATTAATGTGGTATTTACAGGTAATCACGCTGTAACAGCACGCGTTCTCAGAAATAATAAGTTCACGAAGGTACATGTATCCCATTGGAACAACCGAAATAAAATGATCAAACGTACCTACGTTCTGTATTTTCATTTAAAAAAACCTACCTGTTACCAAGTGTTTGTCTAAAATTATGAGCCATATGTTTGTGACTATTACAGCGCCATCAGTCACAAAGCGAAAGAAGTGGTCCAACTAAAACATTCATATTACTTTACGTACTACACGAATATGTAATAAAAATGGCGGTTCCTATTTTTAAAAGAAACGACGTTGATATCAGTTTAACCTATGGCAGCGGCATCTAGCGGGCCAACCATAGCGCCATCTGGTTTCCCCCTTCAAACTAGATAAGTTTCGATTTTTGTAGTTTTTTCGTTTTACGCTTATTTCGTGAGATACTTGGCCCAGTCACGATCAGTGAACCACACTGTATAGATTTAGGTTCCATGTGAGGCAACAGACATATTATGCACCACGTGACTGATGCAAGAGGTATACAGTCAACGTTCCAACGCTAACCCAGTATGTTTTAGACCTTACGGAATAACTCCACGTACATCCTTTCACTGGTATGGGTGTACTGCTCCTACCTAGCAATGCATCTGGACTGATTATGAAATGATACCGTGTAGAGATTATCTATAGGTCTTTTATTAAGGTTTGGTACGGATCCCACAATGATGAGCAATACTCAAGTATAGGTCGAACGAGTGTTTTGTAAGCCACCTCCTTTGTTGATAGAGTACATTTTCTAAGGACTCCCCCAATGAATCTCAACCTGGCACCCGCCTTACCAACAACTAATTTTATACGATCATTCCACTTCAAATCGTTCCGACCGTATACTCCCAGATATTTTACATAAGTAACTGCTACCAGTGTTTGTTCCGCTATCATAGAATCAGTGTACTGTAACACTGTAATCGACTGCACGTGTTTAAAGCCATTAAATCTATTTGATAGTATGGTCGTTACTACATATGAGAAACAATAACAGCTGTTGTCACAGTATGAGGAGAAGTTGCTTGTACAGAGATGAAAGTGTCGTGAGCTGACAGGTCACCTATACGGTGGCGATGGACAGTGGTGGAACAGCAACTGTATAACAAAGGGACGGTGGCAAGTCAGCGGAGAGACAGCGACGGGTCAGTGATGGGGCAGTGAAAGGAAAGCGAAAGGACAGGAATGGAAGACTGACAGGACAGTGGCAGGGAGCGACAGGGTCGGTCAGGTGGTCGATTTGAGGGAAGGGACAAGACAGCGAGGTCATCTGTCCCGTTGGGGTAGGGAAGGTTGGGGGAGGAAGTCGGTCACGACCTTACAAAGGGACCATCCTGGCATTGGCCCAAAGCGATTTAGGGAAATCACAGAAACCTAAATTGGGATATCCGGACGCAGGTTTGAACTGTCGCCCTCCCGAATGAGAGTCCACCTCACTCAGTGGTGATGGGGGAGCAATTGTATAGTTGTAAACTTGTCAGTCCGTCGCTGACATAGACCACTGCAAACCTTCTTTCCTTCCCGTCTGGGCAAGCTGTGCAGTGACTAGAATACATGTAAAGTTTACTGGGACTGGATAAATGCTAGCTACATTTTAATTTGATATTCCACACAACTGACAAACTTTACAAAAAAATTTGAATCTCTTTGTCCACCCACATAGTCCTGACAATGGCACATTAACAATTTACAATTACGTGCCCCTATTACCGGCAGCTGCGTTGATAAATACTCGGCACCTCGCAAGGATAACTTCTAGATCGAGAATATTAGGTAAGTTGTTGGACGTGGTTAGGCGTTGGTGAAAATCTCGCTTCTGAGCACACAAAGAGCTCTAACCGCAGAAGTCTGCACGGAACACGCGTTGGTGCAATGCTGCGATACAGACCGTATATCTCCCTTCGAAGACGACGGTCAAGACGCCGTCTCAAAGTCCGCACCGCTCGATGGCTGAAGGCGAAGTCCCTCTATAATTCTCTCGTCTCCCACGCGTACGAAAACGCGGCGGAAGAATACTCAGTTTCGGCCAATGTCGAACGCTGTATCATCGCCGAAATCCCTCCACTGAGATCTACGCAATGATCGAGTAGGTCATAACGCCCCTAGGTAAACGAAGCTCCCGTCTTGGCCACGTGCTGCCCAGCACAGGTGGCTCCGGATGCCGGGCTGCCCCCAGAAGCGCCGCATTGTCCCGCGTTTCCGGTGACCGCTACCTGCCGCCCACGGCGGCCCGGCGAGCTACGGCCATCTGCAGACTCTACATTCCACAATTCTCAACTTCCGACGCTTTCCATCAACGCTTTAAGTTAGTGGCTCAATGCTGTAGACATGCAGGGAGTACTGCTCGAGAGTGCCTCATATTTATCGTAATTCAGTAGAGTCACGATGTGATGCCCTTGCCAGTCCCTTTATTATTAACACTAATGTTGGTAAGCTAACGTGTAAGTGCCCATGTCCTGGCACCTTACATAGTGACAGAACAGTGATGAGGCAGGAATTTGACAGCAACAGAACAGCCACAGGTCAGCAATGGGCCAGTGATAGGACAGTCAGAGAACAGTGGTGGGAGAATAATGGGAAAGAATTGGGGAAGCACTGAGACAGAGACGGGAGAGCAATGGGACAGTGACAGATCAATGATGGGACAGAGTTGGGGCAGAAATGGGACAGTGACAGGACACTGATAGGTCGGTGACAGAATAATGACTTGACACAGTTGGAACCAGCAATGGGACTGGGATGTAACTGTGACAGAACAGCGACGGGGCAGCACTGGGCGACTGACGGGACAGCGGCCGAAGGGACGGCGCACCGCAGCCCTGGAGCGCAGCGCGAGCCCCCGCCCTGCTGCACACAAAGAGGCGCCGCCGCGCCTGATTGGTCGCAATTGGCGGACGCCGGCATCCGGTGAGGCGGCCGGGGCGCGACCTCGACCTGCAGCTGCGGCCGGCCACTGTGTCGGCCGCTCCCAGCCCAGCTGGCAGCCGCCCGAGCCCGGGCAGCGCACCGCCAGACCCACGCCGTGGGCACGCGTCGCCGTTCTGCACGGGCACAGCTGCACGCTGTCCGCTAGGCAGGGTGTCGGTGCTCCTTCCGAGCCCGGTACAGCTCCGATTGTGCGTGACGCGACGAGCCCTCGCTAGCTGGCCGGAGATGCACACGTCATACAATCCCAGTCAATTACAGCAACTAGGTCTGCAGGTGCAGATATATCTCCTAATAGCATCCCGGAAGTCTTTCGTCAGATTCAGACTGGGGGAATTTCACGGACGAGACATCAGCTTTAAGCCGTCGGCACACGGACCGTGCATCCGAACGTTGAGCGTTGAGCGTGCCGAGTTTCGACGTCATAGCGTGGAATAACACAGTCGGGAGTCTTTCCGAACGTGCAGAGCAATATCTGGCATGTCAGATATTTCCAGCGTGCGTGTGAACGTTGACCAGTGAGATGGAACAACACCACCTACGTCACACGGACGCCGTCTCCCTTCACTACAGAGTTGTGAGGCGCCATATTGGCATCCATTTCGAGCCTATATGTATATATGCCGTTTCTGAGCACCAGCAAATTGAGAATCACTGGAAACCCGTTGTTAACTCTCTGATTCGTCCCAATAAAATAATGAGAAACATGATATTCGTGGCAAAAGAATTATTGTAACTTCCGTATTATGAGAGTAGGCTATTTGAAGGCAGCAACACACTGAAGGTACCCCAAAACGCATTGTTCCTGTTACAATTTGTTATAATTAAATTTCAGTTAGTAACATACAGGGTGTTTCAAAAATGACCGGTATATTTGAAACGGCAATAAAAACTAAACGAGCAGCGATAGAAATACACCGTTTGTTGCAATATGCTTGGGACAACAGTACATTTTCAGGCGGACAAACTTTCGAAATTACAGTAGTTACAATTTTCAACAACAGATGGCGCTGCAAGTGATGTGAAAGATATAGAAGACAACGCAGTCTGTGGGTGCGCCATTCTGTACGTCGTCTTTCTGCTGTAAGCGTGTGCTGTTCACAACGTGCAAGTGTGCTGTAGACAACATGGTTTATTCCTTAGAACAGAGGATTTTTCTGGTGTTGGAATTCCACCGCCTAGAACACAGTGTTGTTGCAACAAGACGAAGTTTTCGACGGAGGTTTAATGTAACCAAAGGACCGAAAAGCGATACAATAAAGGATCTGTTTGAAAAATTTCAACGGACTGGGAACGTGACGGATGAACGTGCCGGAAAGGTAGGGCGACCGCGTATGGCAACCGCAGAGGGCAACGCGCAGCTAGTGCAGCAGGTGATCCGACAGCGGCCTCGGGTTTCCGTTCGCCGTGTTGCAGCTGCGGTCCAAATGACGCCAACGTCCACGTATCGTCTCGTGCGCCAGAGTTTACACCTCTATCCGTACAAAATTCAAACGCGGCTACCCCTCAGCGCCGCTACCATTGCTGCACGAGAGACATTCGCTAAAGATATAGTGCACAGGATTGATGACGGCGATATGCATGTGGGCAGCATTTGGTTTACTGACGAAGCTTATTTTCACCTGGACGGCTTCGTCAATAAAGAGAACTGGCGCATATGGGGAACCGAAAAGCCCCATGTTGCAGTCCCATCGTCCCTGCATCCTCAAAAAGTACCAGTCTGGGCCGCCATTTCTTCCAAAGGAATCATTGGCCCATTTTTCAGATTCGAAACGATTACTGCATCACGCTATCTGGACATTCTTCGTGAATTTGTGGCGGTACAAACTGCCTTAGACGACACTGCGAACACCTCGTGGTTTATGCAAGATGGTGCCCGGCCACATCGCACGGCCGACGTCTTTAATTTCCTGAATGAATATTTCGATGATCGTGTGATTGCTTCGGGCTATCCGAAACATACAGGAGGCGGCGTGGATTGGCCTCCCTATTCGCCAGACATGAACCCCTGTGACTTCTTTCTGTGGGGACACTTGAAAGACCAGGTGTACCGCCAGAATCCAGAAACAATTGAACAACTGAAGCAGTACATCTCATCTGCATGTGAAGCCATTCCGCCAGACACGCTGTCAAAGGTTTCGGGTAATTTCATTCAGAGACTACGCCATATTATTGCTACGCATGGTGGATATGTGGAAAATATCGTACTATAGAGTTTCCCAGACCGCAGCGCCATCTGTTGTTGAAAATTGTAACTACTGTTATTTCGAAAGTTTGTCTGCCTGAAAATGTACTGTTGTCCCAAGCATATTGCAACAAACGGTGTATTTCTATCGCTGTTCGTTTAGTTTTTATTGCCGTTTCGAATATACCGGTCATTTTTGAAACACCCTGTATCTACGATTAAGGTTTCAGCAAACGGTAACATGATCAGGTGGTATGTGTGTGTGTGTGTGTGTGTCTGTGTGTGTGTGTGTATAGTTGGTTTAGCGCCGGCGCGGTAGCTCAGCGTCTTCGGTCAGAGGGTTTGCTGCCCTCTGTAAAAAAAAAAAAAAAAAAAAAAAAAAAAAAAAAAAAAAAAAAAAAAAAAAGAGGTGTCTTACGACGTCCGCCCCGGGCAGAGCAACGAACAAAAGCGAACAAATTAAGATCTAAAAACTGAGATCTAAAAGAAAAGAAAAAAAAAAGCTCATTGAGTAGCGTCACTGTCTTGGAGCGATTTGTTCGCCGGCGCCTTGGTTCGTATCGTAACATTTCCCAATCTTTTTTCCTAACATTCACGTTTTTATTAGGTTATCATACTTTATTATTAGTTTAAGATAAGTATATACCATAATATTTGATGTTATATAAATACAAGTTCACGTTTTTTTTGGGGGGGGGTTACTTTGTTCGATTGGCTTAATCTACAGGACAGCTTGCTCTACTTGTATAAAGATATTTTGCTCCTTTTTCTTTTACGCTTCGTAATTCACATGTTGCAAAGATTCTGCTACTGGGTGAGAACAGTGATCAAGTAAGACTAACCTTGAGGTTTTACTAAAATGTGGGAATGATGAAATAATGTTTATCTTATGCGGAGAAGTATTCCAAATTTGTACCGCACTGTTTTTAATGGAACTTTTATAAGCCTGTGTCCTTATTGATTGGACATAGTATTTTCCTTTTCGTGGACGATGGAGGAAAAGCGCGTTTCAATAGAGCTAACGTGGGAATTTTACGCGCTCCCGTTAGGCAAACACAGTGGTTTAACGAACCAGAAACATCCCTCAACTGCCGCGGGAGTGTGTTGCGATCGCGTATACCACGTTGGGGCCCACGTACCGTATGCACAAGACGCATCGTTCTCGAGCGTTTAGCAGCACTTTGGACTTGGCACGCTCAACGTTAACGTTCGACAGCACGGTCCGTGTGCCGACGGCTTAACACTGTCCCCGCTGACCTACGTCCGTGGTGCGGTGCGTGTCGCGAGCACACATTTGCCAGGGTGGCGGCGTATCTGGACACAACCGCCGATCTGGTGCACGAGAAACGAATTCATCCGACCAGGTGACACGTCTGCAACTGATTCGCGGCCCGATCGCTTTGATCCTGCGCCCACTTCCACGCTATTCCACAATGGCGCCGGGAACCCGTAGGTGCTCAGCTAGATGCGCTGAACTGTGTGATCCCAGACGCCCGTGGCTGCACCTGCATCTGCACCGCACTCTGCCGTCGGATCTCCGCCTGTCCTGCTTTACAGAGTTGTTGTTGTTGTTGTGGTCTTCAGTCCTGAGACTCGTTTGATGCAGCTCTCCACGACACTCTATCCTGTACAAGCTTCTTCATCTCCCAGTACCTACTGCAGCCTACATCCTTCTGAATCTGCTTAGTGTATTCATCTCTTGGTCTCCCTCTACGACTTTTACCCTCCACACTGCCCTCCAATACTAAATTGGTGATCCCTTGAAGCCTCAGAACATGTCCTACCAACCGATCCCTTCTTCTAGTCAAATTGTGCCACAAGCTCCTCTTCTCCCCAATTCTATTCAATACCTCCTCATTACTTATGTGATCTCTTGAGCATTCTTCTGTAGCAGCACATTTCGAAAGCTTCTACTCTATTCTTGTCCAAACTATTTATCGTCCATGTTTCACTTCCATACATGGGTACACTCCATACAAATACTTTCATAAACGAGTTCCTGACACTTAAATCTATACTCGATGTTAACAGAGTGGCAGCCTCTAAGTTCTGTGATAAGCTGTGGACAACACTGGGTTGCCTACTCGCGGTGTCACAGTCTCCAAACACTTTCAGCAAATGCTCATGACACCAGCGCGACAAGAGCGTACGACCAGCATCGCCGATTCTGAGATGGTCGTTCCCAGGTACCAGACCGTAACAGTCTGCTCTTTATCTATGGCACTGATGGAAGCTGAATTGAAATTTGTGCATCGGCTGGGACTTGAACCCAGCACTCCTTGCTTACTAGGTGGGAACGCTAGCCAGTACACCACAACAGCACTATGTGTAGCAGACCTGCACGGAGGACGTTAGTCCAATGCTATCCCTACCACAAACTTAATTTCACAACTTCAGATTATTATGGTAAATAAAGATGAGACTCAAATGTCTCGATGGAAATTTGATTACAGCAAATATATAAATCTGGCCTTTGTCAGAGTCACTAACATCAGTGGATTTTCCAACACGCGGCCCCCATCGTCCGTAAAATTGTTATCGATAGCTGTATTTTCGTTGTTCGTGCAGTGATATGCATCATCGTGCACCAAGTTTCAATTTATTACGTCTTTACTGCTGCCTCGATTCGCAACACATTTCACAGATAGTAGTCACGTATGAGACTGGTTGCGCCTGCAAACTTATGTTATTTAACGACACAGAGTTCAGCAGATATGATGTCATAAACATTGATCTGCGATAAAAGGAAACTGCAGGGCGAAACATGTTAAATATATGTGACATGTGCATATTCAGGCAAACACATGCGTCAAAAGCTACTCCTAATCGAGTCGACCAATTCCGTCCTAAATTGCTACACATATTATTTACTGTCTGGGAAGGAATACTCTGGGGAGAAGAACCAACAGTCTTTTACCGGCTGATCAAAAAGTCAGTATAAATTTGAAAACTGAATAAATCATGGAATAATGTAGATAGAGAGGTACAAGCTGGCCGGGGTGGCCGAGCGGTTCTGGGCGCTACAGTCTGGAACCGCGCGACCGCTACGGTCGCAGATTCGAATCCTGCCTCGGGCATGGATGTGTGTGATGTCCTTAGGTTAGTTAGGTTTAAGTAGTTCTAAGTTCTAGGGGACTGATGACCTCAGCAGTTAAGTCCCATAGTGCTCAGAGCCATTTGAACCATTTTTTGAGGTACAAATTGACACACATGCTTGCAATGACATGGGGTTTCATTAGAACAAAAAAATAAAAAAATAAAATACAAAAGTTCAAAAAATGTCCGACAGATGGCGCTTCATCTGATGACAATAGCAATAATTAGCATAACAAAGTAAGACAAAGCAAAGATGATGTTCTTTACAGGAAATGCTCAATATGTCCACCATCATTCCTCAACAATAGCTGTAGTCGAGGAATAATGTTGTGAGCAGCACTGTAAAGCATGTCTGGACTTATGGTGAGGCATTGGCGTCGGATGTTGTCTTTCAGCATCCCTAGAGATGTCGGTCGATCACGATACACTTGCGACTTCAGGTAACCCCAAAGCCAACATAGAAGGTATTTCAAACTCAGGCTCGACAAAGTACAACAGGCGAGAGTTTGCTCCCCTTGCGAATCAAGTTAAACGGCACAGCACGCCGCTGCCCACACTATTAACCGTGAAATCACGGTGCGGTCTTCCCATCGGGCCCCACCCGGCGTCCAGACGCAAACAACGCCAGCCGAGCCGAACTGTCTCCACGCCAAGACAGCCACTTCTCACCTCCTCACACGCCTCCAGCTAGGCTCCGGCCAGCGAGCACACACGGAAACAACCGCCTGAAGCCAAAGCGCCGCCTAAGTGAAAACTCAGCACTAAGATCGATGCGGACTTGGAAATAAGCGAGCACCGTAACAGTTTCCACCTGTTCTGCGGTCTCCCTCTACTTCTGTATCAATCCGCTGGTTTTCACAATACTGCAGGTTCTTGCACCTTTCACCAGCAGAACATGCCCCGCAAGCTTCAGCCTTGTTTCAGCAACGATTTTGTGCAGTAAATAGCCATCGGAAGGACGATAGAGGATAGAGCGTTGGTAAGGGAATAAAATAAAGTCGGATAACCGAAATAGTTACGCTACGCCAAGAGACACTTGCGCCGACTGACGTACATAAAAAAAAAGAAAAAAATTGTTCAAATGGCTCTGAGCACTATGGGACTTAACATCTGTGGTCATCAGTCCCCTAGAACTTAGAACTACTTAAAGTTAACTAACCTAAGAACATCAAACACATCCGTGCCCGAGGCACGATTCGAACCTGCGACGGTAGCAACAGCGCAGTTCCAGACTGAAGCGCCTAGAACCGCTCGGCCACACCGGCCGGCGACTGACGTATCCACGTGTGTTGGGTATTTCTGTTTTTTATTTTTCCTTCAGTGGCGCAGCGCCGCGTCGGTCTGAGTCGTTATCGGCCACCCTGGCCAGTTACTGCGGGCCCATTCACGTCACACCACGCCACTGGTGGGAGCGCGCGTATGCCGTCTGGCTGAGCAGGTTATGAGGGCCAGCGCCCAACGACCAATAAAGCGACGGCTGGGTGGAGGCGGAGTGTGTGTGGGCGACACGGAGCGGGCAGGGGGCAAGAGGCTCGGCACCAGCCACTGCGCTTGAGCTCACTGCAAGCTACCTGCTGTGACTATAAGAGGATCACATCTACCAACATTTTATTTAATACGGCACTAATGCGGGGCTCTGATAAATAACGCTCAATCCCAAAGCCACAACTCTCGTGGGTATACACTAGCTAATGTAACGCCCCCTTAAAGTCTATTAAGAAAGAACATGAAGTAGGGAAACTTATCTTGGCAGTTACGACATCTTTGCCTATGAGCTAACAAAAAAATGGTTCAAATGGCTCTGAGCACTATGGGACTTAACATCTATGGTCATCAGTCCGCTAGAACATAGAACTACTTAAAGCTAACTAACCTCAGGACATCACACACATCCATGCCCGAGGCAGGATTCGAATCTGCTACCGTAGCGGTCACGCGGTTCCTGACTGAAGCGCCTAGAACCGCACGGCCACACCGGCCGGCTATGAGCTAACACGAAAGAGTTTTGTCAACAACTACATTGTACACCACCGAGCATATTTGTTACCGAAAGAGAAAGAAGAAACATCGTATTTCAGCAATGGACAAATATCCATGCGACAAATGTGAAATTAATATCTCAAAAGCTAAGTCCAAAGTCATGTCATCAGAGATAACTTTTATGTGGAAGAGAGTTGTAAGCGCGACGAAGAAATTCAGTGTGCCTACAATGCTCTTCCACAGAAGAAGTCGCTTGCTGGAACTCGTCCAGTGCAGACGTACGGGAGCAGTTCTGATCTGAATTATTCAGAGTGCGAATCGTGAGGAGATTGTTTCCTAGTTTAGAAGTGTTTGTTGCGTGACGGGATTCACGGCTTAAGAAACTGATTTTATGAACTGAGACAGGAACAGATAGACTCATTTAACCGTGCACTATGGGTTAACCGAAATGTAATAACGGAATTAGTGAACATTGGACTTGACTTTAAATTAGTTGGACCTTAAGGAGAAGTGAACATTCTATGAAAGAATACACGCAATTAGTCTTGAATAGGACCCAAGTACACGACATCATGAAGATAAAACAATTACGCTAAAGTGTTGAGTTGTGGTAATTGCCAAGAAACTATAACTCAATCGGAGTGACTTAACTATTCGGTGTGCGTGTGGTGCGGGAGTTATAAGTATTTAGTGACAAAATAACAATAAACTGTTCGTTACCAGTTAAATACCCGGTGTGGACTACCACTAAATAGTTTGATAAATGACTAAATCAACGACTACTCATGAAAGACTATTTCATTGAAGTGCAAATATTCACGTCATTAGTTGAGAAGTGAACTTTAAAATATTTTCGTATTACGACGCAATCTTAACAAAGACTGAATCAAAGAGTATCTCTGGATCTCGCTGCATACCAGCACAACAATTCCACAGCAACGAGACAACAGCGTAAGAAAAAACTGCTAACTTAAATATTTTCTTGCACTCAGTGGTGTGTGCTATGCGAACGAGACAAGAATTAATAACTGATGCAAATCCGGGCAATTAACAATACAATAGTAATAATAAAAAGCATCAATTATACGAGTTCGCATAAGTGGAAACGCTGCGGACTTGTAATTGAGATACAACGACTATGCGAGGAACGCCTTTTCGGAAGCTTTTCAGGTTCTTTCTCCCGTTAATCTACGGGGACTGACGTCATACCGCATCGTGTCTCTACTCTGCCGCGAGAGCCGTGGCAGTAGCAGCTCTACGGCGTCGACTACATCAGCACGCAGCATGTGAACTCCCATGTAAATCTTTTAAAAATGTCCTAATAATAATCTTTGTCATATAAAGTAATTTCGAACAAGCATTCATTTCAATTTAAAGAATTTACTTATTTCTCCAATCCATGATCGTTCCGATTGTTGCAAAAGAAAAATCAGTTGCTTCCTCTCGTAAATAACAAATGTATAGGCCAGCATTGCACAGAGCTGTGCCGGAAAAAGCTATTGTAAGAGCAGATAGTTGCCGACTTTATTGAGGTAAGAATTTTTGCTCGTCCAAATTTTACCAGGTTACTGAATTTATTTTTTATTACGAGGTTTAGGAATTTTTCTGTTTCGAGCTTACATTAAATGAAAAAAGAATTTTGTGGGTACATTAAATGGGAACCAGTTTTGTTCTGAGGTTACACTAAAAATAGAATCATATTATTATTATTAATATTTATTAAATTTCTGTGGGGAGGTTACACTTGGCGACATCCAGCCATGATCGTATTTCTTTGTGAATCTCTGAAAAGTAGTCATATATCTGCTCTTATTTAGTTAAATGTAGTTTCCATTTGGCGCAACGCATTTACTAATTTGTCACTCTTTCTTTCACAGATCATCGGCAATTTATTGCTCTTTGTTGTATTTGTGTTTGTTCCATTTTTTTTGCTTTGTCGTTGTTTCATTTTTGTGCTTATTTTTGATTTGTGAGAAATGCCGCGAAAAACTGTTAACAGTACATCGCGTTGTGCAATGAGTGAAAAAGCTGAGTCGATTAATTTGACCGATAATACTTGCGACACTCAGTGTAATAGCGATAATCCTCCATTTACAGACAATCAGTGTGTACCGATCACTAGTAATGATTTTAATGCTAATGATGAGCAAACAAATTCAACTATGTCCACCGTAAATGTAACAATTGATGACGCGGCATGTTCCGATACAATGAAAGCTGCGCAGTTTGACACACCCGGTTTGCAGAATTTGAATAGTGAACAGATAAATTTTTCTCACGAAGATGAACAATGTAGTCGAAGTACGTCAGATTTATTTGATTCCGAGATAGTGACCAACAGTGCACATCCGGTTGGCAAACCTTTTTGTGAATCAGAGAATGACCTAGTGGTTGCACAAAGCGTGACAAATGCAGATACACCACCACACAGCTCAGAGAAAAGAGTCGGTAATTTTGGCTTGGATCAAATTATGGCATTATTGCTACAAATTAATGAAAACAATAAAGAACAAGACAACAATCACAAACAACTTAGTGAAAATCTCAAACAACAAATTAATGAAATTAATGAAAAACTAGACAACAATTCCAAACAGTTGAATGAAAAACAAGACAGGTCGATCGAACAAATTAATGAGAACTTTAAACAGATTAGTGAACAGATTACAGCCGTTTCTGTGCAATGTCATGATACTAAAGAACAATTACGTGAGAAAATTAAGGCTTGTGCTAGGAGCAGTAGTGAAGAAATTAGATCTATTGCTCAAGAATTAAGGAATACGCAAGCAGCTACAACGAAATTACTTAGAGACGAAATTAGTGCAGTCGCTAAACAATGCTCTGAAAACGCAACACAGTTACGCGACGAGTATAAATTAATGTCAGCAGAACTTTCACGCACGCTGGATGCGAAAGTAGACGCGAAATTTGACCAACAGAACAGCCAAATTGACGAACGTTTTAATCACCACCTACAAAACAGTGAAACGCGTTACCGTAAATTTATACAGGAACAGAACAGAATAATGTAAAGCAACAAGTCCTGAAAACAATTACTGCACAGAGACAGGAAGATAAGCGTAAATTGTTTACGCAAGCAAAAACATACGTAGACAACAATATTGCTACAGTATCAGACGAAATTAATACTATCAAACAGTTGAACACCGAATTACATGATGAAATCTCTGATCTTAAAACAAAAACAGACACACACACCGTAGACTTTCAGACAGTGACCGACAGACTTGAACAATTAGAACTAATACAGGATCCCGATGCCATCAAAGCAGACGTTAAGAAATTAAACAAAACCACACGTAAAATACAAGAACAAATTAATGCTTGCGATACTAAAAACAATGATCAGGTAAAAGCACTGACTGAAAAATATGATGAATTGGCCAGTCGTGTTGACGTTATCAAAGTATTAATGACACCAAATCAGACTATACCTCACCAGTTTCGTTTAATCAAACACCCAAATTCCAAAAATTGCAGCAGACAATCAGTGAGATAGGTTCGTCTAATAATATAATACATTACGTAGAAAATTGTCAAATTTACAACAAGAAGTAACAGAGACGAAAAATGTTTCAGCCTTTAACACATCACAGCATACGTCACTTTGCGAACATTTGTCAGACTCACACAGCCAGTATAATTTAGGTAATTTACAGAGAGTACGTGAGTTAGATTCCGAACAGTCACAGACAAATAGATTCTCATACAATCCTGAATCTGTTCAGACATACAGAGACGAGAATTTTGATTACAAGGATTTTCTATCCGTTAGGAAATTTAAAGTATTTAAAAATGACACAACACAGATTCATGCTTTGGACTGGATACGATAATTTGCTTTTGTATTTTCACCAGTTTGGCCTGTAATGCAGAAACTAGAATTGGACTGGATACGACAATTTGTTTTTGAATTTTCACCGCCATTGCCTGTAACGCAGAAACCAAAATTTATTTGCAGCTCGTAATAGACCTCAGGGGATTCATTACGCTTCGATGAATATGTGCCGTAGCGTGCACAGGGCCCCGAGCCGTAGTAGTGCTATTTCATCTTTAGTTTTCTGCACTGCTGCCTTCTCTTCTACTATCCTTTATAACTCTTCAACTATCGATCTATCTATAATTATGAAAGAGTAAAGAAAACTTGATATGACAAATTTTACCGAAAGTGACAGTTTTCCTTAGACACTCCCGAAATGACAAGAAATACCAGTACAATTTTAATAAGTAAAAAAAATTTTAATCATCAGTATCGTCAAAATTATCGGCAACAGGAACCACATTTTGCTAACAATAGAGGTTTTTCTCAACAACAGCAACAAAACCAGCCGGTTAGCATACCTAAGCAACAATGTAGTCTGCAAGGTCAACCAAGGTTTAATGTTTCGCCGCCTACACGTATAGCGTCGGCCACACCAAATAGTAACGCACCGCAACAAGGAAATCAGTACGTACAGAAAACACACCATTTCAACTCATATCGCAATGCACCGTATAGAAATGATTATCATGAGAGACGTAAAAGTAAAGAGCACAGTTTTGAGCGTACGTTTAATAACAGTCGGTCTTACCAGCAGCAGAATCATCCGCAACAACAAATTATCATGAATGAACCAGACAGTAGATATCATTCCGAACGTAATACGTCAGGAAGAAATAACAGAACAGTACAAATAGTGGAAATGCCACCGCATCCTCCCGCAAATAATAGCACGTCAGATAGAATTTGACTAGATACAGTACAGGTTGCATCTTCCTGCAACGCAAGCAATACTTTTGACACATAGAATCTTGTTCACGAAAATGTTATTAGTTTTGACGACATCCGATACACACTTTTACATGAAAAACCGACAGTCTGAATTTGTCAGTCTGAAACATGCTTTGTTGAATGCACCACTTTTATCACATCCAGATCTTACTAGAAATTTTTCCATTGCCACCGACAGTTCTAACACCGCTTTAGGCGTACACATTTTTCAGGAAATTGAAGAAGATGGTTTTACAGTAATTAAAAACATCCCCTTTGCGAGTCGCGTTCTGTCACCTGCTGAACGCAATTATTCTGTCACAGAACTTGAAACATTATGTGTTGTATGAGCATTTACGAGATTTCGGCATTTTCTTTCTGGAAGACACACTACCGTTTACACTGATCAGAGAGCGATACAGTTCATACTTTCAGCAAAATTTACACACGACAGGTTAAGCAGATGGAAACTTTATTTACAGGAATTTAATTTTACAATTGTGCACATTCCCGGTACACAAAATATTGTAGCAGACGCACTATCCCGTTCTCTCAGCAACAATCAGCAAGACATCGCAACCAACTTCTGCAAAGCAAATTTCAGCGTCATGTATATTCAACAAGTTGTATTTGAAAATTTCATTTCGTCGTCATTAAGAGACATAGCACAAGAGCAGAGTAAAGATAACGTATGGAAAGAAATTAAACACCTTTGGCAAGATAGGAATAATGTTACCATTAGAAACCATTACAATGTACGCAATGATATTGTATTTCACCGCTCTCACCCTGACAGCAACAACTGGTTGCTATGCATTCCTGACGACCTTGTTAACAAATTAATCTGGTATACTCATTTAAGTTGCGCACGTTACGGAGCCAGAAAGTGTTTTCTTATACTGAGACGGAACTGTTATTTTGCCAACATGGAGAAACGTATTCGACGAGTGTTAGCGTCATGTAAAATCTGCCAGAAAGCTAAGTCAGACACGACTTTACATATTCCTCCATTACATCCCATTGTACCTGTTAAATTGAGACATATGGCCGCTGTAGACATTTTTGGTCCGATTCCCAGAACTAATAGAGGTTTTTGCTACATCTTTGTCGCTGTTGAGCTCACTTCGAAATTTGTTACCTTCACTCCGTTACGCAAAGCTACTGCTAAATCTGTTTCGAATGCATTTGTAAAACATTTTCTATTTCATGTAGGACATGTATTGAAAGTAATTTCCGAGAATGGACCACAATTTTGAATGAAAGAAATTGGTAAACTGTGTAGAATATACTGCCACAAAAAACATATTGATTGGGATACACACATACTCTCATTCCAGGATGTAATTAATTCCATACCAAATGAATGTACTATGCTATCTCCGTCTGTTATACTGAAAAATGTTGAACCACCTAAGAAAATTAAAGAATTAGTGTCCTTTCCTACATCTCGTCGACTACGACACCATGAAATAATTGAGATTGCGCTGAACAACATCAAACGTGCCGCAGAGCGCCGGAGAAGACAGCAAAAACAGGTTTTTACACGTCGTGACTTTCACATTGGACAGTAGATATTAGTACGTACACACTATCTATCCAACAGAGGAAAGAATAGATGTAGTAAATTTGAGCTGCTACATGCAGGTCCATATCGAATTCGCAGCATTCCTCACCACAATTTAGTACACATCGAAACTTTGAGAACCAGAAAAAGCAAAGGCAATCACCATGTCTCGAATATTAAACCCTTTATTGAATGAACATACTTTATGATTTATCACACTGTAATGCTATTTCCTGATTTTTATATGACCAATGATGCAATTATATTAATATGAACACTTACTGATGATTATCATATTTTTCCTTGGCAAGTGCCCGACAAGGTAAGGTTAGCAGGTCGCTTTTCTTGTCGTTACACATCAGACCATGCACATTTTTCCAGATAAACTTAAAGATATTTTATGACCATTTATGCAATTCTATCTAGTGACATATTAATTTTATCAAATTCTTTCTCCGTTAAAGTCTTCAACTCTCGCCTCTATCAACTACACAACATGCAAGCTGAACACAAAGAAAATAATTTCTTGTCGTTGTATATCAGACCCTGCACATTTTCCTTTTTCATGTATGTATGATTGTTTTCCTGTTTATTTGTATGCACTATGAAATGTTTAAGGTGTAACAAACACCAATTGACTTTGACATTTTGCCCTATCATATCTCAACATCGTCACTATTTTACATTTTTTCTTTGCTACTACATTATGATACTGTGTGTACATTTTTGCACCTGAACACTGTCTATGTTTTTGACATATTACGTTTTCTGTCATGCTATGCTGTATGCTTAATTATATCACTAGAAACCAGCTTTTATTTAAGGGTATATGATTTAAATGCAAGACATTAATCATTGTTCATCATTTTCAGAAAACAAAACGTGTAAAATTAATAAAATAAACAAACCACAGTGGATTACTATGAAATGGGAATTTCACCTTCGGAATGAACGAAAGAAGATGCAATACCTCGTCATGAAGAGTAAATGGATCTGAATTAACAAGCATTGACAAGAATATACTATACTCATCGTATGATGGCAGTCTTAACTAATTTTTTTCTTTCAGAATACGTGGCGATTGATGCACGCTGTCAGACAGAACTACACATCTTAGTTTTAGTGATGAAATATGCTAGAAATAAGAAACTCTATACTATGAATAGTTATATGAAGTAAATGGTAATATGAATAATGAATAATGAAGTGTCTTTTTGCAGATGATAATGAATGATGGTGAATAGTTATATGAAGAATATGCTAATACGAATAATGAAGATTTTCTTTGCAGGTGATGATAGTAATGAAGTTATGGTAATATGAATAATGAAGTTTTTATTTGCAGATGAGAATAATGATGAAGTTTATATATTTACTGTTAGTTAAGAAATGCTATGTAGTTACTTAAGTATTTGTTGCAGTTCGTTTTGACAGTATGTCTTATGTCGCATGGTATAACGACTGAAGGGTTTGGGAAGGACAGCTAGAGTACATACATATTGAGTACACGTTTCATTACCTGTTAATTCGAAGGTCAGTACTTTTCAGCATAATATGCGTTTCTTCTTTCAGCTTAATAATCCGTATAGTATTTTTTCTAGGAGAAGCTATTCATGAAATTTATGTGCTATAAGCAGTTAGTCATTAAACCTGTTCTAGTACTTGCATTTTTTTTACCCATTTGTGTGTGTCATTCATGAATGTGATCACATATACTCTACTTGTTTCATAACCTTGCTACAGCTGACTCATGACGAATGATGTTACCTATCCTCATTTGCAGCAATAAGACAAAAGCAAATATTTTTATGCCCCAGCAATTAATTATCGATCCCAACGCAATGCATTGCTAGCACAAAAAAAATAGACCTTGAATAATAGTTACAGTGTGTTACATTTTAAATATGTCTTATGTCACTGGAAAGATCAGTTCTGAGTAATACTGAATGATGTTTTCTAATCACAGACCTTGAGTAATAGTTACAGTGTGTTACATTTTAAATATGTCCTATGTCACTTGAATGATGAGTTCTAAGTAATACTGAATGATGTTTTGTAATAATGCATAAATATTATGCCAATAATTTCTGTAAATAATATTTTTGTTATACTCTATAAATGCTATGCCAATAATTAACTCTCATTTTGAATGATAACTTCTGAAAAATACTGAATAAGGTTTTATAAAAATATAAGAATACTTTGCAACTGGCCAATGAGTGCCAATAATTATTTTAAATATGTCGTATGTCACTTGAATGATTAAAAATGTTTTGTAATATTCAATACTTGCTATACGTTTAGTAAGTGGCCAATGAATGCCACTGTTTCTTATATTTTAAATTTGTTTTATGTCACCTATATGCGATTATATATGAATACCAGTAGCTTGATGCTACACTCGTTAGCTCCTGTTTTGAATGATGTCTTCTGATGGTTTGTAACTGGCCAAAGAGTGCCAATGATTACTATAACTAGATGAATTATGTAAATGGTATGCCATTAATTAACTCTTGCTTTGAATGATCACTTTTAAATAATGTATAAAAATGGTTTGTAACTGGCCAATGAGTGCCAATATTTACTGTCATCAGATGACTTATGAATAATATTCTGTAATACTCCATACATAGTACAGAAATATTTAGTAACTAGGCAATGAGTGCCAAAAATTAGTCAAATCGGTTGATAGACTAGTGTAATTCTCAATGATGACTAGCATGAGACCTAATGTCCTTCACCTTCTGACCTAATTACCAGAAATTACTGCAATATCCGTTTGTCCTGTCTATCGTTATGATCATGGAGCACTATATTTGGTCTCTGCACTAATTCTATGTTGGTGAAAGAGTGTGGTGTTGACACATCATGGTGTCCACCACCTTGAACAATGGAGTTGTTGTTATGGTTCCACTGTTTGGTGTACCTAATGTACTACCAAAATGATATTATGGAATATTAATATGACATTACAGTGTCTTGGCTACAATGATTAATACTTCAGGGAAGAGAACTTCAGATTGTCTCACTTGGTGTTGTGCTTCTGTAGAAAAATATGGACTTTCAGTGCAGCTAAGTGCAACCTACTGTGCTACAACCATGATGCAATCCTTCCCTTTCCTATCCTAGTTCTTGTAAAATAGTAAAAAAAATACTACAGTGCATATGCACTTTATGTCATTTGTTAATGTGTTTTGTACTCATTGCGTATACATTTTGTCGTTGCTTGATATGTTATGTACTCAGTGCATGAGCACTCTATTTCATTTTATGTTCTATATTTATATATATGCATATACTCTGTGACTGTCAACTTAGTTAATTAAGTAGATTTTAGAAAAATTTGTTGCTCATGGCAAGTCCAATTGACTCACCATCGCTGCCAAATTTTTGCCCCCCTCAGTGGAGGGTTATGTAAGAGGTCTGCGGTGCCTGCAGTATGTAAGCTATAAGAGAATCTGAGACCAAAGAGCAGTGTTGATCGCAGTACGAACTGTGTAGCAGTAGCAGTAAGTATTTGCTAGCGAGCAGTCTGGTGTATAGTGTTGGCTGGGCCGGTCGCGGGGCAGCGATGCCGGAGCCTGAGTATTATTGTATAAGGTGAAAAGCAGCCTCGCGCATATCTAGTAATGTTATGTGAACTCCCATGTAAATCTTTTAAAAATGTCATAATAATAATCTTTGTCATATAAAGTAATTTCGAACAAGCATTCATTTCAATTTGAAGAATTTACTAATTTCTCCAATCCATGATCATTCTGATTGTTGCAAAAGAAAAATCAGTTGCTTCCTCTCGTAAATAACAAATGTATAGGCCAGCATTGCACAGAGCTGTGCCGGAAAAAGCTATTGCAAGAGCAGATAGTTGCCAACTTTATCGAGGTAAGAATTTTTGCTTTTTATTCAGAATGATCTTACAGGGCCATGACGCAACACTGCTGTCTTCCAAATTTTACCAGGTTACTGAATTTATTTTTTATTACGAGGTTTAGGAATTTTTCTGTTTCGAGCTTACATTAAATGAAAAAAAATTTTGTGGGTACATTAAATGGGAACCAGTTTTGTTCTGAGGTTACACTAAAAATAGAATCATATTATTATTATTATTATTATTTATTAAATTTCTGTGGGGAGGTTACACAGTATCTTCAGAGATGCAACATCGACCGAATGCACTGGTCAACACAGCCCCCCTAGTGTGAACGCAACTGAGCATGCATGGGGCCACTGCACAGCATCCGAATCCACCTGACAGTCTTCAGGACCTCACCGAAGCTGCAGTTGTGGAGTGGGACCTCGTACCCAGAGGTAAACTTGAAGGTCTCATCCAGAGCACGCCTCTCAGAGTGGAAGAACTCACCCACGCGAGGGGAAGACATACTAAAGACTGGTAATTATCGTCATGAGATAAAGATTTTCATTGTTTTTGTTATCAAGATTGTAAGAGGTATGCGCTATATGCGCTGCCTGCAATAGGCAAGGCATAGGAGAGTCTCTGACCAGAGAGCAGTATGTAGTTAGTTGTTGCTTGGCATTAGTCTTCAGTAGTCGACAGTAGTCTGCGTGAGTCTGCAGCAGTCGGCGTGAGTCGGCAGTAGTCGGCGCGTGTCTGCGCTTGTCTGCAGTCTGCTCTGGCCGGGGCTCTGGAGGATGACTATTATTGTAAAAGGTAAAGAAGCAGCCTTGCGCATATCTAGTAATGTATGTAACTGTCATCCAATTTCTTTTAAAAAATGCCCCAATAATAATTTTTATAATATAAAGTAATTTTTTAAAAAAACGTTCATTTCAATTTAAAGAATATATCCAATGCATGATCATTCCTTTCAACAATCACAAAAATATAGGCCAGCATTGCACGAAGCTGTGCCCAAAAATGTTTTTGTAAGAGCAGATATATTCTCAGTTTTTATTGAAGTAAGAAATTTTGCTTTTTAATTCAGAGTACAGGGCCGTGGCGCAGCGCTGCTGTCGTCATAAAATTTACCAGGTTACTGAAGTTTTTATTATTTTGGTGTTTAGGAATTTTTCTGTTTCGAACTTAACATTAAATGAGAAAAGAATTTGTAACATTATGTGATTGTCTTATCATTTTAAATCATTCACTAATCGAGCAGTCGCTCGGCAACAGCTACAGTTAGCAAATAATGTTGCGAGAATGTAAAAGGTGAACGACCTGTGACGTAACTTGTTTATTGTCGAAGCGCCGTCAGAGATGCAGTGAGTTATTGACTTTGGAAACCGCGGCGCGAAAAACGGACAGAAGAAGAACACTTTTACACATTTTTTTTTTTTTTTTTTTTTTTTTTTTTTTTTTTTTTTTTTTTTTTTTTTTTTTTTTTTTGGAGGTACGAGATATTCTCGATGAACAGTTACTCATTCTTCTCTTGTCTCCTGTAACTTGTGTCGGACGCGCGTGTCTTGCCGCCGTATTATTATTGTTAAAATTAATATTGTTCTAGTGTAAAGTAAATGTGTAATACTAAAAGTGCCTAGCAGTAGATTTATTGTGCGACGTGTATGTGAAAACGTCAGAGGAATTGTTTTCATTAAGAGAAGTGCCAGTCAAAACGGCATCCATGTTAAATCCATCATTGCAGTGTAAGTTTGTCTATTACTTGCCATAAATTCAGAGTTAAATGGAACTGGTGTATGGACTATTCATTTACTATAGAATCTATGTCGCACTTCTTCATGAAATTATTTAATTTTCTATATGTTTCTGCCAAATAGAGAGTTCACAGTCACGAATTCTTTCGTCGAGTTCGGACGGAATTTGTATGCGGCGAAATATTTTCTCCGCGCCATATTCTACTGGTAAATGCATGATAAACTACGGTCCCTTAGGAAATTCATGTTGAGCTATCCAAAATAATTATATTTTTAATAGGCATTTACTCTCCTATGCAATGCAACTTCCGACTGATCAGACGATCCAACAAGAAACAGCCGCACACGGTCGGCGTTTGCAAATTGTTTCCACCGCTGATTATAGCTATATGTTACAGCACAAAAGTAACATATTGTTATAATTAGAGACTACGAACGGGGACATTTATAACTGTATGTTTATGTATACACATTACGTAAACATATCGTTATAATTGGCGCCCGAACAGGGACCCGAATTTAAAAAAAAAAACTTAAAGGAATAAAAATTTATGTAAGATAGGCATTGTGGAAATATTCATAAATAATTGTAGCTAATGTTGTGCTTTTTATTTGTTACATGACATCAAACGCCATCCAATAAAATTTCCATTGAGCGAAAGAAACGAGATATTCAGAGAAAATTATGGAAGAGAGTTTTTTTTTTTTTTGGATCAGAATTTGTGCGAAAATCTAGTTGCAACGCCCAAGGCAGTCATCAGTAACGTAAGTTAAAATTTTGTTAGCCGTAGCCAAGCTTCCTTAATTTCAGCCGACATTAATCAATTTGTGACGATCTTTATTAGTTGCAGTAAAATTTGCTTTGAATTCAGTAGATTGCATTTAGTAGATTAGTAATTTCTTCAAGTATTGTTTAAATTCCATTGTTGTGTATTGCATATCATTTGTTTTTAAATGTCCGCTGCCTGTTCACGGAGCTGACCAGCCTTAGTTTTCATTTATTTTGAACGGTGTGCAGCCATACTTTCCTTACGGTCCAGAATAGTCTCTTGTTCTCGTGACGTGCATCTCCCGACATTCCGATCTTGTGACGTAGCAGTGACAACCGACTCGCGACCGATAAATTACATCTCTGTCGACAGCTGACGGCCGTAGCTCAAACGAACTTCATTGACTTACTGTTTGTAAATAAGTGAGCTATGGCAGACGATAAAATGTCATCACTAGATTCAAATGAACGGAATGAAACGAGTGAAGTGTCGCGTCGCTTACGGTCCCGCACGGTAATTAGTAGGGCTGAGACACCAATTGAAACAATTGTAGAAAGTGAAGTGGGAAATCTTACGGACTTTGGTGCCTCACACCATAATGTTACCGGTACTGAACTAGACAATGCCAACATAGTTTCTGCCACTAGTAGTCGTAGCCATATACCGGTTACAAGGGAGGCAGGTGAAAGCAATTCAGGGGTAGTGACAGACGATGTATTCAAACAGCTACTGAGTCAAATAAGTCAAATGATGCAGGACGGAAATCGCCAAATGGTGAATTCCATTAAAAATGATTTGAAAGACGATAATAGACAAATGTTAGCTTCACTTGAAGATGATATGAAAGACGAAAATAGACAAATGTTAGCCTCACTTGAAGATAAACTTTCTACAGTAAGCGAAGAAATAAGAACTGTTAGAGAAAACGTAGCCAAAGAAGTAGCAAAGCAAGTTAAGGATGCTGTTTCTCAAATGCGAAGTGGAATAATTTTCGAACTGAATGACACTTTAGCTACCATGCAAAGCGAGACAGCTGACATCCGAAACGCAACCAAGAATCTTGACTCCACCGTAACCACGGTTAATCACAGATTAGACAGAGTAACTACGCAGGTAGAAAAACTAACTGAGGGAATGTCAAACTTGACTCTGGAAACGGAAACGAAAGTAAAGGAGAGGCTAGATAGTCATGAGAGAGAATTTAGAGAAAAGTATGAGAACTGGATTGCTGGAAAGGACAAATTTGTCGAAGATAAAATTAACAAAGACCTAGTAGAGACTGTGAAAGCAACCACTCTTGGTATCTTGTCAGCTCCTGGAAGCTCCGGAGATACCGTAATGTCTGAACTCGGTAGCATTAGGCGTACCCTTCAGCAAGAATTACCAAATTGGAAGCAAGAGGTAACGGAACAGCTAAATAACCTGAAGGCACAAGTGAGTAGTAGTTCCCGAATACAGAGACCGAACTATCCTAACTCTTTAGCCTCAGAGGAAGAAGATGAATTATTTCGGCAATTCCGAATACCTGTTATATCTAATGAACACACTTCACCACCACATATTCCAGTTAGTCACCGAAATCAAGAATCTGACTCAGTAGTAAAAATGATGAAGGAAGAAAGCATGATAAAGCATCGAGTTTTTCAAACCTTTAACCCAGAAAAACGAAATATCCACCCAATTGTCTTTCTTCGTGGATTCTCCGGGATTTTTCCAAATTCGTGGACTGATAGACAGCGTATCCAATTTGTTACCGGATATATAGGTGGCGAATCGGCAATATGGGGAACAGAAATGGTTGATAAGTGTCGAACATATGAGGAGTTTGAGCACTGTTTCCTCAGCAAATTTTGGAGCGAAGGTGTTCAGAAGCGCCTTCGTAAAGAAGTCTATAATTCAGAACAATTTGACCCCAGGAATAGTAGCCTGAGAATGTACTTCGAAAAATATCTTGTCAAAATTAGGTATTGGGATAACCCTATCAATAGTAAAGATGTAATTATGATTCTCAAGTCTAAATTACCCATTTCGATTCGTGAAAAGCTGATAGCCATACCAGATGATGATCCAGATACCTTTCTGTCGATATTAGATTCCCTAGACCTGATCTATGAGGGCATGAGAGCTAACAAACCGCGGAATACTCCGCACAATTCTTGGCCACAACATTGCGACAGTAACGGCTATGAAAAGCCAGGGAACGGTTCAAAAAATAGTAACGATTGGCAAAACGGAAATAAAGGCAGTGGGTATCCGCACAAAAGGAATAGACATAATCAACACAACCGATTCAATCCCGTGTATAACACGACTGGTAACCAGTACGGCAATCAATCGTACAAGCAGAAGTTTGGAAACGGTTTCAGTCAAAAAGGTTGGCAACAGCAGAGCGGATCGCAATGGAATGCACCGTACTCGCGCAGCCAACACTCAGATTACGGGCAGCAACAAACAGCTGATAACACCCACTCATACCAATACAACTCCGCGCCTAGTAAAAATCAAGCGCAGGGAATGCACAGAAACACACAGTTTAACGGCAAACCACAGTGTGAAAGTGGATTTCACAGTAACAATTCCGGAAATCATAATAGTAATAAAAATCATCAGACCCCGCGAAGGTATTATAATCCCCCTGTATTTTTCGCAAACGCGGAAGACAGTAACACGTATTGGACACCAGAACGAACGCAGCAACATTTTGACACAAGGTTTGTGCATAACAGTAATTTTGTTCCTCAGTGTTCTCATAATGTCAGATTGGTCGAACTTTCTAATGATGAAGGCCAATCAAAACCACACAAACAGGAAAACTAAGTTCAGCATCTGAAAGCTCCCTAAGTGATGCTGTGAGACAGAATGGGGCTACCACTTCGACGGAGAGACTAACCATGACGTACTTGTACTGAGATACAATGACGGGATTGACATAAGACAAGAATTATTACAAGAGAAAGAGACAACTGACGGTGATGAACCGATAGATGACCAAATGCAAGCTATGACAAAACTTCCTATAGCCGGAATTTTGACGACTGTAATCCTAGATACAGGTGCAAATATTAATGCTATGTCCTTATGTTTCTATAAGCAAATTAGTACATTAATTAAAATTCCAACATTACCCGTCCAAGGATGTTCAAGGTCAATTCAATTCCTAAGTGTAACAACACAAGTGCTAGTTTAGACGCCAGAAGAAGACAAGCTCTAACAACGTTGACCACCCAAGCCAATTTACGCAAGAAGGCGTATGACAAACATATTAATAATGTGTTAACTTATAAAGTAGGCGAAAAGGTCTTGCTAAAAACACACTTTAAACCATCGTTGCTCTTACGCAAAAATCGAAAATGGCAAAGTCTTTATGAGGGACCTAACGAGATCCTTCGTATACCGCATACAGGTTGTTATCTGATTTCTGATCCTGCAAATAAAAAAATAAAAGGATTATACCATCACTCTGGTTTTAAAAAATATCATGCTACAGAATAAGTCAAAAGGAAAGCTTTATAATGGCAAGAGAAGGTTAGCCGCTAGTGACTAAGTGACAACTAATCTGACTTCGTAAAAAAAAAAAAAAAAAAAAAAAAATTGCTTAGAATAAATTACACGACAGTGAGTCTATCTTGCTATACAGCAGAGAATTTAAAATATGTTATCTTGAGCCATAATTTAAGTACAGACAAGCTGATATAAAAAAAATTCTTGTTTAACAAAGAAAGTGATCAACTCCAAGAACTCTAGTTTTAAGATTTAGTTTTAAGGAGATAACATTTAAGAGAGAGAAATGAAATATAAAGCGAAGGATGTGCCTAACAAGCCGGCTTCTGCGATATGAAATGCTAAAGGAGTGAAAATAAAACATAGTATGTAAGAATTTTTTTTTTAAGTTCAAGGAGCAATGATCCAGAAACGAAATTTATTTTCGTCAAGGACAAGGGTCGCTTGACAATTATTGGTTCCTGATCCCACTAAAAGGGAAAACAAGTAACTAGTTTCTAAGTCAGCTATATCTAGATTAAGTTCCAATGTACATAGAAATCTGGAACAGGTTCATCTCTGCATTAAAATAACGTAATGTTTACGAAGCATGTGAGTTACTTGTAAGTACCAACATGACCACGAAAGCGCTATCCTCCAGCTAGATAAACAAAGTAGCATTAATTGTAATTGCAATACGCAGGACAGATACATTCAAAGCCATAAGTGAAATAAATACCAATTATAAGAGCGTAAGTGGCAAGGACAAAGCAATTATGACTTAAGGTCATTATAGAGGCCAATGCAGTGTAGTGCAAGCAGGCGTCAAGGCGAGAATAAAATGACAATGAAACCGCCGGCAAAACAAAGTAGCTAGTTTGTAATTGGAGCGTGTACGCAGACGTACGGCGCAAAGGAAAATTAATTTCTAAGTCATAAGGAACAAGGAGTTGTTTGCTAGATTTCTTCTTCTATGTACTATTATATCTATGTCTTTCTTCTGAATTTGTGTAAATATCCTAACCCGCCTAAACCCGTCCCGTAGACTTGACGTCACAGATTGAGAAATGCGGTTGACGTGGAAGGCTGGTTTGGCATACGATTTTCAAAAGGAAGCGCGTGAACGAAATCGAGAAAAGCTAGTTTTGAAATGTCTTTATTTTTCCTTTTAAAGTCAATCCGAGACGCAAACCGAGATCGCGATAAGGAATTTGAAATTTTCTTGAATGGTCTTCTGTTCTCATGTGAGAGAGCAATCAAATGTGACTGATTGATCCTCACATCTAGTAAAAAGAGAATTTTTGTTGAAATGACAGTGATAACTTTAATGAATCTAATAAATAGAAAGAACGATTGAAATGAATTAAAATAATAATAATTGCTAACAGATCGGAGAAACTAATGTATTGTGACTGTGAACTAAAAGCATAATTAGTCTTAGAGAAAGATGAGGAACAATGTAAAGCGAAATGTTAAGGTAGTTAGCAACAAAGCAACAGAAATTGAAATGGACATGATAATCAAAGCTCTCACTTAGCAAGCTTCAAAGTGAGACAATCTATTTGATTATAAAAAAAAATTATGTACGTAGTAGTGTATAAGTGAAGGCTTAAAATGGTGTGGAAGTCTGTCACAGACACGATGAAAAAAAAAGTGTTAAACGTGCAGATAGGCCGACGGACAATGATAGTCCGGTTGTGTAACCGAAGGCGGTGATGTGATTACGTGCAGTGCATCGGAAACCAAGTGTGTTAGCTGCTTTGCAAAGTGCGAGCACTAGCCTACCTTAAAATCTTCAAAATCGGCTGGAAAATGTGGAGACAGGGATGGTTTCAATGGAGCCTCTGTCCCTGGTAATCCTCGTCCCTCCTCACCAGCCTCAGCAAACCACAAAATACCACAACACCATCGACGCAACGTGTTCACTGAACCGTGCGCGGAAAAGCTGAAGTACCGCGTGGAGGCTAGTGAGCGCCTCGAGTTGCGATTCAGCTCTAACAATCAGCCTGTGTCAACGTACATCGACGCAACAAACGCGTTAAATTTAAAGTGATGTACTAGCACAGCACTCCCGCTGCAGTTCGACGAAACGGACTTTCCATGAAAGCCGCTCCCAAAATAAAAGACTTTTATATGAGTTCACAACATATCACATACTATGCTAATGTTATATCCCGTGGATGAAATGTGAACAGCCAAACCACACGCGAATAGTGACAAAGTCAAATTCCTATGAATCCCAAGTCCTAAAATAGATTTAAGCTTAGTTTTTAGACTAATGGGTATTTATATTTCTTTTGTTACATGTAACGTGTGTACGTAACGTGCGAGTGAGACTCGCCCGCCAGAGCTGATGAAAAGTTTTCTACTCGGAGACCGCAAAGTAGTGATCCAACTTCTCAAGGCATAAGCTTCACCTGGAGAAGAATCAAATTTTAACTTACCTGTCAATACACAAACAGTGAAAGCGTAAAAATCATGACAACTAGTGAGCAATGAAAAATGGACACGTGTGAGAAATTCCACGTGTGAGAATTATATGTGTATAAAAATGGACACGTGTGAGAAATTCCATGTGTGAGAATTATGTGCGTATAAAAAGATGAATCCTGTGTGTTTTCTTTCAGGAGCAAAGAGCCTATGAGCTCTGGACAATAACTTGAGGGCACAAAGATGGTCGGTATGAACTCTGTAAAAAAAAAGACTGTAATAAGTATAATGTATAATGTCCATTGTAAGCTTCGTAGATTTACTGTCTTAGTATTTAAATTTTTTTTTGTGTATCTTTACCTTAAGAACTGTCTTTGTCTATGAATGAGAGATCACCATATTTGTGTAATCCTAATAATCAAATGACAGGAATACTGTGTTTGATCAATGTAAATCTGTAAAGTACTCAATCCCATAATGTTAACGGCGACATGTGAATCTTGGTAATCTCCTTGATTTCCAAGATTCCCATGGAAGGCAATGTAACTTTATGTGATTGTCTTATCATTTTAAATCATTCACTAATCGAGCAGTCGCTCGGCAACAGCTACAGTTAGCAAATAATGTTGCGAGAATGTAAAAGGTGAACGACCTGTGACGTAACTTGTTTATTGTCGAAGCGCCGTCAGAGATGCAGTGAGTTATTGACTTTGAAAACCGCGGCGCGAAAAACGGACAGAAGAAGAACACTTTTACACATTTTTTTTTTTTTTTTTTTTTTGGAGGTACGAGATATTCTCGATGAACAGTTACTCATTCTTCTCTTGTCTCCTGTAACTTGTGTCGGACGCGCGTGTCTTGCCGCCGTATTATTATTGTTAAAATTAATATTGTTCTAGTGTAAAGTAAATGTGTAATACTAAAAGTGCCTAGCAGTAGATTTATTGTGCGACGTGTATGTGAAAACGTCAGAGGAATTGTTTTCATTAAGAGAAGTGCCAGTCAAAACGGCATCCATGTTAAATCCATCATTGCAGTGTAAGTTTGTCTATTACTTGCCATAAATTCAGAGTTAAATGGAACTGGTGTATGGACTATTCATTTACTATAGAATCTATGTCGCACTTCTTCATGAAATTATTTAATTTTCTATATGTTTCTGCCAAATAGAGAGTTCACAGTCACGAATTCTTTCGTCGAGTTCGGACGGAAGTTGTATGCGGCGAAATATTTTCTCCGCGCCATATTCTACTGGTAAATGCATGATAAACTACGGTCCCTTAGGAAATTCATGTTGAGCTATCCAAAATAATTATATTTTTAATAGGCATTTACTCTCCTATGCAATGCAACTTCCGACTGATCAGACGATCCAACAAGAAACAGCCGCACACGGTCGGCGTTTGCAAATATGTTTCCACCGCTGATTATAGCTATATGTTACAGCACAAAAGTAACATATTGTTATAATTAGAGACTACGAACGGGGACATTTATAACTGTATGTTTATGTATACACATTACGTAAACATATCGTTATAAATTTTAGGGGTACATTAAATGTGAATGCATTTCTGCACAGAGATTATGAATGGGAACCAATTTTGTTCAGAGGTTACAATATTTAAAATTCATTTAATTTAATATTTCCGTGGGGAGGTTACACTAAAATACATTTTTTAATTTAATATTTCCGTGGGGAGTTACACAAAATTCATATTTTAATTTAATTATTTCTGTGGGGAGGTTACACTTGGCGACATCCGGTCAGGATCGTATTTCTTTGTGAATCTTCTGATAAGTAGTCATGTATCTGCTCTTATTTACTTAAATGGAGTTTGCATCTGGCGCAACGCATTTACTAATTAGTCACTCTTTCTTTCACAGATCATCGGCAGTGTGTTGCTCTTTGTTGTAATTGTGTTTGTTGCATTTTGCATTGTCCTTGTTTCATTTGTGCTTAATTCTGATTTGTGAAAAATGCCGCGAAAAACTTTTAACAGTACATCTCGATGTGCAATGAATGAAATACCCGATTCGAATATTTTGACTGATAATACTAGCGACACTCAGTGTCTTAATGATAGTCCTTCATTTACAGACAATCAGTGCCTACTGACCACTAGTAACGATTTTAATGCTAATGATGAGCAAACAAATTCAATTGTGTCCTCTGTTAATTTAACGACAGTTGAAGACGTGGGACGTTCTGTTACAATGAACGTTACCCAGTTTAACACACCCAATTTGCAAAATTTGAATTGTGAACAGATAAATTTTTCTAACGAAAATGAACAGTGTACTCAAAGTACGTCAGATTTATTTTATTCCGAGGTAGTGACTAACAGTGCACATCCGATTGGGAAACATTTTCAAGAAACACAGAATGACCAAATGGTTACACAAAACGTGACAATTGCAGGTAAGTCATCAAACAGCACAGAGAATAGAGTAGGTAATATTGGGTTGGATCAACCTTATGAAAGTTTCAAACAACTTAGTGAACAGAACAAACAACTTAATGAAAAACTAGATAACAATTCCAAACAGCTTAGTGAACAGATTACAGCCGTTGCCGTGCAATGTCATGATAGTAAGGAACAATTACGTGAGGAAATGAAGGCTTGTGCTAGGAACAGTAGTGAAGAAATTAGATCTGTGGCACAAGAATTAAATAATAGATATGCAGCTACAATTAAATTACTTAGAGACGAAATTAGTGCAGTCGCTAAACAATGCTCTGAAAACGCAACACAGTTACGCGACGAGTTTAAATTAATGTCAGCAGAACTTTCACGCACACTGGATGTAAAAGTAGACGCGAAATTTGATCAACAGAACAGTCAAATTGATGAACGTTTTAATCACCACCTACAAAACAGTGAAACGCGTTACCGTAAATGCATACAGGAACAGAATAAAGTAAAACGACAAGTCATGGAAACAATTACTGCACAGAGACAGGAAGATAAGCGTAAATTGTTTACGAAAGGAAAAACATACGTAGACAACAATATTGCTACAGTATCAGACGAAATTAATACTATCAAACAGTTGAACACCGAATTGCGTGATGAAATTTCCGATCTAAAATCAAAAACAGATACACACACAGTAGAATTTCAGACAGTGACCGACAGACTCGAACAATTAGAACTAATACAGGATCGCGATGCCATCAAAGCAGACATTAAAAAATTGAACGAAACCACACGTAAAATACAAAAACAAATTAATGCTTGTGACACTAAAAACAATGATCAGGTAAAAATACTGACTGAAAAATATGATGAATTGGCCAGTCGTATTGACGTTATTGAAAGTAATAATAACAGCAAATCAGACGATACTTCACCGATTTCGTTTAATCAAACACCTGAATTCCAAAATTTACAGCAGACGATCAGTAATAATGACAGCAAATCAGACGATACTTTACCGATTTCGTTTAATCAAACACCTGAATTCCAAAATTTACAGCAGACGATCAGTGAGATAGATTCGTCCAATAATACATTACGTAGAAAATTGTCAAATTTACAGGAAGAAGAGATGAAAAATGTTTTAGTCAATAACACGTCACAGCATACGGCTCATTCCGAACATTTGTCACACTCACACAGCCAGTATAATTTAGGTAATTTACAGAGAGTACGTGACTTAGATTTCGAACAATCACAGACAAACAGATTCTTATGCAATCCTGAACCTGTTCACACATTCAGAGACGATAACGTTGATTATAAGCAATTTTTATCCGTAAGAAAATCTAAGGTATTTGAAAATGACAGAGCACAGGTACACGCTTTGAACTGGATACGACTATTTATTTTTGTACTTTCACCAGCTTGGCCTGTAATGCAGAAACTAGAATTAGCATGGATACAGCAATTTGCTTTTGAACTTTCACCGGCAATGCCTGTAACGCAGAAACTAAAATTTATTTGTAGCGCATAATTGACCTCAAGTGATTCATTACAATTTAATGAATATGTGCCGTAGCGTGCACAGGGCCCCGAGCCGTAGTAGTGCTATTTCATCTTTAGTTTTCTGCACTGCTGCCTTCTCTTCAACTATCCTTTATATCTATCAAAACAGCTCTTCAACTATCGATCCATCTAGGATTAAGAATGACTAAAGAAAACCCGATAAGACATGTTTTACCGAAAGTGACAGTTATCATTAGACGCTCCAGAAATGACAACCATCAGAACTTTAATACCAGACAAAAATTTAATCATCAGTATGTGTAAAATTATGAGCAACGGCCAACGCATTTTGGTAACAATAGAGGTTTTTCACAGCAATAGCAACAAAACCAACCAGTTAGCATACCTAACCAACAATGTAATGTACAGGGTCAACCAAGCTTTAATGTTTCGCCACCTGCACGTATAGCATCAGCTCCAACAAATAGTAACGCACAGCAACAAGGAAATCAGTACGTACAGAAAACACACCATTTCAATTCCTATCGCAATGTGCCGTGTAGAAATGACTACCATGACCGACGTAAAAGTAATGAGCACAATTTTCAGCGTACGTTTAATAACAGTCGGTCTTATCAGCAGCAGAATCATCCACAACAACAGATTATTATGAATGAACCAGACAGTAGATATCATCCCGAAATGCCACAGCATCCTCCCGAAAATAACAGCACGTCAGAAAGAATTTGACTAGATACAGTACAGGTTGCATCTTCCAGCAACGCAATCAATACTTCAGATACACAGAATCTTGTTTACGAAAATGTTATTTGAAACATGCCTTGTTGAATGCACCTCCTTTATCATACGTAGATGTTACTAGAAATTTTTTCAATGCCACCGACAGTTCTAACACCGCTTTAGGCGTACATATTTTTCAGGAAGTTGAAGAAGATGGTTGTAAAGTAATTAAAAACTTCGCTTTTGCGATTCGCATTCTGTCACCTCCTGAACGCAATTACTCTGTTACAGAACTTGAAACATTATGTGTTGTATGGGCATTTACGAGATTTCGGCATTTTCTTTATGGAAGACATACCACCGTTTACACAGACCATAGAGCGATACAGTTTTTACTTTCTGCAAAATTTACACACGACAGATTAAGCAGATGGAAACTCTATTTACAAGAATTTAATTTTACAATTGTTCACATTCCCGGTACACAAAATATTGTAGCTGACGCACTATCCCGTTCTCTCAGCAACAATCAGCAAGACATCGCAACCAACTTCTGCAAAGCAAATTTCAGCGTCATGTACATTCAATAAGTTGCATTTGAGAATTTCATTTCGTCGTCATTACAAGACATAGCACAAGAGCAGAGTAAAGCAACGTATGGAAAGAAATTAAACACCTTTGGCAAGATAGGAATAATGTTACCATTAGAAACCATTACACTGTACGCAATGACATTGTGTTTCGCCGCTCCCACACTGACAGCAACAATTGGTTATTATGCATTCCTGACGAGCTTGTTAACAAATTAATCTGGTATACTCATTTACGTTACGCACATTACGGAGCCAGAAAATGTTTTCTTATACTGAGACAGAACTGTTATTTTACCAACTTGGAGAAACGTATTCGACGAGTTTTAGCGTCATGTAAAATCTGCCAGAAAGCTAAGTCAGATACGACTTTACATATTCCTCCATTACATCCCATTGTACCTGTTAAATTGAGACACATGGCCGCTGTAGACATTTTTGGTCCGATTCCCAGAACTAATAGAGGTTTTTTCTACATATTTGTCGCTGTTGAACTCACTTCGAAATTTGTTACCTTCACTCCGTTACGCAAAGCTACTGCTAAATCTGTTTCGAGAGCATTGGCAAAACGTTTTCTATTTTACGTAGGGCATGTATTGAAACTAATTTCCGAGAATGGATCACAGTTTCGATCTGCTATATGGAGACGTATGTTACGAGCTAGAAACATTTCTCCGATCTATATATCCAGGTACCATGCTTCTTCGAACCCTTGTGAACGATTAATGAAAGAAATTGGTAAACTGTGTAGAATATACTGCCATAAAAAACTTATTGATTGGGACACACACATACTCTCATTCCAGGATGTAATTAATTCCATACCAAATGAATCTACTATGCTATCTCCGTCTGTTATACTGAAAAATGTTGAACCACCTAAGAAAATTAAAGAATTAGTATCCTTTCCTACATCTCGTCGACTACGACACCATGAAATAATTGAGATTGCGCTGAACAACATCAAACGTGCCGCAGAGCGCCGGAGAAGACTGCAAAAGCAGGTTTGTACACGCCGTGACTTTCACATTGGACAGAAGATATTAGTACGCACACATTATTTATCTAATAGAGGAAAAAAGTAGATGTAGTAAATTTGAGCTGCTACATGCAGGTCCATATCGAATTCGCAGCATTCCTCACCCCAATGTAGTACATGTCGAAACTTTGAGAACCAGAAAAAGCAAAGGCAATCACCATGTCTCAAATATTAAACCCTTTATTGAAAGAACATGCTTTATGATTTATCACACTGTAATGCCATTTCCTGATTTTTATATGACCAATGATGCAATTATAGTAATATGAACACTGATGATTATCATATTTTTTCTTGGCAAGTGCCCGGCAAGGTAAGGTTAGCAGGTCGCTTTTCTTATCGTTACACATCAGACCGTGCACATTTTTTCAGATAAACTTACATATTTTATGACCAACTATGCGATTCTAACTAGTGACATATTAATTTTATCATATTTTATCAAATTCAAGCTGAACAAAGAGAGGCATTTCTTGTTGTTACACATCAGACCGTGCACATTTCGCATTTTTCATGTATGTATGATTGTTTTACTGTTTTGTTTGTATGCACTATGAAATATTTAATATATAACAAACACCAGTTGACTTTGACATTTTGCCTTATGATATCTGAACATCGTGACTATTTTTACATTTTTTTTTCTTTTTGCTGCTACATTGTGATACTCTGTGTGCATTTTTGCATCTGAACACTGTCTATGTTTTTTGACATATTACGTTTTCTGTCATGCTATGCTGTATGCTCAATTATATCACTAGAAACCAGCTTTTATTTAATGGGTATATGATTTAAATGCAAGACATTAATCATTGTTCATCATTTTCAGAAAGAAATAACGTGTAAAACAAATAAAGTAAACAGAAATGGGAATTTCACCTTCGCAATGAACGAAAGAAGATACAATACCTCGTCACGAAGAGTAAATGGATCAGAATTAACAAGCATTAACAAGAATATACTATACACATCGTATGATAGCAGTCTTAACTAATTTTTTCTTTCAGAATACATTCAATTATTAATATTTAAAAGTCATTTTTTAATTATTTCTGTGGGGAGGTTACAAGATGTATCGTATTATGAGAGAACCTGCTTTGTTTTGTAACGAGTTTTTGTTGCTAGCCAAAACCGTTCTTGTTCGCAAGGAATTATGTTTATTTTGCTAATTAGGTATTGTACAAACGTCAGTGGGTGTTCATAAGAAGTCACTGTAGTAAACTCTATGATATTCCAAACTTTTTTTGAGGTGTAGTAATGAGATAAGACATTGTAATGTCCCATATTTATGTTAAGTGTAAAAGAGGTCCATTTCAAGCCAAAGTTGTCTGCGGTTTCTGGAATTTGAATAAGATCACTGAAAATATTTGACCATGACGCCTCTGAGGAAAATCATCGAACCTCCTCAACGTATTGTCGGAAAACGCAGATTGCTCTTTCAAATATACAGTGTGGTTCAATGTCAGTAAAGCCGACTCCACACTCTTCCAGAAAAACCTTGTCTTCAAGATGTGCCACTTGTCAGAAGATATTTTCGAAATTAAGTTGTGACTGGGACTGTATAAATAATACTACGACTTTGAATGACACTTTCCCGTCAGATTACGTTTTCACCATTCATTTACATTAATTCATCAGTAAACAGCAATCAGAATCAAATAAGGAATGCAAAGCGAGTCCGAATGAGAAGGCGAATGCTAATGAAGGAATCTACAATGTTTCATCACTTATACAACAATTGCGTAAAAACATTCTCGTCGCGTTATCACGAAGTTTGTATTAACGCTCTGTGATTTAGGTTCTCTTTGCTCTTATACACTGAAGACCGAAAGAAACTGGTACAGCTGCCTGATATCGTGTAGGGCCCCCGCGAGCACGCAGAAGTACCGCAACACGACGTAGCATGGTCCCGACTAATGTCTGAAGTAGTGCAGGAGGAAACACTGGCACCATGAGTCCTGGAGGGCTGTCCATAAATCTGTAAGAGTACGAGGTAGTGGAGATCTCTTCTGAACAGCACGTTGCAAGGCATCGCAGATATGTTCAATAACATTCATGTCTGGGGAGTTTGGTGGCCAGCGGAAGTATTAAAGCTCAGAGTGTTCCTGGAGCCACTCTGTAGCAATTCTGGAACTGTGGGGCGTCGCATTGCCCTTCTGGAATTGCCAAAGTCCGTCGAAATGCACAATGCACACGAATCAAAAATGGTTCAAATGGCTCTGAGCACTATGGGACTTAACATCTGAGGTCATCAGTCCCCTAGAACTTAGAACTACTTAAACCTAACTAACCTAAGGGCAACACACACATCCATGCCCGAGGTAGGATTCGAATCTGCAGCACACGAATCGATGCAGGTGATCAGACAGGATGCTTACGTACGTGTCACCTGTCTGTGGCAGTCTGTGGCTGGTTGGCATTGTTGTAATATTCGCTATTCTACAATAGCAGCCACAGACTGCACACAGCACAGCCAGTGATTTTCATACAGAGCGCTACGTGGCGTTACCAACATAAAAACCTAAACAGCCTACTTACGACATGTTGCCTGGTCGGACGAGTCTCATTTCAATTGTCTCGCGCGGACGGATGTGTACGGGTATGGAGCCAACATAGTGAATCCATGGACCCAGCATGTCAGCATGGGCTGTTAAAGCTAATGGAGGCCCTGTAATGGTGTGGATCGTGTGCAGTTATAGTGATATGGGACCCCTGATACGTCTAGATACGACTATGACAGGTGACACGTACGTAAGCATCCTGTCTGATCACCTGCATCGATTCGTGTGCCGCAGATTCGAATCCTGCCTCGGGCATGGATGTGTGTGTTGCCCTTAGGTTAGTTAGCTTTAAGTAGTTCTATGTTCTAGGGGTCTTATGACCTCAGCAATTGAGTCCCATAGTGCTCAGAGCCATTTGAACAAATGTAAGGATGAGGAGGTTTATCTCACGAGGGGTAAGATAGATACTGCCGACAGTAATATAAAAGAGACTTTTGGAGAAAAGAGAACCACTGGCATGAATATCAAGAGGTCAGATGGAAACCCAGTTCTAAGCAAAGAAGGGAAAGCAGAAAGGTGGCGGAGAAGATCAGTTTGGATTCCGTAGAAATGTTGGAACACGTGTGGCAATACTGACCCTACGACTTAGAAGAAAGATTAAGGAAAGGCAAACCTACGTTTCTAGTATTTGTAGACTTAGTGAAAGCTTTTGACAATGTTGACTGGAATACTCTCTTCCAAATGGTGGCGGGGATAAAATACAGGGAGCGAAAGGCTATTTACAATTTGTATAGAAAGCAGATGTCAGTTATAAGAGTCGAGGGACATGAAAGGGAAAAAGTGGTTGGGAAGGGAGTGAGACAGGGTTGTAGCCTCTCTCTGATGCTATTCAATCTGTATATGAGCAAGCAGTAAAGGAAACAAAAGAAAAGTTCGGAGTAGGTATTAAAATCCATGGAGAAGAAATAAAAACTTTGAGGTTCGCCGATGACATTGTAATTCTGTCAGAGACAGCAAAGGACATGGAAGAGCAGTTCAACGGAATGGACAGTGTCTTGAAAGCAGGGTACAAGATGAACATCAACAAAAGCAAAACGAGGATAATGGAATGTAGTGGAATTAAGTCGGGTGATGCTGAGGGAATTAGATTAGGAAATGAGACACTTAAAGTAGTAAAGGAGTTTTGCTATCTGGGGAGCAAAATAACTGATGATGGTCGAAGTAGAGAGGCTATAAAATGTAGACTGTAAAGGAAAGCGTTTCTGATGAAGAGAAATTTGTTAACATCGACTATTGATTTAAGTGTCGGGAAGTAGTTTGTGAAAGTATTTGTATGGAGTGTAGCCATGTATGGAAGTGAAACATGGACGATCACCAGTTTGGTATTGGAGGGCAGCGTGGAGGGTAAAAATCGTAGAGGGAGACCAAGAGATGAACACACTAAACAGATTCAGAAGGATGTAGGCTGCAGTAAGTACTGGGAGATGAAGAAGCTTGCACAGGATAGAGTAGCATGGAGAGCTGCATCAAACCAATCTCAGGACAGAAGACCACAACAACACAACATGCCTATACGAGTTTCTTTGGCGCTTCAGTGTATAATCTTAGCGACTGAACTTGAGCATTAACTATTATTACTTGTAAGTAACTCTGTCTCCATATGAACAGGCCTCAGAACGCCCAATGGTACCGATCGACCGCTGTCTCGTTGGCAGCTGATAGGCGTTACATCCGTTATATTCTGCGAAGGGCATGGGCTTGCTCTGAACTTTGGAAAAACGCAGTACATCCACTTTCCTCCTGCAAGGAGTACAGTTCCTTCAATAAATATAACACATGACCAGAAGACAGTAGCCATGTTAGAGGACACCAAGTTGAATATTAATTGGAAAATTCATATTTTGGATATCCTAAAGCGCCTAGGTTCAGCAAGTCTTGCAATCAGAATAATTGCCAATTATGAGGCAATAGAAATTAGTAAGCTAATATACTTTGCATAGTTTCGCTCTCTTATGACATATAGGATAATATTTTGGGGTATCTCAACACTTTGGCAAAAAGTATTCACTGCTCAAAAGAAAGTGTTTAGACTAATGTGTGGGGCACATCTTGTAGGAATCTGTTTAAAAGGTTAGGTATTCTTACAACAGCCTCACAGTACATTTACTCAGTAATGAAATTTGTTCTGAAGAACATGGACCAATTTAAAAACGACAGCGACATTCATGAAAGAAAGACTTTACACTATCCTCTACTGAACCTATTTTTGGCAGAGAAAGGGGTCAAATATGTTTCTGTAAAACTTTCCGAAAAATTACATGAAATGATTGACAGACAGCAGTTATAGTTTCAAAAATAAATTGAAATCCTATCTCCTTGACAAAGCCTGCTATACCACGCATCAATTCTTGAACAGGAATAAATAAATCTATATGTATAATATATGCATCTTGTGCCGTTTAAGGGAGTGGGCGAGGTAATAAAGAGGACCACCTTTATTCGTGTGTGCATTTCTTATGCCATTAACACGTTCCACATCGGACTGCATTTTCTTAGGATTCTTCCAATGAATCTCAGTCTGGCATCTGTTTTATCGACTATTAATTTTATATGGTCATTCCATTTTAAATCACTCCTAATGCCTACTCCCAGATAATTTATGGAATTAACTGCTTCCAGTTACTGACCTGCTATATTGCAGCTAAATGTTAAAGGCTGTTTCTTTCTATGTATTCGCAGCACATTACACTTGTCTACATTGAGATTCAATTGCCAACCCCTGCACCATGCGTCAATTCGTTGGAGATCCTCCTGCATTTCAGTACAATTTTCCATTGTTACAACCTCTCGATATACTACAGCATCACCCGCAAAAAGCCTCAGTGAGCTTCCGATGTTATTCACAAGGTCATTTATATATATCGTGAATAGCAACGGTCCTACGACACTCCCCTGCGGCACACCTGAAATCACTCTTACTTCGGAAGACTTCTCTCCATTGAGAATGAGATGCTGCGTTCTGTTATCTAGGGACTCTTCAATCCAATCACACTATTGGTCTGGTAGTCCATATGCTCTTACTTTGTTCATTTAACGGCTGTAGGGAACTTGCGGAAGTCCATAAACACGGCATCTACCTGGAAACCCGTATCTGTGGCCCTCTGACTCCCGTGGACGAATAGCGCGAGCTGGGTTTCACATGATAGTCTTTTTCGAAACCAGTACTGATTCCTACAGAGTAGATTTCTAGTCTCCAGAAAAGTCATTATACTCGAACATAATACGTGTTCCAAAATTCTACAGCTGATCGATGTTAGAGATATAGGTCTATAGTCGTGCACATCTGTTCGACGTCCCTTCTCGAAAACGGGGATGATCTGTGCCCTTTTCCAATCTTTTGTAACGCTTTCTGGAGGATGCAACCATCAATGCTGCGCGGTACAGTGCCACTCTGTCGAAACTGAAAGAGGGGATTCGCAAAGAGCGGCCTGGCCTTCTCAGATCCGGCGTTCTGCTGTTGGATGACAACGCGAGACCACACACGGCGACGGCGATGCAAAACCATATTGCAACTCTTGGTTGGGAGCGCCTACATCATCCGCCTTACAGTCCGGATCTCGCACCAAGTGACTTCCATCTGTTTCCTGCTTAAAGAAGACTCTCGGCGGCAGGCGCTTTGGCAGCAATGCTGACGTCAAACAAGCCGTTCAACGCTTCTTCCGTATGCAACGCGCTGATTTTTTCCTGGAAGGCTTTTTGAAGCTTATAAACCGGTATGACAAATGTCTGAATGTACTTGGAAATTAAGTAGAAAAATAAAGATATGTCTCACCTTTAACGTCTCATTCTCTGTTTTTTCCTTTTACACACAACTCTGACCACAGTCGACAACGGGAAATTTATTTTCCAACTCCTCCACGCAATTTTAATTCCTAGGTATTCAGCTGCGTTTATGGCCTTTATATTTGACAGACTCATCGTGTAACGGAAGTTTAACGGATCTCTTTTAGCATTCATGTGGATCACCTCACCACCTGCCAGTTTTCGCACCATATAGTTAGTTATGTTTTCTTAGTTGTGCGTGGAGGCATTGCGAAGACGTTTTTAATTAATGTAATACTGGCAAAAGTCAGATCTGGTGGAAAGACAGCCCCTGCTGTAAAATCGTCTGGTATTGCTGCCACACTTTTAGAAGGCGGCTAAACTGCTTATGGTACATTCAAACTGTGGTGTCACCGCCAGACACCACACTTGCTAGGTGGTAGCCTTTAAATCGGCCGCGGTCCGTTAGTATACGTCGGACCCGCGTGTCGCCACTATCAGTGATTGCAGACCGAGCGCCGCCACACAGCAGGTCTAGAGAGACTTCCTAGCACTCGCCCCAGTTGTACAGCCGACTTTGCTAGCGATGCTTCACTGACAAATACGCTCTCATTTGCCGAGACGATAGTTAGCTTAGCTTTCAGCTACGTCATTTGCTACGACCTAGCAAGGCGCCATTACCAGTTACTATTGATGCTGTAAAACATGTACCGTCAAGAGCGATGTTTACCATTTATGGATTAAAGTTAAGTATTCCACAGCTACGTCCTTTTTTGCTAGTATCATTTCCTTGACCTGTTCCAGACCTCACGCCAGCCTGCGTGAGCTAAAACGCGTGCCTTTCGGCTTCCTCTCATAGTGGGTTGGCTCTCTTGCCAATCCACAACATTTGGCGACGAGGCCAATTCGCGTTCGTAACTATACTGCCCTGATTTACTTGTGTAATGGCTTCGCCACAATCTCCAGATGTACTGTCCGAATTTTATCGCTTACAGAATCAGCAGACGCAGACCTTACTGGATGCCCTTGGACAGCTCGTCCAGGGTCAATGTGCAATGCAAAACGATGCGGCAGCCGCCGCTCCACCGCTCATGCAGCCACAACACGCAGTTGCACCACCTTTTCGTTCTTTTGATGCGGCACTGGAAAGCTGGACGGAGTGGTCACGCCAATTTGTATTCCATCTCGCCGCCTACAGAATTCAAGGTAACGAGCGGCAGCCTTTCTTATTATCTTATGTCGGAGTGACCACGTACCGTGTGATAGTCACATTATTTCCCTGACGCGACGTAGCAACTCTGTCCTACGAAGAAATTTTGTCTGCATTAGATGCATATTTCAAAGACTCAGTCAATGTAGTTGCGAAAAGGTATATCTTCTTTCATACAAAACGTACGGCAGGTCAGACTAATCGAGAGTGGGTTGCAACCTTGCAAGGCCTTACTAGGGATTGTGCTTTTGAGTGTCAATGTGGACTGCCTTATTCAGATACCATGGTACGAGATGCAATTGCACAGAACGTTTCTGATGTTCGTATACGGGAACAGATTTTGAAACTAGTCAATCCCTCCCTTCAACAAGTGATGGACATATTGGATCGGCAGGACACACTTGACTTTGCTCAGGATCATTTGAAACTTCGCCACCCGTGTGTCAGGTTAACCGGCCCGCCGGGGCGAGCTGCACGGAACAGTAAACAGCCCTCGCGCCCGGCCGCGCCAAAGCTACCTGGCTCTCAGCCACGTGTCCCGCGCCAGCAAGCAAATACAGTGCTAAAATCATGCCCGCGGTGTGCTACTAGACATTCGCGTGAGAATTGCCCATCACGCCAGGCTATTTGCTTTTTCTGTAATAAAAAAGGACATGTTCAAAGTGTTTGGCAGAAAAAGCTCAAATCGGAAGCTCAAAACCATTCCAGGCCCTTTGCTTTGCACTGGAATCGGAATCGAACCAAGGATATTCAGGCTCGCGACACTTCGCCCATGGAAATTCATATAGTTCATGCCACTCCGCCCAGTGCCACTCTCTCTAACAGTGACTGTGTTCGTCCCACAAATAGTGTGCGTCGACATTGCAGGAACTCCCGTCAAGTCGCAAGTGATTTTGTACCAGTGTCAGTTCACGTTGCACGAGGCAGTCGCTCTTGTCGTCAGCAGGACAATAAACTTATTGTGGACTTGGACATTAATGGCAAAGTGATACCATTCCAGCTCGATACCGGAGCTGCAGTTTCACTGATCAATCACAACACGTACAAACAGCTGGGCACACCTCCGTTGCGTGTCGTAAATGTTAAGTTAAGTAGTTATTCAGGACAAGCGATCCCTGTGTTAGGACAGTGCTGCCTTCTTGCAACATACAAGGGACAAATAAAACTTGTGTTATTTTACGTCCTTCGTTCTTCTTCTGCAGTGAACTTGTTTGGTTTCGATTTATTTCAGTTGTTTAACTTGTCTATAGTAAATCAGGTCCTATCAGTGAACCAGACTGTGCCTTCAGCCAGTGTTTCTCGTCTATGTGAAGAATTTGCAGACATTTTAGCACAGGGCCTTGGTTCCGCTAAGAACTATGCAGCACATTTGGAACTGAAAGTAAACGCGCAACCGAATTTTTTCAGAGCGCGCAATGTTCCCCACGCATTGCGTGATGAGGTCGCAAGAACATTACACGATTTGGAATCACAAGGTGTGATTGAACGTGTACAGGCTTCTCTCTGGGCTTCACCCTTAGTCATTTTGCAAAAACCTTCCGGCAAATTGAGACTTTGCGTGGACTTCAAGGCAACAATGAATCCACAACTAGTGACTGCAACTTTTCCTTTACCCCACCTGGAAGATCTTTTTGACAAACTGTGCCCGGGTAAATATTTTTCGAAGTTGGACCTAGCAGATGCGTAGTTGCAAAAACCGGTGGACGAAGAATCCCAGCTCGTCTTGGTGGTTAACATGCATCTTGGTTTGCATCGATTCAAACGACTGCCATTCGGGTGTGCATCCGCCCCTGCATTGTTTCAGCAATATCTACAAACTGTTTGTGCGTCGGTCCCTACTGCAGCAAACTATCTGGACGATATTGTGATCACCGGAAAGACGGAAGAAGAACATTTAGCCGATCTCAGAACATTATTTCAGGTCTTGCGACAAAATGGTCTTCGCTTGCAGAAGGACAAATGTGTGTTTTTTGCTCGTGACTTACCCTGTCTGGGACATGTACTTAATGCCCAAGGCATACATCCCAGTCCAGAGCACCTCCGTGCCATACAAGACTTGCCTTCGCTGCAGAATTTGAAGCAGCTACAGAGTGTGCTGGGAAAAATAAATTACTATAACAGATATGTGCCACATGCCTCTTCCATTTCAGCTCCGCTTCATCGCTTACGCCGTAAGGGTGTTCCGTTCGTCTGGACGACGGAATGCGAACGCGCCTTTCGCCAGTTGAAATCGGCGTTGCTTTACAATACTTGCCTTACGCCATTCGATCCCCGGAAGCCCCTTTTGTTGATGGTGGATGCATCGAATTTCGGGATCGGTGCTGTGCTTGCGCACAAAGATGGTTCGCACGATCGCCCTATTGCCTTTGCGTCCAAATTGCTCTCGTCTGCGCAAAGACATTATTCACAGATCGAGAAAGAAGCATTGGCTCTCGTATTTGGTGTTACAAAGTTTCATGATTTCTTGTATGGTCATCACTTTACCATCATCACAGACCACAAACCTTTGACATCGCTTTCTCATCCGACCAAGCCTGTACCTCCACGTACAGCGCAGAAATTCATTCGCTGGTCTATTTTCCTCTCGCAGTACCGCTACGATATCTTGTATCGGTCCACTGCTAAGCACGGAAACGCCGATGCGTTGTCCCGTTCGCCTGTTGCTGAGGATAGAGCATTCGATTCCTCCGAACTTGCTTGCATGTTCATTGATTCGGAAACCGATGACGTGGTCGACTCGTTTCCGATTGATTTTCGTCGTGTAGCTACGGCCACAGCTGCCGACCCTGTCCTGGCTACCGTTCTGCGTTTCATTGCTACTCAATGGCCCTTGTCAAAGTCACGGATCGGGGATCCGTTGGTTCGCCAATTTTTTGCTCACAAGGAGAGACTTTTTGTACGACGTGGTGTTTTGCTGTTGCGTTCTGATAATGATCAGTCCAGGGTTGTGGTTCCACGTTCGTTACAGTCCTCTTACGGCTTCTCCACCAAGGACATTGGGGTATAGTGAGAACGAAACAACTTGCTCGTCAACACTGTACTGGTTCGGAATCGATGCTGCGATTACGAATATGTGCTCTTCTTGCATGGCGTGTGCCGAACAACAATCAGCACCACCGCGGAAATGCTTTGCATGGCCAAAAGCCACTTCCCCTTGGCAACGCTTACACATCGATTTTGCTGGTCCATTCTGGAATGCTCGATGGTTGGTTGTGGTAGATTCATTCAGTAATTTTCCTTTTGTTGTCCGGATGTCTTCCTCGACGTCATCTGCCATCATCAAAGCGTTATCCGCTATCTTTTGCATTGAAGGTCTTCCACAGACTATTGTTTCCGACAATGGCCCACAATTCATGTCCGCAGAATTTCAGTCATTCTGCAAGGCCAATGGTATTCAACATCTGACGTCCGCGCCGTTTTCGCCACAGTCCAAGGGTGCCGCTGAACGTTTGGTAAGGACTTTCAAGTCACAGATGTTGAAGTTGAAAGAGTCGCATTCTCGGGAGGACGCGTTATTGCTCTTTTTGTCCTCGTATCGCTTTCAGCCCCGAGATGTTCGCTCGCCGGCTGAGTTGCTCCACGGTCGCCCTCATCGCACCTTGATGTCTTTGTTACATCCGCCGCATCAGTTTCCTGTGCAGCGGCAGACACCTGCTTTTTGCCCCAGGCGACGTTGTCTACTACCGCAACTATCGAGGTTCACGGCTTTGGTTCGAAGGGCGCATTCTTCGCTACCTCGGCCGCGCTATGTATCTGATTTTGGGGGCCTCTGGTGAGGTGCGTCGGCATCTCAATCAGCTGCGCCTCTGTCGTCGCACGGGATCTGCCGCTCCCTGTCTGCTTTCAGCGACGGTGTCGTCCGGTCAGCGCCCTGGGGACCCATCTACTGGCTCGCCTCAGCCCCAGGTGTTACCGACGCTGCCTTCCATTTTGCCCCATGGCGACGCGCCGCCGCCGCCACCGCCGCCGCCTGTTCTCCCGCCGGCGACGCCCGCAGTGGACGCGTCGCTGCAACCGGCGTGCGCCTCCCTGGGTCACGCGCCGCCGATCGCTTCCCGTGACCAGCTGCCCTCCGCCATCGAACTCTTGCCCGCTCCGGACCATCTGTCGTCTTCGCTCGTCGGGTGCCCCGGCCCGATGGAGGTCGACCCTCCGGCCCCTCCTGTCTCTCTGCGGGCGCATACACCGCATGTTGGCGTGCACCCTGGAGCAGGTTTTCAGACGTTTTCTAGCTCCCCTCGATCCGAATGGCAGGGTGCGGGTGGCACAGCCTCGGCTGTTGTTAGGCTCCCTACCTCGTCGCATACGTCAACATGGGGCCCTCCCCACGGCGAGCGGAAGCTTTATGCCACAACCGTGCGCCGATTTGTGGGGGAGGAATGTGGTGTCACCGCCAGACACCACACTTGCTAGGTGGTAGCCTTTAAATCGGCCGCGGTCCGTTAGTATACGTCGGACCCGCGTGTCGCCACTATCAGTGATTGCAGACCTAGCGTCGCCACACAGCAGGTCTACAGAGACTTCCTAGTACTCGCCCCAGTTGTACAGCCGACTTTGCTAGCGATGCTTCACTGACAAAGTACGCTCTCATTTGCCGAGACGATAGTTAGCTTAGCCTTCAGCTACGTCATTTGCTACGACCTAGCAAGGCGCCATTACCAGTTAGTATTGATGGTGTAAAACATGTACCGTCAAGAGCGATGTTCACCATTTATGGATTAAAGTTAAGTATTCCACAGCTACGTCATTTTTTGCTAGTCTCATTTCCTTAACCTGTTCCAGACCTCACGCCAGCCTGCGTGAGGTAAAACGCGTTCCTTTCGGCTTCCTCTCATAGTGGGTTGGCTCTCTTGCAAATCCACAACACAAACTTCCCCTGATATAGTGATGGCACCTAAAGCATCTATAATGTTTCTAAGCCAAGTAGACTATGTGATCAAAAGTATCCGGACACCCCCAAAAACATCCGTTTTTCATATTAGGTGCATTGTGCTACGTACTCCATATCAGCGACCTCAGTAGTCATTAGACATCGTGAGAGAGCAGAATGGGGCGCTCCGCGGAAGTCACGGACTTTGAACGTTGTCAGATGATTGGGTGCTACTTGTGTCATGCGTCTGTACACGATATTTCCACACTTCTAAATATCCCTAGGTTCACGTTTTCCGATGTGATAGTGAAGTGGAAACGTGAAGGGACACGTACTGCGTACAAGCGTACAGGCCGACCTCGTCTCTCGACTGACAGAGACCGCCGACAGTCGAGGAGCATCGTAATGTGTAGCAGGCAGACATTTTTCCAGACCGTCGCACAGGAATTTCAAACTGCATCACGATCCACTGCAAGTACTACGACAGTTAGGCGGGAGGTGAGAAAACTTGGATTTCATGGTCGAGCGGCAGCTCGTAAGACACACATCACGCCAATAAATTCCAAACGATGCCTCTCTTGGTTTAAAGAGCGTAAACATTCGAAGACTGAACTGTGGCAAAACATTGTGTGGAGTGACGAATCGCAGTACACAATGTCGCGATCCGATGACAGGGTGTGGGTATGGCGAATGCCCGGCGAACGTCATCTGCCAGCGCGTGTAGTGTGAAATTCGGAGGCAGTGGTGTTACGGTGGGGTCGTGTTTGTCATGGAGGGGGCTTGCACCACTTGTTGTTTCGCGTGGCACTATCACAGCACAGGCCTACATTGACGTTTCAAGCACCGTCTTGCTTCCCACTGCTGAGGAGCAGTTCGGGGACGGTGACTGCATCTTTCAACACGATCGAACACCTGTTCGTAATGCGCGGTAAGGTACTAGGCGCTTCAGTCCGGAAACGCGCAGCTGCTACGGTCGCAGGTTCGAATCCTGCATTGGGCATGGATGTGCGTGATGTCCTTAGGTTTAAGTAGTTCAAAGTCTAGGGGACTGATGAGCTCAGACGTCTTGCTTCGTGACGAAAATTGTCGTACGCAGCTAGTATTGTGAAAATATATTACGATATAGCTTTCGTGCCGTTTATGCCAGCAAAGCTTGATATTGGTCACTGAGCGAAGCTAGCAGCGAATCGTGCAAAATTAATGACAGCTGAAGGTTTCACCACGAATTTTAACAGTTATTTGGCGGCCTACTATCCCCACCTGCAGACATACATAAACGTGTTTCTACAATACACCAGTGTAATTTAAGGCGCAGCTAATTCGTAAAAATGACGCACATGCGCCTAAAATGGTCCGATGATGTCATTGTTGTTGTTGTGGTCTTCAGTTTTGAGTCTGGTTTGATGCAGCTCTCCATGCTACTCTATCCTGTGCAAACTTCTTCATCTCGCAGTACCTACTGCAGCCCACATCCTTCTGAATCTGCTTAGTGTATTCATCTCTTGGTCTCCCTCTACGATTTTTACCCTTCACGCTGCCCTCCAATACTAAATTGGTGATCCCTCGATGTCTCAGAACATGTCCTACCAACCGATCCCTTCTTCTAGTCAAGTTGTGCGACAAACTCCTCTTCTCCCCAATTCTATTCAATACCTCCTCATTAGTTATGTGATCTAGCCATCTAATCTTCAGCATTCTTCTGTAGGACCACATTTCGAAAGCTTCTATTCTCTTCTTTTCCAAACTATTTATCGTCCACGTTTCACTTCCATACATAGGCCAAACAAATCTGCGCGCCGAGCACGTACTGACGTGATCCAGACGCCAAAATAAATAAATGCAGACGTGATCTATCCGCTGTGCGGTCAACCATTCATTACTGACCATTAGTTTCGTACTTGTTAGCGATTCAAATCTGACAGTATAGCGTCACACCAGGAAGCTGGACCGCCTAGCGAGTAGACGTATTCGAGACGGGAGAGCAGTCCGGCGCCGGGACTCGGCCGGCAGGGGGGCGGCTCGACTGACGCCGGTGCTTCCGGCGGGCTGTGGCTGCGGCTGCGGCTGTGGCTGTGGGCTGCTGTCCTTCTGTCCTTCCCCCGCCCTCGTCGCACTAATTGCCTGCTTAATTGAGCCGATTCATTAGGCCTCCTTGTGTACGGAAGCAGCCTCTCTTCCCATTACTCCGGACGCATCGCGCTTTGGCCGCTAGCAGCAGGCGATGACGCTCGATTCTAAAAGAGCGCCTCTTCCGGAAATTTCCATTTACTCCTTCACGCGTCAGTTTGTGTTAAGAAAGAAGACGAAATAGACGACGCAAGGAGCGGCAGCGGCAGACACAGCTGCGGTACGGGGGGCGGGGCCGGGGCCGGGGAAACGTGCGAGGGCAGCGGCATTCGTAGTTACACGCAGGGACTTTAAAATGCTTTTTCATTCCAGTCTCTGGTCACAAATGAATTCTTTAGACGATGACCGGTTTCAGTCTGTAACGACCATCTTCAGATCTAAAATAGATAAATATATACATCTAGTGAGCAGTGTGTCTTTTAACATAAATCAGCAATATGTACCACAATATACTGTCATATACTAGGGAAATGTACAGATAAAATTTGGTATAACGTACCTTTTTTACACCATGTCCTAAAGTGATACGGCCATAATGGCATCGTCAAAACATACAAATATAATCAGCATAGCATCGTCACACAGATTTAAAATATGGTGTAGAATAGGCCACATCGTCCACACAGTGATTGTTGCCAACTAGCTACTGAGGTAGAGTAGCATCCAGAAACCTGTTTGCCTACGCCCTCCCTAGATGTCGCTACTGTGGCCTTGCTTATGTGTAGTCACCATTTACATAATCTGATAAAAGCACATTAGATAAAATGCATGTAGCAGGCTTATTAAAATTGATGACTATCATAGAAACCAATTGTGATACATTAAAAGATGAATGCAATTACCCATGTAAAATTATTAAAAGAAAATGTATGAAGAGTATAGGTTCGACCTTTTTTTCAAGGTGAATTTACGGTCAACAATTAATATAGTGTAATACATTGCGTGTGGCAACCTATAAATTGCTTATGAAAGGTAAAATGTCTGTAAGACAGCAGAGAAAGAGACAGATCAGTGAACAGCGCGCTCTGTTTGGTCGGCCTCTAGGATCTTATGTAGGCGCGCACCGATCGTAAGAACTTAACCAATAGAGAGCTTTACATACATCGTGACATGTCTCCCACAGAAAACTTTTAAACAACATATAAGCATTCAATAAATAAAATTATATAGTTTGGCTGTACATTCCGTGAGTAGGTAGGAGACAATCAATTACAAGATTGGAGCGACTACTGCGCGGAAGTCAGGGAAATGCCTTCTGCTCTCAACAAAACTCATCAAGTAAGGCTAGATATAAATACGCGAGCCATTATTTGGTTATCGTACTATGTTATAAAACAAAGCAAAGTAGGCGTTGGGTACCCTAGTGGGCTCGTGCCTTTCGGCTTTGTAAATTTCTAACTCCTCCAACAATTCGAGAGCGCAATGCTTCACTGCTCTGTGTAAAATACGCATACAGCTGTCGATATTGTCTACAGTGTGGCCGGTTTCTGCTAAATGCATTCCTAATACAGTTTTGTTATGTGCTTGCAAATGCTCCCTGAATCTAATTTACACTGAACATCCGAAGAAAGTGGTACACCTGCCTAACATTGTGTAGGGCCCCCGCGAGCACGCAGAAGTGCCGCAACACGACTACGTCTGAGGTAGTGCTGCAGGGAATTGACTCCATGAATCTGTAGGACTGTCCATAAATGCGTAGCGGGAAAGTTGCAAAAACGATAACAAAGGGCTGGCCCCAGGGTTCTGTGTTAGGCGCCCTGTTCTGGGACATCCACTAGGTAGGCTATAAGAGAGGGAGGACGTGCTAGAGGTGACAGCTTACGCAGGTCACCTCCTCCGGTTGGTTGACGGGCGTAGCCGCGAAGATATTGAGCGCAAGATAGAAAGGCTATGGAAAAACTATAGCCGTGGTGCCGAAATACAAAAATGACAATTCCACCAAATAAGTCAACATATCTTTTGAGGCAATACTGACCCTATGACTTATCTTAGAAGAAAGATTAAGGAAAGGCAAACCTACGTTTCTAGTATTTGTAGACTTAGAGAAAGCTTTTGACAATGTTGACTGGAATACTCTCTTTCAAATTCTGAAGGTGGCAGCGGTAAAAAACAGGGAGCGAAAGGCTATTTACAATTTGTGCAGAAAGCAGATGGCAGTTATAAGAGCCGAGGAACATGAAAGGGAAGCAGTGGTTGGGAAGGGAGTGAGACAGGGTTGTAGCCTCTCCCCGGTGCTATTCAATCTGTATATTGAGCAAGCAGTAAAGGAAACAAAAGAAAAGTTCGTAGTAGGTATTAAAATCTATGGAGAAGAAATAAAATCTTTGAGGTTCGCCGATGACATTGTAATTCTGTCAGAGACGGCAAAGGACTTGGAAGAGCAGTTGAATGGAATAGACAGTGTCTCGAAAGCGGGGTGTAAGATGAACATCAACAGAAGCAAAACTGGGATAATGGACTGTAGTCGAATTAAGTCGGGTAATGGTGACGCAATTAGATTAGGAAATGAGACACTTAAAGTAGTAAAGGAGTTTTGCTATTTGGGGAGCAAAATAATGGCCGAAGCAGAGAAGATATAAAATGTAGACTGGCAATGGCAAGGAAAGCGTTCCTGAAGAAGAGAAATTTGTTAACATCGAGTATTCATTTAAGTGTCAGGAAGTAGTTTCTGAAAGTATTTGTATGGAGTGTAGCCATGTATGGAAGTGAAACATGAACCATAAATACACTCCTGGAAATTGAAAGAACACCGTGAATTCATTGTCCCAGGAAGGGGAAACTTTATTGACACATTCCTGGGGTCAGATACATCACATGATCACACTGACAGAACCACAGGCACATAGACACAGGCAACAGAGCATGCACAATGTCGGCACTAGTACAGTGTATATCCACCTTTCGCAGCAATGCAGGCTGCTATTCTCCCATGGAGACGATCGTAGAGATGCTGGATGTAGTCCTGTGGAACGGCTTGCCATGCCATTTCCACCTGGCGCCTCAGTTGGACCAGCGTTCGTGCTGGACGTGCAGACCGCGTGAGACGACGCTTCATCCAGTCCCTCATGGGGGGCTCAATGGGGGACAGATCCGGAGATCTTGCTGGCCAGGGTAGTTGACTTACACCTTCTAGAGCACGTTGGGTGGCACGGGATACATGCGGACGTGCATTGTCCTGTTGGAACAGCAAGTTCCCTTGCCGGTCTAGGAATGGTAGAACGATGGGTTCGATGACGGTTTGGATGTACCGTGCACTATTCAGTGTCCCGTCGACGATCACCAGTGGTGTACGGCCAGTGTAGGAGATCGCTCCCCACACCATGATGCCGGGTGTTGGCCCTGTGTGCCTCGGTCGTATGCAGTCCTGATTGTGGCGCTCACCTGCACGGCGCCAAACACGCATACGACCATCATTGGCACCAAGGCAGAAGCGACTCTCATCGCTGAAGACGACACGTCTCCATTCGTCCATCCATTCGCGCCTGTCGCGACACCACTGGAGGTGGGCTGCACGATGTTGGGGCGTGAGCGGAAGACGGCCTAACGGTGTGCGGGACCGTAGCCCAGCTTCATGGAGACGGTTGCGAATGGTCCTCGCCGATACCCCAGGAGCAACAGTGTCCCTAATTTGCTGGGAAGTGGCGGAGTGGTCCCCTACGGCACTGCGTAGGATCCTACGGTCTTGGCGTGCATCCGTGCGTCGCTGCGGTCCGGTCCCAGGTCGACGGGCACGTGCACCTTCCGCCGACCACTGGCGACAACATCGATGTACTGTGGAGACCTCACGCCCCACGTGTTGAGCAATTCGGCGGTACGTCCACCCGGCCTCCCGCATGCCCACTATACGCCCTCGCCCAAAGTCCGTCAACTGCACATATGGTTCACGTCCACGCTGTCGCGGCATGTTACCAGTGTTAAAGACTGCGATGGAGCTCCGTATGCCACGGCAAACTGGCTGACACTGACGGCGGCGGTGCACAAATGCTGCGCAGCTAGCGCCATTCGACGGCCAACACCGCGGTTCCTGGTGTGTCCGCTGTGTCGTGCGTGTGATCATTGCTTGTACAGCCCTCTCGCAGTGTCCGGAGCAAGTATGGTGGGTCTGACACACCGGTGTCAATGTGTTCTTTTTTCCATTTCCAGGAGTGTAGTTTGCGCAAGAATAGAGTAGAAGCTTTCGAAATGTGGTGCTACAGAAAAATGTTGAAGATTAGATGGGTAGATCACATAACTAATGTGGAGGTATTGAATAGAATTGGGGAGAAGAGGAGTTTGTGGCACAACTTGACTAGAAGAAGGGATCGGTTGGTAGGACATGTTTTGAGGCATCAAGGGATCACAAATTCAGTACTGGACGGCAGCGTGGAGGGTAAAAATCGTAGAGGGATATCAAGAGATGAAAACACTAAGCAGATTCAGAAGGATGTAGGCTGCAGTAGGTACTTGGAGATGAAGAAGCTTGTACAGGATAGAGTAGCATGGAGAGCTGCATCAAACCAGTCTCCGGACAGAAGACACAACAACAACAACATCTTTTACTAAAAGGACAACTTGTAAGGAACCCTACAGTGAGAATTAAGGGCTTGCCAGTTCTTTGGTGACGTGAGGCGCACTACTTCGGGAGTAACTCAAGGAGCCCTACAAGTACTCAATAACCTAACTCCCATTGGTCAAAATGATGCCATCTTTCCATTGGTCAAAAAGATTCCATCTTCCCTCTCATTTAATAAATAGAGGGTTGCAGCTCGGGAGTTTGGGCGTACAGGCTCACGAGGGTGGTGCCCGTCACGTCAGTGATCATTAAGATCAGTGGGGGCCTACAGGACGTCTCCAGGTGGGGTCCAGTTAGTAATATTGGGGCTCAGTCCTCTTGACATCAAAATGAGAGAGAAGCAGCACGGTTTTGGGCCAAGAAAGGGGGACATCGGGAAAACATGGTACATTTTAGGCGTTCGGGTCAGGGATAAGAGTGCGATTAGCAGAAGAAGCGGTGTGGCAGGAGTCATGGGAAGTTGATGACACTGGTCGAAGAACATTCCAACTTTTACCAGACGTGAGAGAACGGTCAGGTATGACGCACTTTGAGCCAACTCGGGGACTGTTCCATTTCCTCACTGGACACGGGCCCTATCCGACATATCTGTGTCGGTTTGGGAGGAGGGCGACACCTGCGTGCGGCTGTGGCGCACAGCAGGGAACTCCCGACCACGTGGTTTACCAGAGCTCCCTTCACAGTGCGCAGCAGCCGCCTTACAGCATCAATTACGGAACAACGACACGTATATACTGCTGACACGAGAGGTTACATTTCGTGCATTAAACACCCTAGCAAACGAGGTATCACGAAACGGTCTATGGGAATATCCGAGGGACAGTCGCGAGCAGTAAGAAACAAGCAAATGCGTCCCAGTACCCCGACCCTGTACCGCCAATGCGTGGATAGGTCGACTACCACCACAGTTGGAATCCGCCACGCACAGGACTAGGGGGACCAGGGTGCAACAATACGGAACTAAAACAAGCACCGGAATTGCCAAAGGTCAGAATCTTAGTAGGTACGACTTAGAACCAGGAAGTTAAAAGCAGGAACCTGCAGCGATATTTAGGTCATCCTTAGCCTGCCTAGAGTGTGAGGCGCGCTCAGCGGGATTAGCTCGGTGGGCAAGGCCGCCAAGCAGGTTCGTACACTCCACTCACACACTTCTCGCGCTTCAGGACGCAACACAGTTACGCGACGAGTTTAAATTAATGTCAGCAGAACTTTCACGCACACTGGATGTAAAAGTAGACGCGAAATTTGATCAACAGAACAGTCAAATTGATGAACGTTTTAATCACCACCTACAAAACAGTGAAACGCGTTACCGTAAATGCATACAGGAACAGAATAAAGTAAAACGACAAGTCATGGAAACAATTACTGCACAGAGACAGGAAGATAAGCGTAAATTGTTTACGAAAGGAAAAACATACGTAGACAACAATATTGCTACAGTATCAGACGAAATTAATACTATCAAACAGTTGAACACCGAATTGCGTGATGAAATTTCCGATCTAAAATCAAAAACAGATACACACACAGTAGAATTTCAGACAGTGACCGACAGACTCGAACAATTAGAACTAATACAGGATCGCGATGCCATCAAAGCAGACATTAAAAAATTGAACGAAACCACACGTAAAATACAAAAACAAATTAATGCTTGTGACACTAAAAACGATGATCAGGTAAAAATACTGACTGAAAAATATGATGAATTGGCCAGTCGAATTGACGTTATTGAAAGTAATAATAACAGCAAATCAGACGATACTTCACCGATTTCGTTTAATCAAACACCTGAATTCCAAAATTTACAGCAGACGATCAGTAATAATGACAGCAAATCAGACGATACTTCACCGATTTCGTTTAATCAAACACCTGAATTCCAAAATTTACAGCAGACGATCAGTGAGATAGATTCGTCCAATAATACATTACGTAGAAAATTGTCAACTTTACAGCAAGAAGAGATGAAAAATGATTTAGTCAATAACACGTCACAGCATACGGCTCATTCCGAACATTTGTCACACTCACACAGCCAGTATAATTTAGGTAATTTACAGAGAGTACGTGACTTAGATTCCGAACAATCACAGACAAACAGATTCTTATGCAATCCTGAACCTGTTCACACATTCAGAGACGATAACGTTGATTATAAGCAAATTTTATCCGTAAGAAAATCTAAGGTATTTGAAAATGACAGAGCACAGGTACACGCTTTGAACTGGATACGACTATTTATTTTTGTACTTTCACCAGCTTGGCCTGTAATGCAGAAACTAGAATTAGCATGGATACAGCAATTTGCTTTTGAACTTTCACCGTCAATGCCTGTAACGCAGCAACTAAAATTTATTTGCAGCGCATAATTGACCTCAAGTGATTCATTACAATTTAATGAATATGTGCCGTAGCGTGCACAGGGCCCCGAGCCGTAGTAGTGCTATTTCATCTTTAGTTTTCTGCACTGCTGCCTTCTCTTCAACTATCCTTTATATCTATCAAAACAGCTCTTCAACTATCGATCCATCTAGGATTAAGAATGACTAAAGAAAACCCGATAAGACATGTTTTACCGAAAGTGACAGTTATCATTAGACGCTCCAGAAATGACAACCATCAGAACTTTAATACCAGACAAAAATTTAATCATCAGTATGTATAAAATTATGAGCAACGGCCAACGCATTTTGGTAACAATAGAGGTTTTTCACAGCAATAGCAACAAAACCAACCAGTTAGCATACCTAACCAACAATGTAATGTACAGGGTCAACCAAGCTTTAATGTTTCGCCGCCTGCACGTATAGCGTCAGCTCCAACAAATAGTAACGCACAGCAACAAGGAAATCAGTACGTACAGAAAACACACCATTTCAATTCCTATCGCAATGCGCCGTGTAGAAATGACTACCATGACCGACGTAAAAGTAATGAGCACAATTTTCAGCGTACGTTTAATAACAGTCGGTCTTATCAGCAGCAGAATCATCCACAACAACAGATTATTATGAATGAACCAGACAGTAGATATCATCCCGAAATGCCACAGCATCCTCCCGAAAATAACAGCACGTCAGAAAGAATTTGACTAGATACAGTACAGGTTGCATCTTCCAGCAACGCAATCAATACTTCAGATACACAGAATCTTGTTTACGAAAATGTTATTTGAAACATGCCTTGTTGAATGCACCTCTTTTATCATACGTAGATGTTACTAGAAATTTTTTCAATGCCACCGACAGTTCTAACACCGCTTTAGGCGTACATATTTTTCAGGAAGTTGAAGAAGATGGTTGTAAAGTAATTAAAAACATCGCTTTTGCGATTCGCATTCTGTCACCTCCTGAACGCAATTACTCTGTTACGGAACTTGAAACATTATGTGTTGTATGGGCATTTACGAGATTTCGGCATTTTCTTTATGGAAGACATACCACCGTTTACACAGACCATAGAGCGATACAGTTTTTACTTTCTGCAAAATTTACACACGACAGATTAAGCAGATGGAAACTCTATTTACAAGAATTTAATTTTACAATTGTTCACATTCCCGGTACACAAAATATTGTAGCAGACGCACTATCCCGTTCTCTCAGCAACAATCAGCAAGACATCGCAACCAACTTCTGCAAAGCAAATTTCAGCGTCATGTACATTCAATAAGTTGCATTTGAGAATTTCATTTCGTCGTCATTACAAGACATAGCACAAGAGCAGAGTAAAGCAACGTATGGAAAGAAATTAAACACCTTTGGCAAGATAGGAATAATGTTACCATTAGAAACCATTACACTGTACGCAATGACATTCTGTTTCGCTGCTCCCACCCTGACAGCAACAATTGGTTATTATGCATTCCTGACGAGCTTGTTAACAAATTAATCTGGTATACTCATTTACGTTACGCACATTACGGAGCCAGAAAATGTTTTCTTATACTGAGACAGAACTGTTATTTTACCAACTTGGAGAAACGTATTCGACGAGTTTTAGCGTCATGTAAAATCTGCCAGAAAGCTAAGTCAGATACGACTTTACATATTCCTCCATTACATCCCATTGTACCTGTTAAATTGAGACACATGGCCGCTGTAGACATTTTTGGTCCGATTCCCAGAACTAATAGAGGTTTTTGCTACATATTTGTCGCTGTTGAACTCACTTCGAAATTTGTTACCTTCACTCCGTTACGCAAAGCTACTGCTAAATCTGTTTCGAAAGCATTTGTAAAACATTTTCTATTTTACGTAGGGCATGTATTGAAACTAATTTCCGAGAATGGATCACAGTTTCGATCTGCTATATGGAGACGTATGTTACGAGCTAGAAACATTTCTCCGATCTATATATCCAGGTACCATGCTTCTTCGAACCCTTGTGAACGATTAATGAAAGAAATTGGTAAACTGTGTAGAATATACTGCCATAAAAAACTTATTGATTGGGACACACACATACTCTCATTCCAGGATGTAATTAATTCCATACCAAATGAATCTACTATGCTATCTCCGTCTGTTATACTGAAAAATGTTGAACCACCTAAGAAAATTAAAGAATTAGTATCCTTTCCTACATCTCGTCGACTACGACACCATGAAATAATTGAGATTGCGCTGAACAACATCAAACGTGCCGCAGAGCGCCGGAGAAGACTGCAAAAGCAGGTTTGTACACGCCGTGACTTTCACATTGGACAGAAGATATTAGTACGCACACATTATTTATCTAATAGAGGAAAAAAGTAGATGTAGTAAATTTGAGCTGCTACATGCAGGTCCATATCGAATTCGCAGCATTCCTCACCCCAATGTAGTACACGTCGAAACTTTGAGAACCAGAAAAAGCAAAGGCAATCACCATGTCTCGAATACTAAACCCTTTATTGAAAGAACATGCTTTATGATTTATCATACTGTAATGCCATTTCCTGATTTTTATATGACCAATGATGCAATTATAGTAATATGAACACTGATGATTATCATATTTTTCCTTGGCAAGTGCCCGGCAAGGTAAGGTTAGCAGGTCGCTTTTCTTATCGTTACACATCAGACCGTGCACATTTTTCAGATAAACTTACATATTTTATGACCAACTATGCGATTCTAACTAGTGATATATTAATTTTATCATATTTTATCAAATTCAAGCTGAACAAAGAGAGGCATTTCTTGTTGTTACACATCAGACCGTGCACATTTTCCATTTTTCATGTATGTATGATTGTTTTACTGTTTTGTTTGTATGCACTATGAAATATTTAATATATAACAAACACCAGTTGACTTTGACATTTTGCCTTATGATATCTGAACATCGTGACTATTTTTACATTTTTTTTTCTTTTTGCTGCTACATTGTGATACTCTGTGTGCATTTTTGCATCTGAACACTGTCTATGTTTTTTGACATATTACGTTTTCTGTCATGCTATGCTGTATGCTCAATTATATCACTAGAAACCAGCTTTTATTTAATGGGTATATGATTTAAATGCAAGACATTAATCATTGTTCATCATTTTCAGAAAGAAATAACGTGTAAAACAGATAAAGTAAACAGAAATGGGAATTTCACCTTCGCAATGAACGAAAGAAGATACAATACCTCGTCACGAAGAGTAAATGGATCAGAATTAACAAGCATTAACAAGAATATACTATACACATCGTATGATAGCAGTCTTAACTAATTTTTTCTTTCAGAATACATTCAATTATTAATATTTAAAAGTCATTTTTTAATTATTTCTGTGGGGAGGTTACAAGATGTATCGTATTATGAGAGAACCTGCTTTGTTTTGTAACGAGTTTTTGTTGCTAGCCAAAACCGTTCTTGTTCGCAAGGAATTATGTTTATTTTGCTAATTAGGTATTGTACAAACGTCAGTGGGTGTTCATAAGAAGTCACTGTAGTAAACTCTATGATATTCCAAACTTTTTTTGAGGTGTAGTAATGAGATAAGACATTGTAATGTCCCATATTTATGTTAAGTGTAAAAGAGGTCCATTTCAAGCCAAAGTTGTCTGCGGTTTCTGGAATTTGAATAAGATCACTGAAAATATTTGACCATGACGCCTCTGAGGAAAATCATCGAACCTCCTCAACGTATTGTCGGAAAACGCAGATTGCTCTTTCAAATATACAGTGTGGTTCAATGTCAGTAAAGCCGACTCCACACTCTTCCAGAAAAACCTTGTCTTCAAGATGTGCCACTTGTCAGAAGATATTTTCGAAATTAAGTTGTGACTGGGACTGTATAAATAATACTACGACTTTGAATGACACTTTCCCGTCAGATTACGTTTTCACCATTCATTTACATTAATTCATCAGTAAACAGCAATCAGAATCAAATAAGGAATGCAAAGCGAGTCCGAATGAGAAGGCGAATGCTAATGAAGGAATCTACAATGTTTCATCACTTATACAACAATTGCGTAAAAACATTCTCGTCGCGTTATCACGAAGTTTGTATTAACGCTCTGTGATTTAGGTTCTCTTTGCTCTTATACACTGAAGACCGAAAGAAACTGGTACAGCTGCCTGATATCGTGTAGGGCCCCCGCGAGCACGCAGAAGTACCGCAACACGACGTAGCATGGTCCCGACTAATGTCTGAAGTAGTGCAGGAGGAAACACTGGCACCATGAGTCCTGGAGGGCTGTCCATAAATCTGTAAGAGTACGAGGTAGTGGAGATCTCTTCTGAACAGCACGTTGCAAGGCATCGCAGATATGTTCAATAACATTCATGTCTGGGGAGTTTGGTGGCCAGCGGAAGTATTAAAGCTCAGAGTGTTCCTGGAGCCACTCTGTAGCAATTCTGGAACTGTGGGGCGTCGCATTGCCCTTCTGGAATTGCCAAAGTCCGTCGAAATGCACAATGCACACGAATCAAAAATGGTTCAAATGGCTCTGAGCACTATGGGACTTAACATCTGAGGTCATCAGTCCCCTAGAACTTAGAACTACTTAAACCTAACTAACCTAAGGGCAACACACACATCCATGCCCGAGGTAGGATTCGAATCTGCAGCACACGAATCGATGCAGGTGATCAGACAGGATGCTTACGTACGTGTCACCTGTCTGTGGCAGTCTGTGGCTGGTTGGCATTGTTGTAATATTCGCTATTCTACAATAGCAGCCACAGACTGCACACAGCACAGCCAGTGATTTTCATACAGAGCGCTACGTGGCGTTACCAACATAAAAACCTAAACAGCCTACTTACGACATGTTGCCTGGTCGGACGAGTCTCATTTCAATTGTCTCGCGCGGACGGATGTGTACGGGTATGGAGCCAACTTCGTGAATCCATGGACCCAGCATGTCAGCATGGGCTGTTAAAGCTAATGGAGGCCCTGTAATGGTGTGGATCGTGTGCAGTTATAGTGATATGGGACCCCTGATACGCCTAGATACGACTATGACAGGTGACACGTACGTAAGCATCCTGTCTGATCACCTGCATCGATTCGTGTGCCGCAGATTCGAATCCTGCCTCGGGCATGGATGTGTGTGTTGTCCTTAGGTTAGTTAGCTTTAAGTAGTTCTATGTTCTAGGGGTCTTATGACCTCAGCAATTGAGTCCCATAGTGCTCAGAGCCATTTGAACAAATGTAAGGATGAGGAGGTTTATCTCACGAGGGGTAAGATAGATACTGCCGACAGTAATATAAAAGAGACTTTTGGAGAAAAGAGAACCACTGGCATGAATATCAAGAGGTCAGATGGAAACCCAGTTCTAAGCAAAGAAGGGAAAGCAGAAAGGTGGCGGAGAAGATCAGTTTGGATTCCGTAGAAATGTTGGAACACGTGTGGCAATACTGACCCTACGACTTAGAAGAAAGATTAAGGAAAGGCAAACCTACGTTTCTAGTATTTGTAGACTTAGTGAAAGCTTTTGACAATGTTGACTGGAATACTCTCTTCCAAATGGTGGCGGGGATAAAATACAGGGAGCGAAAGGCTATTTACAATTTGTATAGAAAGCAGATGTCAGTTATAAGAGTCGAGGGACATGAAAGGGAAGAAGTGGTTGGGAAGGGAGTGAGACAGGGTTGTAGCCTCTCTCTGATGCTATTCAATCTGTATATGAGCAAGCAGTAAAGGAAACAAAAGAAAAGTTCGGAGTAGGTATTAAAATCCATGGAGAAGAAATAAAAACTTTGAGGTTCGCCGATGACATTGTAATTCTGTCAGAGACAGCAAAGGACATGGAAGAGCAGTTCAACGGAATGGACAGTGTCTTGAAAGCAGGGTACAAGATGAACATCAACAAAAGCAAAACGAGGATAATGGAATGTAGTGGAATTAAGTCGGGTGATGCTGAGGGAATTAGATTAGGAAATGAGACACTTAAAGTAGTAAAGGAGTTTTGCTATCTGGGGAGCAAAATAACTGATGATGGTCGAAGTAGAGAGGCTATAAAATGTAGACTGTAAAGGAAAGCGTTTCTGATGAAGAGAAATTTGTTAACATCGACTATTGATTTAAGTGTCAGGAAGTAGTTTGTGAAAGTATTTGTATGGAGTGTAGCCATGTATGGAAGTGAAACATGGACGATCACCAGTTTGGTATTGGAGGGCAGCGTGGAGGGTAAAAATCGTAGAGGGAGACCAAGAGATGAACACACTAAACAGATTCAGAAGGATGTAGGCTGCAGTAAGTACTGGGAGATGAAGAAGCTTGCACAGGATAGAGTAGCATGGAGAGCTGCATCAAACCAATCTCAGGACAGAAGACCACAACAACACAACATGCCTATACGAGTTTCTTTGGCGCTTCAGTGTATAATCTTAGCGACTGAACTTGAGCATTAACTATTATTACTTGTAAGTAACTCTGTCTCCATATGAACAGGCCTCAGAACGCCCAATGGTACCGATCGACCGCTGTCTCGTTGGCAGCTGATAGGCGTTACATCCGTTATATTCTGCGAAGGGCATGGGCTTGCTCTGAACTTTGGAAAAACGCAGTACATCCACTTTCCTCCTGCAAGGAGTACAGTTCCTTCAATAAATATAACACATGACCAGAAGACAGTAGCCATGTTAGAGGACACCAAGTTGAATATTAATTGGAAAATTCATATTTTGGATATCCTAAAGCGCCTAGGTTCAGCAAGTCTTGCAATCAGAATAATTGCCAATTATGAGGCAATAGAAATTAGTAAGCTAATATACTTTGCATAGTTTCGCTCTCTTATGACATATAGGATAATATTTTGGGGTATCTCAACACTTTGGCAAAAAGTATTCACTGCTCAAAAGAAAGTGTTTAGACTAATGTGTGGGGCACATCTTGTAGGAATCTGTTTAAAAGGTTAGGTATTCTTACAACAGCCTCACAGTACATTTACTCAGTAATGAAATTTGTTCTGAAGAACATGGACCAATTTAAAAACGACAGCGACATTCATGAAAGAAAGACTTTACACTATCCTCTACTGAACCTATTTTTGGCAGAGAAAGGGGTCAAATATGTTTCTGTAAAACTTTCCGAAAAATTACATGAAATGATTGACAGACAGCAGTTATAGTTTCAAAAATAAATTGAAATCCTATCTCCTTGACAAAGCCTGCTATACCACGCATCAATTCTTGAACAGGAATAAATAAATCTATATGTATAATATATGCATCTTGTGCCGTTTAAGGGAGTGGGCGAGGTAATAAAGAGGACCACCTTTATTCGTGTGTGCATTTCTTATGCCATTAACACGTTCCACATCGGACTGCATTTTCTTAGGATTCTTCCAATGAATCTCAGTCTGGCATCTGTTTTATCGACTATTAATTTTATATGGTCATTCCATTTTAAATCACTCCTAATGCCTACTCCCAGATAATTTATGGAATTAACTGCTTCCAGTTACTGACCTGCTATATTGCAGCTAAATGTTAAAGGCTGTTTCTTTCTATGTATTCGCAGCACATTACACTTGTCTACATTGAGATTCAATTGCCAACCCCTGCACCATGCGTCAATTCGTTGGAGATCCTCCTGCATTTCAGTACAATTTTCCATTGTTACAACCTCTCGATATACTACAGCATCACCCGCAAAAAGCCTCAGTGAGCTTCCGATGTTATTCACAAGGTCATTTATATATATCGTGAATAGCAACGGTCCTACGACACTCCCCTGCGGCACACCTGAAATCACTCTTACTTCGGAAGACTTCTCTCCATTGAGAATGAGATGCTGCGTTCTGTTATCTAGGGACTCTTCAATCCAATCACACTATTGGTCTGGTAGTCCATATGCTCTTACTTTGTTCATTTAACGGCTGTAGGGAACTTGCGGAAGTCCATAAACACGGCATCTACCTGGAAACCCGTATCTGTGGCCCTCTGACTCCCGTGGACGAATAGCGCGAGCTGGGTTTCACATGATAGTCTTTTTCGAAACCAGTACTGATTCCTACAGAGTAGATTTCTAGTCTCCAGAAAAGTCATTATACTCGAACATAATACGTGTTCCAAAATTCTACAGCTGATCGATGTTAGAGATATAGGTCTATAGTCGTGCACATCTGTTCGACGTCCCTTCTCGAAAACGGGGATGATCTGTGCCCTTTTCCAATCTTTTGTAACGCTTTCTGGAGGATGCAACCATCAATGCTGCGCGGTACAGTGCCACTCTGTCGAAACTGAAAGAGGGGATTCGCAAAGAGCGGCCTGGCCTTCTCAGATCCGGCGTTCTGCTGTTGGATGACAACGCGAGACCACACACGGCGACGGCGATGCAAAACCATATTGCAACTCTTGGTTGGGAGCGCCTACATCATCCGCCTTACAGTCCGGATCTCGCACCAAGTGACTTCCATCTGTTTCCTGCTTAAAGAAGACTCTCGGCGGCAGGCGCTTTGGCAGCAATGCTGACGTCAAACAAGCCGTTCAACGCTTCTTCCGTATGCAACGCGCTGATTTTTTCCTGGAAGGCTTTTTGAAGCTTATAAACCGGTATGACAAATGTCTGAATGTACTTGGAAATTAAGTAGAAAAATAAAGATATGTCTCACCTTTAACGTCTCATTCTCTTTTTTTTTCCTTTTACACACAAGGGTGTTCCGTTCGTCTGGACGACGGAATGCGAACGCGCCCTTCGCCAGTTGAAATCGGCGTTGCTTTCCAATACTTGCCTTACGCCATTCGATCCCCGGAAGCCCCTTTTGTTGATGGTGGATGCATCGGATTTCGGGATCGGTGCTGTGCTTGCGCACAAAGATGGTTCGCACGATCGCCCTATTGCCTTTGCGTCCAAATTGCTCTCGTCTGCGCAAAGACATTATTCACAGATCGAGAAAGAAGCATTGGCTCTCGTATTTGGTGTTACAAAGTTTCATGATTTCTTGTATGGTCGTCACTTTACCATCATCACAGACCACAAACCTTTGACATCGCTTTTTCATCCGACCAAGCCTGTACCTCCACGTACAGCGCAGAAATTCATTCGCTGGTCTATTTTCCTCTCGCAGTACCGCTACGATATCTTGTATCGGTCCACTGCTAAGCACGGAAACGCCGATGCGTTGTCCCGTTTGCCTGTTGTTGAGGATGGAGCATTCGATTCCTCCGAATCTGCCTGAAGCGCACTATTAGAGTAAGTAGAGTAATAATAACTGTAAATTAATTGCCCATTGTGACACTATTGTAGCTTACCTGTAAACGTTGTAAACAGGCTGTTAATAATATTTTAACATTTAAGGACCCACTAATTATGTGAGGTGGTGGGATGTACAGTATATGTACAACATAAAGAATTCCTTAAAATAATCCGTAAGAGTACGAGGGGTTGCCCATCTCTTCCAAACAGCATGTTGCAAGGCATCCCAGATATGCTCAACAATGTTCATATCTGACCTTCATTGCTTACATATTCCGCCCTCACAATCATATTCCGCACATCAAGACACTTCATTCGAACCCTAACTCGAGAAGATAAAGTCAATGTTGCACGAATTCATGTAAACGATATGCAAATAACTAGTAAATCGCAAGTGCGCACCGAGATTGAAATACTCGTGACTGGCGTACACACACACACACATTCGAGACACGACGGTCGCAGGGGCTTTTCGTTTGGAGGACACAAACCGCACGATGGGGGGCCGGTCCCTTCAGAGGAGGAGTCAACCTATCTATGTCGGCCAGCGACCGCCCGTAGAGCAGACAGTGTTTGCCCGAGTGAAAGGGAGAATGACCCCGTGTTCGGCTCAAAAGCAAATTCCGCCCAGCCTACGCATTCTTTACAAACATAGCACGCAGTTTCAGAGGTTTTCACAGGGAGACAGCAAACGCCAAACGCCGATGCTACAGATTTCCGGATTGGTCGCCTTAGAGGAAACGTCATTCTCCCATTTTAGAAGAGCAATGCAGATTGGCAGACGATATTCCTGACGCCTTGAGCTCAAGGAGTAATGGAAGAGACCGAAAGTTATACCCCTTCACGTCTGGCGCGGAGAGGGGCCGTTCCGTTGTCGGTCTTGGAGCGAGGAACGAGTCTCTCCTCAGTACTTCACTGCGAGAGCACCTCTATCGAGAGCGAATCGGAGTGCGACTCTATATTGGGTCCTTGTGATTAAGCGTCATTCACTGTGTTCGCCGCCACACTTATTGTGGAGTGTGAACGGACAGAGTTACAGTTAAACGCCTGTGAGCGAATTTTTGAGTGGCATCGCGGCAGACTGGTTATCTGACCGGTGTACCACGTCAATAGTTAGATTAGGGGCGAATAGGAGTCCTTGACTTCATTGAGGTGTAGGGAGAGTTTGATTGGCGAAGGTCAATCCAGATAGAACGAGAGTTATCTTATTTGTCAGCAGCGAGCAGCGCAGACAGCAGTCATCGCAGTGTACGGTATTGTGCGCTACAGCTCTTGCGAGCCCCATATTTCCTCCACAACAGTACTCTTCACTGCATTTCACTCGCGTCAGCCTTGACCGTGTCTAGCAACATTGTAACGGATAATTATTCAAGTTGACAAGGTGCGGCTCTCAGCCATTCTGCCAAGTCAATAATAATCTTAAACTTTGTATAGGAATTTCATTAGTGAATCCTATCCTTAAGAGGTAACTTCACATTCCGAAAAGAACCCGGAAATAACTTGTTCAGTTCATATCTAAAAGTGCCCTTGTGATTTCTCAGAATTTTTGCAAAATAAATAATAATTTTCGTTAGTTTCATGTTTTTCTTACACTAACTAGCACTACTCCAGTACCCAAGTATCCCACTAGTTACGTGAGAAATTTTGTGAATTTTTGTGTCATTTCTTTACAGCGGACGACTCCAGAAGATATTTATTGCTGAAAGTTTTTCAGGCATTTCTCTTTAGAACGTTAGGAGTGTCTGACTTCTATAGTAGTGTGGGGGTGGAAATTGCATCTTGCAGGAACCACAGGGTAAAGGGTACATCTCAGATTAATCCATTGCGCAGAATGACAGAATAGCACCCAAACTCACAAGAGTGTTCCTAGAGCCACTCTGTAGCAATTCTGGTTGTGCAGGGTTTCGCACTGCTGGAATTACCCAAGTCCGTCGGAATGCACAATGGACATGAAATGATGCAAGTGATCAGGATGCTTACATACGAGTCACCTGTCAGTCGTATCAAGACGTATCAGGAATTCCGCATCACTCCAACTGCACACGCCACACACCATTACAGAGCCTCCACCAGCTCGAACAGTCCCCTACTGACACGCAGAGTCCATGGATTCACGAGATTGTCTCCACACTCGTACACGTCTATCCGCTCGATACAATTCGAAACGCGACTCGTCCGACCAGGCAACACGTTTCCAGTCATCAATAGTCCAGTCTCGGTTTTGACAGGCCCAGGCATTCATCAATGGTACACGAGAGGGCCTTCGGCAGCGAAAGCCCATAAATCACTTATTTCTAAATTGCGTAGATTCAAGTAGTTTTTGAAACGATTGTTGAGGTAGTCCAAGACTAACCGTATTTTACTGAATTTCGATGTGCTTCAGAAAGAAAGCTCACTATTAACTTCAGTCACTAAATTAACTTTCGATTTTCCGGTTTTATTAATTCTTTTGCTAAATTAAGTCAGAGTGTAGCGAAATTTATTACTTCTGACAAATTTTCAGTTTTCACACTACACGTGTCAACCTTCAGTTGCCACGCTTCTAGTGCTAATTATATGTGTAATAACCTTTCTTTTTCAGTTACTATTGTAATTCTCCTTAAGACTGGCGACCGTAATTTCCCCCAAATCTCAAATATCTAATTACCGCTAGTTAATTGTTAACACAATGGCCGCACATTTACTTTCTTTATTAACTTTACCCCTTTTCAAAATTAATTTCCACCAGTTTCATTTGCATTTTTCCTTTCATTTAGATGTAACCCTTTCCTCCCTCTACCGACAAATTAACTTCGGTGACGATTGCTTTTCCCAAATTTCCATTAGGTACACGCGGCTTCATTTTTCACTGTCATTAAGGTCGATAAGTGAGGGGGAGGTTACACGTGGTTGTTCTGGACACGAATTTTGCATTGTGCAAATCTCGTAACAAAGTAATGGTTACGAACAGGTCGTTACGTCAGCGAGATTAAGTAGTGGGAGGAATCCTAATTAGATTTGAGATTTCGCATTTATATTGAAAATTATTAAAATGAGTGATGGCAACAATTACCAAAATTTGGTAGACTTGTATACGGAACAATCGGTCGAACAGTGGGAAACGCGCACCGCGGAACCCATTGTTCAGGGGTAGGCGGCTAGCATGAAAGACGCGACCGCCGAAACGCAACAAAGAGCAGAAATGGAATTCCAAACTTTAGAAAATGTTTCGGAATCGGAAGTGAAAATCAAATGTGAATCCCTTGATGACGAATACGGGGGGACAATTAAAGAGGAAGCCGCTACGGAAGTAAAACCGGTAGTTTCCGGAAATTTAACTGATTTATTGAATGTTTTGAGTAACGAAATCACGAGTCAGTCTGAAAAAATTGAACAGAAGCCAGACAATCAGAACAAAGCTATTAATGTTGTTAACAACAATGTTGGAGTTGTTAACACAAAAGTTGATAAAATCAAAGAAGATATTGTTGTGATTAATACCGAAATCGGTAATCTTAAACAGTAAATGATAGGCGTTCAGGCGGAAATTGCGAGCATAAATACTCGTTTTTATTCCGAAATTAGCAGAATCGAGAAAAGTGTAGGAGAAGCAGTTGCTCCAATCATCGAGAATAAGGTGACGGAACAAATTCAATTGGTGAAAAAAGAGTACCAAAGTGACGAAGCAGGCTAATACCTGCGAAGATAAAAAAAGGGAAATAGAAACGCTTGCGACAACCACTTGCCAAGTAATTACGACAGTGTCGGAATTAGAAAAGAAACTTGACGAAAAACAGAGCTATGTGCCAATCTGTGCACATAGTTCGGAATTGTTGACGAAAGAGGAGCGGTTCAAACCATTGAAAAAAGGCGGTATACACCCGACGGATTTCATTAAAAATTGTGAAAGAGTTTTACCCAGATCATGGACTAATGAGAGAAAAATTAATGCGGTTATTGATGTGTTGGCTGGTGATACCAAGCGTTGGGGCTTAAACCTCAACATTACCAACCTGACTTTTGACGAGTTTAAAAATTTGTTTCTGGCTGAATACTGGTCAGAGCAAAATCAGCAAAGTGTCTGTCGCGAATTTGTCGTATCGAGGCCTTTCGATGCGAATTCGCGCGGCTCGATGAAGGAGTTTTGTGGGGGCTGGATCCGCAAGTTGGAATATTTGCGTGATCGCCGCACGGAATCCGAAATAGTCTGGGAACTCTACAAGAAGCTTCCAGATGGTACAAAACGGTACATAGGAAGCAATTACAGGACAATCAATGATTTCCTGGAAAGAGTTGAGGACGAGGACAATTGGCGCAATAATCGCGATAGTGGTAGAGGCCGTGGTAACATCAACGGGTACCACAGCAACCAAAACAGCGATAACCATGGGAATAATGCATACCGCAACCATGGCAGCAATGACAATAATGGTTCGGACCGTAATAACAATCGGTACAATGCAAATAATAACAGGAATGACGGAAACCAGTATCATACTAACGTGATACGGGCTTCACAGGATAGTAATAACGCCAGAGGGTGCGATAAGCCGCCTCAGCAGCATCCGGGGAGCAGATCTGCTGGGACGAGACAGGGAAACCATTAGCCGCGACGGTGAGGGGCCGACCGGGCGTGGAGAAATTTTGGAGGCCCAATAACAGGAGAAAACCCAGGTGTCGTCGTTACGAAAATTCCGTATGGAATATTCAACGGCGGGACTCGTGCCAGTGTTAGGAGAAAGGAGTGCGCCCACAAGTAATAGATCAGCTGTAGACACGGCGGTAGAAAATACATTCACTGTCAATCAGAACAATTTAAGTAGTGTTCCGGAAAACGATTATAAAGTGGCAGCTGTGACACCCACAGCGGAAATGAAGATTGAGTTTAAGAATGATTCGCAATTGTTGAGAGAAGATCAGAGGTCGGATAACACGTTCGTCATTGAGCGAGGGGATGCAGAGAGGGATGAGGTCAGGTTAAGGCAGTTCGGTCGCTTATACGACGAACTAAGAGATTATAGGGGCCTGTACGGGAGAAGTGTTTATGGGGAGCGCGGGCAGGATTTGCCGCGTTTCGTCCCACAGGAAGATAGTATTCGTGAAGTGATAGAAAGTTCTTGCCCTAACCGGCAGACTTTACTAGAAATAGTTGATGTTAATGGGGAGCACGAGCAAGATTCGTCGTGTTTCGTCCCGCAGGAGTTGGATGTTGAAGTAGTAACGGAAAGTTCTGGCCCTAACCGGCAAACTTTACCGAAAGTTATTGTGGTAGAAGTAGCCGACCCATCCGACGCAAACCTCCAGTTTAAACATTGCGAGAGTATTAAGGAGAAAGATTGCGAAAATTTTAGTGATAGCCGGACACGATTGGTAGAAAAGCACATAGATTACAGCGTGTATGAGGTTAGAGCTGACATTATACGGTCAGACGATAGCAGCGTGGGTTGCGCAGATCTAGAGGAAGTAATTGCAGATACTACTGGGCGCATTCCTCCAGGTAGTTTGGCAGATGAGATCAATCTGACCACAGAGGAATCAACGAAGGGGACAATTAATGAATTGATAGCAAAGCAACACTCACTAGTTGACGAGTCACAGGAAAAGGTTTCGGTATTGGAGGCGAAGCTACAGACTAAGCCTCAGGACAAACGTGTTGAAATTCAAACTGTATGTGAACAGAGGCTGAAAAGACCCCCAGATAAGCCGGATTTAGGATCAAAGCCGGATGGTTTTTTCTGGAATGACCTGGATATAGACGAGGATTTACTGTGGGAAAATAAAGAAACAGTCGAGGGCAAGTGTAGACAGATAGTAGTGTCTGTTAATATGCACGACCTACAACTAAACGTGTTGATTGACACCGGTGCAGAATTGAGTGCTGTATCTGGGAAAATATTTGAGTTACTGAAAGACAGACCTGGCATCGTAGTTATGCCAGTAACAGGAGTGAAAATTATCGGTGCTACTGGGAAGGCCAGTAAACCGGTTACAAAACAGATTTTTGTCTACTTCGAGATATGTGGGGCACGATTTGAATAAGAGTTTGTCGTCGTGCCAGACTTAACTACGGAAGTAATTATCGGGTTACATTGGCTATTGAGGTACCGTGCAGTGATTAATTGCGAAAGCAAAACTTTGAGATGTACGCCACAAGATAAAACAATAGTGGTTAGTTTTGACGAGTCAGGAGACGGTGTGCATAGGCAGTACCAGCCTATACACATTGTTAACTGGCCGGATGCCATTGACGTCGGCATGAATTTGAACTACGGTAACGTGAGGAATCTCCGCATTGACAATAGTGTAGAAAGTGAATTGGAAAGTATTGTAGACGGTGTGTCAAACGTAACACACGAACAAAGACGAGGCCGAATTTGCCGTACCTATTGCCATCACAACCATAGGGCATGGGGCAGATATGTAGCAGAATTTGAGAGAATTGTGAACACCTTGAGACATGAATCTACGGGATTTTTTCCAGAGGAAATCCTGTTAGATGGCAGAAGTAAAAAAGTTTAGTGGAAGAGATCATCAGATTCCCTCCATGGATTGACATTAGTATTGGTGTGAAAAAAGATCGTTTGCGAGAAATAATGAAGCTAAAAGCCGATGCTTGCATACGTCGTCATGACGCTAAAGCGCGTTTTGCTAAGTTTGCAATTGGAGACTTAGTACTTGTAAAAGCTCACGAGAAATCGAGCGAGATAGACAGTGAAAGCTATTAGGTATTCGGAACATTGTAGACCTGAAATTGTACCAACCAAGGATTGATTAATACCACAGAAAGGGTAATTTGTACAGTATGTAAATATAGAGTGTAAGATTTAAGGATGTGCCATGTTGCGATGCTTTTGCCTGACCTAGAGGTCATTAAAGAAGTTGTAATTAATAAGTAATTAATGTTGATTAAATGATTTAAGAGTTACTGAATATTAATCAATTTAAAAATCCAAGCAGCTAGTTTAAGTTTTCAGCTGAGTCACAGTAGATTAAGGAATGTAAATATGATTTTGTAACTAGCTGTAAGATTTCATAAACATGTGATTTACTAGTCATTGCCGTTGTACTTAGACGCTGTTTTAAGTTTCAGGCTAGTACATGCGTGTGATGATAGACAGTGTTGAGTTATCCACTGTGATAGTGTTAATAGACTCCTTGAGATTACTCGGGAGTGGGTTTTTCCGAATGAATTCAGTGAAACGGACGTTCTGCAAATGCCGTTACAAGGGCGAGTGAGATCAAGCGTGCCGCACAGGCGGGCGCAACAATACTGGCGAGGCGGAGCCGCTGTCGGCTCTTGTGCCGCTGTCGGCTCTGGTGCCGCTGTCGGCATTCTTTGTACTTGCGGGTAAGGAAGGCGGAGTTGTTTTTCTTCCCGGACACCCTATGTGAAAGAATTCTGTTGTCAATACTTACGTTTTTTATCGATCTGCTGTATATTATTTTCTTGTTTAGCGTTAAGTGGACTCTCATGACGAGAATATTAATTATGAAAAGGTTATACAAAATGTGTATTCTATGTAATTAATTATTAATTTGCGTATTTTAATATACCTGTTTTTTATGACCATGTACTCTGGTTAATTTTGTAAATAGAATCCCATTTCTTGATACTTAATTTTGATGATTTTAGAATAGCTAAACCATTTTATATGTTTTCTATGAATTTTAATATGTTGTCAACCTGTTTTCTTTTGTGTAAGATGACAGAGTGGATTAAGATTAGGAGTGTCTCCACTCAATTATTATGGTCTAAAAATTGATTTATGGTTAATTAAACGAATGCTAAATTTACTTGATTTTTCGAGCATATGCATTTCCGCTATTTCTTTTTTGGGACATTTTCTCAGTCTGTTTAGGTCACACGAACATCCTCAGACAATGTGGGGCACGTGTAACGCCGGAAATGCAAATACTCCTATTTCCATCTGCTGCACTATAAATTTTTTTTCCTTATTTTGTTACCTGAAGAAATGACATTTCTGTGTCTTTATATATTGTAATTGTTTTACTGTATATATATATATATATATATATATATATATATATATATATATATATATATATATATATATATATATATATATGCATTTATTTTGGTTTGTTTTGTGAATATTATTTGTATTTATACGCTGGGTCTGGCATAGGGAAAACTATGCTATCGAACGAATACATCGACAGGTCGTGGGGAGAACAAAAGTGTTTAGGATGTTTGGTAGTGTTAACTCTGTCGCGTGGAGCGCGAGCAGAGCAGAGTTTGGCTGGGGTAGCGAGTGGAGCAGGTGTGTGGTGTGACGCTCCCGCGAATTGCCGCGCTTTCAGGGTTTGGCAGCATGTAATTGCACTCGACTTGCTATGATAGTTTCTGAGATGGTGTCGCAGTAGGGAAGCATTAGCTGGCGCACATCAAGAGCCTGTTTCGCCTGGTGACCGTGTCGAGAAGGAGGCGCGCCAACATCCAGCTTCTGCAACAGCGACGGCCGACAATGAGTGACTGTCGCCACCTCCTCGATCGACGGCTTCAAACCTTCAATCAACCAACAAGGAAGACAGGAAGCACATAAAGTTTTAGAACTGTATGGCAGACCTTAGCATTTAAAACTGTTCAAATCACAAAATTACAGCAACGTAGCATGAACCTTTGTTGCTCATTGTCCCAATTGTATTACCAAGCAGGGTCCCTTCCTTTTCCGGAATGAACCCGAGTGTCGTTGAAATTCAAACACCAGCATTAAAGCAATATTATTCTATTTCACTGCTTTAATTTCGAAGTTCAGTTAAAGTATTCATAGCTGGCTACAATATTTAGATTACACAAGCAGTTTTGTTACCATATTTTACCTTACCTGTGACTACAGCTCAGCTTGGTACGTACTAAATTTTACTATTGTTAATTGTTCAGATTCATTTAATTCAAGTTCAAAGTTAAATCTCTTATTTCTAAATTGCGTAGATTCAAGTAGCTTTTGAAATGATTGTTGAGGTAGTCCAAGACTAACCATATTTTACTGAATTTCGATGTGCTTCAGAAAGAAAGCTCACTATTAACTTCAGTCACTAAATTAACTTTCGATTTTCTGGTTTTATTAATTCTTTTGCTAAATTAAGTCAGAGTGTAGCGAAATTTATTACTTCTGACAAACTTTCAGTTTTCACACTACACGTGTCAACCTTCATTTGCCACGCTTCTAGTGCTAATTATATGTGTAATAACCTTTCTTTTTCAGTTACTATAGTAATTGTCCTTAGGACTGGCGACCATAATTTCCCCCAAATCTCAAATATCTAATTACCGCTAGTTAATTGTTAACGCAACGGCCGCACATTTACTTTCTTTATTAACTTTACCCCTTTTCAAAATTAATTTCCACCAGTTTCATTTGCATTTTTCCTTTCATTTAGATGTAACCCTTTCCTCCCTCTTTACCGACAAATTAACTTCGGTGACGACTGCTTTTCTCAAATTTCCATTAGGTACACGCGGTTTAATTTTTCACTGTCATTAAGGTCGATAAGTGAGGGGGAGGTTACAACCTGATGTTTTACTGGATTGCTGGTATTCATGGTTGTTGTTGTTGTTGTTGTTGTTGTTGTGGTCTTCAGTCCTGAGACTGATTTGATACAGCTCTCCATGCTACTCTATCCTGTGCAAGCTTCTTCATCTGCCAGTACCTGCTGAAACCTACATCCTTCTGAATCTGCTTAGTGTACTCATCTCTTGGTCTCCCTCTACGATTTTTACCCTCCATGCTGCCCTCCAATACTAAATTGGGGATCCCTTGATGCCTCAAAACATGTCCTACCAACCAATCCCTTCTTCTAGTCAAAGTGTGCCACAAACTCCTCTGCTCCCCAGTCCTATTCAATACCTCCTCATTAGTTATGTGATCTAGCATCTAATCTTCAGCATTCTTCTGTAGCACCACATTTCGAAAGATTCTATTCTGTTCTTGTCTAAACTATTTATCGTCAATGTTTAACTTCCATACATGGCTACACTCCATACAAATACTTTCAGAAACGACCTCCTGACACTTAAATCTATACTCGATGTTAACAAATTTTCTCTTCTTCAGAAACGCTTTCCTTACCATAGCCAGTCTACATTTTATATCCTCTCTACTTCGACCATAATCAGTTATTTTGCTCCCCAAATAGCAAAACTCCTTTACTACTTTAAGTGTCTCATTTCCTAATCTAATTGCCTCAGCATCACCTGACTTAATTCCACTACATTCTATTATCCTCGTTTTGCTTTTGTTGATGTTCATCTTATATCCTCCTTTCAAGGCACTGTAAACTGCGTTCAACTACTCTACCAAGTCCTTTGTTGTCTCTGACAGAACTACAACGTCATCAGCGAACCTCAAAGTTTTTATTTCTTCTTCATGGATTTTAATACCTACTCCGAATTTCTCTTTTGTTTCCTTTCTGCTTGTTCAATATACAGATTGAATAACATCGGGGAGAACCTACAAACCTGTCTCACTCCCTTCCCAACCACTGCTTCCGTTTCATGTCCCTCGACTCCTAATACTGACATCTGGTTTCTGTACAAATTGTAAATATCCTTTCGCTCCCTGTATTTTACCCCCGACACCATTTGGAAGCGAGTATTCCAGTCAACATTGTCAAAAGCTTTCTCTAAGTTTACAAATACTAGAAACGTAGGTTTGCCTTTCCTTAATCTTTCTTCTAAGATAAGTCGTAGGGTCAGTATTGCCTCACGTGTTCCAACATTTCTACGGAATCCAAACTGATCTTCGACCAGAATTCGTGTTAGTATTTTGCAGCTGTGACTTATTAAACTGATAGTTCGGCAATTTTCACATCTGTCAACTCTTGCTTTCTTTGGGATTGGAATTATTATATTCTTTTTGAAGTCTGAGGGTATTTCGCCTGTGTCATACATCTTGCTCACCAGATGGTAGAGTTTTGTCAGGACTGGCTCTCCCAAGGCCATCAGTAGTTCCAATGGAATGTTGTCTACTCCAGGGGCCTTGTTTCGATTCAGGTCATTCAGTGCTCTGTCAAACTCTTCACGCAGTATCGTATCTCCCATTTCATCTTCATCTACATCATCTTCCATTTCCATAATATTGCCCTCAAGTACATACCCTTGTATAGACCCTCTATATACTCCTTACACCTTTCTGCTTTTCCATTTTTACTTAGAACTGGGTTTCCATCCGAGCCCTTGATATTCATACAAGTGGCTCTCTGTTCTCCAAAGGTCTCTTTAATTTTCCTGTAGGCAATAACTATCTTACCCCTAGTGATATAAGCCTCTACATCCTTACATTTGTCCTCTAGCCACCCTTGCTTAGCTATTTTGCACTTCCTATCGATCTCATTTTTGAGACGTTTTATTCCTTTTTGTCTGCTTCATTCACTGCGTTTTTGTATTTTCTCCTTTCATCAATTAAATTCAATATTTCTTCTGTTACCCAAGGATTTCTACTAGCCCTCGTCTTTTTACCTACTTGATCCTCTGCTGCCTTCACTACTTCATCCCTCAGAGCTACCCATTCTTCTTCTACTGTATTTCTTTCCCCTGTGCCTGTCAATTGTTCCCTTATGCTCTCCCTGAAACCCTGTACTACCTCTTGTCCTTTCAGTTTATTCAGGTCCTATCTCCTTAAATTCCCAGCAGGAAACATGTTTCCAGTCACCAACAGTCCAGCGGCGGTGTTGACGGGCCCAGGCATTCATCAAGGGTACACGAGTGGGCCTTCGGCAGCGAAAGCCCATATCGATGATGTTTCGTTGGATAATTCGCACGCTGACACTTGTTGATTGCGGAGCAGTGAAATCTTCTATCACGCTGAACGATTCTCTAGAGTCGTCGTTGCTCCCCGTTCTCGCAAGATCTTTTTCCGGCCACAGCGAAGTCGGAGACTTGATGTTTTACCGAATTTCTGGTATTCACGGTACAGTAGTGAAATGGTCACCACTTCATCGCAGCCTCGGAGATGCTGTGTCCCATCATTCGTGTGCCGACTATAATACCAGATTCAAACTCACTTATATCTTGATAACCTGCCATTGTAGCAGCAGTAACCCAGCTAACAACTGCACCAGACACTCGTTGTCTTATACAGGCGTTGCCGACCGTAGCGCCGTATTCTGCCAGTTCACATATACAGGGTGGCGCACGAAATGTGTTACCATTTAATTTTTGAATATAAACTTTATTGTCAATACAATCTGAAAGGAACATATACTACAATGAAGAGCTGTCCGTGGAGATTTGTTCTAACTCAGCACATGCTCAATATGTCCACCATTTCGTTTCCTAACTTCCTTCTAACGAACACTACGCAACATGTCTTCCGTAATTTTACTGCAAGCTTGAAGAATAAGTCTTCTGAGCTCCATTAAATCACGTGGACGTTTCGGGAAAATTTTTTCCTGCGAGCTGGAAACCTGAGTGAAATGTTCCGCATGTCGAAATGCTCGTGGAAAAACTCCTAGAGAGTGTTAGCAGTATGTGGCCTTGCTCCATCTTGCATGAACCACTGTGTGTTGAAGGGCGAGGCATTAGCGAGAAGCTGTGGAATGAGGCTATTGCGAAGCATGCTCAAATAACGCTCGCTGTTAACAGTTTCTTCAAAGAAAAAGGTTCAAAAATGGTTCGAATGGCTCTGAGCACTATGGGACTCAACATCTGAAGTCAGCAGTCCCCTAGAACTTAGAACTACTTAAACTAACCTAAAGGTCATCACACACATCCATGCCCGAGGCAGGATTCGAACCTGCGACCGTAGCGGTCGCGCAGTTCCGGACTGACGCGCCTAAAACCGCTCGGCCACACCGGCCGGCTAAAGAAAAAGGGTCCAATAAGTCCGTGACTGGAAATTACTGCCCACGCTTTAATCCTCGGAGCATAATGGTGTCGTTCATAAAGCAGTTGTGGGTTTTCAGTGGCCCAAAAGCGTACATTTTGTTTGTTAACCACACCGTCTAAATGAAAATGCGCCTCGTCTGAAAACCAAACGTTGTTGAGAGTTTCTTCCCTACCCTCCGCCCATTGAGCGAACAGCAGTCTCTGCTGCTTGTGTTCTTCAGCGAGCTTCTGTGCACAGGTCATCTTGTATGCGTACATACGGAGCTCACTTTAAAGAATGCGTTGAACGGAGCGTCTGGATATTCCCAGTTGCACTGCTGCCTTTCTACACGATCTCCCGGGACTTCTCTGTACAGCAACTCGTACCGCTTCAATATTCTCCGGCGAACAAACACGCATAGGCCGAGGTCGCTTCGCTTCCGATACTGTTCTTTCTTGTACAAATTTATCGTACAACCTGTGGATGATCTTCTTGCAAGGGACCTATCGTGTGTTGAACTGTGGTCGAAAAGCGCTTCTGAGTCACAACAAGACTTTTCGTTTAATGAAAAAGTAACACAATTGCCGGTCGTTGTTGTGTCGTCAGTCTTCCATTGTCGGCCATTGCTGTTTACTAGTCTCCTAGCGGCAGTATCGTGAATTACACGCCATTTAGTAACTCATTTGTTTTTCGAAGCTCTGCTGGTACTCCTGTATAAGTCCCAGCCGGATATCTAATGTGCGTCGTAAACTGTGAAAGAAACAATTGGTAACACATTTCGTGCGCCACCCTGCATCTGTGCTTGATTACGCATGCCTACACCAGTTTTCTGGCGCTTCAGCGTAGTTACGTACAACGATTTTACTTCTGGCCAGATTACTATTGATGGATATAGGTTCAACCTTTTTTGCAAAACACTGTTTTTCCTTGCAACCGAGATATAATTTTCAGCGCCCTAGTGCCACCATCAGTAGATTTTGGTTATTGGGAACTTATCTAATAGAAGGGGTCCGAAAGACAACTTTTGTTCGTTTCTGTCCTTACCGTAGTTTAAAGTGTATGGCTTCACAGGACCATCTGCGTGGCGTTCTGCACTGATAGCTTGTCATCTGCAAAGCAAACGATGCAAATGCGAATTTTATCAGGGTATTATCCTATCCCTTGATGTTTTAACAACGTGATTTTGGTGTGGCAACGCGTTTTGTGTACATAGTTGTCACTTTTTGTTGTGACTAATACTTCTTCTTTCGCGTTCCGAGGGCTCTGCACTCATTTATTAAATGTACTTTGGGTATTTTCGGTTTTGTAACCGCCTTTTCACTTCGCAAAATGCGGTGCACACGATGTTCTTGTGTGTTCTAACAAGTTTTAAGTGAGTGCACTGCACTCTGTCAAGGCACATAATTCAAAGTATGAAAGGGACTGTACAGAAAAGGCAACAAAAACAGCTAAAGCAGCTTACACACACACAAACATGTTCACACATACAGAAAAAAACAAAATTCAGACTACGCGCCAAACTCACAAATGAACGCCCACAGGGCTAGGACACCCAACAACATCCTGTTAAGGAATCAAGGGATAGCTTAGTCCGCTGCTAAAATTCAAGGGATAGCTTAATCCGTTGAGAAAACTCACGTTCACATGGTTTGTTTGGCAGATGACAAGCTATTAATGTTTCGCGTCATACAGACTGCCCTGGAAAACCATACAATGTGAAACCAAGCTAAGAAGAAAAACGAACAAAAACCCTCTTTAGGCCTCACTTTATTAGATAAGTTACAACGTAAAATATGTTCACTTTTAGAGCTGTACAATAAACAAAACCCACTGATGATGGCACAGAGATGCTGAAACATGTTTGGGTAACAAGAAAAAAGCAGTGTTTTGCAAAGAAAGCGGAACCTATATCCAATAATTTTTACTGCAAACACGGAAGAAACACAAGAGCTGCAAATCCAAAAGACGAATACCACCCAGATAACATTTCATAAATAAGAACTTACTCTTGAACAAAACAATTATCTCCCTCCAAAAAAATTAAACAGTTAATAAACTGATCTCAGGGTAATGAAAATTCAGGCTACAGGCATGAAATTCCAAACCTGGTTAATAATCAATTGTACAACAAACGAATACATCTACACCCAGAATGGCGACATCCCATTCAATACAATCAGAGTTCAAAAATATTAAGTTTCAGTCTCAAAGTGAATCAAATTTTGACAGTAAGTGTCTTAGGCCCAAAATGGCGAAAATAGTAATAATGAAAAAATGTTGCTCAAAAAAATGAAATCTTATGTAGCCCAATTTTTATCTCCAAGGTAATTAAATTTTCCTGTAAGTCTCTTTCGCACAGAACGGTGATAGAAATACTGGCAAGAAATTTATTTTTCTTAAAAGTTCAGATTGGCAGATTTGTTTGGCCTATGACATCATCGGACCGTTCGCATGTGCGTCATTTTTACGAATTAGCTGTGCCTCAAGTTACACTGGTGTATCGTAGAAATACGTTTACGTATGTTTGCAGGTGGGTATATTCAGCCGCCAAATAACTGTTAAAATTCGTGGTGAACCTTCAGCTGACCTTCATTTTGCACAAGGCGCTTCACTACTAGTTTTCGTCAAATGACCATTATCGACCATAAGCCTGAAACGAGAAAATCAAATCAATAGATAGTATACTGTTTACAGGTAAACAGAAGTGTAAATAATGCATTACCTACGGGCACGAACGGCTGGGAAGCCGTACCATAATGCGAATAATTTGCTCTTCTGAGCTCACCATAGTAGTACAATTTTTTTTTTTTACAATAAAAGCTGTGTACAATAGATTTCATAAATAAGGAAAGTCGCACACTGATTGATGTGAGTCCGCAGCTCGTGGTCGTGCGGTAGCGTTCTCGCTTCCCGCGCCCGGGTCCCCGGGTTCGATTCCCGGCGGGGTCAGGGATTTTCTCTGCCTCGTGATGACCGGGTGTTGTGTGCTGTTCTTAGGTTAGTTAGGTTTAAGTAGTTCTAAGTTCTAGGGGACTGATGACCTTAGATGTTAAGTCCCATAGTGCTCAGAGCCATTTGAACCTTTTTGATTGATGTGATCAGGAAACACATTCAAGAATATTGTCAAAGACCTCCCCATGTCGAAAATAAAAACTACAGAAAACAGCAGTATCAACTGAATATGAGGTACATTACGGTTCTTGGTAACGTGTAAACATTACACATTAATGAATTAAATCGTGAAACAACAAATGTAGATATATAATATGTCCAAAAATGTCACACTGGCGACTTTTTCAATCTGAAGTACAACAAACTATGGAAAACAGATTGGCTGAAGATCATAGGTCATTTATTGAGATCAGATAGAGCCACATTGATGAACTTTGTATATTACAAAACATAGGAAAATAACATGTACAGCATGAATAACATTAAACCTAACCTCTCACAATAACTTACACCAAAATATACTATGGCAGTAACTGTATTCCTTTTAAACATATAGATAAAAACTTTAACACACTTCTTATTCCACACACTCAATGAAAAATGCAGAGGGGGAGCTTTTGTAAAAAGCAGAATATTACATGTTTTCATTTACTGTTTTTCTTCTTTTTCCCCCTATTTTTACCTTATTTCCTTATTTTCTTATGTTTTAACTTTTATTTAATTTTATTATATATACATCATTTTAATTCTTTCTTTGTTATTTACAAAATACAGACCCCTGTAGGAAGTACAGTCCAAAATAGAATCCTATATGACCTAGGATACAAGTGAGTGGGGAGAGGGTTCATGCCTCCATCAGAAAACCTGTAAACAAAGTAGAGAAACTAAGAATTTACATGAAGCCTATGCTAATCAGTTAGACTGGGCCCTATGTGTATCACTTATGCAATCCAAAAACCATCTAACATTACACATCTTGTGAAGAGAGATATCATACATAACCAGTATCTGTTATGTTTACGAAATATATCCTTCAATTCAAGCAAATGTTGCATTTAACATTTAAATATTAGTTACCAGAAAATACTTCATTTTCGAAGAAGAAGTTAAATAACGTATAGTAAAAAACTCTTAGTATATTCAAAAAAGTTAAAACACACTTCTGCACACGGAGTGTGGAACGAGGCAAAGATAAGGACCACATACATGCCTACAGCTTATGCTCAATAGTGTCGCTTAATAACAGAAACTCTGGTCACCAGACGTCTCCACAATTTCTGTAGAAATAAGAATCCGTCAAAACTGTACAGGATCTGCGTTTATCCACGTATACATGCGAGTGACAGCGGTTTTCTTACGTCATATCAGGCATAGTCAAGTGTTGTTCGTGGTGCTTCCATATTTTCATCCGTCCCTTATAGTGAACACCGTACCAGGTGTAGAAGCTCGAAACCGGAACTTGGCTGCAAGAATTACAACTCTGTTGTTTGGGACCCATAAACAATATTTTATTAAAAATAATCCTTACTGCTATTTAGACATTTCTCCCACATCTCCGGTAGGCTATAAATATCATTTGCTGTTGGTAGCGATAGGTGTTAAGGGTTTCACCAGCTTTTAGCACCTCATAATAGATGACACCCTTCTCATCCCACCAGACACGGAGCATTGTCTTCTTTCCAAAGCGAATTGGTCTTTCAGAGGATGTCGATGGTTTCCCATGATTTGTGCCAATTAAGATTCGAAAATATATATCCATTTTTCATCACCTGTCTGTATTCGATGGCGGAACGACCTTCTTCTGTATCTGTCGGGCAGCATTTCACAAGTGCTCTTTCTATTTGCTTGCTGTCTTTCATTCACTTTGTGCGGAACCCATTTCATAACTTTCTGCACCTTCCCCATAGTTTTAACCGAAGAGAAACGCCTTTCTGCGTCGTATTCGATTGTTTCACGAGTTCCTGTTGAGTTTAGGTATCATCTTCATCCAATAAGGCGTGCAATTCCTTATCTTGGAACTTTTTCGGTGCTTTCCCGCGCTCATCGTTTCTCACGTCAAAACCACTACTTCTGGATTTTTTTAACCACTCGAAACACTGTTTTCCCAAGAGCACGTTCTTCGACAAGCATTCGATGTGATTCTACTGCAGTTTTCTTCAAATAATAACAGAAAACCAACGCTGGATGACCAGAGCGCCCTCAGTGGGTCCAAGTCACTCTCAGAACTGTTCTACAAATGACCAGAAACGTCTTACTGTTTCTGGTCATGACCTCCTAGCATGCTCGCTTTTCTCTGCACACTTCTCCAGAGTCTGAGATTACAGGAACACGTGTATTTTCGCATGGTCTGCACACAGCAGTAGCCTGCCGATCTCTCGAGCAACATAATTCCGAAGATATAGGCTGGAAGTTATTTCTCTACAAACCCGAAAATTAAGCGCTTATGCCGTCTGTGAAGACTACGTGATAACGCAAAACAAATAGAGGAAAATGATATTTCCACTCACGAATACAGATGTCCGTGATGTAACAAATTCCAAATCATCCCTATAATTTACAAAGTCAACTAAAGTGTAGAGAACAAGCAAACGTCTCTTTCACCAGCTAGCTGCAGGCACCACAATCGATGTTCCCTCAACTAAATAAAGGCCCGAAATGTGCAGAAGCAGTCAACCGAACAATTTACATCGGAGGGAATAATGGTCCAGTGCAAGCACACCTCCATATTCAATCTTCTCAAATTTCCACGCGATCACGAAAGCTGCGCAACACATACTAAGTATTAGTTCACTTCTGCCCTCTAGAGGACGACAAAGTTAACTCAGATACATTCCTGCATTCCAACAGGCCTTCGCATTTGGACGGCTTCTGCCATTAACGGGAAACGAGAATCATTCCCTCACAAGTCATCGGCGCTGCAGGCCAAGTACGCATAGACAGAATGATCCTACAAAATCGTCTACATATACATTTTATCCCTGTACTTACAACTAAATGTAACCATCGTGGTCTCAGTTCAGCGACACTAGTCAATGAACGAAGTATCGGAAATACACCCCGCTGACGGCTGTGGCTCTGGAAACAGAAATGGTCGGCCGCGGTGGTCTAGCGGTTCTGGCGCTGCAGTCCGGAACCGCGGGACTGCTACGGTCGCAGGCTCGAATCCTGCCTCGGGCATGGGTGTGTGTGATGTCCTTAGGTTAGTTATGTTTAAGTAGTTCTAAGTTCTAGGGGACTCATGACATAAGATGTTGAGTCCCATAGTGCTCAGAGCCATTTGAACCATTTTGAATTTTGGAAACAGAAATATCGGTAACCATTCTTATGAATGTACATACTCTTCCCATGCTATCACAGTATCACTCTTATGACTTGACGTACTCTTCCCATGCTATCACAGTATTCCACGTCGAATCCATACCTTCCTTACGACTGGACATAGTCACCTCCTTTGCACATGTCAGAACACAAACACATACTTTATAAGCCTGATGCTCAAATCCAATATATCTCGCACCCCCTACTACTAATACTTCGTCAATAACTGATTGCTGACGATACAAAATAATACTGAGAGAAAATCAACCATGGGTGGACATGTCTCATAAGTTTTTCTTGGAAGTGCTACCATCGTGACCTAGAAACAGAGGTTTAACCGCCAGATGTTAAAAAAACCCGATCGCACCAACTACTGTATGTTACCGTCACAAGTGGGGTTGGTTCTGCAGGTGCATACAAGTATCAATGTTAAAAGCTATACACGCTTTACAAATCGAGGTACGACATTACCTCTGAATGAGGTTTTTTTTTGTCCAGACAAATACCATGCCGGCGATCCCACGAGTAAATAGTATCCAACCAACAGCGTGCTTACGCGTCGCTAACAGTGTAACCTCGTAATAAAATTACCCAATTTAGAAAGCGATTCAGCTAAGGAACGTGGTATGAAACCAGTATCTGCGAATACCTCACGCCAATGCAGTATTTGTCGCACATTCTGTCTCGATCCAATGTCAGAGGTTTGGTGATATATCCACTGAGCTACAGGCGATGGTTGATTGAAAAGGATCACAAACAGTAGTAGATGGTGTGCTGATTGACGTCATAAGAAAATGTACACCAGCTTTTCAGATCTCTAGTGTTATGCTATCCGCTAGAAATGATGTCTATGATTTGGAATCAGGTCTTTCCATTGAAGCACATTCCTGCGTTGGAACCTTAATGATTAGAACTGCAATTCAATCATATTCCTGGCACACCCATACCTCGAAAAGGGGCACTTTCTCGAACCCGTCTGCTACAGTAAAAGTCCAACGTGGTTTTAGTCACCCCCTACACATCATGAAACTGCTCCCATTTCTACACCCTTGCACATGTGATCATTGCAATTTAAGTTGGAAATGAGCAAAAGTCAGAGAAAGACATATCCACCACCTTCTGCAACCCGTGTAGCAAAAGAACGGCCTGAGTAGGTGTAACAGAACCGTGTTTTGACCATTCAATGGTAATGCGCGCAATGTGGTATGTCTCCAAACGAGATACAGATACTACAGTCCGAAGCAGATCTGCGTCCATTCACATCTCTGTAGCGGACGGAATTCGGACGCATGTTATGTGAGCTATTTTACACTGAAGAACCAGAGAATCTGGTACACCTACCTAACATCATGTAGGGCCCCCACGAGCGTGCAGAAGTGCCGCAGCACGACGTGGCATCCACATGAGTGGATGCAGGTGGTCAGACAGGATGCTTACGGACGTGTCTCCTGCCAGAGTCGTATCTAGACGTACCACACGCCCCGCACCGTTACAGGGCCGCCACCAGCTTCAACAGAACACTGCTGAGATTCCGGCTGCATGGATTCATGAGGTTGTCTCCACACCCGTACACGTCCATCCGCTCGATAGAATTTGAAACGTGACTCGTCCGACCAGACGACATGTTTCGAGTCATCAACAGTCCAATGTCGGAGTTGATGGGCCCAGGCGAGGCCTAAAGCTTTGTGTCGTCCAGTCAACAAAGGTACACGAGTGGGCCTTCGGCTCTGAAAGCCTATATCGATGATGTTTCGCTGAATAGTTCGCACGCTGACACTTGATCGCCCAGCACTGGAATCTGCAGGAATTTGTTGAAGAGTTCCACTTCTGTCACACTGAACGATTCTCTTCAGTCGACGTTGGTTCCTTTCTTGCACGATCTTTTTTCGGCTGCATCGACATCGAAGATTTGATGTTTTACCGGATAAATGCTATTCACGGTACACTAGTGAAATGGTCGTATGCGAAAATCCTCACTTCGTCGCTACCTCGGAGATGCTGTGTCCAAGCGGCCGTGCGCCGACAACAATGCCACGTTCAAAGTCACTTGAATCTTGATAACTTGCCATTATAGCAACAGTAACCGATCTAACAACTGCGCCAGACAGTTATTGTCTTATAGAGGCGTCGCCGACCGCAGCGCCGTATTCTGCCTGTTTACGTATCTCTGTATTTGGATACGCATTCGTATACCAGTTTCTTTGGCGCTTCAGTGTATTTTCTATTCCTCAGATACCTCGTATAGTAGGCGAATATCTATTTCTGGCACTAATACGAGGGCATTTCGAAAAGTAAAGATACAATGGCTCGCAGTCCTTAAATACAACATTTATTTAGAAAACGTCAGTTACATCTTATTAACTGGATCATTTGTTATTTTTCGACATAATCATCCCTGTTATCCAAACATTTGTTAAGTCGCTGCACAAGCTTTTGTATCCCACAGTCATAGAAAGTTGCCGCCTGTTGTCGGAACCACATTTCAACTTCTTCTTTGATCTCTCCATCGTCGTGGAATGATTTTCCACCGAGACGTGACTTCAGCTAACGGAAGACACGGAAGTCGGTGGGCGCAACGTCCGGGCTGTATGGCGGATGGTCCAATGCGTCCCGTTTGAATTGTGTGAGTAGTGCTCTGGTTACGAGCGCTGTGTGAGGCCGAGCGTCGTCACGAAGCAAGCGGACTCCACTTGTCAGCATTCCCCTGCGTTTGTTTTGGATTGCCCTTCGAAGACGTTTCAAAGTCTGGCAATATGCAGCAGCATTAATTGTCGTTCCAGGACGCATACATTCGAACAGGAGAATGTCTTGTCTGTCCCAAAAAACAGAAGCCACGATTTTCTTCGCTGAAATCGACGTTTTGCATTTCTTGGCTTTTGGTGAATTCGAATGGTCAAGGAACTCGTCACCTGCTTCAGCATAGCGTGTGAGGAAGTCGAGTGCAAAACCCATCCTTTTCTTTATGTGTTCTTCCATTAACAGTTTCGGAACCCAGCGCGCACACAATTTCCTGTACTCTAGCTTGACAGTCACAACGTCATAAAGAGTTGTCACTGACACGTCCGGTACGATCTGATGCAATTCTTTCAATGTGAGACGTCTATTCGCACGAATTGCTTCCTCCGTTCTTCGAACAAGGGCATCAGAGATCACAGATGGTCGACCTGTTCTTTGTTCGTCACGAACATCGGTCCTCCCTTCAGAGAAATGACGACACCATTTCGTTACATTTTGTCGATTCATAATGTTCCCATAAACAGAAACAATTTCTTTGTGAATATCCGCTGGTCGCTGGCCTTTTGCACGAAGAAAACGTATGACAGAGCGCACTTCGCATTTGGCGGGAGTCTGAATCGGGGCAGCCATTTTAAACACGACCTACTCCAACCAGAAGCAACGTTCAACTGCCTTAACGACCGCGAGAAGAAAGCTAACGGTTCAAGGATGACACCAGTGTTGCCAACTTGCTCGCCAAAACTCTTCTGTTCCTCTGGCGTACGGTGTTCCTTTACTTTCCGAAATACCCTCGTACATTGTTATTTCGTCACCCCTCTGGCTCTGCGTCCCTCTGTGTGACGGTGGCAGCTACTGCGGTCAGAAGCAGGTCGTCCTCGGTCGATTCCTCGCCAAAGAGTCCGTTCTAAAGGCGTCCGGAATCTGCCCCGCATAGCGCTGCTAATAGGAATTCCTCCCCGAGAAAAATCTCGGTCCAGCTGCACTGGGCGACTCCATGTGGCAAGGCCACACGGCCGCTGCTCGCAGCGTAGCGCTGGAGCCTCCACGGCGCCGCCGCTGTGTCGGTGTCGCGAGGCACGGCGGCGTGTCAAGTGTGACGTGCTCCGCGCAACTACACTAACCGCTATGTGACCGCCTGCAGCCGCCAACTGTGGCCCCGTTGAAAGTAGTCGGCATTTGAGACCCAGAGAAAGCTCCCTAACATTTTTATTCTGCGAGACACTTTAAGGTGTGTGGCGTAGGGTACATCTCGTACCTTGAGACAGAGAAGTTGCTTTCGTTGACACAGAGAAGTTGCTGTCCATGCATCAGCACGGCTTTAGAAAGCATCGCTCCTGCGAAACGCAACTCACCCTTTATTTCACATCTTGCGAACCATGGATGAAGGGTATCAGACGGATGCCATATTCCTAGACTTCCGGAAAGCGTTTGACTCGGTGCCCCACTGCAGACTCCTAACTAAGGTACGAGCATATGTGATTGGTTCCCAAGTAACAGAACCCACTACGTTGTTATCGATGGTGAGTGTTCATCGGAGGTGAGGGTATCATCTGGAGTGCCCCAGGGAAGTGTGGTAGGTCCGCTGTTGTTTTCTATCTACACAAATGATCTTTTGGATAGGGTGGATAGCAATGTGTGGCTGTTTGCCGATGATGCTGTGGTGTACGGGAAGGTGTCGTTGTTGAGTGACTGTAGGAGGATACAAGATGACTCGGACAGGATTTGTGATTGGTGTAAAGTATGGCAGCTAACTCTAAATATAGATAAATGTAAATTAATGCAGATGAATAGGAAAAAGTATCCCGTAATGTTTGAATACTCCATTAGTAGTGTATCGCTTGACACAGTCACGTCGATTAAATATTTGGGCGTAACACTGCAGAGCGATGTGAAGTGGGACAAGCATGTAATGGCAGTTGTGGGGAAGGCGGACAGTTGTCTTCGGTTCATTGGTAGAATTTTGGGAAAATGTGGTTCATCTGTAAAGGAGACCGCTTACAAAACACTAATACGATCCATTCTTGAGTACTTCTCGAGCGTTTGGGTTCCCTATTAGGTCGGATTGAGGGAGGACATAGAAGCAATTCAGAGGCGGGCTGCTACATTTATTACTGGCATAGTTTTAATCATCAAGCGAGTGTTACGGAAATGCTTCAGGAACTCGGGTGGAAGTCTCTGGAGGAAAGGGGGCGTTCTCTTCGTGAATCGCTACTGAGGAAATTTAGAGAACCAGCATTTGAGGCTGACTGCAGTACAATTTTACTGCCGCCAACTTATATTTCGCGGAAAGACCACAAAGATAAGAGAGATTAGGGTTCGTGCAGAGGCATATAGGCAGTCATTTTTCCCTCGTTCTGTTTGAGAGTGGAACAGGGAGAGAACACGCTAGTATGTATGTACACTCCTGGAAATGGAAAAAAGAACACATTGACACCGGTGTGTCAGACCCACCATACTTGCTCCGGACACTGCGAGAGGGCTGTACAAGCAATGATCACACGCACGGCACAGCGGACACACCAGGAACCGCGGTGTTGGCCGTCGAATGGCGCTAGCTGCGCAGCATTTGTGCACCGCCGCCGTCAGTGTCAGCCAGTTTGCCGTGGCATACGGAGCTCCATCGCAGTCTTTAACACTGGTAGCATGCCGCGACAGCGTGGACGTGAACCGTATGTGCAGTTGACGGACTTTGAGCGAGGGCGTATAGTGGGCATGCGGGAGGCCAGGTGGACGTACCGCCGAATTGTTCAACACGTGGGGCGTGAGGTCTCCACAGTACATCGATGTTGTCGCCAGTGGTCGACGGAAGGTGCACGTGCCCGTCGACCTGGGACCGGACCACAGCGACGCACGGATGCACGCCAAGACCGTAGGATCCTACGCAGTGCCGTAGGGGACCGCACCGCCACTTCCCAACAAATTAGGGACACTGTTGCTCCTGGGGTATCGGCGAGGACCATTCGCAACCGTCTCCATGAAGCTGGGCTACGGTCCCGCACACCGTTAGGCCGTCTTCCGCTCACGCCCCAACATCGTGCAGCCCGCCTCCAGTGGTGTCGCGACAGGCGTGAATGGAGGGACGAATGGAGACGTGTCGTCTTCAGCGATGAGAGTCGCTTCTGCCTTGGTGCCAATGATGGTCGTATGCGTGTTTGGCGCCGTGCTGGTGAGCGCCACAATCAGGACTGCATACGACCGAGGCACACAGGGCCAACACCCAGCATCATGGTGTGGGGAGCGATCTCCTACACTGGCCGTACACCACTGGTGATCGTCGACGGGACACTGAATAGTGCACGGTACATCCAAACCGTCATTGAACCCATCGTTCTACCATTCCTAGACCGGCTAGGGAACTTGCTGTTCCAACAGGACAATGCACGTCCGCATGTATCCCGTGCCACCCAACGTGCTCTAGAAGGTGTAAGTCAACTACCCTGGCCAGCAAGATCTCCGGATCTGTCCCCCATTGAGCATGTTTGGGACTGGATGAAGCGTCGTCTCACGCGGTCTGCACGTCCAGCATGAACGCTGGTCCAACTGAGGCGCCAGGTGGAAATGGCATGGCAAGCCGTTCCACAGGACTACATCCAGCATCTCTACGATCGTCTCCATGGGAGAATAGCAGCCTGCATTGCTGCGAAAGGTGGATATACACTGTACTAGTGCCGACATTGTGCATGCTCTGTTGCCTGTGTCTATGTGCCTGTGGTTCTGTCAGTGTGATCATGTGATGTATCTGACCCCAGGAATCTGTCAATAAAGTTTCCCTTTCCTGGGACAATGAATTCACGGTGTTCTTATTTCAATTTCCAGGAGTGTAGATGTACCAAAATTAGGTCGCCCATTCTCTGTTCCTTTCGCGAATGACGAGTCGGAAACGTTGTAAACCTCTGTATTAGCTCTAATTTATCGATTTTTCTCGTTCTCAGAAATTAGAAGGAGCGGTATGTTTTATTCGGTAAAAATTTCCTACAGCCATGCTCGCATACATCTACATCTACATCTACATGGATACTCTGCAAATCACAATTGAGTGCCTGGCAGAGGGTTCATCGAACCACCTTCACGAATCTGTATTATTCCAATCTCGTATAGCGCGCGGAACGAACGAACACCTATATCTTTCCGTACGAGGTCTGTTCAAATGTGTGTGAAATCTTATGGGACTTAACTGCTAAGCTCATCAGCCCCTAAGCTTACACACTAGTTAACCTAAATTATCCTAAGGACAAACACACACACCCATGCCCGAGGGAGGACTCGAACCTCCGCCGGGACCAGCCGCACAGTCCATGACTGCAGCGCCTGAGACCGCTAGGCTAATCCCGCGCGGCGTACGAGCTCTGATTTCTCTTATTTTATCATGGTGATCGTTTCCCATTATGTAAATCGGCGTCAACAAAATATTTTCGCTTTCTGAAGAGAAAATTGGTGGTTGGAATTTCGTTAGAAGATTTCTCCGCAACGAAAAACGCCTTTGCTTTAATGATGTCCACACCCCAAATCCTGTATCATTCCAGTGACACTCTCTATCCTATTTCGCGATAATACAAAACGTGTTGCTCTTCTTTGAACTTTTTCGATGTACGCCGTCAATCCTACCTGGTAAGGATCTCACACCGCGTATCAGTATTCTAAAAGAGGACGGACAAGCGTAGTGTAGGCAGTCTCCTTAGTAGACCTGTTACATTTTCCAAGTGTCCTCCCAATAAAACGCAGTCTTCGGTTACCCTTCCCCACAACATTTTCTGTGTGTTCCTTCCAATTTAAGTTGTTCTTAATTTTAGTTCCTGAGTACTTAGTTGAATTTTTGGCCTTTAGATTTGACTCATTTATCATGTAACCGAAGTTTAACGGACTTCTTTTACCTCTCATGTGGATGACCTCACATGTTTTGTTATTTAGGGTCAACCGCCAACTTTCGCACCATACAGATACCTTTCTAAATCGTTTCGCAATTTGGTTTGATCTTCTGATGACTTTACTAGTCGATAAACAACAGCCTCATCTGCAAAGAGCTTAAGGCGGCTGCTCAGATTATCTTCCAAATCATCTATATAGATAAGGAATTTTTTTTCAACTTCTCGAGGCGTAATGAATAGTCCATTAAATTTCGGGCACGCGGATGCGCAAATAAAATTTCCTCCGCTGATATTTCGGCCGCGTATCGTCCGGGCATCCTCAGAGTGAATCACAAGGCACGAGTCTTCTGACTTACTCTGAGGATGGACGAAATATCAGCGGAGGAAATTGTAATTGCGCATCTGCATGCCCCAGATTTAATGGAAGGAAATATTTCTTCATTTAAAAACTGGTATGTTGCCAGCACGCCGCATGGCTGCTGGGAGAGAAAGGAGGGAGTCCATAGAGGATTCCCAACGACATCCAGCCATCGAAACAAGCGACACGGGTTATAACACAGTGACACAATGATATTACAACTCACTATTTGTTCAAATAACACATAAAATAAAAAATTCAGGAAACTTTAGCGAAACAACAAGCGTAACGTTTAAGAATATATATTTTAATTTAAGTCAAATGTAAGTGACTTCCTTCGATAAAATTTTTTTTTAAGCTTGGAATTTATGCGACTGCTTGTCATAAAAGTTACTTGCAAATTATTTAAGAAGAAAAAATGAAAATAAAAGAAAGAAACTAGGAAGTTTTAAGAAAAGACTTTACTTATGTTCCACTTGTTGAAAGCAAGTACTGTTGACAAAATTATTTGACAGGGAACTAACAAGCCTGTCTGCTTCGAAAGGGTTTGATATATTTTGAACAGTTTAAGACGGCAAAAAATATTATTTATAAGCTACAGTTCCAAAGACAGACAAATGTTTCTTAAAGGCAGAACACACGTGCTGCTCAGACGTGGCCGCCTTCCGCAGTCCTAGAGCGACTGAGTCGCACTGGTGACGCGCCGACGCACGCCAAACTGTTGGTACTGGGCCAGTCTGACGCCGACTGTGAAGCATGCAGCGTGTTAAACCAGACATTGACGCACAGCCTTGCAAACGGTCAATAAGCCCGAAGTTCTTGAAGCGCTTTAAAGCACGTAAGACACTTCCATCGCAACTTTAACCATCAAATGGTTTAAGTAGGAAGCTTATTGAAATGCTTTGGCAGTGCGCAAAGCTGTAAATGCACTCCGTATTCAGGCCACGAGTGGCCTACCGGGACCATCCGATCGCCGTGTCATTCTCAGAGGAGGATGCGGATAGCAGGGGCGTGGGGTCAGCACACCGATCTCCCGCTCGTTATGATGGTTTTCTTGACCGAAGCCGCTACCATTCGGTCGAGTAGCTCCTCAATTGGCATCACGAGGCTGAATGCACCGCGAAAAATGGCAACAGCTCATGGCGGCTGGATGGTCACCCACCCGAGGCCAGCCACGCCCGACAGCGCTTAACTTCGGTGATCTCACGGGAACCGGTGTATCTGCTGCGGCAAGGCCGTTGTCTAAGCAGTAAATGCACCGCTTTCAAAATTACACCTTTAAAATTACAACTGAAACGGCATTGCATAATTTGAGCTGCTCGCACGCAAAGCAGAGTAGAGGTTACCGAGTACTGCAAGAGCCAACGTTACCACGAGTTTGACTGACTCACAATTAAGACCATACACGCTGCTACTCAATACGATGTACTTCAAACAGCATAAAAGACTTTACCACTCTCGGACTTATAGAACATTCCACACATTGGGCTTTAAATAAACAGACATAACTCCAGCAAAATTTGCCGGACGCCAGCTCTATACGGTTTTGAACAATTTGCACAGCTTTCGTAAGCAAGCTCCCAACGACTGGTATTTAGATCGTAAATGTCGTTAATGCTCCCTGTCTGTGGCAGGCTGAGAAGGGAGTTTGCTTAATTTTATCAGCAGGGATTAGTTTTATTCATTTTTATATAAGCCGGCTGTGGGGAAGGATCTTATGCACACTTTTTCTCTCTCGGCAGCGAAACCTTCCCTGACCATTGTGCCCGCTTTAGAATAGATGTTTAGGCTCATCAGAGTTCAAAGTATAATCTTATCGATTGAATTTGAGGTCGCAACGGATAACGCAATTGTAATTTTAGGGGTGGTCAGAGAAAACTACGTCCTGCACGAATCTAGCCTTGTGCCAATAATTTTAGTAAAGGGGCAGCATGATTAATATGATTCTCTTTTCTTAGGTATGGTTTAAATGCGCAAGCCGAGAACGGAAATTACTTCGAAAAACAAAGTTGATTTTATGTTAACCAACATTAGACAATAATTAACGAAATTACTTCATAACAATCTTTTGAATACACATTTCACAAATTATGCTTTGAATTTTCATGTAACTATGAATAAAAATTATTCAACTATGCACATAGGTTATTTCTCCTTTGAATTGCAAGCCGTGTTGCCTTTGATTTGCATCGTCCTGTGGGGGGAAGGAAAATCTTGGAGAGCACGTGGTCACTACATTACTATGCTGATACATACACATGCACTAAGTTATCACTGAAATGCAAATATCGTAACAATTTCTCTGTGCAGGTTTTCTATGTACAGTGGCTGGCATCTAGCAAGACTCGTGGCTGGTATCTCCAGCGCGAAGTGCTTGAATACGAAACGATTCATCTTAGAAAAGCTACACTCGTTACTAAATTTTCAATAAGTTGTTTAACATCAACACACGCTAGCATAAATGTTCAGAAATCGCAAAAACTGGCTACAACTCCCTTTATTAGCTTTCTCGGCGGTTGCAGTTTGAAACTATGCACCACGTGGCGCGTCGTAACGGATATCTCGAACGGAGAAGATTATTCTTATATCGGATAGATTGAAAAAAAAATCAACAAATGGTTCTTAATTAATCAATCGCGAAAAAGCCTCTGATAAATAAATTGTTAACATTAAACATATTTAAACATTCAAATACCTTTGCCCTGATTTCGACGCAGCGTTCTGAAGGAACGTCTGGTCGCTTACCTGTCTTCCAAAAAACTCGTAACCGTTGCGCGGCTCCTTCTCCCGAGCAGCGTGAGGTGGTGGGGGAAGCCCATGACCAACATCTGCTAAGAACTGTCGCACCTCTGGTTGAACCCTCCTTTTCCTGCTTTTTGCCTTCCACTGTCTGTGTTAAAAGAAGATTCTGAGACCAACTACATCTCTGGTTCGTCTGTTACCACACCCAAATCATTCACACCTGACCACATACTTTAAGGAGAGGTGGGGAAATCTAAATAGCGACACAGGGCGTGCATATTGTAATGACAATAAAAGACTTTGATCCATAGTTGTTTCTACATGCATGTTATTTGGGGCTGAGATGGTAATTGAATTTACGCTGATAATATCTATCAGCTGATAGCAACATATTATAACACTGTTTTAACTATGTAATGAAATCTATTGTGACGTTACAGTTAGACCCCAAAAATTACAAGTTGTAAGCAAAATGTAACTTACAGGGCGAGGAACTCCCACACACAAAACGCGATAGCGCGTTTCAGGTAGCACAGCTACACGTGAAAGCCGTAAAGGGGCGCCGATCAGCTAATGGTACGAGAGCGATCGTGGGTGGGTAGTGTGACGGTACGTCACATAAATGGACATTTGGAGAAAGGGAAAGGAAGTTTTTGTTGTGAGACGTGTGAATTATACATTATTTCAAGACTGTGTACGTGTGCGCGATGTCTAACAAATAGTAAAGAACGTAAATTATTATTATCAAAACACAACTATCGATGTAATTAACAAAACACAGTTTTTTTGGTATAATCTCTGTGTAACATGGGCCATGAAGATCAGAGACAATGCTTTGATTGAACTAGCTCTCCTGTTTTGTTTCGTCTAGCGGTAGGCCGCCATTGTAGTACTGTCTGATAATTAACGTAAGGTTTATCTGTATTTTGAAAAATATAATAGAAATTGTTATTAGAAAGTGTGTATTATTGACTTAGTTGTCACCTCTCATGATCGCTACCATTAATTATAATTAACAAAGTTTTTACAGAACTTCGCAGTACAGGGAGCTCATCTCCCCTAGCAGGATTTAGTTGGCCATTACGCTGACTGTATTATTTAATTAAAATTTCATGTCATAATAATAAATGTAAATGCGAGAGACTTCTCAATTTTGATCCTTCATTAATTTCAAAGTTAAAAAGAGTCAAAATAGATTTCGTTTATTAATATTTAGAATACTGAGTGAATTCGTATGTTTCATTTTGGCCGCCTAACGACAGACGAGATTCTCTCCAGTTTTGCCTTGCAAATAATGAAAAATAAATATTAAAAAATCACTACATTACGCAATATCTCAGTTAATCTTTGTGTAATTTGGTACATAAATAACCAGTAGCCCCTAAGACATATTAATAATTACAGTTTGCGTAAGAATACGCATATTTTCCTTTCTAAATAGCAGCGCTCACGCAAACTATTTATTAGAAGGCGGTGTGTCGCACGCTGTGTTTAAAAAAAATATTATATCGTACGTACTTCGGGGCAGCCGATGTCCGTACGAGTGTTCTCGCGGTATAAGTTAATTAAAAGTCTCATGCTAGCCCACAATATTTAAAGCCACCCCAACCAAAATCATAAAATATATAACTATAAAAATAAAAATATACACTTATACCGTGATAGTAGAGACCTCACCCAGCAGACGGACGGATGTCTCGGTACGGTGTCGGAAAGCAGAGACTCGCATTCAGCCCCCCGCACGGCTGCGGTGTCCTTCCCAGTCCCCATATCACACTGAAGTCGCACGCTGCGTCGTCCGCTCGCGACAGAGGCCGTAGCATATTTTCCAAGATTCTCTAAACTTTGTAACTCGGCTTTCACGGGATACCTGCAGGTTTTTTTTTCAACCGTCTAGTAGTTTAGGCTCTTCAGCACATAACATCACGCTCTCCTGTGAGTCAAACACACCTTTCACCATTCGTGCTACCCTTCTCTATTGTTCTTGTTGTGGTCTTCAGTCCAGAGACTGGTTTGATGCAGCTCTCCATGCTACTCTATCCTGTGCAAGCTTCTTCATCTCCCAGTACCTACTGCAGCCTACATCCTTCTGCATCTGTTTAGTGTATTCATCTCTTGGTCCCCCTCTACAATTTTTACTCTACACGCTGCCTCAGATACTAAATTGGTGATTCCTTGATGCCTCAGAACATGTCCTACCAACCGATCCATAGTTCTAGGCAAGTTGTGCCACAAATTCCCCTTTTCCCCAACGCTATTCAGTACCTCGTTACTTAAGTGATCTACCCATCTAATCTTGAGCATTCTTTTGTAGCACCACATTTCGAAAGCTTCTATTCTCTTCTTGTCTAAACTATTTATCGTCCAAGTTTAACTTCCATACATGGCTACACCCCATAGAAATACTTTCTGAAAAGACTTCCTCACACTTAAATCTGTACTCGATGTTAACAAACTTCTCTTCTTTACAAACGCTTTCCTTGCCATTGCTTCGAACATCGTAAGTTATTTTGCTCCCCAAATAGCAGAACTCATTTACTACTTTAAGTGTCTCATTACCTAATCTAATTCACTTGGCATCACCTGATTTGACTCGACTACATTCCATTATCCTCGTTTTGCTTTTGTTGATGTTCATCCTATATCCTCCTTTCAAGACACTGTCCATTCCGTTCAGCTGCTCTTCCAGGTCCTTTGCTGTCTCTGACACAATTACAATGTCATCGGCGAACCTCAAAGTTTTTATTTCTTCTCCATGGATTTTAATTCCTACTCCGAATTTTTCTTTTGTTTCCTTTACTGCTTGCTCAATATACATGTTGAATAACATCGGGGAGAGGCTACAACCCTGTCTCACTTCCTTCCCAACCACTGCTTCCCAATTCATGCCCTTCGATTCTTGTAACTACCATCTGGTTACAGTACAAATTGTGAATTCGCTCGCTGTATTTTGCCCCTGCCACCTTTAGAATTTGAAAGAGAGTATTCCACTCAACATTATCAAAAGACTTTTCAGAGTCTACAAATGCTAGAAACGCAGGTTTGCCTCTCCTTAATCTATTTTCTAAGATAAGTTGTAGGGTCAGTATTGCCTCACGTCTTCCGACATTTCTATAGAATCGAAACTGATCTTCCCTGAGGGCAGCTTCTACCAGTTTTTCTGTTCATCTGGAAAGAATTCGCGTTAGCATTTTGCAGTAGCGAATTATTAAACTGATAGTTCGGTAATATTCACTCCTGTCAACACCTGCTCCCTTTCGGATTGGAATTATAATATTCTTCTTGAAGTCTGTGGGTATTTCGACTGTCTCATACATGTTCCTCACCAGAAGGTAGAGTTTTGTCAGGGTTGGCTTTACCGAGGCTATCAGTAGTTCTAATGGAATGTTGGTTACTCCTGGGGCCAGATTTCCACTTAAGTCTTTCAGTGCTCTGTTAAACTCTTCACGCAGTATCATATATCTCATTTCATCTTCATCTACGTCCTCTTCCATTTCATGCTCCTGCCAAATCCCATGCACTTTGCTAATAGATTCAGTGTGCCATCTGATGCTGGGGGGGGGGGGGGGAGGCTGAGCCGGATCAGGCTGCACCTTCTGCCAGGATAGTGGCTGCTCCTTCAGAAAGGTCCGGACAGGCACGTAGGGGTAGGCGTTTGTTAGTTGTTGGGAGCTCCAATGTTAGGCGGGTCATGGAGTCCCTCAGGAACATAGCGGCTAGGGCGGGGAAGAAGTCCACCGTTCACTCGGTGTGCTTGCCGGGGGGCCTCGTCTAGGATGTGGAAGAGGCTCTTCCGGCAGCTGTCGAGCGTGCGGGGTGCAGCCAGCTGCAGACTGTTGCGCATGTTGGCACCAACGATGCCTGTCGTCGGGGTTCCGAGGAAATCCTCGGGTCCTTTCGACGGCTGGCTAAATTGGTGAAGGCGGCCTCCATCTCTCGAAGAGTGGAAACCGAGCTGACGATCTGCAGCATCGTACCCAGGGTGGACCGGGGTCCTCTGGTTTGGAGTCGAGTGGAGAATCTAAACCAGAGGCCCCGTCGACTCTGTAGTAGATTCCTCCTAGATGGAAGGTTGTAGGATGCCCCTGGATAGATCGGGGGTGCACTACACACAGGAAGCAGCTACATGCGTAGCACAGTACTTGTGGCGTGCACATGGCTTTTTTTTTTTTTTTTTAGATTAGGTTCCTCCCCATGGGAAACAAACCGCTGGCCCAAAAAATTACCAGTTCATGACACTGATGTGCGTGTGCCAACTGTAAAAACTGTTAGTTCGCCTAAACGGGTCATTCCAAATGATTTAAATATGCTTAATCTCATGTTAGTAAATTGTCGAAGTGTCTGTAGCAAGACCACCGAGTTAATATCCGGAATAAACAGTAGCCCTGCGTAGGACTGTCAAATAGTCTGGATAAAGCTGTCAATCAGACATCGACTGACCATTGTATTAGGATGTTTTTATAGCCCACCAGCATCCGCAAAAACGCCGCAGAACGTTTCGGGGAACGTCTTGAGTACATAGGAAGTAAATATCCAAATTATCCATTAGTTATAGGTGGAGACTTTAATCTAGCATCCATTGACTGGGAAAATTACACGTTTATCACAGGGGGCAGAAGCAAAGATTCGTGTGAAGTTATACTAGGAGCGCTCTCAACAAACAACCTTGAGCAATTGTTTGGAAAACCAACTCGAGATGGGAACATATTAGATATCTTGGCGACAAACAGACCTGATCTTTTTGAGGAAGTTAATCTAGAAGAAGGTATTAGCGATCATAATGTCGTTGTGGCTTCTATGTCAGTGGTTTCTTGTTTGGGAAAGCAGATACTTTTGATCATGGTAATGGTTGGCTCACTGTAGCCACAGGTACGTTAGGAACCCCAGTACCTCCACGTACAATGGCTAGAGTGAGTCAACCATTACCATGACAAACGTATCATTAATGTCAATACTAAAATTAAGTCTACAACCACGGAAAACACAAGGTCCGTCGACAAGTGCAGTAGCAGCAACACTCTTAACTGGTATGCGGTTCTTCTTGTCCCCAGCTGTTGTGGCGAACTCGATGTTCTCGATCGTTTTATAAACTGTCTGTTTAGAACGGCGACGAATTCTCCTGTAAGGCATCGTGGCGGCGTTCAATGCAGTTGCCCGAGCAGCAGCAGCAGCAGCAGGCGAATGTGAAACGTCCCCTTAGAACAATTGTACAAGACTGTGCCTAAACTGACAGACTGTGCTTAACCTGACACACAATATTTTTAGCGCAACGCAATCTGACTTCCAATAATCCCTACAAAAGAATGGCCCTGACTAACATTAACCTATACCTTTCATAAATCACTTACCTCACAAAAATCTTCGTTACTGGAACTACTGCAATACTGCGAGCGCCACTACTGCCAGCTAAATAAAATATTCAAACTACGGAAGGCACTAACTACTGATAGGGATAGTTAGCAAATGAAAGATTTTAATAGAGAACAAACAATGTATTTACCTTAATATCATCACAAGTCATAATATATGTAATTTCAAAACTCCGCCATCTCTCTCCTCACATCCACCACTGCTGGCGCCTCACCTCTAACTGCGCAACGCTAAGCGCTGTTCACATCCAGCTGCCGCTGCCCAACACTACAATGGCAGACAACAATGCAAACTAGCCACAGACTGCACACAGCACAGCCAGTGATTTTCATATAGAGCGCTACGTAACGTTGCCGATAATAAAACATAAACAGCCTACTTACATAAAGAAAACATAAACAGCCTACTTACATAAAGAAAACATAAACAGCCTACTTACATAGCCGCCATGCTCCCCACAAAAAATTTTACAAAATGTGTTGGGCACTGGCCAATACAGATTTAAAAAATTTTTTCATAATTACAGTAAGAAAGATATCAAATGCACACACTTATTTATACAATGTTGGTCAAAAGCTAAAATTTTCTCACAGTCCATAAAGATAGTCCTGATCATTCATCATAATAGTAATTACAGTTTTTTTCACAAAGTCTCATTAGTAAAAGAAATTGCACACAAAAGTAGTGGATTTCCATGCAGTCTTGAAGAAGTAGTGATGTCCTTCCAACGGAAAGACAGTGCTGACTCTTGACATGCTGACAGGTAATGGGCCACAACAGAGCAAACCCACAGCAGAGTCATTCGAAGTTGATGAATATTGGTAGGTAGGTCATCACAGAGCAGACCCACTGTAGTCCTGGTAGAGAGTATGGTATTGGTGGGCCACCAGAGGTGCAGACCCACTGTAGTCCTGGTAGAGATTGTGGTATTGGTGAGTTAGCAAAGGTGTAGACCCACTGTAGTCCTTGTAGAAATAATGGTATTGGTGGGTCATTAGAGATGCAGACCCACTGTAGTCCTTGTATAGATGGCCAGCAGCCATCTGTTGTGACTGTTCAGGTGCACAATCACCATTGAAGAGTCTTGCAGATAATATAGCAAGTCCATAACCACCACTTGTGCACTCACAAAGTTTTTGGAATTGTCCTTAGAACCAGGAATGCTGTTATCCAGTCCCTTGCTGAATTATTAACACACGTGCAAACACTATCAGTCCCTACTTCTCACATATTGTGCATTACTATGACCAACAGAAAAGTGTGCAGTGAAATGTAACTTACAAGTTACTTAATTAGATGAACTGGTGTCAATTACAATTTTATAACATAAAAATACAATAACAAAGGTACAAAATACATCATTAAAAATATAACAATACAGATAACATTTGTAGTAATATGGGCTTTACAAAAGAATTGAACTAACATATGCATCAGTGTTACAGGAATTATGACATAAGTAAATACATAAAAGATCAGAAGAACGTTGAAACATCGCCTTCACATGTGAGCAACCAAACAGTATAAATAATGTCTAAACATCTTTACAAAGTAAATAGCAGAGTATTAGAAAATGTCTACAACATAGCTCTCATCAGCTAAACACATAAAGACAGGAAAAACACAAATACACAAGGGTACACAAACATATAGAGGGGTGACGCAAAAGGAAAGGACAGGGTTTGTTTTACTGCAGTATTTTGCATGGAGATCTCCCTTCGTTCATAATTATTCCCAAAAAGTCCTATCTAAGCTTGCTTTCTGTATTCTGTTCACATCCTCTGTCAAAATAGTTTTTCTCCACTGTACAGTATCCTTTTTTTTTTTGCCCAAACCATTTTCATATAGCTTCTCAATACATTTCTTCCAAGTCATCATAGTTAGTTTCTTATATAGTCTACCCCTCTTAAGCTAACTTAAATCTACTGAGCTCAGATATATATACCAAGGGACGAGGCAATGCAGCATCACATAAAACAGTTAACGCAAACAGCAATGACAAAGAAATGGAAAATCGCAAAGCAAGCTACAGTAAATCTAAATTACCAAGCAATGCAACATTACAAATAATATGAGCCAATGTGCAGCAAACAATAAAAATAAATAATTAGTAAAGCTGGCTTAACAAAATAATACAAAGTGAAATTTAGTAGCACTATGCCTGGCAAACGGCAGCAGCAAATGCTATAACTTATACCTTAACATGACATAGCAAAAAAAAAAAAAAAAAAAAAAAAAAAAAAAAAAAAATTACAGTAAAAACAACAATGCAGAAAAGGGAAATGTCTATTCACATCTTAATGTCTATGTAATTAAAGTGGTGCACCACAACAACTTACTGTAAAAAAATATTACCATGTACTTGAAAAGAATATTATGTATACAGTTACTGTTACTAGATCCTTCTTATTGTTCTTTCCTTTCCAAGTGCTCCTTTTTTAAAGAATGTGGATCATAAAATGATTATTTAATAGATCTGTTGACAGAAAGTGTTCACATTAGCAAATGCATTTTCTTTTATAAAACTAATGCTGCAACACAGCTGGAAACCAGATATCAAATGAAATAAGCAATTACGCAAACCAAAGCATAAAAATATCATTCAGTAGTCATGTGACATTTCATAAGTTAGTATAAATTCTCTCAACTCTCGTAGAAAGACGCTTGTCATAATCAGGTGTGCAGTTAAAAGTATCTTTCCAAGTAATGAGGGTGTCGCATTTGCAATGTTTTCTCTAAAGGAATGTCAATGGCGAGGATAATGGCCTCCCTTTTTTTTTCTTTTCTACCTGAGTGTCTGGAAAGGCACACCCTAATGGCTTGTTCTCCAGGTGTCTGACACAGCTGTGTGCCAACGATGCACGTGCAGGTGGTCACTTAACTTTCTTACGGAAATATTTACGACAGCAGTTTCCGCTACAGTGACAGTCTCATATACAAAATTTCACAGGTCGAGAATTTATGTTGCAAATGTGTAGAAACAAAATCTTATGAATATAACAGTGTCCAAAAAAATTTTCGCCGGCATTGTGATACATTCACGCATTTACACACATTTCATAACTCTTAAAGTACGATTCTTGGTTTCCAACATCCTTTTTCACAAGTCAAGAGTCCCTAACTTCTATTCATTATTCATATACATATAAACACGTAATCACATTCCTCATATATGGTAGCATCATCTTATTGACATAAACATACCTCAACAGCATAATACACATCGTCGTCGTAAAAATAACATCATAACACCTCAGTCAAACCTCAAAAACGTTGTAGCTTTCTGCAATAATTTCAAAACCTAAAGAAAATTCTCTGCTCATTTCAGTAGTGTCATCTACCTCAAACGTACTTTAAAATCATTCTCTCTTACCAAATACATCATTCAAAGCTCTCATAGTATCACAATGGTTCTGAAAAAATATGAAAAATTCACAAAGTACAGACAAAATACAATTTCATAAGTGTGAAGTTATCCAACGGTGTAATTACATAAACATCTGTCACTGATGTAGTAAAAATGTTTGTCTCTCTCAGTTAAGTGATCAGATAACTGTGTAATTTGTGTTAGAGAAATATGGTACCGATGTGTAAAGATGTATAAGCAAATACCATATTAGCTAGGGCTCCTTGTGCTTACCAAACACATGGTACACAAAGTAGGTGTGTACCCCCCTGAGGTTTAATGCAATTATACCCTCAGGTGTTACAGATTACAGCAATGGAATGAAATGTATCATGGAAAACTTTCTTTGTAATTCAAAAATCTTTAAAAATAAATGTTTTAAGTACAAAATTAATCACTGAAATACGTGTCCTGTAGCGCTAAATGTGCATTCTTGTTGTAAGATCATCTCTGTGGAAGTGTCGTAGTTATTGTCCTCCGAAAGCTAAGTTCTGCAGAAGTCAATGTACTTACCTCATGATAAACAAAAGTGAAATGCTTTGCGTATAGATATCTTAGTCATTACGCTTATTGTTGTGATGAAGAAAGTACTGTGCTGTAACGTATTGTTGTGCTACGGAAAATGCTGTCTCATTGTAGCTGTACCACAAAAGTTACTACTAAAACATGTTTTACTTTCCAGAATAATACAGAAAAACTATGCAGATATGAAACAGAAACACCGCAAAAGCAATAATATAAATTGTGTCACTCATTAGTAGCATCGAGGTATAATCGTGTAGCTGTCAAAGAAACCAAATACTAAGTCATCTTTAATCTCACAGAAAGTACTTCAAATAAAGAATGTCTTTTCACGTAAACCAAAATGTTGCATTAAAATCTCATTAGCAGTACCAGATATGTTCTAAGTATGTGAGCCTTATAGTCGTTACGTAATCGTGCAACTAACAAGCAAGAATGTACACACACAATAACACTGTGTCGTCTGTTCGCAATAACAATGCAGTCGTAATTTCTGTTTAAATAAGTTCTCTTCGTTCTTGAGTGGATATTGAACTTCAAAACATTGTTGCATGTTAACAGTTTCTCAGTGTGACAAATTGTACATGTAGCGTGAAGTGAAAATTGCAAAGACTAAGTTAAAAAGCAGATTATCTCTCAATAAATGGTTTTACATGTGAAATGTGGTGCAACCCTTTGCTCTTCCTAGTACGCAGAGTTTCAACTTTAACGCAATTATCATGTGGTATCCGTCGGTAAAGAATACTGGAATTTTTCTCAAGGTTAGCGTCTATGTTATTTTTCCCTTAGCCAGCGGGCGCAAGTGGCTGCCTGCGGTGCGAGTCATTGTCTGTTTCTTTGTTGGCGCGCGTCTTTTTGGGATTTGGAGGTGTAACTTCTACAAATTCGCCTTGCCGAGAGGGCCCAGCTCTATTTGAAGCTCGCCAGTTCTGATGGAATTCAGATCTGTCGTTTTGTCGGTAGTTTACATAGTTTCTTATTTGTCGGTCACGTGGTGGAGAATTTCTCCCTGAGTCGTAACTGCGTGCTGGACCGTTGCGTCTAAAGTTACTCTGTCTCCCTTGATAATAATTGTTCTGATTGCCGTATTGTCTGTTTCTCTGATTGTCTCTGTGATAGTCATTACCATGGGGAGGTGATCTTTCCCTGTAATTATTACTCTGCCAGTGGTTGTCATACGGGTGGTGTCTGTTTTGGTCACGATTTACATTGTAAGAATAGGCGTGTCGTGGCCAGTTATTGTTTCTGCCATCACGGAATTGTGACGGATGTGACCTGTAGTGATTGTTTTCCTGTTTTCGCATCCCGCGACAGTCTGTGTCAATTTCTAATTCTTGTAAGAGTCCCTGAAAAGTTTCAATGTCGTCTTTGCAACGTCCTGCCAAAAAAAATATGCCATAAATGTTCAGGTAGTTTGATTAAGCAAATGCGGATGAGTTCTGAGGGGCTGTATGGGTTTGAAAGATACTGATTCTTATGCAACATGTCTTCAAAAGATTTGACAAGACTGGAAAATTCAGATTGTTCGAAATGTTTCATCATTATGATGCCATGTTTTACTCAGTCTTGTGTGGCTTGAGACCAATATGCTGAGAGGAAGGCATGGTAAAATTCTCCTTCACTGTGGCAATCATGAATGACCGATCGCTTTCTTACAGCTGGTTCATTCTCTAAGTAGCCACACATAAATTCTAACCTGTGCTCCAATGACCAGTTGGGAGGAAAACAATGAGAGAATTGATGGAGCCACGCTTGTGGATGAATGTCGTTGGCAGAATTCTTAAACGTTTTGAATTTACGTGTAGTAATGAACAGCTTATAGTCAAAATCATCGTGTCGGCGAGTAGCATATCGGTCATTGTTACGTCGTGTCGGCGGTTCCGTTCGATTCCCGGCGGGGTCAGGGATTTTCTCTGCCTCGTGATGGCTGGGTGTTGTGTGCTGTCCTTAGGTTAGTTAGGTTTAAGCAGTTCTAGGTTCTAGGGGACTTATGACCACAGCAGGTGAGTCCCATAGTGCTCAGAGCCATTTGAACCATTCGGCGGATCCATCTCAAAATTCGGTGTACCTTGCCAATTTCTTTCATAATTACCGAAATGCCCTGTGTTATTAGTTTGTGGCTGTTCCGTATTTCTATGTCCCTCTTCCAGTATTGGAGGGCGAGTGTCCTCTGAAATATGTAATTCTTGTATTACCTGTGTCAGCTGATTTTGTACTTCCCGGGTTTCTCTTTGATGTTGCGTATTAATTTGATTCAGATTTTGTTTCAGTTTCGTAATTTGTTCGCACTCTTCTGTGTCATTAAAGACTACCGGTTTTGTGTCATTCAGATTATCATTTACCTTCGTAGATAAATTATTTAGCTGATCCGAAAGTTCAACTACTTTCTCTGATAATGAACTAATTTCCTCCATGTGTCTTTCTACTGTGTCCTTTAAGTTTTCCTGAGTTTTTGCAAGTTGCGTAACCGAATCGGTACATGCAACTGAGTCCATTTTAGCTTGCAAGGTCTCATGATTTTTATGAACAATAGTTTGCAGTTCTTTTATGGCTGCTTCGTGATTCTGTAATGCATTTTCATGACGCGAAAAAATAGGTTGGAAATGCTCACAAATTTGTGTTTTTACGTCATTACAGACTTTTTGACATTTCGAATCAATGTTATGTAACTCAGCAGTTAAATTTTTACGTGTTTGTTCGAGAGTTTGTTCCAATGAGTCTAACTTTTGAAGCTTTTGCTGTGTTTGTCTCTGATTTTGATCCATTGTGTGTAACTGTTGCTGTGTTTGTCTCTGGTGTTGTTCCATTGTGTCTAACTTTTGAAGATTTTGTTCCATTGTGTCTAACTTTTGAAGATTTTGTCCCATTTGTTTCTGATTTTGTTCAAGCGTTGTGTCTAACTTTTGTAGCCTTTGTCCCATTTGTTGCATTAACTGTAAAAACAGTGCACTGGTGTCTGAAACATGTTCCTCAGTGCTATTCGGCAGTGCATTTGAACCGGCAATATTCGCATTTTGAAAAGCAGAAAATGTGTCTTGATTCATTTGAGAAAACGGTGAGGACGCAAAACCTGAATCTACAGTATTTGCAAGATTGTGTCCTGTCATTTCGGATTCCTGAGGCAAGCTGTTGCCGAACGATCGATCGATAATGCTTCCCTGTTCACTAATTGTTTCACTGTCTACACCATTGTTTGCAGCCCGCTCCATTTCCCTATGTACAATTACCAAATTACTACTTTGAACATTAGTTAATTCATTACTCGGTGGCGCTAACACACTGCTTTCGTCTTCACTGTCATTTCTCATTTTACTTTGGAGCCTAGTATTACGTTTTTCACACGCCATTATTGTCACAATATTTCACGCGACAACACAGAGAAACACAATTTGAAGAGCAAAAATAAGAGAACACATTAACATAGCACTGAAAATAATATCTAGTTAATTGCAAGCGCAGCTGCGAAATACTTGGTGCAAATCTACATGCATGCCACAACTGTTTTACTATACAACAATGAAAAACCACAACTATAAAGGAAATTCTCTCTATAATTACGCGCTAGCAATAAACAAAAGCTACACTAATTACACAAACTACAAGAAAAAATCAGAAGATTCCAGTGAGGTATCCTCGGCTAAGGGTCGACGTATGAAACGTCCCCTTAGAACAACTGTACAAGACTGTGCTTTAACTGACAGACTGTGCTTAACCTGACACACAATATTTTTAGCGCAACGCAATCTGACTTCCAATAATCCCTACAAAAGAATGGCCCTGACTAACATTAACCTATACCTTTCACAAATCACTTACGTCACCAAAAATCTTCGTTACTCAAGCTACAGCAATACAGCGAGCGCCACTACTGCCAGCTAAATAAAATATTCAAACTACGGAAGGCACTAACTACTGATAGGGATAGTTAGCAAATGAAAGATTTTAATAGAGAACAAACAATGTATTTACCTTAATATCATCACAAGTCATAATATATGTAATTTCAAAACTCCGCCATCTCTCTCCTCACATCCACCACTGCTGGCGCCTCACCTCTAACTGCGCAACGCTAAGCGCTGTTCACATCCAGCTGCCGCTGCCCAACACTACAATGGCAGACAACAATGCAAACTAGCCACAGACTGCACACAGCACAGCCAGTGATTTTCATATAGAGCGCTACATAACGTTGCCGATAATAAAACATAAACAGCCTACTTACATAAAGAAAACATAAACAGCCTACTTACATAAAGAAAACATAAACAGCCTACTTACAAATGAGGCTCTGCGCGGCTCTCGCTCGCTTATATAGTATAGGCGGTAGCTTGGACAGTTTATAAAACGATCGAGAACATCGTGTTCGCCACAACAGCTGGGGACAAGAAGAACCGCATACCAGTTAAGAGTGTTGCTGCTACTGCACTTGTCGACGGACCTTGTGTTTTCCGTGGTTGTAGACTTAATTTTAGTATTGACATTAATGATACGTTTGTCATGGTGATGGTTGGCTCACAGTAGCCATTGTACGTGGAGGTACTGGGGTTCCTAACGTACCTGGACTTGAAAGTTTCGTTGATAGAGACATTATCGCGTAATGGTCATCATTCAAAGCTAAGGGAAATTAGAGCTCGTACTGAGGCGTTCAGACAGTCGTTTTTCCCTCGCGCGATCCGCGAGTGGAACAGAGGGGGGAGATATGACATTGGCGCGAATTGTGCCCTCTGCCACACACCACTTGGTGAGTAGCGGAGTACATATGTAGATGTAGATGTAGGGGGTTTGTTGGAGAGGTTCCCACAGTTTCTTTGTGACGGACTGGGGATTACAAATGTCCTCGAGTACCCCAGACTCGTCTGCCTGACCATACTCCCGTCAGGCTGTCCCCCTGTCGACTCTCTCCGCCTAAGATGAAGATACCAAGGGAAAAGGTCTCCAAAATGCTTGAGCAGGGAGTTATTAGGCCTTCTACATCCGCTTATGCCTCCCCTATATTCCTCGTCCCTAAGGATCTGGCCTGTTGTTGACTACCGTCGCCTAAACAAGAAGGGTGTCCTTGAATCGGTTCCTTTACCTGATCTTCATAACTCTTTTACCTGGTTTTTTGGGGCTATTTGGTTTACTGTGCTCGACCTGAAACAAGCCTATTATCAGATTCCCTTAGCCGAAGAATTTAAAAACGTTACAGCATTTTGTACTGATTGGAATCTATTTGAATTTAATAGGGTCCCCTTTGGTTTGGCTACTGGCGCAGCCGTCCTTACCCGTTTCCTCGATAATATTCTTGGAGACTTGAAATTAGTCTGTGTTTACAATTACCTGGACGATTTGGTAATTTATAGGCATTCGTTTCAAGACATCTTGCAAGATATCCAGCAATACGGGATAATGAGGAGATTAATTTACTTAAAACCATAGCAGTCAATAATGAATATACGCCGAACGTAGTGGACGATATCCTAAAAAAGAAAACTGCAAGAACGACCACGCTCAACACCTCATGCACTGAAATTAACCCTTTCACAGGACCCATTTCCTATCAAATTCAGCGCATGCTTCGCAACAAATACAACTGCAATGTTACCCTCTCTACTAATAATAATCTGAAGAGAAACTTCATTCGTAACATGAAATCCTCCTATTATATAGGTCAAACTGGACGTGCTTTCACCATCGGATATAAAGAACATCTTTTGAGAAAGAACGGCACCAGTCCCCTAAATTCATTTTTTGCCGATCATCTCTTAATTACTGGACACGTGCCTAAAGCCATATGCGATGGCAATATTCTGCATACCGAAAAGAATGGGCGAAGGTTAGATGTTTTAAAAGAATTGGAAATTTTCAAACATTTCTCTCGTCATGATGGCCTCATTCTCAACGAACAGCTGCAGCTGCGAAATAAAAACTTTTTCACCTGTATAAAGCCATCGCTTGATCTTTGATTCAGATTTCCTCATGCAGTTTACCGAAATGTTGTTTTCCTGTTACATCTTTGCCGTTTTCTTGTATGTCATAACCGACGTTTTTCTACTTTACAAAATGTATCTCTGTTTAAAGCAGATAAATATGTAACTTCATCCTATTATTATTAGTGCTTACGTTGTGCCTGAATCAGCTGCATCACAATTGCATGTGTCTAATTTTGAATGTACAGTAGCCTAGTTGTTTCTGCGGCTACTAGATGGCGCTCGTAGCAACACCACGTTTACTTGCCCACAGTTTCTAACGTGGACACCTCAGTCTTGTTGCAACCCTTGTTCACTCAAGTACGAGCAGCACTTAGCGGCCCGCCATCTTATTTACAACTATTCATGACGTCGCCTTTCCGGCTTAGATTTTTGAAAATGTGACTTGTAAGTATTGCAGCTCTTTCCAATCAGCACAAACTTTAATTTTATTAATGTTTTATATACCTAATATGTTTTAGAACAGTTAGTTTAATTCTGAAGACGACGCTCATAGTAGCGTCTAAATATGGTCAATTTTGACTTAATATTTGTGACCGAGGGCTTATTTGTTTAATTCTACTATATATCCAGCAAGTTTTACCTAGGTTGCAGGGGGCCTGTTTGACTGTTAAACCCAATAAGGTGACATAAGCTAGGCAGCAGGTATCCTCCTTAGGTCACCTACTATCAGGTGAGAGTATTGGTCAGGAGCGGACTAAGTCCTTGAGAGCCCTTCTGCCGCCCACTGATAAGCGAGGGATTGCCAAGTTCGTAGCGATGGCGAATTATTTTAGGCGTTTGTTCCTAATTTTGCTCAGTTGAATAGAAGCTTTCGAAATGTGGTGCTACAGAAGAATGCTGAAGATTAGATGCGTAGATCACATAATTAATGAGGAAGTATTGAATAGAATTGAGGAGAAGAGAAATTTGTGGCACAACTTGACTAGAAGAAGGGATCGGTTGGTAGGACATATTCTGAGGCATCAAGAGTACGGGGACAACCTATGTACCAGGACACGTTTCATTGTTGCCAAATTTATTCAAGATGGCGGCACGTAGACTTGGCAACAGCGCATGACATCATCCAAGATGGCGGATTTTGGCGGGAAAATAGGTCAATTGTGCTACGTCCACTAACCTAATCTCAAGAAAAAATGGCGGGAAGTTTGAATTTTGGCGGGAAAATAGTCCAGTTGTGCTACGTCCCCTAGCCTAAGTATCAAGAAGAAAAAAAATGGCGGGAAGTTTGAATTCCAACAGGATAATGCATGCAAAGACAGTACTTGTCTTTATTATTATTATTCATTATCATTTATTAACATTCATTATTATTTATTCTTATTTATTATCATTTATTATTATTTATTGTCATTTATTATTATTTATTATTATTGGCCTGCCTCCACTAGAAAATTCCCTCCAAATTCAAATTCCAACATGATAATGGCTGCAAAACCTTACTTTTGTTTCTTATTCATTATCATTCATTATACCCCCCCCCCCAATGAACCATGGACCTTGCCGTTGGTGGGGAGGCTTGCGTGCCTCAGCAGTACAGATAGCCGTACCGTAGGTACAACCACAACGGAGGGGTATCTGTTGAGAGGCCAGACAAACGTGTGGTTCCTGAACAGGGGCAGCAGCCTTTTCAGTAGTTGCAAGGGCAACAGTCTGGATGATTGACTGATCTGGCCTTGTAACAATAACCAAAACGGCCTTGCAGTGCTAGTACTGCGAACGGCTGAAAGCAAGGGGAAACTACGGCTGTAATTTTTCTCTAGGGCATGCAGCTTTACTGTATGATTAAATGATGATGGCGTCCTCTTGGGTAAAATATTCCGGAGGTAAAATAGTCCCCCATTCGGATCTCCGGGCGGGGACTGCTCAAGAGGATGTCGTTATCAGGAGAAAGAAAACTGGCGTTCTACGAATCGGAGCGTGGAATGTCAGATCCCTTAATCGGGCAGGTAGGTTAGAAAATTTAAAAATAGAAATGGATAGGTTAAAGTTAGATATAGTGGGAATTAGTGAAGTTCGGTGGCAGGAGGAACAAGACTTCTGGTCAGGCGAATACAGGGTTATAAATACAAAGTCAAATAGGGGTAATGCAGGAGTAGGTTTAATAATGAATAGGAAAATAGGAATGCGGGTAAGCTACTACAAACAGCATAGTGAACGCATTATTGTGGCCAAGATAGATACGAAGCCCACACCTACAACAGTAGTACAAGTTTATATGCCAACTAGCTCTGCAGATGACGAAGAAATTGAAGAAATGTATGATGAAATAAAAGAAATTATTCAGATAGTGAAGGGAGAAGAAAATTTAATAGTCATGGGTGACTGGAATTCGAGTGTAGGAAAAGGGAGAGAAGGAAACGTAGTAGGTGAATATGGATTCCCCAAGAAATGAAAGAGGAAGCCGCCTGGTAGAATTTTGCACACAGCACAACTTAATCATAGCTAACACTTGGTTTAAGAATCATGATAGAAGGTTGTATACATGGAGGAACCCTGGAGATACTAAAAGGTATCAGATAGATTATATAATGGTAAGACAGAGATTTAGGAACCAGGTTTTAAATTGTAAGACATTTCCAGGGGCAAATGTGGACTCTGACCACAATCTATTGGTTATGAGCTGTAGATTAAAACTGAAGAAACTGCAAAAAGGTGGGATTTTAAGGAGATGGGACCTGGATAAACTGAAAGAACCAGAGGTTGTATAGAGTTTCAGGGAGAGCATAAGGGAACAATTGACAGGAATGTGGGAAAGAAATACAGTAGAAGAAGAATGGGTAGCTTTGAGGGATGAAGTAGTGAAGGCAGCAGAGGATCAAGTAGGTAAAAAGACGAGGGCTAGTAGAAATCCTTGGGTAACAGAAGAAATATTGATTTTAATTGATGAAAGGAGAAAATATAACAACGCAGTAAATGAAGCAGGCAAAAAGCAATACAAACGTCTCAAAAATGAGATCGACAGGAAGTGCAAAATAGCTAAGCAGGGATGGCTAGAGAACAAATGCAAGGAAGTAGAGGCTTATCTCACTAGGGGTAAGATAGATACTGCCTACAGGAAAATTAAAGAGACCTTTGGAGAGAAGAGAACCACTTGTATGAATATCAAGAGCTCAGATGGAAACCCAGTTCTAAGCAAAGAAAGGAAAGCAGAAAGGTGGAAGGAGTATATAGAGGGTCTATACAAGGGCGATGTACTTGAGGACAATATTATGGAAATGGAAGAGGATGTAGATGAAGATGAAATGGGAGATACGATACTGCGTGAAGAGTTTGACAGAGCACTGGAAGACCTGAGTCGAAACAAGGCCCCCGGAGTAGACAACATTCCATTGGAACTACTGACGGTCTTGGGAGAGCCAGTCCTAACAAAATTCTACCATCTGGTGAGCAAGATGTATGAAACAGGCGAAATACCCTCAGACTTCAAGAAGAATATAATAATTCCAATCCCAAAGAAAGCAGGTGCTGACGGATGTGAAAATTACCGAACAATCAGTTTAATAAGCCACAGCTGCATACTAACACGAATTCTTTACAGACGAATGGAAAAACTAGTAGAAGCCGACCTCGGGGAAGATCAGTTTGGATTCCGTACAAATACTGGAACACGTGAGGCAATACTGACCATACGACTTATCTTAGAAGAAAGTTTAAGGAAAGGCAAACCTACGTTTCTAGCATTTGTAGACTTAGAGAAAGCTTTTGACAATATTGACTGGAATACTCACTTTCAAATTCTAAAGGTGGCAGGGGTAAAATACAGGAAGCGAAAGGCTATTTACAATTTGTACAGGAACCAGGTGGCAGTTATAAGAGTCGAGGGACATGAAAGGGAAGCAGTGGTTGGGAAGGGAGTAAGACAGGGTTGTAGCCTATCCCCAATGTTATTCAATCTGTATATTGAACAAGCAGTAAAGGAAACAAAAGAGAAATTCGGAGTAGGTATTAAAATCCATGGAGAAGAAATAAAAACTTTGAGGTTCGCCGATGACATTGTAATTCTGTCAGAGACAGCAAAGGACTTGGAAGAGCAGTTGAATGGAATGGATGGTGTCTTGAAGGGAGGATATAAGATGAACATCAACAAAAGCAAAACGAGGATAATGGAATGTAGTGGAATTATGTCGGGTGATGTTGAGGGTATTAGATTAGGAAATGAGACACTTAAAGTAGAAAAAGAGTTTTGCTATTTGGGGAGCAAAATAACTGATGATGGTCAAAGAGGATATAAAATGTAGACTGGCAATGGCAAGGAAAGCGTTTCCGAAGAAGAGAAATTTGTTAACATCGAGTATAGATTTAAGTGTCAGGAAGTCATTTCTGAAAGTATTTGTATGGAGTGTAGCCATGTATGGAAGTGAAACATGGACGATAACTAGTTTGGACAAGAAGAGAATAGAAGCTTTCGAAATGAGGTGCTACAGAAGAATGCTGAAGATTAGATGCGTAGATCACATAACTAATGAGGAAGTATTGAATAGGATTGGGGAGAAGAGAAGTTTGTGGCACAACTTGACCAGAAGAAGGGATCGGTTGGTAGGACATGTTCTGAGGCATCAAGGTATCACCAATTTAGTATTGGAGGGCAGTGTGGAGGGTAAAAGTCGTAGAGGGAGACCAAGAGATGAATACACTAAGCAGATTCAGAAGGATGTAGGTTGCAGTAGGGACTGGGAGATGAAGTAGCTTGCACAGGATAGAGTAGCACGGAGAGCTGCATCAAACCAGTCTCAGGACTGAAGACCACAACAACAACAACATCATTCATTATCATTTATTAAGATTTATCATCATTCATTGTCATTTATTATCATTCATTACCATTTATTAACATTCATTATCATTCATTCTCATTTATTATCATTCGTTATCATTTATTATCATTTATTATTGTTTATTATTATTGACCTGCCTCCACTAGAAATTCCTTCCAAATTCAAATTCCAACACGATAATGGCTGCAAAACCTAACTTTTGTTTATTATTCATTATCATTTATTAACATTCATTATCATTCATTATCACTCATTATCATTTATTATCATTTATTATCATTCATTATCATTTATTATTATACGCCTACCTCCACTAGAAAATTGCGCCAAATTCAAATTCCAAGAAGATATTCGCTCGAAAACTGTACTTCTATGTATTATTATCATTTATTATTTATACAAGATGTCCGATTTTCTCGGTGAGAAAGCCATTCTCCTTACACCCATAACAAAAATCTATCACAAGTTCAAATCCCCAACGCCATAATTGATCACACGTACGAGCTTTCTCCGTCACTTATCGTTTTTATCACTGGTAGCCTACCATAATCGCGTCAAATAATAAACTGCACTTATAGTAACGTAATTCACGTCCTTTGATTTTGCAGGGCGGAAGGGACTGAAGAATTTATTTCAAGCAGTACGGTCATCACTGGTTCTCCAACACAGTCAGCACACACATCTTTGATATCGCAGTGCAGTCACCACGACGTCCGCGCTCCAACTGAATCAGTTCAAATCCTCGCCACCCCCTGGCCAGCGCGCATAGACACTGCCTACGCCTGTCACGTGAGGCGGCCGGCCACTAGCGCGGGGGGCGAGCCGAGCGATCACTCCCACGTCGTAAACATGTTTTCGCCGGACACGCCGGGACTTGTCGAGTTTGACGTCACAGCGGCCCCTTGTCCACTCATTAAGTGTATTCGTCGCCTCCACACGTTTCCCACCAAAACTGTCTCCCTCCATGCTGAATCACACAACGGTCGGCCGTTTCCATGCAACACTTTCGGCATCACGTTCAAACCAGTCGATGCCGACCACACACAGCCATTCGCCACGTGTCCCTGTGTGAGAGAGAAAGCAGTGCTACACTTTTGGCGGCAAAGTTTGCTCGATAGTGGAATCCACTTTGGACCGCACTAGGACGCCCAGTACTGACTCGCTCTTGCACTCGCATAATAACTGTACACTCGCTGCGCCGCCGCCCCGCTCATGTCACACACCCTCCATACACGCGCCCGACATAGCCTTCTGTAAATACCTGGAAAATCACTCATTATTTCAGACATTACGGTCATGCAGGTGTGTCCCAACTGACTTCTCCACGGTCACACAGCGAAACTCCAGAGCGCAGCTGACGTACGTGCGGCCGGCTCAGCCCACTCCCTAGCCGGCTGACGTCAAGCTCACCCCCGCGGCCAGCGCGACAGGTAGGCGGCGGCCAGCGGCGCCTCAGTGTCCCACCACGAATGGTCGGCCGCGCCCGCGACCACTTAACACCGGACACGATGTTTCCTGTCGACCGCGTGCCGTACAAAGGATACGTTTGGCGCCGGAATTTGACCGACAGTGGAATCCACCGAGACCGTATAACAGCGCGTTTGCTCGTCGCGAGAACGCTCGCTAATTCACTCTCACCACCCCGCTATATTAAATAATTCCATTTACAATTTCATATACATATTCAAACGTGTTCAACTCCCTAATATCAACTACTTTTAGAGGACCAGAACGCCACCTCCTCCACCTAGGAACCAGCGCCAAGTTTGAAATCTGCCAGTAAACAAAGCTCACTTCCGCTTCCGCCACCAACCTAAGAAAATTGTTTCAAACTCAGCCACCAGCACTCAACCTCTTCCTACACGTTTCTGGTAAACGGACTCACCCTGCACTAGGTCCACGGACCGAGGAACGAATTTACTTTATTTAGGAATGGAGTACATATATCACACCGACATGTCCCACATCATACACACCTGCAAAACACTCCTACATAACTCAATTATAATGTTCCGGACACACGCTTGCTAATTGTAAACAGTTAAAAAAAAATAACTCATAGCACAGCCTACAGACATGCGAATGGCTCGTAAATAATGCAAAACATTTACCTCCAAATAGTCAAACAATTGCTAATTTTCGCAAATAATTTCAGTGCATAGTCCGATGGAAGGAAGAACGAGTGTACTTTATTTATTTGCTACATATCTTTTTCAAACTTTTACTTCTCATAGGTTTCGATATGTAAGGCTGACATAAGGCAGATTCTGAACTCCAGTAGTGCACTACACTTGGCGCTGTGCTGCTCGGGGAAGTAAGGAAGTGCTGCACTCTATTTATTTGGAGCCCTTTTATTTAGTCGTTGAGTATATTTGTCACAAAATACCCGCACTGATCCAACTGTGGTCATCTGACACAGGCCACAAACATGCAAACAACTAATTTCACCACACAATAGCAAACAGCTCTTAAATAAGGCAGTACACAATATCAGCAGACGAGCTCTGTACTCTTAAACTCTCCAAATAAAGCACCGCACAGTGCACAGACATGCTCGCAAAATAGTGCAACAGACGCGCCCAAACACCACCAGCTGCCAAACCGACCAAAAGTCTCTGCTCGGCCTCCCCCAAACATGATCTCAACACAGTCGCATTCGCACCTACCACCGGAGAAATTGATATCGCCTATGCGCCTTAGATTACGCTCCAAGGAACACCGCGCGCGCGTGCGACCGGCGGGGAAGGGGATTCCAGAGTCTCCAGCCAAGTTCAGCTTCCGAGCGCTCGTGACAGCCGACACATGTGAAAGCTGCATTGTTCTTCTCATGTATACCGCCGGCGTCTCAGGTCTGGACCAGCCTTCACGTCTATTCTCAGAATAACTCACAGCTCGTTGACACACTCGATTAAGGTCTGGAAAACATTTACTACTCGCATGCAACCGAGATGGTGTCAGAAAAACCAAATCACTCTGATCTGCGCTGCAGGCGCGTGTAATAATTGAGGACACTATTTATTTTTTCGAACAACTTATTTAACCATACAGTGTATCTATCACGCTATCACAAAACACCAATCCCAGATGTGCCCTGGACCATGTTGCACTGCCCACAGACACGCACCCAATCATAATTTCAGTAGACACTGTAGCAAACTGCTACTAAATAATACATCACACAGATGTATAGATACGCTCAGTACTCGTAAACTATCCTAATAACGCATAGCAGAGCCTGCAGATCCGATCGCAAAATAACTCAGCAGGCGTGCGCAGGTACCCCCACTCTGCACCCTGCCCACTGGATCGTGAAGTCTCCCATCCGTCTGATTTGAGACCTCGCACAGCCCCTGTTCGGCTTCCGCTAGCGTGAGTTGGCGCGGTCAACACGCTCGTCAGCGGTCAAAGCACACACACACGTCCGTCCAGGACCGCGATCCCGAGCCGCGACCACCGAACGCGGGTGAAAGTCAACTTTATATCAACGAAGCACAATTCCAAAGCGCAGCCTCCGTACGCTAGACACATCATAGCAGCACATGTCTTTACCTCCTATGACACTGTAGCACACTGCTCATTGCTCCTTACAAGACATTACACGGCGCTTTAACTGAACATAACTACACATCCCTACTCTTGCCTCCTCGCGTGACCGGCCATCTAAAAACCTTCTCAATATTATTCCTACTTTACAACTTTGTTTTAAAAATAAGTTCTAATTTACACCTCCCACCGCACCTAACCTCACACGCATCCCACCATCAACATACGCAAACGTCCTCAACCGTATCTTGACACTCATATATCACCCCACAAACCATGCCCATCAATCAATTTACCATTCTCATCCCCTCTTTTCGAATTACAAATGTGGCCTTTATCTAAACACCAATCAACTCATCTTTCTCGCACTTTCAACAGGAAAATTAATTTTACACACACCCAGAAATACCAAATCCAATTAAAGATTCAAACTCTTATACAAAGCATCAAGCACATACAACAATACTCAAAGCCTGGTCCTTGATCTCTGCAATTTAAGTCGGAGGAAGACATATCTATTACCTTCTGCAACCTGTCTATAAACAGAACGATCTCAGTTACTACAACAGGACCTTGTTTTGACCATTCGCCGGAAATGCGCGCAATGTTGTACGCCTCAAACTAGGTGCAAGTGCACCAGATCCTCAACACCCTATCATCTTTATCCTCTACCATCAAACAGTGAAAAAGTCGTGAAGGCACCAATGCGATCCACCTCCAGCATGGACAAACGGAATTCACAATACTCCCCCCAAATAACTCAGAGTGCAACCATCCGAGAATTCCTAACAGCTCACCAAATCCAACACCTCAAACTACAAATGCCTATATGAATAACATCACATTAAATATACACACACGCTGCAGAGAGCCCTTTAAAGTTTGATCACCCATACTCTAAGCGAATGAGAAGCTGCCTATGGCCCTCGTTCAAACAGTGTTTACTAACACGCTTTTGCACACTGCCGAGCATTTCGTCTTTCTGCCGCGACTTCGAAGTCATTGTCTGATTCTAAACAGACATTAACACGGACTGATGCACGGTCTCTCACAGGAAACTATACCTTGCACCTTATAAATCATATTCTTACAGTCGATAGCATAACAATGAATGATTTTAAATAAAGGACACCCGCAACACAAGGAAAATAGAAGAGCCTGCTGGCGTTGTAGCCACTTCCCTCGAAAGTGATTGACCACCTCTATTAAACTCGTATGTCGCAGTGATCGAATAGTTTATAACTCTGCATTCAATTTCTAGTGATTGGTCATTTTTGCACACAAGTACAGGATCACCATTTTCGGTGCTAGAAACCCTGGAAGCTGCGGTCCATCAAACTCAAGCAAGCATTGTCAGTCAATCATTATGTCGTACCCCATGCACAGATACGATGGATAAGACACCACTGATCTACTGTAATATTATCCATCACAGCTGATATCGCGAAAAAGTCCAACACTGGCCAATCATGTGTCAGCTTGTTTTCTTAATTTCAGTATCGTAGCTAAACCATACATCCTCTACTTTGCAAGTATCATTGCGATCATTCATAGATGACTGCTCAACACGTCCATTCACACTTAATTCTCGAACACATAAAGACGATCAAATTATACCAGACAACGCTATACATATTTCTAAGACCTCGCGCATAGTACTCAATCAATCTCTCTGCATATGGCGGTCACAGAGCTATCTAGTCCTCTTATGTTAAAAGACCATCCTCACCTCGGCATTGACCTACCTACCCCGCAACATCGCTACCCAATTATTCCTCAACCGAGCAGATGAATACAGCTACACTCCACCTCTCTTGACTGAATAGAGCTTTCCTAGTCCTAATCCATCCAAGTGCACCACATTTCTCGAAATGTAACCAAGTCTTGGAGCTCAGCACACCATAACGATCTATAGTAACGATCTCAAAGTGCCTTAATTTAATAGCATACAGTTAAGAAGAACAAGAACGGTGGGATATTTATACACAACGTAGTCCGATAGATTTTTAAGCAAATCGTCCAATCTATCATGTGTAAAGTAGTAAAGTATTGTTCTAGAGTCCATGATCGGTGCATCGAAGGTTCCGGTGGGAGAGAGAGAGAGACAGAGAGAGAGAGAGAGAGAGAGAGAGAGAGAGAGAGAGAGAGAACATAAACACACACACTCCTAACACTAGAACGTTCAGCACTTACAAACGGGCAATAACCTTAGATCGCATACTTTTCCGTCCTGTCAGACATACATCCTTCTCCCCGGTCACCTTACGCTGAGCTATCTCTACCCCAATCGTAAAACTTTTCCTTTCTATGATACGAGCCCAATATAGCCCTGTGGACATGTCTAGTGCCCAATGATCACACCAGTTCACGAGACAGAAATAATACTATTACTCCATCAGGTCTATATAAAAATGATAGTTATTAGCAGCTGGTACATCCTACAAGCAAACAGATACGTATAACATCAGCGTCCAACATGTGAAAATTAAGTCATCCCATCACCGACTCTGTAAACACCCGTCTGTCGGGTAAGTGTGTACACACAGATTACAGCCACTCACAAATACCCATAGCTAACTTAGTTATGATGCTGAAGACTCGATTTCACATTAAGCATGTGACAGGGTGAGGGTCGCGTAAATCAAAGTGCATTTAGAAAAAATGGCGGGAATTTTGAATTTTGGCGAGAATATAGACCAATTGTGCTACGTCCACTAACCGCCATCTTGGATGGCGTCATGTGGTGTTGCCAAGTCTACATGCCGCCATCTTGGATCTACATCTACATCTACATCCATACTCCGCAAGCCACCTGACGGTGTGTGGCGGAGGGTACCTTCAGTACCTCTATCGGTTCTCCCTTCTATTCCAGTCTCGTATTGTTCGTGGAAAGAACGATTGTCGGTATGCCTCTGTGTGGGCTCTAATCTCTCTCATTTTATCCTCATGGTCTCTTCGCGAGATATACGTAGGAGGGAGCAATATACTGCTTGACTCTTCGGTGAAGGTATGTTCTCGAAACTTTGACAAAAGCCCGTACCGAGCTACTGAGCGTCTCTCCTGCAGAGTCTTCCACTGGAGTTTATCTATCATCTCCGTAACGCTTTCTCGATTACTAAATGATCCTGTAACGAAGCGCGCTGCTCTCCGTTGGATCTTCTCTATGTCTTGTATCAACCCTATCTGGTACGGATCCCACACTGCTGAGCAGTATTCAAGCAGTGGGCGAACAAGCGTACTGTAACCTACTTCCTTTGTTTTCGGATTGCATTTCCTTAGGATTCTTCCAATGAATCTCAGTCTGGCATCTGCTTTACCGACAATCAACATTATATGATCATTCCATTTTAAATCACTCCTAATGCGTACTCCCAGATAATTTATGGTATTAACTGCTTCCAGTTGCTGACCTGCTATTTTGTAGCTAAATGATAAAGGATCTATCTTTCTGTGTATTCGCAGCACATTACACTTGTCTACATTGAGATTCAGTTGCCATTCCCTGCACCATGCGTCAATTCGCTGCAGATCCTCCTGCATTTCAGTACAATTTTCCATTGTTACAACCTCTCGATACACCACAGCATCATCTGCAAAAAGCCTCAGTGAACTTCCGATGTCATCCACCAGGTCATTTATGTATATTGTGAATAGCAACGGTCCTATGACACTCCCCTGCGGCACACCTGAAATTACTCTTACTTCGGAAGACTTCTCTCCATTGAGAATAACATGCTGCGTCCTGTTATCTAGGAACTCCTCAATCCAATCACACAATTGGTCTGATAGTCCATATGCTCTTACTTTGTTCAATAAACGACTGTGGGGAACTGTATCGAACGCCTTGCGGAAGTCAAGAAACACGGCATCTACCTGTGAATCCGTGTCTATGGCCCTCTGAGTCTCGTGGACGAATAGCGCGAGCTGGGTTTCACATGACCGTCTTTTTCGAAACCCATGCTGATTCCTACAGAGTAGATTTCTAGTCTCCAGAAAAGTCATTATACTCGAACACAATACGTGTTCCAAAATTCTACAACTGATCGACGTTAGAGATATAGGTCTATAGTTCTGCACATCTGTTCGACGTCCCTTCTTGAAAACGGGGATGACCTGTGCCCTTTTCCAATCCTTTGGAACGCTACGCTCTTCTAGAGACCTACGGTACACCGCTGCAAGAAGGGGGGCAAGTTCCTTCGCGTACTCTGTGTAAAATTGAACTGGTATCCCATCAGGTCCAGAGGCCTTTCCTCTTTTGAGCGATTTTAATTGTTTCTCTATCCCTCTGTCGTCTATTTCGATATCTACCATTTTGTCATCTGTGCGACAATCTAGAGAAGGAACTACAGTGCAATCTTCCTCTGTGAAACAACTTTGGAAAAAGACATTTAGTATTTCGGCCTTTAGTCTGTCATCCTCTGTTTCAGTACCATTTTGGTCACAGAGTGTCTGCACATTTTGTTTTGATCCACCTACCGCTTTGACATAAGACCAAAATTTCTTAGGATTTTCTGCCAAGTCAGTACATAGAACTTTACTTTCGAATTCATTGAACGCCTCTCGCATAGCTCTCTTCACACTACATTTCGCTTCGCGTAATTTTTGTTTGTCTGCAAGGCTTTGGCTATGTTTATGTTTGCTGTGAAGTTCCCTTTGCTTCCGCAGCAGTTTTCTAACTCGGTTGTTGAACCACGGTGGCTCTTTTCCATCAATTACGATCTTGCTTGGCACATACTCATCTAACGCATATTGTACGATGGTTTTGAACTTTGTCCACTGATCCTCAACACTATCAGTACTTGAGACAAAACTTTTGTGTTGAGCCAACAGGTACTCTGAAATCTGCTTTTTGTCACTTTTTCTAAACAGAAAAATCTTCCTACCCTTTTTAATATTCCTATTTACGGCTGAAATCATCGATGCCGTAACCGCTTTATGATCGCTGATTCCCTGTTCTGCGTTAACTTTTTCAAATAGTTCGGGTCTGTTTGTCACCAGAAGGTCTAATATGTTATCGCCACGAGTCGGTTCTCTGTTTAACTGCTCAAGGTAGTTTTCAGATAAAGCACTTAAAAAAATTTCACTGGATTCTTTGTCCCTGCCACCCGTTATGAACGTCTGAGTCTCCCAGTCTATATCCGGCAAATTAAAATCTCCACCCAGAACTATAACATGGTGGGGAAATCTACTCGAAATATTTTCCAAATTATCCTTCAGGTGCTCAGCCACAACAGCTGCTGAGCCAGGGGGCCTATAGAGACATCCAATTACCATGTCTGAACCTGCTTTAACCGCGACCTTCACCCAAATCATTTCACATTTCGGATCTCCGTCAATTTCCTTCGATACTATTGCACTTCTTACCGCTATAAACACGCCTCCCCCTTCACTGTTCAGCCTGTCTCTGCGGTATACATTCCAATCTGAGTTTAGGATTTCGTTACTGTTTACGTCTGGTTTCGGCCAACTTTCTGTCCCTAGTACTATAAGGGCGTTGTGATCGTTTATTAATGAGAGCAGTTCTGGGACCTTTCTATAGACGCTCCTGCAGTTTACTATTAGCACATTAATATTGTTATTCCCTGTTGCATTTTGCCTACTATCTTGCTGCGTCTCAGGAGGCGTCTTGTCGGGCCTAGGGAGGGGATTCTCTAACCTAAAAAACCCCCATGTGCACTCCACACGTACTCCGCTACCCTTGTAGCCGCTTCTGGCGTGTAGTGCACGCCTGACCTATTCAGGGGGACCCTACATTTCTCCACCCGATAGCGGAGGTCGAGAAATTTGCACCCCAGATCTCCGCAGAATCGTCTGAGCCTCTGGTTTAAGCCTTCCACTCGGCTCCAAACCAGAGGACCGCGATCGGTTCTGGGAACGATACTACAAATAGTTAGCTCTGATTCCACCCCGCGAGCGAGGCTTTCCGCCTTCACCAATTCCGCCAACCGTCTGTACGAACTGAGGATGACCTCTGAACCCAGACGGCAGGAGTCATTGGTGCCGACATGAGCAACAATTTGCAGTCGGGTGCACCCAGTGCTCTCTATCGCCGCCGGTAGGGCCTCCTCCACATCTCGGATGAGACCCCCCGGCAAGCAGACAGAGTGAACACTGGCCTTCTTCCCCGACCTTCTCGCTATTTCCCTAAGGGGCTCCATCACCCGCCTAACGTTGGAGCTCCCAATAACTAATAAACCCCTCCCCCCGTGTGCCTGCTCGGACCTTGCTGAAGGAGCAGCCACATGTCCCCTCACAGGCAGAGCGGGCGATGCCACACGGCCAGCCTCCACAATGACCTTCCGCCTCGTGCGCCGCGAACGCCGCTGAACCCGCCACTCCCCTTGGGGAGAGGGTGGCCCAACCGTGCTCGGTACCCGCGAAGATGTCTCGACAGCAGGGACAGTGGGTGAAGCATGTAACACCTGGGGTGTACCCTGCGACGCACCAGACTCCCCACTGCCGCTACACTCCGAGGCAGCAGCCTGAAGACGGCTGACCGCGGCCATCAACACGCTCAGCTGTTCGCGAACAGTGGCCAGCTCCTCCTGCGTCCGTACACAGCAGTCACACATCCTATCCATCCTAAGGAAACAATTTACTGAAGGGAGTTAATCAACCTTTAACTAGACTGCTAATTCACTAAAGGCGGCTGCTTATTCACTAAACTGTGGTTGCTAGCCACTTCTTGTAGAAAACAATGAAAATAGCACTACCTGTCTCTGGACTGTATTGAAAACAAACTCTAGCACTACTGGCACTATGGTTGACTACAGGGACTCTCTCTTACTGTATTCAAAACAAACACGAAATCTATGGAACACTATTAAGAGCACTCGAAAAATAAAATTCCTAAAAGCAAATACACACGGAAGAAGAAGTGACAAGTAAGAAAAATACAGTTAATACTTAAATTAAGGTAGCTTGCTGCACAGCAGACGTGAAGAAGGCGGCAGTTACGACGACACTGACACTACTGGCACTATGGCTGACTAAAGGGTCTCTCTCTGACTGTATTCAAAACAAACACGAAATCTATGGAACACTATTAAAAGCACTCAAAAATTAAAGCTTCCTAAAAGCAAATACACACGGAAGAAGAAGTGACAAGTAAGAAAATACAGTTAATACACTCCTGGAAATTGAAATAAGAACACCGTGAATTCATTGTTCCAGGAAGGGGAAACTTTATTGACACATTCCTGGGGTCAGATACATCACATGATCACACTGACAGAACCACAGGCATATAGACACAGGCAACAGAGCATGCACAATGTCGGCACTAGTACAGTGTATATCCACCTTTCGCAGCAATGCAGGCTGCTATTCTCCCATGGAGACGATCGTAGAGATGCTGGATGTAGTCCTGTGGAACGGCTTGCCATGCCATTTCCACCTGGCGCCTCAGTTGGACCAGCGTTCGTGCTGGACGTGCAGACCGCGTGAGATGACGCTTCATCCAGTCCCAAACATGCTCAATGGGGGACAGATCCGGAGATCTTGCTGGCCAGGGTAGTTGACTTACACCTTCTAGAGCACGTTGGGTGGCACGGGATACATGAGGACGTGCATTGTCCTGTTGGAACAGCAAGTTCCCTTGCCGGTCTAGGAATGGTAGAACGATGGGTTCGATGACGGTTTGGATGTACCGTGCACTATTCAGTGTCCCCTCGACGATCACCAGTGGTGTACGGCCAGTGTAGGAGATCGCTCCCCACACCATGATGCCGGATGTTGGCCCTGTGTGCCTCGGTCGTATGCAGTCCTGATTGTGGCGCTCACCTGCACGGCGCCAAACACGCATACGACCATCATTGGCACCAAGGCAGAAGCGACTCTCATCGCTGAAGACGACACGTCTCCATTCGTCCCTCCATTCACGCCTGTCGCGACACCACTGGAGGCGGGCTGCACGATGTTGGGGCGTGAGCGGAAGACGGCCTAACGGTGTGCGGGACCTTAGCCCAGCTTCATGGAGACGGTTGCGAATGGTCCTCGCCGATACCCCAGGAGCAACAGTGTCCCTACTTTGCTGGGAAGTGGCGGTGCGGTCCCCTACGGCACTGCGTAGGATCCTACGGTCTTGGCGTGCATCCGTGCGTCGCTGCGGTCCGGTCCCAGGTCGACGGGCACGTGCACCTTCCACCGACCACTGGCGACAACATCGATGTACCGTGGAGACCTCACGCCCCACGTGTTGAGCAAATCGGCGGTACGTCCACCCGGCCTCCCGCATGCCCACTATATGCCCTCGCTCAAAGTCCGTCAACTGCACATACGGTTCACGTCCACGCTGTCGCGGCATGCTACCAGTGTTAAAGACTACGATGGAGCTCCGTATGCCACGGCAAACTGACTGACACTGACGGCGGCGGTGCACAAATGCTGCGCAGCTAGCGCCATTCGACGGCCAACACCGCGGTTCCTGGTGTGTCCGCTGTGCCGTGCGTGTGATCATTGCTTGTACAGCCCTCTCGCAGTGTCCGGAGCAAGTATGGTGGGTCTGACGCACCGGTGTCAATGTGTTCTTTTTTCCATTTCCAGGAGTGTACTTAAATTAAGGTAGCTCGCTGCACAGCAGACGTGAAGCAGGCGGCAGTTACGACGACACTGACACTACTCATGACGTCATCGCCGCCATTATGAATAAATTTGGCAACAATGCAATGTGTCCTGGTACATAGGTTTTCCCCCTACCATCAAGGGCTCATCAATTTAGTATTGGAGGGCAGCACGGAGGGCAAAAATCGTAGAGGGAGACCAAGAGATGAATACACTAAACAGATTCAGAAGGATGTAGGCTGCAGCAGGTACTGGGAGATGAAGAAGCTTACACAGGATACAGTATCATGGAGAGTTGCATCAAAGCATTCTCTGGACTGAAGACCACAACAACAATGCGGAGGGATATAGAGTGTCGTTTTACACTCCCTGCATTTGCGAATGGACCATGTAAAGACTAGTCCTGGTACAGACTACCCTCCGCTACGCACCGTACGGTGGGGTTGTGTAGTACATATGCAGATGTAGATGTGGACATGTGTAACACAGTTTCTGATGTGTACTCGTATATGTACGCCATCGAGGGGTCTGCTCTGTTTCTCTGCGATTGTTAGCAATAGGCGCCTCTAGCGGTCATTCATTGTACTCTGTGTTGCCAAAGATTCGCCATCTTACAAGGCCACGCCACGACGTTGGGATAACAGATTAACTTCAGACTTTGTACACATTGAGGAGGCCATTAAAACAACACAATGTGCAAGAAGTAGGAGGTACCACGCTGGCAACTCAGAGAAAATCGCAAGAGAAGTTTTACGCGTCCATTACGTGGCTTATGAAGCTGTGTGTAGGTGACGGACGTAAGTATTGTGGTGGTCAGGTGGTCAGTCGGCACGGCAGCTTAGCGTGTTTTGTCAGAGGGTTAGCTGGCCTCTGTAATAAAAACGATGAACTTCAACGAGTATCTTAGGACGTCCGCTCCGAACATATGCAATGAAGAATAACGAACGAAATAAGACCAGCAGCCGCGCGGGATTAGCCGAGCGGTCTTAGGCGCTGCAGTCATGGACTGTGCGGCTGGTCCTGGTGGAGGCTCGAATCCTCCGTCGGGCATGGGTGTGTGTGTTTGTCCTTAGGATAATTTAGGTTAAGTAGTGTGTAAGCTTAAGGGGCTGATGGCCTTAGCAGTTAAGTCCCATAAGATTTCACACACATTTTTTTTAAGACCAACAAAAAATTTATAAAAATATGTGATTAGCGTTTAAGCTTCGCAAGACTGACGTGTATGAGGTGACGGTTTGATTCCCGGTGAAACTTAATTATTAATCTGTTTTTTTTTTTCATCACTGGTCATATTATTTTACTCTGAAGAGCCAAAGAAACTCGTATACCTCCCTAATATCGTGTAGGGTCCCCGCGAGCACGCAGAAGTGCCGCAACACGTCTTCATCTGTATCTATATCTACGTGATTACTCTGCTATTCACAGTAAAGTGCCTGGCACAGGATTCAATGAACCATCTTCAAGCTGTCTCTCTAACGTTCCACTCTCGAACGGCGCGGGGGGAAAAACGAGCACTTAAATTTTTCTGTGTAAGGTCTGATTTCTCTTATTTTATCGTGATGATCATTTCTCCATATGTAGGTGGGTGCCAACAGTATGTTTTCGCAATCGGAGGAGAAAGAAGCTGATTGAAATTTCATGAGAAGATCCCTTTGCAACGAAAAACGTCTTTGTTTTAATGACTGCCACTCCAATTCACGTATAATGTCCGTGGAACTATCTCCCCTGTTTCGCGATAATACAAAACGAGCCGCCCTTCTTTGTACATTTTCGATGTCATCCGTCAGCCCCACCTGATGCGGATCCCACACCGCACAGCAGTACTCCGGAATGGGGTAGACAAGTGTGGTACACCTGTTGCATCTTGTTAGTGTTCTGCCAATGAATCGCAGTCTTTGGTTTGCTCTACCCACAAAATTATCTATGTGATCGTTCCAATTTAGGTTATTTGTAATTGTAATCCATAAGTATTTAGCTGAATTTACAGCCTTCAGATTTGTGTGACTTATCGAGTAATCGAAATTTAGCGGATTCTTTTAGGACTCATGTGAGTAACTTCAGACTTTTCTTTATTCATGGTCAACTGCCAGTTTTCACACCATACCGATATCTTATCTATATCATTTTGGAACTCGTTTTGGTCATCTGATGACTTTACAGGACGGTAAATGACATCATCATCTGCAAACAATCTAAGACGGCTACTAAGATTGTCTGCTATATCGTTAGAATATATCAGGAACAATAGAGGGCCTATAACACTTCCTTGGGGAACGCCTGATATTACTTCTGTTTAACTCGATGACTTTCCGTCTATTACTACCAACTGTGACCTTTCTGATAGGAAACCACGAATCCAGTCACACAACTGAGGCGATATTCCACAGGCACGTAGTTCGGTTAGAAGGCGCTTGTGAGGAACGGGGTCGAAAACCTTCTGGAAATCTAAAAATATGGAGTCAATTTGACATGCCCTGGCGATAGCACTATTACTTCATGAGCTAGTTCTGTTTCACAAGAACAATATTTTCGGAATCCGTGCTGACTATGTGTCAATAAATCGTTTTCTTCGAAGTGCTTCATAATGTTCGAATACAGTATATGTTGAAAAACCCTACTGCAAATCGACGTTAGTGATATGGGCCTGTAATTTAGTGGATTACTCCTACTTCCCTTTTTGGGTATTGGTGTGGCATAGACTCGATGTAGTGCTGGAGGGAACTGACACCACGAATCCTGCAGGGCTGTCCATAAATCCGTAAGAGCACGAATGTGTGGGGATCTGTTCTGAACATCATTTTGCAAGACATCCCAGGTATCTTCATGTCTGGGGAATCTGGTGCTACTAGAAGTGTTTAAACTTAGAAGAGTGTTCCTGGAGGCACTCTGTACCAATTCTGGACGTGTGGAGTGTCTCATTGTCCTCCTGGAATTGCCCAAGTCCGTACGAATGCACAATTGACATGAATGGATGCAGCTGATCAAACAGTATGCTTACGTACGTGTCACCTGTCAGACTCGTATCTAGACGTACCAGGAGTCTCATACCATTCCAATTGCGAGCGCCCTACACCATTACAGAGCCTCCACCTGCTCGAACAGTCCCCTGCTGACATGCAGGGCCCATGAATTCACGAGGTTGTCTCCATACCCTTACACTTCCATCCTCTCAATACAATTTGAAACGACACTCATCCGACCAGGCAACGTGTTTCCAGTCATCACCAGTCCAATGTTGACTGTCCCGGGTGAGGCGCAAAGCTTTGAGTCGTGCAGTCATCAAGGGTACACGAGTGGGCCTTCGGCTCCGAAAGCCCATATCGATGATGTTTCGTTGAATAGTTCGCACGATGACACTTTTTGATGGCCCAGCAGTGAAATCTGCAGCAGTTTGCGAATGGGTTGCATTTTTGTCACGTTCGTTGAACGATTGTCTTCATTCGCTGTTGGTCCCGTTCTTGCAGGATCTTTTACCGGCTACAGCGATGTTGGAGATTTGATGTTTTATCGGATTCCTGATGTTGAAGGTACACTCGTGTAATGGTCGTACGGGAAAATCCCCACTTCATCGCTATCTCTGAGATGCCATGTGCTATCGGTCGTGCGCCGACTATGACACCACGTTCAAACTCACTTAAATCTCGATAACCTGCCACTGTAGTAGCAGTAACCGATGTAACAACTGCACCAGACATTTGTTGTTTTATATAGGCGTTGCTGACCCCAGCGTCGTATTCTGCCTGCTTAGATAACTCTGTATTTGAATATGCATGCCGATACCAGTTTCTTTGGCGCTTCAGTGTATATGGCAATTGAGAGGTAACGTAACGAAAAAACACCGACTTGTATTTGCATGAAGTTTCAATTTATGTTTTCCATGTTTGTGTGATAAATACCATCCTGCAAAGTGTGTTGTCGACAGGACATCCTACGAGTAATTGTGCATTGCTCTTGTGGTCTGGCACATTGTGAGTAACTATTTTTGATTGTGAATAACGTCATTCGCATAATTATTTATCGAGGTTTTACCTGGGCTTTCGAAACTTGTCCTTCGTCCTTGAAAATTTAATTAAAAATGGCTCTGAGCACTATGGGACTTTACAGCTGAGGTCATCAGTCCCCTAGAACTTAGAACTACTTAAACATAACTAACCTAAGGACATCACACACATCCATGCCCGAAGCAGGATTCGAACCTGCGACAGTAGCTGTCGCGCGGTTCCAGACTGAAGCGCCTAGAACCGCTCGGCCACTCCGGCCGACGAAAATTTAATTACAAATAGTAAAAAGTCAATAATATATGATATTCACTACAACTCCATCACAATGCATGTGTTTTTTTCATTATATTATCTCACAAATGTCATATAAATCAAGTAATGTAACCAGTGATGCAAAAAACAGGTTAAAAATAAGGGTCGACGGCACCCGAACTGTCGCTCCCTCGCAATGCGCGAACGCTACCCTTTTTTTTGTCGGCTTTGAAGGGTTAGTTAAAGAATGGATGATGTAAAGAATGACAGGAGAATGCTCTAACAACCCTACGACAACAAAGGTCAAAAATTAATTATGATTGTAGTGTTGCTCACGCTGCTAAGTATTGCATTTTCGGGCAACAACAAAGTTATAATTGTGGTGTCACCGCCAGACACCACACTTGCTAGGTGGTAGCCTTTAAATCGGCCGCGGTCCGGTAGTATACGTTGGACCCGCGTGTCGCCACTGTCAGTAATTGCAGACCGAGCGCCGCCACACGGCAGGTCTAGAGAGACTTCCTAGCACTCGCCCCAGTTGTACAGCAGACATTGCTAGCGATGCTACATTGACAAATACGCTCTCATTTGCCTAGACGATAGTTAGTATAGCCTTCAGCTACGTCATTTGCTACGACCTAGCAAGACGCCATAGCATTTGATATTGAGATTATAACATGTACCGTCAAGACCGATGTTCACCAATTGTGGATTAAAGTTAAGTATTACATCAACTACGTACTTTATTTACTACTATTAATTCCCTTAACTGTTCCAGACCTCACGCCAGTCAGCGTGTAATTAAACGCGTGCATTTCGGCCTCCTCTAGCAACACAGTGTTGGCTCTTCTGCCAACACTTCAATAATATGTGGCAGGTGTCATTAGACCACAGTTAATAATGTCATTTCTTGTAATAATGGGGAAACTAGGCACCCCACTTTTTGTGTTTCACACGCTGGTCTCGTTGTGAACTCATGGCTCAATCGTCGAAAATGTAGGTAGTGACGATACTGAGCTCGGATGCAAAGAGGCCTAGGTGTTATTCTGCTATATTCAAAAGTTTTATAGATGTGTTTCATAAACCATTCTTGAGGATTAAACTTTTGGAAGTTAGGACAATGGCGATGTAGTAAAGTAATCAGCACTCCGAATTCAAGTTACACTGCTTTTTTATTACTTTATTATCACGTAACTCGTTCCAAAACTTCACTATATAAAAGATACTTGAAAATCTTCCTCACTGTTGACGTTCACATTTCATAAACTGTCTACAATTTGCGTCTTTTTAACATGACAACCAAAGCCTGACTCCCTAATAACCACTTGTTGTTGTTGTTGTGGTCTTCAGTCCTGAGACTGGTTTGATGCAGCTCTCCATGCTACTCTATCCTGTGCAAGCTTCTTCACCTACCAGTACCTACTGCAACCTACATCCTTCTGAATCTGCTTAGTGTATTCATCTCTTGGTCTCCCCCTACGATTTTTACCCTCCACTCTGCCCTCCAATACTAAATTGGTGATCCCTTGATGCCTCAGAACATGTCCTACCAACCGATCCCTTCTTCTGGTCAAGTTGTGCCACAAACTTCTCTTCTCCCCAATCCTATTCAATACTTCCTCATAACCACTTAAGCTCCCAAAAATCAGAGTTACAAGTACGTCAAAAGATCATATATCGATGTATCGAAGTACCTCTACGTGAATGAAATCAAATCTGAATGTTGTCACAGATATATGTTAACTATTCTACAGAAACACAGTAAAATATTGCTGGTATCGAGAGGCTGAGGTGAGGCCCCGCAATGGCTAGCAATTCAAGTACCATTACAATGCGCATGTCACAATAAAAAAAGACAAGTCAACAATGTTGTCGCGTTATTTGAGATGGAATGAACAACATCTGTTAGATTGTTGAAATAACGGAAAGGGCTGCGATATAATGTTTTCCTAGTGTATTTGTAACTTGTAGAGTTCTCTGTTGTCTGGAGAGGTCACACACCGTGTTCCCCACGACAGTTCGACAATCAGACTTGTCGCCATCGTCTTTACCACTCGAAAATGGCATCACGTCTGTCTGGCGAAACATCGTAGAGAACTCACGGCGTGACCTGAGTAGACAAGCGAGAATTCTACAAGATACTGGAAAGTGGCACTTAACACGAGTCTCCGCGGAGCAACCTGGTAGTCATTAACTTTATGTACGTAAATAAAACCTCCTGCACAACGACAACAGACCAACTTACTAACCGACTGAACACGGTTCGTTCTTATTAGAGGTACATTCTCACAGATACATCCGCCACACGACGGACGCGTAAAACTTCTGTTGCGACTTTGTCGGAATTGCACCTTAACGCTTGCTAATTGTGTTGTTTTAATGACCTTCCAAAAGTGTACAAAGTGTGAAGTAAATCCGTGATCCCAACTTCGTGGCCTCCACTCGTAATTGGTGAGTTGTTCCATGAAGACACAAAGCAAGAGTGAAGAGAGGTAAGATTTTCACCGTGTTCTAGTACGAGGTGCATTCAAGTTCTAAGGCCTCCAATTTTTTTTCTAATTAACTACTCACCCGAAATCGATGAAACTGGCATTACTTCTCCATGTAATCGCCCTGCAGACGTACACATTTTAACAACGCTGACGCCATAATTCCATGGCAGCGGCGAAGGCTTCTTTAGGAGTCTGTTTTGACCACTGGAAAATCGCTGAGGCAATAGCAGCACGGCTGGTGAATGTGCGGCCACGGAGAGTGTCTTTCATTGTTGGAAAAAGCCAAAAGTCACTAGGAGCCACGTCAGGTGAGTAGGGAGCATGAGGAATCACTTCAAAGTTGTTATCACGAAGAAACTGTTGCGTAACATTAGCTCGATGTGCGGGTGCGTTCTCTTGGTGAAACAGCACACGCGCAGCCCTTCCCGGACGTTTCTGTTGCAGTGCAGGAAGGAATTTGTTCTTCAAAACATTTTCGTAGGATGCACCTGTTACCGTAATGCCCTTTGGAACGCAATGGGTAAGGATTACGCCCTCGCTGTCCCAGAACATGGACACCATCCTTTTTTCAGCACTGGCGGTTACCCGAAAGTTTTTTGGTGGCGGTGAATCTGTGTGCTTCCATTGAGCTGACTGGCGCTTTGTTTCTGGATTGAAAAATGGCATCCACGTCTCATCCATTGTCACAACCGACGAAAAGAAAGTCCCATTCGTGCTGTCGTTGCGCGTCAAAATTGCTTGGCAACATGCCACACGGGCAGCCGTGTGTTCGTCCGTCAGCATTCGTGGCACCCACCTGGATGACACTTTTCGCATTTTCAGGTCGTCATGCAGGATTGTGTGCACAGAACCCACAGAAATGCCAATTCTGGAGGCGATCTGTTCAACAGTCATTCGGCGATCCCCCAAAACAATTCTCTCCACTTTCTCGATCATGTCGTCAGACCGGCTTGTGCGAGCCCGAGGTTGTTTCGGTTTGTTGTCACACGATGTTCTGCCTTCATTAAAGTGTCGCACCCATGAACGCACTTTCGACACATCCATAACTCCATCACCACATGTCTCCTTCAACTGTCGATAAATTTCAATTGGTTTCACACCACGCAAATTCAGAAAACGAATGATTGCACGTTGTTCAAGTAAGGAAAACGTCGCCATTTTAAGTATTTAAAACAGTTTCATTCTCGCCACTGGCGGTAAAATTCCATCTGCCGTACGGTGCTGCCATCTCTGGGACGTATTGACAATGAATGCAGCCTCATTTTAAAACAATGCGCATGTTTCTATCTCTTTCCAGTCAGGAGAAAAAAAAATCGGAGGCCTTAGAACTTGAATGCACCTCGTAATTGACTAGTACTAACAACTGGAACATCTCAGTGATATGGTAATAGAATAACACTTCTGCCGCCATCACTGGAAACAATGGGGAGAACGCACCATTTTGTCATATTCACAGTAGGAAGTTACGTTCTGTGGATGGAGACTGCCTGTTGATTTGTACGAGCTATGTCGAATTTTATACAATTGTAGGCCTACATATACAACCATCAACAAAATTTAAGCAATTGTTTTCATTATACAGGGTGAAAAGTATTTAAAACGACAAACTCTGGGAGGTTGTAGGGGACATCGAAACAAATATTTTTCCCTAATGTCATTTGTTCCTATGAGGAGTATTTAAACTGGTAGAGGAAGATTTCTCTGCCGGCAAATTAATTAAACCAACAAACACTTCTCCATTTTTTATGACCAAGAGACAACACGTTAACACAACCCAATTTCAGTTACACTAGATTTTCAGAAATGCCTCCATTGACACCGTCGGATCATGTTCTGTCTGACACGGGCAAAAACCCCAGGAGTATCCTGAATTGTTCCTGCTGCTGCTACTATCCGGGCGACCAGATCCTCTTCTAATACAACAGGAGTTGCGTAAACAGGGTTGCGCATCCCTCCCCACACAAAAAAGTCGAGAGGGGACATATCTGGGGATCGAGCAGGCCGTGGTACAGGACCATCTTTGTCAATCCACGTTTCTGGGAACCGTCGGTCCAGGAATCGACGCACACGACGACTGAAATGTGCCGGCGCCCCGTCACGTTGGAACCATATGCGTTGTCTTGTAGGGAGCGGGACGTCTTCCAGCAATTCTGGCAATGCTCTGGCGAGAAAATTGTAATAGTGCCTGCCATTTAATGGCCTAGGTAGCAGATACGGCCCAATTAAACAGTCCCCAAGAACACCGACCGACACATTAAGGAGGAACCGCACTTGATGAGCGCTAGTAACTGTGGCATGTTGGTTATCCTCACTCCAAACATCTGAACTGTGCATGTTGAAGACTCCATCACGCCCGAACGTTGCTTCATCGGTGAACAACACAGAGGATGGAAAGGTAGGATGCATCTCACATTGTTCCAGGTACAACTGCGAAAACTGTGCTCTGGGTGGATAATCAACTGGTTCCAGGTTGTGGATGTGGTGTCACCGCCAGACACCACACTTGCTAGGTGGTAGCTTAAATCGGCCGCGGTCCATTAGTACGTGTCGGACCCGCGTGTCGCCACTGTCAGTACTAGCAGACCTAGCGCCACCACATGGCAGGTCTAGAAAGACGGACTAGCACTCGCCCCAGTTGTACGGACGACATTGCTAGCGACTAGACGTACGAAGCCTTCCTCTCATTTGCCGAGAGACAGTTAGAATAGCCTTCAGCTAAGTCCATAGCTACGACCTAGCAAGGCGCAGTTAACCATATCTGGAGAGAGTCTTACTAGTATTCACCATAGAGATGTACCACTCAAGAGAATAAAGTTAAGTATATGAGATGCTCCGTTCTTTTCTCTATAGCATTCATCAAGTATCCTGTTCCAGAACTCACGCCAGCCGGCGTGTGTGTACGCGTGCCTATCGGTAACCTCACCCTGTGTCTAGACTGTCTTGTATAGACACAACAGTGGACGCGCTGGAAGTGAAATGGACGTAACAATTGCTCTGGAAGGACTGTTCTTACATTCGTCTGATTCGTCCCCATGTTACGCGCAATTCCACGAGTGCTGATTGAAGGATCCCGCTCCACATGCTGCAAGACAGCTTCCTCAAATTGCAGCGTTCTTACCGCGAGACGGCGTCCCTGTCCAGGTAATCTGCTAAATGACCCGGTCTCACGCAGACGTTGGTACACAGCAACAAAGGCCGTATGATGCGGGATACGGCGATTAGGATATTGTTGTTGATAAACCGGTTGTGCAGCTCGTCCGTTGTCCATATCAGTTGTACTCACTCCAGGTGTATCGCTCCATTAGTAAACAGAGACAGTGCACTACTACACTGGTGGACAGCAGTTGCCTACAACTGAAAAGCCTAATACGCCCTCTAACAACTCAGGATCGTAATACGGCCTCTAACAACTGAAGAGCGTTAATACGGCCACCACCGGTTTAAATAATCCTGATAGAAAAAAAATGACATTAGGGAAAAATATTTGTTTTGATGTCCCCTGCAACCTCCCAGAGTTTGTATGTTTTAATACTTTTCACCCTGTATAATGGTTTATAATGCTTCAGTAATCAATTTGTTTTTTTTTTTTTTTTAACTTCGAAAGAAACATTTCTACTTTCCACCTCCATTGTTCCGAATAAAGGTTATTCGGCTCCAGATGCCAACAAAAGAACTCTTAAAGAGAGAAAAAAAAGGTTTTGACACTTATTTTTACGTGTTCAGTACTTAACAGCCATTACACTACAGCCCAGTCACGGAAACTGCCAGGCACAATGAAGTAAACCAATCCCTTTGATTGGGCCGATGATATGTATTTTTATTTTTCGAATATTTTTCTGAGCTCACTAAAGTGAAATGCAAGAGGTGATGTTCAAGTTACAGTGAAAGTAAAATATTTGCTACGATATCCGAGAATTTTGTTATACGTTTTCCTTAGCTGGCCGTCGATGTATAGGAACTCTAGATATGCTCTTTAAGTGCGGGCGTGGCCTCCGATAAGGGACGTGCAGATACGGTTACGCTAACACACTGTTACCAACTCTGTGGTCGATTGTTCTCTTGTCCTACATTCCACTTGTTCCTGCCGAATCTTGCTGTGCTTTCGCATGTGTGTCCATTTCCATTTTGCCTGCACACTTCGATCCAGTGTTTACAGAGAAGATGGTCGCCGGCCGTGTAGAGACTGCCTGCGGTGCTCGACTTGCAGTCCAGTGATAGGATTCGGAAGTCTTTTGCAAATAACTGGGTTCAGTTACGGCATTAGTTAGCGAAGTGACTCCCAAGAATTCTGAAACTATTAGCGCTGAGTTCAATGAAAAATTAGCTAGTACCTCTCCCCCCCATTCCCCACCTGCGCCAGCTAAAGTTCAGGAAGGAAAAGAATTTCCTTTGAGCGCTTATTTTTCAAATGATAAAAGATACACGACATTTAATTTTTTTTTGGGTCTGAAGAGGTTGGAAAAATCAGCCAACCAGTTGCAAACCAAATGTTTATTTAGCCCTTGATCTACGTTTCGATAATTATCAAAAGACCTTCTTCAGTAGGAGGGGGGCCTTATAAATGTATATAAGTAGTAACAAACTACTTTTACATACATGACATTATATGCACATATAACAAATATTAATAATAGAAAAATATTTGTGAGGTAAGCATACACGCTTGTTACATCACACGGTGGTAAATTACATTAGCTAAAGCCAGATGGTTCCTGTCATACTGTAGCGTTGCTCTTGGGGGCGGGGGGGGGGGGGGCGGGGGGCAGGGGGTAGAGGCAAAAAGAAAAAGAATTGTTATTTTATATTATTTTTTAAAAATTTCGAAAAAGTGAATATTTTGGTGGGCCACTTGGCTACAGAATCAGGGATTGCTTACACTATTATAATAACATACGTTGAGCATTAAATACCTGAATAAGAGCAGCATATTGATATATATATTTGAGATCGTTCGGAAGAAACATTACCATTTCTGTGCATTTTTATATTTGCGATGTAGTCATACCCAGAACAACACTAAGGGACCAGAAGATTTATGGAGTTTAAAAGAAATGCAACTCTACACAATTAAAAAAGATTGGCTCAGAAATAATAGAAAAACGATAATGTTCCTTCTGTCTGATGCTGCGTTCGGCCCATCAGCGTGATCGTAATTTCTGGTGATGAAGTAACACAAAATAATTATCCTTCAGGTAAATAAGGAGATGGAAATCATCAAGGTTAATTTACTAAAATAAGCACACTTATCTTTAACACACTTTTTTTTAATGCTACGTACCTTTTCGTATTAAATTACAATAGATGACCATTGTGGTTAAATACTGTATACATAACAGTCAAAATGTCCTCTTGATGCTGTCTGTTCGTAATCAGTTACAAGAAACTATATGTTTTCTGATTGAAAAAAAAATAACAGTTAGCATATTCACTCAATATTTTCACATAAAATATAAAATACAGTTGCGGAACGCAGCAAGTCCACGCCCGCCTTTCATACAATACAAACAATAAAAGGTGAGGGGCCAAAAGCCTCATTTAACAACAGAATTCTTTTTTATACCATTAATCGTTACATGTACATAGAGATTTACAGGCACCGAGCAAGAACGGCAAAGATAAAGAATAATAGACTGTCGCTGCTATGCGATGGTTCATTTGTTTTACTTTACAATTGTTCGATAACTTTAGGCCAACAGGCATTTACTATTGAGCGTATCTTAATCTTTGTGAGGCGAAAATAACTAATATTACACTGCCTCCCATGAGGAGGGAAGGAATACCGAAGGTATTACTTTCATCCTCATGCCCGTTGGAATATTTGTAATTTTCGGGTGTAACATACGGGTTATTAAAAGTTTCATTTCACATTCATTCCATAACAAAAGAATTAACGTTTCAATTTGTAATTACTGACGGTGGATCATTGTGAATTTGTTCTGTGTTTCTGTCAGTGTTTGCATGGTTTCAGTCTTTCTTGATGATTCTTAAAATTAAGGCTGTAAGTACACATATTTACAAAATTTATAAGAAAATAGAGCCACACTTCATTTTTCATTGTTGCAAAAGTAATTTGACTATCACAACTGGTACACCACTTTCTGTTTTGACTGTATTCATTATATTGTAATCGTCTTGTCAATTGATTGGCTTGTCCGTTATCGCAAGTAATTATACATTTATTTTCGTCGCACATACACTATGATAGACTTGGATTGTAGAGCGGCCACTGGTGAAGGCTTCGACAAGGAAGTCCATATCTTTCACTTTCAGGGCTCGAGTGTGGCTCTCCGAATTATTTCACATATGAAACAGATAAAATATCTTATATTAGAATAGCTTACAAAACTAATTTTATATACATGTGGGATGGGATATAGGAAGGATCGGATCCTTTGACGCATTTCAGTGTGCTTATTTTCATTCGTATCGTGACCTCTCGTTAAAGTTTACATTTCAACAGTGTTCAGAGGTGACCTTGTGACTTATCTCTGTGTACAATCAGTCATTGTACTACTTACGCTAACTTCTCTACCTTAGAGTCTCTCAGAAGGTTTATGATACATACAAAAATGTTTTCAGTACTGGGTGTGAATGTTTTTGCTACAGAATGTAGCGCACAGCAACTGTGTTGGCAGTTGAACGTTTACATTATTTCGTCACGTGGTGGCTGTCCGCCTCCACTGTTGCGAGCAATCTTGAAATTCAGTCTGTGCGCGCGCACGTGACCGGAGCTTACTTGCAGAGCGTTGATTTCGCGTTTGAGGTGCCGTGCGTCGCTTTTGTTCGGCGGATCGTGGCTTTGTGCTTTCTAGATTGCTGAAGGGAGCTTCTGCCACCGAAACTGCCTCACATCACTTCCTGTCCACTATCGAATTACGGATTCACAGGTAAGTGGTAGCTACCACTGATTATTACACACTGCACACATCAATGATTTTTTTTACACATATGGTGCAGTAGAATACTGCCACTGAAAATCGTCGAACTTTAAAACTTCACTTGCACTGTGGTGAGCGTCTGCGTGAACGGTGTATTAAAAGAAATTCTCGCTTCATAACATCACACGGTGTTTACAAGTTGATTTACATACAAATATTTACAAGAGATCATTTAAATCGAGAAATAATCTAATTGACCACTTTGAATCAGAACAATTGTTTCTTAATTAGTCTTTTTTTTTATTTATGCCTACGGTCACAGGTAAGCTATTATAAGTCCTTTTTCTTTGACCAAATTCATTCCAATCTCCTTTACAAATTAATTTCATTCATAGTAATCTTTATCACGCTTGCTTATTCATTTTGTAGGCCCAATACATTTTTTAAATGTTCATCTTATTTAGTGATTTGTGAGGGGAGCGTCATTTATGTCACAGTTTCTCTCGTATGTGCTTGTCTTTAAAGAAAGTTCGAGGACAGATTTGAAAATAGCAATTCCGCCTCTGGATTTCGTGTAGAAATACAAACAGTCGAAAAAGAAAAGTGGGCAAAGCGGGCCTACTCACGGATCGTCGACAGAATTTAAATTACTCCTCAACCAGGTCGAAAATTTAATTTACATTGCGCATTACAAAAGCAATATGCGCGTCGCGAACCTACTAATTTTTATACGTCGTGCCTCACTTCCCAAGTACATGTGCATCTTTACAAGTTGATCCTGAGGAGTGGATAGGATCAAGGACCTTAAAGGATTTTCACTTAGGAAAGGGGTTCAATAATCACATAATCACAGAGAAAACAATAAATATTGCAGTACGCACTTAAAATAAAATCTATCACTTCAAGCATGTATATCTAATATGTACCTTGCTGCAGCTTGCTTACTACTCTTTGTTCATTTCTTAGACTAAGTCCAGTTTATGCATTACGCATTTGGGTATTAATTATCATTTGTATATATATGCCTCTCACTAGAGTGTTGTTGTTTGCTGCTGTGGCGACCTGCGAAGTTTGGGCGAGATTCTTATTCTATTTGCTGCTAGCTTGTGAATTTGCAGTATCGCTAATGCTCAATAGTACCGTGAAGTTGCCATAACAAACCATGTTACTCATATGTTCTTTTACTCAGCTTGTTTATAATCTGGACTCATCTTACTTTGCGTTATATAATAAACTTCCTTTTTATACGATCACGCTTTTACTTAAGGTTAACGTCAGGCCTTTTTAGAACAATTGCACTGCGTTATCAATCTGTTCATGCTTAATCCTAGGTATCTGTTTACTTCAAAGAGATGTTATTTTATCTCTGGCGCAGCACTGTGCTGGAACTTACAAGTTAAATCTACCGACTATTTTGCGCTAACAGGTGGTGCCTTATTTATGTCACATTTGAAAATAGGGAATAACCTCATGGAATCGAATCTTCTCACACTACTTTCCTCTTTTGTCTGGACGTTAAGTATTTCATTTTAAAACAGGTCATTAATTTTTCTCGATTAAATTTCACTTACTAATACTAAGCACATATAATCATCATTTTCATATTACTATTTAGCGAGAGAAGTGAATTATTCGCTCCTTCCTCTTTCCTCCTTTTAGTACCTCGGGGCTAATTAATACCTCTCGAGTACATCATTTTTCTTACATACTAACTTATAACTAAAGTTGAAAATCGCCTCTAGGACATGTCCTCCTGTTTACATAAAGTTTATTCATATAAATACTTGTCTACAACTTATTCTGTATTTTATTTTCCAGACACGTTGTTTTAATAAATAAGGTTTCCTTTTAGCACCGGTTAATGTCCGTAGTCAGTTCAGTTCAGTTCTTGTCACTCATCGGTTAATCCTGATCTCCAATACCTTAGAATTTTCTTACAGCTTAAATTAACTTAATTCCTGGCGTTATAAAATTTTCTTAAGTCATGATGGTGGAACAATCCTTTGATTTTATTCATTGCAGGGTCAGATAACAAATAGCTACCAATGTGTGGTTTCCTCATTATCACAAAGGGACCTTCATAATTGTGTTGCCACTTACGATTCTTCTTTAACAACAGGGATGGTTTAAAGTGAGTCCTGACTAATACCTTTTCTCCTTCTTTGAAATCGATAACTCTGTTTACCTTCTTATCAAATGCCTTTTTTCGGAGGTTAGCATACGTTGTCAATGATATGAGAGCTTGCCTGCTTTTTGCGTCTAGGTCCACTTCGTTGTCTTGTAACTTTGGAAGGGGGTCTATCCATTCATTCCTTTCTTTTGATCTTGACGTTAACTCATGTGGCGTGAATCCGTTCGACAGATGAGGAAGGTGGTTTACAATCTGTTCGAAAGGTGTTACGAAGTCTACCCACTTAGATTGCTTATTCGGAATGTACGTCCTTATAAATCTGTTAAATTCTTTGAAGATTCTTTCTGTCGGATTCGATTGCGGTCGAAACAGGGATATCAAAATTTGTTTGATTCCATGGCGAGCAAGAAATGCACGCCACGGGCATGATGTGAAATTTGAAGCATTATCGGACAAGATTGATTCTGGAACCCCGAATCATTGGATATAATCATTTTCAATGCGACGAATTATCGGATCTGCACAAGAAGATTTCACAGCGTACAGTCTTATGTGCTTAGAAAAATTGTCCAGGATTGCTACTCAGTATTTAGCGCCTCCCCTACCGGTAGGTAGTGGACCTGCCAAATCAATACTAAGAAGCTGGTTTGGCCTTTCAGCAATTATTGGATTTAGTGGGATTGAAGTGGAAATGTTTAAGGATTTTGCCTTTTGACAGATGACACAGTTTCTCAATAATTTATGGATTCTCTGATGTAGATTCAGAACATAACAGTAAGTCGAGATTTTCCTTTTAAATTTTTCTGGTCCGTAGTGACCCCATGAAATGTGAGTGTACCACAGAAGATGTTCAATGAAATTTCGAGGGATGCAAACACACCACCTCTCATATGACTCCCACGTCTTATGAAATAGCACTTGGTTATGAACTTTATAAAACTTGGACAACTTGTGGGCTGGATTTTCGTGAAGAATTTGTCTAACCTTTTTTCCATTTTGGATCTGTATTTTGAAGAATCTGAATCTGCCTACATAACTGAAGAAAATACTTTCTGTGAATTGGATCTTTCATTAACAAAACTTTATAATTAGACATTTGTTCCACCAGTTCGCTGGTTTCTGGTAAGCCCTCAGGTGAGCGAGAAAGTGCGTCATCTATAACATTATCTTTACCTTTTATATATATAATGTCAAAGTCATATTCCTGCAGGAATAAGCACCATTGAGTAAGACGGGGATGTTGCAACTTGCATGTAAGGAGGAATGATAAGGCTTGATGGTCTGAATAGACTTTAATTTTTCTTCCATAGATATAATAGTTAAATCGCCTAAAAGCCCATACTACGGCGAGTGCCTCCAACTCCGTAACCGAATAAGACTTTTCACACTCAGGTAACACTCGACTCACAAAGCTGATCACTTGGATTTGCTCGTGTCCATTTACTAATTGAATCTGGAAAAGACAAGCGCCGATAGCCACAAAGGAAGCGTCTGCAGTAATACAAAATTCCTTATTCATCTGAGGATGATGGAGAATGTTACTGTTAACCAGACTGTCTTTAATTTTCTGAAATCCGTCTTGGCATTCCGGCGTCCAATTCCAATGTGAATTCTTTTTTAAAAGGTTGTGAAGAGCGGAATTGTTCAATACCTGATTGGGAACAAAACGTCTGAAAAATGACGTAAGACCGATAAAGCCTTTCAGTTGCCTTTTTGTAACAGGGGTTGGAAAGTTTTGTATAGCAGACAATTTTTCCGGGTCAGGTTTAATTCCTTTAGGGGTGGTGATGTGTCCTAAAAATTTAATTTCACTTTTTCCAAACTTGGATTTCTTAAGATTTGCTGTAACACCATACTCTCTGAATCGTTGAAATACCTTTTGCAGAAGGGCCACATGATCTTCCCAATTTTTCGATGCTACAAGAACGTCATCCACATAGACTGTTACCTCATCTAAAAGTTCAGGACCTAGTACATAGTCAAGGGCAGAAATAAAAATTCCCGAACTCACATTTAGTCCAAACGGTACTACTTTGAAATGGTGAGATCTACCTGCAAATATAAACGCAGTGTACTTCCTAGACTCCTGCGCAAGTTTTACTTGTCAGTAACTGCTTTTCAAATCAAGGGTGCACAAATACTTAACTCCATGAAACTTCTGCAGATGCTCTTCAAGAGCCTCTGTCTCGCTCGTTCTTATGGGTACTATAATTTTATTGATTAATCTTGCATCTAGGACTAGCCTTACGCTACCATCTGATTTTAGTACAGACAATAAAGGACTCGAATAAGGTGAATGAGATACTTCTATCACATTCCAGCATAACATTTTCCTGATCTCGCACTTGACAGCTTCGCGTCTCGCATATGGAATGGAATAGCTTGTTCTACAGTAGGTTGAATGGGGCAGGACATCCATTCGATATTCAAAGCCTTTTATTAGTCCAGGTTTCTTAGAAAACACTTGAACGTAATCTGTTAACAAATTGTAAAGCTCATTCTTCTATTGTTTGGATAATTCAGTGGACTCACTAGCTCTACCGTATAATTCATTCTGACTGGGAATTAGGTCTTTATACTCATCGTCATTAACACTATCAAGATATGTCATGTCTTCTGACTAACTGTACTGTTGTCTTTTAGTCCATCGCCGTACTGCTATTTGAAGTGTGGTGTCACCGCCAGACACCACACTTGCTAGGTGGTAGCTTTAAATCGGCCGCGGTCCATTAGTACATGTCGGACCCGCTTGTCGCCACTGTCAGTACTTGCAGACCTAGCGCCACCACATGGCAGGTCTAGAAAGACGGACTAGCACTCGCCCCAGTTGTACGGACGACATTGCTAGTGACTACACTAACGAAGCATCGCTCATTAGCCGAGCAGATAGTTAGAATAGCCTTCAGCTAAGTCCATGGCTACGACCTAGCAAGGCGCCATTAGCCTTACATAGCAATTGATAATTATCGTCTAAAGCATGTCTCAACAAGAACGATGTCTACCAAAAGGATGGATTAAAGTTAAGTATTCCCAAAGCAACGTACTTTTCTTTATAGCATTCATTGAGCGTCCTGTTTCAGACTTCACGATATTCTGGGTGAGCTTATAGCGTGCATATCGGCCCCCTCAAAATAACACTGTGTCGGCACTTCTGTCGACACATCACATGGCGACGAGGATGATATCCAAATTGGCGTAGCCACTCCGCCCAGTGTTCCTCTCTCTAACTGTGACTCTGTTCGTCCCACAAAACGTGTGCGTCGACGTCGACGGCAATCCCGTCACGTCGCAAGTGATTCTGTACCAGTGTCTGTTCAAGTTGCACAAAACAGTCGCTCTTGTCGTCAGGGAACTGTAAACAGCCTCCGCGCACGTCCGCACAAACACGTGTCCCGCGAAAGCGAGCAAATGCAGTGCTGAAATCATGCCCGCGGTGTGCAACTAGACATTCGCGTGAGAATTGCCCGTCACGCCAAGCTATTTGCTTTTTCTGTAATAAGAAAGGACATGTTCAAAGTGTTTGCCAGAAAAAGCTTCGATCGGACACTACCAACCATTCCAGGCCCTTTGCTTCGCGCCGGAATCGAACCAAGGACACTCAGGCTCGGGAACCTTCGCCCATGGACATTCATGTAGTTAATGGCACTCCGCCCAGTGTTCCTCTCTGTAACTAGTGACTTCTACTTTTCCTTTGCCCCGCCCGGACGATCCTTTTGACAAACTGTGCCCGGGAAAATATTTTTCCAAGTTGGACCTAGCAGATGCGTACTTGCAAATACCGGTGGACGAAGACTCCCAGCGCGTATTGGTGGTTAACACGCATCTTGGATTGTACCGATTCAAAAGACTGCCATTCGGGTGTGCATCCGCCCCTGCATTATTTCAGCAATATTTACAAACTGTTTGTGCGTCGGTCCCTGCTGCAGCAAACTATCTGGACGATATAGTGATCTCCGGAAAGACAGAAGAAGAACATTTACAAAATCTCCGAACATTATTTCAGGTCTTGCGACAGAATGGTCTTCGTTTGAGAGAGGACAAATGTGTGTTTTTTGCTCGTGACTTGCCATATCTGGGACATGTAATTAATGCCCAAGGCATACATCCCAGTCCGGAGCACCTCCGTGCCATACAGGACTTGCCTTCACCGCAAACTTTGAAGCAGCTGCAGAGTGTGTTGGGAAAAATAAATTACTACCATAACTTTATTCCGCATGCCTCTTCCATTTCAGCTCCGCTTCATCGCTTACGCCGTAAGGGCGTTCCGTTCGACTGGTCGACGGAATGCGAACGCGCCTTTCACCAATTGAAATCGGCGTTGCTTTCAAATACTTGCCTTACGCCATTCGATCCCCAGAAACCCCTTTTGTTGATGGTAGATGCATCGGATTTCGGGATCGGTGCTGTGCTTGCGCACAAAGATGGTTCGCATGATCGCCCTATTGCCTTTGCGTCCAAATTGCTGTCGTCTGCGCAAAAAAATTATTCCCAGATAGAGAAAGAAGCTTTGGCTCTCGTGTTTGGTGTTACAAAGTTTCATGATTTCTTGTATGGTCGTCACTTTACCATCATCACAGACCACAAACCTTTGACATCGCTTTTTCATCCGCACAAGCCTGTACCTCCACGTACAGCGCAGAAATTCATTCGCTGGTCTATATTCCTCTCGCAGTACTGCTATGATATCTTGTATCGGTCCACTGCTAAGCACGGAAACGCCGATGCGTTGTCCCGTTTGCCTGTTGCTGAGGATAGAGCATTCGACTCTTCCGAACTTGCTTGCATGTTCATTGATGCGGAAACTGATGACATGGTCGAATCGTTTCCGATTGATTTTCGTCGTGTAGCTACAGCCACAGCTTCTGACCCTGTCCTTGCTACCGTTTTGCGTTTTGTTGCTACGCAATGGCCCTTGTCGAAGTCACGGATCGAGAATCCTTTGGTTCGCCGATTTTTTGCTCACCAGGAGAGACTTTTTGTACGACGTGGTGTTTTGTTGTTGCGTTCTGATAATGATCAGTCTAGGGTCGTGGTCCCACGTTCGTTACAGTCCTCTGTCTTAAGGCTTCTCCACCAAGGACATTGGGGTATAGTGCGTACGAAACAACTTGCTCGTCAGCACTGTACTTGGTTCGGAATCGATGCTGCGATTACGACTATGTGCTCTTCTTGCATGGCGTGTGCCGAACAACAATCCGCACCGCCGCAGAAATTCTTTGCATGGCCAAAAGCCACTTCCCCTTGGCAACGCTTACATATCGATTTTGCTGGTCCATTCTGGAATGCTCGATGGTTGGTTGTTGTCGATTCCTTCAGTAATTTTCCTTTTGTTGTCCGGATGTCTTCCACGACGTCTTCTGCCACCATCTGTGCGTTGTCTGCTATCTTTTGCGTGGAAGGCTTTCCACAGACTATTGTTTCCGACAATGGCCCACAATTCATGTCCGCAGAATTTCAGTCATTCTGCAAGGCCAATGGTATTCAACATCTGACGTCCGCGCCGTTTTCGCCTCAGTCAAACGGTGCCGCTGAACGATTGGTCCGGACTTTCAAGTCACAGATGTTGAAGTTGAAAGAGTCGCATTCTCTGGAGGATGCGTTGTTGCTCTTTTTGTCTTCGTATCGCTCTCAGCCCCGCGATGGTCGCTCGCCGGCTGAGTTGCTTCACGGTCGTCCTCATCGAACCTTGATGTCTTCGCTGCATCAGGTTCCTTTGCAGCGGCAGACTCCTGCTTTTGCTCCAGGCGACGTTGTATTCTATCGCAACTATCGCGGTTCACGGCGTTGGCTCGCAGGGCGCATTCTTCGCTGCCTCGGCCGCGCGATGTATTTGGTTTTGGGGGCCTCTGGTGAGGTGCGTCGGCATCTCAATCAGCTGCGCCTCTGTCGTCGCCTGGGTTCTGCCGCTCCCCGTCTGCTTTCAGCGACGGAGCCGTCCGGTCAGCGCCCTGGGGACCCATCTACTGGCTCGCCTCATCCCCAGGTGTTACTGACGATGCCTTCCATTTTGCCTCATGGCGTCGCGCAGCCGCCGTCGCCGCCGCAGCCGCCGCCGGCGCAGCCCGCAGAGGACGCTTCGCTGCAGCCGCCTACCGCCTCCCTGGGTCACGCGCCGCCGATCGCTTCCCGTGACCAGCTGTCCTCCGCCATGGAACTCTTGCCCGCTCCGGACCACTTGGCGTCATCGCGCGTCGGATACCCCGATGCAATGGAGGTCGACCCTTCGGCCCCTCCTGTGTCATTACGGGCGCATACGCCGCATGTTGACGTGCACCCTGGAGTAGGTTTCCAGGCGTATCCTAGCTCCCCTCGGACCGAATGGCCGGGTGCGGGTGGCACAGCCTCGCCTGTTGTTAGGCTCCCCACCTCATCGCATACGTCAACATGGGGCCCTCCCCACGGCCGGCGGAAGCCTTATAACACGACCGTTCGCCGATTTGCGGGGGAGGAATGTGATGTCACCGCCAGACACCACACTTGCTAGGTGGTAGCTTTAAATCGGCCGCGGTCCATTAGTACATGTCGGACCCGCATGTCGCCACTGTCAGTACTTGCAGACCTAGCGCCACCACACGGCAGGTCTAGAAAGACGGACTAGCACTCGGCCCAGTTGTACGGACGACATTGCTAGCGACTACACTGACGAAGCATCGCTCATTAGCCGAGCAGATAGTTAGAATAGCCTTCAGCTAAGTCCATGGCTACGACCTAGCAAGGCGCCATTAGCCTTACATAGCAATTGATAATTATCGTCTAAAGCATGTCTCAACAAGAACGATGTATACCAAAAGGATGGATTAAAGTTAAGTATTCCCAAAGCAACGTACTTTTCTTTATAGCATTCATTGAGCGTCCTGTTTCAGACTTCACGATATTCTGGGTGAGCTTATAGCGTGCATATCGGCCCCCTCAAAATAACACTGTGTCGGCACTTCTGTCGACACATCATGAAGCACCCCAAAGTTTGTCTTCACCTTACTTCTTAACAAATTTACAGTTACTTGTTGCTGGCTCGCTACTAGATGTCAATTTTAGATGTCAATTTTAGCTTTCGTCTGCCTCAAGAATTCCATACTCAGGATACATGGCACTGATTTTTTAGCAATAAGAAAAATGCACGTTACTGAAATAGACTCTATCTGGATTTGAAGCTGAGTCTGAAGATTTACACGTTGTGTTAGTGGACCAATTGCTCCCGAAACGGTGCAACCTTGAATTGGAAGTGACAAAAAAATGCATACAGGGGATATTTGCTTAAATAAACATAAAGATAAGACATTTATATTAGCTCCTGTATCTACAATGGCTGTTACTGGTATGTTGGTAATTGATACTCTTATGGAAGCTTGAACTTGTTCGTCCCATACGTCATCATTGTCTTTCGTCTCAGTGTCTGCTACTAGATCATCCCGTAAGTTTGTCTCTTTGTCATACCTAATTGCTTTAATTTCGTGTGGACTAAGGGACAGGGTGCCCCCATTCAAACCTGCAGCATCCTCTAGGAGGCTCAAAGGTGCTGCTTTTAATTTTCCGCTCGACGCTTACTTTCCTGCTGATTTATATTTCTTAAAGTTTCTTTAGTCGGGAACTGGTGTTGGTTTTGTGGTACGAACTCGGTTGGAAATGGATCTTGTCCTGGCGTATTCGCTTGCGCACAATAAATTTGCGTTTATGCGGGCGTTTGGGCTTCAGACTTCCCGAAGGTCCGTTCGCTTGTTGCGTGAAGTGTATATTTTGTGGCTGAAAGGTATTTTGCTGTGGCTTGTGTTGATTGTAACCGTTACTGAAAGGTGTACGTTGGTCTCCACCTTGATTATGCCATTTATTTCCTTTCCACTGACGATTTGAATCGTAAGACTGATGGATTTGATAATTTACGTTGATCGGTTGCGTGTTTCCATATTGCTGGGGCTGTGTATTATAATGTGCATTTCCGTACTGAGGTGGTGACGAATTATGTATTGGATTGTATCTCTGGCCGTTATTGTACTTATTTTTGTATTTACTGTTGGAGTACGTAGTGTGTTTATTTTTGAAACCGTTGTGGGCTTGGTACTCGCCGTCGCTGTGACGCGCTTTCGCTCGGCCACCATTGTTGCCTGCGTATTCTGTATTGTGCTGGCCACCTGCACTGAAGTGGGCGTTGCCAACATCAACTCTAGCGACCTCGTAAATCAGATCCAACGAGTCTAACACAGATAGGAAAGTGTCCGTATCGTCCTCAGACACGTTTACTAACTTTTCTCTGCTCGCAATCGGCAGCTTAGTTTTTAGAAGCATAATAATGTCTTTGGCGGTGCTCGGCGAATCCCAGAACTTGATTTTCGCTAAATACTTTTCAAAATACCTTCTCAAACTACCGCGCTTACTGTTAAACACTTCAGCGTTGCAAACCTCTTTTCTCAGGCGCTGCTACACACCAGAACTCCAGAAATTAGCTAAAAACATCTGTTCAAACTGTTTGTAACTTTTACAAGAGTCGACCATTTCGGTTCCCCATAAGGCAGCATCGCCTACGATAAATCCAGTAACGAATTGAATTCGCTGGCGGTCACTCCAGCTATTCGGGAAAATTCCTGAAAAATTTCGGAGGAACACTATAGGAAAATTTCAGAGGAACACTATAGAATGAATTTCTCTTTTCTGTGGGTAAAAGGTCGGAAAAACACGATGTCTGATCACGCTTTCCTCCTGCATCAAACTGACAATAGTGGGTGGTCTGGTACTCTGGTTAAATTGTGCTTCTATAGAACTATGAGTTTGAGCGTTATCAAATGGTGAACGGTAATGTACCTGCTGTTGTTCATTACATCGTGGTGAATTATTCCACTCTCCTGACACGGGAGGTGGGGACTTTTCAACTTGACATTTTTGTGTACGAACTTCATCAACTATCTGTTGACGCCATTCAGGTAAATCTTGAGCTAACGTTCGTCTTATCTGGTTTAATTCTGACATCACTGTGTCTCCTGTTTTTACAGGGGCTGCCAATATTTCAAAGGTCACGTTTTTGACAGTTTCCATGAGTTCGTTCTTGACCTTGTTTTCTATGAATCCACTCTTGGTAGTGGTCGGACAATGCTTCAGCATGTGCCTTAACAGTATTCTTTATTTGATTCTCTACATTAAGAGTCAATATGTTTGGAAAGATCATCAACAACATTCTCGATCGTGTCTACTGCGGTTTTAACTCCTTTGACCTCATCAGAGATTGCAGTATAATCTTCTTTTAAGGTCGCAGCTTGTTTTTGATATTCCATCACTTTTGAATTTATCTCTCCCTTGGCTGCTTCGATTTTTTCATCAAACCGTTTTGAAATATCCTCTATTTTTGACTCTACTGGTGTGTCAATTTCTAGCCTCATGGTCGTGATCCGATTACTGATTTGGCTTTGGACATTACCCAACAGGGTATTTAAGTCAGCTGTTATGTCTGCCTTTAGTTCGCCCTTTACCGAATTTAACCGTGTATTTAGGTCATTTATCTCCGTTTGCAGATCTGTTTTTACTGAATTTATGTCTGTTTTTACTGAATTTATTTCTGTTTTTACTGAATTTATGTCTGCTTTTACTGAATTGCACAGATTTGTAAGGACCTGATTTTTATTATGCCGTCTTTCGGCCTTCTCTTTTTCTTCGCGGGCCTTTTCATCTAATTTTTCCTGCTTTTCACGTTCCTGTCTGCGCTTCTCTCTGTCTTTGACTTTCGCACTTGCGTTCCATTATTGCTTCGATCATTGCGGCCAAGTCATTTTTTTCAAAAGCGGGAATAGTTTGCACACTAGGACCAGCTTCTAAAACTTCGGTCGAGGCTGCTTCTGCCTCCGCTCGTGTACCTATCGCGCGTGATTGTAATGGATCGCATCACCGCTGTCGTCTGCTTTTGTTTGTGTCCGCTGTTTACCGTCAGCCATGTTCATGAATTATTTGTCAAACGCCAAAATGCTACAGATATTGTTTGTCACTGCAGTCAGTCGTTTGTCTGTGACGTAGTGCTATGGCTTACTGGGACCTAAGATGAAATTTTAACTCTGGGTAACAACTGACGTTCATGTACGCCAAGAAGACAAGATGGTTCCTACTAATTATAAACAAATGAAATATCACACGTTTTACCAGTTTTGAGCGTAATTATCCCCCATATCGTAATTTTTTTTATGCACTGACAACAATGGTACACTTTCACTGAATTTAACTACATAAGAATGGACTATGGACAAATTGAAATAAAGCTGTTTCAAGGCAAGGAAAGACTACGTTCTGATCAACTCGAAAGATGCAACATCAATACGAAAGCTTGCCTACTGCGTATAAAAATTTCACTTACTATGGCTGTCTTGATGGTGATACGGCTGGATACTCGCGTTTTTTTTAGTAATTTCATCAATCGTATTTCTCAATTAATTAAAAGGTTCTCCTACTTCTCTTTCTCGGTTGAATTGCATCCACATGAAAAAATGAAACAATTATTAGAACAAGCACTGAAAAATTTTTAAACACGTACCACATACATGAAATGATTTTTGATCAAGTCCCTGTTCGGGCGGCAAGTGTAGCGTTGCTCTTGGGAGGGGCAAAAAGAAAAAGAATTGTTATTCTATATTATTTTTTAAAAATGTGGAAAAAGTGAATATTTTGGTGGGCCACTTGGCTACAGAATTAGGGATTGATTACACTATTATAATAACACGCGTTGAGCATTAAATACCTGAATATGAGCATCATATTGATATATATATTTGAGATCGGTTCGCAAGAAACAGTATCATTTCTGTGCATTTTTATATTCGCGATGTAGTCATACCCAGAACAACAGTAAGGGGCCAGAAGTTATGAACTTTAAAAGAAATGCAACTCTACACAATTAAAAAAAATTGGCTCAGAAATAACTGGAAAACGATAATATTCCTTCCGCCTCATACTGCGTTCGGCCCATCAGTGTGATCGTAATTTCTGGTGATGAAGTAACACAAAATAATTATCCTTCAGGTAAATAAGGAGATGGAAATCATCAAGGTTAATTTGCTAAAATAAGCACACTTATCTTTAACACACTTTTTCTTAATGCTGCGTACCTTTTCATATTAAATTACAATAGATGACCATTGTGGTTAAATACTTGTAAGTAGGCTGTTTATGTTTTCTTATTGGCAACATTACGTAGCGCTCTGTACGAAAATCACTGGCTGTGCTGTGTGCAGTCTGTGGCTAGTTTGCCATTGTAATGTTGGGCAGTACAGCGCGTAGCGTTGCGCAGTTGGAGGTGAGCCGCCAGCAGTGGCGGATGTGGGGAGAGAAATGGCAGAGATTTGAAATTTGTAAGACTGGATGGCATGAACTGCTATATATGTTATGATTATTAGGGTAAATACATTGTTTGTTCTCTATTAAAATCTTTCATTTGCTAACTATGCCTATCAGTAGTTAGTGCCTTCAGTAGTTTGAATCTTTTATTTAGCTGGCAATAGTGGCGCTCGCTGTATTCCTGTAGCTTGAGTAACGAAGATTTTTGGTGAGGTAAGTGATTTGTGAAAGGTATAGGTTAATGTTAGTCAGGGCCATTCTTTTGTAGAGATTTCTGAAAGTCTGATTACGTTGCGCTAAAAATATTTTGTGTAAGTTTAAGCATAGTCTTGTATAATTGTTCAAAGGGGACGTTTCATATGTCGACCCTTACCCGAGGATACCTCACTGGAATCTTCTGATTTTTTTCTTGTAGTTTGTGTAATTATTGTAGCTATTCTTTATTGCTAGCGCGTAATTGTAGAGAGAATCTCCTTTGTAGCTGCAGTCTTTCATTGTTGTACAGTAAAACAGTCGTGGCATGCATGTAGATTTGCACCAAGTATTTCGCAGCTGCGCTTGCAATTAACTACATATTATTTTCAGTGCTATGTTAATGTGTTCTCTTATTTTTGCTCTTCAAATTGTGCTTCTCTGTGTTATCGTGTGAGATATTGTGACAATAATGGCGTGTGAAAAACGTAACACTAGGCTTCAGAGTAAACTGAGAAATAATAGCGACGACGAGCGTAGCTTATCAGCACCACTGTGTAATGAATTTACTAATGTTCAAAGTAGTAATTTGGTAACTATGCATAGGGAAATGGAGCGGGCGGCAAATAATGGTGTAGACAGTGAAACAGGTAGTGAACAGGGAAGCATTATCGATCGATCGGTCGGCAACAGCTCGCCTCAGGAATCCGAAATGACAGGACACAATTTCGCAAATACTGTAGATTCAGGTTTTGGGTCATCACCGTTTTCTCAAATAAGTCAAGACGCATTTTCTGCTTGTCAAAATGTGAATGTTGCCGGTGCAAATTCACTGCCGAAAAGCACTGAGGAACATGTTTCAGACACCAGTGCACTGTTATTACAGTTAATGCAACAAATGGGACAAAGGCTACAAAAGTTAGACACAACGCTTGAACAAAATCAGAAACAAATGGGACAAAATCTTCAAAAGTTACATACAATGGAACAAAATCTTCAAAAGTTGGACACAGTGGAACAAAATCTGAAAAAGTTAGACACAATGGAACAAAATCTTAAAATGTTAGACACAATGGAACAAAATCTTCAAAAGTTAGACACCACGCTTGAACAAACACGTGAAGATTTATCTACTGAGTTACATAACATCGAATAGAAATGTCAAAAAGTCTGTAATGTAAAAACACAAATTTGTGAGCATCTCCAACCTATTTTTTCGCGTCATGAAAATGCATTACAGAATCACGAAGCAGCCATAAAAGAACTGCAAACTATTGTTCATGAAAATCACGACACCTTGCAAGCTAAAACTGTCTCAGTTGCATCTACCGATTCGGTTACGCAACTTGCAAAAACTCAAGAAAACTTAAAGGACACAGTAGATACGATTTCAACACAAATGGACACTCTGAAACTTGGTTCAGAAAAACATACTGAGGAAATAAGTACACTATCGGAGAAAGTAGCCGAACTTTCGGATCAGTTCACTTACTTATCTGCAAAGGTAGATTATGATCTGAATGACACAAGCCCTGTAGCCATCACTGACACAGAAGAGTATGAACAAATTAAGAAATTCAAACAAAATCAGAATCAAATTAATACGCAATACAAAAGAGAAATCCGGGAAGTACAAGATCAGTTGGCACAAGTAATACAAAAATATCATATTTTAGAGGACACTCGCGCTCCAACACGGGAAGAGGAATTTAGAAATACGGAAAAGCCACAAAATAATAACACAGGACATTTCGGAAATTATGAAAGAAATTGGCAAGGTGCACCGAATTTTGAAATGGAACCGCCGAAATGACGTAACAATGACCGATATGCTACTCGCCGACACGATGATTTTGACTATAAGCTGTTCATTACTACACGTAAGTTCAAAACGTTTAAGAATTCTGCCAACGACATTCATCCACAAGTGTGGCTCCATTAATTCTCTCATTGTTTTCCTCCCAACTGGTCATTAGAACACAGATTAGAATTTATGTGTGGCTACTTAGAGAATGAACCAGCTGTAAGAATGCGATCGGTCATTCACGATTGTCACAGTGAAGGAGAATTTTATCATGCCTTCCTCTCAGCATATTGGTCTCAAGGTACACAAGACCGAGTAAAACATAGCATAATGATGATGAAACACTTTGAACAATCTGAATTTTCCAGTCTTGTCAAATATTTTGAAGACATGTTGCACAAGAATCAGTACCTGTCAAACCCATACACCCCCTCAGAACTCATCCGTATTTGCTTAATCAAATTACCTCAACATTTACGACATATTATTTTGACAGGGCGTTGCAAAGACGACATTGAAGATTGTCAGGGACTGTTACAAGAACTGGAAATTGACACTGACAATCGTGGAACGCGAAAACAGGAGCACAACAATTACGGATCACATCCGTCACAATCCCGTGATGACAGAAATAATACATGACAAGGCTATTCTTTCAAAGTAAATTGTGACCAAAACAGACACCACCCGTATGACAACCGTTGGCTGAGTAGTAATAATTACAGGGAAAGATCACCTCTCCTCAGTAATGACTATCACAGAGACAATCAGAGAAACAGACAATATGGGAACCAAAATAATTATTATCAAGGGAGACAGAATAACTTCAGACGCAATGGCCCACCACGCAGTTTCGATTCTGGGAGAAATTCTCCACCACATGACCGACAAACAAGAAACTATGTAAACTACCAACAAAACGACAGGCCTGAATTCCATCAGAACTGGCGAGATTCTAACAAGGCTGGACCCTCTCGGCAAGGCGTATTTGTAGAAGTTAGGTCTCCTAATCCCAGGAACGACGCGCGCCAACATAGAAACAGACAATGGCTCGCACTGCAGGCAGCCACGTGCGCCGGCTGGCTCAGAGAAAAATAACATAGACGCTAACCTTGAGCAAATTTTAGCATTCCTTACCGACGTATACCACATGATAATTGCGTTAAAGTTGAAACTCTGCGTACTAGGAAGAGTAAAGGTTTACACCACATTTCACATGTAAAACCGTTTATTGAGAGATAATCTGCTTTTTAACTTTGTCTTTGCCATATACCTTTTCACTTTACATTGCTAGTATGCTTTGTCAGACTTAGAATCTGTTAACATGCAACAACGTTTGAAGTTAAATATCCAGTCAAAACCAAGAGAACTTATTTAAACAGAAATTACGAATGCATTATTATTGTGAACAGACGACACAGTGTTATTGTGTGTGTGCATTCTTGCTTGTTAGTTGCATTATTACGTAACGACTATAAGGCTCACATACTTAGAACATTTAGCAGTACTGCTAATGAGATTTTAATGCAACATTTTGGTTTACTTGAAAATACATTCTGGATTTAAAGTACTTTCTGCGAAATACCAGATGACACATTGGTTGGTTTATGTGACAGCTACACGATTTTATCACGATGCTACTAATGAGTGACAATTTACAATGTTGCTTTTGCGGTGTATCTGTTTTATATCTGCACAGTTTTTCTGAATTCTTCTGTAAAGTAAAACATGTTTTAGTAGTAACTTTTGTGCTATAGCTACAAGGAGACAGCCTTTTCCGTAGGTCAACAATACGTTACAGCACAGTACTTTCCTCATCACGGCAATAAGCGTAATAACTAAGATATCTATACGCAAAGCATTTCACTTTTGTGTATCATGAGGTAAGTACATTGACTTCTGCAGAACTTAGCTTTCGGAGGACGATACATACGACACTTCCACAGAGATTATATTCCAACAAGACGCACAGTGTACCGCTACAGGACACATATTTGAGTGATTAATTTTGTACTTAAATCATTTATTTTTAAAGATATTTGAAGTAAAATGATACAAAGGTTTTCCGTGATACATTTCATTCCATTGCTGTAATCTGTAACACCTGAGGGTATAATTACATTAATCCTCCGGGGGGTACAAGCTTACTTTGTGTACCATGTGTTTAGCAAGCACAAGGAGCCCTAGCTAATATGGTATTTGCTTATACAACTTTACACATCGGTACCATATTTCTCTAACACATAAAATACACAGCTATCTGATCATTTAACTGAGAGACATAAACATTTTTTACAATGTCAGTGACACATGTTTACACAGTTCCACAGTTGGATAACTTCACACTTATGAAACTGTATTTTGTCTGTACTTTGTGAACTGTTCATATTTTTTCATAACCATTGTGATACTATGAGAGCTTTCAATGATGTATTTGGTATGGGATCACAATTTTTAAAGTACGTTTGAGGCAGATGACACTTTTCACATGAGCAGAGAATTTTTTTTAATTATTGGAGGAAGCTACGACGATTTTGAGAGTTGACTGAGGTGTTATGATGTTATTATTACGATGACTACGTGTATTATGCTGTTGCAGTATGTTTATGATCAATAAGCTGATGCTATATGAGTTATTTGATTATGCTACGTATCTGTTATGATGAAATATTGAAGAAGTGTCGACGAATATGTATATGTGTAATAAGGTAGGGAATAATGAATAGTGGTTAGGGACACTGATTTGTGAAAAAGGTCGTTGGAAACCAAGAATTGTACTTTAAGAGTTATGAAATGTATGTAAATGCGTGAATGTATCACAATGCCGACGAAAATTTTTTGGACACTGTTATATCAATAGGATTTTGTTTCTACAGATTTGTAACGCAAATTCTTGACCTGTGAAATATTTTTATATGAGACTGTCACTGTAGCAGAAACTGCTGTCGTAAATATTTCCGTAACAAAGTTAAGTGACCACCTGTACGTAATGTGTCGTGGGCACCCAGCTGTGTCAGACGCCTGGAGAAAAAGCCATTGGTGTGTGCCTTTTCAGAGGCACAGGTAGAAAAAAAAGGGTAGGCCATTATCCTCGCTATTGACATTCCTTTGTAGAAAGCATCGCAAATATGACACGCTCAAACTTGAAAACATATGATAACACTGTGGAGCTCTTAATTTATGATAATACTGAAATGCCTAATGAAATGATGAGAAACATTTTACATTTATTGTCTTTCTAGTTGAGAGATTCTTTTGCCTTTGGACACGCCATTTGCCTAGTGAATGATGTTTCATGCATTGCTCTATATAGGCTATATATATTTGCTCATTTTGTTTGATATCTAGTTTCTAGCTGCACTGCAGCATTGGTTAAAATAAAATTTAATAGATGTACTAATGTAGATATTTTATGCCTACAGATCCAGTAAATAAACATTTTAAAATCTACTTAAAAAAAACGAGGGAGCACAAAAAGACATTTCCCTTCACAGGAATTGCATACATAATTTTTGTCAATGACTGGGTAACTTATTTAGTAGTGTAAGTTAAGGTGATGCATCACCCTAGTGTTAAGATGTGAGATAGGTATTAAAGATGGCCATTTTTACTGTAATATTTTTTCTGCTTGAGCTTTGTCATGTTTAGATATAAGTTATTGCATTTGCTGCTGCTGTTTGCCAGGCATAGTGCTACTAAATTTCACTTTGTATTACTCTGTTAAGCTAGTTTTACTACTGATTTATTTTTCTTGTTGCTGCACATTGGCTCATAATAGTTGTAATGTCACATTGCTTGGTAATTTAGATTTATTGCAGCTTGCTTTGACAATTTCCATTTTTTTCATTGCTGTTTGTATTAATTGTTTTATGCTGCTGCATTGCCTCGTCCATTAGTTTAGCATCTGAGCTCAGTAGATTTAAGTTAGCTTAAGAGGGGGTAGACTATATAAGAGAATGAGTTGCGATGATTTGGAAGAAATGCATTGAGAAGTTTTACGAAAAAAGTACAGAAAGCAGGTATAGATAGCACTTTTTGAAATAATGAAGAACAAAGAGAGATCTCCAAGAAGCAAAGAAAGTTTTGTTTGCAAGATACTGCAGTAAAACAAAACCTGTCCTTCCCTTTTCTGTTATTCCTCTGTGTGTTTGTGTACTCTTGTATATTTGTGTTCTTCCTGTCTTTATGTGTTTATCTGATATGAGTTATGTTGTGGAATTTTTCTAATAATATGTTATTTTCTTTGTAAAGATGTTTAGACATTATTTATTCTGTTTTGTTTTAATGCTCATGTGTGAAGTTGATGTTTCAAAAGTTATTCTGATCTTTTATGTATTTAGTTATGTCATAATTCCTGTAACACTGATGTACATGTTTATTTCTATTCTTTTATAAAGCCTGTATTACTACAAATGTTATCTGTATTATTATGTTTTTAATGATGTATTTTGTACCTTTGTTATTGTATTCTTATGTTATAAAATTGTAATTGACAGCAGTTCATCAAATTAATTAAGTTGTAAGTTCCATTTCACTGCACACGTTTCTGTTGGTGATACTATATGGACAATATGTGAGAAGTAGGGACTGTTAGTGTTTGCACGTGTGTTAATAATTCAGCAAGGGAGTGGATAACAGCATTGCTGGTTCTAAGGACAATTCCAAAAACTTTGTGAGTGCACAAGTGGTGGTTATGGACTTGCTATATTATCTGCAAGACTCTTCAATGGTGATTGTGCACCTGCACAATCACAACAGATGGCTGCTGGCCATCTCTGCAAGGACTACAGTGGGTCTGCATCTTTGATGACCCACCAATACCATTATTTCTACAAGGACTACAGTGGGTCTACACCTTTGATGACTCACCAGTACCATTATTTCTACAAGGACTACAGTGGGTCTGCACCTCTGGTGGCTTACCAATACCATAATCTCTACCAGGACTACAGTGGGTCTGCTCTGTGATGACCTACCTACCAGTATTCTTCAAAACTTCGAATGACTCTGCTGTGGGTTTGCTCTGTTGTGGCCCAATACCTGTCAGCATCTCAAGATTCAGCATTGTCTTTCTGTTGGAAGGACAACACTACTTCTTCAAGACTGCACTACTTCCGTGTGCATTTTCTTCTACTGCTCAGACTTTGAGAAAAACACTGCTACTTTACTGTGATGAACAATCTGGACTGTCTTTATGGACTGTGAGAAAATTTAGCTTTTGACCAACATTGTATCAATAAGTGTGTGCATTTGATATCTTTGTTATTGTAATTATGAAAAATTTTATCAAATCATTATTGGCCACTGCCCAAAACAATTTGTAAAATTTTTTGTGGGGAGCATGGGGGCTATGTAAGTAGGCTGTTTATGTTTTCTTATTGGCAACGTTACGTAGCGCTCTGTATGAAAATCACTGGCTGTGCTGTGTGCAGTCTGTGGCTAGTTTGCATTGTTGTCTGCCATTGTAGTGTTGGGCAGTTGGCTGTTAACAGCGCGTAGTGTTGTGCAGTTGGAGGTGAGCCGCTAGCAGTGGCGGATGTGGGGAGAGAAATGGCGGAGATTTGAAATTTGTAAGACTGGATGGCATGAACTGCTATATATGTTATGATTATTAAGGTAAATACATTGTTTGTTCTCTATTAAAATCTTTCATTTGCTAACTATGCCTATCAGTACTTAGTGCCTTCAGTAGTTTGAATCTTTTATTTAGCTGGCAGTAGTGGCGCTCGCTGTATTGCTGTAGCTTGAGTAACGAAGATTTTTGGTGAGTTAAGTGATTTGTGAAAGGTATAGGTTAATGTTAGTCAGGGCCATTCTTTTGTAGATATTTCTGAATGTCAGATTGCGTTGCGCTAAAAATATTGTGTGTCAGTTCAAGCATAGTCTTGTATAACTGTTCAAAGGGGACGTTTCATACTGTATACATAACAGTCAAAATGTCCTCTTGATGCTGTCTGTTCGTAATCAGTTACAAGAAACTACATGTTTTCTGATTGAAAAAAAATAACAGTTAGCATATTCACTCAATATTTTCACATAAAATATAAAATATAGTTGCGGAAAGCAGCAAGTCCACGTCCGCCTTTTATAGAATACAAACAGTAAAAGGTGAGGCACCAAAAGCCTCATTTGTCTTGAAACAACAGAATTCTTTTTTATACCATTAATCGATACATGTACATAGAGATTTACAGGCACCGCGCAAGAACGGCAAAGATAAAGAATAATAGACTGTCGCTGCTATGCGATGGTTCATTTGTTTTACTTTACAATTGTTCTATAACTTTAGGCCATCATGCATTTACTATTGAGCGTACCTTAATGTTTGTGAGGCGAAAATTACTAATATTACAATATATAAAATTTATATAAAAACCAAAAACATCACATGCTATGGATTAAAACGGCAGCCAGATTACACACGGCGTGAGTCAGAATTAATGCACACACGTATTCGCCCACTGGTAAAGGCCATTCTCTATATAATATCGTAATAGCAGTCCAAAGAATAAAATATTTCCATGACCTAAGTATTCACCAAAGCCAACTGTTCAAAGGTACAGACTCAAGCGATGAGAAACAACTGCGAGCAAAGTGCGCTAAACCTTTGGTTTGCAACTGGTTGGCTGAGTTTTTCAAACTCTTCAAATTTATACAGTTGCTGAATCGCAGCCATTTATAAGATTTTCCTACCGAGCAAAGGCCGCATAATTCGAGCTTGGTGGTAGGATCTGAAAGTTCCTAAAAAATAAAGGGCGTTCGGGATTCTACAGAACCAGCTTGAAGATGTTTACCAGTTTAACTAATGAGGCCTTACTGCCTCCGAAACATGTTGTAAATGGCTATCGAGTGGGATTTACTGCCAAGCTAATATTGATGCAAGTTAATGGCTGTTTTCGCTATAAGTTCTTCTCACGAAAGCAGCCTGAAGTTCACCAGTCGGACCTGGGTGACTTTCATAGTCACTAACCCACTGCAATTCGCAATTTACTGCATCAAGTTGTTCAGTTAGCTTCTTCCAAAGAAGTGCTCGCCATAATGTCGCAAGATGTTCACTGTAATGTCTCTTAGCAAAAGACATATTATATGTGGTAAAAAAGAAAAGGAAAAAAGAATAATTGAACTGGATAATTGATATTGCGTGGACAACAATTGTGTGAACTTTATGTAATAAAGAGAAAGCATTATATGTCATGTTTTGTTCTTGTATAGAATTATGTACTGATTTTTTTAAATAATATCTGTGTCGGCGAGTACTGAAACCACCACAGACGATACTTATTAAATATCAAACAAAGATGAGATTATGTGACTACTATAAATAGTAAAGATCGAACATTAATTTCTCTGTCGTCTTCTTGTAGTTACGTGAGTAAGATAAGCCTGTGACGTTATATTGTACGCTTGCGTAACATTCGTTTGTCAAGATTGTGAGAGGGACGCCATTAGTCATTGATATGGAAAGGTGTGTAATAACTTAATCTGTTTAAATGTTTTGAATAGAGTTACTTAGTGAAAACTTGCATTTTGATTTGTAATAAGCTTGCCTGGCATTTTATCCCATCCCTTTAAGACATTTTCTGTTATTTAAATATTATTCGTGGTGCAGAGCTGCGCTACGAACGAACGAGCCGCTGCCGCGGCGCATTCAAACTGCGTTAGATGAAATCAATCATACAGCAAAGAAGGGGGCAGGTAATAGTGAACTAAAATTATTTCTTTCAGCTTTCGGAATTGCATAGCAGAGCAGCAGATTTTATGATGTGTTTTACAGGTTGACGCGGGCTGCTGATGATATGTTATTAACAGTGCAAAAAGATAATTTACATTCACAACATAAATGAAATCTTGCTGTGCGTAGTTCTGGTCTGGCAAACCTTATAGTAAAAACATCTTTTTCTATGATAAGTCTCATGTTCTCTTGTTAGTTGTGGTACTTATTGGTGTTTTACTGCTAACAAAAATCCACTGCAGAATTTTGATGTTGAACAATCATTGCGTACTGTAACATCACTATTGATAACGAAATAATTTTCATTAACCTTTTCAATAACTGTAAAGTAAGGAAGATATGTTAAACTTTATCGCGAGTTACAGTAACGAAAAAATGTTCCTTTAATAGAAAGCCAGATCCAGAATACTAAGAACATAATACAGGGTGTTTCAAAAATGACCGGTATATTTGAAACGGCAATAAAAACTAAACGAGCAGCGATAGAAATACACCGTTTTTTGCAATATGCTTGGGACAACAGTACATTTTCAGGCAGACAAACTTTCGAAATTACAGTAGTTACAATTTTCAACAACAGATGGCGCTGCGGTCTGGGAAACTCTATAGTACGATATATTCCACATATCCACCATGCGTAGCAATAATATGGCGTAGTCTCTGAATGAAATTACCCGAAACCTTTGACAGCGTGTCTGGCGGAATGGCTTCACATGCAGATGAGATGTACTGCTTCAGCTGTTCAATTGTTTCTGGATTCTGGCGGTACACCTGGTCTTTCAAGTGTCCCCACAGAAAGAAGTCACAGGGGTTCATGTCTGGCGAATAGGGAGGCCAATCCACGCCGCCTCCTGTATGTTTCGGATAGCCCAAAGCAATCACACGATCATCGAAATATTCATTCAGGAAATTAAAGACGTCGGCCGTGCGATGTGGCCGGGCACCATCTTGCATAAACCACGAGGTGTTCGCAGTGTCGTCTAAAGCAGTTTGTACCGCCACAAATTCACGAAGAATCTCCAGATAGCGTGATGCAGTAATCGTTTCGGATCTGAAAAATGGGCCAATGATTCCTTTGGACGAAATGGCGGCCCAGACCAGTACTTTTTGAGGATGCAAGGACGATGGGACTGCAACATGGGGCTTTTCGGTTCCCCATATGCGCCAGTTCTGTTTATTGACGAAGCCGTCCAGGTAAAAATAAGCTTCGTCAGTAAACCAAATGCTGCCCACACGCATATCGCCGTCATCAATCCTGTGCACTATATCGTTAGCGAATTTCTCTCGTGCAGCAATGGTAGCGGCGCTGAGGGGTTGCCGCGTTTGAATTTTGTATGGATAGAGGTGTAAACTCTGGCGCATGAGACGATACGTGGACGTTGGCGTCATTTGGACCGCAGCTGCAACACGGCGAACGGAAACCCGAGGCCGCTGTCGGATCACCTGCTGCACTAGCTGCGCGTTGCCCTCTGTGGTTGCCATACGCGGTCGCCCTACCTTTCCAGCACGTTCATCCGTCACGTTCCCAGTCCGTTGAAATTTTTCAAACAGATCCTTTATTGTATCGCTTTTCGGTCCTTTGGTTACATTAAACCTCCGTTGAAAACTTCGTCTTGTTGCAACAACACTGTGTTCTAGGCGGTGGAATTCCAACACCAGAAAAATCCTCTGTTCTAAGGAATAAACCATGTTGTCTACAGCACACTTGCACGTTGTGAACAGCACACGCTTACAGCAGAAAGACGACGTACAGAATGGCGCACCCACAGACTGCGTTGTCTTCTATATCTTTCACATCACTTGCAGCGCCATCTGTTGTTGAAAATTGTAACTACTGTAATTTCGAAAGTTTGTCCGCCTGAAAATGTACTGTTGTCCCAAGCATATTGCAACAAACGGTGTATTTCTATCGCTGCTCGTTTAGTTTTTATTGCCGTTTCAAATATACCGGTCATTTTTGAAACACCCTGTATATTTTGTTTTGTTGAAAATTAATGATCCAAAGAAAGCCACAGCACAGCATCACTAAAAGGTATTTCGGGGCTCTTTTCGTAGCAACATATTTTATCTCATATATTAGTTGTTACGCGAGTAATAATAAAACAAAGCAAATAGTAGAGCCAGCGAAATCACGAAACACGCCACGCAGAGTTCTGTTAAGTACGTCAAGAAAGATCGCACGCAAATAACTGACCCACAAAACCATTTTTAAAAAATCCAGACTTTCACTAAAAATGTTAAAAAATGTAGTCGCTTTGCAATTACGAATCTAGAACCGACGAAGAGCAAGATTTCCTTTATCTTGGCAGGAATCTGTGTAGCGCAGTTTAACATTGATGTATACCGTACGAATGTTCCCGGGTGACTGACAGAGAAACACAACTGCGTAATGCGTATTGGCTGACGATTTAGGAAGACTTTCGGAACAGTTCAAGCACGCATGTCTTACCGTGGCAATTGCTAATCCACCCAGCAGGAAATTAAAAAAGAAGTTCTGTATTTACGAAACCAAAGTTGATTGAAATAATGTAAAACACGAATTATTCCCATAATGTAATACTAACTGATGCAACGCTTAACATTTCTTCTGTCTGCTTTTATACGTACATGACATGATTTATGATTGCACAAGAACTTTCCCACTCACACATTTTACACAGTGTTTAATAAAATAAAACAACCACACTTTACGTATGTCCTCCGTACACCCTCTCCTGAACATTCAACAACAGAACATAATTAAATAATTTGTTTGAAAGTGGTTACTATTACGTCAGCAGCTTCTGTAATGAAAACGAAGAAAAGTCTAGAAAAATAATTGTATCTTTTTAGGTATAGTTTCAACTGATACTATAGACGAATGGACTACAATCTCTGACTCAGCTTCATAGCACCAGACAAATTATTATGACTTTGTATCTCGGAAAGCATTAAAGACATTTAACTGAAATTTTTACGGTATGGTTGTATTAACAATACAAGTGTGTGTATGGAATATGAAAAAGGTGGAACGAATTTTGATGCTGCTGCTTTAGACTCGTAACGGATAGTAAGCAGGCGGCAGGCGAACACGTGGCCTCAGCGGCCACTGACAGCTACGCTCATGTGAAAGTAAATGAAAGTGAAAGAAAGCAGCAGTCCTGGTGGCGGCACGCGGCGCCGCTCCGCACCCCACCCTAGCCACACCTGCCCTGTTTCAGCCACACCCTGCATCCCTATTCAAAATCGACCAGGTTCAGACGACTGCGTAAATCGCCGAATTATATCTGAACTGGATGAAACAAGAAGACTTGAGACCGCCAGTTGTATGCTCGCTTCCACTAACAAGATAAATTATAATACAGAATGAGATTGTCACTCTGCAGCAGAGTGAAAATCTCATTCTGGAAAGATCCCCCAGGCTGTGGCTAAGCCATGTCTCCGCAGTATCCTTTCTTTCAGGAGTGCTAGTTCTGCAAGGCTCGCAGAAGAGCTTCTGTACAGTTTGGAAGGTAGGCGGCGAGGTACTGGCAGAAGTAACGTTGTGAGGAGGGGGCGTGTGTCGTGCTTGGGTAGCTCAGTTGGTAGAGCACTTGCCCGCGAAAGGCAAAGGCCCCGAGTTCGAGTCTCGGTCCGGCACACAGTTTTAATCTTCCAGGAAGTTTCAATAATAATACACTGTCGGGATTACAGCAGTGTAGTTGGAGGGTTGGAACTTCAATAGTGGCAACTATTTATTCACAACGGATGCAAAAGAGTTACATGTTTGCACCCGTTACTGTCCTTAAAAGTAGTCACCACCGTTATGTAGAATCCGTTGCCAGCGATTTGGAAGGCGTAGTATGGCGTTATCTGAGCCTGTTCTGTTGATGGTGGGAATGGAGCGGTCTTCTGCCTGTCTAATCTCTGGAACAGTTCTGAAGCGAATGCCACGAAGTGGTTCCTTCGTCTTCGGAATCAAATCACAGTCACAAGGACTTGAGTCCGGGGAGTACGGTGCGTGGTACAGTACATCCCAGTCCTATCGACCGAACAGAGCAGCCACAGCTTGCGCTGTACGCGCCCGCGCATTGTCGTGCAAAATGATGGGTGGGTTGCGCAGAAAGTGTCGCCGCTTCTTTCGCAGAGCTGGTCACCGGCGATTCTCCAGAAACGAACAGCAACACTGTGCATTGACGGTCTGCCGTGTCGAACGTAATGGGTTAGGATGACACTATCACAGTCGTACACGTGAATCACCACAGCTTTCGTCACACTGGGGCTCTGACGCACTTTCGACTTTCGCTCTGACCCACTATCACGCCATTCGTTGGATTGGCGTTTCAGTTTTGGCTCGTACGATATGGCCCATGTCTCACCCAGTGTTACGATACCGCACGAGAAAGCCTCTCCTTCGCGCTCACAGCGCTCCAATGCGTCTGAGCAGCGTCGTAACGAAGCCAGTTCTGCATTTACGAAAAATTACAGACCAGTATCCTTAACATCGGTTTGTTGCAGGATTCTCGAACATATTCTCAGTTCGAATATAATGAATTTCCTTGAGACAGAGAAGTTGCTTTCCATGCATCAGCACGGCTTTAGAAAGCATCGCTCCTGCGAAACGCCACTTGCCTTTTTTGACATGATATCTTGCGAACCATGGATGAAGGGTATCAGCCGGATGCCATATTCCTTGATTTCCGGAAAGCGTTTGACTCGGTGCCCCACTGCAGACTGCTAACTAAGGTACGGGCATATGGGATTGGTTCCCAAGTATGTGAGTGGCTCGAAGACTTCTTAAGTAATAGAACCCAGTAGGTTGTCCTCGATGGTGAGTGTTCATCGGAGGTGAGGATATCTTCTGGTGTGCCCCATGGAAGTGTGGTAGGTCCGCTGTTGTTTTCTGTCTACATAAATGATCTTTTGGATACGGTGGATAGCAATGTGCGGCTGTTTGCTGATGATGCTGTGGTGTACGGGAAGGTGTCGCCGTTGAGTACTGTAGAAGGAAACAAGTTGACTTGGACAGGATTTGTGATTGGTGTAAAGAATGGCAGCTAACTCTAAATATAGATAAATGTAAATTAATGCAGATCAATAGGAAAAAGAATCCCGTAATGTTTGAATACTCCTTTGATATTGTAGCGCTTGACACAGTCACGTCGATTAAATATTTGGGCGTAACATTGCACAGCGATATGAAGTGGGACAAGCGTGTAATGGCAGTTGTGGGGAAGGCGGATAGTCGTCTTCGGTTCATTGGTAGAATTATGGGAAGATGTGGTTCATCTGTAAAGAAGGCCGCTTATAAAACACTAATACGACCTATTCTTGAGTACTGCTCGAGCGTTTGGGATCCCTATCAGGTCGGATTGAGGGAGGACATAGAAGCAATTCAGAGACGGGCTACTTGATTTGTTTCTGGTAGGTTTGATCATCACGCGAGTGTTACGGAAATGCTTGAGGAACTCTGGTGTGAGTCTCTAGAGGAAAGGAGGCGTTTTTTTCGTGAATCGCTTCTGAGCAAATTTAGAGAACCAACATTTGACGCTGAGTGCAGTACAAATTTCCTGCCGCCAAGTTACATTTCGCGGAAGACCAGAAAGATAAGATAGGAGAGATTAGGGCTCGTACAGAGGCATATAGGCAGTCATTTTTCCCTCGTTCTGTTTGGGAGTGGAACATAGAGAGAAGATGCTAGTTGTGGTACGAGATACCCTCCGCCACGCACCGTATGGTGGATTGCGGAGTACGTATGTAGATGTAGATATAGATGTAGATGTAGATGTAGAAGTCAGCGGGACCCATAGTGATGCAATTTTTCGCACGCCCAGGCGCACCTTCAGGATGCCAAGCACAGTCGTATGCGCTAGTCTGGTTCTGTGGGCCCGGTCACGAATCGTATGGCGTCGATCACTGTCCACTAAAGCGGCAACAGCATGCACTTCTTCTTCAGAGACGCTAGGACGACCTGCCCGTTGCATGTCTGCCAGTTTGCCGACCTTCGTCGAAGGCTTTTACGCAACGTGCCACTGTTCTGTACGGCGATGGCAAATCCCCGCACGCCACTTGAAGACCTTGGTGACACTGTCGTGCTGTACGACCTCTGGCACATTCAGTCTCGATCCAACTCCGTTGTTCCGGTTTCGAAAACTATTGACACCGTTACGCTAGACCGCTCGCTCACAAGCGACTGTGTTTCCCTCGCCTGTGCGGACGCCGGTGACGTGAGAAGAGCGAGTCCATTTGCTCGGAGGTCAAGTAGGTATGTCGACAACGTGGGCTATCAGCGACAATATTAGATGCCATTACATAGTGTCTCCACAGCATTGTTGTCACTATTTAAGTTCCAACCTACGTACTATCGCGCTATGCTGTCAGTCCGTTTTTTGGTCCGAATTAAATAATGAACCAATTTTTCCTCCACTGCGCAAACTACCTACAATTACGTGAAGTAATTTTCATGTGATATTTAAGCATATGTGATGCTTATGTCTCAATGTTATAGTCGTACATGCACAGTAAAAAGTGATGGGTGGACGACAATGTCACCAAGATGATTTTCATACAAGCGTTTCACAAGCTGAAACTTCTACATTGTGTCTCTCGTTAACGCTTGTGTTTGAAAAGAAATGTAATTATTACCAAGTTATGTAATCAGTATTACAGTCTTACGAATTAGTGACAATACCAAGGCGCGTACTGAAAAGTAAGGCCTCCCAATTCTTATTCGAAACCTCTTAAAGCTTTTTAAATATAACAAACGTTATCAACATTCTATATCTCTATTCTACACGTCCAGACATTCATTCTTTTGCATCCCGCCTGGATCTGTGATCTGCAAAACAGGCCGAATGAAGGAAGCGAGTAGGAACAGGTGAGATAAAGCTCTTCGGTACTACAAGTAAAGTTAAATCACCTTTACTGGTGTATAAACATTTACAAACATATTACTTAACTTCTGGTACAGATGAGCACATAGGTGCAAAGCCGTTCATGTACACTACTGGCCATTAAAATTGCTACACCACGAAGGCGTACTACAGACGCGAAATTAAACAGACAGGAAGAAGATTTTGAGATATGCAAATGATTGGATTTTCAGAGCATTCACACAAGGTTGGCGCCGGTGGTGACACCTACAACGTGCTGACATGAGGAAAGTTTCCAATCGATTTCTCATACACGAACAGCAAATGACCGACGTTGCCTGGTGAAACGTTGTTGTGATGCATCGTGTAAGGAGGAGAAATGCGTACCATCACGTTTCCGACTTTGATAAAGGTCGGATTGTAGCCAATCGCGATTGCGGTTTTTGTGGTATCGCGACATTACTGCTCGCATTGGTCGAGATCCGATGACTGTTAGCGCAATATGGAATCAGGGGGTTCAGGAGGGTAATAGGGAATGCCATGCATGATCCCAACGGCCTCGTATCATTAGCAGTGGAGATGACAGGCATCTTATCCGCATGGCTGTAACGGATCGTGCAGCCACGTCTCGATCCCTGAGTCAACAGATGGGGACGTTTGCAAGACAACAACCATCTGCACGAACAGTTCGACGACGTTTGCAGCAGCACGGACTATCAGCTAGGAGACCAGGGCTGCGGTTCACCTTGACGCTGCATCACAGACAGGAGTGCCTGCGATGGTGTACTCAACGATGAACCTGGGTGCACGAATGGCGAAACATCATATTTTCGGATGAATTCAGGTTTCGTTTACAGCATCATGATGGTCGCATCCATGTTTGGCGACATCGCGGTGAACGCACATTGGAATCGTGTATTCGTCATCGCCATATTGGCGTATCACCCAGCGAGATGGTATGGGGTGCCATTGGTTACACGTCTCGGTCACCTCTTGTTCGCATTGACGCCACTTTCAACAGTGGACGTTACTTTTCAGATGTGTTACGACCCGTGGCTCTACCCGTCATTCGATCCTTGCGAAACCCTACATTTCAGCAAGATAATGCACGACCGCATGTTGCAGGTCCTGTAGGGGGCTTTCTGGATACAGAAAATGTTCGACTGCTGCTCTGGCCAGCACATTCTCCAGATCTCTCACCAACTGAAAACGTCTGGTCAATGGTGGCCGAGCAACTGGCTCGTCACAATACGCCAATCACTACTGTTGATGAACTGTGGTATCATGTTGCAGCTGCATAGGCAGTTGTACCTGTACACGCCATCCAAGCTCTGTTTGACTCAATACCCAGGCGTATCAAGGCCGTTATTAGGGGTAGAGTTGGTTGTTCTGGGTACTGATATCTCAGTATCTATCCACCCAAAGTGCCTGAAAATGTAATCACATGTCGGTTCTAGTATAATATATTTGTCCAATCAATACCCGTTTATCATCTGCACTTCTTCTTGGTGTAGCGATTTTAATGGGTAGTAGTGTATCAAAGCTAACAGTTACTAAAAGTTACAAAGGCAAAGTCTGTAGTGGCTCGCCCACTATGATGTAGAAACAATGTTGCTCGGTCGTCTGCTCTTGATGAAATGGCCAGAAAGCAGAGCGGCGCTCCTTGAGCTCCACGGCGCCGTTCGTTCGCCTTCGCAGTGCTAACCGACCTGCGTGCACCTACGCTGTGTGATTGGAACCACCGATACCACACATTTGTCAACGGAGTCAATCTGGTAACGAGCACCTCCCAACGAGAGACCAGTTTGTCGTACCTCCGCTGTTGGCGCAGCTCCACCCTCAACTCTGCTTGTACCGATTCGTCACCATCGAAGTGAACTCCTCGAAGATTTAGGGCCAAGTCTGGTCTGTGTGGGTGACGATCGACGACGAGCCCGTTGCAGGTGTCGCAGCACTCGTGCGTCATCTGGTATTGTCCTGCTGGAGGAGAGGATGCTCCACGTGTGGACCAACTCTTCCAACCCGCGCTTACTGTTTCTGACAAGGGAACCTCCCCATCGCACCCCCCTCAGATTTAGTTATAAGTTGGCGCAGTCCATAGGCCTTGAAAAACTGAACACAGATCAATCGAGAAAACTGGAAGAACTTGTGTGGAACTTTGAAATAATTAGCAAAATATACAAACTGAGTAGTCCATGAGCAAGATACGCAACATAAAGGATAGTGTTAGCTCAGGAGCGCCGTGGTCCCGTGGTTAGCGCGAGCAGCTGCAGAACGAGAGGTGATTGTTCAAGTCTTCTCTCGAGTGAAAAATATTAATTTTTTTATTTTCAGACAATTATTATCTGTCCGTCCGTCCGTCCGATGCGAGGTATACAGAGCAGTATTGTTTACGTGATCATGTGCCAATTGTCAAAGTTCAGGCACACACACATAATCAACTTCGCTCTCCAAAATTCCAGGACATGTTCAGATTTGCTTGGACATATGCAGGATTTGACGGTCTACACACGGAAAATTTTGAAAACGTTAAAAACATATGTTTTGACAGAGCACAGGGAAAACTGTGCGACTGTGAAACTGTTGCAGTCATTTGCTGCAAAAATGGCTCAAATGGCGCTGAGCACTATGGGACTTAACTTCTTAGGTCATCAGTCTCCTAGAACTACTTAAACCTAACTAACCTAAGGACATCACATACATCCATGCCCGAGGCAGGATTCGAACCTGCGACTGTAGCGGTCGCGCGATTCATAGAACCGCTTGGCCACTCCGGCCGGCTCATTTGTTGCAGTTTATGTGACAAACTCTTATGTTTTCATCACTTTTTTGGGAGTGATTATCACATCCACAAGAAAACCTAAATCGGGAAAGGTAGAAGAATCTTTTCGCCAAGTGTACAACTTAGGTGGGTCGACAACACATTCCTGTCATGTGACGCACACGCCGTCACCATTGTTTTCCTGTGGAGGCATTAGTTGACCTATGGCCTTGCGATCAAATGTTTTCGGTTCCCATTGGAGAGGCACGTCCTTTCGTCTACTAATCGCACGGTTTTGCGTTGCGGTCGCAAAACACAGACACTAAAAATATTACAGTGAATAGAGACGTCAATGAACGAACGGACAGATCATAACTTTGCGAAGATAAATAAAGTAAATTCATTCGAGGAAGACTTGAACCAAGGACCTCTAGCTCCGCAGCTGCTCACGCTATCCACGGGACCACGGCGCTCCTGAGCTAACACTATCCTTGATGTTGCGCATCTTTCGCATGGACTACTCAGTTTGTATATTTTGCTTATTTTTTTCATAGTTCCACACAACTTCTTCCTGTTTTCTCGATTGATCTGTGTTCAGTTTTTCAAGGCCTATCCACTGTGCCAATTTATAACTAAATCGGAGGGGGCTGCGATGGGGAGGTTCCCTAGTGAGCTGTTTAACACTACCACATAAATTTTTAAATATACGGGAAGCCTGCAAAGACACTCCAGTATCACCCTCGCAGACGAAGACTACCTGGACATCCACTAAAACGACTTAGGGATCCTGTGCAACTGGAACTGTAACAGGTTAGCAATGGATTTTTGTGACTGGAATATGATGACGATTATGATGGTAATGACCTTTATCATCGATAATCGTGTAAGGAAATTTCATTTAAAAGATAATAAAAAGCCACTGTTATTTATATAATACTGTTACAAAGTAGTTAAAAAAAGAACATTATCATATTTAAAACAATTTAACATTCCTCGTAAATCTTTCAAGCATAGAACAAACATAAGAACCTCGCAGCGTGTCAGCAATCGTTGGTTAACATATTAAAAAACTAAAAACCCGCCTCTATTGCGAAAAAAGCACCTAGTGTTAAGTGTTAACCCAGGTTTCAGCGTAGGTAACTACACCTTCTTCAGAACAACAATAAAACCCACAAGTGCCTAAGAAGACCTTTGTGAATGATTAAAAGAACACAATAGCTGACCGCTACGGTCGCAGGTTCGATTCCTGCCTCGGGCATGGATGTCTGTGATGCCATTAGGTTAGTTAGGTTTAAGTAGTTCTAAGTTCTAGGGGACTGATGACCTCAGAAGTTAAGTCCCATAGTGCTCAGAGCCATTTGAACCATTTTGAACACCATAGATATACATTTATAAACGAAAAAGAAAAGGAAAACACAAACAGTACATATGTACAAAGTCAAGTAGTGGTTTTGACTTTGTACATATGTACTATTTGTGTTTTCCTTTTTCGTTTATAAATGTGTTCTTTTAATCATTGACAAAGGTCTTCTTAGGCACTTGTGGGTTTTATTGTTGTTGTGAAGAAGGTGTAGTTATCTACGTCGAAACCTGGGTTAACACTTAAAACTAGGTGCCTTTTTCGCAATCGAGGCGGGTTTTAAGTTTTTTAATACATAGAACAAACCTCACGCAGTCATCGATGTTTCCTTATTTACATATTTTGCACTGGAGTGAATATTTTCACAAATCTTTCTGAAGCTCAACAATATGTCATACATTTCCATGTATGGGAAAGTGAAATTACTTTGAAACATTAAAGAATGTCCAGTTGTACATTCCAAAGTATTGGTCTTTTCAGATGACCAGTACTTATTCATTTTTGAAAAAAAAAAAAAGAAAAGTTCTGTGGGTGTATTTGAGCCTGGAAGGCAAAGGATAAATTCTATAAGGTGAGAAAGGATTGTTATTTCGATATTTTTCTCCTTGAATATTTCGAAAATTTCCACCCATCTATCCTGTATTGGTACATTGTTAGCGTTCCATTTACGTAATTTTTCTACTATAATTGTTTTAGCCGTATACAACTCACCGAACAAGTATGAACAGTCAGGGATTATACTATCTGTCTCTTGTATTTCTGAAATAATGGCCTCTACATTTGACCTTCTTCGTTTTCATTTCAAACTACACAAACGGAAGTCGGTGTCATGTGGAAATTTCTGACTCTGTGAAACTGGGATAACCATATGCTACACTGTAGAACATATTTACAAATGAATAATATCTGTCTTGAGCTGGTCGTTCACACTCATACAATTTCAGTAACATGGGTTTTACTTGCAGACCCGAAAAATTGTTATCCCTCCTGTTTTTTTCTGATTTTTTTTTTACCGTGGCTCATAACAACTTAAAGCTTCTGCAACACATTTATTTTGCCTCTTTCACTTTCTAGAATGCTCGTTTCAAAGATATATTAATTCTGACTCCTTGTTACTGAAAAATGAATGCAAAGCAGCAGGGCATCCTGCTTCTGAGAGAAAAGATTATTTTCAAGCAGGATACAATGTCACAGCCTTTTCAAGTGCAGGAAATAATGCTAACCATCAGTACTTTCTGATGTTCAATGTTCACAAATTCACAGAATTCCTTTCGTCGTTCCACCCTAATACTGTATATATGGAAATACTTTTAAATTCTACACACCGTGTTTTCTACATCGATTGGTAACTTGCCTACTACTGTCTCTACGCTGTTATGAATTACATATGCTATGCAACCAATCCCTACAAGAGACTTTTTCAGACTTACTTCTGATTTGCTGAAAATATTTTCTTTACCTGCTATATTAACCGCATCAAACATACTATACTTATTACCAGCTGAGAGACACAGAAATTTTGAATCTAAATTATGGGCATGCAAAACATGCTGCACACGCTGTGATAAGACAGCTGATATTTCATTTTCGACACGACAGAAATCTAACGACTTTACATGTACCCCATGTTGATGTTTGAAATATCTGACAACCAGAGGAAGCAATTTAGTAGATTTAGTACTGCTGATATGCACAGAAATAAGATTCACTTCATTAAGGGCTTCAGAAAGAGGCTCTTTAGACCATAGAGCCAACATATTATTAACAATACAATCTCTTTTCGTTCCTGTACAACCAAACTTGAAACTTACTGTTTTTTATTAATTTTCGATGTGCAGCCCATGGAACTATAGCTGTAACTATGACACGCACTGTGGCAGGCAAATGTTCCTTCTGCCACAGCCAGTTTTCATTCTTCATTGCCTGATATACAAGGAATTTGTAAAATTTATTAATAAAATAAAAAATTGCAGTGGTTAATAACAAAAGTATAAGATACCAATATTAAAATATTCTGTTAACATACCTAATATTGTACTGGGGAAGAAGATCCTCATTTTCGATGATGTTGCAGCAGGTTATGAACCCAATTTATGGTTCTTAGTTTTCTAGTGCTATAAAACTTTGAATTTCCACCATGTGCAATGGAAATTCAGGTGTGGCAAGTTCTGCAATAAATCTCACAATTTATTTTGGCATTTTCCAGAAAAGGTTACATTTCCTTGAGTTTATGTAAAAACATGCACTTGTGTTTATAGGAATGTATCACAGTAGGGAAGAGAAAGAATCTCTGAACACTGAAAGTGGATGCAATACTGATTATTCACAAAGTTGAACAACAAGACACGCACTTCTTAAAGCATTCAACACTCAGCAGACTCCACTGAGATGAGGTCGGCACAAAAATGTACAGAAAAAAATAGGAATTGCCAATAATCAAATAAAGAAACAAAACACGTGGTTAAATGTAAACCTTTGCTAAGCGATAGTTTTACTACTCAGCTGAGTCACGCACTGTTGCTGTTTGAAAATAAATATTAACATGGTTTAGGCAGTCGAGAAATAGGAGGGGGGGGGGAGTCGATTGTTGACGACGTAGTGTTGTGTGGAAGAATACAGTTATATCAACAAAAAAACTAACAAAAAGAAATAAAGCGATAACATAGAAAATAAGGTTATTTTACGACATATTTTCAAAATTATAGATCGCAACATTTTCAAACAATTATACTTAACTTACATCTAAACCAGTATTATTAATTTATGGCACAAAACGTATTTGCGAAATTTTTATATACCGAACACTTGTTCGTCCCAACAGAAATTTCGGGGACACCGGACACCTGGGTCAGAAAAGGGGAGTGTCCCGTGTTTCACGGGACGTCTGGTAGGCGTAGGGGTGCGCCGACACGCCGCCATGTTGCACGCTGCAAGTCAGCCCTCTAGCGGCAGAGAGCTGCAACTCGCGTCATCGAAGCGGGAAATTCGACCGCGAAATGTGAACGACATGTGACACCACGAGCGATATCGAGGACAGAATAAAAAAATCCGGAGGTATTACATTTCAGCACACGCTCTTGGTAATGATCTTTTAAAACTAATCCAGTTTCCTGGCCGAAATACAATAGCGCTCTCTTGTGTTAACGACGAGAAAATTACGTTTTTTCATTCACAAGAGGAGGACAAGGAACGGGTGTCACCGATTTGGATCAAACTGTGTGAGTAGGAGGAAGTGTATGACCCTTTCAAGTTCCTAAATTATTTCATCTGAGCGGACCGTAGGAAAAGAAGAAACGCACTGGAAAATTTTGTGAGCAATGATAGAATACTAGTCGGCCGCGCTGTCGGTAAGCGTACAGAGTGCAAATTCGGAAGGTAGAGTTCGATTCTCGCTGCTATAAAACTTTTTTTGTTCATTGTATTTTATTCCCACAATGTTTAAAAATCAACTTCCGGGTGATCAAAAAGTCAGTATAAATTTGAAAACTAAATAAATCACGGAATAATGTAGATAGACAGGTACAAATTGACACATATGCTTGGAATGACATGGGGTTTATGCAGGATGACGCTCCACCCCATATTGCTAGACGCGTGAAAGATCTCTTGCGTGCGTCGTTTGGTGACGATCGTGTGCTCAGCCGACACTTTCATCATGCTTGGCCTCCCAGGTCCCCAGACCTCAGTCGGTGTGATTGTTGGCTTTGGGGTTACCTGAAGTCGAAAGTGTATCGTGATCGACCGACATCTCTAGGGATCCTGAAAGACAACATCCGAAGCCTATGCCTCACCATAATACTGGACATGCTTTACAGTGCTGTTCACAACAATACGCCTCGACTACAGCTATTGTTGAGGAATGATGGTGGATATATTGAGCATTTCCTGTAAAGAACATCATCTTTGCTTTGTCTTTTGTTATGCTAATTATTGCTATTCTGATCAGATGAAGCCCCATCTGTCTGACATTTTTTGAACTTTTGTATTTTTTTGGTTCTAATGAAACTCCATGTCATTCCAAGCATGTGTGTCAATTTGTACGTATCTACATTATTCCGTGATTTATTCAGTTTTCAAATTTATACTGACTTTTTGCTCACGCAGTAGTGTAACTGCTCAATTTATATATGTAAGATTAACACACTGAAGCGCCAAAGAAACTGGTATAGACGTGCGTATTCAAATACAGGGATATGTAAATAAGCAGAATAAGGCGCTGCGGTCGGCAACGCCTGTATAAGACAACAAGTGTCTGGTCCGGTTACAGCAGCTTCATGGCAGCTCATCAAGATTTAACAGAGTTTGAACGCGGTGTTTTAGTCGGCTCACCAATAGTGCAACACAGCATCTCCGAGGCAGTGATGAAGTGGGCATTTTCCTTCACGGCCAATTCACGAGTGTACGATGAATATCAGGAATCCGGTAAAACATCAATTCTCTGACATCACTGCGACCGGAATAGGACCCTACAAAAACGGGCCCCACGACTACTGAAGAGAATCGTTCAACGTGACGGAAGTGCAAACCTTCCACAAATGGCTGCAGACTTCAATGCTGGGACCATCAACAAGTGTCAGCGTGCGAACCATTCGACGAACCGTCATCAATATGGGCTTTCGGAGACGAAGGCCCACTCGTGTACCCATGATGACTGCACGACACACACCTTTATGGCTCGCCTGGCACCGTCAGCACCGACATATGACTGTTGACGACTGGAAACAAGTTGCCTGCTCGGACGAGTCTCGTTTCAAATTGTATTGAGAGGATCGACGTGTTCAGGTGAAACCGTGGACCCTGCATGTCAGCAGGGGACTGTTCAAGCAGGTGGAGGCCCTTTAATGGTGTGGGGCGCTCGCAATTGGAATGGTATGAGACTCCTGGTACGTCTAGATACGAGTCTGACAGGTGACACGTACGTAAGCATACTGTTTGATAAGCTGCATCCATTCATGTCAATTGTGCATTCGGACGGACTTGGGCAATTCCAGCAGGGCAGCGCGACACACCACACGCCCAGAATGGTTACAGAGTGCCTCCAGGAACACTCTTCTGAGTTTAAACATTTCCGCTGGCCACCAAACTCCCCAGATATGAACACATTTCAGCATAACTGGGACGCCTTGCAGATTGCTGTTGAGAAGAGATCTTCACCCTCTAGTACCCTCATGGATAGCCCGGCAGGACACAATGTGTCTTTTCCCTCCAGCACCATTTCAGAAATTAGTTGAGTCCATGCCACGACGTTTTCGGCACTTCTGTTTGCTGGCGTTGGCCCTACACGATATTACGCACGTGTACCAGTTTCTTTGGCTCTTCAGTGAATATACACTATACAACTAATTATAATTACTGTAATTTGAACATTAATATAGTTAAAAAGGGATTGTCTTGACATGATTCATCTACACTACTGGCCATTAAAATTGCTACACCACGAAGATGACGTACTACAGACGCGAAATTAAACAGACAGGAAGAAGATTTTGAGATATGCAAATGATTGGATTTTCAGAGCATTCACACAAGGTTGGCGCCGGTGGTGACACCTACAACGTGCTGACATGAGGAAAGTTTCCAATCGATTTCTCATACACGAACAGCAAATGACCGACGTTGCCTGGTGAAACGTTGTTGTGATGCCTCGTGTAAGGAGGAGAAATGCGTACCATCACGTTTCCGACTTTGATAAAGGTCGGATTGTAGCCAATCGCGATTGCGGTTTTTGTGGTATCGCGACATTACTGCTCGCATTGGTCGAGATCCGATGACTGTTAGCGCAATATGGAATCAGGGGGTTCAGGAGGGTAATAGGGAATGCCATGCATGATCCCAACGGCCTCGTATCACTAGCAGTGGAGATGACAGGCATCTTATCCGCATGGCTGTAACGGATCGTGCAGCCACGTCTCGATCCCTGAGTCAACAGATGGGGACGTTTGCAAGACAACAACCATCTGCACGAACAGTTCGACGACGTTTGCAGCAGCACGGACTATCAGCTAGGAGACCAGGGCTGCGATTCACCTTGACGCTGCATCACAGACAGGAGCGCCTGCGATGGTGTACTCAACGATGAACCTGGGTGCACGAATGGTGAAACATCATTTTTTCGGATGAATTCAGGTTTCGTTTACAGCATCATGATGGTCGCATCCGTGTTTGGCGACATCGCGGTGAACGCACATTGGAAGCGTGTATTCGTCATCGCCATACTGGCGTATCACCCAGCGAGATGGTATGGGGTGCCATTGGTTACGCGTCTCGGTTAACTCTTGTTCGCATTGCTGGCACTTTGAACAGTGGACGTTCTATTTCAGATGTGTTACGGCCCGTGGCTCTACCCGTCATTCGATCCTTGCGAAACCCTACATTTCAGCAAGATAATGCACGACCGCATGTTGTAGGTCATGTACGGGCCTTTCTGGATACAGAAAATGTTCGACTGCTGCTCTGGCCAGCACATTCTCCAGATCTCTCACCAACTGAAAACGTCTGGTCAATGGTGGCCGAGCAACTGGCTCGTCACAATACGCCAGTCACTACTGTTGATGAACTGTGATATCGTGTTGCAGCTGCACGGGTAGCTGTACTTGTACACGCCATCCAAGCTCTGTTTGAATCAATGCCCAGGCGTATCAAGGCCTTTCTTACGGTCAGAGGTGGTTGTTCTGGGTACTGATTTTTCAGGATCTATGCACCCAAATTGCTTGAAAATATAATCACATGTCAGTTGGAGTATAATATATTTGTCCAATGAATGCCCGTTTATCATCTGCATTTCTTCTTGGTGTAGCAATTTAATGGCCAGTAGTCTAAGTGGTTAGCCGTCTATTGCGTCCTTGTAATGTAAGTACAAGAATCTCAATCTGAAGACATCTATGAATGAAGAAGAATAAATGTTACTGTGCTGTGTGTATATGTGCCAATATATGAAAGTTGTAATAGCTAAGAATTGTATATGCTGTAAGCCAATATAATAAAGAAAATGATTCAATTTCAGCGTTTTGTGATTTCAAGTGTTTTCCAAAATTTTGTAACGACCTATGGTGAACAGTATTTCGCCAAGTGTCTGCGGTAATTTTGATAGTTTCCCTGACTTAGAGTCATTCTTACATTGTTCTTCTAATTGCTTCACGGCATCAGAAACCCGGCGACCAAATTTATTGCCAGGCTCTTTCGTGCATAAAAAATACCAGAGACAACTGTTTCCCTGAAGCAGTTAGAGCTGTACTGCACTATGGGTGGCTTTGGAATGATTGACTTTTTTCACCTAAATGGTATGCGCACCTTTGTAATCCAGTATCCTGTTGTACGCTGTTTCATACTGGTATCCAGACTGGTCAGAGTTAACGAGACAATCAAGGTGAAGTTTGGAATCATACATCTGTCTGTAAACAAAACTTCTCTGCCGCTTCCACCATTTTTTCCAAACTTGCAACATCATTTCTGCTGAAGAAGTTGGTTTTTTTTTTTTCAGGGTCTTATTGAACGTTTGCGTTTGGAAACTTTCACCCAAGTATCATTAGCAATAAACTGTAATTTTTGTGATAAATATTGGAAGGCGACTGTCCTTGGTTATTGTTCCAATGTTCCTGCCAACACTTGTCCACAACAGCCTCTTGCATCCTGAAATATTTCCCATGTTGCCGAGTCGTTGAATGATATATATTGTGATTTTTTGTGCCACCTTGTTCTATTTCTTTCCTCCAAAATTGAAAAAAAAAATCATTTTTTCTGTTTTCTTTTTTTTTTTTCAAGAGTGGGAATCGTGATTTTAGTGGTTGGAACTTTCGTTTCCGATAAGTATCGGCGAAATCGATCACTTTTCTATGCTTGAGAAAGAGACCTGCACAAATGAATCATGACTACAGCAGAGGTGTACGTGGGCACAGTGAGAATGAGAAAATCCACATACCTCTTCATCAAGGATTTGTTCATTAAGTTGGGTGCATAATATTAAGTCATCATTTACTACGAAATTAGCAGTCATAATTTCAATAGCACAGCCTGCAGTTGCTTGACCTACAGCTGTTGCTGCGGGACACGCAGACACTCGTGGCTTGTCGGTTATCGCGGCTTTTTTTTAATAAATCGAGTAAGTGTAGCTAAGAGCACTGGTGGACCCTTCATCGAGAGTTTTAATTACGATGTTTTCACTAGTCACTTCTCCTTTGGAAAATTCTTGCTCGGTTTCCGTTTCCCAACAAAGTATGTTTTTGTGAAAAATCACGGCAGCAAATTGGCGAAATGCCGTTCGTAACTGCAGAGCGCAGACATACGTGGCCGTACAGTATACAGGTCGCTTGTGTCACACTTTAGTGTCGCAAAATGGCGGCGAACGCACATGATGTGTAAACAGCTGTTTGTGTACTGCCAAAACAGTCGTAAGAAATGGGGGTAAACTGATACAGCTACGTTACGTTTAGAGATTTGACATGATGGACAATACATGAGACTCGTTTGGGTGTAATTTTTTATATGGGAGACGGAAGATACAAGGAAAGGAACGTGTGTCATGTTACGTATTTTCGCCTTTGCACCGTATATAAGCCTGAATAATACTGTATGCAAGCCTAATTATGTGTTATCTGTAATACCGACAGTGTTTAAATAATTTACGTATATTTTAAGAGGTTGAAGAATCTAGTGTTAACAGAGCTAGTTTAATGGGGCGTTTTAAGCGTTTCTGTCCGCCCCCGGTAGCCGAGTGGTGCCGGCGCGGTAGCTCAGCGTGCCCTAAAGAAACTGAGTTAATGGACCAACAGCGAACTGAAAAGGGTGTCTCACGACGTCCGCGCCGATCAGATGCAACGAACGAAAACGAACAAAATGAAATTAAAAAAAAAATAAAATAAAAAGTGGTCAGTGCGACAGAATGTCAATCCTAAGAGCCCGGGTTCGATTCCCGGCGGGGTCGGAGATTTTTCTCCGCTCTGTGTCTATGTGTTGTGTTGTCCTTATCATCATCATTTCATCCCCATCGACGCGCAGGTCGCCGCAGTGGCGTCAAATCGAAAGGCCTGCACCAGGCGAGCGGTCTGCCCGACGGGAGGCTCTAGCCACACGACATTTATTTTTTACCGGTTCTGATCAACTTCGGCTTTTCTTCGAATAGTATGCTAGTTATGGAAGTGGACCTACAGGTAGAACATGCTATTTGTTGCTGAACACAAGTGTCTTTGTTCATTTGAATGTTCTTCTAGAACTTGTTTGGACCACCTCATAAAGCTTATAACGTCATTTAGTTTTCAAAAATCATAAACAGCATAGACAAAATTATTGACGCCGACATCTTTACCTCACCAAGCGTCAGGCTTCAGTAAAAGATGCCAGTCTAGTAATGTGTGTCTGTGCCGTAGACCATCTATGACACAGACCTCTCTCTGCCGTGTTACTGTCATTATTACACGCCGGGTGCAGCGGACTTGACACAATTCGACGAACTGTGGTACCAATCTTACACATTTAGTATTGCAGTTAACCTACCTTCTCCGTAATTCCTGACAATGAAGCATTGGTTATTGTTTTTACATGTGGTCAAGTTGAAACGTATTGACAGTTCTTTTAAGAAGCGACAGAATGACTGTTCTTTAGTGAATACTTGTTTCTTCCTTTTTTCTTTTTTTTTGCACTGTAAATTCCTGTAGCTCGCCACTTCCACAGGAGTGGAAGACAAAATAACAATTTCTAACGCAGTTATTTTCCTAACGATTCCACAAGAAAATTTGTGAAATGCCATAATAAGCTCTTGTAAGAAAAGAAATCCGTTTATATGCATAATGTCAGGTATTTACACAAAATAAGCACTTTTGCTTAATCCAGTACAGATGCCGAAATGATATCAAGATAGGAAGCGTAATATATTACAAAACGTTGATTATGTCGGTGTAGTGAGCTAGATATTAACGATATGTCGTCTCAAAATCTTTGTGATTCACCAAGTTTCACATCCAAGGACCAACATCCATCGTAATTTTCAACTTATGGAAATACCTCTGCAAGTATTTTAAAGTAATTCACTTGCACAACTGAGATTTTCGTCACTTTACCTAATCTGTAGGACACAAAACAAGACTGACCTGAGCATATGTGAATATTTTCACTTCTGCATCTAGTACACAGCACAACGTTTGATCTGAAACAAAAATATCATAAATAGAGCACTATAAATGTGGGATGGCATGCCACCAGTCACGTGACTTAGGTCGTGGTCTAAGTAAAATGACGTCATGCGCAGTTTGTGGTATCTATGGTCTATGGTCTGTACTGTAGAGACCGTGACAGTTTCTGGGAAAACAGTTGACATCACAAACTGTCAAAGATGAATCATTTAAAGGCAATACTTGTTTAACTATATCCCTTCTCGAGTTACAGTAATCGTAACTAATTTTAAATGGTATATCATAATTTTAGGTTATAAACTGAACCGTTAAGGTATATTTAAATTTTTTTAATCGATACCTAAACACTGTGAGGAATAAAATAGAATGAGTAAAAGGAGTCATGGGTTAGCACTGGGAATCGAACTCGAGCCGTAGAATTATCACTCCGTACGCCTACCTTTTCTTTTTTCTTTCTTTCCTTTTTTTTGTAATCTCATTTCGTACGTTGCATTCGCTCATTGATGAACCATTCATTCAGTTTTTTTTTTTATTTATTACAGAGAGCAGCTAACCCTCTAGCCGAATACGTCTTACCGACTGCGCCATTGGATAGGCACTTGGTGCAGGGAGTGGTAACTGTCCCTTAACATAGACAAATGTAATGTATTGCGAATACATAGAAAGAAGGATCCTTTATTGTGTGATTATATGATAGCGGAGCAAACACAGGTAGCAGTTACTTCTGTAAAATATCTGGGAGTATGCGTGCGGAACGATTTGAAGTGGAATGATCGTATAAAATTAATTGTTGGTAACGCGGGTGCCAGGTTGAGATTCATTGGGGGAGTCCTTAGAAAATGTAGTCTATCAGCAAAGGAGGTGGCTTACAAGACACTCGTTCGACCTATACCTGAGTATTGCTAATCATTATGGGATCCGTACAGGTCGGGTTGACAGAGGAGATAGAGAAGATCCAAAGAAGAGCGGCGCGTTTCGTCACAGGGTTATTTGGTAAGCGTGATGGCGTTACGGAGATGTTTAGCAAACTCAAGTGGCAGACTCTGCAAGAGAGGCGCTCTGCATCACGGTGTAGCTTGCTGTCCAGGTTTCGAGAGGGTGCGTTTCTGGATGAGGTATCGAATATATTGTTTCCCCCTACTTATACCTCCCGAGGAGATCACGAATGTAAAATTAGAGGCCGGCCTGGGTGGCCGAGCGGTTCTAGGCGCTACAGTCCGGAACCGCGTGACCGCTACGGTCGCAGGTTCGAATCCTGCCTCGGGTATGGATGTGTGTGATGTCCTTAGGTTAGTTAGGTTTAAGTAGTTCTAAGTTCTAGTGGACTGATGACCTTAGACGTTAAGTCCCATAGTGCTCAGAGCCATTTGAACCATTTTTTTTTGTAAAATTAGAGAGATTCGAGCGCGCACGGAGGCTTTCTGGCAGTCGTTCTTCCCGCTAACCATTCGCGAATGGAACAGGAAAGGGAGGTAATGACAGTGGCACGTAAAGTGCCCTCCGCCACACACCGATGGATGGCTTGCGCAGTATAAATTTAGCTGTAGATGTAGGTATTCGAACATCACTCACAACGCAATGAAAAGAACTTAGAGAGCGTTTTCTTTTTTCCTACAGCCCATTCAGACGAAATACAGGGTGTTTCAAAAAGAATATACGTATTTCGAATGCATATATTTATTAAACTTTAAGACATACGAATGTAAAACTTCACTCTCATATTTACGAACCTCTCAAGTTCACTATGTTCTCCATCAGCGACACGAATAATATCACATCCATACTCAAATTCCTGCCATACTCGGGCAAGCACGTCCTTCGTCACTGATGTTACGGCAGTACGGATCCGGTTCTGTGGGAGTGGTGGTACGTAAACGTTGTCTTTCACGAAACCCCACAGGAAGAAGTCAGAGGGTCTCAAATCCGGTGACCGTGGAACCCAACTGAGCCCTAAGTAGCCAGCTCCTTGACGGCCAATCCAACAGCTCGACAGAGTTTCATTGACATATTCGCGCACTTGGCGACTCCAGTGTGAGGCTGCTCCGTCTTGTTGAAAAATGAAGCCTTCGTGCAGCCTCGGAAAGAACCACTTTTGTGACATAGCGAGATACTGCTGACCGTGTAGTTTGAATTCTTGCAACATCTGTTTCAGGAACACGAGGGCGGTCAGGACTCTGTGAATGTTCCACCCATTCGGAGGATCAATTTGCTACCTCAACCTGAAACGTCTTTGCACTGTAATCACGGAATTGCACTTCGCAAACTCGAGAACACAAAATGATTTCTGCTGTGGAGTAGCCATTTTAAATACATGACGGTTACCAAGCAAAACAGAAGACAACTGACATCTAGCGGATATATTAATATAAACTAGACTGGGTATTCGTTTGTCCAATAGCGGAGCCGACGCGCAGCGATCGATAGTTTGGACAAAATAATTGTAATACCTGTATTTGAGCCGTGTCTCGACTCTTGCTACACCTTGTATTTAGACTGCATTGGTTTTCCTTTCTTCCCCTGACATCTTTGTTTGATATGTTGTCTGTCCTTAAGTGGCTGCTTGGTTGCTTTTCTCTCTGCTATCTATATCTGCCTTTTTGCGTCCGGGAAACTGCTATGGAGGAAGTGAGATCTTTGACCGGTGGTAACCTAGTGTGGTGGCGCAGAAGTAGAGTTGTGCGCAGAGAAAGTGTGTTGGCCACGGGAGGGCAGTGTGGCTCTCCAGCGCGGACCAGGCGTGGTCGGTTGTACCGAGTCGCCACGTGATGCGTGTCGGGTGTGTGTAACGAGCGGGTCGAGTTGACGGAAGAGCTCCGCGCGTGTTGGTCGTATACAGAATCGCCCCACGAGTAGCTGCTGTTCATTTCGCCTCGGTGGGACGTTAACGAGCTTCTTTAAGTCCTCCGTTTCAACACTGGAGTTTAAAAAGGAGACGCCTAACACGGAGGAGCGGTCACTACCCGTCAACGTTGCAGAGAAGACGAGGACTCCGGTGACAGAGCGTGTTGTCGACCGTGGCGTGTCGGGCACGCTGGCGACGCGTGCGCGGTCGGATGTGTGGATCCTGGCCATCGGAGGTCGTGTCCTGCCGGTTCGAGCATAACTGCAAGTTAGTGGAAGGTTTAATCATTAAGTAGTAACGTGGAAAGTTTAATCGCCGGCCGCAGTGGCTGTGCGGTTAAAGGCGCTGCAGTCTGGACCCGCCAGACCGCTACGGTCGCAGGTTCGAATCCTGCCTCGGGCATGGATGTTTGTGATGTCCTTAGGTTTAACTAGTTCTAAGTTCTAGGGGACTAATGACCTCAGCAGTTGAGTCCCATAGTGCTCAGAGCCATTTGAACCATTTTTTTTTAAAGTTTAATCATTAAGTAATAATTTTGTGTAACCAGCGTCTCTTCTGCCTTGTGGCCTCCGGCGACCGGGTTTCCTGTCCCCGGCACCGGTGTAATTGAAGACAGTGATCTTTCTTCCTCCTCTTGTTATTGCCCGATGGGAGGTGTAGTTTTGGCAGTTTAATTGTTTCGCTATTTTGTCGTGGGTTATGAGTAAATTTGTGCTTCTTGTTGGTCGATCGTGTGGTCGCTCATTCAGGACTGTGTGGTGTAATGTTTCCTTGCACGAGGTTAGCTCTAATTCTGTCAGCAAGTTAAGCCATCTTATTACAAGTTTTCGCTGGCTAAAAGTTGGTGCAGTGACCAGCCTGAGAGTGGCAATTGTGTTTACGGGCGTATTTAAATTGGTCAGTATTCTGCCAAGCCCGAGCATCCCTGAGTGGGTGATTTGTGGCCGCCTTACTCGGATCCGTCATATCTGTTATGTTCTAATGATATTCCAGGACACCTTTGTTTAAAAACCTTTTAAATTCCTCCATTACCTTATTACCATTAATCGTGTGTTTCCTGAGACCTCTGATTTTTTTTTTATTGGCGGTGTTGGAAGCTTCTCTACCTCACTGTACTTTATTAACAAAGATCTGTATTTACTTTAGTAGCCTATTTACTAATGTTCTTTAAATTTTCTTTAAACTGTTGTATTGCTAGAAATTACTTGATTGGCGTTAGCGGCGTGTTTTGAAAGGCTGTTATTGCCGTACTGTTAACTTCTGTGTTTTTTTTAAATTTAAACTTGTATTACTATAAATGACTTAATTGCCGTCTTTAAAAGAAATTTTTAAACTGTTGCATAGCTGTAAATTACTTGATTGGCGTTAGCGGCGTGTTTTGAAAGGTTGTTGATTGCCGTAGTGTTACTTGTGTTTTTTTTAAAAAAGAATTTTTTACAAAATTGTTGTATTGCTATAAATGATTTGATTGCCGTTAGGGGCGTGTTTGAAAGGCTGTTTATTGCCGTACTGTAGGTTTCTGTAAGAAGATATGAATAAAACATTTCTGTGTGAAAATCTCGACAGTAAACTACTAGAAATCTGGCCCCGTTTCCCAACTTGTGGTGTGGCTCGTAGTAACCGTAACCACTGTGTGTGTCAATATTCATTTTGAAACAAGCTGTATTTTCGCCATTTCAGAGGGCCGTGTACTTGCTGCTACTCACACTGTTTGAACAGGATCGGTGAGAGCCGTCCAACCTCGCCTTGTCAGATGGTAATTACCCGCAGGTCGGGAACCGCTGGATTGGTAGTTCAGAAGAAATGACTGTTTTAACCGTGTCTCTAGGGTCATAACGAGGTTAGGAACCGTTATTTATACTGACAGTGTGTGTGCAGCAGGTCTGAGAAGTGATCCGCGTCCGACAACAAACCTCTCCGAGGAGCGACACGGTACGTCCTTTGGTTTGATTCGCACACCAGACACGCGCCCTGTGTACGAGACCACGGACTTTGGCTGGACTACACCAGATGCTGCGGGAGCTACAAGAAGACACAGAGGAGCGGGACTCTCTCACTTCCTTTTCTCTCCGCGGCTGTAATCACATCAGGCCTGACAATATGCCCAGGACCCTCGTGTAATAGACGGACGTGAGCTGTCACTCCCTGCAGCCGTTCTTCGCTCTTTGTAAAGTGGGGGTGCTGTGCGCGCATTCCCACCCAGAATAACGGGAAAGTGGGATAAAAACACTAGCGAGTGGTTGATACGAATGTCGGGCCGTAGCTGCTCTAGATAACGATGGCACTCTAAGCGCTACTGGGTAATTGGACAAATTTAATGTGCTGCATGGCGTCATCTAGACAGGTCCATCTCATCGTAAATTACGTAATCCAGGGCTGCAGCAGCTCTCTACGCTCGCTGTTATCTCTCCGATATGGAGACAGCACTCGAGATAATCTGCTCTCGAGACGACGGAGCCTCATCGAGCAATGCGCTTCTGCGTGTCTCCCGATAGCGCTGTCTTAATTACGCCCATTATCCCCTCACAAACACTCAGAGCGGCTCTTGTACGTCACTCGCCCGCCTATATATTCACCGCAGTGGACGGCAGCTGTCAGCTGGACACCTGGCCCGCGCATCCAGAAGCCGAGTCGTCTTCCAACTGGAGCCTCCTGTTCACAGCTTCTCTTCGGCAACAGGTATGCGGGGAATATCCAGTATCAGCATCTGACTGTACAGTATTTCAGGATTAATGTGTAAATATTTTGGGAGGCGGTTGTATAGACTAATCCCTTTAAAAACACTTCATCGGCCAGAGTTCGACAGTCTTCCACAAAGCCGCTAGCGCAAGTACGATTTTTCGTGGGCTAATATCTAGGGTTTTGTTGATCACAGATAACGGGTAAAGTATTTCACCTAGCTCTCGGCCTAACGACCATTCGGTATACCTTTTAGAAAAAAAGCTGTCCTCTAGCTATCCTAGAATACAGGGTCGAAATATAAACATTACATACGTCCTCCAGCCCAGGTACATTGAGCAAATCGTTTGGTTCTTTTGAGGTATGGTCTATGGTACACATTAGTTGCTTTACAAAAGAACATTTGTTGATCGACGGACCCTTAGAAAGCCTCCAAAAATCGTAAGTTTTCGCCACGAAAAGTATCTATTGTGGGGATTTCCACATCCAACTATACGTATGTTCTTAAGAAACTATTTTCTGGGAACTTGGAAACTTTTTCGATATCATTTGTGTTACCAAGATTCAGAAATTAAAAAGTTACAGCACTTACGTACAAAATGGCAAAAATCGGTTTTCAACCGTTTTTGCACCATGGTCTGCTGTTATCTAAATAACTAACCACAATAAAACTGTCAGGTTTTGACTACACACTCTTTAGAAATTTATCTAGAAACACCATTCACCCATTTTCGACAACCTGAATCCGTTACCTAGATACACCAGAAAAATCACGAATTCTGTGCACCAAAAGTTGGAATTGTCCAAATGGCCATGAACCGTGTTTTATTTTCAAAAAATATTCGTAATAATTTGTTCCACTTACTAGCGACTCATCAAGAATATTAACACATTTAACCACACTATGTGAGCGTTGAAGTAGTTGCCAGGGAGTAACTGATGAAATCATAAGCAAATTCCTTTTTAACAAATGGTAATTTATTCGCTTTAATGGTGCCTAAATCTTTTTTGAAAAAGAAACAGATTTGAAATTATAATCAGAAAGCACCTTCTAAATATCAAGTTATAATTTATTCAGAGGTAGAAAGAAAGAACTGTTTGACTGAATCAGCTTTCGGGCTGAGAACCTTGCCGCTCCCTTTTGACACGGCCGTAGTTACGACCTTTCACAATAACCTCTGAAAGACTACACTGGTGCAAATCTGCGACGCAGCAGATTACTTTAAACCAAAAGTTTTAACAATTCACACAAGCACACAACCTATGCAGCCCGTAGGAGGGATGGAAATGGTACAAAACACTAAAATTAAAATATTAACTTTGCCACCGAAGGTGCAAGTTGATTTAACTTCTAAGAAAAGTCTTACGGTGGAAGGGTGGCAACTTTATACACTAAAATGACCATTTAAATAAAAGCCCATTAAATGCAATCTTATGTAAAATTCTACAAGGTTGGCCAAACAATAGTTAAGATGTTCTACAGTACACGGATACCGCCTCTCAAGATCACAGGCAATAATATTTAATTTTCCAAAACATGTTTCAGGTATTGGGCCGTTACACTCCAAGCAATAAATTCGTTAATACACCAAATCCGACAAACATGACAGAGGCAGCTACTAACGTACGGCAGATTGATAGGGAAATTACCGAACAACCCGAACCGCAGGTTGTTCTAACCCGCCGCTACTCCACAAGGGAAAAACGGACCACCCAATTTATAAACAACCACCTTCCCGCGGGTGAGCAAACGGAGAAGAATGGTGGGACGACCCCAAAACAAAGAGGCTGGTGACCTCACCAAGAAAACAAGTAGAGTTTAACAAGTAAATGAAACAATATATCACCAATCACTTAACTTCTAATAAACTGCAATTTCTGGAGAAGACCTGGCGCAGCACTCCCAAATCGCTCTCCCGAAGCGTCCGCTCCAGCCGCTTCGACAGACGCAGGAAGGCGCGCCGATCTCCCGTCTCACGGCGTCGCAGCTCGCGCCGGCCAGACCGACGTCGTGGTTTCACTCCTGCTGCTCTCGTGTCGGCCGCGAAGCCACTACCCTTCGCTATACGGCGCGGCCCACTGGACTCACGTGGCGACCTCACGTGCGCCGACGCTCGAGGCGGACAAGTCATCTCGTGTGTCAGTGCGCGACCGACCAACCGATCGACCCAACCGCCAATGACCGTTGCCTGAGCAACTCGAGCAGACTGGCGGCCTAACGCGCAGACTCAGATGCAGGAACTAAGCCCCGACCGGGCGACCACTCGCTGAGTTCTCTTACTGGCGGAGTGGAAAGACTCTCATTTATCCGTCTTTAAAGGTTGATCCGAACGAATGACATGCTAGCACTTCGGACGACAGACAGACATTAACTGCCTCACAAATTCGGACGAGAGACAGACTAGCAAATTGAGGACGAGAGACTGATCCAGACTGCCTAGCTGGCGAACTCATAGCGCCCCTCAAATGCACGTGAACGGACAACCTTTCCCCTTCCCCACCAGAGGGAGACACCAAAGAGCTGCGAATGCCACAGCGGCGCCACCGCCGGAAACGGAGGGCGACTGCTTCACACTACGCGCTGCGGCACGCTCTTCAAAACAACAATTTTTACCAAGGCTCAGGCCATTACTATAATTTCTGTTCATGGTGAAACACCAAAATTTTTACAATAAGTCCTTAAGAGGATTTTCGAGAAACTGTGAAAGTTTTTTCGATATCAGTGTCCGTTACCCAGATCCAGAGGTTCAAAGTCACCGTACGTATGCAAGCAAAATATCCACGTAATATCGAACCTGAAGCGTAAATATGGTTTTAACGGCCGTAGTGATCACATAGCAAGGGTTCTGGGATTACAAAAAAATCTCTGCGATAAGCAAACTACGTTTTCAGTGATAATTCTTCACCAATAAAACTTTAAAAGCCTCTGTGTTTGAATAATGGGCAGTTCATGAGTATACAGCCTGACTCGATACAGAAATTATTCGTCCGTGCCACATGGCAGCATAAGCACCTGACAAGACATTGTTTTGTCGTGCAAAATTCTTCGTGCTCGCACACCGAACACAACATATCCGGCTGGCGCCCCAGGTTGCAGAAAACACAAGAAGGAAGGAAACAGCATTACTTAGATTTGCAGTCACTGTTAAAAGATTTAATTGTATGTTTAGTTTCGTGGTTCAAATGGCTCTGAGCACTATGGGACTCAACTGCTGAGGTCATTAGTCCCCTAGAACTTAGAACTAGTTAAACCTAACTAACCTAAGGACATCACAAACATCCATGCCCGAGGCAGGATTCGAACCTGCGACCGTAGCCGTCTTTTAGTTTCATGCAGTGGTAATAGTTTAAATGACTTGGTTATGCTTATCTGAATATTGGTTTATTGATTTGGTTAGGGAGTAGTTTTCGAGAGGCGTCCCCCACCTAAAGCTACGCATTAGCGAGGAAATGCTCTTTCACAATGTAGTGATGTTCTTGATGGAATTTTACTTTGGTACAACTCTGCACGGCGCTTTGTGCAGCTTCAGACTTCTCTACACGCTAACAAGTAAACAAATATCCTCATTCCAGTCACATATTTCGTTTGGCACCAGATGTGTCTGTACTGTCGCTGGTTAGTGTACCTGTGGTAGCGAGTGTAATGCTGGTCGGGTCTGGAGGAATCCCTCAGCCCCGAGACTGCCCTGTCCGGCAGGGAGGGGGTTACTTGTTTGAACTCAGGATACGTTCTGATGTAACACAACAGACCGGCGTAGGGATTCCTTTAAGCCGTAGAGCCTCGTTCGGTTTTAGCGATTTCAGCTATTGTTTTATTTTACACTCACTTTCAATTAATATTAGCTATTAGTTTGAAAACAGAACTCTTGTTGTCAACGACACTGTCATGTTTATAAACTTTTTGTGTTTTTCATATGAGAATTAGTACGTGGGTCAACACACTTTAGCTGCTCTGTTTGCTTCTTGCAGGAAGTTAATACAACACCAAAAACAGCGCGATGGCAGACTTCAGGAAGAAGAAACTGATGTACGTCTTCCACGTATTCTTCGGTGAGTCGTCTGGCATAATTATTGATTGTATACAAAAAAATTGCTACAATTACCTGCATAATTACTTCATTATTGGTACAACTGAAGCTTGCGAAATGACGAATTTTCTGGTCACAACAGATAATTTCTTTTTCATGCGGCACCTCATTTCCCACACGGGGACGTGCTGAAAAGTAAAGCCCTCGAAATTGTCATGTGAAAATTCTTGAACCTTTTTTTTAACTAAATAAACGTGAAACGTCCCCTTAGAACAATTTATACAAGACTGTGCTTAAACTGACACACAATATTTTTTAGCGCAACGCAATCTGACTTTCAGAAATCCCTACAAAGGAATGGCCCTAACTAACATTAACCTGTACCTTTCACAAATCACTTACCTCACCAAAAATCTTCGTTACTCGAACTACTGCAATACAGCGAGCGCCACTACTGCCAGCTAAATAAAAGATTCAAACTACGGAAGGCACTAACTACTGATAGGCATAGTTACCAAATGAAAGATTTTAATAGAGAACAAACACTGTATTTACCTTAATAGTCAATATATATATAGCAGTTCATGACATCCATTCGTACAAATGTACTGTTTCTGATGGACACACTTCCAGATTATCCATTCTCAAAAATCCGCCATCTCACTTCCCACATCCACCACTGCTGGCGGCTCACCTCCAACTGCGCAACGCTACGCGCTGTTCACATCCAACTGCCGCTGCCCAACACTACAATGGCAGACAACAATGCAAACTAGCCACAGACTGCACACAGCACAGCCAGTGATTTTCATATAGAGCGCTACGTAACGTTGCCAATAAGAAAACATAAACAGCCTACTTACATAAAGAAAACATAAACAGCCTAATTACATAGCCCCCATACTCCCCACAAAAAAATTTTACAAATTGTTTTGGGCAGTGGGCAATACATATTTGTTAAAATTTTTCATAATCCTAATTACAATAACAAAGAAATCAAATGCACACACTTATTGATAAAATGTTGGTCAAAAGCTAACGTAACTCTGTCGGTGCGTGAGAAACAACGTGTTGTAATCGGGTTTTGACTTTGAAGCCTTTGTCCACACATGGATCAGCCTCACCTAAAGCACGATAACGCCAGGCCACACACGATCGCAGCCTTATCTGCAGCTATCCGATGCCTCGGGTTCACCGTCGTCGATCACCCTCCACACAGCTCCAATTTGGCCCCATCAGGTTTTCATCTGTTTCCAAAACTTACGAACACCTTCGAGGAGCTCACTTTGACAGTGACGAAGCGGTGCACGCAGAGGTGAGGTCGTGGCTCCGTCAACAAGGTCAGGCACTCTACAGTGACGGTATCAACAAAGTGGTCTCTCGTTGGGAGAAATGCGTTCGTCGCCAGGGTGACTATGTTGAGAAATAAATATGTACACGTGAAGAAGAAACATGTAGAATGTTAGCAACGTTTGGTTTACTGAAAAGCCTACATAATTTTTACATAAAAATTGGAAGGCATTACTTTTCAGCTCTTCCTCGTGTTACTGTAGTGAATGCCCTCCGTCTCGATGTTATAAATACTCATGTTCATAATTTCAGTGTAATAAAAATTCTCTACTTCCTACCACCTTCCTTAGCGACAACCTATTCCACTCTTATTTACTGAAAGTCTCAGTTTACCTCTCTGTTATTACTTAAATCTGCCTCCACGCATATCGCAACATTTAGTGTTTCTGATTTTAGCTTTCTCATTGCATTAATAATTTTAGCTTTTCGTTGAACTGTAATGACCTTTCGAAATTTCGCCTCGGTCTTCTTCACAGGTTGTTGAATGTACAGATGACATAACATCGCAGATCAGCTACAACTCTGTACAAGTCCCTTCTCAAATTATGCTTCCCTGTCTTGCCTCTCAACTCTTACAACTGCCATCTGGTTTCTGTACGAGTTGTAAAAACCCATCCGCTCCCTGCATTTTATCCTTGTTGCATTCAGATTTTCAAATAGTGTATTCCATCAGCATTGTGAAAACTTTCACTAAATCTGCAAATACCTCGCTAGTTACAGTATCTCTCTGGAACCAAAACTGATCATCCACGAGGTCGGCTTCTACCTGTTTTTCCATTCCTCTGTAAATAATCTGTTTGATTATTTTCCAAGCGTGAGTAATCACATTGATAATTCAATACTGTTCACACCTATCAGCAACTGCCTCCTTTCGAATCGGTATTAATTAATTGTTGAAGCGTGTTGGTATTTCTCCTCACTCATACATCTGTCACACTATCTGGAATAATTCAGCCGTGTCTCCCAGGCATCTCAGCATCTCTGAGGGAGCTTCGTCTGGTTCAGGGACCTTGGTCGACTTAGGTCTTTCGGAGCTCCGTAAAATACCTGGCACACCATCATACCTATCATTTCATCTGCGTGTACTTGCTCTTCCCTTTCTATGTGGTTGGGTCTCAGTTCATTGGCCTTGGACAGCAGGTCTCTATACAGGAGGAAACCACAAAAACGCCACACGTCACCGCGCCTAATACACTGTAGGGAAACCGTTGGCATTCGAAACATCTTCCCATGACCTCAGGGTGCATAAATACAGGTCCTGCATGGTTTTCAAGTCGATTTTATGCCATTCCTCCGGGAAAATATAGGCAAGTTGAGACTGAGAGGAATATCGTTCACGCACTCTTCTCTCAAAAGTAGACCACAAAGGGTCAATAATATTGAGATCGGGTTAATGTGGTGGCCAGGTGAGGTGTTACGATTCATCCTCGGGCTCACATGTCAGTCCTGGAGGGTGGGAGAGGTGTGGACATGGGCCGAGTCGTCTTGGGACGCAGCACCGCCATTGGGGAACAAAATGGTCAAACAATCCTTGGCAGTAGTAGGACCGTGGAGAGAGTGACCACGTGGCCCACGGAATACCGCGATGTGGGTGTCCACGTCATCAGCCAACCCTACAGTGCTGCACACGTGGGACGTAAACTCGACCAGAAGTTGGAAGCAGTGTGGACCGAGTGTCAGACGAGCACACATTTTCCCGTTGCTCCACACTCCAGTATGGGTTCAGTCCTCGTTGTTTCGGTGCTGACAGCGTTTGCGAGTGCGATACTCAGCTTTTGCAGCAGTCGGACCGTTGTTTTACATCGCAATCTGTCACAACATTGGCACTAGTCGCAATAAAAGAATCTTCTAAAATGCGGGATTTCGTAGAGTTGTCATCAAGGGGGAAGGGGCGAGGAAATAAAGGAAGAGTAATCTTGAGTAAGTGGAAAGAAGTTTGGTTTCGTGCTTAGCAAATATAGCCACAGCTACTGAGAAATACAGCATGAAGCATCTCATTTTGCCTCTTTTTTCCAGATGTCAACAGGAGCGGCACGATTGACAAGAAGGATTTTGAGATGGCCATTGAGGTAATTATATTTTATTTATATGTGCTGAAGAATTTTCTGCTCCAGTCAAGGGGATATTGTCAGAAGTTTTGAAATTAATGACCAATCTGACATGAACCAAGTAATTATAAATATCAATATAACAATTGTAGAAGTTATAAGTGATCTACATCCGAGGGTCACTATTAAAGTTAACCTGTAGCAAACAGTAACGAGACTAAACTCTTGGGCGTGTGGATCCAGAATAACATCAAGTGGAGCATGCACGTTGTAGATGCTAACACAAATTTGAGTAAAGGTCATTATATTCTAAGGATCTTGAAAATCTGCACAAATAAGCAGATGTTTGTGGTTCACTAACAGATATAAAAAAGGCTACGTATCATATGGGGCTAAAATTGCACAACAAGCGTGCAAAGCCGTTTTGGTTTTTGTTTCGGTAGATGTTAGCAGATCCCTTTTCGCAACGTGTAACTCAAGTCATGCCAAACAAACAAACGCTGCTCGTAACGTCTCTCACGTGACGCAGAGTAACGTCAGGAGACGTTTTAGCGCGCCCATTGGATAGACCGGAGGAAGCCGAGCACAGTGACTTGTGGACTACCCCGAATAACATTTTGTCCAGAAAGAAGTTTTGATTAGCTGCAGGGAAACATCAGCCAGCATTACTTGTAACTTTGTTCGTTACGAACCCATGAAGGGCTGTGCGTCTTTTGTAAATAGCAACCTATTTCCTTTGGTATTCCCTCTGCTCAATACCTGTTCAAAACCGTACCACAGTCTACCGTTCACGTAAACAAGACGTTGTGATCAACGCAACCTAACGCCGAATTTGCTCTGCCAACACACTGTGCAAGTAGGTGATGTAAAGCAATTCGCACACTTTCCGGAGTTGACTAGTAAACGAATCGAAACAGAAGAGAAATACACTCCAGTCATTCAGTCAGCCGTCTCTAGTTGAAGGTTTGGGTTGTGTAGGTAGTTCCGCGTAGTCAGCGCGTACACAACTTTCCCACTAAAGCGCGCTCCGCTAAGCAGAACAGCGCAGGCGCAGCGCTCGTCCGTCTCCGCACTACGAGATGGCGCTGTCTTAGAGACGGTCCAAATTCTGCTTCCGCCGATCCGCGTATTAATATGTAATGCAGCCAATGAGATTGCTGCTAACGTAGAACCTTTTCTCCTCACGAATTACACTCACACAGTGATACCTGAACGCTCGAGGTATTATTACGAGTGTACAGACCTCCGAGTAGTCAGTCTGCATTAGTCTGCATTAATCTGTTGTCAAGTTTCAGTCTGCGCCTAATAAGATTATCATATTCCTCTACATAGCCATGAAGATAAATGTATAGACATTTGTCAAGTATCAGAGATATGAGAATAAGATTAACGTACCAAGACCCAAAGGAACCTCAGATTGTCAATTGTAAATAGCATCCAGAACCAAGTTAAGATATTTTTATGCTTGTTATTATTTTAATAAATGTGTGTGAAAATTAATCAAGTTCTGTTTAAATGTGGTCACTGTCAATCTGGTACTCTAAGTGCGCAAGTGGCATTTCTATCGTCTGACCTAATGGCAGAAGATAAACACGCCACGATAAGACCACGAGACATATTGCTGACACTCACCTACTTCGTTAGAGCGGCAAGCCAAATAATCTGATGGTGTGTCTACCGAAGGTCTTACAGTACACACACCACAGTTTGTCTGACAAGAATCTCCAACAACGAAGAGATGGTAGTAATGCTACTCACCTACAGAGAAAATAAGTTAGCAGTACAGTAACAACAATGTTTTCTTGTTTGTAATACGAATTCACAACTGCAGTTCACACTTGCACAGACAACTAACTGATAAGCAACTCGACAAGTGCAGAACTGGACCGAAACAAAACCTGGCCATTAGGACTCACCAACTCACTGACTTGAACTTTTGAATTCTGGCTATCAGCTGACGCTAGCTTTGTGCACAATGCCTGTTTAAGGATGGGTGGGTGGGAGATACTACAAAGCTGTAATATGTGAGACTATTATATTTTAGATACTAATGTAAAAGACGCAAACAGTAAAAAGTACATAAACAAATTAGAGACTGAACTATATTTGTGTAACTACGTGCTGTATCTTCTTAAATTTGTAAAATTGATTGGTACTATCTTGGGGGGGGGGGGTCAAAAGTTTTGGAGCGCAGATGGAACCACAACAACCACCCAAGAATGATCTGCAAACTCTTTAGTTTGTAACTGCAGTATTTCCGATACCAACATCTTATTCTAGCAAAGTTATATATTTTTGGATAGAGCAAGTTAGGTGACTCAAAACTATAAACTTAAATTTCCAAAAGATTATATCTTAAAGATTGAAAAATTCTAGAGTACAGTTAATTTGAGTAGCAATAACTTTCGAAACAGGAAGATTTGGGTAAACATAAAACGTTTGTTTCAAAGAGGAGAATGAAGTATTTGTTGTAATGCACTACTAGGAGAATCGATTATAGTCAGGGTTGAATTGATAAGAGTTTGAGGTGAATCATAAAGTTAGAAAATTGCATTACAGAAATAGTATAGAAAATGTATCTGCATGAACTATTAACACTATTGTCATCAGGTGTCTGTCCTGAATGGCAGTTGAAAACACAAACTTTATGTAAGAATCTGGAGATTTCGTATATTCAAGTTACAGCATTTTTTTAGTTTCTCTGGCAATTCAGGAGACATCAGCTTGAAAACTACAACAGGTAGAGAAAAAGTTTGTGTCTACATATCAACCAATAGAGTGTCACTGCGAGTTTCGATAGGTGATACGCATTGTGGCATAGGTGCACTGTGGGCTCAGCACGTCAGAATGAGTAAAGCAATCGTTTGCTCCATACCGTCACATTGATTAAGAAAAGAAAGTTCACGCCCCAGACAGGCAACCCAACAAAAACTCATCGAAAGTGAGCTGTCATCGTGCCTTACCATGCAATCTGTGACAGCGAGACGGAGGATATTGACATTTGTCGCATCACAAATGGTGGCCATATACACAACCTGTCAGGCGAGTTAGAAACTTGGAGACACACTATATTCACTTACAAGTGACTATTTTCTCTACATCTTGTTCTTTTTACGGCAGTCGACATCTGAAACCCCGGAAGTACTTATCAGTGACACTGTTCGGAGTAGAAAACAGAAAAGGATAGTAGTCGTTATTTGAGGGGTAGGTTTATTTGGTGAGTGGAGGTGTTACACCAGAGGTGGGCAGGTGGGTGTGACCACAGCTGTGCCGTGTTCCAGAAAATCTGCCGCAGCCGCGGCTGGGCCGAGGGCAGCGCGGAGCAGCAGAAGACGCGGGGCGCCCTGCTGGAGGTGTGGCAGGCTCTGCAGCAAAGGGCGGACGCCGACAGCGACGGGGAGGTGAGTAGGCTGGAGGCTGGGGGCTGGAGGCTGGTGGCTCACATTATTGTCCGAGTGAGGCCATACCTGTTATTCTGTCACACCTTTATTCCCAATTTTTTCTAATTAAAAACCTCTGATCACCTTTCCCATTTTCTACAATACCTGAGTATCTCAGAATAATAAAAATGTTGAAATAAACAGTACCTGTTTTTCTAAAAAAACTATTTATTAAAAATAAAAATGTTAGCACTGCTGCTGTGGTAAACTGACATGTCGGTTTTTAACATGAGTTATTAGTAAAAAGTGAAAAAAGAGCTTAGACTGTACAAATCCCGAAAAACAGCGATTATTTATAACTTAAATACCGTCATCGCTCTCAACGGGTCAGTTTTCGCATCTCGTGTTGCAACTAATTTCCGTCCGCTTCTGGAATTTCCGGGGCTGCGCAGTGTATAGCCATCTTGTGAGTGAGATATTCTGTAACACTCTTCGTTCTTTCTCTCTTTGTGTCTATCGGTCTTCTGACAAACATGTCACATAATTTACTACCTGATGTTTCGGGCATGGTCGCAACTGTTCCATGTAGTTGACTACACCTGTCTGTGTTAACTGTTTGTTTTGTGTCCACACGTTGATAGCTGACATGCTGGCCGGGAGAATACAAATACTGATGACTTGTTAATGCTACTAGTATGAGTATCTGCAGGTACTAACCGGTGTAGAAAAAACATATTACTCCTAACAGCTGTAGCTATTAGGTTGCCAGTGATGTAAACACTGATGTAATGTTTTGCAGAATGCTGCGACATGGGTAGTTATCCCCCAAACATCCTGTGTATGGCCAGTTGGAGCATTGATTTGAGGAAAGGGGCCAAACAGCAGGCCATCAGCCCCATCATGCTAGGGGAAGATGGGGAAGGAATTCGGCCGTGCTCTCTCACAGTAACCATCGCGGCTTTTACGTGTAGCGATTTAGGGAAATCACAGAAAACCTAAATGGGGATGATCGGACGCGTGTAGAACCGTCGTTCTCCTGAATGCGAGTCCCGTGTCTGAACCTTCTCGCCCCCTTTCTCGGTCGATGTATATGGTTGCTTCCATTTAAGTTTTCGCCAATACGAACACCGACGAACTCGAAGTTTTCTACGCTCTTTATTATTTCTTCTTGATGCACTAGATTAACAGGAAGTGAGATATTTTTGACAGTACAAAAGTGAATGAACTACATTTTTCAAAGATTAAATCTAGGACTATTTTGCGACATCAGTCAGTAACTTTCACAAAAAATTCGTTTACTGTTTTCACAATGTATGCTTCTTTGCTCATCTTCACCATAGTGCTTGCATTACCTACAAACACATACACGCATTAACTTGGAGACGTGTGCAGTAGCCGATATTTCCATCGAGCGGTGGCAGCAAAACTAATTTTCGTCACACGGAGAAGTCACAGTCCTTTTCCCCATTTGTTTACCACTGGCCACTGATTGCCTGGCGTGTGCCCACTGACAGGTAAGCGAGGCGGAGTGGATCCAGATGTGGGACGACTTCGCCAAGGGCGGCGACTCGGCGCTCCACTGGCAGAGCCGCTACCGGGACTTCATGTTCCAGCACGTCGACGCCTCAGGTACAGTAGCGGGCTGGACGAGTCCACGGAGAAGGTTCCTCTAGCAGAACCCTTCTTTCTTGCATTATAATTGTGATGCTAATAATATGGATAGAAGCTGGAGTAATGAATTAAAATTTGTTCCTAAGTCAGGTCTTGAACCCAGGTCGTCCGCTTACTAGACACAGTGCTAACCACTACACGGCTGTGACACTATGGCTCACACCACACTGCCCTAGTCCAAGGCTGTCCCTAACACAAACGCGAAGTCACGCCTTCTGCAGTGGTGTGGCGGTTGGCACACCACTGCAGTGGGGGACCCGGTTTCAAGTCCTGGTGTTGGCAAAAAATTTTAACTCTTTACTTCAGCTCCTATCGCTATCGAAGATAAAGTTGAGACTCATATGTCTGTAGGAAACTGTAATTTAATCAGTTATCAATACGTCATACCTTATAGCTTTCACAAAACACGCATCATCCTAGACATAAAAATCTTGATTACTTTTGAATACACTATAGTGATCAATGTGATACAAACATGTACTATTAAAAACAGTCTTGATCACGATTTATTTATTAAGGTGACCAGTTTCGACCACTACTGTGGTCATCTTCAGACCATTGAGTAGGAACCTCAATCTGCTGGAGAATCACTCAGTGGTCTCAATGGTCTGAAGATGACCACAGTAGTGGTCGAAACCGGTCAGCTTAATAAATGAATTGTGATCAAGACTGTTTTTAATAGTAAATATAAAAATCCTGGATGAGTAAAACCATCATAACTTCCAACTTTCCCAACAAGCTACGTACCTGTGTATCATAATGTTTACCTTTCTGCAAATTATACAAAAGATTTCATGTACCTCAGCAATGCTTCAGTATCTGTGTCTTGGGATGACTTTTTAGCATGAATCACAACTATAATTCGCAGAATTGTAGGAGAAGGATGTAGGACCTTTGAGCCAAATTTGAATCTTATGTGTCTTAGTGCGGAAAAATGATGGGGTTTTAAGAAAGGCAGCCTTTAATTCTTTTGCCTTGTGCAAAGTGAAAATTGTAAATAACAATTAATTTTAGTACTTATATTATTTTTGGTGAACTTGAAGATGCTTGGAGTTACTAATTACATCTTCTTGACCAGGGGTCCCAAGTTGATATATGTGCAAATTAAAACACGAATTTCCATTGAATCCACTATAATTGCTCTTCCACTCACATATTCTAAAACAAAATCTCTCCACATAAAATACGTTTACAAGAATTGACACAAGACTAGTTCTTCACAGACAAATGATACATTATGAACAGTTTAGACATCTTGAAGCAATGTAACAAAAAACACCTAACTGGCATGCCTTCAGTCTTTCTATACACTATTTCCTCGTGGAAATCTTTGACAAGGGCAAACATATCATATTACTAACAACTTTCTAAACAAAGCTGAATTCAGATAAATGTAGATATATTTTGACATTAAAATTGAAATGTAAGAAAACGATAGCTTCAGTTTTTTAATTAACTTCTCATTTAAAACCTAAAGTTCGCAGAATACATGGTGTATTTACAAATGGTTCAAATGGCTCTGAGCACTATGGGACTTAACATCTGTGGTAATCAGTCCCCTAGAACTTAGAACTACTTAAACCTAACTAACCTAAGAACATCACACACATCCATGCCCGAGGCAGGATTCGCACCTGCGACCGTAGCTGTCACGCGGTTCCGGACTGAGCGCCTAGAACCGCTAGATCACTGCGGCCGGCTGTATTTACATAGGTTAAAACTTATACGTCTTCCATTCTTTTATGATAGGTTTTTGATCAATGAAATTGCACTTTTGTATTCAGCAAAGTGAAAACTAAAACTTAGTAAGAAAATTCTATGTATAAAAATTTGCATTAATTTTTTGGCAGATTTGTAGTTCATCTTGTAGCAAATACATCCAATTAATAATTTCATATGAATTAAAAGTCTTCCCTTGTATGTGTTTGCTTCTTCCAAATGAAATAATAGGATATCCATCTTGGTTTGAGAAATACTATATGTAGGTATCGTGCCAAATTATAGCTAAAAGGATCGCTCAGATGAGCTGTCGTGGGTGTGGCTATGGTTATTTCCTCATTAGCCCAAGTATATGTCATAATTCAGCCATAACCATGTAGCAAAAGTATGTCTTGGGTACAATTTGTGCTTGCTGTTGGGTGCTTCATATTACGAATTTTGCCATCTTCCCAGTGGTTTACATAAGAGAAAGTTTGGTGTTACTTGCTATAAGTATGCAGTACAGTGAAAATGATTTCTTTACACCTCAGCACTAGGATTAACTAATCTCACATTGTCGTGGCTCTGTGGACGTAACTCGTCATTTTAACGCGTACTCCTTTGGAGCTGACAGTTGCCACCTTTTCCTTTCGACAGGTGACGGGAGTATCGACCTGGACGAGTTCGTCAAAGTCTACACCAGCTACGGCATCTCAGCAGACGAGTGCAAGAACGCCTTCAGCAAGTTCACCAACGTAAGTTTGGTTCCGACGACAACAAGTGAGGCAGTAGAATAGCCTACTGCACTCACAGCGGCTTAGCTCTGGAACCAGAGGGGAGGACACAGTAGCTCACGCTCACTGCTCTTCATCACTTGTAAGGCGCTCTGTGAAGGCGTCTCATAAAGCAGTCTGAACGTTATGTCCGATAATGTGCTTGTTATAACATAAAGGAATTGATGTAGATTTCACCACAGGCTGTAGGGGTTAACACATTACAGGCGACACTCGTTGTTGACACTGTCAGTAGTGTAGAGTGTAGACTGTCTTCAGAAATGAACAGCTGCAGCTGAATGGTCGCATGTCACCGTTTTATACATTCAACCTCCAGACCCAGTTTGCTAGCAGGCTACCCCCAGCAGCTATGAAGTCGACCGTTCAGTCCCAAAACGCGGTTGCCAGAACAAGCTGTCTTTGTTGGAATTTTCACGACTCGAGTGAAGATGGTCAGATACAATGCGAGGCATATACTTATTCTGTTATTCTTTTTTTTTTTAATAAAAAACTGTTTATTGTACTGCACAAGTATGACGCTTCCCTCAGCTGGACCCTTTAAAACAGTTTACTAACTAGGTGCCAAACCTTGACAACAAAAATCCATTTCATCTGCTTAAACGAACTCATAGAACAAGTTAGATCTGTTAAAAGCAGTAGTCCTCTTCTCTTATATGCAAGATGCTGAATCTCGTTAGTGACCAATTATGAGACTTGATGCATTTCTACTTTTCTTATAACCTATCTTTCGAGTGCCTCTACTCTGTTGAGATTATGGGCCATCATTAAGGACTCAAATACACAGAAAGAAACCATTGTCAACATCGTCATATAGCGTTTTGTATTTGTACTTCTATAGATGCCTTTCTTGTTGTGGATATTTTGATTTGACCACTTGCTCCTTTCATTTCACTACATCTTACATCGGTTGTAAACTGTTATCTGTTCTTTTTTATTCTTATTTTTTTATATCTGTATTAACTATTTCATCATGAATGTGTATTTGACCACACAGAAACAAACGCACAAATGTTATGCCGAGGGCTGAATTTCGTGTGTCTCTTACAGAATCAGACTGTGAAGGTTACACCGCAAGTCTTCGAGAAGCTGTGGAGTGAGTTCTTCTCTTCAACGGACCCTCAAGCTCCAGGAAACTTCATCTTTGGCAAAACTTCATTCGATTAGGCCTCTGTAGGAAGTGAGACAGAGGAAGAGGGAAAATGATGATGGAGGAGGGATGAGAAGACAAAGCATACGGAAATGGCCCTCTCTTATGGATGTGCACAGCTGAAGATCCACTAATCCCAGTGTCGGCAGTTACTGCTCTGCTGTTATATGTTATGAGGGACAGCAATGGTATCCATTGGTCACCAGGCAGGGCCATCTCTTCTGCTGTTTGCTCCACACATCCATGACCCAGACTCTCTTAAATTCATGCAACAAAAAGGAGAAGACATATAAGTGCATATTACTGTCATAGACATAGGCCTGTACAAATTATCACTATTGTTTTCATTCTGTTATCAAAGTAATGTTCCCCACGCGAGTTCCTCACACACACACACACACACTCCGTTAACTTTATCTGGACCTGACACACAATTATTCCTCAATTTCCTCTGTTAAAATGAAAATAGTTTTTACAAATATAACAGATAATTATTTTATTTAATGAAGAAGGTGGTGCAGATCATGTATAACTCTGTGCTGAACAATATTTTGTATTTATATGAGTTGTTGAAAATAAAGAAAAGACATGACCAAACAAATATGGTTTCAGTTCCTGTCATCATTCCTGCAAAATTAAACAAGAAACAGGTGTCATTTGTGTTACCCAAACATACCACACTAAGTGATTTACAAAGTAATATGGACACCCTGAAAGGAACAATTCAGTTCTAGAACTGGTCTTGTGAGTTAGCTATCACACAGTGACATACTTCTCGTTTCTCTAATGTCCTGTGATGACTCTGTAGTTGTCTTCAAGTAGTGCGATCTTTGTGTCGCGTAAGGTGGCTACACTGATCTGCTGTCACATCAGACGTCTGACTTAACTGACTAACAGACCGTGCCTGCTCAGATGGTGCATGCACAGCTCCAGAAGAAAGAAGCCCAAGCTTTAGTCGTGAGATGATCCAGGTTCAGAAACAATTACTCACTGAAAACAAAACTCACCCTCTGTACACACAGGGCCCTGTGACGTGTGCAAGGTGGCCACCAGGTACATTCCAGGGTTCCTGGAAAACATTCGACACTGTAATCTGTGAAAAGAGCTCCAAACATAGGGAATAGTTTCACGACAAACGTGACTGGCTCGAAGACTATTTGCATGGTAGATTCGAGTACATTGTCCTCAAAAAGGTAATTATGGAATTCTCCTAGCTAGCTTAAGTATTGTTATATAAGTGACACAGGGCTTCCACAGTGTTCAGTCTTGGGTCCCTTTTTGTTCTTAATACCCATTAATGACTTGCCACTTTGTATTCATGAAGATGCAAAGCTAGTTCTCTTTGCTGATGATACACCTAAAAAACAAGAATTAGCTGAGAAAATTGTTAATAATGCCTTTCAGGAAATTATTAGGTGTTTTTCCGCAATTGGACTGCCAATAAATTTCGACAAAACACACTATATACAGTACTGTACACAAAATGGTATAAAATAGTTAAGAAATATAGACCTTGAGCAGGAATTTGTAGCTAAGGATGAATATTCCAAATTTATGAGTATGTGCATTGATAAGAGACTGAACTGGAAGAAACACATTGGTAATCTGCTGAAACATTTGAGGTAATGCTGTTATGGTCATAGCAAATTTTAGTGATAAATGTATCAGTCGATTAGGTTATTATGGTTATTTTAATTCACTGCTTTCATGTGGCATCATGTTCTGGGGTAACTCATCAGTGAGAAAAAAGGGATTTGTTATACAAAAGCATGTAATAACTGAAGGCTCCACAAGATTATTTTGCAGATATTCACTTAAGGAACTAGGGCTATTCAGAGCTGCTTCACAATAAATATAGTCACTTATGAAGTTTTTTTAATGATAACCTGTTCCAACTCCAAAGTAGCAGATATGTATATAGGAAAAAGGCTGATCTCCGCTACTCTGTATTAAACCAGACTTGACACAGAAAAGGATAAATTATGCTGCCAAAAAAGGTCTCTCATCATTTACCAAATAGCACCAAAATCTAAACAAAAGTCAACCAGCATTTTAAAACAAATTAAAAGGTTTTCTGACTGACAAATCCTTCTGCCCAATCGACGAATGTGTAGGTAATTATTTATTTACAATTTTTTTTAGAAAAGTATCAATTATGTCATGTAAAAATATCTTTTGTTAAAATTACCTGTTGCACATTGTTACGAAGTGTCGCATTCATGATCTATCAAACAACTATTAAGTCACATTGGTTATAAATGTCTAGGCATGGCGTGAAATGGGAACTCACGTAACACACAACAGAACAAGACAACGACGCACCGTGAAGGAATTATCCGAACGATACGGAAATCGGTAGATGTGATTTATATGTTCCGACAAACAAATTATCATCATTTCAGAAAAAAATGGATAATTTATTCAAAAGAAAGATAATCAGAAACTGAGTAAATCAATAATGCGTTGGTCCACATGTATCCATTACGCAAGCAGCTATTCGGCTGGGCATTGATTCACAGTGTTGTCGACTTTCTTCCTGAGGGATGTTATGCCAAATTCTCTCTAATTGGTCGGTTAGATCGTGAGCATCGCGAGCTGGATTGAGCTCCCCGTCAATAATGCTCTAGACCGTCTCCGGCGACCGCCGTGGCCACCGTGTTGACCAAAGCAGGGCTGGGCAGGCACGGACACAAGCTGCAGAAACTCTTGCAGTATATGGGCGGGCATTATCTTGTTGAAATATACGTCCACGATGCTCTATATGTAGGGCGTCAAAACCGGGCACAGAGTATCGTCGACGTTCTGCAGTGCTGTAAGGGTGCCGCAGAAGTCAACGAAACGGGTTCTGCTACGAAACGCACGGCACCCCAGACCACCAGACCGCCAGTCCTGGCTGTCGGGCGACATCCAGTCTGGGGCCCCGAGTAATATTGTCTTCAGTGATGAGTCCCATTTCAAACTGAGCCCCGAAGTCCTCCGTGGCAAGCCGTCCTGGCCTTAAATTTCAACAAAATTTTTACGATCTAACGAGCCAATTGCGCTAAAGTTGGAACAACGTCGCTCAGGAGGACATCCAAGTCAATCACTCAGCGCCACGCCAAATGACTGCTTGCACTAGGGCCAGATGTGGACCAAAGTGTTATTAACTGCCCGAATTTTTCAAAATTGGATATTTAAATTTATTTTCAATTTTTTGACTTCTTGTGCATCTAAGTACTGCATATAAGCTATTATTTGACTCTTCTCTGTCTTAGTTTGTCTGTAACATAACGTGCCCATATGGACACGCTGGGCACTCAGATGCATATTTGAAATATTTTCTGTGAGATTGAAATACATTTGAAGATATGTTTTATTAATCAGATTTTTAATAAAAGTAAGGCAAAATTTGGACAAAATAATTCTTACAAACCAATTTATAACACCATACACAAAATAATTCACAATCATTTGTTTTTCTGACTTTCATGGTACACTTCAAAGCAGTCTAGACACAGGCCTACATCACATTTCCCACATTTTGAGCAAACAGCTGATGATTTCTGTTTGCAGTACAAACTTACACATCTTCTCTTCTTCTCAGTTTTCTTGATATAGTGCTTTATGCCATCATATCTGATATTACTTGGAACACGCAATTTGTATCCACACATAGGACTGATAGACGGCCTGCCTACTCGTTTTATGGGATTCATATATCTTTTTAGGTAAACTTGTACAATTTCTCTTCTGAATTCAAGTTAAGTAGTCCTAGGATCCGTTCCGTTCTTCTGCTGCCACACGTTATGTACAGATACGTCAATCAGCGAAGAAAGTAAAGCCCAGTACCACTTCTTGTTTCGAATGTTTATTCTGCACATGCCAATGTTTTCATCCATCCTATCCACTCCTCCCATGTGTTTACTATAGGCTGTGATAATTTGAGGACGTTGTACTTGAACTGTCTTCTTCTCCTTTGCGGAATATGTTTTTACAACTCCTTCACAGGTAGAAGTTACAGTAACCACTGAATTGTCGACCCATTTTGTGACTACAACACCATCATCCTTGGAAAGTGAGGATTCAAAATACCCCCTTTCCTTTTTAACTAGCGCTTTCTTTGAGGAAACTGGGCACGATTTGGGAACTCTGTTTTCTCTGATACTGCCTCTCTAAGATATGACAGAACAGAAAAACCTGTAAATAGGCTGTCAAAGAAAAAGTGGAATGGCAGTAGCTTTACATCCAGTGTCAAATAATCTATCATCTGAACGAGTGGGGCAATAGCCTTACCAAACTGTGCTTCATATACTGTATTTGGATTGGATGATTTTCCTTGATAAAAGGAAAAATTCACCAGATATCCAGAAGTAGTGCATAAACACCATGCTTTATAACAAAATCGTATCGGTTTCCCCCGATAAATTGCTTGCAAGAGTGTCTCCCAAAATATTTTATCATTGATTCATCGTAAGACAGATGTTGCTGAGGAACAAACAGCTTATTACATTTGTCTCTTATTATTTCAATAAAGGGTCTAATTTTCCACATCTTGTCCTTTTCATCAAATTTGTTATTGTCGTTACGGTGCAGAAATCTAAGAATTTGTTCAAAACGATTTCTCCTCATGGCATTGCATACAAAATCGTTTTGTGTGTCTAAATTGGAATCCCAGTAAAACCTCTTATTGGGGAGAGAGTTATAACTACTTAGAATGAGGATCCCCAGAAAACACCTTATTTCTTCACAAGTTATATTAGGATTTTGAAAGTTCTTAAAAAGTACATCATGAACCCAGGTTTTAAGCATATTTCTGTTATTGTAATCTATATTTCTGAAATCTGTTTCTGTGTGTGTGTGCCTGTTAATCTTATTTCAGCTTCAGCCCGGAGTTGTCTAGGAGTGAGATTATCTGCTATTCCTCCTTCACCCTCATCCGTGAGGACTGCTGTACCAAGGGGCGTGGCTGGATCAGGGGGCGCGATGTAAATTCCATCAGCTGAGGAGCGTTTCAATCCTCAAAAAAAATGGCTCTGAGCACTATGGGACTCAACATCTTAGGTCATAAGTCCCCTAGAACTTAGAACTACTTAAACCTAACTAACCTAAGGACATCACACACACCCATGCCCGAGGCAGGATTCGAACCTGCGACCGTAGCAGTCCCGCGGTTCCGGACTGCAGCGCCAGAACCGCTAGACCACCGCGGCCGGCTTTCAATCCTCAAACAGGATGTCTTAAACATCCTGCATAGTCAAACGAGGCTCTAAAGATTCTGCCAGACCTCTGTTATGATATAAAAAGAGAAAAAGAAACGAAATCATTTTTGCCTCTGCAACTTCCCAGCGTGTCCATATGGACACGGCTGAAATAATCACTTCATAAACAGAAACTGAATCGATGGATAAGAACTTGTCTTAAATGAAAATCTCTGTAAAAATATTTAGATATACTGCAAACAGTTTCACATGCCAGAATGAAGAAGTTCTTTACGAAACATTACTTACTTTACATCAACATGCTCCATTGCGGACGTCAAAGCATTCCCTGAAATACAGGCTCTGACAATCACAGTGTAAATGGTAAACATGATGTGTTAAGGCAATGTACGTAAAATTCAAACCCTCCCTGAAAACAGTATGTGACCGCCAACGCTAAAAATATTTGTAAGCCAACAATGAAGTAAAAACAAAACTAGTCAACAATTGTGTCCATATGGTCACGCTGGGAAGTTATGGGTTAATTTGTCAAGGTTTTTTACGTGGATAAATCATCTAATTTTTTTGATACTGTAATTATTTGTTTGCCTGTAGATGTACATAACATCTACCGATTTCCTTCCGTCGTGGTGCGTCGTGTTTTTGTCTTAGAGTGTATTATACCAAAATTAATGACTTTAGAAATGATTAACACAGCACGACGAGTTTTGCAGTGTTTAGCTTCGGTAGCGAGGTGACGTTAACAAACGTAACAAAACAATTTTATCCAGAATTAGCTCTTTAATAAGTAAGGTGAAAAATCATCAAGTCACCATCAGGTAAGGCCACAATAAGTCAGACAGCACCAGCTACAAACAAAACAAAACTTGACTTGTGACCTCTGTCAGTGACATAAAAAGTTACACTTATTTTGCACCTCTGCGTTCCAGTATTAGTTACAAGAGATTTAATTACACACAGAAAACATCATCAGATTACCTGTGATGAATTACACTGTCCAATAAATTTTCGCTGAAAATTTGTAAAGAACTTAAATTTAGGAGTTATTCATTTATTTGGATATGTGGTAGGGATCAGAATTATTTGTAGTGCTGACCACTACTCTTCTTCACGCAGTTGCATAATGCTACTGGGCGTCATTTATTTCGAACTGAGTGTGCTGTTAACATCGAAGAATGTGGAATGTTTAGTTGAACTCACTAAAACACTTCTACCGTTTTCAACACATGTCCTGTTTGATACCATCAATATACAAATGTACTTAAGCACCAAGATATATTATAAATATTTAGAATAAGAAATTTGTTAATAACTGTGGGTGAAAAATTACACTAGTGATGTGAAATAATTTGCTACAGTAAAATTCAATGAACACAACTCAAAAAAATTACCAAATTAAACCAAAAGAATCTGAAAACTTTGGGTGGTGTATAGAATTCGTATTGGAAATTAGTAAACACAAACAAACAAGCCATTGTATTATAATGAACATTGAGGTTAGCGGTAGGTAACATGAGACTACACAACATTCTGTACTATAATTTAATCTAATCACAAATAAGAACCAAAACTGAACAGAAGCAAAGATAAGAGGTGGATAACGTCTGGGATTAAAATCTCTCTTGCTAGGAAGAGAGAGAACAACAAGAATTCAGACAACAAGAAGTAGTTAAAATTCGAAACACCATTATCACCTGTGTCGAGAAATCCCCCAAGATGCCATTAAAAAAGCTCGTTTACTACACTCTAAAAATAAGACACTAAAGCTAATTGGAACATAATTAAGCGGAAACAGGTGCTGATACATCCAAGACAGCTTCTAGTTCAGGCAGCAGGATTTTGGATTCTAGGAGCCACACTACAATATAGGCCAGTGAGAAAAAATCGGAACACAAAAATACGTATGTTTAGGTAACGTATTTAAATGATTGACATTGCAGGATCATAGATACATGGACGGTTAGCGCTGTTTGCCGACGACGCTGGAGTTGTCTTCTGATGCTCGACTGGGGTCGGACCTGGCGATGGAGCAGGTCAAGGCAGCAGGCCGACGCTCTGCAGAACACAGTGTTGACCAACACCTCGTGGACTGCTGTTCAGGAGTGGCAGCACAACAGGCCGCATAAATCTGCAGTCAGCGTGTGTGGGATAACCAGCAGAGCGTCTCCGCCGTAATAGGAAACAGCGCCGCAGACCGTAACTCCAGATGTAGATCTGGTGCGTCTGGGAGGAAGGCAGGTGGGCTGAGTGGTTGGGGGCCTTCAGCCGGCCTAACCGACACACGGTCGTCACTGGTACCGCGTCAGAACGAGTTTTCATCAGAAGACACCACAGATCTCGCTTGACACCAGTCAAGTCGCAGACGGCGGTGGTTTGGGGTCAGCGGAATGCGGGGTGCAGGTCATCTGCCCCGGATCTCTCCTTGAAGTGACTGATTTGCAGCAGTTGGTCGTGTCACTGCGGTGCCGGCTGCTGCTAAAGTTGCGCCAGAGTCCACCGCGGGAAACGGCGGTCCTCCCTCTCGATGGTGCCACGTGGCCGTCTGTACATTCTCTGACCACCGCTGCCAGCACTCATTTACAGTCCTACATTCCTGGCAAGTCTTCCTGCAATATCGCAGGAGGAACATCCACCTTCTGGTAACCTTATTATGGACAGATACACTACTGGCCATTAAAACTGCTACACCAAAAAGAAATGCAGATGATAAACGGGCATTCATTGGACAAATATATTATACTAGAATTGACATGTGATTACATTTTCATGCAATTTGGATGCATAGATACTAAGAAATCAGTGCCCAGAACAAGTACCTCTGGCCGTAATGACGGCCTCGATACTCCTGGGCATTGAGTCAAACAGAATTTGGATGGCGTGTACAGGTACAGCTGCCCATGCAGCTTCAACACGATACCACAGTTCATCAAGAGTAGTGACTGGCGTATTGTGACGAGCCAGTTGCTCGGCCCACCATTGACCAGACGTTTCCAGTTCGTGATCTGGAGAATGTGCTGGCCAGGGCAGCAGTCGAACATTTTCTGTATCCAGAAAGCCTCCTACAGGACCTGCAACATGCGGTCGTGCATTATCCTTCTGAAATGTGGGGTTTCGCAGGGATCGAATGAGGGGTAGAGCCACAGGTAATAACACATCTGAAATGTAACGTCCACTGTTGAAAGTGCCGTCAATGCGAACAAGTGGTGACCGAGACGTGAAACCAATGGCACCCCATACCATCACGCCGGGTGATACTCTCTCTGCGATGTCGCCAAACATGGATGCGACCATCATGATGCTGTAAACAGAACCTGGATTCATCCGAAAAAATGAGGTTTTGCCATTCGTGCACCCAGGTTCGTCGTTGAGTACACCATTAAAGGCGCTCCTGTCAGTGATGAAGCGTCAAGGGTAACGGCAGCCATGATCTCCGAGGTGATAGTCCAAGCTGCTGCAAACGTCGTGGAACTGTTCGTGCAGATGGTTGCAAACGTCCCCATCTGTTGACTCAGGAATCGAGACGTGGTTGCACGATCCGTTACAGCCGTGCGGACAAGATGCCTGTCATCTCGACTGCTAGTGATACGAGGCCGTTTGGATCCAGCACGGCGTTTCCTATTACCCTCCTGAACCACACCATGTTCTGCTAACAGTCATTCGATCTAGAGCAAGGGGAGCAGCAATGTCGCGATACGATAAACCGGAACCGCGATAGGCTACAATCCGACTTTTATCAAAGTCGGAAACGTGATGGTACGCATTTCTCCTCCTTACACGAGGCATTACAACAACGTTTCACCAGGCAACGCCGGTCATCTGCTGTTTGTGTATGAGAAATCGGTTGGAAAATTTCCTCTTGTCAGCACGTTATAGATGTCGCCACCGGCGCCAACCTTGTGTGAATGCTCTGAAAAGCTAATCATTTGCATATCGCAGCATCTTCGTCCTGTCGGTTAAATTTCGCGTCTGTAGCACGTCATCTTCGTGGTGTAGCAACTTTAATGGTCAGCAGTGTAGTGGATATAGGCTACACACGGACACACTGAAAGCAGCGCTTCAAGTGAAAATAAATTATAATGTAGAGTGGAAAGCTTTCTCAATATGGTCCTAAGTGATGAGGATGTTTTGGCGTGTGCAAGAAGCAACAAGGAATATTCTTTTAAACAGAAATAACATATGTAATATCATATGTGTGTTTCTAAAAATAAATCAGATGAAATATGATTATAATTTATAATCCTACAGTAATTTAAATTCTGATTTTTATGTTAGGTAACGTTTAACTGCATTTGTGGAAACAATTTTTCTATGAATAATAGAAGGAAGGGAGCTTAACTACGGATTAATTTCGTGCTGTACTGTTTACCTCAAAAGCCAGAACTGTCTGTTTTTTACCATTCTTGTCCCTCATCCCACACCTACAAGAGGTGGTCACCCTGTTGTTTGCACCAAAAATACACTTTCTAAGTAGTGCTACGATCTGTTTACGGGCCAACAATATGAGACGCCGACTGCCAGTCCACTCTGTGGAAACCGCACATCAGTGGCGCTTTTCATTTGCGCAGTGTTTGCGGTGCAAGTTCTGGGTGATTCACCCTATATAGCGTTCCGAAATCAAATATTTTGTGTCTTCGGAAAAGAAGATAAAAGTGTTTATGAAATGAATTATTTGGAAAAATAGTAAATCAAATTTATCTGTACTGATATGTGTTTGAAGATGATGAATAGGAATACATGAAAATTTAAATCTATTACGACGCTAAAAGGAAGTGTTGTTTAATCTCTAACTTACGGGATAATGGAAATTGATATAAACTGTGAATCTTAGAACGATTTTAAAAGCAAATAAGAACCTGATAGGGTACATCAGTGAAAAGTAATAAGTATATTTATTATTGAAGACGTGTCTTAAATGATGAATTATGCAAAATAACTTTTCGTACTTGAGAATTTTTAATGCACCAACCAGAGATAATTGCACTCGATGGTGTCGGTGTTAACAGTACTCCTTGGTCGCCATAGTAACCGGAATAAACCGATAGAGAGATTCTTTGATTCAGCTCACTTTATCACATTTGAAAGATAATTTGGTAATTTCCAAAAACGATTGCCTACCGAACTTGCAACCCGATGTCGACCGCACGACTCTCTCGGACTGTGTTTTGCGCGTTCACCAGGGCGACAACAAAAGACGAACGTTTACTGTGTTACAGGCAGTTACAAATAAAAAAGTACTAACTTTGTTTGCTCCACTCGTCAGCGACGTCTTCTTCAGGCAGTGTTCCTCTGCCGCCGGCAGCAGTTCATTTCTCCAGAACCCGGGTACAATCTTGCTGCGTCAGTGAGAAATTTCGAGAAAGTATCAGGAGGGAAAATTTTTCCACTCAGCATCAAGTTATGGAAACATAGGTATTGGAAGAGGTCTAACGTTCCACACTACATAACAGGGAAATTAGATTTCGCCATGCGAGACTATAGGCACTCGAAACTGCGACGCTTTCACTCACTGCTATTCACAACGAAAACGCTAAACTGTGTTCTCCTGGTAAGCACTTACCACGATTCGCTCCGCCCGTGTCTTGTCATCGACGTATAAACGCACTTTCGATGTACATCGTTATATGCCCGCACGTTCGATAGGCAATCATTCTTGAAAATTACCGATAATTTTTAAAGTACGAATGTAATTCAGTGCCAACAGTTCGACTGCTGAAGCAGAAAAGAACCTACTCAGACAATTACGTTCCAAATCTTCCAGTACAGTTGGGTCGGTAGGCACGTTCTCTGGAAACGAGGTAGCCTACTTTAGTTTTCCAAACGAATTTCTCGGCCAGAAGATTACATAAGCCACTTTTCATCTCAGTGGTGTCGAATGTGAAAAAACGTCAGTAGTAACTGATATCCCTCGTATTATTACCGTCTATGTCCCTCGTTCATTCCAACGGCTTTGGCGCACTGGTAACACCTGTTCCCGTCAGATCCCCGCAGTTAAGCGCTGTCGGCGTGGGCTAGCACTTGGATGGGTCACCGTGCGGGTCTGCCGAGAGCTGTTGGCAGCCCTGGTGAGGCCAACTGAAGCGAGAGCTACCCGACTGAGAAGAAGCGGCTCTGATCACGGAGACTGACGGCAGCCGGGAGAGCCTAAGGACGGAGGCCGGCCGCTGCCACTGGGCCTTCAGCACGTGTACGGTCTTTGTCTGTGTTTTACTGCTTTGTTCGTAATTCTGCTCCGGGCCTGCAACTCAGTTCGTCCAGGCACCTGAAATGCTGTACTCAGTGACGCTTTACCACAAAAGATTTTGGGAAATAACAGTCAAATATTTCGTGAAATGATTTGCCTAAAATTAAGAAATAAAATAGGTTAGAGTAATAACTGAAGCGCCTCTGGACGAGTTCCACATCATGAACAGCAAATGAGTTGCCGACTGACGGTTTCAAGTTCGATATTTAACTCATAATTTTGAAGAGTATGTGACGACGCGGTTAATAATTCACCTACCGGTCACAGCCCATTCGTCTTGTTCTGCAGCGACGCCTATCCTGTTAGGAAATGGGTAATGTTTCTCGACTGGAAGAACTGCGCCAGAACCAGCTGCATTACATGTATCTAAAGGGTGCTTGTTATGATTTCTCTAGTTCCAAAACGACTGACTATTCCAACTTCTTTCATACAAAACACTGCCGAGTTCTTGCTAACTAGACGTTACAGTTCCGATATTCATCCGCAATCACAGTCGCAGCTTACGGCATGTGAGGTATAGACGGATGCAATGTAGAAGGAATAGTGCATCCGAAAAGAGATACTTGCCACCCAATAGAAGATCCTCTCGTTGCCATAGAAACGTTCGTCGATTTAGAAAGAGAAATCATAACCTATAGTATTTCATAGCCACGCAGTTTCTGTGTTAATTCGTCATTGTGAGGGATCGACGGATGCAATAAAGAAGGATAAGTGCATCCGAAAAGAGATACTCGCTTCCTAATTGAAGATCCTGTCGCTGCCATAAAAACGTTCCTCGATTTAGAAAGAGAAGGCATAAAACCTATAGTATTTCATAGCGACGCAATTTCTAAGTTAATTCGTCATTGTGAGGGATCGACGGATGGAATTAAGAAGGAATAGTGCATCCAAAAAGAGATACGCACCTCCAAATAGTTGATCCTGTCGTTGCCATAGAAACGTTCCTCGATTTAGAAAGAGAAGGCATAGAACCTATAGTATTTCATAGCGACGCAATATCTGTGTTAATTCGTCATTGTGAGGGATCGACGGATGCAATAAAGAAGGAATAGTGCATCCGAAAAGAGATACTCGCCTCTCAATGGGAGATCCTGTCGTTGCCATAGAAACGTTTCTCGATTTAGTAAGAGAGGTCATAGAACCTATAGTACTTCATAGCGATGCAATTTCCGTGTTAATTCGTCATTGTGAATGATCGACGGATGCAATATAGAAGGAATAGTGCATCCGAAAGGAGATACTCGCCTCCCAATAGAAGATCCTGTCGTTGCCGTAGATACGTTCCTCGATTTAGAAAGAGAAGGCATAGAACCAATAGTATCTCATAGCGACGCAATTTTTGTGTTTATTCGTCATTGCAAGGGATCGACGGATGCAATAAAGAAGGAATAGTGCATCCGGAAAGAGATACTCGCCTCCCAAAATAAGATCCATATGTTGCATAGAAACGTTCTTCAATTTAGAAAGAGAAGGCATAGAACTTATACTATTTCATAGCGACGCAAGTTCTGTGTTAATTCCTCATTGTGAGGGATCGACGGATGCAATAAGGAAGGAATAGTGTATCCGAAAAGAGACACTCGCCTGCCAATAGAAGATCATGTCGTTCCCATAGATACGTTCCTCGATTTAGAAAGGGAAGGCATAAAACCTATAGTATTTCATAGCGACGCAATTTCTGTGTTAATTCGTCATTGTGAGGGATCGTCGAATGCAATAAAGACGGAAAAGTGCATCCGAAAAGAGATACTCGCCTCCCAATAGAAGAGCCTGTCGTTGCCATAGAAACGTTCCTCGATTTAGGTAGAAAAGGCATAGAACCTATAGTATTTCATAGCGACGCAATTTCTCTATTAATTCGTCATTGTGAGGGATCGATGGATGCAATAAAGAAGGAATAGTGCATCAGAAAAAGAGATACTCGCCTCGCAATAGAAAATCCTGTCGTTGCCATAGAAACGTTCCTCGACTTAGAAAGACAAGGCATAGAACATATAGTATTTCATAGCAACGCAATTTCTGTGTTAATTCGTCATAGTGAGGGTTCGATGGATGCAATAAAGTAGGAATAGTGCATCCGAAAAGAGATACTCGCCTCCCAATAGAAGATCCCGTCGTTGCCTTAGAAACGTTCCTCGATTTAGAAAGAGAAGGCATAGAACCTATAATAATTCATAGCGACGCAATTTCTGTGTTAATTCGTCATTGTGAGGCATCGACGGAAGCAATAAAGAAGGAATAGTGCATCCGAAAAGAGATATTCGCCTCCCAATAGAAGAGCCTGTCGTTGCCATAGAAACGTTCCTCGATTTAGGTAGAAAAGGCATAGAACCTATAGTATTTCATAGCGACGCAATTTCTCTATTAATTCGTCATTGTGAGGGATCGACGGATGCAATAAAGAAGGAATAGTGCATCCGAAAAGAGATACTAGCCTCCCAATAGGCGATCCATTCGTTGCCATAGAAACGCTCCTCGATTTATAAAGAGAAAGCATAGAACCTATAGTATTTCATAGCGAAGCAATTTCTGTGTTAATTCGTCATTGCGAGGGATCGACAGATGCAATAAAGAAGGAATAGTGCATCCGAAAAGAGATACTCGCCTCCCAATAGAAGATCCTGTCGTTGCCATAGAAACGTTCCTCGATTTAGGTAGAGAAGGCATAGAACCTATAGTATTTCATAGCGACGCAATGTCTCTATTAATTCTTCATTGTGAGGGACCCACGGATGCAATAATGAAGGAATAGTGCATCCGAAAAGAGATACTAGCCTCCCAATATAAGATCCAGTCGTTGCCATAGAAACGTTTCTCGTTTTAGAAAGAGAAGGCATAGAACCTATAGTATTTCATAGCGACGCAATTTCAGTGTTAATTCATGATTGTGAGTGATTGACGGATGCAATAAAGAAGGAATAGTGCATCCGAAAAGAGATACTCGCCTCTTAATAGAAGATCATGTCGTTGCCATAGAAACGTTCCTCGATTTAGAAAGAGAAGACATAGAACATATAGTATTTCATAGCGACTCAAATTTTGGTGTTAATTCGTCATTGTGAGGTATCGACGGATGCAATAAAGAAGGAATAGTGCATCCGAAAAGAGATACTCGCCTCCCAATAGAAAATCCTGTCGTTGCCATGGAAACGTTCCTCTATTAAGAAAGAGAAGGCATAGAACATATAGTATTTCTTAGCGACGCAAATTGTTGTGTTAATTCATCATTGTGTGGGATCGACAGATGCAATAAAGAAGGAATAGTGCATCCGAACAAGAGATACTCGCCTCCCAATAGTAGATCCTGTCGTTGCCATAGAAACGTTCCTCGACTTAGAAAGACAAGGCATAGAACATATAGTATTTCATAGCGACGCAATTTCTGTGTTAATTCGACATAGTGAGGGTTCGACGCATGCAATAAAGTAGGAATAGTGCATCCGAAAAGAGATACTCGCCTCGCAAAATAAAATCCTGTCATTGCCATAGAAACGTTCCTCGATTTAGAAAGAGAAGGCATAGAACCTGTAGTATTTCTTAGCGACGCAATTTCTGTGTTAAATCGTCATTGTGAGGGATCGACCGATGCAATAGAGAAGGAATAGTGCATTAGAAAAGAGATACTCGTCTCGCAACAGAAGATCCTGTCGTTGCCATGGTAACGGACCTTGATTTTGAAAGAGAAGGCATAGAACCTACAGTATTTCATAGCGACGCAATTTCTGTGTTAATTCGTCAATGTAAGGGATCTACGGATGCAATAAAGAAGGAATACTGCATCCGAAAAGAGATACTCGCCTCCCAATAGAAGATCCTGTCGTTGCCATAGAAACGTTCCTCGATTTAGAAAGAGAAGGCATACAACCCATAGTATTTCGTAGCTACGCAATTTCAGTGTTAATTCGTTATTGTGGGGGATCGACGATTCCAATAAAGAGGGATTAGTGCATCCGAAAAGAAATACTCGCCTCCCAAAATAAGTTCCTGTTATTGCCATAGAAACGTTCCTCCATTTAGAAAGAGAAGGCATAGAACATATACTATTTCATAGCGACGCAATTTCTGTGTTAATTCGTCATTGAGAGGGAGCGACGGATGCAATAAAGAAGGAATAGTCCATCCGAAAAGAAATACTCGCCTCCCAATAGAAGGTCCTTTCGTTGCCAGAGAACCGTTCCTCGATTTAGAAAGAGAGGGCATAGAACCTATAGTACTTCATAGCGACGCAATTTCTGTGTTAATTCGTCATTGTGAGGGATCGACGGATGCAATAAAGAAGGAATAGTGCATCCGAAAGGAGATACCCGCCTCCCAATAGAAGATCCTCTCGTTGGCATAGAAACGTTCCTCGATTTAGAAAGAAAAGGCATAGAACCTATAGTATTTCATAGCGACGCAATTCTTGTGTTAATTCGTCAATGTGAGGGATCGACGGATGAAATAAAGAAGGAATAGTGCATCCGAAAAGAGATACTCGCCTCTTAATAGAAGATCATGTCGTAGCCATAGAAACGTTCCTCGATTTAGGTAGAAAATGCATAGAACCTACAGTATTTCATAGCGACGCAATTTCTCTATTAATTCGTCATTGTGAGGGATCGACGGATGCAATAAAGAAGGAATAGTGCATCGGAAAAGAGATACTAGCCTCCCAATAGGAGATCCATTCGTTGTCATAGAAAGGCTCCTCGATTTATAAAGAGAAGGCATAGAACCTATAGTATTTCATAGCGGCGCAATATCTGTGTTAATTCGTCATTGTGAGGGATCGACAGATGCAATGAAGAAGGAATAGTGCATCCGAAAAGAGATACTCGCCTCCCAATAGAAGATCCTGTCGTTGCCATAGAAACGTTCCTCGATTTAGGTAGAAAAGGCATAGAACCTACAGTATTTCATAGCGACATAATTTCTCTAATAATTCGTCATTGTGAGGGATCGACGGATGCAATAAAGAGGGAATAGTGCATCCGAAAAGAGATATTAGCCTCCCAATAGGGGATCCATTCGTTGTCATAGAAACGCTCCTCGATTTATAAAGAGAAGGCATAGAACCTGAAGTATTTCATAGAGAAGCAATTTCTGTGTTAATTCGTCATTGTTAGGGATCGACAGATGCAATAAAGAAGGAATAGTGCATCCGAAAAGAGATACTCGCCTCCCAATAGAAAATCCTGTCGTTGCCATAGAAACGTTCCTCGATTAAGAAAGAGAAGGCATAGTAAATATAGTATTTCTTAGCGACGCAAATTGTTGTGTTAATTCATCATTGTGAGGGATCGACGGGTGCAATAAAGAAGGAATAGTGCATCCGAAAACAAGATACTCGCCTCCCAATAGAAGATCCTGTCGTTGCCCTAGAAACGTTCCTCGACTTAGAAAGACAAGGCATAGAACATATAGTATTTCATAGCGGCGCAATTTCTGTGTTAATTCGTCATTGTGAAGGATCGACAGATGCAATGAAGAAGGAATAGTGCATCCGAAAAGAGATACTCGCCTCCCAATAGAAGATCCTGTCGTTGCCATAGAAACGTTTTTCGATTTAGGTAGAAAAGGCATAGAACCTACAGTATTTCATAGCGACGCAATTTCTCTATTAATTCGTCATTGTGAGGGATCGACGGATGCAATAAAGAAGGAATAGAGCATCCGAAAAGAGATACTAGCCTCCCAATAGGAGATCCATTCGTTGTCATAGAAACGCTCCTCGATTTATAAAGAGAAGGCATAGAACCTATAGTACTTCATAGCGGCGCAATTTCTGTGTTAATTCGTCATTGTGAGGGATCGACAGATGCAATGAAGAAGGAATAGTGCATCCGAAAAGAGATACTCGCCTTCCAATAGAAGATCCTGTCGTTGCCATAGAAACGTTCCTCGATTTAGGTAGAAAAGGCTTAGAACCTACAGTATTTCATAGCGACATAATTTTTCTATTAATTCGTCAATGTGAGGGATCGACGGATGCAATAAAGAAAGAATAGTGCATCCGAAGAGAGATACTAGCCTCCCAATAGGAGATCCATTCGTTGTCATAGAAACGCTCCTCGATTTATAAAGAGAAGGCATAGAACCTGTAGTATTTCATAGCGAAGCAATTTCTGTGTTAATTCGTCATTGTTAGGGATCGACAGATGCAATAAAGAAGGAATAGTGCATCCGAAAAGAGATACTCGCCTCCCAATAGAAGATCCTGTCGTTGCCATAGAAACGTTCCTCGATTTAGGTAGAGAAGGCATAGAACCCATAGTATTTCATAGCGACGCAATTTCTCTATTAATTCTTCATTGCGAGGGACCGACGGATGCAATAATGAAGGAATACTGCATCCGAAAAGAGCTACTAGCCTCCCAATATAAGATCCATTCGTTGCCATAGAAACGTTTCTCGTTTTAGAAAGAGAAGGCATAGAACCTATAGTATTTCATAGCGACGCAATTTCAGTGTTAATTCATCATTGTGAGTGATCGACGGATGCAATAAAGAAGGAATAGTGCATCCGAGAAGAGATACTCGCCTCTTAATAGAAGATCATGTCGTTGCCATAGAAACGTTCCTCTATTAAGAAAGAGAAGGCATAGAACATATAGTATTTCTTAGCAACGCAAATTGTTGTGTTAATTCATCATTGTGAGGGATCGACGGATGCAATAAAGAAGGAATAGTGCATCCGAAAAAGAGATACTCGCCTCCCAATAGAAGAATCTGTCGTTGCCATAGAAACGTTCCTCGACTTAGAAAGACAAGGCATAGAACATATAGTATTTCATAGCGACGCAATTTCTGTGTTAATTCGTCATAGTGAGGGTTCGACGGATGCAATAAAGTAGGAATAGTGCATCCGAAAAGAGATACTAGCCTCCCAATAGGAGATCCATTCGTTGTCATAGAAACGTTCCTCGATTTATAAAGAGAAGGCATAGAACCTATAGTATTTCATAGCGGCGCAATTTCGGTGTTAATTCGTCATTGTGAGGGATCGACAGATGCAATGAAGAAGGAATAGTGCATCCGAAAAGAGATACTCGCCTCCCAATAGAAGATCCTGTCGTTGCCATAGAAACGTTCCTCGATTTAGGTAGAGAAGGCATAGAACCCATTGTATTTCATAGCGACGCAATTTCTGTGTTAATTCGTCATTGTGAGGGATCGACAGATGCAATGAAGAAGGAATAGTGCATCCGAAAAGAGATACTCGCCTCCCAATAGAAGATCCTGTCGTTGCAATAGAAACGTTCCTCGATTTAGGTAGAAAAGGCATAGAACCTACAGTATTTCATAGCGACGCAATTTCTCTATTAATTCGTCATTGTGAGGGATCGACGGATGCAATAAAGAAGGAATAGTGCATCCGAAAAGAGATACTAGCCTCCCAATAGGAGATCCATTCGTTGTCATAGAAACGCTCCTCGATTTATAAAGAAAAGGCATAGAACCTATAGTACTTCATAGCGGCGCAATTTCTGTGTTAATTCGTCATTGTGAGGGATCGACAGATGCAATGAAGAAGGAATAGTGCATCCGAAAAGAGATACTCGCCTTCCAATAGAAGATCCTGTCGTTGCCATAGAAACGTTCCTCGATTTAGGTAGAAAAGGCTTAGAACCTACAGTATTTCATAGCGACATAATTTTTCTATTAATTCGTCAATGTGAGGGATCGACGGATGCAATAAAGAAAGAATAGTGCATCCGAAGAGAGATACTAGCCTCCCAATAGGAGATCCATTCGTTGTCATAGAAACGCTCCTCGATTTATAAAGAGAAGGCATAGAACCTGTAGTATTTCATAGCGAAGCAATTTCTGTGTTAATTCGTCATTGTTAGGGATCGACAGATGCAATAAAGAAGGAATAGTGCATCCGAAAAGAGATACTCGCCTCCCAATAGAAGATCCTGTCGTTGCCATAGAAACGTTCCTCGATTTAGGTAGAGAAGGCATAGAACCCATAGTATTTCATAGCGACGCAATTTCTCTATTAATTCTTCATTGCGAGGGACCGACGGATGCAATAATGAAGGAATACTGCATCCGAAAAGAGCTACTAGCCTCCCAATATAAGATCCATTCGTTGCCATAGAAACGTTTCTCGTTTTAGAAAGAGAAGGCATAGAACCTATAGTATTTCATAGCGACGCAATTTCAGTGTTAATTCATCATTGTGAGTGATCGACGGATGCAATAAAGAAGGAATAGTGCATCCGAGAAGAGATACTCGCCTCTTAATAGAAGATCATGTCGTTGCCATAGAAACGTTCCTCTATTAAGAAAGAGAAGGCATAGAACATATAGTATTTCTTAGCAACGCAAATTGTTGTGTTAATTCATCATTGTGAGGGATCGACGGATGCAATAAAGAAGGAATAGTGCATCCGAAAAAGAGATACTCGCCTCCCAATAGAAGAATCTGTCGTTGCCATAGAAACGTTCCTCGACTTAGAAAGACAAGGCATAGAACATATAGTATTTCTTAGCAACGCAAATTGTTGTGTTAATTCGTCATAGTGAGGGTTCGACGGATGCAATAAAGTAGGAATAGTGCATCCGAAAAGAGATACTCGCCTCGCAAAATAAAATCCTGTCATTGCCATAGAAACGCTCCTCGATTTAGAAAGAGAAGGCATAGAACCTGTAGTATTTCTTAGCGACGCAATTTCTGTGTTAATTCGTCATTGTGAGGGATCGACCGATGCAATAGAGAAGGAATAGTGCATTAGAAAAGAGATACTCGTCTCCCAACAGAAGATCCTGCCGTTGCCATTATAACGGACCTTGATTTTGAAAGAGAAGGCATACAACCTATAGTATTTCATAGCGACGCAATTTCTGTGTTAATTCGTCAATGTAAGGGATCTACGGATGCAATAAAGAAGGAATACTGCATCCGAAAAGAGATACTCGCCTCCCAATAGAAGATCCTGTCGTTGCCATAGAAACGTTCCTCGATTTAGAAAGAGAAGGCATACAACCCATAGTATTTCGTAGCTACGCAATTTCAGTGTTAATTCGTTATTGTGGGGGGTCGACGATTGCAATAAAGTAGGATTAGTGCATCCGAAAAGAAATACTCGCCTCCCAAAATAAGTTCCTGTTATTGCCATAGAAACGTTCCTCGATTTAGAAAGAGAAGGCATAGAACATATAGTATTTCATAGCGACGCAATTTCTGTGTTAATTCGTCATTGAGAGGGATCGACGGAAGCAATAAAGAAGGAATAGTCCATCCGAAAAGAAATACTCGCCTCCCAATAGAAGGTCCTTTCGTTGCCAGAGAACTGTTCCTCGATTTAGAAAGAGAGGGCATATAACCCATAGTACTTCATAGCGACGCAATTTCTGTGTTAATTCGTCATTGTGAGGGATCGACGGATGCAATAAAGAAGGAATAGTGCATCCGAAAGGAGATACCCGCCTCCCAATAGAAGATCCTCTCGTTGGCATAGAAACGTTCCTCGATTTAGAAAGAAAAGGCATAGAACCTATAGTATTTCATAGAGAGGTAATTCTTGTGTTAATTCGTCAATGTGAGGGATCGACGGATGAAATAAAGAAGGAATAGTGGATCCGAAAAGAGATACTCTCGTCCCAATAGAAGATCCTGTCGTTGCCCTAAAAAAGTTCCTCGATTTAGAAAGAGCAGGCATCAAACATATAGTATTTCATAGCGACGCAATTTCTGTGTTAATTCGTCATTGTGAGGTATCGACGGATGCAAATAAGAAGGAATAGTGCTTCCAAAAAGAGATACTCGCCTCCGAATAGAAGATCCTGTCGTTGCCATAGAAACGTTCCTCTATTAAGAAAGAGAAGGCATAGAACATATAGTATTTCTTAGCGACGCAAATTGTTGTGTTAATTCATCATTGTGAGGGATCGACGGATGCAATAAAGAAGGAATAGTGCATCCGAAAAAGAGATACTCGCCTCGTATTAGAATATCCTGTCGTTGCCATAGAAACGTTCCTCGACTTAGAAAGACAAGGCATAGAACATATAGTATTTCATAGCGACGAAATTTCTGTGTTAATTCGTCATAGTGACGGTTCGACGGATGCAATAAAGTAGGAATAGTGCATCCGAAATGAGATACTCGCCTCCCAATAGAAGATCCCGTCGTTGCCATAGAAACGTTCCTCGACTTAGAAAGACAAGGCATAGAACCTATAGTATTTCATAGCGACGCAATTTCTGTGTTAATTCGTCATTGTGAGGGATCGACAGATGCAATAAAGAAGGAATAGTGCATCCAAAAAGAGATACTCGCCTCCCAATAGAAGATCCTGTCGTTGCCATAGAAACGTTCCTCGATTTAGGTAGAAAAGTCATAGAACCTATAGTATTTCATAGCGACGCAATTTCTCTATTAATTCGTCATTCTGAGGGATCGACGGATGCAATAAAGAAGGAATAGTGCATCCGAAAATAGATACTAGCCTCCCAATAGGAGATCCATTCGTTGCCATAGAAACGCTCCTCGATTTATAATGAGAAGGCATAGAACCTATAGTATTTCATAGCGAAGCAATTTCTGTGTTAATTCGTCATTGTGAGGGATCGACAGATGCAATAAAGAAGGAATAGTGCATCCGAAAAGAGATACTCGCCTCCCAATAGAAGATCTTGTCGTTGCCATAGAAACGTTCCTCGATTTAGGTAGAGAAGGCATAGAACCTATAGTATTTCATAGCGACGCAATTTCTCTATTAATTCGTCATTGTGAGGGATCGACGGATACAATAAAGAAAGAATAGTGCATCCGAAAAGAGATACTAGCCTCCCAATATAAGATCAAGTCGTTGCCATAGAAACGTTTCTCGTTTTAGAAAGAGAAGGCATAGCACCTATAGTATTTCACAGCGACGCAATTTCAGTGTTAATTCATGATTGTGAGTAATCGACGGATGCAATAAAGAAGGAATAGTGCATCCGAAAAGAGATACTCGCCTCTTAATAGAAGATCATGTCGTTGCCATAGAAACGTTCATCGATTTAGAAAGACAAGGCATAGAACATATAGTATTTCATAGCGACACAAATTTTGGTGTTAATTCGTCATTGTGAGGATCGACGGATGCAATAAAGAAGGAATAGTGCATCCGAAAAAGAAATACTCGCCTCCCAATAGAAGATCCTGTCGTTGCCACAGAAACGTTCCTCGATTTAGAAAGAGAATCATAGAACTCATAGTATTTCATAGCGACGCAATTTCTGTGTTAATTCGATATTGTGAGGTATCGACGGATGCAATAAAGAAGGAATAGTGTTTCCAAAAAGAGATACTCGCCTCCCAATAGAAGATCCCGTCGTTGCCATAGAAACGTTAATCTATTAAGAAAGAGAAGGCATAGAACATATAGTATTTCTTAGCGACGCAAATTGTTGTGTTAATTCATCATTGTGAGGGATCGACGGATGCAATAAAGTAGGAATAGTGCATCCGAAAAGAGATACTCGCCTCCCAATAGAAGATCCCGTCACTGCCATAGAAACGTTCCTCGATTTAGAATGAGAAGGCTTAGAACCTGTAGTATTTCTTAGCGACGCAATTTCTGTGTTAATTCGTCATTGTGAGGGATCGACCGAGCAATAGAGAAGGAATAGTTCATTAGAAAAGAGATATTCGTCTCCCAACAGAAGATCCTGTCGTTGCCATAGAAACGTTCCTCGATTTAGGTAGAAAAGGCATAGAACCTACAGTATTTCATAGCGACATAATTTCTCTATTAATTCGTCATTGTGAGGGATCGACGGATGCAATAAAGAAGGAATAGTGCATCCGAAAAGAGATACTAGCCTCCCAATAGGAGATCCATTCGTTGTCATAGAAACGCTCCTCGATTTATAAAGAGAAGGCATAGAACCTGTAGTATTTCATAGCGAAGCAATTTCTGTGTTAATTCGTCATTGTTAGGGATCGACAGATGCAATAAAGAAGGAATAGTGCATCCGAAAAGAGATACTCGCCTCCCAATAGAAGATCCTGTCGTTGCCATAGAAACGTTCCTCGATTAAGAAAGAGAAGGCATAGTACATATAGTATTTCTTAGCGACGCAAATTGTTGTGTTAATTCATCATTGTGAGGGATCGACGGGTGCAATAAAGAAGGAATAGTGCATCCGAAAACAAGATACTCGCCTCCCAATAGAAGATCCTGTCGTTGCCCTAGAAACGTTCCTCGACTTAGAAAGACAGGGCATAGAACATATAGTATTTCATAGCGGCGCAATTTCTGTGTTAATTCGTCATTGTGAGGGATCGACAGATGTAATGAAGAAGGAATAGTGCATCCGAAAAGAGATACTCGCCTCCCAATAGAAGATCCTGTCGTTGCCATAGAAACGTTCCTCGATTTAGGTAGAAAAGGCATAGAACCTACAGTATTTCATAGCGACGCAATTTCTCTATTAATTCGTCATTGTGAGGGATCGACGGATGCAATAAAGAAGGAATAGAGCATCCGAAAAGAGATACTAGCCTCCCAATAGGAGATCCATTCGTTGTCATAGAAACGCTCCTCGATTTATAAAGAGAAGGCATAGAACCTATAGTATTTCATAGCGGCGCAATTTCTGTGTTAATTCGTCATTAAGAGGGATCGACGGAAGCAATAAAGAAGGAATAGTGCATCCGACATGAGATACTCGCCTCCCAATAGGAGATCCTGTCGTTGCCATAGAAACGTTCCTCGATTTAGGTAGAAAAGGCATAGAACCTACAGTATTTCATAGCGACATAATTTTTCTATTAATTCGTCATTGTGAGTGATCGACGGATGCAATAAAGAAGGAATAGTGCATCCGAAAAGAGATACTAGCCTCCCAATAGGAGATCCATTCGTTGTCATAGAAACGCTCCTCGATTTATAAAAAGAAGGCATAGAACCTGTAGTATTTCATAGCGAAGCAATTTCTGTGTTAATTCGTCATTGTTAGGGATCGACAGATGCAATAAAGAAGGAATAGTGCATCCGAAAAGAGCTACTCGCCTCCCAATAGAAGATCCTGTCGTTGCCATAGAAACGTTCCTCGATTTAGCTATAGAAGGCATAGAACCCATAGTATTTCATAGCGACGCAATTTCTCTATTAATTCTTCATTGCGAGGGACCGACGGATGCAATAATGAAGGAATAGTGCATCCGAAAAGAGATACTAGCCTCCCAATATAAGATCCATTCGTTGCCAGAGAAACGTTTCTCGTTTTAGAAAGAGAAGGCATAGAACCTATAGTATTTCATAGCGACGCAATTTCAGTGTTAAATCATCATTGTGAGTGATCGACGGATGCAATTAAGAAGGAATAGTGCATCCGAGAAGAGATACTCGCCTCTTAATAGAAGATCATGTCGTTGCCATAGAAACGTTCCTCTATTAAGAAAGAGAAGGCATAGAACATATAGTATTTCTTAGCGACGCAAATTGTTGTGTTAATTCATCATTGTGAAGGATCGACGGATGCAATAAAGAAGGAATAGTGCATCCGAAAAGAGATACTCTCGTCCCAATAGAAGATCCTGTCGTTGCCCTAAAAAAGTTCCTCGATTTAGTAAGAGAAGGCATCAAACATATAGTATTTCATAGCGACGCAATTTCTGTGTTAATTCGTCATTGTGAGGTATCGACGGATGCAATAAAGAAGGAATAGTGCTTCCAAAAAGAGATACTCGCCTCCGAATAGAAGATCCTGTCGTTGCCATAGAAACGTTCCTCTATTAAGAAAGAGAAGGCATAGAACATATAGTATTTCTTAGCGACGCAAATTGTTGTGTTAATTCATCATTGTGAGGGATCGACGGATGCAATAAAGAAGGAATAGTGCATCCGAAAAAGAGATACTCGCCTCCTATTAGAAGATCCTGTCGTTGCCATAGAAACGTTCCTCGACTTAGAAAGACAAGGCATAGAACATATAGTATATCATAGCGACGAAATTTCTGTGTTAATTCGTCACAGTGACGGTTCGACGGATGCAATAAAGTAGGAATAGTGCATCCGAAAAGAGATACTCGCCTCCCAATAGAAGATCCCGTCGTTGCCATAGAAACGTTCCTCGACTTAGAAAGACAAGGCATAGAACCTATAGTATTTCATAGCGACGCAATTTCTGTGTTAATTCGACATTGTGAGGGATCGACAGATGCAATAAAGAAGGAATAGTGCATCCAAAAAGAGATACTCGCCTCCCAATAGAAGATCCTGTCGTTGCCATAGAAACGTTCCTCGATTTAGAAAGAGAAGGCTTAGAACCTGTAGTATTTCTTAGCGACGCAATTTCTGTGATAATTCGTCATTGTGAGGGATCGACCGAGCAATAGAGAAGGAATAGTTCATTAGAAAAGAGATACTCGTCTCCCAACAGTAGATCCTGTCGTTGCCATGGTAACGGACCTTGATTTTGAAAGAGAAGGCATAGAACCTATAGTATTTCATAGCGACGCAATTTCTGTGTTAATTCATCAATGTAAGGGATCTACGGATGCAATAAAGAAGGAATACTGCATCCGAAAAGAGATACTCGCCTCCCAATAGAAGATCCTGTCGTTGCCATAGAAACGTTCCTCAATTTAGGTAGAGAAGGAATAGAACCTATAGTATTTCATAGCGACGCAATATCTCTATTAATTCGTCATTGTGAGGGATCGACGGATACAATAAAGAAAGAATAGTGCATCCGAAAAGAGATACTAGCCTCCCAATATAAGATCAATTCGTGGCCATAGAAACGTTTCTCGTTTTAGAAAGAGAAGGCATAGAACCTGTAGTACTTCATAGCGACGCAATTTCAGTGTTAATTCATCATTGTGAGTGAAAGACGGATGCAATAAAGAAGGAATAGTGCATCCGAAAAGAGATACTCGCCTGCCAATAGAAGATCATGTCGTTGCCATAGAAACGTTCCTCGATTTAGAAAGACAAGGCATAGAACATATAGTATTTCATAGCGACGCAAATTTTGGTGTTAATTCGTCATTGTGAGGATCGACGGATGCAATAAAGAAGGAATAGTGCACCCGAAAAAGAGATACTCGCCTCCCAATAGAAGATCCTGTCGTTGCCATAGAAACGTTCCTCGATTTAGAAAGAGAATCATAAAACTCATAGTATTTCATAGCGACGCAATTTCTGTGTTAATTCGTCATTGTGAGGTATCGACGGATGCAATAAAGAAGGAATAGTGCTTCCAAAAAGAGATACTCGCCTCCCAATAGAAGATCCTGTCGTTGCCATAGAAACGTTCCTCTATTAAGAAAGAGAAGGCATAGAACATATAGTATTTCTTAGCGACGCAAATTGTTGTGTTAATTCATCATTGTGAGGGATCGGCGGATGCAATAAAGAAGGAATAGTGCATCCGAAAAAGAGATACTCGCCTCCCAATAGAAGATCCTGTGGTTGCCATAGAAACGTTCCTCGACTTAGAAAGACAAGGCATAGAACATATAGTATTTCATAGCGATGCAATTTCTGTGTTAATTCGTCAATGTAAGGGATCTACGGATGCAATAAAGAAGGAATACTGCATCCGAAAAGAGATACTCGCCTCCCAATAGAAGATCCTGTCGTTGCCATAGAAACGTTCCTTGATTTAGAAAGAGAAGACATACAACCCATAGTATTTCGGAGCTACGCAATTTCAGTGTTAATTCGTTATTGTGGGGGATCGACGATTGCAATAAAGAGGGATTAGTGCATCCCAAAAGAAATACTCGCCTCCCAAAATAAGTTCCTGTTATTGCCATAGAAACGTTCCTCGACTTAGAAAGAGAAGGCATAGAACATATACTATTTCATAGCGACGCAATTTCTGTGTTAATTCGTCATTGTGAGGGATCGACGGATGCAATAAAGAAGGAATAGTGCATCCGAAAAGAGATACTCGCCTCCTAAAATAACATCCTTTCGTTGCCATAGAACCGTTCCTCGATTTAGAAAGAGAGGGCATAGAACCTATAGTACTTCATAGCGACGCAATTTCTGTGTTAATTCGTCATTGTGAGGGATCGACGGATGGAATAAAGAAGGAATAGTGCATCCGAAAGGAGATACTCTCTTCCCAATAGAAGATCCTGTCGTTGCCCTAAAAAAGTTCCTCGATTTAGTAAGAGAGGGCGTAGAACCTATGGTACTTCATAGCGACGCAATTTCTGTGTCAATTCGTCATTGTGAGGGATCGAGGAATGCAATATAGAAGGAATAGTACATCCGAAAGGAGATACTCGCCTCCCAATAGAAGATCCTGTCGTTGCCATAGAAACGCTCCTCGATTTAGAAAGAGAAGGCATAGAACCTATAGTATTTCATAGCGACGCAAATTTCTGTGATAATTCGTCATTGTGAGGGATCGACGGATGCAATAAGGAAGGAAAAGTGCATCCGAAAAGAGATACTCGCCTCCCAATTAAAGATCCTGTCGTTGGCATAAAAACGTTCCTCGATTTAGAAGGAAAAGGCATAATACCTATAGTATTTCATAGCGACGCAATTTCTAAGTTAATTCGTCATTGTGAGGGTTCGACGGATGCAATAAAGAAGGAATAATGCATTCAAAAAGAGATACTCACCTCCAAATAGAAGATCCTGTCGTTGCCATACAAACGTTCCTCGATTTAGAAAGAGAAGGCATAGAACCTACAGTATTTCATAGCGACGCATTATCTGTGTTAATTCGGCATTATGAGGGATCGACGGATGCAATAAAGAAGGAATAGTGCATCCGAAAAGAGATACTCGCCTCTCAATATAAGATCCTGTCGTTGCCATAGAATCGTTCCTCGATTTAGAAGCAGTAGGCATAGAACCATAGTATTTCATAGCTACGCAATTTCTGTGTTAATTCGTCATTGTGAGGTATCGACGGATGCAATAAAGAAGGAATAATGCATCCGAAAAGAGATACTCGCCTCCCAATATAGGATCCTGTCATTGCCATAGAGACGTTCCTCGATTTAGTAAGAGAGGGCATAGAACCTATGGTACTTCATAGCGATGCAATTTGTGTGTCAATTCGTCATTGTGAGGGATCGAGGAATGCAATATAGAAGGAATAGTGCATCCGAAAGGAGATACTCGCCTCCCAATAGAAGATCCATCCGTTCCATAGAAACATTCCTCGATTTAGAAAGAGAAGACATAGAACCTATAGTATTTCATAGCGACGCAATTTCTGTGTTAATTCGTCATTGTGAGGGATCGACGGATGCACTAAAGAAGGAATAGAGCATCCGAAGAGAAATACTCGCCTCCCAATATAAGATCCTGTCGTTGCCATAGAATCGTTCCTCGATTTAGAAGGAGTAGACATAGAACCATAGTACTTCATAGCTACGCAATTTCTGTGTTAAATCGTCGTTGCGACGGATCGACGGATGCAATAAAGAAGGAATAGTGCATCCGAAAGGAGATACTCGCCTCCCAATAGAAGATCCTGTCGTTGCCATAGAAACACTCCTGGATTTAGAAAGAGAAGACACAGAACCTATAGTATTTACTAGCGACGCAATTTCTGTGTTAATTCGTCATTGTGAGGGATCGACGGATGCAATAAAGAAGGAATAGTGCATCCGAAAAGAGATACTCGCCTCCCAATAGAAGATCCTGTCGTTGCCATAGAAACGTTCCTCGATTTAGAAAGAGATGGCATAGAACCTATAGTATTTCCTAGCGACGCAATTTCTGTGTTAATTCGTCATTGTGAGGGATCGACGGATGCAATAAAGAAGGAATAGTGCATCCAAAAAGAGATACTCGCCTCCCAATAGAAGATCCTGGCGTTGCCATAGAAACGCTCCTCGATTTAGAAAGAGAAGGCATAGAACCCATAGTATTTCATACCGAAGCAATTTCTGTGTTAATTCGTCATTGTGAGGGATCGACAGATGCAATAAAGAAGGAATAGTGCATCCGAACAGAGATATTCGCCTCCCAATAGAAGATCCTGTCGTTGCTATACAAACGCTTCTCGATTCAGAAAGAGAAGGCATAGAACCTATAGTATTTCATAGCAACGCAATTTCTGCGTTAATTCGTCGTTGTGAGAGATTGACGGATGCAATAAAGGAATAATGCATCCGAAAAGAGATACTCGCCTCCCAATAGAAGATCCTGTCGTTGCCATAGAAATTTCCTTCGATTTAGAAAGAAAGGGCATAGAACCCATAGTACTTCATCGCGACGCACTTTCTGTGTTAATTCGTCATTGTGAGGAATCGACGGTTGCAATAAAGAAGGAATAGTGCATCCGAAAGGAGATACTCGCCTCTCAAGAGAAGATCCTTTCGTTGCCATAGAAACGTTCCTCGATTTAGAAAAAGGAGGCATAGAACCAATAGTATTTCATAGCGACGAAATTTCTATGTTAATTCGTCATAGTGAGGGATAGACGGATGCAATAAAGAAGGAATAGTGCATCCGAAAAGAGATGCCTCCCAATAGAAGATCCTGTCGTTGCCATAGAAACGTTCTTCGATTTAGAAAGAGAAGTCATAGAACCAATAGTATTTCATAGCGACGCAATTTCTGTGTTAATTCGTCATTGTGTGGGATAGACGGATGCAATAAAGAAGGAATAGTGCATCCGAAAAGAGATACTCGCCTCCCTACAGAAGATCCTGTCGTTGCCATAGTAACGTTCCTCGATTTTGAAAGAGAAGGCATAGAACCTATGGTATTTCATAGCGGCGCAATTTCTGTGTTAATTTGTCAATCTGAGGGATCGACGGATGCAATAAAGAAGGAATAGTGCATCCGATAAGAGCTACTCGCCACCCAATAGAAGATCCTGTCGTTGCCATTGAAACGTTCCTCGATTTAGAAAGAGAAGGCATAGAACCTATAGCATTTCATAGCGACGCCATTTCTGTGTTAATTCGTTATTGTGAGGGATCGATGGATGGAATAAAGAAGGAATAGTGCATCCGATAAGAGCTACTCGCCACCAATAGAACATCCTGTCGTTGCCTTAAACGCGTTTCTCGATTTAGAAGGAGAAGGCATAAAACCTATAGTATTTCATAGCGACGCAATTTCTGTGTTAATTCGTCATTGTGAGGGATCGACGGATGCAATAAAGAAGGAATAGTGCATTCGAAAAGAGATACTCGCCTCCCTACAGAAGATCCTGTCGTTGCCATAGAAACGTTCCTCGACTTAGAAAGAGAAGGCATAGAACCTATAGCATTTCATAGCGACGCCATTTCTGTGTTAATTCGTTATTGTGGGGGATCGACGGATGGAATAAAGAAGGAATAGTGCATCCGATAAGAGCTACTCGCCACCCAATAGAACATCCTGTCGTTGCCTTAAACGCGTTCCTCGATTTAGAAGGAGAAGGCATAAAAAATATAGTATTTCATAGCGACGCAATTTCAGTGTTAATTCGTCATTGTGAGGGATCGACGGATGCAATAAAGAAGGAATAGTGCATCCGAAAAGAGATACTCGCCTCCCAATATAAGATCCTGTCGTTGCCATAGAAACGTTCCTCGATTTAGAAAGAGAAGGCATAGAACCTATAGTATTTCATAGCGACGTAATTTCTGTGTTAATTCGTCATTGTGAGGGATCGACGGAAGCAATAAAAAAGGAATAGAGCATCCTAACAGAGATATTTGCCTCCCAATAGAAGATCCTGTCGTTGATATAGAAAAGTTCCTTGATTGAGAAAGAGAGAGCATAGAACCTATAGTATTTCATAGCGACGCAGTTTCTGTGATAATTCGGCATTGTGAGGGATCAACGGATGCAATAAAGAAGGAATATTGCATCCGAAAAGAGATACTCGCCTCCCAATAGAAGATCCTGTCGTTGCCATAGAAACGTTCCTCGATTTAGAAAGAGAGGGCATAGAACCTATAGTATTTCCTAGCGACGCAATTTCTGTGTTAATCCGTCATTGTGAGGGATCGACAGATGCAATAAAGAAGGAATAGTGCATCCAAAAAGAGATACTCGCCTCCCAATAGAAGATCCTGTCGTTGCCATAGAAACGTTCCTCGATTTAGAAAGAGAGGTCATAGAACCTATAGTATTTCCTAGCGACGCAATTACTGTGTTAATTCGTGATTGTGAGGGATCGACGGGTGCAATAAAGAAGGAATAGTGCATCCAAAACGAGATACTCGCCTCCCAATAGAAGATCCTGGCGTTGCCATAGAAACGTTCCTCGATTCAGAAAGAGAAGGCATAGAACCTATAGTATTTCATAGCGACGCAATTTCTGTGTTAATTCGTCATTGTGAGGGATCGACGGATGCAATAAAGAAGGAATAGCGCATCCGAACAGAGATATTCGCCTCCCAATAGAAGATCCTGTCGTTGCTTTAGAAACGTTCCTTGTTTCAGAAAGAGAAGGCATAGAACCTATAGTACTTCATAGCGACGAAATTTCTGTGTTAATTCGGCATTGTGAGGGATCGACGGATGCAATAAAGAAGGAATAGTGCATCCGAAAAGAGATAGGCGCCTCCCAATAGAAGATCCTGTCGTTGCCATAGAAACGTTCCTCGATTTAGAAAGAGAAGGAGTAGAACCTATAGTATTTCATAGAGACGCTTTTTCTGTGGTAATTCGTCATTGTGAGGGATCGACAGAAGCAATAAAGAAGGAATAGTGCATCCGAACAGAGATATTTGCCTCCCAAGAGAAGATCCTGTCGTTGCCATAGAAACGTTGCTCGATTTTGAAAGAGAAGGCATCGAACCTATAGTATTTCATAGCGACGCAATTTCTGTGTTAATTCGTCATTGTGAGGGATCGACGGATGCAATAAAGAAGGAATAGTGCATCCGAAAAGAGATACTCGCCTCCCAATAGAAGATCCTGTCGTTGCCATAGAAACGTTCCTCGATTTAGAAAGAGAGGGCATAGAACCTATAGTATTTCCTAGCGACGCAATTTCTGTGTTAATTCGTCATTGTGAGGGATCGACGGATGCAATAAAGAAGGAATAGTGCATCCAAAAAGAGATACTCGCCTCCCAATAGAAGATCCTGGCGTTGCCATAGAAACGTTCCTCGATTTAGAAAGAGAAGGCATCGAACCTATTGTATTTCATAGCGACGCAATTTCTGTGTTAATTCGTCATTGTGAGGGATCGACGGATGCAATAAAGAAGGAATAGTGCATCCGAACAGAGATATTCGCATCCCAATAGAAGATCCTGTCGTTGCTATACAAACGCTCCTCGATTCAGAAAGAGGAGGCATAGAACCTATAGTATTTCCTAGCGATGCAATTTCTGTGTGAATTCGTCATTGTGAGGGATCGACGGATGCAATAAAGAAGGAATAGTGCATCCAAAAAGAGATACTCGCCTCCCAATAGAAGCCCCGGCGTTGCCATTGAAACGTTCCTCGATTTAGAAAGAGAAGGCATAGAACCTATAGTATTTCATAGCGACGCAATTTCTGTGTTAATTCGTCATTGTGAGGGATCGACGGATGCAATAAACAAGGAATAGTGCATCCGAACAGAGATATTCGCATCCCAATAGAAGATCCTGTCGTTGCTATACAAACGCTCCTCGATTCAGAAAGAGAAGGCATAGAACCTATAGTATTTCCTAGCGACGCAAATTTCTGTGTTAATTCGTCATTGTGAGGGATCGACGGATGCAATAAAGAAGGAATAGTGCATCCAAAAAGAGATACTCGCCTCCCAATAGAAGATCCTGGCGTTGCCATAGAAACGTTCCTCGATTTAGAAAGAGAAGGCATAGAACCTATAGTATTTCATAGCGACGCAATTTCTGTGTTAATTCGTCATTGTGAGGGATCGACGGATGCAATAAAGAAGGAATAGTGCATTCGAAAAGAGATACTCGCCTCCCTACAGAAGATCCTGTCGTTGCCATAGAAACGTTCCTCGATTTAGAAAGAGAAGGCATAGAACCTATAGCACTTCATAGCGACGCCATTTCTGTGTTAATTCGTTATTGTGGGGGATCGACGGATGGAATAAAGAAGGAATAGTGCATCCGATAAGAGCTACTCGCCACCCAATAGAACATCCTGTCGTTGCCTTAAACGCGTTCCTCGATTTAGAAGGAGAAGGCATAAAACCTATAGTATTTCATAGCGACGCAATTTCTGTGTTAATTCGTCATTGTGAGGGATCGACGGATGCAATAAAGAAGGAATAGTGCATCCGAAAAGAGATACTCGCCTCCCAATATAAGATCCTGTCGTTGCCATAGAAACTTTCCTCGATTTAGAAAGAGAAGGCATAGAACCTATAGTATTTCATAGCGACGTAATTTCTGTGTTAATTCGTCATTGTGAGGGATCGACGGAAGCAATAAAAAAGGAATAGAGCATCCGAACAGAGATATTTGCCTCCCAATAGAAGATCCTGTCGTTGATATAGAAAAGTTCCTTGATTGAGAAAGAGAGAGCATAGAACCTATAGTATTTCATAGCGACGCAATTTTTGTGTTAATTCGGCATTGTGAGGGATCAACGGATGCAATAAAGAAGGAATATTGCATCCGAAAAGAGATACTCGCCTCCCAATAGAAGATCCTGTCGTTGCCATACAAACGTTCCTCGATTTAGAAAGAGAGGGCATAGAACCTATAGTATTTCCTAGCGACGCAATTTCTGTGTTAATTCGTCATTGTGAGGGATCGACAGATGCAATAAAGAAGGAATAGTGCATCCAAAAAGAGATACTCGCCTCCCAATAGAAGATCCTGTCGTTGCCATAGAAACGTTCCTCGATTTAGAAAGAGAGGTCATAGAACCTATAGTATTTCCTAGCGACGCAATTTCTGTGTTAATTCGTCATTGTGAGGGATCGACGGGTGCAATAAAGAAGGAATAGTGCATCCAAAACGAGATACTCGCCTCCCAATAGAAGATCCTGGCGTTGCCATAGAAACGTTCCTCGATTTAGAAAGAGAAGGCATAGAACCCATAGTATTTCATAGCGATGCAATTTCTGTGTTAATTCGTCATTGTGAGGGATCGACGGATGCAATAAAGAAGGAATAGCGCATCCGAACAGAGATATTCGCCTCCCAATAGAAGATCCTGTCGTTGCTATAGAAACGTTCCTTGTTTCAGAAAGAGAAGGCATAGAACCTATAGTACTTCATAGCGACGCAATTTCTGTGTTAATTCGGCATTGTGAGGGATCGACGGATGCAATAAAGAAGGAATAGTGCATCCGAAAAGAGATACTCGCCTCCCAATAGAAGATCCTGTCGTTGCCATAGAAACGTTGCTGGATATAGAAAGAGAAGGCATAGAACCTATAGTATTTCACAGCGAAGCAATTTCTGTGTTAATTCGTCATTGTGAGGGATCTACACATGCAATAAAGAAGGAATACTGCATCCGAAAAGAGATACTCGCCTCCCAATAGAAGATTCTGTCGTTGCCATAGAAACGTTCCTCAATTTAGGAAGAGAAGACATAGAACCTATAGTATTTCATAGCGACGTAATTTCTGTATTAATTCGTCATTGTGTGGGATCGACGGATGCAATAAAGATGGAAAATGTGCTTCCGAAAAGAGATACTAGCCTCCCAATATAAGATCCTGTCGTTGCCATAGAAACGTTTCTCGTTTTAGAAAGGGAAGGCATGGAACCTATAGTATTTCATAGCGACGCAATTTCAGTGTTAATTCGCCATTGTGAGTGATCGACGGATGGAATAAAGAAGGAATAGTGCATCCGAAAAGAGATACTCGCCTCTTAATAGAGGATCATGTCGTTACCATAGAAACGTTCCTCGATCTAGAAAGACAAGGCATAGAACATATAGTATTTCATAGCGACGCAAATTTTTGTATTAATTCGTCATTGTGAGGATCGACGGATGCAATAAAGAAGGAATAGTGCATCCGAAAAAGAGATACTCGCCTCCCAATAGAAGTTCCTGACGTTGCCATAGAAACGTTCCTCGATTTAGAAAGAGAATCGTAGAACCCATACTATTTCATAGCGACGCAATTTCTGTGTTAATTCGTCATTGTGAGGTATCGACGGATGCAATAAAGAAGCAATAGTGAATCCGAAAAGAGATACTCGCCTCCCAATATAAGATCCTGTCGTTGCCATAGGAACATTCCTCGATTTAGAAAGGGAACGCATAGAACCTATAGTATTTCATAGCGACGCAATTTCTGTGTTTATTCGTCATTGTGAGGGATCGACGGACGCAATAAAGATGGAATAGTGCATCCGAAACGTGATACTCGCATCCCAATATAAGATCCTGTCGTTGCCATAGAAAAGTTCCTCGATTATGAAAGAAAAAGCACAGAAACCATAGTATTTCATAGCGACGCAATTTCTGTGTTAATTCGTCATTGTGAGGAATCGACAGATGCAATAAAGAAGGAATAGTGCATCCAAAAAGAGATACTCGCCTCCCAATATAACATGTTGTCGTTGCCATAGAAAGTTCTTCGATTTAGAAAGAGAAGGCATAGAACATATACTATTTTATAGCGACGCAATTTCTGTGTTTATTCCTCATTGTGAGGGATCGACGAATCAATAAGGAAGGAATAGTGCATCCGAAAACAGATACTCGCCTGCCAATAGAACATCATGTCGTTGCCATAGAAACGTTCCACGGCTTAGAAAGAGAGGGCATAGAACCTATTGTATTTCATAGCGACCTAATTTCTGTGTCAATTCGTCATTGTGAGGGATCGACGGATGCAAGAAAGAAGGAATAGTGCATCCGAAAAGAGATACTCGCCTCCCAATAGAAGATCCTGTGGTTGCCATAGAAACGTTCCTTGATTTAGAAAGAGAGGGGGAATAGAACCTATAGAACTTCATAGCGTCGCAATTTCTGTGTTAATTCGTCATTGTGAGGGATCGACGTATGCAATAAAGAAGGAATAGTGCATCCGAAAAAGAGATACTCACCTCCCAATAGAAGATCCGTTCGTTGCGATAGAAATATTCCTCGATTTAGAAAGAGAAGGCGTAGAATCTATAGTATTTCATAGCGACGCAATTTATGTGTTGATTCGTCATTGCGAGGGATCGACAGATGCAATAAAGAAGGAATAGTGGAACCGAAAAGAGATACTCGCCTCCCAATAGAAGATCCTGTCGTTGCCTTAAAAGCGTTCCTCGATTTAGAAAGAGAAGGCATAAAACCTATAGTATTTCATAGCGACGCAATTTCTGTGATAATTCGTCATTGTGAGCGATCGACGGATGCAATAAAGAAGGAATAGTGCATCCGAAAAGAGATACTCGCCTCCCAATATAAGATCCTGTCGTTGCCATAGGAACATTCCTCGATTTAGAAAGGGAAGGCATAGAACCTATAGTATTTCATAGCGACGCAATTTCTGTGTTAATTCGTCATTGTGAGGGATCGACGGACGCAATAAAGAAGGAATAGTGCATCCGAAATGAGATACTCGCATCCCAATATAAGATCCTGTCATTGCCATAAAAACGTTCCTCGATTTAGAAATAGAACGCGTAGAACCTATAGTATTTCATAGCGACGCAATTTCTGTGTTAATTCGTCATTGTGAGGGATCGATGGATGCAATAAAGAAGGAATAGCGCATCTAGAAAGACAAGGCATAGAACATATAGTATTTCATAGCGACGCAAATTTTTGTATTAATTCGTCATTGTGAGGATCGACGGATGCAATAAAGAAGGAATAGTGCATCCGAAAAAGAGATACTCGCCTCCCAATAGAAGTTCCTGACGTTGCCATAGAAACGTTCCTCGATTTAGAAAGAGATTCATAGAACCCATAGTATTTCATAGCGACGCAATTTCTGTGTTAATTCGTCATTGTGAGGTATCGACGGATGCAATAAAGAAAGAATAGTGCATCCAAAAAGAGATACTCGCATCCCAATAGAATATCCTGTCGTTACCATAGAAACGTTCCTCGATTTAGAATGAGAAGGCAAAAACCTATAGTATTTCATAGCGACGCAATTTCTGTGTTAATTCGTCATTGTGAGCGATCGACGGATGCAATAAAGAAGGAATAGTGAATCCGAAAAGAGATACTCGCATCCCAATATTAGATCCTGTCATTGCCATAAAAACGTTCCTCGATTTAGAAAGAGAACGCATAGAACCTATAGTATTTCATAGCGACGCAATTTCTGTGTTAATTCGTCATTGTGAGGGATCGATGGATGCAATAAAGAAGGAATAGCGCATCCGAACAGAGATATTCGCCTCCCAATAGAAGATCCTGTCGTTGCTATCGAAACGTTCCTTGATTCAGAAAGAGAAGGCATAGAACCTATAGTATTTCATAGCGACGCAATTTCTGTGTTAATTCGGCATTGTGAGGGATCGACGGATGCAATAAAGAAGGAATAGTGCATCCGAAAAGAGATACGCGCCTCCCAATAGAAGATCCTGTCGTTGCCATAGAAAAGTTCCTTGATTAAGAAAGAGAAGGCATAGAAACTATAGTATTTCATAGCGACGCAATTTCTGTGTTAGTTCGTCATTGTGAGGAATCGACAGATGCAATAAAGAATGAATAGTGCATCCAAAAAGAGATACTCGCCTCCCAATATAGGATCCTGTCGTTGCCATAGAAACGTTGCTGGATTTAGAAAGAGAAGGCATAGAACCTGTAGTATTTCATAGCGACGCAATTTCTGTGTTAATTCGTCATTGTGAGGGATCGACGGATGCAATAAAGATGGAATAGTGCATTCGAAAGGAGATACTCGCCTCCCAATAGTAGATCCATTCGTTGCCATTGAAACGCTCCTCGATTTATAAAGAGAAGGCATAGAACCTATGGTATTTCATAGCGAAGCAATTTCTGTGTTAATTCGTCATTGTGAGGGATCTACAGATGCAATAAAGAAGGAATACTGCATCCGAAAAGAGATACTCGCCTCCCAATAGAAGATCCTGTCGTTGCCATAGAAACGTTCCTCAATTTAGGAAGAGAAGGCATAGAACCTATAGTATTTCATAGCGACGTAATTTCTGTATTAATTCGTCATTGTGTGGGATCGACGGATGCAATAAAGATGAAAAATGTGCATCCGAAAAGAGATACTAGCCTCCCAATATAAGATCCTGTCGTTGCCATAGAAACGTTTCTCGATTTAGAAAGGGAACGCATGTAACCTATAGTATTTCATAGCGACGCAATTTCAGTGTTAATTCGTCATTGTGAGGATCGACGGATGCAATAAAGAAGGAATAGTGCATCCGAAAAAGAGATACTCGCCTCCCAATAGAAGTTCCTGACGTTGCCATAGAAACGTTCCTCGATTTAGAAAGAGAATCATTGAACCCATAGTATTTGATAGCGACGCAATTTCTGTGTTAATTCGTCATTGTGAGGTATCGACGGATGCAATAAAGAAAGAATAGTGCATCCAAAAAGAGATACTCGCATCCCAATAGAATATCCTGTCGTTGCCATAGAAACGTTCCTCGATTTAGAATGAGAAGGCATAGAACATATAGTATTTCTTAGCGACGCAAATTGTTGTTTTAATTCGTCATTGTGAGGGATCGACGGATGCAATAAAGAAGGAATAGTGCATCAGAAAAAGAGATACTCGCCTCCCAATAGAAGATCCTGTCGTTGCCATAGAAACGTTCCTCGATTTAGGAAGAGAAGGCATAGAACCTATAGTATTTCATAGCGTCGCAATTTCTGTGTTAATTCGTCATTGTGAGGGATCGTCGGATGCAATAAAGAAGGAATAGTGCATCCGAAAAGAGATACTCGCGTCCCAATAGAAGATCCTGTCGATTACCTAAAAAAGTTCCTCGATTTAGAAAGAGAAGGCATAAAACCTATAGTATTTCATAGCGAAGCAATTTCTGTGTTAATTCGTAATTCTGAGGGATCGACGGATGCAATAAAGAAGGAATAGTGCATCCGAAAAGAGATACTCGCCTCCCAATTAAAGATCCTGTCGTTGCCATAAAAACGTTTTTCGGTTTAGAAGGAAAAGGCATAAAACCTATAGTATTTCATAGCGAGGCAATTTCTAAGTTAATTCGTGGTTGTGAGGGACCGACGGATGCAATAAAGAAGGAATAGTGCATTCAAAAAGATATACTCACCTCCAAATAGAAGATCCTGTCGTTGCCATAGAAACGTTCTTCGATTTAGAAAGAGAAGGCATAGAACCTACAGTATTTCATAGCGACGCAATTTCGGTGTTAATTCGGCATTGTGAGGGATCGACGGATGCAATAAAGAAGGAATAGTGCATCCTAAAAGAGATACTCGCCTCTCAATAGAAGATCCTGTCGTTGCCATAGAAACGTTCCTCGATTTAGAAAGAGAAGGCATAGAACCTATAGTAATTCATAGCGACGCTATTTCTGTGTTAATTCGTCATTGTGAGGGATCGACGGAAGCAATAAAGAAGGAATAGTGCATCCGAACAGAGATATTCGCCTCCCAATAGAAGATCCTGTAGTTGCTATAGAAACGTTCCTCGATTTAGAAAGAGAAGGCATAGAACCTATAGAATTTCATAGCGACGCAATTTCTGTGTTAATTCGTCGTTGTGAGGGATCGACGGATGCAATAAAGAAGTAATACTGCATCCGAAAAGAGATACTCGCCTCCCAATATAGGATCCTGTCGTTGCCATAGAAACGTTGCTGCATTTAGAAAGAGAAGGCATAGAACCTATAGTATTTCATAGCGACGCAATTTCTGTGTTAATTCGTCATTGTGAGGGATCGACGGATGCAATAAAGAAGGAATAGTGCATCCGAAAAGAGATACTCGCCTCCCAATAGGAGATCCATTCGTTGCCATAGAAACGCTCCTCGATTTATAAGGAGAAGGCATAGAACCTATGGTATTTCATAGCGAAGCAATTTCTGTGTTAATTCGTCATTGTGAGGGATCAACAGATGCAATAAAGAAGGAATACTGCATCCGAAAAGAGATACTCGCCTCTTAATAGAGGATCATGTCGTTGCCATAGAAACGTTCCTCGATTTAGAAAGACAAGGCATAGAACATATAGTATTTCATAGCGACGCAAATTTTTGTGTTAATTCGTCTTTGTGAGGATCGACGGATGCAATAAACAAGGAATAGTGCATCCAAAAAGAGATACTCGCCTCTTAATAGAGGATCATGTCGTTGCCATAGAAACGTTCCTCGATTTAGAAAGACAAGGCATAGAACATATAGTATTTCATAGCGACGCAAATTTTTGTGTTAATTCGTCTTTGTGAGGATCGACGGATGCAATAAAGAAGGAATAGTGCATTCAAAAAAAGATACTCGCATCCCAATATAAGATCCTGTCGTTGCCATAGAACCGTTCCTCGATTAAGAATGAGAAGGCATAGAACATATAGTATTTCTTAGCGACGCAAATTGTTGTGTTAATTCGTCATTGTGAGGGATCGACGGATGCAATAAAGAAGGAATAGAGCATCAGAAAAACAGATACTCGCCTCCCAATAGAAGATCCTGTCGTTGCCATAGAAACGTTCCTCGATTTAGGAAGAGAAGGCATAGAACCTATAGTATTTCATAGCGTCGCAATTTCTGTGTTAATTCGTCATTGTGAGGGATAGTCGGATGCAATAACGAAGGAATAGTGCATCCGTAAAGAGATACTCGCGTCCCAATAGAAGATCCTGTCGTTTACCTAAAAAAGTTCCTCGATTTAGAAAGAGAAGGCATAAAACCTATAGTATTTCATAGCGAAGCAATTTCTGTGTTAATTCGTAATTGTGAGGGATCGACGGATGCAATAAAGAAGGAATAGTGCATCCGAAAAAAGATACTCGCCTCCCAATATAAGATCCTGTCGTTGCCATAGAAACGTTCCTCGATTTAGAAAGAGGAGCCATAGAACCTATAGTAATTTATAGCGAAGCAATTTGTGTGTTAATTCGTCATTGTGAGGGATCGACGGATGCAATAAAGAAGGAATAGTGCATCCGAAAAGAGATACTCGCCTCTCAATGGAAGATCCTGTCGTTGCCATAGAAACGTTCCTCGATTTAGTAAGAGAGGTCATAGAACCTATAGTACTTCATAGCGACAGAATTTCTGTGTTAATTCGTCATTGTGACGGATCGACGGATGCAATAAAGAAGGAATAGTGCATCCGAAAGGAGATACTCGCCTCCCAATAGAAGATCCTGCCGTTGCCATAGAAACATTCCTCGATTTAGAAAGAGAAGACATAGAACCTATAGTATTTCATAGCGACGCAATTTCTGTGTTAATTCGTCATTGTGAGGTGTGATATTATTGGATTGCAGACATTTTGCATATGAGAAAAGGACAGCCATCGTGCTGTAGTTTGTAATGATACTAAGCATGACAACACGAGAGTAAAAAAAAAAAAAAAAACGAAATTTGTTTATAACGTTCGCCTACACCAAGACGCGCGGCCAGCGTTTAAAAGGTACTTTTAAATACTATGACTCGCTGGGCGCAGATATTTAAAATCATTGCCGCAGCGCTTGATAGCAAGAAGCTGCGAAACAGAAGAAAGAACAATTTATCATTTGTTAGGAAAATTCTAGAGTCTTTATAGTTAGTTTTACTTCTGGTCGCCGATATGTTAACATGTACTTCATTACCTTTGATGTTTGGTTGCCGACTTGTTAAGACGTGTTGTGTAGCACCGCTACAAGTTATATTTCTTTTGGTGTGAGAAACCACGTTATCACCAAGAAAACAAAAACGCTTTTGTAAACTTTGTGACGATAAAAAATACTTACGCGCACGCCAGGACATTTAATTTTTACAAAATATCACACATACAGAAGCAGCGATTGTTGGACTGCTCCATGTATGAGAAAAACATAAAAATGTAAGTTTTGTATTCATTGTAAATTTGGTAATGTTTATAGTTTAACGCCTTTCTTCTTTAAAAATATACTTTTCCTCCACTGTAAAGAAAATCTATGCTTATTCTTTTCTTTAAATTAACCACAAATAATGTTTATGTTTAAATGAACTTTGTTACAGGTTCGCTCTTTATCGCGGTGTGTCGATTGTATTTGGGAGACCATTAACGTGTTCAATTTACGATCTGACAACTTTTTTTACAAAATTTCACTGTTTTGCATTCATTTCCAATTTTTTTATTATTCAAATAGGTCCCTTAGGTAATTTCATTGAAGAGTCTGATTGCGTGAAAGCAATCCGGGTTAAGAGGTCATTTGAGAAACTATTTTCACGCAATCAATCCGTACGTCTCCTAAACACAATCGAGAACCGACGCATCATCGATCATTCATTAATTTTTCTCTTTTTCCAAGTCGTACCAAGAAACGGCCAAGGAGAACTGCCGTGAGTACGCAATCTAGTGTTAAAAGGTTGCATTCTTTATCTTGTCGGCAAACATTGCCATGAATTATCAACATCAATGTTATATTTGGTAAAATGTGAAAAGCCAAAAAAAACCTTTTAACGCTAGATGTGGCGCCCGAACAGGGACCTAACTAAAAAACTAATTTGTTCTTTTTATTTTCATGCTACCATCTGGAGAAAATTGGAAGCCAACACCAGTGATAAAAAAAGGACGCATTTGCAGAAAATCGCAGCAGGAATCCACAACAGCAATAAATAGCAGCGCGCAAGACAACTAATGTGAGTACGATGTTTCATTACGTTTGAAGCTTTGCGTACCGAGCATTCAGTCGGCTCGTGACATTCACTCTCTACGCTTTTTTTTCCTTTTCCTCAAGCAATTTAATTTCCAAATTTCTGTTTCCTTTTTTTCTATTAGATCCGCCTCTATCACATCATTTCGCTTACAATAGTTAGAAATAGTTAGCAAGAATTCCATTGTTGTGCATTTTAGTAAATCACAATGGCTGCCAGTTTCAGTGCTCTATAAGTGTTTTTCATTTATTTTATCACTCCCGTTGCCATATTGGCATTTTCGTGTGTCAGAGTTTCAATTGTTTATAAAGCGCAAGCAATATCTGAGAAATCAGGACGCGAAATACTTGGCGCACCTGACAAGTGAAAATCATAATTTAAAAAAAAAAAAAAATTTTCTTTTCTAGCTCGTGCAGTGTAACTACTTTAAATTTACGATGGCTGATGAGCAACCAAGGCAACTTAGACCGCGCGCGGGTGTAAAGAAACCTGAATCTCGTAGTAAGGGAACAACACAGGACGAAGCGACACGTGAGCTGTCGGCGCCACAGACCGCGTCGCAGTCACGTGAATGCTCGCTGTCAGATATACTAAAATTGTTTGCTGATATGAAAACCAGTTTTGAAGCAAACATGGCACAGTTAACAAACCAAAGTGACAATATTGAAACGCAAATCAGTCAGTTAACAAACCAAAGTGACAATATTGAAACGCAAATCAGTCAGTTAGCAAATCAAAGTGACAGCAGGTTCAGCAGTTTAGAATCAAGGATAGAGGACATCCAAGCACAAATCAAAAATTCGAATGACACCATGGAGGAAAAAATTAAAGCCATTACCACTGCTTACGCAAGCGAGCTAAACGCAAGCGTACACGCAAAAATTGATAGTGTTCTTTCGATGGTGGAATCCGCCGAGACCAATATTGGTAGCAAGTTCATAGATATGCAGGCCCAAATAGATGTGTGTAAATCAACTGCGAGTGACTCTTTGAAACATTACAATGATGTTTCAAAGAGAGTAAGCCAATTGACAGAAAGTGTCAACCACGTTGGCGAGCGAGTCGAAGACCTTGCTCAGCAAATATCCGATGTCAATATTGACAAAAAGATCGCAGATGTCAACACCGGTATAAGCAAAACACTTAATAGGGAATTTGAAGAGTGGATGCAATCCAAAGAACAGTACATTGTCAGCAAGGTACACGCTGAACTAAAGGGTACGGTTAAATCTGCTACAGCAGAAATCTTAACCGCTCCCGGTACTTCTGGTGACACTTTAACCAGTGAATTAGGTGAAATCAGACGAGCATTTAGCCACGATCTTCCGGAATGGAAACGTCAGCTAAGCAATGATATAGATCAACTAAAACGACAAGTTACGGAATTGCAAGGTGACAATCAAAGTGAGTATTCGCTACCGCCAGAACACGATAATCGTCAATATCCCGAGTGTCAGGTACAATTCTCACCAACAGTAAATAATACGCGTTGCGAAACTTCTACGTCACGTAGTCATGCCGATCAACTAACATTCGTTGAACTAATGCGAGACGAGAGTGTGCTAAAACACAGAGCTTTTCAGCCTTTTATACCTGAAAAACGAAATATACATCCCATAGTATTTCTAAAATCATTCACAGGTGCTTTTCCGGAATCATGGAACGACAGGCAGCGGATACAGTTCATCTTAGGCTATGTACACGGTGAAGGATCAATTTGGGGTACAGAAATAATACACAAATGTCACACCTATGCAGATTTTGAAAAGCATTTTTTGAATAAATTCTGGAGTTCAGGTATACAACAAAGACTCCGAAAAGAGGTTTACAACGCCGAACCTTTCAACACCAAAGGAGGAGGTTTGAGACGTTATTTTGAAAACTATCTACGTAAAATTCAGTATTGGGAGACGCCCATTTCAACCAAAGATGTAATCATGATCTTAAAGTCAAAACTTCCTGTGTCAATAAGAGAAAAACTAGTTAATGTGAGTGAAGAAGACCTAGAAGCTTTTCTTTCTGTTCTTGACAATTTGGATATGATCTATGAGGATGTGCGTGCGAGCGCGCGGAATAATTATAATAATGGACCGCCCGCTCCGCAGCAGCACATAACAAATTGCGTCAATGGAATGTCATACCAACATAACGCGGGACAACCAAACGCTCAGCCTTACGGCAATCACAACAGTTTCAACCGCCGTAATGGAAAACAATATAACAAATATCCGCACCAGAATAGATACAATCCGATTTATCAAAACACACAGCAACAATACGGTAATTCACCGATAAATCATAACGGTAATTACCAGTACCAGAACAACAAGACGAATAATGGAAATCGTCACAAGGGAAAGAAATGGACCAATTATAACAGACCACAACAGTACAGTCAGCCGAGTCATTTCACTCCCTCTCAGCAAATAAATTTTTCCCAGCCGAAAAATGCGACATTTTCTCACCAACCGAACCAACAGTTCAGAAACAATAGTCAGGACAATTCGTCGGATGCTTTTCCTGACACAGCCGGTTATAATAGCCAAGGAAATCCGACTATTTTTTACACACAGGCGAAACAAGCACCAAACGCGATGTCAAATAACACGCAATCAACAGATGCACAAGTCGTATGGGATACGAACGCAAATTTTCGACCTGGTAGGTCGCAAAATACTAGTCAAATAAAAATAACTGACATTTCAGCTCCACCCCAGTCGGAAAACCATTAGCAGCTTCTTTAGGCCTCCACGGGGAAGCTGCGGAACCAATAAGCTCTCATATCTTTAACCACTCATGCCAACCTTAGAAAAAAGGCGCATGACAAACACATTAGCAAAGTCTTATCGTATCGTATAAATGAACGAGTGCTATTAAAGACCCACTTCAAACCATCTTTGATTCATCATAAGAATCGCAAGTGGCAGCACTTGTATGAAGGACCATATATTATCTTAAGAAAGCCGCACATTGGTTGCTATCTATTAGCTGACCCTGTATCTGGACGAATAAAAGGATTGTTTCATCACGCAGACTTGAAGAAATACCGAGTCAACCATTGAAAATATCTGTTAAGTTAAGCTGCTAAAGGAAAATATACACACACACTATAAGTTGTCATACTATGTGTGAAGTACCAACGTATGTAAGAGTAATGCACAGGACTAACACCCTGTCGACCTGCCACAACAAGATAAGTAATTTATATGAGCACCTTAAGTAAAACACATTTATTGTAGGAGAGCAAGATTTGCCTTAGATGTAAGTTAGTTTTAAGTTAATTGAGCCATGAACGGCCACAGCCGAAAGAGCTGACATATATTATAGTAGGGACGTGCTAAGTGCCACCTGCTACCACTAGTTTTAAGTATAGCAAAGCTCTCTCCTCTTGAATGAAATAAATTAAAATGATCATTCAGACCAGAATGATTGCTCGTAGGTAAAAAAAAAAAATTATCAAGGTCGCTTACTCTAATGAGGTAAATGTTATGTTATGCATAAGGAGTGTGTGACAACAAATTTTATGAGACCACCTATGAAACGCAGCAGGCAAAAAGCAGCAGCTTAGCATATAAGAATCAAGTAAGTCAATTACGATCCAGGTAGCAGGAAAGAAGTGCGCAACTCAATTATTTTATTATAATACGGAGAAAACCGTATACGCTCATAACAATTTTACGGCACAGTGCAGCTGAAATACAAAGATCATTTATAAATAAATTAGTTTAGTACTAGAAATATCTATTTCAGGTCCTCGAGATACGACGATTTTTTTTTTTTTTTTTTAGAAAACCAATTTTTACGATACATGGAACAGAAGATAGTTAACAGACACAGTTCACTGCTAATGCATGGTTTAAGTAATTTTAGATATGCCTAGAAAATTGTTTAGAGAGCTGGATCAGACGACACTGAAACTACTGTATCGATTTAATTATACTGTTTGTCATGAAAAACTAAGGTGATAATAATTTATGTTAAGCTCATCATATCATACGTCATTAACACTGTGTCTTCAAATCTCTTCACTCCATAAAAGGCTTTTGTGTTTTCCTCTAACCAGTATCCTTACCATCCTACCTTATCCAGTAGAGAAGTGAATTTTACGAGCTGGTTGCATGAATGATACATACAGGCTATACGAATGGATAGTCGTGACACATTGGTTGTCGACGGGCTATGCTTATTCTTCGCAAATTGCGAGTTCAATTAAGATTTGTTATGTGCAATTGCACGACAGGGAACACCAAGCTTCCCAATTACCCTAATGGTAGTTTGAACACGAACTGTTCATCACGTAAACGAAGCCACATTGACTATGTCTTCAAACTAACGACGTAATAGAGAGAAAATAAAAGAGCTGAACTTGCGAAAAGAGTAACTATTGTAAAAAGAAAAGAATAACAAGATTTCGAACAAAGTGTAAACCTAAAGTGCCTTGGAAGCACAAACTACGAACAAGAGACACGCTTTTCGTCAGGCCTTGTAGTCACAGAGACTAAATATTTCTTTGTAAATAATTTTTAGACATGATATGTATAATAAATGTTAACTGTACTTTGTAGTAATAATGCAGTCAGTAATAAATGGACACGTATATGCTGCTGCGTGTGAACCGACTATAGACAAGTAATTAATGGACACGTGTAAAAGTGGTGCGTGTGAACCTTAACATGACGACCAAATAAATGTTAACACGAATTAATAATAACGTGTGAACTGAAAAGGTGATAACTCCAAGAGCACGCGTGAAATACCGCGTGTGAAGTAATGTTATAAGTACTTGTACCACGAAACCACGATGTAGAAAGCCGAAGAGTGAAAGTGAATAAGTGTTGTACTTACCACAAACGGTACTGTACGCCTTTCCACGGACACATTCTTCGAAACAGCTGCGGGAGTCGCCGCATCTGGCTGCTTCCGTAATCCAGTCGATGAAGAACTGTGTAAAAACTCACACCACGGCTAGTAGACACCAAACGCTCTGCTTCTCGCAGAATACTGCTGCTAGCGTTGTGGAACTGTCAAGTTATTATCACGTGATTGTGACCAACGGACGTAACACTGTGTACGATGAGCGCTCAACAATCAATTTTTCTTTGAACAACGAGCGCGGATGCCAAATGTGTTTGAAATGCATTCAAAATAAAATATGATAAAGCAATGAATTAAGCACTCATGTACCTTGTGAAATTATAAAGACACTAATCGGAAGAGTCTTAAGCTCGATTTTGACAATAGCTACCGAATTTACTGACCAGGCCGAGTAATGACGAAAACGTGTCGAACCAAATAAAACCAGAAAAATAGATAAATATGAGAACTAAGCATTCCTAAGAGAATGAGACCTTATGAACATAAACAATTGTTATCCTTACCTAACCCAATTTTCTTTTAGACTAAGTTATTAGTAAGTAAGCACATTCTAATACAGATTTTTTTTCTGTATTTTTCATGTACGAAAACATAAATGGAAGCACGGACAAGTGTCAAGTGAAATAGAGACCGCCACCATACGGCTCAACATGTTGCAGAACCAGTCTTCCAGTTCCTGACCCACGACGTATTTCCAACGCAACATCACACCCCGACAACTACTCCAACTTCCACAGTGAAAGTGATGCCCTACTTTTCCTCCACTGTGAAAGTGTAATCAATTTCCCCACTCAAGTGCAGTGCGATCATTTATACCCGAAGTTCTACCACTCCTAGTGCAACTCATACCTACCCAAGTGTAGTGAAACATTTTTTTTGCAGGTCATAAAAGCCACAAATAAGTAAAGTGCTACGTATTTACTGCAAGAAATCTTCGACGAAACAACGACAAAAATATTCCTGTAGTATGTCACTGTAAAACAAGAATGTCAATTTTTTGTAACATATTTTTTCCACGAGTGCACACAGCACCCAGACTTCCTGCGAAGTCAAGTAATTTATTTCTTTGTTTTCTTTTTATATTTATTATGCCATGTATAATGTATCTATGTATGTGTCTCTTTATCTTAATTTCATTATCTTTTACCGAGAAATGAACATTTGTTATCCTTGTACAATACATTAGAAAGAGCACAGTTCAATTGTCATGTAGTTACCCTATGAACAAATTACTATCAATTTCAGTCGTACGAATATACTTACCTGATACTCTGTATGTTAACCAGTTTGCTTGATGTAATGTGTAAAATCGATTGTAAAGAATTTTTGCAAGTAATACTAACTTGTTTCACGAAAGCAATAATATCACGAATACGCGTGAGTCTCGATGATCCTGACGGAGTCATCGCTCCTCACGCGGGAAGCAATGTGATATTATTGGATTTCAGACATTTTGCATATGAGAAAAGGACAGCCATCGAGCTGTAGTTTGCAATGATACTAAGCATGACAACGCGAGAGTAAAAAAAAAAAAAAAAAAAACGAAATCTGTTTATAACGTTCGCCTACACCAAGACGCGCGGCCAGCGTTTAAAAGGTACTTTTAAATACTATGACTCGCTGGGCGCAGATATTTAAAATCATTGCCGCAGCGCTTGATAGCAAGAAGCTGCGAAACAGAAGAAAGAACAATTTATCATTTGTTAGGAAAATTCTAGAGTCTTTATAGTTAGTTGTACTTCTGGTCGCCGATATGTTAACATGTACTTCATTACCTTTGATGTTTGGTTGCCGACTTGTTAAGACGTGTTGTGTAGCACCGCTACAAGTTATATTTCTTTTGGTGTGAGAAACCACGTTATCACCAAGAAAACAAAAACGCTTTTGTAAACTTTGTGACGATAAAAAATACTTACGCGCACGCCAGGACATTTAATTTTTACAAAATATCACACATACAGAAGCAGCGATTGTTGGACTGCTCCATGTATGAGAAAAACATAAAAATGTAAGTTTTGTATTCATTGTAAATTTGGTAATGTTTATAGTTTAACGCCTTTCTTCTTTAAAAATATACTTTTCCTCCACTGTAAAGAAAATCTATGCTTATTCTTTTCTTTAAATTAACCACAAATAATGTTTATGTTTAAATGAACTTTGTTACAGGTTCGCTCTTTATCGCGGTGTGTCGATTGTATTTGGGAGACCATTAACGTGTTCAATTTACGATCTGACAACTTTTTTTACAAAATTTCACTGTTTTGCATTCATTTCCAATTTTTTTTATTATTCAAATAGGTCCCTTAGGTAATTTCATTGAAGAGTCTGATTGCGTGAAAGCAATCCGGGTTAAGAGGACATTTGAGAAACTATTTTCACGCAATCAATCCGTACGTCTCCTAAACACAATCGAGAACCGACGCATCATCGATCATTCATTAATTTTTCTCTTTTTCCAAGTCGTACCAAGAAACGGCCAAGGAGAACTGCCGTGAGTACGCAATCTAGTGTTAAAAGGTTGCATTCTTTATCTTGTCGGCAAACATTGCCATGAATTATCAACATCAATGTTATATTTGGTAAAATGTGAAAAGCCAAAAAAAACCTTTTAACGCTAGAGAGGGATCGATGGATGCAATAAAAAGGAATAGTGCATCCGAAAAGAGATACTCGCCTCCCAATAGAAGATCCTGTCATTGCCATAGAAACGTTCCTCGATTTAGAAAGAGAAGGCATAGAACCTATAGTATTTAATAGCGACGAAATTTCTGACATTGTGAGGGATCGACGGATGCAATAAAGAAGGAATAGTGCATCCGAAAAGAGATATTCTCCTCCCAATAGAAGATCCTGTCGTTGCCATAGAAACGGTCCTCGATTTAAAAAGAAAGAGCATAGAACCTATAGTATTTCATAGCGACGCGATTTCTGTGCTAATTCGCAATTGTGAGGGGTCGACGGATGCAATAAAGAAGGAATAGTGCATCCGAAAGGAGATACTCGCCTCCCAATAGAAGATCCTCGATTTAGAAAGAAAGAGCATAGAACCTATAGTATTTCATAGCGACGCAATTTCTGTGTTAATTCGTCATTGTGAAGGGTCGACGGATGCAATAAAGAAGGAATAGTGCATCCGAAAGGAGATACTCGCCTCCCAATAAAAGATCCTATCGTTGCCATAGAAACTTTCCTCGATATAGAAAGAGAAGGCATAGAACCTATAGTATTTCATAGCGACGCAATTTCTGTGTTAATTCGTCATTGTGAGGGATCGACGGAGGCAATAAAGAGGGAATAGTGCATCCAAAAAGAGATACTCGCCTCCCAATAGAAGATCCTGTCGTTGCCATAGAAACGTTCCTCAATTTAGAAAGAGAAAGCATAGAACCTATAGTATTTCATAGCGACGCAATTTCTGTGTTAATTCGTCATTGTGAGGGATCGACGGATGCAATAAAGAAGGAATAGTGCATTCGAACAGAGATATTTGCCTCCCAATTGAAGATCCTGTCGTTGCTATAGAAACGTTCCTTGTTTCAGAAAGAGTAGGCATAGAACCTATAGTACTTCATAGCGACGCAATTTCTGTGTTAATTCGTCATTGTGAGGGATCGACGGATGCAATAAAGAAGGAATAGTGCATCCGAAAAGAGATACTCGCCTCCTAATAGAAGATCCTGTCGTTGCCATAGAAACGTTCCTCGATTTAGAAAGAGAAGGCATAGAACCTATAGTATATCAAAGCGACGCAAATTCTGCTTTAATTCATCGTTTTGAGGGATCGACGGATGGAATAAAGAAGGAATAATGCATGCGAAAAGAGATACTCGCCTCCCAATTGAAGATCCTGTCGATGCCATAGAAACGTTGCTCGATTTTAAAAGAGAAGGCATAGAACCTATAGTATTTCATAGCGACGCAATTTCTGTGTTAATTCGTCATTGTGAGGGATCGACGGATGCAATAAAGAAGGAATAGCGCATCCTAAAAGAGATACTCGCCTCCCAATAGGAGATTGTGTCGTTGCCATAGAAACGCTTCTCGATTTAGAAAGAGAAGGCATAGAATCCATAGTATTTCATACCAAAGCAATTCGTCATTGTGAGGGATCGACGGATGCAATAACGAAGGAATAGTGCATCCGATAGGAGATACTCGCCTCCCAATAGAAGATCCTGTCGTTGCTATAGAAACGTTCCTTGATTCAGGAAGAGAAGGCATAGAACCTATAGTATTTCATAGCGACGCAATTTCTGTGTTAATTCGGCATTGTGAGGGATCGACGGATGCAATAACGAAGGAATAGTGCATCCGAAAAGAGATACACGCCTTCCAGTAGAAGATCCTGTCGTTGCCATAGAAACGTTCCTCGATTTAGAAAGAGAAGGCATAGAACCTATAGTATTTCATAGCGACGCAATTTCTGTGTTAATTCGTCATTGTGAGGGATCGACGGATTCAATAAAGAAGGAATAGAGCATCCGAACAGAGACATTCGCCTCCCAATAGAAGATCCTGTCGTTGCTATACAAACGCTCCTCGATTCAGAAAGAGAAGGCATAGAACCTATAGTATTTCATAGAGACGCAATTTCTGTGGTAATTCGTCATTGTGAGGGATCGACAGAAGCAATAAAGAAGGAATAGTGCATCCGAACACAGATATTCGCCTCCCAATAGAAGATCCTGTCGTTGCCATAGAAACGTTCCTCGATTTAGAAAGAGATGGCATAGAACCTATAGTATTTCCTAGCGACGCAATTTCTGTGTTAATTCGTCATTGTGAGGGACCGACGGATGCAATAAAGAAGGAATAGTGCATCCGAACAGAGATATTCGCCTCCCAATAGAAGATCCTGTCGTTGCTATACAAACGCTCCTCGATTCAGAAAGAGAAGGCATAGAACCTATAGTATTTCATAGCGACGCAATTTCTGCGTTAATTCGTCGTTGTGAGGGATTGACGGATGCAATAAAGGAATAATGCATCCGAAAAGAGATACTCGCCTCCCAATAGAAGATCCTGTCGTTGCCATAGAAACGTTGCTCGGTTTTGAAAGAGAAAGCATAGAACCTTTAGTATTTCATAGCGACGCAATTTCTGTGATAATTCCCCATTGTGAGGGATCGACGGATGCAATAAAAAGGAATAGTGCATCCGAAAAGAGATACTCGCCTCCCAATAGGAGATCCTGTCGTTGCCATTGAAACGCTCCTCGATTTAGAAAGAGAAGTCATAGAACCCATAGTATTTCATACCGAAGCAATTTCTGTGTTAATTCGTCATTGTGAGGGATCGACAGATGCAATAAAGAAGGAATAGTGCATCCGAACAGAGATATTCTCCTCCCAATAGAAGATCCTGTCGTTGCTATACAAACGCACCTCGATTCAGAAAGAGAAGGCATAGAACCTATAGTATTTCAAAGCGACGCAATTTCTGCGTTAATACGTCGTTGTGAGGGATTGACGGATGCAAAAAAGGAATAATGCATCCGAAAAGAGATACTCGCCTCCCAATAGAAGATCCTGTCGTTGCCATAGAAACGTTGCTCGGTTTTGAAAGAGAAGGCATAGAACCTTTAGTATTTCATAGCGACGCAATTTCCGTGTTAATTCGTCATTGTGAGGGATCGAGTGAAGCAATAAAGAAGGAATAGTGCATCCGAAAGGAGATACTCGCCTGCCAATAGAAGATCCTCGATTTAGAATGAAAGAGCATAGAACCTATAGTATTTCATAGCGACGCACTTTCTGTGTTAATTCGTCATTGTGAGGGGTCGACGGATGCAATAAAGAAGGAATATGCATCCGAAAGGAGATACTCGCCTCCCAATAGAAGATCCTATCGTTGCCATAGATACTTTCCTCGATATAGAAAGAGAAGGCATAGAACCTATAGTATTTCATAGCGACGCAATTTCTGTGTTAATTCGTCATTGTGAGGGATCGATGGAGGCAATAAAGAAGGAATAGTGCATCCAAAAAGAGATACTCGCCTCCGAATAAAAGATCCTGTCGTTGCCAGAGAAACGTTCCACGGCTTAGAAAGAGAGGGCATAGAACCTATTGTATTTCATAGCGACCTAATTTCTGTGTCAATTCGTCATTGTGAGGGATCGACGGATGCAATAAAGAAGGAATAGTGCATCCGAAAAGAGATATTCGCCTCCCAATAGAAGATCCTGTGGTTGCCATAGAAACGTTCCTTGATTTAGAAAGAGAGGGGGAATAGAACCTATAGAACTTCATAGCGACGCAATATATGTGTTAATTCGTCATTGCGAGGGATCGACAGATGCAATAAAGAAGGAATAGTGGAACCGAAAAGAGATACTCGCCTCCCAATAGAAGATCCTGTCGTTGCCTTAAAAGCGTTCCTCGATTTAGAAAGAGAACGCATAGAACCTATAGTATTTCATAGCGACGCAATGTCTGTGTTAATTCGTCATTGTGAGGGGTCGACGGATGCAATAAAGAAGGAATAGTGCATCCGAAAGGAGATACTCGCCTCCCAATAGAAGATCCTCGATTTAGAAAGAAAGAGCATAGAACCTATAGTATTTCATAGCGACGCAATTTCTGTGTTAATTCGTCATTGTGAAGGGTCGACGGATGCAATAAAGAAGGAATAGTGCATCCGAAAGGAGATACTCGCCTCCCAATAAAAGATCCTATCGTTGCCATAGAAACTTTCCTCGATATAGAAAGAGAAGGCATAGAACCTATAGTATTTCATAGCGACGCAATTTCTGTGTTAATTCGTCATTGTGAGGGATCGACGGAGGCAATAAAGAAGGAATAGTGCATCCAAAAAGAGATACTCGCCTCCCAATAGAAGATCCTGTCGTTGCCATAGAAACGTTCCTCAATTTAGAAAGAGAAAGCATAGAACCTATAGTATTTCATAGCGACGCAATTTCTGTGTTAATTCGTCATTGTGAGGGATCGACGGATGCAATAAAGAAGGAATAGTGCATTCGAACAGAGATATTTGCCTCCCAATTGAAGATCCTGTCGTTGCTATAGAAACGTTCCTTGTTTCAGAAAGAGTAGGCATAGAACCTATAGTACTTCATAGCGACGCAATTTCTGTGTTAATTCGTCATTGTGAGGGATCGACGGATGCAATAAAGAAGGAATAGTGCATCCGAAAAGAGATACTCGCCTCCTAATAGAAGATCCTGTCGTTGCCATAGAAACGTTCCTCGATTTAGAAAGAGAAGGCATAGAACCTATAGTATATCAAAGCGACGCAAATTCTGCTTTAATTCATCGTTTTGAGGGATCGACGGATGGAATAAAGAAGGAATAATGCATGCGAAAAGAGATACTCGCCTCCCAATTGAAGATCCTGTCGATGCCATAGAAACGTTGCTCGATTTTGAAAGAGAAGGCATAGAACCTATAGTATTTCATAGCGACGCAATTTCTGTGTTAATTCGTCATTGTGAGGGATCGACGGATGCAATAAAGAAGGAATAGCGCATCCTAAAAGAGATACTCGCCTCCCAATAGGAGATTGTGTCGTTGCCATAGAAACGCTTCTCGATTTAGAAAGAGAAGGCATAGAATCCATAGTATTTCATACCAAAGCAATTTCTGTGTTAATTCGTCATTGTGAGGGATCGACGGATGCAATAACGAAGGAATAGTGCATCCGATAGGAGATACTCGCCTCCCAATAGAAGATCCTGTCGTTGCTATAGAAACGTTCCTTGATTCAGGAAGAGAAGGCATAGAACCTATAGTATTTCATAGCGACGCAATTTCTGTGTTAATTCGGCATTGTGAGGGATCGACGGATGCAATAACGAAGGAATAGTGCATCCGAAAAGAGATACACGCCTTCCAGTAGAAGATCCTGTCGTTGCCATAGAAACGTTCCTCGATTTAGAAAGAGAAGGCATAGAACCTATAGTATTTCATAGCGACGCAATTTCTGTGTTAATTCGTCATTGTGAGGGATCGACGGATTCAATAAAGAAGGAATAGAGCATCCGAACAGAGACATTCGCCTCCCAATAGAAGATCCTGTCGTTGCTATACAAACGCTCCTCGATTCAGAAAGAGAAGGCATAGAACCTATAGTATTTCATAGAGACGCAATTTCTGTGGTAATTCGTCATTGTGAGGGATCGACAGAAGCAATAAAGAAGGAATAGTGCATCCGAACACAGATATTCGCCTCCCAATAGAAGATCCTGTCGTTGCCATAGAAACGTTCCTCGATTTAGAAAGAGATGGCATAGAACCTATAGTATTTCCTAGCGACGCAATTTCTGTGTTAATTCGTCATTGTGAGGGACCGACGGATGCAATAAAGAAGGAATAGTGCATCCGAACAGAGATATTCGCCTCCCAATAGAAGATCCTGTCGTTGCTATACAAACGCTCCTCGATTCAGAAAGAGAAGGCATAGAACCTATAGTATTTCATAGCGACGCAATTTCTGCGTTAATTCGTCGTTGTGAGGGATTCACGGATGCAATAAAGGAATAATGCATCCGAAAAGAGATACTCGCCTCCCAATAGAAGGTCCTGTCGTTGCCATAGAAACGTTGCTCGGTTTTGAAAGAGAAAGCATAGAACCATTAGTATTTCATAGCGACGCAATTTCTGTGATAATTCCCCATTGTGAGGGATCGACGGATGCAATAAAAAGGAATAGTGCATCCGAAAAGAGATACTCGCCTCCCAATAGGAGATCCTGTCGTTGCCATTGAAACGCTCCTCGATTTAGAAAGAGAAGTCATAGAACCCATAGTATTTCATACCGAAGCAATTTCTGTGTTAATTCGTCATTGTGAGGGATCGACAGATGCAATAAAGAAGGAATAGTGCATCCGAACAGAGATATTCTCCTCCCAATAGAAGATCCTGTCGTTGCTATACAAACGCACCTCGATTCAGAAAGAGAAGGCATAGAACCTATAGTATTTCAAAGCGACGCAATTTCTGCGTTAATACGTCGTTGTGAGGGATTGACGGATGCAAAAAAGGAATAATGCATCCGAAAAGAGATACTCGCCTCCCAATAGAAGATCCTGTCGTTGCCATAGAAACGTTGCTCGGTTTTGAAAGAGAAGGCATAGAACCTTTAGTATTTCATAGCGACGCAATTTCCGTGTTAATTCGTCATTGTGAGGGATCGAGTGAAGCAATAAAGAAGGAATAGTGCATCCGAAAGGAGATACTCGCCTGCCAATAGAAGATCCTCGATTTAGAATGAAAGAGCATAGAACCTATAGTATTTCATAGCGACGCACTTTCTGTGTTAATTCGTCATTGTGAGGGGTCGACGGATGCAATAAAGAAGGAATATGCATCCGAAAGGAGATACTCGCCTCCCAATAGAAGATCCTATCGTTGCCATAGATACTTTCCTCGATATAGAAAGAGAAGGCATAGAACCTATAGTATTTCATAGCGACGCAATTTCTGTGTTAATTCGTCATTGTGAGGGATCGATGGAGGCAATAAAGAAGGAATAGTGCATCCAAAAAGAGATACTCGCCTCCCAATAAAAGATCCTGTCGTTGCCAGAGAAACGTTCCACGGCTTAGAAAGAGAGGGCATAGAACCTATTGTATTTCATAGCGACCTAATTTCTGTGTCAATTCGTCATTATGAGGGATTGACGGATGCAATAAAGAAGGAATAGTGCATCCGAAAAGAGATATTCGCCTCCCAATAGAAGATCCTGTGGTTGCCATAGAAACGTTCCTTGATTTAGAAAGAGAGGGGGAATAGAACCTATAGAACTTCATAGCGACGCAATATATGTGTTAATTCGTCATTGCAAGGGATCGACAGATGCAATAAAGAAGGAATAGTGGAACCGAAAAGAGATACTCGCCTCCCAATAGAAGATCCTGTCGTTGCCTTAAAAGCGTTCCTCGATTTAGAAAGAGAACGCATAGAACCTATAGTATTTCATAGCGACGCAATGTCTGTGTTAATTCGTCATTGTGAGGGATCGACGGATGCAATAAAGAAGGAATAGTGCATCCGAAAAGAGATATTCGCCTCCCAATAGAAGATCCTGTCGTTGCTATCGAAACGATCCTTGATTCAGAAAGAAAAGGCATAGAACCTATAGTATTTCATAGCGACGCAATTTCTGTGTTAATTCGGCATTGTGAGGGATCGACAGATGCAATAAAGAAGGAATAGTGCATCCGAAAAAAAAAACGCGCCTCCCAATAGAAGATCCTGCCGTTGCCATAGAAAAGTTCCTCGATTAAGAAAGAGAAGACATAGAACCTATAGTATTTCATAGCGACGCAATTTCTGTGTTAATTCGTCATTGTGAGGAAACGACAGATGCAATAAAGAAGGAATAGAGCATCCAAAAAGAGATACTCGCATCCCAATAGAAGATCCTGTCGTTGCCATAGAACGTTCCTCGATTTAGAAAGAGAACGCATAGAACCTATAGTATTTCATAGCGACGCAATTTCTGTGTTAATTCGTCATTGTGAGGAATCGACAGATGCAATAAAGAAGGAATAGTGCATCCGAAAAGAGATACTCGCCTCCCAATAGGAGATCCTGTCGTTACCATAGAAACGCACCTCGATTTAGGAAGAGAAGGCATAGAACCTATAGTATTTCATAGCGACGCAATTTCTGTGTTAATTCGTCATTGTGAGGGATCGTTGTATGCAAAAAAGAAGGAATACCGCATCCGAACAGAGATATTCGCCTCCCAATAGAAGATCCTGTCGTTGCCATTGAAACGATCCTCGATTTAGAAAGAGAGGGCATAAAACCTATAGTATTTCATAGCGACTCAATTTCTGTGTTAATTCGTCATTGTGAGGGATCGACGGATGCAATAAAGAAGGAATAGTGCATCCAAAAAGAGATATTCGCCTCCCAATAGAAGATCCTGTCGTTGCCATAGAAACTTTGCTCGATTTAGAAAGAGAAGGCATAGAACCTATAGTATTTCATAACGACGCCATTTCTGTGTTAAATCGTCATAGTGAGTGATCGACGGATGCAATAAATAAGGAATAGTGCATCCTAAAAGAGATACTCGCCTCCCAATATAAGATCCTGTCGTTGCCATAGAAACGTTCCTCGATTTAGAAAGAGAAGGCATAGAACCTATAGTATTTCATAGCGACGCAATTTCTGTGTTAATTCGTCATTGTGAGGGATCGACGGATGCAATAAAGAGGGAATAGTGCATCCGAAAGGAGATACTCGCTTACCAATCAAAGACCCTTTCGTTGCCATAGAAACGCTCCTCGATTTAGAAACAGTAGAACTTATAATATTTCAAAGCGACGCAATTTCTGTGTTAATTCGTCATTGTGAGGGATCGGCGGATGGAATTAAGAAGGAATAGTACATCCAAAAAGAGATACTCGCTTCCCAATAGAAGATCCTGTCGTTGCCATAGAAACGTTCCTGGATTTGGACAGAGAATGCATAAAACCTGTATTATTTCATAGCGACGCAATTTATGTGTTAATTCGTCATTGTGAGGGATCGACGGATGCAATAAAGAAGGAATAGTGCATCCGAAAAGAGATACTCCCCTCCCAATAGAAGATCATTTCGTTGCCATAGAGACGATCCTCGATTTAGAGAGAGAGGGCATAGGACTTATAATATTTCACAGCGACGCAATTTCTGTGTTAATTCGTCATTGTGATGGAACGACGGATGCAATAAAGAAGGAATAGTGCATCCAAAAAGAGATACTTGCCTCCCAATAGAAGATCCTGTCGTTGCCATAGAAACGCTCCTCGATTTAGAAAGAGAAGGCATAGAACCCATTGTATTTCATAGCGAAGCAATTTCTGTGTTAATCCGTCATTGTGATAGATCGACGGATGCAATAAAGAAGGAATAGCGCATCCGAACAGAGATATTCGCCTCCCAATAGAACATCCTGTCGTTGCTATAGAAACGTTCCTTGATTCAGTAAGAGAAGGCATAGAACCTATAGTACTTCATAGCGACGCAATTTCTGTGTTAATTCGGCATTGTGAGGGATCGACGGATGCAATAAAGAAGGAATAGTGCATTCGAAAAGAGATACTCGCCTCCCAATATAAGATCCTGTCGTTGCCATTGAAACGATCCTCGATTTGGAAAGAGAAGGCATAGAACCTATAGTATTTCATAGCGACGCAATTTCTGTGTTAATTCGTCATTGTGAGGGATCGACGGATGCAATAAAGAAGGAATAGTGCATCCGAAAAAAGATACTCGCCTCCCAATAGAAGATCCTGTTGTTGCCATAGAAACGTTCCTCGATTTAGAAAGAGAAGCCATAGAACCTATAGTATTTCATAGAGACGCAATTTCTGTGTTAATTCGTCATTGAGAGGGATCGACAGTTGCAATAAAGAAGGAATAGTGCATACGAACGGAGATATTCGGCTCCCAATAGAAGATCCTAACGTTGCTATAGAAACGTTCCTCGATTCAAAAAGAGAAGGCATAGAACCTATAGTATTACATAGCGAAGCAATTTCTGCGTTAATTCGTCGTTGTGAGGGATCGACGGATGCAATAAAGAAGGAATAATGCATCCGAAAGGAGATACTCGCCTCCCAATAGAAGATCCTGTCGTTGCCATTGAAACATTCCTCGATTTAGAAAGAGAAGGCGTAGAACCTATAGTATTTCATAGCGACGCAATTTCTGTGTTAATTCGTCATTGTGAGGGATCGACGGATGCAATAAAGAAGGAATAGTGCATCCGAAAAGAGATATTCGCCTCCCAATAGGAGATCCTGTGGTTGCCATAGAAACGTTCCTTGATTTAGAAAGAGAGGGGGAATAGAACCTATAGAACTTCATAGCGACGAAATTTATGTGTTAATTCGTCATTGCGAGGGATCGACAGATGCAATAAAGAAGGAATAGTGGAACCGAAAAGAGATACTCGCCTCCCAATAGAAGATCCTGTCGTTGCCTTAAAAGCGTTCCTCGATTTAGAAAGAGAACGCATAGAACCTATAGTATTTCATAGCGACGCAATGTCTGTGTTAATTCGTCATTGTGAGGGATCGACGGATGCAATAAAGAAGGAATAGTGCATCCGAAAAGAGATATTCGCCTCCCAATAGAAGGTCCTGTCGTTGCTATCGAAACGATCCTTGATTCAGAAAGAAAAGGCATAGAACCTATAGTATTTCATAGCGACGCAACTTCTGTGTTAATTCGGCATTGTGAGGGATCGACAGATGCAATAAAGAAGGAATAGTGCATCCGAAAAAAAAAACGCGCCTCCCAATAGAAGATCCTGCCGTTGCCATAGAAAAGTTCCTCGATTAGGAAAGAGAAGACATAGAACCTATAGTATTTCATAGCGACGCAATTTCTGTGTTAATTCGTCATTGTGAGGAAACGACAGATGCAATAAAGAAGGAATAGAGCATCCAAAAAGAGATACTCGCATCCCAATAGAAGATCCTGTCGTTGCCATAGAACGTTCCTCGATTTAGAAAGAGAACGCATAGAACCTATAGTATTTCATAGCGACGCAATTTCTGTGTTAATTCGTCATTGTGAGGAATCGACAGATGCTATAAAGAAGGAATAGTGCATCCGAAAAGAGATACTCGCCTCCCAATAGGAGATCCTGTCGTTACCATAGAAACGCACCTCGATTTAGGAAGAGAAGGCATAGAACCTATAGTATTTCATAGCGACGCAATTTCTGTGTTAATTCGTCATTGTGAGGGATCGTTGTATGCAAAAAAGAAGGAATACCGCATCCGAACAGAGATATTCGCCTCCCAATAGAAGATCCTGTCGTTGCCATTGAAACGATCCTCGATTTAGAAAGAGAGGGCATAAAACCTATAGTATTTCATAGCGACTCAATTTCTGTGTTAATTCTTCATTGTGAGGGATCGACGGATGCAATAAAGAAGGAATAGTGCATCCAAAAAGAGATATTCGCCTCCCAATAGAAGATCCTGTCGTTGCCATAGAAACTTTGCTCGATTTAGAAAGAGAAGGCATAGAACCTATAGTATTTCATAACGACGCCATTTCTGTGTTAAATCGTCATAGTGAGTGATCGACGGATGCAATAAATAAGGAATAGTGCATCCTAAAAGAGATACTCGCCTCCCAATATAAGATCCTGTCGTTGCCATAGAAACGTTCCTCGATTTAGAAAGAGAAGGCATAGAACCTATAGTATTTCATAGCGACGCAATTTCTGTGTTAATTCGTCATTGTGAGGGATCGACGGATGCAATAAAGAGGGAATAGTGCATCCGAAAGGAGATACTCGCTTACTAATCAAAGATCCTTTCGTTGCCATAGAAACGCTCCTCGATTTAGAAACAGTAGAACTTATAGTATTTCAAAGCGACGCAATTTCTGTGTTAATTCGTCATTGTGAGGGATCGGCGGACGGAATTAAGAAGGAATAGTACATCCAAAAAGAGATACTCGCTTCCCAATAGAAGATCCTGTCGTTGCCATAGAAACGTTCCTCGATTTGGACAGAGAATGCATAAAACCTGTATTATTTCATAGCGACGCAATTTATGTGTTAATTCGTCATTGTGAGGGATCGACGGATGCAATAAAGAAGTAATAGTGCATCCGAACAGAGACATTCGCCTCCCAATAGAAGATCCTGTCGTTGCTATAGAAACGTTCCTCGATTCAATAAGAGAAGGCATAGAACCTATAGTATTTCATAGCGACGCAATTTCTGTGTTAATTCGTCGTTGTGAGGGACCGACGGATGCAATAAAGAAGGAATAGTGCATCCGAAAAGAGATACACCCCTCCCAATAGAAGATCATTTCGTTGCCATAGAGACGATCCTCGATTTAGAAAGAGAGGGCATAGGACTTATAATATTTCACAGCGACGCAATTTCTGTGTTAATTCGTCATTGTGATGGATCGACGGATGCAATAAAGAAGGAATAGTGCATCCAAAAAGAGATACTTGCCTCCCAATAGAAGATCCTGTCGTTGCCATAGAAACGCTCCTCGATTTAGAAAGAGAAGGCATAGAACCCATTGTATTTCATAGCGAAGCAATTTCTGTGTTAATCCGTCATTGTGATAGATCGACGGATGCAATAAAGAAGGAATAGCGCATCCGAACAGAGATATTCGCCTCCCAATAGAACATCCTGTCGTTGCTATTGAAACGTTCCTTGATTCAGTAAGAGAAGGCATAGAACCTATAGTACTTCATAGCGACGCAATTTCTGTGTTAATTCGTCATTGAGAGGGATCGACAGTTGCAATAAAGAAGGAATAGTGCATACGAACGGAGATATTCGGCTCCCAATAGAAGATCCTAACGTTGCTATAGAAACGTTCCTCGATTCAAAAAGAGAAGGCATAGAACCTATAGTATTACATAGCGACGCAATTTCTGCGTTAATTCGTCGTTGTGAGGGATCGACGGATGCAATAAAGAAGGAATAATGCATCCGAAAGGAGATACTCGCCTCCCAATAGAAGATCCTGTCGTTGCCATTGAAACATTCCTCGATTTAGAAAGAGAAGGCGTAGAACCTATAGTATTTCATAGCGACGCAATTTCTGTGTTAATTCGTCATTGTGAGGGATCGACGTATGCAATAAAAAAGGAATATTGCATCCGAAAGGAGATACTCGCCTCCCAATAGAAGATCCTGTCGTTGCCATAGAAACATTCCTCGATTTAGAAAGTGAAGGCGTAGAACCTATAGTATTTCATAGCGACACAATTAATGTGTTAATTCGTCATTGTGAGGTATCGACGGATGCAATAAAGAAGGAATAGTGCATCCGAAAAAAGATTTTCGCCTCCCAATAGAAGATCCTGTCGTTGCCTTAAAAGCGTTCCTCGATTTAGAAAAAGAAGGCATGAAACCTATAGTATTTCATAGCGACGCAATTTCTGTGTTAATTCGTCATTGTGAGGGATCGACGGATGCAATAAAAAAGGAATAGTGCATTCGAAAAGAGATACTCGTCTCCCAATATAAGATCCTGTCGTTGCAATAGGAACATTCCTCGACTTAGAATAAGAAGGCATAGAACCTATAGTATTTCATAGCGACGCAATTTTTGTGTCAATTCGTCATTGTGAGGGATCGACAGATGCAGTAAAGAAGGAATAGTGCATCCGAACAGAGACATTCGCCTCCCAAAAGAAGATCCTGTCGTTGCTATGAAAACATACCTCGATTCAGAAAGAAAAGGCATAGAACCTATAGTATTTCATAGCGACGCAATTTCTGCGTTAATTCGTCGTTGTGAGGGATCGACTGATGCAATAAAGAAGGAATAGTGCATCCGAAAAGAGATAATCGCCTCCCAATAGAAGATCCTGTCGTTGCCATAGAAACATTCCTCGATTTAGAAAGATAAGGCGTTGAACCTATAGAATTTCATAGCGACGCAATTAATGTGTTAATTCGTCATTGCGAGGTATCGACGGATGCAATAAAGAAGGAATAGTGCATCCGAAAAAAGATACTCGCCTCCCAATAGAAGATCCTGTCGTTGCCTTAAAAGCGTTCCTCGATTTAGAAAAAGAAGGCATAAAACCTATAGTATTTCATAGCGACGCAATTTCTGTGTTAATTCGTCATTGTGAGGGATCGACGGATGCAATAAAGAAGGAATAGTGCAGTCGAAAAGAGATACTCGCCTCCCAATATAAGATCCTGTCGTTGCCATAGAAACGTTCCTCGATTTGGAAAGAGAAGGAATAGAACCTATAGTATTTCATAGCGACGCAATTTCTGTGTTAAATCGTCATTGTGAGGGATCGACGGATGCAAAAAAGAAGGAATAGTGCATCAGAAAGGAGATACTCGCCTACCAATCAAAGATCCTTTCGTTGCCATAGAAACGCTCCTCGATTTAGAAACAGAAGGCATAGAACCTATAGTATTTCAAAGCGACGCTATTTCTGTCTTAATTCGTCATTGTGAGGGATCGACGGATGGAATTAAGAAGGAATGGTACATCCAAAAAGAGATACTCGCTTCCCAATAGAAGATCCTGTCGTTGCCATAGAAACGTTCCTCGATTTGGAAAGAGAATGCATAAAACCTGTAGTATTTCATAGCGACGCAATTTATGTGTTAATTCGTCATTGTGAGGGATCAACGGATGCAATAAAGAAGGAATAGTGCATTCGAAAAGAGATACTCGCCTCCCAATATAAGATCCTGTCGTTGCCATTGAAACGATCCTCGATTTGGAAAGAGAAGGCATAGAACCTATAGTATTTCATAGCGACGCAATTTCTGTGTTAATTCGTCGTTGTGGGGGATCGACGGATGCAATAAAGAAGGAATAGTGCATCCGAAAAAAGATACTTGCCTCCCAATAGAAGATCCTGTCGTTGCCTTAAAAGCGTTCCTCGATTTAGAAAAAAAAGGCATAAAACCTATAGTATTTCATAGCGACGCAATTTCTGTGTTAATTCGTCATTGTGAGGGATCGACGGATGCAATAAAGAAGGAATAGTGCATTCGAAAAGAGATACTCGCCTCCAAATATAAGATCCTGTCGTTGCCATGGAAACGTTCCTCGATTTGGAAAGAGAAGGCATAGAACCTATAGTATTTCATAGCGACGCAATTTCTGTGTTAATTCGTCATTGTGAGGGATCGACGGATGCAATAAAGAAGGAATAGTGCATCCGAAAAGAGATACGCGCCTCCCAATAGAAGATCCTGTTGTTGCCATAGAAACGTTCCTCGATTTAGAAAGAGAAGCCATAGAACCTATAGTATTTCATAGAGACGCAATTTCTGTGTTAATTCGTCATTGAGAGGGATCGACAGTTGCAATAAAGAAGGAATAGTGCATACGAACAGAGATATTCGCCTCCCAATAGAAGATCCTAACGTTGCTATAGAAACGTTCCCGATTCAAAAAGAGAAGGCATAGAACATATAGTATTTCATAGCGACGCAATTTCTGCGTTAATTCGTCGTTGTGAGGGATCGACGGATGCAATAAAGAAGGAATAATGCATCCGAAAGGAGATACTCGCCTCCCAATAGAAGATCCTGTCGTTGCCATAGAAACATTCCTCGATTTAGAAAGAGAAGGCTCAGAACCTATAGTATTTCAAAGCGACGCAATTTATGTGTTAATTCGTCATTGTGAGGGATCGACGTATGCAATAAAGAAGGAATAGTGCATCCGAAAGGAGATACTCGCCTCCCAATAGAAGATCCTGTCGTTGCCATAGAAACAATCATCGATTTAGAAAGTGAAGGCGTAGAACCTATAGTATTTCATAGCGACGCAATTAATGTGTTAATTCGTCATTGCGAGGTTTCGACGGATGCAATAAAGAAGGAATAGTGCAACCGAAAAAAGATACTCGCCTCCCAATAGAAGATCCTGTCGTTGCCTTAAAAGCGTTCCCCGATTTAGAAAAAGAAGGCATAAAACCTATAGTATTTCATAGCGACGCAATTTATGTGTTAATTCGTCATTGTGAGGGATCGACGGATGCAATAAAAAAGGAATAGTGCATTCGAAAAGAGATACTCGCCTCCCAATATAAGATCCTTTCGTTGCTATAGGAACATTCCTCGATTTAGAATGAGAAGGCATAGAACCTATAGTATTTCATAGCGACGCAATTTTTGTGTCAATTCGTCATTGTGATGGATCGACAGATGCAGTAAAGAAGGAATAGTGCATCCGAACAGAGACATTCGCCTCCCAAAAGAAGATCCTGTCGTTGCTATAAAAACGTACCTCGATTCAGAGAGAGAAGGCATAGAACCTATAGTATTGCATAGCGACGCAATTTCTGCGTTAATTCGTCGTTGTGAGGGATCGACTGATGCAATAAAGAAGGAATAGTGCATTCGAAAAGAGATACGTGCCTCCCAATAGAAGATCCTTTCGTTGCCATAGAAACGTTCCTCGATTTAGAAAGAGAAGCCATAGAACCTATAGTATTTCATAGTGACGCAATTTCTGTGTTAATTCGTCATTGAGAGGGATCGACAGTTGCAATAAAGAAGGAATAGTGCATACGAACAGAGATGTTCGCCTCCCAATAGAAGATCCTGTCGTTGCCATAGAAACGCTCCTCGATTTAGAAAGAGAAGCCATAGATCCTATAGTATTTCATAGCGACGCAATTTCTGTGGTTATTCGTCATTGTGAGGGATCGACGTATGCAATAAAGAAGGAATAGTGCATCCGAAAGGTGATACTCGATTCACAATAGAAGATCCTGTCGTTGCCATAGAAACATTCCTCGATTTAGAAAGAGAAGGCGTAGAACCTATAGTATTTCATAGCGACGCAATTAATGTGTTAATTCGTCAGTGCGTGGTATCGACGGATGTAATCAAGAAGGAATAGTGCATCCGAGAAAAGATACTCGCCTCCCAATAGAAGATCCAGTCGTTGCCTTAAAAGCATTCCTCGATTTAGAAAAAGAATTCATAGAACCTATAGTATTTCATAGCGACGCAATTTCTGTGTTAATTCGTCATTGTGAGGGATCGACGGATGCAATAAAGAAGGAATAGTGCATTCGAAAAGAGATACTCGCCTCCCAATAATAGATCCTGTCGTTGCCATGGAAACGTTGCTCGATTCTGAAAGAGAAGGCATAGAACCTATAGTATTTCATAGCGACGCAATTTCTGTGTTAATTCGTCGTTGTGAGGGATCGACGGATGCAATAAAAAGGAATAGTGCATCCGAAAAGAGATACTCGCCTCCCAATAGTGGATCGTGTCATTGCCATAGAAACGTTATTCGATTTAGATAGAGAAGGCGTAGAAACTATAGTATTTCATGGCGACGCAATTTCTGTGTTAATTCGACATTGTGAGGGATCGACGGATGCAATAAAGAAGGAATAGTGCATCCGAAAGGAGATACTCACCTCCCAATAGAAGATCCTATCGATGCCATAGAAACTTTCCTCGATTTAAAAAGAGAAGGCATAGAACTTATAGTATTTCATACCGACGCAATTTATGTGTTAATTCGTCATTTTGAGGGATCGACGGATGCAATAAAGAAGGAATAGTGCATCCAAAAAGACATACACGCCTCCCAATATAAGATCCTGTCGTTGCCATAGAAACGTTCCTCGATTTAGATAGAGAAGGCGTAGAACATATACTATTTCATAGCGACGCAATTTCTGTGTTAATTCGTCACTGTGATGGATCGACGGACGCAATAAAGAAGGAATAGTGCATCCGAAAAGAGATACTCGCCTCCCAATATAAGATCCTGTCATTGCCACAAAAACGTTCCTAGATTTAGAAAGAGAACGCATAGAACCTATAGTATTTCATAGCGACGCAATTTTTGTCGTAATTCGTCATTGTGAGGGATCGACGGATGCAATAAAGAAGGAATTGCGCATCTGAACAGAAATATTCGCCTGCCAATAGAAGATCCTTTCGTTGCTATAGAAACGTTCCTTGATTCAGAAAGAGAAGGCATAGAACCTATAGTATTTCATAGCGACGCAATTTCTGTGTTAATTCGTCATTGTGAGGGATCGACGGATGGAATAAAAAGGAATAGTGCATCCGAAAGGAGATACTCACCTCCCAATAGAAGATCCTGTCGTTGCCATAGAAACGTTCCTCCACTTAGAAAGAGTGAGGGAATAGAACCTATACTACTTCATAGCGACGCAATTTCTATGTTAATTCGTCATTGTGAGGGATCGACGTATGCAATAAGGAAGGAATAGTGCATCCGATAAGAGATACGCGCCTCCCAATAGAAGATCCATCCGTTGCCATAGAAACATTCCTCAATTTAGAAAGAGGAGACGTAGAACCTATAGTTTTTCATAGCGACGCTATTACTGTGTCAATTCGTCAATGCGAGGGATCGACGGATGCAATAAAGAAGGAATAGTGCATCCGAAATGAGATACTGGCCTCCCAATAGACGATCCTGTCGGTGCCTTAAAAGCGTTCCTCGATTTAGAAAGAGAAGGCATAGAACCTATAGTATCTCATAGCGACCCAATTTCTGTGTTAATTCGTCATTGTAAGAGATCGACAGATGCAATAAAGAAGGAATAGTGCATCCGAACAGAGACATTCGCCTCGCAATAGAAGATCCTGTCATTGTTATAGAAATGTTCCTCGATTCAGAAAGAGAAGGCATAGAACCTATAGTATTTCATAGCGACGCAATTTCTGCGTTTATTCGTCGTTGTGAGGGATCGACGGATGCAATAAAGAAGGAATAATGCATCCGAAAAGAAATACTCGCCTCCCAATATAAGATCCTTTCGTTGCTATAGAAACGTTCCTCGATTTAGAAAGAGAAGGCATAGAACCCATAATATTTCATGGCGAAGCAATTTCTGTGTTAATTCGTCATTGTGAGGGATCGACGGATGCAATAAAGAAGGAATAGCGCATCCGGACAGAGATATTCGCCTCCCAATAGAAGATCCTGTCGTTGCAATAGAAACGTTCCTTGATTCAGAGAGAGAAGGCATAGAATCTATAGTACATAATAGCGACGCAATTTCTGTGTTAATTCGGCATTGTGAGGGATCGACGGATGCAATAAAGAAGGAATAGTGCATCCAAAAAGAGATACGCGCCTCCCAAAGGAAGGTCCTGTCGTTGCCGTAGGAACGTGCCTCGATTTAGATAGAGAAGACATTGAACCTATGGTATTTCATAGAGACGCAATTTCTGTGTTAATTCGTCATTGTTAGGGATCGACAGTTGCAATAAAGAAGGAATAGTGCATCCGAACAGAGATATTCGCCTCCCAAAAGAAGATCCTGTCGTTGCTATAGAAACGTTCCTCGATTTAGAAAGAGAGGGCATAGAACCTATAGTATTTCATAGCGACGCAATTTCTCTGGTAATTCGTCATTGTGAGGGATCGACGGATGCAATAAAGAAGGAATAGTGCACTACAAAAGAGATACTCGCCTCCCAATAGAAGATCCTGTCGTTGCCATAGAAACGACCTTCGATTTAGAAAGAGAAGGCATAGAACCTATAGTATTTCATAGGGACGCAATTTCTGTGTTAATTCGTCATTGTGAGGGATCGACAAATGCAATAAAGAAGGAATAGTGCATTCGAAAAGAGATACTCGCCTCCCAATAGGAGATCCTGTCGTTGCCATAGAAACGCTCCTCGAATTAGAAAGAGAAGGCATAGAACCCATAGTATTTCATAGCGAAGCAATTTCTGTGTTAATTCGTCATTGTGAGGATTCGACGGATGCAATAACGAAGGAATAGTGCATCCGAAAAGAGATACTCGCCTCCCAATAGAAGATCCTGTCGATGCCGAAGAAACATACCTCGATTTAGAAAGAGAGGTCACTGAACCTATATTATTTCATAGCGACGCAATCTCCGCGTTAATTTGGCATTGTGAGGGATCGACGGATGCAATAAAGAAGGAATAGTGCATCCGAAAATAGATACTCGCCTCCCAATAGAAGATCCTGTCGTTGCCATAGAAACTTTACTAGATTTAGAAAGAGAAGGCATAAAACCTATAGTATTTTATAGCGACGCAATTTCTGTGTTAATTCGTCTGTGTGAGGGATCGACGGATGCAATAAATAAAGAATGGTGCATCCGAAAAGAGATACTCGCCTCCCAATAGAAGATCTTGTCGTTGCCATAGAAACGTTCCTCGATTTAGAAAGAGAAGGCATAGAACCTATAGTATTTCGTAGCGACACAATTTCTGTGTTAATTCGTCATTGTGAAGGATCGATGGATGCAATAAAGAAGAAATAGTGCATTCGAAAAGAGATACTCGCCTCCCAAAATAAGATCCTGTCGTTGCCATAGAAACGTTCCTCGATTTAGAAAGAGAAGTCATAGAACCCACAGTATTTCATAGCGACGCAATTTCTGCGTTAATTCGTCGTTGTGAGGGATCGACTGATGCAATAAAGAAGGAATAGTGCATCCGAAAAGAGATACGCGCCTCCCAATAGAAGATCCTGTCGTTGCCATAGAAACGTTCCTCGATTTAGAAAGAGAAGCCATAGAACCTATAGTATTTGATAGAGACGCAATTTCTGTGTTAATTCGTCATTGAGAGGGATCGACAGTTGCAATAAAGAAGGAATAGTGCATACGAACAGAGATATTCGCCTCCCAATAGAAGATCCTGTCGTTGCCATAGAAACGTTCCGCGATTTAGAAAGAGAAGCCACAGATCCTATAGTGTATCATGGCGACGCAATTTCTGTGTTAATTCGTCATTGTGAGGGATCGACGTATGCAATAAAGAAGGAATAGTGCATCCGAAAGGAGATACTCGATTCCCAATAGAAGATCCTGTCGTTGCCATAGAAACATTCCTCGATTTAGAAAGAGAAGGCGTAGAACCTATAGTATTTCATAGCGACGCAATTAATGTGTTAATTCGTCATTGCGTGGTATCGACGGATGCAATAAAGAAGGAATAGTGCATCCGAAAAAAGATACACGCCTCCCAATAGAAGATCCTGTCGTTGCCTTAAAAGCGTTCCTCGATTTAGAAAAAGAAGGCATAAAACCTATAGTATTTCATAGCGACGCAATTTCTGTGTTAATTCGTCATTGTGAGTGATCGACGGATACAATAAAGAAGAAATAGTGCATTCGAAAAGAGATACTCGCCTCCAATTATAAGATCCTGTTGTTGCCATAGAAACGTTGCTCGATTTTGAAAGAGAAGGCATAGAACCTATAGTATTTCATAGCGACGCAATTTCTGTGTTAATTCGTCATTGTGAGGGATCGACGGATGCAATAAAAAGGAATAGTGCATCCGAAAAGAGATACTCGCCTCCCAATAGTGGATCCTGTCATTGCAATAGAAACGTTATTCGATTTAGAAAGAGGAGGCGTAGAACCTATAGTATTTCATAGCGACGCAATTTCTGTGTTAATTCGACATTGTGAGGGATCGACGGATGCAATGAGGAAGGAATAGTGCATCCGAAAACAGATACTCGCGTGCCAATAGAGCATCATGTCGTTGCCATAGAAACGTTCCACGGTTTAGAAAGAGAAGGCATAGAACCTATTGTATTTCATAGCGACCTAATTTCTGTGTCAATTCGTCATTGTGAGGGTTCGACGGATGCAATAAAGAAGGAATAGTGCACCCGAAAAAAGATACTCGCCTCCCAATAGAAGATCCTGTCGTTGCCTTAAAAGCGTTCCCCGATTTAGAAAGAGAAGGCATAAAACCTATAGAATTTCATAGCGACGCAATTTCTGTGTTAATTCGTCATTGTGAGGGATCGACGGATGGAATAAAAAAGGAATAGTGCATCCGAAAAGAGATACTCGCCTCCCAATATAAGATCCTGTCGTTGCCATAGAAACGTTCCTCGATTTAGAAAGAGAAGGCATAGAACCTATAGTATTTCATAGCGATGCAATTTCTGTGTTAATTCGTCATTGCGAGGAATCGAAGGATGAAATAAAGAAGGAATAGTGCATCCAAAAAGAGATACTCGCCTCCCAATTGAAGATCCTGTCGTTGCCATAGGAACATTCCTCGATTTAGAAAGAGCATAGAACCTATAGTATTTCTTAGCGACGCAATTTCTGTGTCAATTCGTCATTGTGAGGGATCGACAGATGCAATAAAGAACGAATAGCGCATCCGAACAGAGATATTCGCCTCCAAATAGAACATCCTTTCGTTGCCATAGAAACATTCCTTGATTTAGAAAGAGAAGGCGTAGAACCTATCGTATTTCATAGCGACGCAATTTATGTGTTAATTCTTCATTGCGAGGGATCGACGGATGCAATAATGAAGGAATAGTGGATCGAAAAAGAGTTACTCGCCTCCCAATAGAAGATCCTGTCGTTGCCATAGAAACATACCTCGATTTAGAAAGAGGAGGCGTAGAACCTATAGCTTTTCATAGCGACGCAATTTCTGTGTTAATTCGTCATTGTAAGAGATCGACAGATGCAATAAAGAAGGAAAAGTGCATCCGAACAGAGACATAAGCCTCCCAATAGAAGATCCTGTCGTTGCTATAGAAACGTGCCTCGATTCAGAAAGAGAAGGCATAGAACTTATAGTATTTCATAGCGACGCAATTTCTGCGTTTATTCGTCGTTGTGAGGGATCGACGGATGCAATAAAGAAGGAATAATGCATCCGAAAAGAGATACCTGTCTCCCAATAGAAGATCCTGTCGTTGCCATAGAAACGTTGCTCGATTTTGAAAGAGAAGGCATAGAACCTATAGTATTTCATAGCGACTCAATATCTGTGTTAATTCGTCATTGTAAGGGATCGACGGATGGAATAAAGAAGGAATAGTGCATCCGAAAAGAGATACTCGCCTCCCAATATAAGATCCTGTCGTTGCCATAGAAACGTTCCTCGATTTAGAAAGAGATGGCATAGAACCTATAGTATTTCATAGTGACGCAATTTCCGTGTTAATTCGGCATTGTGAGGGATCGACGGATGCAATAAGGAAGGAATGGTGCATCCGAAAAGAGATACTCGCCTCCCAATATAAGATCCTTTCGTTGCTATAGAAACGTTCCTCGATTTAGAAAGAGAGGGCATAGAACTTATGGTATTTCATAGCGACGCAATATCTGTATTAAGTCGTTATAGTGAGGGATCGACGGATGCAATAAAGTAGGAAGAGTGCATCCGAAAAGAGATACTCGCCTGCCAATAGAAGATCTTGCCGTTGCCATAGAGACGTTCCTCGATTTAGAAAGAGAAGGCATAGAACCTATAGTATTTCATAGCGAGACAATTTCTGTGTTAGTCATTGTGAAGGGTCGACGGATGCAATAAAGAAGGAATAGTGCATCCGAAAAGAGATACTCGCCTCCCAATGGAAGATCCTGTCGTTGCCATAGAAACTTTACTATATTTAGAAAGAGAAGGCATAAAACCTATAGTATTTTATAGCGACGCAATTTCTGTGTTAATTCGTCAGTGTGAGGGATCGACGGATGCAATAAATAAAGAATAGAGCATCCGAAAGGGATACTCGCCTCCCAATAGAAGATCTTGTCGTTGCCATAGAAACGTTCCTCGATTTAGAAAGAGAAGGCATAGAACCTATAGTATTTCGTAGCGACACAATTTCTGTGTTAATTCGTCATTGTGAAGGATCGACGGATGCAATAAAGAAGAAATAAGGCGTTCGAAAAGAGATACTCGCCTCCCAAAATAAGATCCTGTCGTTGCCATAGAAACGTTCCTCGATTTAGAAAGAGAAGTCACAGAACCCATAGTATTTCATAGCGACGTAATTTCTGTGTTAATTCGTCAATGTGAGGGATCGACGGATGCAATAAAGAAGGAATACAGTATCCGAAAAGAGTTACTCGCCTTTCAGTAGAAAATTCTTTCGTTGCCATAGAAACGTTCCTCGATTTAGAAAGAGAAAGCATAAAACCCATAGTATTTCATAGCGACGCAATTTCGTGTTAATTCGTAATTGTGGAGGATCGACGGATGCAATTAAGAAGGAATAGTGCATCCGAAATGAGAAACTCACATCCCAATATAAGATCCTGTCGTTGCCATAGAAACGTTTCTCGATTTAGAAAGAGAAGGCATAGAACCTATAGTATTTCATAGCGACACAATTTATGTGTTAATTCGTCATTGTGAAGGATCGACAGATGCAATAAAGAACGAATAGCGCATCCGAACAGAGATATTCGCCTCCAAATAGAAGATCCTGTCGTTGCCATAGAAACATTCCTTGATTTAGAAAGAGAAGGCGTAGAACATATTGTACTTCATAGCGACGCAATTTATGTGTTAATTCTTCATTGCGAGGGATCGACTGATGCAATAATGTAGGAATAGTGGATCGAAAAAGATATACTCGCCTCCCAATAGAAGATCCTGTCTTTGCCATAGGAACATTCCTCGATTTAGAAAGAGAAGGCATAGAACATGTAGTATTTCATAGCGACGCAATTTCTGTGTTAATTCGTCATTGTGAGGGATCGACGGACGCAATAAAGAAGGAATAGTGCATGCGAAAAGAGATACTCGCCTCCCAAAATAAGATCCTGTCATTGCCATAAAAACGTTCCTAGATTTAAAAAGAGAACGCATAGAACCTATAGTATTTCATAGCGACGCAATTTCTGTGTTAATTCGGCATTGTGAGGGATCGACGGATGCAATAAAGAAGGAATAGTGCATCAAAAAGAGATACTCGCCTCCCAATAGAAGATCCTGTCGTTGCCATAGAAACGCTCCTCGATTTAGAAAGAGAAGGCATAGAACCTATAGTATTTGAAACCGACGCAATTTCTGTGTTAATTCGTCGTTGTGAGGGATCGACGGATGCAATAAAGAAGGAATAACGCAACCGAAAAGAGATACTGGCCTCCCAATAGAAGATCCTGTCGTTGCCATAGAAACGTTCCTCGATTTAGAAAGAGAGGGCATAGAACCTATAGTATTTCATAGCGACGCAATTTCTGTGGTAATTCGTCATTGTGAGGGATCGACGGATGCAACAACGAAGGAATAGTGCATCCGATAAGAGATACTCGCCTCCCAATAGAAGATCCTGTCGTTGCCGAAGAAACATACCTCGATTTAGAAAGAGAGGTCATTGAACCTATACTATTTCATAGCGACGCAATCTCCGCGTTAATTTGGCATTGTGAGGGATCGACGGATGCAATAAAGAAGGAATAGTGCATCCGAACAGAGATATTCGCCTGCCAATAGAAGATCCTGTCGTTGCTATACAAACGTTCCTTGATTCAGAAAGAGAAGGCATAGAACCTATAGTATTTCATAGCGACGCAATATCTGTATTAATTCGTTATAGTGAGGGATCGACGGATGCAATAAAGTAGGAAGAGTGCATCCGAAAAGAGATACTCGCCTGCCAATAGAAGATCTTGCCGTTGCCATAGAGACGTTCCTCGATTTAGAAAGAGAAGGCATAGAACCTATAGTATTTCATAGCGAGACAATTTCTGTGTTAATTAGTCATTGTGAAGGGTCGACGGATGCAATAAAGAAGGAATACTGCATCCGAAAAGAGATACTCGCCTCCCAATGGAAGATCCTCTCGTTGCCATAGAAACTTAACTATATTTAGAAAGAGAAGGCATAAAACCTATAGTATTTTATAGCGACGCAATTTCTGTCTTAATTCGTCAGTGTGAGGGATCGACGGATGCAATAAATAAAGAATAGTGCATCCGAAAAGAGATACTCGTCTCCCAATAGAAGATCTTGTCGTTGCCATAGAAACGTTCCTCGATTTAAAAAGAGAAGGCATAGAACCCATAGTATTTCATAGCGACGCAATTTCGTGTTAATTCGCAATTGTGGAGGATCGACGGATGCAATTAAGAAGGAATAGTGCATCCGAAATGAGAAACTCACATCCCAATAGAAGATCCTGTCGTTGCCACAGAAACGTTGCTCGATTTTGAAAGAGAAGGCATAGAACCTATAGTATTTCATAGCGACGCAATTTCTGTGTTAATTCGTCATTGTGAGGGATCGACGGATGCAATAAAGAAGGAATAGTGCATCCGAAAAGAGATACTCGCCTCCCAATAGAAGATCCTGTCGTTGCCATAGAAACGTTCCTCGATTAAGAAAGAGAAGGCATAGAACCTATAGTATTTCATAGCGACGCAATTTCTGTGTTAATTCGTCATTGTGAGGGATCGACGGATGCAATAAAGAAGGAATAGTGCATCCGAAAAGAGATACTCGCCTCCTAATAGGAGATCTTGTCGTTGCCATAGAAACGTTCCTCGATTTAAAAAGAGAAGGCATAGAACCTATAGTATTTCAAAGCGACTCAAATTCTGCGTTAATGCGTCGTTGTGAGGGATCGACGGATGCAATAAAGAAGGAATAGTGCATCCGAAAAGAGATACTCGCCTCCCAATAGGAGATCTTGTCGTTGCCATAGAAACGTTCCACGATTTAAAAAGAGAAGGCATAGAACCTATAGTATTTCAAAGCGACTCAAATTCTGCGTTAATTCGTCGTTGTGAGGGATCGACGGATACAATAAAGTAGGAATAGTGCATCCGAAAAGAGATACTCGCCTCCCAATGGAAGATCCTGTCGTTGCCATAGAAACTTTACTATATTTAGAAAGAGAAGGCATAAAACCTATAGTATTTTACAGCGACGCAATTTCTGTGTTAATTCGTCAGTGTGAGGGATCGACGGATGCAATAAATAAAGAATAGTGCATCCGAAAAGAGATACTCGCCTCCCAAAATAAGATCCTGTCGTTGCCATAGAAACGTTCCTCGATTTAGAAAGAGAAGTCACAGAACCCATAGTATTTCATAGCGACGCAATTTCTGTGTTAATTCGTCAATGTGAGAGATCGACGGATGCAATAAAGAAGGAATACAGTATCCGAAAGGAGATACTCGCCTTTCAGTAGAAAATTCTTTCGTTGCCATAGAAACGATCCTCGATTTAGAAAGAGAAAGCATAGAACCCATAGTATTTCATAGCGACGCAATTTCGTGTTAATTCGTAATTGTGGAGGATCGACGGATGCAATTAAGAAGGAATAGTGCATCCGAAATGAGAAACTCACATCCCAATATAAGATCCTGTCGTTGCCATAGAAACGTTTCTCGATTTAGAAAGAGAAGGCATAGAACATATAGTATTTCATAGCGACACAATTTATGTGTTAATTCGTCATTGTGAAGGATCGACAGATGCAATAAAGAACGAATAGCGCATCCGAACAGAGATATTCGCCTCCAAATAGAAGATCCTGTCGTTGCCATAGAAACGTTCCTCGATTTAGAAAGAGAGGGCATAGAACCTATAGTATTTCATAGCGACGCAATTTCTGTGTTAATTCGTCATTGCGAGGGATCGACTGATGCAATAATGAAGGAATAGTGGATCGAAAAAGATATACTCGCCTCCCAATAGAAGATCCTGTCTTTGCCATAGGAACATTCCTCGATTTAGAAAGAGAAGGCATAGTACATGTAGTCATTCATAGCGACGCAATTTCTGTGTTAATTCGTCATTGTGAGGGATCGACGGACGCAATAAAGAAGGAATAGTGCATCCGAAAAGAGATACTCGCCTCCCAATATAAGATCCTGTCATTGCCATAAAAACGTTCCTAGATTTAGAAAGAGAACGCATAGAACCTATAGTATATCATAGCGACGCAATTTTTGTGTTAATTCGTCATTGTGAGGGATCGACGGATGCAATAAAGAAGGAATTGCGCATCCGAACCGAAATATTCGCCTCCCAATAGAAGATCCTGTCGTTGCTATAGAAACGTTCCTTGATTCAGAAAGAGAAGGCATAGAACCTATAGTATTTCATAGCGACGCAATTTCTGTGTTAATTCGTCATTGTGACGGATCGACGGATGGAATAAAAAGGAATAGTGCATCCGAAAGGAGATACTCACCTCCCAATAGAAGATCCTGTCGTTGCCATAGAAACGTTCCTCCATTTAGAAAGAGAGGGGGAATAGAACCTATAGTACTTCATAGCGACGCAATTTCTATGTTAATTCGTCATTGTGAGGGATCGACGTATGCAATAAGGAAGGAATAGTGCATCCGAAAAGAGATCCTCGCCTCCCAATAGAAGATCCTGTCGTTGCCATAGAAACATACCTCGATTTAGAAAGAGGAGGCGTAGAACCTATAGCTTTTCATAGCGACGCAATTACTATGTTAATTCGTCATTGCGAGGGATCGACGGATGCAATAAAGAAGGAATAGTGCATCCGAAATGAGATACTGCCCTCCCAATAGAAGATCCTGTCGGTGCCTTAAAAGCGTTCCTCGATTTAGAAAGAGAAGGCATAAAACCTATAGTATTTCATAGCGACGCAATTTCTGTGTTAATTCGTCATTGTAAGGGATCGACGGATGCAATAAAGAAGGAATAGTGTATCCGAAAAGAGATACTCGCCTCCCAATATAAGATCCTGTCGTTGCCATAGAAACGTTCCTCGATTTAGAAAGAGATGGCATAGAACCTATAGTATTTCATAGTGACGCAATTTCTGTGTTAATTCGGCATTGTGAGGGATCGACGGATGCAATAAGGAAGGAATGGTGCATCCGAAAAAAGATACTCGCCTCCCAATATAAGATCATTTCGTTGCTATAGAAACGTTCCTCGATTTAGAAAGAGAGGGCATAGAACTTATGGTATTTCATAGTGACGCACTTTCTGTGTTAATTCGTCATTGTGAGGGATCGACGGATGCAATAAAGAAGGAATAGTGCATCCAAAAAGAGATACTCGCCTCCCAATAGAAGATCCTGTCGTTGCCATAGAAACGCTCCTCGATTTAGAAAGAGAAGGCATAGAACCTATAGTATTTGATACCGACGCAATTTCTGTGTTAATTCGTCGTTGTGAGGGATCGACGGATGCAATAAAGAAGGAATAACGCAACCGAAAAGAGATACTCGCCTCCCAATAGAAGATCCTGTCGTTGCCATAGAAACGTTCCACGATTTAGAAAGAGAGGGCATAGAACCTATAGTATTTCATAGCGACGCAATTTCTGTGGTAATTCGTCATTGTGAGGGATCGACGGATGCAACAACGAAGGAATAGTGCATCCGAAAAGAGATACTCGCCTCCCAATAGAAGATCCTGTCGTTGCCGAAGAAACATACCTCGATTTAGAAAGAGAGGTCATTGAACCTATACTATTTCATAGCGACGCAATCTCCGCGTTAATTTGGCATTGTGAGGGATCGACGGATGCAATAAAGAAGGAATAGTGCATCCGAACAGAGATATTCGCCTCCCAATAGAAGATCCTGTCGTTGCTATACAAACGTTCCTTGATTCAGGAAGAGAAGGCATAGAACCTATAGTATTTCATAGCGACGCAATATCTGTATTAATTCGTTATAGTGAGGGATCGACGGATGCAATAAAGTAGGAAGAGTGCATCCGAAAAGAGATACTCGCCTGCCAATAGAAGATCTTGCCGTTGCCATAGAGACGTTCCTCGATTTAGAAAGAGAAGGCATAGAACCTATAGTATTTCATAGCGAGACAATTTCTGTGTTAATTACTCATTGTGAAGGGTCGACGGATGCAATAAAGAAGGAATAGTGCATCCGAAAAGAGATACTTGCCTCCCAATGGAAGATCCTGTCGTTGCCATAGAAACTTTACTATATTTAGAAAGAGAAGGCATAAAACCTATAGTATTTTATAGCGACGCAATTTCTGTGTTAATTCGTCAGTGTGAGGGATCGACGGATGCAATAAATAAAGAATAGTGCATCCGAAAAGAGATACTCGCCTCCCAATAGAAGATCTTGTCGTTGCCATAGAAACGTTCCTCGATTTAGAAAGAGAAGGCATAGAACCTATAGTATTTCGTAGCGACACAATTTCTGTGTTAATTCGTCATTGTGAAGGATCGACGGATGCAATAAAGAAGAAATAGTGCATTCGAAAAGAGATACTCGCCTCCCAAAATAAGATCCTGTCGTTGCCATAGAAACGTTCCTCGATTTAGAAAGAGAAGTCACAGAACCCATAGTATTTCATAGCGACGCAATTTCTGTGTTAATTCGTCAATGTGAGGGATCGACGGATGCAATAAAGAAGGAATACAATATCCGAAAAGAGATACTCGCCTTTCAGTAGAAAATTCTTTCGTTGCCATAGAAACGTTCATCGATTTAGAAAGAGAAAGCATAGAACCCATAATATTTCATAGCGACGCAATTTCGTGTTAATTCGTAATTGTGGAGGATCGACGGATGCAATTAAGAAGGAATAGTGCATCCGAAATGAGAAACTCACATCCCAATATAAGATCCTGTCGTTGCCATAGGAACATTCCTCGATTTAGATAGAGAAGGCATAGAACATGTAGTATTTCATAGCGACGCAATTTCTGTGTTAATTCGTCATTGTGAGGGATCGCCGGACGCAATAAAGAAGGAATAGTGCATCCGAAAAGAGATACTCGCCTCCCAATATAAGATCCTGTCGTTGCCATAGAAACGTTCCTCGATTTAGAAAGAGATGGCATAGAACCTATAGTATTCCATAGTGACGCAATTTCTGTGTTAATTCGTCATTGTGAGGGATCGACGGATGGAATAAAAAGGAATAGTGCATCCGAAAGGAGATACTCACCTCCCAATAGAAGATCCTGTCGTTGCCATAGAAACGTTCCTCCATTTAGAAAGAGGGGGGGAATAGAACCTATAGTACTTCATAGCGACGCAATTTCTATGTTAATTCGTCATTGTGAGGGATCGACGTATGCAATAAGGAAGGAATAGGGCATCCGAAAAGAGATACTCGCCTCCCAATAGAAGATCCTGTCGTTGCCATAGAAACATACCTCGATTTAGAAAGAGGAGGCGTAGAACCTATAGCTTTTCATAGCGACGCAATTACTGTGTTAATTCGTCATTGCGAGGGATCGACGGATGCAATAAAGAAGGAATAGTGCATCCGAAATGAGATACTGCCCTCCCAATAGAAGACCCTGTCGGTGCCTTAAAAGCGTTCCTCGATTTAGAAAGAGAAGGCATAAAACCTATAGTATTTCATAGCGACGCAATTTCTGTGTTAATTCGTCATTGTAAGGGATCGACGGATGCAATAAAGAAGGAATAGTGTATCCGAAAAGAGATACTCGCCTCCCAATATAAGATCCTGTCGTTGCCATAGAAACGTTCCTCGATTTAGAAAGAGATGGCATAGAACCTATAGTATTCCATAGTGACGCAATTTCTGTGTTAATTCGGCATTGTGAGGGATCGACGGATGCAATAAGGAAGGAATGGTGCATCCGAAAAAAGATACTCGCCTCCCAATATAAGATCATTTCGTTGCTATAGAAACGTTCCTCGATTTAGAAAGAGGGCATAGAACTTATGGTATTTCACAGTGACGCACTTTCTGTGTTAATTCGTCATTGTGAGGGATCGACGGATGCAATAAAGAAGGAATAGTGCATCCAAAAAGAGATACTCGCCTCCCAATAGATGATCCTGTCGTTGCCATAGAAACGCCCCTCGATTTAGAAAGAGAAGGCATAGAACATATAGTATTTGATACCGACGCAATTTCTGTGTTAATTCGTCGTTGTGAGGGATCGACGGATGCAATAAAGAAGGAATAACGCAACCGAAAAGAGATACTCGCCTCCCAATAAAAGATCCTGTCGTTGCCATAGAAACGTTCCTCGATTTAGAAAGAGAGGGCATAGAACCTATAGTATTTCATAGCGACGCAATTTCTGTGGTAATTCGTCATTGTGAGGGATCGACGGATTCAACAACGAAGGAATAGTGCATCCGAAAAGAGATACTCGCCTCCCAATAGAAGATCCTGTCGTTGCCGAAGAAACATACCTCGATTTAGAAAGAGAGGTCATTGAACCTATACTATTTCATAGCGACGCAATCTCCGCGTTAATTTGGCATTGTGAGGGATCGACGGATGCAATAAAGAAGGAATAGTGCATCCGAACAGAGATATTCGCCTCCCAATAGAAGATCCTGTCGTTGGTATACAAACGTTCATTGATTCAGAAAGAGAAGGCATAGAACCTATAGTATTTCATAGCGACGCAATATCTGTATTATATCGTTATAGTGAGGGATCGACGGATGCAATAAAGTAGGAAGAGTGCATCCGAAAAGAGATACTCGCCTGCCAATAGAAGATCTTGCCGTTGCCATAGAGACGTTCCTCGATTTAGAAAGAGCAGGCATAGCACCTATAGTATTTCATAGCGAGACAATTTCTGTGTTAATTAGTCATTGTGAAGGGTCGACAGATGCAATAAAGAAGGAATAGTGCATCCGAAAAGAGATACTCGCCTCCCAGTAGAAGATCCTGTCGTTGCCATAGAAACGTTCTTCGATTAAGAAAGAGAAGGCATAGAACCTATAGTATTTCATAGCGACGCAATTTCTGTGTTAATTCGTCATTGTGAGGGATCGACGGATGCAATAAAGAAGGAATAGTGCATCCGAAAAGAGATACTCGCCTACCAATAGGAGATCTTGTCGTTGCCATAGAAATGTTCCTCGATTTAAAAAGAGAAGGCATAGAACCAATAGTATTTCAAAGCGACTCAAATTCTGCGTTAATTCGTCGTTGTGAGGGATCGACGGATGCAATAAAGTAGGAATAGTGCATCCGAAAAGAGATACTCGCCTCCCAATAGAAGATCCTGTCGTTGCCATAGAAACGTTGCTCGATTTTGAAAGAGAAGGCATAGAACCTATAGTATTTCATAGCGACGCAATTTTTGTGTTAATTCGTCATTGTGAGGGATCGACGGATGCAATAAAGAAGGAATAGTGCATCCGAAAAGAGATACTCGCCTCCCAATAGAAGATCCTGTCGTTGCCATAGAAACGTTCCTCGATAGTATTTCAAAGCGACGCAATTTCTGTGGTAATTCGTCATTGTGACGTACCGACGGATGCAATAAAAAAGGAATAGTGCACTACAAAAGAGATACTCGCCTCCTAATAGAAGATCCTGTCGTTCCCAAAGAAACGCTCCTCGATTTAGAAAGAGAAGGAATAGAACCCATAGTATATCATAGCGAAGCAATTTCTGTGTTAATTCGTCATTTTGAGGGTTCGACGGATGCAATAATGAAGGAATAGTGCATCCGAAAAGAGATACTCACCTCCCAATAGAAGATCCTGTCGTTGCCATAGAAACGTTGCTCGATTTTGAAAGAGAAGGCATAGAAACTATTGTATTTCATAGCGACACAATTTCTGTGGTAAATCGTCATTGTGAAGGGTTGACGGATGCAATAAAGAAGGAATAGTGCATCCGAAAAGAGATACTCGCCTCCCAATAGAATATCCTGTCGTTGCCATAGAAACGTTCCTAGATTTAGAAAGAGAAGGCATAAAACCTATAGTATTTTATAGCGACGCAATTTCTGTGTTAATTCGTCAGTGTTAGGGATCTACGGATGCAATAAAGAAAGAATAGTGCATCCGAAAAGAGATACTCGCCTCCCAATAGAAGATCTTGTCGTTGCCATAGAAACGTTCCTCGATTTAGAAAGAGAAGGCATATAACATATAGTATTTCGTAGCGACTCAAATTCTGTGTTAATTCGTCATTGTGAAGGATCGACGGATGCAATAAAGAAGATATAGTGCATTCGAAAAGAGATACTCACCTCCCAATAGAAGATCCTGTCGTTGCCATAGAAACGTTGCTCGATTTTGAAAGAGAAGGCATAGAACCCATAGTATTTCATAGCGACGCAATTTCTGTGTTAATTCGTCATTGTGAGGGATCGACGGATGCAATAAAGAAGGAATAGTACATCGGAAAAGAGATACTCGCCTCCCAATAGAAGATCCTGTCGTTGCCATAGAAACGTTCCTCGATTTAGAAAGAGAAAGCATAGAACCTATAGTATTACATAGCGACGCAATTTCTGTGTTAATTCGTCATTGTGAGGGATCGACGGACGCTATAAAGAAGGAATAGTGCATCCGAAAAGAGATACTCGCCTCCCAATGGGAGATCTTGTCGTTGCCATAGAAACGTTCCTCGATTTAAAAAGAGAAGGCATAGAACCTATAGTATTTCAAAGCGACTCAAATTCTGCGTTAATTCGTCGTTGTGAGGGATCGACGGATGCAATAAAGTAGGAATAGTGCATCCGAAAAGAGATACTCGCCTCCCAATAGAAGATCCTGTCGTTGCCATAGAAACGTTGCTCGATTTTGAAAGAGAAGGCATAGAACCTATAGTATTTCATAGCGACGCAATTTCTGTGTTAATTCGTCATTGTGAGGGATCGACGGATGCAATAAAGAAGGAATAGTGCATCCGAAAAGAGATACTCGCCTACCAATAGAAGATCCTGTCGTTGCCATAGAAACGCTCCTCGATAGTATTTCATAGCGACGCAATTTCTGTGGTAATTCGTCATTGTGACGTACCGACGGATGCAATAAAGAAGGAATAGTGCACTACAAAAGAGATACTCGCCTCCTAATAGAAGATCCTGTCGTTCCCATAGAAACGCTCCTCGATTTAGAAAGAGAAGGAATAGAACCCATAGTATTTCATAGCGAAGCAATTTCTGTGTTAATTCGTCATTGTGAGGGATCGACGGATGCAATAAAGAAGGAATAGTGCATTCGAAAAGAGATACTCGCCTCCCAATAGAATATCCTGTCGTTGCCATAAAAACGTTCCTCGATTTAGCAAGAGAAGGCATAAACCTATAGTATTTCATAGCGACGCAATTTCGGTGTTAATTCGTCATAGTGAGGGATCGACGGATGGAATAAAGTAAGAATAATGCTTCCGAAAAGAGATACTCGCCTGCAAATGTAAGATCCTGTCGTTGCAATCGAAACGTTCCTTGATTTAGAAAGAGAAGGCATAGAACCTGTAGCGTTTCAAAGCGACGCAATTTCTGTGTTAATTCGTCATTTTGACGTATCGACGGATGCAATAAAGAAGGAATAGTGCATCCGAAAAGAGATGCTCGCCTCCCAATAAAAGATCCTGTCGTTGCCATAGAAACGTTCCTCGATTTAGAAAGAGAAAGCATAGAACCTATAGTATTTCATAGCGACGCAATTTCTGTGTTAATTCGTCATTGTGAGGGATCGACGTATGCAATAAAGAAGGAATAGCGCATCCGAAAAGAGATAATCGCCTCCCAATATAAGATCCTGTCGTCGCCATAGAAACATTCCTCGATTTAGAAAGAAAAGGCATAGGTCCTCTAGTATTTCATAGCGACGCAATTTCAGTGTTAATTCGTCATTGTGAGGGATCGGCGGATGCAATAAAGAAGGAATAGTGCATCCGAAAGGAGATACTCGCTTCGAATATAAGATCCTGTCGTTACCATAGAAACGTTCCTCGATTTAGAAGAAGGAGGCATAGAACCTGTAGTATTTCATAGCGACGCAGTTGCTGTGTTAATTCGTCTATGTGAGGGATCGACAAATGCAACAAAGAAGGAATAGTGCATCCGAAAAGAGATACTCGCCTCCCAATAGAAGATCCTGTCGTTGCCATAGAAACGTTCCTCGATTTGGAAAGAGAAGTTATAGTACCTATAGCATTTCATAGCGACGCAATTTCTGTGTTAATTCGTCATAGTGAGGGATCAACGGATGGAATAAAGTAGGAATAGTGCATCCGAAAAGAGATACTCGCCTCCAAATGTAAGATCCCGTCGTTGCAATAGAAACGTTCCTCGATTTAGAAAAAGAAGGCATAGATCCTATAGCATTTCATAGCGACGCAATTTACGTGTTAATTCGTCATGGTGAGGGATCGACGGATGCAATAAAGAAGTAATAGCGCATCCGTAAAGAGATAATCACCTCCCAATATAAGAACTAGTCTTTTAATAGAAACGTTCTTCGATTTAGAAAGAGAAGACATAGGTACTATAGTATTTCATAGCGACGCAAATTCTGTGTTAATTCGTTATTGTGAGGGATCGAAGGATGCAATAAAAAGGAATAGTGCATTCGTAAAGAGATACTCGCCTCCCAATAGAATATCCTGTCGTTGCCATGGAAACGTTCCTCGATTTAGAAAGAGAAGGCATAGATCCTACAGTATTTCATAGCGACGCAATTTCTGTGTTAATTCGTCATAGCGAGGGATCGACGGATGCAATAAAGAAGGAATAGTGCATCCGAGAAGAAATACTCACCTCCCAATAGAAGATCCTGTCGTTGCCATAGAAACGTTCCTCGATTTAGAAGGAGAAGGCATAGAACCTGTAGTATTTCATAGCTACGCAATTTCTGTGTTAATTCGTCATTGTGAGGGATCGACGGATGCAATAAAGAAGGAATAGTGCATCCGAAAAGAGATACTTTCCTCCCAATAGAAGATCCTGTCGTTGCTATGAAAACGTTCCTCGATTTAGCAAGAGAAGGCATAAACCTATAGTATTTCATAGCGACGCAATTTCTGTGTTAATTCGTCATAGCGAGGGATCGACGGATGGAATAAAGAAGGAATAGTGCATCCGAAAAGAGATGCTCGCCTCCCAATAAAAGATCCTGTCGTTGCCATAGAAACGTTCCTCGATTTAGAAAGAGAAGGCATAGAACCTATAGTATTTCATAGCAACGCAATTTCTGTGTTAATTCGTCATTGTGAGGGATCGACGGATGCAATAAAGAAGGAATAGTGCATCCGAAAAGAGATACTCGCCTACCAATAGGAGATCTTGTCGTTGCCATAGAAACGTTCCTCGATTTAGGAAGAGAAGGCATAAAACCTATAGTATTTCGTAGCGACACAATTTCTGTGTTAATTCGTCATTGCGATGGATCGACGGATGCAATAAAAAGAAAATAGGGCATTCGAAAAAAGATACTCGCCTCCCAAAATAAGATCCTGTCGTTGCCATAGAAACGTTCCTCGATTTAGAAAGAGAAGTCATAGAACCCATAGTATTTCATAGCGACGCAATTTCTGTGTTAATTCGTCAATGTCAGGGACCGACGGATGCAATAAAGAAGGAATACAGTATCCGAAAAGAGATACTCGCCTTTCAGTAGAAAATTCTGTCGTTGCCATAGTAACGTTCCTCGATTTAGAAAGAGAAGTCATAGAACCTATAGTATTTCATAGCGACGCAATTTATGTGTTAATTCGTCATTGTGAAGGATCGACAGATGCAATAAAGAAGGAATAGTGCATCCAAAAAGAGATACTCGCCTCCCAATAGAAGATCCTGTCGTTGCCATAGAAACGTTCCTCGATTTAGAAAGAGAAAGCATAGAACCCATAGTATTTCATAGCGACGCAATTTCGTGTTAATTCGTAATTGTGGAGGATCGACGGATGCAATTAAGAAGGAATAGTGCATCCGAAAAGAGATACTCGCCTCCCAATAGAAGATCCTGTCGTTGCCATAGAAACGTTGCTTGATTTTGAAAGAGAAGGCATAGAACCTATAGTATTTCATAGCGACGCAATTTCTGTGTTAATTCGTCATTGTGAGGGATCGACGGATGCAATAAAGAAGGAATAGTGCATCTGGAAAGTAATACTCGCCTCCCAGTAGAAGATCCTGTCGTTGCCATAGAAACGTTCTTCGATTAAGAAAGAGAAGGCATAGAACCTATAGTATTTCATGGGGACGCAATTTCGGTGTTAATTCGTCATTGTGAGGGATCGACAGATGCAATAAAGAAGGAATAGTGCATCCGAAAAGAGATGCTCGCCTCCCAATATAAGATCCTGTCGTTGCCATAGAAACGTTGCTTGATTTTGAAAGAGAAGGCATAGAACCTATAGTATTTCATAGCGACGCAAATTCTGTGTTAATTCGTCATTGTGAGGGATCGACGGATGCAATAAAGAAGGAATAGTGCATCCAAAAAGAGATACTCGCCTCCCAATAGAAGATACTGTCGTTGCCATAGAAACGTTCCTCGATTTAGAAAGAGAAGGCATAGAACCTATAGTATTTCATAGCGACGCAATTTCTGTGTTAATTCGTCATTGTGAGGGATCGACGGATGCAATAAAGAAGGAATAGTGCATCCGAAAAGAGATACTCGCCTACCTATAGGAGATCTTGTCGTTGCCATAGAAATGTTACTCGATTTAAAAAGAGAAGGCATAGAACCAATAGTATCTCAAAGCGACTCAAATTATGCGTTAAGTCGTTGTTGTGAGGGATCGACGGATACAATAAAGTAGGAAATGTGCATCCGAAAAGAGATACTCGCCTCCCAATAGAAGATCCTGTCGTTGCCATAGAAACGTTGATCGATTTTGAAAGAGAAGGCATAGAACCTATAGTATTTCATAGCGACGCAATTTCTGTGTTAATTCGTCATTGTGAGGGATCGACGGATGCAATAAAGAAGGAATAGTGCATCCAAAAAGAGATACTCGCCTCCCAATAGAAGATACTGTCGTTGCCATAGAAACGTTCCTCGATTTAGAAAGAGAAGCCATAGAACCTATAGTATTACATAGCGACGCAATTTCTGTGTTAATTCGTCATTGTGAGGGATCGACGGACGCAATAAAGAAGGAATAGTGCATCCGAAAAGAGATACTCGCCTCCCAATAGGAGATCTTGTCGTTGCCATAGAAACGTTCCTCGATTTAAAAAGAGAAGGCATAGAACCTATAGTATTTCAAAGCGACTCAAATTCTGCGTTAATTCGTCGTTGTGAGGGATCGACGGATGCAATAAAGTAGGAATAGTGCATCCGAAAAGAGATACTCGCCTCCCAATAAAAGATCCTGTCGTTGCCATAGAAACGTTGCTCGATTTTGAAAGAGAAGGCATAGAACCTATAGTATTTCATAGCGACGCAATTTCAGTGTTAATTCGTCATTGTGAGGGATCGGCGGATGCAATAAAGAAGGAATAGTGCATCCGAAAGGAGATACTCGCTTCGAATATAAGATCCTGTCGTTACCATAGAAACGTTCCTCGATTTAGAAGAAGGAGGCATAGAACCTGTAGTATTTCATAGCGACGCAGTTGCTGTGTTAATTCGTCATTGTGGGGGATCGACAAATGCTACAAAGAAGGAATAGTGCATCCGAAAAGAGATACTCGCCTCCCAATAGAAGATCCTGTCGTTGCCATAGAAACGTTCCTCGATTTGGAAAGAGAAGTTATAGTACCTATAGCATTTCATAGCGACGCAATTTCTGTGTTAATTCGTCATAGTGAGGGATCAACGGATGGAATAAAGTAGGAATAGTGCATCCGAAAAGAGATACTCGCCTCCAAATGTAAGATCCCGTCGTTGCAATAGAAACGTTCCTCGATTTAGAAAAAGAAGGCATAGATCCTATAGCATTTCATAGCGACGCAATTTACGTGTTAATTCGTCATGGTGAGGGATCGACGGATGCAATAAAGAAGTAATAGCGCATCCGTAAAGAGATAATCACCTCCCAATATAAGAACTAGTCTTTGCCATAGAAACGATCTTCGATTTAGAAAGAGAAGACATAGGTACTACAGTATTTCATAGCGACGCAAATTCTGTGTTAATTCGTTATTGTGAGGGATCGAAGGATGCAATAAAAAGGAATAGTGCATTCGTAAAGAGATACTCGCCTCCCAATAGAATATCCTGTCGTTGCCATGGAAACGTTCCTCGATTTAGAAAGAGAAGGCATAGATCCTACAGTATTTCATAGCGACGCAATTTCTGTGTTAATTCGTCATAGCGAGGGATCGACGGATGCAATAAAGAAGGAATAGTGCATCCGAGAAGAAATACTCACCTCCCAATAGAAGATCCTGTCGTTGCCATAGAAACGTTCCTCGATTTAGAAGGAGAAGGCATAGAACCTGTAGTATTTCATAGCTACGCAATTTCTGTGTTAATTCGTCATTGTGAGGGATCGACGGATGCAATAAAGAAGGAATAGTGCATCCGAAAAGAGATACTTTCCTCCCAATAGAAGATCCTGTTGTTGCTATGAAAACGTTCCTCGATTTAGCAAGAGAAGGCATAAACCTATAGTATTTCATAGCGACGCAATTTCTGTGTTAATTCGACATAGCGAGGGATCGACGGATGGAATAAAGAAGGAATAGTGCATCCGAAAAGAGATGTTCGCCTCCCAATAAAAGATCCTGTCGTTGCCATAGAAACGTTCCTCGATTTAGAAAGAGAAGGCATAGAACCTATAGTATTACATAGCGACGCAATTTCTGTGTTAATTCGTCATTGTGAGGGATCGACGGACGCAATAAAGAAGGAATAGTGCATCCGAAAAGAGATACTCGCCTCCCAATAGGAGATCTTGTCGTTGCCATAGAAACGTTCCTCGATTTAAAAAGAGAAGGCATAGAACCTGTAGTATTTCAAAGCGACTCAAATTCTGCGTTAATTCGTCGTTGTGAGGGATCGACGGATGCAATAAAATAGGAATAGTGCATCCGAAAAGAGATACTCGCCTCCCAATAGAAGAGCCTGTCGTTGCCATAGAAACGTTGCTCGATTTTGAAAGAGAAGGCATAGAACCTATAGTATTTCATAGCGACGCAATTTTTGTGTTAATTCGTCATTGTGAGGGATCGACGGATGCAATAAAGAAGGAATAGTGCATCCGAAAAGAGATACTCGCCTCCCAATGGAAGATCCTGTCGTTGCCATAGAAAAGTTCCTCGATAGTATTTCATAGCGACGCAATTTCTGTGGTAATTCGTCATTGTGACGTACCGACGGATGCAATAAAGAAGGAATAGTGCACTACAAAAGAGATACTCGCCTCCTAATAGAAGATCCTGTCGTTCCCATAGAATCGCTCCTCGATTTAGAAAGAGAAGGAATAGAACCCATAGTATTTCATAGCGAAGCAATTTCTGTGTTAATTCGTCATTGTGAGGGTTCGACGGATGCAATAATGAAGGAATAGTGCATCCGAAAAGAGATACTCGCCTGCCAATAGAAGATCTTGTCGTTGCCATAGAGACGTTCCTCGATTTAGAAAGAGAAGGCATAGAAACTATTGTATGTCATAGCGACACAATTTCTGTGGTAAATCGTCATTGTGAAGGGTTGACGGATGCAATAAAGAAGGTATAGTACATCCGAAAAGAGATACTCGCCTCCCAATAGAATATCCTGTCGTTGCCATAGAAACGTTCCTAGATTTAGAAAGAGAAGGCATAAAACCTATAGTATTTTATAGCGACGCAATTTCTGTGTTAATTCGTCAGTGTTAGGGATCTACGGATGCAATAAAGAAAGAATAGTGCATCCGAAAAGAGATACTCGCCTCCCAATAGAAGATCTTGTCGTTGCCATAGAAACGTTCCTCGATTTAGAAAGAGAAGGCATATAACATATAGTATTTCGTAGCGACACAATTTCTGTGTTAATTCGTCATTGTGAAGGATCGACGGATGCAATAAAGAAGATATAGTGCATTCGAAAAGAGATACTCGCCTCCCAAAATAAGATCTTGTCGTTGCCATAGAAACGTTACTCGATTTAGAAAGAGAAGGCATAGAACCTATAGTATTTCATGGGGACGCAATTTCCGTGTTAATTCGTCATTGTGAGGGATCGACAGATGCAATAAAGAAGGAATAGTGCATCCGAAAAGAGATGCTCGCCTCCCAATATAAGATCCTGTCGTTGCCATAGAAACGTTGCTTGATTTTGAAAGAGAAGGCATAGAACCTATAGTATTTCATAGCGACGCAATTTCTGTGTTAATTCGTCATTGTGAGGGATCGACGGATGCAATAAAGAAGGAATAGTGCATCCAAAAAGAGATACTCGCCTCCCAATAGAAGGTACTGTCGTTGCCATAGAAACGTTCCTCGATTTAAAAAGAGAATTCATAGAGCCAATAGTATTTCAAAGCGACTCAAATTATGCGTTAATTCGTCGTTGTGAGGGATAGACGGATACAATAAAGTAGGAATAGAGCATCCGAAAAGAGATACTCGCCTCCCAATAGAAGATCCTGTCGTTGCCATAGAAACGTTGCTCGATTTTGAAAGAGAAGGCATAGAACCTATAGTATTACATAGCGACGCAATTTCTGTGTTAATTCGTCATTGTGAGGGATCGACGGACGCAATAAAGAAGGAATAGTGCATCCGAAAAGAGATACTCGCCTCCCAATAGGAGATCTTGTCGTTGCCATAGAAACGTTCCTCGCTTTAAAAAGAGAAGGCATAGAACCTATAGTATTTCAAAGCGACTCAAATTCTGCGTTAATTCGTCGTTGTGAGGGATCGACGGATGCAATAAAGTAGGAATAGTGCATCCGAAAAGAGATACTCGCCTCCCAATAGAAGATCCTGTCGTTGCCATAGAAACGTTGCTCGATTTTGAAAGAGAAGGCATAGAACCTATAGTATTTCATAGCGACGCAATTTTTGTGTTAATTCGTCATTGTGAGGGATCGACGGATGCAATGAAGAAGGAATAGTGCATCCGAAAAGAGATACTCGCCTCCCAATGGAAGATCCTGTCGTTGCCATAGAAACGTTCCTCGATAGTGTTTCATAGCGACGCAATTTCTGTGGTAATTCGTCATTGTGACGTACCGACGGATGCAATAAAGAAGGAATAGTGCACTACAAAAGAGATACTCGCCTCCTAATAGAAGATCCTGTCGTTCCCATAGAAACGCTCCTCGATTTAGAAAGAGAAGGAATAGAACCCATAGTATTTCACAGCGAAGCAATTTCTGTGTTAATTCGTCATTGTGAGGGTTCGACGGATGCAATAATGAAGGAATAGTGCATCCGAAAAGAGATACTCGCCTCCCAATAGAAGATACTGTCGTTGCCATAGAAACGTTCCTCGATTTAGAAAGAGAAGGCATAGAAACTATTGTATTTCATAGCGACACAATTTCTGTGGTAAATCGTCATTGTGAAGGGTTGACGGATGCAATAAAGAAGGAATAGTGCATCCGAAAAGAGATACTCGCCTCCCAATAGAATATCCTGTCGTTGCCATAGAAACGTTCCTAGATTTAGAAAGAGAAGGCATAAAACCTATAGTATTTTATAGCGACGCAATTTCTGTGTTAATTCGTCAGTGTTAGGGATCTACAGATGCAATAAAGAAGATATAGTGCATTCGAAAAGAGATACTCGCCTCCCAAAATAAGATCCTGTCGTTGCCATAGAAACGTTCCTCGATTTAGAAAGAGAAGGCATAGAACCTATAGTATTTCATGGGGACGCAATTTCTGTGTTAATTCGTCATTGTGAGGGATCGACAGATGCAATAAAGAAGGAATAGTGCATCCGAAAAGAGATGCTCGCCTCCCAATATAAGATCCTGTCGTTGCCATAGAAACGTTGCTTGATTTTGAAAGAGAAGGCATAGAACCTATAGTATTTCATAGCGACGCAATTTCTGTGTTAATTCGTCATTGTGAGGGATCGACGGATGCAATAAAGAAGGAATAGTGCATCCAAAAAGAGATACTCGCCTCCCAATAGAAGATACTGTCGTTGCCATAGAAACGTTCCTCGATTTAGAAAGAGAAGGCATAGAACCTATAGTATTTCATAGCGACGCAATTTCTGTGTTAATTCGTCATTGTGAGGGATCGACGGATGCAATAAAGAAGGAATAGTGCATCCGAAAAGAGATACTCGCCTACCAATAGGAGATCTTGTCGTTGCCATAGAAATGTTCCTAGATTTAAAAAGAGAAGGCATAGAATCAATCGTATTTCAAAGCGACTCAAATTATGCGTTAATTCGTAGTTGTGAGGGATCGACGGATACAATAAAGTAGGAATAGTGCATCCGAAAAGAGATACTCGCCTCCCAATAGAAGATCCTGTCGTTGCCATAGAAACGTTGCTCGATTTTGAAAGAGAAGGCATAGAACCTATAGTATTTCATAGCGACGCAATTTCTGTGTTAATTCGTCATTGTGAGGGATCGACGGATGCAATAAAGAAGGAATAGTACATCGGAAAAGAGATACTCGCCTCCCAATAGAAGATCCTGTCGTTGCCATAGAAACGTTCCTCGATTTAGAAAGAGAAAGCATAGAACCTATAGTATTACATAGCGACGCAATTTCTGTGTTAATTCGTCATTGTGAGGGATCGACGGACGCTATAAAGAAGGAATAGTGCATCCGAAAATAGATACTCGCCTCCCAATAGGAGATCTTGTCGTTGCCATAGAAACGTTCCTCGATTTAAAAAGAGAAGGCATAGAACCTATAGTATTTCAAAGCGACTCAAATTCTGCGTTAATTCGTCGTTGTGAGGGATCGACGGATGCAATAAAGTAGGAATAGTGCATCCGAAAAGAGATACTCGCCTCCCAATAGAAGATCCTGTCGTTGCCATAGAAACGTTGCTCGATTTTGAAAGAGAAGGCATAGAACCTATAGTATTTCATAGCGACGCAATTTCTGTGTTAATTCGTCATTGTGAGGGATCGACGGATGCAATAAAGAAGGAATAGTGCATCCGAAAAGAGATACTCGCCTACCAATAGAAGATCCTGTCGTTGCCATAGAAACGTTCCTCGATAGTATTTCATAGCGACGCAATTTCTGTGGTAATTCGTCATTGTGACGTACCGACGGATGCAATAAAGAAGGAATAGTGCACTACAAAAGAGATACTCGCCACCTAATAGAAGATCCTGTCGTTCCCATAGAAACGCTCCTCGATTTAGAAAGAGAAGGAATAGAACCCATAGTATTTCATAGCGAAGCAATTTCTGTGTTAATTCGTCATTGTGAGGGTTCGACGGATGCAATAATGAAGGAATAGTGCATCCGAAAAGAGATACTCGCCTGCCAATAGAAGATCTTGTCGTTGCCATAGAGACGTTCCTCGATTTAGAAAGAGAAGGCATAAAACCTATAGTATTTCATAGCATCGCAATTTATGTGTTAATTCGTCATTGTGAGGGATCGACGGATGCAATAAAGAAGGAATAGTGCATCCGGAAGGAGATACTCGCTCCCAATATAAGATCCTGTCGTTGCCATAGAAACGTTCCTCGATTTAGAAGGAGAAGGCATAGAACCTGTAGTATTTCATAGCGACGCAGTTGCTGTGTCAATTCGTCATTGTGAGGGATCGACGGATGCAATAAAGAAGGAATAGTGCATCCGAAACAGACATAATCGCCTCCCAATATAAGATCATGTCGTTGCCATAAAAACGTTCCTCGATTTAGAAAGAGAAGGCATAGATCCTGTAGTATTTCATAGCGACGCAATTTCTGTGTTAATTTGTCATTGTGAGGGATCGACAGATGCAATAAACAAGGAACAGTGCATCCGAAAAGAGATACTCGCCTCACAATAGAAGATCCTGTCGTTGCCATAGAAACGTTCCACGATTTAGAAAGAGAAGTTATAGTACCTATAGTATTTCATAGCGACGCAATTTCTGTGTTTATTCGTCATAGTGAGGGATCGACGGATGCAGTAAAGTAGGAATAGTGCATCCGAAAAGAGATACTCGCCTCCAAATGTAAGATCCTGTCGTTGGAATAGAAACGTTCCTCGATTTAGAAAGAGAAGGCATAGAACCTGTAGCATTTCATAGCGACGCAATTTCATTGTTAATTGGTCAATGTGAGGGATCGACGGATGCAATAAAGAAGGAATAGTGCATCCGATAAGAGATACTCGCCTCCCAATAGAAGATCCTGTCATTGCCATAGTAACGTTCCTCGATTTAGAAAGAGAAGGCATAGAACCTATAGTATTTCATAGCGACGCAATTTCTGTGTTAATTCGTCAATGTGAGGGATCGACGGATGCAATAAAGAAGGAATACTGCATGCGAAGAGAGATACACGCCTCCGAATAGAAGATCCTGTCGTTGCCATAGAAACGTGCTTCGATTTGGAAAGAGAAGGCATAGAACCAATACTATATCATAGCGACGCAATTTCTTTGTTAATTTTTCATTGTGAGGGATCGACGGATGCAATAAAGAAGGAATAGTGCATCCGAAAAGAGATACTCGCCTCCCAATAGAAGATCCTGTCGTTGTCATGGAAACGTTCCTCGATTTAGAAAGAGAAGGCATAGATCCTATAGCATTTCATAGCGAGGCAATTTACGTGTTAATTCGTAATTGTGAGGGATCGACGAATGCAATAAAGAAGGAATAGCGCATCCGAAAAGAGATAATCGCTTCCCAATATAAGATCCTGTCGTAGCCATAGAAACGTTCCTCGATTTAGAAAGAGAAGGCATAGAACCTTTAGTGTTACATAGCGACGCAATTACTGTGTCAATTCGTCATTGTGAGGGATCGACGGATGCAGTAAAGAAGGAATAGTGCCTCCGAAAAGAGATACTCGCCTCCCAATATAAGATCCTGTCGTTGCCATAGAAACGTTCCTCGATTTGGAAAGAGAAGGCATAGATCCTATAGCATTGCATAGCGACGCAATTTACGTGTTAATTCGTCATTGTGAGGGATCGACGGATGCAATAAAAAAGGAATAGCGCATCCGAAAAGAGATAATCGCCTCCCAATATAAGATCCCGTCGTTGCCATAGAAACGTTCCTCGATTTAGAAAGAGAAGGCATAGGTCCTATAGTATTTCATAGCGACACAATTTCTGTGTTAATTCGTCATTGTGAGGGATCGACGGATGCAATAAAGAAGGAATAGTGCATCCGAAAAGAGATACTCGCCTCCCAATATAAGATCCTGTCGTTGCCACAAAAACGTTCCTCGATTTAGCAAGAGAAGGCATAAACCTATAGTATTTCATAGCGACGCAATTTCTGTGTTAATTCGTCATAGAGAGGGATCGACGGATGGAATAAAGAAGGAATAGTGCATCCGGAAAGAGACACTCGCCTCTCAATGAAAGATCCTGTCGTTGCCGTAGAAACGTTCCTCGATTTAGCAAGAGAGGACATAGAAACTATAGTATTTCATAGAGACTCAATTTTTGTGTTAATTCATCATTGTGAGGGATCGATGGATGCAATAAAGAAGGAATAGTGCATCCGAAAGGAGGTACTCGCCTGGCAATAGAAGATCCTGTCGTTGCCATAGAAACGTTCCTCGATTTAGAAAGAGAAGGTATAGAACCTATAGTATTTCATAGCGACGCAATTTCAGTGTTAATTCGTCATTGTAAGGGATCGACGGGTGGAAAAAGGAAGGAATAGTGCATCCGGAAGGAGATACTCGCTCCCAATATAAGATCCTGTCGTTGCCATAGAAACGTTCCTCGATTTAGAAGGAGAAGGCATAGAACCTGTAGTATTTCATAGCGACGCAGTTGCTGTGTCAATTCGTCATTGTGAGGGATCGACGGATGCAATAAAGAAGGAATAGTGCATCCGAAAAGAGATACTCGCCTCACAATAGAAGATCCTGTCGTTGCCATAGAAACGTTCCACGATTTAGAAAGAGAAGTTATAGTACCTATAGTATTTCATAGCGACGCAATTTCTGTGTTAATTCGTCATAGTGAGGGATCGACGGATGCAGTAAAGTAGGAATAGTGCATCCGAAAAGAGATACTCGCTTCCAAATGTAAGATCCTGTCGTTGCATTAGAAACGTTCCTCGATTTACAAAGAGAAGGCATAGAACCTGTAGCATTTCATAGCGACGCAATTTATGTGTTAATTCGTCATTGTGAGGGATCGACGGATGCAATAAAGAAGGAATAGTGCATCCGAAACAGACATAATCGCCTCCCAATATAAGATCATGTCGTTGCCATAAAAACGTTCCTCGATTTAGAAAGAGAAGGCATAGATCCTGTAGTATTTCATAGCGACGCAATTTCTGTGTTAATTCGTCATTGTGAGGGATCGACAGATGGAATAAACAAGGAACAGTGCATCCGAAAAGAGATACTCGCCTCACAATAGAAGATCCTGTCGTTGCCATAGAAACGTTCCACGATTTAGAAAGAGAAGTTATAGTACCTATAGTATTTCATAGCGACGCAAATTCTGTGTTAATTCGTCATAGTGAGGGATCGACGGATGCAGTAAAGTAGGAATAGTGCATCCGAAAAGAGATACTCGCCTCCAAATGTAAGATCCTGTCGTTGCAATAGAAACGTTCCTCGATTTAGAAAGAGAAGGCATAGAACCTGTAGCATTTCATAGCGACGCAATTTATGTGTTAATTCGTCATTGTGAGGGATCGACGGATGCAATAAAGAAGGAATAGTGCATCCGAAAAGAGATACTCGCCTCCCAATAGAAGTTCCTGTCGTTGCCATAGAAACGTTCCTCGATTTAGAAAGAGAAGCCATAGAACCTATAATATTTCATAGCGACGCAATTTCTGTGTCAATTCGTCATTGTGAGGGATCGACGGATGCAATAAAGAAGGGATAGTGCTATCGAAAAGAGATACTCGCTCCCAAAATAAGATCCTGTCGTTGCCATAGAAACGTTCCTCGATTTAGAAAGAGAAGTCATAGAACCTATAGTATTTCATAGTGACGCAATTTCTGTGTTAATTCGTCATTGTGAGGGATCGACAGATGCAATAAACAAGGAACAGTGCATCCGAAATGAGATACTCGCCTCCCAATAGAAGATCCTGTCGTTTCCATAGAAACGTTCCTCGATTTAGAAAGAGAAGGCATAGAACCTATAGTATTTCATAGCGACGCAATTTCTGTTTTAATTCGCCATTGTGAGGAATCGACGGATGCAATAAAGAAGGAATAGTGCATCCGAAAAGAGATACACGCATCTCAATAGAAGATCTTGTCGTTGCCATAGAAACGTTTCTCGATGTAGAAAGAGAAGCCATAGAACCTATAGTATTTCATAGCGACGCAATTTCTGTGATAATTTGTCATTGTGAGGGATCGACGGATGCAATAAAGAAGGAATGTTGTTGTTGTGGTCTTCAGTCCTGAGACTGGTATGATGCAGCTCTCCATGCTACTCTATCCTGTGCAAGCTTCTTCATCTCCCAGTATCTACTGCAACCTACATCCTTCTGAATCTGCTTAGTGTATTCATCTCTTGGTCTCCCTCTACGATTTTTACCCTCCACACAGCCCTCCAATGCTGAATTTGTGATCCCTTGATGCCTCAAAACATGTCCTACCAACCGATCCCTTCTTCTAGTCAAGTTGTGCCACAAACTTCTCTTCTCCCCAATCCTATTCAATACCTCCTCATTAGTTACGTGATCTACCCACCTTATCTTCAGCATTCTTCTGTAGCACCACATTTCGAAAGCTTCTATTCTCTTCTTGTCCAAACTAGTTATCGTCCATGTTTCACTTCCCTACAGGGCTACACTCCATACAAATACTTTCAGAAATGACTTCCTGACACTTAAATCTATACTCGATGTTAACAAATTCCTCTTCTTGAGAAACGCTTTCCTTGCCATTGCCAGTCTACATTTTATATCCTCTCTACTTCGACCATCATCGGTTATTTTACTCCCTAAATAGCAAAACTCCTTTATTACTTCAAGTGTTTCATTTCCTAATCTAATTCCCTCAGCATCACCCGACTTAATTCGACTACATTCCATTATCCTTGTTTTGCTTTTGTTGATGTTCATCTTATATCCTCCTTTCAAGACACTGTCCATTCCGTTCAACTGCTCTTCCAAGTCCTTTGCTGTCTCTGACAGAATTACAATGTCATCGGCGAACCTCAAACTTTTTACTTCTTCTCCATGAATTTTAATACCTACTCCGAATTTTTCTTTTGTTTCCTTTACTGCTTGCTCAATATACAGATTGAATAACATCGGGGAGAGGCTACAACCCTGTCTTACTCCTTTCCCAACCACTGCTTCCCTTTCATGCCCCTCGACTCTTATAACTGCCATCTGGTTTCTGTACAAACTGTAAATAGCCTTTCGCTCCCTGTATTTTACCCCTGCCACCTTCAGAATTTGAAAGAGAGTATTCCAGTTAACATTGTCAAAAGCTTTCTCTAAGTCTACAAATGCTAGAAACGTAGGTTTGCCTTTTCTTAATCTTTCTTCTAAGATAAGTCGTAAGGTCAGTATTGCCTCACGTGTTCCAACATTTCTACGGAATCCAAACTGATCTTCCCCGAGGTCGGCTTCTACCAGTTTTTCCATTCGTCTGTAAAGAATTCGCGTTAGTATTTTGCAGCTGTGACTTATTAAACTGATAGTTCGGTAATTTTCACATCTGTCAACACCTGCTTTCTTTGGGATTGGAATTATTATATTCTTCTTGAAGTCTGAGGGTATTTCGCCTGTCTCATACATCGTGCTCACCAGATGGTAGAGTTTTGTCATGACTGGCTCTCCCGAGGCCATCAGTAGTTCAAATGGAATGTTGTCTACTCCCGGGGACTTGTTTCGACTCAGGTCTTTCAGTGCTCTGTCAAACTCTTCACGCAGTATGTTATCTCCCATTCCGTCTTCATCTACATCCTCTTCCATTTCCATAATATTGTCCTCAAGTACATCGCCCTTGTATAAACCCTCTATATACTCCTTCCACCTTTCTGCCTTCCCTTCTTTGCTTAGAACTGGGTTGCCATCTGAGGTCTTGATATTCATACAAGTGGTTCTCTTCTCTCCAAAGGTCTCTTTAATTTTCCTGTAGGCAGTATCTATCTTACCCCTAGTGAGACAAGCTTCTACATCCTTACATTTGTCCTCTAGCCATCCCTGCTTAGCCATTTTGCACTTCCTGTCGATATCATTTTTGAGACGTCTGTATTCCTTTTTGCCTGCTTCATCAACTGCATTTTTGTATTTTCTCATTTCATCAAATAAATTCAATATTTCTTCTGTTACCCAAGGATTTCTATTAGCCCTCGTCTTTTTACCTACTTGATCCTCTGCTGCCTTCACTACTTCTTCCCTCAGAGCTACCCATTCTTCTTCTACTGTATTTCTTTCCCCCATTCCTGTCAATTGTTCCCTTATGCTCTCCCTGAAACTCTCTACAACCTCTGGTTCTTTCAGTTTATCCAGGTCCCATCTCCTTAAATTCCCACTTTTTTGCAGTTTCTTCAGTTTCAATCTGCAGTTCATAACCAATAGATTGTGGTCAGAATCCACATCTGCCCCTGGAAATGTCTTACAATTTAAAACCTGGTTCCTAAATCTCTGTCTTACCATTATATAATCTATCTGATACCTTTTAGTATCTCCAGGATTCTTCCAGGTATACAACCTTCTTTTATGATTCTTGAACCAAGTGTTGGCTATGATTAAGTTATTCTCTGTGCAAAATTCTACAAGGCGGCTTCCTCTTTCATTCCTTCCCCCCAATCCATATTCACCTACTATGTTTCCTTCTCTCCCTTTTCCTACTGAAGAATTCCAGTCACCCATGACTATTAAATTTTCGTCTCCTTTCACTACCTGAATAATTTCTTTTATCTCGTCATACATTTCATCTATTTCTTCATCATCTGCAGAGGTAGTTGGCATATAAACTTGTACTACTGTAGTAGGCATGGGCTTTGTGTCTATCTTGGCCACAATAATGCGTTCATGCGTTCACTATGCTGTTTGTAGTAGCTAACCCGCACTCCTATTTTTTTATTCATTATTAAACCTACTCCTGCATTACCCCTACTTGATTTTGTATTTATAACCCTGTAATCACCTGACCAAAAGTCTTGTTCCCCCTGCCACCGAACTTCACTAATTCCCACTATATCTAACTTTAACCTATCCATTTCCCTTTTTAAATTTTCTAACCTACCTGCCCGATTAAGGGATCTGACATTCCACGCTCCGATCCGTAGAACGACAGTTTTCTTTCTCCTGATAACGACGTCCTCCTGAGTAGTCCCCGCCCGGAGATCCGAATGGGGGACTATTTTACCTCCGGAATATTTTACCCAAGAGGATGCCATCATCATTTAATCATACAGTAGATCTGCATGTCCTCGGGAAAAATTACGGCTGTAGTTTCCCCTTGCTTTCAGCCGTTCGCAGTACCAGCACAGCAAGGCCGTTTTGGTAAATGTTACAAGGCCAGATCAGTCAATCATCCAGACTGTTGCCCCTGCAACTACGGAAAAGGCTGCTGCCCCACTTCAGGAACCTCATGTTTGTCTGGTCTCTCAACAGAAACCCCTCCGTTGTGGTTGCACCTACGGTACGGCCATCTGTATCGCTGAGGCACGCAAGCCTCCCCACCAGCGGCAAGGTCCATGGTTCATGGGCGGAAAGAAGGAATAGTGCACCCGAAAAGAGATACTCGCCTTCCAAAATAACATCCTGTCGTTGCAGTAGAAACGTTCTTCGATTTAGAAAGAGAAGGCATAGAACCTATAGTATTTCATAGCGACGCAATTTCTGTTTTAATTCGCCATTGTGGGGAATCGACGGATGCAATAAAGAAGGAATAGTGCACCCGAAAAGAGATACACGCCTCCGAATAGAAGATCCTGTCGTTGCCATAGAAAAGTTACTCGATTTAGAAAGAGAAGGCATAGAACCAATAGTATTTCATAGCGACGCAATTTCTGTGTTAATTTTTCATTGTGAGGGATCGACGGATGCAATAAAGAAGGAATAGTGCATCCGAAAAGAGATACTCGCCTCCCAATAGAAGATCCTGTCGTTGCCATAGAAACGTTCCTCGATTTAGTAAGAGAAGGCATAGAACCTATAGTATTTCATAGCGACACAATTCCTGTGTTAATTCGTCATAGTGAGGGATCGACGTATGCAATAAAGAAGGAATAGTGCATCCGGAAAGAGATACTCGCCTCCCAAAATAAGTTCCTGTCGTTGCCATAGAAACGTACATCGATTTAGAAAGAGAATGCATAGAACCTATAGTATTTCATAGCGACGCAATTTCATTGTTAATTGGTCAATGTGAGGGATCGACGGATGCAATAAAGAAGGAATAGTGCATCCGGAAAGAGATACTCGCCTCCCAAAATAAGTTCCTGTCGTTGCCATAGAAACGTACATCGATTTAGAAAGAGAATGCATAGAACCTATAGTATTTCATAGCGACGCAATTTCATTGTTAATTGGTCAATGTGAGGGATCGACGGTTGCAATAAAGAAGGAATAGTGCATCCGATAAGAGATACTCGCCTCCCAATAGAAGATCCTGCCGTTGCCATAGTAACGTTCCTCGATTTAGAAAGAGAAGTCATAGAACCTATAGTATTTCATAGCGACGCAATTTCTGTGTTAATTCGTCAATGTGAGGGATCGACGGATGCAATAAAGAAGGAGTACTGCATCCGAAAAGAGATACCCGCCTCCCAATATAAGATCCTGTCGTTGCCATAGAAACGTATCTCGATTTAGAAAGAGAAGGCATAGAACCTATAGTATTTCATAGCGACGCAATTTCTGTGTTAATTTGTCATTGTGAAAGATCGACGGATGCAATAAAGAAGGAATAGTGCATCCGAAAAGAGATACTCGACTCCCAAAATTACATCCTGTCGTTGCAGTAGAAACGTTACTCGATTTAGAAAGAGAAGGCGTAGAACCAATAGTATTTCATAGCGACGCAATTTCTGTTTTAATTCGACATTGTGAGGAATCGACGGATGCAATAAAGAAGGAATAGTGCATCTGAAAAGAGATACACGCCTCCCAATAGAAGATCCTGTAGTTACCTTAGAAACGTTCCTCGATTTAGAAACAGAAGGCATAGAACTTATAGTATTTCATAGTGACACAATTCCTGTGTTAAATCGTCATTGTGAAGGATCGACGGATGCAATAAAGAAGGAATAGTGCATCCGGAAAGAGATACTCGCCTCCAAAAATAAGTTCCTGTCGTTGCCATAGAAACGTTCCTCGATTTAGTAAGAGAAGGCATAGAACCTATAGTATTTCATAGCGACACAATTCCTGTGTTAATTCGTCATTGTGAAAGATCGACGGATGCAATAAAGAAGGAATAGTTCATCCGAAAAGAGATAGTCGCCTCCCAAAATAAGTTCCTGTCGTTGCCATAGTAACGTTCCTCGATTTACAAAGAGAAGGCATAGAACCCATAGTATTTCATAGCGACGCAATTTCTGTGTTAATTGGTCAATGTGAGGGATCAACGGATGCAATAAAGAAGGAATAGTGCATCCGAAAAGAGATACTCTCCTCCCAATAGAAGATCCTGTCGTTGCCATAGTAACGTTCCTCGATTTAATAAGAGAAGTCATAGAACCTATAGTATTTCATAGCCACGCAATTTCTGTGTTAAATCGTAAATGTGAGGGATCGACGGATGCAATAAAGAAGGAATACTGCATTCGAAAAAGGATACTCGCCTCCCAATATAAGATCCTGTCGCTGACATAGAAACGTTTCTCGATTTAGAAAGAGAAGGCATAGAACCTATAGTATATAATAGCGACACATTTCCTGTGTTAATTCGTTATTGTGAAGGATCGACGGATGCAATAAAGAAGGAATAAGGCATCCGGCAAGAGATACCCGCCTCTCAAAATAAGTTCCGGTCGTTGCCATAGAAACGTTCCTCGACTTAGAAAGAGAAGGCATAGAACCTACAGTTTTTAATAGCGACGCAATTTCTGTGTTAATTGGTCAATGTGAGGGATCGACGGACGCAATAAAGAAGGAATAGTGCATCCGAAAAGAGATACTCGCCTCCCAACAGAAGATCTTGTCGTTGCCATAGTAACGTTCCTCGATTTAGAAAGAGAAGGCATAGAACCCATAGTATTTCATAGCGACGCAATTTCTGGGTTAATTCGTCAATGTGAGGGATTGACGGATGCAATAAAGAAGGAATACTGCATCCGAAAAGAGAAACTTGCCTCGCAATAGAAGATTCTGCCGTTGCCATAGAAACGTTTCTCGATTTAGAAAGAGAAGGCATAGATTCTATAGTATATAATAGCGACGCAATTTCTGTGTTAATTCGGCATTGTGAGGGATCGACGGATGGAATAAAGAAGGAATAGTGCATGCGAAAAGAGATACTCGTCTCCCAATAGAAGATCCTGCGGTTGCCATAGGAACAATCCTCGATTTAGAAAGAGACGGCATAGAACCTATAGTATTTCATAGCGACGCATTTTCTGTGTTAATTCGTCATAGTGAGGGATCGACGGATGCATTAAAGAAGGAATAGTCCATCCGAAAAGAGAAACTCGCCTCGCAATAGAAGATCCTGCCGATGCCATAGAAACGTTTCTCGATTTAGAAAGAGAAGGCATAGATTCTATAGTATATAATAGCGACACATTTCCTGTGTTAATTCGTTATTGTGAAGGATCGACGGATGCAATAAAGAAGGAATAAGGCATCCGGCAAGAGATACCCGCCTCTCAAAATAAGTTCCGGTCGTTGCCATAGAAACGTTCCTCGACTTAGAAAGAGAAGGCATAGAACCTACAGTTTTTAATAGCGACGCAATTTCTGTGTTAATTGGTCAATGTGAGGGATCGACGGACGCAATAAAGAAGGAATAGTGCATCCGAAAAGAGATACTCGCCTCCCAACAGAAGATCTTGTCGTTGCCATAGTAACGTTCCTCGATTTAGAAAGAGAAGGCATAGAACCCATAGTATTTCATAGCGACGCAATTTCTGGGTTAATTCGTCAATGTGAGGGATTGACGGATGCAATAAAGAAGGAATACTGCATCCGAAAAGAGATACACGCCTCCCAATATAAGATCCTGTCGTTGCCATAGAAACATTTCTCGATTTAGAAAGAGAAGGCATAGAACCTATAGTATTTCATAGCGACGCCATTTCTGTGATAATTTGTCATTGTGAGGGATCGACGGATGCAATAAAGAAGGAATAGTGCATCCGAAAAGAGATACTCGCCTCCCAAAATATCGTCCTGTCGTTGCAGTAGATACGTTCCTCGATTCAGAAAGAGAAGGCATAGAAACTATAGTATTTCATAGCGAAGCAATTTCTGTTTTAATTCGCCATTGTGAGGAATCGACGGATGCAATAAAGAAGGAATAGTGCATCCGAAAAGAGATACACGCCTCCCAATAGAAGATCCTGTTGTTGCCATAGAAACGTACCTCGATTTAGAAAGAAAAGGCATAGAACCTATAGTATTTCATAGCGACACAATTCCTGTGTTAATTCGTCATTGTGATGGATCGACGGATGCAATAAAGAAAGAATAGTGCATCCGGAAAGAGATACTCGCCTCCCAAAATAAGTTCCTGTCGTTGCCATAGAAGCGTTCCTCGATTTAGCAAGAGAAGGCATAGAACCTATAGTATTGCATAGCAACACAATTCCTGTGTTAATTCGTCATTGTGAAGGATCGACGGATGCAATAAAGAAGGAATAGTTCATCCGAAAAGAGATAGTTGCCTCCCAAAATAAGTTCCTGTCTTTGCCATAGTAACGTTCCTCGATTTAGTTAGAGAAGGCATGGATCCTATAGTATTTCATAGCGACGCTATTTCTGTGTTAATTGGTCAATGTGAGGGATCGACGGATGCTATAAAGAAGGAATAGTGCATCTGAAAAGAGATACTCTCCTCCCAATAGAAGATCCTGTCGTTGCTATAGTAACGTTCCTCGATTTAGAAAGAGAAGTCATAGAACCTATAGTATTTCATAGCGACGCAATTTCTGTTTTAATTCGCGATTGTGAGGAATCGACGGATGAAATAAGGAAGGAATAGTGCATCGGAAAAGATATACACGCCTCCCAATAAAAGATCCTGTCGTTGCCATAGAAACGTTACTCGACTTAGAAAGAGAAGGCATAGAAAATATAGTATATCAGAGCGACACAATTTCTGTGTTAATTCGTCATAGTGAGGGATCGACGGATGCCCTAATGTAGGAATAGTGCATCTGAAAAGAGATACTTGCCTCCCAATAGAAGATCCTGTCGTTGCCATAGAAACTTTGCTCGATTTAGAAAGAGAAGCATAGAACCTATAGTATTTCATAGCAACGCAATTTCTGTGTTAATTCGTCAATGTGAGGTATCGACGGATGCAATAAATAAGGAATACTGCATCCGAAAAGAGACACTCGCCTCCCAATATAAGATCCTGTCGTTGCCATAGAAACGTTTCTCGATTTAGAAAGAGAAGCCATAGAACCTATAGTGTTTCATAGCGACGCAATTTCTGTGTTAATTTGTCATTGTGAGGGATCGACGGATGCAATAAAAAAGGAATAGTGCATCCGATAAGAGATACACGCCTCCCAATAGAAGATCCTGTCGTTGCCATAGAAACGTACCTCGATTTAGAAAGAGAAGGCATAGAACCAATAGTATTTCATAGGACGCAATTTCTGTGTTAATTCTTCATTGTGAGGGATCGACGGATGCAATAAAGAAGGAATAGTGCATCCGAAAAGAGATACTCGCCTCCCAATAGAAGATCCTGTCGTTGCCATAGAAACGTTGCTCGATTTAGAAAGAGAAGCATAGAACCTATAGTATGTCATAGCCACGCAATTTCTGTGTTAATTCGCCAATGTGAGGGATCGACGGATGCAATAAAGAAGGAATACTGCATCCGAAAATAGATACTCGCCTCCCAATATAAGATCCTGTCGTTGCCATAGAAACGTTTCTCGATTTAGAAAGAGAAGGCATAGAACCTATAGTATTTCATAGCGACACAATTTCTGTGTTAATTCGTCATTGTGAAGGATCCTCGGATGCAATAAAGAAGGAATAGTGCAACCGGAAAGAGATACTCGCCTCCCAAAATAACATCCTGTCGTTGCAGTAGAAACGTTCCTCGATTTGGAAAGAGAAGGCATAGAAACTATAGTATTTCATAGCGACGCAATTACTGTTTTAATTCGCCATTGTGAGGAATCGACGGATGCAATAAAGAAGGAATAGTGCATCCGGAAAGAGATACTCGCCTCCCAAAATGAGTTCCTGTCGTTGCCATAGAAACGTTCATCGATTTAGAAAGAGAAGGCATAGAACCTATAGTATTACATAGCGACACAATTCTTGTGTTAATTCGTCATAGTGAGGGATCGACGGATGCAATAAAGAAGGAATAGTGCATCCGGAAAGAGATACTCGCCTCCCAAAATGAGTTCCTGTCGTTGCCATAGAAACGTTCATCGATTTAGAAAAAGAAGGCATAGAACCTATAGTATTTCATAGTGACGCAATTTTATTGTTAATTGGTCAATGTGAGGGATTGACGGATGCAATAAAGAAGGAATAGTGCATTCGATAAGAGATACTCGCCTCCCAATAGAAGACCCTGTCGTTGCCATAGTGACGTTCCCCGATTTAGAAAGAGAAGGCATAGAACCCATAGTATTTCATAGCGACGCAATTTCTGTGTTAATTCGTCAATGTGAGGGATGGACGGATGCAATAAAGAAGGAATACTGCATTCGAAAAGAGATACTCGCCTCTCAATATAAGATCCTGTCGTTGCCATAGAAACGTTTCTCGATTTGGAAAGAAAAGGCATAGAACCTATAGTATTTCATAGCGACGCAATTTCTGTGTTAATTCGTCATAGTGAGGGATCGACGGATGCCCTAATGTAGGAATAGTGCATCTGAAAAGAGATACTTGCCTCCCAATAGAAGATCCTGTCGTTGCCATAGAAACTTTGCTCGATTTAGAAAGAGAAGCATAGAACCTATAGTATTTCATAGCAACGCAATTTCTGTGTTAATTCGTCAATGTGAGGTATCGACGGATGCAATAAATAAGGAATACTGCATCCGAAAAGAGACACTCGCCTCCCAATATAAGATCCTGTCGTTGCCATAGAAACGTTTCTCGATTTAGAAAGAGAAGCCATAGAACCTATAGTGTTTCATAGCGACGCAATTTCTGTGTTAATTTGTCATTGTGAGGGATCGACGGATGCAATAAAAAAGGAATAGTGCATCCGAAAAGAGATACACGCCTCCCAATAGAAGATCCTGTCGTTGCCATAGAAACGTACCTCGATTTAGAAAGAGAAGGCATAGAACCAATAGTATTTCATAGGACGCAATTTCTGTGTTAATTCTTCATTGTGAGGGATCGACGGATGCAATAAAGAAGGAATAGTGCATCCGAAAAGAGATACTCGCCTCCCAATAGAAGATCCTGTCGTTACCATAGAAACGTTGCTCGATTTAGAAAGAGAAGCATAGAACCTATAGTATGTCATAGCCACGCAATTTCTGTGTTAATTCGCCAATGTGAGGGATCGACGGATGCAATAAAGAAGGAATACTGCATCCGAAAATAGATACTCGCCTCCCAATATAAGATCCTGTCGTTGCCATAGAAACGTTTCTCGATTTAGAAAGAGAAGGCATAGAACCTATAGTATTTCATAGCGACACAATTTCTGTGTTAATTCGTCATTGTGAAGGATCCTCGGATGCAATAAAGAAGGAATAGTGCAACCGGAAAGAGATACTCGCCTCCCAAAATAACATCCTGTCGTTGCAGTAGAAACGTTCCTCGATTTGGAAAGAGAAGGCATAGAAACTATAGTATTTCATAGCGACGCAATTTCTGTTTTAATTCGCCATTGTGAGGAATCGACGGATGCAATAAAGAAGGAATAGTGCATCCGGAAAGAGATACTCGCCTCCCAAAATGAGTTCCTGTCGTTGCCATAGAAACGTTCATCGATTTAGAAAGAGAAGGCATAGAACCTATAGTATTACATAGCGACACAATTCTTGTGTTAATTCGTCATAGTGAGGGATCGACGGATGCAATAAAGAAGGAATAGTGCATCCGGAAAGAGATACTCGCCTCCCAAAATGAGTTCCTGTCGTTGCCATAGAAGCGTTCATCGATTTAGAAAAAGAAGGCATAGAACCTATAGTATTTCATAGTGACGCAATTTTATTGTTAATTGGTCAATGTGAGGGATTGACGGATGCAATAAGGAAGGAATAGTGCATTCGATAAGAGATACTCGCCTCCCAATAGAAGACCCTGTCGTTGCCATAGTGACGTTCCCCGATTTAGAAAGAGAAGGCATAGAACCCATAGTATTTCATAGCGACGCAATTTCTGTGTTAATTCGTCAATGTGAGGGATGGACGGATGTAATAAAGAAGGAATACTGCATTCGAAAAGAGATACTCGCCTCTCAATATAAGATCCTGTCGTTGCCATAGAAACGTTTCTCGATTTGGAAAGAAAAGGCATAGAACCTATAGTATTTCATAGCGACGCAATTTCTGTGTTAATTTGTCGTTGTGAGGGATCGACGGATGCAATAAAGAAGGAATAGTGCATCCGAAAAGAGATACTCGCCTCCCAATACAAGATCCTGTCGTTGCCATAGAAACGTTCCTCGATTTTGAAAGAGAAGGCATAGAACCAATAGTGTTTCATAGCGACGCAGTTTCTTAGTTAATTCGTCATTGTGTGGATTCGACGGATGAAAAAAACAAGGAATTGTGCATCCGAAAAGAGATACTCGCCTCCCATTAGGAGATCCTGTCGTTGCCATAGAAACGTTCCTTGATTTAGAAATAGAAGGCATATTTACCTATAGTATTTCATAGCGACGCAATTTCTGTGTTAATTCGTCAATGTGAGGGATCGACGGATGCAATAAAGAAGGAATAGTGCATCCGAAAAGAGATACTCTCCTCCCAAAATTACATCCTGTCGTTGCAGTAGTAACGTTCCTCGAATTAGAAAGAGAAGGCATAGAACCTATAGTATTTCATAGCGACGCAATTTCTGTTTTAATTCGCCATTGTTAGGAATCGACGGATGCAATAAAGAAGGAATAGTGCATCCGAAAAGAGATACTCGCCTCCCATTAGGAGATCCTGACGTTGCCATAGAAACGTTCCTCGATTATGAAAGAGAGGGCATGGAAACTATAGTATCTCATAGCGACGCAATCTCTGTGTTAATTCGTCATTGTGAGGGATCGACGGATGCAATAAAGAAGGAATAGTGCATCTGAAAAGAGAAACTCGCCTCCCAATATAAGATCCTGTCGTTGCCATAGAAAAGTTCCTCGATTTAGAAAGAGAAGGCATAGAACATATAGTATTTCATAGGGACGCAATTTCTGTGTTAATTAGTCATTGTGAGGGATCGTCGGATGCAATAAAGAAGGAATAGTGCATCCGAAAAGAGATACTCGCCTCCCAATAGAAGATCCTGTCGTTGCCATAGAAACGTTCCTCGATTTAGAAAGAGAAGGCATAGAGCCTATAGTATTTCATAGCGACACAAATTTTTGTGTTAATTCGTCATTGTGAGAGATCGAGGTATGCAATAAAGGAAAAATAGTGAGTTCGAATGGAGACACTCGCCTCGCAATTGAAGATCCTGTCGTTGCCATAGAAACGTTCCTCCATTTAGAAAGAGAAGGCATAGAACCTATAGTATTTCATAGCGACGCAATTTCATTGTTAACTGGTATATCTGAGGGATCGGCGGATGCAATAAAGATGAAATAGTGCATCCGATAAGAGATACTCGCCTCCCAATAGAAGATCCTGTCATTGCCATAGTAACGTTCCTCGATTTAGAAAGAGAAGGCATAGAACCTATAGTATTTCATAGCGATGCAATTTCTGTGTTAATTCGTCAATGTGAGGGATCGACGGATGCAATAAAGAAGGAATACTGCATCCGAAAAGAGATACTCGCCTCCTAATATAAGATCCTGTAGTTGCCATAGAAACGTTTCTCGATTTAGAAAGAGAGGCATAGAACCTATAGTATTTCATAGCGACGCATTTCTGTGTTAATTTGTCATTGTGAGGGATCAACGGATGCAATAAAGAAGGAATAGTGCATCCGAAAAGAGATACTCGCCTCCCAAAATTACATCCTGTACTTGCAGTAGAAACGTTCCTCGATTCAGAAAGAGAAGGCATAGAACCAATAGTATTTCATAGCGACGCAATTTCTGTGTTAATTCTTCATTGTGAGGGATCGACGGATGCAATAAAGAAGGAATAGTGCATCCGAAAAAGATACTCGCCTCCCAATAGAAATCCTGTCGTTGCCATAGAAACGTTCCTCGATTTAGTAAGAGAAGTCATAGAACCTATAGTATTTCATAGCGACACAATTCGTGTGTTAATTCGTCATATTGAGGGATCGACGGATGCAATAAAGAAGGAATAGTGCATCCGGAAAGAGATACTCGCCTCCCAAAATGAGTTCCTGTCGTTGCCATAGGAACGTACATCGATTTAGAAAGAGAAGGCATAGAACCTATAGTATTCCATAGCGACGCAATTTCTGTGTTAATTTGTCATTGTGAGGGATCGACGGATGCAATAAAGAAGGAATAGTGCATCCGAAAAGAGATACTCGCCTCCCAAAATAACATCCTGTCGTTGCAGTAGAAACGTTCCTTGATTTGGAAAGAGAAATCATAGAACCTATAGTATTTCATAGCGACGCAATTTCTGTGTTAATTCGCCATTGTGAGGAATCGACGGATGCAATAAAGAAGGAATAGTGCATCCGATAAGAGATACTCGCCTCCCAATAGAAGATCCTGTCGTTGTCATAGTAACGTTCCCCGAATTAGAAAGAGAAGGCATAGAACCTATAGTGTTTCATAGCGAAACAGTTTCTTAGTTAATTCGTCATTGTCAGGATTCGACGGATGAAAAAAAACAAGGAATAGTGCATCCGAAAAGAGATACTCGCCTCCCATTAGGAGATCCTGTCGTTGCCATGGAAACGTTCCTTGATTTAGAAATAGAAGGCATAGAACCTATAGTATTTCATAGCGACGCAATTTCTGTGTTAATTCGTCAATGTGAGGGATCGACGGATGCAATAAAGAGGGAATACTGCATCCGAAAAGAGATACTCGCCTCCCAATATAAGATCCTGTCGTTGCCATAGAAACGCTTCTCGATTTAGAAAGAGAAGGCATAGAACGTATAGTATTTCATAGCGACGCAATTTCTGTGTTAATTTGTCATTGGGAGGGTTCGACGGATGCAATAAAGAAGGAATAGTGCATCCGAAAAGAGATACACGCCTCCCAATAGAAGATCCTGTCGTTGCCATAGAAACGTTCCTCGATTTAGAAAGAGAAGGCATATAACCAATACTATTTCATAGCGACGCAATTTCTGTGTTAATTCTTCAATGTGAGGGATCGACGGATGCAATAAAGAAGGAATAGTGCATCCGAAAAGAGATACTCGCCTCCCAATAGAAGATCCTGTCGATGCCAAAGAAACGTTCCTCGATTTAATAAGAGAAGTCATAGAACCTATAGTATTTCATAGCGACACAATTCTTGTGTTAATTCGTCATGGTGAGGGATTGACGGATGCAATATAGAAGGAATAGTGCATCCGGTAAGAGATACTCGCCTCCCAAAATGAGTTTCTGTCGTTGCCATAGAAACGTTCATCGATTTAGAAAAAGAAGGCATAGAACCTATAGTATTTCATAGCCACGCAATTTCTGTGTTAATTCGTCAATGTGAGGGATCGAGGGATGCAATAAAGAAGGAATAGTGCATCCGATAAGAGATACTCGCCTCCCAATAGAAGATCCTGTCGTTGTCATAGTAACGTTCCCCGATTTAGAAAGAGAAGGCATAGAACCTATAGTATTTCATAGCGTCGCAATTTCTGTGTTAATTCGTCAATGTGAGGGATCGACGGATGGAATAAAGAAGGAATACAGCATCCGAAAAGAGATACTCGCCTCCCAATATAAGATCCTTTCGTTGCCATAGAAACGTTTCTCGATTTGGAAAGAGAAGGCATAGAACCTATAGTATTTCATAGCGACGCAATTTCTGTATTAATTTGTCATTGTGAGGGATCGACGGATGCAATAAAGAAGGAATAGTGCATCCGAAAAGAGATACTCGCCTCCCAATACAAGATCCTGTCGTTGCCATAGAAACGTTCCTCGATTTAGAAAGAGAAGGCATAGAACCTATAGTGTTTCATAGCGACACAGTTTCTTAGTTAATTCGTCATTGTCAGGATTCGACGGATGAAAAAAAACAAGGAATAGTGCATCCGAAAAGAGATACTCGCCTCCCATTAGGAGATCCTGTCGTTGCCATGGAAACGTTCCTTGATTTAGAAATAGAAGGCATAGAACCTATAGTATTTCATAGCGACGCAATTTCTGTGTTAATTCGTAAATGTGAGGGATCGACGGATGCAATAAAGAGGGAATACTGCATCCGAAAAGTGATACTCGCCTCCCAATATAAGATCCTGTCGTTGCCATAGAAACGTTTCTCGATTTAGAATGAGAAGGCATAGAACGTATAGTATTTCATAGCGACGCAATTTCTGTGTTAATTCGTCATAGTGAGGGATCGACGAATGCAATAAAGAAGGAATAGTCCATCCGAAAAGAGATACTCGCCTATCAATATAAGATCCGGTCGTTGCCATAGAAACGTTCCTCGATTTAGAAAGAGAAGGCATAGAACCTATAGTACTACATAGTGACGCACTTTTTGTGTTAATTCGTCATTGTAAGGGATCGACGAATGCAACAAAGAAGGAATAGTGCATCCGAAAAGAGATACTCGCCTCCCAATAGGAGATCCTGCCGTTGTCATAGAAACTTTCCTCGATTTAGAAAGAGAAGGGGTAGAACCTATAGTATTTCATAGCGACGCTATTTCTGTGTTAATTCGTCATTGTGAGTGATCGACGGACGCAATAATGAAGGAATAGTGCATCCGAAAAGAGATACTCACCTCCCAATATAAGAACCGGTCGTTGCCATAAAAACGTCCCTTGGTATAGAGAGACAAGGCATAGAACCTATAGTATTTCATAACGTCGCAATTTATGTGTTAATTCGTCAATGTGAGTGATGGAGGGATGCAATATAGAAGGAATAGTGCATCCGGAAAGAGATACTCGCCTCCCAATATAAGATCCGGTCGTTGCCATAGAAACGTTCCCCGATTTAGAAAGAGAAGGCATAGGACCTATAGTATTTCATAGTGACGCAATTTCTGTGTTAATTCGTCATTGTGAGGGATCGACGCATGCAATAAAGAAGGAATAGTGCATCCGAAAAGAGATACTCGCCTCCCAATATAAGATCCAGTCGTTAAAATAGAAACGTCCCTCGATTTGGAAAGAGAAGGCATACAACCTATAGTATTTCATAGCGACGCAATTTCTGTGTTACTTCGTCATTGTGAGGAATTGACGGATGCAATAAATAAGGAATAGTGCATCCGAAAAGAGATACTCGCCACCCAAATGAAGAACCTGTCGTTGCCATAGAAACGTTCCTCGATCTAGAAAGAGAAGTTATAGAACGTATAGTATTTCATAGCGACGCAATTTCTGTGTTAATTCGTCATTGTGAGGGATTGACGGACGCAATAAAGAAGGAGTAGTGCATCCGAAAAGAGATACTCACCTCCCAATAGAAGATCCAGTCGTTAAAATAGAAACGTCCCTCGATTTGGAAAGAGAAGGCATACAACCTATAGTATTTCATAGCGACGCAATTTCTGTGTTACTTCGTCATTGTGAGGAATCGACGGATGCAATAAATAAGGAATAGTGCATCCCAAAAGAGATACTCGCCACCCAATTGAAGAACCTGTCGTTGCCATAGAAACGTTCCTCGATCTAGAAAGAGAAGTTATAGAACCCATAGTATTTCATAGCGACGCAATTTCTGTGTTAATTCGTCATTGTGAGGGATCGACGGACGCAATAAAGAAGGAGTAGTGCATCCGAAAAGAGGTACTCACCTCCCAATAGAAGAACCTGTCGTTGCCGTAGAAACTTTCCGCGATTTAGGAAGAGAAGTCATAGAACATATCGTATTTCATAGCGACGCAATTTATGTGATAATTCGTCATTGTGATGGATCGACGGATGCAATAAAGAAGGAATAGTGCATCCGAAAAGAGATACTCGTCTCTCAATATAAGATCCTTTCGTTGCCATAGAAATGTTCCTCGATTTAGAAATGGAAGTCATAGAACATATAGTATTTCATAGCGACAGAATTTCTGTGTTAATTCGTCATTGTGAGGGAACGACGGATGCAATAAAGAAGCAATAGTGCATCCGAAAAGAGATACTCGCCTCCCAGTAGAACATCCTGTCTTTGCCATAGAAACGTTGCTCGATTTAGGAAGAGAAGGCATAGAGCCTATAGTATTTCATAGCGACGCAATGTCTGTATATTTCGTCATTCTGAGGGATCAACGGATGCAATAAAGAAGGAATAGTGCATCCGAAAAGAGATACTCGCCTCCCAATATAAGATCCTGTCGTTGCCATAGAAACATTACTCGATTTAGAAAGAGAAGGCATAGAGCCTATAGTATTTAATAGCGACGCAATGTCTGTATAATTCGTCATTGTGAGGGATCGACGGATGCAATAAAGAACGAATAGTGCATCCGAAAAGAGATACTTGCCTCCCAATATAAGATCCTGTCGTTGCCGTAGAAACGTCCTCGATTTAGAAAGATAAGGCATAGAACCTATAGTATTTCATAGCCACGCATTTTCTGTGTTAATTCGTCATTGTGAGGGATCGACGGATGCAATAGAGAAGGAATAGTGCATCCGAAAAGAGATACTCGCCTCCCAATATAAGATCCCGTCGTAGCCATAGAAACGTTCCTCGATTTAGAAAGAGAAGGCATAGAGTCTATAGTATTTCATTGCGACGGAATTGCTATGTTAATTCGTCATCGCGAGAAATCGACGGATGCAATAAAGAAAGAATAGTGCATCCGAAAAGACATACTCGATTCCCAATAGAAGATCCTTTCGTTGCCATAGAAACGTTCCCCGATTTAGAAAGAGAAGGGATAGAACGTATACTATTTCATAGCGACGCAATTTCTGTGTTAATTCAATATTGTGAGGGATCGACAGTTGCAATAAAGAAGGAATAGTGCAACCGAAAAGAGATACTCGCCTACCAATAGAAGATCCTGTCGTTGCCATAGAAACGTTCCTCGATTTAGAAAGAAAAGGCATAGGACCTATAGTATTTCATAGCGACGCAATTTCTGTGTTAATTCGTCACTGTGAGGGATCTACGGATGCAATAAAGAAGGATTAGTGCATCCGAAAAGATATACTTGCCTCCCAATATAAGATCCTGTCGTTGCCATAGAAACGTTCCTCGATTTAGAAAGAGTAGGCATAGAACATATAGTGTTTCATAGCGACGCAATTTCTGTGTTAATTCGTCAATGTGGGTGATGGAGCGATGCAATAAAGAAGGAATAGTGCATCCGAAGAGAGATACCCGCCTCCCAATAGAGAATCCTGTCGTTGTCATAGAAACGTTACTCGATTCAGAAAGAGAAGGGATAGAGCCTATAATATTTTATAGCGACGCAATGTCTGTATAATTCGTTATTGTGAGTGATCGACGCACGCAATAAAGAAGGAATAGTGCATACCAATAGAAGATACTGTCGCTGCCATAGAAACGTTCCTATATTTAGAATGAGAAGGCATAGAACCTATAGTATTTCATAGCGACGCAATTTATGTGTTAATTCGTCATTGTGAGGGATCGACGGATGCAATAAAGAAGGAATATTGCATCCGAAAAGAGATACTTGCCTCAAAATATAAGATCCTGTCGTTGCCATAGAAACGTTCCTCGATTTAGAAAGAGAAGGCATAGAACATATAGTGTCTCATAGCGAAGCAATTTCTGATTTAATTCGTCAATGTGGGTGATGGAGCGATGCAATAAAGAGGGAATAGTGAATCCGAAGAGAGATACTAGCCTCCCAATAGAAGATCCTGTCGTTGTCATAGAGACGTTACTCAATTTAGAAAGAGAAGGCATAGAGCCTATAGTATTTTATAGCGACGCAATGTCTGTATAATTCGTCATTGTGAGGGATCGACGGATGCAATAAAGAATGAATAGTGCATCCGAAAAGAGATACTCGCCTCCCAATAGGAGATCCTTCGTTGCCATAGAAACGTTCCTATAATTAGAAAGAGAAGGCTTAGAACCTATAGCATTTCATTGCGACGCAATTTCTGTGTTAATTCGTCATTGTGAGGGATCGACGGATGCAATAAAGAAGGAGTAGTGCAACCGAAAAGAGATAGTCACCTCCAAACACAAGATCCTGTAGTTACCATGGAAACGTCCCTCGATATAGAAAGTGAAGGCATCGAACCTATAGTATTTCAGGGCGACGCAATTTTTGTGTCAATTCGTCATTGTGAGGGATCGATGGATGCAATAAGGAAGGAATAGTCCATCCGAAAAGAGATAATCATCTCCCAATAGAAGATCCTGTCGTTGCCATAGAAACGTTCCTCGATATAGAAAAGGAAATCATAGAACTTACAGTATTTCATAGGACGCAATTTCTGTGTTAATTCGTCATTGTGAGGGATCGACGGATGCAATAAAGAAGGAATAGTGCATCCGAAAGGAGAAACTCGCCTCCCAATAGAAGATCCTGTCGTTGCCATAGAAACGTTACTCGATTTAGAAAGAGAAGGCGTAGAGCCTATAGTAGTTCATAGCGACGCAATGTCTGTATAATTCGTCATTGTGAGGGATCAACGGATTTAATAAAGAAGGAATAGTGCATCCGAAAAGAGATACTCGCCTCCCAGTATAAGATCCTGTCGTTGCCATAGAAACGTTACTCGATTTAGAAAGAGAAGGCATAGAGCCTATAGTATTTCATAGCGACGCAATTTCTGTGCTAATTGGTCATTGTGAGGGATTGACGGATGCAATAAAGAAGGAATAGTGCATCCGAAAGGAGATACTCGCCCTCCAATAAAAGATCCTGTCATTGCCATAGAAACGTTCCTCGATTTAGAAAGAGAAGGCACATAAACTATAGCATTTCATAGCGACGCAATTTCTGAGTTAATTCGTCATTGTGAGGGATCGACGGATACAATAAGGAAGGAATAGTCCATCTGAAAAAAGATAATCGTCTCCCAATAGAAGATCCTGTCGTTGCCATAGAAACGTTCCTCGATTTGGAAAGAGAAGGCATAGAACTTATAGTATTTCATAGCGACGCAATTTCTGTGTTAATTCGTCATTGTGAGGGATCGACGGATGCAATAATGAAGGAATAGTGCATCCGAAAGGAGATACTCGCCTCCCAATAGAAGATCCTTTCGTTGCCATAGAAACGTTCCTCGATTTAGGAAAAGAAGGCATAGAACCTATAGTATTTTATAGCTACGCAATGTCTGTATAATTCGTCATTGTGAGGGATCGACGGATGCAATAAAGAAGGAATAGTGCATCCGAAAAGAGATACTCGCCTCCCAATAGGAATACCTTCGTTGCCATAGAAACATTCCTATAATTAGTCAGAGAAGGCGTAGAACCTATAGCATTTCATTCCGACGCAATTTCTGTGTGAATTCGTCATTGTGAGGGATCGACGGATGTTATAAGAAGGAGTAGTGCAACCGAAAAGAGATACTCACCTCCAAACACAAGATCCGGTCGTTACCATGGAAACGGTCCACGATATAGAAAGAGAAGTAATCGAACCTATAGTATTTCATAGCCACGCATTTTCTGTGTTAATTCGTCATTGTGAGGGATGGACGGATGCAATAAACAAGGAATAGTACATCCGAAAAAAGATACTCGCCCCCCAATAGGAGATCCTTCGTTGCCATAGAAACGTTCCTATAAATAGAAAGACAAAGCGTAGAACCTATAGTATTTCATAGCGACGCAATTTCTGTGCTAATTGGTCATTGTGAGGGATTGACGGATGCAATAAAGAAGGAATAGTGCATCCGAAAGGAGATACTCGCCCTCCAATAAAAGATCCTGTCATTGCCATACAAACGTTCCTCGATTAAGAAAGAGAAGGCATATAAACTATAGCATTTCATAGCGACGCAATTTCTGTGTTAATTCGTCATTGTGATGGATCGACGAATGCTAAAAAGAAGGAATTGTGCATTTGAAAAGAGATACTGGCCTCCCAAAAAAAGATCCGGTCGTTGCCATAGAAGCGTTCCTCGATTTCGAAAGAGAAGACATAGAGTCTATAGTATTTCATTGCGACGCAAATTCTGTGTTAATTCGTCATTGCGAGGGATCGACGGATGCAATAAGGAAATAATAGTGCATCCGAATAGAGATACTCGCCTCCCAATAGAAGATCCTGTCGTTGCCATAGAAACGTTCCTCGATTTAGAAAGAGAAGGCATAGGACCCATAGTATTTCATAGCGACGCAATTTCTGTGTTAATTCGTCATTGTGAGGGATCGACGGATGCAATAAATAAGGAATAGTGCATACGAAAAGGGATACTCGCCTTCCAATATAAGATCCTGTCGTTGCCATAGAACCGATCCTCGATTTAGAAAGTGAAGTCATGGAACCTATAGTAATTCATAGAGACGCAATTACTGTCTTAATTCAATATTGTGAGGGATCGACGGATGACATAAAGAAGGAATAGTGCATCCAAAAGAAGATACTCGCCTCCCATTATAAGATCCTGTCGTTGCCATAGAAACGTTTCTCGATTTAAAAGAGAAAGGCATACAACTTATAGTATTTCATAGCGACGCAATTTCTGTTTTAATTCGTCATTGTGAGGGATCTGCTGGTGCAATTAAGTAGGAATAGTGCATCCGAAAAGAGACACACGCCTCCCAATAGAATATCGTGTCGTTGCCATAGAAACGTTCCTCGATTTAGAAAGAGAAGGCATAGAACATATAGTATTTCATAGCGACGCAATTTCTGTGTTAATTCGTCATTGTGAGGGATCGACGGATGCAATAAAGAAGGAATAGTACATCCGAATAGAGATACTCGCCTCCCAATAAAAGATCCTGTCTTTGCCATTGAAACATTCCTCGATTTAGAAAGAGAAGGCATAGAACGAATAGTATTTCATAGCGATGCAATTTCTGTTGTAATTCGTCGTTGTAAGGGATCGACGGATGCGATAAAGAAGGAATAGTGCATCCGAAAAGAGATACTCGCCTTCCAAATTATGATCCTCTCGTTGCCATAGAAACGTTCCTCGATTAATAAAGAGAAGGTATAGAACCTATAGTATTTCATAGCGACGCATTTTCTGTGTTAATTCGTCATTGTGAGGGATCGACGGATGCAATAAAGAAGGAGTAGTGCAACCGAAAAGAGATAGTCACCTCCAAACACAAGATCCTGTAGTTACCATGGAAACGTCCCTCGATATAGAAAGTGAAGGCATCGAACCTATAGTATTTCAGGGCGACGCAATTTTTGTGTCAATTCGTCATTCTGAGGGATCGACGGATGCAATAAGGAAGGAATAGTCCATCCGAAAAGAGATAATCATCTCCCAATAGAAGATCCTGTCGTTGCCATAGAAACGTTCCTCGATATAGAAAAGGAAATCATAGAACTTACAGTATTTCATAGGACGCAATTTCTGTGTTAATTCGTCATTGTGAGGGATCGACGGATGCAATAAAGAAGGAATAGTGCATCCGAAAGGAGATACTCGCCTCCCAATAGAAGATTTTGTCGTTGCCATAGAAACGTTACTCGATTTAGAAAGAGAAGGCATAGAGCCTATAGTAGTTCATAGCGACGCAATGTCTGTATAATTCGTCATTGTGAATGATCAACGGATTTAATAAAGAAGGAATAGTGCATCCGAAAAGAGATACTCGCCTCCCAGTATAAGATCCTGTCGTTGCCATAGAAACGTTACTCGATTTAGAAAGAGAAGGCATAGAGCCTATAGTATTTCATAGCGACGCAATTTCTGTGCTAATTGGTCATTGTGAGGGATTGACGGATGCAATAAAGAAGGAATAGTGCATCCGAAAGGAGATACTCGCCCTCCAATAAAAGATCCTGTCATTGCCATAGAAACGTTCCTCGATTTAGAAAGAGAAGGCACATAAACTATAGCATTTCATAGCGACGCAATTTCTGAGTTAATTCGTCATTGTGAGGGATCGACGGATGCAATAATGAAGGAATAGTGCATCCGAAAGGAGATACTCGCCTCCCAATAGAAGATCCTTTCGTTGCCATAGAAACGTTCCTCGATTTAGGAAGAGAAGGCATAGAACCTATAGTATTTTATAGCTACGCAATGTCTGTATAATTCGTCATTGTGAGGGATCGACGGATGCAATAAAGAAGGAATAGTGCATCCGAAAAGAGATACTCGCCTCCCAATAGGAATACCTTCGTTGCCATAGAAACATTCCTATAATTAGTCAGAGAAGGCGTAGAACCTATAGCATTTCATTCCGACGCAATTTCTGTGTTAATTCGTCATTGTGAGGGATCGACGGATGTAATAAGAAGGAGTAGTGCAACCGAAAAGAGATACTCACCTCCAAACACAAGATCCGGTCGTTACCATGGAAACGGTCCACGATATAGAAAGAGAAGTAATCGAACCTATAGTATTTCATAGCCACGCATTTTCTGTGTTAATTCGTCATTGTGAGGGATGGACGGATGCAATAAACAAGGAATAGTACATCCGAAAAGAGATACTCGCCCCCCAATAGGAGATCCTTCGTTGCCATAGAAACGTTCCTATAAATAGAAAGACAAAGCGTAGAACCTATAGTATTTCATAGCGACGCAATTTCTGTGCTAATTGGTCATTGTGAGGGATTGACGGATGCAATAAAGAAGGAATAGTGCATCCGAAAGGAGATACTCGCCCTCCAATAAAAGATCCTGTCATTGCCATACAAACGTTCCTCGATTAAGAAAGAGAAGGCATATAAACTATAGCATTTCATAGCGACGGAATTTCTGTGTTAATTCGTCATTGTGATGGATCGACGAATGCTAAAAAGAAGGAATTGTGCATTTGAAAAGAGATACTCGCCTCCCAATAAAAGATCCGGTCGTTGCCATAGAAGCGTTCCTCGATTTCGAAAGAGAAGACATAGAGTCTATAGTATTTCATTGCGACGCAAATTCTGTGTTAATTCGTCATTGCGAGGGATCGACGGATGCAATAAGGAAATAATAGTGCATCCGAATAGAGATACTCGCCTCCCAATAGAAGATCCTGTCGTTGCCATAGAAACGTTCCTCGATTTAGAAAGAGAAGGCATAGGACACATAGTATTTCATAGCGACGCAATTTCTGTGTTAATTCGTCATTGTGAGGGATCGACGGATGCAATAAATAAGGAATAGTGCATACGAAAAGGGATACTCGCCTTCCAATATAAGATCCTGTCGTTGCCATAGAACCGATCCTCGATTTAGAAAGTGAAGTCATGGAACCTATAGTAATTCATAGAGACGCAATTACTGTCTTAATTCAATATTGTGAGGGATCGACGGATGACATAAAGAAGGAATAGTGCATCCAAAAGAAGATACTCGCCTCCCATTATAAGATCCTGTCGTTGCCATAGAAACGTTTCTCGATTTAAAAGAGAAAGGCATACAACTTATAGTATTTCATAGCGACGCAATTTCTGTTTTAATTCGTCATTGTGAGGGATCTGCGGGTGCAATTAAGTAGGAATAGTACATCCGAATAGAGATACTCGCCTCCCAATATAAGATCCTGTCTTTGCCATTGAAACATTCCTCGATTTAGAAAGAGAAGGCATAGAACGAATAGTATTTCATAGCGATGCAATTTCTGTTGTAATTCGTCGTTGTAAGGGATCGACGGATGCGATAAAGAAGGAATAGTGCATCCGAAAAGAGATACTCGCCTTCCAAATTATGATCCTCTCGTTGCCATAGAAACGTTCCTCGATTAATAAAGAGAAGGCATAGAACCTATAGTATTTCATAGCGACGCATTTTCTGTGTTAATTCGACATTGTGAGGGATCGACAGATGCAATAAAGAAGGGATAGTGAATCCGAAAGGTGATACTCACCTCCCAATAGAAGATCCTGTCGTTGCCATAGAAACGTTCCTATATTTAGAAAGAGAAGGCATAGAACCTATAGTATTTCATAGCGACGAAATTTCTGTGTTAATTCCATATTGTGAGGGATCGACAGTTGCAATAAAGAAGAAATAGTGCAACCGAAAGGAGATACTCGCCTCCCAACATAAGATCCGGTCGTTGCCACAGAAACGTTCGTCGATTTAGAAAGGGAAGGCATAGAACCTATAGTATTTCATAGCGACGGAATTTCTGTGCTGATTCGTCATTGTGTGGGATTGACGGATGCAATAAAGAAGGAATAGTGCATCCGGAAAGAGATACTCGTTTTCCAATAGATGATCCTGTCGTTGCCATAGAAACGTTCCTCGATTTAGAAAGAGAAGGCATAGAACCTATAATATTTCTAAGCGACGCAATTTCTGTGCTGATTCGTCATTGTGAGGGATTGACGGATGCAATAAAGAAGGAATAGTGAATCCGGAAAGAGATACTCGTTTTCCAATAGATGATCCTGTCGTTGCCATGGAAACGTTCCTCGATTTAGAAAGAGAAGGCATAGAACCTACAGTATTTCATAGCGACGCAATTTCTGTGTTAATTCCATATTGTGAGGGATCGACAGTTGCAATAAAGAAGGAATAGTGCATCCGAAAAGAGATACTCGCCTCCCAACATAAGATCCAGTCGTTGCCACAGAAACGTTCCTCGATTTAGAAAGGGAAGGCATAGAACCTATACTATTTCATTGCGACGCAATTTCTGTGTTAATTCGTCAATGTGAGGGATCGACAGATGTAATAAAGAAGGAATAGTGCATCCGAAAAGAGATTCTCGCCTCCAAATAGAAGATCCTGTCGTTGCCACAGAAAAGTTCCTCGATTTAGAAAGATAAGGCATAGAACATATAGTATTTCATAGCGACGCAATTTCTGTGTTAATTCGTCAATGTGGGTGATGGAGGGATGCAATAAAGAAGGAATAGTACATCCGAAAAGAGATACTCGCCTCCCAAAAGAAGATTCTGTCGTTGTCATAGAAACGTTCCTCGATTTAGGAAGAGAAGGCATAGAACCTATAATATTTCATAGCGACGCAATTTCTGTGTTAATTCGTCATTGTGAGGGATCGACGGATGCAATAAAGAAGGAATAGTGCATCCGAAAAGAGATACTCGCCTCCCAATATAAGATCCTGTCGTTGCCATAGAAACGTTCCTCGATTTAGAAAGAGAAGGCATAGAACCTATAGTATATCATAGCGACGCAATTTATGGGTTAATTCGTCATTGTGAGGGATTGACGGATGCAATAAAGAAGGAATAGTGCATCCGGAAAGAGATACTCGTTTTCCAATAGATGATCCTGTCGTTGCCATAGAAACGTTCCCCGATTTAGAAAGAGAAGGGATAGAACGTATACTATTTCATAGCGACGCAATTTCTGTGTTAATTCAATATTGTGAGGGATCGACAGTTGCAATAAAGAAGGAATAGTGCAACCGAAAAGAGATACTCGCCTACCAATAGAAGATCCTGTCGTTGCCATAGAAACGTTCCTCGATTTAGAAAGAAAAGGCATAGGACCTATAGTATTTCATAGCGACGCAATTTCTGTGTTAATTCGTCACTGTGAGGGATCTACGGATGCAATAAAGAAGGATTAGTGCATCCGAAAAGATATACTTGCCTCCCAATATAAGATCCTGTCGTTGCCATAGAAACGTTCCTCGATTTAGAAAGAGTAGGCATAGAACATATAGTGTTTCATAGCGACGCAATTTCTGTGTTAATTCGTCAATGTGGGTGATGGAGCGATGCAATAAAGAAGGAATAGTGCATCCGAAGAGAGATACCCGCCTCCCAATAGAGAATCCTGTCGTTGTCATAGAAACGTTACTCGATTCAGAAAGAGAAGGGATAGAGCCTATAACATTTTATAGCGACGCAATGTCTGTATAATTCGTTATTGTGAGTGATCGACGCACGCAATAAAGAAGGAATAGTGCATACCAATAGAAGATACTGTCGCTGCCATAGAAACGTTCCTATATTTAGAATGAGAAGGCATAGAACCTATAGTATTTCATAGCGACGCAATTTATGTGTTAATTCGTCATTGTGAGGGATCGACGGATACAATAAAGAAGGAATATTGCATCCGAAAGAGATACTTGTCTCAAAATATAAGATCCTGTCGTTGCCATAGAAACGTTCCTCGATTTAGAAAGAGAAGGCATAGAACATATAGTGTCTCATAGCGAAGCAATTTCTGATTTAATTCGTCAATGTGGGTGATGGAGCGATGCAATAAAGAGGGAATAGTGGATCCGAAGAGAGATACTAGCCTCCCAATAGAAGATCCTGTCGTTGTCATAGAGACGTTACTCAATTTAGAAAGAGAAGGCATAGAGCCTATAGTATTTTATAGCGACGCAATGTCTGTATAATTCGTCATTGTGAGGGATCGACGGATGCAATAAAGAATGAATAGTGCATCCGAAAAGAGATACTCGCCTCCCTATAGGAGATCCTTCGTTGCCATAGAAACGTTCCTATAATTAGAAAGAGAAGGCTTAGAACCTATAGCATTTCATTGCGACGCAATTTCTGTGTTAATTCGTCATTGTGAGGGATCGACGGATGCAATAAAGAAGGAGTAGTGCAACCGAAAAGAGATAGTCACCTCCAAACACAAGATCCTGTAGTTACCATGGAAACGTCCCTCGATATAGAAAGTGAAGGCATCGAACCTATAGTATTTCAGGGCGACGCAATTTTTGTGTCAATTCGTCATTCTGAGGGATCGACGGATGCAATAAGGAAGGAATAGTCCATCCGAAAAGAGATAATCATCTCCCAATAGAAGATCCTGTCGTTGCCATAGAAACGTTCCTCGATATAGAAAAGGAAATCATAGAACTTACAGTATTTCATAGGACGCAATTTCTGTGTTAATTCGTCATTGTGAGGGATCGACGGATGCAATAAAGAAGGAATAGTGCATCCGAAAGGAGATACTCGCCTCCCAATAGAAGATCCTGTCGTTGCCATAGAAACGTTACTCGATTTAGAAAGAGAAGGCATAGAGCCTATAGTAGTTCATAGCGACGCAATGTCTGTATAATTCGTCATTGTGAGGGATCAACGGATTTAATAAAGAAGGAATAGTGCATCCGAAAAGAGATACTCGCCTCCCAGTATAAGATCCTGTCGTTGCCATAGAAACGTTACTCGATTTAGAAAGAGAAGGCATAGAGCCTATAGTATTTCATAGCGACGCAATTTCTGTGCTAATTGGTCATTGTGAGGGATTGACGGATGCAATAAAGAAGGAATAGTGCATCCGAAAGGTGATACTCGCCCTCCAATAAAAGATCCTGTCATTGCCATAGAAACGTTCCTCGATTTAGAAAGAGAAGGCACATAAACTATAGCATTTCATAGCGACGCAATTTCTGAGTTAATTCGTCATTGTGAGGGATCGACGGATGCAATAATGAAGGAATAGTGCATCCGAAAGGAGATACTCGCCTCCCAATAGAAGATCCTTTCGTTGCCATAGAAACGTTCCTCGATTTAGGAAGAGAAGGCATAGAACCTATAGTATTTTATAGCTACGCAATGTCTGTATAATTCGTCATTGTGAGGGATCGACGGATGCAATAAAGAAGGAAAAGTGCATCCGAAAAGAGATACTCGCCTCCCAATAGGAATACCTTCGTTGCCATAGAAACATTCCTATAATTAGTCAGAGAAGGCGTAGAACCTATAGCATTTCATTCCGACGCAATTTCTGTGTTAATTCGTCATTGTGAGGGATCGACGGATGTAATAAGAAGGAGTAGTGCAACCGAAAAGAGATACTCACCTCCAAACACAAGATCCGGTCGTTACCATGGAAACGGTCCACGATATAGAAAGAGAAGTAATCGAACCTATAGTATTTCATAGCCACGCATTTTCTGTGTTAATTCGTCATTGTGAGGGATGGACGGATGCAATAAACAAGGTATAGTACATCCGAAAAGAGATACTCGCCCCCCAATAGGAGATCCTTCGTTGCCATAGAAACGTTCCTATAAATAGAAAGACAAAGCGTAGAACCTATAGTATTTCATAGCGACGCAATTTCTGTGCTAATTGGTCATTGTGAGGGATTGACGGATGCAATAAAGAAGGAATAGTGCATCCGAAAGGAGATACTCGCCCTCCAATAAAAGATCCTGTCATTGCCATACAAACGTTCCTCGATTAAGAAAGAGAAGGCATATAAACTATAGCATTTCATAGCGACGCAATTTCTGTGTTAATTCGTCATTGTGATGGATCGACGAATGCTAAAAAGAAGGAATTGTGCATTTGAAAAGAGATACTCGCCTCCCAATAAAAGATCCGGTCGTTGCCATAGAAGCGTTCCTCGATTTCGAAAGAGAAGACATAGAGTCTATAGTATTTCATTGCGACGCAAATTCTGTGTTAATTCGTCATTGCGAGGGATCGACGGATGCAATAAGGAAATAATAGTGCATCCGAATAGAGATACTCGCCTCCCAATAGAAGATCCTGTCGTTGCCATAGAAACGTTCCTCGATTTAGAAAGAGAAGGCATAGAACATATAGTATTTCATAGCGACGCAATTTCTGTGTTAATTCGTCATTGTGAGGGATCGACGGATGCAATAAAGAAGGAATAGTACATCCGAATAGAGATACTCGCCTCCCAATATAAGATCCTGTCTTTGCCATTGAAACATTCCTCGATTTAGAAAGAGAAGGCATAGAACGAATAGTATTTCATAGCGATGCAATTTCTGTTGTAATTCGTCGTTGTAAGGGATCGACGGATGCGATAAAGAAGGAATAGTGCATCCGAAAAGAGATACTCGCCTTCCAAATTATGATACTCTCGTTGCCATAGAAACGTTCCTCGATTAATAAAGAGAAGGCATAGAACCTATAGTATTTCATAGCGACGCATTTTCTGTGTTAATTCGACATTGTGAGGGATCGACAGATGCAATAAAGAAGGGATAGTGAATCCGAAAGGTGATACTCACCTCCCAATAGAAGATCCTGTCGTTGCCATAGAAACGTTCCTATATTTAGAAAGAGAAGGCATAGAACCTATAGTTTTTCATAGCGACGAAATTTCTGTGTTAATTCCATATTGTGAGGGATCGACAGTTGCAATAAAGAAGAAATAGTGCAACCGAAAGGAGATACTCGCCTACCAACAAAAGATCCTGTCGTTGCCATAGAAAAGTTCCTATATTTTGAAAGAGATGGCATAGAACTTTTAGTGTTTCATAGCGACGTAATTTATGTGTTAATTCCATATTGTGAGGGATCGACAGTTGCAATAAAGAAGGAATAGTGCATCCGAAAAGAGATACTCGCCTCCCAACATAAGATCCGGTCGTTGCCACAGAAACGTTCGTCGATTTAGAAAGGGAAGGCATAGAACCTATAGTATATCATAGCGACGCAATTTATGGGTTAATTCGTCATTGTGAGGGATTGACGGATGCAATAAAGAAGGAATAGTGCATCCGGAAAGAGATACTCGTTTTCCAATAGATGATCCTGTCGTTGCCATAGAAACGTTCCTCGATTTAGAAAGAGAAGGCATAGAACCTACAGTATTTCATAGCGACGCAATTTCTGTGTTAATTTCATATTGTGAGGGATCGACAGTTGCAATAAAGAAGGAATAGTGCATCCGAAAAGAGATACACGCCTCCCAACATAAGATCCGGTCGTTGCCACAGAAACGTTCCTCGATTTAGAAAGGGAAGGCATAGAACCTATAGTATTTCATTGCGACGCAATTTCTGAGTTAATTCGCCATTGTGAGGGATCGACAGATGTAATAAAGAAGGAATAGTGCATCCGTAAAGAGATTCTCGCCTCCAAATAGAAGATCCTGTAGTTGCCATAAAAAAGTTCCTCGATTTAGAAAGATAAGGCATAGAACATATAGTATTTCATAGCGACGCAATTTCTGTGTTAATTCGTCAATGTGGGTGATGGAGGGATGCAATAAAGAAGGAATAGTGCATCCGAAAAGAGATACTCTCCTCCCAAAAGAAGATCCTGTCGTTGTCATAGAAACGTTCCTCGATTTAGGAATAGAAGGCATAGAACCTATAATATTTCATAGCGACGCAATTTCTGTGTTAATTCGTCATTGTGAGGGATCGACGAGATGCAATAAAGAAGGAATAGTGCATCCGAAAAGAGATACTCGCCTCCCAATATAAGATCCTGTCGTTGCCATAGAAACGTTCCTCGATTTAGAAAGAAAAGGCATAGAACCTATAGTATATCATAGCGATGCAATTTCTGGGTTAATTCGTAATTGTGAGGGATCGACGGATGCAATAAAGAAGGAATAGTGGATCCCAAAAGAGATACTCGCCTCCCAATATAAGAATCGGTCGTTGCCATAGAAACGTTCCTAGATTTAGAAAGATATGGCATAGAACATATAGTATATCATAGCAACGCAATTTCTGTGTTAATTCATCATTGTGAGGGATCGACGGATGCAATAAGGAAGGAATAGTGCATCCGAAAAGAGATACTCGCCTCCCAATAGAAAAAAATGTCGTTGCCATAGAAACATTCCTCGATTTAGGAAGAGAAGGCATAGAACCTATAGTTTATTATAGCGACGCAATTTCTGTGTTGATTCGACATTGTGAGGCATCGACGGATGCAATAAAGAAGGAGTAGTGCATCCGAAATGAGATACTCGCCTCCAAATATAAGATCCTGTCGTTACCATAGAAACGTTCCTCGATATAGAAAGAGAAGGAATAGAACCTATAGTATTTCATAGCGACGCAATTTTGGTGTCAATTCGTCATTGTGAGGGAATGACAGATGCAATGAAGAAGGAATAGTACATCCGAAAAGAGATACTCGCCTCCCAATATAAGATCCTTTAGTTGCCGTAGAAACGGTCCTCGATTTAGAAAGAGAAGGAATAGAACCAATAGTATTTCATAGCGACGCCAATTTCTGTGTTAATTCGTCATTGTGATGGATCGACGGATGCAATAAAGAAGGAATAGGGCATCCGAAAAGAGATACTCGCCTCCCAATAAAAGATCCTGTCGTTGCCATAGAAACGTTCCTCGATTCTTAAAGAGAAGGCATTAAACATATAGTATTTCATAGCGACACAATTTCTGTGTTAGTTCGTCATTGTGAGGAATCGACGGATGCAATAAAGAAGGAATAGTGCATCCGAAAAGAGATTCTCGCCTCCCAATATAAGATCATGTCGTTGCCTTAGAAACGTACCTCGATTTAGAAAAAAAGGCATGGAAACTATCGTATTTCATAGCGAAGCAATTTTTGTAATAATTCGTCATTGTGAGGGATCGACGGATGCAATAAAGAAGGAATAGTGTATCAAGAAATAAATACTCGCCTCCCAATATAAGATCCTCTCGCTGCCATAGTAACGTCCTCGATTTAGAAAGAGAAGGCATAGAAACTATAGTATTTCATAGCGACGCAATTTCTGTGCTATATCGTCATTGTGAGGGATCGACGGATGCAATAAAGAAGGAATAGTACATCCGAAAAGAGAAATTCGCCTCCCAATATAAGATCCTGTCGTTGACACAGAAACGTTACTCGATTTAGAAAGAGAAGGCATACAGCCTATAGTATTTCATAGCGACGCAATGTCTGTGTAATACGTCATTGTGAGAGATCGACGGATGCAATAAAGAAGGAATAGTGCATCCGAAAAGAGATACTCGCGTCCCAATAGAAGATCCTGTCGTTGCCATAGAAAAGTTACTCGATTTAGAAAGAGAAGTCATAGAGCCTATGGTATTTCATAGCGACGCAATTTCTGTGTAATTCGTCATTGTGAGGGATCGACAGATGCTATGAAGAAGGAATAGTGCATCTGAATAAAAATACTCGCCTCCCAAAATAAGATACTCTCGTTGCCATAGAAACGTTCCTCGATTTAGAAAGAGAAGGAATAGAACCTATAGTAATTCATAGCGACTCCAAATTCTGTGTTAATTCGTCATTGTGAGGGATTGACGGATGCAATAAAGAAGGAATAATGCATCCGAAAAGAGATACACGCGTCCCAATAGAAGATCCTGTCGTTGCCATAGAAACGTTCCTCGATTTAGAAAGAAAAGGCAAAGAACCTATAGTATTTCATATTGACGCAATTTCTGCGCTAATTCGTCATTGTAAGTTATTGACGGATGCAATAATGAATGAATAGTGCATCCGAAAAGAGATACCCGCCCTCCAATAAAAGATCCTGTCATTGCCATAGAGACGTTCCTCGATTTAGAAAGAGAAGGCATAGAACCTATAGCATTTCATAGCGACGCAATTTCTGTGTTAATTCGTCATTGTGAGGGATTGACGGATGCAATAAAGGAGGAATAGTGCATCCGAAAAGAGATACTCGCGTCCCAATAGAAGATCCTGTCGTTGCCATAGAAACGTTCCTCGATTTGGAAAGAGAAAGCATAGAACCTACAGTATTTCATAGCGACGCAATTTCTGTGTTAATTCGTCAATGTGGGTGATGGAGGGATGCAATAAAGAAGGAATAGTGCATCCGAAAAGAGATACTCTCCTCCCAAAAGAAGATCCTGTCGTTGTCATAGAAACGTTCCTCGATTTAGGAATAGAAGGCATAGAACCTATAATATTTCATAGCGACGCAATTTCTGTGTTAATTCGTCATTGTGAGGGATCGACGAGATGCAATAAAGAAGGAATAGTGCATCCGAAAAGAGATACTCGCCTCCCAATATAAGATCCTGTCGTTGCCATAGAAACGTTCCTCGATTTAGAAAGAGAAGGCATAGAACCTATAGTATATCATAGCGACGCAATTTCTGGGTTAATTCGTAATTGTGAGGGATCGACGGATGCAATAAAGAAGGAATAGTGGATCCCAAAAGAGATACTCGCCTCCCAATATAAGAATCGGTCGTTGCCATAGAAACGTTCCTAGATTTAGAAAGATATGGCATAGAACATATAGTATTTCATAGCAACGCAATTTCTGTGTTAATTCATCATTGTGAGGGATCGACGGATGCAATAAGGAAGGAATAGTGCATCCGAAAAGAGATACTCGCCTCCCAATAGAAAAACCTGTCGTTGCCATAGAAACATTCCTCGATTTAGGAAGAGAAGGCATAGAACCTATAGTTTATTATAGCGACGCAATTTCTGTGTTGATTCGACATTGTGAGGGATCGACGGATGCAATAAAGAAGGAGTAGTGCATCCGAAATGAGATACTCGCCTCCAAATATAAGATCCTGTCGTTACCATAGAAACGTTCCTCGATATAGAAAGAGAAGGAATAGAACCTATAGTATTTCATAGCGACGCAATTTTGGTGTCAATTCGTCATTGTGAGGGAATGACAGATGCAATGAAGAAGGAATAGTACATCCGAAAAGAGATACTCGCCTCCCAATATAAGATCCTTTAGTTGCCGTAGAAACGGTCCTCGATTTAGAAAGAGAAGGAATAGAACCAATAGTATTTCATAGCGACGCCAATTTCTGTGTTAATTCGTCATTGTGATGGATCGACGGATGCAATAAAGAAGGAATAGGGCATCCGAAAAAAGATACTCGCCTCCCAATAGAAGATCCTGTCGTTGCCATAGAAAAGTTACTCGATTTAGAAAGAGAAGTCATAGAGCCTATAGTATTTCATAGCGACGCAATTTCTGTGTAATTCGTCATTGTGAGGGATCGACAGATGCTATGAAGAAGGAATAGTGCATCTGAATAAAAATACTCGCCTCCCAAAATAAGATACTCACGTTGCCATAGAAACGTTCCTCGATTTAGAAAGAGAAGGAATAGAACCTATAGTAATTCATAGCGACTCCAAATTCTGTGTTAATTCGTCATTGTGAGGGATTGACGGATGCAATAAAGAAGGAATAATGCATCCGAAAAGAGATACACGCGTCCCAATAGAAGATCCTGTTGTTGCCATAGAAACGTTCCTCGATTTAGAAAGAAAAGGCAAAGAACCTATAGTATTTCATATTGACGCAATTTCTGCGCTAATTCGTCATTGTAAGTTATTGACGGATGCAATAATGAATGAATAGTGCATCCGAAAAGAGATACCCGCCCTCCAATAAAAGATCCTGTCATTGCCATAGAAACGTTCCTCGATTTAGAAAGAGAAGGCATAGAACCTATAGCATTTCATAGCGACGCAATTTCTGTGTTAATTCGTCATTGTGAGGGATTGACGGATGCAATAAAGAAGGAATAGTGCATCCGAAAAGAGATACTCGCGTCCCAATAGAAGATCCTGTCGTTGCCATAGAAACGTTCCTCGACTTGGAAAGAGAAAGCATAGAACCTACAGTATTTCATAGCGACGCAATTTCTGTGTTAATTCCATATTGTGAGGGATCGACAGATGCAATAAAGAGGGAATTGTGCATCTGAAAACAGATACTCGCCTCCCAACAGAAGATCCTGTCGTTACCATAGAAACGTACCTCGATTTAGAAAGAGAAGGCATAGAACCTATAGTATTTAATAGCGACGCAATGTCTGTGTAATTCGTCGTTGTGGGGGAGCGACAGATGCAATAAAGAAGGAATAGCGCATCCGAAAATAGGTACTCGCTTCCCAATATAAGATCCTTTCGTTGTCATAGAAACGTTGCTCGATTTAGAAAGATAGGGCATAGAACCTATAGTAGTTCATAGCTACGCACTTTGTGTTAATTCGTCGTTGTGAGGGATCGACGGAAGCAATAAAGTAGGAATAGTACATCCGAAAAGAGATACTCGCCTCCCAATAGAATATCCTGTCGTTGCCATAGAGTCGTTCCCCTATATAGAAAGAGAAGGCATAGAACCTATAGTATTTCATAGCGACGCGATTTATGTGTTAATTCGGCAATGTGAGTGATGGAAGGATGCAATAAAGAAGGAATAGTGCATCCGGAAAGAGATACTCGCCTACCAATATAGGATCCTGTCGTTGCCATAGAAACGTTCCTCGATTTAGAAAGAGAAGGCATAGAACATATAGTATTTCATATCGACACAATTTATGTGTTAATTCGTCATTGTGAGGGAGCGACGGATGCAATAAAGAAGAAATAGTGCATCTGAAAAGAGAAACTAGCCTACCAATATAAGATCCTGTCGTTGCCATAGAACCGATCCTCGATTTAGAAAGAGAAGGCAAAGAACCTATAGTATTTCATAGTGACGCAATTTCTGTGGTAATTCGTCATTGTAAGTTATTGACGGATGCAATAATAAAGGAACAGTGCTTCCGAAAAGAGATACTCGCCCTCCAATAAAAGATTCTGTCATTTCCATATAAACGTTCCTCGATTTGGAAAGAGAAGGCATACAATCTACAGTATTTCATAGCGACGCAATTTCTGTGTTGGTTCCATATTGTGAGGGATCGACAGATGCAATGAAGAAGGAATTGTGCATCCGAAAAGAGAAATTCGCCTCCCAATATAAGATCCTGTCGTTGCCATAGAAACGTTCCTCGATTTAGAAAGACAAGGCATAGAACCTGTAGTATTTCATAGCCTCGCATTTTGTGTTAATTCGTCGTTGTGAGGGATCGACGGATGCATTAAAGAAGGAATAGTACATCCGAAAAGAGATACTCGCCTCCCAATAGAATGTCCTGTCCTTGCCATAGAAACGGTCCCCTATATAGAAAGAGAAGGCATAGCACCTATAGTATTTCATAGCGACGCAAATGCTGTGCTAATTCCATATTGTGAGGGGTCGACAGACGCAGTAGAAAAGGAATAGTGTGTCCGAAGGGAGATACTCGCTTCCCAATAGGAGATCCTTTCGTTGCCATAGAAAAGTTCCTATAATTAGAAAGAAAAGGCGTAGAACCTATATTATTTCATAGCGACGCAATTTACGAGTTAATTCGTCAATGTGAATGATGGAGGGATGCAATAAAGAAGGAATAGTGCTCCGGAAAGAGATACTCGCTTACCATTATAAGATCCTGTCGTTGCCATAGAAACGTTCCTCGATTTCTAAAGAGAAGGCATAGAACCCAAAGTATTTCATAGCCACGCAATTTCTGTGTTAATTCCATGTTGTGAGGGATCGATAGATGCAATAAAGAAGGAATAGTGCATCCGAAAAGAGATACTTGCCTCCCAGTAGAAGATCCTGTTGTTGACATAGAAACGGTTCTCGATTTAGAAAGAGAAGGCATAGAACCTATAGTATTTCATAGCGACGCAATTTCTGTGTTCATTCGTCAATGTGGGTGATGGAGGGATGCAATAAAGAATTAATAGTGCATCCGAAAAGTGATACTCGCCTCCCAATAGAAGATCCTGCCGTTGTCATAGAAACGTTCCTCGATTGTGAAAGGGAAGGCATAGAACCTATAGTATTTCATAGTGACGCAATTTCTGTGTTAATTCGTCGTTGTGAGGAATCGACGAATGCAATAAAGAAGGAATAGTGCATCCGAAAAGAGATACTCGCCTCCGAACATAAGATCCGGTCGTTGCCATAGAAACGTTCCACGATTTAGAAAGGGAAGGCATAGAACCTATAGTATTTCATTGCGACGCAATTTCTGTGTTAATTCGTCAATGTGGGTGATGGAGGGATGCAATAAAGAATGAATAGTGCATCCGAAAAGTGTTACTCGCCTCCCAATAGAAGATCCTGTCGTTGCCATAGAAACGTTCCTCGATTTAGAAACAGATGGCATAGAACCTACAGTATTTCATAGCGAAGCAATTTCTGTGTTAATTCCATATTGTGAGGGATCGACAGATGCAATAAAAAAGGAATAGTGGATCCGAAAAGAGATTCTCGCCTCCAAATAGAAGATCCTGTCGTTGAAATAGGAAAGTTCCTCGATTTAGAAAGATAAGGCATAGAACATATAGTATTTCGTAGCGACGCAATTTCTGTGTTAATTCGTCAATGTGGGTGATGGAGGGATGCAATAAAGAAGGAATAGTACATCCGAAAAGAGATACTCGCCTCCCAATATAAGTTCCGGTCGTTGCCATAGAAACGTTCCTCGATTTAGAAATAGAAGGCATAGAACCTATAGTATATCATAGCGACGCAATTTCTGTGTTAATTCGTATTTGTGAGGGATCGACGGATGCAATAAAGAAGGAATAGTGCATCCGAAAAGAGATACTCGCCTCCCAATATAAGATCCTGTCGTTGCCATAGAAACGTTCCTCGATTTAGAAAGAGAAGGCATAGAACCTATAGTATATCATAGCGACGCAATTTCTGGGTTAATTCGTAATTGTGAGGGATCGACGGATGCAATAAAGAAGGAATAGTGGATCCCAAAAGAGATACTCGCCTCCCAATATAAGAATCGGTCGTTGCCATAGAAACGTTCCTAGATTTAGAAAGATATGGCATAGAACATATAGTATTTCATAGCAACGCAATTTCTGTGTTAATTCATCATTGTGAGGGATCGACGGATGCAATAAGGAAGGAATAGTGCATCCGAAAAGAGATTCTCGCCTCCCAATATAAGATCATGTCGTTGCCTTAGAAACGTACCTCGATTTAGAAAAAAAGGCATGGAAACTATCGTATTTCATAGCGAAGCAATTTTTGTAATAATTCGTCATTGTGAGGGATCGACGGATGCAATAAAGAAGGAATAGTGTATCAGAAAATAAATACTCGCCTCCCAATATAAGATCCTCTCGCTGCCATAGTAACGTCCTCGATTTAGAAAGAGAAGGCATAGAAACTATAGTATTTCATAGCGACGGAATTTCTGTGCTATATCGTCATTGTGAGGGATCGACGGATGCAATAAAGAAGGAATAGTACATCCGAAAAGAGAAATTCGCCTCCCAATATAAGATCCTGTCGTTGACACAGAAACGTTACTCGATTTAGAAAGAGAAGGCATACAGCCTATAGTATTTCATAGCGACGCAATGTCTGTGTAATACGTCATTGTGAGAGATCGACGGATGCAATAAAGAAGGAATAGTGCATCCGAAAAGAGATACTCGCGTCCCAATAGAAGATCCTGTCGTTGCCATAGAAAAGTTACTCGATTTAGAAAGAAAAGGCAAAGAACCTATAGTATTTCATATTGACGCAATTTCTGCGCTAATTCGTCATTGTAAGTTATTGACGGATGCAATAATGAATGAATAGTGCATCCGAAAAGAGATACCCGCCCTCCAATAAAAGATCCTGTCATTGCCATAGAAACGTTCCTCGATTTAGAAAGAGAAGGCATAGAACCTATAGCATTTCATAGCGACGCAATTTCTGTGTTAATTCGTCATTGTGAGGGATTGACGGATGCAATAAAGAAGGAATAGTGCATCCGAAAAGAGATACTCGCGTCCCAATAGAAGATCCTGTCGTTGCCATAGAAACGTTCCTCGATTTGGAAAGAGAAAGCATAGAACCTACAGTATTTCATAGCGACGCAATTTCTGTGTTAATTCCATATTGTGAGGGATCGACAGATGCAATAAAGAGGGAATTGTGCATCTGAAAACAGATACTCGCCTCCCAACAGAAGATCCTGTCGTTACCATAGAAACGTACCTCGATTTAGAAAGAGAAGGCATAGAACCTATAGTATTTAATAGCGACGCAATGTCTGTGTAATTCGTCGTTGTGGGGGAGCGACAGATGCAATAAAGAAGGAATAGCGCATCCGAAAATAGGTACTCGCTTCCCAATATAAGATCCTTTCGTTGTCATAGAAACGTTGCTCGATTTAGAAAGATAGGGCATAGAACCTATAGTAGTTCATAGCTACGCACTTTGTGTTAATTCGTCGTTGTGAGGGATCGACGGAAGCAATAAAGTAGGAATAGTACATCCGAAAAGAGATACTCGCCTCCCAATAGAATATCCTGTCGTTGCCATAGAGTCGTTCCCCTATATAGAAAGAGAAGGCATAGAACCTATAGTATTTCATAGCGACGCAATTTATGTGTTAATTCGGCAATGTGAGTGATGGAAGGATGCAATAAAGAAGGAATAATGCATCCGGAAAGAGATACTCGCCTTCCAATATAGGATCCTGTCGTTGCCATAGAAACGTTCCTCGATTTAGAAAGAGAAGGCATAGAACATATAGTATTTCATATCGACACAATTTATGTGTTAATTCGTCATTGTGAGGGATCGACGGATGCAATAAAGAAGAAATAGTGCACCCGAAATTAGATACTCGCCTCCCAATGTAAGATCCTGTCGTTGCCATAGGAACGTACCTCGATTTAGAAAGAGAAGGCATGAACGTATAGTATTTCATAGCGACGCAATTTCTGTGTTATTTCGTCATTGTGAGGGATCGACGGATGCAATAAAGAAGGAATAGTGCATCTGAAAAGAGAAACTAGCCTACCAATATAAGATCCTGTCGTTGCCATAGAACCGATCCTCGATTTAGAAAGAGAAGGCAAAGAACCTATAGTATTTCATAGTGACGCAATTTCTGTGGTAATTCGTCATTGTAAGTTATTGACGGATTCAATAATAAAGGAACAGTGCTTCCGAAAAGAGATACTCGCCCTCCAATAAAAGAATCTGTCATTTCCATATAAACGTTCCTCGATTTGGAAAGAGAAGGCATACAATCTACAGTATTTCATAGCGACGCAATTTCTGTGTTAGTTCCATATTGTGAGGGATCGACAGATGCAATGAAGAAGGAATTGTGCATCCGAAAAGAGAAATTCGCCTCCCAATATAAGATCCTGTCGTTGCCATAGAAACGTTCCTCGATTTAGAAAGACAAGGCATAGAACCTGTAGTATTTCATAGCCTCGCATTTTGTGTTAATTCGTCGTTGTGAGGGATCGACGGATGCATTAAAGAAGGAATAGTACATCCGAAAAGAGATACTCGCCTCCCAATAGAATGTCCTGTCCTTGCCATAGAAACGTTCCCCTATATAGAAAGAGAAGGCATAGCACCTATAGTATTTCATAGCGACGCAAATGCTGTGCTAATTCCATATTGTGAGGGGTCGACAGACGCAGTAGAAAAGGAATAGTGTGTCCGAAGGGAGATACTCGCTTCCCAATAGGAGATCCTTTCGTTGCCATAGAAAAGTTCCTATAATTAGAAAGAAAAGGCGTAGAACCTATATTATTTCATAGCGACGCAATTTACGAGTTAATTCGTCAATGTGAATGATGGAGGGATGCAATAAAGAAGGAATAGTGCTCCGGAAAGAGATACTCGCTTACCATTATAAGATCCTGTCGTTGCCATAGAAACGTTCCTCGATTTCTAAAGAGAAGGCATAGAACCCAAAGTATTTCATAGCCACGCAATTTCTGTGTTAATTCCATGTTGTGAGGGATCGATAGATGCAATAAAGAAGGAATAGTGCATCCGAAAAGAGATACTTGCCTCCCAGTAGATGATCCTGTTGTTGACATAGAAACGGTTCTCGATTTAGAAAGAGAAGGCATAGAACCTATAGTATTTCATAGCGACGCAATTTCTGTGTTCATTCGTCAATGTGGGTGATGGAGGGATGCAATAAAGAATGAATAGTGCATCCGAAAAGTGATACTTGCCTCCCAATAGAAGATCCTGCCGTTGTCATAGAAACGTTCCTCGATTGTGAAAGGGAAGGCATAGAACCTATAGTATTTCATAGTGACGCAATTTCTGTGTTAATTCGTCGTTGTGAGGAATCGACGAATGCAATAAAGAAGGAATAGTGCATCCGAAAAGAGATACTCGCCTCCGAACATAAGATCCGGTCGTTGCCATAGAAACGTTCCACGATTTAGAAAGGGAAGGCATAGAACCTATAGTATTTCATTGCGACGCAATTTCTGTGTTAATTCGTCAATGTGGGTGATGGAGGGATGCAATAAAGAATGAATAGTGCATCCGAAAAGTGTTACTCGCCTCCCAATAGAAGATCCTGTCGTTGCCATAGAAACGTTCCTCGATTTAGAAACAGATGGCATAGAACCTACAGTATTTCATAGCGACGCAATTTCTGTGTTAATTCCATATTGTGAGGGATCGACAGATGCAATAAAAAAGGAATAGTGGATCCGAAAAGAGATTCTCGCCTCCAAATAGAAGATCCTGTCGTTGAAATAGAAAAGTTCCTCGATTTAGAAAGATAAGGCATAGAACATATAGTATTTCGTAGCGACGCAATTTCTGTGTTAATTCTTCAATGTGGGTGATGGAGGGATGCAATAAAGAAGGAATAGTACATCCGAAAAGAGATACTCGCCTCCCAATATAAGTTCCGGTCGTTGCCATAGAAACGTTCCTCGATTTAGAAATAGAAGGCATAGAACCTATAGTATATCATAGCGACGCAATTTCTATGTTAATTCGTATTTGTGAGGGATCGACGGATGCAATAAAGAAGGAATAGTGCATCCCAAAAGAGAAACTCGCCTCCCAATATAAGAACCGGTCGTTGCCATAGAAACGTTCCTCGATTTAGAAAGATAAGGCATAGAACCTATAGAATTTCATAGCAACGCAATTTCTGTGTTAATTCATCGTTGTGAGGGATCGACGGATGCAATAAGGAAGGAATAGTGCATCCGAAAAGAGATACTCTCCTCCCAATAGAAGAACCTGTCGTTGCCATAGAAACATTCCTCGATTTAGGAAGAGAAGGCATAAAACCTATAGTATATCATAGCTACGCAATTTCTGAGTTAATTAGTAATTGTGAGGGATCGACTGATGCAATAAAGAAGGAATAGTGCATCCGAAAATAGATACTCGCATCCCAATAGAAGATCCTTTCGCTGCCATAGAAACGTTCCTATAATTAGAAAGAGGAGGCGTAGAACCAATAGTATTTCATAGCGACGCAATTTCTGTGTCGATTCGTCATTGTGTGGGATCGACGGATGCAATAAAGAAGGTATTGTGAATCCGAAAAGAGATACTCGCCACCCACTAGAAGAAACTGTCGTTGCCATAGAAACGTTCCCCGATTTAGGAAGAGAAGGCATAGAACCTATAGTATTTCATAGCAACGCAATTTCTGTGTTAATTCGTAATTGTGAGGGATCGACTGATGCAATAAGAAGGAATAGTGCATCCGAAAGGAGATACCCGCCTCCCAATATAAGATCCTGTCGTTGCCACAGAAACGTTCCTCGATTTAGAAAGAGAAGGTATAGAACGTATAGTATTTCATTGCGACGCAATTTCTGCGTTAATTCGTCATTGTTAGTGATCGAGGGATGCAATAAAGGAGGAATAGTGCATCCGAAAAGAGATACTCGCCTTCCAATATAAAATCCTGTCGTTGCCATAGAAACGTTCCTCGATTTAGAAAGAGAAGGCATAGAGTCTATTGTATTTCATAGCGACGCAATTTCTGTGTTAATTCGTCATTGTGAAGGATCGATGGTTGCAATTAGGAAGGAATAGTGCATCCGAAAAGAGATACTCACCTCCCAATATAAGATCCTGTCATTGCCATAGAAACGTTCCACGATTTAGAAAGAGAAGTCATAGAACCTGTAGTATTTCATAGTGACGCAATTTATGTATTAATTCGTCATTGTTAGGGATCGACGGATGCAATAAAGGAGGAATAGTGCATCCGAAAAAAGATACTCGCCTGCCAATAGAAGATCCTATCGTTGCAATAGAAACGTTTCTCGATTTCTAAAGACAAGGCATAGAACTTATAGTATTTCATAGCGACGCAATTTCTGTGTTAATTCGTCATTGTGAAGGATCGACGGATGCAATAAAGAAGGAATAGTGCAACCGAAAAGAGATACTCGCCTGCCAATATAAGATCCTGTCGTTGCCATAGAAACTTCCCTCGATTTAGAAAGAGAAGGCATAGATCATATAGTATTTCATAGCGACGCAATTTCTACGTCAATTCGTCATTGTGATGGATCGACGGATGCAATAAAGAAGGAATAGTGCATCCGAAAAGAGATACTCGCGTCCCAATAGAAGATCCTGTCGTTGCCATAGAAAAGTTACTCGATTTAGAAAGAGAAGTCATAGAGCCTATAGTATTTCATAGCGACGCAATTTCTGTATAATTCGTCATTGTGAGGGATCGACAGATGCTATGAAGAAGGAATTGTGCATCTGAATAAAAATACTCGCCACCCAAAATAAGATCCTCTCGTTGCCATAGAAACGTTCCTCGATTTAGAAAGAGAAGGAATAGAACCTATAGTAATTCATAGCGACGCCAAATTCTGTGTTAATTCGTCATTGTGAGGGATTGACGGATGCAATAAAGAAGGAATAGTGCATCCGAAAAGAGATACTCGCGTCCCAATAGAAGATCCTGTCGTTGCCATAGAAACGTTCCTCGATTTGGAAAGAGAAAGCATAGAACCTACAGTATTTCATAGCGACGCAATTTCTGTGTTAATTCCATATTGTGAGGGATCGACAGATGCAATAAAGAGGGAATTGTGCATCTGAAAACAGATACTCGCCTCCCAACAGAAGATCCTGTCGTTACCATAGAAACGTACCTCGATTTAGAAAGAGAAGGCATAGAACCTATAGTATTTAATAGCGACGCAATGTCTGTGTAATTCGTCGTTGTGGGGGAGCGACAGATGCAATAAAGAAGGAATAGTGCATCCGAAAATAGGTACTCGCTTCCCAATATAAGATCCTTTCGTTGTCATAGAAACGTTGCTCGATTTAGAAAGATAGGGCATAGAACCTATAGTAGTTCATAGCTACGCACTTTGTGTTAATTCGTCGTTGTGAGGGATCGACGGAAGCAATAAAGTAGGAATAGTACATCCGAAAAGAGATACTCGCCTCCCAATAGAATATCCCGTCGTTGCCATAGAGTCGTTCCCCTATATAGAAAGAGAAGGCATAGAACCTATAGTATTTCATAGCGACGCAATTTATGTGTTAATTCGGCAATGTGAGTGATGGAAGGATGCAATAAAGAAGGAATAGTGCATCCGGAAAGAGATACTCGCCTTCCAATATAGGATCCTGTCGTTGCCATAGAAACGTTCCTCGATTTAGAAAGAGAAGGCATAGAACATATAGTATTTCATATCGACACAATTTATGTGTTAATTCGTCATTGTGAGGGATCGACGGATGCAATAAAGAAGAAATAGTGCACCCGAAATTAGATACTCGCCTCCCAATATAAGATCCTGTCGTTGCCATAGAAACGTACCTCGATTTAGAAAGAGAAAGCATGAACGTATAGTATTTCATAGCGACGCAATTTCTGTGTTAATTCGTCATTGTGAGTGATCGACGGATGCAATGAAGAAGGAATAGTGGATCCGAAAAGAGATACTCGCCTCAGAAATAGAAGAAAATGTCGTTGCCATAGAAATATGCCGTGACTTAGAAACGGAAGTCATAGAACCTATAGTATTTCATAGCGACGCAATTTATGTATTAATTCGTCATTGTTAGGGATCGACGGATGGAATAAAGGAGGAATAGGGCATCCGAAAAGAGATACTCGCCTGCCAATAGAAGATCGTATAGTTGCAATAGAAACGTTCCTCGATTTAGAAAGAGAAGGCATAGAACCTATAGTATATCATAGCGACGCAATTTCTGTGTGAATTCCATATTGTGAGGGATCGACAGATGCAATAAAGAGGGAATTGTGCATCTGAAAACAGATACTCGCCTCCCAACAGAAGATCCTGTCGTTACCATAGAAACGTACCTCGATTTAGAAAGAGAAGGCATAGAACCTATAGTATTTAATAGCGACGCAATGTCTGTGTAATTCGTCGTTGTGGGGGAGCGACAGATGCAATAAAGAAGGAATAGTGCATCCGAAAATAGGTACTCGCTTCCCAATATAAGATCCTTTCGTTGTCATAGAAACGTTTCTCGATTTAGAAAGATAGGGCATAGAACCTATAGTAGTTCATAGCTACGCACTTTGTGTTAATTCGTCGTTGTGAGGGATCGACGGAAGCAATAAAGTAGGAATAGTACATCCGAAAAGAGATACTCGCCTCCCAATAGAATATCCTGTCGTTGCCATAGAGTCGTTCCCCTATATAGAAAGAGAAGGCATAGAACCTATAGTATTTCATAGCGACGCAATTTATGTGTTAATTCGGCAATGTGAGTGATGGAAGGATGCAATAAAGAAGGAATAGTGCATCCGGAAAGAGATACTCGCCTACCAATATAGGATCCTGTCGTTGCCATAGAAACGTTCCTCGATTTAGAAAGAGAAGGCATAGAACATATAGTATTTCATATCGACACAATTTATGTGTTAATTCGTCATTGTGAGGGATCGACGGATGCAATAAAGAAGAAATAGTGCACCCGAAATTAGATACTCGCCTCCCAATATAAGATCCTGTCGTTGCCATAGAAACGTACCTCGATTTAGAAAGAGAAGGCATGAACGTATAGTATTTCATAGCGACGCAATTTCTGTGTTAATTCGTCATTGTGAGTGATCGACGGATGCAATGAAGAAGGAATAGTGGATCCGAAAAGAGATACTCGCCTCAGAAATAGAAGAAAATGTCGTTGCCATAGAAATATGCCGTGACTTAGAAACGGAAGTCATAGAACCTATAGTATTTCATAGCGACGCAATTTATGTATTAATTCGTCATTGTTAGGGATCGACGGATGGAATAAAGGAGGAATAGGGCATCCGAAAAGAGATACTCGCCTGCCAATAGAAGATCGTATAGTTGCAATAGAAACGTTCCTCGATTTAGAAAGAGAAGGCATAGAACCTATAGTATATCATAGCGACGCAATTTCTGTGTTAATTCCATATTGTGAGGGATCGACAAATGCAATAAAGAGGGAATTGTGCATCTGAAAACAGATACTCGCCTCCCAACAGAAGATCCTGTCGTTACCATAGAAACGTACCTCGATTTAGAAAGAGAAGGCATAGAACCTATAGTATTTAATAGCGACGCAATGTCTGTGTAATTCGTCGTTGTGGGGGAGCGACAGATGCAATAAAGAAGGAATAGTGCATCCGAAAATAGGTACTCGCTTCCCAATATAAGATCCTTTCGTTGTCATAGAAACGTTGCTCGATTTAGAAAGATAGGGCATAGAACCTATAGTAGTTCATAGCTACGCACTTTGTGTTAATTCGTCGTTGTGAGGGATCGACGGAAGCAATAAAGTAGGAATAGTAGATCCGAAAAGAGATACTCGCCTCCCAATAGAATATCCTGTCGTTGCCATAGAGTCGTTCCCCTATATAGAAAGAGAAGGCATAGAACCTATAGTATTTCATAGCGACGCAATTTATGTGTTAATTCGGCAATGTGAGTGATGGAAGGATGCAATAAAGAAGGAATAGTGCATCCGGAAAGAGATACTCGCCTACCAATATAGGATCCTGTCGTTGCCATAGAAACGTTCCTCGATTTAGAAAGAGAAGGCATAGAACATATAGTATTTCATATCGACACAATTTATGTGTTAATTCGTCATTGTGAGGGAGCGACGGATGCAATAAAGAAGAAATAGTGCACCCGAAATTAGATACTCGCCTCCCAATATAAGATCCTGTCGTTGCCATAGAAACGTACCTCGATTTAGAAAGAGAAGGCATGAACGTATAGTATATCATAGCGACGCAATTTCTGTGTTAATTCGTCATTGTGAGTGATCGACGGATGCAATGAAGAAGGAATAGTGGATCCGAAAAGAGATACTCGCCTCAGAAATAGAAGAAAATGTCGTTGCCATAGAAATATGCCGTGACTTAGAAACGGAAGTCATAGAACCTATAGTATTTCATAGCGACGCAATTTATGTATTAATTCGTCATTGTGAGGGATCGACGGATGCAATAAAGAAGGAATAATGCATCCGAAAAGAGATACTCGCCTCCCAATAGAAGATCCTGTCGTTGCCATAGAATCGTTCCTCTATATAGAAAGAAAAGGCATAGAACCCATAGTATTTCATAGCGACGCAATTAATGTGTTAATTCCATATTGTGAGGGATCGACAGACGCAATAAAGAAGGAATAGTGCATCCGAAAGGAGATAATCGCCTCCCAATAGAAGATCCTTTAGTTGCCATAGAAACGTTCCTATAATTAGAAAGAGAAATCGTAGAACCTATAGTATTTCATAACGTTGCAATTTATGTGTTAATTTGTCAATGTGAGTGATGGAGGGATGCAATAAAGAAGGAATAGTGCATCCGGAAAGAGATACTCGCCTTCCAATATAAGATCCTGTCGTTGCCATAGGAACGTTCCTCGATTTAGTAAGAGAAGGCATAGAACATATGGTATTTCATATCGACACAGTTTATGTGTTAATTCGTCATTGTGAGGGATCGACGGATGCAATAAAGAAGAAATAGTGCACCCGAAAAGAGATACTCGCCTCCAAATATAAGATCCCGTCGTTGCCATAGAAACGTTCCTCGATTTAGAAAGAGAAGGCATAGAACCCATAGTATTTAATAGCGACGCAATGTCTGTGTAATTCGTCATTGTGAGGGAGCGACAGATGCAATAAAGAAGAAATAGTGCATCCGAAAAGAGATACTCGCTTCCCAATAGGAGATCCTTTCGTAGCCATAGAAACGTTCCTATAATTAGAAAGAAATGGCGTAGAACCTATAGTATTTCATAGCGACGCAATTTCTGTGTTAATTCCATATTGTGAGGGATCGACAGATGCTATACAGAAGTAATAGTGCATCCGAAAAGGGATACTAGCCTCCAAATAGAAGATCCTGTCGTTGCCATAGAAACGTTCCTCGATTTAGAAAGAGAAGGCATAGAACATATAGTATTTCATAGCGACGAAATTTCTGTGTTAATTCGTCAATGTGGGTGATGGAGGGATGCAATAAAGAAGGAATAGTGCATCCAATAAGAGATACTTGCCTCCCAATAGAAGATCCTGTCGTTGTCATAGAAACGTTCCTCGATTTAGAAAGAAAAAGCACAGAACCTATAGTATTTCATAGCGACGCAATTTCTGTATTAATTCGTCATTTTTTAGGGATCGACAGATGCAATAAAGAAGGAATAGTGCATCCGAAAAGAGATACACGCCTCCCAATATAAGATCGTGTCATTGCCATAGACGTTCCTCGATTTTTAAAGAGAAGGCATTAAACATATAGTATTTCATAGCGACACAATTTCTGTGTTAGTTCGTCATTGTGAGGGATCGACGGATGCAATAAAGAAGGAATAGTGCATCCGAAAAGAGATTCTCGCCTCCCAATATAAGATCATGCCGTTGCCTTAGAAACGTACCTCGATTTAGAAAGAGAAAAGCATGGAACCTATAGTATTTCGTAGCGACGCAATTTCTGTGTTAATTCGTCATTGTGAGGGATCGACGGATGCAATAAAGAAGAAATAGTGCATCCGAAAAGAGATACTGGCCTCCCAATATAAGATCCTGTCGTTGCCATAGAAACGTAACTCGATTTAGAAAGAGGGCATAGAACCTATAGCATTTCATAGCGACGCAATGTCTGTGAAATTCGTCATTGTGAGTGATCGACAGATGCAATAAAGAAGGAATAGTGCATCCGAAAAGAGATACTCGCCTCCCAATATAAGGTCCTGTCGTTGCCATAGAAACGTTCCTCGATTTAGAAAGATATGGCATAGAACCTATAGTATTTCATAGCCATGCATTTTCAGTGTTAAATCGTCATTGTGAGGGATCGACGGATGCAATAAAGAAGGAATAGTGCATCCGAAAAGAGATACTCGCCTCCCAATAGAAGATCCTGTCGTTGCCATAGAATCGTTCCTCTATATAGAAAGAGAAGGCATAGAACCTATAGTAATTCATAGCGACGCAATTAATGTGTTAATTCCATATTGTGAGGGATCGACAGACGCAATAAAGAAGGAATAGTGCATCCGAAAGGAGATAATCGCCTCCCAATAGAAGATCCTTTAGTTGCCATAGAAACGTTCCTATAATTAGAAAGAGAAAGCGTAGAACCTATAGTATTTCATAGCGTTGCAATTTATGTGTTAATTTGTCAATGTGAGTGATGGAGGGATGCAATAAAGAAGGAATAGTGCATCCGGAAAGAGATACTCGCCTTCCAATATAAGATCCTGTCGTTGCCATAGAAACGTTCCTCGATTTAGAAAGAGAAGGCATAGAACATATGGTATTTCATATCGACACAATTTATGTGTTAATTCGTCATTGTGAGGGAGCGACAGATGCAATAAAGAAGGAATAGTGCATCCGAAAAGAGATACTCGCTTCCCAATATAAGATCCTTACGTTGCCATAGAAACGTTGCTCGATTTAGAAAGATAGGGCATAGAACCTATAGTATTTCATAGCCACGCACTTTGTGTTAATTCGTCGCTGTGAGAGATCGATGGATGCAATAAAGTAGGAATAGTACATCCGAATAGAGATACTCGCCTCCCAATAGAATATCCTGTCGTTGTCATAGAGTCGTTCCCCTATATACACTCCTGGAAATTGAAATAAGAACACCGTGAATTCATTGTCCCAGGAAGGGGAAACTTTATTGACACATTCCTGGGGTCAGATACATCACATGATCACACTGACAGAACCACAGGCACATAGACACAGGCGACAGAGCATGCACAATGTCGGCACTAGTACAGTATATATCCACCTTTCGCAGCAATGCAGGCTGCTATTCTCCCATGAAGACGATCGTAGGGATGCTGGATGTAGTCCTGTGGAACGGCTTGCCATGCCATTTCCACCTGGCGCCTCAGTTGGACCAGCATTCGTGCTGGACGTGCAGACCGCGTGAGACGACGCTTCATCCAGTCCCAAACATGCTCAATGGGGGACGGATCCGGAGATCTTGCTGGCCAGGGTAGTTGACGTACACCTTCTAGAGCACGTTGGGTGGCACGGGATACATGCGGACGTGCATTGTCCTGTTGGAACAGCAAGTTCGCTTGCCGGTCTAGGAATGGTAGAACGATGGGTTCGATGACGGTTTGGATGTACCGTGCACTATTCAGTGTCCCCTCGACGATCACCAGTGGTGTACGGCCAGTGTAGGAGATCGCTCCCCACACCATGATGCCGGGTGTTGGCCCTGTGTGCCTCGGTCGTATGCAGTCCTGATTGTGGCGCTCACCTGCACGGCGCCAAACACGCTTACGACCATCATTGGCACCAAGGCAGAAGCGACTCTCATCGCTGAAGACGACACGTCTCCATTCGTCCCTCCATTCACGCCTGTCGCGACACCACTGGAGGCGGGCTGTACGATGTTGGGGCGTGAGCGGAAGACGGCCTAACGGTGTGCGGGACCGTAGCCCAGCTTCATGGAGACGGTTGCGAATGGTCCTCGCCGATACCCCAGGAGCAACAGTGTCCCTAATTTGCTGAGAAGTGGCGGTGCGGTCCCCTACGGCACTGCGTAGGATCCTACGGTCTTGGCGTGCATCCGTGCGTCGCTGCGGTCCGGTCCCAGGTCGACGGGCACGTGCACCTTCCGCCGACCACTGGCGACAACATCGATGTACTGTGGAAACCTCACGCCCCACGTGTTGAGCAATTCGGCGGTACGTCCACCCGGCCTCCCGCATGCCCACTATACGCCCTCGCTCAAAGTCCGTCAACTGCACATACGGTTCACGTCCACGCTGTCGCGGCATGCTACCAGTGTTAAAGACTGCGATGGAGCTCCGTATGCCACGGCAAACTGGCTGACACTGACGGCGGCGGTGCACAAATGCTGCGCAGCTAGCGCCATTCGACGGCCAACACCGCGGTTCCTGGTGTGTCCGCTGTGCCGTGCGTGTGATCATTGCTTGTACAGCCCTCTCGCAGTGTCCGGAGCAAGTATGGTGGGTCTGACACACCGGTGTCAATGTGTTCTTTTTTCCATTTCCAGGAGTGTAGAAAGAGGAGGCATAGCGACGCAATTTCTGTGTTAATTTCATATTGTGAGGGATCGACAGACGCAGTAAAAAAGGAATAGTGTATCCGAAATGAGATACTCGCTTCCCAATAGGAGATCCTTTCGTAGCCATAGAAACGTTCCTATAATTAGAAAGAAATGGCGTAGAACCTATAGTATTTCATAGCGACGCAATTTCTGTGTTAATTCCATATTGTGAGGGATCGACAGATGCTATAAAGAAGTAATAGTGCATCCGAAAAGAGATACTAGCCGCCAAATAGAAGATCCTGTCGTTGTCATAGAAACGTTCCTCGATTTAGAAAGAAAAAGCACAGAACCTATAGTATTTCATAGCGACGCAATTTCTGTGTTAATTCGTCATTGTGAGGTATCGACGGATGCAATAAAGAAGGAATTGTGCATCCGAAAAGAGATACTCGCCTCCCAATATAATATCCTGTCGTTGCCATAGAAACGTTACTCGATTTAGAAAGAGAAGACATAGTGCCTAAAGTATTTCATAGCGACGCAATTTCTGTGTAATTCGTCATTGTGAGGGATCGACAGATGCAATAAAGAAGGAATAGTACATCCGAAAAGAGATACTCGCCTCCCAATACAAGATCCTCTCTTTGCCATAGAAACGTTCCTCGATTTAGAAAGAGCAGGAATAGAACCTATAGTATTTCATAGCGACGCCAATTTCTGTGTTAATTCGTCATTGTGATGGATAGACGGATGCAATAAAAAAGGAACTGTGCATCCGAAAAGAGATACTCGCCTCCCAATAGAAGATCCACTCGTTGCCATAGAAACGTTACTCGATTTAGAAAGAGAAGGAAAAGAACCCATAGTATTTAATAGCGACGCCAATTTCTGTGTTAATTCGTCATTGTGATGGATCGACGAATGCAATAAAGAAGGAATAGTGCATCCGAAAAGAAATACTTGCCTCCCAATGTAAGATCCTGTCGTTGCCATAGAAACGTTAATCGATTTAGAAAGAGAAGTCATAGAACCTATAGTATTTCGTAGCGACGCATTTTCTATGTTAATTCGTCATTGCGAGGGATCGACGGATGCAATAATAAAGGAGTAGTGCATCCGAAAGGAGATACTCGCCTCCCAATATAAGATCTAGACGTTGCCATAGAAACGTTCCTTTATTTAGAAAGAAAAGGCATAGAGTCTATAGTATTTCATAGCGACGCAATTTCTATACTAATTCGTCGTTTTGAGGGATCGACGGATGCAATAAAGAAGGAATAGTGTATCCGAAAAGAGATACTCGCCTGCCAATAGAAGATCCTCTCGTTGGCATAGAAACGTTCCTCGATTTAGAAAGAGAAGGAATAGAACCCATAGTATTTCATAGCGACGCCAATTTCTGTGTTAATTCGTCATTGTGATGGATCTACGGATGCAATAAAAAAGGAATAGTGCATCCGAAATGAGATACTTGCCTCCCAATGTAAGATCCTGTCGTTGCCATAGAAACGTTAATCGATTTAGAAAGAGAAGTCATAGAACCTATAGTATTTCATAGCGACGCATTTTCTATGTTAATTCGTCATTGTGAGGGATCGACGAATGCAATGAAGAAGGAATAGTTCATCCGAAAAAAGATACCTGCCTCCCAGTATAAGATCCTGTCATTGCCATAGAAACGTTCCTCGATTTAGAAAGAGAAGGTGTAGAACATTTAGTATTTCATAGCGACGCAGTTTCTGTGTTAAACCGTCATTGTGAGGGATCGACGGATGCAATAAAGAAGGAATAGCGCATCCAAAATGAGATACTCGCCTCCCAATATAAGATCCTATCGTTGCCATTGAAACGTTCCTCGATTTTGAAAGAGAAGGCATAGAACCTATAGTACTTCATAGCTACGCAATATCTACGTTAATTCGTCATTGTGAGGGATCAACGGATGCTGTAAAGAAGGAATTGTACATCGGAAAAGAGATACTCGCCTCCCAATAGAAGATCCTGTCGTTGCCAAAAACGTACCTCGATTTAGAAAAAGAAGGCATAGAACCTTTAGTATTTCATAGTGACGAAATTTCTGTGTTTATTCGTCATTGTGAGGGATCGACAGATGCAATAAAGAAGTAATAGTGCTTCCGAAAAGATTTACTCGCCATCAAATATAAGATACTGTCGTTGCCATAGAAACGTTCCTCGATTTAGAAAGACAAGGCATATAACCTATAGTATTTCATAGCGACGCAATGTATGTGTTAATCCGTCATTGTGAGGGATCGACGGATGCAATACAGAAGGAATAGAACAACCGAAAAGAGATAATCGCCTCCCAATAGAAGATCCTTTCGTTGCCAAAGAAACGTTCCTCGATTTAGAAAGAGAAGGCATAGAACAAATAGTATATATTGGCGACGCAATTTTAGTGATAATACGTCAATGTGAGGGAATGACGGATGCAATAAAGAAGGAATAGTGCATCCGAAAAGAGATACTCGCCTCCCAATATAAGATCCGTTCGTTGCCATAGAAACGTTATACGATTTAGAAAGAGAAGGCATAGAACCTATAGTATTTTATAGCGACTCAATTTCTGCGTTAATTCGTAATTGTGAGGGATCGACGGATGCAATAAAGAAGGAATAGTGCCTCCGAAAAGAGATACTCGCCTCCCAATAGAAGATCCTGTTGTTGCCACAGAAACGTTCCTCGATTTAGGAAGAGAAGGCATGGAACCTATAGTATTTCATAGCGACGCCATTTCTGTGTCAATTCGTCATTGTGAGGGTTCGACGGTTGTAAAAAGAAGGAATAGTGCATCCAAAAAGAGATACTCGCCTCCCAATAAAGGGTCCTATCGTTGCCATAGAAACGTTCCTCGATTTTGGAAGAGAAGACATAGAACCCATAGTATTTCATAGCGACGCAATTTCAGTGATAATACGCCATTGTGGGGGAATGACGGATGCAATGAAGAAGGAATAGTGCATCCGAAAATAGATACTCGCCCCCCAATATAAGATCCGTTCGTTGCCATAGAAACGTTATTCGATTTAGAAAGCGAATGCATAGAACCTATAGTATTGCATAGCGACGCAATGTATGTGTTAATTCGTCATTGTGAGGGATCGACGGATGCAATAAAGAAGGAATATTGCATCCGAAAAGAGATACTCGCCTTCCAATATAAGATCCCGTCGTTGCCATAGAAACGTTCCTCGATTTAGAAAGAGAAGGCATAGAACCTATAGTATTTCATAGCGACGCAAATTCTGTGTTAATTCGTCATTGTGAGGGATCGACGGATGCAATAAAGAAGGAATATTTCATCCGAATGAGATACTCGCCTTCCAATATAAGATCCTGTCGTTGCCATAGAAACGTTCTTCGATTTAGAAACAGAATGCATAGAACCTATAGTATATCATAGCGACGCAATTTCTGTGTTGATTCGTCATTGTGAGGGATCGATGGATGCAATAAAGAAATAATACTGCATCCGAAAAGAGATACTCGCCTCCCAATATAAGATCCTGTCGTTGCAATAGAAACGTTCCTCAATTTAGGAAGGGAAGGCATAGAACCTAAAGTACTTCATAGCGACGCAAATTCTGTGTTAATTCGTCATTGTGAGGGATCGACAGATGCAATAAAGAAGGAATAGTGCATCCGAAAAGAGATACTCGCCTCCCAATATAAGATCCGTTCGTTGCCATAGAAACGTTATACGATTTAGAAAGCGAATGCATAGAACCTATAATATTGCATAGCGACGCAATGTATGTGTTAATTCGTCATTGTGAGGGATCGACGGATGCAATAAAGAAGGAATAGTGCATCGGAAATGAGATACTCGCCCCCCAATATAAGATGCGGACGTTGCCATAGAAAGGTTCATCGATTTAAAAAGGGAAGGCATGAACCTATAGTATTTCATAGCGACGCAATACATGTGTTAATTCGTCATTGTGAGGGATCGACGTATGCAATAAAGAGGGAACATTGCATCCGAAAAGAGATACTCGCCTCCCAATAGAATAACCTGTCGTCGCCATAGTAACGTTCCTCGCTTTAAAAAGAGAAGGCATTGAACCTATAGTATTTTATAGCGACGCATTTTCTGTATTAATTCGTCATTGTGGGGGATCGACGGATGCAATAAAGAAGGAATAGTGCATCCGAAAAGAGATACTCGCCTCCCAATACAAGATCCTGTCGATGCGATAGAAACGTTCCTCAATTTAGAAAGAGAAGGCATAGGACCTATAGCATTTCATAGCGACGCAATGTAGGTGTTAATTCGTCATTGTGAGGGATCGACGGATGCAATAAAGAAGGAATAATGCACCATAAAAGACATACTCGCCTTCCAATATAAGATCCTGTCGTTGCCATAGAAACGTTCCTCGATTTAGAAAGAGAAGGCATAGAACCTATAGTATTTTATAGCGACTCAATTTCTGTGTTAATTCGTCATTGTGAGGGATCGACGGATGCAATAAAGAAGGAATAGTGCCTCCGGAAAGAGATACTCGCCTCCCAATAGAAGATCCTGTCGTTGTCATAGAAACGTTCCTCGATTTAGTAACAGAAGGCATAGAACCTATAGTATTTCATAGCGACGTAATTTCTGTGTTAATTCGTCATTGTGAGGGATCGACGGATGCAATAAAGATGGAATAGTGCATCCGAAAAGAGATACTCGCCTCCCAATAGAAGATCCTGTTGTTGCCATGGAAACGTTTCTCGTTATAGAAAGAGAAGGAATAGACCCTATAGTGTTTCATAGCGACGCAATATCTGTGTTAATTCGTCATTGTGAGGTATCGATGGATCCAATAAAGAAGGAATAGCGCATCCAAAAAGAGATGCTCGCCACCTTATAGAAGAACCTGACGTTGCCATAGAAACGTTCCTCGATTTAGAAAGAGAAGGCATAGAACCCATAGTATTTCATAGCGACGCAATTTCAGTGATAATACGTCATTGTGAGGGAATGACGGATGCAATAAAGAAGGAATAGTGCATCCGAAAAGAGATACTCGCCTCCCAATGGAAGATCTTGTCGTTGCCAGAGAAACATTCCTCGATTTAGAAAGAGAAGGCATAGAACGTATGGTAATTCATAGCGACGCAATTTCTGTGTTAATTCGTAATTGTGAAGGATCGACGGATGCATAAAAGATGGATGGTGCATCCGGAAAAGGATACTCACCTCCCAAAATAAGATCTTGTCGTTGCCACAGAAATGTTCGTAGATTTAAAAAGAGAAGGCATAGAACCTGTAGTATTTCATAGCGACACAATTTCTATGTTAATTCGTCATTGTGAGGGATCGACGGATGCAATAAAAAACGAATAGTGCATCCGAAAAGAGATACTCGCCCCCCAGTAGAAGATCCTATCGTTGCCATAGAAACGTTCCTCGATTTAGGAAGAGAAGGAATGGAACCTATAGTATTTCATAGCGACGCCAATTCTGTGTTAATTCGTCATTGTTTGGGATCGACGGTTGCAAAAAAGAAGGAATAGGGCATCCGAAAAGAGATACTCGCCTCCCTATAGAAGATCCTGTCCTTGCCATAGAAACGTTCCTCGATTTAGAAAGAAAAGTCATTGAACCAATAGTATTTCATAGCGACGCAATTTCTGTGTTAATACCATACTGTGAGGGATCAACGGATGCAATAAAAAGGGAATACTGCATCCGAAAAGAGATACTCGCCTCCCAATAGAAGAATCTGTCGTTGCTATAGAAACGTTCCTTGATTCAGAAAGAGATGGCATAGAAGGTATAGTATGTCATTGCGACGCAATTTCTGTGTTAATTCGTCATTGTGAGGGATCGAAGGATGCTATGAAGAAGGGATATGCATCCGAAATAGATAATGGCCTCCCAATATAAGATCCAGTTGTTGCCATAGAAACGTTCCTCGATTTAGAAAGAGAAGACATACAACCTATAGTATTTCACAGCGACGCAATTTCTGTGTTAATTCGTAATTGTGGTTGATCGACGGATGCAATAAAGAAGGAATAGCGCATCCGAAAAGAGATACTCGCCTCCCACTATAAGATTCTGTCGTTGCCATAGAAACTTTCCTCGATTTAGAAAGAGAAGGCATAGAACCTATAGTATTTCATAGCGACGCAATTTCTGTGTTAATTCGTCATTGTGAGGGATCGACGGATGCAATAAAGATGGAATAGTGCATCCCAAAATAGATATTCGCCTCCCAATGGAAGATCTTGTCGTTGCCATAGAAACATTCCTCGATTTAGAAAGAGAAGGCATAGAACGTATGGTAATTCATAGCGACGCAATTTCTGTGTTGATTCGTCATTGTGAAGGATCGACGGATGCATTAAAGATGGATGGTGCATCCGGAAAAGGATATTCACCTCCCAAAATAACATTCTGTCGTTGCCACAGAAATGTTCCTAGATTTATAAGGGAAGGCATAGAACCTATAGTATTTCATAGCGATACAATTTCTATGTTAATTCGTCATTGTGAGGGATCGACGGATGCTATAAAAACGAATAGTGCATCCGAAAGGAGATACTCGCCTCCCAGTAGAAGATCCTATCGTTGCCTTAGAAACGTTCCACGATTTACGAAGAGACGGAATGGAACCAATAGTATCTCATAGCGATGCCATTTCTGTGTAAATTCGTCATTGTGAGGGCTCAACGGATGCAATAAAGAAGGTTTAGTGAATCCGAAAAGATAAACTCGCCTCCTAATATAAGATGCTGTCGTTGCCATAGAAACTTTCCTCGATTTAGAAATGAAGGCATAGAACCTATAGTATTTCATAGCGATGCAATTTCTGTGTTAATTCGTCATTGTGAGGGATCGACGGATGCAATAAAGAAGGAATTGTGCATCTTAAAGGAGTTACTCGCCTCCCAATACAAGATCCTGTCGTTGCCATAGAAACTATCCTCGATGTAGAAAGAGAAAGCATAGAACCTATAGTATTACATAGCGACGCAATTTCAGTGTTATTTCGTCATTGTGAGGGATCGACGGATGCAATAAAGAAGGAATAGTGCATCCGAAAAGAGATACTCGCCACTCAATAGAAGATTCTGTCGTTGCTACAGAAACGTTCCTCGATTTAGAAAGAGAAGACATAGAACCTATAGTATTTTACAGCGACGCAATTTCTGTGTTAATTCGACAGTGTGAGGGATCGACGGATGCAATAATGAAGGAATTGTGCACCCGAAAAGAGATACTTGCCTCCCAACAGAAACTCCTGTCGTTGCCATAGAAACTTTCCTCGTTTTAGATAGAGAAGGCATAGAACCTACAGTATTTCATAGCGACGCAATTTCTGTGTTAATTTGTAATTGAGGTGGATCGACAGATGCAATAAAGAAGGAATAGTGCATCCGAAAATAGATACTCGCCTCCCAATATAAGATCTTGTCGCTGCCATAGAAACGTTCCTCGATTTAGAAAGAGAAGGCATAGAACCTACAGTATTTCATAGCGACGCAATTTCTGTGTTAATTCCATATTGTGAGGGATCGACAGATGCAATTAAGAAGGAATAGTGCATCCGAAAAGAGATACGCGCCTCCCAATAGAAGATCCTGTCGTTGGCATAGAAACGTATCTCGATTTAGAAAGAGAAGGCATAGAACCTATAGTATTTCATTGCCACGCAATTTCTGTGTTAATTCGTCATTGTGAGGGATCTACGAGTGAAATAAAGACGGAATAGTGCATCCGAAAAGAGATACTCGCCTGCCAATAGAAGATCCTGTCGTTGCCATAGAAACGTTCCTCGATTTAGAAAGAGAAGGCATAGACCTATAGTATTTCATAGCGACGCAATTTCTGTGTTAATCCGTCATTATGAGTGATTGACGGATGCAATAAAGGAGGAATAGTGACTCCGGTAAGAGATACTCGCCTCCCAATAGAAGATCCTGTCGTTGCCATTGAAACGTTCCTCGATTTAGAAAGAGAGGGCATAGAACCTATAGTATTTCATAGCGACGCAATTTATGTCTTAATTTGTCATTGTGAGGGATCGACGGATGCAATAAAGAAGGAATAGTGCATCCGAAAAAAGATACTTGGCTTCCAATAGAAGATCCTGTCGTTGCCATAGAAACGTTCCTCGATTTAGAAAGAGAAGGCATAGAGCCTATAGTATTTCATAGCGACGCAATTTCTGTGTTAATTCGTCATTGAGAGGGATCGACGGATGCAATAAAGAAGGAATAGTGCATCCGAAAAGAGATACTCGCTTCCCAATAGAAGATACTGTCGTTGCCATAGAAACGTACCTCGTTTTAGAAAGAGAAGGCATAGAACCTATAGTATTTCATAGCGACGCAATTTCTGTGTTAATTCATCATTGTGAGTAATCGACGGATGCAATAAAGAAGGAATAGTGCATCCGAAAAGAGATACTCGCCCTCCAATATAAGATCCTGTCGTTGCCATCGAAACGTTCCTCGATTTAGGAAGAGAAGCCGTAGAACCTATAGTATTTCGTAGCGCCGCAATTTCTGTGTTAATTCGAAATTGTGAGGGTTCGACGGATGCAATAATGAATGAATAGTGCATCCGAAAAGAGATACTCACCTCCCAATAGAAGATCCTGTCGTTGCCATACAAACGTTCCTCGATTTAGAAAGAGTAGGCATAGAACCTATAGTATTTCATAGCGACGCAATTTCTGTGTTAATTCGTCATTGTAAGGAATCGACGGATGCAATAAAGAAGGAATAGTGCACCCGAAAAGAACTACTAGCCTCCCAATAGAAGATCCTGTCGTTGCCATAAAAACGTTCCTCGATTTAGAAAGAGAAGGCATGGAACCCGTAGTATTTCATAGCGACGCAATTTGTGTGTTAATTCGTCATTGTCAGGGATCTACGGATGCAATAAAGAAGGAATAGTGCACCCGAAAAAAGATACTCGCCTCCCAATATAAGATCCCGCCGTTGCCATAGAAACGTTCCTCGATTTAGAAAGAGAAGGCATAGAACCTATAGTATTTCATAGCGACGCATTTTCTGTGTTAATTCGTCATTGTAAGGGATCGACGGATGCAATAAAGAAGGAATAGTGCATCGGAAAAAGAGATACTCGCCTCCCAATATAAGATTTGTTCGTTGCAATAGAAACGTTCCTCGATGTAGAAAGCCAAGGCATAGAACCTATAATATTTCATAGCGACGCAATTTATGTCTTAATTTGTCATTGCGAGGGATCGACGGATGCAATAAAGAAGGAATAGTGCATCCGAAAAGAGATACTTGCCTACCAATAGAAGATCCTGTCGTTGCCATTGAAAAGTTCCTTGATTTAGATAGAGAAGGCATAGAACCTATAGTATTTCATAGCGACGTAATTTCTGTGTTAATTCGTCATAGTGAGGGATCGAGGATGCAATAAAGAAGGAATAGTGCATCTGAAAGGAGTTACTCGCCTCCCAATACAAGATCCTGTCGTTGCCATTGAAAAGTTCCTTGATTTAGATAGAGAAGGCATAGAACCTATAGTATTTCATAGCGACGCAATTTCTGTGTTAATTCATCATTGTGAGGGATCGACGGATGCAATAAAGAAGGAATAGTGCATCCGAAAAGAGATACTCGCCTCCCAATAGAAGATCCTGTCGTTGCCATAGAAACGTTCATCGATTTAGAAAGAGAAGGCAGAGAACCCATAGTATTTCATAGCGACGCAATTTCTGTGTTAATTCGTCATTGTGAGGGATCGACGAATGCAATAAAGAAGGAACAGTGCATCCGAAAAGAGATACTCGCCTGCCAATAGAAGATCCTGTCATTGAAATAGAAACGTTCCGCGATTTAGAAAGAGAAAGCATAGACCCTATAGTATTTCATAGCGACGCAATTTCTGTGTCAATTCGTCATTGTGAGGGATCGACGGATGCAATAAAGAAGAAATAGTGAATCCGGAAAGAGATACTCGCCTACCAATAGAAGATCTAGTTGTTGCCATAAAAAAGTTCCTCGATTGAGAAAGAGAAGGCATAGAACTTATAGGATCTTATAGCGACGCAATTTCTGTGTTAATTCTTCATTGTGAGGGATCGACGAATGCAATAAAGAAGGAATAGTGCATCCGAAAAGAGATACTCACCTCCCAATAGAAGATCCTGTCGTTGCCATAGAAACGTTCCTCGATTTAGAAAGAGAAGGTATAGAACCCATAGTATTTCATAGCGACGCAATTTCTGTGTTAATTCGTCATTGTGAGCGATCGACGGATGCAATAAAGAAGGAATAGTGCTTCCGAAAAGAGATACTCGTCTCCCAACACATGATCCGGTCGTTGCCATAGAGACGTTCCACGATTTAGAAAGGGAAGGCATAGAACCTATAGCATTTCATAGCGACGCAATTAGTGTGTTAATTCGTCATTGTGAGGGATCGACGGATGCAATAAAGAAGGAATAGTGCATCCAAAATGAGATACTCGCCTCCCAATATAAGATCCTATCGTTGCCATTGAAACGTTCCTCGATTTTGAAAGAGAAGGCATAGAACCTATAGTACTTCATAGCTACGCAATATCTGCGTTAATTCGTCATTGTGAGGGATCAACGGATGCAGTAAGGAAGGAATTGTACATCCGAAAAGAGATACTCGCCTCCCAGTAGAAGATCCTGACGTTGCCATAAAACGTACCTCGATTTAGAAAAAGAAGGCATAGAACCTATAGTATTTCATAGCGACGCAATTTCTGTGTTAATTCGTCATTGTGAGGGATCGGCAGATGCAATAAAGAAGTAATAGTGCTTCCGAAAAGATTTACTCGCCTTCCAATATAAGATCCGGTCGTTGCCATAGAAACTTTCCTCGATTTAGAAAGAGAAGGCATAGAACCTATAGTATTTCATATCGACGCAATGTATGTGTTAATTCGTCATTGTGAGGGATCGATGGATGCAATAAAGAGGGAATAATGCATCCGAAAAGAGATACTCGTCTCCCAATAGAATAACCTGTCGTTGCCATAGTAACGTTCCTCGATTTAGAAAGAGAAGGCAGTGAACCTGTAGTATTTCATAGCAACGGAATTTCTGTGTTAATTCGTCATTGTGAGGGATCGACGGATGCAATAAAGAACGAATAGTACATCCGAAAAGAGACAATCGCCTCCCAATAGAAGATCCTGTCGTTGCCATAGAGACGTTCCACGATTTAGAAAGAGAAGGCATAGAACCTATACTATTTCATAGCGATGCAATTTCTGAATTAATTCGTCATTGTGATGGATCGACATATGCAATAAAGAAGGAATAGTGCATATTTAAAGAGATACTCGTCTCCCAATAGAAGATCTTGTCGTTGCCATAAAAACGTTCCTCGATTTAGAAAGAGAAGGCATAGAACCTACAGCATTTCATAGCGACGCAATTTCTGTGTTAATTCGTCATTGTGAGCGATCAACGGATGCAATAAAGAAGGAATAGTGCCTCCGAAAAGCGATACTCACCTCCCAATGGAAGATCCTGTCGTTGCCATAGTAACGTACTTTGATTTAGAAGAAGAAGTCATAGAACCTATAGTATTTCATGACGACGCAATTTCAGTGTTAATTCGTCATTGTGAGGGATCGACGGATGCAATAAAGAAGGAATAGTGCACCATAAAAGACATACTCGCCTTCCAATATAAGATCCTGTCGTTGCCATAGTAACGTTCCTCAATTTAGAAAGAGAAGGCATAGAACCTATAGTATTTCATATCGACGCAATTTCTGTGTTAATTCGTCATTGTGAGGGAACGACGGATGCAATAAATAAGGAATAGTGCATCCGAAAACAGATACTCGCCTCCCAATATAAGATCCTGTCGTTGCCATAGAAACGTTCCTCGATTTAGAAAGAGAAGGCATAGAACCTATAGTATTTTATAGCGACTCAATTTCTGTGTTAATTCGTCATTGTGAGGGATCGACGGATGCAAGAAAGAAGGAATAGTGCCTCCGAAAAGAGATACTCGCCTCCCAATAGAAGATCCGGTCGTTGTCATAGAAACGTTCCTCGATTTAGAAACAGAAATCATATAACCTATAGTATTTCATAGCGACGTAATTTCTGTGTTAATTCGTCATTGTGAGGGATCGACGGATGCAATAAAGATGGAATAGTGCATCCGAAAAGAGATACTCGCCTCCCAATAGAAGATCCTGTTGTTGCCATAGAAATGTTTCTCGTTATAGAAAGAGAAGGAATAGACCCTATAGTGTTTCATAGCGACGCAATATCTGTGTTAATTCGTCATTGTGAGGTATCGATGGATGCAATAAAGAAGGAATAGTGTTTCCGAAAAGAGATACTCGCCTCCCTATAGCAGATCCTGTCGTTGCCATAGAAACGTTCCTCGATTTAGGAAGAGAAGGCATGGAACCTATAGTATTTCATAGCGACGCCATTTCTGTGTCAATTCGTCATTGTGAGGGATCGACGGTTGTAAAAAGAAGGAATAGTGCATCCAAAAAGAGATACTCGCCTCCCAATAGAAGGTCCTGTCGTTGCCATAGAAACGTTCCTCGATTTTGGAAGAGAAGGCATGGAACCTATAGTATTTCATAGCGACGCCATTTCTGTGTTTATTCGTCACTGTGAGGGATCGAGGGATGCAATAAAGAAGGAATAGCGCATCCAAAAAGAGATGCTCGCCACCTTATAGAAGAACCTGTCGTTGCCATAGAAACGTTCCTCGATTTAGAAAGAGAAGGCATAGAACCTATAGTATTTCATAGCGACGCAATTTCAGTGATAATACGTCATTGTGAGGGAATGACAAAGCAATAAAGAAGGAATAGTGCATCCGAAAAGAGATACTCGCCTCCCAATATAAGATCCGTTCGTTGCCATAGAAACGTTATTCGATTATAAAGCGAATGCATAGAACCTATAGTATTGCATAGCGACGCAATGTATGTGTTAATTCCCAATAGAGGAACCTGTCGTTGCCATATTTATTTATTTATTTTATTTATGCATTTATTTTACCTGGCAAGATTAGGGCCTTCAGGCCCTCTCTTACACCTAACCAGGCATACTCAGATTCAACAAATTTCAGTTTCTACAGAACATTAAGGACATATAACATGTTATACAGTATTAATGTTACAGAAAAAATTAGAGATTATAAAAGTACTACAATGATAATTATAACAATCAAAAAGTAATTATAATAATCAATAATAATAATAATAGTAATGACTATGTATAGGAAAGTGAACATATTTTTTCTTTTATGAATGTCAGTCCTATTGCTAGTTGGGAATTTTCTCGTTATATTCTTGCAGCTTGTGAGTTATTCTCATCAAGCAGAGACATAAGACGATAGAATGGGGTGAAAGAGATATAGAAAAGGTAGATAAGTTAGAGGAGGAGAAATAGAATGGTAAAATTCGAAGCTATGATGGAGAGGAGAAAGAAAAAGATGAGAGGGGCACGACAATGGTGGCTATACCGTCCCTAATATGTAAGTCTTGAGTTCCCTCTTGTATGTTAAGCGGTTCTGGATAAGACGCAGATCACAGGGGAGCGCGTTCCATAGTCGTATGGCTGAGATGGAGAATGACACAGAGAAAGATTTTGTGTTATGTAAAGGTACAGCCAAGATGCTAGATGTATCCGATCTGGTATTGCGGTTGTGGAATGATGATAGGTGTTTAATGTGAGAAGATAAGTATTGGGGGCACCAGTGGCTAAGAAATCGTTGAAGTAAGCACATCGTGTGGAGATCGCGTGCCTTATGTGGGCGTATCCAACCTAGCTGGGAGTATGAAGGACTGATATGATCATACAACCGTATATTGCATACGTATCTAACGCAAGCATTCATCACTAGCTCGAGGCATCTCGAATTTTCACTATTTGTGCCGTGTTGAACTACATCACAGTAGTAAAGATTAGGCAAGACTAGTGTTTGGACTAATTTTTGTTTAACATGGGTTGGAAATATTTTTCTAAATTTTTGAATTGCATGTAGGGAGGAGAGCGATTTCCGGCAAGCTGTGACTGTTTGTTCTTTCCAGTTTAGGTGTTCATCCAAGATTATTCCAAGGTCTTTTACTGTTTTTTGGTATGGTAGTTGGGTACCATTGAGGAGTATTTGAGGGACTGTTTCGCGAAAGTACCGACTGATTAACTTTGGATGAGATATAAGTATGACCTGGGATTTCTTGGGGTTTAGTTTCAGACCTAGGTTCTGTGCCCATCGAGAAACAGAGCAAAGATCTGCGTTCATACTCGCTACTGCGTCAGCAATGTTCTTGGGGCTTGCACTTATGTACAGTTGGATGTCGTCGGCATATAGATGGTAGTTGCAGGAGTGAATCACTGAAGAAATATCATTAATGTGCAGTGAGAAGAGTAATGGACCAAGGACGGAGCCTTGGGGAACTCCAGAGCGCACGTTTTTCCATGAAGACTTTTCCGACCCACAAATGACTTGTTGACTTCTGTTTTTGAGGTAGCTGTCGAACCAGTGTACAGCGCTGTTTGAGAAATTCAGCTGTTTCATTTTAATTAGTAATATATCAAAGTCAACTGTATCAAAAGCCTTGCTAAAGTCAAGCAGTGTTAGGATGGTAGCTTCACGTCTGTCCATAGCATGTTTAATGTCATCAGTTACTTTGATTAATGCAGTTGCTGTACTATGGTGCTTTCGAAAGCCAGACTGATATTTGTTGTGGATGTTATGAGTTTTGAGGTAATCCGTCAGCTGTTCATGGACGATGTATTCTAGGGCTTTAGATATTGCAGGTAGTATGCTGATCGGCCTGTAATCACCTGGCGACTTAGGGTTGTCAGTCTTGGGTATAGGTTGAATTAAACTTTGCTTCCACTCAGTAGGATATGTACTACTGACAAGAGACAGGTTGAAGATGTCTGTGATAACTGGAGTAATAGTGTCTACGACGTTCTTAATCATGCCAATGCTCACTCCATCATTTCCTACTGCCTCGGAAGAGATTTTCATAATTGCCTTGTGTTCTGTGCCAGTAGTTACATGTTTTAGGTAAAACTTGTCTCTCGAGAGATTGATATCTTGGGGCTGGTAATTTGTCGCTGCGTGGCAGTTTATAGCTGTTGAGAAGAAATCATTGAATTCTTCTGCAGACGCTTGATAAACAGCGTCAGATCTTCGCTTCCCTATACCGAAACTGCGCAGCTTTTTCCACAGTGCAGCAGGTTTTGTTATACCGCATACGACAGAGCGGGCATGTCTGATTTTGGCATTCCTCACGCTTTGCTTGGTTCTATTTCGGAGTTTCCTATAAGCTTCGTACGCCTCGGGAGTTGGGTTACGCTTGAAGGCCCTATGTGCAGCATCACGTTTATTCATTAACTGGCGTAATGCAGTGGTGAGCCACGGAGCGGGAGCTCTCTTTACCTTGACAATGCGTTGAGGAACATGTTTATCATACAGTGTAATAATTTTGCGACATAATTCCCGAATTTTTCCGTCTAAAGTCGGTTCATTGCTTATATCATGCCAAGGGATGTCTGAGCAATCCTTTTGAAGAGCGTCATGGTTAACATTTTTTAGGTTTCTGTAGGTTACCAGGTGAGATTTTTCTTTGGTAGTATGCACTGACTAATTTAAGAATATCATGTCGTGAGCAGAGAGTCCTGGAGCGGATGTCTGATTGGCACGAATTATTTTATCTGGTCGCTTTGTTGCTATTATATCTATGAGTGTATGGCTGTGTGGCGTGTGATGAGTTGCGTCCAGCGGTGTTAAACTCATATCATTGGAGTGGAACAGTCTCCTTAGTTTTTCTGCAGAGGGAGATTTTAACTGTAAGTCGATGTTTGTGTCGCCCATAATGATTATGTGTTCATACAGTGTCACGAGCGAGGACAGGGCAGACTGAAAAGAGGACATAGCATCGACGTTTGGAGGTTTATAGATTACTCCAATTAGCAGTTTCTGATATGATGTGTTTATTTCGAAAAACAAGAACTCTGCTTCTCCTTCGCCCTTTGCATCCGATGTGCATAGTACAGTAGGTCTGAGATCAGAGCGAACATAGGCACCTACACCACCTCCGCGTCGTGTTTCACGATCTGCTCTTAGGAGAGAGTAACCATTGATTCGGATAGCGTCGGAAGAAATGTTTGGTTTCAACCAAGTTTCAGAGATGAGGATAACATGGAACAGCGATTGGCAGAACAGGTCACAGAACTCGTCGAAGTGAGCCGTTAGCGACTGCGCGTTCGCGTGGGCCACAAAGAGCCCGTCGCCGGAACCGGTCCGTCCCATTGTGGCCGCCTGTAGGACCGAGCGCGCTCCGTCTACCTGCTGGCGGGAAGAGGGACAAAAGCTGGATTTCGCGGGGGAAGACATATTTACAGGTGTGTCCAAGGTCGTGACTGACTCAAGCGTCTGTGAGCTAAAGGTGAAAGACAAGCTGGAGGTATCGGAGAAAGGAGCAAAAAGAAAGATGGAAAGTGGCAGTAGTGGTTACGAAAAAGAAAATAGTAGTAGTAGTGGTAGTGACGAGGATGAAAATGACAGATATAGAAAGGCGGTTTTAAAAAGATTCCTGCTAATGGACAATGTTAATTCCCGTTTGACTGATAATATGAATATGCATGAGAACTTATGATAGTAACGTTCCTTGATTTAGAAAGAGATGGCATAGAACCTATAGTATTTCATAGCGACGCAATTTCTGTATTAAATCGTCACTGTGAGGGATCGAGGGATGCAATAAAGAAGGAATAGTGCATCCAAAAAGAGATGCTCGCCACCTAATAGAAGAACCTGTCGTTGCCATAGAAACGTTCCTCGATTTAGAAAGAGAAGGCATAGAACCTATAGTATTTCACAGCGACGCAATTTCTGTGTTAATTCGTCATTGTGAAGGATCGACGGATGCAATAAAGAAGGTATAGTGCATCCGAAAAGAGATACACGCCTCCCAATGGAAGATCTTGTCGTTGCCAGAGAAACATTCCTCGATTTAGAAAGAGAAGGCATAGAACGTATGGTAATTCATAGCGACGCAATTTCTGTGTTAATTCGTCATTGTGAAGGATCGACGGATGCATTAAAGATGGATGGTGCATCCGGAAAAGGATACTCACCTCCCAAAATAAGATCCTGTCGTTGCCACAGAAATGTTCCTAGATTTAAAAAGAGAAGGCATAGAACCTGTAGTATTTCATAGCGACACAATTTCTATGTTAATTCGTCATTGTGAGGGATCGACGGATGCAATAAAAAACGAATAGTGCATCCGAAAAGAGATACTCGCCTCCCAGTAGAAGATCCTATCGTTGCCATAGAAACGTTCCTCGATTTAGGAAGAGAAGGAATGGAACCTATAGTATTTCATAGCGACGCCATTTCTGTGTTAATTCGTCATTGTGAGGGATCGACGGTTGCAAAAAAGAAGGAATAGTGCATCCGAAAAGAGATACTCGCCTCCCTATAGAAGATCCTGTCCTTGCCATAGAAACATTCCTCGATTTAGAAAGAGAAGTCATAGAACCTATAGTATTTCATAGCGACGCAATTTCTGTGTTAATACCATACTGTGAGGGATCAATGCATGCAATAAAAAGGAAATACTGCATCCGAAAAGAGATACTCGCCTCCCAATAGAAGAATCTGTCGTTGCCATAGTAACGTTCCTCGATTTGGAAAGAGATGGCATAGAACGTATAGTATGTCATTGCGACGCAATTTCTGTGTTAATTCCTCATTGTGCGGGATCGAAGGATGCTATAAAGAAGGGATATGCATCCGAAATAGATACTCGCCTCCCAATATAAGATCCAGTCGTTGCCATAGAAACGTTCCTCGATTTAGAAAGAGAAGACATACAACCTATAGTATTTCATAGCGACGCAATTTCTGTGTCAATTCGTAATTGTGGTTGATCGACGGATGCAATAAAGAAGGAATAGCGCATCCGAAAAGAGATACTCGCCTCCCACTACAAGATTCTGCGTTGCCATAGAAACGTCCCTCGATTTAGAAAGAGAAGGCATAGAAAATATAGTATTTCATAGCAACGCCATTTCTGTGTTAATTCGTCATTGTGAGGGATCGACGGATGCAATAAAGAAGGAATAGTGCATCCGAAATGAGATAGTCGCCTCCCAAAGGAAGATCCTGTCGTTGCCATAGAAACTTTCCTCGATTTAGAAAGAGAAGGCATAGAACCTATAGTATTTCATAGCGACGTAATTTCTGTGTTAATTCGTCATTGTGAGGGATCGACGGATGCAATAAAGAAGGAATAGTGCACCCGAAAAGAGATACTTGCCTCCCAATAGAAGATCCTGTCGTTGCCATAGAAACATTCCTTGATTTAGAAAGAGAAGACATAGGACCTATAGTATATCACAGCGACGCAATTTCAGTGTTAATTCGTCATTGCGAGGGATCGATGGATGCAATAAAGAATGAATAGTGCATCCAAAAAGAGATACTCGCCTCCCAATTGAAGATCCTGTCGTTGCCATTGAAACGTTCCTCGATTTAGGAAGAGAAGGTTAAGAATTTATAGTATATCATAGCGACGCAATTTCTGTGTTAATTCGTCATTGTGAGGGATCGAGGGATGCAATAAAGAAGGAATAGTGCATCCCAAAATAGATATTCACCTCCCAATAGAAGATCTTGTCGTTGCCATAGAAACATTCCTCGATTTAGAAAGAGAAGGCATAGAACGTATGGTAATTCATAGCGACGCAATTTCTGTGTTGATTCGTCATTGTGAAGGATCGACGGATGCATTAAAGATGGATGGTGCATCCGGAAAAGGATACTCACCTCCAAAAATAAGATCCTGTCGTTGCCACAGAAATGTTCCTAGATTTAAAAAGGGAAGGCATAGAGCCTATAGTATTTCATAGCGACACAATTTCTATGTTAATTCGTCATTGTGAGGGATCGACGGATGCAATAAAAAACGAATAGTGCATCCAAAAAGAGATACTCGCCTCCCAGTAGAAGATCCTATCGTTGCCATAGAAACGTTCCACGATTTAGGAAGAGAAGGAATGGAACCTATAGTATTTCTTAGCGATGCCATTTCTGTGTTAATTCGTCATTGTGAGGGATCGAAGGATGCTATAAAGAAGGGATATGCATCCGAAATAGATACTCGCCTCCCAATAAAAGATCCTGTCGTTGCCATAGAACCGTTCCTCAATTTAGAAGGAGAAGGCATAGAACCTATAGTATTTCATAACGACGCAATTTCTGTGTTAATTCGTCATTGTGAGGGATCAACGGATGCAATTAAGAAGGATTAGTGAATCCGAAAAGATAAACTCGCCTCCTAGTATAAGATCCTGTCGTTGCCATAGAAACTCTCCTCGATTTAGAAATGAAGGCATAGAACCTATAGTATTTCATAGCGACGCAATTTCTGTGTTAATTCGTCATTGTGAGGGATCGACGGATGCAATAAAGAAGGAATGGGGCATCCGAAAAGAGATACTCGCCTCCCTATATAAGATCCTGTCGTTGCCATAGAAACGTACCTCGATTAAGAAAGAGAAGGCATAGAACCTACAGTATTTCGTAACGACGCAATTTCTGTGTTAATTCGTCAGTGTGAGGGATCGACGGATGCAAATTAGAAGGAATAGTGCACCCGAAAAGAGATACTCGCCTCCCAATAGAAGATCCTGTCGTTGCCATAGAAACGTTCCTGGATTTAGAAACAGAAGCCATAGAACCTATAGTATTTCACAGCGACGCAATTTCTGTGTTAATTTGTCATTGTGAGGGATCACCGGATGCAATAAAGAAGGAATAGTGCATCCGAAAACAGATACTCGCCTCCCAATAGAAGATCCCATCGTTGCCATAGAAACGTTCCTCGATTTAGAAAGAGAAGGCATAGAACCTATAGTATTTCATTGCGACGCAATTTCTGTGTTAATTGGTCATTGTGAGGGAACAATGGATGCAATAAAGAATGAATAGTGCATCCGAAAAGAGATACTCGCCTCCCAATAAAAGATCCTCTCGTTGCCATAGAAACGTTCCTCGATTTAGGAAGAGAAGGTTTGGAACCCATAATATTTCATAGCGACGCAATTTCTGTGTTAAATCGTCATTGTGAGGGATCGACGGATGCAATAAAGAAGGAATTGTGCATCTTAAAGGAGTTACTCGCCTCTCAATACAAGATCCTGTCGTTGCCATAGAAACTAACCTCGATGTAGAAAGAGAAGGCATAGAACTTATAGTATTACATAGCGACGCAATTTCTGTTTAATTTGTCATTGTGAGGGATCGACGGATGCAATAAAGGAAGAATAGTGCATCCGAAGTGAGATACTCGCTTCCCAATTGTGATATTATTGGATTTCAGACATTTTGCATATGAGAAAAGGACAGCCACCGAGCTGTAGTTTGCAGTGATACTAAGCATGACAACACGAGAGTAAAAAAAAAAAAAAAAAAAAACAACGAAATCTGTTTATAACGTTCACCTACACCAAGACGCGCGGCCAGCGTTTAAAAGGTACTTTTAAATACTATGACTCGCTGGGCGCAGATATTTAAAATCATTGCCGCAGCGCTTGATAGCAAGAAGCTGCGAAACAGAAGAAAGAACAATTTATCATTTGTTAGGAAAATTCTAGAGTCTTTATAGTTAGTTGTACTTCTGGTCGCCGATATGTTAACATGTACTTCATTACGTTTGATGTTTGGTTGCCGACTTGTTAAGACGTTTTGTGTAGCACCGCTACAAGTTTAGTGTGGAAAACCACGTTATCATCAAGAAAGAAAACGCTTTTGTAAACCTAGTGACGATAAAAAATACTTACGCGCACGCCAGGACATTTAATTTTTTACAAAATATCACACATACAGAAGCAGCGATTGTTGGACTGCTCCATGTATGAGAAAAACATAAAAATGTAAGTTTTGTATTCATTGTAAATTTGGTAATGTTTATAGTTTAACGCCTTTCTTCTTTGAGAATATACTTTTCCTCCACTATACAGAAAATCTATGCTTATTCTTTTCTTTAAATTAACCACAAATAATGTTTATGTTTAAATGAACTTTGTTACAGGTTCGCTCTTTATCGCGGTGTGTCGATTGTATTTGGGAGACCATTAACGTGTTCAGTTTACGATCTGACAACTTTTTTTACAAAATTTCACTGTTTTGCATTCATTTCCAATTTTTTTTTATTATTCAAATAGGTCCCTTAGGTAATTTCATTGAAGAGTCTGATTGCGTGAAAGCAATCCGGGTTAAGAGGTCATTTGAGAAACTATTTTCACGCAATCAATCCGTACGTCTCCTAAACACAATCGAGAACCGACGCATCATCGATCATTCATTAATTTTTCTCTTTTTCCAAGTCGTACCAAGAAACGGCCAAGGAGAACTGCCGTGAGTACGCAATCTAGTGTTAAAAGGTTGCATTCCTTATCTTGTCGGCAAACATTGCCATGAATTATCAACATCAATGTTATATTTGGTTAAATGTGAAAAGCCAAAAAACCTTTTAACGCTAGATGTGGCGCCCGAACAGGGACATAACTAAAAAACTAATTTGTTCTTTTTATTTTCATGCTACCATCTGGAGAAAATTGGAAGCCAAAACCAGTGATAAATAAAGGACGCATATGCAGAAAATCGCAGCAAGAATCCACAACAGCAATAAATAGCAGCGCGCAAGACAACTAATTAATGTGAGTACGATGTTTCATTACGTTTGAAGCTTTGCGTACCGAGCATTCAGTCGGCTCGTGACATTCACTCTCTACGCTTTTTTCCTTTTCCTCAAGCAATTTAATTTCCAAATTTCTGTTTCCTTTTGCTATTAGATCCGCCTCTATCACATCATTTCGCTTACAATAGTTAGAAATAGTTAGCAAGAATTCCATTGTTGTGCATTTTAGTAAATCACAATGGCCGCCAGTTTCAGTGCTCTATAAGTGTTTTTCATTTATTTTATCTCTCTCGTTGCCACATTGGCATTTTCGTGTGTCAGAGTTTCAATTGTTTATAACGCGCAAGCAATATCTGAGAAATCAGGACGCGAAATCCTTGGCGCACCTGACAAGTGAAAATCATAATTTAAAAAAAAAAAATTATCTTTTCTAGCTCGTGCAGTGTAACTACTTTAAATTTACGATGGCTGATGAGCAACCAAGGCAACTTAGACCGCGCGCGGGTGTAAACAAACCTGAATCTCGTAGTGAGGGAACAACACAGGACGAAGCGACACGTGAGCTGTCGGTGCCACAGACCGCGTCGCAGTCACGTGAATGCTCGCTGTCAGATATACTAAAATTGTTTGCTGATATGAAAACCAGTTTTGAAGCAAACATGGGTAATCTTGACACTCGAATGGCACAGTTAACAAACCAAAGTGACAATCTTGGAACGCAAATCAGTCAGTTAACAAACCAAAGTGATAATCTTGGAACGCAAATCAGTCAGTTAACAAACCAAAGTGACTATCTTGGAACGCAAATCAGTCAGTTAACAAACCAAAGTGACAATCTTGGAACGCAAATCAGTCAGTTAGCAAATAAAAGTGACAGCAGGTTCAACAGTTTAGAATCAAGGGTAGAGGACACTCAAGTGCGAATGAACAATATAAATTCTGTTATTACCGACATCCAAGCACAAATCAAAAAATCGAATGACACCATGGAGGAAAAAATTAAAGCCATTACCACTGCTTACGCAAGCGAGCTAAACGCAAGCGTACACGCAAAAATTGATAGTGTTCTTTCGATGGTGGAATCCGCCGAGACCAATATTGGTAGCAAGTTCATAGATATGCAGGCCCAAATAGATGTGTGTAAATCAACTGCGAGTGACTCTTTGAAACATTACAGTGATGTTTCAAAGAGAGTAAGCCAATTGACAGAAAGTGTCAACCACGTTGGCGAGCGAGTCGAAGACCTTGCTCAGCAAATATCCGATGTCAATATTGACAAAAAGATCGCAGATGTCAACACCGGTATAAGCAATACACTTAATAGGGAATTTGAAGAGTGGATGCAATCCAAAGAACAGTACATTGTCAGCAAGGTACACGCTGAACTAAAGGGTACGGTTAAATCTGCTACAGCAGAAATCTTAACCGCTCCCGGTACTTCTGGTGACACTTTAACCAGTGAATTAGGTGAAATCAGACGAGCATTTAGCCACGATCTTCCGGAATGGAAACGTCAGCTAAGCAATGATATAGATCAACTGAGACGACAAGTTACGGAATTGCAAGGTGACAATCAAAGTGAGTATTCGCTACCGCCAGAACACGATAATCGTCAATATCCCGAGTGTCAGGTACAATTCTCACCAACAGTAAATAATACGCGTGGCGAAACTTCTACGTCACGTAGTCATGCCGATCAACTAACACTCGTTGAACTAATGCGAGACGAGAGTGTGCTAAAACACAGAGCTTTTCAGCCTTTTATACCTGAAAAACGAAATATACATCCCATAGTATTTCTAAAATCATTCACAGGTGCTTTTCCGGAATCATGGAACGACAGGCAGCGGATACAGTTCATCTTAGGCTATGTACACGGTGAAGGATCAATTTGGGGTACAGAAATAATAAACAAATGTCACACCTATGCAGATTTTGAAAAGCATTTTTTGAATAAATTCTGGAGTTCAGGTATACAACAAAGAGGTTTACAACGCCGAACCTTTCAACACCAAAGGAGGAGGCTTGAGACGTTATTTTGAAAAATATCTACGTAAAATTCAGTATTGGGACACGCCCATTTCAACCAAAGATGTAATCATGATCTTAAAGTCAAAACTTCCTGTGTCAATAAGAGAAAAACTAGTTAATGTGAGTGAAGAAGACCTAGAAGCCTTTCTTTCTGTTCTTGACAATTTGGATATGATCTATGAGGATGTGCGTGCGAGCGCGCGGAATAATTATAATAATGGACCGCCCGCTCCGCAGCAGCACATAACAAATTGCGTCAATGGAATGTCGTACCAACATAACACGGGACAACCAAACGCTCAGCCTTACGGCAATCATAACAGTTTCAACCGCCGTAATGGAAAACAATATAACAAACATCCACACCAGAATAGGTACAATCCGATTTATCAAAACACACAGCAACAATACGGTAATTCACCGATAAATCACAACGGTAATTACCAGTACCAGAACAACAAGACGAATAATGGAAATCGTCACAAGGGAAAGAAATGGAACAATTATAACAGACCACAACAGTACAGTCAGCCGAGTCACTTCACTCCCTCTCACCAAATGAATTTTGCACAGCCGAGAAAAGTGACATTTTCTCACCAACCCAACCAACAATTCAGGAACAATAGTCAAGACAATTCTTCCCATGCTTTTCCTGACACCGCCGGTTATAATAGCCAAGGAAATCCGACTATTTTTTACACACAGGCGAACCAAGCACCAAACGCGATGTCAAATAACACGCAATCAACAGATGCACAAGTCGTATGGGATACGAACGCAAGTTTTCAGCCTAACATGACACAAAATACTAGTCAAGTAAAAATAACTGACATTTCAGCTCCACCCCAGTCGGAAAACCATTAGCAGCTTCTTTAGGCCTCCACGGGGAAGCTGCGGAACCAATAAGCTCTCATATCTTTAACAACTCATGCCAACCTTAGAAAAAAGGCGCATGACAAACACATTAGCAAAGTCTTATCGTATCGTATAAATGAACGAGTGCTATTAAAGACCCACTTCAAACCATCTTTGATTCATCATAAGAATCGCAAGTGGCAGCACTTGTATGAAGGACCATATATTATCTTAAGAAAGCCGCACATTGGTTGCTATCTATTAGCTGACCCTGTATCTGGACGAATAAAAGGATTGTTTCATCACGCAGGCTTGAAGAAATACCGAGTCAACCATTGAAAATATCTGTTAAGTTAAGCTGCTAAAAGAAAATATACACACACACTATAAGTTGTCATACTATGTGTGAAGTACCAACGTATGTAAGAGTAATGCACAGGACTAACACCCTGTCGACCTGCCACAACAAGATAAGTAATTTATATGAGCACCTTAAGTAAAACACATTTATTGTAGGAGAGCAAGATTTGCCTTAGATGTAAGTTAGTTTTAAGTTAATTGAGCCATGAACGGCCACAGCCGAAAGAGCTGACAAATAAATATTATAGTAGGGACGTGCTAAGTGCCACCTGCTATCACTAGTTTTAAGTATAGCAAAGCTCTCTCCTCTTGAATGAAATAAATTGAAATGATTATTCAGACCAGAATGATTGCTCGTAGGTTAAAAAAAAAATATTAATGTCGCTTACTCTAATGAGGTAAATGTTATGTTATGCATAAGGAGTGTGTGACAACAAATTTTATGAGACCACCTATGAAACGCAGCAGGCAAAAAGCAGCAGCTTAGCATATAAGAATCAAGTAAGGCAATAACGATCCAGGTAGCTGGAATGAAGTGCGCAACTCAATTATTTTATTATGATACGGAGAAAACCGTATACGCTCATAACAATTTTACGGCACAGTGCAGCTGAAATACTTACAAAGATCATTTATAAATAAACTAATTTAGTACTAGAAATATCTATTTCAGGCCCTCGAAATACGACGATTTTTTTTAGAAAACCAATTTTACGATACATGGAACAGAAGATAGTTAACAGACACAGTTCACTGCTAATGCATGGTTTAAGTAATTTTAGATATGCATAGAAAATTGTTTAGAGAGCTGGATCAGACGACACTGAAACTACTGTATCGATTTAATTATACTATTTGTCATGAAAAACTAAGGTGATAATAATTTATGTTAAGCTCATCATATCATACGTCATTAACACTGTGTCTTCAAATCTCTTCACTCCATAAAAGTCTTTTGTGTTTTCCTCTAACCAGTATCCTTACCATCCTACCTTATCCAGTAGAGAATTGAATTTTACGAGCTGGTTGCATGATTGATACACACAGGCTATACGAATGGATAGTCGTGACACATTGGTTGTCGACGGGCTATGCTTATTCTTCGCAAATTACGAGTTCAATTAAGATTTGGTATGTGCAATTGCACGACAGGGAACACCAAGCTTCCCAATTACCCTAATGGTAGTTTGAACACGAACTGTTCATCACGTAAACGAAGCCACATTGACTATGTCTTCAAACTAACGACGTAATAGAGAGAAAATAAAAGAGCTGAACTTGCGAAAAAAGTAACTATTGTAAAAAGAAAAGAATAACAAGATTTCGAACAAAGTGTAAACCTAAAGTGCCTTGGAAGCACAAACTACGAACAAGAGACACGCTTTTCGTCAGGCCTTGTAGTCACAGAGACTAAATATTTCTTTGTAAATAATTTTTAGACGTGATATGTATACTAAATGTTAACTGTACTTTGTAGTAATAATGCAGTCAGTAATAAATGGACACGTATGTGCTGCTGCGTGTGAACCGACTATAGACAAGTAATTAATGGACACGTATAAAAGTGGTGCGTGTGAACCTTAACATGACGACCAAATAAATGTGAACACGAATTAATAATAACGTGTGAACTGAAAAGGTGATAACTCCAAGAGCACGCGTGAAATACCGCGTGTGAAGTAATGTTATAAGTACTTGTACCACGAAACCACGATGTAGAAAGCCGAAGAGTGAAAGTGAATAAGTGTTGTACTTACCACAAACGGTACTGTACGCCTTTCCACGGACACATTCTTCGAAACAGCTGCGGGAGTCGCCGCATCTGGCTGCTTCCGTAATCCAGTCGATGAAGAACTGTGTAAAAACTCACACCACGGCTAGTAGACACCAAACGCTCTGCTTCTCGCAGAATACTGCTGCTAGCGTTGTGGAACTGTCAAGTTATTATCACGTGATTGTGACCAACGGACGTAACACTGTGTACGATGAGCGCTCAACAATCAATTTTTCTTTGAACAACGAGCGCGGATGCCAAATGTGTTTGAAATGCATTCAAAATAAAATATGATAAAGCAATGAATTAAGCACTCATGTACCTTGTGAAATTATAAAGACACTAATCGGAAGAGTCTTAAGCTCGATTTTGACAATAGCTACCGAATTTACTGACCAGGCCGAGTAATGACGAAAACGTGTCGAACCAAATAAAACCAGAAAAATAGATAAATATGAGAACTAAGCATTCCTAAGAGAATGAGACCTTATGTACATAAACAATTGTTATCCTTACCTAACCCAATTTTCTTTTAGACTAAGTTATTAGTAAGTAAGCACATTCTAATACAGATTTTTTTTCTGTATTTTTCATGTACGAAAACATAAATGGAAGCACGGACAAGTGTCAAGTGAAATAGAGACCGCCACCATACGGCTCAACATGTTGCAGAACCAGTCTTCCAGTTCCTGACCCACGACGTATTTCCAACGCAACATCAAACCCCGACAACCACTCCAACTTCCACAGTGAAAGTGATGCCCTACTTTTCCTCCACTGTGAAAGTGTAATCAATTTCCCCACTCAAGTGCAGTGCTATCATTTATACCCGAAGTTCTACCACTCCCAGTGCAACTCATACCTACCCAAGTGTAGTGAAACATTTTTTTTTTGCAGGTCATAAAAGCCACAAATAAGTAAAGTGCTACGTATTTACTGCAAGAAATCTTCGACGAAACAACGACAAAAATATTCCTGTAGTATGTCACTGTAAAACAAGAATGTCAATTTTTTGTAGCATTTTTTCCACGAGGCACACAGCACCCAGACTTCCTGCGAAGTCAAGTAATTTATTTCTTTGTTATTTTTTTTATATTTATTATGCCATGTATAATGTATCTATGTATGTGTATCTTTGTCTTAATTTCGTTATCTTTTACCGGGAAATGAACATTTGTTATCCTTGTACAATACATTAGAAAGAGCACAGTTCAATTGTCATGCAGTTGCCCTATGGACAAATTACTATCAATTTCAGTCGTACGAATATACTTACCTGATACTCTGTATGTTAACCACTTTGCCTGATGTAGTGTGTAAAATCTATTGTAAAGAATTTTTGCAAGTAATACTAACTTGTTTCACGAAAACAATAATATCACGACTACACGTGAGTCGCGATGATCCTGACGGAGTCATCGCTCCTCACGCGGGAAGCAATGTGATATTATTGGATTTCAGACATTTTGCATATGAGAAAAGGACAGCCACCGAGCTGTAGTTTGCAGTGATACTAAGCATGACAACACGAGAGTAAAAAAAAAAAAAAACGAAATCTGTTTATAATGTTCACCTACACCAAGACGCGCGGCCAACGTTTAAAAGGTACTTTTAAATACTATGACTCGCTGGGCGCAGATATTTAAAATCATTGCCGCCGCGCTTGATAGCAAGAAGCTGCGAAACAGAAGAAAGAACAATTTATCATTTGTTAGGAAAATTCTAGAGTCTTTATAGTTAGTTGTACTTCTGGTCGCCGATATGTTAACATGTACTTCATTACCTTTGATGTTTGGTTGCCGACTTGTTAAGACGTTTTGTGTAGCACCGCTACAAGTATAGTGTGAAAAACCACGTTATCATCAAGAAAGAAAACGCTTTTGTAAACCTAGTGACGATAAAAAATACTTACGCGCACGCCAGGACATTTAATTTTTTACAAAATATCACACATACAAAAGCAGCGATTGTTGGACTGCTCCATGTATGAGAAAAACATAAAAATGTAAGTTTTGTATTCATTGTAAATTTGGTAATGTTTATAGTTTAACGCCTTTCTTCTTTGAGAATATACTTTTCCTCCACTATACAGAAAATCTATGCTTATTCTTTTCTTTAAATTAACCACAAATAATGTTTATGTTTAAATGAACTTTGTTACAGGTTCGCTCTTTATCGCGGTGTGTCGATTGTATTTGGGAGACCATTAACGTGTTCAGTTTACGATCTGACAACTTTTTTTACAAAATTTCACTGTTTTGCATTCATTTCCAATTTTTTATTATTATTCAAATAGGTCCCTTAGGTAATTTCATTGAAGAGTCTGATTGCGTGAAAGCAATCCGGGTAAAGAGGTCATTTGAGAACCGACGCATACTCGCCTCCCAATAAAAGATCCTGTCGTTGCCATAGAACCGTTCCTCAATTTAGAAGGAGAAGGCAAAGAACCTATAGTATTTCACGCAATCAATCCGTACGTCTCCTAAACACAATCGAGAACCGACGCATCATCGATCATTCATTAATTTTTCTCTTTTTCCAAGTCGTACCAAGAAACGGCCAAGGAGAACTGCCGTGAGTACGCAATCTAGTGTTAAAAGGTTGCATTCTTTATCTTGTAGGCAAACATTGCCATGAATTATCAACATCAATGTTATATTTGGTTAAATGTGAAAAGCCAAAAAACCTTTTAACGCTAGACAATATAAGATCCCGTCGTTGCTATAGAAACGTTCCTCGATTTAGAAAGAGAAGGCATAGAACCTATAGTATTTCACAGCGACGCAATTTCTGTGTTAATTCGACAGTGTGAGGGATCGACGGATGCAACAATGAAGGAATAGTGCACCCGAAAAGAGATACTTGCCTCCCAACAGAAGCTCCTGTCGTTGCCATAGAAACTTTCCTCGATTTAGATAGATAAGGCATAGAACCTATAGTATTTAATAGCGACGCAATTTCTGTGTTAATTCGTCATTGTGAGGGATCGACGGCTGCAATAAAGAAGGAATGGTGCATCCGAGAAGAGATACTCGACTCCAAATAGAAGAACCTGTCGTTACCATATAAACGTTCCTCGATTTAGGAAGTGAAGGCATGGTACCCATAGTATTTCATAGCGACACAATATCTGTGTTAATTCGTCATTGTGAGGGATCGACGGATGCTATAAAGAAGGAATAGTGCATCCGAAAAGAGATACTCGCCTCCCAATATAAGATCCTGTCGTTGCCATAGAAACGTTCCTCAATGTAGAAAGAGAAGGCATAGAACCTACAGTATTTCATAGCGACGCAATTTCTGTGTTAATTCGTAATTGTGGTGGATCGACAGATGCAATAAAGAAGGAATAGTACATCCGAAAAGGGATACAAGCCTCCCAATAGAAGATCCTTTTGTTGCCATAGAAACGTTGATCATTTTAGAGAGAGAAGGCATAGACCCTATAGTATATCATAGCGACGCATTTTCTGTTTTAATTCGTCATTGTGAGAGATCTACGGATGGAATAAAGAAGGAATAGTGCATCCGAAAAGAGATACTCGCCTCCCAATATAAGATCCTGTCTATGCCATAGAAACGTTTCTCGATTTAGAAAGAGAAGACATACAACCTATAGTATTTCATAGCGACGCAATTTCTGTGTTAATTCCTCATTTTGAGGGATCGATGGATGCAATAAAGAATGAATAGTGCTTCAGAAAAGAGATACTCGCCTCCCAATAAAAGATCCTGTCGTTGCCATAGAACCGTTCCTCAATTTAGAAGGAGAAGGCATAGAACCTATAGTATTTCACAGCGACGCTATTTCTGTGGTAATTCGTCATTGTGAGGGATCGACGGATGCAATAAAAAAGGAATAGAGCACCCGAAATGAGATACTCGCCTCGCAATAGAAGATCCTATCATTGCAATAGAAACGTTCCTCGATTTAGGAAGAGAAGGAATTGAACCTATAGTGTTTCATAACGATGCCATTTCTGTGTTAATTCGTCATTGTGAGTGATCGACGAATGCAATAAAGAAGGAATAGTGCATCCGAAATGAGATACTCGCCCTCCAATATAAGATCCTGTCGTTGCCATAGAAACGTTCCTCGATTTAGAAAGAGAAGGCATAGAACCTACAGTATTTCATAGCGACGCAATTTCTGTGTTAATTCCATATTGTGAGGGATCGACAGATGCAATAAAGAATGAATAGTGCATCCGAAAAGAGATAGTCGCCTCCCAATTGAAGATACGGTAGTTGCCATTGAAACGTTCCTCGATTTAGGAAGAGAAGGTTAAGAATTTATAGTATATCATAGCGACGCAATTTCTGTGTTAATTCCTCATTGTCAGGGATCGATGGATGCAATAAAGAATGAATAGTGCTTCAGAAAAGAGATACTCGCCTCCCAATAAAAGATCCTGTCGTTGCCATAGAAACGTTCCTCGATTTAGAAAGAGAAGGTATAGTACCTATAGTATTTCACAGCGACGCAATTTCTGTGTTAATTCGTCATTGTGAGGGATCAACGGATGCAATAAACAAGGAATAGTGAATCCGAAAAGATATACTCGCCTCCTAATATAAGATCCTGTCGTTGCCATAGAAACATTCCTCGATTTAGAAAAAGAAGGTATAGAACGTATGGTAATTCATAGCGACGCAATTTCTGTGTTGATTCGTCATTGTGAAGGATCGACGGATGCATTAAAGATGGATGGTGCATCCGGAAAAGGATACTCACCTCCCAAAATAAGATCCTGTCGTTGCCACAGAAATGTTCCTAGATTTAAAAAGGGAAGGCATACAACCTATAGTATTTCATAGCGACACAATTTCTATGTTAATTCGTCATTGTGAGGGATCGACGGATGCAATAAAAAACGAATAGTGCATCCGAAAAGAGATACTCGCCTCCCAGTAGAAGATCCTATCGTTGCCATAGAAACGTTCCACGATTTAGGAAAAGAAGGAATGGAACCTATAGTATTTCATAGCGATGCCATTTCTGTGTTAATTCGTCATTGTGAGGGATCGAAGGATGCTATAAAGAATTGATATGCATCCGAAATAGATACTCGCCTCCCAATATAAGATCCTGTCGTTGCCGTAGAAACGTTCCTCGATTTAGAAAGAGAAGACATACAACCTATAGTATTTCATAGCGACGCAATTTCTGTGTTAATTCCTCATTTTGAGGGATCGATTGATGCAATAAAGAAGGAATAGTGCACCCGAAAAGAGATACTCGCCTCCCAATAGAAGATCCTGTCGTTGCCATAGAAACGTTCCTCGATTTAGAAAGAGAAGGTATAGAACATATAGTATTTCACAGCGACGCAATTTCTGTGTAAATTCGTCATTGTGAGGGATCAACGGATGCAATAAAGAAGGATTAGTGAATCCGAAAAGATAAACTCGCCTCCTAATATAAGATCCTGTCGTTGCCATAGAAACTTTCCTCGATTTAGAAATGAAGGCATAGAACCTATAGTATTTCATAGCGACGCAATTTCTGTGTTAATTCGTAATTGTGAGGGATCGACGGATGCAATAAAGAAGGAATGGGGCATCCGAAAAGAGATACTCGCCACCCTATATAAGATCCTGTCGTTGCCATAGAAACGTACATCGATTAAGAAAGAGAAGGCATAGAACCTACAGTATTTCATAACGACGCAATTTCTGTGTTAATTCGTCATTGTGAGGGATCGACGGATGCAAATTAGAAGGAATAGTGCACCCGAAAAGAGATACTCGCCTCCCAATAGAAGACCCCATCGTTGCCATAGAAACGTTCCTCGATTTGGAAAGAGAAGGCATAGAACCTATAGTATTTTATTGCGACGCAATTTCTGTGTTAACTGGTCCTTGTGAGGGAACAATGGATGCAATAAAGAATGAATAGTGCATCCGAAAAGAGATACTCGCCTCCCAATATAAGATCTTGTCGCTGCCATAGAAAATTTCCTCGATGTAGAAAGACAAGGCACAGAATCCATAGTATTTCATAGCGACGCAATTTATGTCTTAATTCGTCATTGTAAGGAATCGACGGGTGCAATAAAGAAGGAATAGTGCACCCGAAAAGAAAAACTCGCCTCCCAATAAAAGATCCTGTCGTTGCAATTGAAACGTTCCTCGATTTAGAAAGAAAAGCCATAGAACCTATAGTATTTCAAAGTGACGCAATTTCTGTGTGAATTCGTTATTGTGAGGGACCAACGGATGCAATATAGAAGGAATAGTGCATCCGAAAAGAGATACTCGCCTCCCAATATAAGATCCTGTCGTTGCCATAGAAACATTCTTCGACTTAGAAAGACAAGGCATAGAACCTATAGTATTTCATAGCGACGCAATATCTGTGTTAATTCGTCATTGTGAGGGATCGACGGATGCAATAAAGATGAAATAGTGCATCCGAAAAGAGATACTCGCCTCCCAATATAAGATCCTGTCGTTGCCATAGTAACGTTCCTCGATTTAGAAAGAGAATGCATATATCCTATAGTATTTCATAGGGACGCCATTTCTGTGTTAATTCGAAATTGTGAGGGATCGACGGATGCAATAAAGAAGGAATAGTGCATCCGAAAAGAGATGCTCGCCTCCCAATAGAAGATCCTGTCGTTGCCATAGAAACGTTCCTCGATTTAGAAAGAGAAGGCAGAGAACCCATAGTATTTCATAGCGACGCAATTTCTGTGTTAATTCGTCATTGTGAGGGATCGACGAATGCAATAAAGAAGGAATAGTGCATCCGAAAAGAGATACTCGCCTGCCAATAGAAGATCCTGTCATTGAAATAGAAACGTTCCTCGATTTAGAAAGAGAAGGCATAGACCTTATAGTATTTCATAGCGACGCAATTTCTGTGTCAATTCGTCATTGTGAGGGATCGACGGATGCAATAAAGAAGAAATAGTGAATCCGGAAAGAGATACTCGCCTCCCAATAGAAGATCTAGTTGTTGCCATAGAAACGTTCCTCGATTTAGAAAGAGAAGGCAGAGAACCCATAGTATTTCATAGCGACGCAATTTCTGCGTTAATTCGTCATTGTGAGGGTTCGACGGATGCAATAACGGAGGAATAGTGCATCCAAAAGAGATACTCGCCTGCCAATAGAAGATCCTGTCGTTGCCATAGAAACGTTCCTCGATTTAGAAAAAGAAGGCACAGTACCTATAGTATTTCATATCGACGCAATTTCTGTGTTAATTCGTCATTGTGAAGGATCGACGGATGCTATAAAGAAGGAATAGTGCATCCGAAAAGAGATACTCGCCCCCCTATAGAAGATCCTGTCGTTGCCATAGAAACGTTACTCGAATTAGAAAGCGAAGGCTTAGAACGTATAGTATCTCATAGCGACGCAATTTCTGCGTTAATTCGTCATTCTGAGGGATTGACGGATGCAATAACGGAGGAATAGTGCCTCCGAAAAGAGATACTCGCCTCCCAATAGAAGATCCTGTCGTTGCCATAGAAACGTTCCTCGATTTAGAAAGAGAAGGCATAGAACCTATAGTATTTCATAGCGACGCAATTTCTGTGTTATCTCGTCATTGTGAAGGATCAACGGATGCAATAAAGAAGGAATGGTGCCTCCGAAAAGAGATACTCGCCTCCCAATAGAAGATCCTGTCGTTGCCATAGAAACGTTCCTCGATTTAGAAAGAGAAGGCATAGAACCTATAGTATTTCATAGCGACACAATTTCTGTGTTAATTCGTCATTGTGAGGGATCGACGGAAGCAATAAAGAAGGAATAGGGCACCCGAGAAGAGATACTCGCCTCCCAATAGAAGATTCTGTCGTTGCAATAGAAACGTTCCTCGATTTAGAAAAAGAAGGCATAGTACCTATGGTAGTTCATAGCAACGCAATTTCTGCGTTAATTCGTCATTGTGAGGAATCGACGGATGCAATAACGGAGGAATAGTGCATCCGAAAAGACATAGTCGCCTCCCAATAGAAGATCCTGTCGTTGGCATAGAAACGTTCCTCGATTTAGAAAGAGAAGGCATAGAACCTATAGTATTTCACAGCGACGCAATTTCTGTGTCAATTCGTCATTGTGAGTGATCGGCGGATGCAATAAAGAAGGAATAGTGCATCCGAAAAGAGATACTCGCCTCCCAATAGAAGATCCCGCTGTTGCCATAGAAACGTTCTTAGATTTACAAAGAGAAGTCATAGACCGCAAAATATTTCATTGCGACGCAATTTCTGTGTTAATTCGTCATTGTGAGGGATCGACGGATGCAATAAAGAAGGAACAGTGCATTCGAAAAGAGATACTCCCCTCCCAATAGAAGATCCTACCGTTGGCATAGAAACGTTCCTCGATTTAGTAAGAGAAAGCATAGTACCTATAGTATTTCATAGCGACTCAATTTCTGCGTTAATTCTTAATTGTGGTGGATCGACGGATGCAATAAAATAGTGCATCCGAAAAGAGATACTCGCTTTCCAATGGAAGATCCTGTTGTTGCCATAGAAACGTTTGTCGTTTTAGAAAGAGATGACATAGACCCTATAGTGTTTCATACCGACGCAATTTCTGTGTTAATTCGTCATTGTGAGGTATCGATGGATGCAATAAAGAAGGAATAGTGCATCCGAAAAGAGATACTCGCCTCCCACTATAAGATTCTGTCGTTGCCATAGAAACGTTCCTCGATTTAGAAAGAGAAGCCATAGAAAATATAGTATTTCATAGCAACGCAATTTCTGTGTTAATTCGTCATTGTGTGGGATCGACGGATGCCATAAAGACGAAATAGTGCACCCGAAAAGAGATACTGGCCCCCAAAGGAAGATCGTGACGTTGCCATAGAAACGTTCCTCGATTTAGAAAGAGAAGGCGTAGAACCTATAGTATTTTACAGCGACGCAATTTCTGTGTTGATTCGTCATTGTGAGGGATCAACGGATGCAATAAAGAAGGAATTGTGCATCCGAAAAGAGATACTCGCCTCCCAATTGAAGCTCCTTTCGTTGCCATAGAAACGTTCCTCGATTTAGAAAGAGAAGGCATAGAACCTTTAGTATTACATTGCGACGCAATTTCAGTGTTAATTCGTCATTGTGCGGGATGGACGGATGCAATAAAGAAGGAATAGTGCATCCGAAAAGAGATACTCGCCACCCAATAGAAGATCCTGTCGTTGCCATAGAAACGTTCCTCGATTCAGGAAGAGAAGGCATGGAATCTATAGTATTTCATAGCGACGCAATTTCTGCGTTAATTCGTTATTGCGAGGGATCGACGGATGCAATAAAGAAGGAATAGTGCATCCGAAAAGAGTTACTCGCTTCCCAATAGAAGATACTGTCGTTGCCATAGAAACGTACCTCGTTTTAGAAAGAGAAGGCATAGAACCTATAGTATTTCATAGCGACGCAATTTCTGTGTTAATTCATCATTGTGAGGGATCGACGGATGCAGTAAAGAAGGAATTCTACATACGAAAAGTGATACTCGCCTCCCAATAGAAGATCCTGTCGTTGCCATAGAAACGTTCCTCGATTTAGAAAAAGAAGGCATAGAACCTATAGTATTTCATAGCGGTGCAATTTCTGTGTTAATTCGTCATTGTGAGGGATCGACAGATGCAATAAAGAAGGAATAGTGCGTCCGAAAAGATTTACTCGCCTTCCAATATAAGATCCTGTCGTTGCCATAGAAACGTTCCTCGATTTAGAAAGAGAAGGCATAGAACCTATAGTATTTCATAGCGACGCAATGTATGTGTTAATTCGTCATTGTGAGGGATCGACGGATGCAATAAAGAACGAATAGTACATCCGAAAAGAGACAATCGCCTCCCAATAGAAGATCCTGTCGCTGCTTTAGAGACGTTCCACGATTTAGAAAGAGAAGGCATAGAACCTATACTATTTCATAGCGACGCAATTTCTGATTTAATTCGTCATTGTGAGGGATCGACATATGCAATAAAGAAGGAATAGTGCATCTGGAAAGAGATACTCGCCTCCCAATAGAAGATCTTGTCGTTGCCATAAAAACGTTGTTCGATTTAGAAAGAGAAGGCATAGAACCTACAGCATTTCATAGCGACGCAATTTCTGTGTTAATTCGTCATTGTGAGAGATCGACGGTTGCAAAAAAGAAGGAATAGTGCATCCAAAAACACATACTCGCCTCCCTATAGAAGATCCAATCCTTGCCATAGAAACGTTCCTCGATTTAGAAAGAGAAGTTATAGAACCTATAGTATTTCACAGCGACGCAATTTCTGTGTTAATACCACATTGTGACTGATCAACGGATGCAATAAAAAGGGAATACTGCATCCGAAAAGAGATACTCGCCTCCCAATATAAGATCCTGTCGTTGCCATAGAAACGTTCCTCGATTTAGAAAGAGAAGACATAGAACCAATAGTATTTCATAGCGACGCAATTTCAGTGATAATTCGTCATTGTGAGGGAATGACGGATGCAATAAAGAAGGAATAGTGCATCCGGAAAGAGATACTCGCCTCCCAATATAAGATCCGTTCGTTGCCATAGAAACGTTATTCGATTTAGAAAGCGAATGCAAAGAACCTATAGTATTGCATATTGACGCAATGTATGTGTTAATTAGTCATTGTGAGGGATCGACGGATGCAATAAAGAAGGAATATTGCATCCGAAAAGAGATACTCGCCTCCCAATATAAGGTCCTGTCGTTGCCATAGAAACGATCCTCGATATAGAAAGAGAAGGCATAGAACCTATAGTATTTCCTAGCGACGCAATTTCTGTGTTAATACGTCATTGTGTGGGATCGACGGATGCAATATAGAAGGAATAGTGCATCCGAAAAGAGAAACTCGCTTCCCAATATAAGATCCGGTCGCTGGCATAGAAATGTTACTCGATTTAGAAAGAGAAGGTATAGAACCTACAGTATGTCACTGCGACGCAATTTCTGTGTTAATTCGTTATTGTGAGGGATCGACAGATCCAATAAAGAAGGAATAGTGCATCCGAAAAGAGATACTCGTCTCCCAATGGAAGATCTTGTCGTTGCCATAGAAACATTCCTCGATTTAGTAAGAGAAGGCATAGAATGAATGGTAATTCATAGCGACGCAATTTCTGTGTTAATTCGTCATTGTGAATATGGACGGATGCAATAAATATGGAAGGTGCATCCGGAAAGGGATACTCACCTCCCAAAATAAGATCTACATCTACATCTACATCTACATCCATACTCCGCAAGCCACCTGACGGTGTGTGGCGGAGGGTACCTTCAGTACCTCTATCGGTTCTCCCTTCTATTCCAGTCTCGTATTGTTCGTGGACAGAAGGATTGTCGGTATGCCTCTGTGTGGGCTCTAATCTCTCTGATTTTATCCTCATGGTCTCTTCGCGAGATATACGTAGGAGGGAGCAATATACTGCTTGACTCTTCGGTGAAGGTAAGTTCTCGAAACTTTGACAAAAGCCCGTACTGAGCTACTGAGCGTCTCTCCTGCAGAGTCTTCCACTGGAGTTTATCTATCATCTCCGTAACGCTTTCGCGATTACTAAATGATCCTGTAACGAAGCGCGCTGCTCTCCGTTGGATCTTCTCTATGTCTTGTATCAACCCTATCTGGTACGGATCCCACACTGCTGAGCAGTATTCAAGCAGTGGGCGAACAAGCGTACTGTAACCTACTTCCTTTGTTTTCGGATTGCATTTCCTTAGGATTCTTCCAATGAATCTCAGTCTGGCATCTGCTTTACCGACAATCAACATTATATGATCATTCCATTTTAAATCACTCCTAATGCGTACTCCCAGATAATTTATGGTATTAACTGCTTCCAGTTGCTGACCTGCTATTTTGTAGCTAAATGATAAAGGATCTATCTTTCTGTGTATTCGCAGCACATTACACTTGTCTACATTGAGATTCAGTTGCCATTCCCTGCACCATGCGTCAATTCGCTGCAGATCCTCCTGCATTTCAGTACAATTTTCCATTGTTACAACCTCTCGATACACCACAGCATCATCTGCAAAAAGCCTCAGTGAACTTCCGATGTCATCCACCAGGTCATTTATGTATATTGTGAATAGCAACGGTCCTATGACACTCCCCTGCGGCACACCTGAAATTACTCTTACTTCGGAAGACTTCTCTCCATTGAGAATAACATGCTGCGTCCTGTTATCTAGGAACTCCTCAATCCAATCACACAATTGGTCTGATAGTCCATATGCTCTTACTTTGTTCAATAAACGACTGTGGGGAACTGTATCGAACGCCTTGCGGAAGTCAAGAAACACGGCATCTACCTGTGAACCCGTGTCTATGGCCCTCTGAGTCTCGTGGACGAATAGCGCGAGCTGGGTTTCACATGACCGTCTTTTTCGAAACCCATGCTGATTGCTACAGAGTAGATTTCTAGTCTCCAGAAAAGTCATTATACTCGAACACAATACGTGTTCCAAAATTCTACAACTGATCGACGTTAGAGATATAGGTCTATAGTTCTGCACATCTGTTCGACGCCCCTTCTTGAAAACTGGGATGACCTGTGCCCTTTTCCAATCCTTTGGAACGCTACGCTCTTCTAGAGACCTACGGTACACCGCTGCAAGAAGGGGGGCAAGTTCCTTCGCGTACTCTGTGTAAAATTGAACTGGTATCCCATCAGGTCCAGAGGCCTTTCCTCTTTTGAGCGATTTTAATTGTTTCTCTATCCCTCTGTCGTCTATTTCGATATCTACCATTTTGTCATCTGTGCGACAATCTAGAGAAGGAACTGCAGTGCAATCTTCCTCTATGAAACAACTTTGGAAAAAGACATTTAGTATTTCGGCCTTTAGTCTGTCATCCTCTGTTTCAGTACCATTTTGGTCACAGAGTGTCTGGACATTTTGTTTTGATCCACCTACCGCTTTGACATAAGACCAAAATTTCTTAGGATTTTCTGCCAAGTCAGTACATAGAACTTTACTTTCGAATTCATTGAACGCCTCTCGCATAGCTCTCTTCACACTACATTTCGCTTCGCGTAATTTTTGTTTGTCTGCAAGGCTTTGGCTATGTTTATGTTTGCTGTGAAGTTCCCTTTGCTTCCGCAGCAGTTTTCTAACTCGGTTGTTGAACCACGGTGGCTCTTTTCCATCTCTTACGATCTTGCTTGGCACATACTCATCTAACGCATATTGTACGATGGTTTTGAACTTTGTCCACTGATCCTCAACACTATCAGTACTTGAGACAAAACTTTTGTGTTGAGCCAACAGGTACTCTGAAATCTGCTTTTTGTCACTTTTTCTAAACAGAAAACTCTTCCTACCCTTTTTAATATTCCTATTTACGGCTGAAATCATCGATGAGGTACCACTTTATGATCACTGATTCCCTGATTTGCGTTAACTTTTTCAAATAGTTCGGGTCTGTTTGTCACCAGAAGGTCTAATATGTTATCGCCACGAGTCGGTTCTCTGGTTAACTGCTCAAGGTAGTTTTCAGATAAAGCACTTAAAAAAATTTCACTGGATTCTTTGTCCCTGCCACCCGTTATGAACATCTGAGTCTCCCAGTCTATATCCTGTCGTTGCCACAGAAATGTTCCTAAATTTAAAAAGAGAAGGCATAGAACAAATAGTATTTCATAGCGACGCAATTTTAGTGATAATACGTCATTGTGAGGGAATGACGGATGCAATAAAGAAGGAATTGTGCATCCGAAAAGAGATACTCGCCTCCCAATATAAGATCTGTTCGTTGCCATAGAAACGTTATACGATTTAGAAAGCGAATGCATAGAACCTATAGTATTGCATAGTGACGCAATGTATGTGTTAGTTCGTCATTGTGAGGGATCGACGGATGCAATAAAGAAGGAATAGTGCATCGGAAAAGAGATACTCGCCTCCCAATATAAGATGCGGACGTTGCCATAGAAAGGTTCATCGATTTAGAAAGGGAAGGCATATAACCTATAGTATTTCATAGCGACGCAATGTATGTGTTAATTCGACATTGTTAGGGATCGACGGATGCAATAAAGAGGGAATATTGCATCCGAAAAGAGATACTCGCCTCCCAATAGAATAACCTGTCGTTGCCATAGTAACGTTCCTCGATTTAGAAAGAGAAGGCATAGAACCTATAGTATTTCATATCGACGCAATTTCTGTGTTAATTCGTCATTGTGAGGGAACGACGGAAGCAATAAAGACGGAATAGTGCATCCGAAAAGAGATACTCGCCTCCCAATATAAGATCCTGTCGTTGCCATAGAAACGTTCCTCGATTTAGAAAGAGAAGGCATAGAACCAATAGTATTTTATAGCGACTCAATTTCTGTGTTAATTCGTCATTGTGAGGGACCGACGGATGCAATAAAGAGGGAATAATGCATCCGAAAAGAGATACTCGCCTCCCAATAGAATAACCTGTCGTTGCCATAGTAACGTTCCTCGATTTAGAAAGAGAAGGCAGTGAACCTATAGTATTTCATAGCAACGGAATTTCTGTGTTAATTCGTCATTGTGAGGGATCGACGGATGCAATAAAGAACGAATAGTACATCCTCCCAACAGAAGACCCTGTCGTGCCATAGAGACGTTCCACGATTTAGGAAGAGAAGGCATAGAAGCTATACTATTTCATAGCGATGCAATTTCTGAATTAATTCGTCATTGTGAGGGATCGACATATGCAATAGAGAAGGAATAGAGCCTCCAGAAAGCCATACTCACCTCCCAATGGAAGATCCTGTCGTTGCCATAGTAACGTACCTTGATTTAGAAGGAGAAGTCATAGAACCTATAGTATTTCATGACGACGCAATTTCAGTGTTAATTCGTCATTGTGAGGGATCGACGGATGCAATAAAGAAGGAATAATGCACCATAAAAGACATACTCGTCTTCCAATATAAGATCCTGTCGTTGCCATAGAAACGTTCCTCGATTTAGAAAGAGAAGGCATATAACCTATAGTATTTCATAGCGACGCAATGTATGTGTTAATTCGACATTGTGAGGGATCGACGGATGCAATAAAGAGGGAATATTGCATCCGAAAAGATATACTCGCCTCCCAATAGAATAACCTGTCGTTGCCATAGTAACGTTCCTCAATTTAGAAAGAGAAGGCATAGAACCTATAGTATTTCATATCGACGCAATTTCTGTGTTAATTCGTCATTGTGAGGGAACGACGGATGCAATAAAGAAGGAATAGTGCAACCGAAAACAGATACCCGCCTCCCAATATAAGATCCTGTCGTTGCCATAGAAACGTTCCTCGATTTAGAAAGAGAAGGCATAGAACCTATAGTATTTTATAGCGACTCAATTTCTGTGTTAATTCGTCATTGTGAGGGATCGACGGTTGCAATAAAGAAGGAATAGTGCCTCCGGAAAGAGATACTCGCCTCCCAATAGAAGATCCTGTCGTTGTCATAGAAACGTTCCTCGATTTAGAAGAACCTGACGTTGCCATAGAAACGTTCCTCGATTTAGAAAGAGAAGGCATAGAACCCATAGTATTTCATAGCAACGCAATTTCAGTGATAATACGTCATTGTGAGGGAATGACGGATGCAATAAAGAAGGAATAGTGCATCCGAAAAGAGATACTCGCCTCCCAATATAAGATCCGTTCGTTGCCATAGAAACGTTATTCGATTATAAAGCGAATGCATAGAACCTATAGTTTTGCATAGCGACGCAATGTATGTGTTAATTCGTCATTGTGAGGGATCGACGGATGCAATAAAGAAGGAATATTGCATCCGAAAAGAGATACTCGCCTTCCAATAGATCAACCTGTCGTTGCCACAGTAACGTTCCTGGATTTTGGAAGCCAAGGCATGGAACCTATAGTATTTCATAGCGACGCCATTTCTGTATTAATTCGTCACTGTGAGGGATCGAGGGATGCAATAAAGAAGGAATAGCGCATCCAAAAAGAGATGCTCGCCTCCCAATAGAAGATCCTGTCGTTGTCATAGAAACGTTCCTCGATTTAGAAACAGAAGGCATAGAACCTATAGTATTTCATAGCGACGTAATTTCTGTGTTAATTCGTCATTGTGACGTATCGACGGATGCAATAAAGATGGAATAGTGCATCCGAAAAGAGATACTCGCCTCCCAATAGAAGATCCTGTTGTTGCCATAGAAACGTTTCTCGTTATAGAAAGAGAAGGATAGACCCTATAGTGTTTCATATCTACGCAATATCTGTGTTAATTCGTCATTGTGAGGTATCGATGGATCCAATAAAGAAGGAATAGTGCTTCCGAAAAGAGATACTCGCCTCCCAATATAAGATCCTGTCGTTGCCATAGAAACGTTCGTGGCTTTTGGAAGCGAAGGCATGGAACCTATAGTATTTCATAGCGACGCAATTTCTGTATTAAATCGTCACTGTGAGGGATCGAGGGATGCAATAAAGAAGGAATAGTGCATCCAAAAAGAGATGCACGCCACCTAATAGAAGAACCTGTCTTTGCCATAGAAACGTTCCTCGATTTAGAAAGAGAAGGCATAGAACCTATAGTATTTCAATGCGACGCAATTTCTGTGTTAATGCGTCATTGTGAAGGATCGACGGATGCAATAAAGAAGGAATAGCGCATCCGAAAAGAGATACTCGCCTCCGAATGGAAGATCTTGTCGTTGCCAGAGAAACATTCCTCGATTTAGAAAGAGAAGGCATAGAACGTATGGTAATTCATAGCGACGCAATTTCTGTGTTAATTCGTAATTGTGAAGGATCGACGGATGCATTAAAGATGGATGGTGCATCCGGAAAAGGATACTAACCTCCCAAAATAAGATCTTGTAGTTGCCAGAGAAATGTTCCTAGATTTAAAAGGAGAAGGCATAGAACCTGTAGTATTTAATAGCGACACAATTTCTATGTTAATTCGTCATTGTGAGGGATCGACGGATGCAATAAAAAACGAATAGTGCATCCGAAAAGAGATACTCGCCCACCAGTAGAAGATCCTATCGTTGCCATAGAAACGTTCCTCGATTTAGGAAGAGAAGGAATGGAACCTATAGTATTTCATAGCGACGCCATTTCTGTGTTAATTCGTCATTGTTTGGGATCGACGGTTGCAAAAAAGAAGGAATAGGGCATCCGAAAAGAGATACTCGCCTCCCTATAGAAGATCCTGTCCTTGCCATAGAAACGTTCCTCGATTTAGAAAGAAAATTCATTGAACCTATAGTATTTCATAGCGACTCAATTTCTGTGTTAATACCATACTGTGAGGGATCAACGGATGCAATAAAAAGGGAATACTGCATCCGAAAAGAGATACTCGCCTCCCAATAGAAGAATCTGTCGTTGCCATAGTAACGTTCCTCGATTTGGAGAGAGATGGCATAGAAGGTATAGTAGTATGTCATTGCGACGCAATTTCTGTGTTAATTCGTCATTGTGAGGGATCGAAGGATGCTATAAAGAAGGGATATGCATCCGAAATAGATAATCGCCTCCCAATATAAGATCCAGTTGTTGCCATAGAAACGTTCCTCGATTTAGAAAGAGAAGACATACAACCTATAGTATTTCACAGCGACGCAATTTCTGTGTTAATTCGTAATTGTGGATGATCGACGGATGCAATAAAGAAGGAATAGCGCATCCGAAAAGAGATACTCGCCTCCCACTATAAGATTCTGTCGTTGCCATAGAAACGTTCCTCGATTTAGAAAGAGAAGGCATAAAAAATATAGTATTTCATAGCGACGTAATTTCTGTGTTAATTCGTCATTGTGAGGGATCGACGGATGCAATAAAGAAGGAATAGTGCATCCGAAAAGAGATACTCGCCTCCCAGTAGAAGGTCCTATCGTTGCCTTAGAAACGTTCCACGATTTAGGAAGAGACGGAATGGAACCAATAGTATCACATAGCGATGCCATTTCTGTGTTAATTCGTCATTGTGAGGGATCGAAGGATGCTATAAAGAAGGGATATGCATCCGAAATAGGTACTCGCCTCGCAATATAAGATCCTGTCGTTGCCATAGAAACGTTCCTCGATTTAGAAAGAGAACGCAATTTCTGTGTTAAATCCTCATTTTGAGGGATCGATGGATGCAATAAAGAATAAATAGTGCTTCAGAAAAGAGATACTCGCTTCCCAATAAAAGATCCTGTCGTTGCCATAGAACCGTTCCTCAATTTAGAAGGAGAAGGCATAGAACCCATACTATTTCACAGCGACGCAATGTCTGTGTAAATTCATCATTGTGAGGGATCAACGGATGCAATAAAGAAGGATTAGTGAATCCGAAAAGATAAACTCGCCTCCTAATATAAGATCCTGTCGTTGCCATAGAAACTTTCCTCGATTTAGAAATGAAGGCATAGAACCTATAGTATTTCATAGCGATGCAATTTCTGTGTTAATTCGTCATTGTGAGGGATCGACGGATGCAATAAAGAAGGAATGGGGCATCCGAAAAGAGATACTCGCCTCCCTATATAAGATCCTGTCGTTGCCATAGAAACGTACCTCGATTAAGAAAGAGAAGGCATAGAACCTACAGTATTTCATAACGACGCAATTTCTGTGTTAATTCGTCATTGTGAGGGATCGACGGCTGCAATAAAGAAGGAATGGTGCATCCGAGAAGAGATACTCGACTCCAAATAGAAGAACCTGTCGTTATCATATAAACGTTCCTCGATTTAGGAAGTGAAGGCATGGTACCTATAGTATTTCATAGCGACGCAATATCTGTGTTAATTCGTAATTGTGAGGGATCGACGGATGCTATAAAGAAGGAATAGTGCATCCGAAAAGAGATACTCGCCTCCCAATATAAGATCCTGTCGTTGCCATAGAAACGTTCCTCGATGTAGAAAGACAAGCCATAGAACCCACAGTATTTCATAGCGACGCAATTGCTGTGTTAATTTGTAATTGTGGTGGATCGACAGATGCAATAAAGAAGGAATAGTGCATCCGAAAAGGGATACCCGCCTCCCAATAAAAAATCCTTTTGTTGCCATAGAAACGTTGATCGTTTTAGAAAGCGAAGGCATAGACCCTATAGTATTTCATAGCGACGCATTTTCTGTTTTAATTCGTCATTGTGAGGGATCTACGCATGCAATAAAGAAGGAATAGTGCATCCGAAAAGAGATACTCGCATCCCAATATAAGATCCTGTCGTTGCCATAGAAACGTTTCTCGAGTAAGAAAGAGAAGGCATAGAACTTATAGTATTTCATAGCGACGCAATTTCTGTGTTAATTCTTCATTGTGAGGGATCGACGGATGCAATAAAGAAGGAATAGTGCACCCGAAATGAGATACTCGCCTCCCAATAGAAGATCCTATCATTGCAATAGAAACGTTCCTCGATTTAGAAAGAGAAGTCATAGAACCTATAGTATTTCACAGCGACGCAATTTCTGTGATAATTTGTCATTGTGAGGGATCGACGGATGCAATAAAGAAGGAATAGTGCATCCGAAAAGAGATACTCGCCCTCCAATATAAGATCCTGTCGTTGCCATAGAAACGTTCCTCGATTTAGAAAGAGAAGGCATAGAACCTACAGTATTTCATAGCGACGCAATTTCTGTGTTAATTCCATATTGTGAGGGATCGACAGATGCAATAAAGAAGGAATAGTGCATCCAAAAGAGATACGCGCCTCCCAATAGAAGATCCTGTCTTTGGCATAGAAACGTATCTCGATTTAGAAAGAGAAGGCATAGAACCTATAGTATTTCATTGCCACGCAATTTCTGTGTTAATTCGTCATTGTGATGGATCTACGAGTGAAATAAAGACGGAATAGTGCATCCGAAAAGAGATACTAGCCTGCCAATAGAAGATCCTGTCGTTGCCATAGAAACGTTCTCGATTTAGAAAGAGAAGGCATAGACCTATAGTATTTCATTGCGACGCAATTTCTGTGTTAATCCGTCATTATGAGGGATCGACGGATGCAATAAAGGAGGAATAGTGACTCCGGTAAGAGATACTCGCCTCCCAATAGAAGATCCTGTCGTTGGCATAGAAACGTTCCTCGATTTAGAAAGAGAGGGCATAGAACCTATAGTATTTCATAGCGACGCAATTTCTGTGTTATCTCGTCATTGTGAGGGATCGACGGATGCAATAAAGAAGGAATAGTGCATACAAAAATAGACACTCGCCTGCCAATATAAGATATTGTCGCTGCCATAGAAACGTTCCTCGATGTAGAAAGACAAGGCACAGAACCCATAGTATTTCACAGCGACGCAATTTATGTCTTAATTCGTCATTGTGAGGAATCGACGGGTGCAATAAAGAAAGAATAGTGCACCCGAAAAGAAACACTCGCCTCCCAATAGAAGATCCTGTCGTTGCCATTGAAACGTTCCTCGACTTAGAAAGAAAAGCCATAGAACCTATAGTATTTCAAAGCGACGAAATTTCTGTGTTAATTCGTCATTGTGAGGGATCGACGGATGCAATAAAGAAGTAATAGTGCATCCGAAAAGAGATACTCGCCTCCCAATATAAGATCCTGTCGTTGCCATAGAAACGTTCCTCGATTTAGAAAGAGAATGCATAGATCCTATAGTATTTCATAGCGACGCCATTTCTGTGTTAATTCGTCATTGTGAGGGATCGACGGATGCCATGCAATTGAGAAGGAATTGTGCACCCGAAAAGAGATACTCGCCTCCCAATAGAAGATCCTGTCGTTGCCATAGAAACGTTCCTCGAATTAGGAAGAGAAATTATGGAACCTATAGTATTTCATAGCGACGCAATTTCTGTGTTAATTCGTCATTGTGAGTGATCGACGGATGCAATAAAGGAAGACTATTTCTTCCGAAAAGAGATACTCGCCTCCTAATATAAGATCCTACCGTTGCCATAGAAACGTTCCTCGATTTAGAAAGAGAAGGCATAGAACCTATAGTATTTCATAGCGACGCAATTTATGTCTTAATTTGTCATTGTGAGGGATCGACGGATGCAATAAAGAAGGAATAGTGCATCCGAAAAAAGACACTTGCCTCCCAATAGAAGATCCTGTCGTTGCCATAGAAACGTTCCTCGATTTAGAAAGAGAAGGCATAGAACCTACAGTATTTCATAGCGACGCAATTTCTGTGTTAATTCGTCATTGCGAGGGATCGACGGATGCAATAAAGAAGGAATAGTGCATCCGAAAAGAGATACTCGCCTCCCAATAGAAGATACTGTCGTTGCCATAGAAACGTACCTCGTTTTAGAAAGAGAAGGCATAGAACCTATAGTATTTCATAGCGACGCAATTTCTGTGTTAATTCATCATTGTGAGGGATCGACGGATGCAATAATGATGGAATAGTGCATCCGAAAAGAGATACTCGCCCTCCAATATAAGATCCTGTCGTTGCCATAGAAACGTTCCTCGATTTAGGAAGAGAAGCTGTAGAACCTATAGTATTTCGTAGCGCCGCAATTTCTGTGTTAATTCGAAATTGTGAGGGTTCGACGGATGCAATAAAGAAGGAATAGTTCATCCGAGAAGAGATACTCGCCTCCCAATAGAAGATCCTGACGTTGAAAAAGAAACGTTCCTCGATTTAGAAAGAGGAGGCATAGAACCCATAGTATTTCATAGCGACGCAATTTATGTCTTAATTTGTCATTGTGAGAGATCGACGGATGCAATAAAGAAGGAATAGTGCATCCGAAAAAAGATACTTGCCTCCCAATAGAAGATCCTGTCGTTGCCATAGAAACGTTCCTCGATTTAGAAAGAGCAGGCAGAGAACCCATAGTATTTCATAGCGACGCAATTTCTGTGTTAATTCGTCATTGTGAGGGATCGACGAATGCAATAAATAATGAATATTGCATCCGAAAAGAGATACTCGCCTGCCAATAGAAGATCCTGACGTTGAAATAGAAACGTTCCTCGATTTAGAAAGAGGAGGCATAGAACCCATAGTATTTCATAGCGACGCAATTTCTGTGTTAATTCGTCATTGTGAGGGATCGACGGATACAATAAAGAAGGAATAGTGAATCCGGAAAGAGATACTCGCCTCCCAATAGAAAATCCTGTTGTTGCCATAAAAACGTTCCTCGATTGAGAAAGAGAAGGCATAGAACTTATAGGATCTTATAGCGACGCAAATTCTGTGTTATTTCGTCATTGTGAGGGATCGACGAATGAAATAAAGAGGGAATAGTGCCTCCGAAAAGAGATACTCTCCTCCCAATAGAGGATCCTGTCGTTGCCATACAAACGTTCCTCGATTTAGAAAGAGTAGGCATAGAACCTATAGTATTTCATAGCGACGCAATTTCTGTGTTAATTCGTCATTGTGAGGGATCGACGGATGCAATAAAGAAGGAATTGTGCACCCGAAAAGAAATACTAGCCTCCCATCCTGTCGTTGCCATAAAAACGTTCCTCGATTTAGAAAGAGAAGACATGGAACCCGTATTATTTCAAAGCGACGCAATTTGTGTGTTAATTCGTCATTGTCAGGGATCTACGGATGCAATAAAGAAGGAATAGTGCACCCGAAAAAAGATACTCGCCTCCCAATATAAGATCCCGCCGTTGCCATAGAAACGTTCCTCGATTTAGAAAGAGAAGGCATAGAACCTATAGTATTTCATAGCGACGCAATTTCTGTGTTAATTCGTCATTGTAAGGGATCGACGGATGCAATAAAGAAGGAATAGTGCATCCGAAAAGAGATACTCGCCTCCCAATATAAGATTTGTTCGTTGCAATAGAAACGTTCCTCGATGTAGAAAGCCAAGGCATAGAACCTATAATATTTCATAGCGACGCAATTTATGTCTTAATTTGTCATTGTGAGGGATCGACGGATGCAATAAATAAGGAATAGTGCATCCGAAAAGAGATACTTGCCTACCAATAGAAGATCTTCTCGTTGCCATTGAAAAGTTCCTTGATTTAGATAGAGAAGGCATTGAACCTATAGTATTTCATAGCGACGCAATTTCTGTGTTAATTCGTCATAGAGAGGGATCGAGGATGCAATAAGGAAGGAATAGTGCATCTGAAAGGAGTTACTCGCCTCCCAATACAAGATCCTGTCGTTGCCATTGAAAAGTTCCTTGATTTAGATATGAAGGCATAGAACCTATAGTATTTCATAGCGACGCAATTTCTGTGTTAATTCGTCATTGCGAGGGATCGACGGATGCAATAAAGAAGGAATAGAGCATCTGAAAAGAGATACTCGCTTCCCAATAGAAGATACTGTCGTTGCCATAGAAACGTACCTCGTTTTAGAAAGAGAAGGCATAGAACCTATAGTATTTCATAGCGACGCAATTTCTGTGTTAATTCATCATTGTGAGGGATCGACGGATGCAATAAAGAAGCAGTAGTGCATCCGAAAAGAGATACTCGCCCTCCAATATAGGATCCTGTCGTTGCCATTGAAAAGTTCCTTGATTTAGATATGAAGGCATAGAACCTATAGTATTTCATAGCGACGCAATTTCTGTGTTAATTCGTCATTGCGAGGGATCGACGGATGCAATAAAGAAGAAATAGAGCATCTGAAAAGAGATATTCGCTTCCCAATAGAAGATCCTGACGTTGCCATAAAACGTACCTCGATTTAGAAAAAGAAGGCATAGAACCTATAGTATTTCATAGCGACGCAATTTCTGTGTTAACTCGTCATTGTGAGGGATCGGCAGATGCAATAAAGAAGTATTAGTGCTTCCGAAAAGATTTACTCGCCTTCCAATATAAGATCCTGTCGTTGCCATAGAAACGTTCCTCGATTTAGTAAGAGAAGGCATAGAACCTATAGTATTTCATAGCGACGCAATGTATGTGTTAATTCGTCATTGTGAGGGATCGATGGATGCAATAAAGAGGGAATAATGCATCCGAAAGAGATACTCGCCTCCCAATAGAATAACCTGTCGTTGCCATAGTAACGTTCCTCGATTTAGAAAGAGAAGGCAGTGAACCTGTAGTATTTCATAGCAACGGAATTTCTGTGTTAATTCGTCATTGTGAGGGATCGACGGATGCAATAAAGAACGAATAGTACATCCGAAAAGAGACAATCGCCTCCCAATAGAAGATCCTGTCGTTGCCATAGAGACGTTCCACGATTTAGAAAGAGAAGGCATAGAGAACCTATACTATTTCATAGCGATGCAATTTCTGAATTAATTCGTCATTGTGATGGATCGACATATGCAATAAAGATGGAATAGTGCATCCGAAAAGAGATACTCGCCTCCCAATAGAAGATCCTGTTGTTGCCATAGAAACGTTTCTCGTTATAGAAAGAGAAGGAATAGACCCTATAGTGTTTCATAGCGACGCAATATCTGTGTTAATTCGTCATTGTGAGGTATCGATGGATGCAATAAAGAAGGAATAGTGCTTCCGAAAAGAGATACTCGCCTCCCATTAGCAGATCCTGTCGTTGCCATAGAAACGTTTCTCGATTTAGGATGAGAAGGCATGGAACCTATAGTATTTCATAGCGACGCCAATTCTGTGTCAATTCGTCATTGTGAGGGATCGACGGTTGTAAAAAGAAGGAATAGTGCATCCAAAAAGAGATACTCGCCTCCCAATAGAAGGTCCTGTCGTTGCCATAGAAGCGTTCCTCGATTTTGGAAGAGAAGGCATGGAACCTATAGTATTACATAGCGACGCCATTTCTGTGTTTATTCGTCACTGTGAGGGATCGAGGGATGCAATAAAGAAGGAATAGCGCATCCAAAAAGAGATGCTCGCCACCTTATAGAAGAACCTGTCGTTGCCATAGAAACGTTCCTCGATTTAGAAAGAGAAGGCATAGAACCCATAGTATTTCATAGCGACGCAATTTCAGTGATAATACGTCATTGTGAGGGAATGACGGATGCAATAAAGAAGGAATAGTGCATCCGAAAAGAGATACTCGCCTCCCAATATAAGATCCGTTCGTTGCCATAGAAACGTTATTCGATTATAAAGCGAATGCATAGAACCTATAGTATTGCATAGCGACGCAATGTATGTGTTAATTCGTCATTGTGAGGGATCGACAGATGCAATAAAGAAGGAATATTGCATCCGAAAAGAGATACTCGCCTCCCAATAGAGGAACCTGTCGTTGCCATATTTATTTATTTATTTTATTTATGCATTTATTTTACCTGGCATGATTAGGGCCTCCAGGCCCTCTCTTACACCTAACCAGGCATACTCAGATTCAACAAATTTCAGTTTCTACAGAACATTAAGGACTTATAACATGTTATACAGTATTAATGTTACAGAAAAAATTAGAGATTATAGAAGTACTACAATGATAATTATAACAATCAAAAAGTAATTATAATAATCAAGAATAATAATAATAGTAATGACTATGTATAGGAAAGTGAACATATTTTTTCTTTTATGAATGTCAGTCCTATTGCTAGTTGGGAATTTTCTCGTTATATTCTTGCAGCTTGTGAGTTATTCTCATCAAGCAGAGACATAAGACGATAGAATGGGGTGAAAGAGATATAGAAAAGGTAGATAAGTTAGAGGAGGAGAAATAGAATGGTAAAATTCGAAGCTATGATGGAGAGGAGAAAGAAAAAGATGAGAGGGGCACGACAATGGTGGCTATACCGTCCCTAATATGTAAGTCTTGAGTTCCCTCTTGTATGTTAAGCGGTTCTGGATAAGACGCAGATCACAGGGGAGCGCGTTCCATAGTCGTATGGCTGAGATGGAGAATGACACAGAGAAAGATTTTGTGTTATGTAAAGGTACAGCCAAGATGCTAGATGTATCCGATCTGGTATTGCGGTTGTGGAATGATGATAGGTGTTTAATGTGAGAAGATAAGTATTGGGGGCACCAGTGGCTAAGAAATCGTTGAAGTAAGCACATCGTGTGGAGATCGCGTGCCTTATGTGGGCGTATCCAACCTAGCTGGGAGTATGAAGGACTGATATGATCATACAACCGTATATTGCATACGTATCTAACGCAAGCATTCATCACTAGCTCGAGGCATCTCGAATTTTCACTATTTGTGCCGTGTTGAACTACATCACAGTAGTAAAGATTAGGCAAGACTAGTGTTTGGACTAATTTTTGTTTAACATGGGTTGGAAATATTTTTCTAAATTTTTGAATTGCATGTAGGGAGGAGAGCGATTTCCGGCAAGCTGTGACTGTTTGTTCTTTCCAGTTTAGGTGTTCATCCAAGATTATTCCAAGGTCTTTTACTGTTTTTTGGTATGGTAGTTGGGTACCATTGAGGAGTATTTGAGGGACTGTTTCGCGAAAGTACCGACTGATTAACTTTGGATGAGATATAAGTATGACCTGGGATTTCTTGGGGTTTAGTTTCAGACCTAGGTTCTGTGCCCATCGAGAAACAGAGCAAAGATCTGCGTTCATACTCGCTACTGCGTCAGCAATGTTCTTGGGGCTTGCACTTATGTACAGTTGGATGTCGTCGGCATATAGATGGTAGTTGCAGGAGTGAATCACTGAAGAAATATCATTAATGTGCAGTGAGAAGAGTAATGGACCAAGGACGGAGCCTTGGGGAACTCCAGAGCGCACGTTTTTCCATGAAGACTTTTCCGACCCACAAATGACTTGTTGACTTCTGTTTTTGAGGTAGCTGTCGAACCAGTGTACAGCGCTGTTTGAGAAATTCAGCTGTTTCATTTTAATTAGTAATATATCAAAGTCAACTGTATCAAAAGCCTTGCTAAAGTCAAGCAGTGTTAGGATGGTAGCTTCACGTCTGTCCATAGCATGTTTAATGTCATCAGTTACTTTGATTAATGCAGTTGCTGTACTATGGTGCTTTCGAAAGCCAGACTGATATTTGTTGTGGATGTTATGAGTTTTGAGGTAATCCGTCAGCTGTTCATGGACGATGTATTCTAGGGCTTTAGATATTGCAGGTAGTATGCTGATCGGCCTGTAATCACCTGGCGACTTAGGGTTGTCAGTCTTGGGTATAGGTTGAATTAAACTTTGCTTCCACTCAGTAGGATATGTACTACTGACAAGAGACAGGTTGAAGATGTCTGTGATAACTGGAGTAATAGTGTCTACGACGTTCTTAATCATGCCAATGCTCACTCCATCATTTCCTACTGCCTCGGAAGAGATTCTCATAATTGCCTTGTGTACTGTGCCAGTAGTTACATGTTTTAGGTAAAATATCTTGGGGCTGGTAATTTGTCGCTGCGTGGCAGTTTATAGCTGTTGAGAAGAAATCATTGAATTCTTCTGCAGACGCTTGATAAACAGCGTCAGATCTTCGCTTCCCTATACCGAAACTGCGCAGCTTTTTCCACAGTGCAGCAGGTTTTGTTATACCGCATACGACAGAGCGGGCATGTCTGATTTTGGCATTCCTCACGCTTTGCTTGGTTCTATTTCGGAGTTTCCTATAAGCTTCGTACACCTCGGGAGTTGGGTTACGCTTGAAGGCCCTATGTGCAGCATCACGTTTATTCATTAACTGGCGTAATGCAGTGGTGAGCCACGGAGCGGGAGCTCTCTTTACCTTGACAATGCGTTGAGGAGCATGTTTATCATACAGTGTAATAATTTTGCGACATAATTCCCGAATTTTTCCGTCTAAAGTCGGTTCATTGCTTATATCATGCCAAGGGATGTCTGAGCAATCCTTTTGAAGAGCGTCATGGTTAACATTTTTTAGGTTTCTGTAGGTTACCATGTGAGATTTTTCTTTGGTGGTATGCACTGACTAATTTAAGAATATCACGTAGTGAGCAGAGAGTCCTGGAGCGGATGTCTGATTGGCGCGAATTATTTTATCTGGTCGCTTTGTTGCTATTATATCTATGAGTGTATGGCTGTGTGGCGTGTGATGAGTTGGGTCCAGCGGTGTTAAACTCATATCATTGGAGTGGAACAGTCTCTTTAGTTTTTCTGCAGAGGGAGATCTTAACTGTAAGTCGATGTTTGTGTCGCCCATAATGATTATGTGTTCATACAGTGTCACGAGCGAGGACAGGGCAGACTGAAAGGAGGACATAGCACTGACGTTTGGAGGTTTATAGATTACTCCAATTAGCAGTTTCTGATTTGATGTGTTTATTTCGAAAAACAAGAACTCTGCTTCTCCTTCGCCCTTTGCATCCGATGTGCATAGTACAGTAGGTCTGAGATCAGAGCGAACATAGGCACCCACACCACCTCCCCGTCGTGTTTCACGATCTGCTCTTAGGAGAGAGTAACCATTGATTCGGATAGCGTCAGAAGAAATGTTTGGTTTCAACCAAGTTTCAGAGACGAGGATAACATATCACAGCGATTGGCAGAACAGGTCACAGAACTCGTCGAAGTGAGCCGTTAGCGACTGCACGTTCGCGTGGGCCACAAAGAGCTCGTCGCCGGAACCGGTCCGTCCCATTGTGGCCGCCTGTAGGACCGAGCGCGCTCCGTCTACCTGCTGGCCGGAAGAGGGACAAAAGCTGGATTTCGCGGGGGAAGACATATTTACAGGTGTGTCCAAGGTCGTGACTGACTCAAGCGTCTGTGAGCTAAAGGTGAAAGACAAGCTGGAGGTATCGGAGAAAGGAGCAAAAAGAAAGATGGAAAGTGGCAGTAGTGGTTACGAAAAAGATAATAGTAGTAGTAGTGGTAGTGACGAGGATGAAAATGACAGATACAGAAAGGCGGTTTTAAAGAGATTCCTGCTAATGGACAATGATAATTCCCGTTTGACTGATAATATGAATATGCATGAGAACTTATGATAGTAACGTTCCTCGATTTAGAAAGAGATGGCATAGAACCTATAGTATTTCATAGCGACGCAATTTCTGTATTAAATCGTCACTGTGAGGGATCGAAGGATGCAATAAAGAAGGAATAGTGCATCCAAAAAGAGATGCTCGCCACCTAATAGAAGAACCTGTCGTTGCCATAGAAACGTTCCTTGATTTAGAAAGAGAAGGCATAGAACCTATAGTATTTCACAGCGACGCATTTTCTGTGTTAATTCGTCATTGTGAAGGATCGACGGATGCAATAAAGAAGGAATAGTGCATCCGAAAAGAGATACTCGCCTCCCAATGGAAGATCTTGTCGTTGCCAGAGAAACATTCCTCGATTTAGAAAGAGAAGGCATAGAACGTATGGTAATTCATAGCGACGCAATTTCTGTGTTAATTCGTCATTGTGAAGAATCGACGGATGCATTAAAGATGGATGGTGCATCCGGAAAAGGATACTCACCTCCCAAAATAACATCCTGTCGTTGCCACAGAAATGTTCCTAGATTTAAAAAGAGAAGGCATAGAACCTGTAGTATTTCATAGCGACACGATTTCTATGTTAATTCGTCATTGTGAGGGATCGACGGATGCAATAAAAAACGAATAGTTCATCCGAAAAGAGATACTCGCCTCCCAGTAGAAGATCCTATCGTTGCCATAGAAACGTTCCTCGATTTAGGAAGAGAAGGCATGGAACCTATAGTATTTCATAGCGACGCCATTTCTGTGTTAATTCGTCATTGTGAGGGATCGACGGTTGCAAAAAAGAAGGAACAGTGCATCCGAAAAGAGATACTCGCCTCCCTATAGAAGATCCTGTCCTTGCCATAGAAACATTCCTCGATTTAGAAAGAGAAGTCATAGAACCTATAGTATTTCATAGCGACGCAATTTCTGTGTTAATACCATACTGTGAGGTATCAATGGATGCAATAAAAAGGGAATACTGCATCCGAAAAGAGATACTCGCCTCCCAATAGAAGAATCTGTCGTTGCCATAGTAACGTTCCTCGATTTGGAAAGAGATGGCATAGAACGTATAGTATGTCATTGCGACGCAATTTCTGTGTTAATTCCTCATTGTGCGGGATCTAAGGATGCTATAAAGAAGGGATACGCATCCGAAATAGATACTCGCCTCCCAATATAAGATCCAGTCGTTGCCATAGAAACGTTCCTCGATTTAGAAAGAGAAGACATACAACCTATAGTATTTCATAGCGACGCAATTTCTGTGTCAATTCGTAATTGTGGTTGATCGACGGATGCAATAAAGAAGGAATAGCGCATCCGAAAAGAGATACTCGCCTCCCACTACAAGATTCTGTCGTTGCCATAGAAACGTCCCACGATTTAGAAAGAGAAGGCATAGAAAATATAGTATTTCATAGCAACGCCATTTCTGTGTTAATTCGTCATTGTGAGGGATCGACGGATGCAATAAAGAAGGAATAGTGCATCCGAAATGAGATAGTCGCCTCCCAAAGGAAGATCCTGTCGTTGCCATAGAAACTTTCCTCGATTTAGAAAGAGAAGGCATAGAACCTATAGTATTTCATAGCGACGTAATTTCTGTGTTAATTCGTCATTGTGAGGGATCGACGGATGCAATAAAGAAGGAATAGTGCACCCGAAAAGAGATACTTGCCTCCCAATAGAAGATCCTGTCGTTGCCATAGAAACATTCCTTGATTTAGAAAGAGAAGACATAGAACCTATAGTATATCACAGCGACGCAATTTCAGTGTTAATTCGTCATTGTGAGGGATCGATGGATGCAACAAAGAATGAATAGTGCATCCGAAAAGAGATACTCGCCTCCCAATTAAAGATCCTGTCGTTGCCATTGAAACGTTCCTCGATTTAGGAAGAGAAGGTTAAGAATTTATAGTATATCATAGCGACGCAATTTCTGTGTTAATTGGTCATTGTGAGGGATCGATGGATGCAATAAAGAATGAATAGTGCTTCAGAAAAGAGATACTCGGCTCCCAATAAAAGATCCTGTCGTTGCCATAGAAACGTTCCTCGATTTAGAAAGAGAAGGTATAGTACCTATAGTATTTCACAGCGACGCAATTTCTGTGTTAATTCGTCATTGTGAGGGATCAACGGATGCAATAAACAAGGAATAGTGAATCCGAAAAGATATACTCGCCTCCTAATATAAGATCCTGTCGTTGCCATAGAAACTTTCCTCGATTTAGAATGAGAAGGCAAAGAACCTATAGTATTTCATAGCGACGCAATTTCTGTGTTAATTCGTCATTGTGAGGGATCGACGGATGCAATAAAGAAGGAATAGTGCATCCGAAAATAGATATTCGCCTCCCAATGGAAGATCTTGTCGTTGCCATAGAAACATTCCTCGATTTAGAAAGAGAAGGCATAGAACGTATGGTAATTTATAGCGACGCAATTTCTGTGTTGATTCGTCATTGTAAAGGATCGACGGATGCATTAAAGATGGATGGTGCTTCCGGAAAAGGATACTCACCTCCAAAAATAAGATCCTGTCGTTGCCACAGAAATGTTCATAGATTTAAAAAGGGAAGGCATAGAGCCTATAGTATTTCATAGCGACGCAATTTCTGTGTCAATTCGTAATTGTGGTTGATCGACGGATGCAATAAAGAAGGAATAGCGCATCCGAAAAGAGATACTCGCCTCCCACTACAAGATTCTGTCGTTGCCATAGAAACGTCCCACGATTTAGAAAGAGAAGGCATATAAAATATAGTATTTCATAGCAACGCCATTTCTGTGTTAATTCGTCATTGTGAGGGATCGACGGATGCAATAAAGAAGGAATAGTGCATCCGAAATGAGATAGTCGCCTCCCAAAGGAAGATCCTGTCGTTGCCATAGAAACTTTCCTCGATTCAGAAAGAGAAGGCATAGAACCTATAGTATTTCATAGCGACGTAATTTCTGTGTTAATTCGTCACTGTGAGGGATCGACGGATGCAATAAAGAAGGAATAGTGCACCCGAAAAGAGATACTTGCCTCCAAATAGAAGATCCTGTCGTTGCCATAGAAACATTCCTTGATTTAGAAAGAGAAGACATAGAACCTATAGTATATCACAGCGACACAATTTCAGTGTTAATTCGTCATTGTGAGGGATCGATGGATGCAATAAAGAATGAATAGTGCATCCGAAAAGAGATACTCGCATCCCAATTAAAGATCCTGTCGTTGCCATTGAAACGTTCCTCGATTTAGGAAGAGAAGGTTAAGAATTTATAGTATATCATAGCGACGCAATTTCTGTGTTAATTGGTCATTGTGAGGGATCGATGGATGCAATAAAGAATGAATAGTGCTTCAGAAAAGAGATACTCGGCACCCAATAAAAGATCCTGTCGTTGCCATAGAAACGTTCCTCGATTTAGAAAGAGAAGGTATAGTACCTATAGTATTTCACAGCGACGCAATTTCTGTGTTAATTCGTCATTGTGAGGGATCAACGGATGCAATAAACAAGGAATAGTGAATCCGAAAAGATAAACTCGCCTCCTAATATAAGATCCTGTCGTTGCCATAGATACTTTCCTCGATTTAGAAATGAAGGCATAGAACCTATAGTATTTCATAGCGACGCAATTTCTGTGTTAATTCGTCATTGTGAGGGATCGACGGATGCAATAAAGAAGGAATGGGGAATCCGAAAAGAGATACTCGCCTCCCTATATAAGAATCTGTTGTTGCCATAGAAACGTACCTCGATTAAGAAAGAGAAGGCATAGAACCTACAGTAATTCATAACGACGCAATTTCTGTGTTAATTCGTCATTGTGAGGGATCGACGGCTGCAAATTAGAAGGAATAGTGCACCCGAAAAGAGATACTCGCCTCCCAATAGAAGATCCTGTCGTTGCCATTGAAACGTTCCTGGATTTAGAAACAGAAGCCATAGAACCTATAGTATTTCACAGCGACGCAATTTCTGTGTTAATTTGTCATTGTGAGGGATCACCGGATGCAATAAAGAAGGAATAGTGCATCCGAAAACAGATACTCGCCTCCCAATAGATGATCCCATCGTTGCCATAGAAACGTTCCTCGATTTAGAAAGAGAAGGCATAGAACCTATAGTATTTCATTGCGACGCAATTTCTGTGTTAATTGGTCATTGTGAGGGAACAATGGATGCAATAAAGAATGAATAGTGCATCCGAAAAGAGATACTCGCCTCCCAATAAAAGATCGTCTAGTTGCCATAGAAACGTTCCTCGATTTAGGAAGAGAAGGTTTGGAACCTATAATATTTCATAGCGACGCAATTTCTGTGTTAAATCGTCATTGTGAGGGATCGACGGATGCAATAAAGAAGGAATTGTGCATCTTAAAGGAGTTACTCGCCTCTCAATACAAGATCCTGTCGTTGCCATAGAAACTACCCTCGATGTAGAAAGAGATGGCATAGAACTTATAGTATTACATAGCGACGCAATTTCTGTTTAATTTGTCATTGTGAGGGATCGACGGATGCAATAAAGGAAGAATAGTGCATCCGAAGTGAGATACTCGCTTCCCAATATAAGATCGCGTCGTTGCTATAGAAACGTTCCTCGATTTAGAAAGAGAAGGCATAGAACTTATAGTATTTCACAGCGACGCAATTTCTGTGTTAATTCGACAGTGTGAGGGATCGACGGATGCAACAATGAAGGAATAGTGCACCCGAAAAGAGATACTTGCCTCCCAACAGAAGCTCCTGTCGTTGCCATAGAAACTTTCCTCGATTTAGATAGATAAGGCATAGAACCTATAGTATTTAATAGCGACGCAATTTCTGTGTTAATTCGTCATTGTGAGGGATCGACGGCTGCAATAAAGAAGGAATGGTGCATCCGAGAAGAGATACACGACTCCAAATAGAAGAACCGGTCGTTACCATATAAACGTTCCTCGATTTAGGAAGTGAAGGCATGGTACCCATAGTATTTCATAGCGACGCAATATCTGTGTTAATTCGTCATTGTGAGGGATCGACGGATGCTATAAAGAAGGAATAGTGCATCCGAAAAGAGATACTCGCCTCCCAATATAAGATCCTGTCGTTGCCATAGAAACGTTCTTCAATGTAGAAAGAGAAGGCATAGAACCTAGAGTATTTCATAGCGACGCAATTTCTGTGTTAATTCGTAATTGTGGTGGATCGACAGATGAAATAAAGAAGGAATAGTAAATCCGAAAAGGGATACCCGCCTCCCAATAGAAGATCCTTTTGTTGCCATAGAAACGTTGATCGTTTTAGAAAGAGAAGGCATAGTCCCTATAGTATTTCATAACGACGCATTTTCTGTTTTAATTCGTCATTGTGAGAGATCTACGGATGCAATAAAGAAGGAATAGTGCATCCGAAAACAGATACTCGCCTCCCAATATAAGATCCTGTCTTTGCCATAGAAACGTTTCTCGATTTAGAAAGAGAAGACATACAACCTATAGTATTTCATAGCGACGCAATTTCTGTGTTAATTCCTCATTTTGAGGGATCGATGGATGCAATAAAGAATGAATAGTGCTTCACAAAAGAGATACTCGCCTCCCAATAAAAGATCCTGTCGTTGCCATAGAACCGTTCCTCAATTTAGAAGGAGAAGGCATAGAACCTATAGTATTTCACAGCGACGCTATTTCTGTGGTAATTCGTCATTGTGAGGGATCGACGGATGCAATAAAGAAGGAATAGAGCCCCCGAAATGAGATACACGCCTCCCAATAGAAGATCCTATCATTGCAATAGAAACGTTCCTCGATTTAGGAAGAGAAGGAATGGAACCTATAGTGTTTCATAGCGATGCAATTTCTGTGTTAATTCGTCATTGTGAGGGATCGAAGGATGCTATAAAGATGAGATATGCATCCGAAATAGATACTCGTCTCCCAATATAAGATCCTGTCGTTGCCATAGAAACGTTCCTCGATTTAGAAAGAGAAGACATACAACCTATAGTATTTCATAGCGACGCAATTTCTGTGTTAATTCCTCATTTTGAGGGATCGATGGATGCAATAAAGAATGAATAGTGCTTCAGAAAAGAGATACTCGCCTCCCAATTGAAGCTCCTTTCGTTGCCATAGAACCGTTCCTCAATTTAGAAGGAGAAGGCATAGAACCTATAGTATTTCACAGCGACGCTATTTCTGTGTTAATTCGTCATTGTGAGGGATCGACGGATGCAATAAAGAAGGAACAGTGCACCCGAAGTGAGATACTCGCCTCCCAATAGAAGATCCTATCATTGCAATAGAAACGTTCCTCGATTTAGAAAGAGAAGTCATAGAACCTATAATATTTCACAGCGACGCAATTTCTGTGTTAATTTGTCATTGTGAGGGATCGCCGGATGCAATAAAGAAGGAATAGTGCATCCGAAAAGAGATACTCGCCTCCCAATAGAAGACCCCATCGTTGCCATAGAAACTTTCCTCGATTTGGAAAGACAAGGCATAGAACCTATAGTATTTCATTGCGACGCAATTTCTGTGTTAATTGGTCCTTGTGAGGGAACAATGGATGCAATAAAGAATGAATAGTGCATCCGAAAAGAGATACTCGCCTCCCAATAAAAGATACTGTCGTTGCCATAGAAACGTTCTTCGATTTAGGAAGAGAAGGTTTGGAACCTATAGTATTTCATAGCGACGCAATTTCTTTGTGTTAAATCGTCATTGTGAGGGATCGACGGATGCAATAAAGAAGGAATTGTGCATCTTAAAGGAGTTACTCGCCTCCCAATACAAGATCCTGTCGTTGCCATAGAAACTATCCTCGATGTAGAAAGAGAAGGCATAGAATCTATAGTATTACATAGCGACGCAATTTCAGTGTTACTTCGTCATTGTGAGGGATCGACGGATGCAATACAGAAGGAATAGGGCATCCGAAAAGAGATACTTGCCTCCCAACAGAAGCTCCTGTCGTTGCCATAGAAACTTTCCTCGATTTAGATATAGAAGCATAGAACTTATAGTATTTCATAGCGACACAATTTCTGTGTTAATTCGTCATTGTGAGGGATCGACGGCTGCAATAAAGAAGGAATGGTGCATCCGAGAAGAGATACTCGACTCCAAAGAAGAACCTGTCGTTACCATATAAACGTTCCTCGATTTAGGAAGTGAAGGCATGGTACCTATAGTATTTCATATCGACGCAATATCTGTGTTAATTCGTCATTGTGAGGGATCGACGGGATGCTATAAAGAAGGAATAGTGCATCCGAAAAGATATACTCGCCTCCCAATATAAGATCCTGTCGTTGCCACAGAAACGTTCCTCGATGTAGAATGAGAACGCATAGAACCTACAGTAATTCATAGCGACGCAATTTCTGTGTTAATTCGTAGTTGTTGTGGATCGACAGATGCAATAAAGAAGGAATAGTGCATCCGAAAAGGGATACCCGCCTCCCAATAAAAGATCCTTTTGTTGCCATAGAAACGTTTATCGTTTTAGAAAGAGAAGGCATAGACCCTATAGTATTTCATAGCGACGCATTTTCTGCTTTAATTTGTCATTGTGAGGGATCAACGGATGCAATAAAGAAGGAATAGTGCATCCGAAAAGAGATACGCGCCTCCCAATAGAAGATCCTGTCGTTGGCATAGAAACGTATCTCGATTTAGAAAGAGAAGGCATAGAACCCATAGTATTTCATTGCGACGCAATTTCTGTGTTAATTCGTCATTGTGAGGGATCTACGAGTGAAATAAAGACGGAATAGTGCATCCGAAAAGAGATACTCGCCTGCCAATAGAAGATGCTGTCGTTGCCATAGAAACGTTCCTCGATTTAGAAAGAGAAGGCATAGACCTATAGTATTTCATAGCGACGCAATTTCTGTGTTAATCCGACATTGCGTAGGATCGACGGATGCAATAAAGAAGGAATAGTGCATCCAAAAATAGATACTCGCCTCCCAATATAAGATCTTGTCGCTGCCATAGAAAATTTCCTTGATGTAGAAAGACAAGGCACAGAATCCATAGTATTTCATAGCGACGCAATTTATGTCTTAATTCGTCATTGTGAGGAATCGACGGGTGCAATAAAGAAGGAATAGTGCACCCGAAAAGAAACACTCGCCTCCCAATATAAGATCCTGTCGTTGCCATAGAAACGTTGCTCGATTTAGAAAGAGAAGGCATAGAACCTATAGTATTTCAAAGTGACGCAATTTCTGTGTTAATTCGTCATTGTGAGGGACCAACGGATGCAATATAGAAGGAATAGTGCATCCGAAAAGAGATACTCGCCTCCCAATATAAGATCCTGTCGTTGCCATAGAAACTTTCTTCGACTTAGAAAGACAAGGCATAGAACCTATAGTATTTCATAGCGACGCAATTTCTGTGTTAATTTGTCATTGTGAGGGATCGAGGGATGCAATAAAGATGAAATAGTGCATCCGAAAAGAGATACTCGCCTCCCAATATAAGATCCTGTCGTTGCCATAGTAACGTTCCTCGATTTAGAAAGAGAATGCATAGATCCTATAGTATTTCATAGGGACGCCATTTCTGCGTTAATTCGAAATTGTGAGGGATCGACGGATGCAATAAAGAAGGAATAGTGAATCCGGAAAGGGATACTCGCCTCCCAATAGAAGATCTAGTTGTTGCCATAAAAACGTTCCTCGATTGAGAAAGAGAAGGCTTAGAACTTATAGGATCTTATAGCGACGCAATTTCTGTGTTAATTAGTCATTGTGAGGGATCGACGAATGCAATAAAGAAGGAATAGTGCATCCGAAAAAAGATACTCGCCTCACAATAGAAGATCCTGTCGTTGCCATAGAAACGTTGCTCGATTTAGAAAGAGAAGGCATAGAACCTATAGTATTTCATAGCGACGCAATTTCTGCGTTAATTCGTCATTGTGAGGGATCGACGGATGCAATAACGGAGGAATAGTGCATCCAAAAGAGATACTCGCCTGCCAATAGAAGATCCTGTCGTTGCCATAGAAACGTTCCTCGATTTAGAAAGAGAAGGCACAGAACCTATAGTATTTCATAGCGACGCAATTTCTGTGTTAATTCATCATTGTGAAGGATCGACGGATGCTATAAAGATGGAATAGTGCCTTCGAAATGAGATACTCGCCTCCCAATAGAGGATCCTGTCGTTGCCATAGAAACGTTCCTCGATTTAGAAAGAGAAGGCATAGAACCTATAGTATTTCATAGCGACACAATGTCTGTGTTAATTCGTCATTGTGAGGGATCGACGGATGCAATAAAGAACGAATAGTGCACCCGAGAAGAGATACTCGCCTCCCAATAGAAGATTCTGTCGTTGCCATAGAAACGTTCCTCGATTTAGAAAAAGAAGGCATAGAACCTATGGTAGTTCATAGCAACGCAATTTCTGCGTTAATTCGTCATTGTGAGGAATCGACGGATGCAATAACGGAGCAATAGTGCATCCGAAAAGACATAGTCGCCTCCCATTAGAAGATCCTGTCGTTGGCATAGAAACGTTCCTCGATTTAGAAAGAGAAGGCATAGAACCTATAGTATTTCATAGCGACGCAATTTCTGTGTTATCTCGTCATTGTGAGGGATCAACGGATGCAATAAAGAAGGAATAGTGCATCCGAAGAGAGATACTCGCCTCCCAATATAAGATCCTGTCGTTACCATATAAACGTTCCTCGATTTAGGACGAGAAGGCATGGAACATATAGTATTTCATAGCGACGCAATTTCTGTGTTATTTCGTCATTGTGAGGGATCGACGGATGCAATAAAGAAGGAATAGTGCACCCGAAAAGAGATACTCGCCTCCCAATAGAAGATTCTGTCGTTGGCATAGAAACGTTCCTCGATTGAGAAAGGGAAGTCATAGAACCTATAGTATTTCACAGCGACGCAATTTCTGTGTCAATTCGTCATTGTGAGTGATCGACGGATGCAATAAAGAAGGAATAGTGCATCCGAAAAGAGATACTCGCCTCCCAATAGAAGAGCCCGCTGTTGCCATAGAAACGTTCTTAGATTTACAAAGAGAATTCGTGGACCGTAAAATATTTCATTGCGACGCAATTTCTGTGTTAATTCGTCATTGTGAGGGATCGACGGATGCAATAAAGAAGGAACAGTGCATTCGAAAAGAGATACTCCCCTCCCAATAGGAGATCCTGTCGTTGCCATAGAAACGTTCCTCGATTTAGTAAGAAAAGGCATAAAACCTATAGTATTTCATAGCGACTCAATTTCTGCGTTAATTCTTAATTGTGGTGGATCGACGGATGCAATAAAGAAGGAATAGTGCATCCGAAAAGAGATACTCGCTTTCCAATGGAAGATCCAGTTGTTGCCATAGAAACGTTTGTCGTTTTCGAAAGAGATGACATAGACCCTATAGTGTTTCATACCGACGCAATTTCTGTGTTAATTCGTCATCGTGAGGTATCGATGGATGCAATAAAGAAGGAATAGTGCATCCGAAAAGAGATACTCGCCTCCCACTATAAGATTATGTCGTTGCCATAGAAACGTTCCTCGATTTAGAAAGAGAAGGCATAGAAAATATAGTATTTCATAGCAACGCAATTTCTGTGTTAATTCGTCATTGTGTGGGATAGACGGATGCCATAAAGACGGAATAGTGCACCCGAAAAGAGATACTGGCCAGCAAAGGAAGATCGTGACGTTGCCATAGAAACGTTCCTCGATTTAGAAAGAGAAGGCAAGGAACCTATAGTATTTCATAGCGACGCAATTTCTGTGTTAATTCGTGATTGTGAGCGATCGACGAATGCAATAAATAATGAATATTGCATCCGAAAAGAGATACTCGCCTCCCAATATAAGATTCGTTCGTTGCAATAGAAACGTTCCTCGATGTAGAAGGAAAGGCATATAACCTATAGTATTTCATAGCGACGCAATTTCTTTGTGTTAAATCGTCATTGTGAGGGATCGACGGATGCAATAAAGAAGGAATTGTGCATCTTAAAGGAGTTACTCGCCTCCCAATACAAGATCATGTCGTTGCCATTGAAAAGTTCCTCGATTTAGATAGAGAAGGCATAGAACATATAGTATTTCATAGCGACGCAATTTCTGTGTTAATTCGTCATTGCGAGGGCTCGACGGATGCAATAAAGAAGGAATAGAGCATCTGAAAAGAGATACTCGCTTCCCAATAGAAGATACTGTCGCTGCCACTCGAAACGTACCTCGTTTTAGAAAGAGAAGGCATAGAACCTATAGTATTTCATAGCGACGCAATTTCTGTGTTAATTCATCATTGTGAGGGATCGACGGATGCAATAAAGAAGGAATAGTGCATCCGAAAAGAGATACTCGCCCTCCAATATAGGATCCTGTCGTTGCCATCGAAACGTTCTTCGATTTAGAAAGAGAAGGCATAGAACCCATAGTATTTCATAGCGACGCAATTTCTGTGATAATTCGTAATTGTGAGGGATCGACGAATGCAATAAAGAAGGAATAGTGCATCCGCAAAGAGATACTCACCTCCCAATAGAAGATCCTGTCGTTGCCATAGAAACGTTCCTCGATTTAGAAAGAGAAGGCAGAGAACCCATAGTATTTCATAGCGACTTAATTTCTGTGTTAATTCGACATTGTGAGGGATCCACGAATGCAATAAAGAAGGAATAGTGCATCCGAAAAGAGATACTCGCCTGCCAATAGAAGATCCTGTCATTGAAATAGAACCGTTCCTCGATTTAGAAAGAGATGGCATAGACCCTATAATATTTCATAGCGACGCAATTTCTGTGTCAATTCGTCATTGTGAGGGATCGACGGATGCAATAAAGAAGGTACAGTGCATTCGAAAAGAGATACTCCCCTCCCAATAGAAGATCCTGTCGTTGCCATAGAAACGTTCCTCGATTTAGTAAGAGAAGGCATAGAAACTATAGTATTTCATAGCGACGCAATTTCTGTGTTAATTTGTCATTGTGAGGGATCGAGGGATGCAATAAAGATGAAATAGTGCATCCGAAAAGAGATACTCGCCTCCCAATATAAGAACCTGTCGTTGCCATAGTAACGTTCCTCGATTTAGAAAGAGAATGCATAGATCCTATAGTATTTCATAGGGACGCCATTTCTGCGTTAATTCGAAATTGTGAGGGATCGACGGATGCAATAAAGAAGGAATAGTGAATCCGGAAAGAGATACTCGCCTCCCAATAGAAGATCTAGTTGTTGCCATAAAAACGTTCCTCGATTGAGAAAGAGAAGGCATAGAACTTATAGGATCTTATAGCGACGCAATTTCTGTGTTAATTAGTCATTGTGAGGGATCGACGAATGCAATAAAGAAGGAATAGTGCATCCGAAAAAAGATACTCGCCTCCCAATAGAAGATCCTGACGTTGCCATAGAAACGTTGCTCGATTTAGAAAGAGAAGGCATAGAACCTATAGTATTTCATAGCGACGCAAATTCTGCGTTAATTCGTCATTGTGAGGGATCGACGGATGCAATAACGGAGGAATAGTGCATCCAAAAGAGATACTCGCCTGCCAATAGAAGATCCTGTCGTTGCCATAGAAACGTTCCTCGATTTAGAAAGAGAAGGCACAGAACCTATAGTATTTCATAGCGACGCAATTTCTGTGTTAATTCGTCATTGTGAAGGATCGACGGATGCTATAAAGAAGGAATAGTGCCTCCGAAATGAGATACTCGCCTCCCAATAGAGGATCCTGTCGTTGCCATAGAAACGTTCCTCGATTTAGAAAGAGAAGGCATAGAACCTATAGTATTTCATAGCGACGCAATTTCTGTGTTATCTCGTCATTGTGAGGGATCAACGGATGCAATAAAGAAGGAATGGTGCATCCGAAGAGAGATACTCGCCTCCCAATTGAAGATCCTGTCGTTACCATATAAACGTTCCTCGATTTAGGACGAGAAGGCATGGAACATATAGTATTTCATAGCGACGCAGTTTCTGTGTTATTTCGTCATTGTGAGGGATCGACGGATGCAATAAAGAGGGAATAGTGCACCCGAAAAGAGATACTCGCCTCCCAATAGAAGATTCTGTCGTTGGCATAGAAACGTTCCTCGATTGAGAAAGGGAAGTCATAGAACCTATAGTATTTCACAGCGACGCAATTTCTGTGTCAATTCGTCATTGTGAGTGATCGACGGATGCAATAAAGAAGGAATAGTGCATCCGAAAAGAGATACTCGCCTCCCAATAGAAGATCCCGCTGTTGCCATAGAAACGGTCTTAGATTTACAAAGAGAAGTCGTGGACCGTAAAATATTTCATTGCGACGCAATTTCTGTGTTAATTCGTCATTGTGAGGGATCGACGGATGCAATAAAGAAGGAACAGTGCATTCGAAAAGAGATACTCCCCTCCCAATAGGAGATCCTGTCGTTGCCATAGAAACGTTACTCGATTTAGTAAGAAAAGGCATAAAACCTATAGTATTTCATAGCGACTCAATTTCTGCGTTAATTCTTAATTGTGGTGGATCGACGGATGCAATAAAGAAGGAATAGTGCATCCGAAAAGAGATACTCGCTTTCCAATGGAAGATCCTGTTGTTGCCATAGAAACGTTTGTCGTTTTCGAAAGAGATGACATAGACCCTATAGTGTTTCATACCGACGCAATTTCTGTGTTAATTCGTCATCGTGAGGTATCGATGGATGCAATAAAGAAGGAATAGTGCATCCGAAAAGAGATACTCGCCTCCCACTATAAGATTATGTCGTTGCCATAGAAACGTTCCTCGATTTAGAAAGAGAAGGCATAGAAAATATAGTATTTCATAGCAACGCAATTTCTGTGTTAATTCGTCATTGTGTGGGATCGACGGATGCCATAAAGACGGAATAGTGCACCCGAAAAGAGATACTGGCCCCCAAAGGAAGATCGTGACGTTGCCATAGAAACGTTCCTCGATTTAGAAAGAGAAGGCATAGAACCTATAGTATTTCATAGCGACGCAATTTCTGTGTTAATTCGTGATTGTGAGCGATCGACGAATGCAATAAATAATGAATATTGCATCCGAAAATAGATACTCGCCTCCCAATATAAGATTCGTTCGTTGCAATAGAAACGTTCCTCGATGTAGAAAGACAAGGCATATAACCTATAATATTTCATAGCGACGCAATTTATGTCTTAATTTGTCATTGTGAGGGATCGACGGATGCAATAAAGAAGGAATAGAGCATCTGAAAAGAGATACTCGCTTCCCGATAGAAGATACTGTCGTTGCCATAGAAATGTACCTCGTTTTAGAAAGAGAAGGCATAGAAAATATAGTATTTCATAGCAACGCAATTTCTGTGTTAATTCGTCATTGCGAGGGATCGACGGATGCAATAAAGAAGCAATAGTGCATCCGAAAAGAGTTACTCGCTTCCCAATAGAAGATACTGTCGTTGCCATAGAAACGTACCTCGTTTTAGAAAGAGAAGGCATAGAACCCATAGTATTTCATAGCGGCGCAATTTCTGTGTTAATTCATCATTGTGAGGGATCGACGGATGCAATAAAGAAGGAATAGTGCATCCGAAAAAAGATACTCGCCCTCCAATATAAGATCCTGTCGTTGCCATAGAAACGTTCCTCGATTTAGGAAGAGAAGGCGTAGAACCTATAGTATTTCATAGCGCCGCAATTTCTGTGTTAATTCGACATTGTGAGGGATCGACGAATGCAATAAATAATGAATATTGCATCCGAAAAGAGATACTCGCCTGCCAATAGAAGATCCTTCGTTGAAATAGAAACGTTCCTCGATTTAGAAAGAGAAGGCATAGACCCTATAGTATTTCATAGCGACCCAATTTCTGTGTTAATTCGTCATTGTGAGGGATCGACGGATGCAATAAAGAAGGAATAGTGCATCCGAAAAGAGATACTCGCCTCCCAATATAAGATTCGTTCGTTGCATTAGAAACGTTCCTCGATGTAGAAAGACAAGTCATATAACCTATAATATTTCATAGCGACGCAATTTATGTCTTAAATTGTCATTGGGAGGGATCGACGGATGCAATAAAGAAGGAATAGTGCTTCCGAAAGGAGATACTTGCCTACCAATAGAAGATCCTGTCGTTGCCATAGTAACGTTCCTCGATTTAGAAAGAGAAGGCAGAGAACCCATAGTATTTCATAGCGACGCAATTTCTTTGTTAATTCGTCACAGTGAGGGATCGAGGATGCAATAAAGAAGGAATAGTGCATCTGAAAGGAGTTACTCGCCTCCCAATACAAGATCATGTCGTTGCCATTGAAAAGTTCCTCGATTTAGATAGAGAAGGCATAGAACATATAGTATTTCATAGCGACGCAATTTCTGTGTTAATTCGTCATTGCGAGGGATCGACGGATGCAATAAAGAAGGAATAGAGCATCTGAAAAGAGATACTCGCTTCCCAATAGAAGATACTGTCGCTGCCATAGAAACGTACCTCGTTTTAGAAAGAGAAGGCATAGAACCTATAGTATTTCATAGCGACGCAATTTCTGTGTTAATTCATCATTGTGAGGGATCGACGGATGCAATAAAGAAGGAATAGTGCATCCAAAAAGAGATACTCGCCCTCCAATATAGGATCCTGTCGTTGCCATAGAAACGTTCTTCGATTTAGAAAGAGAAGGCATAGAACCCATAGTATTTCATAGCGACGCAATTTCTGTGATAATTCGTCATTGTGAGGGATCGACGAATGCAATAAAGAAGGAATAGTGCATCCGAAAAGAGATACTCACCTCCCATTAGAAGATCCTGTCGTTGCCATAGAAACGTTCATCGATTTAGAAAGAGAAGGCAGAGAAACCATAGTATTTCATAGCGACTTAATTTCTGTGTTAATTCATCATTGTGAGGGATCGACGAATGCAATAAAGAAGGAATAGTACATCCGAAAAGAGATACTCGCCTGCCAATAGAAGATCCTGTCATTGAAATAGAACCGTTCCTCGATTTAGAAAGAGATGGCATAGACCCTATAATATTTCATAGCGACGCAATTTCTGTGTCAATTCGTCATTGTGAGGGATCGACGGATGCAATAAAGAAGAAATAGTGAATCCGGAAAGAAATACTCGCCTGCCAATAGAAGATCTAGATGTTGCCATAAAAACGTTCCTCGATTGAGATAGAGAAGGCATGGAACTTATAGGATCTTATAGCGACGCAATTTCTGTGTTAATTCGTCATTGTGAGGGATCGACGAATGCAATAAAGAAGGAATAGTGCATCCGAAAAGAGATACTCGCCTCCCAATAGAAGATCCTGTCGTTGCCATAGAAACGTTCCTCGATTTAGAAAGAGAAGGCATAGAACCTATAGTATTTCATAGCGACACAATTTTTGTGCTAATTCGTCATTGTGAGGGATCGACGGATGCAATAAAGAAGGAATAGTGCACCCGAGAAGAGATACTCGCCTCCCAATAGAAGTTTCTGTCGTTGCCATAGAAACGTTCCACGATTTAGAAAAAGAAGGCATAGAACCTATAGTAGTTCATAGCAACGCAATTTCTGCGTTAATTCGTCATTGTGAGGAATCGACGGATGCAATAACGGAGAAATAGTGCATTCGAAAAGACATAGTCGCCTTCCAAAAGAAGATCCTGTCGTTGGCATAGAAACGTTCCTAGATTTAGAAAGAGAAGGCATAGAACCTATAGTATTTCATAGTGACGCAATTTCGTGTTATCTCGTCATTGTGAGGGATCAACGGATGCAATAAAGAAGGAATGCTGCATCCGAAGTGAGATACTCGCCTCCCAATAGTAGATCCTGTCTTTGCCATATAAACGTTCCTCGATTTAGGAAGAGAAGGCATGGAACATATAGTATTTCATAGCGACGCAATTTCTGTGTTAATTCGTCATTGTGAGTGATCGACGGATGCAATAAAGGAAGAATAGTGCATCCGAAAAGAGACACTTGCCTCCCAATATAAGACTTGTCGTTGCCATAGAAACGTTCCTCGATTTAGAAAGAGAAGGCATAGACCCTATAGTATTTCATAGCGACGCAATTTCTGTGTTAATTCGAAATTGTGGTGGATCGACGGATGCAATAAAGAAGGAATAGTGCATCCGAAAAGGGATACCCGCCTCCCAATAGAAGATGCTGATATTGCCATAGAAACGTTTCTCATTTTAGAAAGAGAAAGCATAGACCCTATAGTATTTCATAGCGACTCAATTTCTGTGTCAATGCGTCATTGTGAGTGATCGACAGATGCAATAAAGAAGGAATAGTGCACCCGAAAAGAGATACTCGCCTCTCAGTAGAAGATCCTGTCGTTGCATAGAAACGTCCTTAGATTTACAAAGAGAAGGCATAGAACATAAAGTATTTCATTGCGACGAAATTTCTGTGTTAATTCGTCATTGTGAGGGATCGACGGATGCTATAAAGAAGGAGTAGTGCATCCGAAAAGAGATACTCCCCTCCCAATAGAAGATCCTGTCGTTGCCATAGAAACGTTCCTCGATGTAGAAAGAGAAGTCATAGAACCTATAGTATTTCACAGCGACGCAATTTCCGTGTCAACTCGTCATTGTGAGTGATCGACGGATGCAATAAAGAAGGAATAGAGCATCCGAAAAGACATACTCCCCTCTTAATAGAAGATCCTGTCGTTGCCATAGAAACGTTCCTCGATTTAGAAAGAGAAGGCATAGAACCTATAGTATTTCATAGCGACGCAATTTCTGTGTTAATTCGTCATTGTGAGGGATCGATTGATTCAATGCAATAATGAAGGAATAGTGCACCCGAAAAGAGATACTCGCCTCCCAATAGAAGATCCTGTCGTCGCCATAGAAACGTTCCTCGATTTAGAAAGATCAGGCATAGAACCTATAGTATATCACAGCGACGCAATTTCTGTGTTAATTCGTCATTGTGAGTGATCGACGGATGCAATAAAGGAAGAATAGTGCATCCGAAAAGAGATACTCGCCTCCCAATATAAGATCCTGTCGTTGCCATAGAAACGTTCCTCGATATAGAAAGAGAAGGCATAGACTCTATAGTATTTCATAGCGACGCAATTTCTGTGTTAATTCGTCATTGTAAGGATCGACGGATGCAATAAAGAAGGAATTGTGCATCCGAAAAGAGATACTCGCCTCCCAATAGAAGATCCCGCTGTTGCCATAGAAACGTTCTTAGATTTACAAAGAGAAGGCATAGACCCTAAAATATTTCATTGCGACGCAATTTCTGCGTTAATTCGTCATTTCGAGGGATCGACGGATGTAATAAAGAAGGTACAGTGCATTCGAAAAGAGATACTCCCCTCCCAATAGAAGATCCTGTCGTTGCCATAGAAACGTTCCTCGATTTAGTAAGAGAAGGCATAGAAACTATAGTATTTCATAGCCACGCAATTTCTGCGTTGATTCTTAATTGTGGTGGATCGACGGATGCAATAAAGAAGGAATAGTGCATCCGAAAAGAGATACTCGGCTCCCAATAGAAGATCCTGTTGTTGCCATAGAAACGTTTCTCGTTTTAGAAAGAGATGACAGACCCAATAGTGTTTCATACCGACGCAATTTCTGTGTTAATTCGTCATTGTCAGGTATCGATGGATGCAATAAAGAAGGAATAGTGCATCCGAAAAGAGATACTCGGCACCCACTCTAAGATTCTGTCGTTGCCATAGATACGTTTCTCGATTTAGAAAGAGAAGGCATAGAAAATATAGTATTTCATAGCAACGCAATTTCTGTGTTAATTCGTCATTGTGTGGGATCGACGGATGCCATAAAGACGGAATAGTGCACCCAAAAAGAGATACTCGCCTCCGAAAGGAAGATCGTGACGTTGCCATAGAAACGTTCCTCGATTTAGAAAGAGAAGGCATAAAACCTATAGTATTTTACAGCGACGCAATTTCTGTGTTGATTCGTCATTGTGAGGGATCAGCGGATGCAATAAAGAAGGCATAGTGCATCCGAAAAGAGATACTCGCCTCCGAATTGAAGCTCCTTTCGTTGCCATAGAAACGTTCCTCGATTTAGAAAGAGAAGGCATAGAACCTTTAGTATTACATTGCGACGCAATTGCAGTGTTATTTCTTCATTGTGCGGGATGGACGGATGCAATAAAGAAGGAATAGGGCATCCGAAAAGAGATACTCCCCTCCCAATAGAAGATCCTGTCGTTGCCATAGAAACGTTCCTCGATGTAGAAAGAGAAGTCATAGAACCTATAGTATTTCACAGCGACGCAATTTTCGTGTCAACTCGTCATTGTGAGTGATCGACGGATGCAATAGAGAAGGAATAGAGCATCCGAAAAGAGATACTCCCCTCTTAATAGAAGATCCTGTCGTTGCCATAGAAACGTTCCTCGATTTAGAAAGAGAAGGCATAGAACCTATAGTATTTCATAGCGACGCAATTTCTGTGTTAATTCGTCATTGTGAGGGATCGATTGATTCAATGCAATAATGAAGGAATAGTGCACCCGAAAAGAGATACTCGCCTCCCAATAGGAGATCCTGTCGTCGCATAGAAACGTTCCTCGATTTAGAAAGATCAGGCATAGAACCTATAGTATATCACAGCGACGCAATTTCTGTGTTAATTCGTCATTGTGAGTGATCGACGGATGCAATAAAGGAAGAATAGTGCATCCGAAAAGAGATACTCGCCTCCCAATATAAGATCCCGGCGTTGCCATAGAAACGTTCCTCGATTTAGATAGAGACGGCATAGAACCTATAGTACTTCATAGCGACGCAATTTCTGTGTTAATTAGTCATTGCGAGGGATCGACGGATGCAATAAAGAAGGAATAGCGCATCCGAAAAGGGATACTCGCTTCCCAATACAAGATACTGTCGTTGCCATAGAAACGTACCTCGTTTTAGAAAGAGACGGCATAGAACCTATAGTATTTAATAGCGACGCAATTTCTGTGTTAATTCATCATTGCGAGGGATAGACGGATGCAATAAAGAAGGAATAGTGAATCCGGTAAGAGTTACTCTCGTCCCAATAGAAGACCCTGTCGTTGGCATAGAAACGTTCCTCGCTTTAGAAAGTGAAGGCATAGAAACTATAGTATTTCATAGCGACGCAATTTCTGAGTTATCTCGTCATTGTGATTGTTCAACGGATGCAATCAAGAAGGAATGGTGCATCCGAAGAGAGATACTCGCCTCCCAATAGTAGATCCTGTCTTTACCATATAAACGTTCCTCGATTTAGGAAGAGAAGGAATGGAACATATAGTATTTCATAGCGACGCAATTTCTGTATTAATTCGTCATTGTGAGTGATCGACGGATACAATAAAGAAGAAATAGTGCATCCGAAAAGAGGCACTCGCCTCCCAATATAAGATCCTGTCGTTGCCATAGAAACGTTCCTCGATTTAGAAAAAGAAGGCATAGAACATATAGTACTTCATAGCTACGCAATTTCTGCGTTAATTCGTCATTGTGAGGGATCGATTGATGCAATGCAATAATGAAGGAATAGTGCACCCGAAAAGAGATACTCGCCTCCCAATACAAGATCCTGTCGTCGCCATAGAAACGTTCCTCGATTTAGAAAGAGAAGGCATAGAACCTATAGTATTTCACAGCGACGCAATTTCTGTGTTAATTCGTCATTGTGAGGGATCGACGGATGCAATAAAGAAGGAATGGTGCACCAGAAAAGAGATACTCGCTTCCAAAATAAGATTCGGACGTTGCAATAGAAACGTACCTCGTTTTAGAAAGAGAAGGCATAGAACCTATAGTATTTCATAGCGACGCAATTTCTGTGTTAATTCAACATTGTGAGGGATCGACGGATGCAATAAAGAAGGAATAGTGCATTTGAAAAGAGATACTCGCCCTCCAATATAAGATCCTGTCGTTGCCATAGAAACGTTCCTCGATTTAGAAAGAGAAAGCATAGAACTTGAGTAATTCATAGCGACGCAATTTCTGTGTTAATTCTTCATTGTGAGTGATCGACGGATGCAATAAAGGGAGAAGAGTGCATCCGAAAAGAGATACTCGCCTCCTAATATAAGATCCCGCCGTTGCCATAGAAACGTTCCTCGATTTAGAAGGAGAAGGCATAGAACCTATAGTATTTCATAGCGACGCAATTTCTGTGTTAATTCGTCATTGTGAGGGATCGACGGATGCAATATAGAAGGAATAGTGCACCAGAAAAGAGATACTCGCCTCCCAATATAAGATCCGGTCGTTGCAATAGAAACGATCCTCGATGTAGAAAGAGAGGGCATAGAACCTATAAAATTTCATAGCGACCCAATTTATGTCTTAATATGTCATTGTGAGGGATCGACGGATGCAATAAAGAAGGAATAGTGAATCCGAAAAGAGATACTCGCCTCCCAATAGAAGATCCTGTCGTTGCGATAGTAACGTTCCTCGATTTAGAAAGAGAAGGCATAGAACCTATGGTAATTCATAGCGACGCAATTTCTGTGTTAATTCGTCATTGTGAACGATCGACGAATGCAATAAAGAAGGAATAGTGCATCCGAAAAGAGATACTCGCCTGCGAATAGAAGATCCTGTTATTGCCATAAAAACGTTCCTCGATTTAGAGGGAGAATGCATTGAACCTATAGTATTTCATAGCGACGCAATTTCTGTGTTAATTCGTCATTGCGAGGGATCGACGGATGCAATAAAGAAGGAATAGTGCATCCCAAAAGAGATACTCGCTTCCCAATAGAAGATACTGTCGTTGCCATAGAAATGTACCTCGTTTAAGAAAGAGAAGGCATAGAACCTATAGTATTTCATAGCGACGCAATTTTTGTGTTAATTCAACATTGTGAGGGACCGACGGATGCAATAAAGAAGGAATAGTGCATTCGAAAAGAGATACCCGCCCTCCAATATAAGATCCTGTCGTTGCCATAGAAACGTTCCTCGATTTAGAAAGAAAAGGCATAGAACCTAGAGTATTTCATAGCGACGCAATTTCTGTGTTAATTCGTCATTGTGAGGGATCGACGGATGCAATAAAGAAGGAATAGTGCATCCGAAAAGAGATACTCGCCTCCCAATAGAAGATCCTGGCGTTGCCATAGAAACGTTCCTCGATTTAGAAAGGGAAGGCAGAGAACCCATAGTATTTCATAGCGACGCAATTTCTGTGTTAATTCGTCATTGTGAGGGATCGACGAATGCAATAAAGAAGGAATAGTGCATCCGAAAAGAGATACTCGCCTGCGAATAGAAGATCCTGTCGTTGAAATAGAAACGTTCCTTGATTTAGAAAGAGAAGGCATAGACCCTACAGTATTTCATAGCGACGCTAATTCTGTGTTAATTCGTCATTGTGAGGGATCGACGGATGCAATAAAGAAGGAATAGTGAATCCGGAAAGAGATACTCCCCTCCCAATAGAAGATCTTGTTGTTGCCATAAAAACGTTCCTCGATTCAGAAAGAGAAGGCATAGAACTTATAGGATCATATAGCAACGCAATTTCTGTGTTATTTCGTCATTGTGAGGGATCGACGGATGCAATAAAGAAGGAATAGTGCATCCGAAAAGAGATACTCGCCTCCAAATAGAAGATTCTGTCGTTGCCATAGAAACGTTCCTCGATTTAGATAGAGGAGGCCTAGAACCTATAGTATTTCATTGCGACGCAATTTCTGTGTTAATTCGTCATTGCGAGACATCGACGGATGCACTAAAGAAGGAATAGTGCATCCGTTAAGAGATATTCGCCTCCCAATAGAAGAACCTTTCGTTGCCATAGAAACGTTCCTCGATTTAGTAAGAGAAGGCATGGAACCTATAGTATCTCATAGCGACGCAATTTCTGTGTTATTCGTCATAGAGAGGGATCGACGGATGCAATAAAGAAGGAATAGTGCATCTGAAAGGGGATACTCGCCTCCCAATATAAGATCCTGTCGTTGCCATGGAAACGTTCCTATATTTAGATAGAGAAGGCATAGAACCTATAGTATTTCATAGCGACGCAAATTCTGTGTTAATTCGTCATTGTGAGGCATCGACGAATGCAATAAAGAAGGAATAGTGCATCCGTAAATAGATATCCGCCTCCCAATATAAGATCCGTTCGTTGCCATAGAAACGTTCCTCGATGTAGAAAGACAATGCACAGAACCTATAGCATTGAATAGCGACGCATGTTATGTCTTAATTCGTCATTGTGAGGAATCGACGGATGCAATAAAGAAGGAATAGTGCACCCGAAAAGAAATACTCGCCTCCCAATATAAGATCCCGTCGTTGCCATAGAAATTTTCCTCGATTTAGAAAGAGAAGGCATAGAACCTATAGTATTTCATAGCGACGCAATTTCTGTGTTAATTCGTCATTGTGAGGGCTCGACGGATGCAATAAAGAAGGAATGGTGCATCCGAAAAGAGATACTCGACTCCCAATAGATGATCCTGTCGTTACCATATAAACGTTCCTCGATTTAGGAAGACAAGGCATCGAACCTATAGTATATCATAGCGACGCAATTTCTGTGTTAATTCGTCATTGTGAGGGATCGACGGATGCAATAAAGAAGAAATAGTGCATCCGAAAAGAGGTACTCGCCTCCCAATATGAGATCCTGTCGTTGCCATAGAAACGTTCCTCGATTTAGAAAGAGAAGGCATAGAACCTATAGTATTTCATAGCGACGCAATTTCTGTGTTAATTCGTCATTGTGAGGAATCGATTGATGCAATGCAATAATGAAGGAATAGTGCACCCGAAAAGAGATACTCGCCTCCCAATAGAAGATCCTGTCGTCGCCATAGAAACGTTCCTCGATTTAGAAAGAGAAGGCATAGAACCCATAGTATTTAACAGCGACGCAATTTCTGTGTTAATTCGTCATTGTGAGTGATCGACGGATGCAATAAAGGAAGAATAGTGCATCCGAAAACAGATACTCGCCTCCTAATATAAGATCCCGCCGTTGCCATAGAAACGTTCCTCGTTTTAGAAGGAGAAGGCAAAGAACCTATAGTATTTCATAGCGACGCAATTTCTGTGTTAATTCGTCATTGTGAGGGGTCGACGGATGCAATAAAGAAGGAATAGTGCATCCGAAAAGAGATACTCGCCTCCCAATATACGATCCGGTCGTTGCAATAGAAACGATCCTCGATGTAGAAAGAGAAGGCATAGAACCTATAAAATTTCATAGCGACGCAATTTATGTCTTAATTTGTCATTGTGGGGGATCGACGGATGCAATAAAGAAGGAATAGTGCATCCGAAAAGAGATATTCGCCTCCCAATAGAAGATCCTGTTGTTGCCATAGTAACGTTCCTCGATTTAGAAAGAGAAGCCATAGAACCTATAGTATTTCATAGCGACGCAATTTCTGTGTTAATTCGTTATTGCGAGGGATCGAGGATGCAATAAACAAGGAACAGTGCATCTGAAAGGAGTTACTCACATCCCAATACATAAACCTGTCGTTACCATAGAAACATTCCTCGATTTAGAAAGAGAAGGCATTGAACCTATAGTATTTCATAGCGACGCAATGTCTGTGTTAATTCGTCATTGCGAGGGATTGACGGATGCAATAAAGAAGGAATAGTGCATCCCAAAAGAGATACTCGCTTCCCAATAGAAGATACTGTCGTTGCCATAGAAACGTACCTCGTTTTAGAAAGAGAAGGCATAGAACCTATAGTATTTCATAGCGACGCAATTTCTGTGTTAATTCGTCATTGCGAGGGATTCACGGATGCAATAAAGAAGGAATAGTGCATCGCAAAAGAGATACTCGCTTCCCAATAGAAGATACTGTCGTTGCCATAGAAACGTACCTCGTTTTAGAAAGAGAAGGCATAGAACCTATAGTATGTCATAGCGACGCAATTTCTGAGTTAATTCAACATTGTGAGGAATCGACGGATGCAATAAAGAAGTAATAGTGCATCCGAAAAGAGATACTCGCCTCCCAATAGAAGATCCTGTCGTTGCCATAGTAACGTTCCTCGACTTAGAAAGAGAAGGCATAGAACCTATAGTATTTCATAGCGACGCAATTTCTGTGTTAATTCGTTATTGCGAGGGATCGAGGATGCAATAAACAAGGAACAGTGCATCTGAAAGGAGTTACTCACCTCCCAATACATAAACCTGTCGTTGCCATAGAAACATTCCTCGATTTAGAAAGAGAAGGCATTGAACCTATAGTATTTCATAGCGACGCAATTTCTGTGTTAATTCGTCATTGCGAGGGATTGACGGATGCAATAAAGAAGGAATAGTGCTTCCCAAAAGAGATACTCGCTTCCCAATAGAAGAAACTGTCGTTGCCATAGAAACGTACCTCGTTTTAGAAAGAGAAGGCATAGAACCTATAGTATTTCATAGCGACGCAATTTCTTTGTTAATTCAACATTGTGAGGAATCGACGGATGCAATAAAGAAGGAATGGTGCATCATAAAAGAGATACTCAACTCCCAATATAAGATCCTGTCATTGCCATAGTAACGTTCCTCGACTTAGAAAGAGACGGCATAGAACCTATAGTATTTCATAGCGACGCAATTTCTGTGTTAATTCGTTATTGCGAGGGATCGAGGATGCAATAAACAAGGAACAGTGCATCTGAAAGGAGTTACTCACCTCCCAATACAAGAACCTGTCGTTGCCATAGAAACGTTCCTCGATTTAGAAAGGGATGACATTGATCCTATAGTATTTCATAGCGACGCAATTTCTGTGTTAATTCGTCATTGCGAGGGATTGACGGATGCAATAAAGAAGGAATAGTGCATCCCAAAAGAGATACTCGCTTCCCAATAGAAGATACTGTCGTTGCCATAGAAACGTACCTCGTTTTAGAAAGAGAAGGCATAGAACCTATAGTATTTCATAGCGACGCAATTTCTGAGATAATTCAACATTGTGAGGAATCGACGGATGAAATAAAGAAGGAATAGTGCATCATAAAAGAGATACTCGCCTCCCAATAGAAGATCCTGCCGTTGCCATAGTAACGTTCCTCGACATAGAAAGAGAAGGCATAGAACATATAGTATTTCATAGCGACGCAATTTCTGTGTTAATTCGTAATTGCGAGGGATCGAGGATGCAATAAACAAGGAAAAGTGCATCTGAAAGGAGTTACTCACCTCCCAATACAAGAACCTGTCGTTGCCATAGAAACGTTCCTCGATTTAGAAAGAGAAGGCATTGAACCTATAGTATATCACAGCGACGCAATTTCTGTGTTATTTCGTCATTGCGAGGGATCGACGGATGCAATAAAGAAGGAATAGTGCATCCCAAAAGAGATACTCGCCTGCGAATAGAAGATCCTGTTATTGCCATAAAAACGTTCCTCGATTTAGAGGGAGAATGCATTGAACCTATAGTATTTCATAGCGACGCAATTTCTGTGTTAATTCGTCATTGCGAGGGATCGACGGATGCAATAAAGAAGGAATAGTGCATCCCAAAAGAGATACTCGCTTCCCAATAGAAGATACTGTCGTTGCCATAGAAATGTACCTCGTTTAAGAAAGAGAAGGCATAGAACCTATAGTATTTCATAGCGACGCAATTTCTGTGTTAATTCAACATTGTGAGGGACCGACGGATGCAATAAAGAAGGAATAGTGCATTCGAAAAGAGATACCCGCCCTCCAATATAAGATCCTGTCGTTGCCATAGAAACGTTCCTCGATTTAGAAAGAAAAGGCATAGAACCTAGAGTATTTCATAGCGACGCAATTTCTGTGTTAATTCGTCATTGTGAGGGATCGACGGATGCAATAAAGAAGGAATACTCGCCTCCCAATAGAAGATCCTGGCGTTGCCATAGAAACGTTCCTCGATTTAGAAAGGGAAGGCAGAGAACCCATAGTATTTCATAGCGACGCAATTTCTGTGTTAATTCGTCATTGTGAGGGATCGACGAATGCAATAAAGAAGGAATAGTGCATCCGAAAAGAGATACTCGCCTGCGAATAGAAGATCCTGTCGTTGAAATAGAAACGTTCCTTGATTTAGAAAGAGAAGGCATAGACCCTATAGTATTTCATAGCGACGCTAATTCTGTGTTAATTCGTCATTGTGAGGGATCGACGGATGCAATAAAGAAGGAATAGTGAATCCGGAAAGAGATACTCCCCTCCCAATAGAAGATCTTGTTGTTGCCATAAAAACGTTCCTCGATTCAGAAAGAGAAGGCATAGAACTTATAGGATCTTATAGCAACGCAATTTCTGTGTTATTTCGTCATTGTGAGGGATCGACGGATGCAATAAAGAAGGAATAGTGCATCCGAAAAGAGATACTCGCCTCCAAATAGAAGATTCTGTCGTTGCCATAGAAACGTTCCTCGATTTAGATAGAGGAGGCCTAGAACCTATAGTATTTCATTGCGACGCAATTTCTGTGTTAATTCGTCATTGCGAGACATCGACGGATGCACTAAAGAAGGAATAGTGCATCCGTTAAGAGATATTCGCCTCCCAATAGAAGAACCTTTCGTTGCCATAGAAACGTTCCTCGATTTAGTAAGAGAAGGCATGGAACCTATAGTATCTCATAGCGACGCAATTTCTGTGTTATTCATCATAGAGAGGGATCGACGGATGCAATAAAGAAGGAATAGTGCATCTGAAAGGGGATACTCGCCCCCCAATATAAGATCCTGTCGTTGCCATGGAAACGTTCCTCTATTTAGATAGAGAAGGCATAGAACCTATAGTATTTCATAGCGACGCAATTTCTGTGTTAATTCGTCATTGTGAGGCATCGACGAATGCAATAAAGAAGGAATAGTGCATCCGTAAATAGATATCCGCCTCCCAATATAAGATCCGTTCGTTGCCATAGAAACGTTCCTCGATGTAGAAAGACAATGCACAGAACCTATAGCATTGAATAGCGACGCATGTTATGTCTTAATTCGTCATTGTGAGGAATCGACGGATGCAATAAAGAAGGAATAGTGCACCCGAAAAGAAATACTCGCCTCCCAATATAAGATCCCGTCGTTGCCATAGAAATTTTCCTCGATTTAGAAAGAGAAGGCATAGAACCTATAGTATTTCATAGCGACGCAATTTCTGTGTTAATTCGTCATTGTGAGGGCTTGACGGATGCAATAAAGAAGGAATGGTGCATCCGAAAAGAGATACTCGATTCCCAATAGATGATCCTGTCGTTACCATATAAACGTTCCTCGATTTAGGAAGACAAGGCATCGAACCTATAGTATATCATAGCGACGCAATTTCTGTGTTAATTCGTCATTGTGAGGGATCGACGGATGCAATAAAGAAGAAATAGTGCATCCGAAAAGAGGTACTCGCCTCCCAATATGAGATCCTGTCGTTGCCATAGAAACGTTCCTCGATTTAGAAAGAGAAGGCATAGAACCTATAGTATTTCATAGCGACGCAATTTCTGTGTTAATTCGTCATTGTGAGGGATCGATTGATGCAATGCAATAATGAAGGAATAGTGCACCCGAAAAGAGATACTCGCCTCCCAATAGAAGATCCTGTCGTCGCCATAGAAACGTTCCTCGATTTAGAAAGAGAAGGCATAGAACCCATAGTATTTAACAGCGACGCAATTTCTGTGTTAATTCGTCATTGTGAGTGATCGACGGATGCAATAAAGGAAGAATAGTGCATCCGAAAACAGATAGTCGCCTCCTAATATAAGATCCCGCCGTTGCCATAGAAACGTTCCTCGTTTTAGAAGGTGAAGGCAAAGAACCTATAGTATTTCATAGCGACGCAATTTCTGTGTTAATTCGTCATTGTGAGGGGTCGACGGATGCAATAAAGAAGGAATAGTGCATCCGAAAAGAGATACTCGCCTCCCAATATACGATCCGGTCGTTGCAATAGAAACGATCCTCGATGTAGAAAGAGAAGGCATAGAACCTATAAAATTTCATAGCGACGCAATTTATGTCTTAATTTGTCATTGTGGGGGATCGACGGTTGCAATAAAGAAGGAATAGTGCATCCGAAAAGAGATATTCGCCTCCCAATAGAAGATCCTGTTGTTGCCATAGTAACGTTCCTCGATTTAGAAAGAGAAGGCATAGAACCTATAGTATTTCATAGCGACGCAATTTCTGTGTTAATTCGTTATTGCGAGGGATCGAGGATGCAATAAACAAGGAACAGTGCATCTGAAAGGAGTTACTCACCTCCCAATACATAAACCTGTCGTTGCCATAGAAACATTCCTCGATTTAGAAAGAGAAGGCATTGAACCTATAGTATTTCATAGCGACGCAATTTCTGTGTTAATTCGTCATTGCGAGGGATTGACGGATGCAATAAAGAAGGAATAGTGCATCCCAAAAGAGATACTCGCTTCCCAATAGAAGATACTGTCGTTGCCATAGAAACGTACCTCGTTTTAGAAAGAGAAGGCATAGAACCTATAGTATTTCATAGCGACGCAATTTCTGTGTTAATTCGTCATTGCGAGGGATTCACGGATGCAATAAAGAAGGAATAGTGCATCGCAAAAGAGATACTCGCTTCCCAATAGAAGATACTGTCGTTGCCATAGAAACGTACCTCGTTTTAGAAAGAGAAGGCATAGAACCTATAGTATGTCATAGCGACGCAATTTCTGAGTTAATTCAACATTGTGAGGAATCGACGGATGCAATAAAGAAGTAATAGTGCATCCGAAAAGAGATACTCGCCTCCCAATAGAAGATCCTGTCGTTGCCATAGTAACGTTCCTCGACTTAGAAAGAGAAGGCATAGAACCTATAGTATTTCATAGCGACGCAATTTCTGTGTTAATTCGTTATTGCGAGGGATCGAGGATGCAATAAACAAGGAACAGTGCATCTGAAAGGAGTTACTCACCTCCCAATACATAAACCTGTCGTTGCCATAGAAACATTCCTCGATTTAGAAAGAGAAGGCATTGAACCTATAGTATTTCATAGCGACGCAATTTCTGTGTTAATTCGTCATTGCGAGGGATTGACGGATGCAATAAAGAAGGAATAGTGCTTCCCAAAAGGGATACCCGCTTCCCAATAGAAGAAACTGTCGTTGCCATAGAAACATACCTCGTTTTAGAAAGAGAAGGCATAGAACCTATAGTATTTCATAGCGACGCAATTTCTTTGTTAATTCAACATTGTGAGGAATCGACGGATGCAATAAAGAAGGAATGGTGCATCATAAAAGAGATACTCAACTCCCAATATAAGATCCTGTCATTGCCATAGTTACGTTCCTCGACTTAGAAAGAGACGGCATAAAACCTATAGTATTTCATAGCGACGCAATTTCTGTGTTAATTCGTTATTGCGAGGGATCGAGGATGCAATAAACAAGGAACAGTGCATCTGAAAGGAGTTACTCACCTCCCAATACAAGAACCTGTCGTTGCCATAGAAACGTTCCTCGATTTAGAAAGGGATGACATTGATCCTATAGTATTTCATAGCGACGCAATTTCTGTGTTAATTCGTCATTGCGAGGGATTGACGGATGCAATAAAGAAGGAATAGTGCATCCCAAAAGAGATACTCGCTTCCCAATAGAAGATACTGTCGTTGCCATAGAAACGTACCTCGTTTTAGAAAGAGAAGGCATAGAACCTATAGTATTTCATAGCGACGCAATTTCTGAGATAATTCAACATTGTGAGGAATCGACGGATGCAATAAAGAAGGAATAGTGCATCATAAAAGAGATACTCGCCTCCCAATAGAAGATCCTGCCGTTGCCATAGTAACGTTCCTCGACATAGAAAGAGAAGGCATAGAACATATAGTATTTCATAGCGACGCAATTTCTGTGTTAATTCGTTATTGCGAGGGATCGAGGATGCAATAAACAAGGAAAAGTGCATCTGAAAGGAGTTACTCACCTCCCAATACAAGAACCTGTCGTTGCCATAGAAACGTTCCTCGATTTAGAAAGAGAAGGCATTGAACCTATAGTATATCACAGCGACGCAATTTCTGTGTTATTTCGTCATTGCGAGGGATCGACGGATGCAATAAAGAAGGAATAGTGCATCCCAAAAGAGATACTCGCCTCCCAATAGAAGATACTGTCGTTGCCATAGAAATGTACTTCGTTTTAGAAAGAGAAGGCATAGAACCTATAATATTTCATAGCGACGCATTTTCTGTGTTAATTCAACATTGTGAGGAATCGACGGATGCCATAAAGAAGGAATAGTGCATTCGAAAAGAGTTACTCGCGCTCCAATATAAGATTCTGTCATTGCCATAGAAACGTTCCTCGATTTCGAAAGAGAAGGCATAGAACCTAGAGCATTTCATAGCGACGCAATTTCTATGTTAATTCGTCATTGTGAGGGATCGACGGATGCAATAACGAAGGAATAGTGCATCCGAAAAGAGATACTCGCCTCCCAATATAAGATCCTGGCGTTGCCATACAAACGTTCCTCGATTTAGAAAGGGAAGGCAGAGAACCCATAGTATTTCATAGCGACGCAATTTCTGTGTTAATTCGTCCTTGTGAACGATCGACGAATGCAATAAAGAAGGAATAGTGCATCCGAAAAGAGATACTCGCCTGCGAATAGAAGATCCTGTCGTTGAAATAGAAACGTTTCTCGATTTAGAAAGAGAAGGCATAGACCCTATAGTATTTCATTGCGACGCAATTTCTGTGTTAATTCGTCATTGCGAGACATCGACGGATGCACTAAAGAAGGAATAGTGCATCCGAAACGAAATATTCGCCTCCCAATAGAAGAACCTTTCGTTGCCATAGAAACGTTCCTCGATTTAGGAAGAGAAGGCATGGAACCTATAGTATCTCATAGTGACGCAATTTCTGTGTTATTCGTCATTGTGAGGGATCGACGGATGCAATAAAGAAGGAATAGTGCATCCGAAAAGAGATACTCGTCTCCCAACAGAAGATCCGGTCGTTGCCACAGAAACGTTCCTCCATTTAGAGAGAGAAGGCATAGAACCAACAGTATTTCATAGCGATGCTATTTCTCCGTTCATTCGTCATTGTGAGGGATCACCGGATGCAATAAAGAAGGAATAGTGCATCCGGAAAGTGATACTCGCCTCCCAATATAAGATCCTGTCGTTGCCATAGAAACGTTCCTCGATTTAGAATGAGAATGCATAGAACCTATAGTATTTCAGCGCGACGCAATTTCTGTGTTAATTCGTCATTGTGAGGGATCGACAGATGCAATAAAGAAGGAATAGTGCATCCGAAAAGAGATACTCGCCTCCCAATAGAAGATCCTGTCGTTGCCATAGAAACGTTCCTCGATTTAGGAAGAGAAGGCATAGAACCTATAGTATTTCATAGCGACGCAATTTCTGTGTTAATTCGTCATTGTGAGGGATCGACGAATGCAATAAAGAAGGAATAGTGCATCCGTAAATAGATATCCGCCTCCCAATATAAGATCCGTTCGTTGCCATAGAAACGTTCCTCGATGTAGAAAGACAATGCACAGAACCTATAGCATTGAATAGCGACGCATGTTATGTCTTAATTCGTCATTGTGAGGAATCGACGGATGCAATAAAGAAGGAATAGTGCACCCGAAAAGAAATACTCGCCTCCCAATATAAGATCCCGTCGTTGCCATAGAAATTTTTCTCGATTTAGAAAGAGAAGGCATAGAACCTATAGTATTTCATAGCGACGCAATTTCTGTGTTAATTCGTCATTGTGAGGGCTCGACGGATGCAATAAAGAAGGAATGGTGCATCCGAAAAGAGATACTTGATTCCCAATAGATGATCCTGTCGTTACCATATAAACGTTCCTCGATTTAGGAAGACAAGGCATCGAACCTATAGTATATCATAGCGACGCAATTTCTGTGTTAATTCGTCATTGTGAGGGATCGACGGATGCAATAAAGAAGAAATAGTGCATCCGAAAAGAGGTACTCGCCTCCCAATATGAGATCCTGTCGTTGCCATAGAAACGTTCCTCGATTTAGAAAGAGAAGGCATAGAACCTGTAGTATTTCATAGCGACGCAATTTCTGTGTTAATTCGTCATTGTGAGGGATCGATTGATGCAATGCAATAATGAAGGAATAGTGCACCCGAAAAGAGATACTCGCCTCCCAATAGAAGATCCTGTCGTCGCCATAGAAACGTTCCTCGATTTAGAAAGAGAAGGCATAGAACCCATAGTATTTAACAGCGACGCAATTTCTGTGTTAATTCATCATTGTGAGTGATCGACGGATGCAATAAAGGAAGAATAGTGCATCCGAAAAGAGATACTCGCCTCCTAATATAAGATCCCGCCGTTGCCATAGAAACGTTCCTCGTTTTAGAAGGAGAAGGCAAAGAACCTATAGTATATCATAGCGACGCAATTTCTGTGTTAATTCGTCATTGTGAGGGGTCGACGGATGCAATAAAGAAGGAATAGTGCATCCGAAAAGAGATACTCGCCTCCCAATACAAGATCCGGTCGTTGCAATAGAAACGATCCTCGATGTAGAAAGAGAAAGCATAGAACCTATAAAATTTCATAGCGACGCAATTTATGTCTTAATTTGTCATTGTGAGGGATAGACGGATGCAATAAAGAAGGAATAGTGCATCCGAAACGTGACACTCGCCTCCCAATAGATATCCTGTCGTTGCCATAGTAACGTTCCTCGATTTAGAATGAGAAGGCATAGAACATATAGTATTTCATAGTGACGCAATTTCTGTGTTAATTCGTCATTGCGAGGGATCGAGGATGCAATAAAGAAGGAACAGTGCATCTGAAAGGTGTTACACTCCTCCCAATAGAAGAACCTGTCGTTGCCATAGAAACGTTCCTCGATTTAGAAAGAGAAGGCATGGAACCTATAGTATTTCATAGCGACGCAATTTCTGTGTTATTTCGTCATTGCGAGGGATCGACGGATGCAATAAAGAAGGAATAGTGCATCCGAAAAGAGATACTCGCTTCCCAATAGAAGATACTGTCGTTGCCATAGAAACGTACCTCGTTTTACAAAGAGAAGGCATAGAACCTATAGTATTTCATAGCGACGCAATTTCTGTGTTAATTCAACATTGTGAAGGATCGACGGATGCAATAAAGAAGGAATAGTGCATCCGAAAAGAGATACTCGCCCTCCAATATAAGATCCTCTCGTTGCAATAGAAACGTTCCTCGATTTAGAAAGAGAAACCATAGAACCTAGAGTATTTCTTAGCGACGCAATTTCTGTGTTAATTCGTCATTGTGAGGGATCGACGGATGCAATAAAGAAGGAATAGTGCATCCGAAAGGAGATACTCGCCTGCCAATAGAAGATCCTGTCGTTGAAATAGAAACGTTCCACGATTTAGAAAGAGAAGGCATAGAACTTATAGTTTCTTATAGCGACGCAATTTCTGTGTTATTTCGTCATTGTGAGGGATCGACGGATGCAATGAAGAAGGAATAGTGCATCCGACAAGAGATACTCGCCTCCTAATAGAAGATCCTGTCGTTGCCATAGAAACGTTCCTCGATTTAGAAAGAGAAGGCATAGAAAATTTAGTATTTCATAGCGTCGCAATTTGTGTGTTAATTCGTCATTTTGAGGGATCGACGGATGCAATAAAGAAGGAATAGTGTATCCGAAAAGAGATACTCGCCTCCAAATAGAAGGTCCTGTCGTTCCCATAGAAACGTTAATAGATTTAGAAAGAGAAGGCATAGAACCTATAGTATTTCATAGCGACGCAATTTCTGTGTTAATTCGTCATTGCGAGGGATCGAGGATGCAATAAGGAAGGAACAGTGCATCTGAAAAGAGTTACTCGCCTCCCAATACAAGAACCTGTCGTTGCCATAGAAACGTTTCTCGATTTAGAAAGAGAAGGCATTGAACCTATAGTATTTCATAGCGACGCAATTTCTGTGTTAATTCGTCATTGCGAGGGATCGACGGATGCAATAAAGAAGGTATAGTGCATCCGAAAAGAGATACTCGCTTCCCAATAGAAGATACTGTCGTTGCCATAGAAACGAACCTCGTTTTAGAAAGAGAAGGCATAGAACCAATAGTATTTCCTAGCGATGCAATTTCTCCGTTCATTCGTCATTGTGAGGGATCACCGGATGCAATAAAGAAGGAATAGTGCATCCGGAAAGTGATACTCGCCTTCCAATATGAGATCCTGTCGTTGCCATAGAAACGTTCCTCGATATAGAATGAGAAGGTATAGATCCTATAGTATTTCATAGCGACGCAATTTCTGTGTTAATTCGTCATTGTGAGGGATCTATGGATGCAATAACGGAGGAATGGTGCATCCGAAAAGAGATACTCGCCTCCCAATAGAAGATCCTGTCATTGCCCTAGAAACGTTCCTCGATTTAAAAATAGAAGGCATAGAACCTATAGTTTTTTATAGCGACGCAATTTCTGTGTTAATTCGTCATTTTGAGGGATCGACGGAAGCAATAAAGAAGGAACAGTGCATCTGAAAGGAGTTACTCGCCTCCCAATATAAGAACCTGTCGTTGCCATAGAAACGTTCCTCGATTTAGGAAGACAAGGCATCGAACCTATAGTATATCATAGGGACGCAATTTCTGTGTTAATTCGTCATTGTGAGGGATCGACGGATGCAATAAAGAAGAAATAGTGCATCCGAAAAGAGGTACTCGCCTCCCAATATGAGATCCTGTCGTTGCCATAGAAACGTTCCTCGATTTAGAAAGAGAAGGCATAGAACCTATAGTATTTCATAGCGACGCAATTTCTGTGTTAATTCGTCATTGTGAGGGATCGATTGATGCAATGCAATAATGAAGGAATAGTGCACCCGAAAAGAGATACTCGCCTCCCAATGGAAGATCCTGTCGTCGCCATAGAAACGTTCCTCGATTTAGAAAGAGAAGGCATAGAACCCATAGTATTTAACAGCGACGCAATTTCTGTGTTAATTCGTCATTGTGAGTGATCGACGGATGCAATAAAGGAAGAATAGTGCATCCGAAAAGAGATACTCGCCTCCTAATATAAAATCCCGCCGTTGCCATAGAAACGTTCCTCGTTTTAGAAGGAGAAGGCAAAGAACCTATAGTATTTCATAGCGACGCAATTTCTGTGTTAATTCGTCATTGTGAGGGGTCGACGGATGCAATAAAGAAGGAATAGTGCATCCGAAAAGAGATACTCGCCTCCCAATATACGATCCGGTCGTTGCAATAGAAACGATCCTCGATGTAGAAAGAGAAGGCATAGAACCTATAAAATTTCATAGCGACGCAATTTATGTCTTAATTTGTCATTGTGGGGGATCGACGGATGCAATAAAGAAGGAATAGTGCATCCGAAAAGAGATATTCGCCTCCCAATAGAAGATCCTGTCGTTGCCATAGTAACGTTCCTCGATTTAGAAAGAGAAGGCATAGAACCTATAGTATCTCATAGCGACGCTATTTCTGTGTTAATTCGCTATTGCGAGGTATCGAGGATGTAATAAACAAGGAACAGTGCATCTGAAAGGAGTTACTCACCTCCCAATACAAGAACCTGTCGTTGCCATAGAAACGTTCCTCGATTTAGAAAGAGAAGGCATTGAACCTATAGTATTTCATAGCGACGCAATGTCTGTGTTAATTCGTCATTGCGAGGGATTCACGGATGCAATGAAGAAGGAATAGTGCATCCCAAAAGAGATACTCGCTTCCCAATAGAAGATACTGTCGTTGCCATAGAAACGTACCTCGTTTTAGAAAGAGAAGGCATAGAACCTATAGTATTTCATAGCGACGCAATTTCTGAGTTAATTCAACATTGTGAGGAATCGACGGATGCAATAAAGAAGTAATAGTGCATCCGAAAAGAGATACTCGCCTCCCAATAGAAGATCCTGTCGTTGCCATAGTAACGTTCCTCGACTTAGAAAGAGAAGGCATAGAACCTATAGTATTTCATAGCGACGCAATTTCTGTGTTAATTCGTCATTGCGAGGGATTGACGGATGCAATAAAGAAGGAATAGTGCATCCCTAAAGAGATACTCGCTTCCCAATAGAAGAAACTGTCGTTGCCATAGAAACGTACCTCGTTTTAGAAAGAGAAGGCATAGAACCTATAGTATTTCATAGCGACGCAATTTCTTTGTTAATTCAACATTGTGAGGAATCGACGGATGCAATATAGAAGGAATGGTGCATCATAAAAGAGATACTCACCTCCCAATAGAAGATCCTGTCGTTGCCATAGTAACGTTCCTCGACTTAGAAAGAGAAGGCATAGAACCTATAGTATTTCATAGCGACGCAATTTCTGTGTTAATTCGTTATTGCGAGGGATCGAGGATGCAATAAACAAGGAACAGTGCATCTGAAAGGAGTTACTCACCTCCCAATACAAGAACCTGTCGTTGCCATAGAAACGTTCCTCGATTTAGAAAGAGAAGGCATTGATCATATAGTATTTCATAGCGACGCAATTTCTGAGTTAATTCAACATTGTGAGGAATCGACGGATGCAATAAAGAAGGAATAGTGCATTCGAAAAGAGTTACTCGCGCTCCAATATAAGATTCTGTCGTTGCCATAGAAACGTTCCTCGATTTAGAAAGAGAAGGCATAGAACCTAGAGCATTTCATACCGACGCAATTTCTGTGTTAATTCGTCATTGCGAGACATCGACGGATGCACTAAAGAAGGAATAGTGCATCCGAAACGAGATATTCGCCTCCCAATAGAAGAACCTTTCGTTGCCATAGAAACGTTCCTCGATTTAGGAAGAGAAGTCATGGAACCTATAGTATCTCATAGTGACGCAATTTCTGTGTTATTCGTCATTGTGAGGGATCGACGGATGCAATAAAGAAGGAATAGTGCATCCGAAAAGAGGTACTCGTCTCCCAACAGAAGATCCGGTCGTTGTCACAGAAACGTTCCTCCATTTAGAGAGAGAAGGCATAGAACCAATAGTATTTCATAGCATGGCAATTTCTCCGTTCATTCGTCATTGTGAGGGATCACCGGATGCAATAAAGAAGGAATAGTGCATCCGGAAAGTGATACTCGCCTCCCAATATAAGATCCTGTCGTTGCCATAGAAACGTTCCTCGATTTAGAATGAGAAGGCATAGACCCTATAGTATTTCAGCGCGACGCAATTTCTGTGTTAATTCGTCATTGTGAGGGATCGACAGATGCAATAAAGAAGGAATAGTGCATCCGAAAAGAGATACTCGCCTCCCAATAGAAGATCCTGTCGTTGCCATAGAAACGTTCCTCGATTTAGAAAGAGAAGGCATAGAACCTATAGTAATTCATAGCGACGCAATTTCTGTGTTAATTCAAAATTGTGATGATCGACGGATGCAATAAAGGAAGAATAGTGCATCCGAAAAGAGATACTCGCCTCCCAATATAAGATCCCTCCGTTGCCATAGAAACGTTCCTCGATTTAGAAAGAGAAGGCATAGAACCTATAGTAATTCATAGCGACGCAATTTCTGTGTTAATTCGTCATTGTGAGGGATCGACGGATGCAATAAAGAAGGAATAGTGCATCCGAAAAGAGATACGCGCCTCCCAATACAAGATCCGGTCGTTGCAATAGAAACGATCCTCGATGTAGAAAGAGAAGGCATAGAACCTATAAAATTTCATAGCGACGCAATTTATGTCTTAATTTGTCATTGTGAGGGATAGACGGATGCAATAAAGAAGGAATAGTGCATCCGAAAAGTGACACTCGCCTCCCAATAGATATCCTGTCGTTGCCATAGTAACGATCCTCGATTTAGAATGAGAAGGCATAGAACCTATAGTATTTCATAGTGACGCAATTTCTGTGTTAATTCGTCATTGCGAGGGATCGAGGATGCAATAAAGAAGGAACAGTGCATCTGAAAGGAGTTACACTCCTCCCAATAGAAGAACCTGTCGTTGCCATAGAAACGTTCCTCGATTTAGAAAGAGAAGGAATAGAACCTATAGTATTTCATAGCGACGCAATTTCTGTGTTATTTCGTAATTGCGAGGGATCGACGGAGGCAATAAAGAAGGAATAGTGCATCCGAAAAGAGATACTCGCTACCCAATAGAAGATACTGTCGTTGCCATAGAAACGTACCTCGTTTTACAAAGAGAAAGCATAGAACCTATAGTATTTCATAGCGACGCAATTTCTGTGTTAATTCAACATTGTGAGGGATCGACGGATGCAATAAAGAAGGAATAGTATATCCGAAAAGAGATACTCGCCTCGAAATAGAAGGTCCTGTCGTTGCCATAGAAACGTTAATAGATTTAGAAAGAGAAGGCATAGAACCTATAGTATTTCATAGCGACGCAATTTCTGTGTTAATTCGTCATTGCGAGGGATCGAGGATGCAATAAGGAAGGAACAGTGCATCTGAAAAGAGTTACTCGCCTCCCAATACAAGAACCTGTCGTTGCCATAGAAACGTTTCTCGATTTAGAAAGAGAAGGCATTGAACCTATAGTATTTCATAGCGACGCAATTTCTGTGTTATTTCGTAATTGCGAGGGATCGACGGAGGCAATAAAGAAGGAATAGTGCATCCGAAAAGAGATACTCGCTACCCAATAGAAGATACTGTCGTTGCCATAGAAACGTACCTCGTTTTACAAAGAGAAAGCATAGAACCTATAGTATTTCATAGCGACGCAATTTCTGTGTTAATTCAACATTGTGAGGGATCGACGGATGCAATAAAGAAGGAATAGTGCATCCGAAAAGAGATACTCGCCCTCCAATATAAGATCCTCTCGTTGCCATAGAAACGTTCCTCGATTTAGAAAGAGAAAGCATAGAACCTAGAGTATTTCTTAGCGACGCAATTTCTGTGTTAATTCGTCATTGTGAGGGATCGACGGATGCAATAAAGAGGGAATAGTGCATCCGAAAGGAGATACTCGCCTGCCAATAGAAGATCCTGTCGTTGAAATAGAAACGTTCCTCGATTTAGAAAGAGAAGGCATAGAACTTATAGTATCTTATAGCGACGCAATTTCTGTGTTATTTCGTCATTGTGAGGGATCGACGGATGCAATGAAGAAGGAATAGTGCATCCTACAAGACATACTCGCCTCCTAATAGAAGATCCTGTCGTTGCCATAGAAACGTTCCTCGATTTAGAAAGAGAAGGCATAGAAAATTTAGTATTTCATAGCGTCGCAATTTGTGTGTTAATTCGTCATTTTGAGGGATCGACGGATGCAATAAAGAAGGAATAGTATATCCGAAAAGAGATACTCGCCTCGAAATAGAAGGTCCTGTCGTTGCCATAGAAACGTTAATAGATTTAGAAAGAGAAGGCATAGAACCTATAGTATTTCATAGCGACGCAATTTCTGTGTTAATTCGTCATTGCGAGGGATCGAGGATGCAATAAGGAAGGAACAGTGCATCTGAAAAGAGTTACTCGCCTCCCAATACAAGAACCTGTCGTTGCCATAGAAACGTTTCTCGATTTAGAAAGAGAAGGCATTGAACCTATAGTATTTCATAGCGACGCAATTTCTGTGTTAATTCGTCATTGCGAGGGATCGACGGATGCAATAAAGAAGGAATAGTGCACCCGAAAAGAGATACTCGCTTCCCAATAGAAGATACTGTCGTTGCCATAGAAACGAACCTCGTTTTAGAAAGAGAAGGCATAGAACCAATAGTATTTCCTAGCGATGCAATTTCTCCGTTCATTCGTCATTGTGAGGGATCACCGGATGCAATAAAGAAGGAATAGTGCATCCGGAAAGTGATACTCGCCTTCCAATATGAGATCCTGTCGTTGCCATAGAAACGTTCCTCGATTTAGAATGAGAAGGCATAGATCCTATAGTATTTTATAGCGACGCAATTTCTACGTTAATTCGTCATTGTGAGGGATCTATGGATGCAATAACGGAGGAATAGTGCATCCGAAAAGAGATACTCACCTCGCAATAGAAGGTCCTGTCATTGCCCTAGAAACGTTCCTCGATTTAAAAAGAGAAGGCATAGAACCTATAGTTTTTTATAGCGACGCATATTCTGTGTTAATTCGTCATTGCGAGGGATCGACGGATGCAAGAAAGAAGGAATAGTGCATCCGAAAAGAGATACTCGCTTCCCAATAGAAGATACTGTCGTTGCCATAGAAACGTACCTCGTTTTAGAAAGATAAGGCATAGAACGTATAGTATTTCATAGCGACGCAATTTCTGTGTTAATTCAACATTGTGAGGGATCGACGGATGCAATAAAGAAGGAATAGTGCATCCCAAAAGAAATACTCGCCCTCCAATATAAGATACTGTCGTTGCCATAGAAACGTTCCTCGATTTAGATAGAGAATTCAGAGAACCCATAGTATTTCATAGCGACGCAATTTCTGTGATAATTCGTCATTGTGAGGGATCGACGAATGCAATAAAGAAGGAATAGTGCATCCGAAAAGAGATACTCGCCTGCCAATAGAAGATCCTCTCGTAGAAATAGAAACGTTCCTCGATTTAGAAAGAGAAGGCATAGACCCTATAGTATTTCATAGCGACGCAATTTCTGACTTAATTCGTCATTGTGAGGGATCGACGGATGCAATGAAGAAGGAATAGTGAATCCGGAAAGAGATACTCGCCTCCGAATAGATTGTTCTGTTGTTGCCATAAAAACGTTCCTCGGTTGAGAAAGAGAAGGCATAGAACTTATTGTATCTCATAGCGTCGCAATTTCTGTGTTATTTCGTCATTGTGAGGGATCGACGGGTGCAATAAAGAAGGAATAGTGCATCTGAAAGGGGATACTCGCCTCCCAATATAAGATCCTGTCGTTGCCATAGAAACGTTCCTCGATTTAGAAAGAGAAGGCATAGAAGCTATAGTATTTATAGCGACACAATTTCTGTGTTAATTCGTCATTGTGAGGGATCGACGGATGCAATAAAGATGGAATAGTGCATCCGAAAAGAGATACTCGCCTCCCAATAGAAGATCCTGTCGTTGCCATAGAAACGTTCCTCGATTTAGAAAGAGGAGGCATAGAACCTATAGATTTTCATTGCGACGCAATTTCTGTGTTAATTCGTCATTGCGTGAGATCGACGGATGCAATAAAAAAGGAATAGAGCATCCGAAAAGAGATACTCGCCTCCCAATAGAAGAACCTGTCGTTGCCATAGAAATGTTCGTCGATTTAGGAAGAGAAGGCATGGAACCTATAGTATCACATAGCGACGCAATTTCTGTGTTATTCGTCATTGTGAGGGATCGACGGATGCAATAAAGAAGGAATAGTGCATCCGAAAAGAGATACTCGCCTCCCAATAGAAGATCCTGTCGTTGCAATTGAAACGTTCCTCGATTTAGAAAGAGGAGGCATAGAACCTATAGAATTTCATTGCGACGCAATTTCTGTGTTAGTTCTTCATTGATTGAGATCGACGGATGCAATAAAAAAAGGAATAGAGCATCCGAAAAGAGATACTCGCCACCCAATAGAAGAACCTGTCGTTGCCATAGAAACGTTCCTCGATTTAGGAAGAGAAGGCATGGAACCTATAGTATCACATAGCGACGCAATTTCTGTGTTATTCGTCATTGTGAGGGATCGACGGATGCAATAAAGAAGGAATAGTGCATCTGAAAGGGGATACTCGCCTCCCAATATAAGATCCTGTCGTTGCCATAGAAACGTTCCTCGATTTAGAAAGAAAGGCATAGAAGCTATAGTATTTAATAGCGACACAATTTCTGTGTTAATTCGTCATTGTGAGGGATCGACGGATGCAATAAAGATGGAATAGTGCACCCGAGAAGAGATACTCGCCTCCCAATAGAAGATCTTGTCGTTGCCATAGAAACGTTGATGGATTTAGGAAAAGAAGGCATAGAACCTATAGTATTTTATAGCGACGCAATTTCTACGTTAATTCGTCATTGTGAGGGATCGACGGATGCAATTAAGGAGGAATGGTGCATCCGAAGAGAGTTACTTGCCTCACAATAGAAGATCCTGTCGTTGCCATAGAAACGTTACTCGATTTAGAAAGAGAAGGCATATAACCTATAGTATTTCATAGCGACGCAATTTCTGTGATAATTCGTCATTGTGAGGGATCGACGGATGCAATAAAGAAGGAATAGTGCATCCGAAAAAGAGATACTCGCATCCCAATAGAAGATCCTGTCGTTCCTCGATTTAGAAAGAGCATGCATAGAACCTATAGTATTTCATAGCGACGAAATTTCTGTGTTAATTCGTCATTGTGAGGGATCGACGGATGCAAAAAAGAAGGAATAGTGCATCCGAAATGAGATACTCGCCTCCCAATAGAAGATCCTGTCGTTGCCATAGAAACGTTCCTCGATGAAGAAAGAGAAGGCATAGAACCTATAGCATTTCATAGCGACGCAATTTCTGTGTGAATTCGTCATTGTGAAGGATCGACGGATGAAATAAAGAAGGATGAGTGCATCCGAAAAGAGATACTCGCCTGCCAATAGAAGATCCTGTCGTTGCCATAGAAACGTTCCTTGATTTAGAAAGAGAATGCATAGAACCTGTAGTATTTCATAGCGTCGCAATTTCTGTGTTAATTCGTCATTGTGAGGGATCGACGGATGCAATAAAGAAGGAATAGTGCATCCGAAATGAGATACTCGCCTCCCAATAGAAGATCCTGTCGTTGCCATAGAAACGTTCCTCGATGAAGAAAGAGAAGGCATAGAACCTATAGCATTTCATAGCGACGCAATTTCTGTGTGAATTCGTCATTGTGAAGGATCGACGGATGAAATAAAGAAGGATGAGTGCATCCGAAAAGAGATACTCTCCTGCCAATAGAAGATCCTGTCGTTGCCATAGAAACGTTCCTTGATTTAGAAAGAGAATGCATAGAACCTGTAGTATTTCATAGCGTCGCAATTTCTGTGTTAATTCGTCATTGTGAGGGATCGACGGATGCAATAAAGAAGGAATAGTGCATCTGAAAACAGATACTCGCCCCCCAATAGAACATCCTTTCGTTGCCATAGAAACGTTCCTCGATTTAGAAAGAGGAGGCATAGAACCTATAGTGTTTCATAGCGACGCATTTTCTGTGTTAATTCACATTGTGAGGGATCGGCGGATGCAATGAAGAAGGAATAGTGCACGCGGATAGAGATATTCGCCTATTAAAAGTAGATCATGTCATTGCCATAGAAACGTTCCTCGATTTGGCAAGAGGATACATAGAACTTATAGTATCTCGTAGCGTCGCAATTTCTGTGTTAATTCACATTGTGAGGGATCGACGGATGCAATAAAGAAGGACTAGTGCACGCGAAAAGAGACGGTTGCAATAAGGAAGGAATAGTGCATCCGAAAAGAGATACACGCATCCCAATAGAAGATCCTGTCGTTGCCATAGAAACGTTCCTCGATTTAGAAAGAGAATGCATAGAACCTATAGTATTTCATAGCGACGCAAAATCTGTGTTAATTCGTCATTGTGAGAGATCGACGGATTCAATAAAGAAGGAATAGTACATCTGAAAAGGGATACTCGCCTCCCAATAGAAAATCCTGTCGTTGCCATAGAAACGTTCCTCGATGAAGAAAGAGAAGGCATAGAAGCTATAGTATTTCATAGCGGGACAATTTCTGTGTTAATTCGTCATTGTGAGGGATCGACGGATGCAATAAAGAAGGAATAGTGCACCCGAGAAGAGATACTCGCCTCCCAATAGAAGATCCTGTCGTTGCCATAGAAATGTTCTTCGATTTAGAAAGAGAAGGCATAGAACCTATAGTATTTCATAGCGACGCAATTTCTGTGTTAATTCGTCATTGTGAGGGATCGACGGATGCAATTAAGAAGGAATGGTGCACCCGAAGAGAGATACTTGCCTCACAGTAGAAGATCCTGTCGTTGACATAGAAACGTTACTCGATTTAGAAAGAGAAGGCATATAACCTATAGTATTTCATAGCGACGCAATTACTGTGATAATTCGTCATTGTGAGGGATCGACGGATGCAATAAAGAAGGAATAGTGCATCCGAGAAGAAATACTCGCGTCCCAATAGAAGATCCTGGCGTTGCCATAGAAACGTCCCTCGATTTAGAATGAGTAGTTATAGTACCTATAGTATTTCATAGCGACACAATTTCTGTGTTAATTCGTCATTGTGAGGGATCGACGGATGCAATAAAGAAGGAATACTGCATCCGAAAAGAGATACTCGCCTCCCAATATAAGATCCTGTCGTTGCCATAGAAACGTTCCTCGATTTAGGAAGGGAACATATGGATCATACAGCATTTCATAGCGACGCAATTTCTGTGTGAATTCGTCATTGTGAAGGATCGACGGATGAAATAAAGAAGGATGAGTGCATCCGAAATGAGATACTCGCCTGCGAATAGAAGATCCTGTCGTTGCCATAGAAACGTCCCTCGATTTAGAAAGAGAAGGCATAGAACCTATAGTATTTCGTAGCGACGCAATTTCTGCGTTAATTCGTCATTGTGAGGGATCGACGGATGCAATAAAGAAGGAATAGTGCATCTGAAAAGACATACTCGACGTCCAAAAAAGATCCTGTCGTTGCCATAGAAATATTCCTCGATTTAGAAAGAGAAGGCAAGGAACCTATAGTATTTCGTAGCGACGTAATGTTGTGTTAATTCGTCATTGTGAGGGATGGACAGATGCAATAAAGAAGGAATAGTGCATCCGAAAGAGATACTCGCCTCCCAATAGAAGATCCTGTCGTTGCCATAGAAACGTTCCTCGATGAAGAAAGAGAAGGCATAGAACCTATAGTATTTCATTGCGACGCAATTTCTGTGTTAATTCGTCATTGTGAGGGATCGACGAATGCAATAAAGAAGGAATAGTGCATCCGGAAAGAAATAGTCGCCTGCGAATGGAAGATCCTGTCGTCGCCATAGGAACGTTCCTCAATTTACATAGAGAATGCATAGAACCTATAGTATTTCATAGCGACGCAATTTCTGTGTTTATTCGTCATTGTGAGGGATCAACGGATGCAATAAAGAAGGAATAGTGTATCCGAAAAGAGATACTCGCCTCCCAACAGAAGATCCTGTCGTTGCCATAGAAACGTTCCTCGATGAAGAAAGAGAAAGCATAGAACCTATAGCATTTCATAGCGACGCAATTTCTGTGTTAATTCGTCATTGTGAGGGATCGACGGATGCAATAAAGAAGGAATAGTGCATCCAGACGGAGATACTCGCCTCTCAATATAAGATCCTGTCGTTGCCATAGAAACGTTCCTCGATTTAGAATGACAAGGCATAGAACTTATAGTATTTCATAGCGACGCAATTTCTGCGTTAATTCGTCATTGTGAGGGATCGACAGATGCAATAAAGAAGGAATAGTGCCTCCGAAAAGAGATACTCGCCTACCAATAGAAGATCCTGTCGTTGCCATAGAAACGTTCCTCGATTTAGAAAGAGAAGGCATAGAACCTATAGTATTTCATTGCGACGCAATTTCTGTGTTAATTCGTCATTGTGAGGGATCGACGAATGCAATAAAGAAGGAATAGTGCATCCGGAAAGAAATAGTCGCCTGCGAATAGAAGATCCTGTCGTCGCCATAGGAACGTTCCTCAATTTACATAGAGAATGCATAGAACCTATAGTATTTCATAGCGACGCAATTTCTGTGTTTATTCGTCATTGTGAGGGATCAACGGATGCAATAAAGAAGGAATAGTGTATCCGAAAAGAGATACTCGCCTCCCAACAGAAGATCCTGTCGTTGCCATAGAAAGGTTCCTCGATTTAGAAAGAGAAGTAATAGAACCTATAGCATTTCATAGCGACGCAATTTCTGTGTCAATTCGTCATTGTGAGGGATCGACGGATGCAATAAAGAAGGAATAGTGCATCCGAAAAGAGATTCTCGCCACCCAATAGAAGATCCTGTCGTTGCCATAGAAACGTTCCTCGATTTAGAAAGAGAAGGCATAGAACCTATGGTATTTCATCGCGACGCAATTTCTGTGTTAATTCGTCATTGTGAGGGATCGACGGATGCAATAAAGGTGGAATAGTGCATCCGAAATGGGATACTCGCCTCCCAATAGAAGATCCTGTCGTTGCCATAGAAAGGTTCCTCGATTTAGAAAGAGAAGTAATAGAACCTATAGCATTTCATAGCGACGCAATTTCTGTGTCAATTCGTCATTGTGAGGGATCGACGGATGCAATAAAGAAGGAATAGTGCATCCGAAAAGAGATTTTCGCCACCCAATAGAAGATCCTGTCGTTGCCATAGAAACGTTCCTCGATTTAGAAAGAGAAGGCATAGAACCTATGGTATTTCATCGCGACGCAATTTCTGTGTTAATTCGTCATTGTGAGGGATCGACGGATGCAATAAAGGTGGAATAGTGCATCCGAAATGGGATACTCGCCTCCCAATAGAAGATCCTGTCGTTGCCATAGAAACGTTCCTCGATGAAGAAAGAGAAGGCATAGAACCTATAGCATTTCATAGCGACGCAATTTCTGTGTCCCTTCGTCATTGTGAAGTTTCGACGGATACAATAAAGAAGGATGAGTGCATCCGAAAACAGATACTCTCCTCCCAATAGAAGATCCTGTCGTTGCCATAGAAACAATCCGTGATTTAGAATGAGAATGCATAGAACCTGTAGTATTTCATAGCGTCGCAATTTCTGTGTTAATTCGTCATTGTGAGGGAACGACGGATGCAATAAAGAAGGAATAGTGCATCTGAAAACAGATACTCGCCCCCCAATAGAAGATCCTTTCGTTGCCATAGAAACGTTCCTCGATTTAGAAAGAGGAGGCATAGAACCTATAGTGTTTCACAGCGACGCAATTTCTGTGATAATTCGTCATTGTGAGGGATCGACAGATGCAATAAAGAAGGAATAGTGCATCCGAAAAGAGATACTCGCATCCCAATAGAAGATCCTGTTGTTGCCATAGAAACGTTCCCCGATTTAGAAAGAGAAGTAATAGAACCTATAGTTTTTCATAGCGACGCAATTTCTGTGTTAATTCGTCATTGTGAGGGATCGACGGATGCAATAAAGGTGGAATAATGCATCCGAAATGAGATACTCGCCTCCCAATAGAAGATCCTGTCGTTGCCATAGAAACGTTCCTCGATGAAGAAAGAGAAGGCATAGAACCTATAGCATTTCATAGCGACGCAATTTCTGTGTCAATTCCTCATTGTGAAGGATCGACGGATGCAATAAACAAGGATTAGTGCATCCGAAAAGAGATACTCACCTCCCAATAGAAGATCCTGTCGTTGCCATAGAAACGTTCCTTGATTTAGAAAGAGAATGCATAGAACCTGTAGTATTTCATAGCGTCGCAATTTCTGTGTTAATTCGTCATTGTGAGGGATCGACGGATGCAATAAAGAAGGAATAGTGCATCTGAAAAAAGATACTCGCCTCCCATTAGAAGGTCCTTTCGTTGCCATAGAAACGTCCCTCGATTTAGAAAGAGGAGGCATAGAACCAATAGTGTTTCATAGCGACACAATTTCTGTGTTAATTCACATTGTGAGGGAGCATCGGATGCAATGAAGAAGGAATAGTGCACGCGGATAGAGATACTCGCCTATTAAAAGTAGATCATGTCACTGCCATAGAAACGTTCCTCGATTTAGAGACAGAAGGCATAGAACCTATAGTATTTCATAGCGACGCAATTTCTGTGTTAATTCGTCATTGTGAGGGATCGACAGATGCAATAAAGAAGGAATAGTGCATCCGAAAAGAGATACTCGCATCCCAATAGAAGATCCTGTCGTTGCCATAGAAACGTTCCTCGATTTAGAAAGAGAGGGCATAGAAAATATAGTATTTCATAACGATGCAATTTCTGTGTTAATTCGTCATTGTGAGGGATCGACGGATGCAATTAAGAAGGAATAGTGCATCCGAAAAGAGATACTTGCCTCACAATAGAAGATCCTGTCGTTGCCATAGAAACGTTACTCGCTTTAGAAAGAGTAGGCATATAACCTATAGTATTTCATAGCGACGCCATTTCTGTGATAATTCGCCATTGTGAGGGATAAACGGATGCAATAAAGAAGGAATAGTGCATCCGAGAATAGATACTCGCGTCCCAATAGAAGATCCTGGCGTTGCCATAGAAACGTTCCTCGATTTAGAAAGAGAAGGCATAGAACCTATAGCATTTCATAGCGACGCAATTTCTGTGTTAATTCGTCATTGTGAGGGATCGACGGATGCAATAAAGAAGGAATAGTGCATCCGATAAGAGATACTCGCCTCCCAATTGAAGATCCTGTCCTTGTCATAGAAACGTTCCCCGATTTAGAAAGAGAAGTCATAGAAACTATAGTATTTCATAGCGACGCAATTTCTGTGTTAATCCGTCATTGTGAGGGATCGACAGATGCAATAAAGAAGGAATAGTGCATCCGAAAACAGATACTCGCCTCCCAATAGAAGATCCTGTCGTTGCCATAGAAACGTTCCTCGATGAACAAAGAGAAGGCATAGAACCTATAGCATTTCATAGTGACGCTATTTCTGTGTTAATTCGTCATTGTGAAGGATCAACGGATGCAATAAAGAAGGATGAGTGCATCCGAAAAGAGATACTCGCCTCCAAATAGAATATCCTGTCGTTGCCATAGAAACGTTCCTTGATTTAGAAAGAGAAGGCATAGAACCTGTAGTATTTCATAGCGTCGCAATTTCTGTGTTAATTCGTCATTGTGAGGGATCGACGGATGCAATAAAGAAGAAATAGTGCATCTGAAAAGAGATACTCGCCTCCCATTAGAAGGTCCTTTCGTTGCCATAGAAACGTCCCTCGATTTAGAAAGAGGAGGCATAGAACCAATAGTGTTTCATAGCGACACAATTTCTGTGTTAATTCACATTGTGAGGGATCGACAGATGCAATAAATAAGGAATAATGCATCCGAAAAAAGATACTCGCCTCCCAATAGAAGATCCTGTCGTTGCCATAGAAACGTTCCTCGATTTAGGAAGGGATCGCATGGAACATACAGTATTTCATAGTGACGCAATTTCGGTGTTAATTAGTCATTGTGAGGGATCGACGGATGCAATAAAGAAGGAATAGTGCATCCGAAAAAAGATACTCGCCTCTCAATAGAAGATCCAGCCGTTGCCATAGAAAGGTTCCACGATTTAGAAAGAGAGCGCATAGAAGCCATAGTATTTCAAAGCGACGCAATTTCTGTGTTAATTTGTCATTGTGAGGCATCGACGGATGCAATAAAGAAGGAATAGTGCATCCGAAAAGACATTCTCGCCACCCAATAGAGGATCCTTTCGTTGCCATAGAAACGTTCTTCGATTTAGAAGGAGGATGCATAGAACGTATAGTGTTTCATAGCGACGCAATTTCTGTGTTAATTCACATTGTGAGGGATCGACGATTGCAATAAAGAAGGAATAGTGCACGCGAAAAGAGATACTCGCCTCTTAATAGTATATCATGTCATTGCCATAGAAACGTTCCTCGATTTAGAATGACAAGACATAGAACTTATACTATTTCATAGCGACGCAATTTCTGCGTTAATTCGTCATTGTGAGGGATCGACAGATGCAATAAAGAAGGAATAGTGCATCCGAAAAAAGATACTCGCCTCCCAATAGAAGATCCTGTCGTTGCCTTAGAAACGTTCCTCGATTTAGAAAGAGAAGGCATAGAACCTATAGTATTTCATAGCGACGCAATTTCTGTGTTAATTCACATTGTGAGGGATCGACGGATGCAATAAAGAAGAACTAGTGCACGCGAAAAGAGATACTCGCCTCTTAATTGTAAATCATGTCGTTGCCATAGAAACGTTACTCGATTTAGAAAGACAATACATAGAGCTTATAGTATTTAATAGCGACGAAATTTCTGCGTTAATTCCTCATTGTGAGGGATCGACGGATGCAATAAGGAAGGAATAGTGCATCCGAAAAGAGATACTCGCCTCCCAATATAAGATCCTGTCGTTGCCATAGAAACGTTACTCGATTTAGGAAGGGAACGCATGAAACATACAGCATTTCAATGCGACGCAATTTCTGTGTTAATTAGTCATTGTGAGGGATCGACAGATGCAATAAAGAAAGAATAATGCATCCGAAAAGAGATACTCGCTTCTCAATAGAAGATCCAGTCGTTGCCATAGAAAGGTTCACCGATTTAGAAAGAGAGCGCATAGAATCCATAGTATTTCAAAGCGACGCAATTTCTGTGTTAATTTGTCATTGTGAGGCATCGAGGGATGCAATAAAGAAGGAATAGTGCATCCGAAAAGACATTCTCGCCACCCAATAGAGGATCCATTCGTTGCCATAGAAACGTTCTTCGATTTAGAAGGAGGATGCATAGAACGTATAGTGTTTCATAGCGACGCAATTTCTGTGTTAATTCACATTGTGAGGGATCGACGGTTGCAATAAAGAAGGAATAGTGCACGCGAAAAGAGATACTCGCCTCTTAATAGTAGATCATGTCATTGCCATAGAAACGTTCCTCGATTTAGAAGGAGGAGGCATAGAACCTATAGTGTTTCACAGCGACGCCATTTCTGCGTTAATTCGTCATTGTGAGGGATCGACAGATGCAATAAAGAAGGAATAGTGCATCCGAAAAAAGATACTCGCCTCCCAATAGAAGATATTGTCGTTGCCTTAGATACGTTCCTCGATTTAGAAAGAGAACGCATAGAACCTATAGTATTTCATAGCGACGCAATTTCTGTGTTAATTCACATTGTGAGGGATCGACGGATGCAATAAAGAAGGACTAGTGCACGCGAAAAGAGATACTCGCCTCTTAATTGTAGATCATGTCGTTGCCATAGAAACGTTACTCGATTTAGAAAGAGAATACATAGAACTTATAGTATTTAATAGCGACGCAATTTCTGCGTTAATTCGTCATTGTGAGGGATCGACGGATGCAATAAGGAAGGAATAGTGCATCCGAAAAGAGATACTCGCCTCCCAATATAAGATCCTGTCGTTGCCATAGAAACGTTACTCGTTTCGAAAGAGAAGGCATAGAACTTATAGTATTTCATAGCGACGCAATTTATGTGTTAATTCGTCATAGTGAGGGACCGAAAGATGCAATAAAGAAGGAATAGTGCATGAGGAAAGAGATACTCAACTCCCAATAGAAAATTCTGTTGTTGCCATAAAAACGTTCCTCGATTTAGAAAGAGAAGGCATAGAACCTATAGTATTTCATAGCGACGCAATTTCTGTGTTAATTAGTCATTGTGAAGGGTCGACGGGTGCAATAAAGAAGGAATAGTGCCTCCGAAAAGAGTTACTCACCTCCCAATTGAAGGTCTTGACGTTGCCATAGAAACGTTCCTCGATTTAGAAAGGGAAAGCATAGAACCTATAGTATTTCATAGCGACGTTATTTCTGTATTAATTCGTACATTTGAGGGATCGACGGTTGTAATACAGAAGGAATAGTGCATCCGAAAAGAGATACTCGCCTCCCAATGGTAGATCCTGTCGTTGCCATAGAAACGTTCCTCGATTTAGAAAGAGAAGGTATAGAACCTACAGTATATCATAGCGACGCAATATCTGTGTTAAATCGTCATTGTGAGGGATCGACGGATGCAATAAAGAGGGAATAGTGCATCCGAAAACAGATATTCGCCTCCCAATAGAGGATCCTGTCGTTGCCATAGAAACGTACTTTGATTTAGAAAGAGAAGGCGTAGAACCTATAGTATTTCATAGCGACGTAATTTCTGAGTTAATTCGTCATTGTGAGGGATCGACGGATGCAATAAAGAAGAAATAGTGCATCCGAAAAGAGATACTCGCCTCCCAATATAAGATCCTGTCGTTGCCATAGTATCGTTCCTCGATTTAGAAAGAGAGGGCATAGAAACCATAGTATTTCACAGCGACGCGATTTCTGTGTTAATTCACATTCTGAGGGATCGACGGTTGCAATAAAGAAGGACTAGTGCACGCGAAAAGAGATACTCGCGTCTTAATTGTAGATCATGTCGTTGCCATAGAAACGTTACTCGATTTAGAAAGAGAATACATAAAACTTATAGTATTTCATAGCGACGCAATTTCTGCGTTAATTCGTCATTGTGAGGGATCGACGGATGCAATAAGGAAGGAATAGTGCATCCGAAAGGAGATACTCGCCTCCGAAAATAAGATCCTGTCGTTGCCATAGAAACGTTACTCGTTTCGAAAGAGAAGGCATAGAACTTATAGTATTTCATAGCGACGCAATTTATGCGTTAATTCGTCATAGTGAGGGACCGAAAGATGCAATAAAGAAGGAATAGTGCATCCGGAAAGAGATACTCAACTCCCAATAGAAAATTCTGTTGTTGCCATAAAAACGTTCCTCGATTTAGAAAGAGAAGGCATAGAACCTATAGTATTTCATAGCTACGCAATTTCTGTGTTAATTAGTCATTGTGAAGGGTCGACGGGTGCAATAAAGAAGGAATAGTGCCTCCGAAAACAGTTACTCACCTCCCAATTGAAGGTCTTGACGTTGCCATAGAAACGTTCCTCGATTTAGAAAGGGAAAGCATAGAACCTATAGTATTTCATAGCGACGTAATTTCTGTATTAATTCGTCCATTTGAGGGATCGACGGTTGTAATACAGAAGGAATAGTGCATCCGAAAAGGGATACTCGCCTCCCAATGGTAGATCCTGTCGTTGCCATAGAAACATTCCTCGATTTAGAAAGAGAAGGCATAGAACCTATAGTATATCATAGCGACGCAATATCTGTGTTAAATGGTCATTGTAAGGGATCGACGGATGCAATAAAGAGGGAATAGTGCATCCGAAAAGAGATATTCGCCTCCCAATAGTTGATCCTGTCGTTGCCTTGGAAACGTTCCTCGATTTAGAAAGAGAAGGCATAGAATATATAGTATTTCATAGCGACGCAATTTCTGTGTTAATTCGTCGTTGTGAGGGTTCGACAGATTCAATAAAAAAGGAATAGTGCATCCGAAAAGAGATACTCGCCTCCCAATAGAAGATCCTCTCGTTGCCATAGAAACGTTCCTCGATTTAGAAAGAGAAGGCATAGAACCTATAGTATTTCATAGCGACATAATTTCTGTGTTAATTCGTCATTGTGAGGGATCGACGGATGCTATAAAGAAGGAATAGTGCAGCGGAAAAGAGATACTCGCCTCCCAATAGAAGATCCTGTCGTTGCCATAGAAACATTCCTAGATTTAGAAAGAGAATGCATAGAACCTGTAGAATTTCATAGCGACGCAATTTCTATGTTAATTCGTCATTGTGAGGGATCGACGGATGCAATAAAGAAGGACTAGTGCATCTGAAAAGAGATACTCGCCTCCCAATAGAAGATCCTTTCGTTGCCATAGAAACGTTCCTCGATCTAGAAAGAGAAGGTATAGAACCTATAGTATTCCATAGCGACGCAATTTCAGTGTTAATTCATCATTGTGAGGGATCGACGGATGCAATAAAGATGGAATAGTGCATTCGAAAGAGATACCCGCCTCCCAATAGAAGTTCCTGTCGTTGCCATAGAAACGTACCGTGATTTAGAAAGAGAAGGCGTAGAACCAATAGTATTTCATAGTGACGTAATTTCTGTGTTAATTCTTCATTGTGAGGGTTCGACGGATGCAATAAAGAAGAAATAGTGCATCTGTAAAGAGATACTCGCCTCCCAATATAAGATCCTGTCGTTGCCATAGAAACGTTCCTCGATTTAGAAAGAGAGGGCATAGAAACCATAGTATTTCATAGCGACGCAATTTCTGTGTTAATTTGTCATTGTGAGGGATCGACGGATGCCATAAGGAAGGAATTGTGCATCCGAAAAGAGATACTCGCCTCCCAATATAAGATCCTGTCGTTGCCATAGAAACGTTCCTCGGTTTAGAAAGATATGGCATAGAACTTGTAGTATTTCATAGCGACGCAATTTCTGTGTTAATTCGTCATTGTGAGAGATCGTAGGATGCAATAAAGAAGGAATAGTGCACGCGAAAAGAGGTACTCACCTCTTAATAGTAGATCATGCCGGTGCCATAGAAACGTTCCTCGATTTAGAAGGAGTAGGCATAGGACCCATAGGATTTCTTAGCGACGCAATTTCTGTGTTAATACTTCATTGTGAGGGTCGACGGATGCAATAAAGAAGGAATAGTGCATCCGAAAAGATATACTCGCCTCCCAATTGAAGATCCTGTCCTTGTCATAGAAACGTTCTTCGATTTAGAAAGAGATGTTGTAGACCTATAGTATTTCATAGCGAAAAAATATCTGTGTAATTCGTCATTGTGAGGGATCGACGGATGCAATAAAGAAGGAATAGTGCATCCGAAAAGAGATACTCGCCACCCAATAGAAGATCCTGTCGTTGCCATAGAAACGTTTCTCGATTTAAAAAGGGAAAGCATAGAATATATAGTATTTCATAGCGACGCAATTTCTGTGTTAATTCGTCATTGTGAGGGAACGATGGATGCAATAAAGATGGAATAGTGCATCCGAAAGGAGATACTCGCCTCCCAATAGAAGTTCCTGTCGTTGCAATAGAAACTATCCTCGATTTAGGAAGAGGAGGCATAGAATCTACAGGATTTCAATGCGACGCAATTTCTGTGTTAATTCGTCATTGTGAGGGATCGACGGATGCAATATAGAAGGAATAGTGCATCCAAAAGGAAATACTCGCCCTCCAAAAAAGATCCTGTCGTTGCCACAGAAACGTTCCTCGATTTAGAAAGAGAAGGCAAAGAACCTATAGTATTTCATAGCGTCGCAATTTAGTGTTAATTCGTCGTTGTGAGGGATCGACGGATGCAATAAAGAAGGAATAGTGCATCCGGAAAGAGATACTCGCCTCCCAATAGAAGATCCCGTTGTTGCCATAAAAACGTACCTCGATTTAGAAATAGAAGGCATAGGACCTATAGCATTTCATAGCGAACCAATTTTTGTGTTAATTCGACATTGTGAGGGATCGACGGATGCAATAAAGAAGAATAGTGCCTGCAAAAAGAGATACTCACCTCCCAATAGAAGGTCCTGTCGTTGCCATAGAAACGTTCCTCGATTTTGAAAGAGAAGGCATAGAACGTGTAGCATTTCATAGCGACGCAATTTCTGTGTTAGTCTATAGTACTTCATAGCGACACAATTTCTGTGTTAATTCATCATTGTGAGGGATCGACGGATGCAATAAAGTAGGAAATGTGCATCCGAAAGGAGATACTCGCCTCCCAATGGAAGATCCTGCCGTTGACATCGAAACGTTCCTCGACATAGGAAGGGAAAGCATGTAACCTCAGGTATTTCATAGCGACGCAATTTCTGTGTTAATTCGTCATTGTGAGGGTTCGACAGATTGAACAAAGAAGGAATAGTGGATCCGAAAAGAGATACTCGCCCCCCAAAAGGAGATCCTGTCGTTGCCATACAAACGTTCCTCGATTTAGAAAGAGAAGTCGTAGAACCTATAGTATTTCAATGCGTCGTAACTTCTGTGTTCATTCGTAATTGTGAGGGATCGACGAATGCAATAAAGAAGGAATAATGCATCCGAAAAGAGATAATCGCCTCCCAATAGAAGATCCTGTTGTTGCCATAAAAACGTTCCTCGAGTTAGAAATAGAAGGCATAGAACCTATAGCATTTCATAACGACGCAATTTTTGTGTTAAATCGTCATTGTGAGGGATCGACAGATGCAATAAAGAAGAATAGTACCTCCGAAAAGAGACACTCACCTGCCAATAGAAGGTCCTGTCGTTGCCATAGAAACGTTCCTTGATTTAGAAAGAGGAGGTATAGAGCCTATAGTATGTCATAGCGACGCAATTTCTGTGTTAATTCGCCATTGTTAGGGATCGACTGATGCAATAAAAAAGGCATAGTGCACCCGAAAAGAGATACTCGCCTCCCAATAGAAGATCCGGTCGTTGCCATACAAACGTTCTTCGATTTAGAAAGAGAATGCATAGAACCTATAGTATTTCATTAGTACGCAATTTCTGAGTTAATTAATCATTGTGAGGGATCGACGGATGCAATAAAGATGGAATAGTGCATCCGAAAAGAGATACTCGCCTCCGAATAGAAGTTCCTGGCGATGCCATAGAAACGATCCTCGATTTAGAAAGAGAATTCGTAGAATCTATAGTACTTCATAGCGACGTAATTTCTGTGTTAATTCGTCATTGTGAGGGATCGACGGATGCAATATAGAAGGAATAGTGCATCCGAAAGGAGATACTCGCCTCCCAATAGAAGGTCCTGTCGTTGCCACAAAAACTTTCCTCGATTTAGAAAGAGAAGGCATAGAACCTATAGTATTTCATAGTCACGCAATATCAGTGTTAATTCGTCATTGTGAGGGATCGACCGATACAATAAAGATGGGAATAGTGCATCCGAAAAGAGATATTCAGCTCCCAATAGAAGATCCTGTCGTTGCCTTAGAAACGTTCCTCGATTTTGAAAGAGAAGGCGTAGAACCTATAGTATTTCATAGCGACGCAATTTCTGTGTTAATACGTCGTTGTGAGGGATCGACGGATGCAATAAAGATGGAATAGTGCATCCGAAAAGAGATTCTCGCCTCCCAACAGCAGATCCTGTGGTTGACATAGAAACGTTCCTCGATTTAGAAAGAGAAATCATAGAACCTATAGTATTTCATAGCGACGCAATTTATGTGTTAATTCGTCATTGTGAAGCTTCGACGGATGCAATAAAGAGGGAATAGTGCATCCGAAAAGAGATACTCGCCTCCCAATAGGAGATTCTGTCGTTGCCATACAAACGTTCCTCGATTTAGAAATAGAAGGCGTAGAACTTATAGTATTTCAATGCGCCGTAATTTCTGTGTTCATTGGTCATTGTGAGTGATCGACGAATGCAATAAAGAAGGAATAGTGCATCCGAAAAGAGATACTCGCCTCCCAATAGAAGATCCTGTTGTTGCCATAAAAACGTTCCTCCATTTTGAAATAGAAGGCATAGAACCTATAGCATTTCATAGCGATGCAATTTTTGTGTTAAATCGTCATTGTGAGGGATCGACGGATGCAATAAAGAAGAATAGTGCCTCCGAAAAGAGATACTCACCTCGCAATAGAAGGTCCTGTCGTTGCCATAGAAACGTTCCTCGATTTAGAAAGAGAAGGCATAGAACCTATAGTATTAAATAGCGACGCTATATCTGTGTTAATTCGTCATAGTGAGGGATCGACGGATGCAATAAAAAAGGCATAGTGCACCCGAAAAGAGATACTCGCCTCCCAATAGAAGATCCTGTCGTAGCCATAGAAACGTTACTCGATTTAGAAAGAGAAGGGATAGAACCTGTAGTATTTCATTCCGGCGCAATTTCTGTGTTCATTCGTCATTGTGAGGGATCGACGAATGCAATAAAGAAGGAATAGTGCATCCGAAAAGAGATACTCGCCTGCGAAGAGAAATCCTGTCGTTGCCATAGAAACGTTCCTCGATTTTGAAAGAGAAGGCATAGAACCTATAGTATTAAATAGCGACGCTATTTCTGTGTTAATTCGTCATAGTGAGGGATCGATTGATGCAATAAAGATGGAATAGTGCATCCGGAAAGAGATACTCGCCTCCCAATAGAAGATCCTGTTGTTGCCATAAAAACGTCCCTCGATTTAGAAATAGAAGGCATATTATCTGTAGCATTTCATAGTGACGCAATTTTTGTGCTAACTCGACATTGTGAGTGATCGACGGATGCAATAAAGAAGAATAGTGCCTCCGAAAAGAGATACTCACCTCCCAATAGAAGGTCCTGTCGTTGCCATAGAATCGTTCCTCGATTTAGAAAGAGAAGGCATAGAACCTGTAGTACGTCATAGCGACCCACTTTCTGTGTTAATTCGTCATTGTGAGGGATCGACGGATGCAATAAAGAAGGAATAGTGCACCCGAAAAGAGATACTCGCCTCCTAATAGAAGATCCTGTCGTTGTCATAGCAACGTTACTCGATTTAGAAAGAGAAGGCATAGAACATATAGCATTTCATAGCGCCGCAATTTCTGTGTTAATTCGTCATTGTGAGGGATCGACGGATGCAATAAAGAAGGAATAGTGCATCCGAAAAGAGATACTCGCCTCCCAATAGAAGATCCTCAAGTTGCCATAGAAACGTTCCTCGATTTAGAAAGGGAAGGCATAGAACCTATAGTATTTCATAGCGACGTAATTTCTGTATTAATTCGTTCATTTGAGGGATCGACGGTTATAATACAGAAGGATAAGTGCATCCGAAAAGATATACTCGCCTCCTAATGGTAGATACTGTCGTTGCCATAGAAACGTTCCTCTATTTAGAAAGAGAAGGCATAGAACCTATAGTATATCATAGCGACGCAATATCTGTGTTAGATCGTCATTGTGAGGGATCGACGGATGCAATAAAGAGGGAATAGTGCATCCGAAAAGAGATATTCGCCTCCCAATAGAGGATCCTGTCGTTGCCTTAGAAACGTTCCCCGATTTAGAAAGAGAAGGCATAGAATATATAGTATTTCATAGCGACGCAATTTCTGTGTTAATTCGTCGTTGTGAGGGTTCGACAGATTCAATAAAGAAGGAATAGTGCATCCGAAAAGAGATACTCGCCTCCCAACAGAAGATCCTCTCGTTGCCATAGAAACGTTCCTCGATTTAGAAAGAGAAGGCATAGAACCTATAGTATTTCATAGCGACGCAATTTCTGTGTTAATTCGTCATTGTGACGGATCGACGGATGCTATAAAGAAGGAATAGTGCAGCGGAAAAGAGATACTCGCCTCCCAATAGAAGATCCTGTCGTTGCCATAGAAACGTACCTTGATTTAGAAAGAGAAGGCGTAGAACCTATAGTATTTCATAGCGACGCAATTTCTGTGTTAATTCTTCATTGTGAGGGATCGACGGATGCAATAAAGAAGAAATAGTGCTTCCGAAAAGAGATACTCGCCTCCCAATATAAGATCCTGTCGCTGCCATAGTATCGTTCCTCGATTTAGAAAGAGAGGGCATAGAAACCATAGTATTTCATACCGACGCAATTTCTGTGTTAATTTGTCATTGTGAGGGATCGACGGATGCCATAAAGAAGGAATTGTGCATCCGAAAAGAGATACTCGCCTGCGAATAGAAGATCCTGTCGTTGCCATAGAAACGTTCCTCGTTTAGAAAGAGAAGGCATAGAACCTATAGTATTACATAGCGACGCAATGTATGTGTTATTTCGTCATAGTGAGGGACCGGCGGATGCAAAAAAGGAGGAATAGTGCATCCGGAAAGAGATACTCGGCTCCCAATATAGGATCCTGTCGTAGCCATAGAAATGTCCCTCGGTTTAGAAAGAGATGGCATAGAACGTATAGTATTTCATAGCGACGCAATTTCTGTGTTAATTCGTCATTGTGAGAGATCGACGGATGCAATAAAGAAGAATAGTGCCTCCAAAAAGAGATACTCACCTCCCAATAGAAGGTCCTGTCGTTGCCATAGAAACGTTCCTCGATTTAGAAGGAGTAGGCATAGGACCCATAGGTCTTCATAGCGACACAATTTCTGTGTTAATTCCTCATTGTGAGGGTCGACGGATGCAATAAAGAAGGAATAGTGCATCCGAAAAGAGATACTCGCCTCCCAATTGAAGATCCTGTCCTTGTCATAGAAACGTTCCTCGATTTAGAAAGAGATGTTGTAGAACCTATGGTATTTCATAGCGAAAAAATTTCTGGGTAATTCGTCATTGTGAGGGATCGACGGATGCAATAAAGAAGGAATAGTGCATCCGAAAAGAGATACTCGCCACCCAAAAGAAGATCCTGTCGTTGCCTTAGAAACGTTCCTCGATTTAGAAAGGGAAAGCATAGAATATATAGTATATCATAGCGCCGCAATTTCTGTGTTAATTCGTCATTGTGAGGGATCGATGGATGCAATAAAGATGGAATAGTTCATCCGAAAGAAGATACTCGCCTCCCAATACAAGTTCCTGTCGTTGCAATAGAAACGATCCTCGATTTAGGAAGAGGAGGCATAGAATCTATAGGATTTCAATGCGACGCAATTTCTGTGTTAATTCGTCATTGTGAGGGATCGACGGATGCAATATAGAAGGAATAGTGCATCCAAAAGGAAATACTCGAACTCCAAAAAAGATCCTGTCGTTGCCACAGAAACGTTCCTCGATTTAGAATGAGAAGGCAAAGAACCTATAGTATTTCATAGCGTCGCAATTTAGTGTTAATTCGTCGTTGTGAGGGATCGACGGATGCAATAAAGAAGGAATAGTGCATCCGGAAAGAGATACTCGCCTCCCAATTTAAGATCCTGTTGTTGCCATAAAAACGTACCTCGATTTAGAAATAGAAGGCATAGGACCTATAGCATTTCATAGCGACCCAATTTTTGTGTTAATTCGACATTGTGAGGGATCGACGGATGCAATAAAGAAGAATAGTGCCTCCAAAAAGAGATACTCACCTCCCAATAGAAGGTCCTGTCGTTGCCATAGAAACGTTCCTCGATTTAGAAAGAGTAGGCATAGAACGTGTAGTATTTCATAGCGACGCAATTTCTGTGTTAATCTATAGTACTTCATAGCGACACAATTTCTGTGTTAATTCGTCATTGTGAGGGATAGACGGATGCAGTAAAGAAGGAATAGTGCACGCGAAAAAAGATACTCGCCTCTTAATAGTAGATCATGTCGTTGCCACAGAAACGTTCCTCGATTTAGAAAGAGAATATAAAGAACCTATAGTATTTCATAGCGACGCAATTTCTGTGTTAATTCGTCATTGTGAAGCATCGACGGATGAAATAAAGAAGGAATAGTGGATCCGAAAAGAGATACTCGCCCCCCAAAGGAGATGCTGTCGTTGCCATAGTAACGTTCCTCGATTTAGAAAGAGAAGGCGTAGAACCTATAGTATTTCATAGAGACGCATTTTCTGTGTTAATTCGTCATTGTGAGGGATCAACGGATGCAATAAAGGAATAATAGTGCATCCGAAAAGAGATACTCGCCTCCAAATAGAAGATCCTGTCATTGCCCTAGAAGCGCTCCTCGATTTACAAAGAGAAGGCATAGAACCTATAGTATTTCATAGCGACGCAATTTCTGTGTTAATTCGTCATTGTAAGGGATCGACGGATGCAATAAAGGAATAATAGTGCATCCGAAAAGAGATACTCGCCTCCGAATAGAAGTTCCTGTCGTTGCCGTAGAAACGATCCTCGATTTAGAAAGAGAAGGCATAGACCCTATACTATTTCATAGCGACGTAATTTCTGTGTTAATTCATCATTGTGAGGGATCGACGGATGCAATATAGAAGGAATAGTGCATCCGAAAAAAGATACTCGCCTCCCAATAGAAGGTCCCGTCGTTGCCACAGAAACGTTCCTTGATTTAGAAAGAGAAGGCATAGAGCCTATAGTATTTCATAGCGACGCAATATCAGTGTTAATTTGCCATTGTGAGGGATCGACGGATGCAATGAAGAGGGAATAGTGCATAAGAAAAGAGATATTCACCTCCCAATAGAAGATCCTGTCGTTGCCTTAGAAACGTTCCTCGATTTAGAAAGAGAAGGCATAGAACCTATAGTATTTCATAGCGACGCAATTTCTGTGTTAATACGTCGTTGCGAGGGATCGACGGATGCAATAAAGATGGAATAGTGCATCCGAAAAGAGATTCTCGCCTCCCAAGAGAAGATCCTGTGGTTGTCATAGAAACGTTCCTCGATTTAGAAAGAGAAATCATAGAACCTATAGTATTTCAAAGCGACGCAATTTCTGTGTTAATTCGTCATTTTGAAGCATCGACGGATGCAATATAGAAGGAATAGTGCATCCGAAAAGAGATACTCGCCTCCCAATAGGAGATCCTGTCGTTGCCATACAATCGTTCCTCGATTTAGAAAGAGAAGGCATAGAACCTATAGTATTTCAATGCGTCGTAATTTCTGTGTTCATTCGTCATTGTGAGGGATCGACGAATGCAATAAAGAAGGAATAGTGCATCCGAAAAGAGATACTCGCCTCCCAATAGAAGATCCTGTTGTTGCCATAAAAACGTTCTTCGATTTAGCAATAGGAGGCATAGAACCAATAGCATTTCGTAGCGACGGAATTTTTGTGTTAAATCGTCATTGTGAGGGGTCGATGATGCAATAAAGAAGAATAGTGTCTCCGAAAAGTGATACTCACCTCCCAATAGAAGGTCCTGTCGTTGCCATAGAAACGTTCCTCGATTTAGAAAGAGAAGGCATAGAACCTATAGTATGTAATAGCGACGCAATTTCTGTGTTAATTCGCCATTGTTAGGGATCGACGGATGCAATAAAAAAGGAATAGTGCACCCGAAAAGAGATACTCGCCTCCCAATAGAAGATCCTCTCGTTGACATAGAAACGGTCTTCGATTTAGAAAGAGAAGGCATAGAACCTATAGTATTTCATAGCGACGCAATTTCTGTGTTAATCTATAGTATTTCATAGCGACACAGTTTCTGTGTTAATTCGTCATTGTGAGGGATCGACGAATGCAATAGAGAAGGAAATGTGCATCCGAAAAGAGATACTCGCCTCCCAATAGAAGATCCTGCCGTTGCCATATAAACGTTCCTCGACTTAGGAAGGGAACGCATGTAGGCTACAGTATATCATAGCGACGGAATTTCTGTGTTAATTCGAGGTTGTGAGGGTTCGACGGATTTAATAAAGAAGGAATAGTGCATCCGAAAAGAGATACTCGCCTCCCAATAGAAGATCCTCTCGTTGCCATAGAAACGTTCCTTGATTTAGAAAGAGAAGGCATAGAACCTGTAGTATTTCATACCGACGCAATTTCTGTGTTAATTCGTCATTGTGAGGGACCGACGGATGCAATGAAGACGGAATAGTGCATCTGAAAAGAGACACTCGCCTGCCAATAGAAGATCCTTTCGTTGGCATAGAAACGATCCTCTATTTACAAAGAGGAGGCATAGAATCCTATAGTGTTTCATAGCGACGCAATTTCTGTGTTAATTCACATTGTGAGGGATCGACGGATGCAATAAAGAAGGAATAGTGTACGCGAAAAGAGATACCCGCCTCTTAATAGTAGATCATGCCGTTGCCATAGAAACGTTCCACGATTTCGAAAGAGAATACATAGAACCTATAGTATTTCACAGCGACGAAATTTCTGAGTTAATTCGTCATTGTGAGGGTTCGACGGATGCAATAAAGATGGAATAGTGCATCCGAAAAGAGATACTCGCCTCCCAATAGAAGATCCTGTTGTTGCCATAAAAACGTTCTTCGATTTAGCAATAGGAGGCATAGAACCAATAGCATTTCGTAGCGACGGAATTTTTGTGTTAAATCGTCATTGTGAGGGGTCGATGGATGCAATAAAGAAGAATAGTGTCTCCGAAAAGTGATACTCACCTCCCAATAGAAGGTCCTGTCGTTGCCATAGAAACGTTCCTCGATTTAGAAAGAGAAGGCATAGAACCTATAGTATGTAATAGCGACGCAATTTCTGTGTTAATTCGCCATTGTTAGGGATCGACGGATGCAATAAAAAAGGAATAGTGCACCCGAAAAGAGATACTCGCCTCCCAATAGAAGATCCTCTCGTTGACATAGAAACGGTCTTCGATTTAGAAAGAGAAGGCATAGAACCTATAGTATTTCATAGTGACGCAATTTCTGTGTTAATCTATAGTATTTCATAGCGACACAGTTTCTGTGTTAATTCGTCATTGAGAGGGATCGACGAATGCAATAGAGAAGGAAATGTGCATCCGAAAAGAGATACTCGCCTCCCAATAGAAGATCCTGCCGTTGCCATATAAACGTTCCTCGACTTAGGAAGGGAACGCATGTAGGCTACAGTATATCATAGCGACGGAATTTCTGTGTTAATTCGAGGTTGTGAGGGTTCGACGGATTTAATAAAGAAGGAATAGTGCATCCGAAAAGAGATACTCGCCTCCCAATAGAAGATCCTCTCGTTGCCATAGAAACGTTCCTTGATTTAGAAAGAGAAGGCATAGAACCTGTAGTATTTCATACCGACGCAATTTCTGTGTTAATTCCCATTGTGAGGGACCGACGGATGCAATGAAGACGGAATAGTGCATCTGAAAAGAGACACTCGCCTGCCAATAGAAGATCCTTTCGTTGGCATAGAAACGATCCTCTATTTACAAAGAGGAGGCATAGAATCCTATAGTGTTTCATAGCGACGCAATTTCTGTGTTAATTCACATTGTGAGGGATCGACGGATGCAATAAAGAAGGAATAGTGTACGCGAAAAGAGATACCCGCCTCTTAATAGTAGATCATGCCGTTGCCATAGAAACGTTCCACGATTTCGAAAGAGAATGCATAGAACCTATAGTATTTCATAGCGACGAAATTTCTGAGTTAATTCGTCATTGTGAGGGTTCGACGGATGCAATAAAGATGGAATAGTGCATCCGAAAAGAGATACTCGCCTCCCAATAGAAGCTCCTGACGTTGCCATAGAATCGATCCTCGATTTAGAAAGAGAAAGCGTAGAAACAATAGTATTTCATAGCGACGTAATTTCTGTGTTAATTCGTCATTGTGAGGGATCGACGGATGCAATAAAGAATGAATAGTGCATCCGAAAAGAGATACTCGCCTCAAAATAGAAGGTCCTGTCGTTGCCATAGAAACGTTCAACGATTTAGAAAGTGAAGGCATAGAACCTATAGTATTTCATAGCGACGCAATTTCTGTGTTAATTCGCCATTGTGAGGGATCGACGGATGCAATAAAAAAGGAATAGAGTACCCGAAAAGAGATACTCGCCTCCCAATAGAAGATCCTGTCGTTGCCATCGAAACGTTCCTTGATTTAGAAAGAGAAGGCATAGAACCTATAGTATTTCATAGCGACGCAATTTCTGTGTTAATTCGTCATTGTGAGGGATCGACGGATGCAATAAAGAAGGAATAGTGCATTCGAAAAGAGATACTCGCCTCCCAATAGAAGATCCTGACCGTTGCCATAGAGTCGTTCCTCGATTTAGGAAGGGAACGCACGGAACCTACAGTATTTCATAGCGACGCAATTTCTGTGTTAATTCGTCGTAGTGAGGGATCGACGGATGCAATAAAGCAGGAATAGTGCTTCCGAAAAGAGATACTCGCCTCTCAATAGAAGATCCAGTTGTTGCCATAGAAACGTTCCTCGATTTAGAAAGAGAGGGCATAGAACCAATAGTATTTCATAGCGACGCAATTTCTGTGTTAATTGGTCCTTGTGAGGGATCGACGTATGCAATTAAGAGGGAATAGTGCCTCCGAAAGAAGATATTTGCCTCACAATAGGAGATCCTGTCGTTGCCATAAAAACGTTACTCGATTTACAAAGAGAAGGCATAGAACCTATAGTATTTCATAGCGACGAAATTTCTGTGATAATTCGTCATTGGGGGGATCGACGGATGCAATAAAGAAGGAATAGTGCATCCGAAAAGAGATACTCGCCTCCCAATAGAAGATGCTGTCGTTGCCATAGAAACGTTATTCGATTCAGAAAGAGAAGTACCTATAATATTTCATAGCGACACAATTACTGTGATAATTCGTCATTGTGAGGGATCGACGGATGCAATAAAGAAGGAATAGTGCATCCGAAAAGAGATACTCGCCTCCCAATAGAAGATCCTGTTGTTGCCATAAAAACGTTCTTCGATTTAGCAATAGGAGGCATAGAACCAATAGCATTTCGTAGCGACGGAATTTTTGTGTTAAATCGTCATTGTGAGGGGTCGATGATGCAATAAAGAAGAATAGTGTCTCCGAAAAGTGATACTCACCTCCCAATAGAAGGTCCTGTCGTTGCCATAGAAACGTTCCTCGATTTAGAAAGAGAAGGCATAGAACCTATAGTATGTAATAGCGACGCAATTTCTGTGTTAATTCGCCATTGTTAGGGATCGACGGATGCAATAAAAAAGGAATAGTGCACCCGAAAAGAGATACTCGCCTCCCAATAGAAGATCCTCTCGTTGACATAGAAACGGTCTTCGATTTAGAAAGAGAAGGCATAGAACCTATAGTATTTCATAGCGACGCAATTTCTGTGTTAATCTATAGTATTTCATAGCGACACAGTTTCTGTGTTAATTCGTCATTGTGAGGGATCGACGAATGCAATAGAGAAGGAAATGTGCATCCGAAAAGAGATACTCGCCTCCCAATAGAAGATCCTGCCGTTGCCATATAAACGTTCCTCGACTTAGGAAGGGAACGCATGTAGGCTACAGTATATCATAGCGACGGAATTTCTGTGTTAATTCGAGGTTGTGAGGGTTCGACGGATTTAATAAAGAAGGAATAGGGCATCCGAAAAGAGATACTCGCCTCCCAATAGAAGATCCTCTCGTTGCCATAGAAACGTTCCTTGATTTAGAAAGAGAAGGCATAGAACCTGTAGTATTTCATACCGACGCAATTTCTGTGTTAATTCGTCATTGTGAGGGACCGACGGATGCAATGAAGACGGAATAGTGCATCTGAAAAGAGACACTCGCCTGCCAATAGAAGATCCTTTCGTTGGCATAGAAACGATCCTCTATTTACAAAGAGGAGGCATAGAATCCTATAGTGTTTCATAGCGACGCAATTTCTGTGTTAATTCACATTGTGAGGGATCGACGGATGCAATAAAGAAGGAATAGTGTACGCGAAAAGAGATACCCGCCTCTTAATAGTAGATCATGCCGTTGCCATAGAAACGTTCCACGATTTCGAAAGAGAATACATAGAACCTATAGTATTTCACAGCGACGAAATTTCTGAGTTAATTCGTCATTGTGAGGGTTCGACGGATGCAATAAAGATGGAATAGTGCATCCGAAAAGAGATACTCGCCTCCCAATAGAAGATCCTGTTGTTGCCATAAAAACGTTTTCGATTTAGCAATAGGAGGCATAGAACCAATAGCATTGCGTAGCGACGGAATTTTTGTGTTAAATCGTCATTGTGAGGGGTCGATGGATGCAATAAAGAAGAATAGTGTCTCCGAAAAGTGATACTCACCTCCCAATAGAAGGTCCTGTCGTTGCCATAGAAACGTTCCTCGATTTAGAAAGAGAAGGCATAGAACCTATAGTATGTAATAGCGACGCAATTTCTGTGTTAATTCGCCATTGTTAGGGATCGACGGATGCAATAAAAAAGGAATAGTGCACCCGAAAAGAGATACTCGCCTCCCAATAGAAGATCCTCTCGTTGACATAGAAACGGTCTTCGATTTAGAAAGAGAAGGCATAGAACCTATAGTATTTCATAGCGACGCAATTTCTGTGTTAATCTATAGTATTTCATAGCGACACAGTTTCTGTGTTAATTCGTCATTGAGAGGGATCGACGAATGCAATAGAGAAGGAAATGTGCATCCGAAAAGAGATACTCGCCTCCCAATAGAAGATCCTGCCGTTGCCATATAAACGTTCCTCGACTTAGGAAGGGAACGCATGTAGGCTACAGTATATCATAGCGACGGAATTTCTGTGTTAATTCGAGGTTGTGAGGGTTCGACGGATTTAATAAAGAAGGAATAGTGCATCCGAAAAGAGATACTCGCCTCCCAATAGAAGATCCTCTCGTTGCCATAGAAACGTTCCTTGATTTAGAAAGAGAAGGCATAGAACCTGTAGTATTTCATACCGACGCAATTTCTGTGTTAATTCCCATTGTGAGGGACCGACGGATGCAATGAAGACGGAATAGTGCATCTGAAAAGAGACACTCGCCTGCCAATAGAAGATCCTTTCGTTGGCATAGAAACGATCCTCTATTTACAAAGAGGAGGCATAGAATCCTATAGTGTTTCATAGCGACGCAATTTCTGTGTTAATTCACATTGTGAGGGATCGACGGATGCAATAAAGAAGGAATAGTGTACGCGAAAAGAGATACCCGCCTCTTAATAGTAGATCATGCCGTTGCCATAGAAACGTTCCACGATTTCGAAAGAGAATGCATAGAACCTATAGTATTTCATAGCGACGAAATTTCTGAGTTAATTCGTCATTGTGAGGGTTCGACGGATGCAATAAAGATGGAATAGTGCATCCGAAAAGAGATACTCGCCTCCCAATAGAAGCTCCTGACGTTGCCATAGAATCGATCCTCGATTTAGAAAGAGAAAGCGTAGAAACAATAGTATTTCATAGCGACGTAATTTCTGTGTTAATTCGTCATTGTGAGGGATCGACGGATGCAATAAAGAATGAATAGTGCATCCGAAAAGAGATACTCGCCTCAAAATAGAAGGTCCTGTCGTTGCCATAGAAACGATCAACAATTTAGAAAGTGAAGGCATAGAACCTATAGTATTTCATAGCGACGCAATTTCTGTGTTAATTCGCCATTGTGAGGGATCGACGGATGCAATAAAAAAGGAATAGAGTACCCGAAAAGAGATACTCGCCTCCCAATAGAAGATCCTGTCGTTGCCATCGAAACGTTCCTTGATTTAGAAAGAGAAGGCATAGAACCTATAGTATTTCATAGCGACGCAATTTCTGTGTTAATTCGTCATTGTGAGGGATCGACGGATGCAATAAAGAAGGAATAGTGCATTCGAAAAGAGATACTCGCCTCCCAATAGAAGATCCTGACCGTTGCCATAGAGTCGTTCCTCGATTTAGGAAGTGAACGCACGGAACCTACAGTATTTCATAGCGACGCAATTTCTGTGTTAATTCGTCGTTGTGAGGGATCGACGGATGCAATAAAGCAGGAATAGTGCTTCCGAAAAGAGATACTCGCCTCTCAATAGAAGATCCAGTTGTTGCCATAGAAACGTTCCTCGATTTAGAAAGAGAGGGCATAGAACCAATAGTATTTCATAGCGACGCAATTTCTGTGTTAATTGGTCCTTGTGAGGGATCGACGTATGCAATTAAGAGGGAATAGTGCCTCCGAAAGAAGATATTTGCCTCACAATAGGAGATCCTGTCGTTGCCATAAAAACGTTACTCGATTTACAAAGAGAAGGCATAGAACCTATAGTATTTCATAGCGACGAAATTTCTGTGATAATTCGTCATTGGGGGGATCGACGGATGCAATAAAGAAGGAATAGTGCATCCGAAAAGAGATACTCGCCTCCCAATAGAAGATGCTGTCGTTGCCATAGAAACGTTATTCGATTCAGAAAGAGAAGTCCCTATAATATTTCATAGCGACACAATTACTGTGATAATTCGTCATTGTGAGGGATCGACGGATGCAATAAAGAAGGAATAGTGCATCCGAAAAGAGATACTCGCCTCCCAATAGAAGATCCTGACCGTTGCCATAGAGACGTTCCTCGATTTAGGAAGGGAACGCACGGAACCTACAGTATTTCATAGCGACGCAATTTCTGTGTTAATTCGTCGTTGTGAGGGATCGACGGATGCAATAAAGCAGGAATAGTGCTTCCGAAAAGAGATACTCGCCTCTCAATAGAAGATCCAGTTGTTGCCATAGAAACGTTCCTCGATTTAGAAAGAGATGGCATAGAACCAATAGTATTTCATAGCGACGCCATTTCTGTGTTAATTGGTCATTGTGAGGGATCGACGTATGCAATTAAGAGGGAATAGTGCATCCGAAAAGAGATATTCGCCCCCCAATAGAAGATCCTGTCGTTGCAATAGAAACGTTACTCGATTTAGAAGGAGAAGCATAGAACCTATAGTATTTCAAAGCGACGCTAAAATTTGTGTTAATTCGTCATTGTGAGGGATCGACGGATGCAATAAGGAAGGAATAGTGCATCCGAAAAGAGGTACCCGCTTCCCAATAGAAGATCCTCTCGCTGCCATAGAAGCGTTCCTCGATTTAGAAAGAGAAGGCATAGAACCTATAGTATTTCATAGCGACGCAATTTCTATGTTAATTCGTCATTGTGAGGGATCGACGGATGCAATAAAGAAGAAATGCTGCATCCGAAAAGAGATACTCAACTCCCAATATAAGATTCTCTCGTTGCCATAGAAACGTTCCTCGATTTAGAAAGAGAAGGCATAGAACCTATAGTATTTCATAGCGACGCAATTTCTATGTTAATTCGTCACTGTGAGGGATCGACGGATGCAATAAAGAAGGAATAGTGCATCCGAAAAGAGATACTGGCCTCGCAATAGAAGATCCTGTCGTTACCATAGAATCGTTCCTCAATTTAGAAGGAGAAGGCATAGAACCTATAGTATTTTTTTTAGCGAAGCAATTTCTGTGTTAATTCGATATTGTGAGGGATCTACGGATGCAATGAAGAAGGAATAGTGCACCCGAAAAGAGATACTCGCCTCCCAATAGAAGGGCCTGTCGTTCCCATAGAAACGTTCCTCGATTTAGATAGAGAAGTCATAGAACCTATAGTACTTCATAGCGACAAAATTGCTGTGTTAATTCGTCACTGTGAGGGATCGACGTATGCAATAGAGAAGGAATAGTGCATCCGAAAAGAGATACTCGCCTCCCAATAGAAGATCCTGTCGTTGCCATAGAAACGTTCCTCGATTTAAAAAGAGAACGCATAGAACCTATAGTATATCATAGCGACGCAATTTCTGTGTTAATTCGTCATTGTGTGAGATCGACGGATGCAATAAAGAAGGAATAGTGCATCCGAAAAGAGATACACGCCTCCCAATTTAACATCCTGTCGTGGCCATAGAAACGTCCCTCGATTTAGAAAGTCAAGGCATAGAGCCTATACTATTTCATAGCGACGCAATTTCTGTGTTAATTCGTCATTGTGAGGGATCGACGGATGCAATAAAGAAGAAATAGTGCATCCGAAAAGAGATACTCGCTTCCCAATAGAAGATCCTGTCGTTCCGATAGAAACGTTCCTCGATTTAGAAAGAGAAGGCATAGAACCTATAGTGTTTCATAGCCACGCTTTTTCTGTGTTAATTCGTCATTGGGAGGGATCGACGGATGCAATAAACAAGGAATAGTGCATCCGAAAAGAGATATTCGCCTCCCAAGACAGGATCCTGTCGTTGCCATAGAAACGTTCCTCGATTTAGAAAGAGAAGGCATAAAACCTATAGTATTTCATAGCGACGAAATTTCTCTGTTGATTCGTCATTGTGAGGGATCGACGGATGCAATAAAGAAGGAATAGTGCATCCGAAAAGAGATACTCACTTCCCAATAGAATCGCCTGTCGTTGCCATAGAAACGTTCCTCGATTTAGGAAGAGATTGGATAGAAACTATAGTATTTCATAGCGACACAAATTCTGTTTTAATTCGTCATTGTGAGGGATCGACGGATGCAATAAAGAAGGAATACTGCATCGAAAAGTGTTACCCGCCTCCCAATGGAAGATCCAGTCGTTGCCACAGAAACGTTCCTCGATTTAGAAAGAGAAGGCATAGAACCTATAGTATTTCATAGCGACGCAATTTCTATGTTAATTCGTTATTGTGAGGGATCGACGGATGCAATAAAGAAGGAATAGCGCATCCGAAAAGAGATACTGGCCTCGCAATAGAAGATCCTGTCGTTACCAGAGAAACGTTCCTCAATTTAGAAGGAGAAGGCATAGAACCTATAGTATTTTTTTTAGCGAAGCAATTTCTGTGTTAATTCGATATTGTGAGGGATCTACGGATGCAATGAAGAAGGAATAGTGCACCCGAAAAGAGATACTCGCCTCCAAATAGAAGATCCTGTCGTTGCCATAGAAACGTTCCTCGATTTAGAAAGAGAAGGCATAGAACGTATAGTATTTCATAGCGACGCAATTTCTGTGTTAATACGTCGTTGTGAGGGATCGACAGATGCGGTATAGAAGGAATACTGCATCCGAAAAGAGATTCACGCCTCCCAATAGAAGGTACTGTCGTTGCCATAGAAACGTTCCTCGATTTAGAAAGAGAAGTCATAGAACCTATAGTATTTCATAGCGATAAAATTGCTGTGTTAATTCGTCACTGTGAGGGATCGACGTACGCAATAGAGAAGGAATAGTGCATCCGAAAAGAGATACTCGCCTCCCAATAGAAGATCCTGTCGTTGCCATAGAAACGTTCCTCGATTTAAAAAGAGAACGCATAGAACCTATAGTATTTCATAGCGACGCAATTTCTGTGTTAATTCGTCATTGTGAGGGATCGACGGATGCAATAAAGAAGGAATAGTGCATCCGAAAAGAGATACTCGCTTCCCAATAGAAGATCCTGTCGTTCCGTTAGAAACGTTCCTCGATTTAGAAAGAGAAGGCATAGAACCTATAGTGTTTCATAGCCACACAATTTCTGTGTTAATTCGTCATTGTGAGGGATCGACGGATGCAATAAAGAAGGAATAGTGCATCCGAAAACAGATATTCGCCTCCCAAGACAAGATCCTGTCGTTGCCATAGAAACGTTCCTCGATTTAGAAAGAGAAGGCATAAAACCTATAGTATTTTATAGCGACGAAATTTCTCTGTTGATTCGTCATTGTGAGGGATCGACGGATGCAATAAAGAAGGAATAGTGCATCCGAAAAGAGATACCCGCCTCCCAATAGAAGGGCCTGTCGTTGCTATAGAAACGTTCCTCGATTTAGAAAGAGAAGGCATTGAACGTATCGTAATTCATAGCGACGGAATTTCTGTGTTAACTCGTCATTGAGAGGGATCGACGGATGCAATAAAGAAGGAATACTGCATCGAAAAGTGTTACCCGCCTCCCAATGGAAGATCCAGTCGTTGCCACAGAAACGTTCCTCGATTTAGAAAGAGAAGGCATAGAACCTATAGTATTTCATAGCGACGCAATTTCTATGTTAATTCGTTATTGTGAGGGATCGACGGATGCAAAAAAGAAGGAATAGTGCATCCGAAAAGAGATACTGGCCTCGCAATAGAAGATCCTGTCGTTACCATAGAAACGTTCCTCAATTTAGAAGGAGAAGGCATAGAACCTATAGTATTTTTTTTATCGAAGCAATTTCTGTGTTAATTCGATATTGTGAGGGATCTACGGATGCAATGAAGAAGGAATAGTGCACCCGAAAAGAGATACTCGCCTCCAAATAGAAGATCCTGTCGTTGCCATAGAAACGTTCCTCCATTTAGAAAGAGAAGGCATAGAACGTATAGTATTTCATAGCGACGCAATTTCTGTGTTAATACGTCGTTGTGAGGGATCGACAGATGCAATAAAGAAGGAGTAGTGCATCCGGAAAGAGATACTCGCCTCCCAAAATATGATCCTGCCGTTGCCATAGAAACGTTATTCGATTTAGAAAGAGAAGGCATAGAACCTATAGTATTTCATAGCGACGCAATTTCTGTTTTAATTCGTCATTGCGAGGGATCGACGGATGCAATAAAGTTGGAACAGTGCATCCGAAAAAGAGATATTCGACTCCCAATAGAAGAACCTGTCGTTGCCATAGAATCGTTCCTCGATTTAGAAATAGAAGGCATAGAACCTATAGTATTTCATAGCCACTCAATTTCTGTGTTAATTCGTCATCGTGAGGGATCGACAGATGCAATAAAGAAGGAATAGTGCATCAGCAAAGAGATATTCGCCTCCCAATAGAAGATCCTGTCGTTGCCATAGAAACGTCACTCGATTTAGAAAGAGAAGGCACAGAACCTATATAATTTCATAGCGACGCAATTTCTGTGTTAATTTGTCATTGTGAGGTGTCGACGGATGCAATAAAGAAGGAATAGTGCATCCGAAAAGAGAAGCTCGCCTCCCAATAGAAGGTCCTGTCGTTGCCATAGAAACGTTCCTCGAATTAAAAAGAGAACGCAATGAAGCTATAGTATTTCATAGCGACGCAATTTCTGTGTTAATTCGTCATTGTGAGGGATCGACGGATGCAATAATGAAGTAATAGTGCATCCGAAATGAGATACTCGCCTCCCAATAGAAGATCCAGTCGTTGCCATAGAAACGTTCCTCGATTTAGGAAGACAAGGCATAGAACCTATAGTATTTCATAGCGACGCAATTTCTGTGTTAATCCGTCATTGTGAGGGATCGACAGATGCAATAAAGAAGGAGTAGTGCATCCGGAAAGAGATACTCGCCTCCCAAAATAAGATGCTGCCGTTGCCATAGAAACGTTATTCGATTTAGAAAGAGAAGGCATAGAACGTATAGTATTTCATAGCGACGCAATTTCTGTTTTAATTCGTCATTGCGAGGGATCGACGGATGCAATAAAGAAGTAATAGTGCATCCGAAATGAGATAGTCGCCTCCCAATAGAAGATCCTGTCGCTGCCATAGTAACGTTCCTCGATTTAGAAAGAGAAGGCATAGAACCTATAGTATTTCATAGCGACGCAATTTCTTTGTTAATTCATCAATGTGGGGGATCGACGGATGCAATAAAGAAGGAATAGTGCATCCGAAAAGAGATACTCGCCTCCCAATAGAAGGACCATCAGACCAATTGTGCGATTGGATTGAAGAGTTCCTAGATAACAGGACGCACACATGTTATTCTCAATGGAGAGAAGTCTTCCGAAGTAAGAGTGGTTTGAGGTGTGCCGCAGGGGAGTGTCATAGGACCATTGCTATTCACAACATACATAAATGACCTGGTGGATTACATCGGAAGTTGACTGAGGCTTTTTGCAGATGATGCAGTGGTGTATCGAGAGGTTGTAACAATGGAAAATTGTACTGCAATGCAGGAGGATCTGCAGCGAATTGACGCATGGTGCAGGGAATGGCAAATGAATCTCAATGTAGACAAGTGTAATGTGCTGCGAATAAACAGAAAGATAGATCCTTTATCATTTAGCTACAAAATAGCAGGTCTGCAACTGGAAGCAGTTAATACCATAAATTATCTGGGAGTACGCAATCGGAGTGATTTAAAATGGAATGATCATATAATGTTGATTGTCGGTAAAGCAGATGCCAGACTGAGATTCATTGGAAGAATCCTAAGGAAATGCAATCCGAAAACAAAGGAAGTAGGTGCCAGTACGCTTGTTCGCCCATTGCTTGAATACTGCTCAGCAGTGTGGGATCCGTACCAGGTAGGGTTGATACAAGACATAGAGAAGATCCAACGGAGAGCAGCGCGCTTCGTTACAGGATCATTTAGTAATCGCGAAAGCGTTACGGAGATGATAGATAAACTCCAGTGGAAGACTCTGCAGGAGAGACGCTCAGTAGCTCGGTACGGGCTTTTGTCAAAGTTTCGAGAACATACCTTCACCGAAGGGTCAAGCAGTATTATGCTCCCTCCTACGTATATCTCGCGAAGAGACCATGAGTATAAACTCAGAGAGATTAGAGCCCACACAGAGGCATACCGACAATCCTTTCCACGAACAATACGAGACTGGAATAGAAGGGAGAACCGATAGAGGTACTGAAGGTACCCTCCGCCACACACCGTCAGGTGGCTTGCGGAGTGTGGATGTAGATGTAGATGTAGATCCAGTCGTTGCATTAGAAACGTTCCTCGATTTAGAAAGAGAAGACATAGAACCTACAGTATTTCATAGCGACGCAATTTCTGGGTTAATTCGTCATTATGAGGGATCGACGGATGCATTAAAGAAGGAATAGTGCATCCGAAAAGAGATACTCGCCTCCCAATATAGGATCCTATCGTTGCCATAGAAACGTTCCTCGATTTAGAAAGAGAAGGCATAAAACCTATAGTATATCATAGCGATGCAATTTCTGTGTTAATTCGTCATCGTGAGGGATCGACAGATGCAATAAAGAAGGAATAGTGTATCCGAAAAGAGATACTCGCCTCCCAATAGAAGATCCTGTCGTTGCCATAGAAACGCTCCTCGATTTAGAAAGAGAAGGCATAGAACCTATAGTATTTCATAGCGACGCAAATTTTTGTGTTAATTCGTCATTGTAAGGGATCGACGGATGCAATAAAGATGGAACAGTGCATCCGAAAAAGAGATACTCGACTCCCAATAGAAGAACCTGTCGTTGCCATAGAATCGTTCCTCGATTTAGAAATAGAAGGCATAGAACCTATAGTATTTCATAGCCACTCAATTTCTGTGTTAATTCGTCATTGTGAGGGATCGACGGATGCAATAAAGAAGGAATAGTGCATCAGCAAAGATATATTCGCCTCCCAATAGAAGATCCTGTCGTTGCCATAGAAACGTCACTCGATTTAGAAAGAGAAGGCATAGAACCTATATAATTTCATAGCGACGCAATTTCTGTGTTAATTTGTCATTGTGAGGTGTCGACGGATGCAATAAAGAAGGAATAGTGCATCCGAAAAGAGAAACTCGCCTCCCAATAGAAGGTCCTGTCGTTGCCATAGAAACATTCCTCGATTTAGGAAGAGAAGGCATAGAACCTATAGTATTTCATAGCGATAAAATTGCTGTGTTAATACGTCATTGTGAGGCATCGACGCATGCAATAAAGAAGGAATAGTGCATCCGAAAAGAGATACTCGCCTCCCAATATAATATGCTGTCACTGCATTGGAAACGTTCCTCGATTTAGAAAGACAAGGCATACAACCTATAGTATTTCATAGCGACGCAATTCCTGTGTTAATTCGTCACTGTGAGGGATCGACGAATGCAATAAAGAAGGAATAGTGCATCCGAAAAGAGATACTCGCCACCCAATAGAAGATCCTGTCGTTGCCATAGAAACGTTCCTCGGTTTAGAAAGAGAAGGCATAGAACCTATAGCATTTCATAGCGACGCAATTTCTGTGTTATTTCGTCATTGTGAGAGATCGACGGATGCAATAAAGAAGGAATAGTGCATCCGAAGTGAGATACACCCCTACCAGTATAACATCCTGTCGTGGCCAGATATACGTTCCTCGATTTAGAAAGAGAAGGCATAGAACCTATAGTATTGTATAGCGACGCAATTTCTGTGTTAATTCGTCATTGTGAGGGATCGACGGATGCAATAAAGAAGGAATTGTGCATCCGAAAAGAGATACTCGCCTCGCAATAGAAGATCCTGTCGTTGCCATAGAAACGTTCCTCGATTTAGAAGGAGAAGCATAGAACCCATAGTATTTCATTGCGAAGCAATTTCTGTGTTAATTCGACATTGTGAGGGATCGACGGATGCAATAAAGAAGGAATAGTGCACCCGAAAAGAGATTTTCGCCTCCCAATAGAAGATCCTGTCGTTGCCATAGAAACATTCCTCGATTTAGAAAGAGAACGCATAGAACCTATAGTATTTCATAACCACGCAATTTCTGTGTTAATTCGTCATTGTGAGGGATCGACGGATGCAATAAAGAATGAATACTGCATCCGAAAAGAGATACTCGCCTCCTAGTAGAAGATCCTGTCGTTGCCATAGAAACGTTCCTCGATTTATAAAGAGAAGGCAAAGAACCTATAGTATTTGATAGCGACGCAATTCCTGTGTTGATTCGTCACTGTGAGGGATCGACGGATGCAAAAAAGAAGGAGTAGTGCATCCGAAAAGAGATACTCGCCTCCCAATAGAAGATCCTGTCGTTGCCATAGACACGTTCCTCGATTTAGAAAGAGAAGGCATAAAACCTATAGTATTTCATAGCGACGCAATTTCTGTGTTAACTCGTCATTGTGAGGGATCGACAGATGCAATAAAGAAGGAATAGTGCGTCCGAAAAGAGATACTCGCCTTCCAACAGAAGATCCTTTCCTTGTCATAGAAACGTTCCTCGATTTAGAAAGAGAAGGTATAGAACCTATAGTATTTCATAGCGACAAAATTTCTGTGTTAATTCGTCATTGTGAGGGATCGACGGATGCATTAAAGAAGGAATAGCGCATCCGGAAAGAGATGCTTGCTTCCCAATAGAAGATCCTGTCGTTCCGATAGAAACGTTCCTCGATTTAGGAAGAGAAGGCATAGAACCTATAGTATTTCATAGCCACGCATTTTCTGTGCTAATTCGTCATTGTGAGGGATCGACGGATGCAATAAAGCAGGAATAGTGCATCCGAAAAGAGATATTCGCCTCCGAATAGAAGATCCTGTCGTTGCCATAGAAACGTTCCTCGATTTAGAAAGAGAAGGCATAAAACCTATAGTATTTCATAGCGACGAAATTTCTCTGTTGATTCGTCATTGTGAGGGATCGACGAATGCAATAAAGAAGGAATAGTGCATCCGAAAAGAGATACTCGCCTCCCAATAGAAGGGCCTGTCGTTGCCATAGAAACGTTCCTCGATTTAGAAAGAGAAGGCATAAAACCTATAGTATTTCATAGCGACGAAATTTCTCTGTTGATTCGTCATTGTGAGGGATCGACGAATGCAATAAAGAAGGAATAGTGCATCCGAAAAGAGATACTCGCCTCCCAATAGAAGGGCCTGTCGTTGCCATAGAAACGTTCCTCGATTTAGAAAGAGAAGTCATAGAACCTATAGTATTTCATAGCGACAAAATTGCTGTGTTAATTCGTCACTGTGAGGGATCGACGGATGCAATAGAGAAGGAATAGTGCATCCGAAAAGAGATACTCGCCTCCCAATAGAAGAACCTGTCGTTGCCATAGAAACGTTCCTCGAATTAAAAAGAGAACGCATAGAAGCTATAGTATTTCATAGCGACGCAATTTCTGTGTTAATTCGTCATTGTGAGGGATCGACGGATGCAATAAAGAAGTAATAGTGCATCCGAAATGAGATACTCGCCTCCCAATAGAAGATCCTGTCGTTGCCATAGAAACGTTCCTCGATTTAGGAAGACAAGGCATAGAACCTATAGTATTTCATAGCGACGCAATTTCTGTGTTAATCCGTCATTGTGAGGGTTCGACGGATGCAATATAGAAGGAATAGTACATCCGAACAGCGATATTTGGCTCCCAATAGAAGGTCCTGTCGTTGCTATAGAAACGTTCCTCGATTTAGAAAGAGAAGGCATAGAACTTGTAGTATCTCATAGCGACGCAATTTCTGTGTTAATTCGTCATTGTGAGGGGTTAACGGATGCAATAAAGAAGGAATAGTGCATCCGAACAGTGATATTCGCCTCCCAATATAAGAACCTGTCGTTGCCATAGAAACGTTCCTCGATTTAGAAAGAGAAGGCATAGAACATATAGTATTTCATAGCGACGCAATTTCTGTGTTAATTCGTCTTTGTGAGCGATCGACGGATGCAATAAAGAGGGAATACTGCATCCGAAAAGAGTTACCCGCCTCCCAATGGAAGATCCAGTCGTTGCCACAGACACGTTCCTCGATTTAGAAAGAGAAGGCATAGAACCCATAGTATGTCATAGCGACGCAATTTCTGTTATAATTCGTCATTGTGAGGGATCGACGGGTGCATTAAAGAAGGAATAGTGCATCCGAAAAGAGATACTCGCCTCCCAATAGAAGGACTATCAGACCAATTGTGCGATTGGATTGAAGAGTTCCTAGATAACAGGACGCATCATGTTATTCCCAATGGAGGGAAGTCTTCCGAAGTAAGAGTGGTTTCAGGTGTGCCGCAGGGGAGTGTCATAGGACCATTGCTATTCACAACATACATAAATGACCTGGTGGATTACATCGGAAGTTGACTGAGGCTTTTTGCAGATGATGCTGTGGTGTATCGAGAGGTTGTAACAATGGAAAATTGTACTGAAATGCAGGAGGATCTGCAGCGAATTGACGCATGGTGCAGGGAATGGCAAATGAATCTCAATGTAGACAAGTGTAATGTGCTGCGAATAAACAGAAAGATAGATCCTTTATCATTTAGCTACAAAATAGCAGGTCTGCAACTGGAAGCAGTTAATACCATAAATTATCTGGGAGTACGCATTAGGAGTGATTTAAAATAGAATGATCATATAATGTTGATTGTCGGTAAAGCAGATGCCAGACTGAGATTCATTGGAAGAATCCTAAGGAAATGCAATCCGAAAACAAAGGAAGTAGGTGCCAGTACGCTTGTTCGCCCATTGCTTGAATACTGCTCAGAAGTGTGGGATCCGTACGAGGTAGTGTTGATACAAGACATAGAGAAGATCCAACGGAGAGCAGCGCGCTTCGTTACAGGATCATTTAGTAATCGCGAAAGCGTTACGGAGATGATAGATAAACTCCAGTGGAAGACTCTGCAGGAGAGACGCTCAGTAGCTCGGTACGGGCTTTTGTCAAAGTTTCGAGAACATACCTTCACCGAAGGGTCAAGCAGTATATTGCTCCCTCCTACGCATATCTCGCGAAGAGACCATGAGTATAAACTCAGAGAGATTAGAGCCCACACAGAGGCATACCGACAATCCTTTCCACGAACAATACGAGACTGGAATAGAAGGGAGAATCGATAGAGGTACTGAAGGTACCCTCCGCCACATACCGTCAGGTGGCTTGCGGAGTGTGGATGTAGATGTAGATGTAGATCCTGTCGTTGCATTAGAAACGTTCCTCGCTTTAGAAAGAGAAGACATAGAACCTACAGTATTTCATAGCGACGCAATTTCTGGGTTAACTCGTCATTGTGAGGGATCGACGGATGCAATAAAGAAGGAATAGTGCATCCGAAAAGAGATACTCGCCTCCCAATATAGGATCCTGTCGTTGCCATAGAAACGTTCCTCGATTTAGAAAGAGAAGGCATAGAACCTATAGTATATCATAGCGACTCAATTTCTGTGTTAATTCTTTATCGTGAGGGATCGACAGATGCAATAAAGAAGGAATAGTGTATCCGAAAAGAGATACTCGCCTCCCAATAGAAGATCCTGTCGTTGCCATAGAAACGTTCTTCGATTTAGAAAGAGAAGGCATAGAACCTATAGTATTTCATAGCGACGCAAATTTTTGTGTTAATTCGTCATTGTGAGGGATCGACGGATGCAATAAAGATGGAACAGTGCATCCGAAAAAGAGATACTCGACTCCCAATAGAAGAACCTGTCGTTGCCATAGAATCGTTCCTCGATTTAGAAATAGAAGGCATAGAACCTATAGTATTTCATTGCCACTCAATTTCTGTGTTAATTCGTCATTGTGAGGGATCGACGGATGCAATAAAGAAGGAATAGTGCATCAGAAAAGAGATATTCGCCTCCCAATAGAAGATCCTGTCGTTGCCATAGAAACGTCACTCGATTTAGAAAGAGAAGGCATAGAACCTATATAATTTCATAGCGACGCAATTTCAGTGTTAATTTGTCATTGTGAGGTGTCGACGGATGCAATAAAGAAGGAATAGTGCATCCGAAAAGAGAAACTCGCCTCCCAATAGAAGGTCCTGTCGTTGCCATAGAAATATTCCTCGATTTAGGAAGAGAAGGCATACAACCTATAGTATTTCATAGCGACGCAATTCCTGTGTTAATTCGTCACTGTGAGGGATCGACGGATGCAATAAAGAAGGAATAGTTCATCCGAAAAGAGATACTCGCCACCCAATAGAAGATCCTGTCGTTGCCATAGAAACGTTCCTCGGTTTAGAAAGAGAAGGCATAGAACCTATAGCATTTCATAGCGACGCAATTTCTGTGTTAATTCGTCATTGTGAGAGATCGACGGATGCAATAAAGAAGGAATAGTGCATCCGAAGTGAGATACACCCCTCCCAGTATAACATCCAGTCGTGGCCATAGATACGTTCCTCGATTTAGAAAGAGAAGGCATAGCACCTATAGTATTGTATAGCGACGCAATTTCTGTGTTAATTCGTCATTGTGAAGGATCGACGGATGCAATAAAGAAGGAATAGTGCATCCGAAAAGAGATACTCGCCTCGCAATAGAAGATCCTGACGTTGCCATAGAAACGTTCCTCGATTTAGAAGGAGAAGCATAGAACCTATAGTATTTCATTGCGAAGCAATTTCTGTGTTAATTCGACATTGTGAGGGATCGACGGATGCAATAAAGAAGGAATAGTGCACCCGAAAAGAGATTTTCGCCTCCCAATAGAAGATCCTGTCGTTGCCATAGAAACATTCCTCGATTTAGAAAGAGAACGCATAGAACCTATAGTATTTCATAGCCACGCAATTTCTGTGTTAATTCGTCATTGTGAGGGATCGACGGATGCAATAAAGAAGGAATACTGCATCCGAAAAGAGATACTCGCCTCCTAATAGAAGATCCTGTCGTTGCCATAGAAACGTTCCTCGATTTATAAAGAGAAGGCTAAGAACCTATAGTATTTGATAGCGACGCAATTCCTGTGTTGATTCGTCACTGTGAGGGATCGACGGATGCAAAAAAGAAGGAGTAGTGCATCCGAAAAGAGATACTCGCCTCCCAATAGAAGATCCTGTCGTTGCCATAGAAACGTTCCTCGATTTAGAAAGAGAAGGTATAGAACCTATAGTATTTCATAGCGACAAAATTTCTGTGTTAATTCGTCATTGTGAGGGATCGACGGATGCAATAAAGAAGGAATAGTGCATCCGAAAAGAGATATTCGCCTCCCAATAGAAGATCCTGTCGTTGCCATAGGAACGTTCCTCGATCTAGAAAGAGAAGGCATAAAACCTATAGTATTTCATAGCGACGAAATTTCTCTGTTGATTCGTCATTGTGAGGGATCGACGGATGCAATAAAGAAGGAATAGTGCATCCGAAAAGAGATACTCGCCTCCCAATAGAAGGGGCTGTCGTTGCCATAGAAACGTTCCTCGATTTAGAAAGAGAAGTCATAGAACCCATAGTATTTCATAGCGACAAAATTGCTGTGTTAATTCATCAATGTGGGGGATCGACGGATGCAATAAAGAATGAATACTGCATCCGAAAAGAGATACTCGCCTCCCAATAGAAGATCCTGTCGTTGCCATAGAAACGTTCCTCGATTTAGGAAGACAAGCATAGAATCTATACTATTTCATAGCGACGCAATTTCTGTGCTAATCCGTCATTGTGAGGGTTCGACGGATGCAGTATAGAAGGAATAGTGCATCCGAAAAGAGATATTCGCCTCCCAATAGAAGATCCTGTCGTTGCCATAGAAACGTTACTCGATTTAGAAAGAGAAAGTATAGAACCTATAGTATTTCATAGCGACAAAATTTCTGTGTTAATTCGTCATTGAGAGGGATCGACGGATGCAATAAAGAAGGAATAGTGCATCCGAAAAGAGATTCTCGCTTCCCAATGGAAGCTCCAGTCGTTGCCATAGAAACGTTCCTCGATTTAGGAAGAGATTGGATAGAAACTATAGTATTTCATAGCGACGCAATTTCTGTGTTAATTCGTCATTGAGAGGGATCGACGGATGCAATAAAGAGGGAATACTGCATCCGAAAAGAGTTACCCGCCTCCCAATGGAAGATCCAGTCGTTGCCACAGACACGTTCCTCGATTTAGAAAGAGAAGGCATAGAACCCATAGTATGTCATAGCGACGCAATTTCTGTTATAATTCGTCATTGTGAGGGATCGACGGGTGCATTAAAGAAGGAATAGTGCATCCGAAAAGAGATACTCGCCTCCCAATAGAAGGACTATCAGACCAATTGTGCGATTGGATTGAAGAGTTCCTAGATAACAGGACGCAGCATGTTATTCTCAATGGAGAGAAGTCTTCCGAAGTAAGAGTGGTTTCAGGTGTGCCGCAGGGGAGTGTCATAGGACCGTTGCTATTCACAACATACATAAATGACCTGGTGGATTACATCGGAAGTTGACTGAGGCTTTTTGCAGATGATGCTGCGGTGTATCGAGAGGTTGAAACAATGGAAAATTGTACTGAAATGCAGGAGGATCTGCAGCGATTTGACGCATGGTGCAGGGAATGGCAAATGAATCTCAATGTAGACAAGTGTAATGTGCTGCGAATAAACAGAAAGATAGATCCTTTATCATTTAGCTACAAAATAGCAGGTCTGCAACTGGAAGCAGTTAATACCATAAATTATCTGGGAGTACGCATTAGGAGTGATTTAAAATGGAATGATCATATAATGTTGATTGTCGGTAAAGCAGATGCCAGACTGAGATTCATTGGAAGAATCCTAAGGAAATGCAATCCGAAAACAAAGGAAGTAGGTGCCAGTACGCTTGTTCGCCCACTGCTTGAATACTGCTCAGCAGTGTGGGATCCGTACCAGATAGGGTTGATACAAGACATAGAGAAGATCCAACGGAGAGCAGCGCGCTTCGTTGCAGGATCCTTTAGTAATCGCGAAAGCGTTACGGAGATGATAGATAAACTCCAGTGGAAGACTCTGCAGGAGAGACGCTCAGTAGCTCGATACAGGCTTTTGTCAAAGTTTCGAGAACATACCTTCACCGAAGGGTCAAGCAATATATTGCTCCCTCCTACGTATATCTCGCGAAGAGGCCATGAGTATAAAATCAGAGAGATTAGAGCCCACACAGAGGCATATCGACAATCCTTTCCACGAACAATACGAGACTGGAATAGAAGGGAGAACCGATAGAGGTACTGAATGTACCCTCCGCCACACACCGTCAGGTGGCTTGCGGAGTGTGGATGTAGATGTAGATGTAGATCCTGTCGTTGCATTAGAAACGTTCCTCGATTTAGAAAGAGAAGACATAGAACCTACAGTATTTCATAGCGACGCAATTTCTGGGTTAATTCGTCATTGTGAGGGATCGACGGATGCAATAAAGAAGGAATAGTGCATACGAAAAGAGATACTCGCCTCCCAATATAGGATCCTGTCGTTGCCATAGAAACGTTCCTCGATTTAGAAAGAGAAGGCATTAAACCTATAGTATTTCATAGCGACGCAATTTCTGTGTTAATTCGTCATCGTGAGGGATCGACAGATGCAATAAAGAAAGAATAGTGTATCCGAAAAGAGATACTCGCCTCCCAGTAGAAGATCCTGTCGTTGCCATAGAAACGTTCATCGATTTAGAAAGAGAAGGCATAGAACCTATAGTATTTCATAGCGACACAATTTCTGTGTTAATTCGTCATTGTGAAGGATCGACGGATGAAATAAAGGAAGAATAGTGCAGCCGAAAAGAGATACTCGCATCCCAATTTAACATCCTGTCGTTGCCATAGAAACGTTCCTCGATTTAGAAAGAGAAGGCATAGAACCTATAGTTTTTCATAGCGACGCAATTTCTGTGTTAATTCGTTAATGTGTGGGATCGACGGATGCAATAAAGAAGGAATAGTGCATCCGAAAAGAGATACTCGCCTCCCAGTAGAGGATCCTGTCGTTGCCATAGAAACGTTCCTCGATTTAGAAGGAGAAGGCATAAAACCTATAGTATTTCATAGCGACGCAATTTCTGTGTTAATTCGTCTTCGTGAGGGATCGACAGATGCAATAAAGAAGGAATAGTGTATCCGAAAGGAGATACTCGCCTCCCAATAGAAGATCCTGTCGTTGCCATAGAAACGATCCTCGATTCAGAAAGAGAAGGCATAGAAAGTACAGTATTTCATAGCGACGCAATTTCTGTGTTAATTCGTCATTGTGAGGGACCGACGGATGCGCTAAAGAAGGAATAGTGCATCCGAAAAGAGATAGTCGCCTCCCAATAGGAGATCTTGTCGTTGCCATAGAATCGCTCCTCGATTTAGAAAGAGAAGACATAGAACCTATAGTATTTAATAGCGACGCTAATTTTTGTGTTAATTCGTCATTGTGAGGGATCGACGGATGCAATAAAGAAGGAATAGTGCATCCAAAAAAGAGATACTCGACTCGCAATAGAAGCTCCTGTCGTTCCCATAGAAACGTTCCTCGATTTAGAAACAGAAGGCATAGAACCTATAGTATTTCATAGCGACGCAATCTCTGTGTTAATTCGTCATTGTGAGGGATCGACGGTTGCTATAGAGAAGGAATAGTGCATCCGAACAGAGATATTCGCCTCCCAATAGAAGATCCTGTCGTTGCTATAGAAACATTCCTCGATTTAGAAAGAGAAAGCATAGAACCTATAGTATTTCATAGCGACGCAATTTCTGTGTTAATTCGTCGTTCTGAGGGATCGACGGATGCAATAAAGAAGTAATACTGTATCCGGAAAGAGATTATCGCCTCCCAACATAGGCTCCAGTCGTAGCCATAGAAACGTTGCTCGATTTAGGAAGAGAAGGCATAGAACCTATAGTATTTCATAGCGACGCAATTTATGTATTAATTCGTCATTATGAGGGATCGACGGATGCAATAAAGAACGAATAGTGCATCCGAAAAGAGATACTCGCCTCTTAATAGAAAATCATGTCGTTGCCATAGAAACGTTCTTCGATTTTGAAAGAGAAGGCATTGAACATATATTATTTCATAGCGACGCAAATTTTTGTGTTAATTCGTCATTGTGAGGGATCGACGGATGCAATAAAGAAGGAATAGTGCATCCGAAAAAGAGATTTTCGCCTCCCAATAGAAGATCCTGTCGTTGCCGTAGAAACGTTCCTCGATTTAGAAAGAGAAGCATACAACATATAGTATTTCTTAGCGACGCAAATTTTTGTGTTAATTCACCATTGTGAGGGATCGACGGATGCAATAAAGAAGGAATAGTGCATTCGAAAAAGAGATATTCGCCTCCCAGTAGAAGATGCTGTCGTTGCCATAAAAACGTTCCTCCATTTAGAAAGAGTAGGCATGAAACCTATAGTATTTCATAGCGTCGCAATTTCTGTGTTAATTCGTCGTAGTGAGGTATCGACGGATGCAATAAAGTAGGAATACTTCATCCGAAATGAGATACTCGCCTCCCAAAATAAGATCCTGTCGTTGCCATGGTAACGGACCTCGATTTTGAAGGAGAAGGCATAGAACCTACAGTATTTCATAGCGACGTAATTTCTGGGTTAATTCGTCATTGTGAGGGATCGACGGATGCAATAAAGAAGGAATAGTGTATCCGAAAAGAGATACTCGCCTCCCAATTGAAGATCCTGTCGTTGCCATGGTAACGGACCTCGATTTTGAAAGAGAAGGCGTAGTACCTACAGTATTTCATAGCGACGCAATTTCTGTGTTAATTCGTCATTGTGAGGGACCGACGGATGCAATAAAGAAGGAATAGTGCATCCGAAAAGAGATAGTCGCCTCCCAATAAGAGATCTTGTCGTTGGCATAGAAACGCTCCTCGATTTAGAAAGAGAAGACATAGAACCTATAGTATTTAATAGCGACGCTAATTTTTGTGTTAATTCGTCATTGTGAGGGATCGACAAATGCAATAAAGAAGGAATAGTGCATCCGAAGAGAAATACTCTCCTCCCAATATAAGATCCTGTCGTTGCCATAGAATCGTTCCTCGATTTAGAAGGAGTAGGCATAGAACCTATAGTATTTCATAGCGACGCAATTTCTGTGTTAATTCGTCATTGTGAGGGATCGACGGTTGCTATAGAGAAGGAATAGTGCATCCGAACAGAGATATTCGCCTCCCAATAGAAGATCCTGTCGTTGCTATAGAAACGTTCCTCGATTTAGAAAGAGAAAGCATAGAACCTATAGTATTTCATAGCGACGCAATTTCTGTGTTAATTCGTCATTGTGAGGGATCGACGGAGGCAATAAAGAAGGAATAGTGCATCCGAAAAAGAGATTTTCGCCTCCCAATAGGAGATCCTGTCGTTGCCGTAGAAACGTTCCTCGATTTAGAAAGAGAAGCATAGAACCTATAGTATTTCATAGCGACGCAATTTCTGTGTTAATTCGTCGTAGTGAGGTATCGACGGATGCAATAAAGTAGGAATAGTTCATCCGAAAAGAGATACTCGCCTCCCAAAATAAGATCCTGTCGTTGCCATAGAAACGTTCCTCGATTTAGAAAGAGAAGGCATAGAACCTGTAGTATTTCAGATGACGCAATTTCTGTGTTAATTCGTCATTGTGAGGGATCGACGGATGCAATAGAGAAGGAATAGTTCATCCGAAAAGAGGTACTCGCCTCCCAACAGAAGATCCTGTCGTTGCCATGGTAACGGACCTCGATTTTGAAAGAGAAGGCATAGAACCTATAGTATTTCACAGTGACGCAATTTCTGTATTAATTCGTCAATGTAAGGGATCAACGGATGCAATAAAGAAGGAATACTGCATTCGAAAATAGATACTCGCCTCGCAATAGAAGATCCTGTCGTTGACATAGAAACGTTCCTCGATTTAGAAAGAGAAGGCATAGAAAGTACAATATTTCATAGCGACGCAATTTCTGTGTTAATTCGTCGTAGTGAGGTATCGACGGATGCAATAAAGTAGGAATAGTTCATCCGAAAAGAGATACTCGCCTCCCAAAATAAGATCCTGTCGTTGCCATAGAAACGTTCCTCGATTTAGAAAGAGAAGGCATAGAACCTGTAGTATTTCAGATGACGCAATTTCTGTGTTAATTCGTCGTAGTGAGGTATCGACGGATGCAATAAAGTAGGAATAGTTCATCCGGAAAGAGATACTCGCCTCCCAAAATAAGATCCTGTCGTTGCCATAGAAACGTCAATCGATTTAGAAAGAGAAGGGATAGAACCTATAGTATTTCATAGCGACGCAATTTCTGTGTTAATTCGTCATTGTGAGGGATCGACGGATGCAATAAAGAAGGAATAGTGCATCCGAAAAGAGATACTTGCCTCCCAATAGAAGATCCTGTCGTTGCCATAGAAACGTTCCTCGATTTAGAAAGAGAAGGCATAGAACCTATAGTACTTAATAGCGACACAATTTCTGTGTTAATTCGTCATTGTGAGGGATCGACGGATGCAATAAAGAAGGAATATCGCATACGAAAGGAGACACCCGCCTCCCAATAGAAGATCCTTTCGTTGCCATAGAAACGTTCCTTGATTTAGAAAGGGAAGGCATAGAACCTGTAGTATGTCATGGCGACGCAATTTCTGTGTTAATTCGTCGTTGTGAGGGATCGACGGATGCAATAAAGAAGTAATACTGCATCCGAAAAGAGATACTCGCCTCCCAATATAGGATCCTGTCGTTGCCATAGAAACGTTGCTCGATTTAGAACGAGAAGGCATAGAACCTATAGTATTTCATAGCGACGCAATTTCTGTGTTAATTCGTCATTGTGAGGGATCGACGGATGCAATAAAGAAGGAATAGTGCATCCGAAAAGAGATACTAGCCTCCCAATAGGAGATCCATTCGTTGCCATAGTAACGCTCCTGTATTTATAAAGAGAAGGCATAGAAACTATAGCATTTAATAGCGAAGCAATTTCTGTGTTAATTCGACATTGTTAGGGCTCGACAGATGCAATAAAGAAGAATAGTGCATCCGACAAGAGATACTCGCCTCTTAATAGGAGATCATGTCGTTGCCATAGAAAAGTTCCTCGATTTAGAAAGAGAAGGCATAGGACATATAGTATTTCATAGCGACGCAAATTTTTGTGTTAATTCGTCATTGTGAGAGATCGCCGGATGCAATAAAGAAGGAATAGTGCATCCGAAAAAGCGATATTCGCCTCCCAATAGAAGATCCTCTCGTTGCTATAGAAACGTTCCTCGATTTAAAAAGAGAAGGCATAGAACCTATAGTATTTCATAGCGACGCAATTTCTGGGTTAATTCGTCATTGTGAGGGATCGACGGATGCAATAAAGAAGGAACAGTCCATCCAAAAAGTGATACACGCCTCCCAATAGAAGATCCTGTCGTTGCCATAGAAACGTTCCTCGATTTAGAAAAAGAAGGCATAGAACATATAGTATGTCTTAGCGACGCAAATTTTTGTGTTAATTCGTCATTGTGACGGTTCGACGGATACAACAAAGAAGGAATAGTGCATCCGAAAAAGAGATACTCGCCACCCAATATAAGATCTTGTCGTTGCCATCGAAACGTTCCTCGATTTAGAAAGAGAAGCATAGAACCTATAGTATTTCATAGCGACGAAATTTCTGTGTTAATTCGTCATTGCTTGGGATCGACGGATGCAATAAAGAAGGAATAGTGCATCCGAAAAGAGATACTCGCCTCCCAATAGGAGATCCATTCGTTGCCATAGAAACGCTCCTGGATTTATAAAGAGAAGGCATAGAATCTATAGTATTTCATAGCGAAGCAATTTCTGTGTTAATTCGTCATTGTGAGGGATCGACAGATGCAATAAAGAAGGAATAGTGCATCCGAAAAGAGATACTCGCCTCTTAATAGAAGATCCTGTCGTTGCCATAGAAACGTTCCTCGATTTAGAAAGAGAAGGCATAAAACATACAGTATGTCTTAGCGACGCAAATTTTTGTGTTAAATCGTCATTGTGAGGGTTCGACGGATGCAACAAAGAAGGAATAGTGCATCCGAAAAAGAGATACTCGCCTCCCAATATAAGATCTTGTCGTTGCCATAGAAACGTTCCTCGATTTAGAAAGAGAAGCATAGAACCTTTTGTATTTCATAGAGACGCAATTTCTGTGTTAACTCGTCATTGTGAGGGATTGACGGATGCAATAAAGAAGGAATAGTGCATCCGAAAAGAGATACTCGCCTCTCAACGGAAGATCCTGTCGTTGCCATAGAAACGTTCCTCGATTTAGTGAGAGTGGTCATAGAACCTATAGTACTTCATAGCGACGCAATTTCTGTGTTAACTCGTCATTGCCAAGGATCGACGGATGCCACAGAAACGTTCCTCGATTTAGAAAGAGAAGGCATAGGACCTATAGTATTTCATAACGACGCAATTTCTGTGTAAATTCGTCATAGTGAGGGATCGACGGATGCAATAAAGTAGGAATAGTTCATCCGAAAAGAGATACTCGCCTCCCAAAATAAGATCCTGTCGTTGCCATAGAACTGTTCCTCGATTTAGAAAGAGAAGGCATAGAACCTGTAGTATATCATAGAGACGCAATTTCTGTGTTAATTCGTCATTGTGAGGGATCGACGGATGCAATAAGGAAGGAATAGTGCATCCGAAAAGAGATACTCGCCTCCCAATTGAGATCCTGTCGTTGCCATGGTAACGGACCTCGATTTTGAAGGAGAAGGGATAGAACCTATAGTATTTCATAGCGAAGCAATTTCTGTGTTAATTCGTCATTGTGAGGGATCGACGGATGCAATAGAGAAGGAATAGTGCATCCGAAAAGAGATACTCGCCTCCCAATTGATGATCCTGTCGTTGCCATGGTAACGGAACTCGATTTTGAAAGAGAAGGCGTAGTACCTACAGTATTTCATAGCGACGCGATTTCTGTGTTAATTCGTCATAGTGAGGGATCGACGGATGCAATAAAGAAGGAATAGTGCATCCGAAAAGAGATATTCGCCTACCAATATAAGATCCTGTGGTTGCCATAGAAACGTTCCTCGATTTAGAAAGAGAAGGCATTGAACCTACAGTATTTCATAGCGACGCAATTTCTGTGGTAATTGGTCATTGTGAGGGATCGACAAATGCAATAAAGAAGGAATAGTGCATCCGAAGAGAAATACTCTCCTCCCAATATAAGATCCTGTCGTTGCCATAGAATCGTTCCTCGATTTAGAAGGAGTAGGCATAGAACCTATAGTATTTCATAGCGACGCAATTTCTGTGTTAATTCGTCATTGTGAGGGATCGACGGTTGCTATAGAGAAGGAATAGTGCATCCGAACAGAGATATTCGCCTCCCAATAGAAGATCCTGTCGTTGCTATAGAAACGTTCCTCGATTTAGAAAGAGAAAGCATAGAACCTATAGTATTTCATAGCGACGCAATTTCTGTGTTAATTCGTCATTGTGAGGGATCGACGGATGCAATAAAGAAGGAATAGTGGATCCGAAAAAAGAGATACTCGACTCGCAATAGAAGATCCTGTCGTTCCCATAGGAACGTTCCTCGATTTAGAAACAGAAGGCATAGAACCTATAGTATTTCATAGCGACGCAATATGTGTGTTAATTCGTCGTAGTGAGGTATCGACGGATGCAATAAAGTAGGAATAGTTCATCCGAAAAGAGATACTCGCCTCCCAAAATAAGATCCTGTCGTTGCCATAGAAACGTTCCTCGATTTAGAAAGAGAAGGCATAGAACCTGTAGTATTTCAGACGACGCAATTTCTGTGTTAATTCGTCATTGTGAGGGATCGACGGATGCAATAGAGAAGGAATAGTTCATCCGAAAAGAGGTACTCGCCTCCCAACAGAAGATCCTGTCGTTGCCATGGTAACGGACCTCGATTTTGAAAGAGAAGGCATAGAACCTATAGTATTTCACAGTGACGCAATTTCTGTATTAATTCGTCAATGTAAGGGATCAACGGATGCAATAAAGAAGGAATACTGCATCCGAAAATAGATACTCGCCTCGCAATAGAAGATCCTGTCGTTGACATAGAAACGTTCCTCGATTTAGAAAGAGAAGGCATAGAAAGTACAATATTTCATAGCGACGCAATTTCTGGGTTAATTCGTCATTGTGAGGGATCGACTAATGCAATAAAGAAGGAATAGTGAATCCGAAAAGAGATACTCGCCTCCCAATAGAAGATCCTGTCGTTGCCATAGAAACGTTTCCCGATTTAGAAAGGGAAGTCATAGAACATATAGTACTTCATCGCGACGCAATTTCTGTGTTTATTCGAAATTGTGAGGGATCGACAGATGCAATAAAGAAGGAATAGTGCATCCGGAAAGAGATACTCGCCTCCCAAAATAAGATCCTGTCGTTGCCATAGAAACGTCAATCGATTTAGAAAGAGAAGGGATAGAACCTATAGTATTTCATAGCGACGCAATTTCTGTGTTAATTCGTCATTGTGAGGGATCGACGGATGCAATAAAGAAGGAATAGTGCATCCGAAAGTAGATACTTGCCTCCCAATAGAAGATCCTGTCGTTGCCATAGAAACGTTCCTCGATTTAGAAAGAGAAGGCATAGAACCTATAGTACTTAATAGCGACACAATTTCTGTGTTAATTCGTCATTGTGAGGGATCGACGGATGCAATAAAGAAGGAATATCGCATACGAAAGGAGATACCCGCCTCCCAATAGAAGATCCTTTCGTTGCCATAGAAACGTTCCTTGATTTAGAAAGGGAAGGCATAGAACCTATAGTATTTCATGGCGACGCAATTTCTGTGTTAATTCGTCGTTGTGAGGGATCGACGGATGCAATAAAGAAGTAATACTGCATCCGAAAAGAGATACTCGCCTCCCAATATAGAATCCTGTCGTTGCCATAGAAACGTTGCTCGATTTAGAACGAGAAGGCATAGAACCTATAGTATTTCATAGCGACGCAATTTCTGTGTTAATTCGTCATTGTGAGGGATCGACGGATGCAATAAAGAAGGAATAGTGCATCCGAAAAGAGATACTAGCCTCCCAATAGGAGATCCATTCGTTGCCATAGTAACGCTCCTGGATTTATAAAGAGAAGGCATAGAAACTATAGCATTTCATAGCGAAGCAATTTCTGTGTTAATTCGACATTGTTAGGGCTCGACAGATGCAATAAAGAAGAATAGTGCATCCGACAAGAGATACTCGCCTCTTAATAGAAGATCATGTCGTTGCCATAGAAAAGTTCCTCGATTTAGAAAGAGAAGGCATAGGACATATAGTATTTCATAGCGACGCAAATTTTTCTGTTAATTCGTCATTGTGAGAGATCGCCGGATGCAATAAAGAAGGAATAATGCATCCGAAAAAGCGATATTCGCCTCCCAATAGAAGATTCAGTCGTTGCCACAGAAACGTTCCTCGATTTAGAAAGAGAAGTCATAGAACCTATAGTATTTCATAGCGGCGCAATTTCTGTGTTCATTCGTCATTGTGAGGGATCGACAGATGCATTAAAGAAGGAATAGTGCATCCGAAAAGAGATACTCGCCTCCCAATAGAAGATCCTGACGTTGCCATAGAAACGTTACTCGATTTTGAAAGAGAAGGCATAGAACTTATAGTATTCCATAGCGTCGCAATTTCTGTGTTAATTCGTCATTGTGAGGGATCGACGGATGCAATAAAGAAGGAATAATGCATCCGAAAAGAGATACTCGCCTCTCAATGGAAGATCCTGTCGTTGCCATAGAAACGTTCCTCGATTTAGTAAGAGAGGGCATAGAACCTATAGTACTTCATAGCGACGCAATTTCTGTGTTAATTCGTCATTGTGAGGGATCGACGGATGAAATAAGGAAGGAATAGTGCATCCGAATGGAGATACTCGCCTCCCAATAGAAGATCATGTCGTTGCCATAGAAACGTTCCTCGATTTAGAAAGAGAATGCATATAACCAATAGTATTTCTAAGCGACGCAATTTCTGTGTTATTTCGTCATTGTGAGGGATCGACAGATGCAATAAAGAAGGAATAGTGCATCCGAAAAGAGATACTCGCCTCCCAATAGAAGATCCTGTCGTTGCCATAGAAACGTTCCTCGATTTAGAAAGATAAGGCACAGAACCTATAGTATTTCATAGCGACACAATTTCTGTGTTAATTCGTCATTGTGAAGGATCGACGGATGCAATAATGAAGTAATAGTGGATCCGGAAATAGATACTCGCCACCCAATATAAGATCCTGTCGTTGCCATAGAAACGTTCCTTGACTTAGAAAGAGAAGGCATAGAATCTATAGTATTTCATAGCGACGCAATTTCTGTGTTAATTCGTCATTGTGAGGGACCGACGGATGCAATAAAGAAGGAATAGTGCATCCGAAAAGAGATAGTCGCCTCCCAATAGGAGATCTTGTCGTTGCCATAGAAACGCTCCTCGATTTAGAAAGAGAAGACATAGAACCTATAGTATTTAATAGCGACGCTAATTTTTGTGTTAATTCGTCATTGTGAGGGATTGACGGATGCAATAAAGAAGGAATAGTGCATCCGAAAAGAGATACTCGCCTCCCAATGTAAGATCCTGTCGTTGCCATAGAAACGTTGCTGTATTTAGAAAGAGAAGGCATAGAACCTATAGTATTTCATAGCGACACAATTTCTGTGTTAATTCGTCATTGTGAGGGGTCGACGGAAGCAATAAAGAAGGAATATCGCATCCGAAAAGAGATACTCGCCTCCCAATAGAAGATCCTGTCGTTGCCATAGAAAAGTTCCTTGATTTAGAAAGAGATGGCATAGAACCTATAGTATTTCATAGCGACGCAATTTTTATGTTAATTCGTCGTTGTGAGGGATCGACGGATGCAATAAAGAAGGAATAGTGCATCCGAACAGAGATGTTCGTCTCCCAATAGAAGATCCTGTCGTTGCTATAGAAACGTTCCTCGATTTAGAAAGAGAAGGCATAGAACCTTTAGTATTTCATAGCGACGCAATTTCTGTGTTAATTCGTCGTTGTGAGGGATCGACGGATGCAATAAAGAAGTAATACTGCATCCGAAAAGAGATACTCGCCTCCCAATATAGGATCCTGTCGTTGCCGTAGAAACGTTGCTCGATTTAGAAAGAGAAGACATAGAACCTATAGTATTTCATAGCGACGCAATTTCTGTGTTAATTCGTCATTGTGAGGGATCGACGGATGCAATAAAGAAGGAATAGTGCATCCGAACAGAGATACTCGCCTCCCAATAGAAGATCCTGTCGTTGCCATGGTAACGGGCCTCGATTTTGAAAGAGAAGGCATAGAACCTATAGTATTTCATAGCGACGCTATTTCTGTGTTAATTCGTCAATGTATAAAATAAATAAAATAAAAAATATTATTTAAATATTAATTTTATTCTATCTGTATGATGGTGATTGTGATTGTAATTGTAATAAATATTTGCTTATTTGGAATGTGGACGTTTAATTATTCGGTATCAGACGCTTGACAATGGCTTTCTCGTAAAGGCAATGTTACTCGTAGTTGACCGCGAAATAAAACTGAAATAATCGGACTTCGTAAATAAATCGTTTCCAAAGACTGCTGCGGTAGGTGCGGACTCATAATCTAAATCTCAATATTTCAATAATTTGCCAGCCATGCCAATACGTCGTACAGAGGTGATTGTCTACTAAACATAAAAAAGTTACACAGTTAGTTAAATCAGATATATTCCATGAATAAGCCTACAGTTCATAATCCTACTTACTTTTATAAATATAAATTCTTTACAGAATCGAGTGCCTAGTCTGGTTGCAACTCGCAGTATTCTTCTATCACATGAAATATGGCGGTGTGCCAGACAATAGAATAAAATACGTGCTTCTCGCACCACTTCTACCAGAGCTCTGTCCTTTCTTAATCAAACATAAGAGTAACGTAATTGTGCTTTTGTTTTATCAGCGACACAGCGCTGCAGTTGTGTGCCATAGGCTTTATTTATTTGTCACTGATTATTTATTTAATTAATATTTCGCGTTTCCGAGGAAACTCACGCTCGGCATGCCAATGTGCCTTAATATTGCCCCCTGAATTGCGAGGCGAAAGGACACACCTGCAGGCGAGCAATTCACCTAAAGGCACAAGAAAATCTAAGTTATCTACAACTATTTACATGACTTACATTGTACACATTATATACAAAATTTGAATGACGCGGGTGCGCCGTAAAAGTTCTTATGTTGGCAGATAGAGTGCGCGCATGCGCAGAAGCGTCTGTGTGACTCCGGCACTGCCGTTATATCGTACAGTTAGATCACGCGGCACAGTATTGCAGTTCATATTGTTCGTGTGCACGCGTTTCTCAGTCGTTGCACAAAGAAAATATACAACCAAGATTACATATGAAGACTACATTCTATGACAGGTAACTTAGTTTTAAATTTACAATATTTGTTATAACATAATACAACTTAGATTGTTGAATGTTCTTAGTTACATAGTATTGTTTTGAAATACTTCAAAGAAAAATGTCCGTATGTTTCAGGTGCGTTGACCTATACACATCGTGTCGTTATTACAGTTCATATTCATCTGCTGCACAATAATTTTTTTTTTTTTACAGGTTAGTATCGTCGTGGTAAAGTTTTTTTTTTGATCACAGTAACATCGTTGTATAACAACGTGATTAATACATAAGCGTGTCCATTTCCCATTTCCATTATAGTCGTTGTGATGCAGTTCGTTGTGACTAAAGGCATTGCTCATTACAGATCAGACGTGACCCGTCGAGTAATTGGTCCACGTGCAGTTCGTTTTTTATTTTTACATTCCGTGGAAGCTTGGTTGCAGAACCTCGGACGGCACATAGCTGGCGTCGATCCTTGGACAGTCCAGGTAAGAGTGTCCGTCACATTTCGAGAACATTTCATTCCCTGAAGTTCCAACCAAAATTCTTCCACCCGTCGTGTTGTTTTCTGGACAGGCACTTTGTGTCCATTTAATCCAGTTAACATCTTGAAGTTAGGTACTGTAGTAATGTCACTAGACGATGCAGGAATTATGCACTTCACATTTTCAGTTTTTTTTTTTTTTTTTGCTGAATATAGCTCACCTAAATGTTCGTAGTTATTAATCAAGGAAATCATTCATCGCGTTTACATAGATACGCTGCATAATGAATGGCATTAACCGTTTCTTTCACATAGGTTTCTGCGTAGTTACAGAGTTAGTAATGTTCGTTAATGTCCGTGAACAGAGGTTCACTATGCAACGTCTTTTTGGCACTCGTTTTGTTCAAATTTTTTACATAGTAACAGTTACATGATACATCAGTTAAAAAAATAAGTAATTATACATACACACGTCACATATTTTCTTAGCATAAACATAATACAGTTGCACATAAACATGTTTGCATCATCATTACATAGCTATAGGTTATTACATTGTGTCACGTGATGTCATCTGAAATTAAGATAGGTTAGACACAACATTCATTACATCAGTAGGCAAGACCAGGCGTTTTCACTACTCAATAAATATTCAAAATAGTAAGAGAGAAAAAATGTTTGATTCCTCGCGTTTTGTGCGTGTGTGTAGAGTGTCTGTGTGGCCTTGACTACTGATAGATGCTTTTCGTGTTGAGAGATGGGCGTCTAATCTATTTCTCAAAGTAAAAGATCGCTTCACAGATGACGTCTGTCGGTTCGTCAGGTGTCATACCAAGTCAGTGGTACCTACAATAACAAATGTTCCGTGAAAAATTAATATATTATTCACTGCTACGTAATCATAAATTTTATTTTGATATTCCGTCTTCCAGGTGGTGGCGCGCGCTGAAAGAAGAGTTCTTCTGCCTTCAACTGCGACTCTGGAACCGCTGAAATGAAAATTTCTACACCACTTATTATCTGTGTTGTAACAACAGAGTTTTTCGAGTTGCTTAGCAATATTTCGATGGGTATGACTTTGACATTATTCAGCATGAAATGCTCTAAGATCTCGGTGTGCGTATAGCCCAATAATTTTGTTAGTTCTACGATGTTGTAACAGATACGCACCAGGATGCGGTATGTTAACAATTATATAAGGTCCTTCATATAGCAGACGCCACTTAGCGTTGCGTCGTTTGAGTGCTACTGATTTATGATGAGTACGAAGTAGTACAAGCATTCCTACCTCGAATTTTTGTTTTCTTTTTATTATGTTTCTGTGATGTTTGTTTCGTATCTGTGCGTGATGTGTCAGCGTAGTCAATACTTCTTTTATTTTTTGTTCAGGTGTGATTTCCTTGTCTGACAACTTAGGTTCTGTTTGCAATTGAACATGATCTCGTTAGGTGTGTAATTTGTATCATAAATATTTAAGTTATTGTGTACGTCTTCGAAAAGACTTAGGTAGGACACCCAATTAGTATGTTTTGATGAAATATAGGTCCTCATGAATCGATTTAATTCTCGGAAAAGTCTCTCAGTCGTGTTACATTGTGGACTTAACCTCGAAATAAATATACTTTTAATGTTATTGTCCTTCAAGAAATTTCTCCATTTGTACCCAGAGTAGTATGCTGCATTATCTGACAGAATTGCTTTAGGTTTTCCCACGTGCGTCAGGTAATCACTTGAGAATCTTCGTATTATAGCACTTGCAGTGGCGGATTTTAAAGCATAAAGTTTGACATGTTTAGAAAATATATCGTAAAAAGCTAAGATATATTTGACGCCTCCAGAGCTTGCTGGATGCGGTCCACTGATGTCAGTACACAGAATTTCCAGGGGTTTACTAGGTAAAATAGAATGTAAATCTGTTTTTGTGGATAAATTCTGAGGTTTTGATTTTTGACATATGACACATGTTTTCAGTTCCCTGTAAATTTTTCTTCTCATATTGCTAAAATAACAGTATGTGCTGAGCTTTGCCAAACACTTTTTCGTCCCATAATGACCCCAAACTAAGTGTGTGTGCCAAATTAAATTACGTTCAGACTCTTTGGGAATGCATACACACCAGTTAGTAGCATTTGGATGTCGGCGGTAAAATAACACATCATTGTGTAACTTGTAATACTTAGTCGAAGGGTGATTGTGTTTTTCTACCAGTAATGTTATTATCTTATACCAGTGAGGGTCAGATTTTTGTAATTTAGCCATGTTTCTGCACATATCAATATAATATTGGTGATACTGCTTGTCTTGCATTAAGAGAATCCTGTAGTCATTTATATTTTCTAAGTCACTGTTGGTATCATTCATACCTTGTGGAAGTCTAGACAAAGCGTCTGCAATGGTGTTGTCCTTACCTTTTATGTACTTAATTTCAAAAGAGTAGTTCTGAAGTGTAACTGCCCATCGTGATAGTCTAGGATGTACAAGTTTACAAGTTAACAAAAATGTCAGGGCCTGGTGATCGATGTAAATTACTGTATGTTTTCCAAATAAATAATAATTGAATTTCTTGAATGCCCATACTATGGAAAGTGTTTCTAACTCAGTAGTGGAGTATGTATGCTCACATTCAGTTAGAGTATGACTTGCAAACCCAATAATTCTTATCTGTTCCTTTTCTTTATTCTTTACAACTTGAAATAAGCAACATCCCAAGCCAGTTCGTGAAGCGTCACAAGTCATACAAAAGTCTAAATTGAAATCTGGATGGCTCAATAAGTTTGCACCCACTAAAGCATGTTTAATTGTATTAAAGTCATTCTGGCACTGTTCCGACCAGATCCAAACTTGATTCTTTCTGAGTAGATTTAGCAGATGTTTACTGTTCAAAAGTGGTTGTGGCAAAAAACGTCTGAAAAATGAACATAGCCCAAGGAATGATTTTAACTGCTTTTTAGTACGAGGGCTAGGAAAGTTTCTGATAGCATCTAATTTACTGGGATCCGGACGTATGCCCTGCGAATTAATGATATGTCCTAAATACTTTATCTCACTGCAACCAAACTTTGATTTTCTAAGATTGGCTGTGACTCCAGCTTGTGCAAATTTTTCTAAAATTCTTTGAAGTGTGTCAACGTGTTCCTTCCAAGACTGTGTAGCTATCAGTATATCATCTACATAGTGTGTGACTGTCTCAACTAAATCATCGCCAAGCACGGTATCCAGGGCTGTAATGAATACCCCAGAGCTGACATTCAGTCCGAAAGGTAGAACACAAAACTGATAGGTTCGCCCCCCGAACATAAATGCAGTATATTTCCGTGAATCAGGAGTGATACCCACCTGCCAAAACGAATTAGCGAGATCTATTGTGGAAAAATATTTTGCATCTAGAAATTTCTGTAATTGCTCTTCTAAATTTTCGGGTTTTGTGTGAACCGGTAAAATTATTTCATTAATTGCTCGTGCGTCTAACACTAACCTAATGCTTCCATTTAATTTTTTGACAACAAGTAGAGGACTACAATAAGGTGAGGTGGATGGTTCAATGACCTTCCAGTCTAACATTTGTTTTAATTCTTGCCACACAGCAGGTCGTTGAGATAACGGTACGTTATATGTCTTGTGGTAGAAGATCTTGTGAGGCTTAACTTCAATCTTGTATACATACGTGTTGATAACACCTAATCGTTTGGTAAAAACTTGTAAATATTTGGATAACACTTCCTGTAGTTTTATACGTTCATGTACACTGAGAGCTGTAGCTTCACTTATCTTATGATCAAGCAATGTTTTCAAGTCCAATAGCTCTGTGTCAGATGAGTGTGTTTGCATATCTTGAATGTCATTGTCAAGTACTAACTGAACCTTGTACCCTGTAAAGTGTTTGTCATGCTTTAGAGTTCTCCTGTCCAAATCAATAATAATTACACTGCCTTTATCATTTAAAATACATTTACCTTTGGAGAAGTCTATAATAGAGTCCTTCTCGCTCATAATATCTATTCCTAATATGCAATTTGTCGCAAGGTTTTGTACAACCAGGAATGGCCATTGTATGGTTCCATTACCTATTTTAATGTTTACAAAAACTTGCTTCGTAACCCTACATGACTTATTACCTAGTGCAGTAGTTATTTTACAGTTTTGGGCAGGAAACTCAGGCACAGGTTCCAATTCACACATCTTTTTATAGAAATTAAAAGACAAAACGCTCACAGCTGCACCTGTATCTAGGATAATAGTAGTTGGAATCCCACCTACTACACAAGTAGTAGATGCTAAAACAATTTCATTTGTGTTTGAACGACATTGTGTACTGTCTTGTAAAAGTTCATCTGATATATTGTTATTGTAGTTTTATCTTATAAATAAAACAGGTAATTTTTGTTTAGAATTATTCGGCATATCATTATTCTGTTGTTCAAGTGTGGTGTCAAATAACTGATTAACATTGCAGTCGCCCCGCAAGAATTCTTCAGCCACGACCTGGGGCATAGAAGTGACTGTTTCTAGTTTGTTGGATTAGCATTTGTACTAGGTACTGACACAGATTGAGGTTGTGCATCAGGTGTCATTTCTATTATATTCACATTCGGATATTGCCTATTATGATCTCCAAACTTTTGCGGTTGTTGTTGCTGTTGCGCATTATAACTTACCTGTCGGTCGTAAGGTATGCTCCAATTTTGTCCTGGTGGCTGCTGTGGTAAAGCAGAGTTTGAATGGAAGTACTGATCGTTACGAGTCCAACCTTGATGCTGTCTTGGCTCGTAGTTATTATTATTTCTATTTCTGTTTGTGTTTTTGTTGTTGCCTTTGTATCCGTTGTTAACGTTGTAGTTATTACCGCGGTGCCTTTTGTATGGATTGCCGCATGAAGTGTTATTACTGTTGTAACTATTGTTTGTATTGGAATACGCGTGTTGATTTTGATTTTCGTATTGAAACGGCATGTGAGTTTGCTGTTTTTGCTGTACCGCGTATCCAACTGTGGGCGCGCCAGAATTGGGTTGGCAAGCCTGCATGTTTTGCATAGCACTAGTGTAAACATTGTAGCTGCTGTTTTGCCGCGCGAAGCGCTGATCTTCAAGTACCATGTCAACCGAATCTAAGGCTGTTAAAAAATAATCTGAATCGTCATCCGGGATATGTAGGAGTTTTTCTTTAATGTTGAAAGGCAATTTGGCCTTCAACGCACGGAGTATATCACGCGTTGCGACTGGTTCGTCTAAAAAGTGTCCCATGTTCAAGTATTTTTCAAAATATCTGCGTAAGTTGCCATTTTTACTGTTAAAAGTTTCAGGTTCTAAAATTTGTCTTCTGAGTCGCTCCTGGACGGATTGCGACCAGAATTAGTTCAGAAAAGCACGCTCAAACTCACTGTACGTGGTACATACGTCAGCTTGACTGTATGCCCAGACAGCTGCATCGCCTTGGATGTAACCGACAATATATGAAATCTTTTTCCGGTCACTCCAAGTGCGTGGAAATGCGTTACTAAAAGATTTAAGAAAAATCACCGGATGAATGGTTCGTTTTTCTGGGATAAAAATCTGAAATTGCCTGTGTTTCATTAAGCTTTCTTCTTCCTTCGTATTGTGATATGGATTTATTCCACTGTAATTACTGGTATGTTCAGCTGGCGAGTAACTACGATAATGTTGCTGTGGTTTACCATGATAATAGCTTGTGTTTGTGTTTGCACATCGTGGTATGTGTTGTAGTCGTGGTGTGTTTTGTTCTTGTGTGTTTGTCGTGTGCGGTATGTGTGTGTCATACTCGAATGTATATTGGTTCCTGAACTGTGCATTTTGACTGATATTTTCGTTACATTCAGACTGTGGTCGATCGGTGAATTGTCTCATGGGTGCAGTGACGGATTGTACTGCGTCACTGATCAGCTGTTTGTTATTAGTAATGTATTGCGCTACGGAGTCGTGCACAATTGTTGGTAAATTTTCACGTAAGCATCTATCAAAATGTTTGTCTTTGTTCACTACCCAATCATGAAATTCTTTATTAATATTTTGAAAATGAGCTGTGGCATCAGATTGTAAGATGTCAGTCAGGTGTTGTTCAACATTGTCAAATTTATTCTGTACGTCAGTAATTCGTTTTTCAAGGTTGTCATGTACTGAAGGATATGTTTGAATTTGTTCAGTAAGAACTTCACACGTGACATTGAGGTTTTTTACTTGTGTCTGTAAAAGTGCTACGTCAGTTGTAGTCTTTTCTTGTCTCGTATTAAGCTGGGAAAATTTAGTACTGAGTTCAGTCATCTGTTTGGTCAGTGTGGCCTCTATAAGTTCCACACGTTTACATAAAGTGTCATTACCTGTCTTGAGTGCTATGAGGTCAGATTTAATTGCGTCATTTTGTGTCTGTAAGGTTGCCATGTTTTCGGCGTTTTGTTTCATTAGCATTTGTAACATGTCGGCAATGTTTACTGTTTGCAAGGTCTGTGCCCCCGTCGCGTCATTAGACGTGACGTCATGCATCAACATGGGCTCTGACTGAGACTTTGAAATTTTTGTAGTGGACGGCCTATTGCCAAAATTTCCGTCAACACTTGCGTCAATGTTTGATAAATCGTCACTACCGGTTGCTGTCGTAAAGTCATTTTCTAACATTTGTCTCTCGTCCGAGTCGGATTGCGTCTGAATAGTACGTCTTTGCTGTTCCATTTTTGCGTATTGATTTCTAGTTATTACCATGCCACACGTGATATATGTTTCAAGAAAATATTTGACACTGATTTTAAAATAAAATGCAGTTGAGCATGAATCGCTCGTAGCAACAATGGCTGTCTGTTAATTTAAAAATATAAATTGAATTTGAGATTATTGGTAATGGCTGCTGTCCATGTTACTACGTATCGTACAGAAGTCGGCCACATTGTACACTCGTGTATTGGTATTGTTGCATACGTTATTGTTTAAGGAAAAGTACTGAGAATGAAATTTATCACTGAAAACTGTTATGCACGAAAGAAACACTACAGAATCTACTGAAAAGCTAATACACTGAATTATACGTCTGGTCAAGCCTGCTAATGCAAAGATGCTGCGTCTTACCTTATTTTGCTGGAGGTTTCATTGCGTCTTCCCGCAAAATTTTAGAATTGCAAAATATCTTCAGATTTTTTGTTATCTCTCATACATTCACGTCCAGGTCCAGAAAGTTGATTTTTCACATGAAACAAAGATAACAATGTAACAAATGACAAAATAACAAGTCCGACATGCAGTCGCCAATATAAAATAAAAAAAATAAAAAATATTATTTAAATATTAATTTTATTCTATCTGTATGATGGTGATTGTGATTGTAATTGTAATAAATATTTGCTTATTTGGAACGTGGACGTTTAATTATTCGGTATCAGACGCTTGACAATGGCTTTCTCGTAAAGGCAATGTTACTCGTAGTTGACCGTGGAATAAAACTGAAATAATCGGACTTCGTAAATAAATCGTTTCCAAAGACTGCTGCGGTAGGTGCGGACTCATAATCTAAATCTCAATATTTCAATAATTTGCCAGCCATGCCAATACGTCGTACAGAGGTGATTGTCTACTAAACATAAAAAAGTTACACAGTTAGTTAAATCAGATATATTCCATGAATAAGCCTACAGTTCATAATCCTACTTACTTTTATAAATATAAATTCTTTACAGAATCGAGTGCCTAGTCTGGTTGCAACTCGCAGTATTCTTCTATCACATGAAATATGGCGGTGTGCCAGACAATAGAATAAAATACGTGCTTCTCGCACCACTTCTACCAGAGCTCTCTCCTTTCTTAATCAAACAAAAGAGTAACGTAATTGTGCTTTTGTTTTATCAGCGACACAGCGCTGCAGTTGTGTGCCATAGGCTTTATTTATTTGTCACTGATTATTTATTTAATTAATATTTCGCGTTTCCGAGGAAACTCACGCTCGGCATGCAAATGTGCCTTTATAAATGTAAGGGATCGACGGATGCAAGAAAGAAGGAATACTGCATCCGAAAAGAGATTCTCGCCTCCCAATAGAGGAACCTGTCGTTGCCATAGAAACGTTCCTCTATTTAGAAAGAGAAGGCATAGAACCTATAGTATTTCATAGCGACGCATTTTCTGTGTTAATTCGTTATTGTGGGGGATCGACGGTTGCAATAATGAAAGAAAAGTGCATCCGAAAAGAGATACTCGCCTCCCAATATAACATCCTGTCGTTCCCATAGAAACGTTCCTCGATATAGAAAGAGAAGGCATAGAAACTATAGTATTTCATAGCGACGCAATTTCTCTGTTAATTCGTCATTGTGAGGGATCGACGGATGCAATAAAGAAGGAATACTCCATCCAGAAAGAGATACTCGCCTCCCAATAGAAGATCCTGTCGTTGCCATAGAAACGTTCCTCGATTTAGAAAGAGAAGGCATAGAACATATAGTATTTCTTAGCGACGCAAATTTTTGTGTTAATTCGTTATTGTGATGGATCGATGGATGCAATAAAGAAGGAATAGTGCAACCGAAAAAGAGATACTCGCCTCCGAATATAAGATCCAGTCGTTGCCATAGAAACGTTCCTCGATTTAGAAAGAGAAGGCATAGAACCTATAGTATTTCATAGCGACGCAATTTCTCTGTTAATTCGTCATTGTGAGGGATCCACGGATGCAATAAAGGAGGAATAGTGCATCAAAAAGTAGATACTCGCCTCCCAATAGATGATCCTATCGTTGCCATAGAAACGTTCCTCGATTTAGAAAGAGAAGGCATAGAGCCTACTGTATTTCATAGCGACGCAATTTCTGTGTTAATTCGACATTGTGAGTGATCGACGGATGCAATATAGAAGGAATAGTGCATCCGAAATGAGATACTCACCTCCCAATATAAGATCCTGTCGTTGCCCTAAAAAAGTTCCTAGATTTAGAAAGAGAAGGCATAAAACCTATAGTATTTCATTGCGACGCATTTTCTGTTTTAATTCGTCATTATGAGGGATCCATGGATGCAATAAAGAAGGAATAGTGCATCCGAAAAGAGATACTCTCCTCCCTGTCGTTGCCATAGAAACGTTCATCGATTTAGAAAGGGAAGTCATAGAGCCTATAGTATTTCATAGCGACGCAATTTCTGTGTTAATTCGTCATTGTGAGGGATCGACAGATGCAATAAAGAAAGAATTGTGCATCCGAAAAAAGATACGCGCCTCCCTATAGAAGGTCCTGTCAGTGCCATAGAAACGTTCCTCGATTTAGAAAGAGAAGTCATGGAACCTATAGTATTTCATAGCGAAGCAATTTCTGTGTTAATTCGTCATTGTGAGGGATCGACGGATGCAATAAAGAAGGAATAGTGCATCCGAAAAGAGATATTCGCCTCCCAATATAAGATCCTGTCGTTGCCATAGAAACGTTCCTCGATTTAGAAAGAGAAGGCATAGAACCTATAGTATTTCATAGCGACGCAATTTCTCTGTTAATTCGTCATTGTGAGGGATCGACGGATGCAATAAAGAAGGAATAGTACATCCGAAAAGAGATACTCGCCTCCCAATAAAATATCCTGTTGTTGCCAGAGAAACGTTCCTCGATTTAGAAAGAGAAGGCATAGAACCTATAGTATATCATAGCGACGCAATTTCTCTGTTAATTCGTCATTGTGAGGGACCGACGGATGCAATAAAGTAGGAATAGTGCATCCAAAAAGAGATACTCGCCTCCCAATAAAATATTCTGTTGTTGCCATAGAAACGTTCCTCTATTTAGAAAGAGAAGGCATAGACCCTATAATATTTCATAGCGACGCAATTTCTTTGTTAATTCGTCATTGTGAGGGATCCACGGATGCAATAAAGGAGGAATAGTGCATCAAAAAGTAGATACTCGCCTCCCAATAGATGATCCTATCGTTGCCATAGAAACATTCCTCGATTTAGAAAGAGAAGGCATAGAACATATAGTATTTCATAGCGACGCAATTTCTGTGTTAATTCGACATTGTGAGTGATCGACGGATGCAATATAGAAGGAATAGTGCATCCGAAATGAGATACTCACCTCCCAATATAAGAGCCTGTCGTTGCCCTAAAAAAGTTCCTAGATTTAGAAAGAGAAGGCATAAAACCTATAGTATTTCATTGCGACGCAATTTCTGTGTTAATTCGTCATTATGAGGGATCCATGGATGCAATAAAGAAGGAATAGTGCATCCGAAAAGAGATACTCTCCTCCATGTCGTTGCCATAGAAACGTTCATCGATTTAGAAAGGGAAGTCATAGAGCCTATAGTATTTCATAGCGACGCAATTTCTGTGTTAATTCGTCATTGTGAGGGATCGACAGATGCAATAAAGAAAGAATAGTGCATCCGAAAAAAGATACGCGCCTCCCTATAGAAGGTCCTGTCGTTGCCATAGAAACGTTCCTCGATTTAGAAAGAGAAGGCATCGAACCTATAGTATTTCATAGCGAAGCAATTTCTGTGTTAATTCGTCATTGTGAGGGATCGACGGATGCAATAAAGAAGGAATAGTGCATCCGAAAAGAGATACTCGCCACCCAATAGAAGATCCTGTCGTTGCCATAGAAACGTTCCTCGATTTAGTAAGAGAGGGCATAGAACCTATAGAACTTCATAGCGACGAAATTTCTGTGTTAATTCGTCATTGTGAGGGATCGACGGATGAAATAAGGAAGGAAAAGTGCATGCGAATGGAGATACTCGCCTCCAAATAGAAGATCATGTCGTTGCCATAGAAACGTTCCTCGATTTAGATAGAGAATGCATTGAACCCGTAGTATTTCATAGCTACGCAATTTCTGTGTTAATTCGTCATTGTGAGGGATCGACGGATGCAATAAAGTAGGATTAGTGCATCCGAAAAGAGATACTTGCCTGCCAACAGAAGATCCTGTCGTTGCCATAGTAACGTTCCTCGATTTTGAAAGAGAAGGCATAGGACCTATAGTATATCATAGCGGCGCAATTTCTGTGTTAATTCGTCAATGTGAGGGATCGACGGATGCAATATAGAAGGAATAGTGCATCCGAAAAGAGATATTCGCCTCCCAATATAAGATCCTGTCGTTGCCATAGAAACGTTCCTCGATTTAGAAAGAGAAGGCATAGAACCTATAGTATTTCATAGCGACGCAATTTCTCTGTTAATTCGTCATTGTGAGGGATCGACGGATGCAATAAAGAAGGAATAGTACATCCGAAAAGAGATACTCGCCTCCCAATAAAATATCCTGTTGTTGCCATAGAAACGTTCCTCGATTTAGAAAGAGAAGGCATAGAACCTATAGTATATCATAGCGACGCAATTTCTCTGTTAATTCGTCATTGTGAGGGACCGACGGATGCAATAAAGTAGGAATAGTGCATCCAAAAAGAGATACTCGCCTCCCAATAAAATATCCTGTTGTTGCCATAGAAACGTTCCTCTATTTAGAAAGAGAAGGCATAGACCCTATAATATTTCATAGCGACGCAATTTCTTTGTTAATTCGTCATTGTGAGGGATCCACGGATGCAATAAAGGAGAAATAGTGCATCAAAAAGTAGATACTCGCCTCCCAATAGATGATCCTATCGTTGCCATAGAAGCATTCCTCGATTTAGAAAGAGAAGACATAGAACATATAGTATTTCATAGCGACGCAGTTTCCGTGTTAATTCGACATTGTGAGTGATCGACGGATGCAATATAGAAGGAATAGTGCATCCGAAATGAGATACTCACCTCCCAATATAAGATCCTGTCGTTGCCCTAAAAAAGTTCCTAGATTTAGAAAGAGAAGGCATAAAACCTATAGTATTTCATTGCGACGCAATTTCTGTGTTAATTCGTCATTATGAGGGATCCATGGATGCAATAAAGAAGGAATAGTGCATCCGAAAAGAGATACTCTCCTCCCTGTCGTTGCCATAGAAACGTTCATCGATTTAGAAAGGGAAGTCATAGAGCCTATAGTATTTCATAGCGACGCATTTTCTGTGTTAATTCGTCATTGTGAGGGATCGACAGATGTAATAAAGAAAGAATAGTGCATCCGAAAAAAGATACGCGCCTCCCTATAGAAGATCCTGTCGTTGCCATAGAAACCTTCCTCGATTTAGAAAGAGAAGGCATAGAGCCTACTGTATTTCATAGCGACGCAATTTCTGTGTTAATCCGTCATTGTGAGGGATCGACAGATGCAATAAATATGGAATAGTGCATCTGAAGAGAAATACTCGCCTCCCAATATAAGATCCTGTCGTTGCCATAGAATCGTTCCTCGATCTAGAAGGAGTAGGCATAGAACCTATAGTATAACATAGCGACGCAATTTCTGTGTTAATTCGTAGTTGCGAGGGATAGACGGATGCAATGAAGGTGGAATAGTGCATCCGAAAAGAGATACTTGCCTCCCAACAGAAGATTCTGTCGTTGCCATAGAAACGTTGCTCGATTTAGAAAGAGAAGGCATAGAACCTATAGCATCTCATAGCGACGCCATTTCTTTGTTAATTCGTCATTGTGAGGGATCGACGGATGCAATAAAGAAGGAATAGTGCATCCGAAAAGAGATACTCGCCACCCAATAGAAGATCCTGTCGTTGCCAAAGAAACGTTCCTCGATTTAGTAAGAGAGGGCATAGAACCTATAGAACTTCATAGCGACGAAATTTCTGTGTTAATTCGTCATTGTGAGGGATCGACGGATGAAATAAGGAAGGAATAGTGCATCCGAATGGAGATACTCGCCTCCCAATAGAAGATCATGTCGTTGCCATAGAAACGTTCCTCGATTTAGATAGAGAATGCATTGAACCCGTAGTATTTCATAGCTACGCAATTTCTGTGTTAATTCGTCATTGTGAGGGATCGACGGATGCAAAAAAGTAGGATTAGTGCAACCGAAAAGAGATACTTGCCTGCCAACAGAAGATCCTGTCGTTGCCATAGTAACGTTCCTCGATTTATAAAGAGAAGGCATAGAACAAATAGTATTTCATAGCGACGCAATTTCTGTGTTAATTCCTCATTGTGAGAGATCGACGGATGCAATAAGGAAGGAATAGTGCTTCCGAAAAGAGATACTCGCCTCCCAATAGAAGATCATTTTGTTGCCATAGAAACGTTCGTGATTTAGAAAGAGAAGGCATAGAAACTATAGTATTTCTTTGCGAAGCAATTTCTGTTTTAATTCGTCATTGTGAGGGATCGACGGATGCAATAATGAAGGAATAGTGCATCCGAAAAGAGATACCCGCCTCCCAATATAAAATCCTGTCGTTGCCATAGAAACGTTCCTCGATTTAGAAAGAGAAGTTATAGAATCTATAGTGTTTCATAGCGACGGAATATCTGTGTTAATTTGTCATTGTGAGGGATCGACGGTTGCAATAAAGAAGGAATAGTGCATCCGTAAAGAGATACTCGCCTCTCAATATAGGATCCTTTCGTTGCCATAGCAACGTTCCTCGATTTAGAAAGAGAAGGCATAGAACCTATAGTATTTCATAGCGACGCAATTTCTGTGTTAATTCGTCATTTTGAGTGATCGACGCATGCAATAAAAAAGGAATAGTGCATCGGAAAAGAGTTACTCGCCTCTTAATATAAGATCATGTCGTTGCCATAGAAACGTTCCTCGATTTAGAAAGAGAAGGCATAGAACCTATAGTTTTTCATAGCGACGCAAATTTTCGTGTTATTTCGTCATTGTGAGGGATCGACGGATGCAATAAAGAAGGAATAGTGCATCCGAAAAAGAGATACTCGACTCCCAATAGAAGATCCTGTCATTGCCATAAAACGTACCTCGATTTAGAAAGAGAAGGCATAGAACCAATAGTATCTCATAGCGACGCAATTTCTGTGTTTATTCGTCACTGTGAGGGATCGACGGATGCAATAAAGAAGGAATATTGCATCCGGAAAGAGATACTTGCCTCCCAAAATAAGATCCTTTCGTTGCCAAAGAATCGTTCCTCGATTTAGATAGAGATGCATTGAACCCGTAGTATTCCATAGCGACGCAATTTCTGTGTTAATTCGTCATTGTGAGGGATCGACGGATGCAATGAAGGTGGAATAGTGCATCCGAAAAGAGATACTTGCCTCCCAATAGAAGATTCTGTCGTTGCCATAGAAACGTTGCTCGATTTCGAAAGAGAAGGCATAGAACCTATAGCATCTCATAGCGCCGCCATTTCTATGTTAATTCGTCATTGTGAGGGATCGACGGATGCAATAAAGAAGGAATAGTGGATCCGAAAAGAGATACTCGCCATCCAATAGAAGATCATGTCGTTGCCATAGAAACGTTCCTCGATTTAGTAAGAGAGGGCATAGAACCTATAGAACTTCATAGCGACGAAATTTCTGTGTTGATTCGTCATTGTGAGGGATCGACGGATGAAATAAGGAAGGAATAGTGCATCCGAAAAGAGATACTCGCCACCCAATAGAAGATCCTGTCGTTGCCATAGAAACGTTCCTCGATTTAGAAAGAGAATGCATAGACCTATAGCTTTTCATAGCGACGCAATTTCTGTGTTAATTCGTCATTGTGAGGGATTGACGGATGCAATAAAAAGGAATAGTGCATCCGAAAAGAGATACTCGCCTCCCAATAGAAGATCCTGTCATTTCCATAGAAACGTTCCTCGATTTAGAAAGAGAAGGCATAGAACAAATAGTATTTCATAGCGACGCAATTTCTGTGTTAATTCGTCATCGTGAGGGATCGACGGATGCAATAAAGAAGGAATAGTGAATCCGAAAAGAGATACTCGCCTCCCAATAGATGTTCCTGTCGTTGCCATAGAAACGTTCCTCGATTTAGAAAGACAAGGCATAGATCCTATAGTATCGCATAGCGACGCAATTTCTGTGTTAATTCGTCATTGTGAGGGATCGACCGATGCAATACAGAAGGAATAGTGCATCCAAGAAGAGATACACGTCTCCCAATAGAAGATCCTGTCGTTGCCATAGAAACGTTCCTCGATTTAGAAAGAGAAAGCATAGAACCTATATTATTTCATAGCGACGCAATTTCTGTGTTAATTCGTCATTGTGAGGGATCCACGGATGCAATAAAGAAGAAATAGTGCATTCGAAAATAGATACTCGCCTCCGAAAAAAAATCCTGTCGTTGCCTAGAAACGTTCGTCAATTTAGAATGAGAAGTCATAGAACCCATAGTATTTCATAGCGACGCAATTTCTGTGTTAATTCGTCAATGTGAGGGATCGACGGATGCAGTAAAGAAGGAATACTGTATCCGAAAAGAGATAGTCGCCTTTCAATAGGAAATTCTGTCGTTGCCATAGAAACGTTCCTCGATTTAGAAAGACAAGGCATAGAACCTATAGTAGTTAATAGTGACGCAATTTCTGTGTTAATTCGTAATTGTGGGGGATCGACGGATGCAATTAAGAAGGAATAGTGCATCCGAAATGTGATACTTGCCTCCCAATATAAGATCCTGTCGTTGCCATAGAAACGTTTCTCGGTTTAGAAAGAGAAGGCATAGAACCTATAGTATTTCATAGCGACGCAATTTCTGTGTTAATTCGTCATTGTGAAGGATCGACAGATGCAATAAAGAAGGAATAGTGCATTCGAAAAGAGATGCTCGCCTCACAATATAAGATCCTGTCGTTGCCATAGAAACGTTCCTCGATTTTGAAAGAGAAGGCATACAACATATAGTATTTAATAGCGACGCAATTTCTGTGTTAATTCGTCATTGTGATCGATCGACGGATGCAAAAGAGAAGGAATAGTGCATCCGAAAAGAGATACTCGCCTCCCAATAGTAGATCCTGTCGTTGCCATAGAAACGTTCTTCGATTTAGAAAGAGAAGGCATAGAACCTATAGTATTTCATAGCGACGCAATTTCTGTGTTAATTCGTCATTGTGAGGGATCGAAGGATGCAATAAAGAAGGAATAGTGCATTCGAAAATAGATACTCGCCTCCCAAAATAAGATCCTGTCGTTGCCATAGAACCGTTCCTCGATTTAGAAAGAGAAGTCATAGAACCCATAGTATTTCATAGCGACGCAATTTCTGTGTTAATTCGTCAATGTGAGGGATCGACGGATGCAAGAAAGAAGGAATACTGTATCCGAAAAGAGATAGTCGTCTTTCAATAGAAAATTCTGTCGTTGCCATAGAAACGTTCCTCGATTTAGAAAGACAAGGCATAGAACCTATAGTATTTAATAGCGACGCAATTACTGTGTTAATTCGTAATTGTGGAGGATCGACGGATGCAATTAAGAAGGAATAGTGCATCCGAAATGAGATTCTCGCCTCCCAATATAAGATCCTGTCGTTGCCATAGAAACGTTTCTCGATTTAGAAAGAGAAGGCATAGAACCTATATTATTTCATAGCGAAGCAATTTCTGTGTTAATTCGTCATTGAGAAGGATCGACGGATGCAATAGCGAAGGAATAGTGCATCCGAAAAGAGATACTCGCATCCCGATATAAGATCCTGTCGTTGCAATAGAAACGTTCCTCGATTTAGAAAGAGACTTCATAGAACCTATAGTATTTCATATCGACGCAATTTATGTGTTAATTCGTCATTGTGTGGGATCGACGGATGCAATAATGAAGGAATAGTGCATCCGAAAAAAGATACGCGCCTCCCAATGGAAGATCCTGTCGTTGCCATAGAAATGTACCTTGATTTTGAAAGAGAAGGCATAGAACCTACAGTATTTCATAGAGACGCAATTTCTGTGTTAATTCGTCATTGTGAGGGATCGACAGATACAATAAAGAAGGAATAGTGCATCCGAAAAGAGATAATCGCCTCCCAATATAAGATCCTGTCGTTGCCATAGAAACGTTCCTCGATTTAGAAGGAGAAGGGATAGAACCTGTAGTATTTCATAGCTACGCAATTTCTGTGTTAATTCGTCATTGTGAGGGATCGACGGATGCAATAAAGAAGGAATAGTGCATCCGAAAGGAGATACTCGTCTCCCAATAGTAGATCCTGTCTTTGCCATAGAAATTTTTCCTCGATTTAGGAATAGAAGGCATAGAACCTATAGTATTTCATAGTGTCGCAATTTCTGTGTTAATTCGTCATTGTGAGGGCTCGACGGATGCAATAAAGAAAGAGTAGTTGCATCCGAAAGGAGATCCTCGCCTCCCAATATAAGATCCTGTCGTTGCCATAGAAACGTTCCTCGATTTAGAAGGAGAAGGGATAGAACCTGTAGTATTTCATAGCTACGCAATTTCTGTGTTCATTCGTCATTGTGAGGGATCGACGGATGCAATAACGAAGGAATAGTGCATCCGAAAAGAGATACTCGCCTCCCAATAGAAGATCCTGTCGTTGCCATAGAAATGTTCCTCGATTTAGAAAGAGAAGGTATAGAAACTATACTATTTCATAGCGACGCAATTTCAGTGTTAATTCGTCATTGTAAGGGATCGACGGATGCAATAAAGAAGGAATAGTGCATTTGAAAAGAAATACTCGCCTCCAAATGTAAGATCCTGTCGTTGCAATAGAAATGTTCCTTGATTTAGAAAGAGAAGGCATACAACCTGTAGCATTTCATAGCGACGCATTTTCTGTGTTAATTCGTCATTGTGAGGGATCGACGGATGGAATAAAGAAGGAATAGTGCATCCGAAAATAGATACTCGCCTACCCAATTGAAGATCCTGTCGTAGACGTAGAAACGTTCCTCGATTTAGAAAGAAAAGGCATAGAACATATAGTATTTCATAGCGACGCAATTTCTGTGTTAATTCGTCATTGTGAGGGATCGACGGATGCAATAAAGAAGGAATAGTGCATTCGAAAAGAGATACTCGCCTCCAAATAGAAGATCCTGTCGTTGTCATAGAAACGTTCCTCGATTTAGAAAGAGAAGTCATAGAACCTATAGTATTTTATAGCTACGCAATTTCTGTGTTTATTCGTGGTTGTAAGGGATCGATGGATGCAATAAAGAAGGAATAGTGCATCTGGAAATAGATAATCGCCTCCCAAAATATAATCCTGTCGTTGCCATAGAAACGTTCCACGATTGAGAAAGAGAAGATATAGAACCTATAGTGTTTCATAGCGACGCAATTACTGTGTCAATTCGTCATTGTGAGGGATCGACGGATGCAATAAAGAAGGAATAGTGCATCCGAAAGGAGAAACTCGCCTCCCAATATAAGATCCTGTCGTTGCCATTGAAACGTTCCTCGATTTAGAAAGAGAAGGCATAGATCCTATAGCATTTCATAGCGACGCAGTTTACTTGTTAATTCGTCATTGTGAGGGATCGACGGATGCAATAAAGAAGGAATAGCGCATCCGAAAAGAGATAATCGCCTCCCAATATAAGATCCTGTCGTTTCCATAGAAACGTACCTCGATTTAGAAAGAGAAGGCATAGGTCCTATAGTATTTCATAGCGACGCAACTTCTGTGTTAATTCGTCATTGTGAGGGATCGACGGATGCAATAAAAGAGAATAGTGCATTCGAAAAGAGATACTCGCCTCCCAATGGAAGATCCTGTCGTTGCCATGGAAACGTTCCTCGATTTAGAAAGAGAAGGCATAGAACCTATAGTATTTCATAGCGACGCAATTTCTGTTTTAATTCGCCATTGTGAGGAATCGACAGATGCAATAAAGTAGGAATAGTGCATCCGAAAAGAGACACTCGCCTCCCAATAGAAGATCCTGTCGTTGCCATAGAAACGTTTCTCGAGTTAGACAGAGAGGCCATAGGACCTATGGTATTTCATAGCGACGCAATTTCTGCGTTACTTCGTTATTGTGAGCGATCGACGGATGCAATAAAGTAGGAATAGAGCATCCGAAAAGAGATACTCGCCTGTCAATAGAAGATCCTGTCGTTGCCATAGAAACTTTCCTCGATTTAGAAAGAGAAGGCATAGAAACTGTAGTATTTCATAGCGACACAATTTCTGTGTTAATTCGTCATTGTGAGGGATCGACGAATGCAATAAAGTAGGAATAGTGCATCCGAAAAGAGATACTCGCCTCGCAATAGAAGATCCTGTCGTTGCCATAGAAACGTTTCTCGATTTAGAAAGAGAGGCCATAGGACCTATGGTATTTCATAGCGACGCAATTTCTGTGTTAATTTGTCATTGTGAGCGATCGACGGATGCAATAAAGAAGGAATAGTGCACCCGAAAAGAGATACTCGCCTCCCAATATAACATCCTGTCGTTGCAGTAGAAACGTTCCTCGATTTAGAAAGAGAAGGCATAGAACCTATAGTAATTCATAGCGACGCAATTTCTGTTTTAATTCGCCATTGTGAGGAATCGACGGATGCAATAAAGAAGGAATAGTGCATCCGAAAAGAGATACACGCCTCCCAATAAAGGATCCTGTCGTTGCCATAGAAACGTTCCTCGATTTAGTAAGAGAAGGCATATAACCTATAGTATTTCGTAGCGACACAATTCCTGTGTTAATTCGCCATAGTGAGGGATCGACGGATGCAATTAATTAGGAATAGTGCATCCGGAAAGAGATACTCGCCTCCCAAAATGAGTTCCTGTCGTTGCCATAGAAACGTTCATCGATTTAGAATGAGAAGGCATAGAACCTATAGTATTTCATGGCGACGCAATTTCATTGTTAATTGGTCAATGTGAGGGATCGTCGGATGCAATAAAGAAGGAATAGTGCATCCGATAAGTGATACTTGCCTCCCAATAGTAGATCCTATCGTTGCCATAGTAACGTTCCTCGATTTAGAAAGAGAAGGCATAGAACGTATAGTATTTCATAGCGACGCAATTTCTGTGTTAATTCGTAAATGTGAACGATCGACGGATGGAATAAAGAAGGAATACTGCATCCGAAAAGAGATACTCGCCTCCCAATATATAATCCTGTCGTTGTGATAGAAATCTTTCTCGATTTAGAAAGAGAAGGCATAGAACCTATAGTATTTCATAGCGACGCAATTTCTGTGTTAATTTGTCATTGTGAGGGATCGACGGATGCAATAAGGAAGGAATAGTGCACCCGAAAAGAGATACTCGCCTCCGAAAATTACATCCTGTCGTTGCAGTAGAAACGTTCCTCGATTTAGAAAGAGAAGTCATAGAACCTATAGTATTTCATAGCGACGCAATTTCTGTGTTAATTGGTCAATGTGAGGGATCGACGGATGCAATAAAGAAGGAATAGCGCATCCGAAAAGAGATACTCACCTCCCAATAGAAGATCCTATCGTTGCCATAGTAACGTTCCTCGATTTAGAAAGAGAAGGCATAGAACCTATAGTATTTCATAGCGACGCAATTTCTGTGTTAATTCGTCATAGTGAGGGATCGACGGATGCAATAAAGTAGGAATAGTGCATCCGAAAAGAGATACTCGCCTCCCAATAGAAGATCCTGTCTTTGTCATAAAAACGTTCCTCGATTTAGAAAGAGAAGGCATAGAACCTATAGTATTTCATAGCGACACAATTCCTGTGTTAACTCGTCATTGTGAAGGATCGACGGATGCAATAAAGAAGGAATAGTGCATCCGGAAAGAGATACTCGACACTCAAAATAAGTTCCTGTCGTTGCCATAGATACGTTCCTCGATTTAGAAAGAGAAGGCATAGAACCTATAGTATTTCATAGCGACGCAATTTCTGTGTTAATTGGTCAATGTGAGGGATCGACGGATGCAATAAAGAAGGAATAGCGCATCCGAAAAGAGATACTCACCTCCCAATAGAAGATCCTATCGTTGCAGTAGAAACGTTCCTCGATTTAGAAAGAGAAGGCATAGAACCTATAGTAATTCATAGCGACGCAATTTCTGTTTTAATTCGCCATTGTGAGGAATCGACGGATGCAATAAAGAAGGAATAGTGCATCCGAAAAGAGATACACGCCTCCCAATAAAGGATCCTGTCGTTGCCATAGAAACGTTCCTCGATTTAGTAAGAGAAGGCATAGAACCTATAGTATTTCGTAGCGACACAATTCCTGTGTTAATTCGCCATAGTGAGGGATCGACGGATGCAATTAATTAGGAATAGTGCATCCGGAAAGAGATACTCGCCTCCCAAAATGAGTTCCTGTCGTTGCCATAGAAACGTTCATCGATTTAGAATGAGAAGGCATAGAACCTATAGTATTTCATGGCGACGCAATTTCATTGTTAATTGGTCAATGTGAGGGATCGTCGGATGCAATAAAGAAGGAATAGTGCATCCGATAAGTGATACTTGCCTCCCAATAGTAGATCCTATCGTTGCCATAGTAACGTTCCTCGATTTAGAAAGAGAAGGCATAGAACGTATAGTATTTCATAGCGACGCAATTTCTGTGTTAATTCGTAAATGTGAACGATCGACGGATGGAATAAAGAAGGAATACTGCATCCGAAAAGAGATACTCGCCTCCCAATATATAATCCTGTCGTTGTGATAGAAATCTTTCTCGATTTAGAAAGAGAAGGCATAGAACCTATAGTATTTCATAGCGACGCAATTTCTGTGTTAATTTGTCATTGTGAGGGATCGACGGATGCAATAAGGAAGGAATAGTGCACCCGAAAAGAGATACTCGCCTCCGAAAATTACATCCTGTCGTTGCAGTAGAAACGTTCCTCGATTTAGAAAGAGAAGTCATAGAACCTATAGTATTTCATAGCGACGCAATTTCTGTGTTAATTGGTCAATGTGAGGGATCGACGGATGCAATAAAGAAGGAATAGCGCATCCGAAAAGAGATACTCACCTCCCAATAGAAGATCCTATCGTTGCCATAGTAACGTTCCTCGATTTAGAAAGAGAAGGCATAGAACCTATAGTATTTCATAGCGACGCAATTTCTGTGTTAATTCGTCATAGTGAGGGATCGACGGATGCAATAAAGTAGGAATAGTGCATCCGAAAAGAGATACTCGCCTCCCAATAGAAGATCCTGTCTTTGCCATAAAAACGTTCCTCGATTTAGAAAGAGAAGGCATAGAACCTATAGTATTTCATAGCGACACAATTCCTGTGTTAACTCGTCATTGTGAAGGATCGACGGATGCAATAAAGAAGGAATAGTGCATCCGGAAAGAGATACTCGACACTCAAAATAAGTTCCTGTCGTTGCCATAGATACGTTCCTCGATTTAGAAAGAGAAGGCATACAACCTATAGTATTTCATAGCGACGCAATTTCTGTGTTAATTGGTCAATGTGAGGGATCGACGGATGCAATAAAGAAGGAATAGCGCATCCGAAAAGAGATACTCACCTCCCAATAGAAGATCCTATCGTTGCCATAGTAACGTTCCTCGATTTAGAAAGAGAAGGCATAGAACCTATAGTATTTCATAGCGACGCAATTTCTGTGTTAAGTCTTCAATGTGAGGGATTGACGAATTCAATAAAGAAGGAATACTGCATCCGAAAAGAGATACACGCCTCCCAATATAAGATCCTGTCGTTGCCATAGAAACGTTGATCGATTTAGAAAGAGAAGGCATAGAACCTATAGTATTTCATAGCGACGCCATTTCTGTGTTAATTTGTCATTGTGAGGGATCGACGGATGCAATAAAGAAGGAATAGTGCATCCGAAAAGAGATACTCACCTCCCAAAATAACGTCCTGTCGTTGCAGTAGATACGTTCCTCGATTTAGAAAGAGAAGGCATAGAACCTAAAGTATTTCATAGCGACGCAATTTCTGTTTTAATTCGCAATTTTGAGGAATCGACGGATGAAATGAGGAAGGAATAGTGCATCCGAAAAGAGATACACGCCTCCCAATAGAAGATCCTGACGTTGCCATAGAAACGTTCCTCGATTTAGAAAGAGAAGGCATAGAACCTATAGTATTTCATAGCGACCCAATTCCTGTGTTAATTCGTCATTGTGAAGGATCGACGGATGCAATAAAGAAGGAATAGTGCATCTGGAAAGAAATACTCGTCTCCCAAAATAAGTTCCTGTCGTTGCCATAGAAACGTTCCTCGATTTAGAAAGAGAAGGCATAGAACCTATAGTGTTTCATAGCGACACAATTCCTGTGTTAATTCGTCATTGTGAAGGATCGACGGATGCAATAGAGAAGGAATAGTTCATCCGAAAAGAAATAGTCGCCTCCCAAAATAAGTTCCTGTCGTTGCCATAGTAACGTTCCTCGATTTAGAAAGAGAAGGCATAGAACGTATAGTATTTCATAGCGACGCTATTTCTGTGTTAAATGGGCAATGTGAGGGATCGACGGATGCTTAAAAGAAGGAATAGTGCATCCGAAAAGAGATACACGCCTCCCAATAGAAGATCCTGTCGTTGCCATAGAAACGTTTCTTGATTTAGAAAGAGAAGCCATAGGACTTATAGTATTTCATAGCGACGCAATTTCTGTTTTAATTCGCCATTGTGAGGAATCGACGGATGTAATAAAGAAGGAATAGTGCATCCGAAAAGAGATACACGCCTCCCAATAGAAGATCCTGTCGTTGCCATAGAAACGTTCCTCGATTTAGTAAGAGAAGGCATAGAACCTATAGTATTTCATAGCGACACATTTCCTGTGTTAATTCGCCATAGTGAGGGATCGACGGATGCAATAAAGAAGGAATAGTGCCTCCGGAAAGAGATACTCGCCTCCCAAAATGAGTTCCTGTCGTTGCCTTAGAAACGTTCATCGATTTAGAAAGAGAAGCCATAGAACCTATAGTATTTCATAGCGACGCAATTTCATAGTTAATTGGTCAATGTGAGGGATCGTCGGATGCAATAAAGAAGGAATAGTGCATCCGATAAGTGATACTTGCCTCCCAATAGAAGATCCTGTCGTTGCCATAGTAACGTTCCTCGATTTAAAAAGAGAAAGCATAGAACGTATAGTATTTCATAGCGACGCAATTTCTGTGTTTATTCGTCAATGTGAACGATCGACGGATGCAATAAAGAAGGAATACTGCATCCGAAAAGAGATACTCGCCTCCCAATATAAGATCCTGTCGTTGCCATAGAAACCTTTCTCGATTTGGAAAGAGAAGGCATAGAACCTATAGTATTTCATAGCGACGCAATTTCTGTTTTAATTCGCCATTCTGAGGAATCGACGGATGCAATAAAGAAGGAATAGTGCATCCGAAAAGAGATACACGCCTCTCAATAGAAGATCCTGTCGTTGCCATAGGAACAATCCTCGATTTAGAAAGAGAAGGCATAGAACCTATAGTATTTCATAGCGACACAATTTCTGTGTTAATTCGTCATAGTGAGGGATCGACGGATGCAATAAAGTAGGAATAGTGCATCCGAAAAGAGATACTCGCCTCCCAATAGAAGATCCTGTCTTTGCCATAGAAACGTTCCTCGATTTATCAAAAAGAGAAGGCATAGAACCTATAGTATTTCATAGCGACGCAATTTCTGTGTTAATTCGTCAATGTGAGGGATTGACGAATTCAATAAAGAAGGAATACTGCATCTGAAAAGAGATACACGCCTCCCAATATAAGATCCTGTCGTTGCCATAGAAACGTTGATCGATTTAGAAAGAAAAGGCATAGAACCTATAGTATTACATAGGGACGCCATTTCTGTGGTAATTTGTCATTGTGAGGGATCGACGGATGCAATAAAGAAGGAATAGTGCATCCGAAAACAGATACTCGCTTCCGAAAATAACATCCTGTCGTTGCAGTGGATACGTTCCTCGATTTAGAAAGAGAAGGCATTGAACCTATAGTATTTCATAGCGACGCAATTTCTGTGTTAATTCGTCAATGTGAGGGATTGACGAATTCAATAAAGAAGGAATACTGCATCCGAAAAGAGATACACGCCTCCCAATATAAGATCCTGTCGTTGCCATAGAAACGTTGATCGATTTAGAAAGAGAAGGCATAGAACCTATAGTATTTTATAGCGACGCCATTTCTGTGTTAATTTGTCATTGTGAGGGATCCACGGATGCAATAAAGAAGGAATAGTGCATCCGAAAAGAGATACTCGCCTCCCAAAATAACATCCTGCCGTTGCAGTAGATACGTTCCTCGATTTAGAAAGAGAAGGCATAGAACCTATAGTATTTCATAGCGACGCAATTTCTGTTTTAATTCGCAATTTTGAGGAATCGACGGATGAAATGCAGAAGGAATAGTGCATCCGAAAAGAGATACACGCCTCCCAATAGAAGATCCTGTCGTTGTCATAGAAACGTTCCTCGATTTAGAAAGAGAAGGCATAGAACCTATAGTATTTCATAGCGACACAATTCCTGTGTTAATTCGTCATTGTGAAGGATCGACGGATGCAATAAAGAAGGAATAGTGCATCCGGAAAGAGATACTCGTCTCCCAAAAGAAGTTCCTGTCGTTGCCATAGAAACGATCCTCGATTTAGAAAGAGATGGGATAGAAAATATAGTATTTCATAACGACACAATTCCTGTGTTAATTCGTCATTGTCAAGGATCGACGGATGCAATAAAGAAGGAATAGTTCATCCGAAAAGAAAAAGTCGCCTCCCAAAATAAGTTCCTGTCGTTGCCATAGTAACGTTCTTCGAATTAGAAAGAGAAGGCATAGAACGTATAGTATTTCATAGCGACGCTATTTCTGTGTTAATTGGGCAATGTGAGGGATCGACGGATGCTTAAAAGACGGAATAGTGCATCTGAAAAGAGATACTCTCCTCCCAATAGAATATCCTGTCGATGCCATAGTAACGTTCCTCGATTTATAAAAAAAGAAGTCAGAGAACCTATAGTATTTCATCGCCATGCAATTTCTGTGTTAATTTGTCAATGTGAGGGATCGAAGGATGCAATAAAGAAGGAATACTGCATCCGAAAATAGATACTCGCCTCCCAATATAAGATCCTGTCGTTGCCATAGAAATGTTTTCTCGATTTAGAAAGAGAAGGCATAGAACCTATAGTATTTCATAGCGACACAATTTCTGTGTTAATTCGTCATTGTGAAGGATCGTCGGATGCAATAAAGAAGTAATAGTGCATCCGGAAAGAGATTCTCGCCTCCCAAAATAACATCCTGTCGTTGCAGTAGAAACGTTCCTCGCTTTGGAAAGAGAAGGCATAGAACCTATAGTATTTCATAGCGACGCAATTTCTGTTTTAATTGGCCGTTGTGAGGAATCGACGGATGCAATAAAGAAGGAATAGTGCATCCGAAAAGATATACACGCCTCCCAATAGAAGATCCTGTCGTTGCCATAGAAACGTTGCTCGATACAGAAAGAGAAGCATAGAACCTATAGTATTTCATAGCGACGCAATTTCTATCATAATTCGTCAATGTGAGGTATCGACGGATGCAATAAATATGGAATACTGCATCATAAAAGAGATACTCGCCTCCCAATATAAGATCCTGTCGTTGCCATAGAAACGTTTCTCGATTTAGAAAGAAAAGCCATAGGACCTATAGTATCTCATAGCGACGCAATTTCTGTGTTAATTTGTCATTGTGAGGGATCGACGGATGCAATAACGAAGGAATAGTGGACCCGAAAAGAGACACTCGCCTCCCAAAATAACATCCTGTCGTTGCAGTAGAAACGTTCCTCGATTTAGAAAGAGAAGGCATAGAACCAATAGTATTTCATAGCGACTTAATTTCTGTTTTAATTCGCCATTGTGAGGAATCGACCGATGCAATAAAGAAGGAATAGTGCATCCGGAAAGAAATACTCGTCTCCCAAAATAAGTTCCTGTCGTTGCCATAGAAACGTTTCTCGATTTAGAAAGAGAAGGCATAGAACCTATAGTATTTCATAGCGACACAATTTCTGTGTTAATTCGTCATTGTGAAGGATCGTCGGATGCAATAAAGAAGGAATAGTGCATCCGGAAAGAGATACTCGCCTCCCAAAATGAGTTCCTGTCGTTGCCTTAGAGACGTTCATCGATTTAGAAAGAGAAGCCATAGAACCTATAGTATTTCATAGCGACGCAATTTCATTGTTAATTGGTCAACGTGAGGGATCGTCGGATGCCATAAAGAAGGAATAGTGCATCCGATAAGTGATACTTGCCTCCCAATAGAAGATCCTGTCGGTACCATAGTAACGTTCCTCGATTTAGAAAGAGAAGGCATAGAACGTATAGTATTTCATAGCGGCGCAATTTCTGTGTTAATTTGTCAATGTGAACGATCGACGGATGCAATAAAGAAGGAATACTGCATCCGAAAAGAGATACTCGCCTCCCAATATAAGATCCTGTCGTTGCCATAGAAACCTTTCTCGATTTAGAAAGAGAAGGCATAGAACCTATAGTATTCCATAGCGACACAATTTCTGTGTTAATTCGTCATAGTGAGGGATCGACGGATGCAATAAAGTAGGAATAGTGCATCCGAAAAGAGATACACGCCTCCCAATAGAAGATCCTGTCGTTGCCATAGGAACAATCCTCGATTTAGAAAGAGAAGGCATAGAACCTATAGTATTTCATAGCGACACAATTTCTGTGTTAATTCGTCATAGTGAGGGATCGACGGATGCAATAAAGTAGGAATAGTGCATCCGAAAAGAGATACTCGCCTCCCAATAGAAGATCCTGTCGTTGCCATAGAAACGTTCCTCGATTTAGAAAGAGAAGGCATAGAACCTATAGTATTTCATTGCGACACAATTCCTGTGTTAACTCTTCATTGTGAAGGATCGACGGATGCAATAAAGAAGGAATAGTGCATCCGGAAAGAGATACTCGACACTCAAAATAAGTCCCTGTCGTTGCCATAGAAACGTTCCTCGATTTAGAAAGAGAAGGCATAGAACCTATAGTATTTCATAGCGACGCAATGTCTGTGTTAATTGGTCAATGTGAGGGATCGACGGATGCAATAAAGAAGGAATAGTGCATCCGAAAAGAGATACACGCCTCCCAATAGAAGATCCTGTCGTTGCCATAGGAACAATCCTCGATTTAGAAAGAGAAGGCATAGAACCTATAGTATTTCATAGCGACACAATTTCTGTGTTAATTCGTCATAGTGAGGGATCGACGGATGCAATAAAGTAGGAATAGTGCATCCGAAAAGAGATACTCGCCTCCCAGTAGAAGATCCTGTCTTTGCCATAGAAACGTTCCTCGATTTAGAAAGAGAAGGCATAGAACCTATAGTATTTCATAGCGACGCAATTTCTGTGTTAATTCGTCAATGTGAGGGATTGACGAATTCAATAAAGAAGGAATACTGCTTCCGAAAACAGATACACGCCTCCCAATATAAGATCCTGTCGTTGCCATAGAAACGTTGATCGATTTAGAAAGAGAAAACATAGAACCTATAGTATTACATAGCGACGCCATTTCTGTGTTAATTTGTCATTGTGAGGGATCGACGGATGCAATAAAGAAGGAATAGTGCATCCGAAAACAGATACCCGCTTCCGAAAATAACATCCTGTCGTTGCAGTAGATACGTTCCTCGATTTAGAAAGAGAAGGCATAGAACCTATAGTATTTTATAGCGACGCCATTTCTGTGTTAATTTGTCATTGTGAGGGATCGACGGATGCAATAAAGAAGGAATAGTGCATCCGAAAAGAGATACTAGCCTCCCAAAATAACATCCTGTCGTTGCAGTAGATACGTTCCTCGATTTAGAAAGAGAAGGCATAGAACCTATAGTATTTCATAGCGACGCAATTTCTGTTTTAATTCGCAATTTTGAGGAATCGACGGATGAAATGCAGAAGGAATAGTGCATCCGAAAAGAGATACACGCCTCCCAATATAAGATCCTGTCGTTGCCATAGAAACGTTGATCGATTTAGAAAGAGAAGGCATAGAACCTATAGTATTTTATAGCGACGCCATTTCTGTGTTAATTTGGCATTGTGAGGGATCGACGGATGCAATAAAGAAGGAATAGTGCATCCGAAAAGAGATACTCGCCTCCCAAAATAACATCCTGTCGTTGCAGTAGATACGTTCCTCGTTTTAGAAAGAGAAGGCATTGAACCTATAGTATTTCATAGCGACGCAATTTCTGTTTTAATTCGCAATTTTGAGGAATCGACGGATGAAATGCAGAAGGAATAGTGCATCCGAAAAGAGATACACGCCTCCCAATAGAAGATCCCGTCGTTGCCATAGAAACGTTCCTCGATTTAGAAAGAAAAGGCATAGAACCTATAGGATTCCATAGCGACACAATTCCTGTGTTAATTCGTCATTGTGAAGGATCGACGGATGCAATAAAGAAGGAATAGTGCATCCGGAAAGAGATACTCGTCTCCCAAAATAAGTTCCTGTCATTGCCATAGAAACGTTCCTCGATTTAGAAAGAGAAGGCATAGAACGTATAGTATTTCATAGCGACGCTATTTCCGTGTTAATTGGGCAATGTGAGGGATCGACGGATGCTTAAAAGACGGAATAGTGCATCTGAAAAGAGATACTCTCCTCCCAATAGAATATCCTGTCGTTGGCATAGTAACGTTCCTCGATTTATAAAAAAAGAAGTCATAGAACCTATAGTATTTCATAGCAATGCAATTTCTTTGTTAATTCGTCAATGTGAGGGATCGACGGATGCAATAAAGAAGGAATACTGCATCCGAAAATAGATACTCGCCTCCCAATATAAGATCCTGTCGTTGCCATAGAAACGTTTTCTCGATTTAGAAAGAGAAGGCATAGAACCTATAGTATTTCATAGCGACACAATTTCTGTGTTAATTCGTCATTGTGAAGGATCGTCGGATGCAATAAAGAAGTAATTGTGCATCCGGAAAGAGATACACGCCTCCCAATAGAAGATCCTGTCGTTGCCATAGGAACAATCCTCGATTTAGAAAGAGAAGGCATAGAACCTATAGTATTTCATAGCGACACAATTTCTGTGTTAATTCGTCATTGTGAGGGATCGACGGATGCAATAAAGTAGGAATAGTGCATCCGAAAACAGATACTCGCCTCCGAAAATAACATCCTGTCGTTGCAGTAGATGCGTTCCTCGATTTAGAAAGAGAAGGCATAGCACCTATAGTATTTCATAGCGACGCAATTTCTGTGTTAATTCGTCATTGTGAGGGATCGACGGATGCAATAAAGAAGGAATAGTGCATCCGAAAACAGATACTCGCCTCCGAAAATAACATCCTGTCGTTGCAGTAGATACGTTCCTCGATTTAGAAAGAGAAGGCATAGAACCTATAGTATTTCATAGCGACGCAATTTCTGTGTTAATTCGTCAATGTAAGGGATTGACGAATTCAATATCGAAGGAATACTGCATCCGAAAAGAGATACACGCCTCCCAATATAAGATCCTGTCGTTGCCATAGAATCGTTGATCGATTTAGAAAGAGAAAACATAGAACCCATAGTATTACATAGCGACGCCATTTATGTGTTAATTTGTCATTGTGAGGGATCGACGGATGCAATAAAGAAGGAATAGTGCATCCGAAAACAGATACTCGCCTCCGAAAATTACATCCTGTCGTTGCAGTAGATACGTTCCTCGATTTAGAAAGAGAAGGCATAGCCACTATAGTATTTCATAGCGACGCAATTTCTGTGTTAATTCGTCAATGTGAGGGATTGACGAATTCAATAAAGAAGGAATACTGCATCCGAAAAGAGATACACGCCTCCCAATATAAGATCCTGTCGTTGCCATAGAAACGTTGATCGATTTAGAAAGAGAAAACATAGAACCCATAGTATTACATAGCGACGCCATTTCTGAGTTAATTTGTCATTGTGAGGGATCGACGGATGCAATAAAGAAGGAATAGTGCATCCGAAAACAGATACTCGCCTCCGAAAATAACATCCTGTCGTTGCAGTAGATACGTTCCTCGATTTAGAAAGAGAAGGCATAGAACCTATAGTATTTCATAGCGACGCAATTTCTGTGGTAATTCGTCAATGTGAGGGATTGACGAATTCAATAAAGAAGGAATACTGCATCCGAAAAGAGATACTCGCCTCCCAATAGAAGATCCTGTCGTTGCCATAGAAACCTTTCTCGATTTAGAAAGAGAAGGCATAGAACCTATAGTATTCCATAGCGACACAATTTCTGTGTTAATTCGTCATAGTGAGGGATCGACGGATGCAATCAAGTAGGAATAGTGCATCCGAAAAGAGATACACGCCTCCCAATAGATGATCCTGTCGTTACCATAGGAACAATCCTCGATTTAGAAAGAGAAGGCATAGAACCTATAGTATTTCATAGCGACACAATTTCTGTGTTAATTCGTCATAGTGAGGGATCGACGGATGCAATAAAGTAGGAATAGTGCATCCGAAAAGAGATACTCGCCTCCCAATAGAAGATCCTGTCGTTGCCATAGAAACGTTCCTCGATTTAGAAAGAGAAGGCATAGAACCTATAGTATTTCATTGCGACACAATTCCTGTGTTAACTCTTCATTGTGAAGGATCGACGGATGCAATAAAGAAGGAATAGTGCATCCGGAAAGAGATACTCGACACTCAAAATAAGTTCCTGTCGTTGCCATAGAAACGTTCCTCGATTTAGAAAGAGAAGGCATAGAACCTATAGTATTTCATAGCGACGCAATGTCTGTGTTAATTGGTCAATGTGAGGGATCGACGGATGCAATAAAGAAGGAATAGTGCATCCGAAAAGAGATACACGCCTCCCAATAGAAGATCCTGTCGTTGCCATAGGAACAATCCTCGATTTAGAAAGAGAAGGCATAGAACCTATAGTATTTCATAGCGACACAATTTCTGTGTTAATTCGTCATAGTGAGGGATCGACGGATGCAATAAAGTAGGAATAGTGCATCCGAAAAGAGATACTCGCCTCCCAGTAGAAGATCCTGTCTTTGCCATAGAAACGTTCCTCGATTTAGAAAGAGAAGGCATAGAACCTATAGTATTTCATAGCGACGCAATTTCTGTGTTAATTCGTCAATGTGAGGGATTGACGAATTCAATAAAGAAGGAATACTGCTTCCGAAAACAGATACACGCCTCCCAATATAAGATCCTGTCGTTGCCATAGAAACGTTGATCGATTTAGAAAGAGAAAACATAGAACCTATAGTATTACATAGCGACGCCATTTCTGTGTTAATTTGTCATTGTGAGGGATCGACGGATGCAATAAAGAAGGAATAGTGCATCCGAAAACAGATACCCGCTTCCGAAAATAACATCCTGTCGTTGCAGTAGATACGTTCCTCGATTTAGAAAGAGAAGGCATAGAACCTATAGTATTTTATAGCGACGCCATTTCTGTGTTAATTTGTCATTGTGAGGGATCGACGGATGCAATAAAGAAGGAATAGTGCATCCGAAAAGAGATACTAGCCTCCCAAAATAACATCCTGTCGTTGCAGTAGATACGTTCCTCGATTTAGAAAGAGAAGGCGTAGAACCTATAGTATTTCATAGCGACGCAATTTCTGTTTTAATTCGCAATTTTGAGGAATCGACGGATGAAATGCAGAAGGAATAGTGCATCCGAAAAGAGATACACGCCTCCCAATATAAGATCCTGTCGTTGCCATAGAAACGTTGATCGATTTAGAAAGAGAAGGCATAGAACCTATAGTATTTTATAGCGACGCCATTTCTGTGTTAATTTGGCATTGTGAGGGATCGACGGATGCAATAAAGAAGGAATAGTGCATCCGAAAAGAGATACTCGCCTCCCAAAATAACATCCTGTCGTTGCAGTAGATACGTTCCTCGTTTTAGAAAGAGAAGGCATTGAACCTATAGTATTTCATAGCGACGCAATTTCTGTTTTAATTCGCAATTTTGAGGAATCGACGGATGAAATGCAGAAGGAATAGTGCATCCGAAAAGAGATACACGCCTCCCAATAGAAGATCCCGTCGTTGCCATAGAAACGTTCCTCGATTTAGAAAGAAAAGGCATAGAACCTATAGGATTCCATAGCGACACAATTCCTGTGTTAATTCGTCATTGTGAAGGATCGACGGATGCAATAAAGAAGGAATAGTGCATCCGGAAAGAGATACTCGTCTCCCAAAATAAGTTCCTGTCATTGCCATAGAAACGTTCCTCGATTTAGAAAGAGAAGGCATAGAACGTATAGTATTTCATAGCGACGCTATTTCCGTGTTAATTGGGCAATGTGAGGGATCGACGGATGCTTGAAAGACGGAATAGTGCATCTGAAAAGAGATACTCTCCTCCCAATAGAATATCCTGTCGTTGCCATAGTAACGTTCCTCGATTTATAAAAAAAGAAGTCATAGAACCAATAGTATTTCATAGCAATGCAATTTCTTTGTTAATTCGTCAATGTGAGGGATCGACGGATGCAATAAAGAAGGAATACTGCATCCGAAAATAGATACTCGCCTCCCAATATAAGATCCTGTCGTTGCCATAGAAACGTTTTCTCGATTTAGAAAGAGAAGGCATAGAACCTATAGTATTTCATAGCGACACAATATCTGTGTTAATTCGTCATTGTGAAGGATCGTCGGATGCAATAAAGAAGTAATTGTGCATCCGGAAAGAGATACACGCCTCCCAATAGAAGATCCTGTCGTTGCCATAGGAACAATCCTCGATTTAGAAAGAGAAGGCATAGAACCTATAGTATTTCATAGCGACACAATTTCTGTGTTAATTCGTCATTGTGAGGGATCGACGGATGCAATAAAGTAGGAAAAGTGCATCCGAAAACAGATACTCGCCTCCGAAAATAACATCCTGTCGTTGCAGTAGATGCGTTCCTCGATTTAGAAAGAGAAGGCATAGCACCTATAGTATTTCATAGCGACGCAATTTCTGTGTTAATTCGTCATTGTGAGGGATCGACGGATGCAATAAAGAAGGAATAGTGCATCCGAAAACAGATACTCGCCTCCGAAAATAACATCCTGTCGTTGCAGTAGATACGTTCCTCGATTTAGAAAGAGAAGGCATAGAACCTATAGTATTTCATAGCGACGCAATTTCTGTGTTAATTCGTCAATGTAAGGGATTGACGAATTCAATATCGAAGGAATACTGCATCCGAAAAGAGATACACGCCTCCCAATATAAGATCCTGTCGTTGCCATAGAATCGTTGATCGATTTAGAAAGAGAAAACATAGAACCCATAGTATTACATAGCGACGCCATTTATGTGTTAATTTGTCATTGTGAGGGATCGACGGATGCAATAAAGAAGGAATAGTGCATCCGAAAACAGATACTCGCCTCCGAAAATAACATCCTGTCGTTGCAGTAGATACGTTCCTCGATTTAGAAAGAGAAGGCATAGCCACTATAGTATTTCATAGCGACGCAATTTCTGTGTTAATTCGTCAATGTGAGGGATTGACGAATTCAATAGAGAAGGAATACTGCATCCGAAAAGAGATACACGCCTCCCAATATAAGATCCTGTCGTTGCCATAGAAACGTTGATCGATTTAGAAAGAGAAAACATAGAACCCATAGTATTACATAGCGACGCCATTTCTGAGTTAATTTGTCATTGTGAGGGATCGACGGATGCAATAAAGAAGGAATAGTGCATCCGAAAACAGATACTCGCCTCCGAAAATAACATCCTGTCGTTGCAGTAGATACGTTCCTCGATTTAGAAAGAGAAGGCATAGAACCTATAGTATTTCATAGCGACGCAATTTCTGTGGTAATTCGTCAATGTGAGGGATTGACGAATTCAATAAAGAAGTAATACTGCATCCGAAAAGAGATACTCGCCTCCCAATAGAAGATCCTGTCTTTGCCATAGAAACGTTGATCGATTTAGAAAGAGAAGGCATAGAACCTATAGTATTTCATAGCGACGCAATTTCTGTGTTAATTCGTCAATGTGAGGGATTGACGAATTCAATAAAGAAGGAATACTGCATCCGAAAAGAGATACACGCCTCCCAATATAAGATCCTGTCGTTGCCATAGAAACGTTGATCGATTTAGAAAGAGAAAAGATAGAACCTATAGTATTACATAGCGACGCCATTTCTGTGTTAATTTGTCATTGTGAGGGATCGACGGATGCAATAAAGAAGGAATAGTGCATCCGAAAACAGATACTCGCCTCCGAAAATAACATCCTGTCGTTGCAGTAGATACGTTCCTCGATTTAGAAAGAGAAGGCATAGAACCTATAGTATTTCATAGCGACGCAATTTCTGTTTTAATTAGCAATTTTGAGGAATCGACGGATGAAATGCAGAAGGAATAGTGCATCCGAAAAGAGATACACGCCTCCCAATAGAAATCCCGTCGTTGCCATAGAAACGTTCCTCGATTTAGAAAGAAAAGGCATAGAACCTATAGTATTCCATAGCGACACAATTCCTGTGTTAATTCGTCATTGTGAAGGATCGACGGATGCAATAAAGAAGGAATAGTGCATCCGGAAAGAGATACTCGTCTCCCAAAATAAGTTCCTGTCGTTGCCATAGAAATGTTCCTCGATTTAGAAAGAGAATGCATAGAACGTATAGTATTTCATAGCGACGCTATTTCTGTGTTAATTGGGCAATGTGAGGGATCGACGGATGCTTGAAAGACGGAATAGTGCATCTGAAAAGAGATACTCTCCTCCCAATAGAATATCCTGTCGTTGCCATAGTAACGTTCCACGATTTATAAAAAAAGAAGTCATAGAACCTATAGTATTTCATAGCCATGCAATTTCTTTGTTAATTCGTCAATGTGAGGGATCGACGGATGCAATAAAGAAGGAATACTGCATCCGAAAATAGATACTCGCCTCCCAATATAAGATCCTGTCGTTGCCATAGAAACGTTTTCTCGATTTAGAAAGAGAAGGCATAGAACCTATAGTATTTCATAGCGACACAATTTCTGTGTTAATTCGTCAATGTGAGGTATCGACGGATGCAATAAATAAGGAATACTGCATCATAAAAGAGATACTCGCCTCCCATTAGGAGATCCTGTCGTTGACATAGAAACGTTTCTCGATTTAGAAAGAGAAGCCATAGGACCTATAGTATTTCATAGCGACGCAATTTCTGTGTTAATTTGTCATTGTGAGGGATCGACGGATGCAATAAGGAAGGAATAGTGCACCCGAAAAGAGATACTCGCCTCCCAAAATTGCATCCTGTCGTTGCAGTAGAAACGTACCTCAGATTTAGAAAGAGAAGGCATAGAACCTATAGTATTTCATAGCTACGCAATTTCTGTTTTAATTCGCCATTGTGAGGAATCGACGGATGCAATAAAGAAGGAATAGTGCATCCGAAAACAGATACTCGCCTCCGAAAATAACATCCTGTCATTGCAGTAGATATGTTCCTCGATTTAGAATGAGAAGGCATAGAACCTATAGTATTTCATAGCGACGCAATTTCTGTGTTAATTCGTCAATGTGAGGGATTGACGAATTCAATAAAGAAGGAATACTGCATCCGAAAAGAGATACACGCCTCCCAATATAAGATCCTGTCGTTGCCATAGAAACGTTGATCGATTTAGAAAGAGAAGGCATAGAACCTATAGTATTTCATAGCGACGCGATTTCTGTGTTAATTCGTCAATGTGAGGGATTGACGAATTCAATAAAGAAGGAATACTGCATCCGAAAAGATATACACGCCTCCCAATAGAAGATCCTGTCGTTGCCATAGGAACAATCCTCGATTTAGAAAGAGAAGGCATAGAACCTATAGTATTTCATAGCGACACAATTTCTGTGTTAATTCGTCATAGTGAGGGATCGACGGATGCAATAAAGTAGGAATAGTGCATCCGAAAAGAGATACTCGCCTCCCAATAGAAGATCCTGTCTTTGCCATAGAAACGTTCCTCGATTTAGAAAGAGAAGGCATAGAACCTATAGTATTTCATAGCGACGCAATTTCTGTGTTAATTCGTCAATGTGAGGGATTGACGAATTCAATAAAGAAGGAATACTGCATCCGAAAAGAGATACACGCCTCCCAATATAAGATCCTGTCGTTGCCATAGAAACGTTGATCGATTTAGAAAGAGAAAACATAGAACCTATAGTATTACATAGCGACGCCATTTCTGTGTTAATTTGTCATTGTGAGGGATCGACGGATGCAATAAAGAAGGAATAGTGCACCCGAAAACAGATACTCGCCACCGAAAATAACATCCTGTCGTTGCAGTAGATACGTTCCTCGATTTAGAAAGAGAAGGCATAGAACCTATAGTATTTCATAGCGACGCAATTTCTGTGTTAATTCGTCAATGTGAGGGATTGACGAATTCAATAAAGAAGGAATACTGCATCCGAAAAGAGATACACGCCTCCCAATATAAGGTCCTGTCGTTGCCATAGAAACGTTGATCGATTTAGAAAGAGAAAACATAGAACCTATAGTATTACATAGCGACGCCATTTCTGTGTTAATTTGTCATTGTGAGGGATCGACGGATGCAATAAAGAAGGAATAGTGCATCCGAAAACAGATACTCGCCTCCGAAAATAACATCCTGTCGTTGCAGTAGATATGTTCCTCGATTTAGAATGAGAACGCATAGAACCTATAGTATTTCATAGCGACGCAATTTCTGTGTTAATTCGTCAATGTGAGGAATTGACGAATTCAATAAAGAAGGAATACTGCATCCGAAAAGAGATACACGCCTCCCAATATAAGATCCTGTCGTTGCCATTGAAACGTTGATCGATTTAGAAAGAGAAGGCATAGAACCTATAGTATTTCATAGCGACACGATTTCTGTGTTAATTCGTCAATGTGAGGGATTGACGAATTCAATAAAGAAGGAATACTGCATCCGAAAAGAGATACACGCCTCCCAAAATAAGATCCTGTCGTTGCCATAGAAACGTTGATCGATTTAGAAAGAGAAAACATAGAACCTATAGTATTACATAGCGACGCCATTTCTGTGTTAATTTGTCATTGTGAGGGATCGACGGATGCAACCAAGAAGGAATAGTGCATCCGAAAACAGACACTCGCCTCCCAATATAAGATCCTGTCGTTGCCATAGAAACGTTTTCTCGATTTAGAAAGAGAAGGCATAGAACCTATAGTATTTCATAGCGACACAATTTCTGTGTTAATTCGTCATTGTGAAGGATCGTTGGATGCAATAAAGAAGTAATAGTGCATCCGGAAAGAGATTCCCGACTCCCAAAATAACATCCTGTCGTTGCAGTAGAAACGTTCCTCGATTTAGAAAGAGAAGGCATAGAACCTATAGTATTTCATAGCGACGCAATTTCTGTTTTAATTGGCCATTGTGAGGAATCGACGGATGCAATAAAGAAGGAATAGTGCATCCGAAAAGATATACACGCCTCCCAATAGAAGATCCTGTCGTTCCCATCGAAACTTTCCTCGATTTAGAAAGAAAAGGCATGGAAACTATAGTATTTCATAGCGACACAATTTCTGTGTTAATTCGTCATAGTGAGGAATCGACCGATGCAATAAAGTAGGAATAGTGCATCCGAAAAGAGATACTCGCCTCCCAATAGAAGATCCTGTCGTTGCCATAGAAACGTTGCTCGATATAGAAAGAGAAGCATAGAACCCATAGTATTTCATAGCGACGCAATTTCTATCTTAATTCGTCAATGTGAGGTATCGACGGATGCAATAAATAAGGAATACTGCATCATAAAAGAGATACTCGCCTCCCATTAGGAGATCCTGTCGTTGACATAGAAACGTTTCTCGATTTAGAAAGAGAAGCCATAGGACCTATAGTATTTCATAGCGACGCAATTTCTGTGTTAATTTGTCATTGTGAGGGATCGACGGATGCAATAAGGAAGGAATAGTGCACCCGAAAAGAGATTCTCGCCTCCCAAAATTGCATCCTGTCGTTGCAGTAGAAACGTACCTCAGATTTAGAAAGAGAAGGCATAGAACCTATAGTATTTCATAGCTACGCAATTTCTGTTTTAATTCGCCATTGTGAGGAATCGACGGATGCAATAAAGAAGGAATAGTGCATCCGAAAACAGATACTCGCCTCCGAAAATAACATCCTGTCATTGCAGTAGATATGTTCCTCGATTTAGAATGAGAAGGCATAGAACCTATAGTATTTCATAGCGACGCAATTTCTGTGTTAATTCGTCAATGTGAGGGATTGACGAATTCAATAAAGAAGGAATACTGCATCCGAAAAGAGATACACGCCTCCCAATATAAGATCCTGTCGTTGCCATAGAAACGTTGATCGATTTAGAAAGAGAAGGCATAGAACCTATAGTATTTCATAGCGACGCGATTTCTGTGTTAATTCGTCAATGTGAGGGATTGACGAATTCAATAAAGAAGGAATACTGCATCCGAAAAGATATACACGCCTCCCAATAGAAGATCCTGTCGTTGCCATCGAAACTTTCCTCGATTTAGAAAGAGAAGGCATGGAAACTATAGTAATTTTTAGCGACACAATTTCTGTGTTAATTTGTCATAGTGAGGGATCGACATATGCAATAAAGTAGGAATAGTGCATCCGAAAAGAGATACTCGCCTCCCAATAGAAGATCCTGTCTTTGCCATAGAAACGTTCCTCGATTTAGAAAGAGAAGGCATAGAACCTGTAGTATTTCATAGCGACGCAATTTCTGTGTTAATTCGTCAATGTGAGGGATTGACGAATTCAATAAAGAAGGAGTACTGCATCCGAAAAGAGATACACGCCTCCCAATATAGGATCCTGTCGTTGCCATAGAAACGTTGATCGATTTAGAAAGAGAAAACATAGAACCTATAGTATTACATAGCGACGCCATTTCTGTGTTAATTTGTCATTGTGAGGGATCGTCGGATGCAATAAAGAAGGAATAGTGCATCCGATAAGTGATACTTGCCTCCCAATAGAAGATCCTGTCGTTGCCATAGTAACGTTCCTCGATTTAGAAAGAGAAGGCATAGTACGTATAGTATTTCATAGCGACGCGATTTCTGTGTTAATTCGTCAATGTGAGGGATTGACGAATTCAATAAAGAAGGAATACTGCATCCGAAAAGAGATACTCGCCTCCCAATATAAGATCCAGTCGTTGCCATAGAAACCTTTCTCGATTTAGAAAGAGAAGGCATAGAACCTATAGCATTTCATAGCGACGCAATTTCTGTGTTAATCTGTCATTGTGAGGGATCGACGGATGCAATAAGGAAGGAATAGTGCACCCGAAAAGAGATACTCGCCTCCCAAAATTACATCCTGTCGTTGCAGTAGAAACGTTCCTCAGATTTAGAAAGAGAAGGCATAGAACCTATAGTATTTCATAGCTACGCAATTTCTGTTTTAATTCGCCATTGTGAGGAATCGACGGATGCAATAAAGAAGGAATAGTGCATCCGAAAAGAGACACTCGCCTCCTATTAGGAGATCCTTTCGTTGCTATAGAAACGTTCTTCGATTTTGAAAGAGAAGGCATAGAACCTATAGTATTTCACAGCGACGCAATTTCTGTGTTAAATCGTCGTTATGTGGGATCGACGGATGCAATAAAGAAGGAAGAGTGCATCCGAAAAGAGATACTCGCCTCCCAATAGTCGATCCTGTCGTTGCCATAGAAACGTTCCTCGATTTAGAAAGAAAAGGCATAGAACGTATAGTATTACATAGCGACGCAATTTCTGTGTTAATTCGTCATTGTGAGGGATCGACGGATGCAATAAAGAAGGAATAGTGCATCCGAAAAGAGATACGCGCCTCCCAATACAAGATCCTGTCGTTGCCACAGAAACATTTATCTATTTAGAAAGAGAAGGCATAGATCCTATAGTATTTCATAGCGACGCAATTTCTGTGTTAATTCGTCATTGTGAGTGATCGACGGATGCAATAAAGAAGGATTAGTGCATCTGAAAAGAGATACTCGCGTCCCAATAGAAGATCCTTCCGTTGCCATGGAAAGGTCCTCGATTTAGAAAGAGAAGGCATAGAACCTATAGTGTTTCATAGCGACGCAGTTTCTTAGTTAATTCGTCGTTGTGAGGATTCGATGGATGAAAAAAACAAGGAATAGTGCATCCGAAAAGAATTACTCGCCTCCCATTAGGAGATCCTGTCGTTGCCATAGAAACGTTACTCGATTTAGAAAGAGAAGGCATAGAACCTATAGTGTTTTATAGCGACGCAGTTTCTTATTTAGATCGCCATTGTAAAGATTCGACGGTTGAAAAAAACAAGGAATAGTGCATCCGGAAAGAGATACCCGCCTCCCAATAGAACATCCTGACGTTGACATAGAAACGTTCCTCGATTTAGTTGGATTAGGCATAGAACCTATAGTATTTCATAGCGACACAATTCCCGTGTTAATTCGTCATAGTGAGGCATCGACGGATTAATAAAGAAGGAATAGTGCATCCGGATAGAGATACTCGCCTCCCAAAATGAATTCCTGTCGTTGCCATAGAAACGTTCATCGATTTAGAAAGAGAAGGCATAGAACCTATAGTATATCATAGCGACGTAATTTCATTGTTAATTGGTCAATGTGAGGGATCGTCGGATGCAATAAAGAAGGAATAGTTTATCCGATAAGTGATGCTTGCCTCCCAATAGAAGATCCTGTCGTTGCCATAGTAACGTTCCTCGATTTAGAAAGAGAAGGCATAGAACGTATAGTATTTCATAGCGACGCAATTTCTGTGTTAATTCGTCAATGTGAACGATCGACGGATGCAATAAAGAAGGAATACTGCATCCGAAAAGAGATACTCGCCTCCCAATATAAGATCCGGTCGTTGCCATAGTAACCTTTCTCGATTTGGAAAGAGAAGGCATAGAACCTATAGTATTTCATAGCGACGCAATTTCTGTGTTAATTTGTCAATGTGAGGGATCGACGGATGCAATAAGGAAGGAATAGTGCACCCGAAAAGAGATACTAGCCTCAGAATAGAAGATCCTCTCGTTGCCATAGTAACGTTCCTCGATTTAGAAAGAGAAGAAATAGAACCTATAGTATTTCATTGCGACGCAATTTCTGTGTTAATTCCTCATTGTGAGGGATCGACTGATTAAAGAAAGAAGGAATAGTGCATCCGAAAAGAGATACACTCCTCCCAATAGAAGAACCTGTCGTTGCCATAGAAACGTTCCTCGATTTAGAAAGAGAAGGCATAGAACCTATAGTATATCATAGCGACGCAATTTCTGTGTTAATTCGTCATTGTGAGTGATCGACGGATGCAATAAAGAAGGAATAGTGCATCTGAAAAGAGATACTCGCCTCCCAATAGAAGATCCTGCCGTTGCCATGGAAAAGTTCCTCGATTTAGAAAGAGAAGGCATAGAACCTACAGTATTTCATAGCGACGCAACTTCTTAGTTAATTCGTCATTGTGAGGATTCGACGGATGAAAAAAACCAGGAATAGTGCATCCGAAAAGAGACACTCGCCTCCCATTAGTAGATCCTTTCGTTGCTATAGAAACGTTCTTCGATTTTGAAAGAGAGGGCATAGAACCTATAGTATCTCATAGCGACGCAGTTTCTGTGTTAATTCGTGATTTTGAGGGATCGACGGGTGCAATTAAGAAGGAGTCATCCAGCGAAAATGAGATACTAGTCTCCCAATAGAAGATCCTGTCGTTGCCATTGAAACGTTCCTCCATTTCGAAAGAGAAGTCATAGAAACTATAGTATTTCACAGCGACGCAATTTCTGTGTTAAATCGTCATTATGTGGGATTGACGGATGCAATAAAGAAGGAAGAGTGCATCCGAAAAGAGATACTCGCCTCCCAATAGTCGATCCTGTCGTTGCAATAGAAACGTTCCTCGATTTAGAAAGAAAATGCATAGAACGTATAGTATTACATAGCGACGCAATTTCTGTGTTAATTCGTCAATTTGAGGGATCGACGGATGCAATAAAGAAGGAATAGTGCATCCGAAAAGAGATACTCGCCTCCCATTAGGAGATGCTGTCGTTGCCATAGAAACGTTCCTCGATATAGAAAGAGAAGGCATAGAACCTATAGTGTTTCATAGCGACGCAGTTTCTTAGTTAGATCGCCATTGTGAGGATTCGACGGTTAAAAAAACAAGGAATAGTGCATCCGAAAAGGGATACCCGCCTACCAATAGAACATCCTGACGTTGACATAGAAACGTTCCTCGATTTAGTTGGAGTAGGCATAGAACCTATAGTATTTCATAGCGACGCAATTTCTGTGTTAATTCGACAATGTTAACGATCGACGGATGCAATAAAGAAGAAATAGTGCATCCGGAAAAAGATACTCGCCTCCCAAAATGAGTTCCTGTCGTTGCCATAGAAAAGTTCATCGAATTAGAAAGAGAAGGCATAGAACCTATAGTATTTCATAGCGACGCAATTTCATTGTTAATTGGTCAATGTGAGGGATCGACGGATGCAATAAAGAAGGTATACTGCATCAGAAAAGAGATACTCGCCTCCCAATAGAAGATCCTGTCGTTGCCATAGAAACGTTTCTCGATTGAGAAAGAGAAGGCATAGAACCTATAGTATTTCATAGCGACGCAATTTATGTGTTAATTTGTCATTGTGAGTGATCGACGGATGCAATAAAGAAGGAATAGTGCATCCGAAAAGAGATACTCGCCTCCCAATAGAAGATCCTCTCGTAGCCATGGAAAAGTTCCTCGATTTAGAAAGAGAACGCATAGAACCTATAAAATTTCATAGCGACGCAATTTCTGTTTTAATTCGCCATTGTGAGGAATCGACGGATGCAATAAAGAAGGAATAGTGCATCCGAAAAGAGATACACGAATCCCAATAGAAGATCCTGTCGTTGTCATAGATAAGTTCCTCGATTTAGAAAGAGAAGGCATAGAACCCATAGTATTACATAGCGACGCAATTTCTGTTTTAATTCGCCATTGTGAGGAATCGACGAATGCTATAAAGAAGGAATAGTGCATCCGAAAAGAGATACACGCCTCCCAGTAGAAGATCCTGCCGTTGCCATGGAAAAGTTCCTCGATTTAGAAAGAGAACGCATAGAACCTATAGTATTTCATAGCGACGCAATTTCTGTTTTAATTCGCCATTGTGAGGAATCGACGGATGCAATAATGAAGGAATAGTGCATCTGAAAAGAGATACTCGCCTCCCAATAGAAGATCCTGCCGTTGCCATGGAAAAGTTCCTCGATTTAGAAAGAGAAGGCATAGAACCTATATTATTTCATAGCGACGCAAATTCTTAGTTAATTCGTCATTGTGAGGATTCGACGGATGAAAAAAATCAGGAATAGTGCATCCGAAAAGAGATACTCGCCTCCCATTAGGAGATCCTGTCGTTGCTATAGAAACGTTCTTCGATTTTGAAAGAGAGGGCATAGAACCTATAGTATCTCATAGCGACGCTGTTTCTGTGTTAATTCGTGATTTTGAAGGATCGACGGGTGCAATTAAGAAGGAATAGACCAGCCAAAATGAGATACTAGCCTCCCAATAGAAGATCTTGTCGTTGCCACTGAAACGTTCCTCGATTTAGAAACAGAAGTCATAGAAACTATAGTATTTCACAGCGACGCAGTTTCTGTGTTAAATCGTCATTATGTGGGATCGACGGATGCAATAAAGAAGGAAGAGTGCATCCGAAAAGAGATACTCGCCTCCCAATAGAACATCCTGTCATTGCGATAATAACGTTCCTTGATTTAGAAAGAGAAAGCATAGAACCTATAGTATTTCATAGATACGAAATTTCTGTATTTATTCGTCAATGTGAGGGATCGACGGATGCAATAAAAAAGGAATACTGCATCTGAAAAGAAATACTCGCCTCCCAAGAGAAGATCCTTTCGTTGCCATAGAAACTTGCCTCGATTGAGAAAGAGAAGGGATAGAACCAATAGCATTTCATAGCGACGCATTTCTGTGTTAATTCGTCATTGTGAGGGATCGACGGATGCAATAAAGAAGGAATAGTGCATCTGAAAAGAGATACTCGCCTCCCAATAGAAGATCCTGCCGTTGCCTTAGAAAAGTTCCTCGACTTAGAAAGAGAAGGCATAGAACCTATAGTATTTCATAGCGACGCAATTTCCGTGTTAATTCGTCATTGTGAGGGATCGACGGATGCAATAAATAAGTAATACTGCATCATAAAAGAGATACTCGCCTCCCAATATAAGATCCTGTCGTTGCCATAGAAACGTTCCTCGATTTAGAAAGAGAGGGCATAGATCCTATAGTGTTTCATAGCGACGCAGTTTCTTAGTTTATTCGTCATTGTGAGGATTGAACGGATGAAAAAAACAAGGAAAAGTGCATCGGAAAAGAGATACTCGACTCCCATTAGGAGATCCTGTCGTTGCCATAGAAACGTTCCTCGATTTTGAAAGAGAGGGCATAGAACCTATACTATCTCATAGCGACGCAATTTCTGTGTTAATTCGTCAATGTGAGGGATCGACGGATGCAATAAAGAAGGAATAGTGCATCTGAAAAGAGATACTCGCCTCCACATATAAGATCCTTTCGTTGCCATAGAAAAGTTCCTCGATTTAGAAAGAGTAGGCATAGAACATATAGTATTCCATAGGGACGCAATTTCTGTGTTAATTCGTCATTGTGAAGGATCGACGGATGCAATAAAGAAGGAATAGTGCATCCGAAAAGAGATACTCGCCTCCAAATAGAAGATCCTGTCGTTGCCATAGAAACGTTCCTCGATTTAGAAAGAGAAGGCTTAGAACCTATAGTATTTCATAGCGACTCAATTTCTGTGTTAATTCGTCATTGTGAGGGATCGACGGATCCGATAATGTAGGAATAGTGCATCCGAAAAGAGATAGTCGCCTCTTAATATAAGATCATGTCGTTGCCATAGAAACGGTCCTCGATTTAGAAAGAGAAGTCATAGAACCTATAGTATTTCATAGCGACACTAATGTTTGTGTTAATTCGTCGTTGTGTGGGATCGACGGATGCCATAAAGATGGTATACTACATCCGAAAATAGATACTTGAATCCCAATAGAAGATCCTGTCGTTGCCATAGAAACGTTCCTTGATTTAGCAAGAGAAGGCATAGACCCTATAGTGTTTCATAGCGACGCAATTTCTTAGTTAATTCGTCATTGTGAGGGATTGACGGATGCAATAAACAAGGAATAGTGCATCCTGAAAGAGATACTCGCTTCCCAATATAAGATCCTGTCGTTGCCAAAGATAAGTTCCTCGATTTAGAAAGAGAAGGCATAGAACCTATAGTATTACATATGGACGCAATTTCTCCGTTAATTCGTCATTGTGGGGGATCGACGGATGCAAATGAAGATGGATTAGTCCATCCATAAAGAGAAACTCGCAACGCAATACCAGATCCTTCCGTTGCCATAGAAACGTTCCTTGATTTAGAAAGAGAAGGCGTAGAACCTATTGTATTTCATAGCGACGCAATTTCCGTGTTAATTCGCCATTGTGAGGGATCGACGGATGCAATAAAGAAGGAATAGTGCATCCGAAAAGAGATACTCGCCTCCCAATAGAGGATCCTGTCGTTGCCATAGAAACGTAACTCGATTTACAAAGAGAAGGCATAGAACCAATAGTATTTCATAGCGACGCAAATTTTTATGTTAATTCTACATTGTGAGGGGTCGACTGTTACAATAAGGAAGCAATAGTGCATCCGAAAAGAGAAACTCGCCTCGCAATAGAAGATCCTGCCGTTGCCATAGAAACGTTTCTCGATTTAGAAAGAGAAGGCATAGAACATATAGTATTTCATAGCTACGCAATTTCTGTGTTAATTCGGCATTGTAAGGGATCGACGGATACAATAAAGAGGGAATAGTGAATCCGGAAAGAGATACTCGTCACCCAATAGAAGATCCTGTCGTTGCCATAGAAACTTTCCTCGATTTAGAAAGAGAAGCCATAGAACCTATAGTATTTCATAGCGACGCAATTTCTGTTTTATTCGTCATTCTGAGTGATCGACGGATGCAATAAAAAAGGAATAGTGCATCCGAAAAGAGATATTCGCCTTCCAATAGAAGATCCTGTCGTTGCCATAGAAACGTTCCTAGACTTAGAAAGAGAAGGCATAGAACCTATAGTATTTCATAGCGACGTAATTTCTGTGTTATTTCGTCGTTGTGAGGGATCGACGGATGCAATAAAGAAGGAATACTGCAACCGAAAAGATACTCGTCTCCCAATATAGGATCCAGTCGTTGCCATAGAAACGTTCCTCGATTTAGAAAGAGAAGGCATAGAACCTATAGTATTTCATAGCGATGCAATTTCTGTGTTAATTCGTCATTGTGAGGGATCGACGGATGCAATAAATAAGGAATAGTGCATCCGAAAAGAGATACTCGCTTCCCAATAGAAGATCCTGTCGTCGCCATAGAAACGTTCCTCGATTCAGAAAGAGTAGGCATAGAACCTATTGTATTTCATAGCGTCGCTATTTATGTGTTTATTCGTCATTGTGAGGGATCGACGGATGCAATAAAGAAGGAATAGTGCATCTGGAAAGAAATACTCGCCTCACAAAATAAGATCCTGTCGTTGCCATAGAAACGTTCCTCGATTTAGAAAGAGAAGCCATAGAAACTATAGTATTTCACAGCGACGCAATTTCTGTGTTAATTCGTCATTGTGAGGGATCGACGGATGCAATAAAGAAGGAATAGTGCTTCCCAAAGGAGATACTCGCCTCCCAATAGTAGTTCCTGTCGTTGCCACAGAAACGTTCCTCGATTTAGAAAGAGAAGGCATAGAACCTATGGTATTTCATAGCAACGCAATTTCTGTGTTAATTCGTCATTGTGAGGGATCGACGGATTCAATAAGGAAGGAATAGTGCATCCGAAAAGGGATACTCGCCTCCCAATAGAAGATCCTTTCGTTGCCGTAGAAACGTTCCTCGATTTAGAAAGAGAAGTCACAGAACCTATAGTATTTCATAGCGACACAAATTTTTGTGTAAATTCGTCATTGTGTGGGATTGACGGATGCCATAAAAGAAAAATAGTGAATTCGAAAAGAGAAACTCGAATCGCAATTGAGGATCCTGTCGTTGCCACAGAAACGTTCCTCGATTTAGAAAGAGAAGGCATAGAACCTATAGTATTTCATAGCAACGCAATTTCTGTGTTAATTCGTCATTGTGAGGGATCGACGGATTCAATAAGGAAGGAATAGTGCATCCGAAAAGGGATACTCGCCTCCCAATAGAAGATCCTGTCGTTGCCGTAGAAACGTTCCTCGATTTAGAAGAGAAGTCACAGAACCTATAGTATTTCATAGCGACACAAATTTTTGTGTAAATTCGTCATTGTGTGGGATTGACGGATGCCATAAAAGAAAAATAGTGAATTCGAAAAGAGAAACTCGCCTCGCAATTGAGGATCCTGTCGTTGACATTGAAACGTTCCTCGATTTAGAAAGAGAAGGCATAGAACCTATAGTATTTCATAGCGACGCAATTTCTGTGTTAATTCCGCATTGTGTGGGATCGACGGATGCAATAAAGAAGGTATACTACATCCGAAAAGAGATACTTGACTCCCAATAGAAGATCCTGTCGTTGCCATTGGAACGTTCCTTGATTTAGCAAGAGAATGCATAGACCCTATAGTGTTCAATAGCGACGCAATTTCTTAGTTAATTCGTCATTGTGAGGGATCGACGGATGCAATAAACAAGAAATAGTGCATCCTAAAAGAGATACTCGCTTCCCAATATAAGATGCTGTCGATGCCAAAAAAAAGTTCCTCGATTTAGAAAGAGAAGGCATAGAACCTATAGTATTACATAGGGACGCAATTCCTCTGTTAATTCGTCATTGTGAGGGATCGACGGATGCAACAAAGAAGGAATAGTCCATCCATAAAGAGAAACTCGCAACGCAATACCAGATCCTGCCGTTGCCATAGAAACGTTTCTCGATTTAGAAAGAGAAGGCGTAAAACCTATAGTATTGAATAGCGACGCAATTTCTGTGTTAATTCGTTATTGTGAGGGATAGACGGATGCAATAATGAAGGAATAGCGCATCCGAAAAGAGATACTCGCCTGCCAATAGAAGATCCTGTCGTTGCTATAGAAACGTTCCTCGATTTAGAAAGAGAAGGCATAGAAACTATAGTATTACATAGGGACGCAATTTCTCTGTTAATTCGCCATTGTGAGGGATCGACGTATGCAATAAAGAAGGAATAGTGCATCCGAAAAGAGATACTCGCCTGGCAATAGAAAATCCTGCCGTTGCCATAGAAACGTTTCTCGATTTAGAAAGTGAAGGCATAGAACATATAGTATTTCATAGCTACGCAATTTCTGTGTTAATTCGGCATTGTAAGGGATCGACGGATACAAAAAAGAGGGAATAGTGAATCCGGAAAGAGATACTCGTCACCCAATAGAAGATCCTGCCGTTGACATAGAAACATTCCTCGATTTAGAAAGAGAAGGAATAGAACCTATAGTATTTCATAGCGATGCACTTTCTGTTTTATTCGTCATTCTGAGGGATCAACGGATGCAATAAAGAAGGAAGAGTGCAACCGAAAAGAGATATTCGCCTTCCAATAGAAGATCCTGTCGTTGCCATAGAAACGTTCCTAGAGTTTCAAAGAGAAGGCATAGGACCTATAGTATTTCATAGCGCCGCAGTTTCCGTGTTATTTCGTCGGTGTGAGGGATCGACGGATGCAATAAAGAAGGAATACTGCATCCGAAAAGATATACACGCCTCCCAATAGAAGATCCTGTCGTTGCCATCGAAACTTTCCTCGATTTAGAAAGAGAAGGCATGGAAACTATAGTAATTTTTAGCGACACAATTTCTGTGTTAATTTGTCATAGTGAGGGATCGACATATGCAATAAAGTAGGAATAGTGCATCCGAAAAGAGATACTCGCCTCCCAATAGAAGATCCTGTCTTTGCCATAGAAACGTTCCTCGATTTAGAAAGAGAAGGCATAGAACCTGTAGTATTTCATAGCGACGCAATTTCTGTGTTAATTCGTCAATGTGAGGGATTGACGAATTCAATAAAGAAGGAGTACTGCATCCGAAAAGAGATACACGCCTCCCAATATAGGATCCTGTCGTTGCCATAGAAACGTTGATCGATTTAGAAAGAGAAAACATAGAACCTATAGTATTACATAGCGACGCCATTTCTGTGTTAATTTGTCATTGTGAGGGATCGTCGGATGCAATAAAGAAGGAATAGTGCATCCGATAAGTGATACTTGCCTCCCAATAGAAGATCCTGTCGTTGCCATAGTAACGTTCCTCGATTTAGAAAGAGAAGGCATAGTACGTATAGTATTTCATAGCGACGCAATTTCTGTGTTAATTCGTCAATGTGAACGATCGACGGATGCAATAAAGAAGGAATAGTGCATCTGAAAAGAGATACTCGCCTCCCAATAGAAGATCCTTCCGTTGCCATGGAAAGGTCCTCGATTTAGAAAGAGAGGGCATAGAACCTATAGTATTTCATAGCGACGCGATTTCTGTGTTAATTCGTCAATGTGAGGGATTGACGAATTCAATAAAGAAGGAATACTGCATCCGAAAAGAGATACTCGCCTCCCAATATAAGATCCAGTCGTTGCCATAGAAACCTTTCTCGATTTAGAAAGAGAAGGCATAGAACCTATAGCATTTCATAGCGACGCAATTTCTGTGTTAATCTGTCATTGTGAGGGATCGACGGATGCAATAAGGAAGGAATAGTGCACCCGAAAAGAGATACTCGCCTCCCAAAATTACATCCTGTCGTTGCAGTAGAAACGTTCCTCAGATTTAGAAAGAGAAGGCATAGAACCTATAGTATTTCATAGCTACGCAATTTCTGTTTTAATTCGCCATTGTGAGGAATCGACGGATGCAATAAAGAAGGAATAGTGCATCCGAAAAGAGACACTCGCCTCCTATTAGGAGATCCTTTCGTTGCTATAGAAACGTTCTTCGATTTTGAAAGAGAAGGCATAGAACCTATAGTATTTCACAGCGACGCAATTTCTGTGTTAAATCGTCGTTATGTGGGATCGACGGATGCAATAAAGAAGGAAGAGTGCATCCGAAAAGAGATACTCGCCTCCCAATAGTCGATCCTGTCGTTGCCATAGAAACGTTCCTCGATTTAGAAAGAAAAGGCATAGAACGTATAGTATTACATAGCGACGCAATTTCTGTGTTAATTCGTCATTGTGAGGGATCGACGGATGCAATAAAGAAGGAATAGTGCATCCGAAAAGAGATACGCGCCTCCCAATACAAGATCCTGTCGTTGTCACAGAAACATTTATCGATTTAGAAAGAGAAGGCATAGATCCTATAGTATTTCATAGCGACGCAATTTCTGTGTTAATTCGTCATTGTGAGTGATCGACGGATGCAATAAAGAAGGATTAGTGCATCTGAAAAGAGATACTCGCGTCCCAATAGAAGATCCTTCCGTTGCCATGGAAAGGTCCTCGATTTAGAAAGAGAAGGCATAGAACCTATAGTGTTTCATAGCGACGCAGTTTCTTAGTTAATTCGTCGTTGTGAGGATTCGATGGATGAAAAAAACAAGGAATAGTGCATCCGAAAAGAATTACTCGCCTCCCATTAGGAGATCCTGTCGTTGCCATAGAAACGTTACTCGATTTAGAAAGAGAAGGCATAGAACCTATAGTGTTTTATAGCGACGCAGTTTCTTATTTAGATCGCCATTGTAAAGATTCGACGGTTGAAAAAAACAAGGAATAGTGCATCCGGAAAGAGATACCCGCCTCCCAATAGAACATCCTGACGTTGACATAGAAACGTTCCTCGATTTAGTTGGATTAGGCATAGAACCTATAGTATTTCATAGCGACACAATTCCCGTGTTAATTCGTCATAGTGAGGCATCGACGGATTAATAAAGAAGGAATAGTGCATCCGGATAGAGATACTCGCCTCCCAAAATGAATTCCTGTCGTTGCCATAGAAACGTTCATCGATTTAGAAAGAGAAGGCATAGAACCTATAGTATATCATAGCGACGTAATTTCATTGTTAATTGGTCAATGTGAGGGATCGTCGGATGCAATAAAGAAGGAATAGTTTATCCGATAAGTGATGCTTGCCTCCCAATAGAAGATCCTGTCGTTGCCATAGTAACGTTCCTCGATTTAGAAAGAGAAGGCATAGAACGTATAGTATTTCATAGCGACGCAATTTCTGTGTTAATTCGTCAATGTGAACGATCGACGGATGCAATAAAGAAGGAATACTGCATCCGAAAAGAGATACTCGCCTCCCAATATAAGATCCGGTCGTTGCCATAGTAACCTTTCTCGATTTGGAAAGAGAAGGCATAGAACCTATAGTATTTCATAGCGACGCAATTTCTGTGTTAATTTGTCAATGTGAGGGATCGACGGATGCAATAAGGAAGGAATAGTGCACCCGAAAAGAGATACTAGCCTCAGAATAGAAGATCCTCTCGGTGCCATAGTAACGTTCCTCGATTTAGAAAGAGAAGAAATAGAACCTATAGTATTTCATTGCGACGCAATTTCTGTGTTAATTCCTCATTGTGAGGGATCGACTGATTAAAGAAAGAAGGAATAGTGCATCCGAAAAGAGATACACTCCTCCCAATAGAAGAACCTGTCGTTGCCATAGAAACGTTCCTCGATTTAGAAAGAGAAGGCATAGAACCTATAGTATATCATAGCGACGCAATTTCTGTGTTAATTCGTCATTGTGAGTGATCGACGGATGCAATAAAGAAGGAATAGTGCATCTGAAAAGAGATACTCGCCTCCCAATAGAAGATCCTGCCGTTGCCATGGAAAAGTTCCTCGATTTAGAAAGAGAAGGCATAGAACCTACAGTATTTCATAGCGACGCAACTTCTTAGTTAATTCGTCATTGTGAGGATTCGACGGATGAAAAAAACCAGGAATAGTGCATCCGAAAAGAGACACTCGCCTCCCATTAGTAGATCCTTTCGTTGCTATAGAAACGTTCTTCGATTTTGAAAGAGAGGGCATAGAACCTATAGTATCTCATAGCGACGCAGTTTCTGTGTTAATTCGTGATTTTGAGGGATCGACGGGTGCAATTAAGAAGGAGTCATCCAGCGAAAATGAGATACTAGTCTCCCAATAGAAGATCCTGTCGTTGCCATTGAAACGTTCCTCGATTTCGAAAGAGAAGTCATAGAAACTATAGTATTTCACAGCGACGCAATTTCTGTGTTAAATCGTCATTATGTGGGATTGACGGATGCAATAAAGAAGGAAGAGTGCATCCGAAAAGAGATACTCGCCTCCCAATAGTCGATCCTGTCGTTGCAATAGAAACGTTCCTCGATTTAGAAAGAAAATGCATAGAACGTATAGTATTACATAGCGACGCAATTTCTGTGTTAATTCGTCAATTTGAGGGATCGACGGATGCAATAAAGAAGGAATAGTGCATCCGAAAAGAGATACTCGCCTCCCATTAGGAGATGCTGTCGTTGCCATAGAAACGTTCCTCGATATAGAAAGAGAAGGCATAGAACCTATAGTGTTTCATAGCGACGCAGTTTCTTAGTTAGATCGCCATTGTGAGGATTCGACGGTTAAAAAAACAAGGAATAGTGCATCCGAAAAGGGATACCCGCCTACCAATAGAACATCCTGACGTTGACATAGAAACGTTCCTCGATTTAGTTGGAGTAGGCATAGAACCTATAGTATTTCATAGCGACGCAATTTCTGTGTTAATTCGACAATGTTAACGATCGACGGATGCAATAAAGAAGAAATAGTGCATCCGGAAAAAGATACTCGCCTCCCAAAATGAGTTCCTGTCGTTGCCATAGAAAAGTTCATCGAATTAGAAAGAGAAGGCATAGAACCTATAGTATTTCATAGCGACGCAATTTCATTGTTAATTGGTCAATGTGAGGGATCGACGGATGCAATAAAGAAGGTATACTGCATCAGAAAAGAGATACTCGCCTCCCAATAGAAGATCCTGTCGTTGCCATAGAAACGTTTCTCGATTGAGAAAGAGAAGGCATAGAACCTATAGTATTTCATAGCGACGCAATTTATGTGTTAATTTGTCATTGTGAGTGATCGACGGATGCAATAAAGAAGGAATAGTGCATCCGAAAAGAGATACTCGCCTCCCAATAGAAGATCCTCTCGTAGCCATGGAAAAGTTCCTCGATTTAGAAAGAGAACGCATAGAACCTATAAAATTTCATAGCGACGCAATTTCTGTTTTAATTCGCCATTGTGAGGAATCGACGGATGCAATAAAGAAGGAATAGTGCATCCGAAAAGAGATACACGAATCCCAATAGAAGATCCTGTCGTTGTCATAGATAAGTTCCTCGATTTAGAAAGAGAAGGCATAGAACCCATAGTATTACATAGCGACGCAATTTCTGTTTTAATTCGCCATTGTGAGGAATCGACGAATGCAATAAAGAAGGAATAGTGCATCCGAAAAGAGATACACGCCTCCCAGTAGAAGATCCTGCCGTTGCCATGGAAAAGTTCCTCGATTTAGAAAGAGAACGCATAGAACCTATAGTATTTCATAGCGACGCAATTTCTGTTTTAATTCGCCATTGTGAGGAATCGACGGATGCAATAATGAAGGAATAGTGCATCTGAAAAGAGATACTCGCCTCCCAATAGAAGATCCTGCCGTTGCCATGGAAAAGTTCCTCGATTTAGAAAGAGAAGGCATAGAACCTATATTATTTCATAGCGACGCAAATTCTTAGTTAATTCGTCATTGTGAGGATTCGACGGATGAAAAAAATCAGGAATAGTGCATCCGAAAAGAGATACTCGCCTCCCATTAGGAGATCCTGTCGTTGCTATAGAAACGTTCTTCGATTTTGAAAGAGAGGGCATAGAACCTATAGTATCTCATAGCGACGCTGTTTCTGTGTTAATTCGTGATTTTGAAGGATCGACGGGTGCAATTAAGAAGGAATAGACCAGCCAAAATGAGATACTAGCCTCCCAATAGAAGATCTTGTCGTTGCCACTGAAACGTTCCTCGATTTAGAAACAGAAGTCATAGAAACTATAGTATTTCACAGCGACGCAGTTTCTGTGTTAAATCGTCATTATGTGGGATCGACGGATGCAATAAAGAAGGAAGAGTGCATCCGAAAAGAGATACTCGCCTCCCAATAGAACATCCTGTCATTGCGATAATAACGTTCCTTGATTTAGAATGAGAAAGCATAGAACCTATAGTATTTCATAGATACGAAATTTCTGTATTTATTCGTCAATGTGAGGGATCGACGGATGCAATAAAAAAGGAATACTGCATCTGAAAAGAAATACTCGCCTCCCAAGAGAAGATCCTTTCGTTGCCATAGAAACTTGCCTCGATTGAGAAAGAGAAGGGATAGAACCAATAGCATTTCATAGCGACGCATTTCTGTGTTAATTCGTCATTGTGAGGGATCGACGGATGCAATAAAGAAGGAATAGTGCATCTGAAAAGAGATACTCGCCTCCCAATAGAAGATCCTGCCGTTGCCTTAGAAAAGTTCCTCGACTTAGAAAGAGAAGGCATAGAACCTATAGTATTTCATAGCGACGCAATTTCCGTGTTAATTCGTCATTGTGAGGGATCGACGGATGCAATAAATAAGTAATACTGCATCATAAAAGAGATACTCGCCTCCCAATATAAGATCCTGTCGTTGCCATAGAAACGTTCCTCGATTTAGAAAGAGAGGGCATAGATCCTATAGTGTTTCATAGCGACGCAGTTTCTTAGTTTATTCGTCATTGTGAGGATTGAACGGATGAAAAAAACAAGGAAAAGTGCATCCGAAAAGAGATACTCGACTCCCATTAGGAGATCCTGTCGTTGCCATAGAAACGTTCCTCGATTTTGAAAGAGAGGGCATAGAACCTATACTATCTCATAGCGACGCAATTTCTGTGTTAATTCGTCAATGTGAGGGATCGACGGATGCAATAAAGAAGGAATAGTGCATCTGAAAAGAGATACTCGCCTCCACATATAAGATCCTTTCGTTGCCATAGAAAAGTTCCTCGATTTAGAAAGAGTAGGCATAGAACATATAGTATTCCATAGGGACGCAATTTCTGTGTTAATTCGTCATTGTGAAGGATCGACGGATGCAATAAAGAAGGAATAGTGCATCCGAAAAGAGATACTCGCCTCCAAATAGAAGATCCTGTCGTTGCCATAGAAACGTTCCTCGATTTAGAAAGAGAAGGCTTAGAACCTATAGTATTTCATAGCGACTCAATTTCTGTGTTAATTCGTCATTGTGAGGGATCGACGGATCCGATAATGTAGGAATAGTGCATCCGAAAAGAGATAGTCGCCTCTTAATATAAGATCATGTCGTTGCCATAGAAACGGTCCTCGATTTAGAAAGAGAAGTCATAGAACCTATAGTATTTCATAGCGACACTAATGTTTGTGTTAATTCGTCGTTGTGTGGGATCGACGGATGCCATAAAGATGGTATACTACATCCGAAAATAGATACTTGAATCCCAATAGAAGATCCTGTCGTTGCCATAGAAACGTTCCTTGATTTAGCAAGAGAAGGCATAGACCCTATAGTGTTTCATAGCGACGCAATTTCTTAGTTAATTCGTCATTGTGAGGGATTGACGGATGCAATAAACAAGGAATAGTGCATCCTGAAAGAGATACTCGCTTCCCAATATAAGATCCTGTCGTTGCCAAAGATAAGTTCCTCGATTTAGAAAGAGAAGGCATAGAACCTATAGTATTACATATGGACGCAATTTCTCCGTTAATTCGTCATTGTGGGGGATCGACGGATGCAAATGAAGATGGATTAGTCCATCCATAAAGAGAAACTCGCAACGCAATACCAGATCCTTCCGTTGCCATAGAAACGTTCCTTGATTTAGAAAGAGAAGGCGTAGAACCTATTGTATTTCATAGCGACGCAATTTCCGTGTTAATTCGCCATTGTGAGGGATCGACGGATGCAATAAAGAAGGAATAGTGCATCCGAAAAGAGATACTCGCCTCCCAATAGAGGATCCTGTCGTTGCCATAGAAACGTTCCTCGATTTACAAAGAGAAGGCATAGAACCAATAGTATTTCATAGCGACGCAAATTTTTATGTTAATTCTACATTGTGAGGGGTCGACTGTTACAATAAGGAAGCAATAGTGCATCCGAAAAGAGAAACTCGCCTCGCAATAGAAGATCCTGCCGTTGCCATAGAAACGTTTCTCGATTTAGAAAGAGAAGGCATAGAACATATAGTATTTCATAGCTACGCAATTTCTGTGTTAATTCGGCATTGTAAGGGATCGACGGATACAATAAAGAGGGAATAGTGAATCCGGAAAGAGATACTCGTCACCCAATAGAAGATCCTGTCGTTGCCATAGAAACATTCCTCGATTTAGAAAGAGAAGCCATAGAACCTATAGTATTTCATAGCGACGCAATTTCTGTTTTATTCGTCATTCTGAGTGATCGACGGATGCAATAAAAAAGGAATAGTGCATCCGAAAAGAGATATTCGCCTTCCAATAGAAGATCCTGTCGTTGCCATAGAAACGTTCCTAGACTTAGAAAGAGAAGGCATAGAACCTATAGTATTTCATAGCGACGTAATTTCTGTGTTATTTCGTCGTTGTGAGGGATCGACGGATGCAATAAAGAAGGAATACTGCAACCGAAAAGATACTCGTCTCCCAATATAGGATCCAGTCGTTGCCATAGAAACGTTCCTCGATTTAGAAAGAGAAGGCATAGAACCTATAGTATTTCATAGCGATGCAATTTCTGTGTTAATTCGTCATTGTGAGGGATCGACGGATGCAATAAATAAGGAATAGTGCATCCGAAAAGAGATACTCGCTTCCCAATAGAAGATCCTGTCGTCGCCATAGAAACGTTCCTCGATTCAGAAAGAGTAGGCATAGAACCTATTGTATTTCATAGCGTCGCTATTTATGTGTTTATTCGTCATTGTGAGGGATCGACGGATGCAATAAAGAAGGAATAGTGCATCTGGAAAGAAATACTCGCCTCACAAAATAAGATCCTGTCGTTGCCATAGAAACGTTCCTCGATTTAGAAAGAGAAGCCATAGAAACTATAGTATTTCACAGCGACGCAATTTCTGTGTTAATTCGTCATTGTGAGGGATCGACGGATGCAATAAAGAAGGAATAGTGCTTCCCAAAGGAGATACTCGCCTCCCAATAGTAGTTCCTGTCGTTGCCACAGAAACGTTCCTCGATTTAGAAAGAGAAGGCATAGAACCTATGGTATTTCATAGCAACGCAATTTCTGTGTTAATTCGTCGTTGTGAGGGATCGACGGATTCAATAAGGAAGGAATAGTGCATCCGAAAAGGGATACTCGCCTCCCAATAGAAGATCCTGTCGTTGCCGTAGAAACGTTCCTCGATTTAGAAAGAGAAGTCACAGAACCTATAGTATTTCATAGCGACACAAATTTTTGTGTAAATTCGTCATTGTGTGGGATTGACGGATGCCATAAAAGAAAAATAGTGAATTCGAAAAGAGAAACTCGAATCGCAATTGAGGATCCTGTCGTTGCCACAGAAACGTTCCTCGATTTAGAAAGAGAAGGCATAGAACCTATAGTATTTCATAGCAACGCAATTTCTGTGTTAATTCGTCATTGTGAGGGATCGACGGATTCAATAAGGAAGGAATAGTGCATCCGAAAAGGGATACTCGCCTCCCAATAGAAGATCCTGTCGTTGCCGTAGAAACGTTCCTCGATTTAGAAGAGAAGTCACAGAACCTATAGTATTTCATAGCGACACAAATTTTTGTGTAAATTCGTCATTGTGTGGGATTGACGGATGCCATAAAAGAAAAATAGTGAATTCGAAAAGAGAAACTCGCCTCGCAATTGAGGATCCTGTCGTTGACATTGAAACGTTCCTCGATTTAGAAAGAGAAGGCATAGAACCTATAGTATTTCATAGCGACGCAATTTCTGTGTTAATTCCGCATTGTGTGGGATCGACGGATGCAATAAAGAAGGTATACTACATCCGAAAAGAGATACTTGACTCCCAATAGAAGATCCTGTCGTTGCCATAGGAACGTTCCTTGATTTAGCAAGAGAATGCATAGACCCTATAGTGTTCAATAGCGACGCAATTTCTTAGTTAATTCGTCATTGTGAGGGATCGACGGATGCAATAAACAAGAAATAGTGCATCCTAAAAGAGATACTCGCTTCCCAATATAAGATGCTGTCGATGCCAAAAAAAAGTTCCTCGATTTAGAAAGAGAAGGCATAGAACCTATAGTATTACATAGGGACGCAATTCCTCTGTTAATTCGTCATTGTGAGGGATCGACGGATGCAATAAAGAAGGAATAGTCCATCCATAAAGAGAAACTCGCAACGCAATACCAGATCCTGCCGTTGCCATAGAAACGTTTCTCGATTTAGAAAGAGAAGGCGTAAAACCTATAGTATTGAATAGCGACGCAATTTCTGTGTTAATTCGTTATTGTGAGGGATAGACGGATGCAATAATGAAGGAATAGCGCATCCGAAAAGAGATACTCGCCTGCCAATAGAAGATCCTGTCGTTGCTATAGAAACGTTCCTCGATTTAGAAAGAGAAGGCATAGAAACTATAGTATTACATAGGGACGCAATTTCTCTGTTAATTCGCCATTGTGAGGGATCGACGTATGCAATAAAGAAGGAATAGTGCATCCGAAAAGAGATACTCGCCTGGCAATAGAAAATCCTGCCGTTGCCATAGAAACGTTTCTCGATTTAGAAAGTGAAGGCATAGAACATATAGTATTTCATAGCTACGCAATTTCTGTGTTAATTCGGCATTGTAAGGGATCGACGGATACAAAAAAGAGGGAATAGTGAATCCGGAAAGAGATACTCGTCACCCAATAGAAGATCCTGCCGTTGACATAGAAACATTCCTCGATTTAGAAAGAGAAGGAATAGAACCTATAGTATTTCATAGCGATGCACTTTCTGTTTTATTCGTCATTCTGAGGGATCAACGGATGCAATAAAGAAGGAAGAGTGCATCCGAAAAGAGATATTCGCCTTCCAATAGAAGATCCTGTCGTTGCCATAGAAACGTTCCTAGAGTTTCAAAGAGAAGGCATAGGACCTATAGTATTTCATAGCGCCGCAGTTTCCGTGTTATTTCGTCGGTGTGAGGGATCGACGGATGCAATAAAGAAGGAATACTGCAACCGAAAAGAGATACTCGCCTCCCAATAGTAGATCCAGTCGTTGCCATAGAAACGTTCTTCGATTTGGAAGAGAAAGCATAGAACCTATAGTGTTTCATAGCGACCCAATTTCTTAGTTAATTCGTCATTATGAGGGATCGACGGATGCAAAATACAAGGAATAGTGCATCCGAAAAGAGATACTCGCCTCCCAATAGTAGATCCAGTCGTTGCCATAGAAACGTTCTTCGATTTGGAAGAGATGCCATAGAACCTATAGTATTTCATAGCGAGGCTATTTCTGTGTTTATACGTCATTGTGAGGGATCGACGGATGCAATCAAGAAGGAAATGTGCATCCGGAAATAGATACTCGCTTCACAAAATAAGATCCTGTCGTTGCCATAGAAACGTTACTCGATTTAGAAAGAGAAGCCATAGACCCTATATTATTTCATAGCGACGCAATTTCTGTGTTAATTCGTCATTGTGAGGGATCGTCGGATCCAAGAAATTAGGAATAGTGCATCCGAAAAGAGATACTTGCCTCTTAATAGAAGATCATGTCGTTGTCATAGAAACGTTCCTCGATTTAGAAAGAGAAGGCATAGAACCTATAGTATTTCATAGCGACGCAAATTTTTGTGTTAATTCGTCATTGTGAGGGATCGACGGATGCAATAATGGAAAAATAGTGAATCCGAAAAGAGAAATTCGCCTCGCAATTGAAGATCCTATCGTTGCCATAGAAACGTTCCTCGATTTAGGAAGAGAAAGCGTAGAACCTATAGTAATTCATAGCGACGCAATTTCTTTGTTAATTCTGCATTATGTGGGATCGACGGATGCAATAAAGAAGGAACACTACATCCGAAAAGAGATACTCGCCTTTTAATAGAAGATCCTATCGTTGCCATAGAAACGTACCTCGATTTAGAAAGAGAAGTCATAGAACTTATAGTGTTTCATACCGACGCAATTTCTTAGTTAATTCATCATTGTGAGGGATCGACGGATACAATAAAGACGGAATAGTGCATCCGAAAAGAGATACTCGCCTCCCACAGAAGATAATGTAGGTGCCATAGAAACGTTCCTCGCTTTAGAAAGAGAAGCCATAGAACCTATATCATTTTATAGCGACGCAATTTCTGTGTTAATTCGTCATTGTGAGGAATTGATTGATGCAATAAAGCAGGAATAGTGCATCTGAAAAGAGATACTCGCGTCCCAATAAAAGATCCTGTCGTTGCCACAGAAACAGTCCTCGATTTAGAAAGAGAAGGGATAGAACCTATAGTATTTCATAGCGACGCAATTTCTGTGTTAATTCGTCATCGTGAGGGATCGTCGGATGCAATAAAGAAGGAATAGTGCATCCGAAAAGAGATACTCGCCTCCCAATAAAAGATCCTGTCGTTGCCATAGAAACGTTCCTCGATTTAGAAAGACAAGGCATAGAACCTATAGTATTTCATAGCGATGCAATTTCTGTGTTAATTCGTCATTGTGAGGGATCGACGGATGCAATAAATAAGGAATAGTGCATCCGAAAAGAGATACTCGCTTCCCAATAGAAGATCCTGTCGTCGCCATAGAAACGTTCCTCGATTCAGAAAGAGTAGGCATAGAACCTATTGTATTTCATAGCGACGCTATTTATGTGTTTATTCGTCATTGTGAGGGATCGACGGATGCAATAAAGAAGGAATAGTGCATCTGGAAAGAAATACTCGCCTCACAAAATAAGATCCTGTCGTTGCCATAGAAACGTTCCTCGATTTAGAAAGAGAAGCCATAGAAACTATAGTATTTCACAGCGACGCAATTTCTGTGTTAATTCGTCATTGTGAGGGATCGACGGATGCAATAAAGAAGGAATAGTGCTTCCCAAAGGAGATACTCGCCTCCCAATAGTAGTTCCTGTCGTTGCCACAGAAACGTTCCTCGATTTAGAAAGAGAAGGCATAGAACCTATGGTATTTCATAGCAACGCAATTTCTGTGTTAATTCGTCATTGTGAGGGATCGACGGATTCAATAAGGAAGGAATAGTGCATCCGAAAAGGGATACTCGCCTCCCAATAGAAGATCCTGTCGTTGCCGTAGAAACGTTCCTCGATTTAGAAAGAGAAGTCACAGAACCTATAGTATTTCATAGCGACACAAATTTTTGTGTAAATTCGTCATTGTGTGGGATTGACGGATGCCATAAAAGAAAAATAGTGAATTCGAAAAGAGAAACTCGAATCGCAATTGAGGATCCTGTCGTTGCCACAGAAACGTTCCTCGATTTAGAAAGAGAAGGCATAGAACCTATAGTATTTCATAGCAACGCAATTTCTGTGTTAATTCGTCATTGTGAGGGATCGACGGATTCAATAAGGAAGGAATAGTGCATCCGAAAAGGGATACTCGCCTCCCAATAGAAGATCCTGTCGTTGCCGTAGAAACGTTCCTCGATTTAGAAGAGAAGTCACAGAACCTATAGTATTTCATAGCGACACAAATTTTTGTGTAAATTCGTCATTGTGTGGGATTGACGGATGCCATAAAAGAAAAATAGTGAATTCGAAAAGAGAAACTCGCCTCGCAATTGAGGATCCTGTCGTTGACATTGAAACGTTCCTCGATTTAGAAAGAGAAGGCATAGAACCTATAGTATTTCATAGCGACGCAATTTCTGTGTTAATTCCGCATTGTGTGGGATCGACGGATGCAATAAAGAAGGTATACTACATCCGAAAAGAGATACTTGACTCCCAATAGAAGATCCTGTCGTTGCCATAGGAACGTTCCTTGATTTAGCAAGAGAATGCATAGACCCTATAGTGTTCAATAGCGACGCAATTTCTTAGTTAATTCGTCATTGTGAGGGATCGACGGATGCAATAAACAAGAAATAGTGCATCCTAAAAGAGATACTCGCTTCCCAATATAAGATGCTGTCGATGCCAAAAAAAAGTTCCTCGATTTAGAAAGAGAAGGCATAGAACCTATAGTATTACATAGGGACGCAATTCCTCTGTTAATTCGTCATTGTGAGGGATCGACGGATGCAATAAAGAAGGAATAGTCCATCCATAAAGAGAAACTCGCAACGCAATACCAGATCCTGCCGTTGCCATAGAAACGTTTCTCGATTTAGAAAGAGAAGGCGTAAAACCTATAGTATTGAATAGCGACGCAATTTCTGTGTTAATTCGTTATTGTGAGGGATAGACGGATGCAATAATGAAGGAATAGCGCATCCGAAAAGAGATACTCGCCTGCCAATAGAAGATCCTGTCGTTGCTATAGAAACGTTCCTCGATTTAGAAAGAGAAGGCATAGAAACTATAGTATTACATAGGGACGCAATTTCTCTGTTAATTCGCCATTGTGAGGGATCGACGTATGCAATAAAGAAGGAATAGTGCATCCGAAAAGAGATACTCGCCTGGCAATAGAAAATCCTGCCGTTGCCATAGAAACGTTTCTCGATTTAGAAAGTGAAGGCATAGAACATATAGTATTTCATAGCTACGCAATTTCTGTGTTAATTCGGCATTGTAAGGGATCGACGGATACAAAAAAGAGGGAATAGTGAATCCGGAAAGAGATACTCGTCACCCAATAGAAGATCCTGCCGTTGACATAGAAACATTCCTCGATTTAGAAAGAGAAGGAATAGAACCTATAGTATTTCATAGCGATGCACTTTCTGTTTTATTCGTCATTCTGAGGGATCAACGGATGCAATAAAGAAGGAAGAGTGCATCCGAAAAGAGATATTCGCCTTCCAATAGAAGATCCTGTCGTTGCCATAGAAACGTTCCTAGAGTTTCAAAGAGAAGGCATAGGACCTATAGTATTTCATAGCGCCGCAGTTTCCGTGTTATTTCGTCGGTGTGAGGGATCGACGGATGCAATAAAGAAGGAATACTGCAACCGAAAAGAGATACTCGCCTCCCAATAGTAGATCCAGTCGTTGCCATAGAAACGTTCTTCGATTTGGAAGAGAAAGCATAGAACCTATAGTGTTTCATAGCGACCCAATTTCTTAGTTAATTCGTCATTATGAGGGATCGACGGATGCAAAATACAAGGAATAGTGCATCCGAAAAGAGATACTCGCCTCCCAATAGTAGATCCAGTCGTTGCCATAGAAACGTTCTTCGATTTGGAAGAGATGCCATAGAACCTATAGTATTTCATAGCGAGGCTATTTCTGTGTTTATACGTCATTGTGAGGGATCGACGGATGCAATCAAGAAGGAAATGTGCATCCGGAAATAGATACTCGCTTCACAAAATAAGATCCTGTCGTTGCCATAGAAACGTTACTCGATTTAGAAAGAGAAGCCATAGACCCTATATTATTTCATAGCGACGCAATTTCTGTGTTAATTCGTCATTGTGAGGGATCGTCGGATCCAAGAAATTAGGAATAGTGCATCCGAAAAGAGATACTTGCCTCTTAATAGAAGATCATGTCGTTGTCATAGAAACGTTCCTCGATTTAGAAAGAGAAGGCATAGAACCTATAGTATTTCATAGCGACGCAAATTTTTGTGTTAATTCGTCATTGTGAGGGATCGACGGATGCAATAATGGAAAAATAGTGAATCCGAAAAGAGAAATTCGCCTCGCAATTGAAGATCCTATCGTTGCCATAGAAACGTTCCTCGATTTAGGAAGAGAAAGCGTAGAACCTATAGTAATTCATAGCGACGCAATTTCTTTGTTAATTCTGCATTATGTGGGATCGACGGATGCAATAAAGAAGGAACACTACATCCGAAAAGAGATACTCGCCTTTTAATAGAAGATCCTATCGTTGCCATAGAAACGTACCTCGATTTAGAAAGAGAAGTCATAGAACTTATAGTGTTTCATACCGACGCAATTTCTTAGTTAATTCATCATTGTGAGGGATCGACGGATACAATAAAGACGGAATAGTGCATCCGAAAAGAGATACTCGCCTCCCACAGAAGATAATGTAGGTGCCATAGAAACGTTCCTCGCTTTAGAAAGAGAAGCCATAGAACCTATATTATTTTATAGCGACGCAATTTCTGTGTTAATTCGTCATTGTGAGGAATTGATTGATGCAATAAAGCAGGAATAGTGCATCTGAAAAGAGATACTCGCGTCCCAATAAAAGATCCTGTCGTTGCCACAGAAACGTTCCTCGATTTAGAAAGAGAAGGGATAGAACCTATAGTATTTCATAGCGACGCAATTTCTGTGTTAATTCGTCATCGTGAGGGATCGTCGGATGCAATAAAGAAGGAATAGTGCATCCGAAAAGAGATACTCGCCTCCCAATAAAAGATCCTGTCGTTGCCATAGAAACGTTCCTCGATTTAGAAAGACAAGGCATAGAACCTATAGTATTTCATAGCGACGCAATTTCTGTGTTAATTCGTCATTGTGAGGGATCGACGGATGCAATAAAGAAGGAATAGTGCATCCGTAAAGAGATACTCGCCTCCCAATAGAAGAACCTGTCGATGCTATAGAAACGGTCATCGATTTAGAAAGAGAAGGCATAGAACCTATAGTATTTCATAACCACACAATTTCTGTGTTAATTCATCATCGTGAGGTATCGACGGATGCAATAAAGAAGGAATAGTGCATCCGAAAAGAGATACTCGCCTCCCAATAGAAGATCCTGTCGTTTCCATAGAAACGCTCCTCGATTTAGAAAGAGAAGGCATTGGACGTATAGTATTTCATAGCGACGCAATTTCTGTGTTAATTCGTCATTATAAAGGATCGACGGATGCAATTAAGAAGGAATAGTGCATCCGAAAAGAGATACTCGCCTCCCAATAGTAGATCCTGACGTTTCCATAGAAACGTTCTTCGATTTGGAAGAAAAGGCATAGAACCTATAGTGTTTCAATGCGACCCAATTTCTTAGTTAATTCGTCATTGTGAGGGATCGACGGATGCAAAATACAACGAATAGTGCATCCGAAAAGAGATACTCGCCTCCCTTTAGAGATCCTGTCGTTATCATAGAAACGTTCTTCGATTTTGAAAGAGAGGGCATAGAACCTACAGTATTTCATAGCGCCGCAATTTCTGTGTTATTTCGTCGGTGTGAGGGATCGACGGATGCAATAAAGAAGGAATACTGCAACCGAAAAGAGATACTCGCCTCCCAATAGTAGATCCTGTCGTTGCCATAGAAACGTTCTTCGATTTGGAAGAGAAGGCATAGAACCTATAGTGTTTCATAGCGACCCAATTTCTTAGTTAATTCGTCATTGTGAGGGATCGACGGATGCAAAATACAAGGAATAGTGCATCCGAAAAGAGATATTCTCCTCCCATTAGGAGATCCTGTCGTTATCATAGAAACGTTCTTCGATTTTGAAAGAGAGGGCATAGGACCTATAGTATCTAATAGCGACGCAATTTCTGTGTTAAATCGTCATTTTGAGGGATCGACGGGTGCAATTAAGAAGGAATAGTCCAGCCAAAATGGAATATCAGCCTCCTAATAGAAGATCCTGCCGTTGCCATAGAAACGTTCGTCGATTTCGAAAGAGAAGGCATAGAACCTATAGTGTTTCATAGTGAGGCAATTTCTGTGTTAATTCGGTATGGTGAGGGGTCGACGGATGCAATAAAGAAGGAATAGTGAATCCGGAAAGAGATAGTCGTCACCCAATAGAGGATCTTCCGTTGCCATAGAAACATTCCTCGATTTAAAAAGAGGAGCCATAGAACCTATAGTATTTCATAGCGACGCACTTTCTGTTTTATTCGTCATTGTGAGGAATCGACGGATGCAGTAAAAAATGAATAGTGCATCCGAAAAGAGATATTCGCCTTCCAATAGAAGATCCTGTCGTTGCCATAGAAATGTTCCTAGATTTTGAAAGAGAAGGCATAGGACCTATAGTATTTCATAGCGCCGCAATTTCTGTGTTATTTCGTCGGTGTGAGGGATCGACGGATGCAATAAAGAAGGAATAGTGCATCCGAAAAGATATACTCGCCTCCCAATAGAAGATCCGGTCGTTGCCATAGAAAAGTTCCTTAATTTAGAAAGAAAAGGCATAGAACCTAGAGTATTTCATAGCGACGCAATTTCTGTGTTAATTCGGCATTGTGAGGGATCGACGGATGCAATAAAGAAGGAATAGTAAATCTGGAAAAAGATACTCGTCACCCAATAGATGATCCTGTGGTTGCCATAGAAACACTCCTCGATTTAGATAGAGAAGCCATAGCACCTATAGTATTTCATAGCGACGCAATTTCAGTTTAATTCGTCATTATAAGGGATCGACGGATGCAATAAAGAAGGAATAGTGCATCCGAAAAGAGATACCCGCCTCCCAATAGAAGATCCTGTCGTTGCCGTAGAAACGTTCCTCGATTTAGAAAGAGAACGCATAGAACCAATAGTATTTCATAGCGACGCAATTTCTGTTTAATTCGTCATTATGAGGGATCGACGGATGCAATAAAGAAGGAATAGTGCATCCGAAAAGAGATACTCGCCTCCCAATAGAAGATCCTGTCGTTGCCATAGAAACGTTCCTCGAATTAGAAAGAGAAGTCATAGAACCTATAGTGTTCCATAGCGACGCAATTTGTTAGTTAATTCTTCATTGTAAGGGATCGACGGATGCAATATACAAGGAATAGTGCATCCGAAAAGAGATACTCACCTCCCAATAGAAGATCCTGTCGTTGGCATAGAAACGTTTCTCGATTTCGGAAGAGAAGGCATAGAACCTATAGTGTTTCATAGCGACGCAATTTCTGTGTTAATTCGTCATTGTGAGGGATCGACATGTGCAATAAAGAAGGAATAGTGCATCTGAAAAGAGATACTCGCCTCCTAATATAAGATCTTGTTTTTGCCATAGAAAAGTTTTTCGATTTAGAAAGAGAAGGCATAAAACATATAGTATTTCATAGGGACGCAATTTCTGTGTTAATTCGTCATTGTGAGGGATCGGCGGATGCAATAAAGAAGGTATAGTGCATCCGAACGCAGATACTCGCCTCCCAATAGAAGATCCTGTCGTTTCCATAGAAACGTTCCTCGATTTAGAAAGAGAAGGCATAGAACCTATAGTATTTCATAGCGACGCAATTTCTGTGTTAATTCGTCATTGTGAGGGATCGTCGGATCCAATAAATTAGGAATAGTGCATCCGAAAAGAGATACTCGCCTCTTAATAGAAGATCATGTCGTTGTTATAGAAACGTTCCTCGATTTAGAAAGAGAAGGCATAGAACCTATAGTATTTGATAGCGACGCAAATTTTTGTGTTAATTCGTCATTGTGAGGGATCGACGGATGCAATAAAGGAAAAATAGTGAATCAGAAAAGAGAAACTCGCCTCGCAATTGAAGATCCTGTCGTTGCCATAGAAACGTTCCTCGATTTAGAAAGAGAAAGCATAGAACCTATAGTAATTCATAGCGACGCAATTTCTTTTTTAATTCTGCATTATGTGGGATCGACGGATGCAATAAAGAAGGAATGCTACATCCGAAAAGAGATACTCGCCTTTTAATAGAAGATCCTATCGTTGCCATAGAAACGTTTCTCGATTTAGAAAGAGAACTCATAGAACCTATAGTGTTTCATACCGACGCAATTTCTTAGTTAATTCGTCATTGTGAGGGATCGACGGATGCAATAAAGAAGGAACAGTGCATCCGAAAAGAGATACTCGCCTCCCAATAGAAGATAATGTAGTTGCCATAGAAACGTTCCTCGATTTAGAAAGACAAGCCATAGAACCTATATTATTTTATAGCGACGCAATTTCTGTGTTAATTCGTGATTGTGAGGAATTGACGGATGCAATAAAGCAGGAATAGTGCATCTGAAAAGAGATACTCGCCTCCCAATAAAAGTTCCTGTCGATGCCATAGAAACGTTCATCGATTTAGAAGGAGAAGGCATAGAACCTATAGTATTTCATAGCGACGCAAATTTTTGTGTTAATTCGTCATTGTGCGGGATCGACAGACGCAATAAGGAAGCAATTGTGCATCCAAATAGAGAAACTCGCCTCGCAAATGAAGATCCTGCCGTTGCCATAGAAACGTTTCTCGATGTAGAAAGAGAAGGCATTGAACCTATAGTATTTCATAGCGACGCAATTTCTTTGTTAATTCGGCATTGTGAGGGATCGACGCATGCAATAAAGAAGGAATAGTGAATCCGGAAAGAGATACTCGTGACCTAATAGAAGATCCTGTCGTTGCCATAGAAACATTCCTCGATTTAGAAAGAGAAGCCATAGAACCTATAGTATTTCATAGCGACGCAATTTCTGTTTTATTCGTCATTGTGAGGGATCGACGGATGCAATAAAGAAGGAATAGTGCATCCGAAAAGAGATACTCGTTTCCCAATAGAAGATACTGTCGTTGCCATAGAAACGTCCCTCGATTCTGAAAGAGAAGACATAGAACCTATTGTATTTCATAGCGACGTTATTTCTGTGTTTATTCGTCATTGTGAGGGATCGACGGATGCAATAAAGAAGGAATAGTGCATTTGAATAGAGATACTCGCCTCCCAATAAAAGTTCCTGTCGATGCCATAGAAACGTTCATCGATTTAGAAGGAGAAGGCATAGAACCTATAGTATTTCATAGCGACGCAAATTTTTGTGTTAATTCGTCATTGTGCGGGATCGACGGACGCAATAAGGAAGCAATTGTGCATCCAAATAGAGAAACTCGCCTCGCAAATGAAGATCCTGCCGTTGCCATAGGAAAGTATCTCGATTTGGAAAGAGAAGGCAAAGAACCTATAGTATATCATAGCGACGCAATTTCTGTTTTAATTCGTCATTGTGAGGGATCGACGGATGCAATAAAGAAGGAATAGTGCATCCGAAATGAGATACTCGCTTCCCAATACAAGATCCTGTAGTTGCCATAGAAACGTTCCTCGATTTAGAAGCAGAAGGCATAGGACCTATCGTATTTCGTAGCGACGCAATTTCTGTGTTATTTCGTCGTTGTGAGGGATCAACGGATCCAATAAAGATGGAATAGTGCATCCGAAAAGTGATAATCGCTTCCCAATAGAAGATCCTGTCGTTGCCATAGAGACGTTCCTCGATTTAGAAAGAGAAGGCATACGACCTATAGTATTTCATAGCGACGCAATTTCTGTGTTATTACATCGTTGTGAGGGATCGACGGATGCAATAAAGATGGAATACAGCAACCGAAAAGAGAAACTCGCCTCCCAATATAGGATCCTGTCGTTCCCATAGAAATGATCCTCGATTTAGAAAGACAAGGCATCGAACCTATAGCATTTCATAGCGACGCAATTTCTGTGTTAATTCGACATTGTGAGGGATCGACGGATGCAATAAAGATGAAATAGTGCATCCCAAAAGAGATACTCGCCTCCCAATAGAAGGTCCTGTCGGTGCCATAGAAACGTTCCTCGATTTAGAAAGAGAAGGCATAGGACCTATAGTATTTCATAGCGACGCAATTTCTGTGTTAATTCGTCATTGTGAAGGATCGACAGATGCAATAAAGAAGGAAAGTGCATCCGAAAAAGATACTCGCCTCCCAATAGGAGATACTGTCGTTGACATAGAAACGCTCCTCGATTTAGAAAGAGAAGGCATAGAACCTATAGCATTTCATAGCGACGCAATTTCTGTGTTAATTCGTCATTGTGAAGGATCGACAGACGCAATAAAGAAGGAAAGTGCATCCGAAAAAGATACTCGCCTCCCAATAGGAGATACTGTCGTTGACATAGAAACGTTCCTCGATTTAGAAAGAGAAGGCATAGGACCTATAGTATTTCATAGCGACGCAATTTCTGTGTTAATTCGGCATTGTGAGGGATCGACGGATGCAATAAAGAAGAAATAGTGCATCCAAAAAGAGATACTCGCCTCCCAATAGAAGATCCTGTCGGTGCCATAGAAACTTTCCTCGATTTCGAAAGAGAAGGCATAGGACCTATAGTATTTCATAGCGACGCAATTTCTGTGTTAATTCGTCATTGTGAGGGATCGACGGATGCAATAAAGAAGAAATACTGCATTCAAAAAGAGATACTCGCCTCCCAATAGAAGATCCTGTCGGTGCCATAGAAACTTTCCTCGATTTCGAAAGAGAAGGCATAGAACCTACAGTATTTCATAGCGACGCAATTTCTGTGTTAATACGTCATTGTGAGGGATCGACGGATGCAATAAAGAAGAAATAGTGCATCCAAAAAGAGATACTCGCCTCCCAATAGAAGATCCTGTCGGTGCCATAGAAAGTTTCCTCGATTTCGAAAGAGAAGGCATAGGACCTATAGTATTTCATAGCGACGCAATTTCTGTGTTAATTCGTCATTGTGTGGGATCGACGGATGCAATAAAGAAGAAATACTGCATTCAAAAAGAGATACTCGCCTCCCAATAGAAGATCCTGTCGGTGCCATAGAAAATTTCCTCGTTTTCGAAAGAGAAGGCATAGGACCTATAGCATTTCATAGCGACGCAACTTCTGTGTTAATTCGTCATTGTGAGGGATCGTCGGATGCAATAAAGAAGGAAAGGGCATCCGAAAAATATACTCGCCTCCCAATAGGAGAACCTGTCGTTGACATAGAAACGCTCCTCGATTTAGAAAGAGAAGGCATAGGACCTATAGTATTTCATAGCGACGCAATTTCTGTGTTAATTCGTCATTGTGAAAGATCGACAGATGCAATAAAGAAGGAAAGTGCATCCGAAAAAGATACTCGCCTCCCAATAGGAGATACTGACGTTGACATAGAAACGCTCCTCGATTTAGAAAGAGAAGGCAGAGAACCTATAGCATTTGATAGCGACGCAATTTCTGTGTTAATTCGTCATTGTGAAGGATCGACAGATGCAATAAAGAAGGAAAGTGCATCCGAAAATGATACTCGCCACCCAATAGGAGCTACTGTCGTTGACATAGAAACGCTCGTCGATTTAGAAAGAGAAGGCATAGAACCTATAGCATTTCATAGCGGCGCAATTTCTGTGTTAATTCGTCATTGTGAAGGATCGACAGATGCAATAAAGAAAGAAAGTGCATCCGAAAAAGATACTCGCCTCCCAATAGGAGATACTGTCGTTGTCATAGAAACGCTCCTCGATTTAGAAAGAGAAGGCATAGAACCTATAGCATTTCATAGCGACGCAATTTCTGTGTTAATTCGTCATTGTGAAGGATCGACAGATGCAATAAAGAAGGAAAGTGCATCCGAAAAAGATACTCGCCTCCCAATAGGAGATCCCGTCGTTGCCATAGAAACGCTTCTCGATTTAGAAAGAGTAGGCATAGAACTTATAGCATTTCATAGCGACGCAATTTCTATGTTAATTCGTCATTGTGAGGGATCGACGGATGCAATAAAGATGGAATAGTGCTTCCGAAAAGAGATACTCGCGTCCCAATAGAAGATCCTGTCGTTGATATAGAAACGTTCCTCGATTTAGAAAGAGAAGGCATCGAACCTATAGGATTTCATGGCGACGCAATTTCTGTGTTAATTCTGCATTGTGCGGGATCGACGGATGCAATAAAGAAGGAATACTGCATCCGAAAAGAGATACTCGCGTCCCAATAGAAGATCCTGTCGTTGCCATAGAGACAATACTCGATTTAGAAAGAGAAGGCATAGGACCTATAGTATTTCATAGCGACGCAATTTCTGTGTTAATTCGTCATTGTGAGGGACTGACGGATGCAATAAAGTAGGAAAGTGCATCCGAAAAAGATACTCGCCTCCCAATAGGAGATCCCGTCGTTGCCATAGAAACGCTTCTCGATTTAGAAAGAGTAGGCATAGAACTTATAGCATTTCATAGCGACGTAATTTCTATGTTAATTCGTCATTGTGAGGGATCGACGGATGCAATAAAGAAGGAATAGTGCTTCCGAAAAGAGATACTCGCGTCCCAATAGAAGATCCTGTCGTTGCCATAGGAACGTTCCTCGATTTAGAAAGAGAAGGCATAGAACATATAGTATTTCAGAGCGACACAATTTCTGTGTTAATTCGTCATTGTGAGGGATCGACGGATTAAATAAAGATGGATTAGTGCATCCGAACAGAAATATTCGCCTCCCAATAGAGGTATCCTGTCGTTGCTATTGAAACGTTCCTCGATTTAGAAAGAGAAGGCATAGAACTTATAGTATTTCATAGCGACGTGATTTCTGTGTTAACTCGTCATTGTGGGGGATCGACGGATGCAATAAAGAAGGAATAGTCCATCCGAAAAGAGAAACTCGCCTCGCAATACAAGATCCTGCCGTCGAGATAGAAACGTTTCTCGATTTAGAAAAAGAAGGCGTAGAACTTATAGTATTTCATAGCGAGGCGATTTCTGTGTTAATTCGTCATTGTGAGGGATCTACGGATGCAATAAAGAAGGAATAGTGAATCCAAAAAGAGATACTCGCCTCCCAATGGAAGATCCTATCGTTGCCTTTGAAGCGTTTCTCGATTTAGAAAGGGAAGGCATTGAACCTATAGTATTTTATAGTGACGCAATTTCTGTGTCAATTCGTCATTGTGAGGAATCGAAGGATGCAATAAAGAAGGAATAGTGCATCCGAAAAGAGATACTCGCCTCCGAATAGAAAATCCTGTCGTTGCCATAGAAACGTTCCTTGATTTAGAAAGAGAAGGCATAGAACCTATAGTATTTCATAGCGACGCAATTTCCGCGTTAATTCGTCATTGTGAGGGATCGACGGATGCAATAAAGAAGGAATAGTGCATCCGATAAGAGATACTCGCCTCCCAAAAGAAGATCCTGTCGTTGCCATAGGAAAGTACCTCGATTCGGAAAGAGAACGCATAGAACCTATAATATTTCATAGGGACGCAATTTCTGTGTTAATTCGTCATTGTGAGGGATCGACGGATGCAATAAAGAAGAAATAGTTAGTCCGAAAAGAGATACTCGCCTCGCAATAGAAGATCCTGTCGTTGCCATAGGAACGTTCCTCGATTTAGAAGAGAAGGCATAGAGCATATAGTATTTCAGAGCGACGCAATTTCTGTGTTAAATCGTCATTGTGAGGGACCGACGGATTAAATAAAGAAGGAATAGTGCATCCGAACAGAGATATTCCCCTCCCAATAAAAGATCCTGTCGTTGCTGTAGAAACGTTTCTCGATTTAGAAAGAGAAGAAATAGAACCCATAGTATTTCATAGCGACGTGATTTCTGTGTTAATTCGTCATTGTGAGGGATCGACTGATGCAATAAAGAAGGAAAAGTCCATCCGAAAAGAGATACTCGCCTCCCAATATAAGATCCTGTGGTTGCCATAGAAACGATCTCGATTTAGAAAGAGAAGGCATAGAACCCATAGTATTTCATAGCGACGCAATTTCTGTGTTAATTCGTCATTGTGAGGGATCGACGGATTAAATAAAGAAGGAATAGTGCATCAGATCAGAGATATTCGCCTCCCAATAGAAGATCCTGTCGTTGCCATTGAAAAGTTCCTCGATTTAGAAAGAGAATGCATAGAACCTATAGAATTTCATAGCGACGCAATTTCTGAGTTAATTCGTCATTGTGAGGGATAGACGGATGCAATAAAGAAGTAAAAGTGCATCCGAAATGAGATACTCGCCTCCCAACATAAGATCCTGACGTTCCCATAGAAACGATACTCGATTTAAAAAGAGGTGGCATATAACCTATAGTATTTCATAGCGACGCAATTTCTGTGTTAATTCGTCATTGTGAGGGATCGACGGATTAAATAAAGAAGGAATAGTGCATCCGAACAGAGATATTCGCCTCCCAATAGAAGATCCTGTCCTTGCTACAGAAACGTTCCTCGATTTAGAAAGAGAAGGCATAGAACCAATAGTATTTCATAGCGACGTGATTTCAGTGTTAATTCGTCATTGTGAGGGATCGACGGATGCAATAAAGAAGGAATACTGCATCCGAAAAGAGATACACGCCACACAATGGAAGATCCTATCGTTGCCATAGAAACGTTTCTCGATTTAGAAACAGAAGGCATAGAACCAATAGTATTTCATAGCGACGCAATTTCTGTGTTAATTCGTCATTGTGAGGGATCGACGGATTCAATAAAGAAGGAATAGTGCATCCGAAAGAGATACTCGCCTCCCAATATAAGATCCTGTCGTTGCCATAGAAATGTACCTCGATTTAGAAAGAGAAGGCATAGAACCTATAGTGTTTCATAGCGACGCAATTTGTGTGTTTATTCGTCATTGTGTGGGATCGACGGATGCAATAAAGAAGGAATAGTGTATCCGAAAAGAGATACTCGCCTCTGAATAGAAGATCATGTCGTTGCCACAGAAACGTTCCTCGATTTAGACAGAGAAGTCATAGAACCTATAGTATTTCATAGCGACGCTATTTCTGTGTAATTCGTCATTGTGAGGGATCGACGGATGCAATGAAGGACAAATAGTGCATCCAAAAAGAGATACTCGCCTCCCAATAGAAGATCCTGTCGTTGCCATAGAATCGTTTACCGATTTAGAATGATGATGCATAGAACCTATAGTATTTCATAGCGACGCAATTTCTGTGTTAATTCGTCATAGTGAGGGATCGACGAATGCAATAAAGAAGGAAAGTGCATCCGAAAAAGATACTCGCCTCCCAATAGGAGATTCTGTCGTTGCCATAGAAACGCTCCTCGATTTAGAAAGAGAAGGCATAGAAAGTATAGTATTTCATAGCGAAGCAATTTCTGTGTTAATTCGTCATTGTGAGGGATCGACGGATGCAGTAAAGAAGGAATAGTGCATCCGAAAAGAGATACTCGCCTCCCAATAGAAGATCCTGTCGTTGCCATAGAAACGATCCTCGATATAGAAAGAGAAGCCATAGAACCTATAGTATTTCATAGCGACGCAATTTCTGTGTTAATTCGTCATAGTGAGGGATCGACGGATGCAATAAAGAAGGAATAGTGCATCCGAAAAGAGATACTCGCCTCCCAATATAAGATCCTGTCGTTGCCATAGAAACGTTCCTCGATTTAGAAAGAGAAGGCATAGAACCTATAGTATTTCATAGCGACGCTATTTCTGTGTAATTCGTCATTGTAAGGGATCGACTGATGCAATAAGGAAGGAGTAGTGCATCCGAAAGAAGATACTCGCCCCCCAATATAAGATCCTGCCGTTGCCATAGAAACGTTCCTCGATTTAGAAAGAGAAGGCATAGAACCTATAGTATTTCATAGCGACGCAATTTCTGTGTTAATTCTGCATTGTGTGGGATCGACGGATACAATAAAGAAGGAATACTGCATGCGAAAAGAGATACTCGCCTCCCAATATAAGTTACTGTCGTTGCCATAGAAACGTTCCTCGATTTAGAAAGAAAAGGCATAGAACCTATAGTATTTCATAGCGACGCAATTTCTGTGTTAATTCGTCATTGTGAGGGATAGACGGATGCAATAAAGAAGTAAAAGTGCATCCGAAATGAGATACTCGCCTCCCAACATAAGATCCTGACGTTGCCATAGAAACGATACTCGATTTAAAAAGAGGTGGCATATAACCTATAGTATTTCATAGCGACGCAATTTCTGTGTTAATTCGTCATTGTGAGGGATCGTCGGATGCAATAAAGGAAAAATAGTGAATCCGAAAAGAGAATCTCGCCTCGCAATTGAAGATCCTATCGTAGCCACAGAAACGTTCCTCGATTTAGAAAGAGAAAGCTTACAACCTATAGTATTTCATAGCGACGCAATTTCTGTGTTAATTCTGCATCGTGTGGGATCGACGGATGCAATAAAGAAGGAATACTGCATCTAAAAAGAGATACTCGCCTCCCATTAGAAGATCCTGTCGTTCCCATAGAAACGTTCCTCGATATAGAAAAAGAAGGCATACATCCTATAGTATTTCATAGCGACGCAATTTCTGTGTTAATTCTGCATTGTGCGGGATCGACGGATGCAATAAAGAAGGAATACTGCATCCGAAAAGAGATACTCGCCTCCCAATATAAGACCCTGTCGTTGCCATAGAAACGTTCCTCGATTTAGAAAGAGAAGGCATAGAACCTATAGTATTTCATGGCGACGCAATTTCATTGTTAATTCGTCATTGTGAGGGATCGACGGATGCAATAAAGAAGGAATAGTGAATCCGAAACGTGATACTCGCCTCCCAATATAAGATCCTGTCGTTGCCATAGAAACGTTCCTCGATTTAGAAAGAGAAGGCGTAGAAACCATGGTAATTGATAGCGACGCTATTTCTGTGTTAATTCGTCATTGTGAGGGGTCGACGTATGCAATAAAGAAGGAATAGTGCATCCGAAAAGAGATACACGCCTCACAATGGAAGATCCTGTCGTTGCCATGGAAACGTTTCTCGATTTAGAAAGAGAAGGCATAGAACCTATAGCATTTCATAGTGACGCAACTTCTGTGTTAATTCGTCATTGTGAGGGATCGACGGATTCAATAAAGAAGGAATAGTGCATCCGAAAGGAGATACATGCCTCCCAATATAAGATCCTGTCGTTGCCATAGAAATGTTCCTCGATTTAGAAAGAGAAGGCATAAAACCTATAGTATTTCATGGCGACGCAATTTCTTTGTTAATTCGTCATTGTGACGGATCGACGGATGCAATAAAGGAGGAAAGTGCATCCGAAAAAGATACTCGCCTCCTAATAGGAGATTATGTCGTTGCCATAGAAACACTCCTCTATTTAGAAAGAGAAAGCTAGAACCTATAGTATTTCATAGCGAAGCAATTTCTGTGTTAATTCGTCATTTTGAGGGATCGACGGATGCAATAAAGAAGGAATAGTGCATCCGAAAAGAGATACTCGCCTCCCAATAGAAGATCCTGTCGATGCCATGGAAACGTTCTTCGATTTAGAAAGAGAAGGCATAGAACCTATAGTATTTCATAGTGACGCAACTTCTGTGTTAATTCGTCATTGTGAGGGATCGACGGATTCAATAAAGATGGAATAGTGCATCCGAAAGGAGATACATGCCTCCCAATATAAGATCCTGTCGTTGCCATAGAAATGTTCCTCGATTTAGAAAGAGAAGGCATAGAACCCATAGTATTTCATAGCGACGCAATTTCTGTGTTAATTCTGCATTGTGTGGGATCGACGGATGCAATAAAGAAGGAATACTGCATCCGAAAAGTGATACTCGCCTCCCATTAGAAGATCCTGTCGTTCCCATAGAAACGTTCCTCGATATAGAAAAAGAAGGCATACATCCTATAGTATTTCATAGCGACGCAATTTCTGTGTTAATTCTGCATTGTGCGGGATCGACGGATGCAATAAAGAAGGAATACTGCATCCGAAAAGAGATACTCGCCTCCCAATATAAGACCCTGTCGTTGCCATAGAAACGTTCCTCGATTTAGAAAGAGAAAGCTTACAACCTATAGTATTTCATAGCGACGCTATTTCTGTGTTAATTCGTCATAGTGAGGGATCGACGGATGCAATAAAGAAGGAATGGTGCATCCGAAAAGAGATACACGCCTCACAATGGATGATCCTGGCGTTGCCATAGAAATGTTTCTCGATTTAGAAAGAGAATGCATAGAACATATAGTATTTCATAGCGACGCAATTTCTGTGTTAATTCGTCATTGTGAGGGATCGACGGATGCAATAAAGAAGAAATAGTGCATCCGAAAAGAGATACTCACCTCCCAATAGAAGATCCTGTCGTTGCCATAGAAACGTTCCCCGATTTAGAAAGGGAAGGCACGGAACCTATAGGTTTTCATAGCGGCGCAATTTCTGTGTTAATTCGTCTTTGTGAGGGATCGACGGATGCAATAAAGAAGGAAAGTGCATCCGAAAAAGATACTCGCCTCCCAATAGGAGATCCTGTCGTTGCCATAGATACGCTCCTCAATTTAGAAAAAGAAGGCATAGAACCTATAGTATTTCATAGCTAAGAAATTTCGGTGTTAATTCGTCATTGTGAGGGATCGACGGATACAATAAAGAAGGAATAGTGCATCCGAAAAGAGATACTCGCCTCCCAATATACGATCCTGCCGTTGCCATAGAAACGTTCCTCGATTTAGAAAGAGAAGGCATAGAACCGATAATATATCACAGCGACGCTATTTCTGTGTTAATTCGTCATTGTGAGGGATCGACGGATGCAATAAATAAGGTATAGTGCATCCGAAAAGAGATACTCGCCTCCCAATAGAAGATCCTGTCGTTGCCATAGAAACGTTCCTCGATTTAGGAAGAGAAGGCATAGAACCTATAGTTTTTAATAGCGACGCAATTTTTGTGTTAATTCGTCATTGTGAGGGATCGACGGATGCAATAAAGGAAAAATAGTGAATCCGAAAAGTGAAACTCTCCTCGCAATTGAAGATCCTGTCGTTGCCATAGAAGCGTTCCTCGATTTAGAAAGAGAAAGCATAGAACCTATAGTATTTCATAGCGACGCAATTTCTGTGTTAATTCCGCATTGTGTGGGATCGACGGATGCAATAAAGAAGGAATACTACATCCGAAAAGAGATACTTGACTCCCAATAGAAGATCCTGTCGTTGGCATAGAAACGTTCCTCGAATTAGAAAGAGAAGGCATAAAACATATAGTGTTTCATAGCGACCCAATTTCTTAGTTAAATCGTCATTGTGAGGGATCGACGGATGCAATAAACAAGGAACAGTGCATCCTAAAAGAGATACTCGCTACCCAATATAAGATCCTGTCGTTGCCAAAGAAAAGTTCCTCGATTTAAAAAGAGAAGGAATAGAACCTATAGCATTACATAGGGACGCAATTTCTCTGTTCATTCGTCATTGTGAGGGATCGACGGATGCAATAAAGAAAGGAATAGCCCATCCGAATAGAGGAACTCGCCTCGCAATACAATATCCTGCCGTTGCCATAGAAACGTTTCTCGATTTAGAAAGAGAAGGCGTAGAACCTATAGTATTTCATAGCGACGCAATTTCTGTGTTATTTCGTGGTGGTGAGGGATCGACGGATGCAATAAAGAAGGAATACTGCAACCGAAAAGAGATACTCGCCTCCCAATATAGGATCCTGTCATTGCCATGGAAACCTTCCTCGATTTAGAAAGAGGAGGCATAGAACCTATAGTAGTTCATGGCGACGCCAATTTTTGTGTTGATTCGTCATTGTGAGGGATCGACGGATGCAATAAAGAAAGGAATAGCCCATCCGAATAGAGGAACTCGCCTCGCAATACAATATCCTGCCGTTGCCATAGAAACGTTTCTCGATTTGGAAAGAGAAGGAATAGAACCCATAGTATCTCATAGCGACGCTATTTCTGTGTTAATTCGTCATTGTGAGGGGTCGACGTATGCAATAAAGAAGGAATAGTGCATCCGAAAAGAGATACACGCCTCACAATGGAAGATCCTGTCGTTGCCATAGAAACGTTTCTCGATTTAGAAAGAGAAGGCATAGAACCTATAGTATATCATAGTGACACAATTTCCGTTTAATTCGTCATTGTGAGGGATCGACGGATTTAATAAAGGAGGAATAATGCATCCTAAAGGAGATACTCGCCTCCCAATATAAGATCCTGTCGTTGCCATAGAAATGTTCCTCGATTTAGAAAGAGAAGGCATAAAACCTATAGTATTTCATGGCGACGCAATTTCTATGATTATTCTGCATTGTGCGTGATCGACGGATGCAATAAAGAAGGAATACTGCATCCGAAATGTGATGCTCGCCTCCAAATAGAAGATCCTGTCGTTGCCATAGAAACGTACCTCGATATAGAAAGAGAAGGCATACAACCTATAGTATTTCATAGCGACGCAATTTCTGTGTTAATTCGTCATTGTGAGGGATCGACGGATGCAATAAAGAAGGAAAGTGCATCCGAAAAAGATACTCGCCTCCCAATAGGAGATCCTGTCGTTGCCATAGATACGCTCCTCGATTTAGAAAGAGAAGGCATAGAACCTATAGTATTTCATAGCTAAGCAATTTCGGTGTTAATTCGTCATTGTGAGGGATCGACGGATGCAATAAAGAAGAAATAGTGCATCCGAAAAGAGATACTCACCTCCCAATAGAAGATCCTGTCGTTGCCATAGAAACGTTCCCCGATTTAGAAAGGGAAGGCACGGAACATATAGGATTTCATAGCGGCGCAATTTCTGTGTTAATTCGTCTTTGTGAGGGATCGACGGATGCAATAAAGAAGGAAAGTGCATCCGAAAAAGATACTCGCCTCCCAATAGGAGATCCTGTCGTTGCCATAGATACGCTCCTCGGTTTAGAAAGAGAAGGCATAGAACATATAGTATTTCATAGCTAAGCAATTTCGGTGTTAATTCGTCATTGTGAGGGATCGACGGATGTAATAAAGAAGGAATAGTGCATTCGAAACGAGATACTCGCCTCCCAATATAAGATCCTGCCGTTGCCATAGAAACGTTCCTCGATTTAGAAAGAGAAGGCATAGAACCGATAATATATCACAGCGACGCTATTTCTGTGTTAATTCGTCATTGTGAGGGATCGACGGATGCAATAAAGAAGGTATAGTGCATCCGAAAAGAGATACTCGCCTCCCAATAGAAGATCCTGTCGTTGCCATAGAAACGTTCCTCGATTTAGAAAGAGAAGGCATAGAACCTATAGTATTTAATAGCGACGCAATTTCTGTGTTAATTCGTCATTGTGAGGGATCTACGGATGCAATAAAGTAGGAATAATGCATCCGAAAAGAGATACTCGCCTCTTAATAGAAGATCATGTCATTGCCATAGAAATGTTCTTCGATTTAGAAAGAGAAGGCATAGAACCTATAGTATTTCATAGCGACGCAAATTTTTGTGTTAATTCGTCATTGTGAGGGATCGACGGATGCAATAAAGGAAAAATAGTGAATCCGAAAAATGAAACTCGCCTCGAATTGAAGATCCTGTCGTTGCCATAGAAGCGTTCCTCGATTTAGAAAGAGAAAGCATAGAACCTATAGTATTTCATAGCGACGCAATTTCTGTGTTAATTCCGCATTGTGTGGGATCGACGGATGCAATAAAGAAGGAATACTACATCCGAAAAGAGATACTTGACTCCCAATAGAAGATCCTGTCGTTGGCATAGAAACGTTCCTCGATTTAGAAAGAGAAAGCATAGAACATATAGTGTTTCATAGCGACGCAATTTCTGTGTTAATTCGTCATTGTGAGAGATCGACGGATGCAATAAAGAAGAAATAGTGCATCCGAAAAGAGATACTCACCTCCCAATAGAAGATCCTGTCGTTGCCATAGAAACGTTCCCCGATTTAGAAAGGGAAGGCACGGAACCTATAGTATTTCATAGCGGCGCAATTTCTGTGCTAATTCGTTTTTGTGAGGGATCGACGGATGCAATAAAGAAGGAAAGTGCATCCGAAAAAGATACTCGCCTCCCAATAAGAGATCCTGTCGTTGCCATAGATACGCTCCTCGATTTAGAAAGAGAAGGCATAGAACCTATAGTATTTCATAGCTAAGCAATTTCGGTGTTAATTCGTCATTGTGAGGGATCGACGGATGCAATAAAGAAGGAATAGTGCATCCGAAGCGAGATACTCGCCTCCCAATATAAGATCTTGCCGTTGCCATAGAAACGTTCCTCGATTTAGAAAGAGAAGGCCTAGAACCGATAATATATCACAGCGACTCTATTTCTGTGTTAATTCGTCATTGTGAGGGATCGACGGATGCTATAAAGAAGGTATAGTGCATCCGAAAAGAGATACTCGCCTCCCAATAGAAGATCCTGTCGTTGCCATAGAAACGTTCCTCGATTTAGAAAGAGAAGGCATAGAACCTATAGTATTTAATAGCGACGCAATTTCTGTGTTAATTCGTCATTGTGAGGGATCGACGGATGCAATAAAGAAGGTATAGTGCATCCGAAAAGAGATACTCGCCTCCCAATATAAGATCCTGCCGTTGCCATAGAAACGTTCCTCGATTTAGAAAGAGAAGGCATAGAACCGATAATATATCACAGCGACTCTATTTCTGTGTTAATTCGTCATTGTGAGGGATCTACGGATGCAATAAAGTAGGAATAATGCATCCGAAAAGAGATACTCGCCTCTTAATAGAAGATCATGTCATTGCCATAGAAATGTTCCTCGATTTAGAAAGAGAAGGCATAGAACCTATAGTATTTCATAGCGACGCAAATATTTGTGTTAATTCGTCATTGTGAGGGATCGACGGATGCAATAAAGGAAAAATAGTGAATCCGAAAAGTGAAACTCGCCTCGCAATTGAAGATCCTGTCGTTGCCATAGAAGCGTTCCTCGATTTAGAAAGAGAAACCATAGAACCTATAGTATTTCATAGCGACGCAATTTCTGTGTTAATTCCGCATTGTGTGGGATCGACGGATGCAATAAAGAAGGAATACTACATCCGAAAAGAGATACTTCACTCCCAATAGAAGATCCTGTCGTTGGCATAGAAACGTTCCTCGATTTAGAAAGAGAAAGCATAGAACATATAGTGTTTCATAGCGACGCAATTTCTTAGTTAAATCGTCATTGTGAGGGATCGACGGATGCAATAAACAAGAAATAGTGCATCCTAGAAGAGATACTCGCTACCCAATATAAGATCCTGTCGTTGCCAAAGAAAAGTTCCTCGATTTAGAAAGAGAAGGCATAGAACCTATAGTATTACACAGGGACGCAATTTCTCTGTTCATTCGTCATTGTGAGGGATCGACGGATGCAACAAAGAAGGAATAGCCCATCCGAATAGAGGAACTCGCCTCGCAATACAATATCCTGCCGTTGCCATAGAAACGTTTCTCGATTTAGAAAGAGAGGGCGTAGAACCTATAGTATTTCATAGCGACGCAATTTCTGTGTTATTTCGTGGTTGTGAGGGATCGACGGATGCAATAAAGAAGGAATATTGCAACCGAAAAAAGATACTCGCCTCCCAATATGGGATCCTGTCATTGCCATGGAAACGTTCCTCGATTTAGAAAGAGATGGCATAGAACCTGTAGTATTTCATAGCGACGCTATTTCTGTGTTAATTCGTCATTGTGAGGGATCGACGGAGGCAATAAAAAAGGAATAGTGCATCCGAAAGGAGATACTCGCCTCCCAATAGAAGATCCAGTCGTTGCCATAGAAACGGTCCTCGGTATAGTAAGAGAAGGCATAGAACCTATAGTACTTCATAGCGACGCAATTTCTGTGTTAATTCGTCATTGTGAGTGATCGACGGATGCAATAAAGAAGGAATAGTGCATCCATAAAGAGATACACGCCTCACAATGGATGATCTTTTCGTTGCCATATAAACGTTCCTCGATTTAGAAAGAGAAAGCATAGAACCTATAGTATTTCATAGCGACGCAATTTCTGTGTTAATTCGTCATTGTGAGGGATCGACGGATGCCATAAAGAAGGAAAGTGCATCCGAAAAAGATACTCGCCTCCCAATATGAGATCTTGTCGTTGCCATAGAAACGTTTCTCGTTTTAGAAAGAGAAGGCATAGAACCTGTAGTATTTCATTGCGACGCAATTTCTGTGTTATTTCGTCGTTGTGAGGGATCGACGGATGCAATAAAGAAGGAATACTGCAACCGAAAAGAGAAACTCGCTTCCCAATAGAAGATCCTGTCGTTGCCATAGAAACGTTCCTCGATTTAGAAAGAGAAGGCATAGAACCTATAGTGTTTCATAGCGACGCAATTTCTGTGGTAATTCGTCATTGCGAGGGATCGACGGATGCAATAAACAAGGAATAGTGCATCCTAAAAGAGATACCCTATTCCCAATATAAGATCCTGTCGTTGCCAAAGAAAAGGTCCTCGATTTAGAAAGAGAAGGCATAGACCCTATAGTATTACATAGGGACGCAATTTCTCTGTTCATTCGTCATTGTGAAGGGATCGACGGATGCAATAAAGAAGGAATAGCCCATCCAAAAAGAGAAACTTGCCTCGCAATACAAGATCCTGCCGTTGCCATAGAAACGTCTCTCGACTTAGAAAGAGAAGGCTTAGAACCTATAGTATTTCATAGCGTGGCAATTTCTGTTTTAATTCTGCATTGTGTGGGATCGACGGATGCAATTAAGAAGGAATACTACATCCGAAAAGAGATACTTGACTCCCAATAGAAATTCCTAACGTTGCCATGGAAACGTTCCTGGATTTAGAAAGAGAAGGCATACAACCTATAGTATTTCATAGCGACGAAATTTCTGTGTTAATTCGTCATTGTGAGGGATCGAAGGATGCAATAACGAAGGAATAGTGCATCCGAAAAGAGATTCACGCCTCCCAATAGAAGATCCTGTCGTTGCCATAGAAACGTTCCTCCATTTAGAAAGAGAAGGAACAGATACTATACTATTTCATAGCGACGCAATTTACGTGTTAATTCGTCATTCTGAGGGATCGACGGATGCAATAAAGAAGGTATAGTGCATCCGAAAAGAGATACTCGCCTCCCAATATAAGATCCTGTCGTTGCCATAGAAACGTTCCTCGATTTAGATAGAGAAGGCATAGAACCTATAGTATTTAATAGAGACGCAATTTCTGTGTTAATTCGTGATTGTGAGGGATCTACGGATGCAATAAAGTAGGAATAATGCATCCAAAAAAAAAATATACTCGCCTCTTAATAGAAGATCATGTCGTTGCCATAGAAATGTTCCTCGATTTAGAAAGAGAAGGCATAGAACCTATAGTATTTCATAGCGACGCAAATTTTTGTGTTAATTCGTCATTGTGATGGATCGACGGATGCAATAAAGGAAAAATAGTGAATCCAAAAAGTGAAACACGCCTCGCAATTGAAGATCCTGTCGTTGCCATAGAAGCGTTTCTCGATTTAGAAAGAGAAAGCATAGAACCTATAGTATTTCATAGCGACGCAATTTCTGTGTTAATTCCGCATTGTGTGGAATCGACGGATGCAATAAAGAAGGAATACTACATCCGAAAAGAGATACTTGACTCCCAATAGAAGAACCTGTCGTTGGCATAGAAACCATCCTCGATTTAGAAAGAGAAGGCATAGAACATATAGTGTATCATAGCGACGCAATTTCTGTGTTATTTCGTGGTTGTGAGGGATCGACGGATGCAATAAAGAAGGAATACTGCAACCGAAAAGAGATACTCGCCTCCCAATATAGGATCCTGTCATTGCCATGGAAACGTTCCTCGATCTAGAAAGAGAAGGCATAGAACCTATAGTATTTCATAGCGACGCAATTTCTGTGTTAATTCGTCATTGTGAGGGATCGACGGATGCAATAAAGGAAAAATAGTGAATCCGAAAAGAGAAACTCGCCTCGCAATTGAAGATCCTGTCGTTGCCATAGAAACGTTCCTCGATTTAGAAAGGGAAAGCATAGTACCTATAGTATTTCATAGCGACGCAATTTCTGTATTAATTCGTCATTGTGAGGGATCGACGGATGCCATAAAGAAGGAAAGTGCATCCGAAAAAGATACTCGCCTCCCAATAGAAGATCCTGTCGTTGCCATAGAAACGTTTCTCGTTTTAGAAAGAGAATGCATAGAACCTGTAGTATTTCATAGCGACGCTATTTCTGTGTTAATTCGTCATTGTGAGGGATCGACGGATGCAATAAAGAATGTATAGTGCATCCGGCAAGAGATACTCGCCTCCCAATAGAAGATCCTGTCGTTGCCATTGAAACGTTCCTCGATTTAGAAAGAGAAGGCATAGAACCTATAGTATTTCATAGCGACGCAATTTCTGTGTTAATTCGTCATTGTGAGGGATCGACGGATGCAATAAAGGAAAAATAGTGAATCCGAAAAGAGAATCTCGCCTCGCAATTGATGATCCTATCGTTGCCACAGAAACGTTCCTCGATTTAGAAAGAGAAAGCTTACAACCTATAGTATTTCATAGCGACGCAATTTCTGTGTTAATTCTGCATCGTGTGGGATCGACGGATGCAATAAAGAAGGAATACTACATCCGAAAAGAGATGCTTGACTCCCAATAGAAGATCCTGTCGTTGCCATAGAAACGTTCCTCGATTTAGAAAGAGAAGTTATAGAACCTATAGTGTTTCATAGCGACTCTATTTCTTAGTTAATTCGTCGTTGTGAGGGATCGACGGATGCAATAAACAAGGAATAGTGCATCCTAAAAGAGATACTCGCTTCCCAATATAAGATAATGTCGTTGCCAAAGAAAAGTTCATGGATTTAGAAAGAGAAGACATAGAACCTATAGTATTACACAGGGACGCAATTTCTCTGTTAATTCGTCATTGTGAGGGATCGACGGATGCAATAAAGTAGGAATAGTCCATCCGAAAAGAGAAACTCGCCTCGCAATACAAGATCCTGCCGTCGCCATTGAAACGTTTCTCGATTTAGAAAAAGAAGGCGTGGAACTTATAGTATTTCATAGCGAGGCAATTTCTCTGTTAATTCATTATTGTGAGGGAACGACGGATGCAATAAAGAAGGAATAGTGCATCCGAAAAGAGATACACGCATCATAATAGAAGATCCTGTCGTTGCCATAGGAACGTTCCTCGATTTAGAAAGAGAAGGAATAGAAACTATATTATTTCATAGCGACGCTAATTTTTGTGTTAATTCGTCATTTTGAGGGATCGACGGATGCAATAAGGAAGCAATAGTGCATCCGAAAAGAGAAACTCGCCTCGCAATAGAAGATCCTGTCGTTGCCATAGAAACATACCTCGATTTAGAAAGAGAAGCGATACAACCTATAGTATTTCATAGCGACGCAATTTCTGTTTTATTCGTCATTGTGAGGGATCGACGGATGCAATAAAGAAGAAATAGTGCATCCCAAAAGAGAGACTCGCCTCCCAATAGAAGGTCCTGTCGGTGCCATAGAAACGTTCCTCGATTTAGAAAGAGAAGGCATAGGACCTATAGTATTTCATAGCGACGCAATTTCTGTGTTAATTCGTCATTGTGAAGGATCGACAGATGCAATAAAGAAGGAAAGTGCATCCGAAAAAGATACTCGCCTCCCAATAGGAGATACTGTCGTTGACATAGAAACGCTCCTCGATTTAGAAAGAGAAGGCATAGAACCTATAGCATTTCATAGCGACGCAATTTCTGTGTTAATTCGTCATTGTGAAGGATCGACAGATGCAATAAAGAAGGAAAGTGCATCCGAAAAAGATACTCGCCTCCCAATAGGAGATACTGTCGTTGACATAGAAACGTTCCTCGATTTAGAACGAGAAGGCATAGAACCTATAGCATTTCATAGCGACGCAATTTCTGTGTTAATTCGTCATTGTGAAGGATCGAGAGATGCAATAAAGAAGGAAAGTGCATCCGAAAAAGATACTCGCCTCCCAATAGGAGATACTGTCGTTGACATAGAAACGCTCCTCGATTTAGAAAGAGAAGGCATAGGACCTATAGTATTTCATAGCGACGCAATTTCTGTGTTAATTCGGCATTGTGAGGGAACGACGGATGCAATAAAGAAGAAATAGTGCATCCAAAAAGAGATACTCGCCTCCCAATAGAAGATCCTTTCGGTGCCATAGAAACTTTCCTCGATTTCGTAAGAGAAGGCAAAGGAGCTATAGTATTTCATAGCGACGCAATTTCTGTGTTAATTCGTCATTGTGAAGGATCGACAGATGCAATAAAGAAGGAAAGTGCATCCGAAAAAGATACTCGCCTCCCAATAGGAGATACTGTCGTTGACATAGAAACGCTCCTCGATTTAGAAAGAGAAGGCATAGAACCTATAGCATTTCATAGCGACGCAATTTCTATGTTAATTCGTCATTGTGAAGGATCGACAAATGCAATAAAGAAGGAAAGTGCATCCGAAAAAGATACTCGCCTCCCAATAGGAGATCTTGTCGCTGACATAGAAACGCTCCTCGATTTAGAAAGAGAAGGCATAGAACCTATAGCATTTCATAGCGACGCAATTTCTGTGTTAATTCGTCATTGTGAAGGATCGACAGAAGCAATAAAGAAGGAAAGTGCATCCGAAAAAGATACTCGCCTCCCAATAGGAGATACTGTCGTTGACATAGAAACGCTCCTCGATTTAGAAAGAGAAGGCATAGGACCTATAGTATTTCATAGCGACGCAATTTCTGTGTTAATTCGTCATTTTGTAGGATCGACAGGTGCAATAAAGAAGGAAAGTGCATCCGAAAAAGATACTCGCCTCCCAATAGGAGATACTGTCGTTGACATAGAAACGCTCCTCGATTTAGAAAGAGAAGGCATAGAACCTATAGCATTTCATAGCGACGCAATCTCTGTGTTAATTCGTCATTGTGAAGGATCGACAGATGCAATAAAGAAGGAAAGTGCATCCGAAAAATATACTCGCCTCCCAATAGGAGATCCTGTCGTTGACATGGAAACGCTCCTCGATTTAGAAAGAGAAGGCATAGGACCTATAGTATTTCATAGCGACGCAATTTCTGTGTTAATTCGTCATTGTGATGGATCGACGGATGCAATAAAGAAGAAATAGTGCATCCAAAAAGAGATACTCGCCTCCCAATAGAAGATCCTATCGGTGCCATAGAAACTTTCCTCGATTTCGAAAGAGAAGGCATAGGACCTATAGTATCTCATAGCGACGCAATTTCTGTGTTAATTCGTCATTGTGAGGGATCGACGGATGCAATAAAGAAGAAATACTGCATTCAAAAAGAGATACTCGCCTCCCAATAGAAGATCCTGTCGGTGCCATAGAAACTTTCCTCGATTTCGAAAGAGAAGGCGTAGAACCTACAGTATTTCATAGCGACGCAATTTCTGTGTTAATACGTCATTGTGAGGGATCGACGGATGCAATAAAGAAGAAATAGTGCATCCAAAAAGAGATACTCGCCTCCCAATAGAAGATCCTGTCGGTGCCATAGAAACTTTCCTCGATTTCGAAAGAGAAGGCATAGGACCTATAGTATTTCATAGCGACGCAATTTCTGTGTTAATTCGTCATTGTGAGGGATCGACGGATGCAATAAAGAAGAAATACTGCATTCAAAAAGAGATACTCGCCTCCCAATAGAAGATCCTGTCGGTGCCATAGAAAATTTCCTCGTTTTCGAAAGAGAAGGCATAGGACCTATAGCATTTCATAGCGACGCAACTTCTGTGTTAATTCGTCATTGTGAGAGATCGTCGGATGCAATAAAGAAGGAAAGTGCATCCGAAAAATATACTCGCCTCCCAATAGGAGAACCTGTCGTTGACATAGAAACGCTCCTCGATTTAGAAAGAGAAGGCATAGGACCTATAGTATTTCATAGCGACGCAACTTCTGTGTTAATTCGTCATTGTGAAAGATCGACAGATGCAATAAAGAAGGAAAGTGCATCCGAAAAAGATACTCGCCTCCCAATAGGAGATACTGACGTTGACATAGAAACGCTCCTCGATTTAGAAAGAGAAGGCAGAGAACCTATAGCATTTGATAGCGACGCAATTTCTGTGTTAATTCGTCATTGTGAAGGATCGACAGATGCAATAAAGAAGGAAAGTGCATCCGAAAATGATACTCGCCACCCAATAGGAGATACTGTCGTTGACATAGAAACGCTCGTCGATTTAGAAAGAGAAGGCATAGAACCTATAGCATTTCATAGCGGCGCAATTTCTGTGTTAATTCGTCATTGTGAAGGATCGACAGATGCAATAAAGAAAGAAAGTGCATCCGAAAAAGATACTCGCCTCCCAATAGGAGATACTGTCGTTGTCATAGAAACGCTCCTCGATTTAGAAAGAGAAGGCATAGAACCTATAGCATTTCATAGCGACGCAATTTCTGTGTTAATTCGTCATTGTGAAGGATCGACAGATGCAATAAAGAAGAAAAGTGCATCCGAAAAAGATACTCGCCTCCCAATAGGAGAATCCGTCGTTGCCATAGAAACGCTTCTCGATTTAGAAAGAGTAGGCATAGAACTTATAGCATTTCATAGCGACGCAATTTCTATGTTAATTCGTCATTGTGAGGGATCGACGGATGCAATAAAGATGGAATAGAGCATCCGAAAAGAGATACTCGCGTCCCAATAGAAGATCCTGTCGTTGATATAGAAACGTTCCTCGATTTAGAAAGAGAAGGCATCGAACCTATAGGATTTCATGGCGACGCAATTTCTGTGTTAATTCTGCATTGTGCGGGATCGACGGATGCAATAAAGAAGGAATACTGCATCCGAAAAGAGATACTCGCGTCCCAATAGAAGATCCTGTCGTTGCCATAGAGACAATACTCGATTTTGAAAGAGAAGGCATAGGACCTACAGTATTTCATAGCGACGCAATTTCTGTGTTAATTCGTCATTGTGAGGGACTGACGGATGCAATAAAGTAGGAAAGTGCATCCGAAAAAGATACTCGCCTCCCAATAGGAGATCCCGTCGTTGCCATAGAAACGCTTCTCGATTTAGAAAGAGTAGGCATAGAACTTATAGCATTTCATAGCGACGCAATTTCTATGTTAATTCGTCATTGTGAGGGATCGACGGATGCAATAAAGAAGGAATAGTGCTTCCGAAAAGAGATACTCGCGTCCCAATAGAAGATCCTGTCGTTGCCATAGGAACGTTCCTCGATTTAGAAAGAGAAGGCATAGAACATATAGTATTTCAGAGCGACACAATTTCTGTGTTAATTCGTCATTGTGAGGGATCGACGGATTAAATAAAGATGGATTAGTGCATCCGAACAGAAATATTCGCCTCCCAATAGAGGTATCCTGTCGTTGCTATTGAAACGTTCCTCGATTTAGAAAGAGAAGGCATAGAACTTATAGTATTTCATAGCGACGTGATTTCTGTGTTAATTCGTCATTGTGGGGGATCGACGGATGCAATAAAGAAGGAATAGTCCATCCGAAAAGAGAAACTCGCCTCGCAATACAAGATCCTGCCGTCGAGATAGAAACGTTTCTCGATTTAGAAAAAGAAGGCGTAGAACTTATAGTATTTCATAGCGAGGCGATTTCTGTGTTAATTCGTCATTGTGAGGGATCTACGGATGCAATAAAGAAGGAATAGTGAATCCGAAAAGAGATACTCGCCTCCCAAAGGAAGATCCTATCGTTGCCTTTGAAGCGTTTCTCGATTTAGAAAGGGAAGGCATTGAACCTATAGTATTTTATAGTGACGCAATTTCTGTGTCAATTCGTCATTGTGAGGAATCGAAGGATGCAATAAAGAAGGAATAGTGCATCCGAAAAGAGATACTCGCCTCCGAATAGAAAATCCTGTCGTTGCCATAGAAACGTTCCTTGATTTAGAAAGAGAAGGCATAGAACCTATAGTATTTCATAGCGACGCAATTTCCGCGTTAATTCGTCATTGTGAGGGATCGACGGATGCAATAAAGAAGGAATAGTGCATCCGATAAGAGATACTCGCCTCCCAAAAGAAGATCCTGTCGTTGCCATAGGAAAGTACCTCGATTCGGAAAGAGAACGCATAGAACCTATAATATTTCATAGGGACGCAATTTCTGTGTTAATTCGTCATTGTGCGGGATCGACGGATGCAATAAAGAAGAAATAGTTAATCCGAAAAGAGATACTCGCCTCGCAATAGAAGATCCTGTCGTTGCCATAGGAACGTTCCTCGATTTAGAATAGAAGGCATAGAGCATATAGTATTTCAGAGCGACGCAATTTCTGTGTTAAATCGTCATTGTGAGGGACCGACGGATTAAATAAAGAAGGAATAGTGCATCCGAACAGAGATATTCGACTCCCAATAAAAGATCCTGTCGTTGCTGTAGAAACGTTTCTCGATTTAGAAAGAGAAGGAATAGAACCCATAGTATTTCATAGCGACGTGATTTCTGTGTTAATTCGTCATTGTGAGGGATCGACTGATGCAATAAAGAAGGAATAGTCCATCCGAAAAGAGATACTCGCCTCCCAATATAAGATCCTGTGGTTGCCATAGAAACGATCTCGATTTAGAAAGAGAAGGCATAGAACCCATAGTATTTCATAGCGACGCAATTTCTGTGTTAATTCGTCATTGTGAGGGATCGACGGATTAAATAAAGAAGGAATAGTGCATCAGATCAGAGATATTCGCCTCCCAATAGAAGATCCTGTCGTTGCCATTGAAAAGTTCCTCGATTTAGAAAGAGAATGCATAGAACCTATAGAATTTCATAGCGACGCAATTTCTGAGTTAATTCGTCATTGTGAGGGATAGACGGATGCAATAAAGAAGTAAAAGTGCATCCGAAATGAGATACTCGCCTCCCAACATAAGATCCTGACGTTGCCATAGAAACGATACTCGATTTAAAAAGAGGTGGCATATAACCTATAGTATTTCATAGCGACGCAATTTCTGTGTTAATTCGTCATTGTGAGGGATCGACGGATTAAATAAAGAAGGAATAGTGCATCCGAACAGAGATATTCGCCTCCCAATAGAAGATCCTGTCCTTGCTACAGAAACGTTCCTCGATTTAGAAAGAGAAGGCATAGAACCAATAGTATTTCATAGCGACGTGATTTCAGTGTTAATTCGTCATTGTGAGGGATCGACGGATGCAATAAAGAAGGAATACTGCATCCGAAAAGAGTTACACGCCTCACAATGGAAGATCCTGTCGTTGCCATAGAAACGTTTCTCGATTTAGAAACAGAAGGCATAGAACCAATAGTATTTCATAGCGACGCAATTTCTGTGTTAATTCGTCATTGTGAGGGATCGACGGATTCAATAAAGAAGGAATAGTGCATCCGAAAGAGATACTCGCCTCCCAATATAAGATCCTGTCGTTGCCATAGAAATGTACCTCGATTTAGAAAGAGAAGGCATAGAACCTATAGTATTTCATAGCGACGCAATTTGTGTGTTTATTCGTCATTGTGTGGGATCGACGGATGCAATAAAGAAGGAATAGTGTATCCGAAAAGAGATACTCGCCTCTGAATAGAAGATCATGTCGTTGCCACAGAAACGTTCCTCGATTTAGACAGAGAAGTCATAGAACCTATAGTATTTCATAGCGACGCTATTTCTGTGTAATTCGTCATTGTGAGGGATCGACGGATGCAATGAAGGACAAATAGTGCATCCAAAAAGAGATACTCGCCTCCCAATAGAAGATCCTGTCGTTGCCATAGAATCGTTTACCGATTTAGAATGATGATGCATAGAACCTATAGTATTTCATAGCGACGCAATTTCTGTGTTAATTCGTCATAGTGAGGGATCGACGAATGCAATAAAGAAGGAAAGTGCATCCGAAAAAGATACTCGCCTCCCAATAGGATATTCTGTCGTTGCCATAGAAACGCTCCTCGATTTAGAAAGAGAAGGCATAGAAAGTATAGTATTTCATAGCGACGCAATTTCTGTGTTAATTCTGCATTGTGTGGGATCGACGGATACAATAAAGAAGGAATACTGCATCCGAAAAGTGATACTCGCCTCCCAATATAAGATACTGTCGTTGCCATAGAAACGTTCCTCGATTTAGAAAGAAAAGGCATAGAACCTATAGTATTTCATAGCGACGCAATTTCTGTGTTAATACGTCATTGTGAGGGATAGACGGATGCAATAAAGAAGTAAAAGTGCATCCGAAATGAGATACTCGCCTCCCAACATAAGATCCTGACGTTGCCATAGAAACGATACTCGATTTAAAAAGAGGTGGCATATAACCTATAGTATTTCATAGCGACGCAATTTCTGTGTTAATTCGTCATTGTGAGGGATCGACGGATGCAATAAAGGAAAAATAGTGAATCCGAAAAGAGAATCTCGCCTCGCAATTGAAGATCCTATCGTTGCCACAGAAACGTTCCTCGATTTAGAAAGAGAAAGCTTACAACCTATAGTATTTCATAGCGACGCAATTTCTGTGTTAATTCTGCATCGTGTGGGATCGACGGATGCAATAAAAAAGGAATACTGCATCCGAAAAGAGATACTCGCCTCCCATTAGAAGATCCTGTCGTTCCCATAGAAACGTTCCTCGATATAGAAAAAGAAGGCATACATCCTATAGTATTTCATAGCGACGCAATTTCTGTGTTAATTCTGCATTGTGCGGGATCGACGGATGCAATAAAGAAGGAATACTGCATCCGAAAAGAGATACTCGCCTCCCCATTTAAGACCCTGTCGTTGCCATAGAAACGTTCCTCGATTTAGAAAGAGAAGGCATAGAACCTATAGTATTTCATAGCGACGCAATTTCTGTGTTAATTCGTCATTGTGAGGGATCGACGGATGCAATAAAGAAGGAATAGTGAATCCGAAAAGTGATACTCGCCTCCCAATATAAGATCCTGTCGTTGCCATAGAAACGTTCCTCGATTTAGAAAGAGAAGGCGTAGAACCCATGGTATTTGATAGCGAAGCAATTTCTGTGTTAATTCGTCATTTTGAGGGATCGACGGATGCAATAAAGAAGGAATAGTGCATCCGAAAAGAGATACTCGCCTCCCAATAGAAGATCCTGTCGATGCCATGGAAACGTTCTTCGATTTAGAAAGAGAAGGCATAGAACCTATAGTATTTCATAGTGACGCAACTTCTGTGTTAATTCGTCATTGTGAGGGATCGACGGATTCAATAAAGAAGGAATAGTGCATCCGAAAGGAGATACATGCCTCCCAATATAAGATCCCGTCGTTGCCATAGAAATGTTCCTCGATTTAGAAAGAGAAGGCATAGAACCCATAGTATTTCATAGCGACGCAATTTCTGTGTTAATTCTGCATTGTGTGGGATCGACGGATGCAATAAAGAAGGAATACTGCATCCGAAAAGTGATACTCGCCTCCCATTAGAAGATCCTGTCGTTCCCATAGAAACGTTCCTCGATATAGAAAAAGAAGGCATACATCCTATAGTATTTCATAGCGACGCAATTTCTGTGTTAATTCTGCATTGTGCGGGATCGACGGATGCAATAAAGAGGGAATACTGCATCCGAAAAGAGATACTCGCCTCCCAATATAAGACCCTGTCGTTGCCATAGAAACGTTCCTCGATTTAGAAAGAGAAAGCTTACAACCCATAGTATTTCATAGCGACGCTATTTCTGTGTTAATTCGTCATTGTGAGGGATCGACGGATGCAATAAAGAAGGAATGGTGCATCCGAAAAGAGATACACGCCTCACAATGGATGATCCTGGCGTTGCCATAGAAATGTTTCTTGATTTAGAAAGAGAATGCATAGAACATATAGTATTTCATAGCGACGCAATTTCTGTGTTAATTCGTCATTGTGAGGGATCGACGGATGCAATAAAGCAGAAATAGTGCATCCGAAAAGAGATACTCACCTCCCAATAGAAGATCCTGTCGTTGCCATAGAAACGTTCCCCGATTTAGAAAGGGAAGGCACGGAACCTATAGGTTTTCATAGCGGCGCAATTTCTGTGTTAATCCGTCTTTGTGAGGGATCGACGGATGCAATAAAGAAGCAAAGTGCATCCGAAAAAGATACTCGCCTCCCAATAGGAGATCCTGTCGTTGCCATAGATACGCTCCTCAATTTAGAAAAAGAAGGCATAGAACCTATAGTATTTCATAGCTAAGAAATTTCGGTGTTAATTCGTCATTGTGAGGGATCGACGGATACAATAAAGAAGGAATAGTGCATCCGAAAAGAGATACTCGCCTCCCAATATACGATCCTGCCGTTGCCATAGAAACGTTCCTCGATTTAGAAAGAGAAGGCATAGAACCGATAATATATCACAGCGACGCTATTTCTGTGTTAATTCGTCATTGTGAGGGATCGACGGATGCAATAAATAAGGTATAGTGCATCCGAAAAGAGATACTCGCCTCCCAATAGAAGATCCTGTCGTTGCCATAGAAACGTTCCTCGATTTAGAAAGAGAAGGCATAGAACCTATAGTATTTAATAGCGACGCAATTTCTGTGTTAATTCGTCATTGTGAGGGATCTACGGATGCAATAAAGTAGGAATAATGCATCCGAAAAGAGATACTCGCCTCTTAATAGAAGATCATGTCATTGCCATAGAAATGTTCCTCGATTTAGAAAGAGAAGGCATAGAACCTATAGTATTTCATAGCGACGCAAATTTTTGTGTTAATTCGTCATTGTGAGGGTTCGACGGATGCAATAAAGGAAAAATAGTGAATCCGAAAAGTGAAACTCGCCTCGAATTGAAGATCCTGTCGTTGCCATAGAAGCGTTCCTCGATTTAGAAAGAGAAAGCATAGAACCTATAGTATTTCATAGCGACGCAATTTCTGTGTTAATTCCGCATTGTGTGGGATCGACGGATGCAATAAAGAAGGAATACTACATCCGAAAAGAGATACTTGACTCCCAATAGAAGATCCTGTCGTTGGCATAGAAACGTTCCTCGATTTAGAAAGAGAAAGCATAGAACATATAGTGTTTCATAGCTAAGCAATTTCTGTGTTAATTCGTCATTGTGAGAGATCGACGGATGCAATAAAGAAGAAATAGTGCATCCGAAAAGAGATACTCACCTCCCAATAGAAGATCCTGTCGTTGCCATAGAAACGTTCCCCGATTTAGAAAGGGAAGGCACGGAACCTATAGTATTTCATAGCGGCGCAATTTCTGTGCTAATTCGTTTTTGTGAGGGATCGACGGATGCAATAAAGAAGGAAAGTGCATCCGAAAAAGATACTCGCCTCCCAATAAGAGATCCTGTCGTTGCCATAGATACGCTCCTCGATTTAGAAAGAGAAGGCATAGAACCTATAGTATTTCATAGCTAAGCAATTTCGGTGTTAATTCGTCATTGTGAGGGATCGACGGATGCAATAAAGAAGGAATAGTGCATCCGAAGCGAGATACTCGCCTCCCAATATAAGATCCTGCCGTTGCCATAGAAACGTTCCTCGATTTAGAAAGAGAAGGCCTAGAACCGATAATATATCACAGCGACTCTATTTCTGTGTTAATTCGTCATTGTGAGGGATCGACGGATGCAATAAAGAAGGTATAGTGCATCCGAAAAGAGATACTCGCCTCCCAATAGAAGATCCTGTCGTTGCCATAGAAACGTTCCTCGATTTAGAAAGAGAAGGCATAGAACCTATAGTATTTAATAGCGACGCAATTTCTGTGTTAATTCGTCATTGTGAGGGATCGACGGATGCAATAAAGAAGGTATAGTGCATCCGAAAAGAGATACTCGCCTCCCAATATAAGATCCTGCCGTTGCCATAGAAACGTTCCTCGATTTAGAAAGAGAAGGCCTAGAACCGATAATATATCACAGCGACTCTATTTCTGTGTTAATTCGTCATTGTGAGGGATCTACGGATGCAATAAAGTAGGAATAATGCGTCCGAAAAGAGATACTCGCCTCTTAATAGAAGTTCATGTCATTGCCATAGAAATGTTCCTCGATTTAGAAAGAGAAGGCATAGAACCTATAGTATTTCATAGCGACGCAAATATTTGTGTTAATTCGTCATTGTGAGGGATCGACGGATGCAATAAAGGAAAAATAGTGAATCCGAAAAGTGAAACTCGCCTCGCAATTGAAGATCCTGTCGTTGCCATAGAAGCGTTCCTCGATTTAGAAAGAGAAACCATAGCACCTATAGTATTTCATAGCGACGCAATTTCTGTGTTAATTCCGCATTGTGTGGGATCGACGGATGCAATAAAGAAGGAATACTACATCCGAAAAGAGATACTTCACTCCCAATAGAAGATCCTGTCGTTGGCATAGAAACGTTCCTCGATTTAGAAAGAAAAAGCATAGAACATATAGTGTTTCATAGCGACGCAATTTCTTAGTTAAATCGTCATTGTGAGGGATCGACGGATGCAATAAACAAGGAATAGTGCATCCTAGAAGAGATACTCGCTACCCAATATAAGATCCTGTCGTTGCCAAAGAAAAGTTCCTCGATTTAGAAAGAGAAGGCATAGAACCTATAGTATTACACAGGGACGCAATTTCTATGTTCATTCGTCATTGTGAGGGATCGACGGATGCAACAAAGAAGGAATAGCCCATCCGAATAGAGGAACTCGCCTCGCAATACAATATCCTGCCGTTGCCATAGAAACGTTTCTCGATTTAGAAAGAGAGGGCGTAGAACCTGTAGTATTTCATAGCGACGCAATTTCTGTGTTATTTCGTGGTTGTGAGGGATCGACGGATGCAATAAAGAAGGAATACTGCAACCGAAAAGAGATACTCGCCTCCCAATATGGGATCCTGTCATTGCCATGGAAACGTTCCTCGATTTAGAAAGAGATGGCATAGAACCTGTAGTATTTCATAGCGACGCTATTTCTGTGTTAATTCGTCATTGTGAGGGATCGACGGAGGCAATAAAAAAGGAATAGTGCATCCGAAAGGAGATACTCGCCTCCCAATAGAAGATCCTGTCGTTGCCATAGAAACGGTCCTCGGTATAGTAAGAGAAGGCATAGAACCTATAGTACTTCATAGCGACGCAATTTCTGTGTTAATTCGTCATTGTGAGTGATCGACGGATGCAATAAAGAAGGAATAGTGCATCCATAAAGAGATACACGCCTCACAATGGATGATCTTTTCGTTGCCATATAAACGTTCCTCGATTTAGAAAGAGGAAGCATAGAACCTATAGTATTTCATAGCGACGCAATTTCTGTGTTAATTCGTCATTGTGAGGGTTCGACGGATGCCATAAAGAAGGAAAGTGCATCCGAAAAAAATACTCGCCTCCCAATAGGAGATCTTGTCGTTGCCATAGAAACGTTTCTCGTTTTAGAAAGAAAAGGCATAGAACCTGTAGTATTTCATTGCGACGCAATTTCTGTGTTATTTCGTCGTTGTGAGGGATCGACGGATGCAATAAAGAAGGAATACTGCATCCGAAAAGAGATACTCGCTTCCCAATAGAAGATCTTGTCGTTGCCATAGAAACGTTCCTCGATTTAGAAAGAGAAGGCATAGAACCTATAGTGTTTCATAGCGACGCAATTTCTGTGGTAATTCGTCATTGCGAGGGATCGACGGATGCAATAATCAAGGAATAGTGCATCCTAAAAGAGATACCCCCTTCCCAATATAAGATCCTGTCGTTGCCAAAGAAAAGTTCCTCGATTTAGAAAGAGAAGGCATAGACCCTATAGTATTACATAGGGACGCAATTTCTCTGTTAATTCGTCATTGTGAAGGGATCGACGGATGCAATAAAGAAGGAATAGCCCATCCAAAAAGAGAAACTTGCCTCGCAATACAAGATCCTGCCGTTGCCATAGAAACGTCTCTCGACTTAGAAAGAGAAGGCTTAGAACCCATAGTATTTCATAGCGTGGCAATTTCTGTTTTAATTCTGCATTGTGTGGGATCGACGGATGCAATTAAGAAGGAATACTACATCCGAAAAGAGATACTTGACTCCCAATAGAAATTCCTAACGTTGCCATGGAAACGATCCTGGATTTAGAAAGAGAAGGCATACAACCTATAGTATTTCATAGCGACGAAATTTCTGTGTTAATTCGTCATTGTGAGGGATCGAAGGATGCAATAACGAAGGAATAGTGCATCCGAAAAGAGATTCACGCCTCCCAATAGAAGATCCTGTCGTTGCCATAGAAACGTTCCTCCATTTAGAAAGAGAAGGAACAGATACTATACTATTTCATAGCGACGCAATTTACGTGTTAATTCGTCATTCTGAGGGATCGACGGATGCAATAAAGAAGGTATAGTGCATCCGAAAAGAGATACTCGCCTCCCAATATAAGATCCTGTCGTTGCCATAGAAACGTTCCTCGATTTAGATAGAGAAGGCATAGAACCTATAGTATTTAATAGAGACGCAATTTCTGTGTTAATTCGTGATTGTGAGGGATCTACGGATGCAATAAAGTAGGAATAATGCATCCAAAAAAAGAATATACTCGCCTCTTAATAGAAGATCATGTCGTTGCCATAGAAATGTTCCTCGATTTAGAAAGAGAAGGCATAGAACCTATAGTATTTCATAGCGACGCAAATTTTTGTGTTAATTCGTCATTGTGATGGATCGACGGATGCAATAAAGGAAAAATAGTGAATCCAAAAAGTGAAACACGCCTTGCAATTGAAGATCCTGTCGTTGCCATAGAAGCGTTCCTCGATTTAGAAAGAGAAAGCATAGAACCTATAGTATTTCATAGCGACGCAATTTCTGTGTTAATTCCGCATTGTGTGGGATCGACGGATGCAATAAAGAAGGAATACTACATCCGAAAAGAGATACTTGACTCCCAATAGAAGAACCTGTCGTTGGCATAGAAACCATCCTCGATTTAGAAAGAGAAGGCATAGAACATATAGTGTATCATAGCGACGCAATTTCTGTGTTATTTCGTGGTTGTGAGGGATCGACGGATGCAATAAAGAAGGAATACTGCAACCGAAAAGAGATACTCGCCTCCCAATATAGGATCCTGTCATTGCCATGGAAACGTTCCTCGATCTAGAAAGAGAAGGCATAGAACCTATAATATTTCATAGCGACGCAATTTCTGTGTTAATTCGTCATTGTGAGGGATCGACGGATGCAATAAAGGAAAAATAGTGAATCCGAAAAGAGAAACTCGCCTCGCAATTGAAGATCCTGTCGTTGCCATAGAAACGTTCCTCGATTTAGAAAGAGAAAGCATAGTACCTATAGTATTTCATAGCGACGCAATTTCTGTGTTAATTCGTCATTGTGAGGGATCGACGGATGCAATAAAGGAAAAATAGTGAATCCGAAAAGAGAAACTCGCCTCGCAATAGAAGATCCTGTCGTTGCCATAGAAACATACCTCGATTTAGAAAGAGAAGCGATACAACCTATAGTATTTCATAGCGACGCAATTTCTGTTTTATTCGTCATTGTGAGGGATCGACGGATGCAATAAAGAAGGATTAGTGCATCCGAAAAGAGATATTCGCCTTCCAATAGAAGATCCTGTCGTTGCCATAGAAACGTTCCTCGATTTAGAAAGAGAAGGCATAGAACCTATAGTATTTCATAGCGACGCAATTTCTGTGTTATTTCGTCGTTGTGAGGGATCGACGGATGCAATAAAGAAGGAATACTGCAACCGAAAAGAGATACTCGCCTCCCAAAATAGGATCCTGTCATTGCCATAGAAACGTTCTTCGATTTAAAAAGAGAAGGCATAGAACCTATAGTATTTCATAGCGACGCAATTTCTGTGTTAATTCTTCATTGTGAGGGATCGACGGATGCAATAAAGAAGGAATAGTGCATCCGAAAAGAGATAATCGCTTCCCAATAGAAGATCCTGTCGTTGCCATAGAAACGTTCCTCGATTTAGAAAGAGAAGGCATAGAACCTATAGTGTTTCATAGCGACGCAATTTCTTAGTTAATTCGTCATTGTGAGGGATCGACGGATGCAATAAACAAGGAATAGTGCATCCGAAAAGAGATACTCGTCTCCCATTAGGAGATCCTGTCGTTGCCATAGAAACGTTCCTCGATTTTGAAAGAGAGGGCATAGAACCTATAGTATCTCATAGCGACGCAATTTCTGTGTTATTCGTCATTTTGAGGGAACAACGGATGCAATGAAGGAAAAATAGTGAATCCGAAAAGAGAAACTCGCCTCGCAATTGAAGATCCTGTCGTTGCCATAGAAACGTCCCTCGATTTTGAAAGAGAAAGCATTGAACCTATAGTATTTCATAGCGACGCAATTTCAGTGTTAATTCTGCATTGTGTGGGATCGACGGATGCAATAAAGAAGGAATACTACATCCGAAAAGAAATACTTGACTCCCAATAGAAGATCCTGTCGTTGCCATAGAAACGTTCCTCGATTTAGAGAGAGAAGGCATAGAACCTATAGTATTTCATAGCGACGCAATTTCAGTGTTATTTCGTCGTTGTGAGGGATCGACGGATGCAATAAAGAAGGAATACTGCAACCGAAAAGAGATACTCGCCTCCCAAAATAGGATCCTGTCATTGCCATAGAAACGTTCTTCGATTTAGAAAGAGAAGGCATAGAACCTATAGTATTACATAGCGACGCAATTTCTGTGTTAACTCGTCATTGTGAGGGATCGACGGATGCAATAAACAAGGAATAGTGCATCCAAAAACAGATACCCCCTTCCCAATATAAGATCCTGTCGTTGCCAAAGAAAAGTTCCTCAATTTAGAAAGAGAAGGCATAGACCCTATAGTATTACATAGGGACGCAATTACGCTGTTAATTCGTCATTGTGAAGGATCGACGGATGCAATAAAGAAGGAATAGTGCATCCGAAAAGAGATTCACGCCTCCCAATAGATGATCCTGTCGTTGCCATAGAAACGTTCCTCCATTTAGAAAGAGAAGTAATAGATACTATAGTATTTCACAGCGACGCAATTTACGTGTTAATTCGTCATTCTGAGGGATCGACGGATGCAATAAAGAAGGAATAGTGCATCCGAAAAGAGAAACTCGCCTTCCAATAGAGGATCCTGTCGTTGCCATAGAAACGTTCCTCGATATAGAAAGAGAAGGCATAGAAACTATAGTATTTCATAGCGACGCTAATTTTTGTGTTAATTCGTCATTGTGAGGGATCGACGGATGCAATAAGGAAGCAATAGTGCATCCGCAAAGAAATACTCGCCTCGCAATAGAAGATCCTGCCGTTGTCATAGAAACGTTTCTCGATTTAGAAAGAGAAGGCATAGAACCTATAATATTTCATAGTGACGCAATTTCTCTGTTAATTCGGCATTGGGAGGGATCGACGGATGCAACAAAGAAGGAATACTGCAACCAAAAAGAGATACTCGCCTCCCCAAATAGGATCCTGTCATTGCCATAGAAACGTTCCTCGATTTAGAAAGAGAAGGCATAGAACCTATAGTATTTCATAGCGACGCAATTTCTACGTTAATTCGTCATTGTGAGGGATCGACGGATGCAATAAACAAGGAATAGTGCATCCGAAAAGATATACTCGCCTCCCATTAGGAGATCCTGTCGTTGCCATAGAAACGTTCCTCGGTTTTGAAAGAGAGGGCATAGAACCTATAGTATCCCATAGCGATGCAATTTCTGTGTTAATTCGTCATTTTGAGGGATCGACGGGTGCAATTAAGAAGGAATAGTGCATCCAAAATGAGATACTAGCCTCCCAATAGAAGATCCTGTCGTTGCCATAGAAACGTTACTCGATTTCGAAAGAGGAGGTATAGAACCTATAGTGTTTCATAGCGACGCAATTTCTGTGTTAATTCGTCATTGTGACGGATCGACTGATGCAATAAAGAAGGAATAGTGCATCTGAAAAGAGATACTCGCCTCCCAATATAAGATCCTGTCGTTGCCATAGAAAAGTTCCTCGATTTATAAAGAGAAGGCATAGAACATATAGTATTTCATAGGGACGTAATTTTTGTGTTAATTCGTCATTGTGAGGGATCGACGGATGCAATAAAGAAGGAATAGTGCATCCGAAAAGAGATACTCGCTTCCCAATAGAAGATCCTGTCGTTGCCATCGAAGCGTTCCTCGATTTAGAAAGAGAAGGCATAGAACATATAGTATTACATAGCGACGCAATTTCTGTTTTAATTCGTCATTGTGAGGGATCGACGGATGCAATGAAGGAAAAATAGTGAATCCGAAAAGAGAAACTCGCCTCGCAATTGTAGATCCTGTCGTTGCCATAGAAACGTTCATCGATTTAGAAAGAGAAAGAATAGAACCTATAGTATTTCATACCGAGGCAATTTCTATGTTAATTCTGCATTGTGTGGGATCCGGATGCAATAAAGAAGGAATACTACATCCGAAAAGAGATACTTGACTCCCAACAGAAGATCCTAACGTTGCCATAGAACCGTTCCTCGATTTAGAAAGAGGAGGCATAGAACCTATAGTATTTCATAGCGACGCAATTTCTGTGTTAATTCGTCATTGTGAGGAATCGACGGATGCAATAAAGAAGGAATAGTGTATCCGAAAAGAGATTCACTCCTCCCAATAGAAGATCCTGTCGTTGCCATAGAAACGTTCCTCGATTTAGAAAGAGAAGGAATAGAAACTATAGTATTTCATAGCGACGCAATTTCCGTGTTAATTCGGCATTGTGAGGGATCGACGGATGCAATAAAGAAGGACTAGTGCATCCGAAAAGAGGTACTCGCCTCCCAATAGAGGATCCTGTCGTTGCCATAGAAACGTTCCTCGATTTAGAAAGAGAAGGCATATAACCTATTGTATTTTATAGCGACGCTAATTTTTGTGTTAATTCGTCATTGTGAGGGATCGACGGATGCTATAAGGAAGCAATAGTGCATCCGAAAAGAGAAACTCGCCTCGCAATAGAAGATCCTGCCGTTGCCATAGAAACGTTTCTCGGTTTAGAACGAGAAGGCATAGAACCTATGGTATTTCATAGCGTCGCAAATTCTCTGTTAATTCGGCATTGTGAGGGATCGACGGATGCACTAAAGAAGGAATAGTGAATCCGGAAAGAGATACTCGTCACCCAAAACAAGATCCTGTCGTTGCCATAGAAACATTCCTCGATTTTGAAACAGAAGACATAGACCTATAGTATTTCATAGCGACGCAAGTTCTGTTTTATTCGTCATTCAGATGGATCGACGGATGCAATGAGGAAGGAATACTGCAATCGAAAAGAGATACTCGCCTCCCATTAGGAGATCCTGTCAATGCCATAGAAACGTTCCTCGATTTTGAAAGAGAGGACATAGAACCTATAGCTCATAGCGATGCAATTTCTGTGTTAATTCGTCATTTTAAGGGATCGACGGATGCAATAAAGAAGGAATAGTGCATCCGAAAAGAGACACTCGGCCTCCCAATATAGGATCCTGTCATTGCCATAGAAACGTTCCTCGATTTAGAAAGAGAAGGCATAGAACCTATAGTATTTCATAGCGACGCAATTTCCGTGTTAATTCGTCATTGTGAGGGATCGACGGATGCAATAAGGAAGGTATAGTGCATCCGAAAAGAGATACTCGCCTCTTAATAGAAGATCCTGTCGTTGCCATAGAAACGTTCCTCGATTTAGAAAGAGAAGGCATAGAACCTATAGTATTTCGTAGCGACCCAATGTCTGTGTTATTTCGTCATGTGATGGATCGGCGGATGCATTACAGAAGGGATAATGCATCTGAAAAGAGATACTCGCCTCTTAACAGAAGATCATGTCGTTGCCATAGAAACGTTACTCGATTTAGAAAGGGAAGGCATAGAACCTATAGTATTTAATAGCGACGCAAATTTTTGTGTTAATTCGTCATTGTGAGGGATCGACGGATGCAATAAACAAGGAATAGTGCATCCGAAAAGAGAAACTCGCCTCGCAATTGAAGATCCTGTTGTTGCCATAGAAACGTTCCTCGATTTAGAAAGAGAAAACGTAGAACCTGTAGTATTTCATAGCGTCGCAATTTCTGTGTTAATTCTGCATTTTGTGGGATCGACGGATGCAATAAAGAAGGAATACTACATCCAAAAAGAGATACTTGACTCCCAATAGAACATCCTAACGTTGCCATAGAAACGTTCCTCGATTTAGAAAGAGAAGGCATAGAACCTATAGTATTTCATAGCGACGCAATTTCTGTGTTAATTCGTCATTGTGTGGGATCGACGCATGCAATAAAGAAGGAATAGTGCATCCGAAAAGAGATACTCGCTTCCCAATAGAAGATCCTGTCGTTGCCATAGAAACGTTCCTCGATTTAGAAAGAGAAGGCATAGAACCTATAGTGTTTCATAGCGACGCAATTTCTTAGTTAATTCGTAATTGTGAGGGATAGACGGATGCAATGAACAAGGAATAGTGCATCCGAAAAGAGATACTCGCCTACCATTAGGAGATCCTGTCGTTGCCATAGAAACGTTCCTCAATTTTGAAAGAGAGGGCATAGAACCTATAGTATCTCATAGCGACGCAATTTCTGTGTTAATTCGTCATTGTGAGGGATCGACGGATGCAATAAAGAAGGAATAGTGAATCCGAAAAGAGTTATTCGCTTCGCAATAGAAGATCCTGTCGTTGCCATAGAAGCGTTCCTCGATTTAGAAAGAGAAGGCATAGAACCTATAGTATTTCATAGCGACGCAATTTCTGTGTTAATTCGTCATTGTGAGGGATCGACGGATGTAATAAAGAAGGTATAGTGCACCCGAAAAGAGATACTCGCCTTTTAATAGAAGATCATGTCGTTGCCATAGAAACGTTCCTCGGTTTAGAAAGAGAAGGCATAGAACCTATAGTATTTCATAGCGACGCAATTTTTGTCTTAATTCTTCATTGTGATGGATCGACGGATGTAATGAAGGAAAAATAGTGAATCCGAAAAGAGAAAGTCGCCTCGCAATTGAAGATCCTGTCGTTGCCATTGAAACATTCCTCGATTTAGAAAGAGAAAGCATAGAACCTATAGTGTTTCATAGCGACGCAATTTCTTAGTTAATTCGTTATTGTGAGGGATCGGCGGATGCAATAAAGAAGGAATTGTGCATCCGAAAATAGATACTCGCCTCCAAATAGAAGATCCTGTCGTTGCCATAGAAACGTTCTTCGATTTAGAAGGAGAAGGCATTGAACCTATAGTATTACATAGCGACGCAATTTCTGTGTTAATTCGTCATTGTGAGGGATCGACGGATGCAATAAACAAGGAATAGTGCATCCGAAAAGAGATACTCGCCTCCCATTAGGAGATCCTGTCGTTGCCATAGAAACGTTCCTCGGTTTTGAAAGAGAGGGCATAGAACCTATAGTATCCCATAGCGATGCAATTTCTGTGTTAATTCGTCATTTTGAGGGATCGACGGGTGCAATTAAGAAGGAATAGTGCATCCAAAATGAGATACTCGCCTCCCAATATAAGATCCTGTCGTTGCCATAGAAAAGTTCCTCGATTTATAAAGAGAAGGCATAGAACATATAGTATTTCATAGGGACGTAATTTTTGTGTTAATTCGTCATTATGAGGGATCGACGGATGCAATAAAGAAGGAATAGTGCATCCGAAAAGAGATACTCGCTTCCCAATAGAAGATCCTGTCGTTGCCATCGAAGCGTTGCTCGATTTAGAAAGAGAAGGCATAGAACACATAGTATTACATAGCGACGCAATTTCTGTTTTAATTCGTCATTGTGAAGGATCGACGGATGCAATGAAGGAAAAATAGTGAATCCGAAAAGAGAAACTCGCCTCGCAATTGTAGATCCTGTCGTTGCCATAGAAACGTTCATCGATTTAGAAAGAGAAAGAATAGAACCTATAGTATTTCATACCGTGGCAATTTCTATGTTAATTCTGCATTGTGTGGATCCGGATGCAATAAAGAAGGAATACTACATCCGAAAAGAGATACTTGACTCCCAACAGAAGATCCTAACGTTGCCATAGAACCGTTCCTCAATTTAGAAAGAGGAGGCATAGAACCTATAGCATTTCATAGCGACGCAATTTCTGTGTTAATTCGTCATTGTGAGGAATCGACGGATGCAATAAAGAAGGAATAGTGTATCCGAAAAGAGATTCACTCCTCCCAATAGAAGATCCTGTCGTTGCCATAGAAACGTTCCTCGATTTAGAAAGAGAAGGAATAGAAACTAAAGTATTTCATAGCGACGCAATTTCCGTGTTAATTCGGCATTGTGAGGGATCGACGGATGCATTAAAGAAGGACTAGTGCATCCGAAAAGAGGTACTCGCCTCCCAATAGAGGATCCTGTCGTTGCCATAGAAACGTTCCTCGATTTAGAAAGAGAAGGCATAGAACCTATGGTATTTCATAGCGTCGCAAATTCTCTGTTAATTCGGCATTGTGAGGGATCGACGGATGCACTAAAGAAGGAATAGTGAATCCGGAAAGAGATACTCGTCACCCAAAACAAGATCCTGTCGTTGCCATAGAAACATTCCTCGATTTTGAAACAGAAGACATAGACCTATAGTATTTCATAGCGACGCAAGTTCTGTTTTATTCGTCATTCAGATGGATCGACGGATGCAATGAAGAAGGAATACTGCAATCGAAAAGAGACACTCGCCTCCCATTAGGAGATCCTGTCGTTGCCATAGAAACGTTCCTCGATTTTGAAAGAGAAGGCATAGAACCTATAGTATTTCATAGCGACGCAATTTCCGTGTTAATTCGTCATTGTGAGGGATCGACGGATGCAATAAGGAAGGTATAGTGCATCCGAAAAGAGATACTCGCCTCTTAATAGAAGATCCTGTCGTTGCCATAGAAACGTTCCTCGATTTAGAAAGAGAAGGCATAGAACCTATAGTATTTCGTAGCGACCCAATGTCTGTGTTATTTCGTCATGTGAGGGATCGGCGGATGCAATACAGAAGGGATAGTGCATCTGAAAAGAGATACTCGCCTCTTAACAGAAGATCATGTCGTTGCCATAGAAACGTTACTCGATTTAGAAAGGGAAGGCATAGAACCTATGGTATTTCATAGCGTCGCAAATTCTCTGTTAATTCGGCATTGTGAGGGATCGACGGATGCACTAAAGAAGGAATAGTGAATCCGGAAAGAGATACTCGTCACCCAAAACAAGATCCTGTCGTTGCCATAGAAACATTCCTCGATTTTGAAACAGAAGACATAGACCTATAGTATTTCATAGCGACGCAAGTTCTGTTTTATTCGTCATTCAGATGGATCGACGGATGCAATGAAGAAGGAATACTGCAATCGAAAAGAGACACTCGCCTCCCATTAGGAGATCCTGTCGTTGCCATAGAAACGTTCCTCGATTTTGAAAGAGAGGGCATAGAACCTATAGCTCATAGCGATGCAATTTCTGTGTTAATTCGTCATTTTGAGGGATCGACGGATGCAATAAAGAAGGAATAGTGCTTCTGAAAGGCGATACTCGCCTCCCAATAGAAGACCCTGTCGTTGCCATAGGAAAGTACCGCGATTTGGAAAGAGAAGGCAAGAAACCTATAGTATTTCATAGGGACGCAATTTCTGTGTTAATTGGTCATTTTGAGGGATCGACGGATGCAATAAAGAAGGAATAGTGCATCCGATAAGAGGTACTCGCCTCCCAATATAGGATCCTGTCATTGCCATAGAAACGTTCCTCGATTTAGAAAGAGAAGGCATAGAACCTATAGTATTTAATAGCGACGCAATTTCTGTGTTAATTCGTCATTGTGTGGGATCGACGCATGCAATAAAGAAGGAATAGTGCATCCGAAAAGAGATACTCGCTTCCCAATAGAAGATCCTGTCGTTGCCATAGAAACGTTCCTCGATTTAGAAAGAGAAGGCATAGAACCTATAGTGTTTCATAGCGACGCAATTTCTTAGTTAATTCGTAATTGTGAGGGATAGACGGATGCAATGAACAAGGAATAGTGCATCCGAAAAGAGATACTCGCCTACCATTAGGAGATCCTGTCGTTGCCATAGAAACGTTCCTCAATTTTGAAAGAGAGGCCATAGAACCTATAGTATCTCATAGCGACGCAATTTCTGTGTTAATTCGTCATTGTGAGGGATGGACGGATGCAATAAAGAAGGAATAGTGAATCCGAAAAGAGTTATTCGCTTCCCAATAGAAGATCCTGTCGTTGCCATAGAAGCGTTCCTCGATTTAGAAAGAGAAGGCATAGAACCTATAGTATTTCATAGCGACGCAATTTCTGTGTTAATTCGTCATTGTGAGGGATCGACGGATGTAATAAAGAAGGTATAGTGCACCCGAAAAGAGATACTCGCCTTTTAATAGAAGATCATGTCGTTGCCATAGAAACGTTCCTCGGTTTAGAAAGAGAAGGCATAGAACCTATAGTATTTCATAGCGACGCAATTTTTGTCTTAATTCTTCATTGTGATGGATCGACGGATGTAATGAAGGAAAAATAGTGAATCCGAAAAGAGAAAGTCGCCTCGCAATTGAAGATCCTGTCGTTGCCATTGAAACATTCCTCGATTTAGAAAGAGAAAGCATAGAACCTATAGTGTTTCATAGCGACGCAATTTCTTAGTTAATTCGTTATTGTGAGGGATCGGCGGATGCAATAAAGAAGGAATAGTGCATCCGAAAATAGATACTCGCCTCCAAATAGAAGATCCTGTCGTTGCCATAGAAACGTTCTTCGATTTAGAAGGAGAAGGCATTGAACCTATAGTATTACATAGCGACGCAATTTCTGTGTTAATTCGTCATTGTGAGGGATCGACGGATGCAATAAACAAGGAATAGTGCATCCGAAAAGAGATACTCGCCTCCCATTAGGAGATCCTGTCGTTGCCATAGAAACGTTCCTCGGTTTTGAAAGAGAGGGCATAGAACCTATAGTATCCTATAGCGATGCAATTTCTGTGTTAATTCGTCATTTTGAGGGATCGACGGGTGCAATTAAGAAGGAATAGTGCATCCAAAATGAGATACTCGCCTCCCAATATAAGATCCTGTCGTTGCCATAGAAAAGTTCCTCGATTTATAAAGAGAAGGCATAGAACATATAGTATTTCATAGGGACGTAATTTTTGTGTTAATTCGTCATTATGAGGGATCGACGGATGCAATAAAGAAGGAATAGTGCATCCGAAAAGAGATACTCGCTTCCCAATAGAAGATCCTGTCGTTGCCATCGAAGCGTTGCTCGATTTAGAAAGAGAAGGCATAGAACACATAGTATTACATAGCGACGCAATTTCTGTTTTAATTCGTCATTGTGAGGGATCGACGGATGCAATGAAGGAAAAATAGTGAATCCGAAAAGAGAAACTCGCCTCGCAATTGTAGATCCTGTCGTTGCCATAGAAACGTTCATCGATTTAGAAAGAGAAAGAATAGAACCTATAGTATTTCATACCGTGGCAATTTCTATGTTAATTCTGCATTGTGTGGGATCCGGATGCAATAAAGAAGGAATACTACATCCGAAAAGAGATACTTGACTCCCAACAGAAGATCCTAACGTTGCCATAGAACCGTTCCTCAATTTAGAAAGAGGAGGCATAGAACCTATAGTATTTCATAGCGACGCAATTTCTGTGTTAATTCGTCATTGTGAGGAATCGACGGATGCAATAAAGAAGGAATAGTGTATCCGAAAAGAGATTCACTCCTCCCAATAGAAGATCCTGTCGTTGCCATAGAAACGTTCCTCGATTTAGAAAGAGAAGGAATAGAAACTAAAGTATTTCATAGCGACGCAATTTCCGTGTTAATTCGGCATTGTGAGGGATCGACGGATGCATTAAAGAAGGACTAGTGCATCCGAAAAGAGGTACTCGCCTCCCAATAGAGGATCCTGTCGTTGCCATAGAAACGTTCCTCGATTTAGAAAGAGAAGGCATAGAACCTATGGTATTTCATAGCGTCGCAAATTCTCTGTTAATTCGGCATTGTGAGGGATCGACGGATGCACTAAAGAAGGAATAGTGAATCCGAAAAGAGATACTCGTCACCCAAAACAAGATCCTGTCGTTGCCATAGAAACATTCCTCGATTTTGAAACAGAAGACATAGACCTATAGTATTTCATAGCGACGCAAGTTCTGTTTTATTCGTCATTCAGATGGATCGACGGATGCAATGAAGAAGGAATACTGCAATCGAAAAGAGACACTCGCCTCCCATTAGGAGATCCTGTCGTTGCCATAGAAACGTTCCTCGATTTTGAAAGAGAAGGCATAGAACCTATAGTATTTCATAGCGACGCAATTTCCGTGTTAATTCGTCATTGTGAGGGATCGACGGATGCAATAAGGAAGGTATAGTGCATCCGAAAAGAGATACTCGCCTCTTAATAGAAGATCCTGTCGTTGCCATAGAAACGTTCCTCGATTTAGAAAGAGAAGGCATAGAACCTATAGTATTTCGTAGCGACCCAATGTCTGTGTTATTTCGTCATGTGAGGGATCGGCGGATGCAATACAGAAGGGATAGTGCATCTGAAAAGAGATACTCGCCTCTTAACAGAAGATCATGTCGTTGCCATAGAAACGTTACTCGATTTAGAAAGGGAAGGCATAGAACCTATGGTATTTCATAGCGTCGCAAATTCTCTGTTAATTCGGCATTGTGAGGGATCGACGGATGCACTAAAGAAGGAATAGTGAATCCGGAAAGAGATACTCGTCACCCAAAACAAGATCCTGTCGTTGCCATAGAAACATTCCTCGATTTTGAAACAGAAGACATAGACCTATAGTATTTCATAGCGACGCAAGTTCTGTTTTATTCGTCATTCAGATGGATCGACGGATGCAATGAAGAAGGAATACTGCAATCGAAAAGAGACACTCGCCTCCCATTAGGAGATCCTGTCGTTGCCATAGAAACGTTCCTCGATTTTGAAAGAGAGGGCATAGAACCTATAGCTCATAGCGATGCAATTTCTGTGTTAATTCGTCATTTTGAGGGATCGACGGATGCAATAAAGAAGGAATAGTGCTTCTGAAAGGCGATACTCGCCTCCCAATAGAAGACCCTGTCGTTGCCATAGGAAAGTACCGCGATTTGGAAAGAGAAGGCAAGAAACCTATAGTATTTCATAGGGACGCAATTTCTGTGTTAATTGGTCATTTTGAGGGATCGACGGATGCAATAAAGAAGGAATAGTGCATCCGATAAGAGGTACTCGCCTCCCAATATAGGATCCTGTCATTGCCATAGAAACGTTCCTCGATTTAGAAAGAGAAGGCATAGAACCTATAGTATTTAATAGCGACGCAATTTCTGTGTTAATTCGTCATTGTGTGGGATCGACGCATGCAATAAAGAAGGAATAGTGCATCCGAAAAGAGATACTCGCTTCCCAATAGAAGATCCTGTCGTTGCCATAGAAACGTTCCTCGATTTAGAAAGAGAAGGCATAGAACCTATAGTGTTTCATAGCGACGCAATTTCTTAGTTAATTCGTAATTGTGAGGGATAGACGGATGCAATGAACAAGGAATAGTGCATCCGAAAAGAGATACTCGCCTACCATTAGGAGATCCTGTCGTTGCCATAGAAGCGTTCCTCGATTTAGAAAGAGAAGGCATAGAACCTATAGTATTTCATAGCGACGCAATTTCTGTGTTAATTCGTCATTGTGAGGGATCGACGGATGTAATAAAGAAGGTATAGTGCATCCGAAAAGAGATACTCGCCTTTTAATAGAAGATCATGTCGTTGCCATAGAAACGTTCCTCGGTTTAGAAAGAGAAGGCATAGAACCTATAGTATTTCATAGCGACGCAATTTTTGTCTTAATTCTTCATTGTGATGGATCGACGGATGTAATGAAGGAAAAATAGTGAATCCGAAAAGAGAAAGTCGCCTCGCAATTGAAGATCCTGTCGTTGCCATTGAAACGTTCCACGATTTAGAAAGAGAAAGCATAGAACCTATAGTATTTCATAGCGATCTAATTTCTGTGTTAATTCTGCATTGTGGTGGATCGACGGATTCAATAAAGAAGGAATACTACATCCGAAAAGAGATACTTGACTCCCAATAGAAGATCCTGTCGTTGCCATAGAAACATTCCTCGATTTAGAAAGAGAAAGCATAGAACCTATAGTGTTTCATAGCGACGCAATTTCTTAGTTAATTCGTTATTGTGAGGGATCGGCGGATGCAATAAAGAAGGAATAGTGCATCCGAAAATAGATACTCGCCTCCAAATAGAAGATCCTGTCGTTGCCATAGAAACGTTCTTCGATTTAGAAGGAGAAGGCATTGAACCTATAGTATTTCATAGCGACGCAATTTCTGTGTTAATTCGTCATTGTGAGGGATCGACGGATGCAATAAACAAGGAATAGTGCATCCGAAAAGTGATACTCGCCTCCCATTAGGAGATCCTGTCGTTGCCATAGAAACGTTCCTCGGTTTTGAAAGAGAGGGCATAGAACCTATAGTATCCCATAGCGATGCAATTTCTGTGTTAATTCGTCATTTTGAGGGATCGACGGGTGCAATTAAGAAGGAATAATGCATCCAAAATGAGATACTAGCCTCCCAAAAGAAGATCCTGTCGTTGCCATAGAAACGTTACTCGATTTCGAAAGAGGAGGTATAGAACCTATAGTGTTTCATAGCGACGCAATTTCTGTGTTAATTCGTCATTGTGAGGGATCGACTGATGCAATAAAGAAGGAATAGTGCATCTGAAAAGAGATACTCGCCTCCCAATATAAGATCCTGTCGTTGCCATAGAAAAGTTCCTCGATTTATAAAGAGAAGGCATAGAACATATAGTATTTCATAGGGACGTAATTTTTGTGTTAATTCGTCATTATGAGGGATCGACGGATGCAATAAAGAAGGAATAGTGCATCCGAAAAGAGATACTCGCTTCCCAATAGAAGATCCTGTCGTTGCCATCGAAGCGTTACTCGATTTAGAAAGAGAAGGCATAGAACACATAGTATTACATAGCGACGCACTTTCTGTTTTAATTCGTCATTGTGAGGGATCGACGGATGCAATGAAGGAAAAATAGTGAATCCGAAAAGAGAAACACGCCTCGCAATTGTAGATCCTGTCGTTGCCATAGAAACGTTCATCGATTTAGAAAGAGAAAGAATAGAACCAATAGTATTTCATACCGTGGCAATTTCTATGTTAATTCTGCATTGTGTGGGATCCGGATGCAATAAAGAAGGAATACTACATCCGAAAAGAGATACTTGACTCCCAACAGAAGATCCTAACGTTGCCATAGAACCGTTCCTCGATTTAGAAAGAGGAGGCATAGTACCTATAGTATTTCATAGCGACGCAATTTCTGTGTTAATTCGTCATTGTGAGGAATCGACGGATGCAATAAAGAAGGAATAGTGTATCCGAAAAGAGATTCACTCCTCCCAATAGAAGATCCTGTCGTTGCCATAGAAACGTTCCTCGATTTAGAAAGAGAAGGAATAGAAACTATAGTATTTCATAGCGACGCAATTTCCGTGTTAATTCGGCATTGTGAGGGATCGACGGATGCATTAAAGAAGGACTAGTGCATCCGAAAAGAGGTACTCGCCTCCCAATAGAGGATCCTGTCGTTGCCATAGAAACGTTCCTCGATTTAGAAAGAGAAGGCATATAACCTATTGGATTTTATAGCGACGCTAATTTTTGTGTTAATTCGTCATTGTGAGGGATCGACGGATGCTATAAGGAAGCAATAGTGCATCCGAAAAGAGAAACTTGCCTCGCAATAGAAGATCCTGCCGTTGCCATAGAAACGTTTCTCGGTTTAGAAAGAGAAGGCATAGAACCTATGGTATTTCATAGCGTCGCAAATTCTCTGTTAATTCGGCATTGTGAGGGATCGACGGATGCACTAAAGAAGGAATAGTGAATCCGGAAAGAGATACTCGTCACCCAAAACAAGATCCTGTCGTTGCCATAGAAACATTCCTCGATTTTGAAACAGAAGACATAGACCTATAGTATTGCATAGCGACGCAAGTTCTGTTTTATTCGTCATTCAGATGGATCGACGGATGCAATGAAGAAGGAATACTGCAATCGAAAAGAGATACTCGCCTCCCATTAGGAGATCCTGTCGTTGCCATAGAAACGTTCCTCGATTTTGAAAGAGAGGGCATAGAACCTATAGCTCATAGCGATGCAATTTCTGTGTTAATTCGTCATTTTGAGGGATCGACGGATGCAATAAAGAAGGAATAGTGCTTCTGAAAGGCGATACTCGCCTCCCAATAGAAGACCCTGTCGTTGCCATAGGAAAGTACCTCGATTTGGAAAGAGAAGGCAAGAAACCTATAGTATTTCATAGGGACGCAATTTCTGTGTTAATTCGTCATTGTGGGTCATCGACGGATGCAATAAAGAAGGAATGCTGCAACCGAAAAGAGATACTCGCCTCCCAATATAGGATCCTGTCATTGCCATAGAAACGTTCCTCGATTTAGAAAGAGAAGGCATTGAACCTATAGTATTTCATAGCGACGCAATTTCTGTGTTAATTCGTCATTTTGAGGGATCGACGGATGCAATAAAGAAGGAATAGTGCATCCGATAAGAGATACTCGCCTCCCAATAGAAGATCCTGTCGTTGCCATAGGAAAGTACCTCGATTTGGAAAGAGAAGGCAAGGAACCTATAGTATTTCATAGGGACGCAATTTCTGTGTTAATTCGTCATTGTGAGGGATCGACGGATGCAATAAGGAAGGTATAGTGCATCCGAAAAGAGATACTCGCCTCTTAATAGAAGATCCTGTCGTTGCCATAGAAACGTTCCTCGATTTAGAAAGAGAAGGCATAGAACCTATAGTATTTCGTAGCGACCCAATGTCTGTGTTATTTCGTCATGTGAGGGATCGGCGGATGCAATACAGAAGGGATAGTGCATCTGAAAAGAGATACTCGCCTCTTAACAGAAGATCATGTCGTTGCCATAGAAACGTTACTCGATTTAGAAAGGGAAGGCATAGAACCTATAGTATTTAATAGCGACGCAAATTTTTGTGTTAATTCGTCACTGTGAGGGATCGACGGATGCAATAAACAAGGAATAGTGCATCCGAAAAGAGAAACTCGCCTCGCAATTGAAGATCCTGTCGTTGCCATAGAAACGTTCCTCGATTTAGAAAGAGAAAGCGTAGAACCTGTAGTATTTCATAGCGTCGCAATTTCTGTGTTAATTCTGCATTTTGTGGGATCGACGGATGCAATAAAGAAGGAATACTACATCCAAAAAGAGATACTTGACTCCCAATAGAACATCCTAACGTTGCCATAGAAACGTTCCTCGATTTAGAAAGAGAAGGCATAGAACCTATAGTATTTAATAGCGACGCAATTTCTGTGTTAATTCGTCATTGTGTGGGATCGACGCATGCAATAAAGAAGGAATAGTGCATCCGAAAAGAGATACTCGCTTCCCAATAGAAGATCCTGTCGTTGCCATAGAAACGTTCCTCGATTTAGAAAGAGAAGGCATAGAACCTATAGTGTTTCATAGCGACGCAATTTCTTAGTTAATTCGTAATTGTGAGGGATAGACGGATGCAATGAACAAGGAATAGTGCATCCGAAAAGAGATACTCGCCTACCATTAGGAGATCCTGTCGTTGCCATAGAAACGTTCCTCGATTTTGAAAGAGAGGGCATAGAACCTATAGTATCTCATAGCGACGCAATTTCTGTGTTAATTCGTCATTGTGAGGGATCGACGGATGCAATAATGAAGGAATAGTGAATCCGAAAAGAGTTATTCGCTTCCCAATAGAAGATCCTGTCGTTGCCATAGAAGCGTTCCTCGATTTAGAAAGAGAAGGCATAGAACCTATAGTATTTCATAGCGACGCAATTTCTGTGTTAATTCGTCATTGTGAGGGATCGACGGATGTAATAAAGAAGGTATAGTGCATCCGAAAAGAGATACCCGCCTTTTAATAGAAGATCATGTCGTTGCCATAGAAACGTTCCTCGGTTTAGAAAGAGAAGGCATAGAACCTATAGTATTTCATAGCGACGCAATTTTTGTCTTAATTCTTCATTGTGATGGATCGACGGATGTGATGAAGGAAAAATAGTGAATCCGAAAAGAGAAAGTCGCCTCGCAATTGAAGATCCTGTCGTTGCCATTGAAACGTTCCTCGATTTAGAAAGAGAAAGCATAGAACCTATAGTATTTCATAGCGATCTAATTTCTGTGTTAATTCTGCATTGTGGTGGATCGACGGATGCAATAAAGAAGGAATACTACATCCGAAAAGAGATACTTGACTCCCAATAGAAGATCCTGTCGTTGCCATAGAAACATTCCTCGATTTAGAAAGAGAAAGCATAGAACCTATAGTGTTTCATAGCGACGCAATTTCTTAGTTAATTCGTTTTTGTGAGGGATCGGCGGATGCAATAAAGAAGGAATAGTGCATCCGAAAATAGATACTCGCCTCCAAATAGAAGATCCTGTCGTTGCCATAGAAACGTTCTTCGATTTAGAAGGAGAAGGCATTGAACCTATAGTATTTCATAGCGACGCAATTTCTGTGTTAATTCGTCATTGTGAGGGATCGACGGATGCTATAAAGAAGGAATAGTGCATCCGAAGTGCGATACTCGCCTCCCAATAGAAGATCCTGTCTTTGCAATAGAAACGTTCCTCGATTTAGAATGAGAAGGCTTAGAACCTATAGTATTTCATAACGAAGCAATTTCTGTGTTAATTCGTCATTGTGAGGGATCGACGGTTGCTATAAACAAGGAATAGTGCATCCGAAAAGAGATAATCGCCTCCCATTAGAAGATCCTGTCGTTGCCATAGAAACGTTCACCGATTTAGAAAGAGAAAGCATAGAACCTATAGTATTACATAGCGTCGCAATTACTGTGTTAATTCTGCATTGTGTGGGATCGACGGATGCAATAAAGAAGGTATACTACATCCGAAAAGAGATACTTGACTCGCAATAGAAGATCCTAACGTTGCCATAGAAACTTTCCTCGATTTAGAAAGAGAAGGCATAGAACCTATAGTATTTCATAGCGACGCAATTTCTGTGTTAATTCGTCATTGTGACGGATCGACGGATACAATAAGGAAGGAATAGTCCATCCGAAAAGAGATACTCTTTTCCAAATAGAAGATCCTGTCGCTGCCATAGAAACGATCCTCGATTTAGAAAGAGAAGACATAGAACCTATAGTATCTCATTGCGATGCAATTTCTGTGTTAATTTGTCATTTTGAGGGATCGACGGGTGCAACTAAGAAGGAATAGTGCATCCAAAATGAGATACTAGCCTCCCAATAGAAGATCCTGTCGTTGCCACAGAAACGTTCTGCGATTTCGAAAGAGAAGGCATAGAACCTATAGTGTTTCATAGCGACGCAACTTCTGTGTTAATTCGTCATTGTGAGGGATCGACGGATGCAATAAAGAAGGAATAGTGCATCTGAAAAGAGATACTCGCCTCCCAATATAAGATACTGTCGTTGCCATATAAAAGTTCCTCGATTTAGAAAGAGAAGGCATAGAACATATAGTATCTCATAGGGACGCAATTTCTGTGTTAATTCGTCATTGTCAGGGATTGACGGATGCAATAAAAAAGGTATAGTGCATCCGAAAAGAGATACTCGCCTCCCAATAGAAGATCCTGTCGTTGCCATAGGAAAGTACCTCGATTTGGAAAGAGAAGGCTAAGAACCTATAGTGTTTCATAGGGACGCAATTTCTGTGTTAATTCGCCATTGTGAGTGATCGTCGGATGCAATAAAGAAGGAATAGTGAATCCGAAAAGAGATACTCGCCTCTTAATAGAAGATCATTTCGTTGCCATAGAAACGTTCCTCGATTTAGAAAGAGAAGGCATATAACCTATAGTATTTCATAGCGTCGCAATTTCTGTGTTAATTCTGCATTGTGTGGGATCGACGGATGCAATAAAGAAAGTATACTACATCCGAAAAGAGATACTTGACTCCCAATAAAAGATTCTAACGTTGCCATAGAAACGTTCCTCGATTTAGAAAGAGAAGGCATAGAACCTATAGTATTTCATAGCGACGCAAATTTTTTTGTTAATTCTTCATTGTGAGAGATCGACGGATGCTATAAAGAAGGCATAGTGCATCCGAAGTGTGATACTCACCTCCCAATAGAAGATCCTGTGTTTGCCATAGAAACGTTCCTCGATATCGAGCGAGAAGGCATAGAACCTATAGTATCTAATAGCGACGCAATTTCTGTGTTAATTCGTCATTTCGAGGGATCGACGGGAGCAATTAAGAAGGAATAGTGCATCCAAAATGAGATACGAGCCGCCCAATAGAAGTTCCAGTCGTTGCCATAGAAACGTTCCTCGATTTAGAAAGAGAACGCATTGTACTTATAGTATTTCATAGCGACGCAATTTCTGTGTTAATTCGTCATTGTGAGGGATCGACGGATGCTATAAAGAAGGCATAGTGCATCCGAAGTGTGATACTCGCCTCCCAATAGAAGATCCTGTCGTTTCAATAGAAACGTTCCTCGATTTAGAATGAGAAGGCATAGAACCTATAGTATTTCATAGCGACGCAATTTCTGTGTTAATTCGTCGTTGTGTGAGATTGACGGATGCAATAAACAAGGAATAGTGCATCCGAAAAGAGATACTCGCCTCCCAGTAGGAGATCCTGTCGTTGCCATAGAAACGTTCCACGATATCGAAAGAGAAGGCATAGAACCTATAGTGTTTCATAGCGACGCAATTTCTTATTTAATTAGTCATTGTGAGAGATCGACGGATGCAATAAACAAGGAATAGTGCATCCGAAAAGAGATACTCACCTCCCATTAGGAGATCCTGTCGTTGCCATAGAAACGTTCCTCGATTTTGAAAGAGAGGGCATAGAACCAATAGTATCTCATAGCGACGCAACTTCTGTGTTAATTCGTCATTGTGAGGGATCGACGGATGCTATAAAGAAGGGATATGCATCCGATAAGAGATACTCGCCTCCCAATATAAGATCCTGTAGTTGCCATAGAAACGTTCCTCGATTCAGAAAGAGAAGGCATACAACCTATAGTATTTCATAGCGACGCAATTTCTGTGTTAATTCGTAATTGTGGTGGATCGACGGATCCAATAAAGAAGGAATAGCGCATCCGAAAAGAGATAATCGCCTCCCACTATAAGATTCTGTCGTTGCCATAGAAGCGTTCCTCGATTTAGAAAGAGAAGGCATTGAAAATATAGTATTTCATAGCAACGCCATTTCTGTGTTAATTTGTCATTGTGAGGGATGGACGGAGGCAATAAAGAAGGAATAGTGCATCCGAAATGAGATAGTCGCCTCCCAAAGGAAGATCCTGTCGTTGCCATAGAAGCGTTCCTCGATTTAGAAAGAGAAGGCATAGAAAATATAGTATTTCATAGCAACGCCATTTCTATGTTAATTCGTCATTGTGAGGGATCAAAGGATGCAATAAAGAAGGAATAGTCCATCCGAAATGAGATAGTCGCCTCCCAAAGGAAGATCCTGTCGTTGCCATAGAAACGTTCCTCGATTTAGAAAGAGAAGGCATACAACCTATAGTATTTCATAGCGACGCAATTTCTGTGTTAATTCGTAATTGTGGTGGATCGACGGATCCAATAAAGAAGGAATAGCGCATCCGAAAAGAGATACTCGCCTCCCACTATAAGATTCTGTCGTTGCCATAGAAGCGTTCCTCGATTTAGAAAGAGAAGGCATAGAAAATATAGTATTTCATAGCAACGCCATTTCTGTGTTAATTCGTCATTGTGAGGGATCAAAGGATGCAATAAAGAAGGTATAGTGCATCCGAAATGAGACAGTCGCCTCCCAAAGGAAGATCCTGTCGTTGCCATAGAAACGTTCCTCGATTTAGAAAGAGAAGGCATACAACGTATAGTATTTCATAGCGACGCAATTTCTGTGTTAATTCGTAATTGTGGTGGATCGACGGATCCAATAAAGAAGGAATAGCGCATCCGAAAAGAGATACTCGCCTCCCACTATAAGATTCTGTCGTTGCCGTAGAAGCGTTCCTCGATTTAGAAAGAGAAGGCATAGAAAATATAGTATTTCATAGCAACGCTATTTCTATGTTAATTCGTCATTGTGAGGGATCAAAGAATGCAATAAAGAAGGAATAGTGCATCCGAAATGAGATAGTCGCCTCCCAAAGGAAGATCTTGTCGTTGCCATAGAAACGTTCCTCGATTTAGAAAGAGAAGGCATACAACCTATAGTATTTCATAGCGACGCAATTTCTGTGTTAATTCGTAATTGTGGTGGATCGACGGATCCAATAAAGAAGGAATAGCGCATCCGAAAAGAGATACTCGCCTCCCACTATAAGATTCTGTCGTTGCCATAGAAGCGTTCCACGATTTAGAAAGAGAAGGCATAGAAAATATAGTATTTCATATCAACGCCATTTGTATGTTAATTCGTCATTGTGAGGGATCAAAGAATGCAATAAAGAAGGAATAGTGCATCCGAAATGAGATAGTCGCCTCCCAAAGGCAGATCCTGTCGTTGCCATAGAAACGTTCCTCGATTTAGAAAGAGAAGGCATACAACCTATAGTATTTCATAGCGACGCAATTTCTGTGTTAATTCGTAATTGTGGTGGATCGACGGATCCAATAAAGAAGGAATGGCGCATCTGAAAAGAGATACTCGCCTCCCACTATAAGATTCTGTCGTTGCCATAGATGCGTTCCTCGATTTAGAAAGAGAAGGCATAGAAAATATAGTATTTCATAGCAACGCCATTTCTGTGTTAATTCGTCATTGTGAGGGATGGACGGAGGCAATAAAGAAGGAATAGTTCATCCGAAATGAGATAGTCGCCTCCCAAAGGAAGATCCTGTCGTTGCCATAGAAACGTTCCTCGATTTAGAAAGAGGAGGCATACAACCTATAGTATTTCATAGCGACGCAATTTCTGTGTTAATTCGTAATTGTGAGGGATCAAAGGATGCAATAAAGAAGGAATAGTCCATCCGAAATGAGATAGTCGCCTCCCAAAGGAAGATCCTGTCGTTGCCATAGAAACGTTCCTCCATTTAGAAAGAGAAGGAACAGATACTATACTATTTCATAGCGACGCTATTTACGTGTCAATTCGTCATTGTGAGGGATCGACGGATGCAATAAAGAAGGAATAGTGCATCCGAAAAGAGATACTCGCCTCACAATATAAGATCCTGCCGTTGCCATAGAAACGTTCCTCGATTTAGAAAGAGAAGGCATAGAACCTATAATATATCACAGCGACGCCATTTCTGTGTTAATTCGTCATTGTGAGGGATCTACGGATGCAATAAAGAAGGTATAGTGCATCCGAAAAGAGATACTCGCCTCCCAATATAAGATCCTGTCGTTGCCATAGAAACGTTGCTCGATTTAGAAAGAGAAGGCATAGAACCTATAGTATTTAATAGAGACGCAATTTCTGTGTTAATTCGTGATTGTGAGGGATCTACGGATGCAATAAAGTAGGAATAATGCATCCAAAAAAAAAGGTACTCGCCTCTTAATAGAAGATCATGTCGTTGCCATAGAAATGTTCCTCGATTTAGAAAGAGAAGGCATAGAACCTATAGTATTTCATAGCGACGCAAATTTTTGTGTTAATTCGTCATTGTGAGGGATCGACGGATGCAATAAAGGAAAAATAGTGAATCCAAAAAGTGAAACACGCCTCGCAATTGAAGATCCTGTCGTTGCCATAGAAGCGTTCCTCGATTTAGAAAGAGAAAGCATAGAACCTATAGTATTTCATAGCGACGCAATTTCTGCGTTAATTCCGCATTGTGTGGGATCGACGGATGCAATAAAGAAGGAATACTACATCCGAAAAGAGATACTTGACTCCCAATAGAAGAACCTGTCGTTGGCATAGAAACCATCCTCGATTTAGAAAGAGAAGGCATAGAACATATAGTGTATCATAGCGACGCAATTTCTGTGTTATTTCGTGGTTGTGAGGGATCGACGGATGCAATAAAGAAGGAATACTGCAACCGAAAAGAGATACTCGCCTCCCAATATAGGATCCTGTCATTGCCATGGAAACGTTCCTCGATTTAGAAAGAGAAGGCATAGAACCTATAGTATTTCATAGCGACGCAATTTCTGTGTTAATTCGTCATTGTGAGGGATCGACGGATGCAATAAAGGAAAAATAGTGAATCCGAAAAGAGAAACTCGCCTCGCAATTGAAGATCCTGTCGTTGCCATAGAAACGTTCCTCGATTTAGAAAGAGAAAGCATAGTACCTAAAGTATTTCATAGCGACGCAATTTCTGTATTAATTCGTCATTGTGAGGGATCGACGGATCCCATAAAGAAGGAAAGTGCATCCGAAAAAGATACTCGCCTCCCACTATAAGATTCTGTCGTTGCCATAGAAACGTTTCTCGTTTTAGAAAGAGAAGGCATAGAACCTGTAGTATTTCATAGCGACGCTATTTCTGTGTTAATTCGTCATTGTGAGGGATCGACGGATGCAATAAAGAATGTATAGTGCATCCGGTAAGAGATACTCGCCTCCCAATAGAAGATCCTGTCGTTGCCATAGAAACGTTCCTCGATTTAGAAAGAGAAGGCATAGAACCTATAGTATTTCATAGCGATGCAATTTCTGTGTTAATTTGTCATTGTGAGGGATCGACAAATGCAATAAAGTAGGAATAGTGCATCCGAAAAGAGATACTAACCTCTTAATAGAAGATCATGTCGTTGCCATAGAGACTTTCCTCGATTTAGAAAGAGAAGGCATAGAACCTATAGTAATTCATAGCGACGCAAATTTTTGTGTTGATTCGTCACTGTGAGGGATCGACGGATGTAATAAGGGAAAAATAGTGAATCCGAAAAGAGAATCTCGCCTCGCAATTGAAGTTCCTATCGTTGCCACAGAAACGTTCCTCGATTTAGAAAGAGAAAGCTTACAACCTATAGTATTTCATAGCGACGCAATTTCTGTGTTAATTCTGCATTGTGTGGGATCGACGGATGCAATAAAGAAGGAATACTACATCCGAAAAGAGATGCTTGACTCCCAATAGAAGATCCTGTCGTTGCCATAGAAACGTTCCTCGATTTAGAAAGAGAAGGTATAGAACCTATAGTGTTTCATAGCGACTCTATTTCTTAGTTAATTCGTCGTTGTGAGGGATCCACGGATGCAATAAACAAGGAATAGTGCATCCTAAAAGAGATACTCGCTTCCCAATATAAGATAATGTCGTTGCCAAAGAAAAGTTCATGGATTTAGAAAGAGAAGACATAGAACCTATAGTATTACACAGGGACGCAATTTCTGTGTTAATTCGTCATTGTGAGGGATCGACGGATGCAATAAAGTAGGAATAGTCCATCCGAAAAGAGAAACACGCCTCGCAATACAAGATCCTGCCGTCGCCATAGAAACGTTTCTCGATTTAGAAAAAGAACGCGTGGAACTTATAGTATTTCATAGCGAGGCAATTTCTGTGTTAATTCATTATTGTGAGGTAACGACGGATGCAATAAAGAAGGAATAGTGCATCCGAAAAGAGATACTCGCCTCCCAAAATAGGATCCTGTCATTGCCATAGGAACGTTCCTCGATTTAGAAAGAGAAGGAATAGAAACTATATTATTTCATAGCGACGCTAATTTTTGTGTTAATTCGTCATTTTGAGGGATCGACGGATGCAATAAGGAAGCAATAGTGCATCCGAAAAGAGAAACTCGCCTCGCAATAGAAGATCCTGTCGTTGCCATAGAAACATTCCTCGATTTAGAAAGAGAAGCGATACAACCTATAGTATTTCATAGCGACGCAATTTCTGTTTTATTCGTCATTGTGAGGGATCGACGGATGCAATAAAGAAGGATTAGTGCATCCGAAAAGAGATATTCGCTCCCAATAAAAGATCTTGTCGTTTCCATAGAAACATTCTTCGATTTAGAAAGAGAAGGCATACAACCTATAGTATTTCATAGCGACGCAATTTCTGTGTTATTTCGTCGTTGTGAGGGATCGACGGATGCAATAAAGAAGGAATACTGCAACCGAAAAGAGATACTCGCCTCCCAAAATAGGATCCTGTCATTGCCATAGAAACGTTCTTCGATTTAGAAAGAGAAGGTATAGAACCTATAGTATTTCATAGCGACGCAATTTCTGTGTTAATTCGTCATTGTGAGGGATCGACGGATGCAATAAAGAAGGAATAGTGCATCCGAAAAGAGATACTCGCTTCCCAATAGAAGATCCTGTCGTTGCCATAGAAACGTTCCTCGATTTAGAAAGAGAAGGCATAGAACCTATAGTGTTTCATAGCGACGTAATTTCTTAGTTAATTCGTCATTGTGAGGGATCGACGGATGCAATAAACAACGAATAGTGCATCCGAAAAGAGATACTCGTTTCCCATTAGGAGATCCTGTCGTTGCCATAGAAACGTTCCTCGATTTTGAAAGAGAGGGCATAGAACCTATAGTATCTCATAGCGACGCAATCTCTGTGTTATTCGTCATTTTGAGGGAACGACGAATGCAATGAAGGAAAAATAGTGAATCCGAAAAGAGAAACTCGCCTCGCAATTGAAGATCCTGTCGTTGCCATAGAAACGTCCCTCGATTTTGAAAGAGAAAGCATTGAACCTATAGTATTTCATAGCGACGCAATTTCAGTGTTAATTCTGCATTGTGTGGGATCGACGGATGCAATAAAGAAGGAATGCTACATCCGAAAAGAGATACTTGACTCCCAATAGAAGATCCTGTCGTTGCCATAGAAACGTTCCTCGATTTAGAAGGGGAAGGCATAGAACCTATAGTATTTCATAGCGACGCAATTTCTGTGTTATTTCGTCGTTGTGAGGGATCGACGGATGCAATAAAGAAGGAATACTGCAACCGAAAAGAGATACTCGCCTCCCAAAATAGGATCCTGTCATTGCCATAGAAACGTTCTTCGATTTAGAAAGAGAAGGCATAGAACCAATAGTATTTCATAGCGACGCAATTTCTGTGTTAATTCGTCATTGTGAGGGATCGACGAGAGCAATAAACAAGGAATAGTGCATCCTAAAACAGATACCCCCTTCCCAATATAAGATCCTGTCGTTGCCAAAGAGAAGTTCCTCGATTTAGAAAGAGAAGGCATAGACCCTATAGTATTACATAGGGACGCAATTACGCTGTTAATTCGTCATTGTGAAGGATCGACGGATGCAATAAAGAAGGAATAGTGCATCCGAAAAGAGATTCACGCCTCCCAATAGATGATCCTGTCGTTGCCATAGAAACGTTCTTCCATTTAGAAAGAGAAGTAATAGATACTATAGTATTTCACAGCGACGCAATTTACGTGTTAATTCGTCATTCTGAGGGATCGATGGATGCAATAAAGAAGGAATAGTGCATCCGAAAAGAGAAACTCGCCTTCCAATAGAGGATCCTGTCGTTGCCATAGAAACGTTCCTCGATATAGAAAGAGAAGGCATAGAAACTATAGTATTTCATAGCGACGCTAATTTTTGTGTTAATTCGTCATTGTGAGGGATCGACGGATGCAATAAGGAAGCAATAGTGCATCCGCAAAGAAATACTCGCCTCGCAATAGAAGATCCTGCCGTTGCCATAGAAACGTTTCTCGATTTAGAAAGAGAAGGCATAGAACCTATAATATTTCATAGTGACGCAATTTCTCTGTTAATTCGGCATTGGGAGGGATCGACGGATGCAACAAAGAAGGAATACTGCAACCAAAAAGAGATACTCGCCTCCCCAAATAGGATCCTGTCATTGCCATAGAAACGTTATTCGATTTAGAAAGAGAAGGCATAGAACCTATAGTATTTCATAGCGACGCAATTTCTACGTTAATTCGTCATTGTGAGGGATCGACGGATGCAATAAACAAGGAATAGTGCATCCGAAAAGAGATACTCGCCTCCCATTAGGAGGTCCTGTCGTTGCCATAGAAACGTTCCTCGGTTTTGAAAGAGAGGGCATAGAACCTATAGTATCCCATAGCGATGCAATTTCTGTGTTAATTCGTCATTTTGAGGGATCGACGGGTGCAATTAAGAAGGAATAGTGCATCCAAAATGAGATACTAGCCTCCCAATAGAAGATCCTGTCGTTGACATAGAAACGTTACTCGATTTCGAAAGAGGAGGTATAGAACCTATAGTGTTTCATAGCGACGCAATTTCAGTGTTAATTCGTCATTGTGAGGGATCGACTGATGCAATAAAGAAGGAATAGTGCATCTGAAAAGAGATACTCGCCTCCCAATATAAGATCCTGTCGTTGCCATAGAAAAGTTCCTCGATTTATAAAGAGAAGGCATAGAACATATAGTATTTCATAGGGACGTAATTTTTGTGTTAATTCGTCATTGTGAGCGATCGATGGATGCAATAAAGAAGGAATAGTGCATCCGAAAAGAGATACTCGCTTCCCAATAGAAGATCCTGTCGTTGCCATCGAAGCGTTCCTCGATTTAGAAAGAGAAGGCATAGAACATATAGTATTACATAGCGACGCAATTTCTGTTTTAATTCGTCATTGTGAGGGATCGACGGATGCAATGAAGGAAAAATAGTGAATCCGAAAAGAGAAACTCGCCTCGCAATTGTAGATCCTGTCGTTGCCATAGAAACGTTCATCGATTTAGAAAGAGAAAGAATAGAACCTATAGTATTTCATACCGTGGCAATTTCTATGTTAATTCTGCATTGTGTCGGATCCGGATGCAATAAAGAAGGAATACTACATCCGAAAAGAGATACTTGACTCCCAACAGAAGATCCTAACGTTGCCATAGAACCGTTCCTCGATTTAGAAAGAGGAGGCATAGAACCTATAGTATTTCATAGCGACGCAATTTCTGTGTTAATTCGTCATTGTGAGGAATCGACGGATGCAATAAAGAAGGAATAGTGTATCCGAAAAGAGATTCACTCCTCCCAATAGAAGATCCTGTCGTTGCCATAGAAACGTTCCTCGATTTAGAAAGAGAAGGAATAGAAACTATAGTATTTCATAGCGACGCAATTTCCGTGTTAAATCGGCATTGTGAGGGATCGACGGATGCAATAAAGAAGGACTAGTGCATCCGAAAAGAGGTACTCGCCTCCCAATAGAGGATCCTGTCGTTGCCATAGAAACGTTCCTCGATTTAGAAAGAGAAGGCATAGAACCTATGGTATTTCATAGCGTCGCAAATTCTCTGTTAATTCGGCATTGTGAGGGATCGACGGATGCACTAAAGAAGGAATAGTGAATCCGGAAAGAGATACTCGTCACCCAAAACAAGATCCTGTCGTTGCCATAGAAACATTCCTCGATTTTGAAACAGAAGTCATAGACCTATAGTATTTCATAGCGACGCAAGTTCTGTTTTATTCGTCATTCAGATGGATCGACGGATGCAATGAAGAAGGAATACTGCAATCGAAAAGAGATACTCGCCTCCCATTAGGAGATCCTGTCGTTGCCATAGAAACGTTCCTCGATTTTGAAAGAGAGGGCATAGAACCTATAGCTCATAGCGATGCAATTTCTGTGTTAATTCGTCATTTTGAGGGATCGACGGATGCAATAAAGAAGGAATAGTGCATCTGAAAGGCGATACTCGCCTCCCAATAGAAGATCCTGTCGTTGCCATAGGAAAGTACCTCGATTTTGAAAGAGAAGGCAAGAAACCTATAGTATTTCATAGGGACGCAATTTCTGTGTTAATTCGTCATTGTGGGTCATCGACGGATGCAATGAAGAAGGAATACTGCAATCGAAAAGAGATACTCGCCTCCCAATAGAAGATCCTTTCGTTGCCATATAAACGTTCCTCGATTTAGAAAGAGAAGGCATAGAACCTATAGTATTTCATAGCGACGCAATTTCCGTGTTAATTCGTCATTGTGAGGGACCGACGGATGCAATAAGGAAGGTATAGTGCATCCGAAAAGAGATACTCGCCTCTTAATAGAAGATCCTGTTGTTGCCATTGAAACGTTCCTCGATTTAGAAAGAGAAGGCATAGAACCTATAGTATTTCGTAGCGACCCAATGTCTGTGTTATTTCGTCATGTGAGGGATCGGCGGATGCAATACAGAAGGGATAGTGCATCTGAAAAGAGATACTCGCCTCTTAACAGAAGATCATGTCGTTGCCATAGAAACGTTACTCGATTTAGAAAGGGAAGGCATAGAACCTATAGTATTTAATAGCGACGCAAATTTTTGTGTTAATTCGTCATTGTGAGGGATCGACGGATGCAATAAACAAGGAATAGTGCATCCGAAAAGAGAAACTCGCCTCGCAATTGTAGATCCTGTCGTTGCCATAGAAACGTTCCTCGATTTAGAAAGAGAAAGCGTAGAACCTGTAGTATTTCATAGCGTCGCAATTTCTGTGTTAATTCTGCATTTTGTGGGATCGACGGATGCAATAAAGAAGGAATACTACATCCAAAAAGAGATACTTGACTCCCAATAGAACATCCTAACGTTGCCATAGAAACGTTCCTCGATTTAGAAAGAGAAGGCATAGAACCTATAGTATTTCATAGCGACGCAATTTCTGTGTTAATTCGTCATTGTGTGGGATCGACGCATGCAATAAAGAAGGAATAGTGCATCCGAAAAGAGATACTCGCTTCCCAATAGAAGATCCTGTCGTTGCCATAGAAACGTTCGTCGATTTAGAAAGAGAAGGCATAGAACCTATAGTGTTTCATAGCGACGCAATTTCTTAGTTAATTCGTAATTGTGAGGGATAGACGGATGCAATGAACAAGGAATAGTGCATCCGAAAAGAGATACTCGCCTACCATTAGGAGATCCTGTCGTTGCCATAGAAACGTTCCTCGATTTTGAAAGAGAGGGCATAGAACCTATAGTATCTCATAGCGACGCAATTTCTGTGTTAATTCGTCATTGTGAGGGATCGACGGATGCTATAAAGAAGGCATAGTGGATCCGAAGTGTGATACTCGCCTCCCAATAGAAGATCCTGTCGTTGCAATAGAAACGTTCCTCGATTTAGAATGAGAAGGCATAGAACCTATAGTATTTCATAGCGACGCAATTTCTGTGTTAATTCGTCGTTGTGTGGGATTGACGGATGCAATAAACAAGGAATAGTGCATCCGAAAAGAGATACTCGCCTCCCAGTAAGAGATCCTGTCGTTGCCATAGAAACGTTCCACGATATCGAAAGAGAAGGCATAGTACCTATAGAGTTTCATAGCGACGCAATTTCTTTTTTACCTCGTCATTGTGAGGGATCGACGGATGCTATAAAGTAGGAGTAGTGCATCCGAAGTGTGATACTCGCCTCCCAATAGAAGATCCTGTCGTTGCAATAGAAACGTTACTCGATTTAGAAAGAGAAGGCAGAGAACCTATAGTGTTTCATAGCGACGCAATTTCTTAGTTAATTAGTCATTGTGAGAGATCGACGGATGCAATAAACAAGGAATAGTGCATCCGAAAAGAGATACTCACCTCCCATTAGGAGATCCTGTCGTTGCCATAGAAACGTTCCTCGATTTTGAAAGAGAGGGCATAGAACCTATAGTATCTCATAGCGACGCAATTTCTGTGTTAATTCGTCATTGTGAGGGATCGACGGATGCTATAAAGAAGGGATATGCATCCGATAAGAGATACTCGCCTCCCAATATAAGATCCTGTAGTTGCCATAGAAACGTTCCTCGATTTAGAAAGAGAAGGCATACAACCTATAGTATTTCATAGCGACGCAATTTCTGTGTTGATTCGTAATTGTGGTGGATCGACGGATCCAATAAAGAAGGAATAGCGCATCCGAAAAGAGATACTCGCCTCCCACTATAAGATTCTGTCGTTGCCATAGAAGCGTTCCTCGATTTAGAAAGAGAAGGCATAGAAAATATAGTATTTCATAGCAACGCCATTTCTGTGTTAATTCGTCATTGTGAGGGATCAAAGGATGCAATAAAGAAGGTATAGTGCATCCGAAATGAGACAGTCGCCTCCCAAAGGAAGATCCTGTCGTTGCCATAGAAACGTTCCTCGATTTAGAAAGAGAAGGCATACAACCTATAGTATTTCATAGCGACGCAATTTCTGTGTTAATTCGTAATTGTGGTGGATCGACGGATCCAATAAAGAAGGAATAGCGCATCCGAAAAGAGATACTCGCCTCCCACTATAAGATTCTGTCGTTGCCATAGAAGCGTTCCTCGATTTAGAAAGAGAAGGCATAGAAAATATAGTATTTCATAGCAACGCCATTTCTGTGTTAATTCGTCATTGTGAGGGATCAAAGGATGCAATAAAGAAGGAATAGTGCATCCGAAATGAGATAGTCGCCTCCCAAAGGAAGATCCTGTCGTTGCCATAGAAACATTCCTCGATTTAGAAAGAGAAGGCATACAACCTATAGTATTTCATAACGACGCAATTTCTGTGTTAGTTCGTAATTGTGGTGGATCGACGGATCCAATAAAGAAGGAATGGCGCATCCGAAAAGAGATACTCGCCTCCCACTATAAGATTCTGTCGTTGCCATAGATGCGTTCCTCGATTTAGAAAGAGAAGGCATAGAAAATATAGTATTTCATAGCAACGCCATTTCTATGTTAATTCGTCATTGTGAGGGATCACAGGATGCAATAAAGAAGGAATAGTCCATCCGAAATGAGATAGTCGCCTCCCAAAGGAAGATCCTGTCGTTGCCATAGAAACGTTCCTCGATTTAGAAAGAGAAAGCATACAACCTATAGTATTTCATAGCGACGCAATTTCTGTGTTAATTCGTAATTGTGGTGGATCGACGGATCCAATAAAGAAGGAATAGCGCATCCGAAAAGAGATACTCGCCTCCCACTATAAGATTCTGTCGTTGCCATAGAAGCGTTCCTCGATTTAGAAAGAGAAGGCATAGAAAATATAGTATTTCATAGCAACGCCATTTCTATGTTAATTCGTCATTGTGAGGGATCAAAGGATGCAATAAAGAAGGAATAGTGCATCCGAAATGAGATAGTCGCCTCCCAAAGGAAGATCCTGTCGTTGCCATAGAAACGTTCCTCGATTTAGAAAGAGAAGGCATACAACCTATAGTATTTCATAGCGACGCAATTTCTGTGTTAATTCGTAATTGTGGTGTATCGACGGATCCAATAAAGAAGGAATAGCGCATCCGAAAAGAGATACTCGCCTCCCACTATAAGATTCTGTCTTTGCCATAGAAGCGTTCCTCGATTTAGAAAGAGAAGGCATAGAAAATATAGTATTTCATAGCAACGCCATTTCTGTGTTAATTCGTCATTGTGAGGGATCAAAGGATGCAATAAAGATGGAATAGTGCATCCGAAATGAGATAGTCGCCTCCCAAAGGAAGATCCTGTCGTTGCCATAGAAACGTTCCTCGATTTAGAAAGAGAAGGCATACAACGTATAGTATTTCATAGCGACGCAATTTCTGTGTTAATTCGTAATAGTGGTGGATCGACGGATCCAATAAAGATGGAATAGCGCATCCGAAAAGAGATACTCGCCTCCCACTATAAGATTCTGTCGTTGCCATAGAAGCGTTCCTCGATTTAGAAAGAGAAGGCATAGAAAATATAGTATTTCTTAGCAACGCCATTTCTGTGTTAATTCGTCATTGTGAGGGATCAAAGGATGCAATAAAGATGGAATAGTGCATCCGAAATGAGATAGTCGCCTCCCAAAGGAAGATCCTGTCGTTGCCATAGAAACGTTCCTCGATTTAGAAAGAGAAGTCATACAACCTATAGTATTTCATAGCGACGCAATTTCTGTGTTAATTCGTAATTGTGGTGGATCGACGGATCCAATAAAGAAGGAATAGCGCATCCGAAAAGAGATACTCGCCTCCCACTATAAGATTCTGTCGTTGCCATAGAAGCGTTCCTCGATTTAGAAAGAGAAGGCATAGAAAATATAGTATTTCATAGCTACGCCATTTCTGTGTTAATTCGTCATTGTGAGGGATCAAAGGATGCAATAAAGAAGGAATAGTGCATCCGAAATGAGATAGTCGCCTCCCAAAGGAAGATCCTGTCGTTGCCATAGAAACGTTCCTCGATTTAGAAAGAGAAGGCATACAACGTATAGTATTTCATAGCGACGCAATTTCTGTGTTAATTCGTAATTGTGGTGGATCGACGGATCCAATAAAGAAGGAATAGCGCATCCGAAAAGAGATACTCGCCTCCCACTATAAGATTCTGTCGTTGCCATAGAAGCGTTCGTCGATTTAGAAAGAGAAGGCATTAAAAATATAGTATTTCATAGCAACGCCATTTCTGTGTTAATTCGTCATTGTGAGGGATCAAAGGATGCATTAAAGAAGGAATAGCGCATCCGAAATGAGATAGTCGCCTCCCAAAGGAAGATCCTGTCGTTGCCATAGAAACGTTCCTCGATTTAGAAAGAAAAATCATACAACCTATAGTATTTCATAGCGACGCAATTTGTGTGTTAATTCGTAATTGTGGTGGATCGACGGATCCAATAAAGAAGGAATAGCGCATCCGAAAAGAGATACTCGCCTCCCACTATAAGATTCTGTCGTTGCCATAGAAGCGTTCCTCGATTTAGAAAGAGAAGGCATAGAAAATATAGTATCTCATAGCAACGCCATTTCTGTGTTAATTTGTCATTGTGAGGGATCAAAGGATACAATAAAGATGGAATAGTGCATCCGAAATGAGATAGTCGCCTCCCAAAGGAAGATCCTGTCGTTGCCATAGAAACGTTCCTCGATTTAGAAAGAGAAGGCATACAACGTATAGTATTTCATAGCGACGCAATTTCTGTGTTAATTCGTAATTGTGGTGGATCGACGGATCCAATAAAGAAGGAATAGCGCATCCGAAAAGAGATACTCGCCTCCCACTGTAAGATTCTGTCGTTGCCATTGAAGCGTTCCTCGATTTAGAAAGAGAAGGCATAGAAAATATAGTATTTCATAGCAACGCCATTTCTGTGTTAATTCGTCATTGTGAGCGATCAAAGGATGCTGTAAAGAAGGAATAGTGCATCCGAAATGAGATATTCGCCTCCCAAAGGAAGATCCTGTCGTTGCCATAGAAACGTTCCTCGATTTATCGATTTAGAAAGAGAAGGCATACAACCTATAGTATTTCATAGCGACGCAATTTCTGTGTTAATTCGTAATTGTGGTGGATCGACGGATCCAATAAAGAAGGAATAGCGCATCCGAAAAGAGATACTCGCCTCCCACTATAAGATCCTGTCGTTGCCATAGAAGCGTTCCTCGATTTAGAAAGAGAAGGCATAGAAAATATAGTATTTCATAGCAACGCCATTTCTGTGTTAATTCGTCATTGTGAGGGATCAAAGGATGCTATAAAGAAGGAATAGTGCATCCGAAATGAGATATTCGCCTCCCAAAGGAAGATCCTGTCGTTGCCATTTAAACGTTCCTCGATTTATCGATTTAGAAAGAGAAGGCATACAACGTATAGTATTTCATAGCGACGCAATTTCTGTGTTAATTCGTAATTGTGGTGGATCGACGGATCCAATAAAGAAGGAATAGCGCATCCGAAAAGAGATACTCGCCTCCCACTATAAGATTCTGTCGTTGCCATAGAAGCGTTCCTCGATTTAGAAAGAGAAGGCATAGAAAATATAGTATTTCATAGGAACGCCATTTCTGTGTTAATTCGTCATTGCGAGGGATCAAAGGATGCAATAAAGATGGAATAGTGCATCCGAAATGAGATAGTCGCCTCCCAAAGGAAGATCCTGTCGTTGCCATAGAAACGTTCCTCGATTTAGAAAGAGATGGCATACAACCTATAGTATTTCATAGCGACGCAATTTCTGTGTTAATTCGTAATTGTGGTGGATCGACGGATCCAATAAAGAAGGAATAGCGCATCCGAAAAGAGATACTCGCCTCCCACTATAAGATTCTGTCGTTGCCATAGAAGCGTTCCTCGATTTAGAAAGAGAAGGCATAGAAAATATAGTATTTCATAGCAACGCCATTTCTGTGTTAATTCGTCATTGTGAGGGATCAAAGGATGCAATAAAGAAGGAATAGTGCATCCGAAATGAGATAGTCGCCTCCCAAAGGAAGATCCTGTCGTTGCCATAGAAACGTTCCTCGATTTAGAAAGAGTATTTCATAGCGACGCAATTTCTGTGTTAATTCGTAATTGTGGTGGATCGACGGATCCAATAAAGAAGGAATAGCAAATCCGAAAAGAGATACTCGCCTCCCACTATAAGATTCTGTCGTTGCCATAGAAGCGTTCCTCGATTTAGAAAGAGAAGGCATAGAAAATATAGTATTTCATAGCAACGCCATTTCTGTGTTAATTCGTCATTGTGAGGGATCAAAGGATGCATTAAAGAAGGAATAGCGCAGCCGAAATGAGATATTCGCCTCCCAAAGGAAGATCCTGTCGTTGCCATAGAAACGTTCCTCGATTTAGAAAGAGAAGGCATACAACGTATAGTATTTCATAGCGACGCAATTTCTGTGTTAATTCGTAATTGTGGTGGATCGACGGATCCAATAAAGAAGGAATAGCGCATCCGAAAAGAGATACTCGCCTCCCACCATAAGATTCTGTCGTTGCCATAGAAGCGTTCCTCGATTTAGAAAGAGAAGGCATAGAAAATATAGTATTTCATAGGAACGCCATTTCTGTGTTAATTCGTCATTGTGAGGGATCAAAGGATGCAATAAAGAAGGAATAGTGCATCCGAAATGAGATAGTCGCCTCCCAAAGGAAGATCCTGTCGTTGCCATAGAAACGTTCCTCGATTTAGAAAGAGAAGGCATACAACCTATAATATTTCATAGCGACGCAATTTCTGTGTTAATTCGTAATTGTGGTGGATCGACGGATCCAATAAAGAAGGAATAGCGCATCCGAAAAGAGATACTCGCCTCCCACTATAAGATTCTGTCGTTGCCATAGAAGCGTTCCTCGATTTAGAAAGAGAAGGCATAGAAAATATAGTATTTCATAGGAACGCCATTTCTGTGTTAATTCGTCATTGTGAGGGATCAAAGGATGCAATAAAGATGGAATAGTGCATCCGAAATGAGATAGTCGCCTCCCAAAGGAAGATCCTGTCGTTGCCATAGAAACGTTCCTCGATTTAGAAAGAGAAGGCATACAACCTATAGTATTTCATAGCGACGCAATTTCTGTGTCAATTCGTAATTGTGGTGGATCGACGGATCCAATAAAGAAGGAATAGCGCATCCGAAAAGAGATACTCGCCTCCCACTATAAGATTCTGTCGTAGCCGTAGAAGCGTTCCTCGATTTAGAAAGAGAAGGCATAGAAAATATAGTATTTCACAGCAACGCTATTTCTATGTTAATTCGTCATTGTGAGGCATCAAAGAATGCAATAAAGAAGGAATAGTGCATCCGAAATGAGATAGTCGCCTCCCAAAGGAAGATCCTGTCGTTGCCATAGAAACGTTCCTCGATTTAGAAAGAGAAGGCATACAACCTATAGTATTTCATAACGACGCAATTTCTGTGTTAATTCGTAATTGTGGTGGATCGACGGATCCAATAAAGAAGGAATGGCGCATCCGAAAAGAGATACTCGCCTCCCACTATAAGATTCTGTCGTTGCCATAGATGCGTTCCTCGATTTAGAAAGAGAAGGCATAGAAAATATAGTATTTCATAGCAACGCCATTTCTGTGTTAATTCGTCATTGTGAGGGATGGACGGAGGCAATAAAGAAGGAATAGTTCATCCGAAATGAGATAGTCGCCTCCCAAAGGAAGATCCTGTCGTTGCCATAGAAACGTTCCTCGATTTAGAAAGAGAAGGCATACAACCTATAGTATTTCATAGCGACGCAATTTCTGTGTTAATTCGTAATTGTGGTGGATCGACTGATCCAATAAAGAAGGAATAGCGCATCCGAAAAGAGATACTCGCCTCCCACTATAAGATTCTGTTGTTGCCATAGAGGCGTTCCTCGATTTAGAAAGAGAAGGCATAGAAAATATATTATTTCATAGCAACGCCATTTCTATGTTAATTCGTCATTGTGAGGGATCACAGGATGCAATAAAGAAGGAATAGTCCTTCCGAAATGAGATAGTCGCCTCCCAAAGGAAGATCCTGTCGTTGCCATAGCAACGTTCCTCGATTTAAAAAAAGAGAAGGCATACAACGTATAGTATTTCATAGCGACGCAATTTCTGTGTTAATTCGTAATTGTGGTGGATCGACGGATCCAATAAAGAAGGAATAGCGCATCCGAAAAGAGATACTCGCCTCCCACTATAAGATTCTGTCGTTGCCATAGAAGCGTTCCTCGATTTAGAAAGAGAAGGCATAGAAAATATAGTATTTCATAGCAACGCCATTTCTATGTTAATTCGTCATTGTGAGGGATCAAAGGATGCAATAAAGAAGGAATAGTGCATCCGAAATGAGATAGTCGCCTCCCAAAGGAAGATCCTGTCGTTGCCATAGAAACGTTCCTCGATTTAGAAAGAGAAGGCATACAACCTATAGTATTTCATAGCGACGCAATTTCTGTGTTAATTCGTAATTGTGGTGTATCGACGGATCCAATAAAGAAGGAATAGCGCATCCGAAAAGAGATACTCGCCTCCCACTATATGATTCTGTCTTTGCCATAGAAGCGTTCCTCGATTTAGAAAGAGAAGGCATAGAAAATATAGTATTTCATAGCAACGCCATTTCTGTGTTAATTCGTCATTGTGAGGGATCAAAGGATGCAATAAAGATGGAATAGTGCATCCGAAATGAGATAGTCGCCTCCCAAAGGAAGATCCTGTCGTTGCCATAGAAACGTTCATCGATTTAGAAAGAGAAGGCATACAACCTATAGTATTTCATAGCGACGCAATATCTGTGTTAATTCGTAATTGTGGTGTATCGACGGATCCAATAAAGAAGGAATAGCGCATCCGAAAAGAGATACTCGCCTCCCACTATAAGATTCTGTCGTTGCCATACAAGCGTTCCTCGATTTAGAAAGAGAAGGCATAGAAAATATAGAATTTCATAGCAACGCCATTTCTATGTTAATTCGTCATTGTGAGGGATCTAAGGATGCAATAAAGAAGGAATAGTGCATCCGAAATGAGATAGTCGCCTCCCAAAGGAAGATCCTGTCGTTGCTATAGAAACGTTCCTCGATTTAGAAAGAGAAGGCATACAACCTATAGTATTTCATAGCGACGCAATTTCTGTGTTAATTCGTAATAGTGGTGGATCGACGGATCCAATAAAGAAGGAATAGCGCATCCGAAAAGAGATACTCGCCTCCCACTATAAGATTCTGTCGTTGCCATAGAAGCGTTCCTCGATTTAGAAAGAGAAGGCATAGAAAATATAGTATTTCTTAGCAACGCCATTTCTGTGTTAATTCGTCATTGTGAGGGATCAAAGGATGCAATAAAGATGGAATAGTGCATCCGAAATGAGATAGTCGCCTCCCAAAGGAAGATCCTGTCGTTGCCATAGAAACGTTCCTCGATTTAGAAAGAGAAGTCATACAACCTATAGTATTTCATAGCGACGCAATTTCTGTGTTAATTCGTAATTGTGGTGGATCGACGGATCCAATAAAGAAGGAATAGCGCATCCGAAAAGAGATACTCGCCTCCCACTATAAGATTCTGTCGTTGCCATAGAAGCGTTCCTCGATTTAGAAAGAGAAGGCATAGAAAATATAGTATTTCATAGCTACGCCATTTCTGTGTTAATTCGTCATTGTGAGGGATCAATGGATGCAATAAACAAGGAATAGTGCATCCGAAATGAGATAGTCGCCTCCCAAAGGAAGATCCTGTCGTTGCCATAGAAACGTTCCTCGATTTAGAAAGAGAAGGCATACAACGTATAGTATTTCATAGCGACGCAATTTCTGTGTTAATTCGTAATTGTGGTGGATCGACGGATCCAATAAAGAAGGAATAGCGCATCCGAAAAGAGATACTCGCCTCCCACTATAAGATTCTGTCGTTGCCATAGAAGCGTTCGTCGATTTAGAAAGAGAAGGCATAGAAAATATAGTATTTCATAGCAACGCCATTTCTGTGTTAATTCGTCATTGTGAGGGATCAAAGGATGCATTAAAGAAGGAATAGCGCATCCGAAATGAGATAGTCGCCTCCCAAAGGAAGATCCTGTCGTTGCCATAGAAACGTTCCTCGATTTAGAAAGAAAAATCATACAACCTATAGTATTTCATAGCGACGCAATTTGTGTGTTAATTCGTAATTGTGGTGGATCGACGGATCCAATAAAGAAGGAATAGCGCATCCGAAAAGAGATACTCGCCTCCCACTATAAGATTCTGTCGTTGCTCTAGAAGCGTTCCTCGATTTAGAAAGAGAAGGCATAGAAAATATAGTATCTCATAGCAACGCCATTTCTGTGTTAATTTGTCATTGTGAGGGATCAAAGGATGCAATAAAGATGGAATAGTGCATCCGAAAAGAGATAGTCGCCTCCCAAAGGAAGATCCTGTCGTTGCCATAGAAACGTTCCTCGATTTAGAAAGAGAAGGCATACAACGTATAGTATTTCATAGCGACGCAATTTCTGTGTTAATTCGTAATTGTGGTGGATCGACGGATCCAATAAAGAAGGAATAGCGCATCCGAAAAGAGATACTCGCCTCCCACTGTAAGATTCTGTCGTTGCCATTGAAGCGTTCCTCGATTTAGAAAGAGAAGGCATAGAAAATATAGTATTTCATAGCAACGCCATTTCTGTGTTAATTCGTCATTGTGAGCGATCAAAGGATGCTGTAAAGAAGGAATAGTGCATCCGAAATGAGATATTCGCCTCCCAAAGGAAGATCCTGTCGTTGCCATAGAAACGTTCCTCGATTTATCGATTTAGAAAGAGAAGGCATACAACCTATAGTATTTCATAGCGACGCAATTTCTGTGTTAATTCGTAATTGTGGTGGATCGACGGATCCAATAAAGAAGGAATAGCGCATCTGAAAAGAGATACTCGCCTCCCACTATAAGATCCTGTCGTTGCCATAGAAGCGTTCCTCGATTTAGAAAGAGAAGGCATAGAAAATATAGTATTTCATAGCAACGCCATTTCTGTGTTAATTCGTCATTGTGAGGGATCAAAGGATGCTATAAAGAAGGAATAGTGCATCCGAAATGAGATATTCGCCTCCCAAAGGAAGATCCTGTCGTTGCCATTTAAACGTTCCTCGATTTATCGATTTAGAAAGAGAAGGCATACAACGTATAGTATTACATAGCGACGCAATTTCTGTGTTAATTCGTAATTGTGGTGGATCGACGGATCCAATAAAGAAGGAATAGCGCATCCGAAAAGAGATACTCGCCTCCCACTATAAGATTCTGTCGTTGCCATAGAAGCGTTCCTCGATTTAGAAAGAGAAGGCATAGAAAATATAGTATTTCATAGCAACCCCATTTCTGTGTTAATTCGTCATTGTGAGGGATCAAAGGATGCTATAAAGAAGGAATAGTGCATCCGAAATGAGATATTCGCCTCCCAAAGGAAGATCCTGTCGTTGCCATTTAAACGTTCCTCGATTTATCGATTTAGAAAGAGAAGGCATACAACGTATAGTATTACATAGCGACGCAATTTCTGTGTTAATTCGTAATTGTGGTGGATCGACGGATCCAATAAAGAAGGAATAGCGCATCCGAAAAGAGATACTCGCCTCCCACTATAAGATTCTGTCGTTGCCATAGAAGCGTTCCTCGATTTAGAAAGAGAAGTCATAGAAAATATAGTATTTCATAGCAACGCCATTTCTGTGTTAATTCGTCATTGTGAGGGATCAAAGGATGCAATAAAGAAGGAATAGTGCATCCGAAATGAGATAGTCGCCTCCCAAAGGAAGATCCTGTCGTTGCCATAGAAACGTTCCTCGATTTAGAAAGAGTATTTCATAGCGACGCAATTTCTGTGTTAATTCGTAATTGTGGTGGATCGACGGATCCAATAAAGAAGGAATAGCAAATCCGAAAAGAGATACTCGCCTCCCACTATAAGATTCTGTCGATGCCATAGAAGCGTTCCTCGATTTAGAAAGAGAAGGCATAGAAAATATAGTATTTCATAGCAACGCCATTTCTGTGTTAATTCGTCATTGTGAGGGATCAAAGGATGCATTAAAGAAGGAATAGCGCAGCCGAAATGAGATATTCGCCTCCCAAAGGAAGATCCTGTCGTTGCCATAGAAACGTTCCTCGATTTAGAAAGAGAAGGCATACAACGTATAGTATTTCATAGCGACGCAATTTCTGTGTTAATTCGTAATTGTGGTGGATCGACGGATCCAATAAAGAAGGAATAGCGCATCCGAAAAGAGATACTCGCCTCCCACTATAAGATTCTGTCGTTGCCATAGAAGCGTTCCTCGATTTAGAAAGAGAAGGCATAGAAAATATAGTATTTCATAGGAACGCCATTTCTGTGTTAATTCGTCATTGTGAGGGATCAAAGGATGCAATAAAGATGGAATAGTGCATCCGAAATGAGATAGTCGCCTCCCAAAGGAAGATCCTGTCGTTGCCATAGAAACGTTCCTCGATTTAGAAAGAGAAGGCATACAACCTATAGTATTTCATAGCGACGCAATTTCTGTGTTAATTCGTAATTGTGGTGGATCGACGGATCCAATAAAGAAGGAATAGCGCATCCGAAAAGAGATACTCGCCTCCCACTATAAGATTCTGTCGTTGCCATAGAAGCGTTCCTCGATTTAGAAAGAGAAGGCATAGAAAATATAGTATTTCATAGCTACGCCATTTCTGTGTTAATTCGTCATTGTGAGGGATTAAAGGATGCAATAAAGAAGGAATAGTGGATCCGAAATGAGATAGTCGCCTCCCAAAGGAAGATCCTGTTGTTGCCATAGAAACGTTCCTCGATTTAGAAAGAGAAGGCATACAACCTATAGTATTTCATAGCGACGCAATTTCTGTGTTAATTCGTAATTGTGGTGGATCGACGGATCCAATAAAGAAGGAATAGCGCATCCGAAAAGAGATACTCGCCTCCCACTATAAGATTCTGTCGTTGCCATAGAAGCGTTCCTCGATTTAGAAAGAGAAGGCATAGAAAATATAGTATTTCATAGCAACGATATTTCTGTGTTAATTCGTCATTGTGAGGGATCAAAGGATGCATTAAAGAAGGAATAGCGCATCCGAAATGAGATATTCGCCTCCCAAAGGAAGATCCTGTCGTTGCCATAGAAACGTTCCTCGATTTAGAAAGAGAAGGCATACAACGTATAGTATTTCATAGCGACGCAATTTCAGTGTTAATTCGTAATTGTGGTGGATCGACGGATCCAATAAAGAAGGAATAGCGCATCCGAAAAGAGATACTCGCCTCCCACTATAAGATTCTGTCGTTGACATAGAAGCGTTCCTCGATTTAGAAAGAGAAGGCATAGAAAATATAGTATTTCATAGCAACGCCATTTCTGTGTTAATTCGTCATTGTGAGGGATCAAAAGATGCAATAAAGAAGGAATAGTGCATCCGAAATGAGATAGTCGCCTCCCAAAGGAAGATCCTGTCGTTGCCATAGAAACGTTCCTCGATTACAAAGAAAAGGCATACAACCTATAGTATTTCATAGCGACGCAATTTGTGTGTTAATTCGTAATTGTGGTGGATCGACGGATCCAATAAAGAAGGAATAGCGCATCCGAAAAGAGATACTCGCCTCCCACTATAAGATTCTGTCGTTGCCATAGAAGCGTTCCTCGATTTAGAAAGAGAAGGCATAGAAAATATAGTATTTCATAGCAACGCCATTTCTGTGTTAATTCGTCATTGTGAGGGATCAAAGGATGCTATAAAGAAGGAATAGTGCATCCGAAATGAGATATTCGCCTCCCAAAGGAAGATCCTGTCGTTGCCATAGAAACGTTCCTCGATTTAGAAAGAGAAAGCATACAACGTATAGTATTTCATAGCGACGCAATTTCTGTGTTAATTCGTAATTGTGGTGGATCGACGGATCCAATAAAGAAGGAATAGCGCATCCGAAAAGAGATACTCGCCTCCCACTATAAGATTCTGTCGTTGCCATTGAAGCGTTCCTCGATTTAGAAAGAGAAGGCATAGAAAATATAGTATTTCATAGCAACGCCATTTCTGTGTTAATTCGTCATTGTGAGGGATCAAAGGATGCTATAAAGAAGGAATAGTGCATCCGAAATGAGATATTCGCCTCCCAAAGGAAGATCCTGTCGTTGCCATAGAAACGTTCCTCGATTGATCGATTTAGAAAGAGAAGGCATACAACCTATAGTATTTCATAGCGACGCAATTTCTGTGTTAATTCGTAATTGTGGTGGATCGACGGATCCAATAAAGAAGGAATAGCGCATCCGAAAAGAGATACTCGCCTCCCACTATAAGATTCTGTCGTTGCCATAGAAGCGTTCCTCGATTTAGAAAGAGAAGGCATAGAAAATATAGTATTTCATAGCAACGCCATTTCTGTGTTAATTCGTCATTGTGAGGGATCAAAGGATGCTATAAAGAAGGAATAGTGCATCCGAAATGAGATATTCGCCTCCCAAAGGAAGATCCTGTCGTTGCCATAGAAACGTTCCTCGATTTATCGATTTAGAAAGAGAAGGCATACAACCTATAGTATTTCATAGCGACGCAATTTCTGTGTTAATTCGTAATTGTGGTGGATCGACGGATCCAATAAAGAAGGAATAGCGCATCCGAAAAGAGATACTCGCCTCCCACTATAAGATTCTGTCGTTGCCATAGAAGCGTTCCTCGATTTAGAAAGAGAAGGCATAGAAAATATAGTATTTCATAGCAACGATATTTCTGTGTTAATTCGTCATTGTGAGGGATCAAAGGATGCATTAAAGAAGGAATAGCGCATCCGAAATGAGATATTCGCCTCCCAAAGGAAGATCCTGTCGTTGCCATAGAAACGTTCCTCGATTTAGAAAGAGAAGGCATACAACGTATAGTATTTCATAGCGACGCAATTTCAGTGTTAATTCGTAATTGTGGTGGATCAACGGATCCAATAAAGAAGGAATAGCGCATCCGAAAAGAGATACTCGCCTCCCACTATAAGATTCTGTCGTTGCCATAGAAGCGTTCCTCGATTTAGAAAGAGAAGGCATAGAAAATATAGTATTTCATAGGAACGCCATTTCTGTGTTAATTCGTCATTGTGAGGGATCAAAGGATGCAATAAAGAAGGAATAGTGCATCCGAAATGAGATAGTCGCCTCCCAAAGGAAGATCCTGTCGTTGCCATAGAAACGTTCCTCGATTTAGAAAGAGAAGGCATACAACCTATAATATTTCATAGCGACGCAATTTCTGTGTTAATTCGTAATTGTGGTGGATCGACGGATCCAATAAAGAAGGAATAGCGCATCCGAAAAGAGATACTCGCCTCCCACTATAAGATTCTGTCGTTGCCATAGAAGCGTTCGTCGATTTAGAAAGAGAAGGCATAGAAAATATAGTATTTCATAGGAACGCCATTTCTGTGTTAATTCGTCATTGTGAGGGATCGAAGGATGCAATAAAGATGGAATAGTGCATCCGAAATGAGATAGTCGCCTCCCAAAGGAAGATCCTGTCGTTGCCATAGAAACGTTCCTCAATTTAGAAAGAGAAGGCATACAACGTATAGTATTTCATAGCGACGCAATTTCTGTGTTAATTCGTAATTGTGGTGGATCGACGGATCCAATAAAGAAGGAATAGCGCATCCGAAAAGAGATACTCGCCTCCCACTATAAGATTCTGTCGTTGCCATTGAAGCGTTCCTCGATTTAGAAAGAGAAGGCATAGAAAATATAGTATTTCATAGCAACGCCATTTCTGTGTTAATTCGTCATTGTGAGGGATCAAAGGATGCTATAAAGAAGGAATAGTGCATCCGAAATGAGATATTCGCCTCCCAAAGGAAGATCCTGTCGTTGCCATAGAAACGTTCCTCGATTTATCGATTTAGAAAGACAAGGCATACAACCTATAGTATTTCATAGCGACGCAATTTCTGTGTTAATTCGTAATTGTGGTGGATCGACGGATCCAATAAAGAAGGAATAGCGCATCCGAAAAGGGATACTCACCTCCCACTATAAGATTCTGTCGTTGCCATAGAAGCGTTCCTCGATTTAGAAAGAGAAGGCATAGAAAATATAGTATTTCATAGCAACGCCATTTCTGTGTTAATTCGTCATTGTGAGGGATCAAAGGATGCATTAAAGAAGGAATAGCGCATCCGAAATGAGATATTCGCCTCCCAAAGGAAGATCCTGTCGTTGCCATAGAAACGTTCCTCGATTTAGAAAGAGAAGGCATACAACGTATAGTATTTCATAGCGACGCAATTCCTGTGTTAATTCGTAATTGTGGTGGATCGAAGGATCCAATAAAGAAGGAATAGCGCATCCGAAAAGAGATACTCGCCTCCCACTATAAGATTCTGTCGTTGCCATAGAAGCGTTCCTCGATTTAGAAAGAGAAGGCATAGAAAATATAGTATTTCATAGCAACGCCATTTCTGTGTTAATTCGTCATTGTGAGGGATCAAAGGATGCAATAAAGAAGGAATCGTGCATCCGAAATGAGATAGTCGCCTCCCAAAGGAAGATCCTGTCGTTGCCATAGAAACGTTCCTCGATTTAGAAAGAGAAGGCATACAACGTATAGTATTTCATAGCGACGCAATTTCTGTGTTAATTCGTAATTGTGGTGGATCGACGGATCCAATAAAGAAGGAATAGCGCATCCGAAAAGAGATACTCGCCTCCCACTATAAGATTCTGTCGTTGCCATAGAAGCGTTCCTCGATTTAGAAAGAGAAGGCATAGAAAATATAGTATTTCATAGCAACGCCATTTGTATGTTAATTCGTCATTGTGAGGGATCAAAGGATGCAATAAAGAAGAAATAGTGCATCCGAAATGAGATAGTCGCCTCCCAAAGGAAGATCCTGTCGTTGCCATAGAAACGTTCCTCGATTTAGAAAGAGAAGGCATACAACCTATAGTATTTCATAGCGACGCAATTTCTGTGTTAATTCGTAATTGTGGTGGATCGACGGATCCAATAAAGAAGGAATAGCGCATCCGAAAAGAGATACTCGCCTCCCACTATAAGATTCTGTCGTTGCCATAGAAGCGTTCCTCGATTTAGAAAGAGAAGGCATAGAAAATATAGTATTTCATAGGAACGCCATTTCTGTGTTAATTCGTCATTGTGAGGGATCAAAGGATGCAATAAAGATGGAATAGTGCATCCGAAATGAGATAGTCGCCTCCCAAAGGAAGATCCTGTCGTTGCCATAGAAACGTTCCTCGATTTAGAAAGAGAAGGCATACAACCTATAGTATTTCATAGCGACGCAATTTCTGTGTTAATTCGTAATTGTGGTGGATCGACGGATCCAATAAAGAAGGAATAGCGCATCCGAAAAGAGATACTCGCCTCCCACTATAAGATTCTGTCGTTGCCATTGAAGCGTTCCTCTATTTAGAAACAGAAGGCATAGAAAATATAGTATTTCATAGCTACGCCCTTTCTGTGTTAATTCGTCATTGTGAGGGATCAAAGGATGCAATAAAGAAGGAATAGTGGATCCGAAATGAGATAGTCGCCTCCCAAAGGAAGATCCTGTCGTTGCCATAGAAACGTTCCTCGATTTAGAAAGAGAAGGCATACAACCTATAGTATTTCATAGCGACGCAATTTCTGTGTTAATTCGTAATTGTGGTGGATCGACGGATCCAATAAAGAAGGAATAGCGCATCCGAAAAGAGATACTCGCCTCCCACTATAAGATTCTGTCATTGCCATAGAAGCGTTCCTCGATTTAGAAAGAGAAGGCATAGAAAATATAGTATTTCATAGCAACGATATTTCTGTGTTAATTCGTCATTGTGAGGGATCAAAGGATGCATTAAAGAAGGAATAGCGCATCCGAAATGAGATATTCGCCTCCCATAGGAAGATCCTGTCGTTGCCATAGAAACGTTCCTCGATTTAGAAAGAGAAGGCATACAACCTATAGTATTTCATAGCGACGCAATTTCTGTGTTAATTCGTAATTGTGGTGGATCGACGGATCCAATAAAGAAGGAATAGCGCATCCGAAAAGAGATACTCGCCTCCCACTATAAGATTCTGTCGTTGCCATAGAAGCGTTCCTCGATTTAGAAAGAGAAGGCATAGAAAATATAGTATTTCACAGCAACGCCATTTCTGTGTTAATTCGTCATTGTGAGGGATCAAAGGATGCAATAAAGAAGGAATAGTGCATCCGAAATGAGATAGTCGCCTCCCAAAGGAAGATCCTGTCGTTGCCATAGAAACGTTCCTCGATTTAGAAAGAAAAGGCATACAACCTATAGTATTTCATAGCGACGCAATTTGTGTGTTAATTCGTAATTGTGGTGGATCGACGGATCCAATAAAGAAGGAATAGCGCATCCGAAAAGAGATACTCGCCTCCCACTATAAGATTCTGTCGTTGCCATAGAAGCGTTCCTCGATTTAGAAAGAGAAGGCATAGAAAATATAGTATTTCATAGCAACGCCATTTCTGTGTTAATTCGTCATTGTGAGGGATCAAAGGATGCAATAAAGAAGGAATAGTGCATCCGAAATGAGATAGTCGCCTCCCAAAGGAAGATCCTGTCGTTGCCATAGAAACGTTCCTCGATTTAGAAAGAGAAGGCATACAACGTATAGTATTTCATAGCGACGCAATTTCTGTGTTAATTCGTAATTGTGGTGGATCGACGGATCCAATAAAGAAGGAATAGCGCATCCGAAAAGAGATACTCGCCTCCCACTATAAGACTCTGTCGTTGCCATTGAAGCGTTCCTCGATTTAGAAAGAGAAGGCATAGAAAATATAGTATTTCATAGCAACGCCATTTCTGTGTTAATTCGTCATTGTGAGGGATCAAAGGATGCTATAAAGAAGGAATAGTGCATCCGAAATGAGATATTCGCCTCCCAAAGGAAGATCCTGTCGTTGAAATAGAAACGTTCCTCGATTTATCGATTTAGAAAGAGAAGGCATACAACCTATAGTATTTCATAGCGACGCAATTTCTGTGTTAATTCGTAATTGTGGTGGATCGACGGATCCAACAAAGAAGGAATAGCGCATCCGAAAAGAGATACTCGCCTCCCACTATAAGATTCTGTCGTTGCCATAGAAGCGTTCCTCGATTTAGAAAGAGAAGGCATAGAAAATATAGTATTTCATAGCAACGCCATTTCTGTGTTAATTCGTCATTGTGAGGGATCAAAGGATGCTATAAAGAAGGAATAGTGCATCCGAAATGAGATATTCCCCTCCCAAAGGAAGATCCTGTCGTTGCCATAGAAACGTTCCTCGATTTATCGATTTAGAAAGAGAAGGCATACAACCTATAGTATTTCATAGCGACGCAATTTCTGTGTTAATTCGTAATTGTGGTGGATCGACGGATCCAATAAAGAAGGAATAGCGCATCCGAAAAGAGATACTCGCCTCCCACTATAAGATTCTGTCGTTGCCATAGAAGCGTTCCTCGATTTAGAAAGAGAAGGCATAGAAAATATAGTATTTCATAGCAACGCCATTTCTGTGTTAATTCGTCATTGTGAGGGATCAAAGGATGCAATAAAGATGGAATAGTGCATCCGAAATGAGATAGTCGCCTCCCAAAGGAAGATCCTGTCGTTGACATAGAAACGTTCCTCGATTTAGAAAGAGATGGCATACAACCTATAGTATTTCATAGCGACGCAATTTCTGTGTTAATTCGTAATTGTGGTGGATCGACGGATCCAATAAAGAAGGAATAGCGCATCCGAAAAGAGATACTCGCCTCCCACTATAAGATTCTGTCGTTGCCATAGAAGCGTTCCTCGATTTAGAAAGAGAAGGCATAGAAAATATAGTATTTCATAGCAACGCCATTTCTGTGTTAATTCGTCATTGTGAGGGATCAAAGGATGCAATAAAGAAGGAATAGTGCATCCGAAATGAGATAGTCGCCTCCCAAAGGAAGATCCTGTCGTTGCCATAGAAACGTTCCTCGATTTAGAAAGAGTATTTCATAGCGACGCAATTTCTGTGTTAATTCGTAATTGTGGTGGATCGACGGATCCAATAAAGAAGGAATAGCGCATCCGAAAAGAGATACTCGCCTCCCACCATAAGATTCTGTCGTTGCCATAGAAGCGTTCCTCGACTTAGAAAGAGAAGGCATAGAAAATATAGTATTTCATAGCAACGCCATTTCTGTGTTAATTCGTCATTGTGAGGGATCAAAGGATGCATTAAAGAAGGAATAGCGCATCCGATATGAGATATTCGCCTCCCAAAGGAAGATCCTGTCGTTGCCATAGAAACGTTCCTCGATTTAGTATTTCATAGCGACGCAATTTCTGTGTTAATTCGTAATTGTGGTGGATCGACGGATCCAATAAAGAAGGAATAGCGCATCCGAAAAGAGATACTCGCCTCCCACTATAAGATTCTGTCGTTGCCATAGAAGCGTTCCTCGATTTAGAAAGAGAAGGCATAGAAAATATAGTATTTCATAGCAACGCCATTTCTGTGTTAATTCGTCATTGTGAGGGATCAAAGGATGCAATAAAGAAGGAATAGTGCATCCGAAATGAGATAGTCGCCTCCCAAAGGAAGATCCTGTCGTTGCCATTGAAACGTTCCTCGATTTAGAAAGAGAAGGCATACAACGTATAGTATTTCATAGCGACGCAATTTCTGTGTTAATTCGTAATTGTGGTGGATCGACGGATCCAATAAAGAAGGAATAGCGCATCCGAAAAGAGATACTCGCCTCCCACTATAAGATTCTGTCGTTGCCATAGAAGCGTTCCTCGATTTAGAAAGAGAAGGCATAGAAAATATAGTATTTCATAGCAACGCCATTTCTGTGTTAATTCGTCAATGTGAGGGATCAAAGGATGCAATAAAGAAGGAATAGTGCATCCGAAATGAGACAGTCGTCTCCCAAAGGAAGATCGTGTCGTTGCCATAGAAACGTTCCTCGATTTAGATAGAGAAGGCATACAACGTATAGTATTTCATAGCGACGCAATTTCTGTGTTAATTCGTAATTGTGGTGGATCGACGGATCCAATAAAGAAGGAATAGCGCATCCGAAAAGAGATACTCGCCTCCCACTATAAGATTCTGTCGTTGCCATAGAAGCGTTCCTCGATTTAGAAAGAGAAGGAATAGAAAATATAGTATTTCATAGCAACGCCATTTCTATGTTAATTCGTCATTGTGAGGGATCAAAGGATGCAATAAAGATGAAATAGTGCATCCGAAATGAGATAGTCGCCTCCCAAAGGAAGATCCTGTCGTTGCCATAGAAACGTTCCTCGATTTAGAAAGAGAAGGCATACAACCTATAGTATTTCATAGCGACGCAATTTCTGTGTTAATTCGTAATTGTGGTGGATCGACGGATCCAATAAAGAAGGAATAGCGCATCCGAAAAGAGATACTCGCCTCCCACTATAAGATTCTGTCGTTGCCATAGAAGCGTTCCTCGATTTAGAAAGAGAAGGCATAGAAAATATAGTATATCATAGAAACGCCATTTCTATGTTAATTCGTCATTGTGAGGGATCAAAGGATGCAATAAAGAAGGAATAGTGCATCCGAAATGAGATAGTCGCCTCCCAAAGGAAGATCCTGTCGTTGCCATAGAAACGTTCCTCGATTTAAAAAGAGAAGGCATACAACCTATAGTATTTCATAGCGACGCAATTTCTGTGTTAATTCGTAATTGTGGTGGATCGACGGATCCAATAAAGAAGGAATAGCGCATCCGAAAAGAGATACTTGCCTCCCACTATAAGATTCTGTCGTTGCCATAGAAGCGTTCCTCGATTTAGAAAGAGAAGGCATAGAAAATATAGTATATCATAGAAACGCCATTACTATGTTAATTCGTCATTGTGAGGGATCAAAGGATGCAATAAAGAAGGAATAGTGCATCCGAAATGAGATAGTCGCCTCCCAAAGGAAGATCCTGTCGTTGCCATAGAAACGTTCCTCGATTTAAAAAGAGAAGGCATACAACCTATAGTATTTCATAGCGACGCAATTTCTGTGTTAATTCGTAATTGTGGTGGATCGACGGATCCAATAAAGAAGGAATAGCGCATCCGAAAAGAGATACTCGCCTCCCACTATAAGATTCTGTCGTTGCCATAGAAGCGTTACTCGATTTAGAAAGAGAAGGCATAGAAAATATAGTATTTTTTAGGAACGCCATTTCTGTGTTAATTCGTCATTGTGAGGGATCAAAGGATGCAATAAAGATGGAATAGCGCATCCGAAATGAGATAGTCGCCTCCCAAAGGAAGATCCTGTCGTTGCCATACAAACGTTCCTCGATTTAGAAAGAGATGGCATACAACAAATAGTATTTCATAGCGACGCAATTTCTGTGTTAATTCGTAATTGTGGTGGATCGACGGATCCAATAAAGAAGGAATAGCGCTTCCGAAAAGAGATACTCGCCTCCCACTATAAGATTCTGTCGTTGCCATAGAAGCGTTCCTCGATTTAGAAAGAGAAGGCATAGAAAATATAGTATTTCATAGCAACGCCATTTCTGTGTTAATTCGTCATTGTGAGGGATCAAAGGATGCAATAAAGAAGGAATAGTGCATCCGAAATGAGATAGTCGCCTCCCAAAGGAAGATCCTGTCGTTGCCATAGAAACGTTCCTCGATTTAGAAAGAGAAGGCATACAACCTATAGTATTTCATAGCGACGCAATTTGTGTGTTAATTCGTAATTGTGGTGGATCGACGGATCCAATAAAGAAGGAATAGCGCATCCGAAAAGAGATACTCGCCTCCCACTATAAGATTCTGTCGTTGCCATAGAAGCGTTCCTCGATTTAGAAAGAGAAGGCATAGAAAATATAGTATTTCATAGCAACGCCATTTCTGTGTTAATTCGTCATTGTGAGGGATCAAAGGATGCATTAAAGAAGGAATAGCGCATCCGAAATGAGATATTCGCCTCCCAAAGGAAGATCCTGTCGTTGCCATAGAAACGTTCCTCGATTTAGAAAGAGAAGGCATACAACGTATAGTATTTCATAGCGACGCAATTTCTGTGTTAATTCGTAATTGTGGTGGATCGACGGATCCAATAAAGAAGGAATAGCGCATCCGAAAAGAGATACTCGCCTCCCACTATAAGATTCTGTCGTTGCCATAGAAGCGTTCCTCGATTTAGAAAGAGAAGGCATAGAAAATATAGTATTTCATAGCAACGCCATTTCTGTGTTAATTCGTCATTGTGAGGGATCAAAGGATGCATTAAAGAAGGAATAGCGCATCCGAAATGAGATATTCGCCTCCCAAAGGAAGATCCTGTCGTTGCCATAGAAACGTTCCTCTATTTAGAAAGAGAAGGCATACAACGTATAGTATTTCATAGCGACGCAATTTCTGTGTTAATTCGTAATTGTGGTGGATCGACGGATCCAATAAAGAAGGAATAGCGCATCTGAAAAGAGATACTCGCCTCCCACTATAAGATTCTGTCGTTGCCATAGAAGCGTTCCTCGATTTAGAAAGAGAAGGCATAGAAAATATAGTATTTCATAGCAACGCCATTTCTGTGTTAATTCGTCATTGTGAGGGATCAAAGGATGCATTAAAGAAGGAATAGCGCATCCGAAATGAGATATTCGCCTCCCAAAGGAAGATCCTGTCGTTGCCATAGAAACGTTCCTCGATTTAGAAAGAGAAGGCATACAACGTATAGTATTTCATAGCGACGCAATTTCTGTGTTAATTCGTAATTGTGGTGGATCGACGGATCCAATAAAGAAGGAATAGCGCATCCGAAAAGAGATACTCGCCTCCCACTATAAGATTCTGTCGTTGCCATAGAAGCGTTCCTCGATTTAGAAAGAGAAGGCATACAAAATATAGTATTTCATAGCAACGCCATTTCTGTGTTAATTCGTCATTGTGAGGGATCAAAGGATGCAATAAAGAAGGAATAGTGCATCCGAAATGAGATAGTCGCCTCCCAAAGGAAGATACTGTCGTTGCCATAGAAACGTTCCTCGATTTAGAAAGAGAAGGCATACAACGTATAGTATTTCATAGCGACGCAATTTCTGTGTTAATTCGTAATTGTGGTGGATCGACGGATCCAATAAAGAAGGAATAGCGCATCCGAAAAGAGATACTCGCCTCCCACTATAAGATTCTGTCGTTGCCATAGAAGCGTTCCTCGATTTAGAAAGAGAAGGCATAGAAAATATAGTATTTCATAGGAACGCCATTTCTGTGTTAATTCGTCATTGTGAGGGATCAAAGGATGCAATAAAGATGGAATGGTGCATCCGAAATGAGATAGTCGCCTCCCAAAGGAAGATCCTGTCGTTGCCATAGAAACGTTCCTCGATTTAGAAAGAGAAGGCATACAACGTATAGTATTTCATAGCGACGCAATTTCTGTGTTAATTCGTAATTGTGGTGGATCGACGGATCCAATAAAGAAGGAATAGCGCATCCGAAAAGAGATACTCGCCTCCCACTATAAGATTCTGTCGTTGCCATAGAAGCGTTCCTCGATTTAGAAAGAGAAGGCATAGAAAATATAGTATATCATAGAAACGCCATTTCTATGTTAATTCGTCATTGTGAGGGATCAAAGGATGCAATAAAGAAGGAATAGTGCATCCGAAATGAGATAGTCGCCTCGCAAAGGAAGATCCTGTCGTTGCCATAGAAACGTTCCTCGATTTAAAAAGAGAAGGCATACAACCTATAGTATTTCATAGCGACGCAATTTCTGTGTTAATTCGTAATTGTGGTGGATCGACGGATCCAATAAAGAAGGAATAGCGCATCCGAAAAGAGATACTCGCCTCCCACTATAAGATTCTGTCGTTGCCATAGAAGCGTTCCTCGATTTAGAAAGAGAAGGCATAGAAAATATAGTATTTCATAGGAACGCCATTTCTGTGTTAATTCGTCATTGTGAGGGATCAAAGGATGCAATAAAGATGGAATAGTGCATCCGAAATGAGATAGTCGCCTCCCAAAGGAAGATCCTGTCGTTGCCATAGAAACGTTCCTCGATTTAGAAAGAGAAGGCATACAACCTATAGTATTTCATAGCGACGCAATTTCTGTGTTAATTCCTAATTGTGGTGGATCGACGGATCCAATAAAGAAGGAATAGCGCATCCGAAAAGAGATACTCGCCTCCCACTATAAGATTCTGTCGTTGCCATAGAAGCGTTCCTCGATTTAGAAAGAGAAGGCATAGAAAATATAGTATTTCATAGCAACGCCATTTCTGTGTTAATTCGTCATTGTGAGGGATCAAAGGATGCAATAAAGAAGGAATAGTGCATCCGAAATGAGATAGTCGCCTCCCAAAGGAAGATCCTGTCGTTGCCATAGAAACGTTCCTCGATTTAGAAAGAGAAGGCATACAACCTATAGTATTTAATAGCGACGCAATTTCTGTGTTAATTCGTAATTGTGGTGGATCGACGGATCCAATAAAGAAGGAATAGCGCATCCGAAAAGAGATACTCGCCTCCCACTATAAGATTCTGTCGTTGCCATAGAAGCGTTCCTCGATTTAGAAAGAGAAGGCATAGAAAATATAGTATTTCATAGCAACGCCATTTCTGTGTTAATTCGTCATTGTGAGGGATCAAAGGATGCAATAAAGAAGGAATAGTGCATCCGAAATGAGATAGTCGCCTCCCAAAGGAAGATCCTGTCGTTGCCATAGAAACGTTCCTCGATTTAGAAAGAGAAGGCATACAACGTATAGTATTTCATAGCGACGCAATTTCTGTGTTAATTCGTAATTGTGGTGGATCGACGGATCCAATAAAGAAGGAATAGCGCATCCGAAAAGAGATACTCGCCTCCCACTATAAGATTCTGTCGTTGCCATAGAAGCGTTCCTCGATTTAGAAAGAGAAGGCATAGAAAATATAGTATTTCATAGCAACGACATTTCTATGTTAATTCGTCATTGTGAGGGATCAAAGGATGCAATAAAGAAGGAATAGTGCATCCGAAATGAGATAGTCGCTCCCAAAGTAAGATCCTGTCGTTGCCATAGAAACGTTCCTCGATTTAGAAAGAGAAGGCATACAACCTATAGTATTTCATAGCGACCCAATTTCTGTGTTAATTCGTAATTGTGGTGGATCGACGGATCCAATAAAGAAGGAATAGCGTATCCGAAAAGAGATACTCGCCTCCCACTATAAGATTCTGTCGTTGCCATAGAAGCGTTCCTCGATTTAGAAAGAGAAGGCATACAACCTATAGTATTTCATAGCGACGCAATTTCTGTGTTAATTCGTCATTGTGAGGGATCAAATCATGCAATAAAGAAGGAATAGTGCATCCGAAATGAGATAGTCGCCTCCCAAAGGAAGATCCTGTCGTTGCCATAGAAACGTTCCTCGATTTAGAAAGAGAAGGCATACAACCTATAGTATTTCATAGCGACGCAATTTGTGTGTTAATTCGTAATTGTGGTGGATCGACGGATCCAATAAAGAAGGAATAGCGCATCCGAAAAGAGATACTCGCCTCCCACTATAAGATTCTGTCGTTGCCATAGAAGCGTTCCTTGATTTAGAAAGAGAAGGCATAGAAAATATAGTATTTCATAGCAACGCCATTTCTGTGTTAATTCGTCATTGTGAGGGATCAAAGGATGCAATATAGAAGGAATAGTGCATCCGAAATGAGATAGTCGCCTCCCAAAGGAAGATTCTGTCATTGCCATAGAAACGTTCCTCGATTTAGAAAGAGAAGTCATACAACCTATAGTATTTCATAGCGACGCAATTTCTGTGTTAATTCGTAATTGTGGTGGATCGACGGATCCAATAAAGAAGGAATAGCGCATCCGAAAAGAGATACTCGCCTCCCACTATAAGATTCTGTCGTTGCCATAGAAGCGTTCCTCGATTTAGAAAGAGAAGGCATAGAAAATATAGTATTTCATAGCAACGCCATTTCTGTGTTAATTCGTCATTGTGAGGGATCAAAGGATGCAATAAAGAAGGAATAGTGCATCCGAAATGAGATAGTCGCCTCCCAAAGGAAGATCCTGTCGTTGCCATAGAAACGTTCCTCGATTTAGAAAGAGAAGGCATACAACCTATAGTATTTCATAGCGACGCAATTTCTGTGTTAATTCGTAATTGTGGTGGATCGACGGATCCAATAAAGAAGGAATAGCGCATCCGAAAAGAGATACTCGCCTCCCACAATAAGATTCTGTCGTTGCCATAGAAGCGTTCCTCGATTTAGAAAGAGAAGGCATAGAAAATATAGTATTTAATAGCAACGCCATTTCTATGTTAATTCGTCATTGTGAGGGATCAAAGGATGCAATAAAGAAGGAATAGTGCATCCGAAATGAGATAGTCGCCTCCCAAAGGAAGATCCTGTCGTTGCCATAGAAACGTTCCTCGATTTAGAAAGAGAAGGCATACAACCTATAGTATTTCATAGCGACGCAATTTCTGTGTTAATTCGTAATTGTGGTGGATCGACGGATCCAATAAAGAAGGAATAGCGCGTCTGAAAAGAGATACTCGCCTCCCACTATAAGATTCTGTCGTTGCCATAGAAGCGTTCCTCGATTTAGAAAGAGAAGGCATAGAAAATATAGTATTTCATAGAAACGCCATTTCTATGTTAATTCGTCATTGTGAGGGATCAAAGGATGCAATAAAGAAGGAATAGTGCATCCGAAATGAGATATTCGCCTCCCAAAGGAAGATCCTGTCGTTGCCATAGAAACGTTCCTCGATTTAGTATTTCATAGCGACGCAATTTCTGTGTTAATTCGTAATTGTGGTGGATCGACGGATCCAATAAAGAAGGAATAGCGCATCCGAAAAGAGATACTCGCCTCCCACTATAAGATTCTGTCGTTGCCATAGAAGCGTTCCTCGATTTAGAAAGAGAAGGCATAGAAAATATAGTATTTCATAGAAACGCCATTTCTATGTTAATTCGTCATTGTGAGGGATCAAAGGATGCAATAAAGAAGGAATAGTGCATCCGAAATGAGATAGTCGCCTCCCAAAGGAAGATCCTGTCGTTGCCATAGAAACGTTCCTCGATTTAGAAAGAGAAGGCATACAACCTATAGTATTTCATAGCGACGCAATTTCTGTGCTAATTCGTAATTGTGGTGGATCGACGGATCCAATAAAGAAGGAATAGCGCATCCGAAAAGAGATACTCGCCTCCCACTATAAGATTCTGTCGTTGCCATAGAAGCGTTCCTCGATTTAGAAAGAGAAGGCATAGAAAATATAGTATTTCATAGGAACGCCATTTCTGTGTTAATTCGTCATTGTGAGGGATCAAAGGATGCAATAATGATGGAATAGTGCATCCGAAATGAGATAGTCGCCTCCCAAAGGAAGATCCTGTCGTTGCCATAGAAACGTTCCCCGATTTAGAAAGAGAAGGCATACAACCTATAGTATTTCATAGCGACGCAATTTCTGTGTTAATTCCTAATTGTGGTGGATCGACGGATCCAATAAAGAAGGAATAGCGCATCCGAAAAGAGATACTCGCCTCCCACTATAAGATTCTGTCGTTGCCATAGAAGCGTTCCTCGATTTAGAAATAGAAGGCATAGAAAATATAGTATTTCATAGCAACGCCATTTCTGTGTTAATTCGTCATTGTGAGGGATCAAAGGATGCAATAAAGAAGGAATAGTGCATCCGAAATGAGATAGTCGCCTCCCAAAGGAAGATCCTGTCGTTGCCATAGAAACGTTCCTCGATTTAGAAAGAGAAGGCATACAACCTATAGTATTTCATAGCGACGCAATTTCTGTGTTAATTCGTAATTGTGGTGGATCGACGGATCCAATAAAGAAGGAATAGCGCATCCGAAAAGAGATACTCGCCTCCCACTAAAAGATTCTATCGTTGCCATAGAAGCGTTCCTCGATTTAGAAAGAGAATGCATAGAAAATATAGTAATTCATAGAAACGCCATTTCTATGTTAATTCGTCATTGTGAGGGATCAAAGGATGCAATAAAGAAGGAATAGTGCATCCGAAATGAGATAGTCGCCTCCCAAAGGAAGCTCCTGTCGTTGCCACAGAAACGTTCCTCGATTTAGAAAGAGAAGGCATACAACCTATAGTATTCCATAGCGACGCAATTTCTGTGTTAATTCGTAATTGTGGTGGATCGACGGATCCAATAAAGAAGGAATAGCGCATCCGAAAAGAGATACTCGCCTCCCACTATAAGATTCTGTCGTTGCCATTGAAGCGTTCCTCGATTTAGAAAGAGAAGGCATAGAAAATATAGTATTTCATAGCAACGCCATTTCTGTGTTAATTCGTCATTGTGAGGGATCAAAGGATGCTATAAAGAAGGAATAGTGCATCCGAAATGAGATATTCGCCTCCCAAAGGAAGATCCTGTCGTTGAAATAGAAACGTTCCTCGATTTATCGATTTAGAAAGAGAAGGCATACAACCTATAGTATTTCATAGCGACGCAATTTCTGTGTTAATTCGTAATTGTGGTGGATCGACGGATCCAATAAAGAAGGAATAGCGCATCCGAAAAGAGATACTCGCCTCCCACTATAAGATTCTGTCGTTGCCATAGAAGCGTTCTTTGATTTAGAAAGAGAAGGCATAGAAAATATAGTATTTCATAGCAACGCCATTTCTGTGTTAATTCGTCATTGTGAGGGATCAAAGGATGCAATAAAGAAGGAATAGTGCATCCGAAATGAGATAGTCGCCTCCCAAAGGAAGATTCTGTCATTGCCATAGAAACGTTCCTCGATTTAGAAAGAGAAGGCATACAACCTATAGTATTTCATAGCGACGCAATTTCTGTGTTAATTCGTAATTGTGGTGGATCGACGGATCCAATAAAGAAGGAATAGCGCATCCGAAAAGAGATACTCGCCTCCCACTATAAGATTCTGTCGTTGCCATAGAAGCGTTCCTCGATTTAGAAAGAGAAGGCATAGAAAATATAGTATTTCATAGCAACGCCATTTCTGTGTTAATTCGTCATTGTGAGGGATCAAAGGATGCAATAAAGAAGGAATAGTGCATCCGAAATGAGATAGTCGCCTCCCAAAGGAAGATCCTGTCGTTGCCATAGAAACGTTCCTCGATTTAGAAAGAGAAGGCATACAACCTATAGTATTTCATAGCGACGCAATTTCTGTGTTAATTCGTAATTGTGGTGGATCGACGGATCCAATAAAGAAGGAATAGCGCATCCGAAAAGAGATACTCGCCTCCCACAATAAGATTCTGTCGTTGCCATAGAAGCGTTCCTCGATTTAGAAAGAGAAGGCATAGAAAATATAGTATTTAATAGCAACGCCATTTCTATGTTAATTCGTCATTGTGAGGGATCAAAGGATGCAATAAAGAAGGAATAGTGCATCCGAAATGAGATAGTCGCCTCCCAAAGGAAGATCCTGTCGTTGCCATAGAAACGTTCCTCGATTTAGAAAGAGAAGGCATACAACCTATAGTATTTCATAGCGACGCAATTTCTGTGTTAATTCGTAATTGTGGTGGATCGACGGATCCAATAAAGAAGGAATAGCGCATCTGAAAAGAGATACTCGCCTCCCACTATAAGATTCTGTCGTTGCCATAGAAGCGTTCCTCGATTTAGAAAGAGAAGGCATAGAAAATATAGTATTTCATAGAAACGCCATTTCTATGTTAATTCGTCATTGTGAGGGATCAAAGGATGCAATAAAGAAGGAATAGTGCATCCGAAATGAGATATTCGCCTCCCAAAGGAAGATCCTGTCGTTGCCATAGAAACGTTCCTCGATTTAGTATTTCATAGCGACGCAATTTCTGTGTTAATTCGTAATTGTGGTGGATCGACGGATCCAATAAAGAAGGAATAGCGCATCCGAAAAGAGATACTCGCCTCCCACTATAAGATTCTGTCGTTGCCATAGAAGCGTTACTCGATTTAGAAAGAGAAGGCATAGAAAATATAGTATTTCATAGAAACGCCATTTCTATGTTAATTCGTCATTGTGAGGGATCAAAGGATGCAATAAAGAAGGAATAGTGCATCCGAAATGAGATAGTCGCCTCCCAAAGGAAGATCCTGTCGTTGCCATAGAAACGTTCCTCGATTTAGAAAGAGAAGGCATACAACCTATAGTATTTCATAGCGACGCAATTTCTGTGCTAATTCGTAATTGTGGTGGATCGACGGATCCAATAAAGAAGGAATAGCGCATCCGAAAAGAGATACTCGCCTCCCACTATAAGATTCTGTCGTTGCCATAGAAGCGTTCCTCGATTTAGAAAGAGAAGGCATAGAAAATATAGTATTTCATAGGAACGCCATTTCTGTGTTAATTCGTCATTGTGAGGGATCAAAGGATGCAATAAAGATGGAATAGTGCATCCGAAATGAGATAGTCGCCTCCCAAAGGAAGATCCTGTCGTTGCCATAGAAACGTTCCTCGATTTAGAAAGAGAAGGCATACAACCTATAGTATTTCATAGCGACGCAATTTCTGTGTTAATTCCTAATTGTGGTGGATCGACGGATCCAATAAAGAAGGAATAGCGCATCCGAAAAGAGATACTCGCCTCCCACTATAAGATTCTGTCGTTGCCATAGAAGCGTTCCTCGATTTAGAAAGAGAAGGCATAGAAAATATAGTATTTCATAGCAACGCCATTTCTGTGTTAATTCGTCATTGTGAGGGATCAAAGGATGCAATAAAGAAGGAATAGTGCATCCGAAATGAGATAGTCGCCTCCCAAAGGAAGATCCTGTCGTTGCCATAGAAACGTTCCTCGATTTAGAAAGAGAAGGCATACAACCTATAGTATTTCATAGCGACGCAATTTCTGTGTTAATTCGTAATTGTGGTGGATCGACGGATCCAATAAAGAAGGAATAGCGCATCCGAAAAGAGATACTCGCCTCCCACTATAAGATTCTGTCGTTGCCATAGAAGCGTTCCTCGATTTAGAAAGAGAAGGCATAGAAAATATAGTATTTCATAGCAACGCCATTTCTGTGTTAATTCGTCATTGTGAGGGATCAAAGGATGCAATAAAGAAAGGAATAGTGCATCCGAAATGAGATAGTCGCCTCCCAAAGGAAGATCCTGTCGTTGCCATAGAAACGTTCCTCGATTTAGAAAGAGAAGGCATACAACCTATAGTATTTCATAGCGACGCAATTTCTGTGTTAATTCGTAATTGTGGTGGATCGACGGATCCAATAAAGAAGGAATAGCGCATCCGAAAAGAGATACTCGCCTCCCACTATAAGATTCTGTCGTTGCCATAGAAGCGTTCCTCGATTTAGAAAGAGAAGGCATAGAAAATATAGTATTTCATAGCAACGCCATTTCTATGTTAATTCGTCATTGTGAGGGATCAAAGGATGCAATAAAGAAGGAATAGTGCATCCGAAATGAGATAGTCGCTCCCAAAGTAAGATCCTGTCGTTGCCATAGAAACGTTCCTCGATTTAGAAAGAGAAGGCATACAACCTATAGTATTTCATAGCGACGCAATTTCTGTGTTAATTCGTAATTGTGGTGGATCGACAGATCCAATAAAGAAGGAATAGCGTATCCGAAAAGAGATACTCGCCTCCCACTATAAGATTCTGTCGTTGCCATAGAAGCGTTCCTCGATTTAGAAAGAGAAGGCATAGAAAATATAGTATTTCATAGCAACGCCATTTCTGTGTCAATTCGTCATTGTGAGGGATCAAAGGATGCAATAAAGAAGGAATAGTGCAGCCGAAATGAGATAGTCGCCTCCCAAAGGAAGATCCTGTCGTTGCCATAGAAACGTTCCTCGATTTAGAAAGAGAAGGCATACAACCTATAGTATTTCATAGCGACGCAATTTCTGTGTTAATTCGTAATTGTGGTGGATCGACGGATCCAATAAAGAAGGAATAGCGCATCCGAAAAGAGATACTCGCCTCCCACTAAAAGATTCTATCGTTGCCATAGAAGCGTTCCTCGATTTAGAAAGAGAAGGCATAGAAAATATAGTAATTCATAGAAACGCCATTTCTATGTTAATTCGTCATTGTGAGGGATCAAAGGATGCAATAAAGAAGGAATAGTGCATCCGAAATGAGATAGTCGCCTCCCAAAGGAAGCTCCTGTCGTTGCCACAGAAACGTTCCTCGATTTAGAAAGAGAAGGCATACAACCTATAGTATTCCATAGCGACGCAATTTCTGTGTTAATTCGTAATTGTGGTGGATCGACGGATCCAATAAAGAAGGAATAGCGCATCCGAAAAGAGATACTCGCCTCCCACTATAAGATTCTGTCGTTGTCATAGAAGCGTTCCTCGATTTAGAAAGAGAAGGCATAGAAAATATAGTATTTCATAGCAACGCTATTTCTGTGTTAATTCGTCATTGTGAGGGATCAAATGATGCAATAAAGAAGGAATAGTGCATCCGAAATGAGATAGTCGCCTCCCAAAGGAAGATCCTGTCGTTGCCATAGAAACGTTCCTCGATTTAGAAAGAGAAGGCATACAACCTATAGTATTTCATAGCGACGCAATTTGTGTGTTAATTCGTAATTGTGGTGGATCGACGGATCCAATAAAGAAGGAATAGCGCATCCGAAAAGAGATACTCGCCTCCCACTATAAGATTCTGTCGTTGCCATAGAAGCGTTCCTTGATTTAGAAAGAGAAGGCATAGAAAATATAGTATTTCATAGCAACGCCATTTCTGTGTTAATTCGTCATTGTGAGGGATCAAAGGATGCAATAAAGAAGGAATAGTGCATCCGAAATGAGATAGTCGCCTCCCAAAGGAAGATTCTGTCATTGCCATAGAAACGTTCCTCGATTTAGAAAGAGAAGGCATACAACCTATAGTATTTCATAGCGACGCAATTTCTGTGTTAATTCGTAATTGTGGTGGATCGACGGATCCAATAAAGAAGGAATAGCGCATCCGAAAAGAGATACTCGCCTCCCACTATAAGATTCTGTCGTTGCCATAGAAGCGTTCCTCGATTTAGAAAGAGAAGGCATAGAAAATATAGTATTTCATAGCAACGCCATTTCTGTGTTAATTCGTCATTGTGAGGGATCAAAGGATGCAATAAAGAAGGAATAGTGCATCCGAAATGAGATAGTCGCCTCCCAAAGGAAGATCCTGTCGTTGCCATAGAAACGTTCCTCGATTTAGAAAGAGAAGGCATACAACGTATAGTATTTCATAGCGACGCAATTTCTGTGTTAATTCGTAATTGTGGTGGATCGACGGATCCAATAAAGAAGGAATAGCGCATCCGAAAAGAGATACTCGCCTCCCACAATAAGATTCTGTCGTTGCCATAGAAGCGTTCCTCGATTTAGAAAGAGAAGGCATAGAAAATATAGTATTTAATAGCAACGCCATTTCTATGTTAATTCGTCATTGTGAGGGATCAAAGGATGCAATAAAGAAGGAATAGTGCATCCGAAATGAGATAGTCGCCTCCAAAGGAAGATCCTGTCGTTGCCATAGAAACGTTCCTCGATTTAGAAAGAGAAGGCATACAACCTATAGTATTTCATAGCGACGCAATTTCTGTGTTAATTCGTAATTGTGGTGGATCGACGGATCCAATAAAGAAGGAATAGCGCATCTGAAAAGAGATACTCGCCTCCCACTATAAGATTCTGTCGTTGCCATAGAAGCGTTCCTCGATTTAGAAAGAGAAGGCATAGAAAATATAGTATTTCATAGAAACGCCATTTCTATGTTAATTCGTCATTGTGAGGGATCAAAGGATGCAATAAAGAAGGAATAGTGCATCCGAAATGAGATATTCGCCTCCCAAAGGAAGATCCTGTCGTTGCCATAGAAACGTTCCTCGATTTAGTATTTCATAGCGACGCAATTTCTGTGTTAATTCGTAATTGTGGTGGATCGACGGATCCAATAAAGAAGGAATAGCGCATCCGAAAAGAGATACTCGCCTCCCACTATAAGATTCTGTCGTTGCCATAGAAGCGTTACTCGATTTAGAAAGAGAAGGCATAGAAAATATAGTATTTCATAGAAACGCCATTTCTATGTTAATTCGTCATTGTGAGGGATCAAAGGATGCAATAAAGAAGGAATAGTGCATCCGAAATGAGATAGTCGCCTCCCAAAGGAAGATCCTGTCGTTGCCATAGAAACGTTCCTCGATTTAGAAAGAGAAGGCATACAACCTATAGTATTTCATAGCGATGCAATTTCTGTGTTAATTCGTAATTGTGGTGGATCGACGGATCCAATAAAGAAGGAATAGCGCATCCGAAAAGAGATACTCGCCTCCCACTATAAGATTCTGTCGTTGCCATAGAAGCGTTCCTCGATTTAGAAGGAGAAGGCATAGAAAATATAGTATTTCATAGCAACGCCATTTCTGTGTTAATTCGTCATTGTGAGGGATCAAAGGATGCAATAAAGAAGGAATAGTGCATCCGAAATGAGATATTCGCCTCCCAAAGGAAGATCCTGTCGTTGCCATAGAAACGTTCCTCGATTTAGAAATAGAAGGCATACAACCTATAGTATTTCATAGCGACGCAATTTCTGTGCTAATTCGTAATTGTGGTGGATCGACGGATCCAATAAAGAAGGTATAGCGCATCCGAAAAGAGATACTCGCCTCCCACTATAAGATTCTGTCGTTGCCATAGAAGCGTTCCTCGATTTAGAAAGAGAAGGCATAGAAAATATAGTATTTCATAGAAACGCCATTTCTATGTTAATTCGTCATTGTGAGGGATCAAAGGATGCAATAAAGAAGGAATAGTGCATCCGAAATGAGATAGTCGCCTCCCAAAGGAAGATCCTGTCGTTGCCATAGAAACGTTCCTCGATTTAGAAAGAGAAGGCATACAACCTATAGTATTTCATAGCGACGCAATTTCTGTGCTAATTCGTAATTGTGGTGGATCGACGGATCCAATAAAGAAGGTATAGCGCATCCGAAAAGAGATACTCGCCTCCCACTATAAGATTCTGTCGTTGCCATAGAAGCGTTCCTCGATTTAGAAAGAGAAGGCATAGAAAATATAGTATTTCATAGAAACGCCATTTCTATGTTAATTCGTCATTGTGAGGGATCAAAGGATGCAATAAAGAAGGAATAGTGCATCCGAAATGAGATAGTCGCCTCCCAAAGGAAGATCCTGTCGTTGCCATAGAAACGTTCCTCGATTTAGAAAGAGAAGGCATACAACGTATAGTATTTCATAGCGACGCAATTTCTGTGTTAATTCGTAATTGTGGTGGATCGACGGATCCAATAAAGAAGGAATAGCGCATCCGAAAAGAGATACTCGCCTCCCACAATAAGATTCTGTCGTTGCCATAGAAGCGTTCCTCGATTTAGAAAGAGAAGGCATAGAAAATATAGTATTTAATAGCAACGCCATTTCTATGTTAATTCGTCATTGTGAGGGATCAAAGGATGCAATAAAGAAGGAATAGTGCATCCGAAATGAGATAGTCGCCTCCCAAAGGAAGATCCTGTCGTTGCCATAGAAACGTTCCTCGATTTAGAAAGAGAAGGCATACAACCTATAGTATTTCATAGCGACGCAATTTCTGTGTTAATTCGTAATTGTGGTGGATCGACGGATCCAATAAAGAAGGAATAGCGCATCTGAAAAGAGATACTCGCCTCCCACTATAAGATTCTGTCGTTGCCATAGAAGCGTTCCTCGATTTAGAAAGAGAAGGCATAGAAAATATAGTATTTCATAGAAACGCCATTTCTATGTTAATTCGTCATTGTGAGGGATCAAAGGATGCAATAAAGAAGGAATAGTGCATCCGAAATGAGATATTCGCCTCCCAAAGGAAGATCCTGTCGTTGCCATAGAAACGTACCTCGATTTAGTATTTCATAGCGACGCAATTTCTGTGTTAATTCGTAATTGTGGTGGATCGACGGATCCAATAAAGAAGGAATAGCGCATCCGAAAAGAGATACTCGCCTCCCACTATAAGATTCTGTCGTTGCCATAGAAGCGTTACTCGATTTAGAAAGAGAAGGCATAGAAAATATAGTATTTCATAGAAACGCCATTTCTATGTTAATTCGTCATTGTGAGGGATCAAAGGATGCAATAAAGAAGGAATAGTGCATCCGAAATGAGATAGTCGCCTCCCAAAGGAAGATCCTGTCGTTGCCATAGAAACGTTCCTCGATTTAGAAAGAGAAGGCATACAACCTATAGTATTTCATAGCGACGCAATTTCTGTGTTAATTCGTAATTGTGGTGGATCGACGGATCCAATAAAGAAGGAATAGCGCATCCGAAAAGAGATACTCGCCTCCCACTATAAGATTCTGTCGTTGCCATAGAAGCGTTCCTCGATTTAGAAAGAGAAGGCATAGAAAATATAGTATTTCATAGCAACGCCATTTCTGTGTTAATTCGTCATTGTGAGGGATCAAAGGATGCAATAAAGAAGGAATAGTGCATCCGAAATGAGATATTCGCCTCCCAAAGGAAGATCCTGTCGTTGCCATAGAAACGTTCCTCGATTTAGAAATAGAAGGCATACAACCTATAGTATTTCATAGCGACGCAATTTCTGTGCTAATTCGTAATTGTGGTGGATCGACGGATCCAATAAAGAAGGTATAGCGCATCCGAAAAGAGATACTCGCCTCCCACTATAAGATTCTGTCGTTGCCGTAGAAGCGTTCCTCGGTTTGGAAAGAGAAGGCATAGAAAATATAGTATTTCATAGAAACGCCATTTCTATGTTAATTCGTCATTGTGAGGGATCAAAGGATGCAATAAAGAAGGAATAGTGCATCCGAAATGAGATAGTCGCCTCCCAAAGGAAGATCCTGTCGTTGCCATAGAAACGTTCCTCGATTTAGAAAGAGAAGGCATACAACCTATAGTATTTCATAGCGACGCAATTTCTGTGCTAATTCGTAATTGTGGTGGATCGACGGATCCAATAAAGAAGGAATAGCGCATCCGAAAAGAGATACTCGCCTCCCACTATAAGATTCTGTCGTTGCCATAGAAGCGTTCCTCGATTTAGAAAGAGAAGGCATAGAAAATATAGTATTTCATAGCAACGCCATTTCTGTGTTAATTCGTCATTGTGAGGGATCAAAGGATGCAATAAAGAAGGAATAGTGCATCCGAAATGAGAAAGTCGCCTCCCAAAGGAAGATCCTGTCGTTGCCATAGAAACGTTCCTCGATTTAGAAAGAGAAGGCATACAACCTATAGTATTTCATAGCGATGCAAATTCTGTGTTAATTCGTAATTGTGGTGGATCGACGGATCCAATAAAGAAGGAATAGCGCATCCGAAAAGAGATACTCGCCTCCCACTATAAGATTCTGTCGTTGCCATAGAAGCGTTCCTCGATTTAGAAAGAGAAGGCATAGAAAATATAGTATTTCATAGCAACGCCATTTCTGTGTTAATTCGTCATTGTGAGGGATCAAAGGTTGCAATAAAGAAGGAATAGTGCATCCGAAATGAGATATTCGCCTCCCAAAGGAAGATCCTGTCGTTGATATAGAAACGTTCCTCGATTTAGAAATAGAAGGCATACAACCTATAGTATTTCATAGCGACGCAATTTCTGTGCTAATTCGTAATTGTGGTGGATCGACGGATCCAATAAAGAAGGTATAGCGCATCCGAAAAGAGATACTCGCCTCCCACTATAAGATTCTGTCGTTGCCATAGAAGCGTTCCTCGATTTAGAAAGAGAAGGCATAGAAAATATAGTATTTCATAGAAACGCCATTTCTATGTTAATTCGTCATTGTGAGGGATCAAAGGATGCAATAAAGAAGGAATAGTGCATCCGAAATGAGATAGTCGCCTCCCAAAGGAAGATCCTGTCGTTGCCATAGAAACGTTCCTCGATTTAGAAAGAGAAGGCATACAACCTATAGTATTTCATAGCGACGCAATTTCTGTGCTAATTCGTAATTGTGGTGGATCGACGGATCCAATAAAGAAGGAATAGCGCATCCGAAAAGAGATACTCGCCTCCCACTATAAGATTCTGTCGTTGCCATAGAAGCGTTCCTCGATTTAGAAAGAGAAGGCATAGAAAATATAGTATTTCATAGAAACGCCATTTCTATGTTAATTCGTCATTGTGAGGGATCAAAGGATGCAATAAAGAAGGAATAGTGCATCCGAAATGAGATAGTCGCCTCCCAAAGGAAGATCCTGTCGTTGCCATAGAAACGTTCCTCGATTTAGAAAGAGAAGGCATACAACGTATAGTATTTCATAGCGACGCAATTTCTGTGTTAATTCGTAATTGTGGTGGATCGACGGATCCAATAAAGAAGGAATAGCGCATCCGAAAAGAGATACTCGCCTCCCACAATAAGATTCTGTCGTTGCCATAGAAGCGTTCCTCGATTTAGAAAGAGAAGGCATAGAAAATATAGTATTTAATAGCAACGCCATTTCTATGTTAATTCGTCATTGTGAGGGATCAAAGGATGCAATAAAGAAGGAATAGTGCATCCGAAATGAGATAGTCGCCTCCCAAAGGAAGATCCTGTCGTTGCCATAGAAACGTTCCTCGATTTAGAAAGAGAAGGCATACAACGTATAGTATTTCATAGCGATGCAAATTCTGTGTTAATTCGTAATTGTGGTGGATCGACGGATCCAATAAAGAAGGAATAGCGCATCCGAAAAGAGATACTCGCCTCCCACTATAAGATTCTGTCGTTGCCATAGAAGCGTTCCTCGATTTAGAAAGAGAAGGCATAGAAAATATAGTATTTCATAGCAACGCCATTTCTGTGTTAATTCGTCATTGTGAGGGATCAAAGGTTGCAATAAAGAAGGAATAGTGCATCCGAAATGAGATATTCGCCTCCCAAAGGAAGATCCTGTCGTTGATATAGAAACGTTCCTCGATTTAGAAATAGAAGGCATACAACCTATAGTATTTCATAGCGACGCAATTTCTGTGCTAATTCGTAATTGTGGTGGATCGACGGATCCAATAAAGAAGGTATAGCGCATCCGAAAAGAGATACTCGCCTCCCACTATAAGATTCTGTCGTTGCCATAGAAGCGTTCCTCGATTTAGAAAGAGAAGGCATAGAAAATATAGTATTTCATAGAAACGCCATTTCTATGTTAATTCGTCATTGTGAGGGATCAAAGGATGCAATAAAGAAGGAATAGTGCATCCGAAATGAGATAGTCGCCTCCCAAAGGAAGATCCTGTCGTTGCCATAGAAACGTTCCTCGATTTAGAAAGAGAAGGCATACAACCTATAGTATTTCATAGCGACGCAATTTCTGTGCTAATTCGTAATTGTGGTGGATCGACGGATCCAATAAAGAAGGAATAGCGCATCCGAAAAGAGATACTCGCCTCCCACTATAAGATTCTGTCGTTGCCATAGAAGCGTTCCTCGATTTAGAAAGAGAAGGCATAGAAAATATAGTATTTCATAGAAACGCCATTTCTATGTTAATTCGTCATTGTGAGGGATCAAAGGATGCAATAAAGAAGGAATAGTGCATCCGAAATGAGATAGTCGCCTCCCAGAGGAAGATCCTGTCGTTGCCATAGAAACGTTCCTCGATTTAGAAAGAGAAGGCATACAACGTATAGTATTTCATAGCGACGCAATTTCTGTGTTAATTCGTAATTGTGGTGGATCGACGGATCCAATAAAGAAGGAATAGCGCATCCGAAAAGAGATACTCGCCTCCCACAATAAGATTCTGTCGTTGCCATAGAAGCGTTCCTCGATTTAGAAAGAGAAGGCATAGAAAATATAGTATTTAATAGCAACGCCATTTCTATGTTAATTCGTCATTGTGAGGGATCAAAGGATGCAATAAAGAAGGAATAGTGCATCCGAAATGAGATAGTCGCCTCCCAAAGGAAGATCCTGTCGTTGCCATAGAAACGTTCCTCGATTTAGAAAGAGAAGGCATACAACCTATAGTATTTCATAGCGACGCAATTTCTGTGTTAATTCGTAATTGTGGTGGATCGACGGATCCAATAAAGAAGGAATAGCGCATCCGAAAAGAGATACTCGCCTCCCACTATAAGATTCTGTCGTTGCCATAGAAGCGTTCCTCGATTTAGAAAGAGAAGGCATAGAAAATATAGTATTTCATAGCAACGTCATTTCTATGTTAATTCGTCATTGTGAGGGATCAAAGGATGCAATAAATAAGGAATAGTGCATCCGAAATGAGATAGTCGCCTCCCAAAGGAAGATCCTGTCGTTGCCATAGAAACGTTCCTCGATTTAGAAAGAGAAGGCATACAACGTATAGTATTTCATAGCGACGCAATTTCTGTGTTAATTCGTAATTGTGGTGGATCGACGGATCCAATAAAGAAGGAATAGCGCATCCGAAAAGAGATACTCGCCTCCCACAATAAGATTCTGTCGTTGCCATAGAAGCGTTCCTCGATTTAGAAAGAGAAGGCATAGAAAATATAGTATTTAATAGCAACGCCATTTCTATGTTAATTCGTCATTGTGAGGGATCAAAGGATGCAATAAAGAAGGAATAGTGCATCCGAAATGAGATAGTCGCCTCCCAAAGGAAGATCCTGTCGTTGCCATAGAAACGTTCCTCGATTTAGAAAGAGAAGGCATACAACCTATAGTATTTCATAGCGACGCAATTTCTGTGTTAATTCGTAATTGTGGTGGATCGACGGATCCAATAAAGAAGGAATAGCGCATCTGAAAAGAGATACTCGCCTCCCACTATAAGATTCTGTCGTTGCCATAGAAGCGTTCCTCGATTTAGAAAGAGAAGGCATAGAAAATATAGTATTTCATAGAAACGCCATTTCTATGTTAATTCGTCATTGTGAGGGATCAAAGGATGCAATAAAGAAGGAATAGTGCATCCGAAATGAGATATTCGCCTCCCAAAGGAAGATCCTGTCGTTGCCATAGAAACGTTCCTCGATTTAGTATTTCATAGCGACGCAATTTCTGTGTTAATTCGTAATTGTGGTGGATCGACGGATCCAATAAAGAAGGAATAGCGCATCCGAAAAGAGATACTCGCCTCCCACTATAAGATTCTGTCGTTGCCATAGAAGCGTTACTCGATTTAGAAAGAGAAGGCATAGAAAATATAGTATTTCATAGAAACGCCATTTCTATGTTAATTCGTCATTGTGAGGGATCAAAGGATGCAATAAAGAAGGAATAGTGCATCCGAAATGAGATAGTCGCCTCCCAAAGGAAGATCCTGTCGTTGCCATAGAAACGTTCCTCGATTTAGAAAGAGAAGGCATACAACCTATAGTATTTCATAGCGACGCAATTTCTGTGTTAATTCGTAATTGTGGTGGATCGACGGATCCAATAAAGAAGGAATAGCGCATCCGAAAAGAGATACTCGCCTCCCACTATAAGATTCTGTCGTTGCCATAGAAGCGTTCCTCGATTTAGAAAGAGAAGGCATAGAAAATATAGTATTTCATAGCAACGTCATTTCTATGTTAATTCGTCATTGTGAGGGATCAAAGGATGCAATAAAGAAGGAATAGTGCATCCGAAATGATATAGTCGCCTCCCAAAGGAAGATCCTGTCGTTGCCATAGAAACGTTCCTCGATTTAGAAAGAGATGGCATACAACCTATAGTATTTCATAGCGACGCAATTTGTGTGTTAATTCGTAATTGTGGTGGATCGACGGATCCAATAAAGAAGGAATAGCGCATCCGAAAAGAGATACTCGCCTCCCACTATAAGATTCTGTCGTTGCCATAGAAGCGTTCCTCGATTTAGAAAGAGAAGGCATAGAAAATATAGTATTTCATAGCAACGCCATTTCTGTGTTAATTCGTCATTGTGAGGGATCAAAGGATGCAATAAAGAAGGAATAGTGCATCCGAAATGAGAAAGTCGCCTCCCAAAGGAAGATCCTGTCGTTGCCATAGAAACGTTCCTCGATTTAGAAAGAAAAGGCATACAACCTATAGTATTTCATAGCGATGCAATTTCTGTGTTAATTCGTAATTGTGGTGGATCGACGGATCCAATAAAGAAGGAATAGCGCATCCGAAAAGAGATACTCGCCTCCCACTATAAGATTCTGTCGTTGCCATAGAAGCGTTCCTCGATTTAGAAAGAGAAGGAATAGAAAATATAGTATTTCATAGCAACGCCATTTCTGTGTTAATTCGTCATTGTGAGGGATCAAAGGACGCAATAAAGAAGGAATAGTGCATCCGAAATGAGATATTCGCCTCCCAAAGGAAGATCCTGTCGTTGCCATAGAAACGTTCCTCGATTTAGAAATAGAAGGCATACAACCTATAGTATTTCATAGCGACGCAATTTCTGTGCTAATTCGTAATTGTGGTGGATCGACGGATCCAATAAAGAAGGTATAGCGCATCCGAAAAGAGATACTCGCCTCCCACTATAAGATTCTGTCGTTGCCATAGAAGCGTTCCTCGATTTAGAAGGAGAAGGCATAGAAAATATAGTATTTCATAGAAACGCCATTTCTATGTTAATTCGTCATTGTGAGGGATCAAAGGATGCAATAAAGAAGGAATAGTGCATCCGAAATGAGATAGTCGCCTCCCAAAGGAAGATCCTGTCGTTGCCATAGAAACGTTCCTCGATTTAGAAAGAGAAGGCATACAACGTATAGTATTTCATAGCGACGCAATTTCTGTGTTAATTCGTAATTGTGGTGGATCGACGGATCCAATAAAGAAGGAATAGCGCATCCGAAAAGAGATACTCGCCTCCCACAATAAGATTCTGTCGTTGCCATAGAAGCGTTCCTCGATTTAGAAAGAGAAGGCATAGAAAATATAGTATTTAATAGCAACGCCATTTCTATGTTAATTCGTCATTGTGAGGGATCAAAGGATGCAATAAAGAAGGAATAGTGCATCCGAAATGAGATATTCGCCTCCCAAAGGAAGATCCTGTCGTTGCCATAGAAACGTTCCTCGATTTAGAAAGAGAAGGCATACAACCTATAGTATTTCATAGCGACGCAATTTCTGTGTTAATTCGTAATTGTGGTGGATCGACGGATCCAATAAAGAAGGAATAGCGCATCTGAAAAGAGATACTCGCCTCCCACTATAAGATTCTGTCGTTGCCATAGAAGCGTTCCTCGATTTAGAAAGAGAAGGCATAGAAAATATAGTATTTCATAGAAACGCCATTTCTATGTTAATTCGTCATTGTGAGGGATCAAAGGATGCAATAAAGAAGGAATAGTGCATCCGAAATGAGATATTCGCCTCCCAAAGGAAGATCCTGTCGTTGCCATAGAAACGTTCCTCGATTTAGTATTTCATAGCGACGCAATTTCTGTGTTAATTCGTAATTGTGGTGGATCGACGGTTCCAATAAAGAAGGAATAGCGCATCCGAAAAGAGATACTCGCCTCCCACTATAAGATTCTGTCGTTGCCATAGAAGCGTTACTCGATTTAGAAAGAGAAGGCATAGAAAATATAGTATTTCATAGAAACGCCATTTCTATGTTAATTCGTCATTGTGAGGGATCAAAGGATGCAATAAAGAAGGAATAGTGCATCCGAAATGAGATAGTCGCCTCCCAAAGGAAGATCCTGTCGTTGCCATAGAAACGTTCCTCGATTTAGAAAGAGAAGGCATACAACCTATAGTATTTCATAGCGACGCAATTTCTGTGTTAATTCGTAATTGTGGTGGATCGACGGATCCAATAAAGAAGGAATAGCGCATCCGAAAAGAGATACTCGCCTCCCACTATAAGATTCTGTCGTTGCCATAGAAGCGTTCCTCGATTTAGAAAGAGAAGGCATAGAAAATATAGTATTTCATAGCAACGTCATTTCTATGTTAATTCGTCATTGTGAGGGATCAAAGGATGCAATAAAGAAGGAATAGTGCATCCGAAATGATATAGTCGCCTCCCAAAGGAAGATCCTGTCGTTGCCATAGAAACGTTCCTCGATTTAGAAAGAGATGGCATACAACCTATAGTATTTCATAGCGACGCAATTTGTGTGTTAATTCGTAATTGTGGTGGATCGACGGATCCAATAAAGAAGGAATAGCGCATCCGAAAAGAGATACTCGCCTCCCACTATAAGATTCTGTCGTTGCCATAGAAGCGTTCCTCGATTTAGAAAGAGAAGGCATAGAAAATATAGTATTTCATAGCAACGCCATTTCTGTGTTAATTCGTCATTGTGAGGGATCAAAGGATGCAATAAAGAAGGAATAGTGCATCCGAAATGAGAAAGTCGCCTCCCAAAGGAAGATCCTGTCGTTGCCATAGAAACGTTCCTCGATTTAGAAAGAGAAGGCATACAACCTATAGTATTTCATAGCGATGCAATTTCTGTGTTAATTCGTAATTGTGGTGGATCGACGGATCCAATAAAGAAGGAATAGCGCATCCGAAAAGAGATACTCGCCTCCCACTATAAGATTCTGTCGTTGCCATAGAAGCGTTCCTCGATTTAGAAAGAGAAGGCATAGAAAATATAGTATTTCATAGCAACGCCATTTCTGTGTTAATTCGTCATTGTGAGGGATCAAAGGATGCAATAAAGAAGGAATAGTGCATCCGAAATGAGATATTCGCCTCCCAAAGGAAGATCCTGTCGTTGCCATAGAAACGTTCCTCGATTTAGAAATAGAAGGCATACAACCTATAGTATTTCATAGCGACGCAATTTCTGTGCTAATTCGTAATTGTGGTGGATCGACGGATCCAATAAAGAAGGTATAGCGCATCCGAAAAGAGATACTCGCCTCCCACTATAAGATTCTGTCGTTGCCATAGAAGCGTTCCTCGATTTAGAAAGAGAAGGCATAGAAAATATAGTATTTCATAGAAACGCCATTTCTATGTTAATTGGTCATTGTGAGGGATCAAAGGATGCAATAAAGAAGGAATAGTGCATCCGAAATGAGATAGTCGCCTCCCAAAGGAAGATCCTGTCGTTGCCATAGAAACGTTCCTCGATTTAGAAAGAGAAGGCATACAACCTATAGTATTTCATAGCGACGCAATTTCTGTGCTAATTCGTAATTGTGGTGGATCGACGGATCCAATAAAGAAGGTATAGCGCATCCGAAAAGAGATACTCGCCTCCCACTATAAGATTCTGTCGTTGCCATAGAAGCGTTCCTCGATTTAGAAAGAGAAGGCATAGAAAATATAGTATTTCATAGCAACGCCATTTCTGTGTTAATTCGTCATTGTGAGGGATCAAAGGATGCAATAAAGAAGGAATAGTGCATCCGAAATGAGATAGTCGCCTCCCAAAGGAAGATCCTGTCGTTGCCATAGAAACGTTCCTCGATTTAGAAAGAGAAGGCATACAACCTATAGTATTTCATAGCGATGCAATTTCTGTGTTAATACGTAATTGTGGTGGATCGACGGATCCAATAAAGAAGGAATAGCGCATCCGAAAAGAGATACTCGCCTCCCACAATAAGATTCTGTCGTTGCCATAGAAGCGTTCCTCGATTTAGAAAGAGAAGGCATAGAAAATATAGTATTTCATAGCAACGCCATTTCTGTGTTAATTCGTCATTGTGAGGGATCAAAGGATGCAATAAAGAAGGAATAGTGCATCCGAAATGAGATATTCGCCTCCCAAAGGAAGATCCTGTCGTTGGCATAGAAACGTTCCTCGATTTAGAAAGAGAAGGCATACAACCTATAGTATTTCATAGCGACGCAATTTCTGTGTTAATTCGTAATTGTGGTGGATCGACGGTTCCAATAAAGAAGGAATAGCGCATCCGAAAAGAGATACTCGCCTCCCACTATTAGATTCTGTCGCTGCCATAGAAGCGTTCCTCGATTTAGAAAGAGATGGCATAGAATATATAGTATTTCATAGCAACGCCATTTCTGTGTTAATTCGTCATTGTGAGGGATCAAAGGATGCAATAAAGAAGGAATAGTGCATCCGAAATGAGATAGTCGCCTCCCAAAGGAAGATCCTGTCGTTGCCATAGAAACGTTCCTCGATTTAGAAAGAGAAGGCATACAACCTATAGTATTTCATAGCGACGCAATTTCTGTGTTAATTCGTAATTGTGGTGGATCAACGGATCCAATAAAGAAGGAATAGCGCATCCGAAAAGAGATACTCGCCTCCCACTATAAGATTCTGTAGTTGCCATAGAAACGTTCCTCGATTTAGAAAGAGAAGGCATAGAAAATATAGTATTTCATAGCAACGCCATTTCTATGTTAATTCGTCATTGTGAGGGATCAAAGGATGCAATAAAGAAGGAATAGTGCATCCGAAATGAGATAGTCGCCTCCCAAAGGAAGATCCTGTCGTTGCCATAGAAACGTTCCTCGATTTAGAAAGAGAAGGCATACAACCCATTGTATTTCATAGCCACGCAATTTCTGTGTTAATTCGTAATTGTGGTGGATCGACGGATCCAATAAAGCAGGAATAGCGCATCCGAAAAGAGATACTCGCCTCCCACTATAAGATTCTGTCGTTGCCATAGAAGCGTTCCTCGATTTAGAAAGAGAAGGCATAGAAAATATAGTATTTCATAGCAACGCCATTTCTGTGTTAATTCGTCATTGTGAGGGATCAAAGGATGCAATAAAGAAGGAATAGAGCATCCGAAATCAGATAGTCGCCTCCCAAAGGAAGATCCTGTCGTTGCCATAGAAACGTTCCTCGATTTAGAAAGAGAAGGCATACAACCTATAGTATTTCATAGCCACGCAATTTCTGTGTTAATTCGTAATTGTGGTGGATCGACGGATCCAATAAAGAAGCAATAGCGCATCCGAAAAGAGATACTCGCCTCCCACTATAAGAATCTGTCGTTGCCATAGAAGCGTTCCTCGATTTAGAAAGAGAAGGCGTAGAAAATATAGTATTTCATAGCAACGCCATTTCTGTGTTAATTCGTCATTGTGAGGGATCAAAGGATGCAATAAAGAAGGAATAGAGCATCCGAAATGAGATAGTCGCCTCCCAAAGGAAGATCCTGTCGTTGCCATAGAAACGTTCCTCGATTTAGAAAGAGAAGGCATACAACCTATAGTATTTCATAGCGACGCAATTTGTGTGTTAATTCGTAATTGTGGTGGATCGACGGATCCAATAAAGAAGGAATAGCGCATCCGAAAAGAGATACTCGCCTCCCACTATAAGATTCTGTCGTTGCCATAGAAGCGTTCCTCGATTTAGAAAGAGAAGGCATAGATAATATAGTATTTCATACAACGCCATTTCTGTATTAATTCGTCATTGTGAGGGATCAAAGGATGCAATAAAGAAGGAATAGTGCATCTGAAATGAGATAGTCGCCTCCCAAAGGAAGATCCTGTCGTTGCCATAGAAACGTTCCTCGATTTAGAAAGAGAAGGCATACAACGTATAGTATTTCATAGCGACGCAATTTCTGTGTTAATTCGTAATTTTGGTGGATCGACGGATCCAATAAAGAAAGAATAGCGCATCCGAAAAGAGATACTCGCCTCCCACTATAAGATTCTGTCGTTGCCATAGAAGCGTTCCTCGATTTAGAAAGAGAAGGCATAGAAAATATAGTATTTCATAGCAACGCCATTTCTGTGTCAATTCGTCATTGTGAGGGATCAAAGGATGCAATAAAGAAGGAATAGTGCATCCGAAATGAGATATTCGCCTCCCAAAGGAAGATCCTGTCGTTGCCATAGAAACGTTCCTCGATTTAGAAAGAGAAGGCATACAACCTATAGTATTTCATAGCGACGCAATTTCTGTGTTAATTCGTAATTGTGGTGGATCGACGGATCCAATAAAGAAGGAATAGCGCATCCGAAAAGAGATACTCGCCTCCCACTATAAGATTCTGTCGCTGCCATAGAAGCGTTCCTCGATTTAGAAAGAGAAGGCATAGAAAATATAGTATTTCATAGCAACGCCATTTCTGTGTTAATTCGTCATTGTGAGGGATCAAAGGATGCAATAAAGAAGGAATAGTGCATCCGAAATGAGATAGTCGCCTCCCAAAGGAAGATCCTGTCGTTGCCATAGAAACGTTCCTCGATTTAGAAAGAGAAGGCATACAACCTATAGTATTTCATAGCGACGCAATTTCTGTGTTAATTCGTAATTGTGGTGGATCGACGGATCCAATAAAGAAGGAATAGCGCATCCGAAAAGAGATACTCGCCTCCCACTATAAGATTCTGTCGTTGCCATAGAAACGTTCCTCGATTTAGAAAGAGAAGGCATAGAAAATATAGTATTTCATAGCAACGCCATTTCTATGTTAATTCGTCATTGTGAGGGATCAAAGGATGCAATAAAGAAGGAATAGTGCATCCGAAATGAGATAGTCGCCTCCCAAAGGAAGATCCTGTCGTTGCCATAGAAACGTTCCTCGATTTAGAAAGAGAAGGCATACAACCCATAGTATTTCATAGCCACGCAATTTCTGTGTTAATTCGTAATTGTGGTGGATCGACGGATCCAATAAAGAAGGAATAGCGCATCCGAAAAGAGATACTCGCCTCCCACTATAATATTCTGTCGTTGCCATAGAAGCGTTCCTCGATTTAGAAAGAGAAGGCATAGAAAATATAGTATTTCATAGCAGCGCCATTTCTGTGTTAATTCGTCATTGTGAGGGATCAAAGGATGCAATAAAGAAGGAATAGAGCATCCGAAATGAGATAGTCGCCTCCCAAAGGAAGATCCTGTCGTTGCCATAGAAACGTTCCTCGATTTAGAAAGAGAAGGCATACAACCTATAGTATTTCATAGCGACGCAATTTCTGTGTTAATTCGTAATTGTGGTGGATCGACGGATCCAATAAAGAAGGAATAGCGCATCCGAAAAGAGATACTCGCCTCCCACTATAAGATTCTGTCGTTGCCATAGAAGCGTTCCTCGGTTTAGAAAGAGAAGGCATAGAAAATATAGTATTTCATAGCAACGCCATTTCTGTGTTAATTCGTCATTGTGAGGGATCAAAGGATGCAATAAAGAAGGAATAGTGCATCCGAAATGAGATAGTCGCCTCCCAAAGGAAGATCCTCTCGTTGCCATAGAAACGTTCCTCGATTTAGAAAGAGAAGGCATACAACCTATAGTATTTCATAGCGACGCAATTTGTGTGTTAATTCGTAATTGTGGTGGATCGACGGATCCAATAAAGAAGGAATAGCGCATCCGAAAAGAGATACTCGCCTCCCACTATAAGATTCTGTCGTTGCCATAGAAGCGTTCCTCGATTTAGAAAGAGAAGGCATAGAAAATATATTATTTCATAGCAACGCCATTTCTGTGTCAATTCGTCATTGTGAGGGATCAAAGGATGCAATAAAGAAGGAATAGTGCATCCGAAATGAGATAGTCGCCTCCCAAAGGAAGATCCTGTCGTTGCCATAGAAACGTTCCTCGATTTAGAAAGAGAAGGCATACAACCTATAGTATTTCATAGCGACGCAATTTCTGTGTTAATTCGTAATTGTGGTGGATCGACGGATCCAATAAAGAAGGAATAGCGCATCCGAAAAGAGATACTCGCCTCCCACTATAAGATTCTGTCGTTGCCATAGAAGCGTTCCTCGATTTAGAAAGAGAAGGCATAGAAAATATAGTATTTCATAGCAACGCCATTTCTGTGTCAATTCGTCATTGTGAGGGATCAAAGGATGCAATAAAGAAGGAATAGTGCATCCGAAATGAGATATTCGCCTCCCAAAGGAAGATCCTGTCGTTGCCATAGAAACGTTCCTCGATTTAGAAAGAGAAGGCATACAACCTATAGTATTTCATAGAGACGCAATTTGTGTGTTAATTCGTAATTGTGGTGGATCGACGGATCCAATAAAGAAGGAATAGCGCATCCGAAAAGAGATACTCGCCTCCCACTATAAGATTCTGTCGTTGCCATAGAAGCGTTCCTCGATTTAGAAAGAGAAGGCAAAGAAAATATAGTATTTCATAAAAACGCCATTTCTATGTTAATTCGTCATTGTGAGGGATCAAAGGATGCAATAAAGAAGGAATAGTGCATCCGAAATGAGATAGTCGCCTCCCAAAGGAAGATCCTGTCGTTGCCATAGAAACGTTCCTCGATTTAGAAAGAGAAGGCATACAACCCATAGTATTTCATAGCCACGCAATTTCTGTGTTAATTCGTAATTGTGGTGGATCGACGGATCCAATAAAGAAGGAATAGCGCATCCGAAAAGAGATACTCGCCTCCCACTATAATATTCTGTCGTTGCCATAGAAGCGTTCCTCGATTTAGAAAGAGAAGGCATAGAAAATATAGTATTTCATAGCAGCGCCATTTCTGTGTTAATTCGTCATTGTGAGGGATCAAAGGATGCAATAAAGAAGGAATAGAGCATCCGAAATGAGATAGTCGCCTCCCAAAGGAAGATCCTGTCGTTGCCATAGAAACGTTCCTCGATTTAGAAAGAGAAGGCATACAACCTATAGTATTTCATAGCGACGCAATTTCTGTGTTAATTCGTAATTGTGGTGGATCGACGGATCCAATAAAGAAGGAATAGCGCATCCGAAAAGAGATACTCGCCTCCCACTATAAGATTCTGTCGTTGCCATAGAAGCGTTCCTCGGTTTAGAAAGAGAAGGCATAGAAAATATAGTATTTCATAGCAACGCCATTTCTGTGTTAATTCGTCATTGTGAGGGATCAAAGGATGCAATAAAGAAGGAATAGTGCATCCGAAATGAGATAGTCGCCTCCCAAAGGAAGATCCTGTCGTTGCCATAGAAACGTTCCTCGATTTAGAAAGAGAAGGCATACAACCTATAGTATTTCATAGCGACGCAATTTGTGTGTTAATTCGTAATTGTGGTGGATCGACGGATCCAATAAAGAAGGAATAGCGCATCCGAAAAGAGATACTCGCCTCCCACTATAAGATTCTGTCGTTGCCATAGAAGCGTTCCTCGATTTAGAAAGAGAAGGCATAGAAAATATATTATTTCATAGCAACGCCATTTCTGTGTCAATTCGTCATTGTGAGGGATCAAAGGATGCAATAAAGAAGGAATAGTGCATCCGAAATGAGATAGTCGCCTCCCAAAGGAAGATCCTGTCGTTGCCATAGAAACGTTCCTCGATTTAGAAAGAGAAGGCATACAACCTATAGTATTTCATAGCGACGCAATTTCTGTGTTAATTCGTAATTGTGGTGGATCGACGGATCCAATAAAGAAGGAATAGCGCATCCGAAAAGAGATACTCGCCTCCCACTATAAGATTCTGTCGTTGCCATAGAAGCGTTCCTCGATTTAGAAAGAGAAGGCATAGAAAATATAGTATTTCATAGCAACGCCATTTCTGTGTCAATTCGTCATTGTGAGGGATCAAAGGATGCAATAAAGAAGGAATAGTGCATCCGAAATGAGATATTCGCCTCCCAAAGGAAGATCCCGTCGTTGCCATAGAAACGTTCCTCGATTTAGAAAGAGAAGGCATACAACCTATAGTATTTCATAGAGACGCAATTTGTGTGTTAATTCGTAATTGTGGTGGATCGACGGATCCAATAAAGAAGGAATAGCGCATCCGAAAAGAGATACTCGCCTCCCACTATAAGATTCTGTCGTTGCCATAGAAGCGTTCCTCGATTTAGAAAGAGAAGGCAAAGAAAATATAGTATTTCATAAAAACGCCATTTCTATGTTAATTCGTCATTGTGAGGGATCAAAGGATGCAATAAAGAAAGAATAGTGCATCCGAAATGAGATAGTCGCCTCCCAAAGGAAGATCCTGTCGTTGCCATAGAAACGTTCCTCGATTTAGAAAGAGAAGGCATACAACCTGTAGTATTTCATAGCGACGCAATTTCTGTGTTAGTTCGTAATTGTGGTGGATCGACGGATCCAATAAAGAAGGAATAGCGCATCCGAAAAGAGATACTCGCCTCCCACTATAAGATTCTGTCGTTGCCATAGAAGCGTTCTTCGATTTAGAAAGAGAAGGCATAGAAAATATAGTATTTCATAGCAACGCCATTTCTGTGTTAATTCGTCATTGTGAGGGATCAAAGGATGCAATAAAGAAGGAATAGTGCATCCGAAATGAGATAGTCGCCTCCCAAAGGAAGATCCTGTCGTTGCCATAGAAACGTTCCTCGATTTGGAAAGAGAAGGCATACAACCTATAGTATTTCATAGCGACGCAATTTCTGTGTTAATTCGTAATTGTGGTGGATCGACGGATCCAATAAAGAAGGAATAGCGCATCCGAAAAGAGATACTCGCCTCCCACTATAAGATTCTGTCGTTGCCATAGAAGCGTTCCTCGATTTAGAAAGAGAAGGCATAGAAAATATAGTATTTCATAGCAACGCCATTTCTGTGTTAATTCCTCATTGTGAGGGATCAAAGGATGCAATAAAGAAGGAATAGTGCATCCGAAATGAGATAGTCGCCTCCCAAAGGAAGATCCTGTCGTTGCCATAGAAACGTTCCTCGATTTAGAAAGAGAAGGCATGCAACGTATAGTATATCATAGCGACGCAATTTGTGTGTTAATTCGTAATTGGGTGGATCGACGGATCCAATAAAGAAGGAATAGCGCATCCGAAAAGAGATACTCGCCTCCCACTATAAGATTCTGTCGTTGCCATAGAAGCGTTCCTCGATTTAGAAAGAGAAGGCATAGAAAATATAGTATTTCATAGCAACGCCATTTCTGTGTTAATTCGTCATTGTGAGGGATCAAAGGATGCAATAAAGAAGGAATAGTGCATCCGAAATGAGATATTCGCCTCCCAAAGGAAGATCCTGTCGTTGCCATAGAAACGTTCCTCGATTTAGAAAGAGAAGGCATACAACCTATAGTATTTCATAGAGACGCAATTTGTGTGTTAATTCGTAATTGTGGTGGATCGACGGATCCAATAAAGAAGGAATAGCGCATCCGAAAAGAGATACTCGCCTCCCACTATAAGATTCTGTCGTTGCCATAGAAGCGTTCCTCGATTTAGAAAGAGAAGGCAAAGAAAATATAGTATTTCATAAAAACGCCATTTCTATGTTAATTCGTCATTGTGAGGGATCAAAGGATGCAATAAAGAAGGAATAGTGCATCCGAAATGAGATAGTCGCCTCCCAAAGGAAGATCCTGTCGTTGCCATAGAAACGTTCCTCGATTTAGAAAGAGAAGGCATACAACCCATAGTATTTCATAGCCACGCAATTTCTGTGTTAATTCGTAATTGTGGTGGATCGACGGATCCAATAAAGAAGGAATAGCGCATCCGAAAAGAGATACTCGCCTCCCACTATAATATTCTGTCGTTGCCATAGAAGCGTTCTTCGATTTAGAAAGAGAAGGCATAGAAAATATAGTATTTCATAGCAGCGCCATTTCTGTGTTAATTCGTCATTGTGAGGGATCAAAGGATGCAATAAAGAAGGAATAGAGCATCCGAAATGAGATAGTCGCCTCCCAAAGGAAGATCCTGTCGTTGCCATAGAAACGTTCCTCGATTTAGAAAGAGAAGGCATACAACCTATAGTATTTCATAGCGACGCAATTTCTGTGTTAATTCGTAATTGTGGTGGATCGACGGATCCAATAAAGAAGGAATAGCGCATCCGAAAAGAGATATTCGCCTCCCACTATAAGATTCTGTCGTTGCCATAGAAGCGTTCCTCGGTTTAGAAAGAGAAGGCATAGAAAATATAGTATTTCATAGCAACGCCATTTCTGTGTTAATTCGTCATTGTGAGGGATCAAAGGATGCAATAAAGAAGGAATAGTGCATCCGAAATGAGATAGTCGCCTCCCAAAGGAAGATCCTGTCGTTGCCATAGAAACGTTCCTCGATTTAGAAAGAGAAGGCATACAACCTATAGTATTTCATAGCGACGCAATTTGTGTGTTAATTCGTAATTGTGGTGGATCGACGGATCCAATAAAGAAGGAATAGCGCATCCGAAAAGAGATACTCGCCTCCCACTATAAGATTCTGTCGTTGCCATAGAAGCGTTCCTCGATTTAGAAAGAGAAGGCATAGAAAATATATTATTTCATAGCAACGCCATTTCTGTGTCAATTCGTCATTGTGAGGGATCAAAGGATGCAATAAAGAAGGAATAGTGCATCCGAAATGAGATAGTCGCCTCCCAAAGGAAGATCCTGTCGTTGCCATAGAAACGTTCCTCGATTTAGAAAGAGAAGGCATACAACGTATAGTATTTCATAGCGACGCAATTTCTGTGTTAATTCGTAATTGTGGTGGATCGACGGATCCAATAAAGAAGGAATAGCGCATCCGAAAAGAGATACTCGCCTCCCACTATAAGATTCTGTCGTTGCCATGGAAGCGTTCCTCGATTTAGAAAGAGAAGGCATAGAAAATATAGTATTTCATAGCAACGCCATTTCTGTGTCAATTCGTCATTGTGAGGGATCAAAGGATGCAATAAAGAAGGAATAGTGCATCCGAAATGAGATATTCGCCTCCCAAAGGAAGATCCCGTCGTTGCCATAGAAACGTTCCTCGATTTAGAAAGAGAAGGCATACAACCTATAGTATTTCATAGAGACGCAATTTGTGTGTTAATTCGTAATTGTGGTGGATCGACGGATCCAATAAAGAAGGAATAGCGCATCCGAAAAGAGATACTCGCCTCCCACTATAAGATTCTGTCGTTGCCATAGAAGCGTTCCTCGATTTAGAAAGAGAAGGCAAAGAAAATATAGTATTTCATAAAAACGCCATTTCTATGTTAATTCGTCATTGTGAGGGATCAAAGGATGCAATAAAGAAAGAATAGTGCATCCGAAATGAGATAGTCGCCTCCCAAAGGAAGATCCTGTCGTTGCCATAGAAACGTTCCTCGATTTAGAAAGAGAAGGCATACAACCTGTAGTATTTCATAGCGACGCAATTTCTGTGTTAGTTCGTAATTGTGGTGGATCGACGGATCCAATAAAGAAGGAATAGCGCATCCGAAAAGAGATACTCGCCTCCCACTATAAGATTCTGTCGTTGCCATAGAAGCGTTCTTCGATTTAGAAAGAGAAGGCATAGAAAATATAGTATTTCATAGCAACGCCATTTCTGTGTTAATTCGTCATTGTGAGGGATCAAAGGATGCAATAAAGAAGGAATAGTGCATCCGAAATGAGATAGTCGCCTCCCAAAGGAAGATCCTGTCGTTGCCATAGAAACGTTCCTCGATTTAGAAAGAGAAGGCATACAACCTATAGTATTTCATAGCGACGCAATTTCTGTGTTAATTCGTAATTGTGGTGGATCGACGGATCCAATAAAGAAGGAATAGCGCATCCGAAAAGAGATACTCGCCTCCCACTATAAGATTCTGTCGTTGCCATAGAAGCGTTCCTCGATTTAGAAAGAGAAGGCATAGAAAATATAGTATTTCATAGCAACGCCATTTCTGTGTTAATTCCTCATTGTGAGGGATCAAAGGATGCAATAAAGAAGGAATAGTGCATCCGAAATGAGATAGTCGCCTCCCAAAGGAAGATCCTGTCGTTGCCATAGAAACGTTCCTCGATTTAGAAAGAGAAGGCATGCAACGTATAGTATATCATAGCGACGCAATTTGTGTGTTAATTCGTAATTGGGTGGATCGACGGATCCAATAAAGAAGGAATAGCGCATCCGAAAAGAGATACTCGCCTCCCACTATAAGATTCTGTCGTTGCCATAGAAGCGTTCCTCGATTTAGAAAGAGAAGGCATAGAAAATATAGTATTTCATAGCAACGCCATTTCTGTGTTAATTCGTCATTGTGAGGGATCAAAGGATGCAATAAAGAAGGAATAGTGCATCCGAAATGAGATAGTCGCCTCCCAAAGGAAGATCCTGTCGTTGCCATAGAAACGTTCCTCGATTTAGAAAGAGAAGGCATACAACCTATAGTATTTCATAGCGACGCAATTTCTGTGTTAATTCGTAATTGTGGTGGATCGACGGATCCAATAAAGAAGGAATAGCGCATCCGAAAAGAGATACTCGCCTCCCACTATAAGATTCTGTCGTTACCATAGAAGCGTTCCTCGATTTAGAAAGAGAAGGCATAGAAAATATAGTATTTCATAGCAACGCCATTTCTGTGTTAATTCGCCATTGTGAGGGATCAAAGGATGCAATAAAGAAGGAATAGTGCATCCGAAATGAGATATTCGCCTCCCATAGGATGATCCTGTCGTTGCCATAGAAACGTTCCTCGATTTAGAAATAGAAGGCATACAACCTATAGTATTTCATAGTGACGCAATTTCTGTGTTAATTCGTAATTGTGGTGGATCGACGGATCCAATAAAGAAGGAATAGCGCATCCGAAAAGAGATACTCGCCTCCCACTATAAGATTCTGTCGTTGCCATAGAAGCGTTCCTCGATTTAGAAAGAGAAGGCATAGAAAATATAGTATTTCATAGAAACGCCATTTCTATGTTAATTCGTCATTGTGAGGGATCAAAGGATGCAATAAAGAAGGAATAGTGCATCCGAAATGAGATAGTCGCCTCCCAAAGGAAGATCCTGTCGTTGCCATAGAAACGTTCCTCGATTTAGAAAGAGAAGGCATACAACCTATAGTATTTCATAGCGACGCAATTTCTATGTTAATTCGTAATTGTGGTGGATCGACGGATCCAATAAAGAAGGAATAGCGCATCCGAAAAGAGATACTCGCCTCCCACTATAAGATTCTGTCGTTGCTACAGAAGCGTTCCTCGCTTTAGAAAGAGAAGGCATAGAAAATATAGTATTTCATAGCAACGCCATTTCTGTGTTAATTCGTCATTGGGAGGGATCAAAGGATGCAATAAAGAAGGAATAGTGCATCCGAAATGAGATATTCGCCTCCCAAAGGAAGATCCTGTCGTTGCCATAGAAACGTGCCTCGATTTAGAAATAGAAGGCATACAATCTATAGTATTTCATAGCGACGCAATTTCTGTGTTAATTCGTAATTGTGGTGGATCGACGGATCCAATAAAGAAGGAATAGCGCATCCGAAAAGAGATACTCGCCTCCCACTATAAGATTCTGTCGTTGCCATAGAAGCGTTCCTCGATTTAGAAAGAGAAGGCATAGAAAATATAGTATTTCATAAAAACGCCATTTCTATGTTAATTCGTCATTGTGAGGGATCAAAGGATGCAATAAAGAAGGAATAGTGCATCCGAAATGAGATAGTCGCCTCCCAAAGGAAGATCCTGTCGTTGCCATAGAAACGTTCCTCGATTTAGAAAGAGAAGGCATACAACCTATAGTATTTCATAGCGACGCAATTTCTGTGTTAGTTCGTAATTGTGGTGGATCGACGGATCCAATAAAGAAGGAATAGCGCATCCGAAAAGAGAAACTCGCCTCCCACTATAAGATTCTGTCGTTGCCATAGAAGCGTTCCTCGATTTAGAAAGAGAAGGCATAGAAAATATAGTATTTCATAGCAACGCCATTTCTGTGTTAATTCGTCATTGTGAGGGATCAAAGGATGCAATAAAGAAGGAATAGTGCATCCGAAATGAGTTAGTCGCCTCCCAAAGGAAGATCCTGTCGTTGCCATAGAAACGTTCCTCGATTTAGAAAGAGAAGGCATACAACGTATAGTATTTCATAGCGACGCAATTTCTGTGTTAATTCGTAATTGTGGTGGATCGACGGATCCAATAAAGAAGGAATAGCGCATCCGAAAAGAGATACTCGCCTCCCACTATAAGATTCTGTCGTTGCCATAGAAGCGTTCCTCGATTTAGAAAGAGAAGGCATAGAAAATATAGTATTTCATAGCAACGCCATTTCTGTGTTAATTCGTCATTGTGAGGGATCAAAGGATGCAATAAAGATGGAATAGTTCATCCGAAATGAGATAGTCGCCTCCCAAAGGAAGATCCTGTCGTTGCCATAGAAACGTTCCTCGATTTAGAAAGAGAAGGCATACAACCTATAGTATTTCATAGCGACGCAATTTCTGTATTAATTCGTAATTGTGGTGGATCGACGGACCCAATAAAGAAGGAATAGCGCATCCGAAAAGAGATACTCGCCTCCCACTATAAGATTCTGTCGTTGCCATAGAAGCGTTCCTCGATTTAGAAAGAGAAGGCATAGAAAATATAGTATTTCATAGCAACGCCATTTCTGTGTTAATTCGTCATTGTGATGGATCAAAGGATGCAATAAAGAAGGAATAGTGCATCCGAAATGAGATAGTCGCCTCCCAAAGGAAGATCCTGTCGTTGCCATAGAAACGTTCCTCGATTTAGAAAGAGAAGGCATACAACCTATAGTATTTCATAGCGACGCAATTTCTGTGTTAATTCGTAATTGTGGTGGATCGACGGATCCAATAAAGAAGGAATAGCGCATCCGAAAAGAGATACTAGCCTCCCACTATAAGATTCTGTCGTTGCCATAGAAGCGTTCCTCGATTTAGAAAGAGAAGGCATAGAAAATATAGTATTTCATAGCAACGCCATTTCTGTGTTAATTCGTCATTGTGAGGGATCAAAGGATGCAATAAAGAAGGAATAGTGCATCCGAAATGAGATATTCGCCTCCCAAAGGAAGATCCTGTCGTTGCCATAGAAACGTTCCTCGATTTAGAAATAGAAGGCATACAACCTATAGTATTTCATAGTGACGCAATTTCTGTGTTAATTCGTAATTGTGGTGGATCGACGGATCCAATAAAGAAGGAATAGCGCATCCGAAAAGAGATACTCGCCTCCCACTATAAGATTCTGTCGTTGCTATAGAAGCGTTCCTCGATTTAGAAAGAGAAGGCATAGAAAATACAGTATTTCATAGCAACGCCATTTCTGTGTTAATTCGTCATTGTGAGGGATCAAAGGATGCAATAAAGAAGGAATAGTGCATCCGAAATGAGATATTCGCCTCCCAAAGGAAGATCCTGTCGTTGCCATAGAAACGTTCCTCGATTTAGAAAGAGAAGGCATACAACCTATAGTATTTCATAGCGACGCAATTTCTGTGTTAATTCGTAATTGTGGTGGATCGACGGATCCAATAAAGAAGGAATAGCGCATCCGAAAAGAGATACTCGCCTCCCACTATAAGATTCTGTCGTTGCCATAGAAGCGTTCCTCGATTTAGAAAGAGAAGGCATAGAAAATATAGTATTTCATAAAAACGCCATTTCTATGTTAATTCGTCATTGTGAGGGATCAAAGGATGCAATAAAGAAGGAATAGTGCATCCGAAATGAGATAGTCGCCTCCCAAAGGAAGATCCTGTCGTTGCCATAGAAACGTTCCTCGATTTAGAAAGAGAAGGCATACAACCTATAGTATTTCATAGCGACGCAATTTCTGTGTTAGTTCGTAATTGTGGTGGATCGACGGATCCAATAAAGAAGGAATAGCGCATCCGAAAAGAGATACTCGCCTCCCACTATAAGATTCTGTCGTTGCCATAGAAGCGTTCCTCGATTTAGAAAGAGAAGGCATAGAAAATATAGTATTTCATAGCAACGCCATTTCTGTGTTAATTCCTCATTGTGAGGGATCAAAGGATGCAATAAAGAAGGAATAGTGCATCCGAAATGAGATAGTCGCCTCCCAAAGGAAGATCCTGTCGTTGCCATAGAAACGTTCCTCGATTTAGAAAGAGAAGGCATACAACCTATAGTATTTCATAGCGACGCAATTTGTGTGTTAATTCGTAATTGTGGTGGATCGACGGATCCAATAAAGAAGGAATAGCGCATCCGAAAAGAGAAACTCGCCTCCCTCTATAAGATTCTGTCGTTGCCATAGAAGCGTTCCTCGATTTAGAAGGAGAAGCCATAGAAAATATAGTATTTCATAGCAACGCCATTTCTGTGTTAATTCGTCATTGTGAGGGATCAAAGGATGCAATAAAGAAGGAATAGTGCATCCGAAATGAGATAGTCGCCTCCCAAAGGAAGATCCTGTCGTTGCCATAGAAACGTTCCTCGATTTAGAAAGAGAAGGCATACAACCTATAGTATTTCATAGCGACGCAATTTCTGTGTTAATTCGTAATTGTGGTGGATCGACGGATCCAATAAAGAAGGAATAGCGCATCCGAAAAGAGATACTCGCCTCCCACTATAAGATTCTGTCGTTGCCATAGAAGCGTTCCTCGATTTAGAAAGAGAAGGCATAGAAAATATAGTATTTCATAGCAACGCCATTTCTGTGTTAATTCGTCATTGTGAGGGATCAAAGGATGCAATAAAGAAGGAATAGTTCATCCGAAATGAGATAGTCGCCTCCCAAAGGAAGATCCTGTCGTTGCCATAGAAACGTTCCTCGATTTAGAAAGAGAAGGCATACAACCTATAGTATTTCATAGCGACGCAATTTCTGTATTAATTCGTAATTGTGGTGGATCGACGGATCCAATAAAGAAGGAATAGCGCATCCGAAAAGAGATACTCGCCTCCCACTATAAGATTCTGTCGTTGCCATAGAAGCGTTCCTCGATTTAGAAAGAGAAGGCATAGAAAATATAGTATTTCATAGCAACGCCATTTCTGTGTTAATTCGTCATTGTGAGGGATCAAAGGATGCAATAAAGAAGGAATAGTGCACCCGAAATGAGATAGTCGCCTCCCAAAGGAGGATCCTGTCGTTGCCATAGAAACGTTCCTTGATTTAGAAAGAGAAGGCATACAACCTATAGTATTTCATAGCGACGCAATTTTTGTGTAAATTCGTAATTGTGGTGGATCGACGGATCCAATAAAGAAGGAATAGCGCATCCGAAAAGAGATACTCGCCTCCCACTATAAGATTCTGTCGTTGCCATAGAAGCGTTCCTCGATTTAGAAAGAGAAGGCATAGAAAATATAGTATTTCATAGCAACGCCATTTCTGTGTTAATTCCTCATTGTGAGGGATCAAAGGATGCAATAAAGAAGGAATAGTGCATCCGAAATGAGATAGTCGCCTCCCAAAGGAAATTCCTGTCGTTGCCATAGAAACGTTCCTCGATTTAGAAAGAGAAGTCATGCAACGTATAGTATATCATAGCGACGCAATTTGTGTGTTAATTCGTAATTGTGGTGGATCGACGGATCCAATAAAGAAGGAATAGCGCATCCGAAAAGAGATACTCGCCTCCCACTATAAGATTCTGTCGTTGCCATAGAAGCGTTCCTCGATTTAGAAAGAGAAGGCATAGAAAATATAGTATTTCATAGCAACGCCATTTCTGTGTTAATTCGTCATTGGGAGGGATCAAAGGATGCAATAAAGAAGGAATAGTGCATCCGAAATGAGATAGTCGCCTCCCAAAGGAAGATCCTGTCGTTGCCATAGAAACGTTCCTCGATTTAGAAAGAGAAGGCATACAACCTATAGTATTTCATAGCGACGCAATTTCTGTGTTAATTCGTAATTGTGGTGGATCGACGGATCCAATAAAGAAGGAATAGCGCATCCGAAAAGAGATACTCGCCTCCCACTATAAGATTCTGTCGTTACCATAGAAGCGTTCCTCGATTTAGAAAGAGAAGGCATAGAAAATATAGTATTTCATAGCAACGCCATTTCTATGTTAATTCGTCATTGTGATGGATCAAAGGATGCAATAAAGAAGGAATAGTGCATCCGAAATGAGATAGTCGCCTCCCAAAGGAAGATCCTGTCGTTGTCATAGAAACGTTCCTCGATTTAGAAAGAGAAGGCATACAACCTATAGTATTTCATAGCGACGCAATTTCTGTGTTAATTCGTAATTGTGGTGGATCGACGGATCCAATAAAGAAGGAATAGCGCATCCGAAAAGAGATACTAGCCTCCCACTATAAGATTCTGTCGTTGCCATAGAAGCGTTCCTCGATTTAGAAAGAGAAGGCATAGAAAATATAGTATTTCATAGCAACGCCATTTCTGTGTTAATTCGTCATTGTGAGGGATCAAAGGATGCAATAAAGAAGGAATAGAGCATCCGAAATGAGATATTCGCCTCCCAAAGGAAGATCCTGTCGTTGCCATAGAAACGTTCCTCGATTTAGAAATAGAAGGCATACAACCTATAGTATTTCATAGTGACGCAATTTCTGTGTTAATTCGTAATTGTGGTGGATCGACGGATCCAATAAAGAAGGAATAGCGCATCCGAAAAGAGATACTCGCCTCCCACTATAAGATTCTGTCGTTGCTATAGAAGCGTTCCTCGATTTAGAAAGAGAAGGCATAGAAAATATAGTATTTCATAGCAACGCCATTTCTGTGTTAATTCGTCATTGTGAGGGATCAAAGGATGCAATAAAGATGGAATAGTGCATCCGAAATGAGATATTCGCCTCCCAAAGGAAGATCCTGTCGTTGCCATAGAAACGTTCCTCGATTTAGAAACAGAAGGCATGCAACGTATAGTATTTCATAGCGTCGCAATTTCTGTGTTAATTCGTAATTGTGGTGGATCGACGGATCCAATAAAGAAGGAATAGCGCATCCGAAAAGAGATACTCGCCTCCCACTATAAGATTCTGTCGTTGCCATAGAAGCGTTCCTCGATTTAGAAAGAGAAGGCATAGAAAATATAGTATTTCATAAAAACGCCATTTCTATGTTAATTCGTCATTGTGAGGGATCAAAGGATGCAATAAAGAAGGAATAGTGCATCCGAAATGAGATAGTCGCCTCCCAAAGGAAGATCCTGTCGTTGCCATAGAAACGTTCCTCGATTTAGAAAGAGAAGGCATACAACCTATAGTATTTCATAGCGACGCAATTTCTGTGTTAGTTCGTAATTGTGGTGGATCGACGGATCCAATAAAGAAGGAATAGCGCATCCGAAAAGAGATACTCGCCTCCCACTATAAGATTCTGTCGTTGCCATAGAAGCGTTCCTCGATTTAGAAAGAGAATGCATAGAAAATATAGTATTTCATAGCAACGCCATTTCTGTGTTAATTCGTCATTGTGAGGGATCAAAGGATGCAATAAAGAAGGAATAGTGCATCCGAAATGAGATAGTCGCCTCCCAAAGGAAGATCCTGTCGTTGCCATAGAAACGTTCCTCGATTTAGAAAGAGAAGGCATACAACCTATAGTATTTCATAGCGACGCGATTTCTGTGTTAGTTCGTAATTGTGGTGGATCGACGGATCCAATAAAGAAGGAATAGCGCATCCGAAAAGAGATACTCGCCTCCCACTATAAGATTCTGTCGTTGCCATAGAAGCGTTCCACGATTTAGAAAGAGAAGGCATAGAAAATATAGTATTTCATAGCAACGCCATTTCTGTGTTAATTCGTCATTGTGAGGGATCAAAGGATGCAATAAAGAAGGAATAGTGCATCCGAAATGAGATAGTCGCCTCCCAAAGGAAGATCCTGTCGTTGCCATAGAAACGTTCCTCGATTTAGAAAGAGAAGGCATACAACGTATAGTATTTCATAGCGACGCAATTTCTGTGTTAATTCGTAATTGTGGTGGATCGACGGATCCAATAAAGAAGGAATAGCGCATCCGAAAAGAGATACTCGCCTCCCACTATAAGATTCTGTCGTTGCCATAGATGCGTTCCTCGATTTAGAAAGAGAAGGCATAGAAAATATAGTATTTCATAGCAACGCCATTTCTGTGTTAATTCGTCATTGTGAGGGATCAAAGGATGCAATAAAGAAGGAATAATGCATCCGAAATGAGATAGTCGCCTCCCAAAGGAAGATCCTGTCGTTGCCATAGAAACGTTCCTCGATTTAGAAAGAGAAGGCATACAACCTATAGTATTTCATAGCGACGCAATTTCTGTGTTAATTCGTAATTGTGGTGGATCGACGGATCCAATAAAGAAGGAATAGCGCATCCGAAAAGAGATACTCGCCTCCCACTATAAGATTCTGTCGTTGCCATAGAAGCGTTCCTCGATTTAGAAAGAGAAGGCATAGAAAATATAGTATTTCATAGCAACGCCATTTCTGTGTTAATTCGTCATTGTGAGGGATCAAAGGATGCAATAAAGAAGGAATAGTGCATCCGAAATGAGATAGTCGCCTCCCAAAGGAAGATCCTGTCGTTGCCATAGAAACGTTCCTCGATTTAGAAAGAGAAGGCATACAACCTATAGTATTTCATAGCGACGCAATTTTTGTGTTAATTCGTAATTGTGGTGGATCGACGGATCCAATAAAGAAGCAATAGCGCATCCGAAAAGAGAAACTCGCCTCCCACTATAAGATTCTGTCGTTGCCATAGAAGCGTTCCTCGGTTTAGAAAGAGAAGGCATAGAAAATATAGTATTTCATAGCAACGCCATTTCTATGTTAATTGGTCATTGTGAGGGATCAAAGGATGCAATAAAGAAGGAATAGTGCATCCGAAATGAGATAGTCGCCTCCCAAAGGAAGATCCTGTCGTTGCCATAGAAACGTTCCTCGATTTAGAAAGAGAAGGCATACAACCTATAGTATTTCATAGCGACGCAATTTCTATGTTAATTCGTAATTGTGGTGGATCGACGGATCCAATAAAGAAGGAATAGCGCATCCGAAAAGAGATACTCGCCTCCCACTATAAGATTCTGTCGTTGCTATAGAAGCGTTCCTCGATTTAGAAAGAGAAGGCATAGAAAATATAGTATTTCATAGCAACGCCGTTTCTGTGTTAATTTGTCATTGTGAGGGATCAAAGGATGCAATAAAGAAGGAATAGTGCATCCGATATGAGATATTCGCCTCCCAAAGGAAGATCTTGTCGTTGCCATAGAAACGTTCCTCGATTTAGGAATAGAAGGCATACAATCTATAGTATTTCATAGCGACGCAATTTCTGTGTTAATTCGTAATTGTGGTGGATCGACGGATCCAATAAAGAAGGAATAGCGCATCCGAAAAGAGATACTCGCCTCCCACTATAAGATTCTGTCGTTGCCATAGAAGCGTTCCTCGATTTAGAAAGAGAAGGCATAGAAAATAAAGTATTTCATAAAAACGCCATTTCTATGTTAATTCGTCATTGTGAGGGATCAAAGGATGCAATAAAGAAGGAATAGTGCATCCGAAATGAGATAGTCGCCTCCCAAAGGAAGATCCTGTCGTTGCCATAGAAACGTTCCTCGATTTAGAAAGAGAAGGCATACAACCTATAGTATTTCATAGCGACGCAATTTCTGTATTAGTTCGTAATTGTGGTGGATCGACGGATCCAATAAAGAAGGAATAGCGCATCCGAAAAGAGATACTCGCCTCCCACTATAAGATTCTGTCGTTGCCATAGAAGCGTTCCTCGATTTAGAAAGAGAAGGCATAGAAAATATAGTATTTCATAGCAACGCCATTTCTGTGTTAATTCGTCATTGTGAGGGATCAAAGGATGCAATAAAGAAGGAATAGTGCATCCGAAATGAGATAGTCGCCTCCCAAAGGAAGATCCTGTCGTTGCCATAGAAACGTTCCTCGATTTAGAAAGAGAAGGCATACAACCTATAGTATTTCATAGCGACGCAATTTCTGTGTTAATTCGTAATTGTGGTGGATCGACGGATCCAATAAAGAAGGAATAGCGCATCCGAAATGAGATACTCGCCTCCCACTATAAGATTCTGTCGTTGCCATAGAAGCGTTCCTCGATTTAGAAAGAGAAGGCATAGAAAATATAGTATTTCATAGCAACGCCATTTCTGTGTTAATTCGTCATTGTGAGGGATCAAAGGATGCAATAAAGAAGGAATAGTGCATCCGAAATGAGATAGTCGCCTCCCAAAGGAAGATCCTGTCGTTGCCATAGAAACGTTCCTCGATTTAGAAAGAGAAGGCATACAACCTATAGTATTTCATAGCGACGCAATTTGTGTGTTAATTCGTAATTGTGGTGGATCGACGGATCCAATAAAGAAGGAATAGCGCATCCGAAAAGAGAAACTCGACTCCCACTATAAGATTCTGTCGTTGCCATAGAAGCGTTCCTCGATTTAGAAAGAGAAGGCATAGAAAATATAGTATTTCATAGCAACGCCATTTCTGTGTTAATTCGTCATTGTGAGGGATCAAAGGATGCAATAAAGATGGAATAGTGCATCCGAAATGAGATATTCGCCTCCCAAAGGAAGATCCTGTCGTTGCCATAGAAACGTTCCTCGATTTAGAAAGAGAAGGCATGCAACGTATAGTATTTCATAGCGACGCTATTTCTGTGTTAATTCGTAATTGTGGTGGATCGACGGATCCAATAAAGAAGGAATAGCGCATCCGAAAAGAGATACTCGCCTCCCACTATAAGATTCTGTCGTTGCCATAGAAGCGTTCCTCGATTTAGAAAGAGAAGGCATAGAAAATATAGTATTTCATAAAAACGCCATTTCTATGTTAATTCGTCATTGTGAGGGATCAAAGGATGCAATAAAGAAGGAATAGTGCATCCGAAATGAGATAGTCGCCTCCTAAAGGAAGATCCTGTCGTTGCCATAGAAACGTTCCTCGATTTAGAAAGAGAAGGCATACAACCTATAGTATTTCATAGCGACGCAATTTCTGTGTTAGTTCGTAATTGTGGTGGATCGACGGATCCAATAAAGAAGGAATAGCGCATCCGAAAAGAGAAACTCGGCTCCCACTATAAGATTCTGTCGTTGCCATAGAAGCGTTCCTCGATTTAGAAAGAGAAGGCATAGAAAATCTAGTATTTCATAGCAACGCCATTTCTGTGTTAATTCGTCATTGTGAGGGATCAAAGGATGCAATAAAGAAGGAATAGTGCATCCGAAATGAGATAGTCGCCTCCCAAAGGAAGATCCTGTCGTTGCCATAGAAACGTTCCTCGATTTAGAAAGAGAAGGCATACAACCTATAGTATTTCATAGCGACGCAATTTGTGTGTTAATTCGTAATTGTGGTGGATCGACGGATCCAATAAAGAAGGAATAGCGCATCCGAAAAGAGATACTCGCCTCCCACTATAAGATTCTGTCGTTGCCATAGAAGCGTTCCTCGATTTAGAAAGAGAAGGCATAGAAAATCTAGTATTTCATAGCAACGCCATTTCTGTGTTAATTCGTCATTGTGAGGGATCAAAGGAAGATCCTGTCGTTGCCATAGAAACGTTCCTCGATTTAGAAAGAGAAGGCATACAACCTATAGTATTTCATAGCGACGCAATTTCTGTGTTAATTCGTAATTGTGGTGGATCGACGGATCCAATAAAGAAGGAATAGCGCATCCGAAAAGAGATACTCGCCTCCCACTATAAGATTCTGTCGTTGCCATAGAAGCGTTCCTCGATTTAGAAAGAGAAGGCATAGAAAATATAGTATTTCATAGCAACGCCATTTCTGTGTTAATTCGTCATTGTGAGGGATCAAAGGATGCAATAAAGAAGGAATAGTGCACCCGAAATGAGATAGTCACCTCCCAAAGGAAGATCCTGTCGTTGCCATAGAAACGTTCCTCGATTTAGAAAGAGAAGGCATACAACCTATAGTATTTCATAGCGACGCAATTTTTGTGTTAATTCGTAATTGTGGTGGATCGACGGATCCAATAAAGAAGGAATAGCGCATCCGAAAAGAGATACTCGCTTCCCACTATAAGATTCTGTCGTTGCCATAGAAGCGTTCCTCGATTTAGAAAGAGAAGGCATAGAAAATATAGTATTTCATAGCAACGCCATTTCTGTGTTAATTCGTCATTGTGAGGGATCAAAGGATGCAATAAAGAAGGAATAGTGCATCCGAAATGAGATAGTCGCCTCCCAAAGGAAGATCCTGTCGTTGCCATAGAAACGTTCCTCGATTTAGAAAGAGAAGGCTTACAACCTATAGTATTTCATAGCGACGCAATTTCTGTGTTAATTCGTAATTGTGGTGGATCGACGGATCCAATAAAGAAGGAATAGCGCATCCGAAAAGAGATACTCGCCTCCCACTATAAGATTCTGTCGTTGCCATAGAAGCGTTCCTCGATTTAGAAAGAGAAGGCATAGAAAATATAGTATTTCATAGCAACGCCATTTCTGTGTTAATTCGTCATTGTGAGGGATCAAAGGATGCAATAAAGAAGGAATAGTGCATCCGAAATGAGATAGTCGCCTCCCAAAGGAAGATCCTGTCGTTGCCATAGAAACGTTCCTCGATTTAGAAAGAGAAGGCATACAACCTATAGTATTTCATAGCGACGCAATTTTTGTGTTAATTCGTAATTGTGGTGGATCGACGGATCCAATAAAGAAGCAATAGCGCATCCGAAAAGAGAAACTCGCCTCCCACTATAAGATTCTGTCGTTGCCATAGAAGCGTTCCTCGGTTTAGAAAGAGAAGGCATAGAAAATATAGTATTTCATAGCAACGCCATTTCTATGTTAATTCGTCATTGTGAGGGATCAAAGGATGCAATAAAGAAGGAATAGTGCATCCGAAATGAGATAGTCGCCTCCCAAAGGAAGATCCTGTCGTTGCCATAGAAACGTTCCTCGATTTAGAAAGAGAAGGCATACAACCTATAGTATTTCATAGCGACGCAATTTCTATGTTAATTCGTAATTGTGGTGGATCGACGGATCCAATAAAGAAGGAATAGCGCATCCGAAAAGAGATACTCGCCTCCCACTATAAGATTCTGTCGTTGCTATAGAAGCGTTCCTCGATTTAGAAAGAGAAGGCATAGAAAATATAGTATTTCATAGCAACGCCGTTTCTGTGTTAATTCGTCATTGTGAGGGATCAAAGGATGCAATAAAGAAGGAATAGTGCATCCGAAATGAGATAGTCGCCTCCCAAAGGAAGATCCTGTCGTTGCCATAGAAACGTTCCTCGATTTAGAAAGAGAAGGCATACAACGTATAGTATTTCATAGCGACGCAATTTCTGTGTTAATTCGTAATTGTGGTGGATCGACGGATCCAATAAAGAAGGAATAGCGCATCCGAAAAGAGATACTCGCCTCCCACTATAAGATTCTGTCGTTGCCATAGAAGCGTTCCTCGATTTAGAAAGAGAAGGCATAGAAAATATAGTATTTCATAGCAACGCCATTTCTGTGTTAATTCGTCATTGTGAGGGATCAAAGGATGCAATAAAGAAGGAATAGTGCATCCGAAATGAGATAGTCGCCTCCCAAAGGAAGATCCTGTCGTTGCCATAGAAACGTTCCTCGATTTAGAAAGAGAAGGCATACAACCTATAATATTTCATAGCGACGCAATTTTTGTGTTAATTCGTAATTGTGGTGGATCGACGGATCCAATAAAGAAGCAATAGCGCATCCGAAAAGAGAAACTCGCCTCCCACTATAAGATTCTGTCGTTGCCATAGAAGCGTTCCTCGGTTTAGAAAGAGAAGGCATAGAAAATATAGTATTTCATAGCAACGCCATTTCTATGTTAATTGGTCATTGTGAGGGATCAAAGGATGCAATAAAGAAGGAATAGTGCATCCGAAATGAGATAGTCGCCTCCCAAAGGAAGATCCTGTCGTTGCCATAGAAACGTTCCTCGATTTAGAAAGAGAAGGCATACAACCTATAGTATTTCATAGCGACGCAATTTCTATGTTAATTCGTAATTGTGGTGGATCGACGGATCCAATAAAGAAGGAATAGCGCATCCGAAAAGAGATACTCGCCTCCCACTATAAGATTCTGTCGTTGCTATAGAAGCGTTCCTCGATTTAGAAAGAGAAGGCATAGAAAATATAGTATTTCATAGCAACGCCGTTTCTGTGTTAATTTGTCATTGTGAGGGATCAAAGGATGCAATAAAGAAGGAATAGTGCATCCGAAATGAGATATTCGCCTCCCAAAGGAAGATCTTGTCGTTGCCATAGAAACGTTCCTCGATTTAGGAATAGAAGGCATACAATCTATAGTATTTCATAGCGACGCAATTTCTGTGTTAATTCGTAATTGTGGTGGATCGACGGATCCAATAAAGAAGGAATAGCGCATCCGAAAAGAGATACTCGCCTCCCACTATAAGATTCTGTCGTTGCCATAGAAGCGTTCCTCGGTTTAGAAAGAGAAGGCATAGAAAATAAAGTATTTCATAAAAACGCCATTTCTATGTTAATTCGTCATTGTAAGGGATCAAAGGATGCAATAAAGAAGGAATAGTGCATCCGAAATGAGATAGTCGCCTCCCAAAGGAAGATCCTGTCGTTGCCATAGAAACGTTCCTCGATTTAGAAAGAGAAGGCATACAACCTATAGTATTTCATAGCGACGCAATTTCTGTGTTAGTTCGTAATTGTGGCGGATCGACGGATCCAATAAAGAAGGAATAGCGCATCCGAAAAGAGATACTCGCCTCCCACTATAAGATTCTGTCGTTGCCATAGAAGCGTTCCTCGATTTAGAAAGAGAAGGCATAGAAAATATAGTATTTCATAGCAACGCCATTTCTGTGTTAATTCGTCATTGTGAGGGATCAAAGGATGCAATAAAGAAGGAATAGTGCATCCGAAATGAGATAGTCGCCTCCCAAAGGAAGATCCTGTCGTTGCCATAGAAACGTTCCTCGATTTAGAAAGAGAAGGCATACAACGTATAGTATTTCATAGCGACGCAATTTCTGTGTTAATTCGTAATTGTGGTGGATCGACGGATCCAATAAAGAAGGAATAGCGCATCCGAAAAGAGATACTCGCCTCCCACTATAAGATTCTGTCGTTGCCATAGATGCGTTCCTCGATTTAGAAAGAGAAGGCATAGAAAATATAGTATTTCATAGCAACGCCATTTCTGTGTTAATTCGTCATTGTGAGGGATCGAAGGATGCAATAAAGAAGGAATAATGCATCCGAAATGAGATAGTCGCCTCCCAAAGGAAGATCCTGTCGTTGCCATAGAAACGTTCCTCGATTTAGAAAGAGAAGGCATACAACCTATAGTATTTCATAGCGACGCAATTTCTGTGTTAATTCGTAATTGTGGTGGATCGACGGATCCAATAAAGAAGGAATAGCGCATCCGAAAAGAGATACTCGCCTCCCACTATAAGATTCTGTCGTTGCCATAGAAGCGTTCCTCGATTTAGAAAGAGAAGGCATAGAAAATATAGTATTTCATAGCAACGCCATTTCTGTGTTAATTCGTCATTGTGAGGGATCAAAGGATGCAATAAAGAAGGAATAGTGCATCCGAAATGAGATAGTCGCCTCCCAAAGGAAGATCCTGTCGTTGCCATAGAAACGTTCCTCGATTTAGAAAGAGAAGGCATACAACCTATAGTATTTCATAGCGACGCAATTTGTGTGTTAATTCGTAATTGTGGTGGATCGACGGATCCAATAAAGAAGGAATAGCGCATCCGAAAAGAGAAACTCGGCTCCCACTATAAGATTCTGTCGTTGCCATAGAAGCGTTCCTCGATTTAGAAAGAGAAGGCATAGAAAATATAGTATTTCATAGCAACGCCATTTCTGTGTTAATTCGTCATTGTGAGGGATCAAAGGATGCAATAAAGAAGGAATAGTGCATCCGAAATGAGATAGTCGCCTCCCAAAGGAAGATCCTGTCGTTGCCATAGAAACGTTCCTCGATTTAGAAAGAGAAGGCATGCAACGTATAGTATTTCATAGCGACGCAATTTCTGTGTTAATTCGTAATTGTGGTGGATCGACGGATCCAATAAAGAAGGAATAGCGCATCCGAAAAGAGATACTCGCCTCCCACTATAAGATTCTGTCGTTGCCATAGATGCGTTCCTCGATTTAGAAAGAGAAGGCATAGAAAATATAGTATTTCATAGCAACGCCATTTCTGTGTTAATTCGTCATTGTGAGGGATCAAAGGATGCAATAAAGAAGGAATAGTGCATCCGAAATGAGATAGTCGCCTCCCAAAGGAAGATCCTGTCGTTGCCATAGAAACGTTCCTCGATTTAGAAAGAGAAGGCATACAACCTATAGTATTTCATAGCGACGCAATTTCTGTGTTAATTCGTAATTGTGGTGGATCGACGGATCCAATAAAGAAGGAATAGCGCATCCGAAAAGAGATACTCGCCTCCCACTATAAGATTCTGTTGTTGCCATAGAAGCGTTCCTCGATTAAAAAGAAAAGGCATAGAAAATATAGTATTTCATAGCAACGCCATTTCTGTGTTAATTCGTCATTGTGAGGGATCAAAGGATGCAATAAAGAAGGAATAGTGCATCCGAAATGAGATAGTCGCCTCCCAAAGGAAGATCCTGTCGTTGCCCTAGAAACGTTCCTCGATTTAGAAAGAGAAGGCATACAACCTATAGTATTTCATAGCGACGCAATTTGTGTGTTAATTCGTAATTGTGGTGGATCGACGGATCCAATAAAGAAGGAATAGCGCATCCGAAAAGAGATACTCGCCTCCCACTATAAGATTCTGTCGTTGCCATAGAAGCGTTCCTCGATTTAGAAAGAGAAGGGATAGAACCTACAGTATTTCACAGCGAAGCAATTTCTGTGTTAATTCGTCATTGTGAGGGATCACAGGATGCAATAAAGAAGGAATAGTGAATCCGAAAAGATATACTCGCCTCCTAATATAAGATCCTGTCGTTGCCATAGAAACTTTCCTCGATTTAGAAAGAGAAGGCATAGAACCTATTGTATTTCATAGCGACGCAAGTTCTGTGTTAATTCGTCATTGTGAGGGATCGATGGAAGCAATAAAGAAGGAATGGGGCATCCGAAAAGAGATACTCGCCTCCCAATAGAAGATCCTGTCGTTGCCATAGAAACGTTCCTGGATTTAGAAAGAGAAGCCATAGAACCTATAGTATTTCATTGCGGCGCAATTTCTGTGTTAATTCGTCATAGTGAGGGATCGATGGATGCAATAAAGAATGAATAGTGCATCCGAAAAGAGACTCTCGCCTCCCAATAAAACATCCTGTCGTTGCCATAGAAACGTTCCTCGATTTAGGAAGAGAAGGTTTGGAACCTATAGTATTTCATAGCGACGCAGTTTCTGTGTTAATTCGTCATTGTGAGGGATCGACGGATGCAATAAAGAAGGAATTGTGCATCTTAAAGGAGTTACTCGCCTCCCAATACAAGATCCTGTCGTTGCCATAGAAACTATCCTCGATGTAGAAAGAGAAGGCATAGAACCTATAGTATTACATAGCGACGCAATTTCAGTGTTATTTCGTCATTGTGAGGGATCGACGGATGCAATAAAGAAGGAATAGTGCATCCGAAAAGAGATACTCGCCTCCCAAAGGAAGATCCTGTCGTTGATATAGAAACGATCCTCGATTTAGAAAGAGAAGGCATAGAACCTATAGTATCTCATAGCGACGCAATTTCTGTGTTAATTCGTCATTGTGAGGGATCGACGGCTGCAATAAAGAAGGAATGGTGCATCCGAGAAGAGATACTCGACTCCCAAAAGAAGAACCTTTCGTTACCATATAAACGCTCCTCGATTTAGGAAGTGAAGGCATGGTACCTATAGTATTTCACAGCGACGCAATTTCTGTGTTAATTTGTCATTGCGAGGGATCGCCGGATGCAATAAAGAAGGAATAGTGCATCCTAAAAGAGATACTCGCCTCCCAATATAAGATCCTGTCGTTGCCATAGAAACGTTCCTCGATGTAGGAAGAGAAGGCATAGAACCTACAGTATTTCATAGCGACGCAATTTCTGTGTTAATTCGTCATTGTGAGGGATCGACGGATGCTATAAAGAAGGGATATGCATCTGAAAAGAGATACTCGCCTCCCAATATAAGATCCTGTCGTTGCCATAGAAACGTTCCTCGATTTAGAAAGAGAAGACAAACAACCGACAGTATTTCATAGCGACGCAATTTCTGTGTTAATTCGTAACTGTGGTGGATCGACGGATGCAATAAAGAAGGAATCGCGCATCCGAAAAGAGATACGCGCCTCCCACTATAAGATTCTGTCGTTGCCATAGAAGCGTTCCTCGATTTAGAAAGAGAAGGCATAGAAAATATAGTATTTCATAGCAACGCCATTTCTGTGTTAACCCTTAAATGCATGATTTTTTATTTCAAGCTGTAAAAATTACCATGTTTAGTTTATAGTGCCTACATTTCGAAAAAAATATTGAAAAATTTTTTAAATTAAATTAACAAAGCACTATTGTTGAAAATCGCTTTGTAGCTGATCAGCTACATTTTGAGTTAACACCTTACGAGCCACAATAAATGTGCTAATTTTGCTCCCTCAATTTTGACCAAATCTCTCGTAATTTAATTGTTGATTATGATTAAATACTTTGTATAGGAAGGGAAAAATCCTAAAATAATAAATAGGACATTAATGTTGTAAATATTGAGCATTTATTGTATATTTTATACACTTTTATATATGAACAATAAGGTATCTAGTTCCAATAGGTTTGTACCCAAGCATGTGATAATCACTTTACATGAAAAGTTTGAAAACAATTCTTTTGTTTGTGCAAACACAATGCAACTGCACATTTATTACACTGAACCCAGGAAAATCCCTTGCATCCTGGCATTTTGCACCTCTGTCTCACTTGCAAGTACGAAGGCAGGTGACCTACTTGATCCAGCCTTACATCTTGTGGAGGTACATGTGCTGTGGGCCCCTTTGTCTTCTTAGCTTGTATTTGGTTTTCGAGTTCATTACTTGGCCTTCCACGTTTTGCTGAAGTTTGACCTGAGCGACACAAACAGTGAGCAATTTCCATTCGAAATTCGGAGAGTTTCATAGTTCTCCTAATCCCTTTGGATTCTGCTACTCTCCTATACAACAGCCAGGAATTGACTACTCCCATGTCCAGGAGATGGTAAAAAAATCTTATATACCATTTTCGACTTTTCACAAGAATTTTATGTCGACCCATTATGCTGTCAAGAAGGTCAACACCTCCCATATGTTTATTGTAGAGCTTAATTATTTGTGGACAAGGTATTGTTATTCTTGACTTTGTTTTTTTGTCATACCTCCCTGCTTCATGAATAGGCTGCTGTCCAGCAAGTGTAGAAAGCAACATCACACTCTTGTTATCTTTCCACACTACATTTGATATGTCGACACCATCCACTGTTGCGACGCGCTCTACTGATGCACCTCGTGCCATTTTCTTCAGCTCAGCTTCTGAAGGGAGCTTGCAGTCTGGCACTCTGTTTCTTCTGACTGTCCCAAGTGAGTAAATTCCTTGTTTATGTAACCATACAAGCAGTGGCAGACTTGTGTAATAATTGTCACAGTACAGTTTGTGGTTCATATTTCTTGGTAGTATCCTACTGAGTCGAACTACAACATTTGCACTTGCTCCCAAGTCTTCCTCCTCAGTCACTCTTTTTTCTGGTTCATTTTCATCTCCAGTGAAAATCTCAAAATCGTAGGCATAACCAGATATGCCACTAATAACAAATAATTTGTATCCATATTTATGAGGCTTGTTTGGCGTGTATTGTTTCAAATAACTTCTAGCCTTTGTTGAACATATCTGTTCATCAACAGAAACACACTCCTCAACAGGTATTGTTTGAAACCGAGATCTCATCAATTCTATTATGGGTCTTATCTTGAAGAGTCTATCATGACCTTTTTCACCCCTGGGTATCATTGCACTGTTGTCATTGAAGTGAAGAAACTTACGTATTTGCTCATACTGATTCACTGTCATTGTTGTCTTGATCAGATGAGTACCAGTAACTTCTCCCCAGTAATCCCTCGTATTAGGTACATGAACTATTGACATTACGAGACAGATGCCTATAAATTTTTTTATGTCATCACAGGATAAATCTATTGGTCTATCAGGATTACACTGCACACTCTATCTATGAGACTCTTCGACAATTAGATCAAACAATTTAGATGGAAATATATGTTTGAAGAATTGGTATGGAGTATTTAAGTTTATTACTTCTTCTGGAACGAAGTATTGCCATGCAATATTGACTGCAGTTCGGGAATAATCAACTGTTTATCTTTCCAAACCACACTCCTGCTGTTTTTGGTAACATTTTTGCTGCTGCATGGCAGTTTCAGAGCATTATCAGACAACTGTGACGTCGATTCCTTCATTATAACATCAGATTGTCTTGTTCCAGAAACATCTTCAGTCCTAATTACTGGTACTTGACTATCTTCGTCACTACTGTCACTATCACAATCAACAGATTCTGGAGCAACATATGTCTCATCTTGAATGGAATCGTCAGAGAAAAATGTAGCTAATAAGCTACATACACAAAAACAGGCCTCATTTCAAATCTATCGCAAAGACACTCGAATTAACTGTTTACACCATATCTACTTACGTTTTCAAAATGAAAAAGTAATTTTCAAACCCAGAAATCAGTGCACAAACACCAAAAACACACCTCAACTTTCCGCCAAAACACACACTTGGCAGTATGTCCACACAGCTCACTGTCGAACTGCTTCAGCTCGACCTGCCATCTATGATCGCTATGCAGAACTACTAGAAACTGCAGCGGAGTGTATACACTTAGCTACATAACGAATTTGATCGAAAATGTTTCTCCATATGGAATAAATCGAAGAAATGAGGTCTGTAGCTTATCAGCTACAGTATGCATTAAAGGGTTAATTCGTCATTGTGACGGATCGACGGATGCAATAAAGAAGGAATGGAGCATCCGAAAAGAGATACTCGACTCCCAATAGAAGATCCTGTCGTTACCATATAAACGTTCCTTGATTTAGGAAGTGAAGGCATGGAACCTATAGTGTTTCATAGCGTCGCAATTTCTGTGTTAATTCGTCATTGTGAGGGATCGACGGATGCAATAAAGAAGGAATAGTCCACCCGAAAAGAGATACTTGCCTCCCAAAAAAAGGTCCTGTCGTTGCCATAGAAACGTTCCTCGATTTAGAAAGAGAAGCCATAGAACCTATAGTATATCACAGCGACGCAATTTCAGTGTTAATTCGTCATTGTGAGGGATCGATGGATGCAATAAAGAATGAATAATGCATCCGAAAAGAGATACTCGCTTCCCAATTGAAGATTCTGTCGTTGCCATAGAAACGTTCCTCGATTTAGAAAGAAATAGCATAGAAAATATAGTATTTCATAGCAACGCCATTTCTGTGTTAATTCGTCATTGTGAGGGATCGACGGATGCAATAAAGAAGGAATAGTGCATCCGAAATGAGATAGTCGCCTCCCAATGGAAGATCCTGTCGTTGCCATAGAAACGTTACTCGATTTAGAAAGAGAAGGTATAGAACCTATAGTATTTCACAGCGACGCAATTTCTGTGTTAATTCGTCATTGAGTAGGATCAACGGATGCAATGAAGAAGGAATAGTGAGTCCGAAAAGATATACTCGCCTCCTAATATAAGATCCTGTCGTTGCCATAGAAACTTTCCTCGATTTAGAAAGAGAAGGCATAGAACCTATAGTATTTCATAGCGACGCAATTTCTGTGTTAATTCGTCATTGTGAGGGATCGATGGATGCAATAAAGAAGGAATGGGGCATCCGAAAAGAGATACTTGGCTCCCAATATAAGATCCTGTCGTTGCCATAGAAGCGTTCCTCGATTAAGTAAGAGACGGCATAGAACCTATAGTATTTCATAGCGACGCAGTTTCTGTGTTAATTCGTCATTGTGAGGGATCGACGGCTGCAATAAAGAAGGAATGGTGCATCCGAGAAGAGATACCCGACTCCCAATAGAAGAACCTGTCGTTACCATAGAAACGTTCCTCGATTTAGGAAGTGAAGGCATGGTACCTATAGTATTTCATAGCGACGCAATTTCTGTGTTAATTCGTCATTGTGAGGGATCGACGGATGCTATAAGGAAGGAATAGTGCATCCTAAAAGAGATACTCGCCTCCCAATATAAGATCCTGTCGTTGCCATAGAAACGTTCCTCGATGTAGAAAGAGAAGGCATAGAATCTACAGTATTTCATAGCGACGCAATTTCTATGTTAATTCGTCATTGTGAGGGATCGATGGATGTAATAAAGAATGAATAGTGCATCCGAAAAGAGATACTCGCCTCCCAATAAAAGATCCTGTCGTTGCCATAGAAACGTTGCTCGATTAGGGAAGAGAAGATTTGGAACCTATAGTATTTCATAGCGACGCAATTTCTGTGTTAATTCGTCATTGTGAGGGATCGACGGATGCTATAAAGAAGGGATATGGATCCGAAAAGAGATACTCGCCTCCCAATATAAGATCCTGTCGTTGCCAAAGAAACGTTCCTCGATTAAGAAAGAGAAGGCATAGAACCTACAGTATTTCATAACGACGCAATTTCTGTGGTAATTCGTCATTGTGAGGGATCGACGGATGCAAAAAAGAAGGAATAGTGCATCCGAAAAGAGATACTCGCCTCCCAATGGAAGATACTGTCGTTGCCATAGAAACGTTCCTCGATTTAGAAAGAGAAGGCATACAACCTATAGTATTACATAGCGACGCAATTTCAGTTTTATTTCGTCATTTTGAGGGATCGACGGATGCAATAAAGAAGGAATAGTGCATCCGAAAAGAGATACTCGCCTCCCAATAGAAGATCCTATCGTTGCCATAGAAACGATCCTCGATTTAGAAAGAGAAGGCATAGAACCTACAGTATTTCATAGCGACGCAATTTCTGTGTTAATTCGTCATTGTGAGGGATCGACGGCTGCAATAAAGAAGGAATGGTGCATCCGAGAAGAGATACTCGACTCCCAATAGAAGAACCTGTCGTTGCCATAGAAACTTTCTTCGACTTAGAAAGAGAAGTCATAGAACCTATAGTATCTCATAGCGACGCAATTTCTGTGGTAATTCATCATTGTGAGGGATCGATGGATGCAATAAAGAAGGAATAGTGCATCCGAAAAAAGATACTCGCCTCCCAATATAAGATCTGTTCGTTGCAATAGAAACGTTCCTCGATGAAGAAAGACAAGGCATAGAACCTATAATATTTCATAGCGACGCCATTTATGTCTTAATTTGTCATTGTGAGGGATCGACGGATGCAATAAAGAAGGAATAGTGCATCTGAAAGGAGTTACTCGCCTCCCAATACAAGATCCTGTCGTTGCCATAGAAACGTTCCTCGATTCAGAAAGAGAAGGCATCGAACCTATAGTATTTCATAGCGACGCAATTTCTGTTTTAATTCGTCATTGTGAGGGATCGAGGTTGCAATAAAGAAGGAATAGTGCATCTGAAAGGAGTTACTCGCCTCCCAATACAAGATCCTGTCGTTGCCATAGAAACGTTCCTCGAATTAGAAAGAGAAAGCATAGAGCCTATAGTATTTCATAGCGACGCAATTTCTGTGTTAATTCGTGATTGTGAGGGATCGACGGATGCAATAAAGAAGGAGTAGTGCATGCGAAAAGAGATTCTCGCCTCCCAATAGAAGATCCTGTCGTTGCCATAGAAACGTTCCTCGATTTAGAAAGAGAAGGCAGAAAACCCATAGTATTTCATAGCGACGCAATTTCTGTGTTAATTCGTCATTGTGAGGGATCGACGGATGCAATAAAGAAGGAATAGTTCACACGAAAAGAGATACTCGCTTCCCAGTAGAAGATACTGTCGTTGCCATAGAAACGTACCTCGTTTTAGAAAGAGAAGGCATAGAACCTATAGTATTTCATAGCGACGCAATTTCTGTGTTAATTCATCATTGTGAGGGATCGACGGATGCAATAAAGAAGGAATAGTGCATCCGAAAAGAGATACTTACCCCCTAATAGAAGATCCTGTCGTTGCCATAGAAACGTTCCTCGATTTAGAAAGAGAAAGCATAGAACGTATAGTATTTCATAGCGACGCAATTTGTGTGTTAATTCGTCATTGTGAGGGACCGACGGATGCAATAAAGGAAGAATAGTGCATCCGAAAAGAGATACTCGCCTCCCAATATAGGATCCGTTCGTTGCAATAGAAACATTCCTCGATGTAGAAAGACAAGGCATAGAACCCATAATATTTCATAGCCACGCAATTTATGTGTTAATTTGTCATTCTGAGGGATCGACGGATGCAATAAAGAAGGAATAGTGCATCCGAAAAGAGATACTTGCCTACCAATAGAAGATCCTGTCGTTGCCATAGTAACGTTCCTCGATTTAGAAAGAGAAGGCATAGAACCTATTGTATTTCATAGCGACGCAATTTCTTTGTTAATTCATCATAGTGAGGGATCGATGATGCAATAAAGAAGGAATAGTGCATCTGAAATGAGTTACTCGCCTCCCAATACAAGATCCTGTCGTTGCCATTAAAAAGTTTTTCGATTTAGATAGAGAAGGCATAGAACCTATGGTATTTCATAGCGACGCAATTTCTGTGTTAATTCGTCATTGCGAGGGATCGACGGATGCAATAAAGAAGGAATAGAGCATCCGAAAAGAGATACTCGCTTCCTAATAGAAGATACTGTCGTTGCCATAGAAACGTACTTAGTTTTAGAAAGAGAAGGCATAGAACCTATAGTATTTCATTGCGACGCAATTTCTGTGTTAATTCATCATTGTGAGGGATCGACGGATGCAATAAAGAAGGAATAGTGCAGCCGAAAAGATATACTCGTCCTCCAATATAAGATCCTGTCGTTGCCATAGAAACGTTCCTCGATTTAGGAAGAGAAGGCATAGAACCTATAGTATTTCATAGCGACGCAATTTCTGTGTTAATTCGTCATTGTGAGGGATCGACGAATGCAATAAAGAAGGAATAGTGCATCCGAAAAGGGATACTCGCCTCCCAATAGAAGACCCTGTCGTTGCCAAAGAAACGTTCCTCGATTTGGAAAGAGAAGGCAGAGAACCCATAGTATTTCATAGCGACGCAATTACTGTGTTAATTCGTCATTGTGAGGGATCGACGAATGCAATAAAGAGGGAATAGTGCATCCGAAAAGAGATACTCGCCTGCCAATAGAAGATCCTGTCGTTGAAATAGAAACGTTCCTCGATTTAGATAGAGAAGGCATAGACCCTATAGTATTTCATAGCGACGCAATTTCTGTGTTAATTCGTGATTGTGAGGGATCGACGGATGCAATAAAGAAGGAATAGTGAATTCGGAAAGAGATACTCGCCTCCCAATAGAAGATCCTGTTGTTGCCATAAAAAAGTTCCCCGATTGAGAAAGAGGAGGCATAGAACTCATAGGATCTTATAGCGACGCAATTTCTGTGTTATTTCGTCATTGTGAGGGATCGACGGATGCAATAAGGAAGGAATAGTGCCTCCGAAAAGAGATACTCGCCTCCTAATAGAAGATCCTGTCTTTGCCATAGAAATATTCCTCGATTTAGAAAGAGAAAGCATAGATCCTATAGTATTTCATAGCGACGCAATTTGTTTGTTAATTCGTCATTGTGCGGGATCGACGGATGCAAATAAGAAGGAATAGTGCATCCGAAAAGAGATACTCGCCTCCCAATAGATGATCCTTTCGTTGCCATATAAACGTTATTCGATTTAGAGAAAGAAGGCATAGAACCTATCGTATATCATAGCGACGCAATTTCTTTGTTAATTCATCATTGTGAGGGATCGACGGATGAACTAAAGAAGGAATAATGCATCCGAAAAGAGATACTCGTCCCCCTATAGAAGATCCTGTCGTTGCCATAGAAACGTTACTCGAATTAGAAAGAGAAGGCATAGAACGTATAGTATCTCATAGCGACACAATTTCTGCGTTAATTCGTCATTGTGAGGGATCGACGGATGCAATAACGGAGGAATAGTGCAACCGAAAAGAGATACTCGCCTCCCAATAGAAGATCCTGTCGTTGCCTTAGAAACTTCCTCGATTTAGAAAGAGAAGGCATAGAACCTATAGTACTTCATAGCGACACAATCTCTGTGTTAATTCGTCATTGTGAGGGATCGACGGATGCAATAAAGAAGGAATAGTGCACCCGAGAAGAGATACTCGCCTCCCAATAGAATTTTCTGTCGTTGCCAAAGAAACGTTCCTCGATTTAGAAAAAGAAGGCACAGAACCTATAGTATTTCATAGCAACGCAATTTCTGCGCTAATTAGTCATTGTGAGGGATCGACGGATGCAGTAACGGAGGAATAGTGCATCCGAAAAGACATACTCGACTCCCAATAGAAGATCCTGACGTTGGCATAGAAACGTTCCTCGATTTAGGAAGAGAAGGCATAGAACCTATAGTATTTCATAGCGACGCAATTTCTGTGTTATCTTGTCATTGTGAGGTATCAACGGATGCAATAAAGATGGAATGGTGCATCCGAAAAGAGATACTCGGCTCCCAATATATCATCCTGTCTTTGCCATAGAAATGTTCCTCAATTTTGAAAGAGAAGGCATAGAACCTATAGTATTTCATAGCGACTCTAATTCTGTACTAATTCGTCATTGTGAGGGTTTGACGGATGCAATAAAGAAGGAATAGTGCACCCGAAAAGAGATACTCGCTTCCCAATAGAAGACCCTGTCGTTGGCATATGAACGTTCCTCGATTTAGAAAGGGAAGTCATAGAACCTATAGTATTTCACAGCGACGCAATTTCTGTGTCAATTCGTCATTGTGAGTGATCGACGGATGCAATAAAGAAGGAATAGTGCATCCGAAAAGAGATTCTCGCCTCCCAATAGAAGATCCCGCCGTTGCCATAGAAACGTTCTTAGATTTACAAAGAGAAGGCATAGACACTAAAATATTTCATTGCGACGCAATTTCTGTGTTAATTCGTCATTGTGAGGGATCGACGGATGCAATAAAGAAGGAATAGCGCACTCGAATAGAGATACTCCCCTCCCAACAGAAGATCCTGTCGTTGCCATAGAAACGTTACTCGATGTAGTAAGAGAAGGTATAGAATCTATAGTATTTCATAGCGACGCAATTTCTGCGTTAATTCTAAATTGTGGTGGATCGACAGATGCAATAAAGAAGGAATAGTGCATCCGAAAAGAGATACTCGCCTCCCAATAGAAGATCCTGTTGTTGCCATAGGAACGTATATCGTTTTAGAAAGAGAAGACATAGACCCTATAGTGTTTCATACCGACGCAATTTTTGTGTTAATTCGTCATTGTGAGGTATCGATGGATGCAATAAAGAAGGAATAGTGCATTCGAAAAGAGATACTCGCCTCCTACTATAAGATTCTGTCGTTGCCATAGAAACGAACCTCGATTTAGAAAGAGAAGGCATAGAAAATATAGTATTTCATAGCAACGCAATTTCTGTGTTAATTCGTCATTGTGTGGGATCGACGGATGCCATAAAGACGGAATGGTGCACCCGAAAAGAGATACTCGCCTCCCAAAGTAAGATCGTGTCGTTGCCATAGAAACGTTCCTCGATTTAGAAAGAGAAGCCATAGAACCTATAGTATTTTACAGCGACGCAATTTCTGTGTTGATTCGTCATTGTGAGGGATCAACGGATGCAATAAAGAAGGAATAGTGCATCCGAAAAGAGATACTCGCCTCCCAATTGAAGCTCCTGTCGTTGCCATAGTTACGTTCCTCGATTTAGAAAGAGAAGGCATAGAACCTATAGTATTTCATTGCGACGCAATTTCAGTGTTAATTCGCATTGTGCGGGATGGACGGATGCAATAAGGAACGAATAGTGCTTCCGAAAAGAGTTACTCGCCTCCCAATAGAAGATCCTGTCGTTGCCATAGAAAAGTTCCTCGATGTAGAAAGACAAGGCATAAAACGTATAGTTTTTCATAGCGACGCAATTTATGTGTTAATTCGTCATTGTGAGGAATCGACGGATGCAATAAAGAAGGAATAGTGCACCCGAAAAGAGATTCTCGCCTCCCAATAGAAGATCTTGTCGTTGCCATATAAACGTTTCTCGTTTTAGAAAGAGAATGCATAGACGCTATAGTATTTCATAGCGACGCAATTTCTGTGTTAATTCGTCATTGTGAGGGAGCGACGTATGCAATAAAGAAGGAATAGTGCACCCGACAAGAGATACTCGCCTCCCAATAGAGGATCCCGTCGTTGCCATAGAAACGTTCCTCGATTTAGAAAGAGAAGGCGTAGAACCTATAGTATTTCACAGCGACGCAATTTCTGTGTTAATTCGTCATTGTGAGGTATCGACAGATGCAATAAAGAAGGAATAGTGCATCCGAAAATAGATACTTGCCTCCCAATAGAAGATCCTGTCCTTGCCATAGAAACGTTCCTCGATTTAGGAAGAGAAGGCATGGAACCTATAGTATTTCATAGCGACGCAATTTCTGTGTTAATTTGTCATTGTGAGGTATCGACAGATGCAATAAAGAAGGAATAGTGCATCCGAAAATAGATACTTGCCTCCCAATAGAAGATCCTGTCCATGCCATAGAAACGTTCCTCGTTTTAGGAAGAGAATGCATAGACGCTATAGTATTTCATAGCGACGCAATTTCTGAGTTAATTCGTCATTGTGAGTGATCGACGGATGCAGTAAAGGAATAATAGTGCATCCGAAAAGAGCTACTCGCCTCCCAATGTAATATCCTGTCGTTGCCATAGAAACGTTCCCCGATTTAGAAAGAGAAGGCATAGAACCTATAGTATTTCATACCGACGCAATTTCAGTGTTAATTCGCATTGTGCGGGATGGACGGATGCAATAAGGAACGAATAGTGCTTCCGAAAAGAGATACTCGCCTCCCAATAGAAGATCCTGTCGTTGCCATAGAAACGTTCCTCGATGTAGAAAGCCAAGGCATAAAACGTATAGTTTTTCATAGCGACGCAATTTATGTGTTAATTCGTCATTGTGAGGAATCGACGGATGCAATAAAGAAGGAATAGTGCACCCGAAAAGAGATTCTCGCCTCCCAATAGAAGATCTTGTCGTTGCCATATAAACGTTTCTCGTTTTAGAAAGAGAATGCATAGACGCTATAGTATTTCATAGCGACGCAATTTCTGTGTTAATTCGTCATTGTGAGGGAGCGACGTATGCAATAAAGAAGGAATAGTGCACCCGAAAAGAGATACTCGCCTCCCAATAGAGGATCCCGTCGTTGCCATAGAAACGCTCCTCGATTTAGAAAGAGAAGGCATAGAACCTATAGTATTTCACAGCGACGCAATTTCTGTGTTAATTCGTCATTGTGAGGTATCGACAGATGCAATAAAGAAGGAATAGTGCATCCGAAAATAGATACTCGACTCCCAATAGAAGATTCTGACGTTGGCATAGAAACGTTCCTCGATTTAGGAAGAGAAGGCATAGAACCTATAGTATTTCATAGTGACGCAATTTCTGTGTTAATTCGTCATTGTGTGGGATCGACGGATGCCATAAAGACGGAATGGTGCACCCGAAAAGAGAAACTCGCCTCCCAAAGGAAGATCGTGTCGTTGCCATAGAAACGTTCCTCTATTTAGAAAGAGAAGCCATAGAACCTATAGTATTTTACAGCGACGCAATTTCTGTGTTGATTCGTCATTGTGAGGGATCAACGGATGCAATAAAGAAGGAATAGTGCATCCAAAAAGAGATACTCGCCTCCCAATTGAAGCTCCTGTCGTTGCCATAGAAACGTTCCTCGATTTAGAAAGAGAAGGCATAGAACCTATAGTATTTCATTGCGACGCAATTTCAGTGTTAATTCGCATTGAGCGGGATGGACGGATGCAATAAGGAACGAATAGTGCTTCCGAAAAGAGATACTCGCCTCCCAATAGAAGATCCTGTCGTTGCCATAGAAACGTTCCTCGATGTAGAAAGACAAGGCATAAAACGTATAGTTTTTCATAGCGACGCAATTTATGTGTTAATTCGTCATTGTGAGGAATCGACGGATGCAATAAAGAAGGAATAGTGCACCCGAAAAGAGATTCTCGCCTCCCAATAGAAGATCTTGTCGTTGCCATATAAACGTCTCTCGTTTTAGAAAGAGAATGCATAGACGCTATGGTATTTCATAGCGACGCAATTTCTGTGTTATTTCGTCATTGTGAGGGATCGACGGATGCAATGCAATAAAGAAGGAATAGTGCACCCGAAAAGAGATACTCGCCTCCCAATAGAGGATCCCGTCGTTGCCATAGAAACGTTCCTCGATTTAGAAAGAGAAGGCATAGAACCTATAGTATTTCACAGCGACGCAATTTCTGTGTTAATTCGTCATTGTGAGGTATCGACAGATGCAATAAAGAAGGAATAGTGCATCCGAAAATAGATACTTGCCTCCCAATAGAAGATCCTGTCCTTGCCATAGAAACGTTCCTCGATTTAGGAAGAGAAGGCATGGAACCTATAGTATTTCATAGCGACGCAATTTCTGTGTTAATTTGTCATTGTGAGGTATCGACAGATGCAATAAGGAAGGAATAGTGCATCCGAAAATAGATACTTGCCTCCCAATAGAAGATCCTGTCGTTGCCATAGAAACGTTCCTCGATTTAGGAAGAGAATGCATAGACGCTATAGTATTTCATAGCGACGCAATTTCTGAGTTAATTCGTCATTGTGAGTGATCGACGGATGCAGTAAAGGAATAATAGTGCATCCGAAAAGAGCTACTCGCCTCCCAATGTAATATCCTGTCGTTGCCATAGAAACGTTCCCCGATTTAGAAAGAGAAGGCATAGAACCTATAGTATTTCATAGCGACGCAATTTCTGTGTTAATTCGTCATTGTGAGGGAGCGACGTATGCAATAAAGAAGGAATAGTGCGTCCGAAAGAGATACTCGACTCTTAATACAAGATCGTGTCGTTGGCATAGAAACGTTCCTCGATTTAGAAAGAGACAGCATAGAACCTATAGTATTCCATAGCGACGCAATTTGTGTGTTAATTCGTCATTGTGAGGGATCGATGTATGCAATAAAGAAGGAATACTACATCCGAAAAGGAATACTCGCCTCCCAATAGACGATCAATTCGTTGCCATAGAAACGATCCTCGATTTAGAAAGAGAAAAATGGTTCTAATGGTTCTGAGCGCTATGGGTCTCAACTGCTGTGATCATAAGTCCCCTAGAACTTAGAAGTACTTACACCTAACTAACCTAAGGACAGCACACAACGCCCAGACCTCACGACGCACTGAAAATACCTGACCCCGCCGGGATTCGAAGCCGGGAACACGGGCGTGGGAAGCGAGAACCCTACCGCACGACCACGAGATGCGGGCTAGAAAGCGAAGGCATAGAAACTACAGTATTTCATAGCGACTCAATATCTGTGTTAATTCGTCATCGTGAGGGATCGACTGATGGAATGTAGAAGGAATAGTGCATCCGAAAAGAGATGCTCGCCTCCCAATATAAGATCCTGTCGTTGCCATGGAAACGTTTCTCGATTTAGAAAGAGAAGGCATAGAACCTATACTATTTCATAGCGACGCAATTTCTGTGTTAATTCATCATTGTGAAGGATCGACGGATGCAATAAAGAAGGAATAGTGCATCCGAAAAGAGATACTCGCCTCTTAATAGAATATCCTATCGTTGCCATAGAAACGTTCCTCGATTTAGAAAGAGAAGGCATAGAACCTATAGTATTCCATAGCGACGCAATTTGAGTGTTAATTTGTCATTGTGAGGGATCGACGGATGCAATAAAGAAGGAATAGTGCATCCGAAAAGAGACACTCGCGACCCAATATAAGATCCTGTCGTTGCCATAGAAACGTTCCTCGATTTAGAAAGAGAAGGCATAAAACCTATAGGATTTCATAGCAACACAATTTCTGTGTTAATTCGTCACTGTGAGGAATCGACGGATGCAATAAAGAAGGTTCCAAATGATTGGAAAAGAGCACAGGTAGTCCCAGCCTTCAAGAAGGGTCATCGAGCAGATGCGCAAAGCTATAGACCTATATCTCTGACGTCGATCTGTTTTAGAATTTTAGAACATGTTTTTTGCTCGAGTATCATGTCGTTTTTGGAAACTCAGAATCTACTATGTAGGATTCCGGAAACAGCGATTGTGTGAGACCCAAGTCGCTCTATTTGTTCATGAGACCCAGAAAATATTAGATACAGGCTCCCAGGTAGATGCTATTTTTCTTGACTTCCGGAAGGCGTTCGATACAGTTCCGCACTGTCGCCTGATAAAGTAAGAGCCTACGGAATATCAGACCAGCTGTGTGGCTGGATTGAAGAGTTTTTAGCAAAAAGAACACAGCATGTTGTTCTCAACGGAGAGACGTCTACAGACGTTAAAGTAATCTCTGGCGTGCCAAAGGGGAGAGTTATGGGACCATTGCTTTTCACAATATATATAAATGAGCTAGTAGATAGTGTCGAAAGTTCCATGCGGCTTTTCGCGGATGATGCTGTAGTATACAGAGAAGTTGCAGCATTAGAAAATTGTAGCAAAATGCAGGAAGATCTGCAGCGGATAGGCACTTGGTGCAGGGAGTGGCAACTGACCCTTAACATAGACAAATGTAATGTATTGAGAATACATAGAAAGAAGGATCCTTTATTGTATGATTATATGATAGCGGAACAAACACTGGTAGCAGTTACTTCTGTAAAATATCTGGGAGTATGCGTGCGGAACGATTTGAAGTGGAATGATCATATAAAATTAATTGTTGGTAAGGCGGGTACCAGGTTGAGATTCATTGGGAGAGTCCTTAGAAAATGTAGTCCATCAACAAAGGAGGTGGCTTACAAAACACTTGTTCGACCTATACTTGAGTATTGCTCATCAGTGTGGGATCCGTACCAGATCGGGTTGACGGAAGAGATAGAGAAGATCCAAAGAAGAGCGGCGCGTTTCGTCACAGGGTTATTTGGTAACCGTGATAGGGTTACGGAGATGTTTAACAAACTCCAGTGGCAGACTCTGCAAGAGAGGCGCTCTGCATCGCGGTGTAGCTTGCTCGCCAGGTTTCGAGAGGGTGCGTTTCTGGATGAGGTATCGAATATATTGCTTCCCCCTACTTATACCTCCCGAGGAGATCACGAATGTAAAATTAGAGAGATTAGTGCGCGCACAGAGGCTTTCAGACAGTCGTTCTTCCCGCGAACCATACGCGACTGGAACAGGAAAGGGAGGTAATGACAGTGGCACGTAAAGTGCCCTCCGCCACACACCCTTGGGTGGCTTGCGGAGTATAAATGTAGATGTAGATGTAGATGTAGATGTAGATGTAGAAAAGAGATACTCGCCTCCCAATAGAAGATCCTGTCGTTGCCATAGAAACGTTCCTCGATTTAGAAAGAGAAGGCATAGAACCTCTAGTATTTCATAGCGACGCAATTTCTGTGTTAATTCTTCATTATGAGGGATCGACAGATGCAATAAAAAAGGAATAGTGCATCCGAAAAGAGATACTCGCCACCCAATATAAGATCCTGTCGTTGCCATAGAAACGTTCCTCGACTTAGAAAGAGAAGACATAGAAACTATAGTATTTCCGACGCAATTTGTGTGTTAATTCGATATTGTGAGGAATTGACGAATGCAATAAAGAAGGAATACTGCATCCGATAAGAGATACTCGCCTCCCAATATAAGATCCTGTCGTTGCCATAGAAACGTTCCACCATTTAGAAAGAGATGGCATAGAACCTATAGTATTCCATAGCGACGCAATTTGTGTGTTAATTCGTCATTGTGAGGGATCGACGGATGCAATAAAGAAGGAATAGAACATCCGAAAAGAGATACTCGCCTGCCAATAGAATATCCTACCGTTGCCATAGAAACGTTCCTCGATTTAGAAAGAGAAAAATGGTTCAAATGGTTCTGAGCACTATGGGACTCACCTACTGTGGTCATAAGTCCCCTAGATCTTAGAACTACTTACACCTGACTAACCTAAGGACAGCACACAACACCAAGCCATCACGAGGCAGAGAAAATCCCTGACCCTACCGGGAATCGAAACAAGGAACCCGGGCGTGAGAAGCGAGAACGCTACCGCACGACCACGAGATGCGGGCTAGAAAGAGGAAGGCATAGAAACTATAATATTTCATAGCGACGCAATTTCTGTATTAATTCGTCATTGTGAGGGATCGACGGATGCAATAAAGAAGGAATATGGCATCCTAAAAGAGATACTCGCCTCCCCATATATAAGATCCTGTCGTTGCCATAGAAACGTTCCTCGATTTAGAAAGCGATGGCTTAGAACCTATTTAGAAAGAGATGGCTTAGAACCTATAGTATTTCATGGCGACGCAATTTATGTGTTAATTCTTCATTGTGAGGGATCGACGGATGCAATAAAGAAGGAATAGTGCATCCGAAAAGAGATACTCGCCTCCCAATAGAAGATCCTCTCGTTGGCATAGAAGCGTTCCTCGATTTAGAAAGAGGAGGCATAGAACCTATAGTATATCATAGCGACGCAATTTCTGTTTTAATTCGTCATTGTGAGGGATCGACAGAAGCAATAAAGAAGGAGTAGTGCATCCGAAAAGAGAGACTTGCCTCCCAATATAAGATCCGGTCTTTGCCATGGAAACGTTCCTCGATTTAGGAAGAGAAGGCATAGAACCTATAGTATTTCATAGCGACGCAATTTCTGTGTTAATTCTCCATTGTGAGGGATCGAAGGATGCATTAAGCAAGGATTAGTGCATCCGAAAAGAGATACTCGCCTCCCAACAGAAGATCCTGTAGTTGCCATAGAAACGTTCCTCGATTTAGAATGAGAATGCATAGAAATTATAGTATTTCATAGCGACGCAATTTCTGTGTTAATTCGTCATTGTGAGGGATCGACGGATGCAATAATGAAGTAATAGTGCATCCGAAAAGAGACACTCACCTCGCAACAGAAGATCCTGTCGTTGCCATAGAGACGTTCCTCGATTTAGAAAGAGAAGGCATAGAACCTATAGGATTTCCTAGGACGCAATTTCTGTGATAATTCGTCATTGTGAGGGATCCACGGATGCAATAAAGAAGGAATAGTGCATCCGAAACGAGATATTCGCCTCGAAATATAATATCCTGTCGTTGACATAGAAACGTTCCTCGATTTAGTAAGAGAAGGCATAGAACCTATAGTATTTCATAGCGACGCAATTTCTGTGTTAATTCGAAATTGTGGGGGATCGACGGATGCAATAAAAGAGGATTAGTGCATGCGAAAAGAGATACTAGCCTCCCAATAGAAGATCCTGTCGTTGCCATAGAAACGTTCCTCGATTTAGAAAGAGAAGGCATAGAACCTATAGTATTTCATAGCGACGCAATTGCTGTGTAAATTCTTCATTGTGAGGGATTCACGGATGCAATAAAGAAGGAATAGTGCATCCGAAAACAGCTACTCGCCTCCCAATATAATATTGTGTCGTTGCCATAGAAACGTTCCTCGATTTAGAAAGAGAAGGCGTAGAACCTATAGTAGTCCATAGCGACGCAATTTCTGTGTTAATTCAACGTTGTGAGGTAGTGACGAATGCAATAAAGATGGAATAGTGCATCCGAGAGGAGATACTGGCCTCCAAATAGAAGATACTGTCGTTGCCATAGAAATGTTCCTCGACTTAGAAAGAGAAGGCATGGAACCTATAGTATTTCATAGCGACGCAATTTCTGTGTAAATTCGTCATTTTGAGGGATCCAAGGATGCAATAAAGAAGGAATAGTGCATCCGAAAAGAGCTACTCGCCTCCCAATATAATATCCTGTCGTTGCCATAGAAAGGTTATTGGATTTAGAAAGAGAAGGCATAGAACCTATACTATTTCATAGCGACACAATTTCTGTGTTAATTCGTCATTGTGAGGGAGCGACGGATGCAATAAAGAAGGAATAGAGCATCCGAAAGGAGATACTCGCCTCCCAATAGAAGATCCCGTCGTTGCCATAGAAACGTTCCTCGATTTAGAAAGAGAAGGCATAGAACCTATAGTATTCCATAGCGACGCAATTTGTGTGTTAATTCGTCATTGTGAGGGATCGTCAGATGCAATAAAGAAGGAATAGAACAGCCGAAAAGAGATACTCGCCTCCCAATATAAGATGCTGTCGTTGCCATAGGAACGTTCCTTGATTTAGAAAGAGAAAAATGGTTCAAATGGTTCTGAGCACTTTGGGACTCACCTGCTGTGGTCATAAGTCCCCTAGGTCTTAGAACTACTTACACCTAACGAACCTAAGGACAGCCCACAACACCCAACCATCACGAGGCAAAGAAAATCCTTGACCCCGCCGGGAATCGAACCAGGGAACCCGGGCATGAGAAGCGAGAACGCTACCGCAGGAGCACGAGATGCGGGCTAGAAAGAGGAAGGCATAGAAACTCTAGTATTTCATAGCGACGCAATTCCTGTACTAATTCGTCATGTGAGGGACCGACGGATGCAATAAAGAAAGAACAGTGCATCCGAAAAGAGATACTCGCCTCAAAATATAAGATCCTTTCGTTGCCATAGAAACGTTCCTCGATTTAGAAAGAGATGGCTTAGAACCTATAGTATTTCATGGCGACGCAATTTATGTGTTAATTCGTCATTGTGAGGGATCGACGGATGCAATAAAGAAGGATTACTGCATCCGAAAAGAGATACTCGCCGCCTAATAGAAGATCCTGTCGCTGCCATAGAAGCGTTCCTCGATTTAGAAAGAGGAGGCATAGAACCTATAGTATTTCATAGCGACGCAATTTCTGTGTTAATTCGTCATTGTGAGGGATAGACGGATGCAGTAAAGAAAGAATAGTGCATTTGAATAGAGATACTCGCTTCCCATTATGAGATCCTGTCGTTGCCATGGAAACGTTTCACGATTTAGAAAGCGATGGCATAGAACCTATAGTATTTCATAGCGACGCAATTTCTGTTTTAATTCGTCATTCTGAGGGATCGACGGAAGCAATAAAGAAGGAATAGTGCATCCGAAAAGAGAGACTTGCCTCCCAATATAAGATCCGGTCGTTGCCATGGAAACGTTCCTCGATTTAGAAAGAGAAGGCATAGAACCTATAGTATTTCATAGCGACGCAATTTCTGTGTTAATTCGTCATTGTGAGTTATCGACGAATGCAATAGAGAATGAATAGTGCATATGAAAAGAGATACTCGCCTCCCAATATAAGATCCTGTCGTTGCCATAGTAACGTTCCTTGATTTAGAAAGGGAAGGCATAAAACCTATAGTATTTCATAGCGTGGCAGTCTCAGTGTTAATTCGTCATTGTGAGGGATCGACGGATGCAATAAAGAAGGAATACTGCTTCCGATAAGAGATACTCGCCTCCCAATATAAGATCCTGTCGTTGCCATGGAAACGTTTCACGATTTAGAAAGCGATGGCATAGAACCTATAGTATTTCATAGCGACGCAATTTCTGTGTTAATTCATAAATGTGAGGGATCGACGGATGCAATAAAGAAGTAATAGTGCATCCGAAAAGAGATACTCGCCTCCCAATAGAATATCCTATCGTTGCCATAGAAACGTTCCTCGATTTAGAAAGAGAAGGCATAGAACCTATAGTATTCCATAGCGAAGCAATTTGTGTGTTAATTCGTCATTGTGAGGGATCCACGGATGCAATAAAGAACGAATAGTGCATCCGAAAAGAGATCCTCGCCACCCAATATAAGATCCTGTCGTTGCCATAGAAACGTTCCTCGATTTAGAAAGAGAAGGCATAAAACCTATAGGATTTCATAGCAACGCAATATCTGTGTTAATTCGTCACTGTGAGGAATCGACGGATGCAATAAAGATGGAATAGTGCATCAGAAAAGAGATACTCGCCTCCCAATAGAAGATCCTGTCGTTGCCATAGAAACGTTCCTTGATTTAGAAAGAGAAGGCATAGAACCTGTTGTATTTCATAGCGACGCAATTTCTGTGTTAATTCATCATTGTGAGGGATCGACGGATGCAATAAAGAAGGAATAGTGCATCCGAAAAGAGATACTCGCCTCCCAATAGAATATCCTGTCGTTGCAATAGAAACGTTCCTCGACTTAGAAAGAGAAGGCATAGAACCTATAGTATTCCATAGCGACGCAATTTGTGTGTTAATTCGTCATTGTGAGGGATCGTCAGATGCAATAAAGAAGGAATAGAACAGCCGAAAAGAGATACTCGCCTCCCAATATAAGAGCCTGTCGTTGCCATAGAAACGTTCCTTGATTTAGAAAGAGAAAAATGGTTCAAACGGTTCTGAGCACTTTGGGGCTCACATGCTGTGGTCATAAGTCCCCTAGATCTTAGAACTACTTACACCTCACTAACCTAAGGACAGCACACAACACCCAACCATCACGAGGCAGAGAAAATCCCTGACCCCGCCGGGAATCGAACGAGGGAACCCGGGTGTGAGAAGCGAGAATGCTACCGCAGGACCACGAGATGCGGGCTAGAAAGAGGAAGGCATAGAAACTATAGTATTACATAACGACGCAATTTCTGTATTAATTCGTCATTGTGAGGGATCGACGGGTGCAATAAAGAAAGAATAGTGCATTTGAAAAAAGATACTCGCTTCCCATTATGAGATCCTGTCGTTGCCATAGAAACGTGCCTCGATTTAGGAAGAGAAGGCATAGAACCTATAGTATTTCATAGCGAAGCAATTTCTGTATTATATCGTCATTGTGAGGGATCGACGGAAGCAATAATGAAGGAAGAGTGCATCCGAAAAGAGAGACTTGCCTCCCAATATAAGATCCGGTCGTTGCCATGGAAACGTTCCTCGATTTAGAAAGAGAAGGCATAGAACCTATAGTATTTCATAGCGACGCAATATCTGTGTTAATTCGTCATCGTGAGGGATCGACGGATGGAATGTAGAACGAACAGTGCATCCGAAAAGAGATACTCGCCTCCCAATATAAGATCCTGTCGTTGGCTTACAAACGTTCCTCGATTTAGAAAGAGAAGCATAGAACCTATAGTATTTCATAGCGACGCAATTTCTGCGTTAATTCGTCATTGTGAGTTATCGACGAATGCAATAGAGAATGAATAGTGCATATGAAAAGAGATACTCGCCACCCAATATAAGATCCTGTCGTTGCCATAGTAACGTTCCTCGATTTAGAAAGTGAAGGCATAAAACCTATAGTATTTCATAGCGACGAAATTTCTGTGTTAATTCGTAATTGTGGGGGATCGACAGATGCAATAAAAAAGGAATAGTGCATCCGAAAAGAGATACTCGCCACCCAATATAAGATCCTGTCGTTGCCACAGAAACGTTCCTCGATTTAGAAAGAGAAGGCATAAAACCTATAGTATTTCATAGCGAGGCAGTTTCTGTGTTAATTCGTCATTGTGAGGGATCGACGGATGCAATAAAGAAGGAATACTGCATCCGATAAGAGATACTCGCCTCCCAATATAAGATCCTGTCGTTGCCATAGAAACGTTCCACGATTTAGAAAGGGATGGCATAGAACCCATAGTATTTCATAGCGACGCAATTTCTGTGTTAATTCATCATTGTGAGGGATCGACGGATGCAATAAAGAAGGAATAGTGCATCCGAAAAGAGATACTCGCCTCCCAATAGAATATTCTATCGTTGCCATAGAAACGTTCCTCGATTTAGAAAGAGAAGGCATAGAACCTATAGTATTCCATAGCGACGCAATTTGAGTGTTAATTTGTCATTGTGAGGGATCGACGGATGCAATAAAGAAGGAATAGTGCATCCGAATAGAGATACTCGCCACCCAATATAAGATCCTGTCGTTGCCATAGAAACGTTCCTCGATTTAGAAAGAGAAGGCATAAAACCTATAGGATTTCATAGCAACACAATTTCTGTGTTAATTCGTCACTGTGAGGAATCGACGGATGCAATAAAGAAGGTTCCAAATGATTGGAAAAGAGCACAGGTTGTCCCAGTCTTCAAGAAGGGTCATCGAGCAGATGCGCAAAACTATAGACCTATATCTCTGACGTCGATCTGTTTTAGAATTTTAGAACATGTTTTTTGCTCGAGTATCATGTCGTTTTTGGAAACTCAGAATCTACTATGTAGGAATCAACATGGATTCCGGAAACAGCGATCGTGTGAGACCCAAGTCGCTCTATTTGTTCATGAGACCCAGAAAATATTAGATACAGGCTCCCAGGTAGATGCTATTTTTCTTGACTTCCGGAAGGCGTTCGATACAGTTCCGCACTGTCGCCTGATAAACAAAGTAAGAGCCTACGGAATATCAGACCAGCTGTGTGGCTGGATTGAAGAGTTTTTAGCAAACAGAACACAGCATGTTGTTCTCAACGGAGAGACGTCTACAGACGTTAAAGTAACCTCTGGCGTGCCAAAGTGGAGTGTTATGGGACCATTGCTTTTCACAATGTATATAAATGAGCTAGTAGATACTGTCGGAAGTTCCATGCGGCTTTTCGCGGATGATGCTGTAGTATACAGAGAAGTTGCAGCATTAGAAAATTGTAGCGAAATGCAGGAAGATCTGCAGCGGATAGGCACTTGGTGCAGGGAGTGGCAACTGACCCTTAACATAGACAAATGTAATGTATTGAGAGTACATAGAAAGAAGGATCCTTTATTGTATGATTATAAGATAGCGGAACAAACACTGGTAGCAGTTACTTCTGTAAAATATCTGGGAGTATGCGTGCAGAACGATTTGAAGTGGAATGATCATATAAAATTAATTGTTGGTAAGGCGGGTACCAGGTTGAGATTCATTGGGAGAGTCCTTAGAAAATGTAGTCCATCAACAAAGGAGGTGACTTACAAAACACTCGTTCGACCTATACTTGAGTATTGCTCATCAGTGTGGGATCCGTACCAGATCGGGTTGACGGAAGAGATAGAGAAGATCCAAAGAAGAGCGGCGCGATTCGTCACAGGGTTATTTGGTAACCGTGATAGCGTTACGGAGATGTTTAACAAACTCCAGTGGCAGACTCTGCAAGAGAGGCGCTCTGCATCGCGGTGTAGCTTGCTCGCCAGGTTTCGAGAGGGTGCGTTTCTGGATGAGGTATCGAATATATTGCTTCCCCCTACTTATACCTCCCGAGGAGATCACGAATGTAAAATTAGAGAGATTAGAGCGCGCACAGAGGCTTTCAGCCAGTCGTTCTTCCCGCGGACCATACGCGACTGGAACAGGAAAGGGAGGTAATGACAGTGGCACGTAAAGTGCCCTACGCCACACACCCTTGGGTGGCTTGCGGAGTATAAATGTAGATGTAGATGTAGATGTAGATGTAGAAAAGAGATACTCGCCTCCCAATAGAAGATCCTGTCGTTGCCATAGAAACGTTCCTCGATTTAGAAAGAGAAGGCATAGAACCTCTAGTATTTCATAGCGACGCAATTTCTGTGTTAATTCTTCATTGTGAGGGATCAACAGATGCAATAAAAAAGGAATAGTGCATCCGAAAAGAGATACTCGCCACCCAATATAAGATCCTGTCGTTGCCATAGAAACGTTCCAGGATTTAGAAAGAGATGTCATAGAACCTATAGTATTTCATAGCGACGCAATTTCTGTGATAATTCTTAATTGTGAGGGATCGACGGATGCAATAAAGAAGGAATAGTTCATCTGAAAAGAGATACTCGCCTCCCAATAGAATATCCTACCGTTGCCATAGAAACGATCCTCGATTTAGAAAGAGAAGGCATAGAACCCATAGTATTCCATAGCGACGCAATTTGTGTGTTAATTCGTCATTGTGAGGGATCGTCGGATGCAATAAAGAAGGAATAGAACATCCGAAAATAGATACTCGCCTCCCAATAGAAGATCCTGTCGTTGCCATAGAAACGTCCCTCGATTTAGAAAGAGAAGGCACAGAACCTATAGTATTTCATAGCGACGCAATTTCTGTGTTAATTCTCCATTGTGAGGGATCGAAGGATGCATTAAGCAAGGATTAGTGCATCCGAAAAGAGATACTCGCCTCCCAACAGAAGATCCTGTAGTTGCCATAGAAACGTTCCTCGATTTAGAATGAGAATGCATAGAAACTATAGTATTTCATAGCGACGCAATTTCTGTGTTAATTCGTCATTGTGAGGGATCGACGGATGCAATAATGAAGTAATAGTGCATCCGAAAAGAGATACTCACCTCGCAACAGAAGATCCTATCGTTGCCATAGAAACGTTCCTCGATTTAGAAAGAGAAGGCATAGAACCTATAGTATTTCGTAGCGACGCAATTTCTGTGTTAATTCGTCATTGTGAGGGATCCACGGATGCAGTAAAGAAGGAATAGTGCATCCGAAATGAGATACTCGCCTCGAAATATAAAATCCTGTCGTTGACATAGAAACGTTCCTCGATTTAGAAAGAGAAGGCATAGAACCTATAGTATTTCATAGCGACGCAATTTCTGTGTTAATTCGAAATTGTGGGGATCGACGGATGCAATAAAAGAGGATTAGCGCATGCGAAAAGAGATACTAGCCTCCCAATAGAAGATCCTGTCGTTGCCATAGAAACGTTCCTCGATTTAGAAAGAGAAGGCATAGAACCTATAGTATTTCATAGCGACGCAATTGCTGTGTTAATTCTTCATTGTGAGGGATCCACGGACGCTATAAAGAAGGAATAGTGCATCCGAAAACAGCTACACGCCTCCCAATATAATATTGTGTCGTTGCCATAGAAACGTTTATCGATTTAGAAAGAGAAGGCGTAGAACATACAGTATTCAATAGCGACGCAATTTCTGTGTTAATTCAACATTGAGAGGTAGTGACGAATGCAATAAAGATGGAATAGTGCATCCGAGTGGAGATACCCGCCTCCAAATAGAAGATACTGTCGTTGCCATAGAAACGTTCCTCGATTTAGAAAGAGAAGGCACGGAACCTAAGGTATTTCATAGCGACGCAATTTCTGTGTTAATTCGTCATTTTGAGGGATCCAAGGATGCAATAAAGAAGGAATAGTGCATCCGAAAAGAGCTACTCGCCTCCCAATATAATATCCTGTCGTTGCCATAGAAAGGTTATTGGATTTAGAAAGAGAAGGCATAAAACCTATACTATTTTATAGGGCCGCAATTTCTGTGTTAATTCGTCATTGTGAGGGAGCGACGGATGCAATAAAGAAGGAATAGTGCATCCGAAAAGAGATACTCGCCTCCTAATAGAAGATCCTGTCGTTGCCATAGAAGCGTTCCTCGATTTAGAAAGAGGAGGCATAGAACCTATAGTATTTCATAGCGACGCAATTTCTGTGTTAATTCGTCATTGTGAAGGATCGACGGATGCAGTAAAGAAAGAATAGTGCATTTGAAAAGAGATACTCGCTTCCCATTATGAGATCCTGTCGTTGCCATAGAAACGTACCTCGATTTAGAAAGAGAGGGCATAGAACATATAGTATTTCATAGCGATGCAATTTCTGTTCTAATTCGTCATTGTGAGGGATCGACAGATGCAACAAAAAAGGAATAGTGCATCCGAAAAGAGATACTCGCCACCCGATATAAGATCCTGTCGTTGCCATAGAAACGTTCCTCGATTTAGAAAGATAAGGCATAAAACCTATAGGATTTCATAGCAACGCAATATCTGTGTTAATTCGTCACTGTGAGGAATCGACGGATGCAATAAAGAAAGAATAGTGCATCAGAAAAGAGATACTCGCCTCCAAATAGAAGATCCTGTCGTTGCCATAGAAACGTTCCTCGATTTAGAAAGAGAAGGCATAGAACCTATTGTATTTCATAGCGACACAATTTCGGTGTTAATTCGTCATTGTGAGGGATCGACAGATGCAATAAAAAAGGAATAGTGCCTTCGAAAAGAGATACTCGCCACCCAATATAAGATCCTGTCGTTGCCATAGAAACGTTCCTCGACTTAGAAAGAGAAGACATAGAAACAATACTATTTCCGACCAAATTGTGTATTAATTCGTAATTGTGAGGAATTGACGAATGCAATAAAGAAGGAATACTGCATCCGATAAGAGATACTCGCCCCCAATATAAGATCCTGTCGTTGCCATAGAAAAGTTCCACGATTTAGAAAGAGATGGCATAGAACCTATAGTATTTCATAGCGTCGCAATTTGTGTGCTAATTCGTCATTGTGAGGGATCGTCAGATGCAATAAAGAAGGAATAGAACATCCGAAAAGATATACTCGTATCCCCATTATAAGATCCTGTCGTTGCCATAGAAACGTTCCTCGATTTAGAAAGAGAAAAACGGTTCAAATGGTTCTGAGCACTATGGGACTCACCTACTGTGGTCATAAGTCCCCTAGATCTTAGAACTACTTACACCTAACTAACCTAAGGACAGCACACAACACCAAGCCATCACGAGGCAGCGAAAATCCCTGACCCCGCCGGGAATCGAAACAAGGAACCCGACGGTGAGAAGCGAGAACGCTACCGCACGACCACGAGATGCGGGCTAGAAAGAGGAAGGCATAGAAACTATAATACTTCATAGCGACGCAATTTCTGTATTAATTCGTCATTGTGAGGGACCGACGGATGCCTTAAGCAAGGATTAGTGCATCCGAAAAGAGATACTTTCCTCCCAATAGAAGATCCTGTCGTTGCCATAGAAACGTTCCTCGATTTTGAAAGAGATGGCATAGAACCTATAGTATTCCATAACGACGCAATTTGTGTGTTAATTTGTCATTGTGAGGGACGTCGGATGCAATAAAGAAGAAATAGTACATCCGAAAATAGATACTCGCGTCCCAATATAAGATCCTGTCGTTGCCCTAGAAACGTTCCTCGATTTAGAAAGAGAAGGCACAGAACCTATAGTATTTCATAGCGACGCAATTTCTGTGTTAATTCCTCATTGTGAGGGATCGACGGATGCATTAAGCAAGGATTAGTGCATCCGAAAAGAGATACTTTCCTCCCAATAGAAGATCCTGTCGTTGCCATAGAAACGTTCCTCGATTTTGAAAGAGATGGCATAGAACCTATAGTATTTCATAGCGACGCAATTTCTGTGTTAATTCGTCATTGTGAGGGATCGACGGATGCAATAATGAAGTAATAGTGCATCCGAAAAGAGATACTCGCCTCCCAATAGAATATCCTATCGTTGCCATAGAAACGTTCCTCGATTTAGAAACAGAAGCATAGAACCTATAGTATTTCATAGCGACGCTATTTCTGTGTTAATTCGAAATTGTGGGGGATCGACGGATGCAATAAAAAAGGAATAGTGCATGCGAAAAGAGATACTAGCCTTCCAATAGAAGATCCAGTCGTTGCCATAGAAACTTTCCTCGATTTAGAAAGAGAAGGCATAGAACCTATAGTATTTCGAAGCGACGCAATTTCTGTGTTAATTCGTCATTGTGAGGGATCCACGGATGCAATAAAGAAGGAATAGAGCATCCGAAAAGAGATACTCGCCTCCCAATATAATATCCTGTCGTTGACATAGAAACGTTCCTCGATTTAGAAAGAGAAGGCATAGAACCTATAGTATTTCATAGCGACGCAATTTCTGTGTTAATTCGTCTTTGTGAGGGATCGATAGATGCAATAAAAAAAGAATAGTGAACCCGAAAAGAGATACTCGCCTCACATCATAAGAAACTGTCGTTGCAATAGAAACTTTCCTAGATTTAGAAAGAGATGTCATAGATCCTATAGTTTTTTACAGCGACGAAATATCTGTGTTAATTCGTCATAGTGAGAGATCGACGGATGCAATAAAGGAGGAATAGTCCATCCGAAAAGAGATAATCGCCTCTTAATACAACATCCTGTCGTTGCCATAGAAACGTTCCTCGATTTAGAAAGAGAAGGCATAGAAACTATAGTATTTCATAGCGACGCAATTTCTGCATTAATTCGTCAATGTGAGGGATCGACGGATGCAATAAAGAAAGAATAGTACATCCGAACAGGGATACTCGCCTCCCAATATAAGATCCTCTCGTTGTTATAGAAACGTTCCTCGATTTAGAAAGGGTATTCACAGCGACGCAATTTCTGTGTTAATTCGTCATTTTGAGGGATCGACGGATGCAATAATGAAAGAATAGTGCATTTGAAATGAGATACTCGCTTCCCACAATGAGATCCTGTCGTTGCCATAGAAACGTTCCTAGATTTAGAAAGAGAAGGCATAGAACCCATAGTATTTCATAGCGACACAATTTCTGTGTTAATTCGTCATTGTGAGGGATCGACGGATGCAATAAAGAAGGAATTGTGCATCCGTAAAGAGATACAAGGCTCCCAATATAAGATCCGGTCGATGCCATGGAAACGTTCCTCGATTTAGAAAGAGAAGGCATAACACCTATAGTAATACATAGCGACGCAGTTTATGTGTTAATTCGTCATTGTAAGGAATCGACGGATGCAATAAAGAAGGAATAGTGCATCCGAAAAGAGATACTCGCCTCCCAATATAATATCCTGTCGTTGACATAGAAACGTTCCTCGATATAGAAAGAGAAGGCATAGAAACTATAGTATTTCATAGCGACGCAATTTCTGTGATTATTCGTCATTGTGCGGGATCGACGGATGCAATGTAGAAGGAATAGTGCATCCGAAAAGAGATACTCGCCTCCCAATTGAAGATCCTGTCGTTGCCATAGAAACGTTCCTCGATTTAGATGGAGAAGGCATAGAACCTATAGTATTTCATAGCGACGCAATTTCTGTGTTAATTCGTAATTGTGGTGGATCGCCGTATGCAATGAGGAAGTAATAGTGCATCCGAAAAGAGACACACGCCTCCCAATATAAGATTCTATCCTTGCAATAGAAACGTTCCTCGATATAGAAAGAGAAGGCATAGAAACTATAGTATTTCATAGCGACGCAATTTCTGTGTTTATTCGTCATTGTGAGGGATCGACGAATGCAATAAAGAAGGAATAGTGCATCCGAAAAGAGATACTCGCCTCTTAATTCCAAGATCCTGTCGTTGCCACAGAAACGTTCCTCGATTTAGAAAGTGAAAGCATAGAACCTATAGTATTCCGTAGCGACGCAATTTGTGTATTAATTCGTCATTGTGAAGGATCGTCGGATGCAATAAAGTAAGAATAGTACATCCGAAAAGAGATACTCGCCTCCCAATAGAACATCCTTTCGTCGCCATAGAAACGTTACTCGATTTAGAAAGATAAGGCATAGAACATATAATATTTCATAGCGACGCAATTTCTGTGTTAATTCGTCATTGTGAGGGATCGAAGGATGCATTAAAGAAGGAATAGTGCATATGATAAGAGATACTCGCCTCCCAATAGAAGATCCTGTCGTTGCCATAGAAAAGTTCCTCGATTTAGATAGAGAAGGCATAGAACCTATAGTATTTCATAGCGACGCAATATCTGTATTAATTCGTCATCGTGTGGGATCGACGGATGCAATGTGGAAGGAATAGTGCATCCGAAAAGAGATACTCGCCTCCCAATATAAGATACTGTCCTTGGTATATAAACGATCCTCCATTTGCAAAGAGAAGCCATAGAACCTATGGTATTTCAGAGCGACGCAATTTGTGTGTTAATTCGTCATTGTGAGGTATCGACGAATGCAGTAGAGAATGAATAGTGCATCCGAAAAGAGATACTCGTCTCCCAATATAAGATACTGTCGTTGTCATAGTTACGTTCCTCGATTTACAAAGAGAAAGCATAGAACCTATAGTAGTTTATAGCGACGAAATTTCTGTGTTAATTCGTCATTATGAGGGATCGACGGATGCAATAAAGAAGGAATAGTGCATCAGAAAAGAAATACTCTCCTCCCAATAGAAGATCCTGTCGTTGCCATAGAAACGTACGTCGATTTAGAAAAAGAAGGCTTAGAACCTAGAGTATTTCATAGCGACGCAATTTCTGTGTTAATTCGTCATTGTGATGAATCGACGGATGTAATAAAGAAGTAATAGTGCATCCGAAAAGAGATACTCGCCTCCCAATATAAGATCCTGTCGTTGCCATGGAAACGTTCCTCGATTTAGAAAGTGAAGTCATAGAACCTATAGTATTTCATAGCGACGCAATTTCTGTGTTAATTCGTCATTGTGAGGGATCAACGGATGCAATAAAGAAGGAATAGTGCATCCGAAAAGAGAAACTCGCCTCCCAATATAAGATCCAGTCGTTGCCATAGAAACGTTCCTCGATTTAGAAAGAGAAGGCATAGACCCTATAGTATTTCATAGTGACGCAATTTCTGTTTTAATTCGTCATTGTGAGGGATCGACGGATAAAATAAAGATGGAATAGTGCATTCGAAAAGACCTACTCGGCTCCCAATATAATATCCTTTCGTTGCCATAGAAACGATCATGGATTTAGAAAGAGAAGGCATAGAACCTATAGTATTTCATAGCGACGCAATTTCTGTGTTAATTCGTCATTGTGAGGGATCGACAGATGCAATAAAGAAGGAATAGTGCATTGGAAAAGAGATACTCGCCTCCCAATAGAACATCCTGTCGTTGCCATAGAAACGTTCCTCGATTTAGAAAGAGATGGTATAGAAAATATAGTATTTCATAGCGACGCAATTTCTGTGTTAATTAGTCATTGTGAGGGATTGACGGATGCAATAAAGAAGGAATAGTGCATCCGAAAAGAGATACTCGACTCCCAATATAAGATCCTGTCGTAGACCCAGAAACGTTCCTCGATTTAGGAAGTGAAGGCGTAGAACCTATAGTATTTCATAGCGACGCAATTTCTGTGTTAATTCGTCATTGTGAGGGATCGACGGATGCAATAAAGTTGATATAGTGCATCCGAAAAGAGATACTCGCCCTCCAATATAAGTTCCTGTCGGTGCCATAGAAACGTTCCTCGATTTAGAAAGAGAAGGCATAGAACCTATAGTATTTCATAGCGACGCAATTTATGTGTTAATTTGTCATTGTGAGGGATCGAGGGATTCAATAATGAAGGAATAGTGCATCCGAAAAGAGATACTCGCCTCCCAATATAAGATCCCATTGTTGCCATTAAAACGTTCCTCTATTTAGAAAGAGAAGGCATAGAACCTATACTATTTCATAGCAACGCAATTTCTGTTTTAATTCGTCATTGTGAGGGATCGACGGATGCAATAACGAAAGAATAGTGCATCCGAAAGGAGATACACGCCTCCCAATAGGAGAATCGGTCGTTGCCATAGTAACATTCCTTGATTTAGAAAGAGAAGGCATAGCACATATAGTATTTCACAGAGACACAATTTCTGTGTTAATTCGTCATTGTGAGGGATCGACGGATGCAATAAAGAAAGAATTGTGCATCTGAAAAGAGATGCTCGCCTCCCAATAGAAGATCCTGTCGTTGCCATGGAAACGTTCCTCGATTTAGAAAGAGAAGTCATAGAACCTATAGTATTACATAGTGAGGCAATTTCTGTGTTAATTCGTCATTGTGAGGGATCGACAGATGCAATGTAGAAGGAATATTGCATCCGGAAAGAGATACTCGCCTCCCAATATAAGATCCTGTCCTTGCCATAGAAACGTTCCTTGATTTACAAAGAGAAGGCATAGAACCTATAGTATTTCATAGTGACGAAATTTCTGTTTTAATTCGTCATTGTGTGGGATCGACAGATGCAATAAAGATGAAATAGTGCATTCGAAAAGAGCTACTCGGCTCCCAACATAATATTCTGTCGTTGCCATAGAAACGTTCATCGATTTAGAAAGAGAAGGCATAGAACCCATAGTATTTCATAGCGACCCAATTTATGTGTTAATTCGTCATTGTGAGGGATCGACGGATGCAATAAAGAAGGAATAGTGTATCCGAAAAGAGATACTCGCCCTCCAATATAAGATCCTGCCGTTGCCATAGAAACGTTCCTCGATTTAGAAAGAGAAGGCATAGAACCTATAGTATTTCATAGCGACGCAATTTATGTGTTAGTTCGTCATTGTGAGGGATCGACGAATGCAATAAAGAACGAATAGTGCATCCGAAAGACATACTCGCCTCCCAATAGGAGATCCTGACATTGCCATAGAAACATTCCTCGATTTAGAAAGAGAAGGCATAGCACATATAGTATTTGATAGCGACGCAATTTCTGTGTTAATTCGTCATTGTGAGGGATCGACGGATGCGATAAAGAAGGAATAGTGCATCCGAAAAGAGATACTCGCCCTCCAATATAAGATCCTGTCGGTGCCATAGAAACGTTCCACGATTTGGAAAGAGAAGGCATAGAACCTATAGTATTTCATAGCGACGCAATTTATGTTTTAATTCGTCATTGTGAGGGATCGACGGAGGCAATAAAGAAGGAATAGTGCATCCGAAAAGAGATACTCGCCTCCCAAAATAAGATCCTGTCCTTGCCATAGAAAAGTTCCTCGATTTAAAAGAGAAGGAATAGAAACAATAGTATTTATATGCGACGAAATTTCTGTGTTAATTCGTCATTGTGAGGGATCGACGAATGCAATAAAGAAAGAATAGTGCATCCGAAAAGAGATACTCGCTTCTCAATATCAGAGCCTGTCGTTGCCATAGAAACGGTCCTCGATTTAGAAAGAGAAGGCATAGAACCTTTTCTATTTAATAGCTACGCAATTTCAGTGTTAATTCGTCATTGTGAGGGATCGACGGATGCAATGAAGAAGGAATAGTGCATCCGAAAAAGATACTCGCCTCCCAATATAAGATCCTGTCGTTGCAATAGAAATGTTCCTCGATTTAGAAAGAGAAGTCATAGAACCCATAGTATTTCGTAGCGACGAAATTTCTGTGTTAATTCGTCATTGTGAGGGATCGACGGATGCAATAAAGAAGGAGTAGTGCATCCGAAAAAAGATACTCGCCTCCCAATATAAGATCCATTCGTTGCCATGGAAACGTTCCTCGATTTAGAAAGAGAAGGCATAGAACCTATAGTATTTCATAGCGACGCAATACCTGTGTTTATTTGTCATTGTGAGGGACTGACGGTTGCAATAAAGAATGAATAGTGCATCCGGAAAGAGATACTCGCCTCCCATTATAAGATCCTGTCGTTGCCATAGATACGTTCCTAAATTGAGAAAGAGAAAGCATAGAACCTATAATATTTCATAGCGACGCAATTTCTGTGTTAATTCGTCATTGAGAGTGATCGACGAAAGCAATAAAGAAAGAATAGTGCATCCGAAAAGAGATACTCGCCTTCCAATATAAGATCCTGTCGTTGCCATAGAAACGTTCCTCTATTTAGAAAGAGAAGGCATAGAACCCATACTATTTCATAGCGACGCAATTTCTGTTTTAATTCGTCATTGAGAGGGATCGACGGATGCAATAATGAAGGAATAGTGCATCCGAAAGGAAATAAACGCCTCCCAATAGGAGATCCGGTCGTTGTTATAGAAACATTCCTTGATTTAGAAAGAGAAGGCATAGCATATATAGTATTTCATAGCGACGCTATTTCTGTGTTAATTCGTCATTGTGAGGGATCGACGGATGCGATAAAGAAGGAGTAGTGCATCCGAAAAGTGATACTCGCCCTCCAATATAAGATCCTGTCGGTGCCATAGAAACGTTCCACGATTTGGAAAGAGAAGGCATAGAACCAATAGTATTTCATAGCGACGCAATTTATGTTTTAATTCGTCATTGTGAGGGATCGACGGAGGCAATAAAGAAGGAATAGTGCATCCGAAAAGAGATACTCGCCTCCCAATATAAGATCCTGTCCTTGCCATAGAAAAGTTTCTCGATTTAAAAGAGAAGGAATAGAAACTATAGTATTTATATGCGACGCAATTTCTGTGTTAATTCGTCATTGGGAGGGATCGACGAATGCAATAAAGAAGGAATAGTGCATCCGAAAAGAGATACTCGCCTCCCAATATCAGAGCCTGTTGTTGCCATAGAAACGGTCCTCGATTTCGAAAGAGAAGGCATAGAACCTTTTCTATTTAATAGCTACGCAATTTCAGTGTTAATTCCGTCATTGTGAGGGATCGACGGATGCAATAAAGAAGGAATAGTGCATCCGAAAAAGATACTCTCCTCCCAATATAAGATCCTGTCGTTGAGATAGAAACGTTCCTCGATTTAGAAAGAGAAGTCATAGAACCCATAGTATTTCGTAGCGACGCAATTTCTGTGTTAATTCGTCATTGTGAGGGATCGACGGATGCAATAAAGTTGATATAGTGCATCCGAAAAGAGATACTCGCCCTCCAATATAAGTTCCTGTCGGTGCCATAGAAACGTTCCTCGATTTAGAAAGAGAAGGCATAGAACCTATAGTATTTCATAGCGACGCAATTTATGTGTTAATTTGTCATTGTGAGGGATCGAGGGATTCAATAATGAAGGAATAGTGCATCCGAAAAGAGATACTCGCCTCCCAATATAAGATCCCGTTGTTGCCATTAAAACGTTCCTCTATTTAGAAAGAGAAGGCATAGAACCTATACTATTTCATAGCAACGCAATTTCTGTTTTAATTCGTCATTGTGAGGGATCGACGGATGCAATAACGAAAGAATAGTGCATCCGAAAGGAGATACACGCCTCCCAATAGGAGATCCGGTCGTTGCCATAGTAACATTCCTTGATTTAGAAAGAGAAGGCATAGCACATATAGTATTTCACAGTGACACAATTTCTGTGTTAATTCGTCATTGTGAGGGATCGACGGATGCAATAAAGAAAGAATTGTGCATCTGAAAAGAGATGCTCGCCTCCCAATAGAAGATCCTGTCGTTGCCATGAAAACGTTCCTCGATTTAGAAAAAGAAGTCATAGAACCAATAGTATTACATAGTGAGGCAATTTCTGTGTTAATTCGTCATTGTGAGGGATCGACAGATGAAATGTAGAAGGAATATTGCATCCGGAAAGAGATACTCGCCTCCCAATATAAGATACTGTCCTTGCCATAGAAACGTTCCTTGATTTACAAAGAGAAGGCATAGAACCTATAGTATTTCATAGTGACGAAATTTCTGTTTTAATTCGTCATTGTGTGGGATGGACAGATGCAATAAAGATGAAATAGTGCATTCGAAAAGAGCTACTCGGCTCCCAACATAATATTCTGTCGTTGCCATAGAAACGTTCATCGATTCAGAAAGAGAAGGCATAGAACCCATAGTATTTCATAGCGACCCAATTTATGTGTTAATTCGTCATTGTGAGGGATCGACGGATGCAATAAAGAAGGAATAGTGTATCCGAAAAGAGATACTTGCCCTCCAATATAAGATCCTGCCGTTGCCATAGAAACGTTCCTCGATTTAGAAAGAGAAGGCATAGAACCTATAGTATTTCATAGCGACGCAATTTCTGTGTTAATTCGTCATTGTGAGGGATCGACGAATGCAATAAAGAACGAATAGTGCATCCGAAAGACATACTCGCCTCCCAATAGGAGATCCTGACATTGCCATAGAAACATTCCTCGATTTAGAAAGAGAAGGCATAGCACATATAGTATTTGATAGCGACGCAATTTCTGTGTTAATTCGTCATTGTGAGGGATCGACGGATGCGATAAAGAAGGAATAGTGCATCCGAAAAGAGATACTCGCCCTCCAATATAAGATCCTGTCGGTGCCATAGAAACGTTCCACGATTTGGAAAGAGAAGGCATAGAACCTATAGTATTTCATAGCGACGCAATTTATGTTTTAATTCGTCATTGTGAGGGATCGACGGAGGCAATAAAGAAGGAATAGTGCATCCGAAAAGAGATACTCGCCTCCCAAAATAAGATCCTGTCCTTGCCATAGAAAAGTTCCTCGATTTAAAAGAGAAGGAATAGAAACAATAGTATTTATATGCGACGAAATTTCTGTGTTAATTCGTCATTGTGAGGGATCGACGAATGCAATAAAGAAAGAATAGTGCATCCGAAAAGAGATACTCGCTTCCCAATATCAGAGCCTGTCGTTGCCATAGAAACGGTCCTCGATTTAGAAAGAGAAGGCATAGAACCTTTTCTATTTAATAGCTACGCAATTTCAGTGTTAATTCGTCATTGTGAGGGATCGACGGATGCAATGAAGAAGGAATAGTGCATCCGAAAAAGATACTCGCCTCCCAATATAAGATCCGGTCGTTGCAATAGAAATGTTCCTCGATTTAGAAAGAGAAGTCATAGAACCCATAGTATTTCGTAGCGACGAAATTTCTGTGTTAATTCGTCATTGTGAGGGATCGACGGATGCAATAAAGAAGGAGTAGTGCATCCGAAAAAAGATACTCGCCTCCCAATATAAGATCCATTCGTTGCCATGGAAACGTTCCTCGATTTAGAAAGAGAAGGCATAGAACCTATAGTATTTCATAGCGACGCAATACCTGTGGTTATTTGTCATTGTGAGGGACTGACGGTTGCAATAAAGAATGAATAGTGCATCCGGAAAGAGATACTCGCCTCCCATTATAAGATCCTGTCGTTGCCATAGATACGTTCCTAAATTGAGAAAGAGAAAGCATAGAACCTATAATATTTCATAGCGACGCAATTTCTGTGTTAATTCGTCATTGAGAGTGATCGACGAAAGCAATAAAGAAAGAATAGTGCATCCGAAAAGAGATACTCGCCTTCCAATATAAGATCCTGTCGTTGCCATAGAAACGTTCCTCTATTTAGAAAGAGAAGGCATAGAACCTATACTATTTCATAGCGACGCAATTTCTGTTTTAATTCGTCATTGAGAGGGATCGACGGATGCAATAATGAAGGAATAGTGCATCCGAAAGGAAAAAAAAGCCTCCCAATAGGAGATCCGGTCGTTGTTATAGAAACATTCCTTGATTTAGAAAGAGAAGGCATAGCACATATAGTATTTCATAGCGACGCTATTTCTGTGTTAATTCGTCATTGTGAGGGATCGACGGATGCGATAAAGAAGGAGTAGTGCATCCGAAAAGAGATACTCGCCCTCCAATATCAGATCCTGTCGGTGCCATAGAAACGTTCCACGATTTGGAAAGAGAAGGCATAGAACCAATAGTATTTCATAGCGACGCAATTTATGTCTTAATTCGTCATTGTGAGGGATCGACGGAGGCAATAAAGAAGGAATAGTGCATCCGAAAAGAGATACTCGCCTCCCAATATAAGATCCTGTCCTTGCCATAGAAAAGTTTCTCGATTTAAAAGAGAAGGAATAGAAACTATAGTATTTATATGCGACGCAATTTCTGTGTTAATTCGTCATTGTGAGGGATCGACGAATGCAATAAAGAAGGAATAGTGCATCCGAAAAGAGATACTCGCCTCCCAATATCAGAGCCTGTTGTTGCCATAGAAACGGTCCTCGATTTCGAAAGAGAAGGCATAGAACCTTTTCTATTTAATAGCTACGCAATTTCAGTGTTAATTCCGTCATTGTGAGGGATCGACGGATGCAATAAAGAAGCAATAGTGCATCCGAAAAAGATACTCGCCTCCCAATATAAGATCCTGTCGTTGCCATAGAAACGTTCCTCGATTTAGAAAGAGAAGTCATAGAACCCATAGTATTTCGTAGCGACGCAATTTCTGTGTTAATTCGTCATTGTGAGGGATCGACGGATGCAATAAAGAAGGAGTAGTGCATCCGAAAAGAGATACTCGCCTCCCAATATAAGATCCATTCGTTGCCATGGAAACGTTCCTCGATTTAGAAAGAGAAGGCATAGAACCTACAGTATTTCATAGCGACGCAATACCTGTGTTTATTTGTCATTGTGAGGGACTGACGGTTGCAATAAAGAAGGAATAGTGCATCCGGAAAGAGATACTCGCCTCCCATTATAAGATCCTGTCGTTGCCATAGATACGTTCCTCGATTGAGAAAGAGAAAGCATAGAACCTATAGTATTTCATAGCGTCGCAATTTCTGTGTTAATTCGTCATTGAGAGTGATCGACGAAAGCAATAAAGAAAGAATAGTGCATCCGAAAAGAGATACTCGCCTCCCAATATAAGATCCTGTCGTTGCCATAGAAACGTTCCTCTATTTAGAAAGAGAAGGCATAGAACCTATACTATTTCATAGCGACGCAATTTCTGTTTTAATTCGTCATTGTGAGGGATCGACGAATGCAATAAAGAAGGAATAGTGCATCCGAAAAGAGATACTCGCCTCCCAATATAAGAGCCTGTCGTTGCCATAGAAACGGTCCTCGATTTAGAAAGAGAAGGCATAGAACCTTTTCTATTTAATAGCTACGCAATTTCAGTGTTAATTCGTCATTGTGAGGGATCGACGGATGCAATGAAGAAGGAATAGTGCATCCGAAAAAGATACTCGCCTCCCAATATAAGATCCTGTCGTTGCAATAGAAATGTTCCTCGATTTAGAAAGAGAAGTCATAGAACCCATAGTATTTCGTAGCGACGAAATTTCTGTGTTAATTCGTCATTGTGAGGGATCGACGGATGCAATAAAGAAGGAGTAGTGCATCCGAAAAAAGATACTCGCCTCCCAATATAAGATCCATTCGTTGCCATGGAAACGTTCCTCGATTTAGAAAGAGAAGGCATAGAACCTATAGTATTTCATAGCGACGCAATACCTGTGTTTATTTGTCATTGTGAGGGACTGACGGTTGCAATAAAGAATGAATAGTGCATCCGGAAAGAGATACTCGCCTCCCATTATAAGATCCTGTCGTTGCCATAGATACGTTCCTAAATTGAGAAAGAGAAAGCATAGAACCTATAATATTTCATAGCGACGCAATTTCTGTGTTAATTCGTCATTGAGAGTGATCGACGAAAGCAATAAAGAAAGAATAGTGCATCCGAAAAGAGATACTCGCCTTCCAATATAAGATCCTGTCGTTGCCATAGAAACGTTCCTCTATTTAGAAAGAGAAGGCATAGAACCTATAGTATTTAATAGCGACGCAATTTCAGTTTTAATTCGTCATTGTGAGGGATCGACGGATGCAATAACGATGGAATAGTGCATCCGAAAGGAGATACTCGCCTCCCAATAGGAGATCCTGTCGTTGCCATAGAAACATTCCTCGATTTAGAAAGAGAAGGCATAGCACATATAGTATTTCATAGCGACGCAATTTCTGTGTTAATTCGTCATTGTGAGGGATCGACAGATGCGATAAAGAAGGAATAGTGCATCCGAAAAGAGATACTCGCCCTCCAATATAAGATCCTGTCGGTGCCATAGAAACGTTTCTCGATTTGGAAAGAGAAGGCATAGAACCTATAGTATTTCATAGCGACGCAATTTATGTTTTAATTCGTCATTGTGAGGGATCGGCGGAGGCAATAAAGAAGGAATAGTGCATCCGAAAGGAGATAGTCGCCTCCCAATAGGAGATCCTGTCGTTGCCATAGAAACATTCCTCGATTTAGAACGAGAAGGCATAGCACATATAGTATTTCATAGCGACGCAATTTCTGTGTTAATTCGTCTTTGTGAGGGATCAACAGATGCGAGAAAGAAGGAACAGTGCATCCGAAAAGAGATACTCGCCCTCCAATATAAGACCCTGTCGGTGCCATAGAAACGTTCCTCGATTTGGAAAGAGAAGGCATAAACCCATAGTATTTCATAGCGACGCAATTTATGTTTTAATTCGTGATTGTGAGGGCTCGGCGGAGGCAATAAAGAAGGAATATTGCATCCGAAAAGAGATACTCGCCTCCCAATATAAGATTTTGTCCTTGCCATAGAAACGTTACTCGATTTAAAAGAGAAGGAATAGAACCTATAGTATTTATATGCGACGCAATTTCTGTGTTAATTCGTCATTGTGAGGGATCGACGAATGCAATAAAGAAGGAATTGTGCATCCGAAAAGAGATACTCGCTTCCCAATATAAGAGCCTGTCGTTGCCATAGAAAGGGTCCTCGATTTAGAAAGAGAAGGCATAGAAGCTATAGTATTTAATAGCGACGCAATTTCTGTGTTAATTCGTCATTGTGAGGGTTCGACGGATGCAATAAAGAAGGAATAGTGCATCCGAAAAAGATACTCGCCTCCCAATATAAGATCCATTCGTTGCCATGGAAACGTTCCTGGATTTAGAAAGAGAAGGCATAGAACCTATAGTGTTTCATAGCGACGCAATACCTGTGTTTATTTGTCATTGTGAGGGATTGACGGATGCAATAAAGAAGGATTAGTGCATCCGTAAGTAGATGCTCGCCTCCCAATAAAAGATCATGTCGTCGCCATAGAAACGTTCCTCAATTTAGACAGAGAAAGCATAGAACCTGTAGTATTTCATAGCGACGCAATTTCTGTGTTAATTCGTCATTGTGTGGGATCGACGGATGCAATAAAGACGGAATAGTGCATCCGAAAAGAGATACTAGCCTCCCAATAGAACATCCGGTCGTTGCCATAGAAACGTTCCACGATTTAGAAAGAGAAGGCATAGAACGAATAGTATTTCATAGCGACGCAATTTCTGTGTTAATTCGTCATTGTGAGGGATCGACGAATGCAATAAAGAAAGAATAGTGCATCCGAAAAGAGATACTCGCCTCCCAATATAAGAGCCTGTCGTTGCCATAGAAACGGTCCTCGATTTAGAAAGAGAAGGCATAGTACCTATAGTATTTAATAGCGACGCAATTTCTGTGTTAATTCGTCATTGTGAGAGATCGACGGATGCAATAAAGATGGAGTAGTGCATCAGAAAAAGATACTCGCATCCCAATATAAGATCCTGTCGTTGCCATAGAAACGTTCCTCGATTTAGCAAGAGAAGTCATAGAACCTATAGTATTTCGTAGCCAAGCAATTTCTGTGTTAATTCGTCATTGTGAGGGATCGACGGATGCAATGAAAAAGGAATAGTGCATCCGAAAAGAGATACTCACCTCCCAAAATGAGATTCTGTCGTTGACATAGAAACGTTCCTCGATTTAGAATGAAAAGCCATATAAAAAATAGTATTTCATAGCGACGCAATTTCTGTGTTAATTTGTCATTGTGAGGGATTGACGGATGCAATAAAGAAAGAATACTGCATCCGAAAAGAGATACTCGCCTCCCAATATAAGATCATGTCGTTGCCATAGAAACGTTCCTCGATTTAGAAAGAGATGGCACAGGACTTATAGTATTTCATAGCAACGCAATTTCTGTGTTAATTCGTCATTGTGAGTGGTCGACGGATGCAATAAAGATAGAATAGTGCATCCGAAAAGAGATACTTGCTTCCCAATAGAAGATCCAGTCGTTGCCATAGAAACGTCCCTCGATTTAGAAAGAGAAGGCATAGAACATATAGCATTTCATAGCGACGCAATTTCTGTGTTAATTCGTCATTGTGAGGGATCGACGAATTTAATAAAGAAAGAATAGTGCATCCGAAAAGAGATACTCGACTCCTAATAAAAGATCTTGTAGTTGCCATAGAAACGTTCCTCGATTTAGGAAGAAAAGGCATAGAACATATAGTATTTCATAGCGACGCAATTTCTTTGTTAATTCGCCATTGTGAGGGATCGCCGGATGCAATAATGCAGGAATAATGCATCCGATAAGAGATACTCGCCTCCCAATAGAAGATCATGTCGTTGCCATAGAAACGTTCCTCGATTTAGAAAGAGAAGGCTTAAAGCCCATAGTATTTCATAGCGACGCAATATCTGTGTTAATTCGTCATTGTGAGGGATCGTAGGATGCAATAAAGAAGGAATAGTACATCCGAAAAGATATACTCGCCGCCCAATATAAGATCCAGTCGTTGTCATTGAAACACTCCACGATTTAGAAAGAGAAGACATAGAAACTATAGTATTCCATAGCGACGCAAATTCTGTGTTAATTCGTCATTGTGAGGGATCGACGAATGCAATATAGAAGGAATAGTGCATCCGAAAAGAGATACTCGTCCTCCAATATAAGATACTGTCGTTGCCATAGAAACGTTCCTTGATTTAGAAAGAGAAGGCATAGAACCTATAGTATTTCAAGCGACCCAATTTATGTGTTAATTCGTCATTGTGAGGGATCGATGAATGCAATAAATAAAGAATAGTGCATCCGAAAAGAGATACTCGCCTCCCAATATAAGATCCTGTCGTTGCCATAGAAACGTTCGTCTATTTAGAAAGAGAAGGCATAGAACCTATACTATTTCATAGCGACGCAATTTCTGTTTTAATTCGTCATTGTGAGGGATCGACGGATGCAATAATGAAGGAATAGTGCATCCGAAAGGAGATACACGCCTCCCAATAGGAGATCCGGTTGTTGCCATAGAAACATTAATTGATTTAGATAGAGAAGGCATAGCACATACAGTATTTCATAGCGACGCAATTTCTGTGTTAATTCGTCATTGTGAGGGATCGACGAATGCAATAAAGAAGTAATAGTGCATCCGAAAAGAGATACTCACCTCCCAATAGGAGATCCTGTCGTTGCCATAGAAACGTTCCTTGATTTAGAAAGAGAAGGCATAGAACCTATAGTATTTCAAGCGACCCAATTTATGTGTTAATTCGTCATTGTGAGGGATCGACGGATGCGATAAAGAAGGAATAGTGCATCCGAAAAGAGATACTCGCCCTCCAATATAAGATCCTGTCGGTGCCATAGAAACGTTCCTCGATTTGGAAGAGAAGGCATAGAACCTATAGTACTTCATAGCGACGCAATTTATGTTTAATTCGTCATTGTGAAGAATCGGCGGAGGCAATAAAGAAGGAATAGTGCATCCGAAAAGAGATACTCGCCTCCCAATATAAGATCCTGTACTTGCCATAGAAACGTTCCTCGATTTAAAAGAAAAGGAATAGAACCTATAGTATAGATATGCGACGCAATTTCTGTGTTAAATCGTCATTGTGAGGGATCGACGAATGCAATAAAGAAGGAATAGTGCATCCGAAAAGAGATACTCGCCTCCCAATATAAGAGCCTGTCGTTGCCATAGAAACGGTCCTCGATTTAGAAAGAGAAGGCATAGAACCTATAGTATTTAATAGCGACGCACTTTCTGTGTTAATTCGTCATTGTGAGGGATCGACGGATGCAATTAAGAAGGAGTAGTGCATCCGAAAAAAGATACTCGCCTCCCAATATAAGATCCATTCATTGCCATGGAAACGTTCCTTGATTTAGAAAGAGAAGGCATAGAACCTATAGTATTTCATAGCGACGCAATACCTGTGTTTATTTGTCATTGTGAGGGATCGCCGGATGCAATAAAGAAGAATTAGTGCATCCGTAAGTAGATGCTTGCCTCCCAATAAAAGATCATGTCGTCGCCATAGAAACGTTCCTCAATTTAGAAAGAGAAGGCATAGAATCTATAGTATTTCATAGCGACGCAATTTCTGTGTTATTTCGTCATTCTGAGGTATCGACGAATGCAATAGAGAATGAATAGTGCATCCGAAATGAGATACACGCCTCCCGATATAAGATCCTGTCGTTGCCATAGAAACGTTCCTCGATTTAGAAAGAGAAGGCATAAAGCCTATCGTATTTCATAGCAACGCAATTTCTGTGTTAATTCGCCACTGCGAGGAATCGACGGATGCAATAAAGAAGGAACAGTGCGTCAGAAAAGAGATACTCGCCTCCCAATAAAAGATCCTGTCGTTGCCAGAGAAACGTACGTCGATTTAGAAGGAGAAGTCTTAGAACCTATAGTATTTCATACCGACGCAATTTCTGTATTAATTCGTCATTGTGAGGGATCGACGGATGCAATAAAGACGGAATAGTGCATCCGAAAAGAGATACTAGCCTCCCAAAAGAACATCATTTCGTTGCCATAGAAACGTTCCTCGATTTAGAAAGAGAAGGCATAAAACGAATATTATTTCATAGCGACGCAATTTCTGTGTTAATTCGTCATTGTGAGGGATCGACGTATGAAATAAAGAAGGAATAATGCATCCGAAAAGAGATACTCGCCTCCCAATATAAGATCCTGTCGTTGCCATACAAACGTTCCTCGACTTAGAAAGAGATGGCATAGAACCTATAGTATTTCATAGCAACTAATTTTCCGTGTCAATTTTTCATTGTGAGGGGTAAACGGATACAATAAAGTATTAATAGTGCATCCGAAAAGAGATACACGCCGTCCAATATAAGATCCTGTCGTTGCCATGGAAACGTTCCTCGATTTAGAAAGAGAAGGCATAAAACGTATAGTTGTTCATAAAGACGAAATTTCTGTGTTCATTCGTCATTGTAAGGGATCGACGAATGCAATAAAGAAGGAATAGTGCATCCGAAAACAGATACTCCCCTCCCAATATAAGATCCTGTCGTTGCCATAGAAACGTACCTCGACTTATAAAGAGAAAGCATAGAACTTATAGTATTTCATAGCGACGCAGTTTCTGTGTTAATTCTTCATTGTGAGGGATCGACGGATGCAATAAAGAAAGAAAAGTGCATCCGAAAAGAGATACTCGCCTCCCAATAAAAGATCCTGTCGTTGCCATAGAAACGTTCCTCTATTTACAAAGAGAAGGCATAGAACCTATACTATTTCATAGCGACGCAATTTCTGTTTTAATTAGTCATTGTGAGGCATCGACGGATGCAATAAAGAAGGAATAGTGCATTCGAAAGGAGATACACGCCTCCCAATAGGAGATCCGGTCGTTGCCATAGAAACATTTCTTGATTTAGATAGAGAAGGCATAGCACATATAGTATTTCATTGCGACGCAATTTCTGTGTTAATTCGTGATTGTGAGGGATCGACGGATGCAATAAAGAAGGAATAGTGCATCCGAAAAGAGATACTCGCCCTCCAATATAAGATCCTGTCGGTTCCATAGAAACGTTTCTCGATTTGGAAAGAGAAGGCATAAAACCTATAGTATTTCATAGCGACGCAATTTATGTTTTAATTCGTCATTGTGAGGGATCGGCAGAGGCAATAAAGAAGGAATAGTGCATCCGAAAGGAGATAGTCGCCTCCCAATAGGAGATCCTTTCGTTGCCATAGAAACATTCCTCGATTTAGAACGAGAAGGCATAGCACATATAGTATTTCACAGCGACGCAATTTCTGTGTTAATTCGTCATTGTGAGGGATCGACAGATGCGATAAAGAAGGAATAGTGCATCCGAAAAGAGATACTCGCCCTCCAATATAAGATCCTGTCGGTGCCATAGAAACGTTCCTCGATTTGGAAAGAGAAGGCATAGAACCTATAGTATTTCATAGCGACGCAATTTATGTTTTAATTCGTCATTGTGAGGGCTCGGCGGAGGCAATAAAGAAGGAATAGTGCATCCGAAAAGAGATACTCGCCTCCCAATATAAGATCCTGTCCTTGCCATAGAAACGTTCCTCGATTTAAAAGAGAAGGAATAGAACCTATAGTATTTGTATGCGACGCAATTTCTGTGTTAATTCGTCATTGTGAGGGATCGACGAATGCAATAAAGAAGGAATAGTGCATCCGAAAAGAGATACTCGCCTCCCAATATAAGATCATGTCGTTGCCATAGAAACGTTCCTCGATTTAGAAAGAGATGGCACAGGACTTATAGTATTTCATAGCGACGCAATTTCTGGGTTAATTCGTCATTGTGAGGGGACGATGGATGCAATAAAGATGAAATGGTGCATCCGAAAAGAGATACTTGCCTCCCAATAGAAGAGTCTGTTGTTGCCATAGAAACGTTAATCGATTTAGAAAGAGAAGTCGTAGAACCTATAGTATTTCATAGCGACGCAATTTCTGTGTTAATTCGTCATTGTGAGGGATCGACGAATGCAATAAAAAAAGAATAATGCATCCGAAAAGAGATACTCGCCTCCCAATATTAGATACTGTTGTTGCCATAGAAACGTTCCTCTGTTTAGAAAGAGAAGGCATAGAACCTATAGTATTTCATAGCGACGCAATTTCTATGTTAATTCGTAATTGTGTGGGATCGACGAATGCAATAAAGAAAGAATAGTGCATCCGAAAAGAGATACTCTCCTCCCAATATAAGATCCTATCATTGCCATAGAAACGTTCCTCTATTTAGAAAGAGAAGGCATAGAACCTATACTATTTCATAGCGACGCAATTTCTGTTTTAATTCGTCATTGTGAGGGATCGACGGATGCAATAATGAAGGAATAGTGCATCCGAAAGGAGATACACGCCTCCCAATAGGAGATCCGTTTGTTGCCATAGAAACATTAATTGATTTAGATAGAGAAGGCATAGCACATACAGTATTTCATAGCGACGCAATTTCAATGTTAATTCGTCATTGTGAGAGATCGACGGATGGAATAAAGAAGTAATAGTGCATCCGAAAAGAGATACTCGCCTCCCAATAGGAGATCCTGTCGTTGCCATAGAAACATTCCTCGATTTAGAAAGAGAAGGCATAGAACCTATAGTATGTCATAGCGACGCAATTTCTGTGTTAATTCGTAATTGTGTGGGATCGACGAATGCAATAAAGAAAGAATAGTGCATCCGATAAGAGATACTCGCCTCCCAATAGAAGATCCTGTCGTTGCCATAGAAACATTCCTCGATTTAGAAAGAGAAGGCATAGCACATATAGTATATCATAGCGACGCAATTTCTGTGTTAATTCGTCATTGTGAGGGATCGACGGATGCGATAAAGAAGGAATAGTGCATCCGAAAATAGATACTCGCCCTCCAATATAAGATCCTGTCGGTGCCATAGAAACGTTCCTCGATTTAGAAAGAGAAGGCATAGAACCTATAGTATGTCATAGCGACGCAATTTCTGTGTTAATTAGTCATTGTGTGGAATCAAAGAATGCAATAAAGAAGGAATAGTGCATCCGAAAAGAGATACTCTCCTCCCAATATAAGATCCCGTCGTTGCCATAGAAACGTTCCTCTATTTAGAAAGAGAAGGCATAGAACCTATACTATTTCATAGCGACGCAATTTCTGTGTTATTTCGTCATTGTGAGTGATCGACGGATGCAATAAAGATGGAATAGTGCATCCGAAAGGAGATACTCGCCTCCCAATAGGAGATCCTGTCGTTGTCATAGAAACGTTCCTCGATTTAGAAAGAGATGGCACAGGACTTATAGTATTTCATAGCGACGCAATTTCTGTGTTAATTCGTCATTGTGATGGGTCGACGGATGCAATACAGATGGAATAGTGCATCCGAAAAGAGATACTTGCCTCCCAATAGAAGAGTCTGTTGTTGCCATAGAAACGTTCCTCGATATAGAAAGAGAAGGCGTAGAACCTATAGTATTTCATAGCGACGCAATTTCTGTGTTAATTCGTCATTGCGAGGCATCGACGAATGCAATAAAAAAAGAATAATGCATCCGAAAAGAGATACTCGCCTCCCAATATAAGATCCTGTCGTTGCCATAGAAACGTTCCTCGATTTAGGAAGAAAAGGCATAGAACATATAGTATTTCATAGCGACGCAATTTCTTTGTTAGTTCGCCATTGTGAGGGATCGACGGATGCAATAAAGCAGGAATAGTGCATCCGATAAGAGATACTCGCCTCCCAATAGAAGATCCTGTTGTTGCCATAGAAACGTTCCTCGATTTAGAAAGAGAAGGCTTAGAGCCCGTAGTATTTCATAGCGACGCAATATCTGTTTTAATTTGTCATTGTGAGGGATCGTCGGATGCAATAAAGAAGGAATAGTACATCCGAAAAGATATACTCGCCGCCCAATATAAGATCCAGTCGTTGCCATTGAAACGCTCCATGATTTAGAAAGAGAAGACGTAGAAACCTATAGTATTCCATAGCGACGCCAATTCTGTGTTAATTCGTCATTGTGTGGGATCAAAGAATGCAATAAAGAAGGAATAGTGCATCTGAAAAGAGATACTCTCCTCCCAATATAAGATCCTATCATTGCCATAGAAACGTTCCTCTATTTAGAAAGAGAAGGCATAGAACCTATACTATTTCATAGCGACGCAATTTCTGTTTGAATTCGTCATTGTGAGGGATCGACGGATGCAATAACGAAGAAATAGTGCATCCGAAAGGAGATACACGGCTCCCAATAGGAGATCCGGTCGTTGCATAGAAACATTCCTTGATTTAGAAAGAGAAGGCATAGCACATATAGTATTTCATAGCGACGCAATGTCTGTGTTATTTCGTTATTGTGAGTGATCGACGGATGCAATAAAGAAGGAATAGTGCATCCGAAAAGAGATACTCGACTCCCAATAGAAGATCCCGTCGTTGCCATGGAAACGTTTCTCGATTTAGAAAGAGTAGTCATAGAACCTATAGTATTTCATAGCGACGCAATTTCTGTTTCAATTCGTCATTGTGAGGGATCGACGGATGCAATAACGAATGAATAGTGCATCCGAAAAGAGATACTCGTCCTCCAATATAAGATACTGTCGTTGCCATAGAAACGTTCCTTGATTTAGAAAGAGAAGGCATAGAACCTATAGTATTTCAAGCGACCCAATATATGTGTTAATTCGTCATTGTGAGGGATCGATGAATGCAATAAATAAAGAATAGTGAATCCGAAAAGAGATACTCGCCTCCCAATATAAGATCCTGCAGTTGCCATAGAAACGTTCCTCTATTTAGAAAGAGAAGGCATAGAACCTATACTATTTCATAGCGACGCAATATCTGTTTTAATTCGTGATTGTGAGGGATCGACGGATGCAATAATGAAGGAATAGTGCATCCGAAAGGAGATACACGCCTCCCAATAGGAGATCCGGTTGTTGCCATAGAAACATTAATTGATTTAGATAGAGAAGGCATAGCACATACAGTATTTCATAGCGACGCAATTTCTGTGTTAATTCGTCATTGTGACGGATCGACGGATGCAATAAAGAAGTAATAGTGCATCCGAAAAGAGATACTCGCCTCCCAATAGAAGATCCTGACGTTGCCGTAGAAACATTCCTCGATTTAGAAAGAGAAGGCATAGCACATGTAGTATATCATAGCGACGCAATTTCTATGTTAATTCGACATTGTGAGGGATCGACGGATGCGATAAAGAAGGAATAGTGCATCCGAAAAGAGATACTCGCCCTCCAATATAAGATCCTGTCGGTGCCATAGAAACGTTCCTCGATTTAGAAAGAGAAGGCATAGAACCTATAGTATTTCATAGCGACGCAATACCTGTGTTTATTTGTCATTGTGAGGGATCGACGGATGTAAGAAAGAAGGATTAGTGCATCCGTAAGTAGATGCTCGCCTCCCAATAAAAGATCATGTCGTCGCCATAGAAACGTTCCTCAATTTAGAAAGAGAAGGCATAGAACCTATAGTATTTCATAGCGACGCCATTTCTGTGTTAATTCGTCATTCTGAGGTATCGACGAATGCAATAGAGAATGAATAGTGCATCCGAAATTAGATACTCCCCTCCCGATATAAGATCCTGTCGTTGCCATAGAAACGTTCCTCGATTTAGAAAGAGAAGGCATAAAGCCTATAGTATTGCATAGCAACGCAATTTCTGTGTTAATTCGCCACTGCGAGGAATCGACGGATGCAATAAAGAAGGAACAGTGCGTCAGAAAAGAGATACTCGCCTCCCAATAAAAGATCCTGTCGTTGCCATAGAAACGTTCCTCGAGTTAGAAAGAGAAGGCATAAAACGAATATTATTTCATAGCGACGCAATTTCTGTGTTAATTCGTCATTGTGAGGGATCAACTGATACAATAATGAAGGAATAGTGCATCCGAAAGGAGATACTCGTCTCCCAATAGAAGATCCTGTCGTTGCCATAGAAACGTTCGTCGATTTAGAAAGAGAAGGCATAGAACACATAGTATTTCATAGCGACGCAATTTCTGTGTTAATTCGTCATTGTGAGGGATCGACGTATGAAATAAAGAAGGAATAATGCATCCGAAAAGAGATACTCGCCTCCCAATATAAGATCCTGTCGTTGCCATACAAACGTTCCTCGATTTAGAAAGAGATGGCATAGAACCTATAGTACTTCATAGCAACTAATTTTCTGTGTTAATTTTTCATTGTGAGGGGTAAACGGATACAATAAAGTATTAATAGTGCATCCGAAAAGAGATACACGCCGTCCAATATAAGATCCTGTTGTTGCCATGGAAACGTTCCTCGATTGAGAAAGAGAAGGCATAAAACGTATAGTTGTTCATAAAGACGAAATTTCTGTGTTCATTCGTCATTGTGAGGGATCGACGAATGCAATAATGAAGGAATAGTGCATTCGAAAGGAGATACACGCCTCCCAATAGGAGATCCGGTCGTTGCCATAGAAACATTCCTTGATTTAGATAGAGAAGGCATAGAACCTATAGTATGTCATAGCGACGCAATTTCTGTGTTAATTCGTAATTGTGTGGGATCGACGAATGCAATAAAGAAAGAATAGTGCATCCGATAAGAGATACTCGCCTCCCAATAGAAGATCCTGTCGTTGCCATAGAAACATTCCTCGATTTAGAAAGAGAAGGCATAGCACATATAGTATATCATAGCGACGCAATTTCTGTGTTAATTCGTCATTGTGAGGGATCGACGGATGCGATAAAGAAGGAATAGTGCATCCGAAAAGAGATACTCGCCCTCCAATATAAGATCCTGTCGGTGCCATAGAAACGTTCCTCGATTTAGAAAGAGAAGGCATAGAACCTATAGAATGTCATAGCGACGCAATTTCTGTGTTAATTAGTCATTGTGTGGAATCAAAGAATGCAATAAAGAAGGAATAGTGCATCCGAAAAGAGATACTCTCCTCCCAATATAAGATCCTGTCGTTGCCATAGAAACGTTCCTCTATTTAGAAAGAGAAGGCATAGAACCTATACTATTTCATAGCGACGCAATTTCTGTGTTATTTCGTCATTGTGAGTGATCGACGGATGCAATAAAGATGGAATAGTGCATCCGAAAGGAGATACTCGCCTCCCAATAGGAGATCCTGTCGTTGCCATAGAAACGTTCCTCGATTTAAAGGAGAAGGAATAGAACCTACAGTATTTATATGCGACGCAATTTCTGTGTTAATTCGTCATTGTGAGCGATCGACGGATGCAATAAAGAAAGAATAGGTCATCCGAAAAGAGATACTCGCCTCCCAATAGAAGGTCCTGTCGTTGTCATAGAAACGTTCCTCGATTTAGAAAGAGATGGCACAGGACTTATAGTATTTCATAGCGACGCAATTTCTGTGTTAATTCGTCATTGTGATGGGTCGACGGATGCAATAAAGATGGAATAGTGCATCCGAAAAGAGATACTTGCCTCCCAATAGAAGAGTCTGTTGTTGCCATAGAAACGTTCCTCGATTTAGAAAGAGAAGGCGTAGAACCTATAGTATTTCATAGCGACGCAATTTCTGTGTTAATTCGTCATTGCGAGGCATCGACGAATGCAATAAAAAAAGAATAATGCATCCGAAAAGAGATACTCGCCTCCCAATATAAGATCCTGTCGTTGCCATAGAAACGTTCCTCGATTTAGGAAGAAAAGGCATAGAACATATAGTATTTCATAGCGACGCTATTTCTTTGTTAGTTCGCCATTGTGAGGGATCGACGGATGCAATAAAGCAGGAATAGTGCATCCGATAAGAGATACTCGCCTCCCAATAGAAGATCCTGTTGTTGCCATAGAAACGTTCCTCGATTTAGAAAGAGAAGGCTTAGAGCCCGTAGTATTTCATAGCGACGCAATATCTGTTTTAATTTGTCATTGTGAGGGATCGTCGGATGCAATAATGAAGGAATAGTACATCCGAAAAGATATACTCGCCGCCCAATATAAGATCCAGTCGTTGCCATTGAAACGCTCCACGATTTAGAAAGAGAAGACATAAAAAACCTATAGTATTCCATAGCGACGCAAATTCTGTGTTAATTCGTCATTGTGTGGGATCAAAGAATGCAATAAAGAAGGAATAGTGCATCTGAAAAGAGATACTCTCCTCCCAATATAAGATCCTATCATTGCCATAGAAACGTTCCTCTATTTAGAAAGAGAAGGCATAGAACCTATACTATTTCATAGCGACGCAATTTCTGTTTTAATTCGTCATTGTGAGGGATCGACGGATGCAATAACGAAGAAATAGTGCATCCGAAAGGAGATACACGGCTCCCAATAGGAGATCCGGTCGTTGCATAGAAACATTCCTTGATTTAGAAAGAGAAGGCATAGCACATATAGTATTTCATAGCGACGCAATGTCTGTGTTATTTCGTTATTGTGAGTGTCGACGGATGCAATAAAGAAGGAATAGTGCATCCGAAAAGAGATACTCGACTCCCAATAGAAGATCCTGTCGTTGCCATGGAAACGTTTCTCGATTTAGAAAGAGTAGTCATAGAACCTATAGTATTTCATAGCGACGCAATTTCTGTTTCAATTCGTCATTGTGAGGGATCGACGGATGCAATAACGAATGAATAGTGCATCCGAAAAGAGATACTCGTCCTCCAATATAAGATACTGTCGTTGCCATAGAAACGTTCCTTGATTTAGAAAGAGAAGGCATAGAACCTATAGTATTTCAAGCGACCCAATTTATGTGTTAATTCGTCATTGTGAGGGATCGATGAATGCAATAAATAAAGAATAGTGAATCCGAAAAGAGATACTCGCCTCCCAATATAAGATCCTGCAGTTGCCATAGAAACGTTCCTCTATTTAGAAAGAGAAGGCATAGAACCTATACTATTTCATAGCGACGCAATATCTGTTTTAATTCGTCATTGTGAGGGATCGACGGATGCAATAAAGAAGGAATAGTGCATCCGAAAGGAGATACACGCCTCCCAATAGGAGATCGGGTTGTTGCCATAGAAACATTAATTGATTTAGATAGAGAAGGCATAGCACATACAGTATTTCATAGCGACGCAATTTCTGTGTTAATTCGTCATTGTGAGGGATCGACGGATGCAATAAAGAAGTAATAGTGCATCCGAAAAGAGATACTCGCCTCCCAATAGGAGATCCTGACGTTGCCGTAGAAACATTCCTCGATTTAGAAAGAGAAGGCATAGCACATATAGTATATCATAGCGACGCAATTTCTGTGTTAATTCGACATTGTGAGGGATCGACGGATACGATAAAGAAGGAATAGTGCATCCGAAAAGAGATACTCGCCCTCCAATATAAGATCCTGTCGGTGCCATAGAAACGTTCCTCGATTTAGAAAGAGAAGGCATAGAACCTATAGTATTTCATAGCGACGCAATACCTGTGTTTATTTGTCATTGTGAGGGATCGACGGATGTAAGAAAGAAGGATTAGTGCATCCGTAAGTAGATGCTCGCCTCCCAATAAAAGATCATGTCGTCGCCATAGAAACGTTCCTCAATTTAGAAATAGAAGACATAGAACCTATAGTATTTCATAGCGACGCCATTTCTGTGTTAATTCGTCATTCTGAGGTATCGACGAATGCAATAGAGAATGAATAGTGCATCCGAAATTAGATACTCCCCTCCCGATATAAGATCCTGTCGTTGCCATAGAAACGTTCCTCGATTTAGAAAGAGAAGGCATAAAGCCTATAGTATTGCATAGCAACGCAATTTCTGTGTTAATTCGCCACTGCGAGGAATCGACGGATGCAATAAAGAAGGAACAGTGCGTCAGAAAAGAGATACTCGCCTCCCAATAAAAGATCCTGTCGTTGCCAGAGAAACGTACGTCGATTTAGAAGGAGAAGTCTTAGAACCTATAGTATTTCATAGCGACGCAAATTCTGTATTAATTCGTCATTGTGAGGGATCGACGGATGCAATAAAGACGGAATAGTGCATCCGAAAAGAGATACTAGCCTCCCAAAAGAACATCCTTTCGTTGCCATAGAAACGTTCCTCGATTTAGAAAGAGAAGGCATAAAACGAATATTATTTCATAGCGACGCAATTTCTGTGTTAATTCGTCATTGTGAGGGATCAACTGATACAATAATGAAGGAATAGTGCATTCGAAAGGAGATACTCGTCTCCCAATAGAAGATCCTGTCGTTGCCATACAAACGTTCCTCGATTTAGAAAGAGATGGCATAGAACCTATAGTATTTCATAGCAACTAATTTTCTGTGTTAATTTTTCATTGTGAGGGGTAAACGGATACAATAAAGTATTAATAGTGCATCCGAAAAGAGATACACGCCGTCCAATATAAGATCCTGTTGTTGCCATGGAAACGTTCCTCGATTGAGGATGAGAAGGCATAAAACGTATAGTTGTTCATAAAGACGAAATTTCTGTGTTCATTCGTCATTGTGAGGGATCGACGAATGCAATAAAGAAGGAATAGTGCATCCGAAAACAGATACTCGCCTCCCAATAGGAGATCCTGTCGTTGCCATAGAAACATTCCTCGATTTAGAAAGAGAAGGCATAGCACATATAGTATATCATAGCGACGCAATTTCTGTGTTAATTCTTCATTGTGAGGGATCGACGGATGAAATAAAGAAAGAATAGTGCATCCGAATAGAGATAATCGCCTCCCAATAGAAGGTCATGTCGTTGCCATAGAAACGTTCCTCGATTTTGAAAAAGAAGGCATAGAACCTATAGCATTTCATAGCGATGCAATTTCGGTGTTAATTTGTCATTGTGAGGGATCGACGGATGCAATAAAGAAAGAAAAGTGCATCCGATAAGAGATACTCGCCTCCCAATATAAGATCCTGTCGTTGCCATAGAAACGTTCCTCTATTTAGAAAGAGAAGGAATAGAACCTATTCTATTTCATAGCGACGCAATTTCTGTTTTAATTAGTCATTGTGAGGTATCGACGGATGCAATAATGAAGGAATAGTGCATTCGAAAGGAGATACACACCTCCCAATAGGAGATCCGGTCGTTGCCATAGAAACATTCCTTGATTTAGATAGAGCAGGCATAGCACATATAGTATTTCATAGCGACGCAATTTCTGTGTTAATTCGTCATTGTGAGGGATCGACGGATGCAATGAAGAAGGAATAGTGCATCCGAAAAGAGATACTCGCCTCCCAATATAAGATCCTGTCGTTGCCATAGAAACGTTCCTCTATTTAGAAAGAGAAGGAATAGAACCTATTCTATTTCATAGCGACGCAATTTCTGTTTTAATTAGTCATTGTGAGGTATCGACGGATGCAATAATGAAGGAATAGTGCATTCGAAAGGAGATACTCGCCTCCCAATATAAGATCATGTTGCTGCCGTAGAAACGTTCCTCAATTAGAAAGAGCAGTCATAGAACCTATAGTATTTCATAGCGACGTAATTTATGTGTTAATTCGTCATTGTGAGGGATCGACGAATGCAATAAAGAAAGAATAGTGCATCCGAAAAGAGATACTCGCCTCCCAATATAAGATCCTGTCGTTGCCATAGAAACGTTCCTCTATTTAGAAAGAGAAGGAATAGAACCTATTCTATTTCATAGCGACGCAATTTCTGTTTTAATTAGTCATTGTGAGGTATCGACGGATGCAATAATGAAGGAATAGTGCATTCGAAAGGAGATACACGCCTCCCAATAGGAGATCCGGTCGTTGCCATAGAAACATTCCTTGATTTAGATAGAGCAGGCATAGCACATATAGTATTTCATAGCGACGCAATTTCTGTGTTAATTCGTCATTGTGAGGGATCGACGGATGCAATAAAGAAGGAATAGTGCATCCGAAAAGAGATACTCGCCTCCCAATTGAAGATCCTGTCGTTGCCATGGAAACGATCCTCGATTTAGAAAGAGAAGGCATAGAACCTATAGTATTCCATAGCGACGCAATTTCAGTTTTAATTCGTCATTGTAGGGATCGACGGATGCAATAACGATAGAATAGTGCATCCGAAAGGAGATACTCGCCTCCCAATAGGAGATCCTGTCGTTGCCATAGAAACATTCCTCGATTTAGAACGAGAAGGCATAGCACATATAGTATTTCATAGCGACGCAATTTCTGTGTTAATTCGTCATTGTGAGGGATCGACAGATGCGATAAAGAAGGAACAGTGCATCCGAAAAGAGATACTAGCCCTCCAATATATGATCCTGTCGGTGCCATAGAAACGTTCCTCGATTTGGAAAGAGAAGGCATAGAACCTATAGTATTTCATAGCGACGCAATTTATGTTTTAATTCGTCATTGTGAGGGCTCGGCGGAGGCAATAAAGAAGGAATAGTGCATCCGAAAAGAGATACTCGCCTCCCAATATAAGATCCTGTCCTTGCCATAGAAAAGTTCCTCGATTTAAAAGAGAAGGAATAGAACCTATAGTATTTGTATGCGACGCAATTTCTGTGTTAATTCGTCATTGTGAGGGATCGACGAATGCAATAAAGAAGGAATAGTGGTTCCGAAAAGAAATACTCGCCTCCCAATATAAGAGCCTGTCGTTGCCATAGAAACGTTCCTCGGTTTAGAAAGAGAAGGCATAGAACCTATAGTATTTCATAGCGACGCAATTTCTGTGTTAATTCGTAATTGTGTGGGATCGACGAATGCAATAAAGAAAGAATAGTGCATCCGATAAGAGATACTCGCCTCCCAATAGAAGATCCTGTCGTTGCCATAGAAACGTTCCTCGATTTAGAAAGAGAAGGCTTAGAGCCCGTAGTATCTCAAAGCGACGCAATTTCTGTGTTAATTCGTCATTGTGAGGGATCGTCGGATGCAATAAAGAAGTAATAGTACATCCGAAAAGATATACTCGCCTCCCAATATAAGAGCCTGTCGTTGCCATAGAAACGTTCCTCTATTTAGAAAGAGAAGGCATAGAACCTATACTATTTCATAGCGACGCAATTTCTGTGTTACTTCGTCATTGTGAGTGATCGACGGATGCAATAAAGATGGAATAGTGCATCCGAAAGGAGATACTCGCCTCCCAATAGGAGATCCTGTCGTTGCCATAGAAACGTTCCTCGATTTAAAGGAGAAGGAATAGACCCTACAGTATTTATATGCGACGCAATTTCTGTGTTAATTCGTCATTGTGAGCGATCGACGGATGCAATAAAGAAAGAATAGTGCATCCGAAAAGAGATACTCGCCTCCCAATAGAAGGTCCTGTCGTTGTCATAGAAACGTTCCTCGATTTAGAAAGAGATGGCACAGGACTTATAGTATTTAATAGCGACGCAATTTCTGTGTTAATTCTTCATTGTGAGGGGTCGACGGATGCAATAAAGATGGAATAGTGCATCCGAAAAGAGATACTTGCCTCCCAATAGAAGAGTCTGTTGTTGCCATAGAAACGTTCCTCGATTTAGAAAGAGAAGGCGTAGAACCTATAGTATTTCATAGCGACGCAATTTCTGTGTTAATTCGTCATTGTGAGTGATCGACAGATGCGATAAAGATGGAACAGTGCATCCGAAAAGAGATACTCGCCCTCCAATATATGATCCTGTCGGTGCCATAGAAACGTTAATCGATTTAGAAAGAGAAGGCGTAGAACCTATAGTATTTCATAGCGACGCAATTTCTGTGTTAATTCGTCATTGTGAGGATCGACGAATGCAATAAAAAAAGAATAATGCATCCGAAAAGAGATACTCGCCTCCCAATATTAGATACTGTTGTTGCCATAGAAACGTTCCTCGGTTTAGAAAGAGAAGGCATAGAATCTATAGTATTTCATAGCGACGCAATTTCTGTGTTAATTCGTAATTGTGTGGGATCGACGAATGCAATAAAGAAAGAATAGTGCATCCGATAAGAGATACTCGCCTCCCAATATAAGAGCCTGTCGTTGCCATAGAAACGTTCCTCGATTTAGAAAGGAAAGGCATAGAAAATATAGTATTTCATAGCGACGCAATTTCTTTGTTAATTTGTCATTGTGAGGGATTGACGGACGCAATAAAGAATGAATACTGCATCCGAAAAGAGATACTCGCCTCCCAATATAAGATCATGTCGTTGCCATAGAAACGTTCCTCGATTTAGAAAGAGATGGCACAGGACTTATAGTATTTCATAGCGACGCAATTTCTGGGTTAATTCGTCATTGTGAGGGGACGACGGATGCAATAAAGATGGAATGGTGCATCCGAAAAGAGATACTTGCCTCCCAATAGAAGAGTCTGTTGTTGCCATAGAAACGTTAATCGATTTAGAAAGAGAAGGCGTAGAACCTATAGTATTTCATAGCGACGCAATTTCTGTGTTAATTCGTCATTGTGAGGATCGACGAATGCAATAAAAAAAGAATAATGCATCCGAAAAGAGATACTCGCCTCCCAATATTAGATACTGTTGTTGCCATAGAAACGTTCCTCGGTTTAGAAAGAGAAGGCATAGAACCTATAGTATTTCATAGCGACGCAATTTCTGTGTTAATTCGTAATTGTGTGGGATCGACGAATGCAATAAAGAAAGAATAGTGCATCCGATAAGAGATACTCGCCTCCCAATAGAAGATCCTGTCGTTGCCATAGAAACGTTCCTCGATTTAGAAAGAGAAGGCTTAGAGCCCGTAGTATTTCATAGCGACGCAATATCTGTGTTAATTCGTCATTGTGAGGGATCGTCGGATGCAATAAAGAAGGAATAGTACATCCGAAAAGATATACTCGCCGCCCAATATAAGATCCAGTCGTTGCCATTGAAACGCTCCACGATTTAGAAAGAGAAGACATAGAAACCTATAGTATTCCATAGCGACGCAAATGCTGTGTTAATTAGTCATTGTGTGGAATCAAAGAATGCAATAAAGAAGGAATAGTGCATCCGAAAAGAGATACTCTCCTCCCAATATAAGATCCTGTCGTTGCCATAGAAACGTTCCTCTATTTAGAAAGAGAAGGCATAGAACCTATACTATTTCATAGCGACGCAATTTCTGTGTTATTTCGTCATTGTGAGTGATCGACGGATGCAATAAAGATGGAATAGTGCATCCGAAAGGAGATACTCGCCTCCCAATAGGAGATCCTGTCGTTGCCATAGAAACGTTCCTCGATTTAAAGGAGAAGGAATAGAACCTACAGTATTTATATGCGACGCAATTTCTGTGTTAATTCATCATTGTGAGCGATCGACGGATGCAATAAAGAAAGAATGGTGCATCCGAAAAGAGATACTCGCCTCCCAATAGATGGTCCTGTCGTTGCCATAGAAACGTTCCTCGATTTAGAAAGAGATGGCACAGGACTTATAGTATTTCATAGCGACGCAATTTCTGTGTTAATTCGTCATTGTGAGCGGTCGACGGATGCAATAAAGATGGAATAGTGCATCCGAAAAGATATACTCCCCGCCCAATATAAGATCCTGTCGTTGCCATTGAAACGCTCCACGATTTAGAAAGAGAAGACATAGAACCTATAGTATTTCATACCGACGCAATTTCTGTGTTAATTCGTCATTGTGTGGGATCAAAGAATGCAATAAAGAAGGAATAGTGCATCCGAAAAGAGATACTCGCCTCCCAATAGGAGATCCTGTCGTTGCGATAGAAACGTTCCTCTATTTAGAAAGAGAAGGCATAGCACATATAGTATTTCATAGCGACGCAATTTCTGTGTTATTTCGTCATTGTGAGTGATCGACGGATGCAATAAAGAAGGAACAGTGCATCCGAAAAGAGATACTCGACTCCCAATAGAAGATCCTGTCGTTGCCTTGGAAACGTTTCTCGATTTAGAAAGAGTAGTCATAGAACCTATAGTATTTCATAGCGACGCAATTTCTGTTTCAATTTGTCATTGTGAGGGATCGACGGATGCAATAACGAAGGACTAGTGCATCCGAAAGGAGATACACGGCTCCCAATAGGAGATGCTGTTGTTGCCATAGAAACATTCCTCGATTTAGAAAGAGAAGGCATAGCACATATAGTATTTCATAGCGACGCAATTTCTGCGTTAATCCGTCATTGTGAGGGATCGACGGATGCGATAAGGAAGGAATAGTGCATCCGGAAAGAGATACTCGCCTCCCAATATAAGATCCTGTCCTTGCCATAGTAACGTTCCTCGATTTAAAAGAGAAGGAATAGAACCTACAGTATTTATATGCGACGCAATTTCTGTGTTAATTCGTCATTGTGACCAATCGACGGATGCAATAAAGAAAGAATAGTGCATCCTAAAAGAGATACTCGCCTCCCAATAGAAGGTCCTGTCGTTGTCATAGAAACGTTCCCCGATTTTGAATGAGAAGGCATAGAACCTATAGTATTTCAAAGCGACGCAATTTCTGTGTTAATTCGTCATTGTGAGTGATTTACGGATGTAATAAAGAAGGAGTACTGCATCCGAAAAGAGATACTCGCCTCCCAATATAAGATCCATTCGTTGCCATGGAAACGTTCCTCGATTTAGAAAGAGAAGGCATAGAACCCATAGTATATCATAGCGACCAAATTTCTGTGTTTATTCGTCATTGTGAGCGATCGACGGATGCAATAAAGAAGGAATAGTGCATCCGAAGAGAGATATTCGCCTCCCAATAGAAGATCCTGTCGTTGCCATGGAAACGTTCCTCGATTTAGAAAGAGAAGGGTTAGAACCTATAGTATTTCATAGTGAAGCAATTTCTGTTTTAATTCCTCATTGTGTGGGATCGACGGATGCAACAAAGATGGAATAGTGCATTCTAAAAGAGCTACTCGGTTCCCAATATGATATCTTGTCGTTGCCACAGAAACGTTCATCGATTTAGAAAGAGAAGGCATAGAACCTATAGTATTTCATAGCGACGCAATTTCTGTGTTAATTCGTCATTGTGAGCGATCGATGGATGCAATAAAGAAGGAATAGTGCATTGGAAAAGAGATACTCGCCTTCCAATAGATCCTGCCGTTGCCATAGAAACGTTCCTCGATTTAGAAAGAGAAGGCATAGAACCTATAGTATTTCATAGCGACGCAATTTCTGTGTTAATTCGTCATTGTGAGGGGTTGACAGATACAATGAAAAAGGAATAGTGCATCCGAAAAGAGATATTCGCCTCCCAAAATGAGATCCTGTCGTTGACATAGAAACGTTCCTCGATTTAGAAAGAGAAGGCTTAGAAACTATAGAATTTCATAGCGACGCAATTTCTGTGTTAATTTGTCATTGTGAGGGATTGACGGATGCAATAAAGGAGGAATAGTACATCCGAAAAGAGATACTCGCCTCCCAATATAAGATCCTGTCGTTGCCATAGAAACGTTCCTCGATTTAGGAAGAAAAGGCATAGAACATATAGTATTTCATAGCGACGCAATTTCTTTGTTAATTCGCCATTGTGAGGGATCGTCGGATGCAATAAAGAAGGAATAGTACATCCGAAAAGAGATACTCGTCCTCCAATATAAGATCCTGTCGTTGCCATAGAAACGTTCCTTGATTTAGAAAGAGAAGGCATAGAACCTATAGTATTTCATAGCGACGCAATTTATGTGTTAATTCGTCATTGTGAGGGATCGAAGGATGCAATAAAGTTGATATAGTGCATCCGAAAAGAGATATTCTCCCTCCAATATAAGATAATGTCGGTGCCATAGAAACGTTCCTCGATTTAGAAAGAGAAGGCATAGATCCTATAGTATTTCATAGCGACGCAATTTATGTGTTAATTTGTCATTGTGAGGGATCGAGGGATGCAATAAATATTGAATAGTGCATCCGAAAAGAGATACTCTACTCCCAATATAAGATCCTGTCGTTGCCATAGAAACGTTCCTCTATTTAGAAAGAGAAGGCATAGAACCTATACTATTTCATAGCGACGCAATTTCTGTTTTAATTCGCCATTGTGAGGGATCGACGGATGCAATAACGAAGGAATAATGCATCCGAAAGGAGATACACGGCTCCCAATAGGAGATCCGGTCGTTGCCATAGAAACATTCGTTGATTAAGAAAGAGAAGGCATAGCACATATAGTATTTCATAGCGACGCAATTTCTGTGTTAATTCCTCATTGTGTGGGATCGACGGATGCAACAAAGATGGAATAGTGCATTCTAAAAAAGCTACTCGGTTCCCAATATGATATTCTTCCGTTGCCACAAAAACGTTCATCGATTTAGAAAGAGAAGGCATAGAAACTATAGTATTTCATAGCGACGCAATTTCTGTTTTAATTCGCCATTGTGAGGGATCGACGGATGCAATAACGAAGGAATAGTGCATCCGAAAGGAGATACACGGCTCCAAATAGGAGATCCGTTCGTTGCCATAGAAACATTCGTTGATTTAGAAAGAGAAGGCATAGCACATATAGTATTTCATACCGACGCAATTTCTGTGTTAAATCGTCATTGTGAGGGATCGTCGGATGCAATGAAGAAGGAATAGTACATCCGAAAAGAGATACTCGCCGCCCAATATAAGATCCGGTCGTTGCCATTGAAACGCACCACGATTTAGAAAGAGAAGACATAGAACCTATAGTATTTCATAGCGACGCAATTTCTGTGTTAATTCGTCATTGTGAGGGATCGACGGATGCAATAAAGATGATATAGTGCATCCGAAAAGAGATACCCGCCCTCCAATATAAGATCCTGTCGTTGCCATAGAAACGTTCCCCGATTTACAAAGAGATGGCACAGAACCTATAGTATTTCATAGTGACAAAATTTCTGTGTTAATTCGTTATTGTGAGGGATCGACGAATGCAATAAATATGGAATAGTGCGTCCGAAAAGAGATTCTCGCCTCCCAATATAAGATCCTTTCGTTGCCATAGAAAAATTCATCGATTTAGAAAGAGAAGGCATAGAAGCTATAGTATTTCATAGCGACGCAATTTCTGTGTTAATTCGTCATTGTGAGGGATCGACAGATGCAATGAAAAAGGAATAGTGCATGCCAAAAGAGATACTCGCCTCCCAATATAAGATCCTGTCGTTGCCATAGATACGTTCCTCGATTTAGAAAGAGATGGCACAGAGCCTATAGTTTTTCATAGCGACGCAATTTCTGTGTTTATTCGTCATTGTGAGGGATCCACAGATGCAATGAAAAAGGAATAGTGCATCCGAAAAGAGATACTCGCCTCCCAAAATGGCATCCTGTCGTTGACATAGAAACGTCCCTCGATTGTGAAAGAGAAGGCATAGAATCTATTGTATTTCATAGCGACGCCATATCTGTGTTAATTCGTCATTGTGAGGGATCGACGAATGCAATAAAGAAAGAATAGTGCATCGGAAAAGAGATACTCGCCTCCCATTATAAGATCCTGTCGTTGCCATTGAAACGTTCCTCGATTTAGAAAGAGAAGGCATAGAACGTATAGTATTTCATAGGGACGCGATTTCTTTGCTAATTCGCCATTGTGAGGGATCGGCGGACGCAATAAAGAAGGAATAGTGCATCAGTTAAGAGATACTCGATTTCCAATAGAAGATCCCGTCGTTGCCATAGAAACGTTCCTCGATTTAGAAAGAGAATGTTTAGAGCCTATAGTATTTCATACCGACGCAAGTTCTGTGTTAATTCGTCATTGTGAGGGATAGAGGGATGCAATAACGAAGGAATAGTGCATCCGAAAAGAGATACACGCCTCCCAATATAAGATCCTGTCGTTGCCATAGAAACGTTACTTGATTTAGGAAGAGTAGGCAAAGGACTTGTAGCATTTTATAGCGACGAAATTTCTGTGTTAATTCGTCATTGTGAGGGATCGTCGGATGCAATAAAGAAGGAATAGTGCATCCGAAAAGAGATACTCGCCATCCAATATAAGATCCTGTCGTTGCCATAGAAACGTTCCTTGATTTAGAAAGAGAAGGCATAGAACCTATAGTATTTTATGGCGACGCAATTTCTGTGTTAATTCGTCATTGTGAGGGATCGACGAATACAATAAAGAAAGAATAAAGCATCCGAAAAGAGACACTCGCCTCCCAATATTAGATCCTGTCGTTGGCATAGAAACGTTCCTCGATTTAGAAAGAGAAAGCATAGAACCTATAGTATTTCATTGCGACGCAATTTCTGTGGTAATTCGTCATTGTGAGGGATCGACGGATGCAATAAAGATGAAATAGTGCATCCGAAAAGAGATACTCCCCCTTGAATATAAGATCCTGTCAGTGCCATAGAAACGTGCCATGATTTAGGAAGAGAAGGCATAGAACCTATAGTAGTTCATAGCGACGCAATTTATGTGTTAATTTGTCATCGTGAGGGATCGAGGTATGCAATAGAGAAGGAATAGTGCATCCGAAAAAAAGATACACGCCTCCCAATATAAGATCCTGTCGTTGCCATAGAAACGTTACTCGATTTAGGAAGAGTAGGCAAAGAACTTATAGCATTTTATAGCGACGAAATTTCTGTGTTAATTCGTCATTGTGAGGGATCGACGGATGCAATAAAGAAGGAATAGTGCATCCGAAATGAGATACTCGCCTCCCGATATAAGATCCTGTCGTTGCCATAGAAACGTTTCTCGATTTAGAAAGAGAAGGCATAAAACCTATAGTATTTCATAGTGACGCAATTTCTGTATTAATTCGTCATTGTGAATGATCGACGGATGCAATAAAGAAGGAACAGTGCATCCGAAAAGAGATACTAGCCTCCCAATAGATCATCCTGTCGTTGCCATTGAAACGTTCCTCGATTTAGAAAGAGAAGGCATAGAACGTATAGTAGTTCATAGCGACACAATTTCTGTTTTAATTCGTCATTGTGAGGGATCGACTGACGCAATAATGATGTAATAGTGCATCCGCAAGGAGATACTCGCCTCCCAATAGAAGATCCTGTCGCTGCCATAGAAACGTACGTCGATTTAGAAAGAGAAGTCATAGAACCCATAGTATTTCATAGCGACGCAATTTCTGTGTTAACTCGTCTTTGTGAGGGATCGACGTATGCAATAAAGAAGGAATAATGCATCCGAAAAGAGATACTCGCCTCCCAATATAAGAGCCTGACGTTGCCATAGAAACGGTTCTCGATTTAGAAAGAGAAGGCGTAGAACCTATAGTATTTCATAACGACGCTATTTCTGTGTTAATTCGTCATTGTGCGGGATCGACGGATGCAATTAAGAAGGAATAGTGCATCCGAAAAGTGATACTCGCCTCCCAATATAAGATCCTGTCGCTGCCATAGAACCGTACCTCGATTTAGAAAGAGAAGGCATAGAACCTATAGTATTTCATAGCGACGCAATTTCTGTGTTAATTCGTCATTGTGAGGGATCGACGGATGCAATAAAGAAAGAAAAGTTCATCCGAAAAGAGATACTCGCCTCTCAATATAAGATCATGTTGCTGTCATAGAAATGTTCCTCGATTAGAAAGAGAAGTCATAGAGCCTATAGTATTTCACAGCGACGCAATTTCTGGGTTAATTCGTCATTGTGAGGGATCGACGGATGCAATAAAGAAGGAATAGTGCATCCGAAAAGAGATACTCGCCTCTCAATACAAGATCCAGTCGTTGCCATGGAAACGTTCCTCGATTTAGAAAGAGAAGGCATAGAACCCATAGTATTTCATAGCCGCCCAATTTATGTGTTAATTCGTCATTGTGAGGGATCGAAAGATGCAATAAAGAAGGAATAGTGCATCCGAAAAGAGATATTCGTCTCCCAATAGAAGATCCTGTCGTTGCCATGGAAACGTTCGTCGATTTAGAAAGAGAAGGCATAGAACGTATAGTATTTCATAGCGACGCTATTTATGTGTTAATTCGTCATTGTGAGGGATCGACTGATGCAATAATGAAGGAATAGTGCATCCGAAAGGAGATACTCACCTCCCAATAGAAGATCCTGCCGTTGCCATTGAAACGTTCGTCGATTTAGAAAGAGAAGGCATAGTACCCATAGTATTTCATAGCGACGCAATTTCTGTGATAACTCGTCTTTGAGAGGGATCGACGGATGCAATAAAGAAGGAATAGTGCGTTGGAAAAGAGATACTCGCCTCCCAATAGAAGATCCTATCGTTGCCATAGAAACGTTCCTCGATTTAGAAAGAGAAGGCATAGAACCTATAGTATTTCATAGCGACGCAATTTCTGTGTTAATTCGTTATTGTGAGGGATCGACGAATGCAATAAAGAAAGAATAATGCATCCGAAAAGAGATACTCGCCTCCCAAAATGAGATCTTGTCGTTGACATAGAAACGTTCCTCGATTTAGAAAGAAAACGCATAGAAACTATAGTATTTCGTAGCGACGCAAATTCTGTGTTAATTTGTCATTGTGAGGGATAGACCGATGCAATAAAGAAGGAATACTGCATTCGAAAAGAGATACTCGCCTCCCAATATAAGATCATGTCGTTGCCATAGAAACGTTCCTCGATTTAGAAAGAGATGGCATAGAACATATTGTATTTCATAGCAACGCATTTTCTGTGGTAATTTATTATTGTGAGGGATAAACGGATGCAATAAAGTATTAATAGTGCATCCGAAAAGAGAAACTCGCCCGCCAATATAAGATCCTGTCGTTGCCATGGAAACCTTCCTCGATTTAGGAAGAGGCGACATAGAACCTATAGTAGTTCATAGCGACGCAATTTCTGTGTTAATTTGTCATTGTGAGGGATAGACCGATGCAATAAAGAAGGAATACTGCATTCGAAAAGAGATACTCGCCTCCCAATATAAGATCATGTCGTTGCCATAGAAACGTTCCTCGATTTAGAAAAAGATGGCACAGAACCTATAGTATCTCATAGCGACGAAATTTTTGTGTTAATTCGTCATTGTGAGGGGTCGACGGATGCAATAAAGAAGGAATAGTGTAGCCGAAAGGAGATACTCGCCTCCCAATAGAAGACTCTGTTGATGCCATAGAAACGTTCCACGATTTACAAAGAGAAGACGTAGAACCTATAGTATTTCATAGCGACGCAATTTCTGTGTTAATTCTTCATTGTTGGGGATCGACGAATGCAATAAAGAAAGAATAATGCATCCGAAAAGAGATACCCGCCTCCCAATATAAGATCCTGTCGTTGCCATAGAAACGTTCCTCGATTTAGAAAGAGAAGGCATAGAACCTATAGTATTTCATAGCGACGCAATTTCTGTGTTAATTCGTCATTGTGAGGGATCGTCGGATGCTATAAAGAAGGAATAGTTCATCCGAAAAGAGATACTCGCCGCCCACTATAAGATGCTGTCGTTGCCATTGAAACGCTCCACGATTTAGAAAGAGAAGACATAGAACCTATAGTATTTCATAGCGACACAATTTCTGTTTTAATTCGTCATTGTGAGAGATCGACGGATGCAATAACAAAGGAATAGTGCATCCGAAAGGAGATACACGGCTCCCAATACGAGATCCGGTCGTTGCCATAGAAACGTTCCTTGATTTAGAAAGAGAAGGCATAGCACGTATAGTATTTCATAGCGACGCTATTTCTGTGTTAATTCGTCATTGAGAGTGATCGACGGACGCTATAACGAAGGAATAGTGCATCCGAAAGAAGATACTCGCCTCCCAATAGGAGATTCTGTCGTTGCCATAGAAACTTTCCTCGATTTAGAAAGAGAAGGCATAGCACAAATAGTATTTCATAGCGACGCAATTTCTGCGTTAATTCGTCATTGTGAGGGATCGACGGATGCAATAAAGAAGGAATAGTGCATCCGAAAAGAGATACACGCCTCCCAATATAAGATCCTGTCCTTGCCATAGAAACGTTCCTCGATTTAAAAGAGAAGGCATAGAGCCTATAGTATTGATATGCGACGCAATTTCTGTGTTCATTCGTCATTGTGAGGGATCGACTGATGCAATAAAGAAATAATAGTGCATCCGAAAAGAGATACTCGCCTCCCAATATAAGAGCCTGTCGTAGCCATAGAAACGTTCCTCGATTTAGAAAGAGATGGCATAGAACATATTGTATTTCATAGCAACGCATTTTCTGTGGTAATTTTTTATTGTGAGGGATAAACGGATGCAATAACGTATTAATAGTGCATCCGAAAAGAGAAACTCGCCCTCCAATATAAGATCCTGTCGTTGCCATGGAAACGTTCCTCGATTTAGAAAGAGGAGGCATAGAACCTATAGTATTTCATAGCGACGCAATTTCTGTGTTAATTCGTCATTGTGAGGGATCGACGGATGCAATAACAAAGAAAAGTGCATCCGAAAAGAGATACTCGCCTCCCAATATAAGATCCTGTCGTTGCCATGGAAACGTTCCACGATTTAGAAAGAGAAGGCATAGAACTTATAATAGTTCATATCGACGGAATTTCTGTTTTCATTCGTCATTGTGAGGGATCGACGAATGCAATAAAGAAGGAATTGTGCATCCGAAAATAGATACTTGCCTCCCAATATAAGATCCTGTCGTTGCCATAGAAACGTACGTCGATTTAGAAAGAGAAGGCATAGAACATATAGTATTTCATAGCGACGATATTTCTGTGTTAATTCGTCATTGTGAGGGATCGACAGGTGCAATAAAGAAGGAATAGTGCATCCGAAAAGAGATAATCGCCTCCCAATATAAGATCCAGTCGTTGCCAATGAAACGTTCCTCGATTTAGAAAGAAAAGGCATAGAACCCATAGTATTTCATAGCCACCCAATTTATGTGTTAATTAGTCATTGTGAGGGATCGACGGATGCAATAAAGAAGGAATAGAGCATCCGAAAAGGGATATTCGTCTCCCAATAGAAGATCCTGTCGTTGCCATGGAAACGTTCCTCGATTTAGAAAGAGAAATCATAGAACCTATAGTATTTCATAGTGACGCAATTTCTGTTTTAATTCGTCATTGTGTGGGATCGACGGATGCAATAAAGATGCCATAGTGCATTCAAAAAGAGCTACCCGCGCCCAATATAATATCCTGTCGTTGCCATAGAAACGTTCATCGATTTAGAAGGAGATGGCATAGAACCTATAGTATTTCATAGCGACGCAAATTCTATGTTTATTTGTCATTGTGAGGGATCGACGGATGCAATAAAGAAGGAATAGTGCATTGGAAAAGAGATACTCGCCTCCCAATAGAAGGTCCTGTCGTTGCCATAGAAACGTTCCTCGACTTAGAAAGAGAAGGCATAGAACCTATAGTATCTCATAGCGACGCAATTTCTGTGTTAATTCTTCATTGTGAGGGGTCGACGGATGCAATAAAGAAGGAATAGTTCATCCGAAAAGAGATACTCGCCGCCCACTATAAGATGCTGTCGTTGCCATTGAAACGCTCCACGATTTAGAAAGAGAAGCCATAGAACCTATAGTATTTCATAGCGACACAATTTCTGTTTTAATTCGTCATTGTGAGAGATCGACGGATGCAATAACGAAGGAATAGTGCAGCTGAAAGGAGATACACGGCTCCCAATAGGAGATCCGGTCGTTGCCATAGAAACATTCCTTGATTTAGAAAGAGAAGGCATAGCACGTATAGTATTTCATAGCGATGCAATTTCTGTGTTAATTCGTCATTGTGAGTGATCGACGGACGCAATAACGAAGGAATAGTGCATCCGAAAGAAGATACTCGCCTCCCAATAGGAGATCCTGTCGTTGCCATAGAAACTTTCCTCGATTTAGAAAGTGAAGGCATAGCACATATAGTATTTCATAGCGACGCAATTTCTGCGTTAATTCGTCATTGTGAGGGATCGACGGATGGGATAAAGAAGGAATAGTGCATCCGAAAAGAGATACTCGCCCTCCAATATAAGATCCTGTCGTTGCCATAGAAACGCTCCTCGATTTTAGAAGAGAAGGCATAGAACCTATAGTATTTCATAGCTACGCAATTTATGTGTTAATTGACCATTGTGAGGGATCGATGGATGCAATAAAGAAGGAATAGTGCATCCGAAAAGAGATACTCGCCTCCCAATATAAGATCCTGTTCTTGCCATAGAAAAGTTCCTCGATTTAAAAGAGAAGGCATAGAACCTATAGTATTTATATGCGACGCAATTTCTGTGTTCATTCGTCATTGTGAGGGATCGACTGATGCAATAAAGAAATAATAGTGCATCCGAAAAGAGACACTCGCCTACCAATATAAGATCCTGTCGTAGCCATAGAAACGTTCCTCGATTTAGAAAGAGATGGCATAGAACATATTGTATTTCATAGCAACGCATTTTCTGTGGTAATTTTTTATTGTGAGGGATAAACGGATGCTTGTATTAATAGTGCATCCGAAAAGAGAAACTCGCCCTCCAATATAAGATCCTGTCGTTGCCATGGAAACCTTCCTCGATTTAGGAAGAGGCGACATAGAACCTATAGTAGTTCATAGCGACGCAATTTCTGTGTTCATTCGTCATTGTGAGGGATCGACGAAAGCAATAAAGTATTAATAGTGCATCCGAAATGAGATACTCGGCCTCCAATATAAGATCCTGTCGTTGCCATGGAAACGTTCCTCGATTTAGAAAGAGGAGGCATAGAACCTATAGTATTTCATAGCGACGCAATTTCTCTGTTAATTCGTCATTGTGAGGGATCGACGAATGCAATAAAGAAAGAATAATGCATCCGAAAAGTGATACTCGCCTCCCAATAAAAGATGCTGTCGTTGCCATGGAAACGTTCATCGATTTAGAAAGAGGAGTCATAGAACCTATAGTATTTCATAGCGACGCAATTTCTGTGTTAATTCGTCATTGTGAGGGATCGACGAATGCAATAAAGAAAGAATAGTGCATCCGAAAAGAGATACTTTCCTCCCAATATAAGATCCTGTCGTTGCTATAGAAACGTTCCTTTAATTAGGAAGAGAAGGCATAGAACATATAGTATTTCATAGCGGCGCAATTTCTTTGTTAATTCGCCATTGTGAGGGATCGACGGATGCAATAAAGCAGGAATAGTGCATCCGATAAGAGATACTCGCCTCCCAATAGAAGATACTGTCGTTGCCATAGAAACGTTCTTCGATTTAGAAAGAGATGGCTTAGAGCCTATAGTATTTCATAGTGACGCAATTTCTATGTTAATTCATTATTGTGAGGGATCGTCGGATGCTATGAAGAAGGAATAGTACATCCGAAAAGAGATACTAGCCGCCCACTATAAAATCCTGTCGTTGCCATTGAAACGCTGCACGTTTTAGAAAGAGAAGACATAGAACCTATAACATTTCATAGCGACGCAATTTCTGTTTTAATTCGTCGTTGTGAGAGATCGACGGATGCAATAACGAAGAAATAGTGCATCCCAAAGGAGATACACGGCTCCCAATAGGAGATCCGGTCGTTGCCATAGAAACATTCCTTGATTTAGAAAGAGAAGGCATAGCACATATAGTAGTTCATAGCGACGCAATTTCTGTGTTAATTCGTCATTGTGAGTGATCGACGGATGCAATAAAGAAGGAATAGTGCATCCGAAAAGAGATACTCGCCCTCCAATATAAGATCCTGTCGTTGCCATAGAAACGTTCCTCGATTTTGGAAGAGAAGGCACAGAACCTATAGTATTTCATAGAGACGCAATTTATGTGTTAATTGGTCAATGTGAGGGATTGACGGATGCAACAAAGAAGGAATAGTGCAACCGAAAAGAGATACTCGCCTCCCAATATAAGATCCTGTCCTTGGCATAGAAACATTCCTCGATTTAAAAGAGTAGGCATAGAACCTATAGTATTTATACGTGACGCAATTTCTGTGATAATTCGTCATTGTGAGGGATCGACTGATGCAATAAAGAAGGAGTAGTGCATCCGAAAAGAGATACTCGCCTCCCAAAATAAGATCCTGTCGTAGCCATAGAAACGTTCCTCGATTCAGAAAGAGATGGCATAGAACATATAGTATTTGATAGCAACGCATTTTCTGTGGTAATTTTTTATTGTGAGGGATAAACGAATGCAATAAAGTATTAATAGTGCATCCGAAAAGAGATACTCCCCCTCCAATATAAGATCCTGTCGTTGCCATGGAAACCTTAATCGATTTAGAAAGAGAAGGCATAGAACCTATAGTAGATCATAGCGACGCAATTTCTCTGTTCATTCGTCATTGTGAGGGATTGACGATTGCAATAAAGAAGGAATAGTGCATCCGAAATGAGATACTCGCCTCCCAATAGAAGGTCCTGTCGTTGTCATACAAACGTTCCTCGATTTCGAAAGAGAAAGCATAGAACCTATAGTATTTCATAGCGACGCAATTTCTGTGTTAATTCGTCATTGTGAGGGATCGACGGATGCAATAAGAAAGAAAAGTGCATCCGAAAAGAGATACTCGCCTCCCAATATAAGATGCTTTCGTTGCCATAGAAACGTTCCCCGATTTAGAAAGAGAAGTCATAGAACCTATAGTATTTCATAGCGACGCAATTACTGTGTTAATTCGTCATTGTGAGTGATCGACGGATGCAATAAAGAAGGAGTACTGCATCCGAAAAGAGATACTCGCCTCCCAATATAAGATCCATTCGTTGCCATGGAAACGTACCTCGATTTAGAAAGAGAAGGCATAGAACCCATAGTATTTCACAATGACCCAATTTATGTGTTAATTCGTCAAGGTGAGGTATCGACGGATGCAATAAAGATGGAATAGTGCATCCGAAAAGAGATACTCGCCTCCCAATTTAAGATCCTGTCGTTGCCATAGAAACGTTCCTCGATTTAGAAAGAGAAGTCATAGAACCAGAGTATTTCATAGCGACTCATTTTCTGTGTTAATTCGTCATTGTGAGTGTTCGACGGATGCAATAAAGAAGGAGTACTGCATCCGAAAAGAGATACTCCCCTCCGAATATAACATCCATTCGTTGCCATGGAAACGTTCCTCGATTTAGAAAGAGAAGGCATAGAACCCATAGTATTTCATAGCGACCCAATTTATGTGTTAATTCGTCATTGTGAGTGATCGACGGATGCAATAAAGAAGGAGTACTGCATCCGAATAGAGATACTCCTTTCCCAATATAAGATCCCGTCGTTGACATGGAAACATTCCTCGATTAAAGAAAGAGAAGGCTTAAAGCCTATAGTATTTCATAGCGACGCAAGTTCTGTGTTAATTCGTCATTGTGAGGGATCGTCGGATGCAATAAAGAAGGAGTACTGCATCCCAAAAGAGATACTCGCCTCCGAATATAAGATCCATTCGTTGCAATGGAAACGTTCCTCGATTTAGAAAGAGAAGGCATAGAACCCATAGTATTTCATAGCGACCCAATTTATGTGTTAATTCGTCGCCTCCCAATATAAGATCCTGTCGTTGCCATAGAAACGTTCCTCGATTTAGGAAGAGAAGGCATAGAACCTATAGTATTTCATAGTGACGATATTTCTGTGTTAATTCGTCATTGTGAGGGATCGACGTATGCAATAAATATGGAATAGTGCGTCCGAAAACAGATACTCGCCTCCCAATATAAGATCCTGTCGTTGCCAAAGAAACGTTCCTCGATTTAGATACAGAAGGCATAGAACCTATAGTATTTATATACGACGCAATTTCTGTGTTATATCGTCATTGTGAGGGATCGACGAATGCAATAAAGAAGGAATAGTGCATCCGAAAAGAGATACTCGCCTCCCAATATAAGAGCCTGTCTTTGCCATAGAAACGTTCCTCGAATTAGAAAGAGAAGGCATAGAACCTATAGTATTTCATAGCATCGCATTTTCTGTGTTAATTTTTCATTGTGAGGGGTAAACGGATGCAATAAATTATTAATAGTGCATCTGAAAAGAGATACTCGCCCTCCAATATAAGATCCTGTGGCTGCTATGGAAACGTTCCTTGATTTAGAAAGAGAAGGCATAGAACCTATAGTATTTCATAGCGACGCAATTTCTGTGTTAATTCGTCATTCTGAAGAATCTACAGATGCAATGAAAAAGGAATAGTGCATCCGAAAAGAGATACTCGCCTCCCAAAATGGGATCCTGTCGTTGACATAGAAACGTTCCTCGATTTAGAAAGAGATGGCATCGAATCTATAGTATTTCACAGTGACACAATTTCTGTGTTAATTCGTCATTGTGTGGGATCGACGGATGCAATAAAGAAGGAATAGTGCATTGGAAAAGAAATACTCGCCTCCCAATAAAAGATCCTGTCGTTGCCATAGAAACGTTCCTCGATTTAGAAAGAGAAGGCATAGATCCTATAGTATTTCATAGCGACGCAATTTCTGTGTTAATTCGTCATTGTTAGGGATCTACAGATGCAATGAAAAGGGCATAGTGCATCCGAAAAGAGATACTAGCCTCCCAAAATGGGATCCTGTCGTTGACATAGAAACGTTCCTCGATTTAGAAAGAGAAGGCATAGCGACGCAAGTTCTGTGTTAATTCGTCATTGTGAGGGATCGTCGGATACAATAAAGAAGGAATAGTACATCCGAAAAGAGATACTCGCCGCCCAATATAAGATCCAGTCGTTGCCATTGAAACGCACCACGATTTCGAAAGAGAAGACATAGAACCTATAGTATTTCATAGCGACGCAAATTCTGCGTTAATTCGTCATTGTGAGTGATCGACGGATGCAATAAAGAAGGAGTACTGCATCCGAAAAGAGATACTCGTTTCCCAATATAAGGTCCCGTCGTTGCCATGGAAACGTTCCACGATTAAAGAAAGAGAAGGCTTAAAGCCTATAGTATTTCATAGCGACGCAAGTTCTCTGTTACTTCGTCAATGTGAGGGATCGTCGGATGCAATAAAGAAGGAATAGTACATCCGAACAGAGATACTCGCCTCCCAATATAAGATCCTGTCGTTGCCATTGAAACGCAACACGATTTAGAAAGAGAAGACATAGAACCTATAGTATTTCATAGCGACGCAAATTTTGTGTTAATTCTTCATTGTGAGAGATCGACGAATGCAAAAAAGTAGGAATAGTGCATCCGAAAAGAGATATTCGCCTCCAAATAGAAGGTCCTGTCGTTGTCATACAAACGTTCCTCGATTTAGAAAGAGAAAGCATAGAATCTATAGTATTTCATAGCGACGCAATTTCTGTGTTAATTCGTCATTGTGAGGGATCGACGGATGCAATAAGAAAGAAAAGTTCATCCGAAAAGAGATACGCGCCTCCCAATATAAGATCCTTTCGTTGCCATAGAAACGTTCCTCGATTTAGAAAGAGAAGGCATAGAACCTATAGTATTTCATAGCGACGCAATTTCTGTGTTAATTCGTCATTGTGAGTGATCGACGAATGCAATAAAGGAGGAATAGTGCATCCGAAAAGAGATATTCGCCTCCCAATATAAGATCCTGCCGTTGCCATAGAAACGTTCCTCGATTTAGAAAGAGTAGGCATAGAACCTATAGTATTTCATAGCGACGCAAATTGTGAGGTAATTTGTCATTGTGAGGGATCGACGGATGCAATAAGAAAGAAAAGTTCATCCGAAAAGAGATACGCGCCTCCCAATATAAGATCCTTTCGTTGCCATAGAAACGTTCCTCGATTTAGAAAGAGACGGCACAGAACCTATATTATTTCATATCGACGCAATTTCTGTGTTAATTCGTCATTGTGAGTGATTGACGGATGCAATAAAGAAGGAGTACTGCATCCGAAAAGAGATACCCGTTTCCCAATATAAGATACATTCGTTACGTTCCTGGATTTAGAAAGATAAGGCTTAGAACCCATAGAATTTCATAGCGACCCAATTTATGTGTTAATTCGTCATTGTGAGGGATCGACGGATGGAATAAAGATGGAATAGTGCATCCGAAAAGAGATACTCGCCTCCCAATATAATATCCTGTCGTTGCCATAGAAACGTTCCTCGATTTAGAAAGAGATGGCATAGAACCTATAATATTTCATAGCGACGCAAATTTTGTGTTAATTCTTCATTGTGAGAGATCGACGAATGCAAAAAAGAAGGAATAGTGCATCCGAAAAGAGATATTCGCCTCCCAATAGTAGGTCCTGTCGTTGTCATACAAACGTTTCTCGATTTAGAAAGAGAAAGCATAGAATCTATAGTATTTCATAGCGACGCAATTTCTCTGTTAATTCGTCATTGTGAGGGATCGACGAATGCAATAAAGAAGGAATAGAGCATCCGAAAAGAGATACTCGCCTCGCAATAGAAGGTCCTGTCGTTGTCATACAAACGGTCATAGATTTAGAAAGAGAAGGCATAGAACCTATAGTATTTCATAGCGACCCAATTTGTGTGTTAATTCGTCATTGTGAGGGATCAACGGATGCAATAAAGAAGGAATAGTGCATCCGAAAAGAGATATTCGCCTCCCAATAGAAGATCCCGTCGTTGCCATGGAAACGTTCCTCGATTAAAGAAAGATAAGAATTGTGAGGGATCTACGAATGCAATAAAGAAGGAATTGTGCATCCGAAAAGAGATACTCGCTTCCCAATATAAGATCCTGTCGGTGCCATAGAAACGTACTTCGATTTAGAAAGAGAAGGCATAGAACCTATAGTATTTCATAGCGACGCAAGTTCTGTGTTAATTCGTCATTGTGAGGGATCGACGGATGCAATAAAGATGATATAGTGCATCCGAAGAGAGATACTGGCCCTCCAATATAAGATCCTGTCGGTGCCATAGAAACTTTCCTCGATTTAGAAAGAGAAAGCATAGAACCTATAGTATTTCATAGCGACGCAATTTATGTGTTAATTTGTCATTGTGAGGGATCGAGGGATGCGATAAAGAAGGAATAGTGCATCCGAAAAGAGATTCTCGCCTCCCAATAGAAGATCCTGTCGTTGCCATGGAAACGTTCCTCGATTTAGAAAGAGGAGGCATAGAACCTATAGTATTTTATAGTGACGTAATTTCTGTGTTAATTCGTCATTGTGAGGGATCGACGTATGCAATAAATATGGAATAGTGCATCCGAAAAGAGATACTCGCCTCCCAATATAAGATCCTGTCGTTGCCATAGTAACGTTCCTCTATTTAGAAAGAGAAGGCATAGAACCTATAGTATTTCATAGCGACGCAATTTCTGTGTTAATTCGTCATTGTGAGGGATCGACGGATGCAATAAAGAAGGAATAGTGCATCCGAAAAGAGATACTCGCCTCCCAATAGAAGATCCTGTCGTTGCCATGGAAACGTTCCTCGATTTAGAAAGAGGAGGTATGAACCTAAATCATTTCATAGCGACGCAGTTTCTGTTTTAATTCGTCATTGTGAGGGATCGACGGATGCAATATCGAAGGAAAAGTGCATCCGAAAGGAGATACTCGCCTTCCGAAATAAGATCCTGTCGTTGCCATAGAAACGTTCCTCGATTTAGAAAGAGAAGGCATAACACCTATAGTATTACATAGCAACGCAATTTCTGTGGTAATTCGCCACTGTGAGGGATCGACGGATGCAATAAAGAAGGAATAGTGCATCAGAAAAGAGATACTCGCCTCCCAATAGAAAATCCTGTCGTTGCCATAGAAACGTTCCTCGATTTAGGAAGAGTAGTCATAGAACCTATAGTATTTTATAGAGACGTAAATTCTGTGTTAATTCGTCATTGTGAGGGATCGACATATGCAATAAATATGGAATAGTGCATCCGAAAAGAGATACTCGCCTCCCAACAGAAGATCCTGTCGTTGCCATCGAAACGTACCTCGATTTAGAAAGAGAAGGCATAGAACCCATAGTATTTCATACCGACGCAATTTCTGTTTTAATTCGTCATTGTGAGGGATCGACGGATGCAATAAAGAAGGAATAGTGCATCAGAAAAGAGATACTCGCCTCCCAATAGAAAATCCTGTCGTTGCCATAGAAACGTTCCTCGATTTAGGAAGAGTAGTCATAGAACCTATAGTATTTTATAGTGACGTAAATTCTGTGTTAATTCGTCATTGTGAGGGATCGACATATGCAATAAATATGGAATAGTGCATCCGAAAAGAGATACTCGCCTCCCAACAGAAGATCCTGTCGTTGCCATCGAAACGTACCTCGATTTAGAAAGAGAAGGCATAGAACCCATAGTATTTCATACCGACGCAATTTCTGTTTTAATTCGTCATTGTGAGGGATCGACGGATGCAATAAAGAAGGAATAGTGCATCCGAAAAGAGATACTCGCCTCCCAATAGAAGATCCTGTCGTTGCCATAGAAACGTACGTCGTTTTTGAAAGAGAAGGCTTAGAACCTATAGTATTTCATAGCGACGCAATTTCTGTGTTAATTCGTTATTGTGAAGGATCGACTGATGCAATAAAGAAGGGATAGCGCATCCGAAAAGAGATACTCGCCTCCCAATAGAACATACTGTCGCTGCCATAGAAAAGTTCCTTGATTTAGAAAGAAAAGGCATAGAACGTATAGTATTTCATAGTGACGCAATTTCTGTGTTAATTCGTCATTGTGAGGGATCGACGGATGCAATAAAGAAGGAATAGTGCATCCGAAAAGAGATACTCGCCTCCCAACAGATCATCCTGTCGCTACCATAGAAAAGTTCCTTGATTTAGAAAGAAAAGGCATAGAACGTATAGTATTTCATAGTGACGCAATTTCTGTGTTAATTCGTCATTGTGAGGGATCGACGGATGCAATAAAGAAGAAATAGTGAATCCGAAAAGAGATACTCGCCTCCCAATATAAGATCCAGTCGTTGCCATAGAAATGTACCTCGATTTAGAAAGAAAAGGCATAGAACCTATAGTATTTCATAGTGACCCAATTTCTGTGTTAATTCGTCATTGTGAGGGATCGACGGATGCAATAAAGAAGGAATAGTGCATTGGAAAAGGGATACTCGCCTCCCAATAGAAGATCCTGTATTTGCCATAGACACGTTCCTCTATTTAGAAAGAGAAGGCATAGAACCTATAGTATCTCATAGCGACGCAATTTCTGTGTTAATTCGTCATTGAGAGGGATCGACAGATGCAATGAAAAAGGAATAGTGCATCCGAAAAGAGATACTCGCTTCCCAAAGTGAAATCCTGTCGTTTACATAGCAACGTTCCTCAATTTAGAAAGAGAAGGCATAGAAAATACAGTATTTCATAGCGACGCAATTTCTGTGTTAATTTGTCATTGTGAGGGATTGACGGATGCAATAAAGAAGGAATACTGCATCCGAACAGACATACTCGCCTCCCAGTATAGGATCATGTAGTTGCCATAGAAACGTTCCTCGATTTAGGAAGAGATGGCACAGAACCTATAGTCTTTCATAGCGACGCAATTTCTGTGTTAATTCGTCATTGTGAGGGATCGACGGATGCAATACAGAAGGAATAGCGCATCCGAAAAGAGATAATCGCCTCCCAACAGAAGATCCTGTCGTTGCTATCGAAACGTTCCTCGATTTAGAAAGAGAAGGCATAGAACCCATAGTATTTCATAGCGACGCAGTTTCTGTTTTAATTCGTCATTGTGAGGGATCGACGGATGCAATATCGAAGGAAAAGTACATCCGAAAGGAGATACTCGCCTTCCGAAATAAGATCCTGTTGTTGCCATAGAAACGTTCCTCGATTTAGAAAGAGAAGGCATAACACCAATAGTATTACATAGGAACGCAATTTCTGTGGTAATTCGCCACTGTGAGGGATCGACGGATGCAATAAAGAAGGAATAGTGCATCAGAAAAGAGATACTCGCCTCCCAATAGAAGATCCTGTCGTTGCCATAGAAACGTACGTCGTTTTTGAAAGAGAAGGCTTAGAACCTATAGTATATCATAGCGACGCAATTTCTGTGTTAATTCGTTATTGTGAAGGATCGACGGATGCAATAAAGAAGGGATAGCGCATCCGAAAAGAGATACTCGCCTCCCAATAGAACATCCTGTCGCTGCCATAGAAAAGTTCCTTGATTTAGAAAGAAAAGGCATAGAACGTATAGTATTTCATAGTGACGCAATTTCTGTGTTAATTCTTCATTGTGAGGGATCGACGGATGCAATAAAGAAGGAATAGTGCATCCGAAAAGAGATACTCGCCTCCCAATAGAACATCCTGTCGCTGCCATAGAAAAGTTCCTTGATTGAGAAAGAAAAGACATAGAACGTATAGTATTTCATAGCGACGCAATTTCTGTGTTAATTCGTCATTGTGAGGGATCGACGGATGCAATAAAGAAGAAATAGTGCATCCGAAAAGAGATACTCGCCTCCCAATATAAGATCCAGTCGTTGCCATAGAAATGTTCCTCGATTTAGAAAGAAAAGGCACAGAACCTATAGTATTTCATAGTGACCCAATTTCTGTGTTAATTCGTCATTGTGGGGGATCGACCGATGCAATAAAAATGGAATAGTGCATTCGGAAAGAGCTACTCGGCTCCCAATATAATATCCTGTCGTTGCCATAGAAAAGTTCATCGATTTAGAAAGAGAAGGCGTAGAACCTATAGTATTTCATAGCGACGAAATTTTTGTGTTAATTCGTCATTGTGAGGGATCGACGGATGCAATAAAGAAGGAATAGTGCATTGGAAAAGGGATACTCGCCTCCCAATAGAAGATCCTGTTGTTGCCATAGACACGTTCCTCTATTTAGAAAGAGAAGGCATAGAACCTATAGTATCTCATAGCGACGCAATTTCTGTGTTAATTCGTCATTGAGAGGGATCGACAGATGCAATGAAAAAGGAATAGTGCATCCGAAAAGAGATACTCGCTTCCCAAAATGAAATCCTGTCGTTTACATAGCAACGTTCCTCAATTTAGAAAGAGAAGGCATAGAAACTACAGTATTTCATAGCAACGCAATTTCTGTGTTAATTTGTAATTGTGAGGGATAGACGGATGCAATAAAGAAGGAATACTGCATCCGAACAGAGATACTCGCCTCCCAATATAGGATCATGTAGTTGCCATAGAAACGTTCCTCGATTTAGGAAGAGATGGCACAGAACCTATAGTCTTTCATAGCGACGCAATTTCTGTGTTAATTCGTCATTGTGAGGGATCGACGGATGCAATACAGAAGGAATAGTGCATCCGAAAAGAGATACTCGCCTCCCAACAGAAGATCCTGTCGTTGCCATCGAAACGTTCCTCGATTTAGAAAGAGAAGGCATAGAACCCATAGTATTTCATAGCGACGCAATTTCTGTTTTAATTCGTCATTGTGAGGGATCGACGGATGCAATAACGAAGGAATAGTGCATCCGAAAGGAGATACTCGCCTCCCAATAGTAGATCCTGTTGTTGCCATAGAAACATTCCTCGATTTAGAAAGAGAAGGCATAGCACATATAGTATATCATAGCGACGCAATTTCTGTGTTAATTCGTCATTGTGAGAGGTTAAACGGATGCAATAAAGAAAGAATAGTGCATCCGAAAAGAGATACTCGCCCTCCAATATAAGATCCTGTCGGTGCCATAGAAACGTTCCTCGATTTAGAAAGAGAAGGCATAGAACCTATAGTATTTCATAGCAACGCATCTTCTGTGTTAATTTTTCATTGTGAGAGGTTAAACGGATGCAATAAAGAAAGAATAGTGCATCCGAAAAGAGATACTCGCCCTCCAATATAAGATCCTCTCGTTGCCATGGAAACGTTCCTCGATTTAGATAGAGACGGCATAGAAACTATAGTATTTCATAGCGACGCAATATCTGTGTTAATTTGTCATTGTGGGGGATTGACGGATGCAATAAAGAAGGAGTACTGCATCCGAAAAGAGATACTCACCTGCCAATATAAGATCCTGTCGTTGGCATAGAAACGTTCCTCGATTTAGAAAGAGATGGCACAGTACCTATAGTATTTCATAGCGACCCAAATTCTGTGGTAGTTCGTCATTGTGAGGGATCGACGGATGCAATAAAGTTGATATAGTGCATCCGAAAAGAGATACTCGCCCTCCAATACAAGATCCTGTCGGTGCCATAGAAACGTTCCTCGATTTAGAAAGTGAAGGCATAGAACCTATAGAATTTCATAGCGACGCAATGTATGTGTTAATTTGTCATTGTGAGGGATCGAGGGATGCAATAAAGAAGGAATAGTGCATCCGAAAAGAGATACTCGCCTCCCAATATAAGATCCTGTCGTTGCCATAGAGACGTTCCTCGATTGAGGAAGAGAAGGCATAGAACCTATAGTAATTCATAGTGACGCAAATTCTGTGTTAATTCATCATTGTGAGGGATGGACGTATGCAATAAATATGGAATAGTGCATCCGAAAATAGATACTCGCCTCCCAATATAAGATCCTCTCGTTGCCATAGAAACGTTCCTCTATTTAGCAAGAGAAGGCATAGAACCTATACTATTTCATAGCGACGCAATTTCTGTTCTATTTCGTCATTGTGAGGGATCGACGGATGCAATAACGAAGGAATAGTGCATCCGAAAGGAGATACACGCCTCCCAATAGGAAATCCGGTCGTTGCTATAGAAAAATTCCTTGATTTAGAAAGACAAGGCATAGCACATTTAGTATTTCATGGCGACGCAATTTCTGTTTTAATTTGTCATTGTGAGGGATCGACAGATGCAATAAAGAAAGAATAGTGCATCCGAAAAGAGATACTTGCCTCCCAATATAAGATCCTATCGTTGCCATAGAAACGTTCCTCGATTTAGAAAGAGAAGGCATAGAACTTATAGTATTTCATAGCGACGCAATTTCTGTGTTAATTCGTCATTGTGACGGTTGGACGGATGCAATAAAGAAGTAATAGTGCATCCGAAAAGAGATACTCGCCTCCCAATATAAGATCCTGTCCTTGCCATAGACGTCCCTCGATTTACAAAGAGAAGGCATAGAACCTATAGTATTTATATGCGACGCAATTTCTGTGTTAATTCGTCATTTTGAGGGCTCGACGAATATAAGATCCTGTCGTTGCCATAGAAACGTTCCTCGATTTAGGAAGAAAAGGCATAGAACATATAGTATTTCATAGCGACGCAATTTCTTTGTTAGTTCGCCATTGTGAGGGATCGACGGATGCAATAAAGCAGGAATAGTGCATCCGATAAGAGATACTCGCCTCCCAATAGAAGATCCTGTCGTTGCCATAGAAACGTTCCTCGATTTAGAAAGAGAAGGCTTAGAACCCGTAGTATTTCATAGCGACGCAATATCTGTGTTAATTTGTCATTGTGAGGGATCGTCGGATGCAATAAAGAAGGAATAGTACATCCGAAAAGATATACTCACCGCCCAATATAAGATCCAGTCGTTGCCATTGAAACGCTCCACGATTTAGAAAGAGAAGACATAGAAACCTATAGCATTCCATAGCGACGCAAATTCTGTGTTAATTCGTCATTGTGTGGGATCAAAGAATGCAATAAAGAAGGAATAGTGCATCCGAAAAGAGATACTCTCCTCCCAATATAAGATCCTATCATTGCCATAGAAACGTTCCTCTATTTAGAAAGAGAAGGCATAGAACCCATACTATTTCATAGCGACGCAATTTCTGTTTTAATTCGTCATTTTGAGGGATGGACGGATGCAATAACGAAGGAATAGTGCATCCGAAAGGAGATACACGGCTCCCAATAGGAGATCCGGTCGTTGCATAGAAACATTCCTTCATTTAGAAAGAGAAGGCATAGCACATATAGTATTTCATAGCGACGCAATTTCTGTGTTATTTCGTCATTGTGAGTGATCGACGGATGCAATAAAGAAGGAATAGTGCATCCGAAAAGAGATACTCGACACCCAATAGAAGATCCTGTCGTTGCCATGGAAACGTTTCTCGATTTAGAAAGAGTAGTCATAGAACCTATAGTATTTCATAGCGACGCAATTTCTGTTTCAATTCGTCATTGTGAGGGATCGACGGATGCAATAACGAAGGAATAGTGCATCCGAAAGGAGATACACGGCTCCCAATAGGAGATCCTGTCGTTGCCATAGAACCATTCCTCGATTTAGAAAGAGAAGGCATAGCATATATAGTATTTCATAGCGACGCAATTTCTGCGTTAATCCGTCATTGTGAGGGATCGACGGATGCGATAAGGAAGGAATAGTGCATCCGGAAAGAGATACTCGCCTCCCAATATAAGATCCTGTCCTTGCCATAGAAACGTTCCTCGATTTAAAAGAGAAGGAATAGAACTTACAGTATTTATATGCGACTCAATTTCTGTGTTAATTCGTCATTGTGACCGATCGACGGATGCAATAAAGAAAGAATAGTGCATCCTAAAAGAGGTACTCGCCTCCCAATAGAAGGTCCTGTCGTTGTCATAGAAACGTTCCTCGATTTAGAAAGAGAAGGCATAGAACCTATAGTATTTCATAGCGACGCAATTTCTGTGTTAATTCGTCATTGTGGGGGATCGACGGATGCAATAAGAAACAAAAGTGCATCCGAAAAGAGATACTCGCCTCCCAATATAAGATCCAGTCGTTGCCATAGAAACGTTCCTCGATTTAGAAAGAGAAGTCATAGAACCTATAGTATTTCATAGCGACGCAATTTCTGTGTTAATTCGTCATTGTGAGTGATTTACGGATGCAATAAAGAAGGAGTACTGCATCCGAAAAGAGATACTCGCCTCCCAATATAAGATCCATTCGTTGCCATGGAAACGTTCCTCGATTTAGAAAGAGAAGGCATAGAACCCATAGTATATCATAGCGAACAAATTTCTGTGTTTATTCGTCATTGTGAGGGATCGACGGATGCAATAAAGAAGGAATAGTGCATCCGAAGAGAGATATTCGCCTCCCAATAGAAGATCCTGTCGTTGCCATGGAAACGTTCCTCGATTTAGAAAGAGAAGGGTTAGAACCTATAGTATTTCATAGTGAAGCAATTTCTGTGTTAATTCCTCATTGTGTGGGATCGACGGATGCAACAAACATGGAATAGTGCATTCTAAAAGAGCTACTCGGTTCCCAATGTGATATCTTGTCGTTGCCACAGAAACGTTCATCGACTTAGAAAGAGAAGGCATAGAACCTATAGTATTTCATAGCGACGCAATTTCTGTGTTAATTCGTCATTGTGAGCGATCGATGGATGCAATAAAGAAGGAATAGTGCATTGGAAAAGAGATACTCGCCTTCCAATTGATCCTGTCGTTGCCATAAAAACGTTCCTCGATTTAGAAAGTGAAGGCATAGAACCTATAGTATTTCATACCGACGCAATTTCTGTGTTAATTCGTCATTGTGAGGGGTCGACAGATACAATGAAAAAGGAATAGTGCATCCGAAAAGAGATACTTGCCTCCCAAAATGAGATCCTGTCGTTGACATAGAAACGTTCCTCGATTTAGAAAGAGAAGGCATAGAAACTATAGTATTTCATAGCGACGCAATTTCTGTGTTAATTTGTCATTGTGAGGGATTGACGGATGCAATAAAGGAGGAATAGTGCATCCGAAAAGAGATACTCGCCTCCCAATATAAGATCCTGTCGTTGCCATAGAAACGTTCCTCGATTTAGGAAGAAAAGGCATAGAACATATAGTATTTCTTAGCGACGCAATTTCTTTGTTAATTTGCCATTGTGAGGGATCGTCGGATGCAATAAAGAAGGAATAGTACATCCTAAAAGATATACTCCCCACCCAATATAAGATCCAGTCGTTGCCATTGAAACACTCCTCGATATAGAAAGAGAAGACATAGAAACTTATAGTATTCCATAGCGACGCAAATTCTGTGTTAATTCGTCATTGTGTGGATCAAAGAATGCAATAAAGAAGGAATAGTGAACCGGAAAGAGATACTCTCCCTCGTATATAAGATCCCGTCGTTGCCATAGAAACGTTCCTTGATTTAGAAAGAGTAGGCATAGAACCTATAGTATTTCATAGCGACGCAATTTATGAGTTAATTCGTCATTGTGAGGGATCGACGAATGCAATAAAGAAGGAATAGTGCATCCGAAAAGAGATATTCGCCTCCCAATATAAGATCCTGTCGTTCCCATATAAACGTTCATCGATTTAGAAAGAGAAGGCATAGAACCTATAGTATTTCATAGCGACGCAATTTCTGTTTTAATTCGTCATTGTGAGGGATCGACGGATGCAATAAAGATGATATAGTGCATCCGAAAAGAGATACTCGCCCTCCAATATAAGATCCTGTCGTTGCCATAGAAACGTTCCTCGATTTACAAAGAGATGGCACAGAACCTATAGGATTTCATATTGACGCAATTTCTGTTTTAATTCGTCATTGTGATGGATCGACGGATGCAATAAAGAAGGAATAGTACATTGGAAAAGTGATACTCGCCTCCCAATAGAAGATCCTGTCGTTGCCATAGATACGTTCCTCGATTTAGAAAGAGATGGCACAGAACCTATAGTTTTTCATAGCGACGCAATTTCTGTGTTAATTCGCCAAGGTGAGTGATCGACGGATGCAATAAAGAAGGAATAGTGCATCCGAAAAGCGATACTCGCCTCCAAAGAGAAGATCCTGTTGTTGACATAGAAACGTTCCTCGATTAAGAAAGAGAAGGCATAGAATCTATTGTATTTCATAGCGACGCCATTTCTGTGTTAATTCGTCATTGTGAGGGATCGACGAATGCAATTAAGAAAGAATAGTGCACCGGAAAAGAGATACTCGCCTCCCAATATAAGATCCTGTCGTTGCCATAGAAACGTTCCCCGATTTAGAAAGCGAAGGCGTAGAACGTATAGTATTTCATAGGGACGCGATTTCTTTGTTAATTCGCCATTGTGAGGGATCGGCGGACGCAATAAAGCAGGAATAGTGCATCAGTTAAGAGATACTCGATTTCCAATAGAAGATCCTGTCGTTGCCATAGAAACGTTCCTCGATTTAGAAAGAGAAGGTTTGGAGCCTATAGTATTTCATACCGACGCAAGTTCTGTGTTAATTCGTCATTGTGAGGGATCGAGGGATGCAATAACGAAGGAATAGTGCATCCGAAAAGAGATACACGCCTCCCAAAATAAGATCCTTTCGTTGCCATAGAAACGTTACTCGATTTAGGAAGAGTAGGGAAAGAACTTACAGCATTTTATAGCGACGAAATTTCTGTGTTAATTCGTCATTGTGAGGGATCGTCGGATGCAATAAAGAAGGAATAGTGCATCCGAAAAGAGATACTCGCCATCCAATATAAGATCCTGTCGTTGCATAGAAACGTTCCTTGATTTAGAAAGAGAAGGCATAGAAACTATAGTATTTTATAGCGACGCAATTTCTGTGTTAATTCGTCATTGTGAGGGATCGACGAATACAATAAAGAAGGAATAAAGCATCCGAAAAGAGATATTCGCCTCCCAATATTAGATCCTGTCGTAGCCATAGAAACGTTCCTCGATTTAGAAAGAGAAGGCATAGAACCTATAGTATTTCATTGCGACGCAATTTCTGTGGTAATTCGTCATTGTGAGGGATCGACGGATGCAATAAAGATGAAATAGTGCATCCGAAAAGAGATACTCGCCCTCCAATATAAGATCCTGTCAGTGCCATAGAAACGTGCCTTGATTTAGAAAGAGAAGGCATAGAACCTATAGTATTTCATAGCGACGCAATTTATGTGTTAATTTGTCATCGTGAGGGATCGAGGGATGCAATAAAGAAGGAATAGTGCATCTCAAAAGAGATACACGCCTCCCAATATAAGATCCTGTCGTTGCCATAGAAACGTTACTCGATTTAGGAAGAGTAGGCAAAGAACTTATAGCATTTTATAGCGACGAAATTTCTGTGTTAATTCGTCATTGTGAGGGATCGACGGATGCAATAAAGAAGGAATAGTGCATCCGAAATGAGATACTCGCCTCCCGATATAAGATCCTGTCGTTGCCATAGATACGTTCCTCGATTTAGAAAGAGAAGGCATAAAACCTATAGTATTTCATAGCGACGCAATTTCTGTATTAATTCGTCATTGTGAATGATCGACGGATGCAATAAAGAAGGAATAGTGCATCCGAAAAGAGATACTATCCTCCCAATAGATCATCCTGTCGTTGCCATTGAAACGTTCCTCGATTTAGAAAGAGAAGGCATAGAACGTATAGTATTTCATAGCGACGCAATTTCTGTATTAATTCGTCATTGTGAATGATGGACAGATGCAATAAAGAAGGAATAATGCATCCGAAAAGAGATACTCGCCTCCCAATATAAGATCCTGTCGTTGCCATGGAAACCTTCCTCGATTTAGGAAGAGGCGACATAGAACCTATAGTAGTTCATAGCGACGCAATTTCTGTGTTAATTTGTCATTGTGAGGGATAGACCAATGCAATAAAGAAGGAATACTGCATTCGAAAAGAGATACTCGCCTCCCAATATAAGATCATGTCGTTGCCATAGAAACGTTCCTCGATTTTGAAAAAGATGGCACAGAACCTATAGTATTTCATAGCGACGAAATTTCTGTGTTAATTCGTCATTGTGAGGGGTCGACGGACGCAATAAAGAAGGAATAGTGCATCCGAAAAGTGATACTCGCCTCCCAATATAAGATCCTGTCGTTGCCATAGAAACGTTCCTCGATTTAGAAAGAGATGGCATAGAACCTATAGTATTTCATAGCAACGCATTATCTGTGTTAATTTTTCATTGTGAGGGGTAAACGGATGCAATAAAGTATTAATAGTGCATCCGTAAAGAGATACACGCCCTCCAATATAAGATCCTGTCGTTGCCATGGAAACGTTCCTCGATTTAGAAAGAGAAGGCATAAAACCTATAGTAGTTCATAGCGACGGAATTTCTGTGTTCATTCGTCAAGGTGAGGGATCGACGAATGCAATAAAGAAGGAATAGTGCATCCGAAAACAGATACTTGCCTCCCAATAGAAGGTCCTGTCATTGCCATAGAAACGTTCCTCGATTTAGAAAGAGAAGGCATAGAAACTAAAGTATTTCATAGCGACGCAATTTCTGTGTTAATTCGTCATTGTGAGGGATCGACGGATGCAATAAAGAAAGAAAAGTTCATCCGAAAAGAGATACTCGCCTCCCAATATAAGAACATGTTGCTGTCATAGAAATGTTCCTCGATTAGAAAGAGAAGTCATAGAACCTATAGTATTTCACAGCGACGCAATTTCTGGGTTAATTCGTCATTGTGAGGGATCGACGGATGCAATAAAGAAGGAATAGTGCATCCGAAAGGAGATACTCACCTCCCAATAGAAGATCCTGCCGGTGCCATTGAAACGTTCGTCGATTTAGAAAGAGAAGGCATAGAACCCATAGTATTTCATAGCGACGCAATTTCTGTGTTAACTCGTCTTTGAGAGGGATCGACGTATGCAATAAAGAAGGAATAATGCATCCGAAAAGAGATACTCGCCTCCCAATATAATATCCTGTCGTTGCCAAGGAAACGATCATCGATTTAGAAAGAGAAGGCATAGAACCTATAGTATTTCATAGCGACGCAATTTCTGTGTTAATTTGTCATTGTGAGGGATCGACGGATGCAATAAAGAAGGAATAGTGCATTGGAAAAGAGATACACGCCTCCCAATAAAAGATCCTGTCGTTGCCATAGAAACGTTCCTCGATTTAGAAAGAGAAGGCATAGAACCTATAGTATTTCATAACAACGCATTTTCTGTGGTAATTTATTATTGTGAGGGATAAACGGTTGCAATAAAGTATTAATAGTGCATCCGAAAAGAGAAACTCGCCCGCCAATATAAGATCCTGTCGTTGCCATGGAAACCTTCCTCGATTTAGGAAGAGGCGACATAGAACCTATAGTAGTTCATAGCGACGCAATTTCTGTGTTAATTTGTCATTGTGAGGGATAGACCGATGCAATAAAGAAGGAATACTGCATTCGAAAAGAGATACTCGCCTCCCAATATAAGATCCTGTCGTTGCCATGGAAACGTTCCTCGATTTAGAAAGAGAAGGCATAGAACTTATAGTAGTTCATATCGACGGAATTTCTGTTTTCATTCGTCATTGTGAGGGATCGACGAATGCAATAAAGAAGGAATAGTGCATCCGAAAAGAGATACTCGCCTCCCAATATAAGATCCTGTCGTAGCCATAGAAACGTTCCTCGATTTAGAAAGAGATGCCATAGAACATATTGTATTTCATAGCAACGCATTTTCTGTGGGAATTTTTTATTGTGAGGGATAAACGGATGCAATAATGTATTAATAGTGCATCCGAAAAGAGAAACTCGCCCTCCAATATAAGATCCTGTCGTTGCCATGGAAACGTTCCTCGATTTAGAAAGAGGAGGCATAGAACCTATAGTATTTCATAGCGACGCAATTTCTGTGTTAATTCGTCATTGTGAGGGATCGACAGGTGCAATAAAGAAGGAATAGTGCATCAGAAAAGAGATACTCGCCTCCCAATATAAGATCCAGTCGTTGCCAATGAAACGTTCCTCGATTTAGAAAGAAAAGGCATAGAACCCATAGTATTTCATAGCCACCCAATTTATGTGTTAATTAGTCATTGTGAGGGATCGACGGATGCAATAAAGAAGGAATAGTGCATCCGAAAAGAGATACTCTCCTCCCAATAGAAGATCCTGTCGTTGCCATGGAAACGTTCCTCGATTTAGAAAGAGAAATCATAGAACCTATAGTATTTCATAGTGACGCAATTTCTGTTTTAATTCGTCATTGTGTGGGATCGACGGATGCAATAAAGATGCCATAGTGCATTCAAAAAGAGCTACTCGCGCCCAATATAATATCCTATCGTTGCCATAGAAACGTTCATCGATTTAGAAAGAGAAGGCATATAACCAATAGTATTTCATAGCGACGCAAATTCTGTGTTAATTTGTCATTGTGAGGGATCGACGGATGCAATAAAGAAGAAATAGTGCATTGGAAAAGAAATACTCGCCTCCCAATAGAAGACCATGTCGTTGCCATAGAAACGTTCCTCGATTTAGAAAGAGAAGGCATAGAACCTATAGTATCTCATAGCGACCAATTTCTGTGTTAATTCGTCATTGTGAGGGGTCGACGGATGCAATAAAGAAGGAATAGTGCATCCGAAAAGAGATACTCGCCTCCCAAAATGAGATCCTGTCGTTGACATAGAAACGTTCCTCGATTTAGAAAGAAAAGTCATAGAAACAATAGTATTTCATAGCGACGCAATTTCTGTGTTAATTTGTCATTGTGAGTGTTAGACGGATGCAATAAAGAAGGAATACTGTCCGAAAAGAGATACTCGCCTCCCAATATAAGATCATGTCGTTGCCATAGAAACGTTCCTCGATTTAGAAAGAGATGGCACAGAAACTATAGTATTTCATAGCGACGCAATTTCTGTGTTAATTCGTCATTGTGAGGGATCGACGGATGCAATAAAGAAGGAATAGTGTATCCGAAAAGAGATACTCGCCTCCCATTAGAAGAATCTCTTGTTGCCATAGAAACGTTCCTCAATTTAGAAAGAGAAGGCATAAAACCTGTAGTATTTCATAGCGACGCAATTTCTGTGTTAATTCTTCATTGTGAGGGATCGACGAATGCAATAAAGAAAGAATAATGCATCCGAAAAGTGATACTCGCCTCCCAATAAAAGATCCTGTCGTTGCCATAGAAACGTTCATCGATTTAGATAGAGAAGGCATAGAACCTAAATTATTTCATAGCGACGGAATTTCTGTGTTAATTCGTCATTGTGAGGGATCGACGAATGCAATAAAGAAAGAATAGTGCATCCGAAAAGAGATACTTTCCTCCCAATATAAGATCCTGTCGGTGCTATAGAAACGTTCCTTTAATTAGGAAGAGAAGGCATAGAACATATAGTATTCCATAGTGGCGCAATTTCATTGTTAATTCGCCATTGTGAGGGATCAACGGATGCAATAAAGCAGGAATAGTGCATCCGATAAGAGATACTCGCCTCCCAATAGAAGATACTGTCGTTGCCATAGAAACGTTCTTCGATTTAGAAAGAGATGGCTTAGAGCCTATAGTATTTCATAGCGACGAAATTTCTATGTTAATTCATTATTGTGAGGGATCGCCGGATGCAATAAAGAAGGAATAGTACATCCGAAAAGAGATACTGGCCGCCCACTATAAGATCCTGTCGTTGCCATTGAAACGCTCCACGATTTAGAAAGAGAAGACATAGAACTTATAATATTTCATAGCGACGCAATTTCTGTTTTAATTCGTCATTGTGAGAGATCGACGGATGCAATAACGAAGGAATAGTGCATCCGAAAGGAGATACACGGCTCCCAATAGGAGATCCGGTCGTTGCCATAGAAACGTTCCTCGCTTCAGAAAGAGATGGCATAGGACATATAGTATTTGATAGCAACGCATTTTCTGTGGTAATTTTTTATTGTGAGGGATAAACGAATGCAATAAAGTATTATTAGTGCATCCGAAAAGAGATACTCGCCCTCCAATATAAGATCCTGTAGTTGCCATGGAAACCTTAATCGATTTAGAAAGAGAAGGCATAGAACCTATAGTAGATCATAGCGACGCAATTTCTCTGTTCATTCGTCATTGTGAGGGATCGACGAATGCAATAAAGAAGGAATAGTGCATCCGAAATGAGATACTCGCCTCCCAATAGAAGGTCCTGTCGTTGCCATAGAAACGTTCCTCGATTTCGAAAGAGAAAGCATAGAACCTATAGTATTTCATAGCGACGCAATTTCTGTGTTAATTCGTCATTGTGAGGGATCGACGGATGCAATAAGAAAGAAAAGTACATCCGAAAAGAGATACTCGCCCTCCAATATAAGATCCTGTCGTTGCCATAGAAACGTTCCTCGAATTTGGAAGAGAAGGCACAGAACCTATAGTATTTATACGCGACGCAATTTCTGCGATAATTCGTCATTGTGAGGGATCGACTGATGCAATAAAGAAGGAATAGTGCATCCGAGAAGAGATACTCGCCTCCCAAAATAAGATCCTGTCGTAGCCATAGAAACGTTCCTCGCTTCAGAAAGAGATGGCATAGGACATATAGTATTTGATAGCAACGCATTTTCTGTGGTAATTTTTTATTGTGAGGGATAAACGAATGCAATAAAGTATTATTAGTGCATCCGAAAAGAGATACTCGCCCTCCAATATAAGATCCTGTAGTTGCCATGGAAACCTTAATCGATTTAGAAAGAGAAGGCATAGAACCTATAGTAGATCATAGCGACGCAATTTCTCTGTTCATTCGTCATTGTGAGGGATCGACGAATGCAATAAAGAAGGAATAGTGCATCCGAAATGAGATACTCGCCTCCCAATAGAAGGTCCTGTCGTTGCCATATAAACGTTCCCCGATTTAGAAAGAGAAGTCATAGAACCTATAGTATTTCATAGCGACGCAATTACTGTGTTAATTCGTCATTGTGAGGGATCGACGGAAGCAATAAAGAAGGAGTACTGCATCCGAAAAGAGATACTCGCCTCCCAATATAAGATCCATTCGTTGCCATGGAAACGTTCCTCGATTTAGAAAGAGAAGGCATAGAACCCATAGTATTTCACAATGACCCAATTTATGTGTTAATTCGTCAAGGTGAGGGATCGACGGCTGCAATAAAGATGGAATAGTGCATCCGAAAAGAGATACTCGCCTCCCAATTTAAGATCCTGTCGTTGCCATAGAAACGTTCCTCGATTTAGAAAGAGAAGTCATAGAACCTATAGTATTTCATAGCGACGCAATTTCTGTGTTAATTCGTCATTGTGAGAGATCGACGGATGCAATAAAGAAGGAGTACTGCATCCGAAAAGAGATACTCGCCTCCGAATATAACATCCATTCGTTGCCATGGAAACGTTCCTCGATTTAGAAAGAGAAGGCATAGAACCCATAGTATTTCATAGCGACCCAATTTATGTGTTAATTCGTCATTGTGAGTGATCGACGGATGCAATAAAGAAGGAGTACTGCATCCGAAAAGAGATACTCGTTTCCCAATATAAGATCCCGTCGTTGCCATGGAAACGTTCCTCGATTAAAGAAAGAGAAGGCTTAAAGCCTATAGTATTTCATAGCGACGCAAGTTCTGTGTTAATTCTTCATTGTGAAGGATCGTCGGATGCAATAAAGAAGGAGTACTGCATCCGAAAAGAGATACTCCCCTCCGAATATAAGATCCATTCGTTGCCATGGAAACGTTCCTCGATTTAGAAAGAGAAGGCATAGAACCCATAGTATTTCATAGCGACCCAATTTATGTGTTAATTCGTCGCCTCCCAATATAAGATCCTGTCGTTGCCATAGAAACGTTCCTCGATTTAGGAAGAGAAGGCATAGAACCTATAGTATTTCACAGTGACGATTTTTCTGTGTTAATTCGTCATTGTGAGGGATCGACGTATGCAATAAATATGGAATAGTGCATCCGAAAACAGATACTCGCCTCCCAATATAAAATCCTGTCGTTGCCAAAGAAACGTTCCTCGATTTAGAAACAGAAGGCATAGAACCTATAGTATTTATATACGACGCAATTTCTGTGTTATATCGTCATTGTGAGGGATCGACGAATGCAATAAAGAAGGAATAGTGCATCCGAAAAGAGATACTCGCCTCCCAATATAAGAGCCTGTCTTTGCCATAGAAACATTCCTCGATTTAGAAAGAGAAGGCATAGATCCTATAGTATTTCATAGCGACGCAATTTCTGTGTTAATTCGTCATTGTTAGGGATCTACAGATGCAATGAAAAAGGCATAGTGCATCCGAAAAGAGATACTCGCCTCCCAAAATGGGATCCTGTCGTTGACATAGAAACGTTCCTCGATTTAGAAAGAGAAGGCATAGCGACGCAAGTTCTGTGTTAATTCGTCAATGTGAGGGATCGTCGGATGCAATAAAGAAGGAATAGTACATCAGAACAAAGATACTCGCCTCCCAATATAAGATCCTGTCGTTGCCATTGAAACGCAACACGATTTAGAAAGAGAAGACATAGAACCTATAGTATTTCATAGCGACCCAAAATTTGTGTTAATTCTTCATTGTGAGAGATCGACGAATGCAAAAAAGAAGGAATAGTGCATCCGAAAAGAGAAATTCGCCTCCCAATAGCAGGTCCTGTCGTTGTCATACAAACATTCCTCGATTTAGAAAGTGAAAGCATAGAATCTATAGTATTTCATAGCGACGCAATTTCTGTGTTAATTCGTCATTGTGAGGGATCGACGGATGTAATAAGAAAGAAAAGTTCATCCGAAAAGAGATACTCGCCTCCCAATATAAGATCCTTTCGTTGACATAGAAACGTTCCTCAATTTAGAAAGAGAAGGCATAGAACCTACAGTATTTCATAGCGACGCAATTTCTGTGTTAATTCGTCATTGTGAGTGACCGACGAATGCAATAAAGGAGGAATAGTGCATCCGAAAAGAGATATTCGCCTCCAAATATAAGATCCTGTCGTTGCCATAGAAACGTTCCTCGATTTAGAAAGAGTAGGCATAGAACCTATAGTATTTCATAGCGACGCAATTTATGTGGTAATTTGTCATTGTGAGGGATCGAGGGATGCAATAAAGAAGGAATAGTGCATCCGAAAAGAGATACTCGCCTCCCAATATAATATCCTTTCGTTGCCATAGAAACGTTCCTCGATTTAGAAACAGAAGGCATAGAACCTATAGTAGTTCATAGCGACGCAATTTCTGTGTTCATTCGTCATTGTGAGGGATCGACGAATGCAATAAAGAAGGAATAGTGCATCCGAAAAGAGATATTAGCCTCCCAATAGAAGGTCCTGTCGTTGTCTTACAAACGTTCCTCAATTTAGAAAGAGAAAGCATAGAATCTTTAGTATTTCATAGCGACGCAATTTCTGTGTTAATTCGTCATTGTGAGGGATCGACGGATGCAATAAGAAAGAAAAGTTCATCCGAAAAGAGATACTCGCCTCCCAATATAAGATCCTTTCGTTGCCATAGAAACGTTCCTCAATTTAGAAAGAGAAGGCACAGAACCTATAGTATTTCATAGCGACGCAATTTCTGTGTTAATTCGTCATTGTGAGTGATTGACGGATGCAATAAAGAAGGAGTACTGCATCCGAAAAGAGATACCCGTTTCCCAATATAAGATACATTCGTTACCATTGACACGTTCCTCGATTTAGAAAGATAAGGCATAGAACCCATAGTATTTCATAGCGACCCAATTTATGTGTTAATTCGTCATTGTGAGGGATCGACGGATGGAATGAAGATGGAATAGTGCATCCCAAAAGAGATACTCGCCTCCCAATATAATATCCTGTCGTTGCCATAGAAACGTTCCTCCATTTAGAAAGAGATGGCATAGAACATATAGTATTTCATAGCAACGCATTTTCTGTGGTAATTTTTTATTGTGAGGGATATACGGATGCAATAAAGTATTAATAGTGCATCCGAAAAGAGATACTCGCCCTCCAATATAAGATCCTGTGGTTGCCATTGAAACGCAACACGATTTAGAAAGAGAAGACATAGAACCTATAGTATTTCATAGCGACGCAAATTTTGTGTTAATTCTTCATTGTGAGAGATCGACGAATGCAAAAAAGAAGGAATAGTGCATCCGAAAAGAGATATTCGCCTCCCAATAGAAGGTCCTGTCGTTGTCATACAAACGTTCCTCGATTTAGATAGAGATAGCATATAATCTATAGTATTTCATAGCGACGCAATTTCTCTGTTAATTCGTCATTGTGAGGGATCGACGAATTCAATAAAGAAGGAATAGAGCATCCGAAAAGAGATACTCGCCTCTCAAAAGAAGGTCATGTCGTTGTCATACAAACGGTCCTAGATTTAGAAAGAGAAGGCATAGAACCTATAGTATTTCATAGCGACGCAATTTCTGTGTTAATTCGTCATTGTGAGGGATCGACGGATGCAATAAGAAAGAAAAGTGCATCTGAAAAAGATACTCGCCTCCCAATATAAGATCCTGTCGTTGCCATAGAAACGTTCCTCGATTTAGAAAGAGAAGTCATAGAACCTATAGTATTTCATAGCGACGCAATTTCTGTGTTAATTCGTCATTGTGAGTGATCGACGGATGGAATAAAGAAGGAGTACTGCAGCCGAAAAGAGATACTCGCCTCCGAATATAAGATCCATTCGTTGCCATTGAAACGTTCCTCGACTTAGAAAGAAAAGGCATAGAACCCATAGTATTTCATAGCGACCCAATTTATGTGTTAATTCGTCATTGTGAGGGATCGTCGGATGCAATAAAGAAGGAGTACTGCATCCGAAAAGAGATACTCGCCTCCGAATATAAGATCCATTCGTTGCCATGGAAACGTTCCTCGATTTAGCAAGAGAAGGCATAGAACCCATAGTATTTCATAGCGACCCAATTTATGTGTTAATTCGTCGCCTCCCAATATAAGATCCTGTCGTTGCCATAGAAACGTTCCTCGATTTAGGAAGAGAAGGCATAGAACCTATAGTATTTCATAGTGACGATTTTTCTGTGTTAATTCGTCATTGTGAGGGATCGACGTATGCAATAAATATGGAATAGTGCATCCGAAAACAGATACTGGCCTCCCAATATAAGATCCTGTCGTTGCCAAAGAAACGTTCCTCGATTTAGCAACAGAAGGCATAGAACCTATAGTATTTATATACGACGCAATTTCTGTGTTATATCGTCATTGTGAGGGATCGACGAATGCAATAAAGAAGGAATAGTGCATCCGAAAAGAGATACTCGCCTCCCAATATAAGAGCCTGTCTTTGCCATAGAAACGTTACTCGATTTAGAAAGAGAAGGCATAGAACCTATAGTATTTCATAGCAACGCATTTTCTGTGTTAATTTTTCATTGTGAGGGGTAAACGGATGCAATAAATTATTAATAGTGCATCCGAAAAGAGATACTCGCCCTCCAAAATAAGATCCTGTTGTTGCCATGGAAACGTTCCTTGATTTAGAAAGAGAAGGCATAGAACCTATAGTATTTCATAGCGACGCAATTTCTGTGTTAATTCGTCATTCTGAGGAATCTACAGATGCAATGAAAAGGAATAGTGCATCCGAAAAGAGATACTCGCCTCCCAAAATGGGATCCTGTCGTTGACGTAGAAACGTTCCTCGATTTTGAAAGACATGGCATAGAATCTATAGTATTTCACAGTGACACAATTTCTGTGTTAATTCGTCATTGTGTGGGATCGACGGATGCAATAAAGAAGGAATAGTGCATTGGAAAAGAAATACTCGCCTCCCAATAAAAGATCCTGCCGTTGCCATAGAAACGTTCCTCGATTTAGAAAGAGAAGGCATAGATCATATAGTATTTCATAGCGACGCAATTTCTGTGTTAATTCGTCATTGTTAGGGATCTACAGATGCAATGAAAAAGGCATAGTGCATCCGAAAAGAGATACTCGCCTCCCAAAATGGGATCCTGTCGTTGACATAGATACGTTCCTCGATTTAGAAAGAGAAGGCATAGCGACGCAAGTTCTGTGTTAATTCGTCATTGTGAGGGATCGTCGGATACAATAAAGAAGGAATAGTACATCCGAAGAGAGATACTCGCCTCCCAATATAAGATCCTGTCATTGCCATTGAAACGCAACACGATTTAGAAAGAGAAGACATAGAACCTATAGTATTTCATAGTGACGTAATTTCTGTGTTAATTCGTTATTGCGAGGGATCGACGTATGCAATAAATTTGGAATAGTTCATCCGAAAAGAGATACTCGCCTCCCAATATAATATCCTCTCGTTGCCATAGAAACGTTCCTGGATTTAGAAACAGAAGGCATAGAACCTATAGTAGTTCATAGCGACGCAATTTCTGTGTTCATTCGTCATTGTGAGGGATCGACGAAAGCAATAAAGCAGGAATAGTGCATCCAAAAACAGATACCCGTTTCCCAATATAAGATACATTCGTTACCATTGACACGTTCCTCGATTTAGAAAGATAAGGCATAGAACCCATAGTATTTCATAGCGACCCAATTTATGTGTTAATTCGTCATTGTGAGGGATCGACGGACGGAATGAAGATGGAATAGTGCATCCGAAAAGAGATACTCGCCTCCCAATATAATATCCTGTCGTTGCCATAGAAACGTTCCTCGATTTAGAAAGAGATGGCATAGAACATATAGTACTTCATAGCAACGCATTTTCTGTGGTAATTTTTTATTGTGAGGGATATACGGATGCAATAAAGTATTAATAGTGCATCCGAAAAGAGATACTCGCCCTCCAATATAAGATCCTGTGATTGCCATTGAAACGCAACACGATTTAGAAATAGAAGACATAGAACCTATAGTATTTCATAGCGACGCAAATTTTGTGTTAATCCTTCATTGTGAGAGATCGACGAATGCAAAAAAGAAGGAATAGTGCATCCGAAAAGAGATATTCGCCTCCCAATAGAAGGTCCTGTCGTTGTCATACAAACGTTCCACGATTTAGAAAGAGAAAGCATAGAATCTATAGTATTTCATAGCGACGCAATTTCTCTGTTAATTCGTCATTGTGAGGGATCGACGAATGCAATAAAGAAGGAATAGAGCATCCGAAAAGAGATACTCGCCTCTCAATAGAAGGTCCTGTCGTTGTCATACAAGCGGTCCTAGATTTAGAAAGAGAAGTCATAGAACCTATACTATTTCATAGCGACGCAATTTCTGTGTTAATTCGTCATTGTGTGGGATCGACGGATGCAATAAGAAAGAAAAGTGCATCTGAAAAAAGATACTCGCCTCCCAATATAAGATCCTGTCGTTGCCATTGAAACGTTCCTCGATTTAGAAAGAGAAGTCATAGAACCTATAGTATTTCATAGCGACGCAATTTCTGTGTTAATTCGACATTGTGAGTGATCGACGGATGGAATAAAGAAGGAGTACTGCAGCCGAAAAGAGATACTCGCCTCCGAATATAAGATCCATTCGTTGCCATTGAAACGTTCCTCGACTTAGAAAGAAAAGGCATAGAACCCATAGTATTTCATAGCGACCCAATTTATGTGTTAATTCGTCATTGCGAGGGATCGACGGATGCAATAAAGAAGGAATAGTGCATCCGAAAAGAGATATTCGCCTCCCAATAGAAGATCCCGTCGTTGCCATGGAAACGTTCTTCGATTGAAGAAAGATAAGAATTAAAGCCTATAGTATTTCATAGCGACGCAAGTTCTGTGTTAATTCGTCATTGTGAGGGATCGTCGGATGCAATAAAGAAGGAATAGTACATCCGAACAGAGATACTCGCCTCCCAATATAAGATCCTGTCGTTGCCATTGAAACGCAACACGATTTAGAAAGACAAGACATAGAGCCTATAGTATATCATAGCGACGCAAATTCTGTGTTAATTCGTCATTGTGAGGGATCGACGAATGCAATAGAGAAGGAATAGTGTGTCCGAAAAGAGATACTCGCCCTCCAAAATAAGATCCAGTCGTTGCCATAGAAACGTTCCTTGATTTAGAAAGAGAAGGCATAGGACCTATAGTATTTTATAGCGACGCAATTTATGAGTTAATTCGTCATTGTGAGATATCGACGAATGCAATAAAGGAGGAATAGTGCATCCGAAAAGAGATACTCGCCTCCCAAAATGAAATCCTGTCGTTGACATAGAAACGTTCCTCGATTTAGAAAGAGAAGGCATAGCGACGCAAGTTCTGTGTTAATTCGTCATTGTGAGGGATCGTCGGATGCAATAAAGAAGGAATAGTACATCCGAAAAGAGATACTCGCCGCCCAATATAAGATCCTGTCGTTGCCATTGTAACGCACCACGATTTAGAAAGAGAAGACATAGAACCTGTAGTATTTCATAGCGACGCAAATTCTGTGTTAATTCGTCATTGTGAGGGATCGACGAATACAATAAAGAAGGAATAGTGCATCCGAAAAAAGATACTCGCCCTCCAAAATAAGATCCTGTCGGTGCCATAGAAACGTTCCTCAATTTAGGAAGAGAAGGCATAGAACCTATAGTATTTCATAGCGACGCAATTTATGAGTTAATTCGTCATTGTGAGGGATCGACGAATGCAATAAAGAAGGAACAGTGCATCCGAAAAGAGATACTCGCCTCCCAATATAAGATCCTATCGTTGCCACAGAAACGTTCATCGATTTATAAAGACAGGGCATAGAACCTATACTATTTCATAGCGACGCAATTTCTGTGTTAATTCGTCATTGTGAGGGATCGACGGATGCAATAAAGAAGGAATAGTGCATTGGAAAAGAGATACTCGCCTCCCAATAGAAGATCCTGTCGTTGCCATAGAAACGTTCCTCGATTTAGAAAGTGAAGGCATAGAACCTATAGCATTTCGTAGCGACGCAATTTCTGTGTTAATTCGTCATTGTTAGGGATCTACAGGTGCAGTGAAAAAGGAATAGTTCATCCGAAAAGAAATACTCGCCTCCCAAAATGGGATCCTTTCGTTGACATAGAAACGTTCATCGATTTAGAAAGAGAAGGCATACAAACAATAGTATTTCATAGCGACGCAATTTCTGTGTTAATTTTTCATAGTGAGGGATTGACGGATGCAATAAAGAAGGAATACTGCATCCGAAAAGAGATACTCGCCTCCCAATATAAGATCCTGTCGTTGCCATAGAAACGTTCATTGATTTAGAAACTATAGTATTTCATAGCGACGCAATTTCTGTGTTAATTTTTCATTGTGAGGGATTGACGGATGCAATAAAGAAGGAATACTGCATCCGAAAAGAGATACTCGCCGCCCAATATAAGACCCTGTCGTTGCCATTGAAACGAACCACGATTTAGAAAGAAACCTACAGTATTTCATAGCGACGCAAATTCTGTGTTAATTCGCCATTGTAAGGGATCGACGAATGCAATAAAGAAGGAGTAGTGCATCCGAAAAGAGATACTCGCCCTCCAATATAAGATCCTGTCGTAACCATAGAACCGTTCCTTGATTTAGAAAGAGAAGGCATTGAACGTATAGTATTTCATAGCGACGCAATTTCTGTGTTAATTCGTCATTGTGAGGGATCGGCGGACGCAATAAAGCAGGAATAGTGCATCCGATTAAGAGATACTCGCCTTCCAATAGAAGATCCTGTCGTTGCCATAGAAATGTTCCTCGATTAAAGAAAGAGAAGCCTTAGAGCCTATAGTATTTCATAGCGACGCAAGTTCTGTGTTAATTCGTCATTGTGAGGGATCGTCGGATGCAATAAAGAAGGAATAGTACATCCGAAAAGAGATACTCGCCGCCCAATATAAGACCCTGTCGTTGCCATTGAAACGCACCACGATTTAGAAAGAGAAGACATAAAACCTTCAGTATTTCATAGCGACGCAAATTCTGTGTTAATTCGCCATTGTGAGGGATTGACGAATGCAATAAAGAAGGAGTAGTGCATCCGAAAAGAGATACTCGCCCTCCAATATAAGATCCTGTCGTAAACATAGAAACGTTCCTTGATTTAGAAAGAAAAGGCATAGAACCTATAGTATTTCATAGAGACGCAATTTATGTGTTAATTCGTCATTGTGAGAGATCGACGAACGCAATAAAGAAGGAATAGTGCATCCGAAAAGAGATACTCGCCTCCCAATAAAAGCTCCTGCCGTTGCCATAGAAACGTTCTTCGATTTAGAAAGATAAGGCATAGAACCTATAGTATTTCATAGCGACGCAATTTCTGTGTTAATTCGTCATTGTGAGGGATCGACGGATGCAATAAAGAAGGAATAGTGCATCCGAAAAGAGATACTCGCCCTCCAATATAAGATCCAGTCGGTGCCATAGAAACGTTCCTCGATTTAGAAAGAGAAGGCACAGAACCTATAGTATTTCATAGCGACGCAATTTATGTGTTAATTTGTCATTGTGAGGGATCGAGGGATGCAATAAAGAAGGAATAGTGCATCCGAAAAGAGATACTCGCCTCCCAATATAAGATCCTGTCGTTGCCATAGAAACGTTCCTCGATTTAGGAAGAGAAGGCATAGAACGTATAGTATTTCACAGTGACGCAATTTCTGTGTTAATTCATCATTTTGAGGGATCTACGAATGCAATAAAGAAGGAAGTGTGCATCCGAAAAGAGATACTCGCCTCCCAATATAAGATCCTGTCGTAGCCATAGAAACGTACGTCGTTTTAGAAAGAGAAGGCTTAGAACCTACAGTATTTCATAGCGACGCAATTTCTGTGTTAAATCTTTATTGTGAGGGATCGACGGATGCAATAAAGAAGGAATAGTGCATCCGAAAAGAGATATTCGCCTCCCAATAGAACATCCTGTCGTTGCCATAGAAACGTTCCTCGATTCAGAAAGACAAGGCATAGAACGTATAGTATTTCATAGTGACGCAATTTCGGTGTTAATTCGTCATTGTGAGGGATCGACGAATGCAATAAAGAAGGAATAGTGCATCCGAAAAGAGATACTCGCACTCCAATATATGATCCTGTCGTTGCCATAGAAACGTTCCTTGATTTAGAAAGAAAAGGTATAGAACCTATAGTATTTCATAGCGACGCAATTTATGTGTTAATTCGTCATTGTGAGGGATCGACTGATGCAATAAAGAAGGAATACTGAATCCGAAAAGAGATATTCGCCTCCCAATAGAACATCCTGTCGTTGCCATAGAGACGTTCCTCGATTTAGAAAGAGAAGGCATAGAACGTATAGTATTTCATAGTGACGCAATTTCGGTGTTAATTCGTCGTTGTGAGGGATCGACGGATGCAATAAAGAAAGAGAAGTGCATCCGAAAAGAGATACTCGCCCCCAATATAAGATCTGGTGGCTGCCATAGAAACGTTCCTCGATTTAGAAAGAAAAGGCATAGAACCTGTAGTATTTCATAGCGACGCAATTTATGTGTTAATTCGTCATTGTGAGGGATCGACGAATGCAATAAAGAAGGAATAGTGCATCCGAAAAGAGATACTCGCCCTCCAATATATGATCCTGACGTTGCCATAGAAATGTTCCTTGTTTTAGAAAGAAAAGGCATAGAACCTATAAGTTTTTATAGCGACGCAATTTATGTGTTAATTCGTCATTGTGAGGGATCTACGAATGCAATAAAGAAGGAATTGTGCATCCGAAAAGAGATACTCGCTTCCCAATATAAGATCCTGTCGTTGCCATAGAAACGTGCTTCGATTTAGAAAGAGAAGGCATAGAACCTATACTATTTCATAGCGACGCAAGTTCTGTGTTAATTCGTCATTGTGAGGGATCGACGGATGCAATAAAGATGATATAGTGCATCCGAAGAGATATACTCGCCCTCCAATATAAGATCCTGTCGGTGCCATAGAAACATTCCTCCATTTAGAAAGAGAAAGCATAGAACCTATAGTATTACATAGCGACGCAATTTATGTGTTAATTTGTCATTGTGAGGGATCGAGGGATGCGATAAAGAAGGAATAGTGCATCCGAAAAGAGATACACGCCTCCCAATAGAAGATCCTGTCGTTGCCATGGAAACTTCCTCGATTTAGAAAGAGGAGGCATAGAACCTATAGTATTTTGTAGTGACGTAATTTCTGTGTTAATTCGTCATTGTGAGGGATCGACGTATGCAATAAAGAAGGAATAGTGCATCCGAAAAGAGATACTCCCCTCCCAATATAAGATCCTGTCGTTGCCATAGAAACGTTCCTCTATTTAGAAAGAGAAGGCATAGAACCTATAGTATTTCATAGCGACGCAATTTCTGTGTTCATTCGTCATTGTGAGGGATCGACGGATGCAATAAAGAAGGAATAGTGCATCCGAAAAGAGATACTCGCCTCCCAATAGAAGATCCTGTCGTTGCCATGGAAACGTTCCTCGATTTAGAAAGAGGAGGCATAGAACCTATAGTATTTCATAGCGACGCAGTTTCTGTTTTAATTCGTCATTGTGAGGGATCGACGGATGCAATATCGAAGGAAAAGTGCATCCGAAAGGAGATACTCGCCTTCCGAAATAAGATCCTGTCGTCGCCATAGAAACGTTCCTCGATTTAGAAAGAGAAGGCATAACACCTATAGTATTACATAGCAACGCAATTTCTGTGGTAATTCGCCACTGTGAGGGATCGACGGATGCAATAAAGAAGGAATAGTGCATCAGAAAAGAGATACTCGCCTCCCAATAGAAGATCCTGTCGTTGCCATAGAAACGTACGTCGTTTTTGAAAGAGAAGGCTTAGAACCTATACTATTTCATAGAGACGCAATTTCTGTGTTAATTCGTCTTTGTGAAGGATCGACGGATGCAATAAAGAAGAAATAGTGCATCCGAAAAGAGATACTCGCTTCCCAACAGAAGATCCTGTCGATGCCATCGAAACGTTCCTCGATTTAGAAAGAGAAGGCATAGAACCCATAGTACTTCATAGCGACGCAATTTCTATTTTAATTCGTCATTGTGAGGGATCGACGGATGCAATAAAGAAGGAATAGTGCATCCGAAAAGAGATACTCGGCCTCCAATATATGATCCTGTCGTTGCCATAGAAACGTTCCTTGATTTAGAAAGAAAAGGCATAGAACCTATAGTAATTGATAGCGACGCAATTTATGTGTTAATTCGTCATTGTGAGGGATCTACGAATGCAATAAAGAAGGAATCGTGCATCCGAAAAGAGATACTCGCCTCCCAATATAAGATCCGGTCGTTGCCATAGAAACGTACTTCGATTTAGAAAGAGAAGGCATAGAACCTATACTATTTCATAGCGACGCAATTTATGTGTTAATTTGTCATTGTGAGGGATCGAGGGATGCGATAAAGAAGGAATAGTGCATCCGAAAAGAGATACTCGCCTCCCAATATAAGATCCAGTCGTTGCCATAGAAACGTTCCTCTATTTAGAAAGAGAAGGCATAGAACCTATAGTATCTCATAGCGACGCAATTTCTGTGTTAATTCGTCATTGTGAGGGATCGACGGATGCAATAAAGAAGGAATAGTGCATCCGAAAAGAGATACTCGCCTCCCAATAGAAGATCCTGTCGTTGCCATGGAAACGTTCCTCTATTTAGAAAGAGGAGGCATAGAACTTATAGTATTTCATAGCGACGCAGTTTCTGTTTTCATTCGTCATTGTGAGGGATCGACGGATGCAATATCGAAGGAAAAGTGCATCCGAAAGGAGATACTCGCCTTCCGTAATAAGATCCTGTCGTTGCCATAGAAACGTTCCTCGATGTAGAAAGAAAAGGCCAGAACGTATAGTATTTCATAGTGACGCAATTTCTGTGTTAATTCGTCATTGTGAGGGATCGACGGATGCAATAAAGAAGGAATAGTGCATCGGAAAAGAGATACTGGCCTCCCAATAGAACATCCTGTCGCTGCCATAGAAAAGTTCCTTGATTTAGAAAGAAAAGGCATAGAACGTATAGTATTTCATAGCGACGCAATTTCTGTGTTAATTCGTCATTGTGAGGGATCGACGGATGCAATAAAGAAAGAATAGTGCATCCGAAAAGAGATACTCGCCTCCCAATATAAGATCCTGTCGTTGCCATATAGTATTTCATAGCGACGAAATTTTTGTGTTAATTCGTCATTGTGAGGGATCGACGGATGCAATAGAGAAGGAATAGTGCATTGGAAAAGGGATACTCGCCTCCCAATAGAAGATCCTGTTGTTGCCATAGACACGTTCCTCTATTTAGAAAGAGAAGGCATAAAACCTATAGTATCTCATAGCGACGCAATTTCTGTGTTAATTCGTCATTGAGAGGGATCGACAGATGCAATGAAAAAGGAATAACGCATCCGAAAAGAGATACTCGCTTCCCAAAATGAAATCCTGTCGTTGACATAGCAACGTTCCTCAATTTAGAAAGAGAAGGCATAGAAACTACAGTATTATATAGCGACGCAATTTCTGTGTTAATTTGTCATTGTGAGGGATTGACGGATGCAATAAAGAAGGAATACTGCATCCGAAAAGAGATACTCGCCTCCCAATATATGATCATGTAGTTGCCATAGAAACGTTCCTCGATTTAGAAAGAGATGGCACAGAACCTATAGTCTTTCATAGCGACGCAATTTCTGTGCTAAGTCGTGATTGTGAGGGATCGACGGATGCAATACAGAAGGAATAGTGCATCCGAAAAGAGATACACGCCTCCCAATGGAAGATCCTGTTGTTGCCATAGACACGTTCCTCGATTTAGAAAGAGAAGGCATAGAACCTAAAGTATTTCATAGCGACGCAATTTATGTGTTAATTCGTCATTGTGAGGCATCTACGAATGCAATAAAGTAAGAATAGTGCATCGGAAAAGAGATACTCGCCTCCCAATATAAGATCCTGTCGTTGCCATAGAAACGTTCCTCTGTTTAGAAAGAGAACCATAGAACCCATACTATTTCATAGCGACGTAATTTCTGTTTTAATTCGTCATTATGAGGGATCGAAAAATGCAATAAAGAAGGAATAGTGCATCCGAAAGGAGATACACGCCTCCCAATAGGAGATCCGGTCGTTGCCATAGAAATCTTCCTTGATTTAGAAAGAGAAGGCATAGCACATATAGTATTTCGTAGCGACGCAATTTCTGTGTTAATTCGTCATTGTGAGTGATCGACGGATGCAATAAAGAAGAAATAGTGCATCCGTAAAGAGATACTCGCCTCCCAACAGAAGATTCTGTCGTTGCCATCGAAACGTTCCTCGATTTAGAAAGAGAAGGCATAGAACCCATAGTATTTCATAGCGACGCAATTTCTGTTTTAATTCGTCATTGTGAGGGATCGACGGATGCAATAAAGATGATATAGTGCATCCGAAGAGAGATACTCGCCCTCCAATATAAGATCCTGTCGGTGCCATAGAAACTTTCCTCGATTTAGAAAGAGAAAGCATTGAACCTATAGTATTTCATAGCGACGCAATTTATGTGTTAATTTGTCATTGTGAGGGATCGAGGGATGCAATAAAGATGGAATAGTGCATCCGAAAAGAGACACTCGGCCTCCCAATATAAGATCCAGTGGTTGCCATAGAAACGTTCCTCGATTTAGGAAGAGTACTCATAGAACCTATAGTATCTATAGTGACGCAATTTCTGTGTTACTTCGTCATTGTGAGGGATCGACGGATGCAATAAATATGGAATAGTGCATCCGAAAAGAGATACTCGCCTCCCAATATAAGATCCTGTCGTTGCATTAGAAACGTTCCTCTATTTAGAAAGAGAAGGCATAGAACCTATACTATTTCATAGCGACGCAATTTCTGTTTTAATTCGTCAATGTGAGGGATCGCTGGATGCAATAACGAAGGAATAGTGCATCCGAAAGGAAATACACGCCTCCCAGTAGGAGATCCGGCCGTTGCAATAGAAACATTTCTTGATTTAGAAAGAGAAGGCATGGCACATATAGTATTTCATAGCGACGCAATTTCTGTGTTAATTCGTCATTGTGAGGGATCGACGGATGCAATAAAGAAGAAATAGTGCATCCGAAAAGAGATACTCGCCTCCCAATAGAAGATCCTGTCGTTGCCATGGAAACGTTCCTCGATTTAGAAAGAGGAAGCATAGAACCTATAGTATTTCATAGCGACGCAGTTTCTGTTTTAATTCGTCATTGTGAGGGATCGACGGATGCAATATCGAAGTAAAAGTGCATCCGAAAGGAGATACTCGCCTTCCGAAATAAGATCCTGTCGTTGCCATAGAAACGTTCCTCGATTTAGAAAGAGAAGGCATAACACCAATAGTATTACATAGGAACGCAATTTCTGTGGTAATTCGCCACTGTGAGGGATCGACGGATGCAATAAAGAAGGAATAGTGCATCAGAAAAGAGATACTCGCCTCCCAATAGAAGATCCTGTCGTTGCCATAGAAACGTACGTCGTTTTTGAAAGAGAAGGCTTAGAACCTATAGTATTTCATAGCGACGCAATTTCTGTGTTAATTCGTTATTGTGAAGGATCGACGGATGCAATAAAGAAGGGATAGCGCATCCGAAAAGAGATACTCGCCTCCCAATAGAACATCCTGTCGCTGCCATAGAAAAGTTCCTTGATTTAGAAAGAAAAGGCATAGAACGTATAGTATTTCATAGTGACGCAATTTCTGTGTTAATTCGTCATTGTGAGGGATCGACGGATGCAATAAAGAAGGAATAGTGCATCCGAAAAGAGATACTCGCCTCCCAATAGAACATCCTGTCGCTGCCATAGAAAAGTTCCTTGATTTAGAAAGAAAAGGCATAGAACGTATACTATTTCATAGCGACGTAATTTCTGTGTTAATTCGTCATTGTGAGGGATCGACGGATGCAATAAAGAAGAAATAGTGCATCCGAAAAGTGATACTCGCCTCCCAATATAAGATCCAGTCGTTGCCATAGAAATGTTCCTCGATTTAGAAAGAAAAGGCATAGAACCTATAGTATTTCATAGTGACCCAATTTCTGTGTTAATTCGTCATTGTGGGGGATAGACCGATGCAATAAAGATGGAATAGTGCATTCGAAAAGAGCTACTCGGCACCCAATATAATATCCTGTCGTTGCCATAGAAAAGTTCATCGATTTAGAAAGAGAAGGCGTAGAACCTATAGTATTTCATAGCGACGAAATTTTTGTGTTAATTCGTCATTGTGAGGGATCGACGGATGCAATAAAGATGGAATAGTGCATTGGAAAATGGATACTCGCCTCCCAATAGAAGATCCTGTTTTTGCCATAGACACGTTCCTCTATTTAGAAAGAGAAGGCATAGAACCTATAGTATCTCATAGCGCCGCAATTTCTGTGTTAATTCGTCATTGAGAGGGATCGACAGATGCAATGAAAAAGGAATAACGCATCCGAAAAGAGATACTCGCTTCCCAAAATGAAATCCTGTCGTTGACATAGCAACGTTCCTCAATTTAGAAAGAGAAGGCATAGAAACTACAGTATTATATAGCGACGCAATTTCTGTGTTAATTTGTCATTGTGAGGGATTGACGGATGCAATAAAGAAGGAATACTGCATCCGAAAAGAGATACTCGCCTCCCAATATATGATCATGTAGTTGCCATAGAAACGTTCCTCGATTTAGAAAGAGATGGCACAGAACCTATAGTCTTTCATAGCGACGCAATTTCTGTGCTAATTCGTGATTGTGAGGGATCGACGGATGCAATACAGAAGGAATAGTGCATCCGAAAAGAGATACACGCCTCCCAATGGAAGATCCTGTTGTTGCCATAGACACGTTCCTCGATTTAGAAAGAGAAGGCATAGAACCTAAAGTACTTCATAGCGACGCAATTTATGTGTTAATTCGTCATTGTGAGGCATCTACGAATGCAATAAAGTAAGAATAGTGCATCGGAAAAGAGATACTCGCCTCCCAATATAAGATCCTGTCGTTGCCATAGAAACGTTCCTCTGTTTAGAAAGAGAACCATAGAACCCATACTATTTCATAGCGACGTAATTTCTGTTTTAATTCGTCATTATGAGGGATCGAAAAATGCAATAAAGAAGGAATAGTGCATCCGAAAGGAGATACACGCCTCCCAATAGGAGATCCGGTCGTTGCCATAGAAATCTTCCTTGATTTAGAAAGAGAAGGCATAGCACATATAGTATTTCGTAGCGACGCAATTTCTGTGTTAATTCGTCATTGTGAGTGATCGACGGATGCAATAAAGAAGAAATAGTGCATCCGTAAAGAGATACTCGCCTCCCAACAGAAGATTCTGTCGTTGCCATCGAAACGTTCCTCGATTTAGAAAGAGAAGGCATAGAACCCATAGTATTTCATAGCGACGCAATTTCTGTTTTAATTCGTCATTGTGAGGGATCGACGGATGCAATAAAGATGATATAGTGCATCCGAAGAGAGATACTCGCCCTCCAATATAAGATCCTGTCGGTGCCATAGAAACTTTCCTCGATTTAGAAAGAGAAAGCATAGAACCTATAGTATTTCATAGCGACGCAATTTATGTGTTAATTTGTCATTGTGAGGGATCGAGGGATGCAATAAAGATGGAATAGTGCATCCGAAAAGAGACACTCGGCCTCCCAATATAAGATCCAGTGGTTGCCATAGAAACGTTCCTCGATTTAGGAAGAGTACTCATAGAACCTATAGTATCTATAGTGACGCAATTTCTGTGTTACTTCGTCATTGTGAGGGATCGACGGATGCAATAAATATGGAATAGTGCATCCGAAAAGAGATACTCGCCTCCCAATATAAGATCCTGTCGTTGCATTAGAAACGTTCCTCTATTTAGAAAGAGAAGGCATAGAACCTATACTATTTCATAGCGACGCAATTTCTGTTTTAATTCGTCAATGTGAGGGATCGCTGGATGCAATAACGAAGGAATAGTGCATCCGAAAGGAAATACACGCCTCCCAGTAGGAGATCCGGCCGTTGCAATAGAAACATTTCTTGATTTAGAAAGAGAAGGCATGGCACATATAGTATTTCATAGCGACGCAATTTCTGTGTTAATTCGTCATTGTGAGGGATCGACGGATGCAATAAAGAAGAAATAGTGCATCCGAAAAGAGATACTCGCCTCCCAATAGAAGATCCTGTCGTTGCCATGGAAACGTTCCTCGATTTAGAAAGAGGAAGCATAGAACCTATAGTATTTCATAGCGACGCAGTTTCTGTTTTAATTCGTCATTGTGAGGGATCGACGGATGCAATATCGAAGTAAAAGTGCATCCGAAAGGAGATACTCGCCTTCCGAAATAAGATCCTGTCGTTGCCATAGAAACGTTCCTCGATTTAGAAAGAGAAGGCATAACACCAATAGTATTACATAGGAACGCAATTTCTGTGGTAATTCGCCAATGTGAGGGATCGACGGATGCAATAAAGAAGGAATAGTGCATCAGAAAAGAGATACTCGCCTCCCAATAGAAGATCCTGTCGTTGCCATAGAAACGTACGTCGTTTTTGAAAGAGAAGGCTTAGAACCTATAGTATTTCATAGCGACGCAATTTCTGTGTTAATTCGTTATTGTGAAGGATCGACGGATGCAATAAAGAAGGGATAGCGCATCCGAAAAGAGATACTCGCCTCCCAATAGAACATCCTGTCGCTGCCATAGAAAAGTTCCTTGATTTAGAAAGAAAAGGCATAGAACGTATAGTATTTCATAGTGACGCAATTTCTGTGTTAATTCGTCATTGTGAGGGATCGACGGATGCAATAAAGAAGGAATAGTGCATCCGAAAAGAGATACTCGCCTCCCAATAGAACATCCTGTCGCTGCCATAGAAAAGTTCCTTGATTTAGAAAGAAAAGGCATAGAACGTATAGTATTTCATAGCGACGCAATTTCTGTGTTAATTCGTCATTGTGAGGGATCGACGGATGCAATAAAGAAGAAATAGTGCATCCGAAAAGTGATACTCGCCTCCCAATATAAGATCCAGTCGTTGCCATAGAAATGTTCCTCGATTCAGAAAGAAAAGGCATAGAACCTATAGTATTTCATAGTGACCCAATTTCTGTGTTAATTCGTCATTGTGGGGGATAGACCGATGCAATAAAGATGGAATAGTGCATTCGAAAAGAGCTACTCGGCACCCAATATAATATCCTGTCGTTGCCATAGAAAAGTTCATCGATTTAGAAAGAGAAGGCGTAGAACCTATAGTATTTCATAGCGACGAAATTTTTGTGTTAATTCGTCATTGTGAGGGATCGACGGATGCAATAAAGATGGAATAGTGCATTGGAAAATGGATACTCGCCTCCCAATAGAAGATCCTGTTTTTGCCATAGACACGTTCCTCAATTTAGAAAGAGAAGGCATAGAAACTACAGTATTTTATAGCGACGCAATTTCTGTGTTAATTTGTCATTGTGAGGGATTGACGGATGCAATAAAGAAGGAATACTGCATCCGAAAAGAGATACTCGCCTCCCAATTTAAGATCATGTAGTTGCCATAGAAACGTTCCTCGATTTAGAAAGAGATGGCACAGAACCTATAGTCTTTCATAGCGACGCAATTTCTGTGTTAATTCGTCATTGTGAGGGATCGACGGATGCAATACAGAAGGAATAGTGCATCTGAAAAGAGATACACGCCTCCCAATGGAAGATCCTGTTGTTGCCATAGACACGTTCCTCGATTTAGAAAGAGAAGGCATAGAACCTATAGTATTTCATAGCGACGCAATTTATGTGTTAATTCGTCATTGTGAGGCATCTACGAATGCAATAAAGTAAGAATAGTGCATCGGAAAAGAGATACTCGCCTCCCAATATAAGATCCTGTCGTTGCCATAGAAACGTTCCTCTGTTTAGAAAGAGAACCATAGAACCCATACTATTTCATAGCGACGTAATTTCTGTTTTAATTCGTTATTATGAGGGATCGAAAGATGCAATAAAGAAGGAATAGTGCATCCGAAAGGAGATACACGCCTCGCAATAGGAGATCCGGTCGTTGCCATAGAAATCTTCCTTGATTTAGAAAGAGAAGGCATAGCACATATAGTATTTCGTAGCGACGCAATTTCTGTGTTAATTCGTCATTGTGAGTGATCGACGGATGCAATAAAGAAGAAATAGTGCATCCGAAAAGAGATACTCGCCTCCCAACAGAAGATTCTGTCGTTGCCATCGAAACGTTCCTCGATTTAGAAAGAGAAGGCATAGAACCCATAGTATTTCATAGCGACGAAATTTTTCTGTTAATTCGTCATTGTGAGGGATCGACGGATGCAACAAAGAAGGAATAGTGCATTGGAAAAGGGATACTCGCCTCCCAATAGAAGATCCTGTTGTTGCCATAGACACGTTCCTCTATTTAGAAAGAGAAGGTATAGAACCTATAGTATCTCATAGCGACGCAATTTCTGTGTTAATTCGTCATTGAGAGGGATCGACAGATGCAATGAAAAAGGAATAGTGCATCCGAAAAGAGATACTCGCTTCCCAAAATGAAATCCTGTCGTTTACATAGCAACGTTCCTCAATTTAGAAACAGAAGGCATAGAAACTACAGTATTTCATAGCGACGTAATTTCTGTGTTAATTTGTCATTGTGAGGGATTGACGGATGCAATAAAGAAGGAATACTGCATCCGAAGAGAGATACTCGCCTCCCAATATAGGATCATGTAGTTGCCATAGAAACGTTCCTCGATTTAGGAAGAGATGGCACAGAACCTATAGTCTTTCATAGCGACGCAATTTCTGTGTTAATTCGTCATTGTGAGGGATCGACGGATGCAATACAGAAGGAATAGTGCATCCGAAAAGAGATACTCGCCTCCCAACAGAAGATCCTGTCGTTGCCATCGAAACGTTCCTCGATTTAGAAAGAGAAGGCATAGAACCCATAGAATTTCATAGCGACGCAATTTCTGTTTTAATTCGTCATTGTGAGGGATCGACGGATGCAATAACGAAGGAATAGTGCATCCGAAAGGAGATACACGCCTCCCAATACGAGATCCGGTCGTTGCCATAGAAATCTTCCTTGATTTAGAAAGAGAAGGCATAGCATATATAGCATTTCATAGCGACGCAATTTCTGTGTTAATTCGTCATTGTGAGTGATCGACGGATGCAATAAAGAAGAAATAGTGCATCCGAAAAGAGATACTCGCCTCCGAACAGAAGATCCTGTCGTTGCCATCGAAACGTTCCTCGATTTAGAAAGAGAAGGCATTGAACCCATAGTATTTCATAGCGACGCAATTTCTGTTTTAATTCGTCATTGTGAGGGATCGACGGATGCAATAACGAAGGAATAGTGCATCCGAAAGGAGATACTCGCCTCCCAATAGTAGATTCTGTTGTTGCCATAGAAACATTCCTCGATTTAGAAAGAGAAGGCAAAGCACATATAGTATTTCATAGCGACGCAATTTCTGTGTTAATTCGTCATTGTGAGCGATCGACGGATGCGATAAAGAAGGAATAGTGCATCCGAAAAGAGATATTCGCCCTCCAATATAAGATCCTTTCGGTGCCATAGAAACGTTCCTCGATTTAGAAAGAGAAGGCATAGAACCTATAGTATTTCATAGCAACGCATTTTCTGTGTTAATTTTTCATTGTGAGGGGTTAAACGGATGCAATAAAGTATTAATAGTGCATCCGAAAAGAGATACTCGCCCTCCAATATAAGATCCTCTCGTTGCCATGGAAATGTTCCTCGGTTTAGAAAGAGAAAACATAGAACCTATAGTATTTCATAGCGACGCAATCTTTGTGTTAAAATTGTCATCGTCAGGGATCGACGGATGCAATAAAGAAGGAATAGTGCATCCGAAAAGAGATATTCGCCTCTCAATAGAAGATCCTGTCGTTGCCATGGAAACGTTCATCGATTTAGATAGAGACGGCATAGGAACTATAGTATTTCATAGCGACGCAATTTCTGTGTTAATTTGTCATTGTGGGGGATTCACGGATGCAATAAAGAAGAAGTACTGCATCCGAAAAGAGATACTCACCTCCCAATATAGGATCCTGTCGTTGGCATAGAAACGTTCCTCAATTTAGAAAGAGATGGCACAGTACCTATAGTATTTCATAGCGAAGCAATTTCTGTGTTAATTCGTCATTGTGAGGGAACGACGGATGCAATTAAGAAGGAATAGTGCATCCGAAAAGAGATACTCGCCTCCCAATATAAGATACCGTCGTTGCCATAGAAACTTTCCTCGATTTAGAAAGAGATGGCACAGGACAAATAGTATTTCATAGCGACGCAATTTCTGTGTTAATTCGTCATTGTGAGGGATGTACGGATGATATAAAGAAGGAATAGTGCATTGGAAAAGAGATACTCGCCTCCCAATAGAAGATCCTTTCGTTGCCACAGAAACGTCCCTCGATTTAGAATGAGAAGGCATTGAACCTATAATATTTCATTGCGACGCAATTTCTGTGTTAATTCGCCATTGTGAGGGATCGACAGATGCAATGAAAAAGGAATATTGCATCCGAAAAGAGATACTCGCCTCCCAAAATGAGATCCTGTCGTTAACATAGAAACGTTCCTCGATTTAGACAGAGAATGCATAGAAACTATTCTATTTCATAGCGACGCAATTTGTGCGTTAACTTGTCATTGTGAGGGATTGACGGATGCAATAAAGAAGGAATACTGCATCCGAAAAGAGATACTCGCCTCCCAATATAAGATCACGTCGTTGCCATAGAAACTTTCCTCGATTTAGAAAGAGATGGCACAGGACCAATAGTATTTCATAGCGACGCTATATCTGTGTTAATTCGTCATTGTGAGGGATCGGCGGATGCAATAAACAAGGAATAGTGCATCCGAAAAGAGATACGAGCCTCCCAATAGAAGATCCTGTCGTTGCCATTGAAACGCACCACGATTTAGAAAGAGAAGACATAGAACCTATAGTAATTCATAGCGACCCAAATTCTGTGTTAGTTCGTCATTGTGAGGGATCGACGGATGCAATAAAGTTGATATAGTGCATCCGAAAAGAGATACTCGCCCTCCAATATAAGATCCTGTCGGTGCCATAGAAACGTTCCTCGATTTAGAAAGAAAAGGCATAGAACGTATAGTATTTCATAGTGACGCAATTTCTTTGTTAATTCGTCATTGTGAGGGATCGACGGATGCAATAAAGAAGGAATAGTGCATCCGAAAAGAGATACTCGCCTCCCAATAGAACATCCTGTCGCTGCCATAGAAAAGTTCCTTGATTTAGAAAGAAAAGGCATAGAACGTATAGTATTTCATAGCGACGCAATTTCTGTGTTAATTCGTCATTGTGAGGGATCGACGGATGCAATAAAGAAGAAATAGTGCATCCGGAAAGTTATACTCGCCTCCCAATATAAGATCCAGTCGTTGCCATAGAAATGTTCCTCGATTTAGAAAGAAAAGGCATAGAACCTATAGTATTTCATAGTGACCCAATTTCTGTGTTAATTCGTCATTGTGGGGGATAGACCGATGCAATAAAGATGGAATAGTGCATTCGAAAAGAGCTACTCGGCTCCCAATATAATATCCTGTCGTTGCCATAGAAAAGTTCATCGATTTAGAAAGAGAAGGCGTAGAACCTATAGTATTTCATAGCGACGAAATTTTTTTGTTAATTCGTCATTGTGAGGGATCGACGGATGCAATAAAGAAGGTATAGTGCATTGGAAAATGGATACTCGCCTCCCAATAGAAGATCCTGTTGTTGCCATAGACACGTTCCTCTATTTAGAAAGAGAAGGCATAGAACCTATAGTATCTCATAGCGACGCAATTTCTGTGTTAATTCGTCATTGAGAGGGATCGACAGATGCAATGAAAAAGGAATAGCGCATCCGAAAAGAGATACTCGCTTCCCAAAATGAAATCCTGTCGTTGACATAGCAACGTTCCTCAATTTAGAAAGAGAAGGCATAGAAACTACAGTATTTTATAGCGACGCAATTTCTGTGTTAATTTGTCATTGTGAGGGATTGACGGATGCAATAAAGAAGGAATACTGCATCCGAAAAGAGATACTCGCCTCCCAATATAAGATCATGTAGTTGCCATAGAAACGTTCCTCGATTTAGAAAGAAATGGCACAGAACCTATAGTCTTTCATAGCGACGCAATTTCTGTGTTAATTCGTCATTGTGAGGGATCGACGGATGCAATACAGAAGGAATAGTGCATCTGAAAAGAGATACACGCCTCCCAATGGAAGATCCTGTTGTTGCCATAGACACGTTCCTCGGTTTAGAAAGAGAAGGCATAGAACCTATAGTATTTCATAGCGACGCAATTTCTGTGTTAATTCGTCATTGTGAGGCATCTACGAATGCAATAAAGTAAGAATAGTGCATCGGAAAAGAGATACTCGCCTCCCAATATAAGATCCTGTCGTTGCCATAGAAACGTTCCTCTGTTTAGAAAGAGAACCATAGAACACATACTATTTCATAGCGACGTAATTTCTGTTTTAATTCGTCATTATGAGGGATCGAAAGATGCAATAAAGAAGGAATAGTGCATCCGAAAGGAGATACACGCCTCCCAATAGGAGATCCGGTCGTTGCCATAGAAATCTTCCTTGATTTAGAAAGAGAAGGCATAGCACATATAGTATTTCGTAGCGACGCAATTTCTGTGTTAATTCGTCATTGTGAGTGATCGACGGATGAAATAAAGAAGAAATAGTGCATCCGAAAAGAGATACTCGCCTCCCAACAGAAGATTCTGTCGTTGCCATCGAAACGTTCCTCGATTTAGAAAGAGAAGGCATAGAACCCATAGTATTTCATAGCGACGAAATTTTTGTGTTAATTCGTCATTGTGAGGGATCGACGGATGCAATAAAAAAGGAATAGTGCATTGGAAAAGGGATACTCGCCTCCCAATAGAAGATCCTGTTGTTGCCATAGACACGTTCCTCTATTTAGAAAGAGAAGGCATAGAACCTATAGTATCTCATAGCGACGCAATTTCTGTGTTAATTCGTCATTGAGAGGGATCGACAGATGCAATGAAAAAGGAATAGTGCATCCGAAAAGAGATACTCGCTTCCCAAAATGAAATCCTGTCGTTTACATAGCAACGTTCCTCAATTTAGAAACAGAAGGCATAGAAACTACAGTATTTCATAGCGACGTAATTTCTGTGTTAATTTGTCATTGTGAGGGATTGACGGATGCAATAAAGAAGGAATACTGCATCCGAACAGAGATACTCGCCTCCCAATATAGGATCATGTAGTTGCCATAGAAACGTTCCTCGATTTAGGAAGAGACGGCACAGAACCTATAGTCTTTCATAGCGACGCAATTTCTGTGTTAATTCGTCATTGTGAGGGATCGACGGATGCAATACAGAAGGAATAGTGCATCCGAAAAGAGATACTCGCCTCCCAACAGAAGATCCTGTCGTTGCCATCGAAACGTTCCTCGATTTAGAAAGAGAAGGCATTGAACCCATAGAATTTCATAGCGACGCAATTTCTGTTTTAATTCGTCATTGTGAGGGATCGACGGATGCAATAACGAAGGAATAGTGCATCCGAAAGGAGATACTCGCCTCCCAATAGTAGATTCTGTTGTTGCCATAGAAACATTCCTCGATTTAGAAAGAGAAGGCAAAGCACATATAGTATTTCATAGCGACGCAATTTCTGTGTTAATTCGTCATTGTGAGCGATCGACGGATGCGATAAAGAAGGAATAGTGCATCCGAAAAGAGATACTCGCCCTCCAATATAAGATCCTGTCGGTGCCATAGAAACGTTCCTCGATTTAGAAAGAGAAGGCATAGAACCTATAGTATTTCATAGCAACGCATTTTCTGTGTTAATTTTTCATTGTGAGGGGTTAAAAGGATGCAATAAAGTATTAATAGTGCATCCGAAAAGAGATACTCGCCCTCCAATATAAGATCCTCTCGTTGCCATGGAAACGTTCCTCGGTTTAGAAAGAGAAAACATAGAACCTATAGTATTTCATAGCGACGCAATCTTTGTGTTAATTCGTCATCGTCAGGGATCGACGGATGCAATAAAGAAGGAATAGTGCATCCGAAAAGAGATATTCGCCTCTCAATAGAAGATCCTGTCGTTGCCATGGAAACGTTCATCGATTTAGATAGAGACGGCATAGAAACTATAGTATTTCATAGCGACGCAATTTCTGTGTTAATTTGTCATTGTGGGGGATGCACGGATGCAATAAAGAAGAAGTACTGCATCCGAAAAGAGATACTCACCTCCCAATATAAGATCCTGTCGTTGGCATAGAAACGTTCCTCGATTTAGAAAGAGATGGCACAGTACCTATAGTATTTCATAGCGAAGCAATTTCTGTGTTAATTCGTCATTGTGAGGGAACGACGGATGCAATTAAGAAGGAATAGTGCATCCGAAAAGAGATACTCGCCTCCCAATATAAGATACCGTCGTTGCCATAGAAACTTTGCTCGATTTAGAAAGAGATGGCACAGGACAAATAGTATTTCATAGCGACGCAATTTCTGTGTTAATTCGTCATTGTGAGGGATCGACGGATGATATAAAGAAGGAATAGTGCATTGGAAAAGAGATACTCGCCTCCCAATAGAAGATCCTCTCGTTGCCACAGAAACGTCCCTCGATTTAGAATGAGAAGGCATAGAACATATAATATTTCATAGCGACGCAATTTCTGTGTTAATTCGCCATTGTGAGGGATCGACAGATGCATTGAAAAAGGAATATTGCATCCGAAAAGAGATACTCGCCTCCCAAAATGAGATCCTGTCGTTAACATAGAAACGTTCCTCGATTTAAACAGAGAATGCATATAAACTATTCTATTTCATAGCGACGCAATTTGTGCGTTAACTTGTCATTGTGAGGGATTGACGGATGCAATAAAGAAGGAATACTGCATCCGAAAAGAGATACTCACCTCCCAATATAAGTTCCTGTCGTTGGCATAGAAACGTTCCTCGATTTAGAAAGAGATGGCACAGTGCCTACAGTATTTCATAGCGAAGCAATTTCTGTGTTAATTCGTCATTGTGAGGGAACGACGGATGCAATTAAGAAGGAATAGTGCATCCGAAAAGAGATACTCGTCCTCCAATATAAGATCCTATCAATGCCATAGAAACGTTCCTCGATTTAGAAAGAGAAGGCATAGAACCTATAGTATTTAATAGCGACGCCATTTATGTGTTAATTCGTCATTGTGAGGGATCGACGGATGCAATAAAGAAAGAATAATGCATTGAAAAGAGATACTCGCCTCCCAATATAAGATCCTATCGTTGCCATAGAAACGTTCCTCGATTTAGAAAGAGAAGGGATAGAACCTATAGTATTTCATAGCGACGCAATTTCTGTGTTAATTCGTCATTGTGAGGGATCGACGGATGCAATAAAGAAGGTATAGTGTATCCGAAAAGATATACTCGCCCTCCAATATAAGATGCTGCCGTTGCCATAGAAACATTCCTCGATTTAGAAAGAGAAGGCATAGAACCTATAGTATTTCATAGCGACGCAATTTACATGTTAGGACGTCATTGTGAGGGATCGACGAATGCAGTAAGGAACGAATAGTGCATCCGAAAAGAGATGATCGCCTCCCAATATAAAATCCAGTCGTTGCCATAGAAACGCTCCTCGATTTAGAAAGAGAAGTCATAGAACCTATAGTATTTCATAGCGACGCAATTTCTATGTTAATTCGTCATTGTGAGGGATCGACGGATGCAATAAAGATGAAATAGTGCATCCGAAAAGAGATACTCGCCTCCCAATGTAAGAACCTGTCGTTGCCATAGAAACGTACCTCGATTTAGAAAGAGAAGGCATAGAACCTATAGTATTTCATAGCGACGCAATATCTGTGTTAAATCGTCATTGTGAGGGTTCGACGGATGCAATAAAGAAGTAATAGTGCATCCGAAAAGAGATACTCGCCTCCCAATAGAAGGTCGTGTCGTTGCCATAGAAACGTTCCTCGATATAGAAAGAGAAGGGATAGAACCTATAGTATTTCATAGCGACGCAATATCTGTGTTAATTCGTCATTGTGAGGGATCGACGGATGCAATAAAGAAGGAATAGTGCATCCGAAATGAGATACTCGCCTCCCAATATAAGAGCCTGTCGTTGCCATAGAAACGGTCCTCGATTTAGAAACAGAAGGCATAGAACCAATTGTATTTCATAGCGATGCAATATCTGTGTTAATTCGTCATTGTGAGGGATCGGCGGATGCAATAAACAAGGAATAGTGCATCGGAAAAGAGATACTCGCCTCCCAATAGAAAATCCTGTTGTTGACATATAAACGTTCCTCGATTTAGAAAGAGAAGGCATAGAACCTATAGTATTTCAAAACGACGCAATTTCTGTGTTAATTCGTAATTGTGAGGGATCGACGGATGCAATAAAGAAGGAATAGTGCATCCGAAATGAGATACTCGCCTCCCAATATAAGATCCTATCGTTGCCATAGAAACGTCACTCGATTTAAAATGAGAAGGCATAGAACCTATAGTATTTCATAGCGACGCAATTTCTGTGTTAATTCGTCATTGTGAGGGATCGACAGATGCAATGAGAAACGAATAGTGCATCCGGAAAGAGATAGTCGCCTCCCAAAATGAGATCCTGTCGTTGACATAGAAACGTTCCTCGATTTAGAAAGAGAATGCATAGAAACTATTGTATTTCATAGCGACGCAATTTCTGCGTTAACTTGTCATTGTGAGGGATTGACGGTTGCAATAAAGAAGGAAAACTGCATCCGAAAAGAGATACTCGCCCTCCAATATAAGATCCTGTCGTTGCCATAGAAACGTTCCTTGATTTAGAAAGAAAAGGCATAGAACCTATAGTATTTCATAGCGACGCAATTTATGTGTTAATTCGTCATTGTGAGGGATCGACGAATGCAATAAGGTATTAATAGTGCATCCGAAAAGAGATTCTCGCCTTCCAATAGAAGATCCTGTTGATGACATAGAAAAGTTCCTCGATTTAGAAAGAGAAGGCATAGAACCTATAGTATTTCATAGCGACGTAATTTCTGTGTTGTTTCGTCATTGTGAGGGATCGACAGATGCAATGAAAATGGAATAGTGCATCCGAAAAGAGATACTCGTCTCCCAAAATGAGATCCTGTCGTTGACATAGAAACGTTCCTAGATTTGGAAAGAGAAGTCATAGAAACTATAGTATTTCATAGCGTCGCAATTTCTGTGTTAATTTGTCATTGTGAGGGATTGACGGATGCAATAAAGAAGGAATACTGCATCCGAAAAGAGATACTCGCCCTCCAATATACTCGCCTTCCAATATAAGATCCTGTCGTTGCCATAGAAACGTCCCTCGATTTAGAAAGAGAAGGAATAGAACCTATGGTATTTCATAGCGACAGAATTTCTGTGTTAATTCGTCATTGTGAGGGATCGACGGATGCAATAAAGAAGGAATAGTGCATCCGAGAAGAGATATTCGCCTCCCAATAGAAGATCCTGTCGTTGCCATAGAAACGTTCCTCGATTTAGAAAGAGAAGGCATACAACCTGCAATATTTCGTAGCGATGCAATTTCTGTGTTAGTTCGTCATTGTGAGGGATCGACGGATGCAATACAGATGAAATAGTGCATCCGAAAAGAGATACACGCCTCCCAATATAAGATCCTGTCGTTGCCATAGAAACGTTCCTCTATTTAGAAAGAGAAGGCATAGAACCTATAGTATTTCATAGCGACGCAATTTATGTGTTACTTCGTCATTGTGAGGGTTCGACGAATGCAATAAAGAAGGAATACTGCACCCGAAAAGAGATACTCGCCTCCCAATATAAGATCCTGTCGTTGCCATAGAAACGTTCCTCGATTTAGAAAGAGAAGTCATAGAACCTATAATATTTCATAGCGACGCAATTTCTATGTTAATTCGTCATTGTGAGGGATCGACGGATCAATAATGATGAAATAGTGCATCGGAAAAGGGATACTCGCCTCTCAATATAAGATCCTGTCGTTGGCATAGAAACGTCTCTCGATTTAGAAAGTGAAGGCATAGAACCTGTCGTATTTCATAGCGACGCAATTTCTGTGTTATTTCGTCATTGTGAGGGAACGACGAATGCAATAAAGAAGGAATAGTGCATCCGAAAGGGGATACTCGCTTCCCAATAGAAGATCCTGTCGTTGCCATAGAAACGTTCCTCTATTTAGAAAGAGAAAGCATAGAACCTATAGTACTTCATAGCGACGCAATTTCTGTGTTAATTCGCCATTGTGAGTGATGGACGGATGCAATAAAGAAGGAATAGTGCATCCGAAAAGAGATACTCGCCCCCCTAAATAAGATCCTGTCGTTGCCATAGAAACGTTCCTCGATTTAGAAAGAGAAGGATTAGAACCTATTGTATTTCATAGCGACGCAATTTCTGTTGTAATTCGTCATTGTGAGGGATCGACAGATGTGATAAAGAAGGAATGGTGCATCCGAAAGGAGATAGTCGCCTCCCAATAGAAGATCCTGTAATTGCCATAGAAACGTTCCTCGATTTGGAAAGAGAAGGCGTAGAACCTATAGTATTTCATAGCGACGCAATTTCTGTGTTAATTCGTCATTGTGAGGGATCGACGGATGCAATAAAGAAGGAATAGTGCATCCGAAAAGGGATACTCGCCTCCCAATATAAGATCCTGTCGTTGGCATAGAAACGTCCCACTATTTAGAAAGAGAAGGCATAGAACCTATCGTATTTCATAGCGACGCAATTTTTGTGTTAATTCGTCATTGTGAGGAATCGACGGATGCAATAAAGAAGGAGTAGTGCATGTGAAAGGAGATTCTCGCCTCCCAATAGAAGATCCTTTCGTTGCCATAGAAACGTTCCTCTATTTAGAAAGAGAATGCATAGCACCTATAGTATTTCATAGCGACGCAATTTCTGTATTAGTTCGTCATTGTGAGGGATCGACGGATGCAATAAAGAAGGAATAGTGCATCCGAAAGGAGATAATAGCCTCCCAATACAAGATCCTTTCGTTGCCATAGAAATGTTCCTCGATTTAGAAAGAGAAGGCATAGTACTTATAGTATTTCATAGCGACGCAATTTATGTGTTCATTCGTCATTGTGAGGGATCGACGAATCAATAAAGATGAAATAGTGCATCCGAAACGAGATATTTGCCTTCCAATATAAGATCCTGTCGTTGCCATAGAAACGTTCCTCGATTTAGAAAGAGAAGGCATAGAACCTATAGTATTTCATAGCGACAGAATTTCTGTGTTAATTCGTCATTGTGAGGGATCGACGGATGCAATTAAGAAGGAATAGTGCATCCGAGAAGAGATACTCGCCTCCCAATAGAAGATCCTGTCATTGCCATAGAAACGTTCCTCGATTTAGTAAGAGAAGGCATAGAACCTATAGTATTTCATAGCGACGCAATTTCTGTGATAATTCGTTATTGTGAGGGATCGACGGATGCAATAAAGATGATATAGTGCATCCGAAAAGAGATACTCGCCCTCCACTATAAGATCCTGTCGGTGCCATAGAAACGTTCCTCGATTTAGAAAGAGAAGGCATAGAACCTATAGTTTTTCATTGTGAGGGATCGAGGGATGCTATAAAGAAGGAATAGTGCATCCGAAGAGAGATACTCGCCCTCCAATATAAGATCCTGTCGTTGCCATAGAAACGTTCCTCGATTTAGAAAGAGAAGGGATAGAACCTATAGTATTTCATAGCGACGCAATTTATGTGTTATTTCGTCATTGTGAGGGATCGACGAATGCATTAAAGAAGGAATAGTGCATCCGAAAGGAGATAGTCGCCTCCCACTTGTGATGTTACACAATAAAAGTGATGTTGTTATTCAATGGAAAGTTGGAAATTGAGATTTAGCTTACTGTTTTATTAATCACAAAAGGCGTAAGAATCATGGATGGACCATTGTCATAAAGTATTGCATTATGAGATGTGATTAGTTTTTACTTGCAGTTTCGCGTGGCTTGAGGCAGTCACAACTAGCGTGCTATTGATTAAGAAATCGCATTATCATCTTTCTAATTACTTCATGATCGTAGATACGATCATACCCGGTCGTGAAGTTATTGTTATGACAAAACAATTTCCTAAGGGACCAGAAATTTCTTAAGGGCGCAAAAACAACTGTAACATCACTCAAAAGGGAAATTCAATATTAAAGCTGAAGCAAGATGACGATAAAACAGTTTTCTTTTTATCAATGTAACACGCACATTGGACTGCTGATCTTGGAGTCTGTAATATTAGCAAAATGCATAATTAAAATGTAAATAATACTGAGGAGATAATAGAAATGAGCACTGCTAAATGATTCAGTATTCCCAGAACAAATATTTATTATAACTAAAACATATATCGTACCTTAAGCTTAATACTACAATGACGGTAGATATTTATGTCCATATCATGTCCATTGAGCGCTCTTTTATATAGCCATTGTCTTCTTTGAGTCACCCCTGCGTCGTCACGATAAGTTTTAACAGTTCTTCTTACACTTCACTCAAACTTAGATGGAACACGTTTTTGTTTATTTAGTAAAAATAATTAGATCAGACCGCCACAAATCTGCGTCCGTCTTACTCGAGAAAAACAGTAAAAGTCTTTTTAGCGCTCAAGGCTTCATTTGTTCTCCAGCGGACAAAATAGTGAAGGATCGCATATCTATCCGTATTTTCCTGTTTATATTGCCGCCCAAAGACGACGAATTACATTATTTAAAAAATTCCACCGTCGCCATGCGACGCCTCATTATACATTAATCATTATTTATAAACAAGTATTTGCCTTCTGGCTGAAAGTATTAACTACTCGTATTTGCTGTTTTAATGAAGTCAATAATAGCGAATATCACATTGCCTCCCATGAGGAGAGAGGGAATGCCGAAGGATTACCTCGATCCTCATGTCCTCATGAGATATTCGTGATTTTTGGTGTGACATTTACATAATGTTACTGGCGTACAAAGTACATAAATTGAAATTACATTTATAAACATATATCAGATATTTATCATTTTTCAAATTAAAGTTTTTCATTCTTTGTTCATCAGTCACTTCATTCCATAATACCAAGATTAACATTTATGTGCATATTTAAGTTTGGTCCATATTTGCTTATAACAATAAGTGAACGTTCATTTCGCACTTCAGGGGATAGAATTCAGAAATTACTTTCTCTTGAGCTTAACAACTAATATATGAGTACAGTGAGTGCTTATTTTCACTAAACTAGAGTGGACAATGTTCGAGCTTCTGTTGACTCATTGTGGTTCAATTACAGTTTAATAACGTAGCACTACACTTCGCGATGCTTTTACTTTCTGTGTTAGCTGTCTACGGCGTTCATCATGCAGTACATCTGTCCTTTCCACTGTGGTGCCAGGAATTCAAGTGGCTTCCCGGGTTTTTATTTACAATATGAAACAGAAGAAGTGGAAAATTATTAGTATAACTTACAACCTATTGGATACATTTGTTAAGGATCGGGACTGGTCTGGAGTTTAGGGTCTTCCTATAGTGCACATTCATTTTCTTTGTCCATCAAGAGACAGGATTATAATCCATTTTGAGCAGTGTTCAGGAGTGCCGGTATTAATGGCTTCAAGGCCTGAGTAATCTAACAATCTACTTCTCACTCATCTTAACTTCAACACAAGAGAATTGCTTAATTTACGTATGAAAATGTAGTCACACAAGTGTACAAATGTCTTTCCTCCAGTATGTACGATGGAAGTCATGGCGGTTAGCAGTTTGAAGTTTGAATTGTTTCGTCACTCACACGTCAGCCACTCACAGCGGCTGCACAGTGTTGCGTGAGCTCCAATACTTAGTATACGTTCGCGCTCAGGCTGTAACAGAGCTGCTGGTCGTCGATTGCTCCCTTTTTTTTTTTGTGAACTTCGTATCACACGAGTGCATCGATACAAACACCTCGCGCGCGTTTTCCATCGGAGGAGCCGCACACTGAAGCTGCCTCCATACTTCTCTGTCAACTGCCTCCCATGAGGCTCATAGGTAAGTGACGACGAATGTTTTAGCTGTCGCTGCACTTATAACAACACTGAACTTTGCGTTGCACCTGTTGTCGTAGCCTTGACTTCTTTTTACACTTGCAGTACAACAATACCACTAGTATACAGTGAACAGTTATTTTTATTATGCACGTCGCACTTTAGTGTGCATCTTCACACAACATTCGTGCTTAGTTCCTTCGCCGATAGAATTCATTTACAAAACAATTAATTTTGCAGGTTTCCTCCATTGGTACAGAAAGACTTATATTCTACTATTTACAAAAGATCACTTACGAGCTAATATTTACAATTAATGGTCACTCCTTTTGTTAAGTCCAGTGAACAACTGCTTTATGAATGGACTCTTTATATCTCAAGGTTTACTTTCACTAGTGAACCTAAAAATATTCTTTCAAACTTTCTTTTAAGTGCTCATCTCCTTATTATGAAAACTACAGGTTTCGCAACACTCGTTGCATTTATTCTTTAGTGCACCCAAGATCATTTTCTACTGCCACGCAGCATATCTACTACTTAACGAGTACACATTTAACGCTGAATCTTTTTTTTTTCTTTTTGTGCTTTCCTTTGTGCTTGCCAAAATTTTTTTTTTATATTTGAGGGCAGACTGGATAACAATAGGTCTCCCTCTTCGCTTCATGTACTCAGCAATCGTTCTCTGTTAAAAAAAAAAAATAGGGTAACGCGTGTCTACTATTTTTCGCATGAATGGAATTACCGACAGTTCACTGGGTTTACTCAACCGGTCCATAACGAACATTACCAAAGCTAGCGAAGTTCATCACACTACGTGTCTCATTTCTCATAAGCACTGCTTTGCTTCGAAGCACACGTGCCTTTTACAAGTCGACCCTTGGTCTGGGTTAATGAACCAGGATCAAAAGGAACGGGCACAAGGAAAATGGCTTTCATAAGAGGAGTGTCTTAGGAGACATTTTTGCAATAAAATCTGCATGTAAATAAAATTATCATAATAAACATAGGAACATATATAAATTTCAACCTCTTTCATTACAGCATGCTTTGCTACTTCTATACTCTGGTTATAGTCAATATTAAGTTTAAATATCACTGCATTGCTTGTTCTTTAGATTAGCCTTCAATTAGGGTGTTGAATGGTCGCTAGATTACGCTACAAATCTTCTGAAGATCTTTACTTGGACTTATTTATGATACAGGGGGCTTGCTGTGTGGTTATTTAGCACCTCGATTCTACTGAGATCAATTCGTCAGCTAACATTACTCATATACTCTTTACATTGGGCTCAGATCACAGGGAAATAGTTTACTTTCATAGCAATTAGTGGCCTCGTGGAATACTTACGCTACATTATTGATGCTTCATGGTTTGCCTCTATTTGTACTGTATTTCACCTAACTTAGTTTACTACAGCTTATTATCTCCTTGCGTGAACACATATGGGTTACCACTTGTTTTTCCATTTAACAGCACGCTTTAACTGAACTTTAAGCTATTTCTTCTACTCCTGTCCACTGTCTGGACTGTTTGAACATGTACCCTTTTTTTTTTTTTAAGCAGGTAATTTGGGCGTTTACAACAGAACTTCAAGTACTTACATTACTAAAAATAAATCTATAAATCTCCTTGTACCTTGAGAGAAGTGCTTATTTACGCATCCTCCTCCATTTCTCACCTTTACATATTTATATAGCTCCGGGCAATCACCTCACAAGCACTTTTTTTTTTCTTAATACTAACTTAAAATTAAATTGAAATTCTTGGTGCAACCTCAATTTCCTGCTTCAGCTTGTTGAAGAAATATCAGTTCATGTCCATCACTATAAACAATTTTCCCATACATAGCATTTAATACTTAAAGTTTACATGTAGTAGCCGTTACCATGTAGTCAGTGCGCTGTTCAACACAATACTTATCATTAACAGTTCACACAAGGAAATTTCCAGTAAGCAAGAATTCATTTCCACGACAGTATTTAACCACTACCATTATAAAATTTCTTTAAGTCTTGGTGGTGAAATAAGCCTTTTACTCTCCCCTCCCCGCAGCCGGGTCAGTTAATAAATAACTCCCTATGTGCGGTTTCCTTAAAATAAGGTAAGGACCTTGGTACATGTGTTGCCACTTGCGATTTTTTTTACATATTAAGGATGGCTTGAAATGAGTCTTAAGTAATACCTTTTCACCTACATGGTAATTTACAACTTTGTTTACTTTTTTATCATAGCCTTTTTTCCTTAATTGAGCATTGGTGGTAATGGAACTTAAAGCTTCTCGAATTATGACATCTAGATCTACCTCAGGGCTAGGTATCTTGGGAAGAGGGTCAACCCACTCATTCTGTTCCTTCTTTCGAGATATCAGCTCGTGTGGAGTAAAACCTGTGGAAGTGTGTGTGGCAAATTATTAACTATCTCCTCAAAAGGTGTCACAAAATCAACCCAACGAGTTTGCTTGTCTGGAATGTACGTCCGAACAAATCCGTTAAACTCCTTGAAGATCCGCTCAGTCAAGTTCGACTGAGGCCTAAAACGTGATATTAAGATCTGCTTGACATTGTGATGGGCCAAAAACTCACGCCATTTGCGGCAAGTAAAGTTGGATGCATTATCTGAAAGTATAGATTCGGGGACTCCGAATCGAGGGAAATAGTCATTTTCAAGACAGTGTATAATAGGCGGAGCATAAGAGGTCTTCATAACATACATTCGAACGTATTTTGTGAAGTTGTCGAGAACAGCAACGAGGTATTTGACACCTCCCCTACCCATCGGTAGAGGGCCAGCCAGGTCAATGCTAATGAGCTGATTAGGTCTTTCTGCGATGATCGGATTCAATGGAATTAAAGTAGGAATATTCAGAGCTTTCGCCTTTTGCAGATGACACAGAATTTTAGCAATTTGTGTATCCGACGATGTAGGTTGGGCACATAACAGTAAGTAGCAATCTTCTTTTTACACTTCTCTGGACCATAGTGGCCCCAAGAAATGTGGGTATACCACAAAAGATGTTCGACAAAACTGCTAGGTATACAAACAAGCCAGATGTCTGATGACACAGAGGTACGATGAAATAATACCTGATTATGAATCTTGAAGAATTTGAACAACTTATGGTTTGGATTTTCTTGAAGAAGTCTGATTATTTTTCCCCACTTAGGATCTGTGCTCTGTAGTGTCTGGATTTGCTTGCACAGTTCCAAGAAATATTTTCTATGAATGGGATCCTGCATAAGAAGAACTTTGTAATTCGACATCTGTTCTACCAACTCACTTGTCTCAGGCAGACCTTCTGGTGAACGAGAAAGTGCGTCTGCAATAATGTTATCCTTGCCCTTTATATACACAATATCAAAGTCGTATTCTTGCAAAAATAAACACCACCTGGTCAGGCGCGGATGTTGTAATTTACAGGTCAAAAGATACGAAAGTGCTTGATGGTCCGTAAATACTTTTATCTTTCTGCCAAAAATGTAATAATTAAACCTCTTGAAGGCCCAAATAACTGCAAGTGCCTCCAGCTCAGTAACTGAATAGGACTTTTCACATTCTGTTAAGACCCTACTCGCAAAACTAATCACTCTGATCTGCTCTGTTTCGTCTACTAATTCATTCTGAAACAAACAAGATCCAATTCCAACAAACGAAGCGTCTGAGGTGATACAAAATTCTTTGTCAATTTGTGGATGACAGAGAATGTTATTGTTGAAAAGACCATCTTTAATTGCCTGAAAAGCTTTCTGACACTCTGGTGTCCAAATCCAATGCGTACTTTTCTTGAGAAGATTGTGCAAAGCGGGATTGTTCATTACTTGACCAGACAGAAATCGTCGAAAGAAAGACGAAAGACCGAGAAATCCTCTTAGTTGCCTCTTAGTCACCGGTTATAAAGGCAAATTTGCATGCCGAGCGTGAGTTTCCGCGGAAACGCGAAATATTAATTAAATAAATAATCAGTGACAAATAAATAAAGCCTATGGCATACAACTGCAGCGCTGTGTCGCTGATAAAACAAAAGCACAATTACGTTACTCTTATGTTTAATTAAGAAGAAAGGGAGAGCTCTGGTTGAAGTGGTGCGAGAAGCACGTATTTTATTTTATTGTCTGGCACACCGCCATATTTCATGTTAGAGAAGAATACTGCGAGTTGCAACCAGACTAGGCACTCGATTCTGTAAAGAATTTATATTTATAAAAGTAAGTAGGATTATGAACTGTAGGCTTATTCATTGAATATATCTGATTTAACTAACTGTGTAACTTTTTTATGTTTAGTAGACAGACACCTCTGTACGACGTATTGACATGGCTGGCAAATTATTCTAATATTGAGATTTAGATTTGAGTCCGCATCTACCGCAGCAGTCTTTGGAAACGATTTATTTACGAAGTCCGATTATTTCAGTTTTATTTCACGGTCAACTACGAGTAACATTGCCTTTACGAAAAAGCCATTGTCAAGCGTCTGATACCGAATAATTAAACGTCCACGTTCCAGATAAGCAAATATCAATTACAATTACAAACACCATCATACAGATAGAATAATTAATATATTATTATTTTTAATTTATTTTATATTGGCGACCGTGACAGGACTTGTTATTTTGTCATTTGTTACATTGTTCTCTTTGTTTCATGTAAAAAATCAACTTTCTGGACCTGGACGTCAATGTATGAGAGATAACAAAATTGGAAGATATTTTCAAATTCTGAAATTTTGCCGGAAGACGCAAAGAAGCTTCCAGCAAAATAAGGCAAAGGCATTAGCAGGCTTGACCAGACGTATAATTCAGTGTATTAGCTTTTCAGTAAATTCTGTAGTGTTTCTTTTCCGCATAACAGTTTCAGTGATAAATTTCGTTCTCAGTACTTTTCCCTAAACAATAACGTATGCAACAATACCAATACACGAGTGTACAATATGGCCGACTTCTGTACGATATCATGTAACATGGCCAGCAGCCATTACCAATAATCTCAAATTCAGTTTATATTTTTAAATTAACAGACAGCCATTGTTGCTACGAGCGATTCATGCTCAACTACATTTTATTTTAAAATCAGTGTCAAAAATTTTCTTGAAACATATATCACGTGTGGCATGGTAATAACTAGAAAACAATACGCAAAAATGGAACAGCAAGGACGTACTATTCAGACGCAATCCGACTCGGACGTGAGACAAGTGTTAGAAAATGACTTTACGACAGCAACCGGTAGTGACGATTCATCAAACATTGACGCAAGTGTTGACGAAAATTTTGACAATAGGCCGTCCACCACAAAAATTTCAAAGTCTCAATCAGAGCCCATGTTAATGCATGACGTCACGTCTAATGACGCGGCGGGGGCAGAGACCTTGCAAACGGTAAACATTGCCGACATGTTACAAAAGCTAATGAAACAAAACGCAGAAAATATGGCAACCATAAGGAAACAGAACGCGGAAAACATGGCAACCTTAAAGACACAAAATGAACAGTTAAAGACACAAAATGACGCAATTAAATCTGACCTCATAGCACTCAAGACAGGTAATGACACTTTATGTAAACGTGTGGAACTTATAGACGCCACACTGACCAAACAGATGACTGAACTCAGTACTAAATTTTCCCAGCTTAATACGAGACAAGAAAAGACTACAACTGACGTAGCACTTTTACAGACACAAGTAAAAAACCTTAATGTCACGTGTGAAGTTCTTACTGAACAAATTCAAACATATCCTTCAGTACATGACAACCTTGAAAAACGAATTACTGACGTACAGAATAAATTTGACAATGTTGAACAACACCTGACTGACATCTTACAATCTGATGCCACAGCTCATTTTCAAAATATTAATAAGGAATTTAATGATTGGGTAGTGAACAAAGACAAACATTTTGATACATGCTTACGTGAAAATTTACCAACAATTGTGCACGACTCCGTAGCGCAATACATTACTAATAACAAACAGCTGATCAGTGACGCAGTACAATCCGTCACTGCACCCATGAGACAATTCACCGATCGACCACAGTCTGAATGTAACGAAAATATCAGTCAAAATGCACAGTTCAGGAACCAATATACATTCGAGTATGACACACACATACCGCACACGACAAACACACAAGAACAAAACACACCACGACTACAACACATACCACGATGTGCAAACACAAACACAAGCTATTATCATGGTAAACCACAGCAACATTATCGTAATTACTCGCCAGCTGAACATACCAGTAATTACAGTGGAATAAATCCATATCACAATACGAAGGAAGAAGAACGCTTAATGAAACACAGGCAATTTCAGATTTTTATCCCAGAAAAACGAACCATTCATCCGGTGATTTTTCTTAAATCCTTTAGTAACGCATTTCCACGCACTTGGAGTGACCGGAAAAAGATTTCATATATTGTCGGTTACATCCAAGGCGATGCAGCTGTCTGGGCATACAGTCAAGCTGACGTATGTACCACGTACAGTGAGTTTGAGCGTGCTTTTCTGAACAAATTCTGGTCGCAATCCGTCCAGGAGCGACTCAGAAGACAAATTTTAGAACCTGAAACTTTTAACAGTAAAAATGGTAACTTACGCAGATATTTTGAAAAATACTTGAACATGGGACACTTTTTAGACGAACCAGTCGCAACGCGTGATATACTCCGTGCGTTGAAGGCCAAATTGCCTTTCAACATCAAAGAAAAACTCCTACATATCCCGGATGACGATTCAGATTATTTTTTAACAGCTTTAGATTCGGTTGACATGTTACTTGAAGACCAGCGCTTCGCGCGGCAAAACAGCAGCCACAATGTTTACACTAGTGGTATGCAAAACATGCAGGCTTGCCAACACAATTCTGGCGTGTCCACAGTTGGATACGCGGTACAACAAAAACAGCAAACTCACATGCCGTCTCAGTACGGAAATCAAAATCAACACGCGTATTCCAATACAAACAATAGTTACAACAGTAATAACACTTCATGCGGCAATCCATACAAAAGGCACCGCGGTAATAACTACAACGGTAACAACGGATACAAAGGCAACAACAAAAACACAAACAGAAATAGAAATAATAACAACTACGAGCCAAGACAGCATCAAGGTTGGACTCGTAACGATCAGTACTTTCATTCAAACTCTGCTTTACCACAGCAGACACCAGGACAAAATTGGAGCATACCTTACGACCGACAGGTAAGTTATAATGAGCAACAGCAACAACAACCGCAAAAGTTTGGAGATCGTAATAGGCAATATCCGAATGTGAATATAATAGAAATGACACCTGATGCACAACCTCAATCTGTGTCAGTACCTAGTACAAATGCTAATCCAACAAACTAGAAACAGTCACTTCTATGCCCCAGGTCGTGGCTGAAGAATTCTTGGGGGGCGACTTCAATGTTAATCAGTTATTTGACACCACACTTGAACAACAGAATAATGATATGCCGAATAATTCTAAACAAAAATTACCTGTTTTATTTATAAGATACAACCACAATGAGAATATATCAGATGAACTTTTGCAAGACAGTACACAATTCGTTCAAACACAAATGAAATTGTTTTAGCATCTACTACTGGTGTAGTAGGTGGGATTCCAACTACTATTATCCTAGATACAGGTGCAGCTGTGAGCGTTTTGTCTTTTAATTTCTATAAAAAGATGTGTGAATTGGAACCTGTGCCTGAGTTTCCTGCCCAAAACTGTAAAATAACTACTGCACTAGGTAATAAGTCATGTAGGGTTACGAAGCAAGTTTTTGTAAACGTTAAAATAGGTAATGGAACCGTACAATGGCCATTCCTGGTTGTACAAAACCTTGTGACAAATTGCATATTAGGAATAGATATTATGAGCGAGAAGGACTGCATTATAGACTTCTCCAAAGGTAAATGTATTTTAAATGATAAAAGCAGGGTAATTATTATTGATTTGGAGAACTCTAAAGCATGACAAACACTGTACAGGGTACAAGGTTCAGTTAGTACTTGACAAAGACATTCAAGACATGCAAACACACTCATCTGACACAGAGCTAATGGACTTGAAAACATTGCTTGATCATAAGATAAGTGAAGCTACAGCTCTCAGTGTACATGAACGTATAAAACTACAGGAAGTGTTATCCAAATATTTACAAGTTTTTACCAAACGATTGGGTGTTATCAACACGTATGTGTACAAGATTGAAGTTAAGCCTCACAAGATCTTCTACCATAAGACATATAACGTACCGTTATCTCAACGACCTGCTGTGTGGCAAGAATTAAAACAAATGTTAGACTGGAAGGTCATTGAACCATCCACCTCATCTTATTGTAGTCCTCTACTTGTTGTCAAAAAATCGAATGGAAGCATTAGGTTAGTGTTAGACGCACGAGCAATTAATGAAATAATTTTACCGGGTTCACACAAAACCCGAAAATTTAGATGAGCAATTACAGAAATTTCTAGATGTAAAATATTTTTCCACAATAGATCTCGCTAATTCGTTTTGGCAGGTGGGTATCACCCCCGATTCACGGAAATATACTGCATTTATGTTCGGGGGGCGAACCTATCAGTTTTGTGTTCCACCCTTCGGACTGAATGTCAGCTCTGGGGTATTCATTACAGCCCTGGATACCGTGCTTGGCGACGATTTAGTTGAGACAGTCACACACTATGTAGATGATATACTGATAGCTACACAGTCTTGGAATGAACACGTTGACACACTTCAAAGAATTTTAGAAAAATTTGCACAAGCTGGAGTCACAGCCAACCTAAGAAAATCAAAATTTGGTTGCTGTGAGATAAAATATTTAGGACATATCATTAATTCACAGGGCATACGTCCTGATCCCAGTAAATTAGATGCTATCAGAAACTTTCCTAGCCCTCGAACTAAAAAGCAGTTAAAATCATTCCTTGGGCTATGTTCATTTTTTAGACGTTTTTTACCACAACCACTTTTGAACAGTAAACATCTGCTAAATCTACTCAGAAAGAATCAAGTTTGGATCTGGTCGGAACAGTGCCAGAATGACTTTAATACAATTAAACATGCTTTAGTGGGTGCAAACTTATTGAGCCATCCAGATTTCAATTTAGATTTTTGTATGACTTGTGACGCTTCACGAACTGGCTTGGGATGTTGCTTATTTCAAGTTGTAAAGAATAAAGAAAAGGAACAGATAAGAATTATTGGGTTTGCAAGTCGTACTTTAACTGAATATGAGCGTACATACTCAACTACTGAGTTAGAAACACTTTCCATAGTATGGGCATTCAAGAAATTCAATTATTATTTATTTGGAAAACATACAGTAATTTACACCGATCACCAGGCCCTGACATTTTTGTTAACTTGTAAACTTGTACATCCTAGACTATCACGATGGGCAGTTACACTTCAGAACTACTCTTTTGAAATTAAGTACATAAGAGGTAAGGACAACACCATTGCAGACACTTTGTCTAGACTTCCACAAGGTATGAATGATACCAACAGTGACTTAGAAAATATAAATGACTACAGGATTCTCTTAATGCAAGACAAGCAGTATCACCAATATTATATTGATATGTGCAGAAACATGGCTGAATTACAAAAATCAGATCCTCACTGGTATAAGATAATAACATTACTGGTAGAAAAACACAATCATCCTTTGACTAAGTATTACAAGTTACACAATGATGTGCTATTTTATCGACGACATCCTAATGCTACTAACTGGTGTGTATGCATTCCCAAAGAGTCTGAACGTAATTTAATTTGGCACACACACTTAGTTTGGGGTCATTATGGGACGAAAAAGTGTTTAGCGAAGCTCAGCACATACTGTTATTTTAGCAATATGAGAAGAAAAATTTACAGGGAACTGAAAACATGTGTCATATGTCAAAAATCAAAACCTCAGAATTTATCCACAAAAACAGATTTACATTCTATTTTACCTAGTAAACCCCTGGAAATTCTGTGTACTGACATCAGTGGTCCGCATCCAGCAAGCTCTGGAGGCGTCAAATATATCTTAGCTTTTTACGATATATTTTCTAAACATGTCAAACTTTATGCTTTAAAATCCGCCACTGCAAGTGCTATAATACGAAGATTCTCAAGTGATTACCTGACGCACGTGGGAAAACCTAAAGCAATTCTGTCAGATAATGCAACATACTACTCTGGGTACAAATGGAGAAATTTCTTGAAGGACAATAACATTAAAAGTATATTTATTTCGAGGTTTAGTCCACAATGTAACGCGACTGAGAGACTTTTCCGAGAACTAAACCGATTCATGAGGACCTATATTTCATCAAAACATACTAATTGGGTGTCCTACCTAAGTCTTTTCGAAGACGTACACAATAACTTAAATATTTACGATACAAATTACACACCTAACGAGATCATGTTCAATTGCAAACAGAACGATCAGTGGATAGAACCATTACCTAAGTTGTCAGACAAGGAAATCACACCTGAACAGAAAATAAAAGAAGTATTGACTACATTGACACATCACGCACAAATACGAAACAAACATCACAGAAACATAATAAAAAGAAAACAAAAATTCGAGGTAGGAATGCTTGTACTACTTCGTACTCATCATAAATCTGTAGCACTCAAACGACGCAACGCTAAGTGGCGTCTGCTATATGAAGGACCTTATATAATTGTTAACATACCGCATCCTGGTGCGTATCTGTTACAACATCCTAGAACTAACAAAATTATTGGGCTATACGCACACCGAGATCTTAGAGCATGTCATGCTGAATAATGTCAAGGTCATACCCATCAAAATATTGCTAAGCAACTCGAAAAACTCTGTTGTTACAGCACAGATAATAAGTAGTATAGAAATTTTCATTTCAGCGGTTCCAGTGACGCAGTTGAAGACAGAAGAACTCTTCTTTCAACGCACAGCACCACCTGAAGGACGGAATATTAAAGTAAAATTTATGATTACGTAGCAGTGGATGACATATTAATTTTTCACGGAACATTTGTTACTGAAGGTACCACTGACTTGGTGTGACACCTGACGAACTGACAGACGTCACCTGTGAAGCGATCTTTTACTTTGAGAAATAGATTAGACGCACATCTCTCAACACGAAAAGCATCTATCAGTAGTCAAGGCCACACAGACACTCTACACACACGCACAAAACGCGAGGAATCGAACATTTTCTCTCTCTTACTATTTTGAATATTATTGAGTAGTGAAAATGCCTGGTCTTGTCTACTGATGTAATGAATGTTGTGTCTAACCAATCTTAATTTCAGATGACATCACAAAAAACATCGATAATATCCCAGCAAAACCGCTAAAGAGGATGTAAATATCGACAATTCATGTAATCAAACGTGACACAATGTAATAACCTATAGCTATGTAACGATGATGCAAACATGTTTATGTGCAACTGTATTATGTTTATGCTAAGAAAATATGTGACGTGTGTATGTATAATTACTTTTTTTTTTTAACCGATGTATCATGTAACTGTACTATGTAAAAAATTTGAACAAAACGAGTGCCAAAAAGACATTGCATAGTGAACCTCTGTTCACGGACATTAACGAACATTACTAACTCTGCAACTACGCAGAAACCTATGTGAAAGAAACGGTTAATGCCATTCATTATGCAGCGTATCTATGTAAACGCGATGAATGATTTCTTTGATTAATAACTACGAACATTTAGGTGAACTATATTCAGCAAAAAACTGAAAATGTGAAGTGCATAATTCGTGCATCGTCTAGTGACATTACTACAGTACCTAACTTCAAGATGTTAACTGGATTAAATGGACACATAGTGCCTGTCCAGAAAACAACACGACGGGTGGAAGAATTTTGGTTGGAACTTCAGGGAATGAAATGTTCTCGAAATGTGACGGACACTCTTACCTGGACTGTCCAAGGATCGACGCCAGCTATGTGCCGTCCGAGGTTCTGCAACCAAGCTTCCACGGAATGTAAAAAACGAACTGCACGTGGACCAATTACTCGACGGGTCACGTCTGATCTGTAATAAGCAATGCTTTTAGTCACAACGAACTGCATCACAACGACTATAATGGAGATGAGAAATGGACACGCTTATGTATTAATCACGTTGTTATACAACGATGTTACTGTGATCAAAAAACTTTACCACGACGATACTAACCTGTAAAAAATTATTGTGCAGCGGATGAATATGAACTGTAATAACGACACGATGTGTATAGGTCAACGCACCTGAAACATATGGACATTTTTCTTTGAAGTATTTCAAAACAATACTATGTAACTAAGAACATTCAACAATCTAAGTTGTATTGTGTTATAATAAATATTGTAAATTTAAAACTAAGTTACCTGTCATAGAATGTAGTCTTCATATGTAATCTTGGTTGAATATTTTCTTTGTGCAACGACTGAGAAACGCGCGCACACGAACAAAATGAACTGCAATACTGTGCCGCGTGATCTAACTGTACGACATAACGGCAGTCACACAGACGCTTCTGCGCATGCGCGCACTCTATCTGCCAACATAAGAACTTTTACGGCGCACCCGCGTCATTCAAATTTTGTATATAATGTGTATAATGTGTATAATGTAGGTCATGTAAATAGTTGTAGATAACTTAGATTTTCTTGTGCCTTTAGGTGAATTGCTCGCCTGCAGGTGTGTCCTTTCACCTCGCAATTCAGGGGGCAATATAAAGGCACATTTGCATGCCGAGCGTGAGTTTCCGCGGAAACGCGAAATATTAATTAAATAAATAATCAGTGACAAATAAATAAAGCCTATGGCATACAACTGCAGCGCTGTGTCGCTGATAAAATAAAAGCACAATTACGTTACTCTTATGTTTAATTAAGAAGAAAGGGAGAGCTCTGGTTGAAGTGGTGCGAGAAGCACGTATTTTATTTTATTGTCTGGCACACCGCCATATTTCATGTTAGAGAAGAATACTGCGAGTTGCAACCAGACTAGGCACTCGATTCTATAAAGAATTTATATTTATAAAAGTAAGTAGGATTATGAACTGTAGGCTTATTCATTGAATATATCTGATTTAACTAACTGTGTAACTTTTTTATGTTTAGTAGACAGACACCTCTGTACGACGTATTGACATGGCTGGCAAATTATTCTAATATTGAGATTTAGATTTAAGTCCGCACCTACTGCAGCAGTCTTTGGAAACGATTTATTTACGAAGTCCGATTATTTCAGTTTTATTTCACGGTCAACTACGAGTAACATTGCCTTTACGAAAAAGCCATTGTCAAGCGTCTGATACCGAATAATTAAACGTCCACGTTCCAGATAAGCAAATATCAATTACAATTACAAACACCATCATACAGATAGAATAATTAATATATTATTATTTTTAATTTATTTTATACGGTGTAGGGAAATTCTTAATCGCAGACAACTTTTCCGGGTCGGGTTTAATCCCTTCAGGTGTAAAACTTTACCTCACCTTTTCCAAATTTTGACTTTTTCAGATTTGCTGTAACTCCATGTTCTTGAAATCTCTGAAACACCTTTCGTAGAATAGCTAAATGATCTTCCCAGTTCTTAGTGGCTATCAACATGTCATCTACATAAACAGTTACCTCGTCCAGAAGTTCAGGTCCTAACACAAAATCGAGAGCAGAAATAAATATTCCCGAGCTTACATTTAAACCAAAAGGCATGACCTTAAACTGATATTAGCGGCCGGCAAATATAAAAGCAGTATATTTTCTGGATTCCTTGGCCAATTTCCACTGCCAATAGCTACTTCTTAAATCAAGTGTACTCAAAAATCTAATGCCATGAAATTTTTGCAAGTGCTCCTCAAGTGCTTCAGGTCGAGTCTTTATCGGTACAAATATTTTGTTTATTGATCTGGCGTCCAGTACTAGTCTGACACTACCGTCCTGTTTAAGTACGGACAACAAGGGACTTGAGTACGGCGAATTCGATAACTCGATAACATCCCAACACAGCATTTTCCTAATCTCATGCTTTACAGCTTCTCGTCGGGCGTAGGGTACTGAATAGCTTGCTTTGCAGAACGTTGGGTGGGGAAGCACTTCCATTTTATACTCGAACCCTTTTATTACTCCTGGTTTCTTTGAAAAGATTTTCTTGTCACTTACTAATAAATGTAACAACTCATATTTCTGCTCCCCCCTGAGTTCAGTCGATTCCTTGGCTTTAGCATCGATCTCGTCTTTGTCAGGAAGTAAGTCTTCATACTCATTGTCATTTATGTCATCCCATTTAGTCAGGTCATTTGTCTGATCAAAGCACGGTTTGCCTGTCCTCTGTCGTCTCCAAACCTGATGCCATGTCAACACTGCCTTCACCTTACTCCTTAACAAGTTAACAACAACTTGTTGTTGATTTACGATAAAGGTACACACTCCAGATTCAATATCTATCACTGCTTTTGTTTGTCGAAGAAACTCCATCCCCAAGAGACATGGAACTGACAAGTTCTTTACTATTAGAAAGTGGCAAAAAACCAAAACAGATTCTATCTGCAGTTGAAGCTGCGTCTGTAAACTAACTCTCTGTTTCAATGGACCTATCGCTCCCGATATGGAGCAACCCTGAATCGGCAATGATAAAACTTTTGAAACAGAAGACACCTGTCTGAAAAGACATGATGACATCACATTGATGTTTGCTCCTGTATCAACAATGGCTGTGACAGGAATGTTGGCAATAGAAATCTTAATCGAAGCCTGGACCTGTTCATCATAAATGTCATTCATGTCTTGAGCTTCTAGGTCAGGTGCAAGGTCATCTCGTAAGTCGGTCTCATGGTCGTACCGTATCGCATTAACATACTCAGAATCAGAGTATTCGTTAGTACCCCCACTGGAACCGGCAGCGACCTCTAGGATGCTGAAAGGCGCTGCCTCTAATTTTCCGCAGGATGTTTAACCTGTTTGTCATTCATGGCCTTAAGTGTTTGTTCCGTTTCATATTGGTGCTGGTTATGTGGTACAAATGCCGGTGTAAAGGGGACAAATCCACTGGGTGCATTCACTTGTGAATAGAATACTTGAGACGGCTGATGTCGCCCGATCTTTTGGTTGCCGGCAAAACCATTTCCTTGTGAAGGAAAGTTTGCATTTGGTGCCATTTGAAAATTGTTCCGCGGTCCTCTGTCCTGTGAAAAGTTGTTCTGATGTTGTGCTGGGTGGCCTCCGCCTTGCCCATGCCACTTGCTATTTTTCGACCTATAACTTTGATTGTACACTGGCCCATTTGAAAAATTACCACTAGTTTGTGGAGAATTTCCATACTGCTCAGGCGCAGAATTAAAGGGTGGGTTTCCGTACTGATGTTGTACCTGGTGGTTGTAAATTGGGTGGTATCTCTGCTGATTACTGTAATTGGTTTTCTGCTTCCGTTTAGTTATTGTCGTTTGCGTTTTGATAACCGCTGGCAGGTTGGTAACAGCGGTCGCAGTAGCTCGCTCTCTCCTTCGGCGCATTGTTGTCCGCGTGCGATGCATTCTGCTGGCTGCCAGGGAAGAATTTGCCGCTGCCAACCTTGGAGCGCACATCCTCGCTAATTAAATCTAAGGAATCCAGCACAGAAAGGAATACATCCGTGTCTTCTTCGGACACATTTACTAGTTTCTCTCTAATAGACACAGGGAATTTGCTTTTGAGAATCATAATTACGTCCTTGGAAGAAATCGGAGAATCCCAGAATTTAATTTTTGCTAGATACTTCTCGAAGTATCGCCGGAGACTTCCATGCTTCTCATTGAAAATTTCCGCACCATACACCTCCTTCCTTAATCTTTGCTGTACCCCATTACTCCAAAATTTTGCCAAGAACATTTTCTCAAACTCTCCATAATTCCTACACGTGTCTACCATTTCCGTTCCCCATAATGCTGCATCACCAGAAATAAAGCCAGTGACGAACTGAATACGCTGTCTGTCCTGCTCCTGGGAAATATGCCGGAAAAATTCTTTAGGAACACGATGGGCTGTATTTCTCGCTTCTGCGGATGAAAAACAGGAAAAGTGCGATGCTTAATCACAGTTTCCTCTTGCATTAAACTCACAATTGTGGGCGGATCATTTAGTTTCCCTACGCGGGACACAACAGGACTGTTGTTTTGCATGTAATCAGGCGGTGAACGATAAGGAGTTGACTGACATTCGTCACCGTCTAAAGAGTTGTTCCCTATAGTTTGCGTATGCGTGTGCGGATTTTCTACCCAGTTTCTCAGCATTCTGACTTCGTCCACTACTTGCTGCTTCCACTCGGGAAGATCTCGTGTAAGTGTCCTCCGAATCTGTCCCAATTCAGAAACCACTGTGTCTCCCGACTTACCAGCAGCAGCTAAGATTTCATAAGTTACATCCTTGACAGTCTCCCTAAGCTCCTCCCTGACCTTCTTTTCGATAAAAATATCTTTACCCTTTATCCATTCACCGTAGTGTTCCGACAATGCCTCCGCGTGTGCTTTCACAGTGCTCTTAACCTGTTCTTCGATATTGATTGAGTCTATCTGCCTCGACAGATCCTCCACTACACCTTCAATGTCAGATACTGCATTTCTAACTGAGTTTATTTCTTTGGTAGCTGCCTGAATTTTTGTGTTTAATGTTCCAGATACTTCAGCTATTTCACTTTTCACCTGTTTCTGCATTTTCTGAATTTGATCACTGATCTTAGTTTGCACCTCACCCAAATGGGTATTTAATTCAGCCGTAATTTCTTTATGCAGATCTGTTTTGATTGTGCCTAGCTGTGTTTTTAATGATTCGCTTACAGCATCTAATCGGACGTTAACAGCCTCAATTTGTGTTTTTACTGATTCGCTTACAGCATCTAATCGGGCGTTAACAGTCTCATTTTGTGTTTTTATAGTCTCATTTTGTGTTTTTACTGATTCGCTTACAGCATCTAATCGGACGTTAACAGTCTCATTTTGTGTTTTTATAGTCTCATTTACTGCGTCAAACTGTTGTTTCAGCATTTCCATTAACGCACCGAGGTCATTTGTAGCTGCAGCGGGAAGAGTTTGGACTTTAGGGTCACTTTCCCCTGTTACAGACATAGTTAGTTCAGTTTCCACACGGGAACCTACCGTTCGCGATCGTAAAGGGTATGGAATACTATTAACGTCTTCACTCCCGTCTCCTGTTGTCACCTGTCTCTGTTTACTATCTGCCATTTTCGTCAGTAAATCACGTGCTACGCAAGGCTTTCGTCATTTGTCAGTGACGTGGTGAGTCCGCTAAGAGCACCGCTCTCGCGTGAGCTACAAATGAAATTCTATCTGGCGAGAAGACAAGATGGAACCTAACCGTTTCAGACAAATGAATGAAGATGCTCTTCACTGCAAATTGCTCACACTATCCACCATGTTGAAAATGCAATACAGCTATACTAACAATGGGGAGAAATAATTTCTATTATCAGACTACGAAGAATTTTACTTTGAAAGATAAAATAAAGCAGATTTTCTATAGCGGGAAGGAGATAGAAAGGATGTGGATCGACTTGGAAAAGCAACGTTGCTACTGAAGCACTACACTGCGTATGCAAAATTCTGACTTACTTTTTGATGGCTTGATTACCGCTATGTTGTCTCAGCAAATTCACGTCTCTTTTCTTTTCTTTTCTCTCGGTAATTAAACTGCGATATTGGCCAGCATATTATCCGTTATTCTCACAGAGAGATGATGTGTACATGAAACGACAGAACATTTATTAACACAAGCACATAAAAAATTTTCCAAGAATTTGAACTAATTTTTGGTCAAGTCCCTGTTCGGGCGCCAAGTGTGATTTTACACAATAAAAGTGATGTTGTTATTCAATGAAAAGTTGGAAATTGAGATTTAGCTTACTGTTTTATCAATCACAATTGGCGTAAGAATCATGGATGGACCATTGTCATAAAATATTGCATTATGAGATGAGATTAGTTTTTACTTGCAGTTTCGCGTGGCTTGAGGCAATCACAACTAGCGTGCTATTGATTAAGAAATCGCATTATCATCTTTCTAATTACTTCATGATCGTAGATACGATCATACCCGGTTGTGAAGTTATTGTTATGACAAAACAATTTCCTAGGGGAACAGAAAGTTCTTAAGGGCGCAAAAACAACTGTAACATCACACAAAAGGGAAATTCAATATTAAAGCTGATGCAAGAAGACGATAAAACAGTTTTCTTTTTATCAATGTAACACGCACATTGGACTGCTGATCTTGGAGTCTGTAATATTAGCAAAATGCATAATTAAAATGAAAATAATACTGAGGAGATAATAGAAATGAGCACTGCTAAATGATTCAGTATTCCCAGAACAAATATTTATTATAACTAAAACATATATCGTACCTTAAGCTTAATACTACAATGACGGAAGATTTTTATGTCCATATCATGTCCATTGAGCGCTCTTTTATATAGCCATTGTCTTCTTTGAGTCACCCGTGCGTCGTCACGATAAGTTTTAACAGTTCTTCTTACACTTCACTCAAACTTAGACGGAACACGTTTTTATTTATTTAGTAAAAATAATTAGATCAGACCGCCACAAATCTGCGTCCGTCTTACTCGTGAAAAACAGTAAAAGTCTTTTTAGCGCTCAAGGCTTCATTTGTTCTCCAGCGGACAAAATATTGAAGGATCGCATATCTATCCTTATTTCCTTGTTTATATTGTCACCCAAAGATGACGAATTACATTATTTAAAAAATTCCACCGTCGCCTTGCGACGCCTCATTATACATTAATCATTATTTATAAACAAGTATTTGCCTTCTGGCTGAAAGTATTAACTACTCGTATTTGCTGTTTTAATGAAGTCAAAAACAGCGAATGGAATACAGAAGGAATAGTGCATCCGAAAGGAGATACTCGCCTCCCACTATAAGATCCTGTCGTTGCCATTGAAACGTTCCTCGATATAGAAAGAGAAGTCATAGAACCTATAGTATTTCATAGCGACGCAATTTCTATGTTAATTCGTCATTGTGAGGAATCGACGGATGCATTAAACATGAAATGGAGCATCCGAAAAGAGATACTCGCCTTCCAATATAAGATCCTGTCGTTGCCACAGTAACGTTCCTCGATTTAGAAAGAAAAGGCATAGAACCTATAGTATTTCATAGCGACGCAATTTATGTGTTAATTCGTCATTGTGAGGGATCTACGGATGCAATAAACAAGGAATAGTGCATCCGAAAAGAGATACTCGCCTCCCAATATAAGATCCTGTCGTTGTTATAGAAACGTTCCTCAATTTAGAAAGAGAAACTTAGAACCAGTAGTATGTCATATCGACGCAATTTCTGTCTTGAAACTTCCTGGCAGATTAAAATTGTGTGTCCGACCGAGACTCGAACTCGGGACGTTTGCCTCCCAATATTAGATTCTGTCGTTGCCATAGAAACGTTCCACGATTTAGAAGGAGAAGGCATAGAACCTATAGTATTTCATAGCGACGCTATTTCTATGTGTTAATTCGTCTTTGTGAGGGTCGGGCACACAGTTTTAATCTGCCATGAAGTTTCATATCAGCGCACACTCCGCTGCAGAGGGAAAATCTCATTCTGGAATTTCTGTGTTAATTCGTCACTGTGAGGGATCGACGGATGCAATAAAGAAGGAATAGTGCATCCAAAAAGAGATACTCGCCTCCCGATAAAAGATCCTGTCGTTGCCAAAGGAACGTTCTTCGATTTAGAACGAGAAGGGATAGAACCTATAGTATTACATAGCGACGGAATTTCTGTTTTAATTCGTCATTGTGAGGATTCGACGGATGCAATAAAGAAGGAATACTGCATCCGAAAAGAGATACTCGCCTCATAAGAGAAGAACCTGTCGTTGGCATAGAAACGTTCCTCGATTTAGAAAGAGAAGGCATAGAACCTATAGTATTTCATAGCGACGCAATTTCTGTGTTAATTCGTCATTGTGAGGGATCGACGGATGCAATAAAGATGAAATAGTGCATCCGAAAAGAGAAACTCGCCCTCCAATATAAGATCCTGTCGTTGCCATAGAAATGTTCCTCGATTTAGAAAGAGAAGGCATGGAACCTGTAGTATTTCATAGCGACGCAATTTATGTGTTAGTTCGTCATTGTGAGGGATCGACGAATGCAATACAGAAGGAATAGTGCATCCGAAAAGAGATACTCGCCTCCCAATATAAGATCCTGTCGTTGCCATAGAAACGTTCCTCGATTTAGTAAGAAAAGGCATAGAACCTATAGTATTTCATAGCGACGCAATTTCTGAGTTTATTCGTCATTGTGAGGGATCGACGGATGCAATAAAGATGATATAGTGCATCCGAAAAGAGATACTCGCCCTCCAATATAAGATCCTGTCGTTGCCATAGAAACGTTCCTCGATTTAGTAAGAAAAGGCATAGAACCTATAGTATTTCACAGCGACGCAATTTCTGAGTTTATTCGTCATTGTGAGGGATCGACGGATGCAATAAAGATGATATAGTGCATTAGAAAAGAGATACTCGCCCTCCAATATAAGATCCTGTCGGTGCCATAGAAACGTTCCTCGATTTAGAAAGAGAAGGAATAGAAAATATAGTATTTCATAGCGACGCAATTTATGTGTTAAATCGACATTGTGAGGGATCGATGGATGCAATAAAGAAAGAATAGTGCATCCGAAAAGAGATACTCGCGCTCCAATATAAGATCCTGTCGTTGCCATAGAAACGTTCCTCGATTTAGAAAGAGAAGGCATAGAAGGTATAGTATTTCATCGCGACGCAATTTATGTGTTATTTCGTCATTGTGAGGGATCGACGAATGCAATAAAGAAGGAATAGTGCATCCGAAAGGAGATACTCGCCTCCCACTGTAAGATCCTGTCGTTGCCATTGAAACGTCCTTCGATTTAGAAAGAGAAGTCATAGAACCTCTAGTATCACATAGCGACGCAATTTCTATGTTAATTCGTCATTGTGAGGGATCGACGGATGCAATAAAGATGAAATAGTGCTTCCGAAAAGAGATACGCGCCTTCCAATATAAGATCCTGTCGTTGCCATAGTAACGTTCCTCAATTTAGAAAGAGAAGGCATAGAACCTATAGTATTTCATAGCGACGCTATTTATGTGTTAATTCGTCATTGTGAGGGATCGATGGATGCAATAAAGATAAAATAGTGCATCCGAAAAGAGATACTCGCCCTCCAATATAAGATCCTGTCGTTGCCATAGAAACGTTCCTCGATTTAAAAGGAGAAGGCATAGAACCTATCGTATTTCAGAGCGACACAGTTTCTGTGCTAATTCGTCATTGTGAGGGATCCACGGGTGCAATAAAGAAGGAATAGTGCATCCGAAAAGAGATACTCGCCTCCCAAGAGAAGAACCTGTCTTTGCCATAGAAACGTTCCTCGATTTAGAAAGAGATGGCATAGAACCTATAGTATTTCATAGCGACGCAAATTCTGTGTTAATTCGTCATTGTGAGGGATCTACGGATGCAATAAAGATGGAACAGTGCATCCGAAAAGAGATACTCGCCCTCCAATAAAAAATCCTGTCGTTGCCATAGAAACGTTCCTCAATTTATAAAGAGAAGGCATGGAACCTATAGTATTTCATAGCGACGCAATTTATGTGTTAATTCGTCATTGTGAGGGATCGACGGATGCAATAAAGAAGGAATAGTGCATCCGAAAACAGATACACGCCTCCCAATACAAGATCCTTTCGTTGCATAGAAGCGTTCTTCGATTTAGAGAGAGCAGGCATAGAACGTATAGTATTTCATAGTGACGCAATTTCCGTGTTAATTCGTCATTGTGAGGGATCGACGGATGCAATTAAGAAGGAATAGTGCATCCGAAAAGAGATACTCGCCTCCCAATATAAGATCCTGTCATTGCCATAGAAACGTTCCTCTATTTAGAAAGAGAAGGCATAGAACCTATGGTATACCATAGCAACGTCATTTCTGTGTTAATTCGTCATTGTGAGTGATCGACGGATGCAATAAAGAAGGAATAGTGCATCCGAAAAAAGATACTCGCCTCCCAATAGAAGATCCTGTAGTTGCCATAGAAACGTTTTCCCATTTAGAAGGAGAAGGTATAGAACCTATAGTATTTCTTAGCGACGCAATTTCTGTGTTAATTCGTCATTGTGAGCGATCGACGGATGGAATAAAGAAGGAATAGTCCATCCGAAAAGGGATACTCGCATCCCAATATAAGATCCTGACGTTGGCATAGAAACGTCCCTCGATTTAGAAAGAGAAGGCATAGAACTTATCGTATTTCATAGCGACGCAATTTCTGTGTTAATTCGACATTTGAGGGATCGACGGATGCAATAAAGAAGGAACAGTGCATCCGAAAAGAGAGACTCACCTCCCAAGAGAAGAACCTTTCGTTGCCATAGAAACGTTCCTCGATTTAGAAAGAGAAGGCATAGAATTTATAGTAATTCATAGCGACGCAATTTCTATGTTAATTCGTCATTGTGAGGGAACGACGGATGATTAAAGATGAAATAGTGCATCCGAAAAGAGATACTCGCCTTCCAACATAAGATCCTCTCGTTGCCATAGAAACGTTCCTCGATTTAGAAAGAGAAGGCATAGAACCTATAGTATTTCATAGCGACAGAATTTCTTTGTTAATACGTCATTGTGAGGGATCCACGGGTGCAATAAAGAAGGAATAGTCCATCCGAAAATGGATACTCGCCTCCCAATATAAGATCCTGACGTTGGCATAGAAACGTCCCTCGATTAGAAAGAGAAGTCATAGAACCTATCGTATTTCATAGCGACGCAATTTCTGTGTTAATTCGACATTGTGAGGGATCGACGGATGCAATAAAAATGAAATAGTGCATCCGAAAACAGATACTCGCCCTCCAATATAAGATCCTGTCGTTGCCATAGAAACGTTCCTCGATTTAGAAAGAGAAGTCATAGAATTTATAGTAATTCATAGCGACGCAATTTCTATGTTAATTCGTCATTGTGAGGGAACGACGGATGAATAAAGATGAAATAGTGCATCCGGAGAGAGATACTCGCCTTCCAATATAAGATCCTCTCGTTGCCATAGAAACGTTCCTCGATTTAGAAAGAGAAGGCATAGAACCTATAGTATTTCATAGCGACAGAATTTCTTTGTTAATTCGTCATTGGGAGGGATCGACGGACGCAATAAAGAAGGAATAGAGCATCCGAAAAGAGATACACGCCTCCCAATATAAGATCCTGTCGTTGCAATAGAAACGTTCCTCGATTTACAAAGAGCAGGCAAAGAACCTATAGTATTTCAAAGTGACGCAATTTCCGTGTTATTTCGTCATTGTGAGGGATCGACGGATGCAATTAAGAAGGAATAGTGAATCCGAAAAGAGATGCTCGCCTCCCAATATAAGATCCCGTCATTGCCATAGAAACGTTCTTCTATTTAGAAAGAGAAGGCATAGAACCTATTGTATTTCATAGCGATGCAATTTCTGTTTTAATTCCTCATTGTGAGGGATCGACCGATGCAATGAACAAGGAATAGTGCATCCGGAAGGAGATAGTCGCCTCCCAATAGAAGATCCTGTCATATCCATAGAAACGTTCCTCGATTTATTAAGAAAAGGCATAGAACCTATGGTATTTCATAGCGACGTAATTTCTGTGTTAATACGTCATTGTGAGGGATCGACGGATTCAATAAAGATGATATAGTGCATCCGAAAAGAGATACTCGCCCTCCAATATAAGATCCTGTCGGTGCCATAGAAACGTTCATCGATTTAGAAAGAGAAGGCATAGAACCAATAGTATTTCATAGCGACGCAATTTATGTGTTAATTCGACATTGAGAGGGATCGATGGATGCAATAAAGAAGGAATAGTGCATCCGAAAAGAGATACTCGCCCTCCAATATAAGATCCTGTCGTTGCCATAGAAACGTTCCTCGATTTAGAAAGAGAAGGCATAGAACGTATAGTATTTCATAGCGTCGCAATTTAAGTGTTATTTCGTCATTGTGAGGGATCGACGAATGCAATAAAGAAGGAATAGTGCATCTGAAAGGAGATACCCGCCTCCCACTATAAGATCCTCTCGTTGCTATTGAAACGTTGCTCGATTTAGAAAGAGAAGTCATAGAATCTATAGTATTTCATAGCGACCCAATTTCTATGTTAATTCGTCATTTTGAGGGATCGACGGATGCAATAAAGATGAAATAGTGTATCCGAAAAGAGATACTCGCCTTCCAATTTAAGATCCTGTCGATGCCATAGTAACGTTCCTCGGTTTAGAAAGAGAAGGCATAGAACCTATAGTATTTCATAGCGACACTATTTATGTGTTAGTTCGTCATTGTGAGGGATCGACGGATGCAATGAAGAAGGAATACTGCATCCTAAAACAGATATTCTCCTCCCTATATAAGATCCTGACGTTGCCATAGAAACGTTCCTCGATTTAGAAAGAGAAGGATAAGAACCTATTGCATTTCATAGCGACGCAATTTCTGTTTTAATTCGTCATTGTGAGGGATCGACGGATGCAATAAAGAAGGAATAGTGCATCCGAAAGGAGATACTCACCTCCCAAGAGAAGAACCTGTCGTTGCCATAGAAACGTTCCTCGATTTAGAAAGAGCAGGCATAGAACCTATAGTATTTCACAGCGACGCAATTTCTGTGTTAGTTCGTCATTGTGGGGGATCGAGGAATGCAATAAAGAAGGAATAGTGCATCCGAAAAGTGTTACTCGCCACCAAAATATAAGATCCTGTAGATTCCATAGAAACGTTCCTCGATTTAGAAAGAGAAGTCATAGAACCTACAGTAATTCATAGCGACGCAATTTCTATGTTAATTCGTCATTGTGTGGGAACGACGGATGAATAAAGATGAAATAGTGCATCCGAAAAGAGATACTCGCCTCCCAATATAAGATCCCGTCATTGCCATAGAAACGTTCTACTATTTAGAAAGAGAAGGCATAGAACCTATTGTATTTCATAGCGATGCAATTTCTGTTTTAGTTCGTCATTGTGAGGGATCGACGGATGCAATACAGATGAAATAGTGCATCCGAAAAGAGATACTCGCCCTCCAATATAAGATCCAGTCGTTGCGATAGAAACGTTCCTCGATTTAGAAAGAGAAGGCATGGAACCTATAGTATTTCATAGCAACGCAATTTATGTGTTAATTCGTCATTGTGAGGGATCGACGGATGCAATAAAGAAGGAACAGTGCATCCGAAAAGAGATACTCACCTCCCAAGAGAAGAACCTGTCGTTGCCATAGAAACGTTCCTCGATTTACAAAGAGCAGGCAAAGAACCTATATTATTTCGTAGTGACGCAATTTCCGTGTTATTTCGTCATTGTGAGGGATCGACGGATGCAATTAAGAAGGAATAGTGCATCCGAAAAGAGATGCTCGCCTCCCAATATAAGATCCCGTCATTGCCATAGAAACGTTCTACTATTTAGAAAGAGAAGGCATAGAACCTATTGTATTTCATAGCGATGCAATTTCTGTTTTAGTTCGTCATAGTGAGGGATCGACCGATGCAATAAAGAAGGAATAGTGCATCCGGAAGGAGATAGTCGCCTCCCAATAGAAGATCCTGTCATTGCCATAGAAACGTTCCTCGATTTAGAAAGAGAAGGTATAGATGTATTCCATAGCGACGCAATTTCTGTATTAATTCGTCATTGTGAGGGATCGACGAATGCAATAAAGAAGGAATAGTGCATCCGAAAAGGGATACTCGCCTCCCAATATAAGATCCTGTCGTTGGCATAGAAACGTCCCTTGATTTAGAAAGTGAAGGCATAGAACCTATCGTATTTCATAGCGACGCAATTTCTGTGTTAATTCGTCATTGTGAGGGATCGACGGATGCAATAAAGAAGGAATAGTGCATCCGAAAGGAGATACTCGCCTCCCAATAGGAGATCCTTTCGTTGCCATAGAAACGTTCTTCGATTTATAAAGAGAAGGCATAGAACCTATAGTATTTCATAGCGACGCAATTTATGTGATAATTCGTCATTGTGAGGGATCGACGGATGCAATAAAGAAGGAATAGTGCATACGAAAATAGATACTCGCTTCCCAATATAAGATCCTGTCGTTGCAATAGATACGTTCCCCGATTTAGAAAGATAAGGCATAGAACCTATAGTATTTGATAGGGACGCTATTTCTGTGTTTATTCCATATTGTGAGGGATCGACGGATGCAATAAAAAAGGAGTAGTGCATCCGAAAAGTAATACTCGAGTCCCAATATAAGATCCAGTCTTTGGCAAGGAAACGTCCCTATATTTAGATAGAGAATGCGTAGAACCTATCGTATTTCATAGCGACGCAATTTCTGTGTTAATTCGTCATTGTGAGGGATCGACGGATACAATAAATAAGGAATAGTGCATCCGAAAAGAGATACTCGCCTCCCAATATAAGATTCTGTCGTTGCCAGAAAAACGTTCCTCGATTTAGAAAGAGGTGGCATACAACCTATTGTATTTCATAGCGACGCAATTTCTGTGTTAATTCGTCATTGTGAGGGATCGACGGATGCAATAATGAAGGAATACTGCATCCGAAAAGAGATACTCGCCTCCCAATAGTAGATCCTGTCGTTGCCATAGAAACGTTCCTCGATTTAGAAAGAGAAGGCGTAGAACCTATAGTATTCCATGACGACGCAATTTGTGTGTTAATTCGTTATTGTGAGATATCGTCGGATACAAGAATGAAGGAATAGTACATCCGAAAAAGGATACTCTCCTCCCAATAGAAGATCCTGTCGTTGCCATAGGATCGTTCCTCGATTTAGAAAGAGAAGGCATAGAACCTAGAGTATTTCATAGCGACGCAATTTCTGTGTTAATTCGTCATTGTGAGGGATCGACGGATGCAATAAAGAAGGAATAGTGAATCCCAAAAGAGATACACGCCGCCCAATATAAGATCCTGGCATAGCCATAGAAACGTTCCTCGATTTAGAAAGAGAAGGCATAGAATCTATAGTATTTCATAGAGACGCAATTTCTGTGTTAATTCGTCACTGTGAGTGATCGGCGAATGCAATAAAGAAGGAATAGTGCATCCGAAAAGAGATACTCGCCGCCCAATATAAGATCCTTCCCTTGCCATAGAATCGTTCCTCGATTTAGAACGAGGGTTCATAGAACTTGTAGTATTTCATAGCGACGCAATTTCTTTGTTAATTGGTCATTGTGAGGGATCGAAAGGTGCAATAAAGAAGGAATAGTGAATCCGAGAAGAGATACTCGCCTCCCAATATAAGATCCTGTCGTTGCCATAGGAACGTTCCTCGACTATAAAGAGAAGGCGTAGAACCTATAGTATTTCATAGCGACGCAATTTCTGTTTTAATTCGTCATTTTGAGGGATCGACTGATGCAATAAACAAGGAATAGTGCATCCGAAAAGAGATACTCGCCTCCTAATATAAGATCCTGTCGTTGGCATAGAAACGTCCCTCGAATTAAAAAGAGAAGGCATAGAACCTATCGTATTTCATAGCGACGCAATTTCTGTGTTAATTCGTCATTGTGAGGGATCGACGGATGCGATGAAGATGGAATAGTGCATCCGAAAAAAGATACGCGCCCTCCAATATAATATCCTATCGTTGCCATAGAAACGTGCCTCGATTTAGAAAGAGAAGGCGTAGAACCTATAGTATTTCATAGCGACGCAATTTCAGTGTTAATTCGTCAATGTGAGTAATGGAGGGATGCAATAATGAAGGAATAGTGCATTAAAAAAGAGATACTCGCCTCCCAATATAAGATCCTTTCGTTGCCATAGAAACGTTCCTCGATATAGAAACAGAAGGCATAGAACCTATTGTATTTCATAGCGAGTGAATTTCTGTGTTAATTCGTCATTGTGAGGGATCGACGAATGCAATAAAGAAGGAATAGTGCATCCGAAAAGAGATACACGCCTCCCAATAGAAGATCCTGTCGTTGCTATAGAAACGTCAATCGATTTAGAAAGAGAAGGCATAGTCCCTATAGTATTTCTAATCGACGCAATTTCTGTGTTAATTCGTCATTGTGAGGGGTCGACGGATGCACTAAAGGAGGAATAGTGCATCCGAAAAGAGATACTCCCCTCCCAATATAAGATCCTGTCGTTGCCATAGAAACGTTCCACCAGTTAGAAAGAGAAGGCATAAAATCTATAGTATTTCATATCCATGCAATTTCTGTGTTAATTCGTCATTGTGAGACATCGACGGATCCAATAAAGTAGGAATAGTGCATCTGAAAGGAGATACTCGCCTCCCAATATAAGGTCCTGTCGTTACCATAGAAACGTTCCTCTATTTAGAAAGAGAAGGCATAGAACCTATAGTATTTCATAGCGACGCAATTTCTGTGTTAATTCGTCATTGTGTGGGATCGACGGATGCAATAAAGAAGGAATAGTGCATCCGAAAAGAGATACACGCCTCCCAATAGAAGATACTATCGTTGCCATAGAAACGTTCCTCGATTTAGAAAGAGAAGGCATAGAACCTATAGTATTTCATAGCGACTGAATTTCTGTGTTAATTCGTCATTGTGAGGGATCGACGAATGCAATAAAGAAGGAATAGTGCATCCGAAAAGAGATACACGCATCCCAATAGAAGATCCTGTCGTTGCCATAGAAACGTCAATCGATTTAGAAAAAGAAGGCATAGACCCTATAGTATTTCATAGCGACGCAATTTCTGTGTCAATTCGTCATTGTGAGGGATCGACGGATGCAATAAAGGAGGAATAGTGCATCCGAAAAGAGATACTCGCCTCTCAATAGAAGATCCTGTCGTTGCCATAGAAACTTTCCTCGATTTAGAAAGAGAAGGCATAGAACCTATAGTATTTCATAGCGACGCAATTTCTGTGTTAATTCGTCATTGTGAGGGATCGACTGATGCAATAAACAAGGAATAGTGCATCCGAAAAGAGATACTCGCCTCCTAATGTAAGATCCTGTCGTTGGCATACAAACGTCCCTCGAATTAAAAAGAGAAGGCATAGAACCTATCGTATTTCATAGCGACGTAATTTCTGTGTTAATTCGTCATTGTGAGGGATCGACGGATGCGACGAAGAAGGAATAGTGCATCCGAAAAAAGATACGCGCCCTGCAATATAATATCCTATCGTTGCCATAGAAACGTTCCTCGATTTAGAAAGAGAAGGCGTAGAACCTATAGTATTTCATAGCGACGCAATTTCTGTGTTAATTCGTCAATATGAGTAATGGAGGGATGCAATAATGAAGGAATAGGGCATTAAAAAAGAGATACTCGTCGCCCAATATAAGATCCTGGCGTAGCCATAGAAACGCTCCTCGATTTAGAAAGACAAGGCATAGAATCTATAGTATTTCATAGCGACGCAATTTCTGTGTTAATTCTTCATTGTGAGTGATCGGCGAATGCAATAAAGAAGGCATACTGCATCCGAAAAGAGATACTCGAGGCCCAATATAAGATCCTTTCCTTGCCATAGAATCGTTCCTCGATTTAGAAAGAGGGTTCATAGAACTTGTAGTATTTCATAGCGACGCAATTTCTTTGTTAATTCGTCATTGTGAGGGATCGACGGATCCAAAAAGTAGGAATGGTGCATCCGAAAAGAGATACTCTCCTCCCAATAGAAGACCCTGGCGTTGCCACAGAAACGTTCCTCGATTTAGAAAGAGAAGGCATAAAACCTATAGTATTTCATAGCGACGCAATTTCTGTGTTAATTCGTCATTGTGAGGGATCGACGGATGTAATAAAGATGGAATAGTGCATCCGAAAAGAGATACTCGCCTCCCAATAGAAGATCCTGTCGTTGTCATAGAAACGTTCCTCGATTTAGAAAGAGAAGCCATAGAACCTATAGTATTTCATAGCGACGCAATTTCTGTGTTAATTCGTCAGTGTGAGTGATCGACGGATGTAATAAAGATGGAATAGTGCATCCGAAAAGAGATACTCGCCTCCCAATAGAAGATCCTGTCGTTGCCATAGAAACGTTTCTCGATTTAGAAAGAGAAGTCATAGAACCTATAGTAGTTCATAGCGACCCAATTTCTGTGTTAATTCGTGATTGTGAGGGATCGTCGAATGCAATAAAGAAGAAATAGTGTATCCGAAAAGAGATACTCGCCCTCCAATATAAGATCCTGTCGTTGCCATAGAAACGTTCCTCGATTTAGAAAGAGAAGGCATAGAACCTATAGTATTTCATACCGACGCAATTTCTGTGTTAATTCGTCATTGTGAGGGATCGACGAATGCAATAAAGGAGGAATAGTGCATCCGAAAAGAGATACTCGCCGCAAAATATAGGATCCTTTCCTTGCCATAGAAACGTTCCTCGACTAATAAGAGAAGGTATAGAACCTATAGTATTTCATAGCAACGCAATTTCTGTGGTAATTCGTCATTGTGAGGGATCGACAGATGCAATAAAGAAGGAATCCGAATAGAATTACTCGCCTCCCAATAGACGATCCTTTCGTTGCCATAGAAAGGTTCTTCGATTTAGAAAGAGAAGGCGTAGAACCTATAGTGTTTCATAGCGACGCAATTTCTGTTTTAATTCGTCATTTTGAGGGATCGACGGATGCAATAAAGAAGGAATAGTGCATCTGAAAGGAGATACTCGCCTCCCAATAGAAGATCCTGTCGTTGCCATAGAAACGTTTCTCGATTTAGAAAGAGAAGGCATAGAACCGATAGGATTTCATTGCGACACAATATCTGTGTTAATTCGTCATTGTGAGGGATCGACGGATGCAATAAAGAAGGAATAGTGCATCGAAAACAGGTACTCGCCTCCCAATAGAAGATCCTGTCGCTGCCATAGAAACGTTCCTCGCTTTAGTAAGAGAAGGCATAGAACCTATAGTATTTTATACCGACGCAATTTCTGTGTTAATTCCACTTTGTGAGGGAACGACAGATGCAATAAAGAAGAAATAGAGCATCCGAAAGGAGATTCTCGTCTCCCAATAGAAGATCCTGTTGCTGCCATAGAAACGTTCCTCGATTTGGAAAGAGATGGCATAAAATCTATAGTATTTCATAGCGACGCAATTTCTGTGTTAATTCGTCAATGTGAGTGATAGAGGGGTGCAATAAAGAAGGAATAGTGCTTTAAAAAAGAGATACTCGCCTCCCAATATAAGATCCTTTCGTTGCCATAGAAACGTTCCTCGATATAGAAACAGAAGGCATAGAACCTATTGTATTTCATAGCGACTGAATTTCTGTGTTAATTCGTCATTGTGAGGGGTCGACGGATGATCTAAAGGAGGAATAGTGCATCCGAAAAGAGATACTCGCCTCCCAATATAAGATCCAGTCGTTGCCATAGAAACGTTCCACCAGTTAGAAAGAGAAGGCAAAAAATCTATAGTATTTCATATCCATGCAATTTCTGTGTTAATTCGTCATTGTGAGGGATCGACGGATCCAATAAAGTAGGAATAGTGCATCTGAAAGGAGATACTCGCCTCCCAATATAAGATCCTGTCGTTACCATAGAAACGATCCTCTATTTAGAAAGAGAAGGCATAGAACCTATAGTATTTCATAGCGACGCAATTTCTGTGTTAATTCGTCATTGTGAGGGATCGACGGATGCAATAAAGAAGGAATAGTGCATGAGAAGAGAGATACTCCCCTCCCAACAGAAGAACCTGTCGTTGCCATAGAAACGTCCCTCGATTTAGAAAGAGAAGGCATAGAACCTATAGTATTTCATAGCGACTGAATTTCTGTGTTAATTCGTCATTGTGAGGGATCGACGAATGCAATAAAGAAGGAATAGTGCATCCGAAAAGAGATACACGCATCCCAATAGAAGATCCTGTCGTTGCCATAGAAACGTCAATCGATTTAGAAAGAGAAGGCATAGACCCTATAGTATTTCATATCGACGCAATTTCTGTGTTAATTCGTCATTGTGAGGGATCGACGGATGCACTAAAGGAGGAATAGTGCATCTGAAAAGAGTCGCCTCTCAATAGAAGATCCTGTCGTTGCCATAGAAACATTCCTCGATTTAGAAAGAGAAGGCATAGAACCTATAGTATTTCATAGCGACGCAATTTCTGTGTTAATTCGTCATTGTGAGGGATCGACGGATGCAATAAAAGAGGAATAGTGCATCCGAAAAGAGATACTCGCCTCCCAATATAAGATCCTGTCGTTGCCATAGAAACGTTCCACCACTTAGAAAGAGAAGGCATAAAATCTATAGTATTTCATAGCGACGCAATTTCTGTGTTAATTCGTCATTGTGAGGGATGGACGGATCCAATAAAGTAGGAATAGTGCATCCGAAAAGAGATACTCACCTCCCAATAGTAGATCCTGTCGTTGCCATAGAAACGCATCTCGATTTAGAAAGAGAAGGCACAGACACTATAGTATTTCATAGCGACGCAATTTCTGTGTTAATTCGTCATTGTGAGGGATCGACAGATGCAATAAAGTAGAACAGTGCTTCCGAAAAGAGATACTCGCCTCCCAATATAAGATCATGTCGTTGTCATAGAAACGTTCCTCGGTTTAGAAACAGAAGGCATAGAACCGATGGTATTTCATAGCGACGCAATTTCTGTGATAATTCGTCACTGTGAGGGATCGATGGATGCAATAAAGTAGGAATAGTGCATCAGAAAAGAGATACTCGCCTCCTAAAATAAGATCATGTCGTTGCCACAGAAACGTTCCTCGATTTAGAAACAGACGGCATAGAACCGATGGTATTTCTTAGCGACGCACTATCAGTGTTAATTCGTCATTGTGAGGGATCGATGAATGCAATAAAGTAGGAATAGTGCATCCGAAAGGAGATACTCGCCCCCCAATATAAGATCCTGTCGTTGCCATAGAAACTTTCCTTGATTTAGAAAGAGAAGGCATAAAAACCTATAGTATTTCATAGCGACGCAATTTCTGTGTTAATTCGTCATTGTGAGGGATCGACGGATGCAATAAAGAAGGAATAGTGCATGAGAAGAGAGATACTCCCCTCCCAACAGAAGAACCTGTCGTTGCCATAGAAACGTCCCTCGATTTAGAAAGAGAAGGCATAGAACCTATAGTATTTCATATCGACGCAACTTCTGTGTTAATTCGTCATTGTGAGGGATCGACGGATGCAATTAAGAAGGAATAGTGCATCCGAAAAGAGATACTCGCCTCCCAATAGAAGATACTATCGTTGCCATAGAAACGTTCCTCGATTTAGAAAGAGAAGGCATAGAACCTATAGTATTTCATAGCGACTCAATTTCTGTGTTAAGTCGTCATTGTGAGGGATCGACGGATGTAATCAAGATGGAATAGTGCATCCGAAAAGAAATAGTCGCCTCCCAATAGAAGTTCCTGTCGTTGCCATAGAAACGTTCCTCGATATAGAAACAGAAGGCATAGAACCTATAGAATTTCATACCGACGCAATTTCAGTGTTCATTCGTCATTGTGAGGGATCGACGGATGCATTAAAGAAGAAATAGTACATCCGAAAAGAGATACTCGCCTCCCAATAGAAGATCCAGTCGTTGCCATAGAAACGTTCCTCGATTTAGAAAGAGAACGCATAGATCCTATAGTATTTCATAGCGACGCAATTTCTGTGTTAATTCGTCATTGTGAGGGATCGACAGATGCAATAAAGTAGAACAGTGCTTCCGAAAAGAGATACTCGCCTCCCAATATAAGATCATGTCGTTGTCATAGAAACGTTCCTCGGTTTAGAAACAGAAGGCATAGAACCGATGGTATTTCATAGCGACGCAATTTCTGTGATAATTCGTCACTGTGAGGGATCGATGGATGCAATAAAGTAGGAATAGTGCACCCGAAAAGAGATACTCGCCTCCCAATATAAGATCCTGTCGTTGCCATAGAAACTTTCCTCGATTTAGAAAGAGAAGGCATAGAACCTATAGTATTTCATAGCGACGCAACTTCTGTGTTAATTCGTCATTGTGAGGGATCGACGGATGCAATTAAGAAGGAATAGTGCATGGGAAGAGAGATACTCCCCTCCCAACAGAAGATCCTGTCGTTGCCATTGAAACGTCCCTCGATTTAGAAAGAGAAGGCATAGAACCTATTGTATTTCATAGCGACTGAATTTCTGTGTTAATTCGTCATTGTGAGGGATCGACGAATGCAATAAAGAAGGAATAGTGCATCCGAAAAGAGATACACGCATCCCAATAGAAGTTCCTGTCGTTGCCATAGAAACGTCAATCGATTTAGAAAGAGAAGTCATAGACCCTATAGTATTTCATATCGACGCAACTTCTGTGTTAATTCGTCATTGTGAGGGATCGACGGATGCAATTAAGAAGGAATAGTGCATGGGAAGAGAGATACTCCCCTCCCAATAGAAGATCCTGTCGTTGCCATAGAAACGTCCCTCGATTTAGAAAGAGAAGGCATAGAACCTATTGTATTTCATAGCGACTGAATTTCTGTGTTAATTCGTCATTGTGAGGGATCGACGAATGCAATAAAGAAGGAATAGTGCATCCGAAAAGAGATACACGCATCCCAATAGAAGTTCCTGTCGTTGCCATAGAAACGTCAATCGATTTAGAAAGAGAAGTCATAGACGCTATAGTATTTCATATCGACGCAATTTCTGTGTTAAATCGTCATTGTGAGGGATCGACGGATGCAATAATGAAGGAATAGTGCATCGAACACAGGTACTCGCCTCCCAATAGGAGATCCTGTCGTTGCCATAGAAACGTTCCTCTATTCGGAAAGAGAACGCATAGAACCTATAGCGACGCAATTTCTGTGTTAATTCGTCATTGTGAGGGATCGACGGATGCAATAAAGAAGGAATAGTGCATCCGAAAAGAGATACTCGCCTCCCAATAGAAGATACTATCGTTGCCATAGAAACGTTCCTCGATTTAGAAAGAGAAGGCATAGAACCTATAGTATTTCATAGCGACGCAATTTCTGTGTTGATTCGTCATTGTGAGGGATCGACGGATGCAATAAAGTAGGAATAGTGCATCCGATAACAGATACTCGCCTTCCAATATAAGATCCTCTCGATGCCATAGAAACGTTCTTCGATATAGAAGAGAAGGCATAGAACCTATAGTATTTCATTGCGACGCAATTACTGTGTTAATTCGTCATTGTGAGGGACCGACGAATGCAATAAAGAAGGAATAGTGCATCCGAAAAGAGATAGTCGCCTCCCAATAGAAGATCCTGTCGTTGCCATACAAACGTTCGTCGTTTTAGAAAGAGAAGTCATAGAACCAATAGTAGTTCATAGCGACACAATTTCTGTGTTAATTCGCCATTGTGAGGGATCGACGAATGCTATAAAGAAGGAATAGTGCAACCGAAAAGAGATACTCGCCCTCCAACATAAGATCCTGTCGTTGCCATAGAAACGTTCCTCGATTTAGAAAGAGAAGGCATAGAACCTACAGTAATTCATAGCGACGCAATGTCTGTGTTAATTCGTCATTGTGAGGTATCGACGAATGCAATGAAGAAGGAATAGTGCATCCGAAAAGAAATACTCGCCTTCCAATCTTCCAATACAAGATCCTGTCGTTGCCATAGAAACGTTCCTCGATTTAGAAAGAGAAGGCATAGAATCTATAGTATTTCATAGCGACGCAATTTCTGGGTGATTTCGTCATTGCGAGTGATCGACGGATGCAATAAAGTAGGAATAGTGCATCCGAAAAGAGATATTCACCTCGAAATAGAAGATCCTATCGTTGCCAAAGAAACGATCCTCGATTTAGAAAGTGTAGGCATAGATCCTATAGTATTTCATAGCGGCGCAATTTCTGTGTTAGTTCGTCATTGTGTGGGATCGACGGATGCAATAAAGAAGGAATAGTGCACCCGAAAAGAGATACTCGCCTCCCAATAGAAGATACTATCGTTGCCATAGAAACGTTCATCGAATTAGAAAGAGAAGGCATAGAACCTATAGTATTTCATAGCGACGCAATTTCTGTGTTAAGTCGTCATTGTGAGGGATCGACGGATGTAATAAAGATGGAATAGTGGATCCGAAAAGAAATAGTCGCCTCCCAATAGAAGATACTGTCGTTGCCATAGAAACGTTCCTCGATTTAGAAAGAGAAGGCATAGAACGTATAGTATTTCATAGCGACGCAATTTCTGTGTTAATTCGTCATTGTGAGGGATCGACGGATGCAACAAAGATGAAATAGTGCATCCGATAAGAGATACTCGCCTTCCAATATAAGATACAGTCGTTGCCATAGAAACGTTCCTCGACTATAAAGAGAGGCATAGAACCGATAGTATTTCATAGCAAGGCAATTTCTGTGTTAATTCGCCATTGTGAGGGATCGACGGATGCAATAAAGAAGGAATCCGAATAGAAATACTCGCCTCCCAATAGACGATCCTTTCGTTGCCATAGAAACGTTCTGCGATTTAGAAAGAGAAGGTGTAGAACCTATAGTATTTCATAGCGACGCCATTTCTGTTTTAATTCGTCATTTTGAGGGATCGACGGATGCAATAAAGATGGAATAGTGCATCTGAAAGGAGATACTCGCCTCCCAATAGAAGATCCTGTCGTTGCCATAGAAACGTTCCTCGATTTAGAATGAGAAGGCATAGAACCTATAGGATTTCATAGCGACTCAGTTTCTGTGTTAATTCGTCGTTGTGAGGGGTCGACTGATGCAATAAAGAAGGAATAGGGCATCGAAGACAGATACTCCTCTCCCAATAGAAGATCCTGTTGCTGCCATAGAAACGTTCCTCGATTTGGAAAGAGATGGCATAATATCTATAGTATTTCATAGCGACGCAATTTCTGTGTTAATTCGTCAATGTGAGTGATAGAGGGATGAAATAAAGAAGGAATAGTGCATTCAAAAAGAGATACTCGCCTCCCAATATAAGATCCTTTCCTTGCCATAGACACGTTCCTCGATAAAGAAACAAAAGGCATAGAACCTATAGTATTTCATAGCGACGCAATTTCTGTGTTAATTCGTCATTGTGAGGGATCGACGGATGCATTAAAGGAGAAATAGTACATCCGAAAATAGATACTCGCCTCCCAATAGAAAATCCTGTCGTTGCCATAGAAGCGTTCGTCGATTTAGAAAGAGAACGCATAGAACCTATAGTATTTCATAGCGACGCAATTTCTGTGTTAATTCGTCTTTATGAGGGATTGACGGATGCAATAAAGTAGGAACAGTGATTCCGAAAAGAGATACTCGCCTCCCAATATAAGATCCTGTCGTTGCCATAGAAACGTTCCTCGATTTAGAAAGAGAAGGTGTAGAACCTACAGTATTTCATAGCGACGCAAATTCTGTGTTAATTCCATATTGGTAAGGAACGACGAATGCAATAAAGAAGGAATAGTGCATCTGAAAGGCGATACTCGCCTCCCAATAGAAGATCCTGTCGTTGCCATAGAAAAGTTCCTCGGTTTAGAAAGTGAAGGCATAGAACCTATAGCATCTCATAACGACGCAATTTCAGTGTTAATTCGTCATTGTGAGGGATCGACGAATGCAATAAAGAAGGTATAATGCATCCGCAAGGAGATCTTAGCCACCCAATGTAATATCCTGTCGTTGCCATAGAAACGCTTCTCGATTTAGAAAGGGAAGGCGTAGAAACTATAGTATTTCTTAGCGACGCAATTTCTGTGTTAATACGTCATAGTAAGAGATCGACGGATGCAACAAAGATGAAATAGTGCATCCGAAAAGAGATACTCGCCTTCCAATATAAGATCCTGTCGTTGCCATAGAATCGTTCCTCGACTATAAAGAGAAAGCATAGAACCTATAGTATTTCATAGCAACGCAATTTCTGTGTTAATTCGTCATTGTGAGGGATCGACGGATGCAATAAAGAAGGAATAGTGCATCCGAAAAGAGATACTCGCCTCCTAATACAAGATCCTGTCGTTGCCATAGAAACGTTCCTCGATTTAGAAAGAGAAGGCATAGAATCTATAGTATTTCATAGCGCCGTAATATCTGTTTTAATTCGTCATTTTGAGGGATCGACGGATGCAATAAAGAAGGAATAGTGCATCTGAAAGGCGATACTCGCCTCCCAATAGAAGATCGTGTCGTTGCCATAGAAACGTTCCTCGGTTTAGAAAGAGAAGTCATAGAACCTATAGCATCTCATAACGACGCAATTTAAGTGTTAATTCGTCATTGTGAGGGATCGACGAATGCAATAAAGAAGGAATAATGCATCCGCAAAGAGATCCTAGCCACCCAATGTAATATCCTGTCGTTGCCATAGAAACGCTTCTCGATTTAGAAAGAGAAGGCGTAGAAACTATAGTATATCATAGCGACGCAATTTCTGTGTTAATACGTCATTGTAAGGGATCGACGGATGCAACAAAGATGAAATAGTGCATCCGAAAAGAGATACTCGCCTTCCAATATAAGATCCTGTCGTTGCCATAGAAACGTTCCTCGGTTTAGAAAGAGAAGTCATAGAACCTATAGCATCTCATAACGACGCAATTTAAGTGTTAATTCGTCATTGTGAGGGATCGACGAATGCAATAAAGAAGGAATAATGCATCCGCGAAGAGATCCTAGCCACCCAATGTACTATCCTGTCGTTGCCATAGAAACGCTTCTCGATTTAGAAAGAGAAGGCATAGAAAGTATAGTATTTCATAGCGACGCAATTTCTGTGTTAATTCGTCACTGTGAGGGATCGACGGATGCAACAAAGCTGAAACAGTGCATCCGAAAAGAGATACTCGCCTTCCAATATAAGATCCTGTCGTTGCCATAGAAACGTTCCTCGACCATAAAGAGAAGGCATAGAATCTATAGTATTTCATAGCAACGCAATTTCTGTGTTAATTCGTCATTGTGAGGGATCGACGAATGCAATAACGAAGGAATAGTGCACCCGAATAGAAACACTCGCCTCCAAATAGACGATCCTTCCGTTGCCATAGAAACATTCTTAGATTTAGAAAGCCAAGGCGTAGAACCTATAGTATTTCATTGCGACGCAATTTCTCTTTTAATTCGTCATTTTGAGGGATCGACGGATGCTATAAAGAAGGAATAGTGCAACCGGAAAGAGATACTCGCCCTCCAATATAAGATCCTGTCGTTGCCATAGAAACGTTCCTCGATTTAGAAAGAGAAGGCATAGAACCTATAGTATTTCATAGCGACGCAATGTCTGTGTTAATACGCCATTGTGAGCGATCGACGGATGCAATAAAGAAGGAATAGTGAATCCGAAAAGAGATACTCGCGTCCCAATATAAGATCCTATCGTTGCCACAGAAACGTTCCACGATTTAGAAAGAGAAGGCTTACAACCTATAGTTTTTAATAGCGACGCAATGTCTGTGTTAATTCGTCATTGTGAGGGATGGACGGATCCAATAAAGTAGGAATAGTGCATCCGAAAAGAGATACTCACCTCCCAATAGTAGATCCTGTCGTTGCCATAGAAACGCATCTCGATTTAGAAAGAGAAGGCACAGACACTATAGTATTTCATAGCGACGCAATTTCTGTGTTAATTCGTCATTGTGAGGGATCGACGGATGCAACAAAGATGAAATAGTGCATCAGAAAAGAGATACTCGCCTCCTAAAATAAGATCATGTCGTTGACACAGAAACGTTCCTCGATTTAGAAACAGACGGCATAGAACCGATGGTATTTCTTAGCGACGCAATATCAGTGTTAATTCGTCATTGTGAGGGATCGATGGATGCAATAAAGTAGGAATAGTGCATCCGAAAGGAGATACTCGCCCCCCAATATAAGATCCTGTCGTTGCCATAGAAACTTTCCTTGATTTAGAAAGAGAAGGCATAGAACCTATAGTATTTCATAGCGACGCAATTTCTGTGTTAATTCGTCATTGTGAGGGATCGACGGATGCAATAAAGAAGGAATAGTGCATGAGAAGAGAGATACTCCCATCCCAACAGAAGAACCTGTCGTTGCCATAGAAACGTCCCTCGATTTAGAAAGAGAAGGCATAGAACCTATAGTATTTCATAGCGACGCAATTTCTGTGTTAATTCGTCATTGTGATGGATCGACGGATGCAACAAAGATGAAATAGTGCATCCGATAAGAGATACTCGCCTTCCAATATAAGATCCAGTCGTTGCCATAGAAACGTCAATCGATTTAGAAAGAGAAGGCATAGAACCTATAGTATTTCATAGCGACGCAATTTCTTTGTTAATTCGTCATTGTGAGGGATCGACGGATGCAATAAAGAAGGAATAGTGCATCCGAAAAGAGATACTCGCCTCCCAATAGAAGATACTATCGTTGCCATAGAAACGTTCCTCGATTTAGAAAGAGAAGGCATAGAACCTATAGTATTTCATAGCGACTCAATTTCTGTGTTATGTCGTCATTGTGAGGGATCGACGGATGTAATCAAGATGGAATAGTGCATCCGAAAAGAAATAGTCGCCTCCCAATAGAAGTTCCTGTCGTTGCCATAGAAACGTTCCTCGATATAGAAACAGAAGGCATAGAACCTATAGAATTTCATACCGACGCAATTTCAGTGTTCATTCGTCATTGTGAGGGATCGACGGATGCATTAAAGAAGAAATAGTACATCCGAAAAGAGATACTCGCCTCCCAATAGAAGATCCTGTCGTTGCCATAGGAACGTTCCTCGATTTAGAAAGAGAACGCATAGAACCTATAGTATTTCATAGCGACGCAATTTCTGTGTTAATTCGTCATTGTGAGGGATCGACAGATGCAATAAAGTAGAACAGTGCTTCCGAAAAGAGATACTCGCCTCCCAATATAAGATCATGTCGTTGTCATAGAAACGTTCCTCGGTTTAGAAACAGAAGGCATAGAACCGATGGTATTTCATAGCGACGCAATTTCTGTGATAATTCGTCACTGTGAGGGATCGATGGATGCAATAAAGTAGGAATAGTGCACCCGAAAAGAGATACTCGCCTCCCAATATAAGATCCTGTCGTTGCCATAGAAACTTTCCTCGATTTAGAAAGAGAAGGCATAGAACCTATAGTATTTCATAGCGACGCAACTTCTGTGTTAATTCGTCATTGTGAGGGATCGACGGATGCAATTAAGAAGGAATAGTGCATGGGAAGAGAGATACTCCCCTCCCAACAGAAGATCCTGTCGTTGCCATTGAAACGTCCCTCGATTTAGAAAGAGAAGGCATAGAACCTATTGTATTTCATAGCGACTGAATTTCTGTGTTAATTCGTCATTGTGAGGGATCGACGAATGCAATAAAGAAGGAATAGTGCATCCGAAAAGAGATACACGCATCCCAATAGAAGTTCCTGTCGTTGCCATAGAAACGTCAATCGATTTAGAAAGAGAAGTCATAGACCCTATAGTATTTCATATCGACGCAACTTCTGTGTTAATTCGTCATTGTGAGGGATGGACGGATGCAATTAAGAAGGAATAGTGCATGGGAAGAGAGATACTCCCCTCCCAATAGAAGATCCTGTCGTTGCCATAGAAACGTCCCTCGATTTAGAAAGAGAAGGCATAGAACCTATTGTATTTCATAGCGACTGAATTTCTGTGTTAATTCGTCATTGTGAGGGATCGACGAATGCAATAAAGAAGGAATAGTGCATCCGAAAAGAGATACACGCATCCCAATAGAAGTTCCTGTCGTTGCCATAGAAACGTCAATCGATTTAGAAAGAGAAGTCATAGACGCTATTGTATTTCACATCGACGCAATTTCTGTGTTAAATCGTCATTGTGAGGGATCGACGGATGCAATAATGAAGGAATAGTGCATCGAACACAGGTACTCGCCTCCCAATAGGAGATCCTGTCGTTGCCATAGAAACGTTCCTCTATTCGGAAAGAGAACGCATAGAACCTATAGCGACGCAATTTCTGTGTTAATTCGTCATTGTGAGGGATCGACGGATGCAATAAAGAAGGAATAGTGCATCCGAAAAGAGATACTCGCCTCCCAATAGAAGATACTATCGTTGCCATAGAAACGTTCCTCGATTTAGAAAGAGAAGGCATAGAACCTATAGTATTTCATAGCGACGCAATTTCTGTGTTGATTCGTCATTGTGAGGGATCGACGGATGCAATAAAGTAGGAATAGTGCATCCGATAACAGATACTCGCCTTCCAATATAAGATCCTCTCGATGCCATAGAAACGTTCTTCGATATAGAAGAGAAGGCATAGAACCTATAGTATTTCATTGCGACGCAATTACTGTGTTAATTCGTCATTGTGAGGGACCGACGAATGCAATAAAGAAGGAATAGTGCATCCGAAAAGAGATAGTCGCCTCCCAATAGAAGATCCTGTCGTTGCCATACAAACGTTCGTCGTTTTAGAAAGAGAAGTCATAGAACCAATAGTAGTTCATAGCGACACAATTTCTGTGTTAATTCGCCATTGTGAGGGATCGACGAATGCTATAAAGAAGGAATAGTGCAACCGAAAAGAGATACTCGCCCTCCAACATAAGATCCTGTCGTTGCCATAGAAACGTTCCTCGATTTAGAAAGAGAAGGCATAGAACCTACAGTATTTCATAGCGACGCAATGTCTGTGTTAATTCGTCATTGTGAGGTATCGACGAATGCAATGAAGAAGGAATAGTGCATCCGAAACGAAATACTCGCCTTCCAATCTTCCAATACAAGATCCTGTCGTTGCCATAGAAACGTTCCTCGATTTAGAAAGAGAAGGCATAGAATCTATAGTATTTCATAGCGACGCAATTTCTGGGTGATTTCGTCATTGCGAGTGATCGACGGATGCAATAAAGTAGGAATAGTGCATCCGAAAAGAGATATTCACCTCGAAATAGAAGATCTAATCGTTGCCAAAGAAACGATCCTCGATTTAGAAAGTGTAGGCATAGATCCTATAGTATTTCATAGCGGCGCAATTTCTGTGTTAGTTCGTCATTGTGTGGGATCGACGGATGCAATAAAGAAGGAATAGTGCACCCGAAAAGAGATACTCGCCTCCCAATAGAAGATACTATCGTTGCCATAGAAACGTTCATCGAATTAGAAAGAGAAGGCATAGAACCTATAGTATTTCATAGCGACGCAATTTCTGTGTTAAGTCGTCATTGTGAGGGATCGACGGATGTAATAAAGATGGAATAGTGCATCCGAAAAGAAATAGTCGCCTCCCAATAGAAGATACTGTCGTTGCCATAGAAATGTTCCTCGATTTAGAAAGAGAAGGCATAGAACGTATAGTATTTCATAGCGACGCAATTTCTGTGTTAATTCGTCATTGTGAGGGATCGACGGATGCAACAAAGATGAAATAGTGCATCCGATAAGAGATACTCGCCTTCCAATATAAGATACAGTCGTTGCCATAGAAACGTTCCTCGACTATAAAGAGAGGCATAGAACCGATAGTATTTCATAGCAAGGCAATTTCTGTGTTAATTCGCCATTGTGAGGGATCGACGGATGCAATAAAGGAGGAATCCGAATAGAAATACTCGCCTCCCAATAGACGATCCTTTCGTTGCCATAGAAACGTTCTGCGATTTAGAAAGAGAAGGTGTAGAACCTATAGTATTTCATAGCGACGCCATTTCTGTTTTAATTCGTCATTTTGAGGGATCGACGGATGCAATAAAGATGGAATAGTGCATCTGAAAGGAGATACTCGCCTCCCAATAGAAGATCCTGTCGTTGCCATAGAAACGTTCCTCGATTTAGAATGAGAAGGCATAGAACCTATAGGATTTCATAGCGACTCAGTTTCTGTGTTAATTCGTCGTTGTGAGGGGTCGACTGATGCAATAAAGAAGGAATAGGGCATCGAAGACAGATACTCCCCTCCCAATAGAAGATCCTGTCGCTGCCATAGAAACGTTCCTGGATTTGGAAAGAGATGGCATAATATCTATAGTATTTCATAGCGACGCAATTTCTGTGTTAATTCGTCAATGTGAGTGATAGAGGGATGAAATAAAGAAGGAATAGTGCATTCAAAAAGAGATACTCGCCTCCCAATATAAGATCCTTTCCTTGCCATAGACACGTTCCTCGATAAAGAAACAAAAGGCATAGAACCTATAGTATTTCATAGCGACGCAATTTCTGTGTTAATTCGTCATTGTGAGGGATCGACGGATGCATTAAAGGAGAAATAGTACATCCGAAAATAGATACTCGCCTCCCAATAGAAGATCCTGTCGTTGCCATAGAAGCGTTCGTCGATTTAGAAAGAGAACGCATAGAACCTATAGTATTTCATAGCGACGCAATTTCTGTGTTAATTCGTCTTCATGAGGGATTGACGGATGCAATAAAGTAGGAACAGTGATTCCGAAAAGAGATACTCGCCTCCCAATATAAGATCCTGTCGTTGCCATAGAAACGTTCCTCGATTTAGAAAGAGAAGGTGTAGAACCTACAGTATTTCATAGCGACGCAAATTCTGTGTTAATTCCATATTGGTAAGGAACGACGAATGCAATAAAGAAGGAATAGTGCATCTGAAAGGCGATACTCGCCTCCCAATAGAAGATCCTGTCGTTGCCATAGAAAAGTTCCTCGGTTTAGAAAGTGAAGGCATAGAACCTATAGCATCTCATAACGACGCAATTTCAGTGTTAATTCGTCATTGTGAGGGATCGACGAATGCAATAAAGAAGGAATAATGCATCCGCAAGGAGATCTTAGCCACCCAATGTAATATCCTGTCGTTGCCATAGAAACGCTTCTCGATTTAGAAAGGGAAGGCGTAGAAACTATAGTATTTCTTAGCGACGCAATTTCTGTGTTAATACGTCATAGTAAGAGATCGACGGATGCAACAAAGATGTAATAGTGCATCCGAAAAGAGATACTCGCCTTCCAATATAAGATCCTGTCGTTGCCATAGAATCGTTCCTCGACTATAAAGAGAAAGCATAGAACCTATGATATTTCATAGCAACGCAATTTCTGTGTTAATTCGTCATTGTGAGGGATCGACGGATGCAATAAAGAAGGAATAGTGCATCCGAAAAGAGATACTCGCCTCCTAATACAAGATCCTGTCGTTGCCATAGAAACGTTCCTCGATTTAGAAAGAGAAGGCAAAGAATCTATAGTATTTCATAGCGCCGTAATATCTGTTTTAATTCGTCATTTTGAGGGATCGACGGATGCAATAAAGAAGGAATAGTGCATCTGAAAGGCGATACTCGCCTCCCAATAGAAGATCGTGTCGTTGCCATAGAAACGTTCCTCGGTTTAGAAAGAGAAGTCATAGAACCTATAGCATCTCATAACGACGCAATTTAAGTGTTAATTCGTCATTGTGAGGGATCGACGAATGCAATAAAGAAGGAATAATGCATCCGCAAAGAGATCCTAGCCACCCAATGTAATATCCTGTCGTTGCCATAGAAACGCTTCTCGATTTAGAAAGAGAAGGCGTAGAAACTATAGTATATCATAGCGACGCAATTTCTGTGTTAATACGTCATTGTAAGGGATCGACGGATGCAACAAAGATGAAATAGTGCATCCGAAAAGAGATACTCGCCTTCCAATATAAGATCCTGTCGTTGCCATAGAAACGTTCCTCGACTTAGAAAGAGAAGGCGTAGAACCTATAGTATTTCATAGCGACGCAATTTCAGTTTTAATTCGTCATTTTGAGGGATCGACGGATGCAATAAAGATGGAATAGTGCATCTGAAAGGCGATACTCGCCTCCCAATAGAAGATCCTGTCGTTGCCATAGAAACGTTCCCCGGTTTAGAAAGAGAAGGCATAGAACCTATAGCATCTCATAACGACGCAATTTCAGTGTTAATTCGTCATTGTGAGGGATCGACGAATGCAATAAAGAAGGAATAATGCATCCGCGAAGAGATCCTAGCCACCCAATGTACTATTCTGTCGTTGCCATAGAAACGCTTCTCGATTTAGAAAGAGAAGGCATAGAAACTATAGTATTTCATAGCGACGCAATTTCTGTGTTAATTCGTCACTGTGAGGGATGGACGGATGCAACAAAGCTGAAACAGTGCATCCGAAAAGAGATACTCGCCTTCCAATATAAGATCCTGTCGTTGCCATAGAAACGTTCCTCGACCATAAAGAGAAGGCATAGAATCTATAGTATTTCATAGCAACGCAATTTCTGTGTTAATTCGTCATTGTGAGGGATCGACGAATGCAATAACGAAGGAATAGTGCACCCGAATAGAAACACTCGCCTCCAAATAGACGATCCTTCCGTTGCCATAGAAACATTCTTAGATTTAGAAAGACAAGGCGTAGAACCTATAGTATTTCATTGCGACGCAATTTCTCTTTTAATTCGTCATTTTGAGGGATCGACGGATGCTATAAAGAAGGAATAGTGCAACCGGAAAGAGATACTCGCCCTCCAATATAAGATCCTGTCGTTGCCATAGAAACGTTCCTCGATTTAGAAAGAGAAGGCATAGAACCTATAGTATTTCATAGCGACGCAATGTCTGTGTTAATACGCCATTGTGAGCGATCGACGGATGCAATAAAGAAGGAATAGTGAATCCGAAAAGAGATACTCGCGTCCCAATATAAGATCCTATCGTTGCCACAGAAACGTTCCACGATTTAGAAAGAGAAGGCTTACAACCTATAGTTTTTAATAGCGACGCAATGTCTGTGTTAATTCGTCATTGTGAGGGATCGACGGATGCAATAAAGAAGGAATAGTGCACCCGAAAAGAGATACTTGCCTCCCAATAGAAGATCCTGTCGTTGCCATAGAAACGTTCCTCGATTTAGAAAGAGAATGCATAGAACCTATAGTATTTCATAGCAACGCAATTTCTGTGTTAATTCGTCATTGTGAGGGATCGACGGATGCAATAAAGAAGGAATAGTGCATTCGAAAAGAGATACTCGCCTCCTAATACAAGATCCTGTCGTTGCCATAGAAACGTTCCTCGATTTAGAAAGAGAAGGCATAGAATCTATAGTATTTCATAGCGACGCAATTTCATGGGTGATTTCGTCATTGCGAGTGATCGACGGATGCAATAAAGTAGGAATAGTGCATCCGAAAAGAGATACTCAACTCGAAATAGAAGATCCTAGCGTTGCCAAAGAAACGTTCCTCGATTTAGAAAGTGTAGGCATAGAACCTATAGTATTTCATAGCGGCGCAATTTATGTGTTAGTTCGTCATTGTGTGGGATCGACGGATGCAATAAAGAAGGTATAGTGCATCCGAAAAGAGATACGCGCATTCCAATATAAGATCCTGTCGTTGCCATAGAAACGTTCCTCTATTTAGAAAGAGAAGGCATAGAACCTATAGCATCTCATAACGACGCAATTTCAGTGTTAATTCGTCATTGTGAGGGATCGACGGATGCAATAAGGAAGGAATAGTTCATCCGAAGAGAGGTACTCGCCTCAAAATATAAGATCCTGTCGTTGGCATAGAAACGTCCCTCGAATTAGAAAGGGAAGGCATAGAACATATCGTATTTCATAGCGACGCAATTTCTGTGTAAATTCGTAAATGTGAGGGATCGACGGATGCAATGAAGAAGGAATAGTGCATAAGAAAAGAGATACCCGCCTCCCAATATAAGATCCAGTCGTTGGCATAGAAACGGTCCTCGATTGAGAATGAGAAGGCATAGAACCTATAGTATTCCATAGCGACGCAATTTCTGTGTTAATTCGTCATTCTGAGGGAATGACGGATGCAATAAAGAAGGAATGGTGCATCGAAAACAGATACCCGACTCCCAATAGAAGATCCTGTCGTTGCCATAGAAACGTTCCTCGATTTAGAAAGAGAAGGCATAGAACCTATAGTATTTTATAGCAACGCAATTTCTGTATTAATTCCACATTGTGAGGGAACGACAGATGCAATAAAGAAGAAATAGAGCATCCGAAAGGAGATTCTCGTCTCCCAATAGAAGATCCTGTCGCTGGCATAGAAACGTTCCTCGATTTGGAAAGAGATGGCATATAACCTATAGTATTTCATAGCGACGCAATTTCTGTGTTAATTCGTCAATGTGAGTGATGGAGGGATTCAATAAAGAAGGATTGGTGCATTCAAAAAGAGATACACGCCTCCCAATATAAGATCCTGTCGTTGCCACAGAAACGTTCCTCGATTTAGAAAGAGAAGGCATAAAACCTATAGTATTTCATAGCGACGCAATTTCTGTGTTAATTCGTCATTGTGAGGGATCGACGGATGTAATAAAGATGGAATAGTGCATCCGAAAAGAGATACTCGCCTACCAATAGAAGATCCTGTCGTTGTCATAGAAACGGTCCTCGATTTAGAAAGAGAAGCCATAGAACATATAGTAGTTCATAGCGACGCAATTTCTGTGTTAATTCGTCATTGTGAGTGATCGACGAATCCAATAAAGTAGGAATAGTGCATCCGAAAAGAGATACTCACCTCCCAATAGAGTATCCTGTCGTTGCCATAGAAACGTTTCTCGATTTAGAAAGAGAAGTCATAGAACCTATAGTAGTTCATAGCGACCCAATTTCTGTGTTAATTCGTGATTGTGAGGGATCGTCGAATGCAATAAAGAAGGAATAGTGTATCCGAAAAGAGATACTCGCCCTCCAATATAAGATCCTGTCGTTGCCATAGAAAGGTTCCTCGATTTAGAAAGAGAAGGCATAGAACCTACAGTATTTCATAGCGACGCAATTTCTGTGTTAATTCGTCATTGTGAGGGATCGACGAATGCAATAAAGGAGGAATAGTGCATCCGAAAAGAGATACTCGCCGCCCAATATAAGATCCTTTCCTTGCCATAGAAACGTTCCTCGACTATAAAGAGAAGGTAAAGAACCTATAGTATTTCATAGCAACGCAATTTCTGTGGTAATTCCTCATTGTGAGGGATCGACAGATGCAATAAAGAAGGAATCCGAATAGAATTACTCGCCTCCCAATAGACGATCCTTTCGTTGCCATAGAAAGGTTCTTCGATTTAGAAAGAGAAGGCGTAGAACCTATAGTGTTTCATAGCGACGGAATTTCTGTTTTAATATGTCATTTTGAGGGATCGACGGATGCAATAAAGAAGGAATAGTGCATCTGAAAGGAGATACTCGCCTCCCAATAGAAGATCCTGTCGTTGCCATAGAAACGTATCTCGATTTAGAAAGAGAAGGCATAGAACCTATAGGATTTCATTGCGACGCAATTTCTGTGTTAATTCGTCATTGTGAGGGATCGACGAATGCAATGAAAAAGGAACTATGCATCCGAAAACAGATACTCGCCCTCCATTATAAGATCCTGTCGTTGCCATAGAAACGTTCCTCGCTTTAGAAAGAGAAGGCATAGAACCTATAGTATTTTATACCGACGGAATTTCTGTGTTAATTCCATTTTGTGAGGGAACGACAGATGCAATAAAGAAGAAATAGAGCATCCGAAAGGAGATTCTCGTCTCCCAATAGAAGATCCTGTTGCTGCCATAGAAACGTTCCTCGATTTGGAAAGAGATGGCATAAAATCTATAGTATTTCATAGCGACGCAATTTCTGTGTTAATTCGTCAATGTGAGTGATAGAGGGGTGCAATTAAGAAGGAATAGTGCTTTCAAAAAGAGATACTCGCCTCCCAATATAAGATCCTTTCGTTGCCATTGAAACGTTCCTCGATATAGAAACAGAAGGCATAGAACCTATTGTATTTCATAGCGACTGAATTTCTGTGTTAATTCGTCATTGTGAGGGGTCGACGGATGCACTAAAGGAGGAATAGTGCATCCGAAAAGAGATACTCGCCTCCCAATATAAGATCCTGTCGTTGCCATAGAAACGTTCCACCAGTTAGAAAGAGAAGGCAAAAAATCTATAGTATTTCATATCCATGCAATTTCTGTGTTAATTCGTCATTGTGAGGGATCGACGGATCCAATAAAGCAGGAATAGTGCATCTGAAAGGAGATACTCGCCTCCCAATATAAGATCCTGTCGTTTCCATAGACACGATCCTCTATTTAGAAAGAGAAGGCAAGGAACCTATAGTATTTCATAGTGACGCAATTTCTGTGTTAATTCGTGATTGTGAGGGATCGTCGAATGCAATAGAGAAGGAATAGTGTATCCGAAAAGAGATACTCGCCCTCCAATATAAGATCCTGTCGTTGCCATAGAAAGGTTCCTCGATTTAGAAAGAGAAGGCACAGAACCTATAGTATTTCATAGCGACGCAATTTCTGTGTTAATTCGTCATTGTGAGGGATCGACGAATGCAATAAAGGAGGAATAGTGCATCCGAAAAGAGATACTCGCCGCCCAATATAAGATCCTTTCCTTGCCATAGAAACGTTCCTCGACTATAAAGAGAAGGTATAGAACCTATAGTATTTCATAGCAACGCAATTTCTGTGGTAATTCCTCATTGTGAGGGATCGACAGATGCAGTAAAGAAGGAATCCGAATAGAATTACTCGCCTCCCAATAGACGATCCTTTCGTTGCCATAGAAAGGTTCTTCGATTTAGAAAGAGAAGGCGTAGAACCTATAGTGTTTCATAGCGACGCAATTTCTGTTTTAATTCGTCATTTTGAGGGATCGACGGATCCAATAAAGCAGGAATAGTGCATCTGAAAGGAGATACTCGCCTCCCAATATAAGATCCTGTCGTTTCCATAGACACGATCCTCTATTTAGAAAGAGAAGGCAAGGAACCTATAGTATTTCATAGTGACGCAATTTCTGTGTTAATTCGTCATTGTGAGGGATCGACGGATGCAATAAAGAAGGAATAGTGCATCGAAAACAGATACTTGCCTCCCAATAGAAGATCCTATCGTTGCCATAGAAACGTTCCTGGCTTTAGAAAGAGAAGGCATAGAACCTATAGTATTTTATCCCGACGCAATTTCTGTGTTAATTCCACTTTGTGAGGGAACGACAGATGCAATAAAGAAGAAATAGAGCATCCGAAAGGAGATTCTCGTCTCCCAATAGAAGATCCTGTTGCTGCCATAGAAACGTTCCTCGATTTGGAAAGAGATGGCATAAAATCTATAGTATTTCATAGCGACGCAATTTCTGTGTTAATTCGTCAATGTGAGTGATAGAGGGGTGCAATAAAGAAGGAATAGTGCTTTCAAAAAGAGAAACTCGCCCCCCAATATAAGATCCTTTCGTTGCCATGGAAACGTTCCTCGATATAGAAACAGAAGGCATAGAACCTATTGTATTTCATAGCGACTGAATTTCTGTGTTAATTCGTCATTGTGAGGGGTCGACGGATGCACTAAAGGAGGAATAGTGCATCCGAAAAGAGATACTCGCCTCCCAATATAAGATCCTGTCGTTGCCATAGAAACGTTCCACCAGTTAGAAAGAGAAGGCAAAAAATCTATAGTATTTCATATCCATGCAATTTCTGTGTTAATTCGTCATTGTGAGGGATCGACGGATCCAATAAAGCAGGAATAGTGCATCTGAAAGGAGATACTCGCCTCCCAATATAAGATCCTGTCGTTACCATAGAAACGATCCTCTATATAGAAGGAGAAGGCATAGAACCTATAGTATTTCATAGTGACGCAATTTCTGTGTTAATTCGTCATTGTGAGGGATCGACGGATGCAATAAAGAAGGAATAGTGCATCCGAAAAGAGATACTCGCCTCCCAATAGAAGATACTATCGTTGCCATAGAACCGTTCCTCGATTTAGAAAGAGAAGGCATAGAACCTATAGTATTTCATAGCGACTGAATTTCTGTGTTAATTCGTCATTGTGAGGGATCGACGAATGCAATAAAGAAGGAATAGTGCATCCGAAAAGAGATACACGCATCCCAATAGAAGATCCTGTCGTTGCCATAGAAACGTCAATCGATTTAGAAAGAGAAGGCATAGACCCTATAGTATTTCATATCGACGCAATTTCTGTGTTAATTCGTCATTGTGAGGGATCGACGGATGCACTAAAGGAGGAATAGTGCATCCGAAAAGAGTCGCCTCTCAATAGAAGATCCTGTCGTTGCCATAGAAACTTTCCTCGATTTAGAAAGAGAAGGCATAGAACCTATAGTATTTCATAGCGACGCAATTTCTGTGTTAATTCGTCATTGTGAGGGATCGACGGATGCAATAAAGGAGGAATAGTGCATCCGAAAAGAGATACTATCCTCCCAATATAAGAGCCTGTCGTTGCCATAGAAACGTTCCACCACTTAGAAAGAGAAGGCATAAAATCTATAGTATTTCATAGCGACGCAATTTCTGTGTTAATTCGTCATTGTGAGGGATGGACGGATCCAATAAAGTAGGAATAGTGCATCCGAAAAGAGATACTCACCTCCCAATAGTAGATCCTGTCGTTGCCATAGAAACGCATCTCGATATAGAAAGAGAAGGCACAGAAACTATAGTATTTCATAGCGACGCAATTTCTGTGTTAATTCGTCATTGTGAGGGATCGACGGATGCAACAAAGATGAAATAGTGCATCAGAAAAGAGATACTCGCCTCCTAATATAAGATCATGTCGTTGCCATAGAAACGTTCCTCGATTTAGAAACAGACGGCATAGAACCGATGGTATTTCATAGCGACGCAATATCAGTGTTAATTCGTCATTGTCAGGGATCGATGGATGCAATAAAGTAGGAATAGTGCATCCGAAAAGAGATACTCGCCCCCCAATATAAGATCCTGTCGTTGCCATAGAAACTTACCTCGATTTAGAAAGAGAAGGCATAGAACTTATAGTATTTCATAGCGACGCAATTTCTGTGTTAATTCGTCATTGTGAGGGATCGACGGATGCAATAAAGAAGGAATAGTGCATGAGAAGAGAGATACTCCCCTCCCAACAGAAGATCCTGTCGTTGCCATAGAAACGTCCCTCGATTTAGAAAGAGAAGCATAGAACCTATAGTATTTCATAGCGACGCAATTTCTGTGTTAATTCGTCATTGTGATGGATCGACGGATGCAACAAAGATGAAATAGTGCATCCGATAAGAGATACTCGCCTCCCAAAATAAGATCCAGTCGTTGCCATAGAAACGTCAATCCATTTAGAAAGAGATGGCATAGTCCCTATAGTATTTCATAATGACGCAATTTCTGTGTTAATTCGTCATTGTGAGGGGTCGATGGATTCACTAAAGGAGGAATAGTGCATCCGAAAAGAGATACTCGCCTCCCAATATAAGATCCTGTCGTTGCCATAGAAACGTTCCACCAGTTAGAAAGAGAAGGCATAAAACCTATAGTATTTCATATCCATGCAATTTCTGTGTTAATTCGTCATTGTGAGGGATCGACGGATCCAATAAAGTAGGAATAGTGCATCCGAAAAGAGATACTCGCCTCCCAATAGAAGATACTACCGTTGCCATAGAAACGTTCCTCGATATAGAAAGAGAAGGCATAGAACCTATAGTATTTCATAGCGACTCAATTTCTGTGTTAAGTCGTCATTGTGAGGGATCGACGGATGTAATCAAGATGGAATAGTGCATCCGAAAAGAAATAGTCGCCTCCCAATAGAAGTTCCTGTCGTTGCCATAGAAACGTTCCTCGATATAGAAACAGAAGGCATAGAACCTATAGTATTTCATAACGACGCAATTTCAGTGTTAATTCGTCATTGTGAGGGATCGACAGATGCAATAAAGTAGAACAGTGCTTCCGAAAAGAGATACTCGCCTCCCAATATAAGATCATGTCGTTGTCATAGAAACGTTCCTCGATTTAGAAACAGAAGGCATAGAACCGATAGTATTTCATAGCGACGCAATTTCTGTAATAATTCGTCACTGTGAGGGATCGATGGATGCAATAAAGTAGGAATAGTGCATCCGAAAAGAGATACTCGCCTCCCAATATAAGATCCTGTCGTTGCCATAGAAACTTTCCTCGATTTAGAAAGAGAAGGCATAGAACCTATAGTATTTCATAGCGACGCAACTTCTGTGTTAATTCGTCATTGTGAGGGATCGACGGATGCAATTAAGAAGGAATAGTGCATGGGAAGAGAGATACTCCCCTCCCAATAGAAGATCCTGTCGTTGCCATAGAAACGTCCCTCGATTTAGAAAGAGAAGGCATAGAACCTATTGTATTTCATAGCGACTGAATTTCTGTGTTAATTCGTCATTGTGAGGGATCGACGAATGCAATAAAGAAGGAATAGTGCATCCGAAAAGAGATACACGCATCCCAATAGAAGTTCCTGTCGTTGCCATAGAAACGTCAATCGATTTAGAAAGAGAAGTCATAGACCCTATAGTATTTCATATCGACGCAATTTCTGTGTTAATTCGTCATTGTGAGGGATCGACGGATGCACTAAAGGAGGAATAGTGCATCCGAAAAGAGATACTCGCCTCCTAATATAAAATCCTGTCGTTGACATAGAAACGTTCCACCATTTAGAAAGAGAAGGCATAAAATCTATAGTATTTCATATCGATGCAATTTCTGTGTTAATTCGTCATTGTGAGGGATCGACGGATCCAATAAAGTAGGAATAGTGCATCTGAAAGGAGATACTCGCCGCCCAATATAAGATCCTGTCGTTTCCATAGAAACGTTCCTCTAATTAGAAAGAGAAGGCATAGAACCTATAGTATTTCATAGCGACGCAATTTCTGTGTTAAGTCGTCATTGTGAGGGATCGACGGATGTAATAAAGATGGAATAGTGCATCCGAAAAGAGATAGTCGCCTTCCAATAGAAGATACTGTCGTTGCCATAGAAACGTTCCTCGATTTAGAAAGAGAAGGCATATAACCCATAGTATTTCAAAGCGACGCAATTTCTGTGTTAATTCGTCATTGTGAGGGATCGACGGATGCAATAAAGAAGGAATAGCGCATCTGAAAGGCCATACTCGCCTCCCAATATAAGATCCTGTCGTTACCATAGAAACGTACCTCTATTTAGAAAGAGAAGGCATAGAACTTATAGTATTTCATAGCGACGCAATTTCTGTGTTAAATCGTCATTGTGAGGGATCGACGGATGCAATAATGAAGGAATAGTGCATCGAAAACAGATACTCGCCTCCCAATAGGAGATCCTGTCGTTGCCATAGAAACGTTCCTCTATTCGGAAAGAGAACGCATAGAACCTATAGCGACGCAATTTCTGTGTTAATTCGTCATTGTGAGGGTTCGACGGATGCAATACAGAAGGAACAGTGCATCCGAAAAGAGATACTCGCCTCCCAAAATAAGATAATGTCGTTGCCATAGAAACGTTCCTCGATTTAGAAAGAGAGGGCGTAGAACCTAAAGTATTTCATTGCGACGCAATTTCTGTGTTAATTCGTCATTGTGAGGGACCGACGAATGCAATAAAGAAGGAATAGTGCATCCGAAAAGAGATAGTCGCCTCCCAATAGAAGATCCTGTCGTTGCCATACAAACGTTCGTCGTTTTAGAAAGAGAAGTCATAGAACCTATAGTAGTTCATAGCGACACAATATCTGTTTTAATTCGCCATTGTGAGGGATCGACGAATGCTATAAAGAAGGAATAGTGCAACCGAAAAGAGATACTCGCCCTCCAATATAAGATCCTGTCGATGCCATAGAAACGTTCCGCGATTTAGAAAGAGAAGGCATAGAACCTACAGTATTTCATAGCGACGCAATGTCTGTGTTAATTCGTCATTGTGAGTGATCGACGGATGCAATAAAGAAGGAATAGTGCATCCGAAAAGAAATACTCGCCTTCCAATCTTCCAATACAAGATCCTGTCGTTGCCATAGAAACGTTCCTCGATTTAGAAAGAGAAGGCATAGAATCTATAGTATTTCATAGCGACGCAATTTCTGGGTGATTTCGTCATTGCGAGTGATCGACGGATGCAATAAAGTAGGAATAGTGCATCCGAAAAGAGATATTCACCTCGAAATAGAAGATCCTATCGTTGCCAAAGAAACGATCCTCGATTTAGAAAGTGTAGGCATAGAACCTATAGTATTTCATAGCGGCGGAATTTCTGTGTTAGTTCGTCATTGTGTGGGATCGACGGATGCAATAAAGAAGGAATAGTGCACCCGAAAAGAGATACTCGCCTCCCAATAGAAGATACTATCGTTGCCTTAGAAACGTTCCTCGAATTAGAAAGAGAAGGCATAGAACCTATAGTATTTCATAGCGACGCAATTTCTGTGTTAAGTCGTCATTGTGAGGGATCGACGGATGTAATAAAGATGGAATAGTGCATCCGAAAAGAAATAGTCGCCTCCCAATAGAAGATAATGTCGTTGCCATAGAAACGTTCCTCGATTTAGAAAGAGAAGGCATAGAACGTATAGTATTTCATAGCGACGCAATTTCTGTGTTAATTCGTCATTGTGAGGGATCGACGGATGCAACAAAGATGAAATAGTGCATCCGATAAGAGATACTCGCCTTCCAATATAAGATCCAGTCGTTGCCATAGAAACGTTCCTCGACTATAAAGAGAGGCATAGAACCGATAGTATTTCATAGCAAGGCAATTTCTGTGTTAATTCGCCATTGTGAGGGATCGACGGATGCAATAAAGAAGGAATCCGAATAGAAATTTTCGCCTCCCAATAGACGATCCTTTCGTTGCCATAGAAACGTTCTTCGATTTAGAAAGAGAAGGTGTAGAACCTATAGTATTTCATAGCGACGCAATTTCTGTTTTAATTCGTCATTTTGAGGGATCGACGGATGCAATAAAGATGGAATAGTGCATCTGAAAGGAGATACTCGCCTCCCAATAGAAGATCCTGTCGTTGCCATAGAAACGTTCCTCGATTTAGAATGAGAAGGCATAGAAACTATAGGATTTCATAGCGACTCAGGTTCTGTGTTAATTCGTCGTTGTGAGGGGTCGACTGATGCAATAAAGAAGGAATACGGCATCGAAGACAGATACTCGCCTCCCAATAGAAGATCCTGTCGCTGCCATAGAAACGTTCCTCGATTTGGAAAGAGATGGCATAATATCTATAGGATTTCATAGCGACGCAATTTCTGTGTTAATTCGTCAATGTGAGTGATAGAGGGATGAAATAAAGAAGGAATAGTGCATTGAAAAAGAGATACATGCCTCCCAATATAAGATCCTTTCCTTGCCATAGACACGTTCCTCGATAAAGAAACAAAAGGCATAGAACCTATAGTATTTTATAGCGACGCAATTTCTGTGTTAATTCGTCATTGTGAGGGATCGACGGATGCATTAAAGGAGAAATAGTACATCCGAAAAGAAATACTCGCCTCCCAATAGAAGATCCTGTCGTTGCCATAGAAGCGTTCCTCGATTTAGAAAGAGAACGCATAGAACCTATAGTATTTCATAGCGACGCAATTTCTGTGTTAATTCGTCTTTGTGAGGGATTGACGGATGCAATAAAGTAGGAACAGTGCTTCCGAAAAGAGATACTCGCCTCCCAATATAAGATCCTGTCGTTGCCATAGAAACGTTCCTCGGTTTAGAAAGAGAAGGTGTAGAACCTACAGTATTTCATAGCGACGCAAATTCTGTGTTAATTCCATATTGGGGTAGGAACGACGAATGCAATAAAGAAGGAATAGTGCATCTGAAAGGCGATACTCGCCTCCCAATAGAAGATCCTGTCGTTGCCTTAGAAACGTTCCTCGGTTTAGAAAGAGAAGGCATAGAACCTATAGCATCTCATAACGACGCAATTTCAGTGTTAATTCGTCATTGTGAGGGATCGACGAATGCAATAAAGAAGGTATAATGCATCCGCAAAGAGATCTTAGCCACCCAATGTAATATCCTGTCGTTGCCATAGAAACGCTTCTCGATTTAGAAAGAGAAGGCGTAGAAACTATAGTATTTCATAGCGACGCAATTTCTGTGTTAATACGTCATTGTAAGGGATCGACGGATGCAACAAAGATGAAATAGTGCATCCGAAAAGAGATACTCGCCTTCCAATATAAGATCCCGTCGTTGCCATAGAATCGTTCCTCGACTATAAAGAGAAAGCATAGAACCTATAGTATTTCATAGCAACGCAATTTCTGTGTTAATTCGTCATTGTGAGGGATCGACGGATGCAATAAAGAAGGAATAGTGCATCCGAAAAGAGATACTCGCCTCCTAATACAAGATCCTGTCGTTGCCATAGAAACGTTCCTCGATTTAGAAAGAGAAGGCATAGAATCTATAGTATTTCATAGCGACGTAATATCTGTTTTAATTCGTCATTTTGAGGGATCGACGGATGCAATAAAGAAGGAATAGTGCATCTGAAAGGCGATACTCGCCTCCCAATAGAAGATTCTGTCGTTGCCATAGAAACGTTCCTCGGTTTAGAAAGAGAAGGCATAGAACCTATAGCATCTCATAACGACGAAATTTCAGTGTTAATTCGTCATTGTGAGGGATCGACGAATGCAATAAAGAAGGAATAATGCATCCGCAAAGAGATCCTAGCCACCCAATGTAATATCCTGTCGTTGCCATAGAAACGCTTCTCGGTTTAGAAAGAGAAGGCGTAGAAACTATAGTATTTCATAGCGACGCAATTTCTGTGTTAATACGTCATTGTAAGGGATCGACGGATGCAACAAAGTTGAAATAGTGCATCCGAAAAGAGATACTCGCCTTCCAATATAAGATCCTGTCGTTGCCATAGAAACGTTCCTCGACTTAGAAAGAGAAGGCGTAGAACCTATAGTATTTCATAGCGACGCAATTTCTGTTTTAATTCGTCATTTTGAGGGATCGACGGATGCAATAAAGAAGGAATAGTGCATCTGAAAGGCGATACTTGCCTCCCAATAGAAGATCCTGTCGTTGCCATAGAAACGTTTCCCGGTTTAGAAAGAGAAGGCATAGAACCTATAGCATCTCATAACGACGCAATTTCAGTGTTAATTCGTCATTGTGAGGGATCGACGAATGCAATAAAGAAGGAATAATGCATCCGCGAAGAGATCCTAGCCACCCAATGTACTATCCTGTCGTTGCCATAGAAACGCTTCTCGATTTAGAAAGAGAAGGCATAGAAACTATAGTTTTTCATAGCGACGCAATTTCTGTGTTAATTCGTCACTGTGAGGGATCGACGGATGCAACAAAGCTGAAATAGTGCATCCGAAAAGAGATACTCGCCTTCCAATATAAGATCCTCTCGTTGCCATAGCAACGTTCCTCGACCATAACGAGAAGGCATAGAATCTATAGTATTTCATAGCAACGCAATTTCTGTGTTAATTCGTCATTGTGAGGGATCGACGAATGCAATAACGAAGGAATAGTGCACCCGAATAGAAACACTCGCCTCCAAATAGACGATCCTTCCGTTGCCATAGAAACATTCCTCGATTTAGGAAGACAAGGCGTAGAACCTATAGTATTTCATTGCGACGCAATTTCTCTTTTAATTCGTCATTTTGAGGGATCGACGGATGCTATAAAGAAGGAATAGTGCAACCGGAAAGAGATACTCGCCCTCCAATATAAGATCCTGTCGTTGCCATAGAAACGTTCCTCGATTTAGAAAGAGAAGGCATAGAACCTATAGTATTTCATAGCGACGCAATGTCTGTGTTAATTCGTCATTGTGAGGGATCGACGGATGCAATAAAGAAGGAATAGTGCACCCGAAAACAGATATTTGCCTCCCAACAGAAGATCCTGTCGTTGCCGTAGAAACGTTCCTCGATTTAGAAAGAGAAGGCATAGAACCTATAGTATTTCATAGCGACGCAATTTGTGTGTTAATTCGTCATTGTCAGGGATCGACGGATGCAGTAAAGAAGGAATAGTGTATCCGAAAGGAGATACGCGCATTCCAATATAAGATCCTGTCGTTGGCATCGAAACGTTCCTCGATTTAGAAAGAGAAGGTGTAGAACCTACAGTATTTCATAGCGTCGCAAATTCTGTGTTAATTCCATATTGGAAAGGAACGACGGATGCAATAAAGAAGGAATAGTGCATCCGAAAAGAGATTCTCGCCTCCCAATAAAAGATCCTGTCGTTGCAATAGATACGTTCTTCGATTTAGAAAGAGAAGGCATAGAACAAATAGTATTTCATAGCGACGCAATTTCTGTGTCAATTCGCCATTGTGAGCGATCGACGGATGCAATAAAGAAGGAATAGTGAATCCGAAAAGAGATACTCGCGTCCCAATATAAGATCCTATCGTTGCCACAGAAACGTTCCACGATTTAGAAAGAGAAGGCTTACAACCTATAGTTTTTAATAGCGACGCAATTTCTGTGTTAATTCGTCATTGTGAGGGATCGACGAATGCAATAAGGAAGGAATAGTGCATCCGAAAGAGATCCTAGCCACCCAATATAATATCCTTTCGTTGCCATAGAAACGCTTCTCGATTTAGAAAGAGAAGGCGTAGAAACTATAGTATTTCATAGCGACGCAATTTCTGTGTTAATACGTCATTGTAAGGGATCGACGGATGCAACAAAGATGAAATAGTGCATCCGAAAACAGATACTCGCCTTCCAATATAAGATCCTGTCGTTGCAATAGAAACGTTCCTCGACTATAAAGAGAAAGCATAGAACCTATAGTATTTCATAGCAACGCAATTTCTGTGTTAATTCGTCATTGTGAGGGATCGACGGATGCAATAAAGAAGGAATAGTGCATTCGAAAAGAGATACTCGCCTCCTAATACAAGATCCTGTCGTTGCCATAGAAACGTTCCTCGATTTAGAAAGAGAAGGCATAGAATCTATAGTATTTCATAGCGACGCAATTTCTGGGTGATTTCGTCATTGCGAGTGATCGACGGATGCAATAAAGTAGGAATAGTGCATCCGAAAAGAGATACTCACGTCGAAATAGAAGATCCTAGCGTTGCCAAAGAAACGTTCCTCGATTTAGAAAGTGTAGGCATAGAACCTATAGTATTTCATAGCGGCGCAATTTATGTGTTAGTTCGTCATTGTGTGGGATCGACGGATGCAATAAAGAAGGTATAGTGCATCCGAAAAGAGATACGCGCATTCCAATATAAGATCCTGTCGTTGCCATAGAAACGTTCCTCGACTTAGAAAGCGAAGGCGTAGAACCTATAGTATTTCATAGCGACGCAATTTCTGTTTTAATTCGTCATTTTGAAGGATCGACGGATGCAATAAAGAAGGAATAGTGCATCTGAAAGGCGATACTCGCCTCACAATAGAAGATCCTGTCGTTGCCATAGAAACGTTCCTCGATTTAGAAAGAGAAGGCATAGAACCTATAGCATCTCATAACGACGTAATTTCAGTGTTAATTCGTCATTGTGAGGGATCGACAGATGCAATAAAGAAGGAATAGTGCATCCGAAGAGAGGTACTCGCCTCCAAATATAAGATCCTGTCGTTGGCATAGAAACGTCCCTCGAATTAGAAAGGGAAGGCATAGAACCTATAGTATTCCATAGCGACGCAATTTCTGTGTTAATTCGTCATTCTGAGGGAATGACGGATGCAATAAAGAAGGAATGGTGCATCGAAAACAGATACCTGACTCCCAATAGAAGATCCTGTCGTTGCCATAGAAACGTTCCTCGATTTAGAAAGAGAAGGCATAGAACCTATAGTATTTTATAGCAACGCAATTTCTGTATTAATTCCACATTGTGAGGGAACGACAGATGCAATAAAGAAGAAATAGAGCATCCGAAAGGAGATTCTCGTCTCCCAATAGAAGATCCTGTCGCTGTCATAGAAACGTTCCTCGATTTGGAAAGAGATGGCATATAACCTATAGTATTTCATAGCGACGCAATTTCTGTGTTAATTCGTCAATGTGACTGATGGAGGGATGCAATAAAGAAGGATTAGTGCATTCAAAAAGAGATACACGCCTGCCAATATAAGATCCTGTCGTTGCCATAGAAACGTTCCTCGATTTAGAAACAGAAGGCATAGAACCTATAGTATTTCATAGCGACGCAATTTCTGTGTTAATTCATCATTGTGAGGGCTCGACGGATGCAATAAAGAAGGAATAGTGCATCTGAAAGGCGATACTCGCCTCCCAATAGAAGATCCTGTCGTTGCCATAGAAACGTTCCTCTATTTAGAAAGAAAAGGCATAGAACCTATAGCATCTCATAACGACGCAATTTCAGTGTTAATTCGTCATTGTGAGGGATCGACGGATGCAATAAGGAAGGAATAGTTCATCCGTGAGAGGTACTCGCCTCCAAATATAAGATCCTGTCGTTGGCATAGAAACGCCCCTCGAATTAGAAAGGGAAGGCATAGAACCTATCGTATTTCATAGCGACGCAATTTCTGTGTTAATTCGTCAATGTGAGGGACCGACGGATGCAATGAAGAAGGAATAGTGCATCCGAAAAGAGATACCCGCCTCCCAATATAAGATCCAGTCGTTGGCATAGAAACGGTCCTCGATTTAGAAAGAGAAGGCATAGAACCTATAGTATTCCATAGCGACGCAATTTCTGTGTTAATTCGTCATTCTGAGGGAATGACGGATGCAATAAAGAAGGAATGGTGCATCGAAAACAGATACCCGACTCCCAATAGAAGATCCTGTCGTTGCCATAGAAACGTTCCTCGATTTAGAAAGAGAAGGCATAGGACCTATAGTATTTTATAGCAACGCAATTTCTGTATTAATTCCACATTGTGAGAGAACGACAGATGCAATAAAGAAGAAATAGAGCATCCGAAAGGAGATTCTCGTCTCCCAATAGAAGATCCTGTCGCTGGCATAGAAACGTTCCTCGATTTGGAAAGAGATGGCATATAACCTATAGTATTTCATAGCGACGCAATTTCTGTGTTAATTTATCATTGAGAGGGATCGACGGATGCAATATAGAAGGAATAGTACATCCGAAAAGAGATACTCGCCACCCAATAGAAGATCCTGTCGTTGCCATAGAGACGTTCCTCGATTTAGAAAGAGAAGGCATAGAACCTATAGTATTTCATAGCGACGCAATTTCTGTGTTAATTTATCATTGTGAGGGATCGACGGATGCAATATAGAAGGAATAGTACATCCGAAAAGAGATACTCGCCACCCAATAGAAGATCCTGTCGTTGCCATAGAGACGTTCCTCGATTTAGAAAGAGAAGGCATAGAACCTATAGTATTTCATAGCGACGCAATTTCTGTGTTAATTCGTCATTGTGAGGGATCGACGGATGCAATAAAGAGGGAGCAGCGCATCCGAAAAGAGATACTCGCCTCCCAAAATAAGATCATGCCGTTGCCATAGAAACGTTCCTCGATTTAGAAAGAGAAGGCATAGAACCAAAAGTATTTCATAGCGACACAATTTGTGTGTTAATTCGTCATTGTGGATGCTATAAAGAAGGAATAGTGGAACCGAAAAGAGATACTCGCGTCCTATTATAAGATCATGTCGCTGCCATAGAATCGTTCCTCGATTTAGAAAGAGAAGGCATAGAACCTATAGTATTTCATAGCGACACAGTTTATGTGTTAATTCGTCATTGTGAGGGATCGACGGATGCAATAAAGAAGGAATAGTGCATCTGAAAAGAGATACTCGCCTCCCAATATAAGATCCAGTCGTTGGCATAGAAACGCCACTAGATTTAGAAAGAGAAGGCATAGAACCTATAGTATTTCATAGCGACGCAATTGCTGTGTTAGTTCGTCATTGTGAGGGATAGACGGATGCAATAAAGAAGGAATAGTGCATCCGAAAAGAGATACACGCCTCCAAATAGAAGATCCTGTCGTTGCAATAGAAACATACCCCGATTTAGAAAGAGAACGCATAGAACCTATAGTATTTCATAGCGACGCAATTTCTGTGTTAATTCGTCGATGTGAGTGATGGAGGGATGCAATAAAGAAGGAATAGTGCATCCGAAAAGAGATACTCGCCTCCCAATATGAGATCCAGTCGTTGCCATAGAAACGTTCCTCGATTTAGAAAGAGAAGTCATAGAACTTATAGTATTTCATTGCGACGCAATTTCTGTGTTAATTCGTCATTGTGAGGGATCGACGGATGCAATAAAGAAGGAATAGTTCATCTGATAAGAGATATTTGCTATCAAATATAAGATCCTGTCGATGCCATAGAAACGTTCCTCGATTTAGAAAGAGAAGGCATAGAACCTATAGTTGTTCATAGCGACTCAATTTCTGTGTTAATTCGTCATTGTGAGGGATCGACAGATGCAATAAAGAAGGAATAGTGCAACTGAAAAGAGATACTCGCCTCCCAATATAAGATACTGTCGTTGCCGTAGAAACGTACATCGATTTAGAAAGAGAAGGAATGGCACCTATAGTATTTTATTGAGACGCAATTTCTGTGTTAATTTGTCATTGTGAGGGATCGACTAATGCAATAAAGAAGGAATAGTGCATCCGAAAAGAGATACTCGCCTCCCAATAGAAGATCCTGTCGTTGCCATAGAAACGTTCATCGATTTAGAAAGAGAAGGCATAGAACCTGTAGTATTTCATAGCGGCGAATTTCTGTGTTAATTCGTCATTGTGAGGGATCGACGGCTGCAATAAAGGAGAAATAGTGCATCCGAAAAGAGGTACTCGCCCCCCCAATATAAGATCCTGTCGTTACCATAGAAAGTGAAGACATAGAATCTATAGTATTTCATAGCGACGCAATTTCTGTGTTAATTCGTCATTGTGAGTTATCGAAGGATGCAGTAAAGTAGGAATAGTGCATCCGAAAAGAGATACTAACTTCCCAATAGAAGATGCTGTCGTTGCCATAGAAACGTTCCTCGATTTAGAAAGTGAAGGCATAGAAACTATAGTATTTCATAGCGACGCAATTTCTGTGTTATTTCGTCATTGTGAGTTATCGACGGCTGCAATAAAGGAGAAATAGTGCATCCGAAAAGAGGTACTCGCCCCTCCAATATAAGATCCTGTCGTAACCATAGAAAGGTTCCTCAATCTAGAAAGTGAAGACATAGAATCTATAGTATTCCATAGCGACGCAATTTCTGTGTTAATTCGTCATTGTGAGTTATCGACGGATGCAATAATGTAGGAATAGTGCATCCGAAAAGAGATACTAACTTCCCAATAGAAGATGTTGTCGTTGCAATAGAAACGTTCCTCGATTTTGATAGTGAAGGCATAGAAACTATAGTATTTCATAGCGACGCAATTTCTGTGTTAGTTCGTCATTGTGTGGGATCGATGGATGCAATAAAGAAGGAATAGTGCATCCGAAAAGAGATACTCGCCTCCCAATAGAAGATCCTGTCGTTGCCATAGAAACGTTCCTCGATTCAGAAAAAGAAGGCATAGAACCTATAGTATTTCATAGCGACGCAATTTCTCTGTTAATTCGTCACTGTGAGGGATCGACGGATGCAATAAAGAAGGAATAGTGCATTAAAAAAGAGATACTCGCCTCCCAATATATGATCAGTCGTTGGCATATAAACGTCCCTAGATTTAGAAAGAGAAGGCATAGAACCTATAGTATATCATAGCGACGCAATCTGTGTTAATTCGTCATTGTGAGGGATCGACGGATGCAATAAATAAGGAATAGTGCAACCGAAAAGAGATACTCTCTCGCCAATATAAGATGCTGTCGTTGCCACAGAAACGTTCCTAGATTTAGAAAGAGAAGGCATAGAATCTATAGTATTTCATAGCGACGCAATTCCTGTGTTAATTCGTCATTCTAAGGGTTCGACGGATGCAATAAAGAAGGAATAGTGCATCCGAAAACAGATACTCGCCTCGCAATAAAAGATCCTGTCGTTGCCATAGAAACGTTATTCGATTTATGAAGAGAAGGCATAAAACCTATAATATTTCATAGCGACGCAGTTTCTGTGGTAATTCGTCATTGTGAGCGATCGACGGATGCAATAAAGAACGAATAGTGCATCCGAAAAGAGTTACTCGCCTCCCAATAAAAGATCCTGCCGTTGCCATAGAAACGTTCCTCGATATAGAAAGAGAAGGCATAGAACCTATAGCATTTCATTGCGACGCAATTTCTGTGTTAATTCGTCATTGTGAGGGATCGACGGATGCAATAAAGAAGGAATAGTTCATTCGATAAGCGATACTTGCCATCCAATATAAGATCCTGTCGTTGCCATAGAAATGTTCCTCGATTTAGGAAGAGAAGGCATAGAACCTATAGTAGTTCATAGCGACGCAATTTCTGTGTTAATTCGTCATTGTGAGGGATCGACGAAAGCAATGAAGAAGGAATAGTGCATCCGAACAAAGATACTCGCCCTCCATTATGAGATCCTGTCGTTGCCATAGAAACGTTCCTCGATTTAGAAAGAGAATTCATAGAATCTATAGTATTTCATAGCGACGCAATTTCTGGGTGATTTCGTCATTGCGAGTGAACGACGGATGAAATAAAGTAGGAATAGTGCATCCGAAAAGAGATACTCACCTCGAAATAGAAGATCCTAACGTTGCCAAAGAAACGTACCTCGATTTAGAAAGTTAAGGCACAGAACCTATAGTATTTCATAGCGACGCAATTTCTGTGTTAATTCGTCATTGTGAGGGATCGACGGATGCAATAAAGAAGGAATAGTGCATCCGAAAAGAGATACTCACCTCCCAATATAAGATCCTGTCGTTGCCATAGAGACGTTCCTCGATTTAGAAAGAGAACGCATAGAACCTATAGTATTTCATAGCGACTCATTTTCTGTGTTAATTCGTCATCGTGAGGGATCGACGGATGCAATAAAGAAGGAATAGTGCATCCGAAAAGAGATACTCGCCTCCCAATAGAAAATCCTGTCGTTGCCATAGAAACGTTCCTTGATTTAGAAAGTGAAGGCATAGCACCTATAGTATTTCTTAGCGACTCAATTTCTGTGTTAGTTCGCCATTGTGTGGGATCGATGGATGCAATAAAGAAGGAATAGTGAATCCAAAATAAAGATACACGCATCCCAATAGAAGATCCTGTCGTTGCCATAGAAACGTTCCTCGATTCAGAAAAAGAAAGCATAGAGCCTATAGTATTTCATAGCGACGCAATTTCTGTGTTAATTCGTCATTGTGAGGGATCGACGGATGCACTAAAGACGGAATAGTGCATCCGAAAAGAGATACTCGCCTCCCAATATAAGATCCAGTCGTTGGCATAGAAACGCCACTAGATTTAGAAAGAGAAGGCATAGAACCTATAGTATTTCATAGCGACGCAATTGCTGTGTTAGTTCGTCATTGTGAGGGATAGACGGATGCAATAAAGAATGAATAGTGCATCCGAAAAGAGATACACGCCTCCAAATAGAAGATCCTGTCGTTGCAATAGAAACATACCCCGATTTAGAAAGAGAACGCATAGAACCTATAGTATTTCATAGCGACGCAATTTCTGTGTTAATTCGTCAATGTGAGTGATGGAGGGATGCAATAAAGAAGGAATAGTGCATCCGAAAAGAGATACTCGCCTCCCAATATGAGATCCAGTCGTTGCCATAGAAACGTTCCTCGATTTAGAAAGAGAAGGCATAGAACTTATAGTATTTCATTGCGACGCAATTTCTGTGTTAATTCGTCATTGTGAGGGATCGACGGATGCAATAAAGAAGGAATAGTTCATCTGATAAGAGATATTTGCCATCAAATATAAGATCCTGTCGATGCCATAGAAATGTTCCTCGATTTGGAAAGAGAAGGCATAGAACCTATAGTTGTTCATAGCGACGCAATTTCTGTGTTAATTCGTCATTATGAGGGATCGACAGATGCAATAAAGAAGGAATAGTGCATCTGGAAAGAGATACTCGCCTCCCAATATAAGATACTGTCGTTGCCGTAGAAACGTACCTCGATTTAGAAAGGGACGGAATGGCACCTATAATATTTTATTGAGACGCAATTTCTGTGTTAATTTGTCATTGTGAGGGATCGACTATTGCAATAAAGAAGGAATAGTGCATCCGAAAAGAGATACTCGCCTCCCAATAGAAGATCCTTTCGTTGCCATAGAAACGTTCATCGATTTAGAAAGAGAAGGCATAAAACCTGTAGTATTTCATAGCGACTAATTTCTGTGTTAATTCGTCATTGTGAGGGATCGACGGCTGTAATAAAGGAGAAATAGTGCATCCGAAAAGAGGTACTCGCCCCCCCAATATAAGATCCTGTCGTTACCATAGAAAGTGAAGACATAGAATCTATAGTATTTCATAGCGACGCAATTTCTGTGTTAATTCGTCATTGTGAGTTATCGACGGATGCAATAAAGTAGGAATAGTGCATCCGAAAAGAGATACTAACTTCCCAATAGAAGATGCTGTCGTTGCCATAGAAACGTTCCTCGGTTTTGATAGTGAAGGCATAGAAACTATAGTATTTCATAGCGACGCAATTTCTGTGTTAGTTCTTCATTGTGTGGGATCGATGGATGCAATAAAGAAGGAATAGTGCATCCGAAAAGAGATACTCGCCTCCCAATAGAAGATCCTGTCGTTGCCATAGAAACGTTCCTCGATTCAGAAAAAGAAGGCATAGAACCTATAGTATTTCATAGCGACGCAATTTCTCTGTTAATTCGTCACTTTGAGGGATCGACGGATGCAATAAAGAAGGAATAGTGCATTAAAAAAGAGATACTCGCCTCCCAATATATGATCAGTCGTTGGCATATAAACGTCCCTAGATTTAGAAAGAGAAGGCATAGAACCTATAGTATATCATAGCGACGCAATCTGTGTTAATTCGTCATTCTAAGGGATCGACGGATGCAATAAAGAAGGAATAGTGCATCCGAAAAGAGATACTCGCCTCGCAATATATGATCCTGTCGTAGCCATAGAAACGATCCTCGATTTAGAAAGAGAGGCATAGAACCTATAGTATTTCATAGCGACGGAATTTCTGTGTCAATTCGTCATTGTGAGGGATCGACGGGTGCAATAAAGAAGGAATAGTGCATCCGAAAAGAGATACTCGCCTCCCAATGAAAGATCCATTCGTTGGCAAAGAAACGTCCCTCGATTTAGAAAGAGATGGCATCCAACCTATAGTAGTTCATAGCGACGCAATTTCAGTGTTAATTCGTCATTGTGAGGGATCGACGAATGCAATAAGTAGGGAATATTGCATCCGAAAAGAGATAGGCGCCCTCCAATATAAGATCTTGTCGTTGCCACAGAAACGTTCCTCGATTTAGAAAGAGAAGGCATAGAACTTATCGTAATTCGTAGCGACACAATTTCTGTGTTAATTCGTCACTGTGAGGGATCGACGGATGCAATAAAGAAGGAATAGAGCATCCGAAAAGAGATAGTCGCCTCCCAATAGAAGTTCCTGTCGTTGCCATAGAAACGTTCCTCGATTTAGAAAGAGAAGGCATAGAACCTATTGTAGTTCATAGCGACACACATTGTGTGTTAATTCGTCATTGTGGGGGATCGACGGATGCTATAAAGAAGGAATAGTGGAACCGAAAAGAGATACTCGTGTCCTATTATAAGATCATGTCGTTGCCATAGAATCGTTCCTCGATTTAGAAAGAGAAGGCATAGAACCTATAGTATTTCATAGCGACGCAGTTTATGTGTTAATTCGTCATTGTGAGGGATCGACGGATGCAATAAAGAAGGAATACTGTATCCCAAAAGAGATACTCGCCTCCCAATATAAGATCCTGTCGTTGCCATAGGAACGTTCCTCGATTTAGAAAGAGAATTCATAGAATCTATAGTATTTCATAGCGACGCAATTTCTGGGTGATTTCGTCATTGCGAGTGATCGACGGATGCAATAAAGTAGGAATAGTGCATCCGAAAAGAGATACTCACCTCGAAATAGAAGATCCTAACGTTGCCAAAGAAACGTACCTCGATTTAGAAAGTTAAGGCACAGAACCTATAGTATTTCATAGCGACGCAATATCTGTGTTAATTCGTCATTGTGAGGGATCGACGGATGCAATAAAGAAGGAATAGTGCATCCGAAAAGAGATACTCACCTCCCAATATAAGATCCTGTCGTTGCCATAGAGACGTTCCTCGATTTAGAAAGAGAACGCATAGAACATATAGTATTTCATAGCGACTCATTTTCTGTGTTAATTCGTCATCGTGAGGGATCGACGGATGCAATAAAGAAGGAATAGTGCATCCGAAAAGAGATACTCGCCTCCCAATGGAAAATCCTGTCGTTGCCATAGAAACGTTCCTCGATTTAGAAAGTGAAGGCATAGCACCTATAGTATTTCAGAGCGACGCAATGTCTGTGTTAGTTCGTCATTGTGTGGGATCAATGGATGCAATAAAGAAGGAATAGTGAATCCAAAAAGAGATACACGCATCCCAATAGAAGATCCTGTCGTTGCCATAGAAACGTTCCTCGATTCAGAAAAAGAAAGCATAGAGCCTATAGTATTTCATAGCGACGCAATTTCTGTGTTAATTCGTAATTGTGAGGGATCGACGGATGCATTAAAGACGGAATAGTGCATCCGAAAAGAGATACTCGCCTCCCAATATAAGATCCAGTCGTTGGCATAGAAACGCCACTAGATTTAGAAAGAGAAGGCATAGAACCTATAGTATTTCATAGCGACGCAATTGCTGTGTTAATTCGACATTGTGAGGGATAGACGGATGCAATAAAGAAGGAATAGTGCATCCGAAAAGACATACACGCCTCCAAATAGAAGATCCTGTCGTTGCAATAGAAACATACCCCGATTTAGAAAGAGAACGCATAGAACCTATAGTATTTCATAGCGACGCAATTTCTGTGTTAATTCGTCAATGTGAGTGATGGAGGGATGCAATAAAGAAGGAATAGTGCATCCGAAAAGAGATACTCGCCTCCAAATATGAGATCCTGTCGTTGCCATAGGAACGTTCCTCGATTTAGAAAGAGAAGGCATAGAACCTATAGTATTTCAATGCGACGCAATTTCTGTGTTAATTCGTCATTGTGAGGGATCGACGGATGCAATAAAGAAGGAATAGTTCATCTGATAAGAGATATTTGCCATCAAATATAAGATCCTGTCGATGCCATAGAAATGTTCCTCGATTTAGAAAGAGAAGGCATAGAACCTATAGTTGTTCATAGCGACGCAATTTCTGTGTTAATTCGTCATTGTGAGGGATCGACAGATGCAATAAAGAAGGAATAGTGCATCTGAAAAGAGATACTCGCCTCCCAATATAAGATACTGTCGTTGCCGTAGAAACGTACCTCGATTTAGAAAGAGAAGGAATGGCACCTATAGTATTTTATTGAGATGCAATTTCTGTGTTAATTTGTCATTGTGAGGGATCGACTAATGCAATAAAGAAGGAATAGTGCATCCGAAAAGAGATACTCGCCTCCCAATAGAAGATCCTGTCGTTGCCATAGAAACGTTCCTCGATTTAGAAAGAGGAGGCATAGAACCTGTAGTATTTCATAGCGACGAATTTCTGTGTTAATTCGTCATTGTGAGGGATCGACGGCTGCAATAAAGGAGAAATAGTTCATCCGAAAAGAGGTACTCGCCCCCCCCAATATAAGATCCTGTCGTTACCATAGAAAGTGAAGACATAGAATCTATAGTATTTCATAGCGACGCAATTTCTGTGTTAATTCGTCATTGTGAGTTATCGACGGATGCAATAAAGTAGGAATAGTGCATCCGAAAAGAGATACTAACTTCCCAATAGAAGTTGCTGTCGTTGCCATAGAAACGTTCCTCGATTTAGAAAGTGAAGGCATAGAAACTATAGTATTTCATAGCGACGCAATTTCTGTGTTAGTTCGTCATTGTGTGGGATCGATGGATGCAATAAAGCAGGAATAGTGCATCCGAAAAGAGATACTCGCCTCCCAATAGAAGATCCTGTCGTTGCCATAGAAACGTTCCTCGATTCAGAAAAAGAAGGCATAGAACCTATAGTATTTCATAGCGACGCAATTTCTCTGTTAATTCGTCATTGTGAGGGATCGACGGATGCAATAAAGAAGGAATAGTGCATTAAAAAAGAGATACTCGCCTCCCAAAATATGATCAGTCGTTGGCATAGAAACGTCCCTAGATTTACAAAGAGAAGGCATAGAACCTGTAGTATTTCATAGCGACGCAATCTGTGTTAATTCGTCATTGTGAGGGATCGACGGATGCAATAAAAAAGGAATAGTACATCCGAAAATCGATTCTCGCCTCGCAATATATTATACTGCCGTTGCCATAGAAACGTTCCTCGATTTAGAAATAGAAGGTATAGAAGCTATAGTATTTCATAGCGACCCAATTTCTTTGTTAATTCGTCAATGTGAGTGATGGAGGGATGCAATAAAGAAGGAATAGTGCATCCGAAAAGAGATACTCGCCTCCCAATATAAGATCCTTTCGTTGCCATAGAAACGTTCCTCGATTTAGAAAGAGAAGGCATAGAACCTATAGTAGTTCATAGCGACGCAATTTCTGTGTTAATTCGTCATTGTGAGGGATCGACGAATGCAATAAATAAGGAATAGTGCATCCGAAAAGAGATACTCGCCTCGCAATATATGATCCTGTCGTTGCCATAGAAACGATCCTCGATTTAGAAAGAGAGGCATAGAACCTATAGTATTTCATAGCGACGGAATTTCTGTGTCAATTCGTCATTGTGAGGGATCGACGGGTGCAATAAAGAAGGAATAGTGCATCCGAAAAGAGATACTCGCCTCCCAATGAAAGATCCAGTCGTTAGCAAAGAAACGTCCCTCGATTTAGAAAGAGATGGCATCCAACCTATAGTAGTTCATAGCGACGCAATTTCTGTGTTAATTCGTCATTGTGAGGGATCGACGAATGCAATAAATAAGGAATAGTGCATCCGAAAAGAGATAGGCGCCCTCCAATATAAGATCTTGTCGTTGCCACAGAAACGTTCCTCGATTTAGAAAGAGAAGGCATAGAACTTATCGTAATTCGTAGCGACACAATTTCTGTGTTAATTCGTCACTGTGAGAGATCGACGGATGCAATAAAGAAGGAATAGAGCATCCGAAAAGAGATACTCACCTCCCAATATGAGATCCTGTCGTTGCCATAGATACGTTCCTCGATTTAGAAAGAGAAGGCATAGAACCTATAGTGTTTCATTGCGACGTAATTTCTGTGTTAATTCGTCATTGTGAGGGATCGACGGATGCAATAAAGGAGGAATAGTGGATCCGAAAAAAGATACTCGTCCTCCATTATAAGATAATTTCGTTGCCATAGAAACGTTCCTCGATTTAGAAAGACAAGGCATAGAACCTACAGTATTTCATAGCGACCCAATTTCTGTGTTAATTCGTCAATGTGAGTGATGGAGGGATGCAATAAAGAAGGAATAGTCCATCCGAAAAGAGATACTCGCCTCCCAATATAAGATCCTATCGTTGCCATAGAAACGCTCCTCGATTTAGAAATAGAAGGCATAGAACCTATAGTATTTCATTGCGACGCAATTTCTGTGTTAATTCGTCATTGTGATGGATCGACGAATGCAATGAAGACGGAATAGTGCATCCGAAAAGAGACACCCGCCCTCCAATATAAGATTTTGTCGTTGCCATAGAAACGTTCCTCGATTTAGAAAGAGAAGTCGTAGAAACTACAGTATTTCATAGCGTCGCAATTTCTGTGTTAATTCCATTATGTGAGGGATCGACGGATGCAATAAAGAAGAATAGTTCATGCGAAAAGTGATACTCGCCTCCAAATAGAAGATCCTTCCGTTGCCATAGAAACGTTCCTCGATTTAGAACGAGAAGGCACAGAACCTATAGTATTTCATAGCGACGCAATTTCTGTGTCAATTCGTCATTGTGAGGGATCGACGGATGCAATAAAGAAGGAATAGTACATCTGAAAAGAGATACTCGCCTCCCAATATATTATCCTGTCGTTGCCATAGAAACGTTCCTCGATTTAGAAAGAGATGTCATACAACCTATAGTATTTCATAGCAACGCAATTTCTGTGTTAATTCGTCAATGTGAGTGATGGAGGGATGCAATAAAGAATTAATAGTGCATCCGAAAAGAGATAGTTCCCTTCCAATATGGGATCCTTTCGTTGCCATAGAAACGCTCCTCGATTTAGAAAGAGAAGTCATAGAACCTATGGTATTTCATAGCGACGCAATTTCTGTGTTAATTCGTCATTGTGTGGGATCGACGAATGCAACAAAGAAGGAATAGTGCATCCGAAAAGAGATACTCGCCTCCAATATAAGATCCTGTCGTTGCCATAGAAACGTTATTCGATTTAGAAAGAGAAGGCATAGAACCTATAGTATTTCATAGCGACGCAATTTCTGTGTGAATTCGTCATTGTGAGGGCTCGACGGATGCAATAAAGAAGGAATAGTACATCCAAAAAGAGATACTTGCCTCCCAATATAAAATCCTGTCGCTGCCATAGAAACGTTCCTCGATTTAGAAAGAGAAGGCATAGAACCTATAATGTTTCATAGCGACGCAATTTCTGTGTTAATTCGTCATTGTGAGCGATCGACAGATGCAATAAAGAAGGAATAGTGGATACGAAAAAAGATACTCGCCCCCCAATAGAAGATCCTGTCGTTGCCATAGAAACGTTCCTCGAGTTAAAAAGAGAAGAAATAGAACCTATAGTATTTCATAGCGACGCAATTTCTGTGTTAATTCGTCATTGTGAGGGATCGACGAATGCAATAATGAAGGAATAATGCATCCGAAAAGAGATACACGCCTCCCAATATAATATTCTGTCTTTGCCATAGAAACGTTCCTCGATTTAGAAAGAGAAGGCATAGAACCGATAGTATTTCATAGCGACGCTATTTCTCTGTTAGTTCGTCATTGTGTGGGATCGATGGATGCAATAAAGAAGGAATAGTGCATCCGAAAAGAGATACTCGCTTCCCAATAGAAGATCCTGTCGTTGCCATAGAAACGTTCCTCGATTTAGAAAAACAAGGCATAGAACCTATAGTATTTCATAGCGGCGCAATTTCTGTGTTAATTCGTCATTGTGAGGGATCGACGAATGCAATAAATAAGGAATAGCGCATCCGAAAAGAGATAGGCGCCCTCCAATATAAGATCCTGTCGTTGCCACAGAAACGTTCCTCGATTTAGAAAGAGAAGGCATTGAACTTATCGTAATTCGTAGCGACGCAATTTCTGTGTTAATTCGTCACTGTGAGGGATCGACGGATGCAATAAAGAAGGAATAGAGCATCCGAAAAGAGATACTCACCTCCCAATATAAGATCCTGTCGTTGCCATAGATACGTTCCTCGATTTAGAAAGAGAAGGCATAGAACCTATAGTATTTCATAGCGACCCAAATTCTGTGTTAATTCGTCAATGTGAGTGATGGAGGGATGCAATAAAGAAGGAATAGTCCATCCGAAAAGAGATACTCGCCTCCGAATATAAGATCCTGTCGTTGCCATAGAAACCTTCCTCGATTTAGAAATAGAAGGCATAGAACCTATAGTATTTCATTGCGACGCAATTTCTGTGTTAATTCGTCATTGTGAGGTACCGACGGATGCAATAAAGAAGGAATAGTTCATCCGATAAGAGATACTTGCCTTCCAATATAAGATCCTGTCGTTGCCATAGAAACGTTCCTCGATTTAGAAAGAGAAGGCATAGAACGTATAGTAGTTCATTGCGACGCAATTTCTGTGTTAATTCGTCATTGTGATGGATCGACGAATGCAATGAAGAAGGAATAGTGCATCCGTAAAGAGATACCCGCCCTCCAATATAAGATTTTGTCGTTGCCATAGAAACGTTCCTCGATTTAGATAGAGAAGTCGTAGAAACTACAGTATTTCATAGCGACGCAATTTCTGTGTTAATTCCATATTGTGAGGGATCGACGGATGCAATAAAGAAGAATAGTTCATGCGAAAAGTGATAATCGCCTCCAAATAGAAGATCCTTCCGTTGCCATAGAAACGTTCCTCGATTTAGAACGAGAAGGCACAGAACCTATAGTATTTCATAGCGACGCAATTTCTGTGTCAATTCGTCATTGTGAGGGATCGACGGATGCAATAAAGAAGGAATAGTACATCCGAAAAGAGATACTTGCCTCCCAATATATTATCCTGTCGTTGCCATAGAAACGTTCCTCGATTTAGAAAGAGAAGGCATAGAACCTATAGTATTTCATAGCAACGCAATTTCTGTGTTAATTCGTCAATGTGAGTGATGGAGGGATGCAATAAAGAATTAATAGTGCATCCGAAAAGAGATACTTCCCTTCCAATATAGGATCCTTTCGTTGCCATAGAAACGTTCCTCGATTTAGAAAGAGAAGTCATAGAACCTATGGTAGTTCATAGCGACGCAATTTCTGTGTTAATCCGTCATTGTGTGGGATCGACGAATGCAACAAAGATGGAATAGTGCATCCGAAAAGAGATACTCGCCCTCCAATATAAGATCCTGTCGTTGCCATAGAAACGTTCCTCGATTTAGAAAGAGAAGGCGTAGAACCTATAGTATTTTATAGCAACGCAATTTCTGTGTTAATTCGTCAATGTGAGTGACGGAGGGATGCAATAAAGAATTAATATTGCATCCGAAAAGAGATACTTCCCTTCCAATATAAGATCCTTTCGTTGCCATAGAAGCGTTCCTCGATTTAGAAAGAGAAGTCATAGAACCTATGGTAGTTCATAGCGACGCAATTTCTGTGTTAATTCGTCATTGTGAGCGATCGACAAATGCAATAAAGAAGGAATAGTGGATACGAAAAAAGATACTAGCCCCCTATTAGAAGAACCTGTCGTTGCCATAGAAACGTTCCTCGAGGTAAAAAGAGAAGAAATAGAACCTATAGTATTTCATAGCGACGCAATTTCTGTGTTCATTCGTCATTGTGAGGGATCGACGAATGCAATAAATAAAGAATAGTGGATCCGAAAAGAGATAGGCGCCCTCCAATATAAGATCCTGTCGTTGCCACAGAAACGTTCCTCGATTTAGAAAGAGAAGGCATAGAACTTATCGTAATTCGTAGCGACGCAATTTCTGTGTTAATTCGTCACTGTGGGGGATCGACGGATGCAATAAAGAAGGAATAGAGCATCCGAAAAGAGAAACTCACCTCCCAATATGAGATCCTGTCGTTGCCATAGATACGTTCCTCGATTTAGAAAGAGAAGGCATAGAACCTATAGTGTTTCATTGCGACGTAATTTCTGTGTTAATTCGTCATTGTGAGGGATCGACGGATGCAATAAAGAAATAATAGTTCATCCGATAAGAGATACTTGCCATCCAATATAAGATCCTGTCGTTGCCATAGAAATGTTCCTCGATTAAGTAAGAGAAGTCATAGAACCTATAGTAGTTCATAGCGTTGCAATTTCTGTGTTAATTCGTCATTGTGAGGGATCGAAAGGTCCAATAAAGAAAGAATAGTGAATCCGAAAAGAGATACTCGCCTCCCAAAATAATATCCTGTCGTTGCCATAGAAACGTTCCACGATTTAAAAAGAGAAGGCATAGAACCTATAGTATTTCATAGCGACGCAATTCCTGTGTCAATTCGTCATTGTGAGGATTCGACGGATGCAATAAAGAAAGAATAGTACATCCGAAAAGAGATACTCGCCTCCCAATATAGATCCTGTCGTTGCCATAGAAACGTTCCTCGATTTAGAAAGAGAAGGCATAGAACACTTTGCATTTCATAGCGACGCAATTTCTGTGTTAATTTGTCATTGTGAGGGATCGAAGGATGCAATAAAGAAGGAATAGGGCATCTGAAAAGAGATACTCGCCTCCCAATATAAGATCCTGTCGTTGCCGCAGAAACGTTCCTCGATTAAAAAAAAGAAGCCATAGCACCTATAGTATTTCATAGCGACGCAATTTCTGTGATAATTCGTCATTGTGAGGGATCGACGGATGCAATAAAGAAGGAATAGAGCATCCGAAAAGAGATACTCACCTCCCAATATAAGATCCTGTCGTTGCCATAGATACGTTCCTCGATTTAGAAAGAGAAGGCATAGAACCTATAGTATTTCATAGCGACCCAAATTCTGTGTTAATTCGTCAATGTGAGTGATGGAGGGATGCAATAAAGAAGGAATAGTCCATCCGAAAAGAGATACTCGCCTCCGAATATAAGATCCTGTCGTTGCCATAGAAACCTTCCTCGATTTAGAAATAGAAGGCATAGAACCTATAGTATTTCATTGCGACGCAATTTCTGTGTTAATTCGTCATTGTGAGGTACCGACGGATGCAATAAAGAAGGAATAGTTCATCCGATAAGAGATACTTGCCTTCCAATATAAGATCCTGTCGTTGCCATAGAAACGTTCCTCGATTTAGAAAGAGAAGGCATAGAACGTATAGTAGTTCATTGCGACGCAATTTCTGTGTTAATTCGTCATTGTGATGGATCGACGAATGCAATGAAGAAGGAATAGTGCATCCGTAAAGAGATACCCGCCCTCCAATATAAGATTTTGTCGTTGCCATAGAAACGTTCCTCGATTTAGATAGAGAAGTCGTAGAAACTACAGTATTTCATAGCGACGCAATTTCTGTGTTAATTCCATATTGTGAGGGATCGACGGATGCAATAAAGAAGAATAGTTCATGCGAAAAGTGATAATCGCCTCCAAATAGAAGATCCTTCCGTTGCCATAGAAACGTTCCTCGATTTAGAACGAGAAGGCACAGAACCTATAGTATTTCATAGCGACGCAATTTCTGTGTCAATTCGTCATTGTGAGGGATCGACGGATGCAATAAAGAAGGAATAGTACATCCGAAAAGAGATACTTGCCTCCCAATATATTATCCTGTCGTTGCCATAGAAACGTTCCTCGATTTAGAAAGAGAAGGCATAGAACCTATAGTATTTCATAGCAACGCAATTTCTGTGTTAATTCGTCAATGTGAGTGATGGAGGGATGCAATAAAGAATTAATAGTGCATCCGAAAAGAGATACTTCCCTTCCAATATAGGATCCTTTCGTTGCCATAGAAACGTTCCTCGATTTAGAAAGAGAAGTCATAGAACCTATGGTAGTTCATAGCGACGCAATTTCTGTGTTAATCCGTCATTGTGTGGGATCGACGAATGCAACAAAGATGGAATAGTGCATCCGAAAAGAGATACTCGCCCTCCAATATAAGATCCTGTCGTTGCCATAGAAACGTTCCTCGATTTAGAAAGAGAAGGCGTAGAACCTATAGTATTTTATAGCAACGCAATTTCTGTGTTAATTCGTCAATGTGAGTGACGGAGGGATGCAATAAAGAATTAATATTGCATCCGAAAAGAGATACTTCCCTTCCAATATAAGATCCTTTCGTTGCCATAGAAGCGTTCCTCGATTTAGAAAGAGAAGTCATAGAACCTATGGTAGTTCATAGCGACGCAATTTCTGTGTTAATTCGTCATTGTGAGCGATCGACAAATGCAATAAAGAAGGAATAGTGGATACGAAAAAAGATACTAGCCCCCTATTAGAAGAACCTGTCGTTGCCATAGAAACGTTCCTCGAGGTAAAAAGAGAAGAAATAGAACCTATAGTATTTCATAGCGACGCAATTTCTGTGTTCATTCGTCATTGTGAGGGATCGACGAATGCAATAAATAAAGAATAGTGGATCCGAAAAGAGATAGGCGCCCTCCAATATAAGATCCTGTCGTTGCCACAGAAACGTTCCTCGATTTAGAAAGAGAAGGCATAGAACTTATCGTAATTCGTAGCGACGCAATTTCTGTGTTAATTCGTCACTGTGGGGGATCGACGGATGCAATAAAGAAGGAATAGAGCATCCGAAAAGAGAAACTCACCTCCCAATATGAGATCCTGTCGTTGCCATAGATACGTTCCTCGATTTAGAAAGAGAAGGCATAGAACCTATAGTGTTTCATTGCGACGTAATTTCTGTGTTAATTCGTCATTGTGAGGGATCGACGGATGCAATAAAGAAATAATAGTTCATCCGATAAGAGATACTTGCCATCCAATATAAGATCCTGTCGTTGCCATAGAAATGTTCCTCGATTAAGTAAGAGAAGTCATAGAACCTATAGTAGTTCATAGCGTTGCAATTTCTGTGTTAATTCGTCATTGTGAGGGATCGAAAGGTCCAATAAAGAAAGAATAGTGAATCCGAAAAGAGATACTCGCCTCCCAAAATAATATCCTGTCGTTGCCATAGAAACGTTCCACGATTTAAAAAGAGAAGGCATAGAACCAATAGTATTTCATAGCGACGAAATTCCTGTGTCAATTCGTCATTGTGAGGATTCGACGGATGCAATAAAGAAAGAATAGTACATCCGAAAAGAGATACTCGCCTCCCAATATAGATCCTGTCGTTGCCATAGAAACGTTCCTCGATTTAGAAAGAGAAGGCATAGAACACTTTGCATTTCATAGCGACGCAATTTCTGTGTTAATTTGTCATTGTGAGGGATCGAAGGATGCAATAAAGAAGGAATAGGGCATCTGAAAAGAGATACTCGCCTCCCAATATAAGATCCTGTCGTTGCCGCAGAAACGTTCCTCGATTAAAAAAAAGAAGCCATAGCACCTATAGTATTTCATAGCGACGCAATTTCTGTGATAATTCGTCATTGTGAGGGATCGACGGATGCAATAAAGAAGGAATTGTGCATCCGAAAAGAGATACTCGCCTCGCAATATAAGATCCTGTCGTTGCCATAGAAACGATCCTCGATTAAGAAAGAGAGGCATAGAACCTATAGTATTTCATAGCGACGTAATTTCTGTGTCAATTCGTCATTGTGAGGGATCGACGGGTCCAATAAAGGAAGAATAGTGCATCTGAAAAGAGATACTCGACTCCCAATAAAAGATCCAGTCGTTGGCAAAGAAACGTCCCTTGATTTAGAAAGAGAAGGCATAGAACCTATCGTATTTCATAGCGACGCAATTTCTGTGTTAATTTGTCATTGTGAGGGATCGACGGATGCAATAAAGGGGAATACTGCTTCCGAAAAGAGATACTCGCCTCCAATATAAGATCCTGTCGTTGCCATAGAAACGTTCTTCGATTTATAAAGAGAAGGCATAAAACCCATAATATTTCATAGCGACGCAGTTTCTGTGGTTATTCGTCATTGTGAGGGATCGACGGATGCAATAAAGAAGAAATAGTGCATCCGAAAAGAGATACTCGCCTCCCAATATAAGATCCTGCTGTTGCCATAGAAACGTTCTTCGATTTAGAAAGAGAAGGCTTAGAAGCTATAGTAGTTCATAGCGACGCAATATCTGTGTTAATTCGTCAATGTGAGGGATCGACGAATGCAATGAAGAAGGAATAGTACATCCGAAAAAAGATACTCGCCCTCCATTATGAGATCCTGTCGTTGCCATAGAAACGTTCCTCGATTTAGAAAGAGAAGTCATAGAACCTATAGTATTTCATAGCGACCCAATTTCTGTGTTAATTCGTCACTGTGAGTGATGGAGGGATGCAATGAAGAAGGAATAGTGCATCCGAAAAGAGATAATCGCCTCCCAATATAAGATCCTGTCGTTGCCATAGAAACGTTCCTCGATTTAGAATGAGAAGGCATAGAACCTATAGTAGTTCATAGCGACGCAATTTCTGTATTAATTCGTCATTGTGATGGATCGACGAATGCAATGAAGAAGAAATAGTGCATCCGAAAAGAGATATTCGCCCTCCAATATAAGATTTTGTCGTTGCCATAGGAACGTTCCTCGATTTAGAAAGAGAAGGCGTAGAACCTATAGTATTTCATAGCGACGCAATTTCTGTGTTAATTCCAAATTGTGAGGGATCGACGGATGCAATAAAGAAGAATAGTTCATGCGAAAAGTGATACTCGCCTCCAAATAGAAGATCCTGTCGTTGCCATAGAAACGTTCCCCGATTTAGAACGAGAAGGCATAGAACCTATAGTATTTCATAGCGACGCAATTTCTGTGTCAATTCGTCATTGTGAGGGATCGACGGATGCAATAAAGAAGAAATAGTACATCCGAAAAGAGATACTCGCCTCGCAATATATTATACTGTCGTTGCCATAGAAACTTTCCTCGATTTAGAAATAGAAGGCATAGAACCTATAGTATTTCATAGCGACGGAATTTCTGTGTCAATTCGTCATTGTGAGGGATCGACGGGTGCAAGAAAGAAGGACTAGTGCATCCGAAAAGAGATACTCGCCTCCCAATATAAGATCCTGCCGTTGCCATAGAAACGTTCCTCGATTTAGAAAGAGAAGGCATAGAACCTATAGTAGTTCATAGCGACGCAATTTCTGTGTTAATTCGTCATTGTGAGGGATCGACGAATGCAATAAATATGGAATAGTGCATCCGAAAAGAGATAGGCACCCTCCAATATAAGATCCTGTCGTTGCCACAGAAACGTTCCACGATTTAGAAAGAGATGGCATAGAACCTATAGTATTTCATAGCGACGCAATTTCTGTGTTAATTTGTCATTGTGAGGGATCAACGGATGCAATAAAGAAGGAATAGTGCATCCGAAAAGAGATACTCGCCTCGCAATATATGATCCTGTCGTTGCCATAGAAACGATCCTCGATTTAGAAAGAGAGGCATAGAACCTATAGTATTTCATAGCGACGGAATTTCTGTGTCAATTCGTCATTGTGAGGGATCGACGGGTGCAATAAAGAAGGAATAGTGCATCCGAAAAGAGATACTCGTCTCCCAATGCAAGATCCAGTCGTTGGCAAAGAAACGTCCCTCGATTTAGAAAGAGGAGGCATAGAACCTATCGTATTTCGTAGCGACGCAATTTCTGTGTTAATTCGTCATTGTGAGGGATCGACGGATGCAATAAAGAAGGAATAGTGCATCCGATAAGAGATACTCGCTTTCCAATGTAAGATCATGTCGTTGCCATAGAAACGTTCTTCGATTTAGAAAGAGAAGGCATAGAACCCATAGTATTTCATAGCAACGCAATTTCTGTGTCAATTCGTCATTGTGAGGGCTCGACGGACGCAATAAGGAAGGAATAGTACATCCAAAAAGAGATACTCGCCTCCCAATATAAAATCCTGTCGCTGTCATAGAAACGTTCCTCGATTTAGAAAGAGAAGGCATAGAACCTATAGTGTTTTATAGCGACGCAATTTCTGTGTTCATTCGTCATTGTGAGCGATCGACAGATGCAGTAAAGAAGGAATAGTGCATCTGAAAAGAGATACTCGCCACCCAATATAAGATCCTCTCGTTGCCGTAGAAACGTTCCTCGATTTAGAAAGAGAAGGCAAAGCACTTATAGTATTTCATTGGGACGCAATTTCTGTGTTAATTCGTCATTGTGAGGGATCGATGGATGCAATAAAGAAGAAATAGTGGATCCGAAAAAAGATACTCTCACCCCAATAGAAGATCCTGTAGTTGCCATAGAAACGTTCCTCGATTTAAAAAGAGAAGAAATAGAACCTATAGTATTTCATAGCGACGCAATTACTGTGTTAATTCGTTATTGTGAGGGATCGACGAATGCAATAAAGAAGGAATAGTGCTTCCGAAAAGAGATACACGCCTCCCAATATAATATCCTGTCTTTGCCATAGAAACGTTCCTCGATTTAGAAAGAGAAGGCATAGAACCTATAGTATATCATAGCGACGCAATTTCTCTGTTAGTTCGTCATTGTGTGGGATCGATGGATGCAATAAAGAAGGAATAGTGCATCCGAAAAGGGATACTCGCTTCCAATAGAAGATCCTGTCGTTGCCGTAGATGCATTCCTCGATTTAGAAAGAGAAGGCATAGAACCTATAGTATTCCATAGCGACGCATTTTCTGTGTTAATTCGTCATTGTGAGGGATCGACGGATGCAATAAAGAAGGAATAGTGCATCCGAAAAGAGATACGCGCCCTCCAATATAAGATCCTGTCGTTGCCACAGAAACATTCCTCGATTTAGAAAGAGAAGGCATAGAACCTATAGTATTTCATAGCGACGCAATATCTGTGTTAATTCGTCAATGTGAGTGATGGAGGGATGCAATAAAGAAGGAATAGTGCATCCGATAAGAGATACTTCCCTTCCAATATAAGATCCTTTCGTTGCCATAGAAACGTTCCTCGATTTAGAAAGAGATGTCATAGAAACTATAGTAGTTCTTAGCGACGCAATTTCTGTGTTGATTCGTCATTGTGAGGGATCGACGAATGCAATAAAGAACGAATAGTGCATCCGAAAAGAGATACTCGCCCTCCAATATAAGATCCTGTCGTTGCCATAGAAACGTTCCTCGATTTAGAAGAAGAAGGCATAGAACCTATAGTATTTCATAGAGACGCAATTTCTGTGTTAATTCGTCATTGTGAGTGATCGACGGATGCAATAAAGTAGGAATAGTGCATCCAAAAAGAGATATCGCCCTCCAATAAAAGATCCTGTCGTTGCCATAGAAACGTTCCTCGATTTAGAAAAAGAAGGCATAGAACCTATAGTATTTCATAGCGACGCAATTTCTGTGTTAGGTCGTCATTGTGTGGGATCGATTGATGCAATAAAGAAGGAAGAGTGTATCCGAAAAGAGATACTCGCCTCCCAATAGAAGATCCTGTCGTTGCCATAGAAACGTTCCTCGATTTAGAAAGAGAAGTCATAGAACCTATACTAATTGATAGCGACGCAATTTCTGTGTTAATTCGTCATTGTGAGGGATCGACGGATGCAATAAAGAAGGAATAGTGCATCCGAAAAGAGATTCTCGCCTCCCAATATAAGATCCTGTCGTTGCCATAGAAACGTTCCTCGATTTAGAAAGAGAAGTCATAGAACCTATAGTAATTGATAGCGACGCAATTTCTGTGTCAATTCGTCATTGTGAGGTATCGACGGAAGCAATAAAGAAGGAATAGTACATCCGAAAAGAGATACTCGCCTCCCAATATAAGATCCTATCGTTGCCATAGAAACATTCTTCGATTTAGAAAGAGAAGTCATTGAACCTATAGTATTTCATAGCGACGCAATTTCTGTGTCAATTCGTCATTGTAAGGGATCGACGGATGCAATAAAGAAGGAATAGTACATCCGAAAAGAGATACTCGCCTCCCAATATAAAATCCTGTCGTTGCCATAGAAACGTTCCTCGATTTAGAAAGAGAAGGCATAGAACCTATAGTATTTCATAGCGACTTAATTTCTGTGTTAATTCGTCATTGTGAGGGATCGACGGATGCAATAAAGTTCGAATAGTGCATCTGAAAAGAGATACTCGCCTCCCAAAATAAGATCCTGTCGTTGCCGTAGAAACGTTCCTCGATTTAGAAAAAGAAGGCAAAGCACCTATAGTATTTCATTGAGACGCAATTTCTGTGTGAATTTGTCATTGTGAGGGATCGACGGATGCAATAAAAAGGAATAGTGGATCCGAAAAGAGATACTCGCCCCCCAATAGAAGATCCTGTCGTTGCCATAGAAACGTTCCTCGATTTAAAAAGAGAAGGAATAGAACCTATAGTATTTGATAGCGACGCAATTTCTGTGTTAATTCGTCATTGTGAGGGATCGACGAATGCAATAAAGAAGGAATAGTGCATCCGAAAAGAGATACACGCCTCCCAATATAATATCCTGGCTTTGCCATAGAAACGTTCCTCGATTTAGAAAGAGAAGGCATAGAACCTATAGTGTTTCATAGCGACGCAATTTCTGTGTTAGTTCGTCATTGTGTGGGATCGATGGATGCAATAAAGAAGGAATAGTGCATCCGAAAAGAGATACTCGCTTCCCAATAGAAGATCCTGTCGTTGCCATAGAAACGTTCCTCGATTTAGAAAAAGAAGGCATAGAACCTATAGTATTTCATAGCGACGCAATTTCTGTGTTAATTCGTCATTGTGAGGGATCGACGGATGCAATAAAGAAGGAATAGTGCATCCGAAAAGAGATACTCGCCTCCCAATATAAGATCTAGTCGTTGGCAAAGAAACGTCCCTCGATTTAGAAAGAGAAGGCATAAAACCTACAGTATTTCATAGCGACGCAGTTTCTGTGGTAATTCGGCATTGTGAGGGATCGACGGATGCAATAAAGAAGGAATAGTGCATCCGAAAAGAGATACGCGCCCTCCAATATAAGATCCTGTCGTTACCACAGAATCGTTCCTCGATTTAGAAAGAGAAGGCATAGAACCTTGTAACATTATGTGATTGTCTTATCATTTTAAATCATCAGCTACAGTTAGCAAATAATGTTGCGATAATGTAAAATGTGAACGACCTCTGACGTATCTTGTTTATTGTCGAAGCGCCGTCAGAGATGCAGTGAGTTATTGACTTTGAAAACCGCGGCGCGAAAAACGGACAGAAGTAGAACACTTTTACACATTTTTTTTGAGGTACGAGATATTCTCGATGAACAGTTACCTATTCTTCTCTTGTCTCCTGTAACTTGTTTCGGACGCGCATGTCTTGCCGCCGTATTATTATTGTTAAAATTAATATTGTTCTAGTGTAAAGTAAATGTGTAATACTAAAAGTGCCTAGCAGTAGGTTTATTGTGCGACGTGTATGTGAAAACGTCAAAGGAATTGTTTTCATTAAGGGAAGTGCCAGTCAAAACGGCATCCATGTTAAATCCTTCATTGCAGTGTAAGTTCGTCTATTAATTGCCATAAATTCAGAGTTAAATGGAACTGGTGTATAGACTATTCATTTACTATAGAATCTATGTCTCACTTCTTCATTAAATTATTTAATTTTCTTTATGTTTCTGCCAAATAGAGAGTTCACAGTCACGAATTCTTTCGTCGAGTTCGGACGGAAGTTGCATGCGGCGAAATATTTTCTCCGCGCCATATTCTACTGGTAAATGCATGATAAACTACGGTCCCTTAGGAAATTCATGTTGAGCTATCCAAAAATAATTATATTTTAAATAGGCATTTACTCCCTTTGCAATGCAACTTCCGACTGATCAGACGATCCAACAAGAAATAGCCGCACACGGTCGGCGTTCGCAAATATGTTTCCACCGCTGATTATAGCTATATGATACAGCACAAAAGTAACATATTGCTATAATTAGAGACTACGAACGGGGACATTTACAACTGTATGTTTATGTATACACATTACGTAAACATATCGTTATAATTGGCGCCCGAACAGGGACTTGAATTTAAAAAAAATATACTCAAAGGAATAAAAATTTATGTAAGACACGCATTGTGGGAATATTCATAAATAATTGTAGCTAATCTTGTGCTTTTTATTTGTTACAGGACATCAAACGCCATCCAATAAAATTTCCATTGAGCGAAAGAAGCGAGATATTCAGAGAAAATCATGGAAGAGAGATTTTTTTTGGAACAGAATTTGTGCGAAAATCTAGTTGCAACGCCCAAGGCAGTCATCAGTAATGTAAGTTAAAATTTTGTTAGCCGTAGCCAAGCTTCCTTAATTTCAGCCGACATTAATCAATTTGTGACGATCTTTATTAGTTGCAGTAAAATTTGCTTTGAATTCAGTAGATTGCATTTAGTAGATTAGTAATTTCTTCAAGTATTGTTTAAATTCCATTGTTGTGTATTGCATATCATTTGTTTTTAAATGTCCGCTGCCTGTTCACGGAGCTGACCAGCCTTAGTTTTCATTTATCTTGAACAGTGTGTAGCCATACTTTCTTTACGGTCCAGAATAGTCTCTTGTTCTCGTGACGTGCATCTCCCGACATTCCGATCTTGTGACGTAGCAGTGACAACCGACTCGCAACCGATAAATTACATCTCTGTCGACAGCTGACGGCCGTAGCTCAAACGAACTTCATTGACTTACTGTTTGTAAATAAGTGAGCTATGGCAGACGATAAACTGTCATCACTAGATTCAAATGAACAGAATGAAACGAGTGAAGTGTCGCGTCGCTTACGGTCCCGCACGGTAATTAGTAGGGCTGAGACACCAATTGAAACAATTGTAGAAAGTGAAGTGGGAAATCTTACGGATTTTGGTGCCTCACACCATAATGTTACCGGTACTGAAGTAGACAATGCCAACATAGTTTCTGCCACTAGTAGTCGTAGCCATATACCGGTTACAAGGGAGGCAGGTGAAAGCAATTCAGGGGTAGTGACAGACGATGTATTCAAACAGCTACTGAGTCAAATAAGTCAAATGATGCAGGACGGAAATCGCCAAATGGTGAATTTCATTAAAACTGATTTGAAAGACGAAAATAGACAAATGTTAGCCTCACTTGAAGATAAACTTTCTACAGTAAGCGAAGAAATAAAAACTGTTAGAGAAAACGTAGCCAAAGAAGTAGCAAAGCAAGTTAAGGATGCTGTTTCTCAAATGCGAAGTGGAATAATTTTCGAACTGAATGACACTTTAGCTACCATGCAAAGCGAGACAGCTGACATCCGAAACGCAACCAAGAATCTTGAGTCCACCATAACCACGGTTAATCACAGATTAGACAGAGTAACTACGCAGGTAGAAAAACTAACTGAGGGAATGTCAAACTTGACTCTGGAAACGGATACGAAAGTAAAGGAGAGGCTAGATAGTCATGAGAGAGAATTTAGAGAAAAGTATGAGAACTGGATTGCTGGAAAGGACAAATTTGTCGAAGATAAAATTAACAAAGACCTAGTAGAGACTGTGAAAGCAACCACTCTTGGTATCTTGTCAGCTCCTGGAAGCTCCGGAGATACCGTAATGTCTGAACTCGGTAGCATTAGGCGTACCCTTCAGCAAGAATTACCAAATTGGAAGCAAGAGGTAACGCAACAGCTAAATAACCTGAAGGCACAAGTGAGTAGTAGTTCCGGAATACAGAGACCGAATTATCCTAACTCTTTAGCCTCAGAGGAAGAAGATGAATTATTTCGGCAATTCCGAATACCTGTTGTATCTAATGAACACACTTCACCACCACATATTCCAGTTAGTCACCGAAATCAAGAATCTGACTCAGTAGTAAAAATGATGAAGGAAGAAAGCATGATAAAGCATCGAGTTTTCCAAACCTTTTACCCAGAAAACCGAAATATCCACCCAATTGTCTTTCTTCGTGGATTCTCCGGGATTTTTCCAAATTCGTGGACTGATAGACAGCGTATCCAATTTGTTACCGGATATATAGGTGGCGAATCGGCAATATGGGGAACAGAAATGGTTGATAAGTGTCGAACATATGAGGAGTTTGAGCACTGTTTCCTCAGCAAATTTTGGAGCGAAGGTGTTCAGAAGCGCCTTCGTAAAGAAGTCTATAATGCAGAACAATTTGACCCCAGGAATAGTAGCCTGAGAATGTACTTCGAAAAATATCTTGGCAAAAATTCCCGGCGGGGTCAGGGATTTTCACCTGCCTCGAGATGACTGGGTGTTTGTGTTGTCCTCATCATTTCATCATCATCCAGGAAAGTGGCGAAATTGGACTGAGCAAAGATTGGGTAATCGTACGGGCGCTGATAACCACGCAGTTGAGCGCCCCACAAACCAAACATCATCATCATCATCATCTTGGCAAAATTAGGTGTTGGGATAACCCTATCAATAGTAAAGATGTAATTATGATTCTCAAGTCTAAATTACCCATTTCGATTCGTGGAAAGCTGATAGCCATACCAGATGATGATCCAGAAACCTTTCTGTCGATATTAGATTCCCTAGACCTGATCTATGAGGACATGAGAGCTAACAAAGCGCGGAATACACCGCACAATTCTTGGCCACAAAATTACGACAGTAACGGCTATGAAAAGCCAGGGAACGGTTCAAAAAATAGTAACGATTGGCAAAACGGAAATAAAGGCAGTGGGTATCCGCACAAATGGAATAGACATAATCAACACAACCGATTCAATCCCGTTTATAACACGACTGGTAACCAGTACGGCAATCAATCGTACAAGCAGAAGTTTGGAAACGGTTTCAGTCAAAAAGGTTGGCAACAGCAGAGCGGATCGCAATGGAATGCACCGTACTCGCGCAGCCAACACTCAGATTACGGGCAGCAACAAACAGCTGATAACGCCCACTCATACCGATACAACTCCGCGCCTAGTAAAAATCAAGCGCAGGGAATGCACAGGAACACACAGTTTAACGGCAAACCACAGTGTGAAGGTGGATTTGACAGTAGCAATTCCGGAAATCATAATAGTAATAAAAATCATCGGACCCCGCGAAGGCATTACAATCCCCCTGTATTTTTCGCAAACGCGGAAGACAGTAACACGTATTGGTCACCAGAACAAACGCAGCAACATTTTGACACAAGGTTTATGCATAACAGTAATTTTGTTCCTCAGTGTTCTCATAATGTCAGATTGGTCGAACTTTCTAATGATGAAGGCCAATCAAAACCACACAAACAGGAAAACTAAGTTCAGCATCTGAAATCTCCCTAAGTGATGCTGTGAGACAGAATAGGGGCTACCACTTCGACGGAGAGACTAACCATGACGTACTTGTACTGAGATACGGCGTTAACTTATAAAGTAGGCGAAAAGGTCTTGCTAAAAACACACTTTAAACCATCGTTGCTCTTACACAAAAATCGAAAATGGCAAAGTCTTTTTGAGGGACCTTACGAGATCCTTCGTATACCGCATACAGCTTGTTATCTGATTTCTGATCCCGCAAATGGAAAAATAAAAGGATTATACCATCACTCTGATCTTAAAAAATATCATACTACAGAATAAGTCAAAAGGAAAGCTTTAGAATGACAAGAGAAGGTTAGCCGCTAGTGACTAAGTGACAACTGATTTGACTTCGTTAAAAAAATGCTTAGAATATATTACACGGCAGTGAGTCTATCTTGCTATACAGCAGACAATTTAAAATATGTTATCTTGAGCCATAATTTAAGTATAGACAAGCTGAAAAAAAAATCTTGTTTAACAAAGAAAGTGATCAATTCCAAGAACTCTAGTTTTAAGATTTAGTTTTAAGGAGATAATATTTAAGAGAGAGAAATGAAATATAAAGCGAAGGATGTGCCTAACAAGCCGGCTTCTGCGATAGGAAATGCTAAAGAAGTGAAAATAAAACATAGTATGTAAGAATTTTTTTTTAAGTTCAAGGAGCAATGATCCAGAAACGAAGTTTATTTTCGTCAAGGACAAGGGTCGCTTGACAATTATTGGTTCCTGATCCCACTAAAAGGGAAAACAAGTAACTAGTTTCTAAGTCAGCTATGTCTAGATTAAGTTCCAATGTACATAGAAATCTGGAACAGGTTCATCTCTGCATTAAAATAACGTAATGTTTACGAAGCATGTGAGTTACTTGTAAGTACCAACATGACCACGAAAGCGCTATCCTTCAGCTAGATAAACAAAGTAGCATTAATTGTAATTGCAATACGCAGGACAGATACATTCAAAGCCATAAGTGAAATAAATACCAAGTATAAGAGCGTAAGTGGCAAGGACAAAGCAATTATGACTTAAGGTCATATATAGAGGCCAATGCAGTGTAGTGCAAGCAGGCGTCAAGGCGAGAATAAAATGACAATGAAACCGCCGGCAAAACAAAGTAGCTAGTTTGTAATTGGAGCGTGTACGCAGACGTACGGCGCAAAGGAAAATTAATTTCTAAGTCATAAGGAACAAGGAGTTGTTTGCTAGATTTCTTCTTCTACGTACTATTATATCTATGTCTTTCTTCTGAATTTGTGTAAATATCCTAACCCGCGTAAACCCGTCCCGTAGACTTGACGTCACAGATTGAGAAATGCGGTTGACGTGGAAGGCTATTTTGGCATACGATTTTCAAAAGGAAGCGCGTGAACGAAATCGGGAAAAGCTAGTTTTGAAATGTCTTTATTTTTTCTTTTAAAGTCAATCCGAGACGCAAACCGAGATCGCGATAAGGAATTTGAAATTTTCTTGAATGGTGTTCTGTTCTCATGTGAGAGGGCAATCAAATGTGACTGATTGATCCTCACATCTAGTAAAAAGAGAATTTTTGTTGAAATGACAGTGATAATTTTAATGAATCTAATAAATAGAAAGAACGATTCAAATGAATTAAAATAAAAATAATAATAATTGCTAACAGATCGGAGAAACTAATGTATTGTGACTGTGAACTAAAAGCATACTTAGTCTTAGAGAAAGATGAGAAACAAACGAAATGTTAAGGTAGTTACCAACAAAGTAACAGAAATTGTAATGGACATGATAATCAAAGCTCTGAATTAACAAGCTTCAAAGTGAGACAAACTATTTGATTATAAACTGTAAAAAAATTGTGTACATAGTAGAGTATAAGTGAAGGCTTAAAATGGTGTGGAAGTCTGCCACAGACACGAAGCAATGCATCGTTGTTATAAGTAAGTGATAATTTCATTCACAGTGAAGAGAAAAAAGTGTTAAACGTGCAGATAGGCCGACGGACAATGATAGTCCGGTTGTGTAACCAAAGGCGGTGATGTGATTACGTGCAGTGCATCGGAAACCAAGTGTGTTAGCTGCTTTGCAAAGTGCGAGCACTAGCCTACCTTAAAATCTTCAAAATCGGCTGGAAAATGTGGAGACAGGGATGGTTTCAATGGAGCCTCTGTCCCTGGTAATCCTCGTCCCTCCTCACCAGCCTCAGCAAACCACAAAATACCACAACACCATCGACGCAACGTGTTCACTGAACCGTGCGCGGAAAAGCTGAAGTACCGCGTGGAGGCTAGTGAGCGCCTCGAGTTGCGATTCAGCTCTAACAATCAGCCTGTGTCAACGTACATCGACGCAACAAACGCGTTAAATTTATAGTGATGTACTAGCACAGCACTCCCGCTGCAGTTCGACGAAACGGACTTTCCATGAAAGCCGCTCCCAAAATAAAAGACTTTTATATGAGTTCACAACATATCACATACTATGCTAATGTTATATCCCGTGGATGAAATGTGAACAGCCAAACCACACGCGAATAGTGACAAAGTCAAATTCCTATGAATCCCAAGGCCTAAAATAGATTTAAGCTTAGTTTTTAGACTAATGGGTATTTATATTTCTTTTGTTACATGTAACGTGTGTACGTAACGTGCGAGTGAGACTCGCCCGCCAGAGCTGATGAAAAGTTTTCTACTCGGAGACCGCAAAGTAGCGATCCAACTTCTCAAGGCATAAGCTTCACCTGGAGAAGAATCAAATTTTAACTTACCTGTCAATACACAAACAGTGAAAGCGTAAAAATCATGACAACTAGTGAGCAATGAAAAATGGACACGTGTGAGAAATTCCATGTGTGAGAATTATATGTGTATAAAAATGGACACGTGTGAGAAATTCCATGTGTGAGAATTATGTGCGTATAAAAAGATGAATCCTATGTGTTTTCTTTCAGGAGCAAAGAGCCTATGAGCTCTGGACAATAACTTGAAGCCACAAAGATGGTCGGTATGAACTCTGTAAAAAAAAAGACTGTAATGATTATAATGTATAATGTCCATTGTAAACTTCGTAGATTTACTGTCTTAGTTTTAAAAAATTTTTTGTGTATCTTTACCTTAAGAACTGTCTTTGTCTATGAATGAGAGATCACCATATTTGTGTAATCCTAATAATCAAATGACAGGAATACTGCGTTTGATCAATGTAAATCTGAAAAGTACTCAATCCCATAATGTTAACGGCGACATGTGAATCTTGGTAATCTCCTTGATTTCCAAGATTCCCATGGAAGGCAATGTAACATTTTGTGATTGTCTTATCATTTTAAATCATTCACTAATCGAGCAGTCGCTCGGCAACAGCTACAGTTAGCAATTAATGTTGCGAGAATGTAAAAGGTGAACGACCTGTGACGTAACTTGTTTATTGTCGAAGCGCCGTCAGAGATGCAGTGAGTTGACTTTCAAAACCGCGGCGCGAAAAACGGACAGAAGAAGAACACTTTTACACATTTTTTTTTTTTTTTTGAGGTACGAGATATTCTCGATGAACAGTTACTCATTCTTCTCTTGTCTCTTGTAACTTGTGTCGGACGCGCATGTCTTGCCGCCGTATTATTATTGTTAAAATTAATATTGTTCTAGTATAAAGTAAATGTGTAATACTAAAAGTGCCTAGCAGTAGATTTATTGTGCGACGTGTATGTGAAAATGTCAAAGGAATTGTTTTCATTAAGGGAAGTGCCAGTCAAAACGGCATCCATGTTAAATCCCTCATTGCAGTGTAAGTTCGTCTATTAATTGCCATAAATTCAGAGTTAAATGGAACTGGTGTATGGACTATTCAATTACTATAGAATCTATGTCTCACTTCTTCATGAAACTATTTAATTTTCTTTATGATTCTGCCAAATAGAGAGTTCACAGTCACGAATTCTTTCGTCGAGTTCGGACGGAAGTTGCATGCGGCGAAATATTTTCTCCGCGCCATATTCTACTGGTAAATGCATGATAAACTACGGTCCCTTAGGAAATTCATGTTGAGCTATCCAAAAATAATTATATTTTAAATAGGCATTTACTCCCTTTGCAATGCAACTTCCGACTGATCAGACGATCCAACAAGAAATAGCCGCACACGGTCGGCGTTCGCAAATATGTTTCCACCGCTGATTAACGAAGGAATAGTGCATCCGAAAAGAGATACACGCTTCCCAATATAACATCCTGTCTTTGCCATAGAAACGTTCCTCGATTTAGAAAGAGAAGGCATAGAACCTATAGTCATTCATAGCGACGCAATTTCTGTGTTAATTCGACTTTGTGAAGGATCGACGGATGCAATAAAGGAGGAATAGTGCATCCGAAAAGAGATACTCGCATCCCAATATAAGATCCTGTCGTTGCCATAGAAACGTTCCTCGATTTAGAATGAGAAGGTATAGAATCTATAGTATTTCATAGCGACGCAATTTCTGTGTTAATTCGTCATTGTGATGGATCGACGGATGCAATAAAGTAGGAATAGTGCATCCGAAAAGCGATACTCACCTCCCCATAGAAGATGCTGTCGTTGCAATAGAAACGTTCCTCGACTTAGAAAGAGAAAGCATAGAACCTATAGTATTTCATAGCGACGCAATTTCTGTGTTAATTCGTCATTGCGAGAGATTCACGGATGCAATAAAGAAGGAATAGTTCATCAGAAAAGAGATACTCGCCTCCAAATAGAAGATGCTGTCATTGCCATGGAAACGTTCCTCGATTTAGAAAGACAAGGCATAGAACCTATAGTGTTTCATAGCGATGCAATTTCTGTGTTAATTCGTCAATGTGAGTGATGGAGGGATGCAATAAAGAAGGAATAGTGCATCCGAAAAGAGATACTCGCCCCCCAATATAAGATCCTGTCGTTGCCATAGAAACGTCCCTCGATTTAGAAAGAGAAGGCATAGACCCTATAGTAGTTCATAGCGACGGAATTTCTGTGTTAATTCGTCATTGTGAGGGATCGACGAATGCAATGAAAAAGGAACTATGCATCCGAAAAGAGATACTCGCCCTCCATTATAAGATCCTGTCGTTTCCAAAGAAACGTTCCTCGATTTAGAAAAAGAAGGCATAAAACCTTTAGTATTTCATAGCGACGCAATTTCTGTGTTAATTCGCCATTGTGAGGGATCGACGGATGCAATAAAGAAGGAATAGTTCATCCGAAATGAGATACACGCCTCCAAATAGAAGATCCTGTCGTTGCCATAGAAACGTTCCTCAATTTAGAAAGAGAAGGCATAGAACCTATAGTATTTCTAAGCGACGCAATTTCTGTGTTAATTCGTCAATGTGAGTGATGGAGGGATGCAAAAAAGAAGGAAAAGTGCAACGGAAAAGAGATACTCGCCTCCCAATATAAGATCCTGCCGTTGCCATGGAAACGTTCCTCGATTTAGAAAGAGAAAGCATAGACCCTATAGTATTTCATTGCGACGCAATTTCTGTGTTAATTCGTCATTGTGAGGGATCGACGGATGCAATAAAGTAGGAATAGTGTATCCGATAAGAGATACTTGCCTTCCAATATAATATCTTGTTGTTGCCATAGAAACGTTCCTCGATATAGAAAGAGAAGGCATAGAACCTATAGTATTTCATAGCGACGCAATTTCTGTGTTAATTCGTCATTGTGAGGGATCGACGAATGCAATGAAGAAGGAATAGTGCATCCGAAAAGAGATACTCGCCCTCCATTACAAGATCCTGTCGTTGCCATAGAAACGTTCATCGATTTAGAAAGAAAAGGCATAGAACCTATAGTATTTCATAGGTACTTAATTTCTGTGTTAATTCGTCATTGTGAAGGATGGATGGTTGCAATAAAGAAGGAATAGTTCATCCGGAAAGAGATACTCGCCTTCAAATAGAATATCCTGTCGTTGCCATAGAAACGTTCCTCGATATAGAAAGAGAAAGCATAGAACTTATAGTATTTCATAGCGACGCAATTTCTGTGTTAATTCGTCATTGTGAGGGATCGACGGATGCAATAAACAAGGAATAGTGCATCCGATAAGAGATGCTTGCCTTCCAATATAATATCCTGTAATGCCATTGAAACGTTCCTCGTTTTAGAAAGAGAAGTCATAGAAACTATAGTAGTTCATAGCGACGCAATTTTTGTGTTAATTCGTCATTGTGAGGGATCGACGAATGCAATAAAGAAGGAATAGTGCATCCGAAAAGACATACTTGCCCTCCATTATAAGATCCTCTCATTGCCATAGAAACGTTCCTCGATTTAGAAGAAAAAGCATAGTAGTTCATAGCGACGCAATTTCTGTGTTAATTCCTCATTGTGAGGGACCGACGAATGCAATAAAGAAGGAATAGTGCATCCGAAAAAAGATAATCTCCTCCCAATATAATATCACGTCGTTGCCATAGAAACGTTCCTCTATTTGGAAAGAGAAGGCATAGAATCTATAGTATTTCATAGCGACGCAATTTCTGTGTTAATTCGTCATTGTGAGGGATCGACGAATGCAATAATGAAGGAATAATGCATCCGAAAAGAGAAACTCACCATCCATTATAAGATCCTGTCGTTGCCATAGAAACGTTCCTCGATTTAGAAAGATAAGGCATAGAACCTATAGTATTTCATAGCGACTTAATTTCTGTGTTAATTCGTCATTGTGAGGGATCGACGAATGCAATAAAGAAGGAATAGTGCATCCGAAAAGACATACTTGCCCTCCATTATAACATCCTGTCGTTGCCATCCGAAAAGGCATAAAACCTATAGTATTTCATAGCGACGCAATTTCTGTGTTAATTCGTCATTGTGAGGGATCGACGAATGCAATAAAGAAGGAATAGTGCATCCGAAAAGACATACTTGCCCTCCATTATAACATCCTGTCGTTGCCATCCGAAAAGGCATAAAACCTATAGTATTTCATAGCGACGCAATTTCTGTGTTAATTCGTCATTGTGAGGGATCGACGGATGCAATAAAGAAGGAATATTTCATCCGAAAAGAGATACTCGCCCCCAAATAGAAGATCCTGTCGTTGCCATAGAAACGTTCCTCGATTTAAAAAGAGAGGGTATAGAACATATAGTATTTCTAAGCGACGCAATTTCTGTGTTAATTCGTCAATGTGAGTGATGGAGGGATGCAATAAAGAAGGAATAGTGCATCCGATAAGAGATACTTGCCTTCCAATATAATAACCTGTCGTTGCCATAGAAACGTTCCTCGATTTAGAAAGATAAGGCATAGAACCTATAGTATATCATAGCGACGCAATATCTGTGTTAATTCGTCATTGTGAGGGATCGACGAATGCAATAAGGAAGGAATAGTGCATCCGAAAAGAGACACTCGCCCTCCATTGTAAGATCCTGTCGTTGCCATAGAAACGTACCTCGATTTAGAAAGAGAAGGCATAGAACCTATAGTATTTCATAGCGACGCAATTTCTGTGTTAATTCGTCATTGTGAGGGATCGACGGATGCAATAAAGAAGGAATAGTTCATCCGAAAAGAGAAACTGGCCTCCAAATAGAAGATCCTGTCGTTGCCATAGAAACGTTCCTCGATTTAGAAAGAGAATTTTATAGCGACGCAATTTCTGTGTTAATTCGTCATTGTGAGGGATCGACGGATGCAACAAAGAAGGAATAGTGCATCCGATAAGAGATACTTGCCTTCCAATTTAAGATCCTGTCGTTGCCATAGAAACGTTCCTCGTTTTAGAAAGAGAAGGCATAGAACCTAAAGTAGATCATAGCGACGCAATTTTTGTGATAATTCGACATTGTGAGGGATCGACGAAAGCAATAAAGAAGGAATAGTGCATCCGAAAAGACATACTTGCCCTCCATTATAAGATCCTGTCTTTGCCATAGAAACGTTCCTCGATTTAGGAAGAGAAGGCATAGAACCTATAGTAGTTCATAGCGACGCAATTTCTGTGTTAATTCGTCATTGTGAGGGATCGACGAATGCAATAAAGAAGGAATAGTGCATCCGAAAACAGATACTCGCCTCCCAATGGAAGATCCTGTCGTTGCCATAGAAACGTTCCTCGATTTAGGAAGTGAAGGCATAGAACCTATAGTATTCCATAGCGACGCAATTTCTGTGTTAATTCGTCATTGTGTGGGTTCGGCGGATGCAATAAGGAAGGAATAGTGCATGCGAAAAGAGATAGTCGCCTCCCAATATATGATCCTGTGTTGCCATAGAAACGTTCCTCGATTTAGAAAGTGAAGGCATAGAACCTATAGTAGTTCATAGCGACGCAACGTTTGTGTTAATTCGTCATTGTGAGAGGTCGACGGATCCAATAAAGAAGGAATAGTGCATCCGAAAAGAGATACTCTCCTCCCAATTGAAGATCCAGTCGTTGCCATAGAAACGTCCCTCGACTTACAAAGAGAAGGCAGAGAACCTATGGTATTTCATAGCGACGCAATTTCTGTGTTAATTCGTCATTGTGAGCGATCGTCGGATGCAATAAAGAAGGAATAGTGCATCCGAAAACAGATACGCGCCCTCCAATATAAGATCCTACGTTGCCATAGAAACGTTCCTCGATTTAAAAAAAAAAGGCATAGAACCTATAGTATTTCATAGCGACGCAATTTCGGTGTTAATTCGTCATTGTGAGGGCTCGACGAATGCAATAACGAAGGAATAGTGCATCCGAAAAGGCATAAAACCTATAGTATTTCATAGCGACGCAGTTTCTGTGTTAATTCGTCTTTGTGAGGGATCCACGGATGCAATAAAGAAGGAATAGTGCATGCGAAAAGAGATACTCGCCTCCCAATATAAGATCCTGTCGTTGCCGTAGAAATGTTCCTCGATTTGGAAAAAGAAGCCATTGCACCTATTGTATTTCATAGCGACGCAATTTCTGTGATAATTAGTCATTGTGAGGGATCGAAGGATGCAATAAAGAAGGGATAGTGCATACGAAAAGAGATATTCGCCCCCCAATAGAAGATCCTGTCATTGCCATACAAACGTTCCTCGATTTAGAAGGAGAAGGCATAGAATCTATAGTATTTCATAGCGAAGCAATTTCTCTGTTATTTCGTTATTGTGAGGGATCGACGGATGCAATAAAGTAGGAATAGTGCATCCGAAAAGAGATACCCACCTCCCAATAGAAGATCCTATCGTTGCCATAGAAACGTTCATCGAATTAGAAAGTGAAGGCATAGAACCTATAGTATTTCATAGCGACGCAATTTCTGTGATAATTTGTCATTGTGAATGATCGACGGATCCAATAAAGAAGGAATAGTGCATCCGAAAAGAGATACACGCCCTCCAATATAAGATCCTTTTGTTGCCATAGAAAGGTCATTCGTTTTAGAAAGAAAATGCGTAGAACCTATAGTATTTCATAGCGACGCAATTTCTGTGTTAATTCGTAATTGTGTGGGATCGGCGGATGCAATAAAGAGATACTCACCTCCCAACAGATGATCCTGTCGTTGCCAAAGAAACGTTCCTCGATTTAGAAAAAGAAGGCATAGAACCTATAGTATTTCATAGCGACGCAATTTCTGTGTTAATTTGTCATTGTGAGGGATTGACGGATCCAATATAGAAGGAATAGTGCATCCGAAAAGAGATACACGTTCTCCAATATAAGATCCTGTCGTTGCCATAGAAACGTTATTCGTTTTAGAAAGAAAAGGCGTAGAACCTATAGTATTTCATAGCGACGCAATTTCTGTGTTAATTCGTCATTGTGAGGGATCGACGGATGCAATAAAGAAGGAATAGTGCATCCGAAAAGAGATACTCTCCTCCCAATACAAGATCCAGTCGTTGGCATAGAAACGTCCCTCGACTTAGAAAGAGAAGGCAGAGAACCTATGGTATTTCATAGCGACGCTATTTCTGTGTTAATTCGTCATTGTGAGCGACCGACGGATGCAATAAAGAAGAAATAGTGCATCCGAAAATAGATACGCGCCCTCCAATATAAGATCCTACGTTGCCATAGAAACGTTCCTCGATTAGGAAGGGAAGGCATAGAACCTATCGTATTTCATAGCGACTGAATTTCTGTGTTAATTCGTCATTGTGAAGGATCGACGGATGCAATAAAGAAGGAATAATGCATCCGAAAAGAGATACTCGCCTCGCAATATAAGATCCTGTCGTTGCCATAGAAACGGTCCTCGATTTAGAAAGAGAGGCATAGAACCTATAGTATTTCATAGCGACGCAATTTCTATGTTAATTCGTCATTGTGAGGGATCGACAGGTGCAATAAAGAAGGAATAGTGCATCCGAAAAGAGATACTCGCCTCCCAAAATAAGATCCAGTCGTTGGCAAAGAAACGTTCCTCGATTCAGAAAGAGAAGGCATAGAACCTATCGTATTTCATAGTGACGCAATTTCTGTGTTAATTCGTCATTGTGGGGGATCGACGGATGCAATAAAGAAGGAATAGTGCATCCGAAAAGAGATACTCGCTTCCAAATAGAAGATCCTGTCGTTGACATAGAAACGTTCCTCTATTTAGAAAGAGAAGGCATAAAACCTATAGTATTTCATAGCGACGCAGTTTCTGTGTTAATTCATCTTTGTGAGGAATCGACGGATGCAATAAAGAAGGAATAGTGCTTCCGAAAAGAGGTACTCGCCCCCCAATAGAAGATCCTGTCATTTCCATAGAAACGTTCCTCGATTTATAAGGAGAAGGCATAGAATCTATAGCATTTCATAGCGACGCAATTTCTGTGTTAATTCGTCATTGTGAGGGCTCGCCGGATGCAACATAGAAAGAATAGTGCATCCGATAAGATATACTTGCCTTCCAATATAATATCCTGTCGTTGCCATAGAAAAGTTCCTCGTTTTAGAAAGAGAAGGCATAGAACCTATAGTAGTTCATAGCGACGCAATTTTTTTGTTAATTCGTCATTGTGAGGGATCCACGGATGCAATAAAGAATGAATAGTGCATGCGAAAAGAGATACTCGCCTCCCAATATAAGATCCTGTCGTTGCCATAGAAACGTTACTCGTTTTAGAAAGAGAAGGCATAGAACCTATAGTATTTCATAGCGACGCAATTTCTGTGTCAATTCGTCATTGTGAGGGATCGACGGATGCTATAAAAAAGGAATAGTACATCCGAAAAGAGAAACACGCCTCCCAATATAAGATCCTGTCGTTGCCATAGAAATGTTCCTCGATTTAGAAAGAGAAGGCATAGAAACTATAGTAGTTCATAGCGACGCAATTTCTGTGTTAATTCGTCATTGTGAGGTATCCACGGATGCAATAAAGAAGGAATAGTGCATGCGAAAAGAGATACCCGCCTCCCAATATAAGATCCTGTCGTTGCCATAGAAACGTTACTCGTTTTAGAAAGAGAAGGCATAGAACCTATAGTATCTCATAGCGACGCAATTTCTGTGTCAATTCGTCATTGTGAGGGATCGACGGTTGCAATAAAGAAGGAATAGTGCATGCGAAAAGAGATACTCGCCTCCCAATATAAGATCCTGTCGTTGCCATAGAAACGTTCCTCGTTTTAGAAAGAGAAGGCATAGAACCTATGGTATTTCATAGCGACGCAATTTCTGTGTCAATTCGTCAATGTGAGGGATCGACGGTTGCAATAAAGAAGGAATAGTGCATCCGAAAAGAGATACTCGCCTCCCAATATAAGATCCTGTCGTTGCCATAGAAACGTTCTTCGATTTAGAAAGAGAAGGCATAGAACACATAGCATATCATAGCGACGCAATTTCTGTGTTATTTTGTCATTGTAGAGATCGTAGGATGCAATAAAGAAGGAATAGTGCATCTGAAAAGAGATACTCGCCTCCGAATATAAGATCCTGTCGTTGTCGTAAAATGTCCCTCGATTTGGAAAAAGAAGCCATAGCACCTATAGTATTTCATAGCGACGCAATTTCTGTGATAATTCGTCATTGTGAGGGATCGACGGATGCAATAAAGAAGGAATAGTGCATCCGAAAAGAGATATTCGCCCCCCAATAGAAGATCCTGTCGTTGCCATACAAACGTTCCTCGATTTAGAAGGAGAAGGCATAGAATCTATAGTATTTCATAGCGAAGCAATTTCTGTGTTAATTCGACATTGTGAGGGATCGACGGATGCAATAAAGTAGGAATAGTGCATCCGAAAAGAGATTCCCACCTCCCAATAGAAGATCCTATCGTTGCCATAGAAACGTCCCTCGACTTAGAAAGAGAAGGCAGAGAACCTATGGTATTTCATAGCGACGCTATTTCTGTGTTAATTCGTCATTGTGAGCGACCGACGGATGCAATAAAGAAGAAATAGTGCATCCGAAAAGAGGTACTCGCCCCCCAATAGAAGATCCTGTCATTTCCATAGAAACGTTCCTCGATTTATAAGGAGAAGGCATAGAATCTATAGCATTTCTAGCGACGCAATTTCTGTGTTAATTCGTCATTGTGAGGGTTCGACGGATGCAACATAGAAAGAATAGTGCATCCGATAAGATATACTCGCCTTCCAATAGAAGATCCTGTCGTAGCCATAGAAACGTTCCCCGATTTAGAAAGAGAAGGCATAGAATCTACAGTATTTCATAGCGACGCAATTTCTGTGTTAATTCCATATTGTGAGGGATCGACAGATGCAATAAAGAAGGAATAGTGCTTCCGAAAAGAGATACTCGCCTCCCAATGTAAGATACTGTCGTTGCCATAGAAACGTTCCTCGTTTTAGAAAGAGAAGGCATAAAACCTATAGTATTTCATAGCGACGCAGTTATTGTGTTAATTCGTCTTTGTGAGGGATCCACGGAAGGAATAAAGAAAGGAATAGTGCATCCGAAAAGAGATACTCGCCTCGCAATATAAGAATATGTCGTTGCCATAGAAACGTTATTCGATTTAGAAAGAGAAGGCATAGAACCTATAGTATTTCATAGCGACGCAATTTCTGTGTTAATTCGTCATTGTGAGGGATCGACGGATGCAATAAAGAAGGAATAGTGCATCCGAAAAGAGATACTCGCTTCCAAATAGAAGATCCTGTCGTTAAAATAGAAACGTTCCTCTATTTAGAAAGAGAAGGCATAGAATCTACAGTATTTCATAGCGACGCAATTTCTGTGTTAATTCGTCTTTGTGAGGGATCCACGGATGCAATAAAGAAGCAATAGTGCTTCCGAAAAGAGATTCTCGCCTCCCAATGTAAGATACTGTCGTTGCCATAGAAACGATCCGCGATTTAGAAAGAGAAGGCATGGAACCTATAGTATTTCACAGCAACGCAATTTTTGTGTTAATTCGTCATTGTGAGGGATCGACGGATGCAATAAAGAAGGAATAGTGCTTCCGAAAAGAGATAAACGCCTCCCAATATAAGATCCTGTCGTTGCCATAGAAACGTTCCTCGATTTAGAAAGAGAAGGCATAAAACACATATCTTTTCATTGCGACGCAATTTCTCTGTTAATTTGTCATTGTAGGGAATGAGGGATGCAATAAAGAAGGAATAGTGCATCTGAAAAGAGATACTCGCCTCCCAATATAAGATCCTGTCGTTGCCGTAGAAACGTTCCTCGATTTAGAAAAAGAAGCCTTAGCACCTATTGTATTTCATTGCGACGCAATTTCTGTGATAATTCGTCATTGTGAGGGATCTACGGATGCAATAAAGAAGGAATAGTGCATCCGAAAAGAGGTACTCGCCCCCCAATAGAAGATCCTGTCATTGCCATAGAAACGTTCATCGATTTATAAGGAGAAGGCACAGAATCTATAGCATTTCATAGCGACGCAATTTCTGTGTTAAATCGTCATTGTGAGGTCTCGACGGTGCAACATAGAAGGAATAGTGCATCCGATAAGATATACTTGCCCTCCAATATAAGATCCTTTCGTTGCCATAGAAAAGTTCCTCGTTTTAGAAAGTGAAGGCATAGAACCTATAGTAGTTCATAGCGACGCAATTTTTGTGTTAATTCGTCATTGTGAGGGATCGACGGATACAATAAAGAAGGAATAGTGCATCCGAAAAGACATACTTGCCCTCCATTATAAGATCCTGTCGTTGCCATAGAAACGTTCCTCGATTTAGAAAAAGAAGGCATAGAACCTATAGTAGTTCATATCGACGCAATTTCTGTGTTAATTCGTCATTGTGTGGGATATACGGATGGAATAAAGAAAGAATAGTGCATCTGAAAAGAGATAGTCACCTCCCAACATATGATCCTGTCGTTGCCATAGAAACGTTCCTCGATTTAGAAGGAGAAGACATAGAACACATAGCATTTCATAGCGACGCAATTTCTGTGTTATTATGTCATTGTAGGGATCGAAGGATGCAATAAAGAAGGAATAGTGCATCTGAAAAGAGATATACGCCTCCCAATATAAGATCCAGTCGTTGGCAAAGAAACGTCCCTCGATTTAGAAAGAGAAGGCATAGATCCTATCGTATTTCATAGCGACGCAATTTCTGTGTTAATTCGTCTTTGTGAGGGATCCACGGATGCAATAAAGAAGGAATAGTGCATGCGAAAAGAGATACTCGCCTCCCAATGTAAGATCCTGTCGTAGCCATAGAAACGTTACTCGTTTTAGAAAGAGATGGCATAGAACCTATAGTATCTCATAGTGACGCAATTTCTGTGTCAAATCGTCATTGTGAGGGATCGACGGATCCAATAAAGAAAGAATAGTGCATCCGAAAAGAGATAAACGCCTCCCAATAAAAGATCCTGTCGTTGCTATAGAAACGTTCCTCGTTTTACAAAGAGAAGGCATAGAACCTATAGTATTTCATAGCGACGCAATTTCTGTGTCAATTCGTCAATGTGAGGGACCGACGGTTGCAATAAAGAAGGAATAGTGCATCCGAAAAGAGATAATCGCTTCCCAATATAAGATCCTGTAGTTGCCATAAAAACGTTCCTCGATTTAGAAGGAGAAGGCATAGAATCTATAGTATTTCATAGCGAAGCAATTTCTGTGTTATTTTGTCATTGTAGGGATCGAAGGATGCAATAAAGAAGCAATAGTGAATCTGAAAAGAGATACTTGCCTCCGAATATAAGATCCTGTCGTTGCCGTAGAATTGTTCCTCGATCTGGAAAAAGAAGCCATAGCACCTATAGTATTTCATAGCGACGCAATTTCTAAGATAATTCGTCATTGTGAGGGATCGACGGATGCAATAAAGAAGGAATAGTGCATCCGAAAAGAGATATTCGCCCCCCAATAGAAGATCCTGTCGTTGCCATACAAACGTTCCTCGATTTAGAAGGAGAAGGCATAGAATCTATAGTATTTCATAGCGAAGCAATTTCTGTGTTATATCGTCATTGTGAGTGATCGACGGATGCAATAAAGTAGGAATGGTGCATCCGAAAAGAGATACCCACCTCCCAATAGAAGATCCTATCGTTGCCATAGAAACGTTCATCGAATTAGAATGAGAAGGCGTAGAACCTATAGTATTTCATAGCGACCCAATTTCTGTATTAATTCGTCATTGTGTGGGATCGACGGATGCAATAAAGAAGGAATAGTGCATCGGGAAAGAGATACTCGCCTCCCAATAGAAGATCCCGTCGTTGCCGTAGAAACGTTCCTCGATTTAGAAAAAGAAGGCAGAGAACCTATTGTATTTCATAGCGACGAAATTTCTGTGTTAATTAGTCATTGTGAGGGATCGACGGATGTAATAAAGAAGGAATAGTGCATCCGAAACGAGAAACTCACCTACCAATATAAGATCCTATCGTTGCCATAGAAACGTTCCTCGATTTAGAAAGAGAAGGCATAGAACCTATAGTATATCATAGCGACGCAATTTCTGTGTTATATCGTCATTGTGGGGGATCGACGGATGCAATAAAGAAGGAATAGTGCATCCGAAAAGAGATACTCGCCTCCTTATTTAAGATCCTGTCGTTGCCATAGAAACGTTCCTCGTTTTAGAAAGAGAAGGCATAAATCCTATAGTATTTCATAGCGACGCAGTTTCTGTGTTAATTCGTCTTTGTGAGGGATCCACGGATGCAATAAAGAAGGAATAGTGCATGCGAAAAGAGATACTCGCCTCCCAATATAAGAACCTGTCGATGCCATAGAAACGTTACTCGATTTAGAAAGAGAAGGCATAGAACCTATAGTATTTCATAGCGACGCAATTTCTGTGTTAATTCGTCATTGTGAGGGATCGACGGATGCAATAAAGAAGGAATAGTGCATCCGAAAAGAGATACTCGCTTCCAAATAGAAAATCCTGTCGTTGACACAGAAACGTTCCTCTATTTAGAAAGAGAAGCCATAGATTCTATAGTATTTCATAGCGACACAATTTCTGGTTTAATTCCATATTGTGAGGGATCGACGGATGCAATAAAGAAGCAATAGTGCTTCCGAAAAGAGATACTCGTCTCTTAATATAAGATAAAGTCGTTGCCATAGAAACGTTCCTCGATTTAGAAAAAGAAGCCTTAGCACCTATAGTATTTCATTGCGACGCAATTTCTGTGATAATTCGTCATTGTGAGGGATCGACGGATGCAATAAAGAAGGAATAGTGCATCCGAAAAGAGGTACTCGCCCCCCAATAGAAGATCCTGTCATTGCCATAGAAACGTTCCTCGATTTATAAGGAGAAGGCATAGAATCTATAGCATTTCATCGCGACGCAATTTCTGTGTTAATTCGTCATTGTGAGGGCTCGACGGATGCAACATAGAAAGAATAGTGCATCCGATAAGATAAACTTGCCTTCCAATATAAGATCCTGTCGTTGCCATAGAAAAGTTCCTCGTTTTAGAAAGAGAAGGCATAGAACCTATAGTAGTTCATAGCGACGCAATTTTTGTGTTAATTCGTCATTGTGAGGGATATACGGATGCAATAAAGAAGGAATAGTGCATGCGAAAAGAGATACTCGTCTCCCAATATAAGATCCTGTCGTTGCCATAGAAACGTTACTCGTTTTAGAAAGAGAAGGCATAGAACCAATAGTATTTCATAGCGACACAATTTCTGTGTCAATTCGTCATTGTGAGGGATCGACGGATGCTATAAAGAAGGAATAGTACATCCGAAAAGAGAAACACGCCTCCCAGTATAAGATCCTGTCGTTGCCATAGAAACGTTCCTCGATTTAGAAAGAGAAGGCATAAAACACATAGCATTTCATTGCGACGCAATTTCTGTGTTAATTTGTCATTGTAGGGAATGAAGGATGCAATAAAGAAGGAATAGTGCATCTGAAAAGAGATACTCGAGTCCCAATATAAGATCCTGTCGTTGCCGTAGAAACGTTCCTCGATTTAGAAAAAGAAGCCTTAGCACCTATAGTATTTCAATGCGACGCATTTTCTATGATAATTCGTGATTGTGAGGGATCGACGGATGCAATAAAGAAAGAATAGTGCATCCGAAAAGAGGTACTCGCCCCCCAATAGAAGATCCTGTCATTGCCATAGAAACGTTCCTCGATTTATAAGGACAGGCATAGAATCTATAGCATTTCATAGCGACGCAATTTCTGTGTTAATTCGTCATTGTGAGGGCTCGACGGATGCATCATAGAAGGAATAGTGCATCTGATAAGATATACTTGCCTTCCAATATAAGATCCTGTCGTTGCCATAGAAAAGTTCCTCGTTTTAGAAAGAGAAGGCATAGAAACTATAGTATTTCATTGCGACGCAATTTCTGTGTTAATTCGTCTTTGTGAGGGATCCACGGATGCAATAAAGAAGGAATAGTGCATGCGAAAGGAGATACACGCCTCCCAATATAAGATCCTTTCGTTGCCATAGAAACGTTACTCGTTTTAGAAAGAGAAGGCATAGAACCTATAGTATTTCATTGCGACGCAATTTCTGTGTCAATTCGTCATTGTGAGGGATCGACGGATGCAATAAAAAAGGAATAGTGCATCCGAAAGGAGATACCCGCCTCCCAATATAAGATCCTGTCGTTGCAATAGAAACGTTCCTCGATTTAGAAAGAGAAGGCATAGAAGACATAGCATTTCATAGCGACGCAATTTATGTGTTAATTCGTCATTGTGAGGGATCGACGGATGCAATAAAGAAGGAATAGTGCATCCGAAAAGAGATAAACGCCTCCCAATATAAGATCCTGTCGTTGCCATAGAAACGTTCCTCGTTTTAGAAAGAGAAGGCATAGAACCTATAGTATTTCATAGCGACGCAATTTCTGTGTCAATTCGTCAATGTGAGGGATCGACGGTTCCAATAAAGAAGGAATAGTGCATCCGAAAAGAGATACTCGCCTCCCAATATAAGATCCTGTCGTTGCCATAGAAACGTTCTTCGATTTAGAAAGAGAAGGCATAGAACACATAGCATTTCATAGCGACGCAATTTCTGTGTTATTTTGTCATTGTAGGGATCGAAGGATACAATAAAGAAGGAATAGTGCATCTGAAAAGAGATACTCGCCTCCGAATATAAGATCCTGTCGTTGCCGCAGAAATGTCCCTCGATTTGGAAAAAAAAGCCATAGCACCTATAGTATTTCATAGCGACGCAATTTCTGTGATAATTCGTCATTGTGTGGGATCGACGGATGCAATAAAGAAGGAATAGTGCATCCGAAAAGAGATATTCGTCCCCCAATAGAAGATCCTGTCGTTGCCATACAAACGTGCCTCGATTTAGAAGGAGAAGACATAGAATCTATAGTATTTCATAGCGAAGCAATTTCTGTGTTAATTCGTCATTGTGAGGGATCGACGGATGCAATAAAGAAGGAATAGTGCATCCGAAAAGAGATACTCGCTTCCAAATAGAAAATCCTGTCGTTGACACAGAAACGTTCCTCTATTTAGCAAGAGAAGCCATAGATTCTATAGTATTTCATAGCGACACAATTTCTGGGTTAATTCCATATTGTGAGGGATCGACGGATGCAATAAAGAAGCAATAGTGCTTCCGAAAAGAGATACTCGTCTCTTAATATAAGATACCGTCGTTGCCATAGAAACGATCCGCGATTTAGAAAGAGAAGGCATGGAACCTATAATATTTCACAGCGACGCAATTTCTGTGATAATTCGTCTTTGTGAGGGATCGACGGAAGCAATAAAGAAGGAATAGTGCAACCGAAAAGAGATAAACGCCTCCCAATATAAGATCATGTCGTTGCCATAGAAACGTTCCTCGATTTAGAAAGAGAAGGCATAGAACCTAAAGTATTTCATAGCGACGCAATTTCTGTGTCAATTCGTCATTGTGAGGGATCGACGGATGCTATAAAGAAGGAATAGTACATCCGAAAAGAGATACACGCCTCCCAATATAAGATCCTGTCGTTGCCATAGAAACGTTCCTCGATTTAGAAAGAGAAGGCATAAAACACATAGCATTTCATTGCGACGCATTTTCTGTGTTAATTTGTCATTGTAGGGAATGAAGGATGCAATGAAGAAGGAATAGTGCATCTAAAAAGAGATATTCGCCTCCCAATATAAGATCCTGCCGTTGCCGTAGAAACGTTCCTCGATTTAGAAAAAGAAGCCTTAGCACCTATAGTATTTCATTGCGACGCAATTTCTGTGATAATTCGTCATTGTGAGGGATCGACGGATGCAATAAAGAAGGAATAGTGCATCCGAAAAGAGGTACTCGCCCCCCAATAGAAGATCCTGTCATTGCCATAGAAACGTTCCTCGATTTATAAGGAGAAGGCATAGAATCTATAGCATTTCATCGCGACGCAATTTCTGTGTTAATTCGTCATTGTGAGGGCTCGACGGATGCAACATAGAAAGAATAGTGCATCCGATAAGATATACTTGCCTTCCAATATAAGATCCTGTCGTTGCCATAGAAAAGTTCCTCGTTTTAGAAAGAGAAGGCATAGAACCTATAGTAGTTCATAGCGACGCAATTTTTGTGTTAATTCGTCATTGTGAGGGATATACGGATGCAATAATGAAGGAATAGTGCATGCGAAAAGAGATACTCGCCTCCCAATATAAGATCCTGTCGTTGCCATAGAAACGTTACTCGTTTTAGAAAGAGAAGGCATAGAACCAATAGTATTTCATAGCGACGCAATTTCTGTGTCAATTCGTCATTGTGAGGGATCGACGGATGCTATAAAGAAGGAATAGTACATCCGAAAAGAGAAACACGCCTCCCAGTATAAGATCCTGTCGTTGCCATAGAAACGTTCCTCGATTTAGAAAGAGAAGGCATAAAACACATAGCATCTCATTGCGACGCAATTTCTGTGTTAATTTGTCATTGTAGGGAATGAAGGATGCAATAAAGAAGGAATAGTGCATCTGAAAAGAGATACTCGAGTCCCAATATAAGATCCTGTCGTTGCCGTAGCAACGTTCCTCGATTTAGAAAAAGAAGCCTTAGCACCTATAGTATTTCATTGCGACGCATTTTCTGTGATAATTCGTCATTGTGAGGGATCGACGGATGCAATAAAGAAGGAATAGTGCATCCGAAAAGAGGTACTCGCCCCCCAATAGAAGATCCTGTCATTGCCATAGAAACGTTCCTCGATTTATAAGGACAGGCATAGAATCTATAGCATTTCATAGCGACGCAATTTCTGTGTTAATTCGTCATTGTGAGGGCTCGACGGATGCAACATAGAAAGAATAGTGCATCCGATAAGATATACTTGCCTTCCAATATAAGATCCTGTCGTTGCCATAGAAAAGTTCTTCGTTTTAGAAAGAGAAGGCATAGAAACTATAGTATTTCATTGCGACGCAATTTCTGTGTTAATTCGTCTTTGTGAGGGATCCACGGATGCAATAAAGAAGGAATAGTGCATGCGAAAAGAGATACTCGCCTCCCAATATAAGATCCTTTCGTTGCCATAGAAACGTTACTCGTTTTAGTAAGAGAAGGCATAGAACCTATAGTATTTCATTGCGACGCAATTTCTGTGTCAATTCGTCATTGTGAGGGATCGACGGATGCAATAAAGAAGGAATAGTGCATCCGAAAAGAGATAAACGCCTCCCAATATAAGATCCTGTCGTTGCCATAGAAACGTTCCTCGTTTTAGAAAGAGAAGGCATAGAACCTATAGTATTTCATAGCGACGCAATTTCTGTGTCAATTCGTCAATGTGAGGGATCGACGGTTCCAATAAAGAAGGAATAGTGCATCCGAAAAGAGATACTCGCCTCCCAATATAAGATCCTGTCGTTGCCATAGAAACGTTCTTCGATTTAGAAAGAGAAGACATAGAACACATAGCATTTCATAGCGACGCAATTTCTGTGTTATTTTGTCATTGTAGGGATCGAAGGATACAATAAAGAAGGAATAGTGCATCTGAAAAGAGATACTCGCCTCCGAATATAAGATCCTGTCGTTGCCGCAGAAATGTCCCTCGATTTGGAAAAAAAATGCCATAGCACCTATAGTATTTCATAGCGACGCAATTTCTGAGTTAATTCGTCATTGTGAGCGATCGACGGATGCAATAAAGAAGGAATATTGTATCCGAAAAGAGATACTCGCCTCCCAATAAAAGATCCAGTCGTTGGCATAGAAACGTCCCTCGTCTTAGAAAGAGAAGGCAGAGAACCTATGGTATTTCATAGCGACGCAATTTCTGAGTTAATTCGTCATTGTGAGCGATCGACGGATGCAATAAAGAAGGAATATTGTATCCGAAAAGAGATACTCGCCTCCCAAAATAAGATCCACTCGTTGGCAAAGAAACGTCCCTCGATTTAGAAAGAGAAGGCATAGAACCTATCGTATTTCATAGCGACGCAATTTCTGTGTTAATTCGTCATTGTGGGGGATCGACGGATGCAATAAAGTAGGAATAGTGCATCCGAAAAGAGATACCCACCTCCCAATAGAAGATCCTATCGTTGCCATAGAAACGTTCATGGAATTAGAAAGAGAAGGCGTAGAACCTATAGTATTTCATAGCGACGCAATTTCTGTGTTAATTCGTCAATGTGTGGGATCGACGGATGCAATAAAGAAGGAATAGTGCATCCGAAAAAAGATACTCGCCTCCCAATAGAAGATCCTGTCGTTGCCGTAGAAACGTTCCTCAATTTAGAAAAAGAAGGCATAGAACCTATAGTATTTCATAGCGACGCAATTTCTGTGTTAATTAGTCATTGTGAGGGATCGACGGATGTAATAAAGAAGGAATAGTGCATCCGAAAAGAGAAACTCACCTACCAATATAAGATCCTATCGTTGCCATAGAAACGTTCCTCGATTTAGAAAGAGAAGGATAGAACCTATAGTATATCATACCGACGCAATTTCTGTGTTATATCGTCATTGTGAGGGATCGACGGATGCAGTAAACAAGGGATAGTGCATCCGAAAAGAGATACGCGCCCTCCAATATAAGATCCTGTCGTTGCCATATGAACGTTCCTCGATTTAGAAAGAGAAGGCATAGAACCTATAGTATCTCATAGCGACCCAATTTCTGTGTTAATTCGTCAATGTGGGTGATGGAGGGATGCAATAAAGAAAGAATAGTGCATCCGAAAAGAGATACTCGCCTCCCAATATAAGATCCTGTCGTTGCCATAGAAACGTTCCTCTATTTAGAAAGAGAAGGCTAGAATCTATGGTATTTCATAGCGACGCAATTTCTGGGTTAATTCGTTATTGTGAGGGGTCGACGGATGCAATAAAGTAGGAATAGTGCATCCGAAAAGAGATACTCACCTCCCAATAGAAGATCCTGTCGTTGCCATTGAAACGTTACTCGATTTAGAAAGAGAAGGCATAGAACCTATAGTAGTTCATAGCGACGCAATTTCTGTGTTAATTCCATATTGTGAGGGATCGACGGAAGCAATAAAGAAGCAATAGTGCATCCGAAAAGAGATACTCGCCTCCCAATATAAAATACTGTCGTTGCCATAGAAACGATCCGCGATTTAGAAAGAGAAGGCATGGAACCTATAGTATTTCACAGCGACGCAATTTCTGTGATAATTCGTCATTGTGAGGGATCGACGGATGCAATAAAAAAGGAATAGTGCATCCGAAAAGAGATACTCGCCTCCCAATATAAGATCCAGTCGTTGGCAAAGAAACGTCCCGCGATTTAGAAAGAGTAGGCATAAAACCTACAGTATTTCATAGCGACGCAGTTTCTGTGGTAATTGGTCATTGTGAGGGATCGACGGATGCAATAAAGAATGAATAGTGCATCTGAGGAGAGATACTTGCCTTCCATGATAAGATCCTGTCCTTGTCATAGAAACGTTCCTCGATTTAGAAAGAGATGGCATAGAACCTATAGTATTTCATAGCGACGCAATTTCTGTGTTAATTCGTCATTGTGAGGGATCGAAGGATGCAATAAAGAAGGAATAGTGCATCCGAAAAAAGATGCTCGCCTCCAAATAGAAGATCTTGTCGTTGCCATAGAAACGTTCCTCGATTTAGAAAGAGAAGGCATAAAACCTATAGTATTTCATAGCGACGCAATTTCTGTGTCAATTCGTCATTGTGAGAGATTGACGGATGCAATAAAGAAGGAATAGTACATCCGAAAAGAGATACTCGCCTCCCAATATATTAACCTGTCGTTGCCATAGAAACGTTCCTCGATTTAGAAAGAGAAGGCATAGAACCTATAGTATATCATAGCGACGCAATTTCTGTGTTAATTCGTCAATGTGAGTGATGGAGGGATGCAATAAAGAAGGAATAGTGCATCCGAAAAGAGATACTTCGCTCCCAATATAAGATCCTGTCGTTGCCATAGAAACGTTCCTCTATTTAGAAAGAGAAGGCTAGAATCTATAGTATTTCATAGCGACGCAATTTCTGGGTTAATTCGTTATTGTGAGGGGTCGACGGATGCAATAAAGTAGGAATAGTGCATCCGAAAAGCGATACTCACCTAACAATAGAAGATCCTGTCGTTGCCATAGAAACGTTCCTCGATTTAGAAAGAGAAGGCATTGAACTTACAGTATTTCATAGCGACGCAATTTCTGTGTTAATTCGTCAATGTGAGTGATATAGGGATGCAATAAAGAAGGAATAGTGCATCCGAAAAGAGATACTTCGCTCCCAATATAAGATCCTGTAGTTGCCATAGAAACGTTCCTCTATTTAGAAAGAGAAGGCTAGAATCTACAGTATTTCATAGCGATGCAATTTCTGGGTTAATTCGTTATTGTGAGGGATCGACGGATGCAATAAAGAAGGAACACTGCATCCGAAAACAGATACTCGCCTCCTAATATGAGATCCTGTCGTTGCCATGGAAACGTTCCTCGATTTAGAAAGAGATGGCATAGAACCTATAGTAGTTCATATCGACGCAATTTCTGTGTTAATTCGTCATTGTGAGGGATCGACGGATGCAATAAAGAAGGAATGGTGCATCCGAAAAGAGATACTCGCCCCCCAATAGAAATCCTGTCATTGCCATAGAAACGTTCCTTGATTTATAAGGAGAAGGCATGGAATCTATAGTATTTCATAGCGACGCAATTTCTGTGTTAATTCGTCATTGTGAGGGCTCGACGGATGCAACATAGAAGGAATAGTGCATCCGATAAGATATACTTTCCTTCCAATATAAGATCCTGTCGTTGCCATAGAAAAGTTCCTCGTTTTAGAAAGAGAAGGCATAGAACCTATACTAGTTCATAGCGACGCAATTTCTGTGTTAATTCGTCATTGTGTCGGATCGAAGGATGCAATAAAGAAGGAATAGTGCATCTGAAAAGAGATACTCGCTTCGCAATATGAGATCCAGTCGTTGGCAAAGAAACGTCCCACGATTTAGAAAGAGAAGGCATAGGTCCCATCGTATTTCATAGCGACGCAATTTCTGCGTTAATTCGTCATTGTGTGGGATCGACGGATGCAATAAAGAAGGAATAGTGCATCCGAAAAGAGATACTCGCCTCCCAATAGAAGATCCTGTCGTTGGCGTAGAAACGTTCCTCGATTTAGAAAAAGAAGGCATAGAACCTGTAGTATTTCATAGCGACGAAATTTCTGTGTTAATTCGTCATTGTGAGGGATCGACGGATGTAATAAAGAAGGAATAGTGCATCCGAAAAGAGAAAATCACCTCCCAATATAAGATCCTATCGTTGCCATAGAAACATTCCTCGAATTAGAAAGAGAAGGCATAATACCTATAGTATATCATACCGACGCAATTTCTGTGTTATATCGTCATTGTGAGGGAACGACGGATGCAATAAAGAAGGAATAGTGCATCCGAAAAGAGATACGCTACCTCCAATATAAGATTCTGTCGTTGCCATAGGAACGTTTCTCGATTTAGAAAGAGAAGGCATAGAACCTATAGTATTACATAGCGACGCAATTTTTGCGTTAATTCCATATTGTGAGGGATCGACGGATGCAATAAAGAGGGAATAGTGCATCCGAAAAGAGATACTCGTCTATCAATATAAGATCCTGTCGTTGCCATAGAAACGTTCCTCGATTTAGAAAGACAGGCATAGAACCCATAGTATTTCGTAGCAACGCAATTTCTATGTTAATTCGTCATTGTGAGGGATCGACGGATGCAAGAAAGAAGTTATAGTGCATCCGAAAAAAGATAATCTCCTCCCAATAAAAGATCAGGTCGTTGCCACAGAAACGTTCCTCTATTTGGAAAGAGAAGGCATAGAATCTATAGTATTTCATAGCGACGCTATTTCTGTGTTAATTCGTCATTGTGAGGGATCGACGGATGCAACAAAGAAGGAATAGTGCATCCGAAAAGAGATACGCGCCTTCCAATATAAGATCCTGTCGTTGCCACAGAGACGTTCCTCGATTTAAAAAGAAAAAGCATAGAACCTATAGTAATTCATAGCGACGCAATTTCAGTGTTAATTCGATATTGTGAGGGACTGACGGATGCAATAAAGAAGGAATAGTGCATCCGAAAACAGATACTCGCCTTCCAATATAAGATCCGGTCGTTGCCACAGAAACGTCCATCGATTTAGATACTCGCCCCCCAATAGAAATCCTGTCATTGCCATAGAAACGTTCCTTGATTTATAAGGAGAAGACATGGAATCTATAGTATTTCATAGCGACGCAATTTCTGTGTTAATTCGTCATTGTGAGGGCTCGACGGATGCAACATAGAAGGAATAGTGCATCCGATAAGATATACTTTCCTTCCAATATAAGATCCTGTCGTTGCCATAGAAAAGTTCCTCGTTTTAGAAAGAGAAGGCATAGAACCTATACTAGTTCACAGCGACGCAATTTCCGTGTTAATTCGTCATTGTGTCGGATTGAAGGATGCAATAAAGAAGGAATAGTGGATCTGAAAAGAGATACTCGCTTCGCAATATGAGATCCAGTCGTTGGCAAAGAAACGTCCCACGATTTAGAAAGAGAAGGCATAGGTCCCATCGTAGTTCATATCGACGCAATTTCTGTGTTATATCGTCATTGTGAAGGATCGACGGGTGCAATAAAGAAGGAATAGTGCATCCGAAAAGAGATACGCGCCTCCCAATATAAGATCCAGTCGTTGGCAAATCTATAGTATATCATAGCGACGCAATTTCTGTGTTAATTCGTCATTGTGAGGGATCGACGGATGCAAGAAAGAAGTTATAGTGCATCCGAAAAAAGATAATCTCCTCCCAATAAAAGATCAGGTCGTTGCCACAGAAACGTTCCTCTATTTGGAAAGAGAAGGCATAGAATCTATAGTATTTCATAGCGACGCTATTTCTGTGTTAATTCGTCATTGTGAGGGATCGACGGATGCAACAAAGAAGGAATAGTGCATCCGAAAAGAGATACGCGCCTTCCAATATAAGATCCTGTCGTTGCCACAGAGACGTTCCTCGATTTAAAAAGAAAAAGCATAGAACCTATAGTAATTCATAGCGACGCAATTTCAGTGTTAATTCGATATTGTGAGGGACTGACGGATGCAATAAAGAAGGAATAGTGCATCCGAAAACAGATACTCGCCTTCCAATATAAGATCCGGCCGTTGCCACAGAAACGTCCATCGATTTAGAAAGAGAAGTCATAAACCCTATGATATTTCATAGCGACGCAGATTCTGTGGAATTCGTCATTGTGACGGATCGACGGATGCAATAAAGAAGGAATACTGCATCCGAAAACAGATACTCGCCTCCTAATATGTGATCCTTTCGTTGCCAAAGAAACGTTCCTCGTTTTAGAAAGAGAAGGCATAGAACCTATAGTATTCCTACGCGACGCAATTTCTGTGTTAATTCGTCAATGTGAGTGATGGAGGGATGCAATAAAGAAGGAATAGTGCATCGGAAAAGCGATAATCGCCTCCCCATATAAGATGCTGCCGTTGCCATGGAAACGTTCCTCGATTTAGAAAGAGAAAGCATAAAACCTATAGTATATCATTGCGACGCAATTTCTGTGTTAATTGATCATTGTGAGGGATCGACGGATGCAAGAAAGAAGGAATAGTGCATCCGAAAAGAGATACTCGCCTCCCAATATAAGATCCTGTCGTTGCCATAGAAACGTTCCTCGATTTAGAAAGAGAAGGCATAGATCTCATAGTATTTCATAGCGACGCAATTTCTGTGTTAATTCGTCATTGTGAGGGATTGACGGATGCAATAAAGTGGGATTAGTTGATCCGAAAAGAGATACTCGATTCCAAATAGAAGATCCTGTCGTTGCCATGGAAACGTTCCTCGGTTTAGAAAGAGAAGGCATGGAACCTATAGTATTTCATAGCGACGCAATTTCTGTGTTAATTCGTCAAAGTGATTGATGGAGGGATGCAATAAAGAAGGAATAGTACACCCGAAAAGAGATACTCGCCTCCCAATATAAGATCCTGTCGTTGCCATAGAAACGTTCCTCGATTTAGAAAGAGAAGGCATAGAACTCATAGTATTTCATAGCGACGCAATTTCTGTGTTAATTCGTCATTGTGCGGGATCGACGAATGCAATGAAAAAGGAATAGTGCATCCGAAAAGAGATACTCGCCCTCCATTATAAGATCCTTTCGTTGCCATAGAAACGTTCCTCGATTTAGAAGGAGAAGGCGTAGAACCTATAGTATTTCATAGCGACGCAATTTCTTTGTTAATTTCCATGTTGTGAGGGATCGACGGATGCAATAAAGAAGGAATAGTACATCCGAAAAGAGATACTTGCGACCCAATATAATATCCCGTCGTTGCCATAGAAACGTTCCTAGATTTAGAAAGAGAAGGCATAGATCCTATAGTATTTCATAGCGACGCAATTTCTGTGTTAATTCGTCAATGTGAGTGATGGAGGGATGCAATAAAGAAGGAATAGTGCATCCGAAAAGAGATACTCGCCTCCCAATATAAGATCCTGTCAGTGCCATAGAATCGTTCCTCGATTTAGAAAGAGAAGGAATAGAACCTATAGTATTTCATAGCGACGCAATTTCTGTGTTAATTCGTAATTGTGGTGGATCGACGGATCCAATAAAGAAGGAATAGCGCATCCGAAAAGAGATACTCGCCTCCCACTATAAGATTCTGTCGTTGCCATAGAAGCGTTCCTCGGTTTAGAAAGAGAAGGCATAGAAAATATAGTATTTCATAGCGACGCAATTTCTGTGTTAATTCGTCATTGTGAGGAATCGACGAATACAATAAAGAAGGAATAGTGATCCGAAAAGACATACTTGCCCTCCATTATAAGATCCTGTCATTGCCACGGAAACGTTCCTCGATTTAGAAAGAGAAGGCATAGAACCTATAGTAGTTCATAGCGACGCAATTTCTGTGTTAATTGGTCATTGTGAGGGATCGACAAATGCAATAAAGAAGGAATAGTGTATCCGAAAAAAGATACTCGCCTCCCAATATAAGATTAGGTCGTTGCCATAGAAACGTTCCTCTATTTGGAGAGAGAAGGCATAGAATCTATATTATTTTATAGCAACGCAATTTCTGGGTTAATTTGTCATTGTGAGGGATCGACGGATGCAATAAAGTAGGAATAGTGTATCCGAAAAGAGATACTCACCTCCCAATAGAAGATCCTATCGTTGCCATAGAAACTTTCCTCGATTTAGGAAGTGAAAGCATAGAACCTATATTATTCCATAGCGACGCAATTTCTGTGTTAATTCGTCATTGTGAGGAATCGACGGATGCAACAAAGAAGAAATAGCGCATCCGATAAGAGAAACTTGCCTTCCAATATAAGATCCTGTCGTTGCCATAGAAACGTTCCTCGATTTAGAAAGAGAAGGCATAGAACCTATAGTATTTCACAGCGACGCAATTTCTGTGTTAATTCGTCATTGTGAGGGATTGACGGATGCAATAAAGTGGGATTAGTTCATCCGAAAAGAGATACTCGATTCCAAATAGAAGATCCTGTCGTTGCCATGGAAACGTTCCTCGGTTTAGAAAGAGAAAGCATGGAACCTATAGTATTTCATAGCGATGCAATATCTGTGTTAATTCGTCAAAGTGATTGATGGAGGGATGCAATAAAGAAGGAATAGTACACCCGAAAAGAGATACTCGCCTCCCAATATAAGATCCTGTCGTTGCCATAGAAACGTTCCTCGATTTAGAAAGAGAAGGCATAGAACCCATAGTATTTCATAGCGACGCAATTTCTGTGATAATTCGTCATTGTGAGGGATCGACGAATGCAATGAAAAAGGAATAGTGCATCCGAAAAGAGATACTCGCCCTCCATTATAAGATCCTTTCGTTGCCATAGAAACGTTCCTCGATTTAGAAAGAGAAGGCGTAGAACCTATAGTAATTCATAGCGACGCAATTTCTTTGTTAATTCCATATTGTGAGGGATTGACGGATGCAATAAAGAAGGAATAGTTCATCCGAAAAGAGATACTTGCGTCCCAATATAATATCCCGTCGTTGCCATAGAAACGTTCCTATATTTAGAAAGAGAAGGCATAGATCCTATAGTATTTCATAGCGACGCAATTTCTGTGTTAATTCGTCAATGTGAGTGATGGAGGGATGCAATAAAGAAGGAATAGTGCATCCGAAAAGAGATACTCGCCTCCCAATATAAGATCCTGTCAGTGCCATAGAAACGTTCCTCGATTTAGAAAGAGAAGGAATAGAACCTATAGTATTTCATAGCGACGCAATTTCTGTGTTAATTCGTAATTGTGGTGGATCGACGGATCCAATAAAGAAGGAATAGCGCATACGAAAAGAGATACTCGCCTCCCACTATAAGATTCTGTCGTTGCCATAGAAGCGTTCCTCGGTTTAGAAAGAGAAGGCATAGAAAATATAGTATTTCATAGCGACGCAATTTCTGTGTTAATTCGTCATTGTGAGGAATCGACGGATGCAACAAAGAAGAAATAGCGCATCCGATAAGAGAAACTTGTCTTCCAATATAAGATCCTGTCGTTGCCATAGAAACGTTCCTCGTTTTAAAAAGAGAAGGCATAGAACCTATAGTAGTTCATAGCGACGCAATTTTTGTGTTAATTCGTCATTGTGAGGGATCGACGAATACAATAAAGAAGGAATAGTGATCCGAAAAGACATACTTGCCCTCCATTATAAGATCCTGTCATTGCCACGGAAACGTTCCTCGATTTAGAAAGAGAAGGCATAGAACCTATAGTAGTTCATAGCGACGCAATTTCTGTGTTAATTGGTCATTGTGAGGGATCGACAAATGCAATAAAGAAGGAATAGTGTATCCGAAAAAAGATACTCGCCTCCCAATATAAGATTAGGTCTTTGCCATAGAAACGTTCCTCTATTTGGAGAGAGAAGGCATAGAATCTATATTATTTTATAGCAACGCAATTTCTGGGTTAATTCGTCATTGTGAGGGATCGACGGATGCAATAAAGTAGGAATAGTGTATCCGAAAAGAGATACTCACCTCCCAATAGAAGATCCTATCGTTGCCATAGAAACTTTCCTCCATTTAGGAAGTGAAAGCATAGAACCTATATTATTCCATAGCGACGCAATTTCTGTGTTAATTCGTAATTGTGAGGAATCGACGGATGCAACAAAGAAGAAATAGCGCATCCGATAAGAGAAACTTGCCTTCCAATATAAGATCCTGTCGTTGCCATAGAAACGTTCCTCGATTTGGAAAGAGAAGGCATAGAACCTATAGTATTTCACAGCGACGCAATTTCTGTGTTAATTCGTCATTGTGAGGGATTGACGGATGCAATAAAGTGGGATTAGTTCATCCGAAAAGAGATACTCGATTCCAAATAGAAGATCCTGTCGTTGCCATGGAAACGTTCCTCGGTTTAGAAAGAGAAGGCATGGAACCTATAGTATTTCATAGCGACGCAATTTCTGTGTTAATTCGTCAAAGTGATTGATGGAGGGATGCAATAAAGAAGGAATAGTACACCCGAAAAGAGATACTCGCCTCCCAATATAAGATCCTGTCGTTGCCATAGAAACGTTCCTCGATTTAGAAAGAGAAGGCATAGAACCCATAGTATTTCATAGCGACGCAATTTCTGTGTTAATTCGTCATTGTGAGGGATCGACGAATGCAATGAAAAAGGAATAGTGCATCCGAAAAGAGATACTCGCCCTCCATTATAAGATCCTTTCGTTGCCAAAGAAACGTTCCTCGATTTAGAAAGAGAAGGCGTAGAACCTATAGTATTTCATAGCGACGCAATTTCTTTGTTAATTCCATATTGTGAGGGATCGACGGATGCAATAAAGAAGAAATAGTTCATCCGAAAGGAGATACTCGCTTCCAAATAGAAAATCCTGTCGTTGCCATAGAAACATTCCTCGATTTAGAAATAGAAGGCATAGAACCTATGGTATTTCATAGCGACGCAATTTCTGTGTCATTTCGTCATTGTGAGGGATCGACGGATGCAATAAAGAAGGAATAGTACATCCGAAAAGAGATACTTGCGTCCCAATATAATATCCCGTCGTTGCCATAGAAACGTTCCTAGATTTAGAAAGAGAAGGCATAGATCCTATAGTATTTCATAGCGACGCAATTTCTGTGTTAATTCGTCAATGTGAGTGATGGAGGGATGCAATAAAGAAGGAATAGTGCATCCGAAAAGAGATACTCGCCTCCCAATATAAGATCCTGTCAGTGCCATAGAAACGTTCCTCGATTTAGAAAGAGAAGGCATAGACCCTGTAGTAGTTCATAGCGACGGAATTTCTGTGTTAATTCACCATTGTGAGGGATCGACGAATGCAATGAAAAAGGAATTATGCATCCGAAAAGAGATACTCGCCCTCCATTATAAGATCCTGTCGTTGCCATAGAAACGTTCTTCGATTTAGAAAGAGAAGACATAAAACCTATAGTATTTCATAGCGACGCAGTTTCTGTGGTATTTCGTCATTGTGATGGATCGACGGATGCAATTAAGACGGAATCATCATCAGTTATCTGCTATATTAGCAGGTCCTTCGCCTCTCCATTTTCTGCGATCCATTGCTTCCTTCTTAAGGCTGCTGTATGTTGTACCGTCCATCATGTCATCCAGTATCTGGAATCTCTTCCTTCCTCGCTTCCTTTTCCCTTCTACATAACCTTCTAAAACTGTTTTTATCAGGCCGTCATTCTTTCTTAATATATGCCCAATCCAATTTCTTTTTCTTTTCTTTATTACATCTAGTAACTGTCTTTTCTCTCCCACTCTTCTCAGTACCTCTTCATTTTTTACTCTGTCCATCCAACTTATTCTTTCCATGTACCTCCATGTCCAGATCTCAAAAGCCTCCAGCCTTTCTCTGTCTTTTTTCCTCATAGTTCATGTTTCAGCGCCATATAGAAGAACACTCCATACAAGACATTTTACGAGTCTCTTTCTGAGTTCTCTGTCCAGACCGCTGCAGAAGATTCTCCTTTTCTTATAAAACGCCTCTTTTGCCATTGCTATACTTGTTTTAATTTCTGTGGTGCACTTCCAGTTGGTGTCTATCCTGCTTCCAAGATACTTAAAATTTAGCACTTATTCTAGTGTTTCTCCATTCAGCACAATTTTTATTTCCTTATTTCCTCCTATTGCCAATACTTTTGTTTTATTTGTGTTAATTTCCATTCCATATTTTTTTCCGTTAGTTGCAATGGTGTCCACCAAATCCTGTAATTCTTTTTCCCCTGTGGCTAGAAGGACCATGTCATCAGCAAATCTCAAGCATCCTACTCTTCTTCCTCCAAATTCTACTCCTTTGTCATCTAATGAGCATTGGTCAATCATATTTTCCAAGTACAGGTTGAAAAGAGTAGGTGATAAACAGCATCCTTGTCTTACTCCTTTCCCTAGTCTGATCCAGTTTGTACTTTCTCCTCTCACTTTAACTGAGACTTTTTGAAGGAATAGTGCATCCGAAAAGAGATACACGCCTCCCAATATAAGATCCTGTCGTTGCCATAGAAACGTTCCTCGATTTAGAAAGAGAAGGAATAGAACCTATAGTATTTCATAGCGACGCAATTTCTGTGTTAATTCGTCATTGTGAGGGATCGACGGATGCAACAAAGAAGAAATAGCGCATCCGATAAGAGAAACTTGCCTTCCAATACAAGATCCTGTCGTTGCCATAGAAACGTTCCTCGTTTTAAAAAGAGAGGGCATAGAACCTATAGTAGTTCATAGAGACGCAATTTTTGTGTTAATTCGTCATTGTGAGGGATCGACGAATGCAATAAAGAAGGAATAGTGATCCGAAAAGACATACTTGCCCTCCATTATAAGATCCTGTCATTGCCACAGAAACGTTCCTCGATTTAGAAAGAGAAGGCATAGAACCTATAGTAGTTCATAGCGACGCAATTTCTGTGTTAATTGGTCATTGTGAGGGATCGACGAATGCAATAAAGAAGCAATAGTGTATCCGAAAAAAGATACTCGCCTCCCAATATAAGATCAGGTCGTTGCCATAGAAACGTTCCTCTATTTGGAGAGAGAAGGCATAGAATCTATATTATTTTATAGCAACGCAATTTCTGGGTTAATTCGTCATTGTGAGGGATCGACGGATGCAATAATGTAGGAATAGTGTATCCGAAAAGAGATACTCACCTCCCAATAGAAGATCCTGTCGTTGCCATAGAAATTTTCCTCGATTTAGGAAGTGAAAGCATAGAACCTATATTATTCCATAGCGACGCAATTTCTGTGTTAATTCGTCATTGTGTGGGTTCGACGGATGCAATAAAGAAGGAATAGTGCATCCGAAAAGAGATACTCGCCTCCCAATATAAGATCCTGTCGTTGCTATAGAAACGTTCCTCGATTTAGAAAGAGAGGCATAGAACCTGTAGGAATTCATAGCGACGCAATTTCTATGTTAATCCGTCATTGTGAGTGATCGACGGGTGCAATAAAGAAGGAATAGTGCATCCGAAAAGAGATACTCGCCTCCCAATATAAGATCCAGTCGTTGGCAAAGAAACGTCTCTCGATTTAGAAAGAGAAGGCATAGAACCTATCGTATTTCATAGCGACGCAATTTCTGTGTTATTTCGTCATTGTGAGGGATCGACGGATGCAATAAAGATGGAATAGTGCATCCGAAAAGAGATACTCGCCTCCCAATATAAGATCCTGTCGTTGCCATAGAAACGATCCTCGTTTTAGAAAGAGAAGGCATAAAACCTATAGTATTTCATAGCGACGCAGTTTCTGTATTAATTCGTCTTTGTGAGGGATCCACGGATGCCATAAAGAAGGAATAGTGCATGCGAAAAAAGATATTCGCCTCCCAATATAAGTTCCTGTCGTTGCCATAGAAACGTTACTCGATTTAGAAAGAGACGGCTTATAACCTATTGTATTTCATAGCGACGCAATTTCTGTGTAAATTAGTCATTGTGTGGGATCGACAAATGCAATAAAGATGGAATAGTGCATCCGAAAAGAGATTCTCGCTTCCAAATAGAAGATCCTGTCGTTGACATAGAAACGTTCCTCTATTTAGAAAGAGAAGGCATAGAATCTATAGTTTTTCTTAGCGACGCAATTTCTGGGTTAATTCGATATTGTGGGGGATCGACGGATGCAATAAAGAAGCAATAGTGCATCCGAAAAAAGATACTCGCCTCCTAATATGAGATACTGTCGTTGGCATAGAAACGATCCGCGATTTAGAAAGAGAAGGCATGGAACCTATAATATTTCACAGCGACGCAATTACTGTGTTAATTCGTCATTGTGAGGGATCGGCGGATGCAATAAAGAAGGAATAGTGCATCCGAAAAGAGATAAACGCCTCCCAATATAAGATCCTGTCGTTGCCATAGAAACGTTCCTCGATTTAGAAAGAGAAGTCATAGAACCTATAGTATATCATATCGACGCAATTTCTGTGTCAATTCGTCATTGTGAGGGATTGACGGATGCAATAAAGAAGGAATAGTACATCCCAAAAGAGATACTCGCCTTCCAATATAAGAATCTGTCGTTGCCATAGAAACGTTACTCTGTTTAGAAAGAGAAGGCATAGAACCTATAGTATTTCATAGCGACGCAATTTCTGTGTCAATTCGTCATTGTGAGGGATCGACGGAACAATAAAGAAGGAATAGTGCATCCGAAAAGAGATACTAGCCTTCCAATATAAGAACCTGTCGTTGCCATAGAAACGTTCCTCGATTTAGAAAGAGAAAGCACAGAACACATAGCATTTCATAGCGACGCAATTTATGTGTTAATTCGTCATTGTGAGGGATCGACGGATGCAATAAAGAAGGAATAGTGCATCCGAAAAAAGATAAACGCCTCCCAATATAAGATCCTGTCGTTGCCATAGAAACGTTCCTCGTTTTAGAAAGAGGAGGCATAGAACCTATAGTATTTCATAGCGACGCAATTTCTGTGTCAATTCGTCAATGTGAGGGACCGACGGATACAATAAAGAAGGAATAGCGCATCCGAAAAGAGATACTCGCCTCCCAATATAAGATCCTGTGTTGCCATAGAAACGTTCCTCGATTTAGAAAAAGAAGGCATAGAACACACAGCATTTCATAGCGACGCAATTTTTGTGTTAATTCGTCATTGTGAGGGATCGACGAATGCAATAAAGAAGGAATAGTGCATCCGAAAAGACATACTTGCCCTCCATTATAAGATCCTGTCGTTGCCATAGAAACGTTCCTCGATTTAGAAAGAGAAGGCATAGAACCTATAGTAGTTCATAGCGACGCAATTTCTGTGTTAATTGGTCATTGTGAGGGATCGAAGAATGAAATAAAGAAGGAATAGTGTATCCGAAAAAAGATACTCGCCTCCCAATATAAGATCAGGTCGTTGCCATAGAAACGTTCCTCTATTTGGAGAGAGAAGGCATAGAATCTATATTATTTTATAGCTACGCAATTTCTGGGTTAATTCGTCATTGTGAGGGATCGACGGATGCAATAAAGTAGGAATAGTGTATCCGAAAAGAGATACTCACCTCCCAAGAGAAGATCCTGTCGTTGCCATAGAAGCTTTCCTCGATTTAGGAAGTGAATGCATAGAACCTATAGTATTCCATAGCGACGCAATTTCTGTGTTAATTCGTCATTGTGTGGGTTCGACGGATGCAATAAAGAAGGAATAGTGCATCCGAAAAGAGATACTCGCCTCCCAATATAAGATCCTGTCGTTGCCATAGAAACGTTCATGGAATTAGAAAGAAAAGGCGTAGAACCTATAGTATTTCATAGCGACGCAATTTCTGTGTTAATTCGTCATTGTGTGGGATCGACGGATGCAATAAAGAAGGAATAGTGCATCCGAAAAAAGATACTCGCCTCCCAATAGAAGATCCTGTCGTTGCCGTAGAAACGTTCCTCAATTTAGAAAAAGAAGGCATAGAACCTAGAGTATTTCATAGCGACGCAATTTCTGTGTTAATTAGTCATTGTGAGGGATCGACGGATGTAATAAAGAAGGAATAGTGCATCCGAAAAGAGAAACTCACCTACCAATATAAGATCCTATCGTTGCCATAGAAACGTTCCTCGATTTAGAAAGAGAAGGATAGAACCTATAGTATATCATACCGACGCAATTTCTGTGTTATATCGTCATTGTGAGGGATCGACGGATGCAGTAAAGAAGGGATAGTGCATCCGAAAAGAGATACGCGCCCTCCAATATAAGATCCTGTCGTTGCCATATGAACGTTCCTCGATTTAGAAAGAGAAGGCATAGAACCTATAGTATCTCATAGCGATCCAATTTCTGTGTTAATTCGTCAATGTGGGTGATGGAGGGATGCAATAAAGAAAGAATATTGCATCCGAAAAGAGATACTCGCCTCCCAATATAAGATCCTGTCGTTGCCATAGAAACGTTCCTCAATTTAGAAAGAGAAGGCTAGAATCTATAGTATTTCATAGCGACGCAATTTCTGGGTTAATTCGTTATTGTGAGGGGTCGACGGATGCAATAAAGTAGGAATAGTGCATCCGAAAAGAGATACTCACCTCCCAATAGAAGATCCTGTCGTTGCCATTGAAACGTTACTCGATTTAGAAAGAGAAGGCATAGAACCTATAGTAGTTCATAGCGACGCAATTTCTGTGTTAATTCCATATTGTGAGGGATCGACGGAAGCAATAAAGAATGAATAGTGCATCTGAGGAGAGATACTTGCCTTCCATGATAAAATCCTGTCCTTGTCATAGAAACGTTCCTCGATTTAGAAAGAGATGGCATAGAACCTATAGTATTTCATAGCGACGCAATTTCTGTGTTAATTCGTCATTGTGAGGGATCGAAGGATGCAATAAAGAAGGAATAGTGCATCCGAAAAAAGATGCTCGCCTCCAAATAGAAGATCTTGTCGTTGCCATAGAAACGTTCCTCGATTTAGAAAGAGAAGGCATAAAACCTATAGTATATCATAGCGACGCAATTTCTGTGTCAATTCGTCATTGTGAGAGATTGACGGATGCAATAAAGAAGGAATAGTACATCCGAAAAGAGATACTTCGCTCCCAATATAAGATCCTGTCGTTGCCATAGAAACGTTCCTCTATTTAGAAAGAGAAGGCTAGAATCCATAGTATTTCATAGCGATGCAATTTCTGGGTTAATTCGTTATTGTGAGGGATCGACGGATGCAATAATGAAGGAACACTGCATCCGAAAACAGATACTCGCCTCCTAATATGAGATCCTGTCGTTGCCATGGAAACGTTCCTCGAATTAGAGAGAGAAGGCATGGAATCTATAGTATTTCATAGCGACGCAATTTCTGTGTTAATTCGTCAATGTGAGTGATGGAGGGATGCAATAAAGAAGGAATAGTGCATCCGAAAAGAGATACTTCGCTCCCAATATAAGATCCTGTCGTTGCCATAGAAACGTTCCTCTATTTAGAAAGAGAAGGCTAGAATCTATAGTATTTCATAGCGACGCAATTTCTGGGTTAATTCGTTATTGTGAGGGGTCGACGGATGCAATAAAGTAGGAATAGTGCATCCGAAAAGCGATACTCACCTAACAATAGAAGATCCTGTCGTTGCCATAGAAACGTTCCTCGATTTAGAAAGAGAAGGCATTGAACTTACAGTATTTCATAGCGACGCAATTTCTGTGTTAATTCGTCAATGTGAGTGATGGAGGGATGCAATAAAGAAGGAATAGTGCATCCGAAAAGAGATACTTCGCTCCCAATATAAGATCCTGTCGTTGCCATAGAAACGTTCCTCTATTTAGAAAGAGAAGGCTAGAATCCATAGTATTTCATAGCGATGCAATTTCTGGGTTAATTCGTTATTGTGAGGGATCGACGGATGCAATAATGAAGGAACACTGCATCCGAAAACAGATACTCGCCTCCTAATATGAGATCCTGTCGTTGCCATGGAAACGTTCCTCGATTTAGAAAGAGAAGGCATGGAATCTATAGTATTTCATAGCGACGCAATTTCTGTGTTAATTCGTCATTGTGAGGGCTCGACGGATGCAACATAGAAGGAATAGTGCATCCGATAAGATATACTTTCCTTCCAATATAAGATCCTGTCGTTGCCATAGAAAAGTTCCTCGTTTTAGAAAGAGAAGGCATAGAACCTATACTAGTTCATAGCGACGCAATTTCTGTGTTAATTCGTCATTGTGTCGGATCGAAGGATGCAATAAAGAAGGAATAGTGCATCTGAAAAGAGATACTCGCTTCGCAATATGAGATCCAGTCGTTGGCAAAGAAACGTCCCGCGATTTAGAAAGAGAAGGCATAGGTCCTATCGTATTTCATAGCGACGCAATTTCTGCGTTAATTCGTCATTGTGTGCGATCGACGGATGCAATAAAGAAGGAATAGTGCATCCGAAAAGAGATACTCGCCTCCCAATAGAAGATCCTGTCGTTGGCGTAGAAACGTTCCTCGATTTAGAAAAAGAAGGCATAGAACCTGTAGTATTTCATAGCGACGAAATTTCTGTGTTAATTCGTCATTGTGAGGGATCGACGGATGTAATAAAGAAGGAATAGTGCATCCGAAAAGAGAAAATCACCTCCCAATATAAGATCCTATCGTTGCCATAGAAACATTCCTCGAATTAGAAAGAGAAGGCATAATACCTAAAGTATATCATACCGACGCAATTTCTGTGTTATATCGTCATTGTGAGGGAACGACGGATGCAATAAAGAAGGAATAGTGCATCCGAAGAGAGATACGCGCCTCCCAATATAAGATCCAGTTGTTGGCAAAGAAACGTCCCGCGATTTAGAAAGAGTAGGCATAAAACCTATAGTATTTCATAGCGACGCAGTTTCTGTGGTAATTGGTCATTGTGAGGGATCGACGGATGCAAGAAAGAAGTTATAGTGCATCCGAAAAAAGATAATCTCCTCCCAATAAAAGATCAGGTTGTTGCCACAGAAACGTTCCTCTATTTGGGAAGAGAAGGCATAGAATCTATAGTATTTCATAGCGACGCTATTTCTGTGTTAATTCGTCATTGTGAGGGATCGACGGATGCAACAAAGAAGGAATAGTGCATCCGAAAAGAGATACGCGCCTTCCAATATAAGATCCTGTCGTTGCCACAGACACGTTCCTCGATTTAAAAAGAAAAAGCATAGAACCTATAGTAATTCATAGCGAAGCAATTTCAGTGTTAATTCGATATTGTGAGGGACTGACGGATGCAATAAAGAAGGAATAGTGCATCCGAAAACAGATACTCGCCTTCCAATATAAGATCCTGTCGTTGCCACAGAAACGTCCATCAATTTAGAAAGAGAAGTCATAAACCCTATGATATTTCATAGCGACGCAGATTCTGTGGAATTCGTCATTGTGACGGATCGACGGATGTAATAAAGAAGGAATACTGCATCCGAAAACAGATACTCGCCTCCTAATATGAGATCCTGTCGTTGCCGTAGAAACGTTCCTCGTTTTAGAAAGAGAAGGCATAGAACCTATAGTATTCCTACGCGACGCAATTTCTGTGTTAATTCGTCAATGTGAGTGATGGAGGGATGCAATAAAGAAGGAATAGTGCATCGGAAAAGCGATAATCGCCTCCCCATATAAGATGCTGCCGTTGCCATGGAAACGTTCCTCGATTTAGGAAGAGAAAGCATAAAACCTATAGTATTTCATTGCGACGCAATTTCTGTGTTCATTGGTCATTGTGAGGGATCGACGGATGCAAGAAAGAAGGAATTGTGCATCCGAAAAGAGATACATGCCTCCCAATATAAGATCCTGTAGTTGCCATAGAAACGATACTCGATTTAGAAAGAGAGGCATAGAACCAATAGTATTTCACAGCGTCGCAATTTCTGTGTTAATTCGTCATTGTGAGGGATTGACGGATGCAATAAAGTGGGATTAGTTGATCCGAAAAGAGATACTCGATTCCAAATAGAAGATCCTGTCGTTGCCATGGAAACGTTCCTCGGTTTAGAAAGAGAAGGCATGGAACCTATAGTATTTCATAGCGACGCAATTTCTGTGTTAATTCGTCAAAGTGATTGATGGAGGGATGCAATAAAGAAGGAATAGTACACCCGAAAGGAGATACTCGCCTCCCAATATAAGATCCTGTCGTTGCCATAGAAACGTTCCTCGATTTAGAGAGAGAAGGCATAGAACTCATAGTATTTCATAGCGACGCAATTTCTGTATTAATTCGTCATTGTGCGGGATCGACGAATGCAATGAGAAAGGAATAGTACATCCGAAAAGAGATACTCGCCCTCCATTATAAGATCCTTTCGTTGCCATAGAAACGTTCCTCGATTTAGAAAGAGAAATCGTAGAACCTATAGTATTTCATAGCGACGCAATTTCTTTGTTAATTCCATGTTGTGAGGGATCGACGGATGCAATAAAGAAGAAATAGTACATCCGAAAAGAGATACTTGCGTCCCAATATAATATCCCATAGTTGCCATAGAAACGTTCCTAGATTTAGAAAGAGAAGGCATAGATCCTATAGTATTTCATAGCGACGCAATTTCTGTGTTAATTCGTCAATGTGAGTGATGGAGGGATGCAATAAAGAAGGAATTGTGCATCCGAAAAGAGATACTCGCCTCCCAATATAAGATCCTGTCAGTGCCATAGAAACGTTCCTCGATTTAGAAAGAGAAGGAATAGAACCTATAGTATTTCATAGCGACGCAATTTCTGTGTTAATTCGTAATTGTGGTGGATCGACGGATCCAATAAAGAAGGAATAGCGCATCCGAAAAGAGATACTCGCCTCCCACTATAAGATTCTGTCGTTGCCATAGAAGCGTTCCTCGGTTTAGAAAGAGAAGGCATAGAAAATAGAGTATTTCATAGCGACGCAATTTCTGTGTTAATTCGTCATTGTGAGGAATCGACGGATGCAACAAAGAAGAAATAGCGCATCCGATAAGAAAAACTTGCCTTACAATATAAGATCCTGTCGTTGCCATAGAAACGTTCCTCGTTTTAAAAAGAGAAGGCATAGAACCTATAGTAGTTCATAGCGGCGCAATTTTTGTGTTAATTCGTCATTATGAGGGATCGACGAATACAATAAAGAAGGAATAGTGATCCGAAAAGACATACTTGCCCTCCATTATAAGATCCTGCCATTGCCACGGAAACGTTCCTCGATTTAGAAAGAGAAGGCATAGAACCTATAGTAGTTCATAGCGACGCAATTTCTGTGTTCATTGGTCATTGTGAGGGATCGACAAATGCAATAAAGAAGGAATAGTGTATCCGAAAAAAGATACTCGCCTCCCAATATAAGATTAGGTCGTTGCCATAGAAACGTTCCTCTATTTGGAGAGAGAAGGCATAGAATCTATATTATTTTATAGCAACGCAATTTCTGGGTTAATTCGTCATTGTGAGAGATCGACGGATGCAATAAAGTAGGAATAGTGTATCCGAAAAGAGATACTCACCTCCCAATAGAAGATCCTATCGTTGCCATAGAAACTTTCCTCGATTTAGGAAGTGAAAGCATAGAACCTATATTATTCCATAGCGACGCAATTTCTGTGTTAATTCGTCATTGTGAGGAATCGACGGATGCAACAAAGAAGAAATAGCGCATCCGATAAGAGAAACTTGCCTTCCAATATAAGATCCTGTCGTTGCCATAGAAACGTTCCTCGATTTAGAAAGAGAAGGCATAGAACCTATAGTATTTCACAGCGACGCAATTTCTGTGTTAATTCGTCATTGTGAGGGATTGACGGATGCAATAAAGTGGGATTAGTTCATCCGAAAAGAGATACTCGATTCCAAATAGAAGATCCTGTCGTTGCCATGGAAACGTTCCTCGGTTTAGAAAGAGAAGGCATGGAACCTATAGTATTTCATAGCGACGCAATTTCTATGTTAATTCGTCAAAGTGATTGATGGAGGGATGCAATAAAGAAGGAATAGTACACCCGAAAAGAGATACTCGCCTCCCAATATAAGATCCTGTCGTTGCCATAGAAACGTTCCTCGATTTAGAAAGAGAAGGCATAGAACCCATAGTATTTCATAGCGACGCAATTTCTGTGTTAATTCGTCATTGTGAGGGATCGACGAATGCAATGAAAAGGGAATAGTGCATCCGAAAAGAGATACTCGCCCTCCATTATAAGATCCTTTCGTTGCCATAGAAACGTTCCTCGATTTAGAAAGAGAAGGCGTAGAACCTATAGTATTTCATAGCGACGCAATTTCTTTGTTAATTCCATATTGTGAGGGATCGACGGATGCAATAAAGAAGGAATAGTTCATCCGAAAGGAGATATTCGCTTCCAAATAGAAAATCCTGTCGTTGCCATAGAAACATTCCTCGATTTAGAAATAGAAGGCATAGAACCTATGGTATTTCATAGCGACGCAATTTCTGTGTCGTTTCGTCATTGTGAGGGATCGACGGATGCAATAAAGAAGGAATAGTACATCCGAAAAGAGATACTTGCGTCCCAATATAATATCCCGTCGTTGCCATAGAAACGTTCCTAGATTTAGAAAGAGAAGGCATAGATCCTATAGTATTTCATAGCGACGCAATTTCTGTGTTAATTCGCAATGTGAGTGATGGAGGGATGCAATAAAGAAGGAATAGTGCATCCGAAAAGAGATACTCGCCTCCCAATATAAGATCCTGTCAGTGCCATAGAAACGTTCCTCGATTTAGAAAGAGAAGGCATAGACCCTGTAGTAGTTCATAGCGACGGAATTTCTGTGTTAATTCACCATTGTGAGGGATCGACGAATGCAATGAAAAAGGAATTATGCATCCGAAAAGAGATACTCGCCCTCCATTATAAGATCCTGTCGTTGCCATAGAAACGTTCCTCGATTTAGAAAGAGAAGACATAAAACCTATAGTATTTCATAGCGACGCAGTTTCTGTGGTATTTCGTCATTGTGATGGATCGACGGATGCAATTAAGAAGGAATCATCATCAGTTATCTGCGATATTAGCAGGTCCTTCGCCTCTCCATTTTCTGCGATCCATTGCTTCCTTCTTAAGGCTGCTGTATGTTGTACCGTCCATCATGTCATCCAGTATCTGGAATCTCTTCCTTCCTCGCTTCCTTTTCCCTTCTACATAACCTTCTAAAACTGTTTTTATCAGGCCGTCATTCTTTCTTAATATATGCCCAATCCAATTTCTTTTTCTTTTCTTTATTACATCTAGTAACTGTCTTTTCTCTCCCACTCTTCTCAGTACCTCTTCATTTTTTACTCTGTCCATCCAACTTATTCTTTCCATGTACCTCCATGTCCAGATCTCAAAAGCCTCCAGCCTTTCTCTGTCTTTTTTCCTCATAGTTCATGTTTCAGCGCCATATAGAAGAACACTCCATACAAGACATTTTACGAGTCTCTTTCTGAGTTCTCTGTCCAGACCGCTGCAGAAGATTCTCCTTTTCTTATAAAACGCCTCTTTTGCCATTGCTATCCTTGTTTTAATTTCTGTGGTGCACTTCCAGTTGGTGTCTATCCTGCTTCCAAGATACTTAAAATTTAGCACTTGTTCTAGTGTTTCTCCATTCAGCACAATTTTTATTTCCTTATTTCCTCCTATTGCCAATACTTTTGTTTTATTTGTGTTAATTTCCATTCCATATTTTTTTCCGTTAGTTGCAATGGTGTCCACCAAATCCTGTAATTCTTTTTCCCCTGTGGCTAGAAGGACCATGACATCAGCAAATCTCAAGCATCCTACTCTTCTTCCTCCAAATTCTACTCCTTTGTCATCTAATGAGCATTGGTCAATCATATTTTCCAAGTACAGGCTGAAAAGAGTAGGTGATAAACAGCATCCTTGTCTTACTCCTTTCCCTAGTCTGATCCAGTTTGTACTTTCTCCTCTCACTTTAACTGAGACTTTTTGAAGGAATAGTGCATCCGAAAAGAGATACACGCCTCCCAATATAAGATCCTGTCGTTGCCATAGAAACGTTCCTCGATTTAGAAAGAGAAGGAATAGAACCTATAGTATTTCATAGCGACGCAATTTCTGTGTTAATTCGTCATTGTGAGGGATCGACGGATGCAACAAAGAAGAAATAGCGCATCCGATAAGAGAAACTTGACTTCCAATACAAGATCCTGTCGTTGCCATAGAAACGTTCCTCGTTTTAAAAAGAGAAGGCATAGAACCTATAGTAGTTCACAGAGACGCAATTTTTGTGTTAATTCGTCATTGTGAGGGATCGACGAATGCAATAAAGAAGGAATAGTGATCCGAAAAGACATACTTGCCCTCCATTATAAGATCCTGTCATTGCCACAGAAACGTTCCTCGATTTAGAAAGAGAAGGCATAGAACCTATAGTAGTTCATAGCGACGCAATTTCTGTGTTAATTGGTCATTGTGAGGGATCGACGAATGCAATAAAGAAGGAATAGTGTATCCGAAAAAAGATACTCGCCTCCCAATATAAGATCAGGTCGTTGCCATAGAAACGTTCCTCTATTTGGAGAGAGAAGGCATAGAATCTATATTATTTTATAGCAACGCAATTTCTGGGTTAATTCGTCATTGTGAGGGATCGACGGATGCAATAAAGTAGGAATAGTGTATCCGAAAAGAGATACTCACCTCCCAATAGAAGATCCTGTCGTTGCCATAGAAATTTTCCTCGATTTAGGATGTGAAAGCATAGAACCTATATTATTCCATAGCGACGCAATTTCTGTGTTAATTCGTCATTGTGTGGGTTCGACGGATGCAATAAAGAAGGAATAGTGCATCCGAAAAGAGATACTCGCCTCCCAATATAAGATCCTGTCGTTGCTATAGAAACGTTCCTCGATTTAGAAAGAGAGGCATAGAACCTGTAGGAATTCATAGCGACGCAATTTCTATGTTAATTCGTCATTGTGAGTGATCGACGGGTGCAATAAAGAAGGAATAGTGCATCCGAAAAGAGATACTCGCCTCCCAATATAAGATCCAGTCGTTGGCAAAGAAACGTCTCTCGATTTAGAAAGAGAAGGCATAGAACCTATCGTATTTCATAGCGACGCAATTTCTGTGTTATTTCGTCATTGTGAGGGATCGACGGATGCAATAAAGATGGAATAGTGCATCCGAAAAGAGATACTCGCCTCCCAATATAAGATCCTGTCGTTGCCATAGAAACGATCCTCGTTTTAGAAAGAAAAGGCATAAAACCTATAGTATTTCATAGCGACGCAGTTTCTGTGTTAATTCGCTTTGTGAGGGATCCACGGATGCCATAAAGAAGGAATAGTGCATGCGAAAAAAGATATTCGCCTCCCAATATAAGTTCCTGTCGTTGCCATAGAAACGTTACTCGATTTAGAAAGAGACGGCTTATAACCTATTGTATTTCATAGCGACGCAATTTCTGTGTAAATTAGTCATTGTGTGGGATCGACAAATGCAATAAAGATGGAATAGTGCATCCGAAAAGAGATACTCGCTTCAAAATAGAAGATCCTGTCGTTGACATAGAAACGTTCCTCTATTTAGAAAGAGAAGGCATAGAATCTATAGTATTTCATAGCGACGCAATTTCTGGGTTAATTCGATATTGTGGGGGATCGACGGATGCAATAAAGAAGCAATAGTGCATCCGAAAAAAGATACTCGCCTCCTAATATGAGATACTGTCGTTGGCATAGAAACGATCCGCGATTTAGAAAGAGAAGGCATGGAACCTATAATATTTCACAGCGACGCAATTACTGTGTTAATTCGTCATTGTGAGGGATCTGCGGATGCAATAAAGAAGGAATAGTGCATCCGAAAAGAGATAAACGCCTCCCAATATAAGATCCTGTCGTCGCCATAGAAACGTTCCTCGATTTAGAAAGAGATGTCATAGAACCTATAGTATATCATATCGACGCAATTTCTGTGTCAATTCGTCATTGTGAGGGATTGACGGATGCAATAAAGAAGGAATAGTACATCCGAAAAGAGATACTCGCCTTCCAATATAAGAATCTGTCGTTGCCGAAGAAACGTTACTCTGTTTAGAAAGAGAAGGCATAGAACCTATAGTATTTCATAGCGACGCAATTTCTGTGTCAATTCGTCATTGTGAGGGATCGACGGAACAATAAAGAAGGAATAGTGCATCCGAAAAGAGATACTAGCCTTCCAATATAAGAACCTGTCGTTGCCATAGAAACGTTCCTCGATTTAGAAAGAGAAAGCACAGAACACATAGCATTTCATAGCGACGCAATTTATGTGTTAATTCCTCATTGTGAGGGATCGACGGATGCAATAAAGAAGGAATAGTGCATACGAAAAAAGATAAACGCCTCCCAATATAAGATCCTGTCGTTGCCATAGAAACGTTCCTCGTTTTAGAAAGAGGAGGCATAGAACCTATAGTATTTCATAGCGACGCAATTTCTGTGTCAATTCGTCAATGTGAGGGACCGACGGATACAATAAAGACGGAATAGTGTATCCGAAAAGAGATACTCGCCTCCCAATATAAGATCCTGTGTTGCCATAGAAACGTTCCTCGATTTAGAAAAAGAAGGCATAGAACACACAGCATTTCATAGCGACGCAATTTTTGTGTTAATTCGTCATTGTGAGGGATCGACGAATGAAATAAAGAAGGAATAGTGTATCCGAAAAAAGATACTCGCCTCCCAATATAAGATCAGGTCGTTGCCATAGAAACGTTCCTCTATTTGGAGAGAGAAGGCATAGAATCTATATTATTTTATAGCAACGCAATTTCTGGGTTAATTCGTCATTGTGAGGGATCGACGGATGCAATAAAGTAGGAATAGTGTATCCGAAAAGAGATACTCACCTCCCAAGAGAAGATCCTGTCGTTGCCATAGAAGCTTTCCTCGATTTAGGAAGTGAATGCATAGAACCTATAGTATTCCATAGCGACGCAATTTCTGTGTTAATTCGTCATTGTGTGGGTTCGACGGATGCAACAAAGAAGGAATAGTGCATCCGAAAAGAGATACTCGCCTCCCAATATAAGATCCTGTCGTTGCCATAGAAACGTTCCTCGATTTAGAAAGAGAGACATAGAACCTATAGTATTTCATAGCGACGCAATTTTTATGTTAATTCGTCATTGTGAGTGATCGACGGGTGCAATAAAGAAGGAATAGTGCATCCGAAAAGAGATACTCGCCTCCCAATATAAGATCCAGTCGTTGGCAAAGAAACGTCTCTCGATTTAGAAAGAGAGGGCATAGAACCTATCGTATTTCATAGCGACGCAATTTCTGTGTTATTTCGTCATTGTGAGGGATCGACGGATGCAATAAAGATGGAATAGTGCATCCGAAAAGAGATACTCGCCTCCCAATATAAGATCCTGTCGTTGCCATAGAAACGATCCTCGTTTTAGAAAGAGAAGGCATAAAACCTATAGTATTTCATAGCGACGCAGTTTCTGTGTAAATTCGTCTTTGTGAGGGATCCACGCATGCCATAAAGAAGGAATAGTGCATGCGAAAAAAGATACTCGCCTCCCAATATAAGGTCCTGTCGTTGCCATAGAAACGTTACTCGATTTAGAAAGAGACGGCATAGAAACTATTGTATTTCATAGCGACGCAATTTCTGTGTAAATTAGTCATTGTGTGGGATCGACAAATGCAATAAAGATGGAATCGTGCATCCGAAAAGAGATACTCGCTTCCAAATGGAAGATCCTGTCGTTGACATAGAAACGTTCCTCTATTTAGAAGGAGAAGGCATAGAATCTATAGTATTTCATAGCGACGCAATTTCTGGGTTAATTCGATATTGTGGGGGATCGACGGATGCAATAAAGAAGCAATAGTGCATCCGAAAAAAGATACTCGCCTCCTAATATAAGAGACTGTCGTTGGCATAGAAACGATCCGCGATTTAGAAGGAGAAGGCATGGAACCTATAGTAATTCACAGCGACGCAATTACTGTGTTAATTCGTCATTGTGAGGGATCGACGGATGCAATAAAGAAGGAATAGTGAATCCGAAAAGAGATAAACGCCTCCCAATATAAGATCCTGTCGTTGCCATAGAAACGTTCCTCGTTTTAGAAAGAGGAGTCATAGAACCTACAGTATTTCATATCGACGCAATTTCTGTGTCAATTCGTCATTGTGAGGGATCGACGGATGCAATAAAGAAGGAATAGTGCATCCGAAAAGAGATACTCGCCTTCCAATATACGAACCTGTCGTTGCCATAGAAACGTTCCTCGATTTAGAAAGAGAAAGCATAGAACACATAGCATTTCATAGCGACGCAATTTATGTGTTAAGTCGTCATTGTGAGGGATCGACGGATGCAATAAAGAAGGAATAGTGAATCCGAAAAGAGATAAACGCCTCCCAATATAAGATCCTGTCGTTGCCATAGAAACGTTCCTCGTTTTAGAAAGAGGAGTCATAGAACCTATAGTATTTCATAGCGACGAAATTTCTGTGTCAATTCGTCAATGTGAGGGATCGACGGATGCAATAAAGAAGGAATAGTGCATCCGATAAGAGATACTCGCCTCCCAATATAAGATCCTGTGTTGCCATAGAAAAGTTCCTCTATTTAGAAAGAGAAGGCATAGAACACATAGCATTTCATAGCGACGCAATTTCTGTGTTATTTTGTCATTGTAGGGATCGAAGGATGCAATAAAGAAGGAATAGTGCATCTGAAAAGAGATACTCGCCTCCAAATAGAAGATCCTGTCGTTGCCATAGAAACGTTCCACGATTTAGAAAGAGAAGGCATAGAACCTATAGTATTTTATAGCGACGAAATTTCTGTGTCAATTCGTCAATGTGAGGGATCGACGGATGCAATAAAGAAGGAATAGTGCATCCGATAAGAGATACTCGCCTCCCAATATAAGATCCTGTGTTGCCATAGAAAAGTTCCTCTATTTAGAAAGAGAAGGCATAGAACACATAGCATTTCATAGCGACGCAATTTCTGTGTTATTTTGTCATTGTAGGGATCGACGGATGCAATAAAGAAGGAATAGTGAATCCGAAAAGAGATAAACGCCTCCCAATATAAGATCCTGTCGTTGCCATAGAAACGTTCCTCGATTTAGAAAGAGAAATCGTAGAACCTATAGTATTTCATAGCGACGCAATTTCTTTGTTAATTCCATGTTGTGAGGGATCGACGGATGCAATAAAGAAGGAATAGTACATCCGAAAAGAGATACTTGCGTCCCAATATAATATCCCATAGTTGCCATAGAAACGTTCCTAGATTTAGAAAGAGAAGGCATAGATCCTATAGTATTTCATAGCGACGCAATTTCTGTGTTAATTCGTCAATGTGAGTGATGGAGGGATGCAATAAAGAAGGAATAGTGCATCCGAAAAGAGATACTTGCCTCCCAATATAAGATCCTGTCAGTGCCATAGAAACGTTCCTCGATTTAGAAAGAGAAGGAATAGAACCTATAGTATTTCATAGCGACGCAATTTCTGTGTTAATTCGTAATTGTGGTGGATCGACGGATCCAATAAAGAAGGAATAGCGCATCCGAAAAGAGATACTCGCCTCCCACTATAAGATTCTGTCGTTGCCATAGAAGCGTTCCTCGGTTTAGAAAGAGAAGGCATAGAAAATATAGTATTTCATAGCGACGCAATTTCTGTGTTAATTCGTCATTGTGAGGAATCGACGGATGCAACAAAGAAGAAATAGCGCATCCGATAAGAGAAACTTGCCTTCCAATATAAGATCCTGTCGTTGCCATAGAAACGTTCCTTGTTTTAAAAAGAGAAGGCATAGAACCTATAGTAGTTCATAGCGACGCAATTTTTGTGTTAATTCGTCATTTTGAGGGATCGACGAATACAATAAAGAAGGAATAGTGATCCGAAAAGACATACTTGCCCTCCATTATAAGATCCTGTCATTGCCACGGAAACGTTCCTCGATTTAGAAAGAGAAGGCATAGAACCTATAGTAGTTCATAGCGACGCAATTTCTGTGTTAATTGGTCATTGTGAGGGATCGACAAATGCAATAAAGAAGGAATAGTGTATCCGAAAAAAGATACTCGCCTCCCAATATAAGATTAGGTCGTTGCCATAGAAACGTTCCTCTATTTGGAGAGAGAAGGCATAGAATCTATATTATTTTATAGCAACGCAATTTCTGGGTTAATTCGTCATTGTGAGAGATCGACGGATGCAATAAAGTAGGAATAGTGTATCCGAAAAGAGATACTCACCTCCCAATAGAAGATCCTATCGTTGCCATAGAAACTTTCCTCGATTTAGGAAGTGAAAGCATAGAACCTATATTATTCCATAGCGACGCAATTTCTGTGTTAATTCGTCATTGTGAGGAATCGACGGATGCAACAAAGAAGAAATAGCGCATCCGATAAGAGAAACTTGCCTTCCAATATAAGATCCTGTCGTTGCCATAGAAACGTTCCTCGATTTAGAAAGAGAAGGCATAGAACCTATAGTATTTCACAGCGACGCAATTTCTGTGTTAATTCGTCATTGTGAGGGATTGACGGATGCAATAAAGTGGGATTAGTTCATCCGAAAAGAGATACTCGATTCCAAATAGAAGATCCTGTCGTTGCCATGGAAACGTTCCTCGGTTTAGAAAGAGAAGGCATGGAACCTATAGTATTTCATAGCGACGCAATTTCTGTGTTAATTCGTCAAAGTGATTGATGGAGGGATGCAATAAAGAAGGAATAGTACACCCGAAAAGAGATATTCGCCTCCCAATATAAGATCCTGTCGTTGCCATAGAAACGTTCCTCGATTTAGAAAGAGAAGGCATAGAACCCATAGTATTTCATAGCGACGCAATTTCTGTGTTAATTCGTCATTGTGAGGGATCGACGAATGCAATGAAAAGGGAATAGTGCATCCGAAAAGAGATACTCGCCTCCCAATATAAGATCCTGTCAGTGCCATAGAAACGTTCCTCGATTTAGAAAGAGAAGGCATAGACCCTGTAGTAGTTCATAGCGACGGAATTTCTGTGTTAATTCACCATTGTGAGGGATCGACGAATGCAATGAAAAAGGAATTATGCATCCGAAAAGAGATACTCGCCCTCCATTATAAGATCCTGTCGTTGCCATAGAAACGTTCCTCGATTTAGAAAGAGAAGACATAAAACCTATAGTATTTCATAGCGACGCAGTTTCTGTGGTATTTCGTCATTGTGATGGATCGACGGATGCAATTAAGAAGGAATCATCATCAGTTATCTGCGATATTAGCAGGTCCTTCGCCTCTCCATTTTCTGCGATCCATTGCTTCCTTCTTAAGGCTGCTGTATGTTGTACCGTCCATCATGTCATCCAGTATCTGGAATCTCTTCCTTCCTCGCTTCCTTTTCCCTTCTACATAACCTTCTAAAACTGTTTTTATCAGGCCGTCATTCTTTCTTAATATATGCCCAATCCAATTTCTTTTTCTTTTCTTTATTACATCTAGTAACTGTCTTTTCTCTCCCACTCTTCTCAGTACCTCTTCATTTTTTACTCTGTCCATCCAACTTATTCTTTCCATGTACCTCCATGTCCAGATCTCAAAAGCCTCCAGCCTTTCTCTGTCTTTTTTCCTCATAGTTCATGTTTCAGCGCCATATAGAAGAACACTCCATACAAGACATTTTACGAGTCTCTTTCTGAGTTCTCTGTCCAGACCGCTGCAGAAGATTCTCCTTTTCTTATAAAACGCCTCTTTTGCCATTGCTATACTTGTTTTAATTTCTGTGGTGCACTTCCAGTTGGTGTCTATCCTGCTTCCAAGATACTTAAAATTTAGCACTTATTCTAGTGTTTCTCCATTCAGCACAATTTTTATTTCCTTATTTCCTCCTATTGCCAATACTTTTGTTTTATTTGTGTTAATTTCCATTCCATATTTTTTTCCGTTAGTTGCAATGGTGTCCACCAAATCCTGTAATTCTTTTTCCCCTGTGGCTAGAAGGACCATGTCATCAGCAAATCTCAAGCATCCTACTCTTCTTCCTCCAAATTCTACTCCTTTGTCATCTAATGAGCATTGGTCAATCATATTTTCCAAGTACAGGTTGAAAAGAGTAGGTGATAAACAGCATCCGTGTCTTACTCCTTTCCCTAGTCTGATCCAGTTTGTACTTTCTCCTCTCACTTTAACTGAGACTTTTCGAAGGAATAGTGCATCCGAAAAGAGATACACGCCTCCCAATATAAGATCCTGTCGTTGCCATAGAAACGTTCCTCGATTTAGAAAGAGAAGGAATAGAACCTATAGTATTTCATAGCGACGCAATTTCTGTGTTAATTCGTCATTGTGAGGGATCGACGGATGCAACAAAGAAGAAATAGCGCATCCGATAAGAGAAACTTGCCTTCCAATACAAGATCCTGTCGTTGCCATAGAAACGTTCCTCGTTTTAAAAAGAGAAGGCATAGAACCTATAGTAGTTCATAGAGACGCAAGGAATAGTGTATCCGAAAAGAGATACTCACCTCCCAAGAGAAGATCCTGTCGTTGCCATAGAAGCTTTCCTCGATTTAGGAAGTGAATGCATAGAACCTATAGTATCCCATAGCGACGCAATTTCTGTGTTAATTCGTCATTGTGTGGGTTCGACGGATGCAATAAAGAAGGAATAGTGCATCCGAAAAGAGATACTTGCCTCCCAATACAAGATCCAGTCGTTGGCAAAGAAACGTCTCTCGATTTAGAAAGAGAGGGCATAGAACCTATCGTATTTCATAGCGACGCAATTTCTGTGTTATTTCGTCATTGTGAGGGATCGACGGATGCAATAAAGATGGAATAGTGCATCCGAAAAGAGATACTCGCCTCCCAATATAAGATCCTGTCGTTGCCATAGAAACGATCCTCGTTTTAGAAAGAGAAGGCATAAAACCTATAGTATTTCATAGCGACGCAGTTTCTGTGTAAATTCGTCTTTGTGAGGGATCCACGCATGCCATAAAGAAGGAATAGTGCATGCGAAAAAAGATACTCGCCTCCCAATATAAGGTCCTGTCGTTGCCATAGAAACGTTACTCGATTTAGAAAGAGACGGCATAGAAACTATTGTATTTCATAGCGACGCAATTTCTGTGCAAATTAGTCATTGTGTGGGATCGACAAATGCAATAAAGATGGAATCGTGCATCCGAAGAGAGATACTCGCTTCCAAATGGAAGATCCTGTCGTTGACATAGAAACGTTCCTCTATTTAGAAGGAGAAGGCATAGAATCTATAGTATTTCATAGCGACGCAATTTCTGGGTTAATTCGATATTGTGGGGGATCGACGGATGCAATAAAGAAGCAATAGTGCATCCGAAAAAAGATACTCGCCTCCTAATATAAGATACTGTCGTTGGCATAGAAACGATCCGCGATTTAGAAGGAGAAGGCATGGAACCTATAGTAATTCACAGCGACGCAATTACTGTGTTAATTCGTCATTGTGAGGGATCGACGGATGCAATAAAGAAGGAATAGTGCATCCGAAAAGAGATAAACGCCTCCCAATGTAAGATCCTGTCGTTGCAATAGAAACGTTCCTCGATTTAGATAGAGTAGTCATAGAACCTACAGTATTTCATATCGACGCAATTTCTGTGTCAATTCGTCATTGTGAGGGATCGACGGATGCAATAAAGAAGGAATAGTGCATCCGAAAAGAGATACTCGCCTTCCAATATACGAACCTGTCGTTGCCATAGAAACGTTCCTCGATTTAGAAAGAGAAAGCATAGAACACATAGCATTTCATAGCGACGCAATTTATGTGTTAAGTCGTCATTGTGAGGGATCGACGGATGCAATAAAGAAGGAATAGTGAATCCGAAAAGAGATAAACGCCTCCCAATATAAGATCCTGTCGTTGCCATAGAAACGTTCCTCGTTTTAGAAAGAGGAGTCATAGAACCTATAGTATTTCATAGCGACGAAATTTCTGTGTCAATTCGTCAATGTGAGGGATCGACGGATGCAATAAAGAAGGAATAGTGCATCCGATAAGAGATACTCGCCTCCCAATATAAGATCCTGTGTTGCCATAGAAAAGTTCCTCCATTTAGAAAGAGAAGGCATAGAACACATAGCATTTCATAGCGACGCAATTTCTGTGTTATTTTGTCATTGTAGGGATCGAAGGATGCAATAAAGAAGGAATAGTGCATCTGAAAAGAGATACTCGCCTCCAAATAGAAGATCCTGTCGTTGCCATAGAAACGTTCCACGATTTAGAAAGAGAAGGCATAGAACCTATAGTATTCCTACGCGACGCAATTTCTGTGTTAATTCGTCATTGTGAGGGATCGACGGATGCAATAAAGAAGGAATAGTTCATCTGAAAAGAGATACACGCCCCCAAATAGAAGATCCTGTCGTTGCCATAGAAACGTTCCTCGATTTAGAAAGAGAACGCATAGAACTTATAGTATTTCATAGCGACGCAATTTCAGTGTTATTCCATATTGTGAGGGACTAACGGATGCAATAAAGAAGGAATAGTGCATCCGAAAACAGATACTCGCCTCCTAATATGAGATCCTGTCGTTGCTATAGAAACGTTCCTGGTTTTAGAAAGAGAAGGCATACAACCTATAGTATTCCTACGCGACGCAATTTCTGTGTTAATTCGTCAATGTGAGTGATGGAGGGATGCAATAAAGAAGGAATAGTTCATCGGAAAAGCGATACTCGCCTCCCAATATAAGATGCTGCCGTTGCCATGGAAACGCTCCTCGATTTAGAAAGAGAAAGCATAGAACCTATAGTATTTCATTGCGACGCAATTTCTGTGTTAATTGGTCATTGTGAGGGATCGACGGATGCAAGAAAGAAGGAATAGTGCATCCGAAAAGAGATACACGCCTCCCAATATAAGACCCTGTAGTTGCCATAGAAACGATACTCGATTTAGAAAGAGAGGCAGAGAACCTATAGTATTTCATAGCGACGTAATTTCTGTGTTAATTCGTCATTGCGAGGGATCGACAGGTGCAATAAAGAAGGAATAGGGCATCCGAAAAGAGATACTCGCCTCCCAATTTAAGATCCAGTCGTTGGCAAAGAAAGGTCCCTCGATTTAGAAAGTGAAGGCAAAGAACCTATCGTATTTCATAGCGACGCAATTTCTGTGTTAATTCGTCATTGTGAGGGATCGACTGATGCAATAAAGAAGGAATACTGCATCCGAAAAGAGATACTCGCCTCCCAATATAAGATCCTGTCGTTGCCATAGAAACGTTCCTCGAATTAGAAAGAGAAGGCATAAAACCTATAATATTTCATAGCGACGCAGTTTCTGTGGTAATTCGTCATTGTGAGGGATCGACGGATGCAATAAAGAAGGAATAGTGCATCCGAAAAGAGATACTCGCCTCCCAATATGAGATCCTGTCGTTGCCATAGAAACGTTCCTCGATTTAGAAAGAGAAGGCATAGAACCCATATTATTTCACAGCGACGCAATTTCTGTGTTAATTCGTCAATGTGAGGGATTGACGGATGCAATAAAGAAGGATTAGTTCATCCGAAAAGAGATACTCGCCTCCAAATAGAAGATCCTGTCGTTGCCATGGAAACGTTCCTCGGTTTAGAAACAGAAGGCATGGAACCTATAGTATTTCATAGCGACGCAATTTCTGTGTTAACTCGTCAATGTGATTGATGGAGGGATGCAATAAAGAAGGAATAGTACATCCGAAAAGAGATACTCGCCTCCCAATATAAGATCCTGTCGTTGCCATAGAAACGTTCCTCGGTTTAGAAAGAGAAGGCATAGAACCCATAGTAGTTCATAGCGAAGCAATTTCTGTGTTAATTCGTCATTGTGAGGGATCGACAAATGCAATGAAAAAGGAATAGTGCATCGGAAAAGAGATACTCGCCCTCCATTATAAGATCCTATCGTTGCCATAGAAACGTTCCTCGATTTAGAAAGAGAGGGCGTAGAACCTATAGTATTTCATAGCGACGCAATTTCTTCGTTAATTCCATATTGTGAGGGATCGACGGATGCAATAAAGAAGGAATAGTGCATCCGAAAAGAGATACTCGTCTCCCAGTATAAGATCCTGTAGTTGCCATAGAAACGTTCCTCGATTTAGAAAGAGACTGCATAAAACCTATAGTATTTCATAGAGACGCAATTTCTTTGTCAATTCGTCATTGTGAGGGATCAACGGATGCAATAGAGAAGGTATAGTACATCCGAAAAGAGATACTCGCCTCCCAATATTTTATCCTGTCGTTGCCATAGAAACGTTCCTCGATTTAGAAAGAGAAGGCATAGAACCTATAGTATTTCATAGCGACGCAATTTCTGTGTTAATTCGTCATTGTGAGTGATGGAGGGATGCAATAAAGAAGGAATAGTGCATCCGAAAAGAGATACTCGCCTCCCAATATAAGATCCTGTCGTTGCCATAGAAACGTTCCTCTATTTAGAAAGAGAAGTCTAGAATCTATAGTATTTCATAGCGACGCAATTTCTGTGTTAATTCGTCATTGTAAGGGATCGACGGATGCAACAAAGAAGGAATAGTGCATCCGAAAAGAGATACTCGCCTTCCAATATAAGATCCTGTCGTTGCCAGAGAAAGGTTCCTCGATTTAAAAAGAAAAGGCATAGAACCTATAGTATTTCATAGCGACGCAATTTCTGTGTTAATTCCATGTTGTGAGGGACCGACGGATGCAATAAAGAAGGAATAGTGCATCCGAAAACAGACACTCGCCTTCCAATATAAGATCCTGTCGTTGCCACAGAAACGTCCCTCGATTTAGAAGGAGAAGGCATAAAACCTATAAAATATCATAGCGACGCAATTTTTGTGTTAATTCGCCATTGTGAGGGATCGACGAATGCAATAAAGAAGGAATAGTGCATCCGCAAAGAGAAACTCGCCCTCCAATATAAGATCCTGTCGTTGCCATAGAAACGTTCCTCGATTTAGAAAGATAAGGCATAGAATCTATAGTATTTCATAGCGACTTAATTTCTGTGTTAATTCGTCATTGTGAGGGATCGACGGATGCAATAAAGAAGGAATAGTTCATCTGAAAAGAGATACTCGCCCCCAAATAGAAGATCCTGTCGTTGCCATAGAAACGTTCCTCGATTTTAAAGAGAACGCATAGAACTTATAGTATTTCAAAGCGGCGCAATTTCTGTGTTAATTCGTCATTGTGAGGGATCGACGGATGCAATAAAGAAGGAATAGTGCATCCGATAAGAGATACTTGCCTACCAATATAAGATTTTGTCGTTGCCATAGAAACGTTTCTCGTTTTAGAAAGAGAAGGCATAGAACCTATAGTAGTTCATAACGACACAATTTTTGATTTAATTCGTCATTGTGAGGGATCGACGAATGCAATAAAAAAGGAATAGTGCATCCAAAAAGACAGACTTGCCCTCCATTATAAGATCCTGTCGTTGCCATAGAAACGTTCCTCGATTTAGAAAGAGAAGGCATAGAACCTATAGTAGTTCATAGCGACGCAGATTCTGTGGAATTCGTCATTGTGAGGGATCGACGGATGCAATAAAGCAGGAATACTGCAGCCGAAAACAGATACTCGCCTCCTAATATGAGATCCTGTCTTTGCCATAGAAACGTTCCTCGTTTTAGAAAGAGAAGGCATAGAACCTATATTATTCCTACGCGACGCAATTTCTGTGTTAATTCGTCAATGTGAGTGATGGAGGGATGCAATAAAGAAGGAATAGTTCATCGGAAAAGCGATACTCGCCTCCCAATATAAGATGCTGCCTATGCCATGGAAACGTTCCTCGATTTAGAAAGAGAAAGCATAGAACCTATAGTATTTCATTGCGACGCAATTTCTGTGTTAATTGGTCATTGTGAAGGATCGACGGATGGGATAAAGAAGGAATAGTGCATCCGAAAAGAGATACACGCCTCCCAATATAAGATCCAGTAGTTGCCATAGAAACGATACTCGATTTAGAATGAGAGGCATAGAACCTATCGTATTTCATAGCGACGCAATTTCTGTGTTAATTCGTCATTGTGAGGGATCGACTGATGCAATAAAGAAGGAATACTGCATCCGAAAAGAGATACTCGCCTCCCATTATAAGATCCTGTCGTTGCCATAGAAACGTTCCTCGATTTAGAAAGAGAAGGCATAAAACCTATAATATTTCATAGCGACGCAGTTTCTGTGGTAATTCGTCATTGTGAGGGATCGACGGATGCAATAAAAAAGGAATAGTGCATCCGAAATGAGATACTCGCCTCCCAACATGAGATCCTGTCGTTGCCATAGAAACGTGCCTCGATTTAGAAAGAGAGGGCATAGAACCTATAGTATTTCACAGCGACGCAATATCTGTGTTAATTCGTCATTGTGAGGGATTGACGGATGCAATAAAGAAGGATTAGTTCACCCGAAAAGAGATACTAACCTCCAAATAGAAGATCCTTTCGTTGCCATGGAAACGATCCTCGGTTTAGAAAGAGAAGGCTTGGTACCTATAGTATTTCATAGCGACGCAATTTCTGTGTTAATTCGTCAAAGTGATTGATGGAGGGTTGCAATAAAGAAGGAATAGTACATCCGAAAAGAGATACTCGCCTCCCAATATAAGATCCAGTCGTTGCCATAGAAACGTTCATCGATTTAGAAAGAGAAGGCATAGAACCCATAGTAGTTCATAGCGACGCAATTTCTGTGTTAATTCGTCATTGTGAGGGATCGACGAATGCAATGAATAAGGAATAGTGCATCCGAAAAGAGATACTCACCCTCCATTATAAGATCCTGTCGTTGCCATAGAAACGTTCCTCGATTTAGAAAGAGAAGGCGTAGAACCTATAGTATTTCATAGCGACGCAATTTCTTTGTTAATTCCATATTGTGAGGGATCGACGGATGCAATAAAGAAGGAATAGTTCATCCGAAAGGAGATACCCGCTTCCAAATAGAAAATCCTGTCGTTGCCATAGAAACGCTCCTCGATTTAGAAATAGAAGGCATATAACCTATGGTATTTCATAGCGACGCAATTTCTGTGTCATTTCGTCATTGTGAGGGATCGACGGATGCAATAAAGAAGGAATAGTACATCCGAAAAGAGATACTCGCGTCCCAATATAATATCCCGTCGTTGCCATAGAAACGTTCCTAGATTTAGAAAGAGAAGGCATAGATCCTATAGTATTTCATAGCGACGCAATTTCTGTGTTAATTCGTCATCGTGAGGGATCGATGGATGCAATAAAGAAGGAATAGTGCATCCGAAAAGAGATACTCGCCTCCAAATAGAAGATCCTGTCGTTGCCATAGAAACGTTCCCCGATTTACAAAGAGACTGCATAAAACCATAATACCTATAGTATTTCATAGCGACGCAATTTCTTTGTCAATTCGTCCCTGTGAGGGATCGACGAATGCAATAAAGAAGGAATAGTGCATCCGAAAAGACATACTTGCCCTCCATTATAAGATCCTGTCGTTGCCATAGAAACGTTCCTCGATTTAGAAAGAGAAGGCATAGAACCTATAGTAGTTCATAGCGACGCAATTTCTGTGTTATTCGTCATTGTGAGGGATCGACGAATGCAATAAAGAAGGAATAGTGTATCCGAAAATAGATACGAGCCTTACAAAATAAGATCCAGCCGTTGCCCCAGAAACGTTCCTCGATTTAAAAAGAAAAGGCATAGAACCTGTAGTATTTCATAGCGACGCAATTTCAGTGTTAATTCCATATTGTGAGGGACTGACGGATGCAATAAAGAAGGAATAGTGCATCCGAAAACAGATACTCGCCTCCTAATATGAGATCCTGTCTTTGCCATAGAAACGTTCCTCGTTTTAGAAAGAGAAGGCATAGAACCTATAATATTCCTACGCGACGCAATTTCTGTGTTAATTCGTCAAAGTGAGTGATGGAGGGATGCAATAAAGAAGGAATAGTTCATCGGAAAAGCGATACTCGCCTCCCAATATAAGATGCTGCCGTTGCCATGGAAACGTTCCTCGATTTAGAAAGAGAAAGCATAGAACCTATAGTATTTCATTGCGACGCAATTTCTGTGTTAATTGGTCATTGTGAGGGATCGACGGATGGGATAAAGAAGGAATAGTGCATCCGAAAAGAGATACACGCCTCCCAATGTAAGATCCTGTAGTTGCCATAGAAACGATACTCTATTTAGAAAGAGAGGCATAGAACCTATAGTATTTAATAGCGACGCAATTTCTGTGTTAATTCGTCATTGCGAGGGATCGACAGGTGCAATAAAGAAGGAATAGGGCATCCGAAAAGAGATACTCGCCACCCAATTTAAGATCCAGTCGTTGGCAAAGAAAGTTCCTTTGATTTAGAAAGAGAAGGCAAAGCTCCTATCGTATTTCATTGCGACGCAATTTCTGTGTTAATTCGTCGTTGTGAGGGATCGACTGATGCAATAAAGAAGGAATACTGCATCCGAAAAGAGATACTCGCCTCCCAATATAAGATCCTGTCGTTGCCATAGAAACGTTCCTCGATTTAGAAAGAGAAGGCATAAAACCTATAATATTTCATAGCGACGCAGTTTCTGTGGTAATTCGTCATTGTGAGGGATCGACGGATGCAAGAAAAAAGGAATAGTGCATCCGAAAAGAGATACTCGCCCTCCATTATAAGATCCATTCGTTGCCATAGAAACGTTCCTCGATTTAGAAATAGAAGGCATATAACCTATGGTATTTCATAGCGACGCAATTTCTGTGTCATTTCGTCATTGTGAGGGATCGACGGATGCAATAAAGAAGGAATAGTACATCCGAAAAGAGATACTCGCGTCCCAATATAATATCCCGTCGTTGCCATAGAAACGTTCCTAGATTTAGAAAGAGAAGGCATAGATCCTATAGTATTTCATAGCGACGCAATTTCTGTGTTAATTCGTCATCGTGAGGGATCGAATGATGCAATAAAGAAGGAATATTGCATCCGAAAAGAGATACTCGCCTCCAAATAGAAGATCCTGTCGTTGCCATAGAAACGTTCCTCGATTTAGAAAGAGACTGCATAAAACCATAAAACCTATAGTATTTCATAGCGACGCAATTTCTTTGTCAATTCGTCATTGTGAGGGATCAACGGATGCAATAAAGAAGGAATAGTACATCCGAAAAGAGATACTCGCCTCCCAATATAATATCCTGTCGTTGCCATAGAAACGTTCCTCGATTTAGAAAGAGAAGGCATAGAACCTATAGTATTTCATAGCTACGCAATTTCTGTGTTAATTCGTCATTGTGAGTGATGGAGGGATGCAACAAAGAAGGAATAGTGCATCCGAAAAGAGATACTGGCCTTCCAATATAAGATCCTGTCGTTGCCACAGAAAGGTTCCTCGATTTAAAAAGAAAAGGCATAGAACCTATAGTATTTTATAGCGACGCAATTTCTGTGTTAATTCCATATTGTGAGGGACCGACGGATGCAATAAAGAAGGAATAGTGGATCCGAAAACAGATACTCGCCTTCCAATATTAGATCCTGTCGTTGCCACAGAAACGTCCCTCGATTTAGAAGGAGAATGCATAAAACCTATAAAATTTCATAGCGACGCAGATTCTGTGGAATTCGTCATTGTGTGGGATCGACTGATGCGATAAAGAAGGAATACTGCATCCGAAAACAGATACCCGCCTCCTAATATGAGATCCTGTCGTTGCCATAGAAACGTTCCTCGATTTAGAAAGAGATGGCATAGAACCTATAGTATTTCATAGCGACGCAATATCTGTGTTAATTCGTCATTGTGAGGGATCGACGGATGCAATAAAGAAGGAATAGTTCATCCGAAAAGAGATACTCGCCTCCAAATAGAAGATCCTGTCGTTGCCATAGAAACGTTCCACGATTTAGAAAGAGAAGGCATAGAACCTATAGTATTCCTACGCGTTGCAATTTCTGTGTTAATTCGTCAATGTGAGTGATGGAGGGATGCAATAAAGAAGGAATAGTGCAACGGAAAAGCGATACTCGCCTCCCAATATAAGATCCTGCCGTTGCCATGGAAACGTTCCTCGATTTAGAAAGAGAAAGCATAGAACCTATAGTATTTCATTGCGACGCAATTTCTGTGTTAATTGGTCATTGTGAGGGATCGACGGATGCAAGAAAGAAGGAATAATGCATCCGATAAGAGATACTTGCCTTCCAATATAATATCCTGTCGTTGCCATAGAAACGTTCCTCGGTTTAGAAAGAGAAGGCATAGAACCTATAGTATTTCATAGCGACGCAATTTCTGTTTTAATTCGTCATTGTGACGGATCGACGAATGCAATAAAGAAGGAATAGTGCATCCGCAAAGAGAAACTCGCCCTCCATTATAAGATCCTGTCGTTGCCATAGAAACGTTCCTCGCTTTAGAAAGTGAAGGCATAGAATCTATAGTATTTCATAGCGACTTAATTTCTGTGTTAATTCGTCATTGTGAGGGATCGACGGATGCAATAAAGAAGGAATAGTTCATCTGAAAAGAGATACTCGCCCCCAAATAGAAGATCCTGTCGTTGCCATAGAAACATTCCTCGATTTAGAAAGAGAACGCATAGAACTTATAGTATTTCATCGCGACGCAATTTCTGTGCTAATTCGTCATTGTGAGGGATCGACGGATGCAATAAAGAAGGAATAGTGCGTCGGATAAGAGATACTTGCCTACCAATATAAGATCCTGTCGTTGCCATAGAAACGTTTCTCGTTTTAGAAAGAGAAGGCATAGAACCTATAGTAGTTCATAGCGACGCAATTTTTGTGTTAATTCGTCATTGTGAGGGAATGACGGATGCAATAAAGAAGGAATAGTGCATCCGAAAACAGATACTCGCCTTCCAATATAAGATCCTGTCGTTGCCACAGAAACGTCCCTCGATTTTGAAAGAGAAGTCATAAAACCTATAATATTTCATAGCGACGCAGATTCTGTGGAATTCGTCATTCTGAGGGATCGACGGATGCAATAAAGAAGGAATACTGCATCCGAAAAGAGATTCACGCCTCCCAATATAAGATCCTGTAGTTGCCATAGAATCGATACTCGATTTAGAAAGAGAGGCATAGAACCTATAGTATTTCATAGCGACGCAATTTCTGTGTTAATTCGTCATTGCGAGGGATCGACACGTGCAATAAAGAAGGAATAGGGCATCCAAAAAGAGATACTCGCCTCCCAATTTAAGATCCAGTCGTTGGCAAAGAAAGGTCCCTCGATTTAGAAAGGGATGGCAAAGAACCTATCGTATTTCATAGCGACGCAATTTCTGTGTTAATTCGTCATTGTGAGGGATCGACTGATGCAATAAAGAAGGAATACAGCATCCGAAAAGAGATACTCGCCTCCCAATATAAGATCCTGTCGTTTCCATAGAAACGTTCCACGATTTAGAAAGAGAAGGCATAGAACCTATAATATTTCATAGCGACGCAGTTTCTGTGGTAATTCGTCATTGTGAGGGATCGACGGATGCAATAAAGAAGGAATAGTGCATCCGGAAAGAGATACTCGCCTCCCAATATGAGAACCTGTCGTTGCCATAGAAACGTCCCTCGATTTAGAAAGAGAAGGCATAGAACCTATATTATTTCCCAGCAACGCAATTTCTGTGTTAATTCGTCATTGTGAGGGATTGACGGATGCAATAAAGAAGGATTAGTTCATCCGAAAAGAGATACTCGCCTCCAAATAGAAGATCCTTTCGTTGCCATGGAAACGTTCCTCGGTTTAGAAAGAGAATGCATGGAACCTATAGTATTTCATAGCGACGCAATTTCTTTGTTAATTCGTCAAAGAGATTGATGGAGGGATGCAATAAAGAAGGAATAGTACATCCGAAAAGAGATACTCGCCTCCCAATTTAAGATCCAGTCGTTGGCAAAGAAAGGTCCCTCGATTTAGAAAGAGAGGGCAAAGAACCTATCGTATTTCATAGCGACGCAATTTCTGTGTTAATTCGTCATTGTGAGGGATCGACGAATGCAATGAAAAAGGAATTATGCATCCGAAAAGAGATACTCGCCCTCCATTATAAGATCCTGTCGTTGCCATAGAAACGGACCTCGATTTAGAAAGAGAAGACATAAAACCTATAGTATTTCATAGCGACGCAGTTTCTGTGGTATTTCGTCATTGTGATGGATCGACGGATGCAATTAAGAAGGAATAGTGCATCCGAAAAGAGATACTCGCCTCCCAATATAAGATCCTGTCGTTGCAATAGAAACGTTCCTCGATTTAGAAAGAGAAGGAATAGAACCTATAGTATTTCATAGCGACGCAATTTCTGTGTTAATTCGTCATTTTGAGGGATCGACGGATGCAAGAAAGAAGGAATAGTGCATCCGATAAGAGATACTTGCCTTCCAATATAAGATCCTGTCGTTGCCATAGAAACGTTCCTCGTTTTAAAAAGAGAAGGCATAGAACCTATAGTAGTTCATAGCGACGTAATTTTTGTGTTAATTCGTCATTGTAAGGGATCGACGAATGCAATAAAGACGGAATAGTGCATCCGGAAAGACATACTTGCCCTCCATTATAAGATCCTGTCGTTTCCATAGAAACGTTCCTCGATTTCGAAAGAGAAGGCATAGAACCTATAGTAGTTCATAGCGACGCAATTTCTGTGTTAATTGGTCATTGTGAGGGATCGACGAATGCAATAAAGAAGGAATAGTGTATCCGAAAAAAGATACTCGCCTCCCAATATAAGATCAGGGCGTTGCCATAGAAACGTTCCTCTATTTTGAGAGAGAAGTCATAGAATCTATATTATTTTATAGCAACGCAATTTCTGTGTTAATTCGTTATTGTGAGGGATCGACGGATGCAATAAAGTAGGAATAGTGTATCCGAAAAGAGATACTCACCTCCCAATAGAAGATCCTGTCGTTGCCATAGAAACGTTCCTCTATTTAGGAAGTGAATGCATAGAACCTATAGCATTCCATAGCGACGCAATTTCTGTGTTAATTCGTCATTGTGTGGGTTCGACGGATGCAATAAAGAAGGACTAGTGCATCCGAAAAGAGATAGTCGCCTCCCAATATATGATCCTGTCGTTGCCATAGAAACGTTCCTCGATTAGAAAGTGAAGGCATAGGACCTATAGTATTTCATAGCGACGCAATTTCTGTGTTAATTCGTCATTGTGAGGGATCGACGGATGCAATAAAGAAGGAATAGTGCATCCGAAAAGAGATACTCGCCTCCCAATATAAGATCCTTTCGTTGCCATAGAAACGTTCCTCGATTTAGAAAGAGAAGGCATAGACCCTATAGTAGTTCATAGCGACGGAATTTCTGTGTTAATTCGTCATTGTGAGTGATCGACGAATGCAATGAAAAAGGAATTATGCATCCGAAAAGAGATACTCGCCCTCCATTATAAGATCCTGTCGTTGCCATAGAAACGTTCCTCGATTTAGAAAGAGAAGACATAAAACCTATAGTATTTCATAGCGACGCAGTTTCTGTGGTATTTCGTCATTGTGATGGATCGACGGATGCAATTAAGAAGGAATAGTGCATCCGAAAAGACATACTCGCCTCCCAATATAAGCTCCTGTCGTTGCCATAGAAACGTTCCTCGATTTAGAAAGAGGGGGCATAGAACACACAGCATTTCATAGCGACGCAACTTCTGTGTTTTTTTGTCATTGTAGGGATCGAAGGATGCAATAAAGAAGGAATAGTGCATCTGAAAAGAGATACACTCCTGGAAATGGAAAAAAGAACACATTGACACCGGTGTGTCAGACCCACCATACTTGCTCCGGACACTGCGAGAGGGCTGTACAAGCAATGATCACACGCACGGCACAGCAAACACACCAGGAACCGCGGTGTTGGCCGTCGAATGGCGCTAGCTGCGCAGCATTTGTGCACCGCCGCCGTCAGTGTCAGCCAGTTTTCCGTGGCATACGGAGCTCCATCGCAGTCCTTGTAGCCAGCCAAGGAAAAGCAGGCTACAACACTATTTTTCAGACCTACAAACAATCAAAATACCAAAGATGTTCGGGACGCATTGACGAGAGAAATAGATCCTCAACAAGAAAAATTGAAAATTATGGCTATAAGAACCACACCAACAGTCGTGATAGTTGAAACAGCATCCAAAGAAGACTGCAAAAAGTTACAGGCAAGGGCAGAAACTATACAACATATTAGGTGTGAAGAAACCAAAAGACGACGACCATTACTTATAACTCATGGGGTCCCAACTACAGTTACGGAGAGTGAATTTTTATTACAGCTTTATACACTAAACATGGAAGGAAATATTAGCGAAGAAGAATTTTCTGAAGGGGTGAAGATCAAATTTAAAGCAGGGCAGAAGGGGAGGAGCACAACTAGCATAGTGTTGGAAGTAACACCAAAGATAAGAACAATTCTTTTGAATCAAGAACGAGTTTTTATAAATTTCTTGGCACTGTATATTGAGGACTACGATGCAATAAGTAAATGTTTTAAATGCTGTGGGCTAGGCCACACAACTAAGTACTGTGATGATGAACAAATAACCTGCGCCAAGTGTGGGGAGAAGGGACATAAAAAAGCTGATTGCCTGTCAAGGGAACCCCCAATAGGATGCATTCCATGTAAAAGAAGAAACAAAGTTTGTAACAAAGGAGGAAGCTCTGACTGCCCAACATACATGATGCTGCACGACAGACTGATCGCTAAAATCCAATATGAATAGAGAAGGAAACATAAATAAATTGAGGATACTACAGTTAAATATGAAGAATAGCATCATGGTGAGTAATGAGCTTCCCAAGGCAATGGAGGAGACACGAATTGACATAGCATGTCTGCAGGAACCGTATTCAAGAAATGGCAAACTGATATGTATCCCAAGTAATAGTAGAGTGATAACAGGAGATACACCACCGATGGCAGCATTGATTGTAAATCCAGCAGATATAACTATTACTAAAATTACTCAGTTATGTAATACTCATGTAACAACAGTAGAACTGAAAAGAGGAAATGATACGTGGATAATAGCATCCTTGTACGCCCAATATTCCCATGACATAGAACCATATGCAGATTGGATTAAGATGGTGGCCGAATATGCAAGAGGAGGAAAATTGCTCATTGCAGCTGATATTAACGCAAAGTCAACCCTTTGGCATGCAAACACTACAGATGATAGAGGAAGAATCATCAATGAAATCCTCGCTGAGCACAACCTATACATTCTGAACAAAGAAGGAGAACCACCAACGTTCGACAATGGCAGGTCACAGAGCGAGATAGATATAACTATAGTAAACGACAAAGCCTTACCACACTGCCACAGGTGGGAAGTACGACCAGGGCTGGTGCATAGTGATCATAATGGGATAGTGATAGAGTTACATGGCACTCTAGAGACCAGTAATCGAGAAGGAAAGCAGTTCAATCTGAAGAGAGCAAACTGGCCTAAACTGAGACAGATGGTGGAATCAGCTGATCTTGCTTTAAAACGTGGTAGTGTGGACTACAGGATCCACGTCCTCACGCAACTGTTAGTAAGGGCACAGGAAGAAAGCATTCCAAAGCACAACTGCAGGCCCAAAACACGAACGCCATGGACCAATGAATTATCCCTACTTCGAAAAGATAGCAGGAAGAAACGCAAATTTTATCAAAAGGCGATAACGATGCAAGATAAAGAAATCAGACTGGCTGATTACCGTGATGCAAAGGCAAAATATAAAGAAAAATTAATCGCCACAAAGAAACAGCATTGGGACAATTATGTCAAAACGCAACTAGCTGAAAATATCTGGGGTACGCCATATAAGCTTCTGACGGAAAAGATTAAATCGCCCACCATACTGTCTACACTGAAACAAGAAAATGGGAACATGACGAGAGGATGGAGGAGCACTGCGGAATATCTGCTTTTTAAACTTTTACCAGACGATGATTCGACATCAGATAACCCAGAACACGCGAATATGCGACGACGTTTTAATGATGTCTATCTGACAGAAGCAATAACCCCCCCATTCGCGAATGAAGAAGTACAAAGGGCAATTCTCAGTATGAAAAGTCGGAAAGCGCCGGGCCCAGACAGTATATATCCGGAGACATTACACCAAGTAGCAGTACAGATAACGCCTTTCTTGACAAAGGTTCTAAATGATGCATTATTGGAAGGGAAAATACCGGCTTTGTGGAAAACAGCAAATATGGTGATAATAAAAAAGGCAGCCGATAAAGACCCTACAAATCCGAGGTCATACAGGCCAATTTGTTTATTAAACACGTTGGCGAAAATTCAAGAAAGATTATTATGTGATCGTCTGCAAGCCCACAGAGAGCTTCAGGGGCTTAGTGATCATCAGTATGGTTTTCGCAAGAATAAGTCAATAGATGACGCCATCAACCGAGTGCTTCGGATTATTAATGATACTGACAGGAAATATGCAGTAGCAATACTGATAGATATACAAGGAGCATTTGACAACATGTGGTGGCCTGGATTATTCTCACGGTTAAGAGAGCTGCAGCTGCCGAGAACCCTGTACCACAGCTTGAAAGATTACTGTCGAGATAGGGTCGTCCAATGGAAAGAAGGCAACAGGAAGGTAGTTAAAAAGATAACAAAAGGATGCCCACAAGGATCTATCCTAGGGCCCTTATTCTGGGATATTACAATTGAGCCACTTCTCAATCTCATGGAAGAAAGCGTCAATACAGAAGGAATCGTGGGCTATGCTGACGATCTAACTGTTTTAGTGACGGCGAACTCAAGAGCCGAATTGGAAATAAAGGCAAATGACACCCTGCTCGAAATGAACAATTGGTGCCAGAAATATAAGTTAACAATAGCCCCAGCAAAGACGTTATATATGTTGATGAAAGGAAACTTACAGCGGAATCCAGTGATAAGATTGGGTAATAATAACATTGCCAGGAAGAAGGTAACAAGATACCTTGGAGTCCAACTAGATGAAAGACTATCATTTTTGCAGCATATAAAGCTCACAACCGACAAGGCAGTAGCTATTCTACACAAACTCGCCAGAATAAATACCGCAGAGTATAGGATGCCACTAAGAATGATTAAGACGTATTACTATGCGATATATGAGTCGATAGTGAGCTTTGCCTCTAGCACGTGGGCACATAGATTACGTCTATCAACATATGTGACAGCCGCCAGAAGTGGTCAGAGGAATGTACTCCTGCGGCTATCTGGCGCTTTTGGAACAACATCTACTGAAGCCCTATGTGTAGTGCTTGGCACGTATCCTATTGATATAACAATAAGGTACAGAGCAGCAGCGTATTGGCTGAGACAAGGACAGAATCACAAAGTTCAGGAGATAACTGATGAGGATGTAACAACGAGATACGACTTAAAGCGATGGAGACTGATGGAGTGGCAAAGGCAGTGGGACACCAGTGAAAAGAGCAGGCGCGTATATGAGTTTTTTCCTCATATTGAAGAGCGCCTAAAAATGAGACATGCTGACCCAGGCATAGGTATGATGCACTTCCTTACGGGTCATGGACCGTACCCAACGTATTTTAACCGTATAAATCAGGACAGAGCTGCCAATTGTATATGCGGAAACGTGGGCACACCAGAGCATGTTGTTCTCCAGTGCCATAGATATGAACCTGGTGAGGCAGTACAACTGCTACAAGACGATATCAAGCAAGCATTGCGGGACCCTGATAAATGGAAGCTACTTAGTGACATGGCAGACAGAGTCTCGAGGGCCCTGAAGGAAGAGTATAGAAGAGACAGACAACGTCAAGCTGCGCAAATTGGGCCACAGCAACGACAGACACTCCAGGACGACAGTGACAGTGACGAAACAGATGGAGATAGTACTGACGAGAGCTAATACGATGAGTACACAAGAATTAAGATTACAGATATAATGTACTAATTGTAAGTTTTCTGATTGACTAGTTGTAAGTTTCATGAATTGACGTAGTAGGAACATTTAAAGCTTTTAACTTGTTTATTAGAATTTAAGTTAGTGAAAAAAAAAAATTTCAATGTTTAATGACTGACAAATTGTAAGTTTTATGAATTGAAGTAGTAGTACTATTTAAATCTTCTTAACTTGTCTATTTAATAATCATGTCAATGGCAAGTTTTATGTACCTCATGTACTAGATAGGTAAGGTTTTTAAAGCGTTAAATGCATGTAAAATTACAATTACATATGATATCATTAACAGTAAGTTTTATATTCCTATAATCAAATTTCATTGGACATCTAGAAGAAATTATTTTCAATATTTATCAATATGGCAAATGCATGTTTAAGACATAACCTATAATCACCACTTAATTTTACACGATACCTTAACTTACACTAACATTAATTTTAGAATTATAATTTGTTAAATTTATGTATATTTATTTTGTAACAAGTATTTATGGCTGCAATGAGTACTTAGCAAGAGGGCATAGTGGTCCACCTCCACGATGGTGGGGCACGGGCAACGACACACAGGGTATGGTGGGGCGTGAGGTCTCCACAGTACATCGATGTTGTCGCCAGTGGTCGGCGGAAGGTACACGTGCCCGTCGACCTGGGACCGGACCGCAGCGACGCACGGATGCACGCCAAGACCGTAGGATCCTACGCAGTGCCGTAGGGGACCGCACCGCCACTTCCCAGCAAATTAGGGACACTGTTGCTCCTGGGGTATCGGCGAGGACCATTCGCAACCGTCTCCATGAAGCTGGGCTACGGTCCCGCACACCGTTAGGCCGTCTTCCGCTCACGCCCCAACATCGTGCAGCCCGCCTCCAGTGGTGTCGCGACAGGCGTGAATGGAGGGACGAATGGAGACGTGTCGTCTTCAGCGATGAGAGTCGCTTCTGCGTTGGTGCCAATGATGGTCGTATGCGTGTTTGGCGCCGTGCAGGTGAGCGCCACAATCAGGACTGCATACGACCGAGGCACACAGGGCCAACACCCGGCATCATGGTGTGGGGAGCGATCTCCTACACTGGCCGTACACCACTGGTGATCGTCGAGGGGACACTGAATAGTGCACGGTACATCCAAACCGGCATCGAACCCATCGTTCTACCATTCCTAGACCGGCAAGGGAACTTGCTGTTCCAACAGGACAATGCACGTCCGCATGTATCCCGTGCCACCCAACGTGCTCTAGAAGGTGTAAGTCAACTACCCTGGCCAGCAAGATCTCCGGATCTGTCCCCCATTGAGCATGTTTGGGACTGGGTGAAGCGTCGTCTCACGCGGTCTGCACGTCCAGCACGAACGCTGGTCCAACTGAGGCGCCAGGTGGAAATGGCATGGCAAGCCGTTCCACAGGACTACATCCAGCATCTCTACGATCGTCTCCATGGGAGAATAGCAGCCTGCATTGCTGCGAAAGGTGCATATACACTGTACTAGTGCCGACATTGTGCATGCTCTGTTGCCTGTGTCTATGTGCCTGTGGTTCTGTCAGTGTGATCATGTGATGTATCTGACCCCAGGAATGTGTCAATAAAGTTTCCCCTTCCTGGGACAATGAATTCACGGTGTTCTTATTTCAATTTCCAGGAGTGTACTCGCCTCCGAATATAAGATCCTGTCGTTGCCGTAGAAATGTTCCTAGTTTTGGAAAAAGAAGCCATAGCACCTACAGTATATCATAGCGACGCAATTTCTGTGATAATTCGTCATTGTGAGGGATCGACGGATGCAATAAAGAAGGAATAGTGCATCCGAAAAGAGATACTCGCCCCCCAATAGAAGATCCTGTCGTTGCCATACAAACGTACCTCGATTTAGAAGGAGAAGGCATAGAATCTATAGTATTTCATAGCGAAGCAATTTGTGTGTTAATTCGTCATTGTGAGGGATCGACGGATGCAATAAAGTAGGAATAGTGCATCCGAAAAGAGATACCCACCTCCCAATAGAAGATCCTATCGTTGCCATAGAAACGTTCATCGAATTAGAAAGAGAAGGCGTAGAACCTATAGTATTTCATAGCGACACAATTTCTGTGTTAATTCGTCATTGTGTGGGATCGACTTATGCAATAAAAAAGGAATAGTGCATCCGAAAAGAGATACTCGCCTCCCAATAGAAGATCCTGTCGTTGCTGTAGAAACGTTCCTCGATTTAGAAAAAGAAGGCATAGAACCTATAGTATTTCATAGCGACGCAATTTCTTTGTTAATTCGTCATTGTGAGGGATCGACGGATGTAATAAAGAAGGAATAGTGCATCCGAAAAGAGAAACTCACCTCCCAATATAAGATCCTATCGTTGCCATAGAAACGTCCCTCGATTCAGAAGGAGAAGGCATAGAACCTATAGTATATCATACCGACGCAATTTCTGTGTTACATCGTCATTGTGAGGGATCGACGGATGCAATAAAGAAGGATAAGTGCATCCGAAAAGAGATACTCGTCTCCCAATATAAGATCCTGTAGTTGCCATAGAAACGTTCCTCGATTTAGAAAGAGAGGCATAGAATCTATAGTATTTCATAGCGACGCAGTTTCTATGTTAATTCGTCATTGTGAGGGATCGACGGGTGCAATAAAGAACGAATAGTGCATCCGAAAAGAGATACTCGCCTCCCAATATAAGGTCCAGTCGTTGGCAAAGAAACGTCCCGCGATTTAGAAAGAGTAGGCATAAAACCTACAGTATTTCATAGCGACGCAGTTTCTGTGGTAATTGGTCATAGTGAGGGATCAACGGATGCAATAAAAAAGGAATAGTGCATCCGAAGAGAAATACTCGCCTCCCAATATAAGATCCTGTCATTGCCATAGAAACGTTCCTCGATTTAGAAAGAGAAGGCATAGAACCTATAGTATTTCATAGCGACGCAATTTCTATGTTAATTCGTCATTGTGAGGGATCGACATGTGCAATAAAGAAGGAATAGTGCATCCGAAAAGAGATACTCGCCTTCCAATATAAGATCCTGTCGTTGCCACAGAAAGCTTCCTCGATTTAAAAAGAAAAGGCATAGAACCTATAGTATTTCATAGCGACGCAATTTCTGTGTTAATTCCATATTGTGAGGGACCGACGGATGCAATAAAGAAGGAATAGTGCATCCGAAAACAGATACTCGCCTTCCAAAATAAGATCCTGTCGTTGCCACAGAAACGTCCCTCGATTTAGAAGGAGAAGGCATAAAACCTATAATATTTGATAGCGACGCAGATTCTGTGGATTTCCGCATTGTGTGGGATCGACGGAGGTAATAAGGAAAGAATACTGCATCCGAAAACAGATACTCGCCTCCTAATATGAGATCCTGTCGTTGCCATAGTAACGTTCCTCGATTTAGAAAGAGATGGCATAGAACCTATAGTATTTCATAGCGACGCAATTTCTGTGTTAATTCGTCATTGTGAGGGATCGACGGATGCAAGAAAGAAGCAATAATGCATCCGATAATAGATACTTGCCTTCCAATATAATATCCTGTCGTTGCCATAGAAACGTTCCTCGATTTAGAAAGAGAAGGCATAGAACCTATAGTATTTCATAGCGACACAATTTCTGTGTTAATTCGCCATTGTGAGGGATCGAGGAATGCAATAAAGAAGGAATAGTGCATCCGCAAAGAGAAACTCGCCCTCCATTATAAGATCCTGTCGTTGCCATAGGAACGTTCCTCGATTTAGAAAGAGAAGGCATAGAACCTATAGTATTTCATAGCGACGCAATTTCTGTGTTAATTCGTCATTGTGAGGGATCGACAGGTGCAATAAAGAAGGAATAGTGCATCCGAAAAGAGATAGTCGCCTCCCAATTTAAGATCCAGTCGTTGGCAAAGAAAGGTCCCTCTATTTAGAAAGAGAAGGCAAAGAACCTATCGTATTTCATAGCGACGAAACTTCTGTGTTAATTCGTCATTGTGAGGGATCGACAGGTGCAATAAAGAAGGAATACTGCATCCGAAAAGAGATACGCGCCCTCCAATATAAGCTCCTGTCGATGCCATAGAAACGGTCCTCAATTTAGAAAGGGAAGGCATAGAACCTATCGTATTTCATAGCGACTCAATTTCTGTGTTAATTCGTCATTGTGAGGGAAAGACGGATGCAATAAAGAAGGAATAGTGCATCTGAAAAGAGATACTCGCCTCCCAATATAAGATCCTGTCGTTGCCATAGAAACGTTCCTCGATTTAGAAAGAGAGGCATAGAACCTATAGTATTTCATAGCGACGCAATGTCTATGTTAATTCGTCATTGAGAGGGATCGACGGGTGCAATAAAGAAGGAATAGTGCATCCGAAAAGAGATACTCGCATCCCAATATAAGATCCAGTCGTTGGCAAAGAAACGTCCCTCGAATTAGAAAGAGATGGCATAGAACCTATCGTATTTCATAGCGACGCAATTTCTGTGTTATTTCGTCATTGTGAGGGATCGACGGATGCAATAAAGATGGAATAGTGCATCCGAAAAGAGATACTCGCTTCCAAATTAAAGATCCTGTCGTTGATATACAAACGTTCCTCTATTTAGAAAGAGAAGGCATAGAATCTATAGTATTTCATAGCGACGCAATTTCTGGGTTAATTCCATATTATTTGGTATCGACGGATGCAATAAAGAAGCAATAGTGCATCCGAAAAGAAATACTCGCCTCCTAATATAAGATGCTGTCGTTGGCATAGAAACGATCCGCGATTTAGAAAGAGAGGGCATGGAACCTATAGTATTTCACAGCGACGCAATGACTGTGTTAGTTCGTCATTGTGAGGGATCGACGGATGCAATAAAGAAGGAATAGTGCATCCGAAAAGAGATACTCGCCCCCCAATAGAAGATCCTGTCGTTGCCATAGAAACGTTCCTCGATTTAGTAGGAGAAGGCATAGAATCTATAGTATTTCATAGCGACGCAATTTCTGTGTTAATTCGTCATTGTGAGGGATCGACGGATGCAACAAAGAAGGAATAGTGTATCCGATAGGAGATACTTGCCTTCCAATATAAGATTCTGTCGTTGCCATAGAAAAGTTCCTCGTTTTAGGAAGAGAAAGCATAGAACAAATAGTAGTTCATAGCGACTCAATTTTTGTGTTAATTCGTCATTGTGAGGTATCGACGAATGCAATAAAGAAGGAATAGTGCATCCGAAAAGACATACTTGCCCTCCATTATAAGATCCTGTCGTTGCCATAGAAACGTTATTCGATTTAGAAAGAGAAGGCATAGAACCTATAGTAGTTCATAGCGACGCAATTTCTGTGTTAATTCGCCATTGTGAGGGATCGACAAATGCAATAAAGAAGGAATAGTGCGTCCGAAAAAAGATACTCGCCTCCCAATACAAGATCAGGACGTTGCCATAGAAACGTTCCTCTATGTGGAGAGAGAAGGCATAGAATTTATAGTATTTTATAGCAACGCAAATTCTGGGTTAATTCGTCATTGTGAGGGATCGACGGATGCAATAAAGTAGGAATAGTGTATCCGAAAAGAGATACTCACCTCCCAATAGAAGATCTTGTCGTTGCCATAGAAACGTTCCTCGATTTAGGAAGTGAAGGCATAGAACCTATAGTATTTCATAGCTACGCAATTCCTGTGTCAATTCTTCATTGTGAGGGATCGACGGATGCAATAAAGGAGGCATAGTACATCTGAAAAGAGATACTCGCCTCCCAATATAAGATCCTGTCGTTGCCATAGAAACGTTCCTCGATTTAGAAAGAGAACGCATAGAACACATAGCATTTCATAGCGACGCAATTTCTGTGTTAATTTGTCATTGTAGGAATCGAAGGATGCAATAAAGAAGGAATAGTGCATCTGAAAAGAGATACTCGCCTCCCAATATAAGATCCTGTCGTTGCCGTAGAAACGTTCCTCGATTTAGAAAAAGAAGCCATAGCACCTATAGTATTTCATAGCGACGCAATTTATGTGATAATTCGACATTGTGAGGGATCGACGGATGCAATAAAGAAGGAATAGTGCATCCGAAAAGAGATACTCGCCCCCCAATAGAAGATTCTGTCGTTACCATAGAAAGGTTCCTCGATTTAGAAGGAGAAGGCATAGAATCTATAGTATTTCATTGCGACGCAATTTCTGTGTTAATTCGTCATTGTGAGGGATCGACGAATGCAATAAAGAAGGAATAGTGCATCCGAAACGACATACTTGCCCTCCATTATAAGATCCTGTCGTTGCCATAGAAACGTTCCTCGATTTAGAAAGAGAAGGCATAGAACCTATTGTAGTTCATAGCGACGCAATTTCTGTGTTAATTCGTCATTGTGAGGGATCGACAAATGCAATAAAGAAGGAATAGTGCGTCCGAAAAAAGATACTCGCCTCCCAATATAAGATCAGGACGTTGCCATAGAAACGTTCCTCTATGTGGTGAGAGAAGGCATAGAATCTATAGTATTTTATAGCAACGCAATTTCTGGTTTAATTCGTCATTGTGAGGGATCGACGGATGCAATAAAGTAGGAATAGTGTATCCGAAAAGAGATACTCACCTCCCAATAGAAGATATTGTCGTTGATATAGAAACGTTCCTCGATTTAGGAAGTGAAGGCATAGTACCTATAGTATTCCATAGCGACGCAATTTCTGTGTTAATTCGTCATTGTGTGGGATGGACGGATGCAATTAAGAAGGAATAGTGCATCTGAAAAGAGATAGTCGCCTCCCAATATATGATCCTGTCGTTGCCAATGAAACGTTCCTCGATTTAGAAAGTGAAGGCATAGAACCTATAGTATTTCATAGCGACGCAATTTCTGTGTTAATTCGTCATTGTGAGGGATCGACGGATGCAACAAAGAAGGAATAGTGCATCCGATAAGAGATACTTGCCTTCCAATATAAGACTCTGTCGTTGCCATAGAAAAGTTCCTCGTTTTAGAAAGAGAAGGCATAGAACCTATAGTAGTTCATAGCGACGCAATTTTTGTGTTAATTCTTCATTGTGAGGGATCAACGAATGCAATAAAGAAGGAACAGTGCATCCGAAAAGACATACTTGCCCTCCATTATAAGATCCTTATAAAGGCACATTTGCATGCCGAGCGTGAGTTTCCTCGGAAACGCGAAATATTAATTAAATAAATAATCAGTGACAAATGAATAAAGCCTATGGCACACAACTGCAGCGCTGTGTCGCTGATAAAACAAAAGCACAATTACGTTACTCTTATGTTTGATTAAGAAAGGAGAGAGCTCTGGTAGAAGTAGTGCGAGAAGCACGTATTTTATTCTATTGTCTGGCACACCGCCATATTTCATGTTATAGAAGAATACTGCGAGTTGCAACCAGACTAGGCACTCGATTCTGTAAAGAATTTATATTTATAAAAGTAAGTAGGATTATGAACTGTAGGCTTATTCATTGAATATATCTGATTTAACTAACTGTGTAACTTTTTTATGTTTAGTAGACAATCACCTCTGTACGACGTATTGGCATGGCTGGCAAATTATTGAAATAGTGAGATTTAGATTATGAGTCCGCACCTACCGCAGCAGTCTTTGGAAACGATTTATTTACGAAGTCCGATTATTTCAGTTTTATTTCACGGTCAACTACGAGTAACATTGCCTTTACGAGAAAGCCATTGTCAAGCGTCTGATACCGAATAATTAAACGTCCACGTTCCAGATAAGCAAATATTAATTACAATTACAATCACAATCACCATCATACAGATAGAAAAATTAATATTTAAATAAATAATATTATTTATTTTATTTATTTTATATTGGCGACTGCGTGTCGGACTTGTTATTTTGTCATTTGTTACATTGTTCTCTTTGTTTCATGTGAAAAATCAACTTTCTGGACCTGGACGTGAATGTATGAGAGATAACAAAAAATCTGAAGATATTTTCCAATTCTAAAATTTTGCGGGAAGACGCAATGAAACTTCCAGCAAAATAAGGTAAGACGCAGCATCTTTGCATTAGCAGGCTTGACCAGACGTATAATTCAGTGTATTAGCTTTTCAGTAGATTCTGTAGTGTTTCTTTCGTGCATAACAGTTTTCAGTGATAAATTTCATTCTCAGTACTTTTCCTTAAACAATAACGTATGCAACAATACCAATACACGAGTGTACAATATGGCCGACTTCTGTACGATACGTAGTAACATGGACAGCAGCCATTACCAATAATCTCAAATTCAGTTTATATTTTTACATTAACAGACAGCCATTGTTGCTACGAGCGATTCATGCTCAACTGCATTTTATTTTAAAATCAGTGTCAAATATTTTCTTGAAACATATATCACGTGTGGCATGGTAATAACTAGAAATCAATACGCAAAAATGGAACAGCAAAGACGTACTATTCAGACGCAATCCGACTCGGACGAGAGACAAATGTTAGAAAATGACTTTACGACAGCAACCGGTAGTGACGATTTATCAAACATTGACGCAAGTGTTGACGGAAATTTTGGCAATAGGCCGTCCACTACAAAAATTTCAAAGTCTCAGTCAGAGCCCATGTTGATGCATGACGTCACGTCTAATGACGCGACGGGGGCACAGACCTTGCAAACAGTAAACATTGCCGACATGTTACAAATGCTAATGAAACAAAACGCCGAAAACATGGCAACCTTACAGACACAAAATGACGCAATTAAATCTGACCTCATAGCACTCAAGACAGGTAATGACACTTTATGTAAACGTGTGGAACATACAGAGGCCACACTGACGAAACAGATGACTGAACTCAGTACTAAATTTTCCCAGCTTAATACGAGACAAGAAAAGACTACAACTGACGTAGCACTTTTACAGACACAAGTAAAAAACCTTAATGTCACGTGTGAAGTTCTTACTGAACAAATTCAAACATATCCTTCAGTACATGACAACCTTGAAAAACGAATTACTGACGTACAGAATAAATTTGACAATGTTGAACAACACCTGACTGACATCTTACAATCTGATGCCACAGCTCATTTTCAAAATATTAATAAAGAATTTCATGATTGGGTAGTGAACAAAGACAAACATTTTGATAGATGCTTACGTGAAAATTTACCAACAATTGTGCACGACTCCGTAGCGCAATACATTACTAATAACAAACAGCTGATCAGTGACGCAGTACAATCCGTCACTGCACCCATGAGACAATTCACCGATCGACCACAGTCTGAATGTAACGAAAATATCAGTCAAAATGCACAGTTCAGGAACCAATATACATTCGAGTATGACACACACATACCGCACACGACAAACACACAAGAACAAAACACACCACGACTACAACACATACCACGATGTGCAAACACAAACACAAGCTATTATCATGGTAAACCACAGCTACATTATCGTAATTACTCGCCAGCTGAACATACCAGTAATTACAGTGGAATAAATGCATATCACAATGCGAAGGAAGAAGAAAGCTTAATGAAACACAGGCAATTTCAGATTTTTATCCCAGAAAAACGAACCATTCATCCGGTGATTTTTCTTAAATCTTTTAGTAACGCATTTCCACGCACTTGGAGTGACCGGAAAAAGATTTCATATATTGTCGGTTACATCCAAGGCGATGCAGCTGTCTGGGCATACAGTCAAGCTGACGTATGTACCACGTACAGTGAGTTTGAGCGTGCTTTTCTGAACAAATTCTGGTCGCAATCCGTCCAGGAGCGACTCAGAAGACAAATTTTAGAACCTGAAACTTTTAACAGTAAAAATGGCAACTTACGCAGATATTTTGAAAAATACTTGAACATGGGACACTTTTTAGACGAACCAGTCGCAACGCGTGATATACTCCGTGCGTTGAAGGCCAAATTGCCTTTCAACATTAAAGAAAAACTCCTACATATCCCGGATGACGATTCAGATTATTTTTTAACAGCCTTAGATTCGGTTGACATGTTACTTGAAGATCAGCGCTTCGCGCGGCAAAACAGCAGCCACAAAGTTTACACTTGTGGTATGCAAAACATGCAGGCTTGCCAACTCAATTCTGGCGCGCCCACAGTTGGATACGCGGTACAGCAAAAACAGCAAACTCACATGCCGTTTCAATACGAAAATCAAAGTCAACACGCGTATTCCAATACAAACAATAGTTACAACAGTAATAACACTTCATGCGGCAATCTATACAAAAGGCACCGCGGTAATAACTACAACGGTAACAACGGATACAAAGGCAACAACAAAAACACAAACAGAAATAGAAATAATAATAACTACGAGCCAAGACAGCATCAAGGTTGGACTCGTAACGATCAGTACTTCCATTCAACTCTGCTTTACCACAGCAGCCACCAGGACAAAATTGGAGCATACCTTACGACCGACAGGTAAGTTATAATGCGCAACAGCAACAACAACCGCAAAAGTTTGGAGATCATAATAGGCAATACCCGAATGTGAATATAATAGAAATGACACCTGATGCACAACCTCAATCTGTGTCAGTACCTAGTACAAATGCTAATCCAACAAACTAGAAACAGTCACTTCTATGCCCCAGGTCGTGGCTGAAGAATTCTTGCGGGGCGACTGCAATGTTAATCAGTTATTTGACACCACACTTGAACAACAGAATAATGATATGCCGAATAATTCTAAACAAAAATTACCTGTTTTATTTATAAGATACAACCACAATGAGAATATATCAGATGAACTTATACAAGACAGTACGCAATGTCGTTCAAACACAAATGAAATTGTTTTAGCATCTACTACTGGTGTAGTAGGTGGGATACCAACTACTATTATCCTAGATACAGGTGCAGCTGTGAGCGTTTTGTCTTTTAATTTCTATAAAAAGATGTGTGAATTGGAACCTGTGCCTGAGTTTCCTGCCCAAAACTGTAAAATAACTACTGCACTAGGTAATAAGTCATGTAGGGTTACGAAGCAAGTTTTTGTAAACATTAAAATAGGTAAAAAGTCATTTTAAGAAAAAACCTTCAAAACAAAAGACATGGCGATCACCTAACAAGGACATAGGTGAATTCCAAATTGACCATATTGCAATCTCGTATCCATGTCACAAAGAAATTTTAAATGTTCAAGTTCGTAAAGGCGCCAATATTGACTCAGACCATTACTTAACCCGTGTGAAACTAAAGCTAAAACCCCAAAATTTCAACAAAAGGACACCATTAATCCCCAAAATTGACACCAGTAAAATCCAACCATCATTATTAGCAGACGAATTTGACAAAACAAGTGCACAAAATTGGGAACAACTCAAACACAAGATTATCAAAACAGCTCAAGATCAAATTCCTTTACGAAAACACAAGAAACATGCTTGGTGGAATGAAAACTGTGATCATGCAATCAAAGCCAGACAAGAGACATTTAAAGCATGGAATAGCAACAAGACAGAAGACACATATGATACATTCCTGACAACTAGAAAAGACACTTCAAAACTAATTAGACAAACAAAAAGACAATATGAGAATAGTCAACTCTTAGAAATTGAAGAAGATTTTCAGAAATACAATACCAGAAATTTTTATAAAACTTTTAAAACCAAAATAAAGGGGTACCAACCCCAGAATCTTTGCTTCAAGAAGGAAAATGGACAGTTGGCTCTTAACAACCAAGAAAATTGCAAAGAACTTTCTAAATATTTTAAGAATCATCTAAATTTCCCCGAGCCCACAGAAAGATTTCCACCAAAAATTCCCCAACAATGCAATCCAGTTTCACTTGCACCAAATGAAGAGGAAATCATTAAAGAAATTGATAGGTTGAAAAACAACAAAGCATCTGGTGAAGATGGAATTGTTGCAGAACTTTTAAAGGCAGCTGGTCCAAAAACCGTTAAAGAAATTACTTCAATCATGCAAAACATTTGGCAAACTGAAAAAATTCCTGATGAATGGAAAACCGCCTTGATTCACCCACTTCATAAGAAGGGAGACAAAACTGATGTTAATAATTACAGAGGAATTTCTCTTCTTCCAGTCACATACAAAATCCTCTCTCAATGTCTTCTGAACCGAGCACAACAACAACTTGAATGGAAAATTGGCGAATATCAAGCAGGTTTCAGGCCAAATAGATCTTGCCCAGAACAGATTTTAGTCCTCAAACTAATTCTCAGACATCAAAAAATTTACAATAAAAAACTAGTTTGTACCTTTGTAGATTTTAGAAAGGCTTATGACTCAGTGGATCGTGAATCTCTTTTCCAAATTGTGAAAGAACAAGGCCTGGATCCTAAAACCACGGCAATTATCAGAGACACGCTAACTGGTACAAAATCAAAAGTAAAGTTCAGAGGAGAAATTTCAGAACCCTTTGAAATAAAAACAGGCGTGAGGCAAGGTGATGGACTCTCTCCGTTGCTATTTAACTGCGTTCTAGAAAAAGTAATACAAGAGTGGCGCGAACGAAAATTGGAGTTCAAAATTGACCAACCAGTGAAATTAGGACGAACAAATATTCGAATAGACTGTTTGGCCTTTGCAGACGACTTGGTTATTCTAACGCAGGACATCCAAATTGCTCAGAAACAAATAGAAATTCTTAAAGAAACAGCAGAAAGAGTAGGTCTCCAAATCTCATTTGAAAAAACACAGTATATGACTAGCAACAAACTGGCACCCAAACTTTTGGAAACCAAGTATGGAAAAATCAAAAGAGTTTCGCAATTCAAATATTTAGGTGAAACAATCTCAGAGACTGGTCTAGAAAAAATTGGAAATGAAATTCGTTGTCAAAAGATGGAGACAGCTTTTAGACTTACAAAAGACATCTACAACAAAAAATGTCTCTCGAGGTACTCTAAATTGAGACATTACAACACGGTCATAAAACCAGAGTGCCTTTATGGGGCTGAAACGCTAATTTTAAACAGAAAAAAGGACATTCAAGAAATCCAAAAAAGAGAAAGAAAAGTAATCAGAAAAATTCTAGGTCCAAAATATACTGAAGAAGGAACATACAGGCTAAGAGCAAATAGTGAAATTCAACAATACACCAGCATATATTCGGATATGAAAAAACGCAGATTAAAATTTTATGGGCATATTAAAAGAATGGATGCTACCAGACTAACTAAACAAGTAGTGGAATTCTACGAAAATCGAAGTAAAGCTAAATTTGAGACAATAAAATGGATTGCTGCTATAAAAGAGGACATGAAAGAGGCAGATATAAAACAAGATGAAATTCAAGACAGAAAATTATTTAGGCAAAAAATTCATGACTGGGTAGTTGGTCAAGCTGAAAAACCAAAGAAAACTGGAACCACATGGTCTGATGAAAGGAAAAGAGCTCATTCCGAGAGAATGAAAACAATTTGGGCAGAGAGAAAGTCTAAAAGAAAATAACTGAATGCCCCGTGATTGTACTTCGCGTGGTCCAGTAGGGCCCAAACGTGAATAATAATAAAATAGGTAATGGAACCGTACAATGGCCATTCCTGGTTGTACAAAACCTTGTGACAAATTGCATATTAGGAATAGATATTATGAGCGAGAAGGACTCTATTATAGACTTCTCCAAAGGTAAATGTATTTTAAATGATAAAGGCAGTGTAATTATTATTGATTTGGACAGGAGAACTCTAAAGCATGACAAACACTGTACAGGGTACAAGGTTCAGTTAGTACTTGACAATGACATTCAAGATATGCAAACACACTCATCTGACACAGAGCTAATGGACTTGAAAACATTGCTTGATCATAAGATAAGTGAAGCTACAGCTCTCAGTGTACATGAACGTATAAAACTACAGGAAGTGTTATCCAAATATTTACAAGTTTTTACCAAACGATTAGGTGTTATCAACAGGTATGTATACAAGATTGAAGTTAAGCCTCACTAGATCTTCTACCACAAGACATATAACGTACCGTTATCTCAACGACCTGCTGTGTGGCAAGAATTAAAACAAATATTAGACTGGAAGGTCATTGAACCATCCACCTCACCTTATTGTAGTCCTCTACTTATTGTCAAAAAATCAAATGGAAGCATTAGGTTAGTGTTAGACGCACGAGCAATTAATGAAATAATTTTACCGGTTCACACAAAACCCGAAAATTTAGAAGAGCAATTACAGAAATTTCTAGATGCAAAATATTTTTCCACAATAGATCTCGCTAATTCGTTTTGGCAGGTGGGTATCACTCCTGATTCACGGAAATATACTGCATTTATGTTCGGGGGGCGAACCTATCAGTTTTGTGTTCTACCTTTCGGACTGAATGTCAGCTCTGGGGTATTCATTACAGTCCTGGATACCGTGCTTGGCGACGATTTAGTTGAGACAGTCACACACTATGTAGATGATATACTGATAGCTACACAGTCTTGGAAGGAACACGTTGGCACACTTCAAAGAATTTTAGAAAAATACGCACACTGAGATCTTAGAGCATTTCATGCTGAATAATGTCAAAGTCATACCCATCGAAATATTGGTAAGCAACTCGAAAAACTCTGTTGTTACAACACAGATAATAAGTAGTGTAGAAATTTTCATTTCAGCGTTCCAGAGTCGCAGTTGAAGACAGAAGAACTCTTCTTTCAGCGCGCGCCTCCACCTGGAAGACGGAATATTAAAATAAAATTTATGATTACGTAGCAGTGAATGATATATTAATTTTTCACGGAACATTTGTTATTGTAGGTACCACTGACTTGGTATGACACCTGACGAACCGACAGACGTCATCTGTGAAGCGATCTTTTACTTTGAGAAATAGATTAGACGCACATCTCTCAACACGAAAAGCATCTATCAGTAGTCAAGGCCACACAGACACTCTACACACACGCACAAAACGCGAGGAATCGAACATTTTCTCTCTCTTACTATTTTGAATATTATTGAGTAGTGAAAACGCCTGGTCTTGCCTACTGATGTAATGAATGTTGTGTCTAACCTATCCTAATTTCAGATGACATCACGTGACACAATGTAATAACCTATAGCTATGTAATGATGATGCAAACATGTTTATGTGCAACTGTATTATGTTTATGCTAAGAAAATATGTGACGTGTGTATGTATAATTACTTATTTTTTTAACTGATGTATCATGTAACTGTTACTATGTAAAAAATTTGAACAAAACGAGTGCCAAAAAGACATTGCATAGTGAACCTCTGTTCACGGACATTAACGAACATTACTAACTCTGCAACTACGCAGAAACCTATGTGAAAGAAACGGTTAATGCCATTCATTATGCAGCGTATCTATGTAAACGCGATGAATGATTTCTTTGATTAATAACTACGAACATTTAGGTGAGCTATATTCAGCAAAAAACTGAAAATGTGAAGGGCATAATTCGTGCATCGTCTAGTGACATTACTACAGTACCTAACTTCAAGATGTTAACTGGATTAAATGGACACAAAGTGCCTGTCCAGAAAACAACACGACAGGTGGAAGAATTTTGGTTGGAACTTCAGGGAATGAAATGTTCTCGAAATGTGACGGACACTCTTACCTGGACTGTCCAAGGATCGACGCCAGCTATGTGCCGTCTGAGGTTCTGCAACCAAGCTTCCACGGAATGTAAAAAAAAACGAACTGCACGTGGACCAATTACTCGACGGGTCACGTCTGATCTGTAATGAGCAATGCCTTTAGTCACAACGAACTGCATCACAACGACTATAATGGAAATGGGAAATGGACACGCTTATGTATTAATCACGTTGTTATACAACGATGTTACTGTGATCAAAAAAACTTTACCACGACGATACTAACCTGTAAAAAAAAAATTATTCTGCAGCAGATGAATATGAACTGTAATAACGACACGATGTGTATAGGTCAACGCACCTGAAACATACGGACATTTTTCTTTGAAGTATTTCAAAACAATACTATGTAACTAAGAACATTCAACAATCTAAGTTGTATTGTGTTATAACAAATATTGTAAATTTAAAACTAAGTTACCTGTCATAGAATGTAGTCTTCATATGTAATCTTGGTTGAATATTTTCTTTGTGCAACGACTGAGAAACGCGCGCACACGAACAATATGAACTGCAATACTGTGCCGCGTGATCTAACTGTACGATATAACGGCAGTGCCGGAGTCACACAGACGCTTCTGCGCATGCGCGCACTCTATCTGCCAACATAAGAACTTTTACAGCGCACCCGCGTCATTCAAATTTTATATATAATGTGTATAATGTAAGTCATGTAAATAGTTGTAGATAACTTAGATTTTCTTGTGCCTTTAGGTGAATTGCTCGCCTGCAGGTGTGTCCTTTCGCCTCGCAATTCAGGGGGCAATATAAAGGCACATTTGCATGCCGAGCGTGAGTTTCCTCGGAAACGCGAAATATTAATTAAATAAATAATCAGTGACAAATAAATAAAGCCTATGGCACACAACTGCAGCGCTGTGTCGCTGACAAAACAAAAGCACAATTACGTTACTCTTATGTTTGATTAAGAAAGGAGAGAGCTCTGGTAGAAGTGGTGCGAGAAGCACGTATTTTATTCTATTGTCTGGCACACCGCCATATTTCATGTTATAGAAGAATACTGCGAGTTGCAACCAGACTAGGCACTCGATTCTGTAAAGAATTTATATTTATAAAAGTAAGTAGGATTATGAACTGTAGGCTTATTCATTGAATATATCTGATTTAACTAACTGTGTAACTTTTTTATGTTTAGTAGACAATCACCTCTGTACGACGTATTGGCATGGCTGGCAAATTATTGAAATAGTGAGATTTAGATTATGAGTCTGCACCTACCGCAGCAGTCTTTGGAAACGATTTATTTACGAAGTCCGATTATTTCAGTTTTATTTCACGGTCAACTACGAGTAACATTGAATTTACGAGAAAGCCATTGTCAAGCGTCTGATACCGAATAATTAAACGTCCACGTTCCAGATAAGCAAATATTAATTACAATTACAATCACAATCACCATCATACAGATAGAAAAATTAATATTTAAATAAATAATATTTTTTATTTTATTTATTTTATATCCTGTCGTTGCCATAGAAACGTTCCTCGATTTAGAAAGAGAAGGCATAGAACCTATAGTAGTCATAGAGACGCAATTTCTGTGTTAATTCGTCATTGTGACGGATCGACGAATGCAATAAAGAAGGAATAGTGCATCCGAAAAAAGATACTCGCCTCCCAATATAAGATCAGGTCGTTGCCATAGAAACGTTCCTCTATTTGGAGAAAGAAGGCATAGAATCTATAGTATTTTATAGCAACGCAATTTCTGGGTTATTTCGTCATTTTGAGGGATCGACGGATGCAATAAAGTAGGAATAGTGTATCCGAAAAGAGACTCACCTCCCAATAGAAGATCCTGTCGTTTCCATAGAAACGTTCCTCGATTTAGGAAGTGAAGGAATAGAACCTATAGTATTCCATAGCGACGCAATTTCTGTGTTAATTCGTCATTGTGTGGGATGGACGGATGCAATAAAGAAGGAATAGTGCCTCTGAAAAGAGATAGTCGCCTCCCAATATAAGATCCTGTCGTTGCCATTGCAACGTTCCTCGATTTAGAAAGAGAAGGCATAGAACCTATAGTATTTCACAGCGACGCAATTTCTGTTTTAATTCGTCATTGTGAAGGATCGACAGATGCAATAAAGAAGGAATAGTGCTTCCGAAAAGAGATACTCGCTTCCCAAAATAAGATCCTGTCGTTGCCATAGAAACGTTCCTCGATTTAGAAAAAGAAGGCATAGAAATTATAGTATTTCATAGCGACGCAATTTCTGTGTTAATTCGTCATTGAGAGGGATCGACGGATGCAATAAAGAAGGAATAGTGCATCCGAAAAGAGATACTCACCTCCCAATATAAGATCCAGTCGTTGCCATAGAAACGTTCCTCGATTTAGAAAGACAAGGGATAGAACCTATAGTTATTCATAGCGACCCAATTTCTGTGTTAATTCGTCATTGTAAGGGATCGACGGATGCAATAAAGAAGGAATAGTGCATCCGAAATGAGATACTCGCCTCCCAATATAAGATCCAGTCGTTGGCATAGAAACGTCCCTCGATTTAGAGAGAGAAGGCATAGAACCTATCGTATTTCATAGCGACGCAATTTCAGTGTTAATTCGTCATTGTGAGGGATCGACGGATGCAATAAAGAAGGAATATTGCATCCAAAAAGAGATACGCACCTCCCAATATAACATCCAGTTGTTGCCATAGAAACGTTCCTCGATTTAGAAAGAGAAGCCATAGAAGTTATAGTATTTCACAGCGACGCAATTTCTGTTTTAATTCGTCATTGTGAGGGATCGACAGATGCAATAAAGAAGGAATAGTGCTTCCGAAAAGAGATACTCGCCTCCCAATATAAGATCCTGTCGTTGCCATTGCAACGTTCCTCGATTTAGAAAGAGAAGGCATAGAACCTATAGTATTTCACAGCGACGCAATTTCTGTTTTAATTCGTCATTGTAAAGGATCGACAGATGCAATAAAGAAGGAATAGTGCTTCCGAAAAGAGATACTCGCTTCCCAAAATAAGATCCTGTCGTTGCCATAGAAACGTTCCTCGATTTAGAAAAAGAAGGCATAGAAATTATAGTATTTCATAGCGACGCAATTTCTGTGTTAATTCGTCATTGAGAGGGATCGACGGATGCAATAAAGAAGGAATAGTGCATCCGAAAAGAGATACTCACCTCCCAATATAAGATCCAGTCGTTGCCATAGAAACGTTCCTCGATTTAGAAAGACAAGGGATAGAACCTATAGTTATTCATAGCGACTCAATTTCTGTGTTAATTCGTCATTGTAAGGGATCGACGGATGCAATAAAGAAGGAATAGTGCATCCGAAATGAGATACTCGCCTCCCAATATAAGATCCAGTCGTTGGCATAGAAACGTCCCTCGATTTAGAGAGAGAAGGCATAGAACCTATCGTATTTCATAGCGACGCAATTTCAGTGTTAATTCGTCATTGTGAGGGATCGACGGATGCAATAAAGAAGGAATATTGCATCCAAAAAGAGATACGCACCTCCCAATATAAGATCCAGTTGTTGCCATAGAAACGTTCCTCGATTTAGAAAGAGAAGCCATAGAAGCTATAGTATTTCACAGCGACGCAATTTCTGTTTTAATTCGTCATTGTGAGGGATCGACAGATGCAATAAAGAAGGAATAGTGCTTCCGAAAAGAGATACTCGCCTCCCAATATAAGATCTGGTCGTTGCCATAGAAACGTTCCTCGATCTAGAAAGAGAAGACATAGAACCTATAGTATTTCATAGCGACGCAATATCTTTGTTAATTCGTCATTGTGAGGGATCGACGAATGCAATAAAGAAGGAATAGTGCATCTGAAAGGAGATACTATCCTCCCAATATAAGGTCCTGTCGTTTCCATAGAAACGTTCCTCGATTTAGAAAGAGAAGGCATATAACCTATAGTATCTCATAGCGACGTAATTTCAGTGTCAATTCGCCATTGTGAGGGATCGACTGATGCAATAACGAAGGAATAGTGCATCCGAAGAGAGATACTCGCCTCCCAATATAAGATCCTGTCCTTGCCGTAGAAACGTTCCTCGATTTAGGAAGAGAAGGCTTAGAACCTATAGTATTTAATAGCGACGCAATTTCTGTGTTATTTGGTGATTGTGACGGATCGAAGGATGCAATAAAGGATGAATAGTGCATCCGAAAAGAGATACTCTCCTCCCAATATAAGATCCTGTCGTTGCCATAGAAACGTTCTCGATTTAGAAAGACAAGGCATAGAACCTATAGTATTTCATAGCGACCCAATTTCTGTGCTAATTCGTCATTATGAGGGATCGACGGATGCAATAAAGAAGGAATAGTGCATCCAAAAAGAGATACTCGAATCCCAATATAATATCCAGTCGTTGTCATAGAAACGTTCCTCGATTTAGAAAGAGAAGGCATAGAACCTATCGTATTTCATAGCGACGCAATTTCAGTGCAATTCGTCATTGTGAGGGATCAACAGATGCAATAAAGAAGGAATAGTGCATCTGAAAGGAGATACTCTCCTCCCTATATATGGTCCTGTCGTTTCCATAGAAACGTTCCTCGATTTACAAAGAGAAGGCATATAACCTATAGTATTTCATAGCGACGCAATTTCTGTGTTAATTCATCATTGTGAGGGATTGACTGATGCAATAACGAAGGAATAGTACATCCTAAAAAGAGATACCTGCCTCCGAATATAAGATCCTGTCGTTGTCATAGAAACGTTATTCGATTTAGAAAGAGAAGGCATATAACTTATAGTATTTCATAGCGACACAATTTCTGTGTTAATTCGACATTGTGAGGGATCGACGGATGGAATAAAGAAGGAATAGTGCTTCCAAAAAGAGACACTTGCCTCCCATATAATATCCTGTCGTTGCCATTGAAACGTTCCTCGATTTAGAAAGAGAAGGCATAGATCCTATTGTATTTCATAGAGACGCAATTTCTGTGTCAATACGACATTGTGAGGGATCGACGGATGCAATAAAGAGGGAATAGTAAATCCGAAAAGAGATACTCACCTCCCGATATAAGATCCTGTCGTTGCCATAGAAATGTTCCTCGATTTAGAAAGAGAAGGCATAGAACCCATAGTATTTCACAGCGACGCAATTTCTGTTTTAATTCGTCATTGTGAGGGATCGACAAATGCAATAAGGAAGGAATAGTGCTTCCGAAAGGAGATACTCGCCTCCCAATATAAGATCTTTTCCTTGCCATAGAAACGTTCCTCGATTTAGAAAGAGAGGGCATAGAACCTATAGTATTTCACAGCGACGCATTTTCTGTTTCAATTCGTCATTTTGAGGGATCGACAGATGCAATAAAGAAGGAATAGTACATCCGAAAAGAGATACTCGCCTCTCAATGTAATATCCTGTTTTCCATAGAAAAGTTCCTCAATTTAGAAAGAGAAGACATAGAAGCTATAGTATTTCATAGCGACGCAATTTCTGTGTTAATTCGTCATTGTGAGGGATCGACGGGGCAATAAAGAAGGAATAGTGCATCCGAAAAGAGATACTCGCCTCCCAAAAGAAGATCCTGTCGTTGCCATAGAAACGTTCCTCCATTTAGAAAGAGAAGGCATAGAACCCATAGTATTTCATAGCGACGCAACTCGTGTGTTAATTCCTCATTGTGAGGGATCGACGGATGCAATAAAGAAGGAATAGTGCATCAGAAAAGAGTTACTCGCCTCCCAATAGATGATCCTGTCGTTGCCATTGTGACCTTCCTCGATTTAGAAAGAGATAGCATTGAACCTATAGTATTCCATAACGACGCAATTTCTTTGTTAATTCGTCATTGTGAGGGATCGACGGATGCAATAAAGAAGGAATAGTGCATCTGAAAGGAGATACTCTTCTCCCAATATAAGGTCCTGTCGTTTCCATGGAAACGTTCCTCGATTTAGAAAGAGAAGGCATATAACCTATAGTATTTCATAGCGACGCAATTTCTGTGTTAATTCATCATTGTGAGGGATCGACTGATGCAATAACGAAGGAATAGTGCATCCGAATAGAGATACTCGCCTCCCAATATAAGATCCTGTCCTTGCCGTAGAAACGTTCCTCGGTTTAGGAAGAGAAGGCATAGAACCTATAGTATTTAATAGCGACGTAATTTCTGTGTTAATTCGTGGTTGTGAGGGATCGACGGATGCAATAAAAGAGGAATAGTGCATCCGAAAAGAGATACTCTCCTCCCAATATAAGATCCTGCCGTTGCCATAGAAACGTTCTCGATTTAGAAAGAGAAGGCCTAGAACCTATCGTATTTCATAGCGAAGCAATTTCAGTGTTAATTCGTCATTGTGAGGGATCAACAGATGCAATAAAGGAAGAATAGTACTTACGAAAAGAGATACCTGCCTCCGAATATAAGATCCTGTCGTTGCCATAGAAACGTTCCTCGATTTAGAAAGAGAAGGAATAGAACTTATAGTGTTTCATAGCGACACAATTTCTGTGTTAATTCGACATTGTGACGGATCGACGGATGGAATAAAGAAGGAATAGTGCATCCGAAAGGAGATACTCGCCTCCCAATATAAGATCCTTTCGTTGCCATAGAAAGGTTCCTCAATTTGGATAGATAAGGCATAGAACCTATTGTATTTCATAGCAACGCAATTTCTGTGTTAATTCGTCATTGTGAGGGATCGAAGGATGCAATAAAGAAGGAATAGTGCATCCGAAAAGAGATACTCGCCACCCAATAGAAGATCCTGTCGTTGGCATTGTAACGTTCCTCGATTTAGAAGGAGAAGGCATAGAACCTATCGTATTTCATAGCGACGCAATTTCTGTGTTAATTCATCATTGTGAGTAATCGATAGATGCAATAAAGGGGGAATAGTGCATCTGAAAGGAGATACTCGCCTCCCAATATAAGTTCCCGTCGTTTCCATAGAAACGTACCTCGATTTAGAAAGAGAAGGCATAGAACCTATCGTATTTCATAGCGACGCAATTTCTGTGTTAATTCATCATTGTGAGTGATCGACGGATGCAAAAAAGAAGGAATAGTGCATCCGAATAGATATACTCGCCTCCCAATATAAGATCCTGTCGTTGCCATTGCAACGTTCCTCGATTTAGAAAGAGAAGGCATAGAACCTATAGTATTTCACAGCGACGCAATTTCTGTTTTAATTCGTCATTGTGAAGGATCGACAGATGCAATAAAGAAGGAATAGTGCTCCCGAAAAGAGATACTCGCTTCCCAAAATAAGATCCTGTCGTTGCCATAGAAACGTTCCTCGATTTAGAAAAAGAAGGCATAGAAATTATAGTATTTCATAGCGACGCAATTTCTGTGTTAATTCGTCATTGAGAGGGATCGACGGATGCAATAAAGAAGGAATAGTGCATCCGAAAAGAGATACTCACCTCCCAATATAAGATCCAGTCGTTGCCATAGAAACGTTCCTCGATTTAGAAAGACAAGGGATAGAACCTATAGTTATTCATAGCGACCCAATTTCTGTGTTAATTCGTCATTGTAAGGGATCGACGGATGCAATAAAAAAGGAATAGTGCATCCGAAATGAGATACTCGCCTCCCAATATAAGATCCAGTCGTTGGCAAAGAAACGTCCCTCGATTTAGAGAGAGAAGGCATAGAACCTATCGTATTTCAGAGCGACGCAATTTCAGTGTTAATTCGTCATTGTGAGGGATCGACGGATGCAATAAAGAAGGAATATTGCATCCAAAAAGAGATACGCACCTCCCAATATAAGATCCAGTTGTTGCCATAGAAACGTTCCTCGATTTAGAAAGAGAAGCCATAGAAGCTATAGTATTTCACAGCGACGCAATTTCTGTTTTAATTCGTCATTGTGAGGGATCGACAGATGCAATAAAGAAGGAATAGTGCTTCCGAAAAGAGATACTCGCCTCCCAATATAAGATCCGGTCGTTGCCATAGAAACGTTCCTCGATTTAGAAAGAGAAGACATAGAACCTATAGTATTTCATAGCGACGCAATTTCTTTGTTAATTCGTCATTGTGAGGGATCGACGGATGCAATCAAGAAAGAATAGTGCATCTGAAAGGAGATACTCTCCTCCCAATATAAGGTCCTGTCGTTTCCATAGAAACGTTCCTCGATTTAGAAAGAGAAGGCATATAACCTATAGTATCTCATAGCGACGCAATTTCAGTGTCAATTCGCCATTGTGAGGGATCGACTGATGCAATAACGAAGGAATAGTGCATCCGAAGAGAGATACTCGCCTCCCAATGTAAGATCCTGTCCTTGCCGTAGAAACGTTCCTCGATTTAGGAAGAGAAGGCATAGAACCTATAGTATTTAATAGCGACGCAATTTCTGTGTTATTTGGTGATTGTGACGGATCGAAGGATGCAATAAAGGATGAATAGTGCATCCGAAAAGAGATACTCTCCTCCCAATATAAGATCCTGTCGTTGCCATAGAAACGTTCTCGATTTAGAAAGACAAGGCATAGAACCTATAGTATTTCATAGCGACCCAATTTCTGTGCTAATTCGTCATTATGAGGGATCGACGGATGCAATAAAGAAGGAATACTGCATCCAAAAAGAGATACTCGAATCCCAATATAGTATCCAGTCCTCGATTTAGAAAGAGAAGGCATAGAACCTATCGTATTTCATAGCGACGCAATTTCAGTGCAATTCGTCATTGTGAGGGATCAACAGATGCAATAAAGAAGGAATAGTGCATCTGAAAGGAGATACTCTCCCCCCAATATATGGTCCTGTCGTTGCCATAGAAACGTTATTCGATTTAGAAAGAGAAGGCATAGAACTTATAGTATTTCATAGCGACACAATTTCTGTGTTAATTCGACATTGTGAGGGATCGACGGATGGAATAAAGAAGGAATAGTGCTTCCAAAAAGAGACACTTGCCTCCCATATAATATCCTGTCGTTGCCATTGAAACGTTCCTCGATTTAAAAAGAGAAGGCATAGATCCTATTGTATTTCATAGAGACGCAATTTCTGTGTCAATACGACATTGTGAGGGATCGACGGATGCAATAAAGGGGGAATAGTAAATCCGAAAAGAGATACTCACCTCCCGATATAAGATCCTGTCGTTGCCATAGAAATGTTCCTCGATGTAGTAAGAGAAGGCATAGAACCCATAGTATTTCACAGCGACGCAATTTCTGTTTTAATTCGTCATTGTGAGGGATCGACAGATGCAATAAGGAAGGAATAGTGCTTCCGAAAGGAGATACTCGCCTCCCAATATAAGAACTTTTCCTTGCCATAGAAACGTTCCTCGATTTAGAAAGAGAGGGCATAGAACCTATAGTATTTCACAGCGACGCAATTTCTGTTTTAATTCGTCATTTTGAGGGATCGACAGATGCAATAAAGAAGGAATAGTACATCCGATAAGAGATACTCGCCTCTCAATGTAATATCCTGTCGTTGCCATAGAAAAGTTCCTCAATTTAGAAAGAGAAGACATAGAAGCTATAGTATTTCATAGCGACGCAATTTCTGTGTTAATTCGTCATTGTGAGGGATCGACGGGGCAATAAAGAAGGAATAGTGCATCCGAAAAGAGATACTCGCCTCCCAAAAGAAGATCCTGTCGTTGCCATTGTAACGTTCCTCGATTGAGAAGGAGAAGGCATTGAACCTATAGTATTTCATAGCGACGCAATTTCTTTGTTAATTCGCCATTGTGAGGGATCGACGGATGCAATAAAGAAGGAATAGTGCATCGGGAAAGAGTTACTTGCCTCCCAATATAAGATCCGATCGTTGCCATAGAAACGTTCCTCCATTTAGAAAGAGAAGGCATAGAAACCATAGTATTTCATAGCGACGCAACTCGTGTGTTAATTCCTCATTGTGAGGGATCGACGGATGCAATAAAGAAGGAATAGTGCATCAGAAAAGAGTTACTCGCCTCCCAATAGATGATCCTGTCGTTGCCATTGTGACTTTCCTCGATTTAGAAAGAGATAGCATTGAACCTATAGTATTCCATAACGACGCAATTTCTTTGTTAATTCGTCATTGTGAGGGATCGACGGATGCAATAAAGAAGGAATAGTGCATCTGATAGGAGATACTCTTCTCCCAATATAAGGTCCTGTCGTTTCCATGGAAACGTTCCTCGATTTAGAAAGACAAGGCATATAACCTATAGTATTTCATAGCGACGCAATTTCTGTGTTATTTCATCATTGTGAGGGATCGACTGATGCAATAACGAAGGAATAGTGCATCCGAATAGAGATACTCGCCTCCCAATATAAGATCCTGTCCTTGCCGTAGAAACGTTCCTCGGTTTAGGAAGAGAAGGCATAGAACCTATAGTATTTAATAGCGACGTAATTTCTGTGTTAATTCGTGGTTGTGAGGGATCGACGGATGCAATAAAAGAGGAATAGTGCATCCGAAAAGAGATACTCTCCTCCCAATATAAGATCCTGCCGTTGCCATAGAAACGTTCTCGATTTAGAAAGAGAAGGCCTAGAACCTATCGTATTTCATAGCGACGCAATTTCAGTGTTAATTCGTCATTGTGAGGGATCAACAGATGCAATAAAGGAAGAATAGTACATACGAAAAGAGATACCTGCCTCCGAATATAAGATCCTGTCGTTGCCATAGAAACGTTCCTCGATTTAGAAAGAGAGGGAATAGAACCTATCGTATTTCATAGCGACGCAATTTCTGTGTTAATTCATCATTGTGAGTAATCGATAGATGCAATAAAGAGGGAATAGTGCATCTGAAAGGAGATACTCGCCTCCCAATATAAGTTCCCGTCGTTTCCATAGAAACGTACTTCGATTTAGAAAGAGAAGGCATAGAACCTATCGTATTTCATAGCGACGCAATTTCTGTGTTAATTCATCATTGTGAGTAATCGATAGATGCAATAAAGAGGGAATAGTGCATCTGAAAGGAGATACTCGCCTCCCAATATAAGTTCCCGTCGTTTCCATAGAAACGTACTTCGATTTAGAAAGAGAAGGCATAGAACCTATCGTATTTCATAGCGACGCAATTTCTGTGTTAATTCATCATTGTGAGTGATCGACGGATGCAAAAAAGAAGGAATAGTGCATCCGAATAGAGATACTCGCCTCCCAATATAAGATCCTTTCGTTGCCACAGAAAGGTTCCTCAATTTGGATAGATAAGGCATAGAACCTATTGTATTTCATAGCAACGCAATTTCTGTGTTAATTCGTCATTGTGAGGGATCGACGGATGCAATAAAGAAGGAATAGTGCATCCGAAAAGAGATACTCGCCACCCAATAGAAGATCCTGTCGTTGGCATTGTAACGTTCCTCGATTTAGAAGTGAAGGCATAGAACCTATCGTATTTCATAGCGACGCAATTTCTGTGTTAATTCATCATTGTGAGTAATCGATAGATGCAATAAAGAGGGAATAGTGCATCTGAAAGGAGATACTCGCCTCCCAATATAAGTTCCCGTCGTTTCCATAGAAACGTACTTCGATTTAGAAAGAGAAGGCATAGAACCTATCGTATTTCATAGCGACGCAATTTCTGCGTTAATTCATCATTGTGAGTGATCGACGGATGCAAAAAAGAAGGAATAGTGCATCCGAATAGAGATACTCGCCTCCCAATATAAGATCCTTTCCATGCCGTAGAAACGTTCTCGATTTAGAAAGAGAAGGTTTTGAACTTATAATATTTCAAAGCGACAAAATTTCTGTGTTAATTCGACATTGTGAGGGATCGACGGATGCAATAAAGAAGGAATAGTGCTTCCGAAAAGAGATACTCGCCTCCCAATATAAGATCCTGTCGTTGCCATAGAAACGTTCCTCGATTTAGAAAGAGAAGGCACAGAACCTATAGTATTTCACAGGGACGCAATTTCTGTTTTAATTCGTCATTGTGAGGGATCGAGAGATGCAATAAAGATGGACTAGTGCTTCCGAAAAGAGATACTCGCCTCCCAATATAGGATCCTGTCGTTGCCATAGAAACGTTACTCGATTTAGGAAGAGAAGGCATAGAACCTATAGTATATCATAGCGATGCAATTTCTGTGTCAATACGACATTGTGAGGAATCGATGGATGCAATAAAGAAGGAATAGTACATCGGAAAAGAGATACCCGCCTCCCAATATAAGATCCAGTCGTTGCCATAGAAACGTTCCTCGATTTAGAAAGAAAAGACATAGAACCTATAGTATTTCGTAGCGACGCAATTTTTGTGTTAATTCGTCTTTGTGAGGGATCGACGGATGCAATTATGAAGGAATAGTACATCCGAAAAGAGATACTCACCTCCCAATATAAGATCCAGTCGTTGCCATAGAAACGTTCCTCGATTTAGAAAGAGAAGGCATAGAACCTATAGTATTTCATTGCGACGCAATTTCTGTGTTATTTCGTCATTGTGAGGGATCGACGGATGCAATAAAGATGGAATAGTGCTTCCGAAAAGAGATACTCGCCTCCCAATATAAGATCCTGTCGTTGCCATAGAAACGTTCCTCTATTTAGAAAGAGAAGGCATAGCACCTATAGTACTACATAGCGACGCAATTTCTGTGTTAATTCTTCATTGTGAGGGATCGACGGATGCATTAAAGAACGAATAGTGCATCCGAAGATAGATACTCGCCTCCCTGATAATATCCTGTCGTTGCCATTGAAACGTTCCTCGATTTAGAAACAAAAGGCATAGATCCTATTGTATTTCATAGCGACGAAATTTCTGTTTTAATTCGTCACTGTGAGGGATCGACGGATGCAATAAAGGAGCATTAGTGCATCAGAAAAGAGATACTCGCCTCCCAATATAAGATCCTGACGTTGCCATAGAAACGTTCCTCGATTTAGAAAGAGAAGGCATAGAACCTATAGTATTTCATAGCGTCTCAGTTTCTGTGTCTATACGTCATTGTGAGGGATCGACGGATGCAATAAAGAAGGAATAGTAAATCCGAAAAGAGCTACTCGCCTCCCATATAATATCCTGTCGTTGCCATTGAAACGTTCCTCGATTTAGAAAGAGAAGGCATTGATCCTATTGTATTTCATAGCGACGCAATTTCTGTTTTAATTCGTTTTTGTGAGGGATCGACGGATGAAATAAAGGAGCATTAGTGCATCAGAAAAGAGATACTCGCCTCCCAATATAAGATCCTGTCGTTGCCATATAAACGTCCCTCGATTTAGAAAGAGAAGGCATTGAACCTATCGTATTTCATAGCGACGCAATTTCAGTGTTAATTCGTCATTGTGAGGGATCGGCGGATGCAATAAAGAAGGAATAGTGCATCCGATAAGAGATACTGACCTCCCAATATAAGATCCTGTCGTTGCCATAGAAACGTTCCTCGAATTAGAAAGAGAAGTCATAGAACCTATAGTATTTCATAGCGACGAAATTTCTGTGTTAATTCGTCATTGTGACGGTTCGACGGATGCAATAAAGAAGGAATAGTGCATCCGAAAAGAGAAACTCACCTCCCAATGTAAGATGCTGTCGTTGCCATAGAAACGTTCCTCGATTTAGGAAGGGAAGGCATAGAACCTATAGTATTTCTTAGCGTCGCAATTTCTGTGTTAATTCATCATTGTGAGGGATCGACGGATGCAATAACGAAGGAATAGTGCATCCGAATAGAGATACTCGCCTCCCAATATAAGATCCCGTCCTTGCCGTAGATACGTTCCTCGGTTTAGGAAGAGAAGGCATAGAACCTATAGTATATAATAGCGACGCAATTTCTGTGTTAATTCGTGGTTGTGACGGATCGACGGATGCAATAAAAGAGGATTAGTGCATCCGCAAAGAGATACTCTCCTCCCAATATAAGATCCTGTCGTTGCCATAGAAACGTTCTCGATTTAGAAAGACAAGGAATAGAACCTATAGTATTTCATAGCGACAAAATTTTTGTGTTAATTCGTCATTGTGAGGCATCGACGGATGCAATAAAGAAGGAATAGCGCATCCAAAAAGAGACACTCGAATCCCAATATAAGATCCAGTCGTTGTCATAGAAACGTCCCTCGATTTAGAAAGAGAAGCCATAGAACCTATCGTATTTCATAGCGACGCAATTTCAGTGATAATTCGTCATTGTGAGGGATCAACAGATGCAATAAAGGAGGAATAGTACATCCGAAAAGAGATACCTGCCTCCGAATATAAGATCCCTTCGTTGCCATAGATACGTTCCTCGATTTCGAAAGAGAAGGCATAGAACCTATAGTATTTCACAGCGACGCAATTTCTGTTTTAATTCGTCATTGTGAGGGATCGACAGATGCAATAAAGAAGGAATAGTGCTTCCGAAAAGAGATACTCTCCTCCCAATGTAAGATCCAGTCGTTGTCATAGAAACGTCCCTCGATTTAGAAAGAGAAGGCATAGAACCTATCGTATTTCATAGCGACGCAATTTCAGTGTTAATTCGTCATTGTGAGGGATCGACAGATGCAATAAAGAGGGAATAGTGCATCTGAAAGGAGATACTCGCCTCCCAATATAAGTTCCCGTCGTTTCCATAGAAACGTTCCTCGATTTAGAAAGAGAAGGCATAGAACGTATAGTATTTCACAGCGACGCAATTTCTGTTTTAATTCGTCATTGTGAGGGATCAACAGATGCAATAAAGAAGGAATAGTGCTTCCGAAAAGAGATACTCGCCTCCGCATATAAGCTCCAGTCGTTGCCATAGAAACGTTCCTCGATTTAGAAAGAGAAGGCATAGAACCTATAGTATTTCATAGCGACGCATTTTCTGTGTCAATACGACATTGTGAGGGATCGATGGATGCAATAAAGAAGGAATAGTACATCGGAAAAGAGGTACCCGCCTCCCAATATAAGATCCTGTCGTTGCCATAGAAACGTTTCTCGATTTAGAAAGAGAAGACATAGAACCTATAGTATTTCATAGCGACGCAATTTCTGTGTTAATTCGTCATAGTGAGGGATCGACGGATGCAATAAAGAAGGAATAGTGCATCCGAAAAGAGACACTTCCCTTGCAATATAAGATCCTGTCGTTGCCATAGAAACGTTCCTCGATTTAGAAAGAGAAGGCATTGAACCTATAGTATTTCACAGCGACGCAATTTCTGTTTTAATTCGTCATTGTGAGGGATCGACGGATGCAATAAAGTACGAATGGTACATAGGAAAAGAGATACACGCCTCCCAATATAAGATCCTGTCGTTGCCATAGAAGCGTTCCTCGATTTAGAAAGAGAAGGCATAGAACCTATAGTATTTCATAGCGACGGAATTTCTTTGTTAGTTCGTCAGTGTGAGGGATCGACGGATGCAATAAAGAAGGAATAGTGCATCCGAAAAGAGACACTTCCCTTGCAATATAAGATCCTGTCGTTGCCATAGAAACGTTCCTCGATTTAGAAAGAGAAGGCATGAACCTATAGTATTTCACAGCGACGCAATTTCTGTTTTAATTCGTCATTGTGAGGGATCGACGGATGCAATAAAGAAGGAATAGTGCTTCCGAAAAGAGATACTCGACTCCCAATAGAAGATCCTGTCGTTGGCATTGTAACGTTCTTTGATTTAGAAGGAGAAGGCATTGAACTTATAGTATTTCATAGCGACGCAATTTCTTTGTTAATTCGTCAGTGTGAGGGATCGACAGATGCAATAAAGAGGGAATAGTGCAAATGAAAGGAGATACTCGCCTCCCAATATAAGATCCTGTCGTTGCCATAGAAACGTTCCTCGATTTAGAAAGAGAAGGCATAGAACCCATAGTATCTCACAGCGACGCAATTTCTGTTTTAATTCGTCATTGTGAGGGATCGACGGATGCAATAAAGAAGGAATAGTGCATCCGAATAGAGATACTCGCCTCCCAATATAAGATCCTGTCGTTGCCATAGAAACGTTCCTCGATTTAGAAAGAGAAGGCATAGAACCTATAGTATTTCACAGCGACGCAATTTCTGTTTTAATTCGTCATTGTGTGGGATCGACAGATGCAATAAAGAAGGAATAGTGCTTCCGAAAAGAGATACTCGCCTCCCAATATAGGATCCTGTCGCTGCCATAGAAACGTTCCTCGATTTAGAAAGAGAAGGCAAAGAACCTATAGTATTTCACAGCGACGCAATTGCTGTTTTAATTATTCATTGTAAGGGATCGACGGATGCAATAAAGAAGGAATAGTGCTTCCGAAAAGAGATACTCGCCTCCCAATATAAGATCCTGTCGTTGCCATAGAAACGTTCCTCGATTTAGAAAGAGAAGGCATAGAACCAATAGGATTTCACACCGACGCAATTTCTGTTTTAATTCGTCATTGTGTGGGATCGACGGATGCAATAAAGAAGGAATAGTAAATCCGAAAAGAGATACTCGCCTCCCAATATAATATCCTGTCTTTGCCATTGAAACATTCCTCGATTTAGAAAGAGAAGGCATAGATCCTATTGTATTTCATAGCGACACAATTTCTGTGTTAATTCGTCATTGTGAGGGATCGACAGATGCAATAAAGAAGGAATAGAGCTTGCGAAAAGATATACTCGCCTCCCAATATAAGATCCTATCGTTGCCATAGAAACGTTCCTCGATTAAGAAAGTGAAGGCATAGCACCTGTAGTACTACATAGCGACGCAATTTCTGTGTTAATTCTTCATTGTGAGGGATCGACGGATGCAATAAAGAAGGAATAGTGCATCCGAAAATAGATACTCGCCTCCCAATAGAAGATCCTGTCGTTGCCATAGAATCGTTCCTCGATTTAGAAAGAGAAGGCATAGAACCTATAGTATTTCGTAGCGACGCAATTTTTGTGTTAATTCGTCTTTGTGAGGGATCGACGGATGCAATTAAGAAGGAATAGTACATCCGAAAAGAGATACTCACCTCCCAATATAAGATCCTGTCGTTGCCATAGAAACGTTCCTCGATTTAGAAAGAGAAGGCATAGATCCTATTGTATTTCATAGCGACACAATTTCTGTGTTAATTCGTCATTGTGAGGGATCGACAGATGCAATAAAGAAGGAATAGTAATTCCGAAAAGATATACTCGCCTCCCAATATAAGATCCTATCGTTGCCATAGAAACGTTCCTCGATTTAGAAAGAGAGGGCATAGCACCTGTAGTACTACATAGCGACGCAATCTCTGTGTTAATTCTTCATTGTGAGGGATCGACGGATGCAATAAAGAAGGAATAGTGCATCCGAAAATAGATACTCGCCTCCCAATAGAAGATCCTGTCGTTGCCATAGAATCGTTCCTCGATTTAGAAAGAGAAGGCATAGAACCTATAGTATTTCGTAGCGACGCAATTTTTGTGTTAATTCGTCTTTGTGAGGGATCGACGGATGCAATTAAGAAGGAATAGTACATCCGAAAAGAGATACTCACCTCCCAATATAAGATCAAGTCGTTGCCATAGAAACGTTCCTCGATTTAGAAAGAGAAGGCATAGAACCCATAGTATTTCATTGCGACGCAATTTGTGTGTTATTTCGTCATTGTGAGGGATCGACGGAAGCAATAAAGAGGGAATTGTGCCCTCGAAAAGAGATACTTGCTTCCCAACATAAGAACCTGTTGTTGCCATAGAAACGTTCCTCGATTTAGAAAGAGAAGGCATAGAACCTATAGTATTTCATAGCGTCTCAGTTTCTGTGTCTATACGTCATTGTGAGGGATCGACGGATGCAATAAAGATGGAATAGTAAATCCGAAAAGAGATACGCGCCTCCCATATAATATCCTGTCGTTGCCATTGAAACGTTCCTCGATTTAGAAAGAGAAGGCATAGATCCTATTGTATTTCATAGCGACGCAATTTCTGTTTTAATTCGTCTTTGTGAGGGATCGACGGATGAAATAAAGGAGCATTAGCGCATGAGAAAAGAGATACTCGCCTCCCAATATAAGATCCTGTCGTTGCCATAGAAAAGTCCCTCAATTTAGAAAGAGAAGGCATTGAACCTATCGTATTTCATAGCGACGCAATTTCAGAGTTAATTCGTCATTGTGAGGGATCGGCGGATGCAATAAAGAAGGAATAGTGCATCCGATAAGAGATACTCACCTCCCAATATAAGATCTCTTCGTTGCCATAGAAACGTTCCTCGATTTAGAAAGAGAAGTCATAGAACCTATAGTATTTCATAGCGACGAAATTTCTGTGTTAATTCGTCATTGTGAAGGATCGACGGATGCAATAAAGAAGGAATAGTGCATCCGAAAAGAGAAACTCGCCTCCCAATGTAAGATGCTGTCGTTGCCATAGAAACGTTCCTCGATTTAGGAAGGGAAGGCATAGAACCTATAGTATATCATAGCGTCGCAATTTCTGTGTTAATTCATCATTGTGAGGGATCGACGGATGCAATAACGAAGGAATAGTGCATCCGAATAGAGATACTCGCCTCCCAATATAAGATCCTGTCCTTGCCGTAGAAACGTTCCTCGGTTTAGGAAGAGAAGGCATAGAACCTATAGTAATTAATAGCGACGCAATTTCTGTGTTAATTCGTGGTTGTGAGGGATCGACGGATGCAATAAAAGAGGAATAGTGCATCCGCAAAGAGATACTCTCCTCCCAATATAAGATCCTGTCGTTGCCATAGAAACGTTCTCGATTTAGAAAGACAAGGCATAGAACCTATAGTATTTCATAGCGACAAAATTTTTGTGTTAATTCGTCATTGTGAGGGATCGACGGATGCAATAAAGAAGGAATAGCGCATCCAAAAAGAGACACTCGAATCCCAATATAAGATCCAGTCGTTGTCATAGAAACGTCCCTCGATTTTGAAAGGGAAGGCATAGAACCTATCGTATTTCATAGCGACGCAATTTCAGTGTTAATTCGTCATTGTGAGGGATCAACAGATGCAATAAAGAAGGAATGGTACATCGGAAAAGAGATACTCGCCTCCCAATATAAGATCCAGTCGTTGCCATAGAAGCGTTCCTCGATTTAGAAAGAGAAGGCATAGAACCTATAGTATTTCATAGCGACGGAATTTCTGTGTCAATACGTCATTGTGAGGGATCGACGGATGCAATATAGAAGGAATAGTAAATCCGAAAAGACATACTCGCCTCCCAATATAATATCCTGTCGTTGCCATTGAAACGTTCCTCGATTTAGAAAGAGAAGACATAGAACCTATAGTATTTCATTGCGACGCAATTTCTGTGTTATATCGTTATTGTGAGGGATCGACGGATGCAATAAAGAAGGAATAGAGCCTTCGAAAACAGATACTTGCTTCCCAATATTATATCCTGTCGTTGCCATAGAAACGTTCCTCGATTTAGAAAGAGAAGGCATAGAACCTATAGTGTTTCATAGCGTCTCAGTTTCTGTGTTAATTCGTCATTGTGAGGGATCGACAGATGCAATAAAGAAGGAATAGTGCTTCCGAAAAGAGATACTCTCCTCCCAATATAAGATCCTGTCGTTGCCATAGAAACGTTCCTCTATTTAGAAAGAGAAGGCATAGAACCTATAGTGTTTCACAGCGACGCAATATCAGTTTTAATTCCCCATTTTGAGGGATCGACAAATGCAATAAAGAAGGAATAGTGCTCCAAAAAGAGATACTCGCCTCCCAATATAAGATCCTGTCCTTGCCATAGAAACGTTCCTCGATTTAGAAAGAGTATTTCATAGCGACGCAATTTCTGTTTTAATTCGTCTTTGTGAGGGATCGACGGATGAAATAAAGGAGCATTAGCGCATCAGAAAAGAGATACTCGCCTCCCAATATAAGATCCTGTCGTTGCCATAGAAACGTCCCTCAATTTAGAAAGAGAAGGCATTGAACCTATCGTATTTCATAGCGACGCAATTTCAGTGTTAATTCGTCATTGTGAGGGATTGGCGGATGCAATAAAGAAGGAATAGTGCATCCGATAAGAGATACTCACCTCCCAATATAAGATCTTGTCGTTGCCATAGAAACGTTCCTCGATTTAGAAAGAGAAGTCATAGAACCTATAGTATTTCATAGCGACGAAATTTCTGTGTTAATTCGTCATTGTGAAGGATCGACGGATGCAATAAAGAAGGAATAGTGCATCCGAAAAGAGAAACTCGCCTCCCAATGTAAGATGCTGTCGTTGCCATAGAAACGTTCCTCGATTTAGGAAGGGAAGGCATAGAACCTATAGTATATCATAGCGTCGCAATTTCTGTGTTAATTCATCATTGTGAGGGATCGACGGATGCAATAACGAAGGAATAGTGCTTCCCAATAGAGATACTCGCCTCCCAATATAAGACCCTGTCCTTGCCGTAGAAACGTTCCTCGGTTTAGGAAGAGAAGGCATAGAACCTATAGTAATTAATAGCGACGCAATTTCTGTGTTAATTCGTGGTTGTGAGGGATCGACGGATGCAATAAAAGAGGAATAGTGCATCCGCAAAGAGATACTCTCCTCCCAATATAAGATCCTGTCGTTGCCATTGAAACGTTCTCGATTTAGAAAGACAAGGCATAGAACCTATAGTATTTCATAGCGACAAAATTTTTTTGTTAATTCGTCATTGTGAGGGATCGACGGATGCAATAAAGAAGGAATAGCGCATCCAAAAAGAGACACTCGAATCCCAATATAAGATCCAGTCGTTGTCATAGAAACGTCCCTCGATTTAGAAAGAGAAGGCATAGAACCTATCGTATTTCCTAGCGACGCAATTTCAGTGATAATTCGTCATTGTGAGGGATCAACAGATGCAATAAAGGAGGAATAGTACATTCGAAAAGAGATACCTGCCTCCGAATATAAGATCCCGTCGTTGCCATAGAAACGTTCCTCGATTTCGAAAGAGAAGGCATAGAACCTATAGGATTTCACAGCGACGGAATTTCTGTTTTAATTCGTCATTGTGAGGGATCGACAGATGCAATAAAGAAGGAATAGTGCTTCCGAAAAGAGATACTCTCCTCCCAATATAAGATCCTGTCGTTGCCATAGAAACGTTCCTCGATTTAGAAAGAGAAGGCATAGCACCTGTAGTACTACATAGCGACGCAATCTCTGTGTTAATTCTTCATTGTGAGGGATCGACGGATGCAATAAAGAAGGAATAGTGCATCCGAAAATAGATACTCGCCTCCCAATAGAAGATCCTGTCGTTGCCATAGAATCGTTCCTCGATTTAGAAAGAGAAGGCATAGAACCTATAGTATTTCGTAGCGACGCAATTTTTGTGTTAATTCGTCTTTGTGAGGGATCGACGGATGCAATTAAGAAGGAATAGTACATCCGAAAAGAGATACTCACCTCCCAATATAAGATCAAGTCGTTGCCATAGAAACGTTCCTCGATTTAGAAAGAGAAGGCATAGAACCCATAGTATTTCATTACGACGCAATTTGTGTGTTATTTCGTCATTGTGAGGGATCGACGGAAGCAATAAAGAGGGAATTGTGCCTTCGAAAAGAGATACTTGCTTCCCAATATAAGAACCTGTTGTTGCCATAGAAACGTTCCACGATTTAGAAAGAGAAGGCATAGAACCTATAGTATTTCATAGCGTCTCAGTTTCTGTGTCTATACGTCATTGTGAGGGATCGACGGATGCAATAAAGAAGGAATAGTGCATCCGATAAGAGATACTCACCTCCCAATATAAGATCTTGTCGTTGCCATAGAAACGTTCCTCGATTTAGAACGAGAAGTCATAGAACCTATAGTATTTCATAGCGACGAAATTTCTGTGTTAATTCGTCATTGTGAAGGATCGACGGATGCAATAAAGAAGGAATAGTGCATCCGAAAAGAGAAATTCGCCTCCCAATGTAAGATGCTGTCGTTGCCATAGAAACGTTCCTCGATTTAGGAAGGGAAGGCATAGAACCTATAGTATATCATAGCGTCGCAATTTCTGTGTTAATTCATCATTGTGAGGGATCGACGGATGCAATAACGAAGGAATAGTGCATCCCAATAGAGATATTCGCCTCCCAATATAAGATACTGTCCTTGCCGTAGAAACGTTCCTCGGTTTAGGAAGAGAAGGCATAGAACCTATAGTGATTAATAGCGACGCAATTTCTGTGTTAATTCGTGGTTGTGAGGGATCGACGGATGCAATAAAAGAGGAATAGTGCATCCGCAAAGAGATACTCTCCTCCCAATGTAAGATCCTCTCGTTGCCATTGAAACGTACTCGATTTAGAAAGACAAGGCATAGAACCTATAGTATTTCATAGCGACAAAATTTTTGTGTTAATTCGTCATTGTGAGGGATCGACGGATGCAATAAAGAAGGAATAGCGCATCCAAAAAGAGACACTCGAATCCCAATATAAGATCCAGTCGTTGTCATAGAAACGTCCCTCGATTTAGAAAGAGAAGGCATAGAACCTATCGTATTTCCTAGCGACGAAATTTCAGTGTTAATTCGTCATTGTGAGGGATCAACAGATGCAATAAAGGAGGAATAGTACATTCGAAAAGAGATACCTGCCTCCGAATATAAGATCCCGTCGTTGCCATAGAAACGTTCCTCGATTTCGAAAGAGAAGGCATAGAACCTATAGTATTTCACAGCGACGGAATTTCTGTTTTAATTCGTCATTGTGAGGGATCGACAGATGCAATAAAGAAGGAATAGTGCTTCCGAAAAGAGATACTCTCCTCCCAATATAAGATCCTGTCGTTGCCATAGAAACGTTCCTCGATTTAGAAAGAGAAGGCATAGAAACGATAGTATCTCACAGCGACGCAATTTCTGTTTTAATTCGTCATTGTGAGGGATCGACAGATGCAATAAAGAAGGAATAGTGCTTCCGAAAAGAGATACTCGCCTCCCTATATAAGATCCAGTCGTTGCCATAGAAACGTTCCTCGATTTAGAAAGAGAAGGCATAGAACCTATAGTATTTCATAGCGACGCATTTTCTGTGTCAATATGACATTGTGAGGGATCGATGGATGCAATAAAGAAGGAATAGTACATCGGAAAAGAGGTACCTGCCTCCCAATATAAGATCCTGCCGTTGCCATAGAAACGTTCCTCGATTTAGAAAGAGAAGACATAGAACCTATAGTATTTCATAGCGACGCAATTTCTGTGTTAATTCGTCATTGTGAGGGATCGACGGATGCAATAAAGAAGGAATAGTGCATCCGAAAAGAGACACTTCCCTTGCAATATAAGATCCTGTCGTTGCCATAGAAACGTTCCTCGATTTAGAAAGAGAAGGCATAGAACCTATAGGATTTCACACCGACGCAATTTCTGTTTTAATTCGTCATTGTGAGGGATCGACGGATGCAATAAAGAAGGAATAGTACATCGGAAAAGAGATACTCGCCTCCCAATATAAGATCCTGTCGTTGCCATAGAAGCGTTCCTCGATTTAGAAAGAGAAGGCATAGAACCTATAGTATTTCACAGCGACGGAATTTCTGTGTCAATACGTCATTGTGAGGGATCAACGGATGCAATAAAGAAGGAATAGTAAATCCGAAAAGAGATACTCGCCTCCCAATATAATATCCTGTCATTGCCATTAAAACATTCCTCGATTTAGAAAGAGATGGCATAGATCCTATTGTATTTCATAGCGACACAATTTCTGTGTTAATTCGTCATTGTGAGGGATCGACAGATGCAATAAAGAAGGAATAGAGCTTCCGAAAAGATATACTCGCCTCCCAATATAAGATCCTATCGTTGCCATAGAAACGTTCCTCGATTTAGAAAGAGAAGGCATAGCACCTGTAGTACTACATAGCGACGCAATCTCTGTGTTAATTCTTCATTGTGAGAGATCGACGGATGCAATAAAGAAGGAATAGTGCATCCGAAAATAGATACTCGCCTCCCAATAGAAGATCCTGTCGTTGCCATAGAAGCGTTCCTCGATTTAGAAAGAGAAGGCATAGAACCTATAGTATTTCATAGCGACGGAATTTCTGTGTCAATACGTCATTGTGAGGGATCGACGGATGCAATATAGAAGGAATAGTAAATCCGAAAAGAGATACTCGCCTCCCAATATAATATCCTGTCGTTGCCATTGAAACGTTCCTCGATTTAGAAAGAGAAGACATAGAACCTATAGTATTTCATTGCGACCCAATTTCTGTGTTATATCGGTATTGTGAGGGATCGACGGATGCAATAAAGAAGGAATAGTGCCTTCGAAAAGAGATACTTGCTTCCCAATATAATATCCTGTCGTTGCCATAGAAACGTTCCTCGATTTAGAAAGAGAAGGCATAGAACCTATAGTGTTTCATAGCGTCTCAGTTTCTGTGTTAATTCGTCATTGTGAGGGATCGACAGATGCAATAAAGAAGGAATAGTGCTTCCGAAAAGAGTTACTCTCCTCCCAATATAAGATCCTGTCGTTGCCATAGAAACGTTCCTCTATTTAGAAAGAGAAGGCATAGAACCTATAGTGTTTCACAGCGACGCAATATCTGTTTTAATTCCCCATTTTGAGGGATCGACAAATGCAATAAAGAAGGAATAGTGCTCCAAAAAGAGATACTCGCCTCCCAATATGAGATCCTGTCCTTGCCATAGAAACGTTCCTCGATTTAGAAAGAGAAGGCATAGAAACGATAGTATTTCATAGCGACGCAATTTATGTGTTAATTCCTCATTGTGAGGGATCGACGGATGCAATAAAGAAGGAATAGTGCATCCGAAAAGAGATACTCGCCTCCCAATAGACGATCCTGTCGTTGGCATTGTAACGTTCCTGGATTTAGAAAGAGAAGTCATTGAACCTATTGTATTTCATAGCGACGCAATTTCTTTGTTAATTCGTCAGTGTGAGGGATCGACAGATGCAATAAAGAGGGAATAGTGCATCTGAAAGGAGATGCCCGCCTCCCAATATAGGTTCCCGCCGTTTCCATAGAAACGTTCCTCGATTTAGAAAGAGAAGGCATAGAACCTATAGTATTTCATAGCGTCTCAGTTTCTGTGTTAATTCGTTATTGTGAGGCATCGACGGATGCAATAAAGAAGGAATAGTGCATCCGAAAAGAGATACTCGCCTCCCAAAATATAAAATCCTATCGTTGCCATAGAAACGTTCCTCGATTTAGAAAAAGAAAGCATAGAACCTATAGTATTTCATAGCGACGGAATTTCTGTGTTAATTCGTCATTGAAAGGGATCGACGGATGCAATAAAGTAGGAATAGTACATCCGAAAAGAGATACTCGCCTCCCAATAGAAGATCCTGCCGTTGCCATAGAAACGTTCCTCGATTTAGAAAGAGAAGGCATAGAACCTATAGTATTAAATAACGACGCAATTACTGTGTTAATTCGTCAATGTGAGGGATCCACGGATGCAATAAAGAAGGAATAGTGCATCCGAAAAGAGATACTCACCTCCCAATATAAGATCCTGTAGTTGCCGTAGAAACGTTCCTCGATTTAGAAAGAGAACGCATAGAACCTATAGTATTTCATAGCGACGCAATTTCAGTGTCAATTCGCCATTGTGAGGGATCGACAGATGCAATAAAGAAGGAATAGTACATCCGAAAAGAGATACCTGCCTCCCAATATAAGATCCTGTCGTTGCCATAGAAACGTTCCTCTATTTAGAAAGGGAAGGCATAGAACCTATAATATTTCATAGCGACGCAATTCATGTGTTAATTCCTCAATTTGAGGGATCTACAGATGCAATAAAGAAGGAATACTGCATCCGAAAATAGATACTCGGCTGCCAATATAAGATCCTGTCCTTGCCTTAGATACGTTCTCGATTTAGAAAGAGAAGGCTTAGAACTTATAGTATTTCATAGCGACACAGTTTCTGTGTTAATTCGACATTGTGAAGGATCGACGGATGCAATAAAGAAGGAATAGTGCTTCCGAAAAGAGATACTCGCCTCCCAATATAAGATCCTGTCGTTGCCATAGAAAGTTCCTCGATTTAGAAAGAGAAGTCATAGAACCTATAGTACACTCCTGGAAATGGAAAAAAGAACACATTGACACCGGTGTGTCAGACCCACCATACTTGCTCCGGACACTGCGAGAGGGCTGTACAAGCAATGATCACACACACGGCACAGCGGACACACCAGGAACCGCGGTGTTGGCCGTCGAATGGCGCTAGCTGCGCAGCATTTGTGCACCGCCGCCGTCAGTGTCAGCCAGTTTGCCGTGGCATACGGAGCTCCATCGCAGTCTTTAACACTGGTAGCATGCCGCGACAGCGTGGACGTGAACCGTATGTGCAGTTGACGGACTTTGAGCTAGGGCGTATAGTGGGCATGCGGGAGGCCGGGTGGACGTACCACCGAATTGCTCAACACGTGGGGCGTGAGGTCTCCACAGTACATCGATGTTGTCGCCAGTGGTCGGCGGAAGGTGCACGTGCCCGTCGACCTGGGACCGGACCGCAGCGACGCACGGATGCACGCCAAGACCGTAGGATCCTACGCAGTGCCGTAGGGGACCACTCCGCCACTTCCCAGCAAATTAGGGACACTGTTGCTCCTGGGGTATCGGCGAGGACCATTCGCAACCGTCTCCATGAACCTGGGCTACGGTCCCGCACACCGTTAGGCCGTCTTCCGCTCACGCCCCAACATCATGGAGTCCGCCTCCAGTGGTGTCGCGACAGGCGTGAATGGAGGGACGAATGGAGACGTGTCGTCTTCAGCGATGAGAGTCACTTCTGCGTTGGTGCCAATGATGGTCGTATGCGTGTTTGGCGCCGTGCAGGTGAGCGCCACAATCAGGACTGCATACGACCGAGGCACACAGGGCCAACACCCGGCATCATGGTGTGGGGAGCGATCTCCTACACTGGCCGTACACCACTGGTGATCGTCGAGGGGACACTGAATAGTGCACGGTACATCCAAACCGTCATCGAACCCATCGTTCTACCATTCCTAGACCGGCAAGGGAACTTGCTGTTCCAACAGGACAATGCACGTCCGCATGTATCCCGTGCCACCCAACGTGCCCTAGAAGGTGTAAGTCAACTACCCTGGCCAGCAAGATCTCCGGATCTGTCCCCCATTGAGCATGTTTGGGACTGGGTGCAGCGTCGTCTCACGCGGTCTGCACGTCCAGCACGAACGCTGGTCCAACTGAGGCGCCAGGTGGAAATGGCATGGCAAGCCGTTCCACAGGACTACATCCAGCATCTCTACGATCGTCTCCATGGGAGAATAGCAGCCTGCATTGCTGCGAAAGGTGCATATACACCGTACTAGTGCCGACATTGTGCATGCTCTGTTGCCTGTGTCTATGTGCCTGTGGTTCTGTCAGTGTGATCATGTGATGTATCTGACCCCAGGAATGTGTCAATAAAGTTTCCCCTTCCTGGGACAATGAATTCACGGTGTTCTTATTTCAATTTCCAGGAGTGTATTTCACAGCGCCGCAATTTCTGTTTTAATTCGTCATTGTGAGGGATCGACAGATGCAATAAAGCAGGAATAGAGCATCCGAAAAGAGATACGCACCTCCCAATATAAGATCCTTTCGTTGAGGTAGAAACGTTCCTCGATTTAGAAAGAGAACGCATAGGACATATAGTATTTCATAGCGACGCAATTTCAGTGTCAATTCGCCATTGTGAGGGATCGACAGATGCAATAAAGAAGGAATAGTACATCCGAAAAGAGATACACACCTCCCAATATAAGATCCTGTCGTTGCCATAGAAGCGTTCCTCGATTTAGAAAGAGAAGGCATAGAACCTATAGTATTTCATTGCGACGCAATTTCTGTGTTATATCGTTATTGTGAGGGATCGACGGATGCAATAAAGAAGGAATAGAGCCTTCGAAAAGAGATACTTGCTTCCCAATATAATATCCTGTCGTTGCCATAGAAACGTTCCTCGATTTAGAAAGAGAAGGCATAGAACCTATAGTGTTTCATAGCGTCTCAGTTTCTGTGTTAATTCGTCATTGTGAGGGATCGACAGATGCAATAAAGAAGGAATAGTGCTTCCGAAAAGAGATACTCTCCTCCCAACATTAGATCCAGTCGTTGCCATAGAACCGTTTCTCGATTTAGAAAGAGAAGGCATAGAACCTATAGTATTTCACAGCGACGCAATTTCTGTTTTAATTCGTCATTCTGAGGGATCGACAGATGCAATAAAGAAGGAATAGTGCTTCCGAAAAAAGATACTCTCCTCCCAATATAAGATGCTGTCGTTGCCATAGAAACGTTCCTCGATTTAGAAAGAGAAGGCACAGAACCTATAGTATTTCATAGCGACGCAATTTCTGTGTTAATTCGTTATTGTGAGGGATCGATGGATGAATAATGAAGGAATAGTGCATCCGAAAAGAGATACTCGCCTCCCAATATAAGATCCATTCGTTGCCAAAGAAACGTTCCTCGATTTAGAAAGAGAAGGCATAGAACCTATAGTATTTCATAGCGACGCAATTTCTGTGTTAATTCGTCGTTGTGGGGGATCGGCGGTTGCAATAAAGTAGGAATAGTGCCTTCGAAAAGAGATACTTGCTTCCCAATATAATATCATGTCGTTGCCATAGAAACGTTCCTCGATTTAGAAAGAGAAGGCATAGAACCTATAGTATTTCATAGCGTCTCAGTTTCTGTGTTAATTCGTCATTGTGAGGTATCGACGGATGCATTAAAGAAGGAATAGTGCATCCGAAAAGAGATACTCGCCTCCCAATAGAGGATCCTGTCGTTGCCATAGAAACGTTCCTCGATTTAGAAAGAGAAGGCATAGAACCTATAGTATTTCATAGCGACGCAATTTCTGTGTTAATCCGTCATTGAAAGGGATCGACGGATGCAATAAAGTTGGAATAGTACATCCGAAAAGAGATACTCGCCTCCCAATAGAAAATCCTGTCGCTGCCACATAAACGTTCCTCGATTTAGAAAGAGAAGGTATAGAACCTATAGTATTTAATAACGACGCAATTACTGTGTCAATTCGTCAATGTGAGGGATCCACGGATGAAATAAAGCAGGAATAGTGCATCCGAAAAGAGATACGCACCTCCCAATATAAGATCCTGTCGTTGAGGTAGAAACGTTCCTCGATTTAGAAAGAGAACGCATAGGACCTATAGTATTTCATAGCGACGCAATTTCAGTGTCAATTCGCCATTGTGAGGGATCGACAGATGCAATAAAGAAGGAATAGTACATCCGAAAAGAGATACCTGCCTCCCAATATAAGATCCTGTCGTTGCCATAGAAACGTTCCTCTACTTAGAAAGGGAAGGCATAGAGCCTATAGTATTTCATAGCGACGAAATTTCTGTGTTAATTCGTCATAGTGACGGATCGACGGATGCAATAAAGAAGGAATAGTGCATCCGAAAAGAGATACACGCCTCCCAATATAAGATCCAGTCGTTGGCATAGAAACGTTCCTCGATTTAGAAAGACAAGGCATAGAACCCATAGTATTTCATAGCGACGCAATTCATGTGTTAATTCCTCATTGTGAGGGACCTACGGATGCAATAAAGAAGGAATAGTGCATCCGAAAAGAGATACTCGCCTCCCAATAGAAGATTCATAGCGTTGCCATTGTATCGTCCCTCGATTTAGAAAGAGAAGGCATAGAACCTATAGTATTTCATAACGACGCAATTTCTTTGTTAATTCGTCATTGAGAGGGATCGACGGATGCAATGAAGAAGGAATAGTGCATCTGAAAGGAGATACCCGCCTCCCAATATAAGATCCTGTCGTTGCCATAGAAACGTCCCTCGATTTAGAAAGAGAAGGCATAGAACCTGTAGTATTTAATAACGACGCAATTTCTGTGTCAATACGTCATTGTGAGGGATCGACGGATGCAATAAAGAAGGAATAGTAAATCCGAAAAGAGATACTCGCCTCCTAATATAATATCCTGTCGTTGCCATTGAAACGTTCCTCGATTTGGAAAGAGAAGGCATAGATCCAATTGTATTTCATAGCGACACAATTTCTGTGTTAATTCGTCATTGTGAGGGATCGACAGATGCAATAAAGAAGGAATAGTGCTTCCGAAAAGAGATACTCGCCTCCCAATAGAAGATCCTTTCGTTGCCATAGAAACGTTCCTCGATTTAGAAAGAGAAGCCATAGAACCTATAGTATATCATAACGACGCAATTTCTGAGTTATTTCGTCATTGTGAGGGATCGACGGATGCAATAAAGTAGGAATAGTACAACCGAAAAGAGATACTCGCCTCCCAATAGAAGATCCTGTCGTTGCCATAGAAACGTTCCTCGATTTAGATAGAGAAGGCATAGAACCTACAGAATTTAATAACGACGCAATTACTGTGTTACTTCGTCAATGTGAGGGATCCCCGGATGCAATAAAGAATTAATAGTGCATCCGAAAAGAGATACTCACCTCCCAATATAAGATCCTGTCGTTGCCGTAGAAACGTTCCTCGATTTAGAAAGAGAACGCATAGAACCTATAGTATTTCAAAGCGACGCAATTTCAGTGTCAATTCACCATTGTGAGGGATCGACAGATGCAATAATGAAGGAATAGTACATCCGAAAAGAGATACCTGCCTCCCAATATAAGATCCTGTCTTTGCCATAGAAACGTTCCTCTATTTAGAAAGGGAAGGCATAGAACCTATAGTATTTCATAGCGACGAAATTTCTGTGTTAATTCGTCATTGTGAGGTATCGACGGATGCATTAAACAAGGAATAGTACATCCGAAAAGAGATACTCGCCTCCCAATAGAAGATCCTGTCGCTGCCACATAAACGTTCCTCGATTTAGAAAGAGAAGGTATAGAACCTATAGTATTTAATAACGACGCAATTACTGTGTCAATTCGTCAATGTGAGGGATCCACGGATGAAATAAAGCAGGAATAGTGCATCCGAAAAGAGATACGCACCTCCCAATATAAGATCCTGTCGTTGAGGTAGAAACGTTCCTCGATTTAGAAAGAGAACGCATAGGACCTATAGTATTTCATAGCGACGCAATTTCAGTGTCAATTCGCCATTGTGAGGGATCGACAGATGCAATAAAGAAGGAATAGTACATCCGAAAAGAGATACCTGCCTCCCAATATAAGATCTTGTCGTTGCCATAGAAACGTTCCTCTACTTAGAAAGGGAAGGCATAGAGCCTATAGTATTTCATAGCGACGAAATTTCTGTGTTAATTCGTCATAGTGACGGATCGACGGATGCAATAAAGAAGGAATAGTGCATCCGAAAAGAGATACACGCCTCCCAATATAAGATCCAGTCGTTGGCATAGAAACGTTCCTCGATTTAGAAAGACAAGGCATAGAACCCATAGTATTTCATAGCGACGCAATTCATGTGTTAATTCCTCATTGTGAGGGACCTACGGATGCAATAAAGAAGGAATAGTGCATCCGAAAAGAGATACTCGCCTCCCAATATAAGATCCTGTAGTTGGCATAGAAAGGCTCCTCGATTTAGAAAGAGAAGGCATAGAACCTATAGTATTTCACAGCGACGCAATTTCTGTTTTAATTCGTCATTCTGAGGGATCGACAGATGCAATAAAGAAGGAATAGTGCTTCCGAAAAAAGATACTCTCCTCCCAATATAAGATGCTGTCGTTGCCATAGAAACGTTCCTCGATTTAGAAAGAGAAGGCACAGAACCTATAGTATTCCATAGCGACGCAATTTCTGTGTTAATTCGTTATTGTGAGGGATCGATGGATGAATAATGAAGGAATAGTGCATCCGAAAAGAGATACTCGCCTCCCAATATAAGATCCATTCGTTGCCAAAGAAACGTTCCTCGATTTAGAAAGAGAAGGCATAGAACCTATAGTATTTCATAGCGACGCAATTTCTGTGTTAATTCGTCGTTGTGGGGGATCGGCGGTTGCAATAAAGTAGGAATAGTGCCTTCGAAAAGAGATACTTGCTTCCCAATATAATATCCTGTCGTTGCCATAGAAACGTTCCTCGATTTAGAAAGAGAAGGCATAGAACCTATAGTATTTCATAGCGTCTCAGTTTCTGTGTTAATTCGTCATTGTGAGGTATCGACGGATGCATTAAACAAGGAATAGTGCATCCGAAAAGAGATACTCGCCTCCCAATAGAGGATCCTGTCGTTGCCATAGAAACGTTCCTCGATTTAGAAAGAGAAGGCATAGAACCTATAGTATTTAATAACGACGCAATTTCTGTGTTAATTCGTCATTGTGAGGGATCGACGGATGCAATAAAGAAGGAATAGTGCATCCGAAAAGAGATACTCACCTCCCAATATAAGATCCTGTCGTTGCCGTAGAAACGTTCCTCGATTTAGAAAGAGAACGCATAGAGCCTATTGTATTTCATAGCGACGCAATTTCAGTGTCATTTCGCCATTGTGAGGGACTAACAGATGCAATAAAGAAGGAATAGTACATCCGAAAAGAGATACCTGCCTCCCAAAATAAGATCCTGTCGTTGCCATAGAAACGTTCCTCGATTTAGAAAGAGAAGGCATAGAACCTATAGTATTTTATAGCGTCTCAGTTTCTGTGTTAATTCGTCATTGTGAGGGATCGATTGATGCAATAAAGAAGGAATAGTGCATCCGAAAAGAGATACTCGCCTCCCAATAGACGATCCTGTCGTTGCCATAGAAACGTTCCTCGATTTAGGAACAGAAGGCATAGAACCTATAGTATTTCATAGCGACGCAATTTCTGTGTTAATTCGTCGTTGTGAGGCATCGACGGATGCAATAAAGTAGGAATAGTACATCCGAAAAGAGATACTCGCCTCCCAATAGACGATCCTGTCGCTGCCATAGAAACGTTCCTCGATTTAGAAACAGAAGGCATAGAACCTATAGTATTTAATAACGACGCAATTTCTGTGTTAATTCGTCATTGTGAGGGATCGACGGATGCAATAAAGAAGGAATAGTGCATCCGAAAAGACATACTCACTTTCCAATATAAGATCATGTCGTTGCCGTAGAAACGTTCCTCGATTTAGAAAGAGAACGCATAGAACCTATAGCATTTCATAGCGACGCAATTTCAGTTTCAATTCGTCATTGTGAGGGATCGACGGATCCAATAAAGAAGGAATAGTGCATCCGAAAAGAGATACTTGCTTCCCAAAATATAAAATCCTATCGTTGCCATAGAAACGTTCCTCGATTTAGAAAGAGAAGGCATAGAACCTATAGTATTTCGTAGCGATGCAATTTTTGTGTTAATTCGTCATTGTGAGGGATCGACGGATGCAATAAAGAAGGAATAGTACACCCGGAAAGAGATACCTGCCTCCCAATATAAGATCCTGTCGTTGAGATTGAAACATTCCTCTATTTAGAAAGCGAAGGCATAGAACTATAGTATTTCATAGCGACGATATTTCTGTGTTAATTCGTCATTCTGACGGATCGACGGATGCAATAAAGATGGAATAGTGCATCCGAAAAGACATACACGCCTCCCAATATAAGATCCAGTCGTTGGCATAGAAACGTTCCTCGATTTAGAAAGACAAGGCATACAACCTTTAGTATTTCATAGCGACGCAATTCATGTGTTAATTCCTCATTGTGAGGAATCTACGGATGCAATAAAGAAGGAATAGTGCATCCGAAAAGAGATACTCGCCTCCCAATAGACGATCCTGTCGTTGCCATTGTAACGTTCCTCGATCTAGAAAGAGAAAGCATTGAACCTATAGTATTTCATAGCGATGCAATTTCTTTGTTAATTCGTCATTGTGCGGGATCGACGGATGCAATAAAGAAGGAATAGTGCATCTGAAAGGAGATACTCGCCTCCCAATATAAGATCCTGTCGTTGCCATAGAAACGTTCCTCGATTTAGAAAGAGAAGGCATAGAACTTATAGTATTCCATAGCGTCTCAGTTTCTGTGTTAATTCGTCATTGTGAGGGATCGCCGGATGCAATAAAGAAGGAATAGTGCATCCGAAAAGAGATACTCGCCTCCCAAAATATAAAATCCCATCGTTGCCATAGAAACGTTCCTCAATTTAGAAAGAGAAGGCATAGAACCTATAGTATTTCATAGCGACGCAATTTCTGTGTTAATTCGTCGTTGTGAAGCATCGACGGATGCAATAAAGTAGGATTAGTACATCCGAAAAGAGTTACTCGCCTCCCAATAGACGATCCTGTCGTTGCCATAGAAACGTTCCTCGATTTAGAATGAGAAGGCATAGAACATATAGTATTAAATACGACGCAATTTCTAAGTTAATTCTTCATTGTGAGGGATCGACGGATGCAATAAAGAAGAAATAGTGCATCCGAAAAGAGATACTCACCTCCCAATATAAGATCCTGTCGTTGCCGTTGAAACGTTCCTCGTTTTAGAAAAAAAAACGCATAGAACCTATAGTATTTCATAGCGACGCAATTTCAGTGTCAATTCGCCATTGTGAGGGATCGACAGATGCAATAAAGAAGGAATAGTACATCCGAAAAGAGATACCTGCCTCCCAATATAAGATCCTGTCGTTGCCATTGTATCGTTCCTCGATTTAGAAAGAGGAGGCATTGAACCTATAGTATTTCATAGCGACGCAATTTCTCTGTTAATTCTTCATTGTGAGGGATCGACGGATGCAATAAACAAGGAATAGTACATCTGAAAGGAGATACTCGCCTCCCAATATAAGATCCTGTCGCTGCCATAGAAACGTTCCTCGATTTAGAAAGAGAAGGCATAGAACCTATAGTATTTCATAGCGACGCAATTTCTGTGTTAATTCGTCATTGTGAGGGATCGACGGATGCAATAAAAAAGGAACAGTGCATCCGAAAAGAGATACTCGCCTCCCAATATAAGATCCTGTCCTTGCCGTAGAAACGTTCCTCGATTAAGGAAGAGAAGGCATAGAACCTTTAGTATTTAATAACGACGCAATTTCTTTGTTAATTCGTCTTTGCGAGGGATCGACGGATGCAATAAAGGAGGAATAGTGCGTCCGAAAAGAGATACACACCTCCTAATATAAGATCCTGTCTTTGCCATAGAAACGGTCCTCGATTTAGACAGAGATGGAATAGAACCTATAGTATTTCACAGCGACGCAATTTCTGTTTTAATTCGTCACTGTGAGGGATCGACGGATGGAATAAAGAAGGAATAGTGCATCCGAAAAGAGATACTTGCCTTGCAATATAAGATCCTGTCGTTGCCATAGAAACGTTCCTCGATTTAGAAGGAGAAGGCATAGAACCTATAGTATTTCACAGCGACGCAATTTCTGTTTTAATTCGTCATTGTGAGGGATCGACGGATGCATTAAAGAAGGAATAGTTCATCGGAAAAGAGATACTAGCCTCCCAATATAAGATCCTGTCGTTGCCATAGAAACGTTCCTCTATTTAGAAAGGGAAGGCATAGAACGTATAGTATTTCATAGCGACGCAATTTCTTTGTTAATTCGTCCATGTGAGGGATCGACGGATGCAATAAAGAAGGAATAGTGCCTTCGAAAAGAGATACTTGCTTCCCAATATAATATCCTGTCGTTGCCATAGAAACGTTCCTCGATTTAGAAAGAGAAGGCATAGAACCTATAGTATTTCATAGCGTCTCAGTTTCTGTGTTAATTCGTCATTGTGAGGGATCGATGGATGCAATAAAGAAGGTATAGTAAATCCGAAAAGAGATACTCGCCTCCCAAAATATAAAATCCTATCTTTGCCATAGAAACGTTCCTAGATTTAGAAGGAGAAGGCATAGAACCTATAGTATTTCATAGCGTCTCAGTTTCTGTGTTAATTCGTCATTGTGAGGGATGGACGGATGCAATAAAGAAGGAATAGTGCATCTGAAAGGAGATACTCGCCTCCCAATATAAGAGCCTGTCGATGCCGTACAAAGATTCCTCTATTTAGATAGAGAAAGCATAGAACCTATAGTATTTCATAGCGACGCAATTTCAGTGTCAATTCGCCATTGTGAGGGATCGACAGATGCAATAAAGAAGGAATAGTACATCCGAAAAGAGATACCTGCCTCCCAATATAAGATCCTGTCGTTGCCATTGTAACGTTCCTCGATTTAGAAAGAGAAGGCATTGAACCTATAGTATTTCATTGCGACGCAATTTCGCTGTTAATTCTTCATTGTGAGGGATCGACGGATGCAATAAAGAAGGAATAGTGCATCTGAAAGGAGATATTCGCCTCCCAATATAAGATCCTGCCCTTGCCGTAGAAACGTTCCTCGATTTAGGAAGAGAAGGTATAGAACCTATAGGATTTAATACCGACGCAATTTCTGTGTTAATTTGTCGTTGTGAAGCTTCGGCGGATGCAATAAAGTAGGAATAGTACATCCGAAAAGAGATACTTGCCTCCCAAAATTTAAATCCTATCGTTGCCATAGAAACGTTCCTCGATTTAGAAAGAGAATGCATAGAACCTATAGTATCTCACAGCGACGCAATTTCAGTGTTAATTCGTCATTGTGAGGGATCGACGGATGCAATAAAGAAGGAATAGTGCATCCGAAAAGAGATAATCGCCTCCCAATATAAGATCCTGTCGTAGCCGTAGAAAAGTTCCTCGTTTTAGAAAGAGAACGCATAGAACCTATAGTATTTCATAGTGACGCAATTTCAGTGTCAATTCGCCATTGTGAGGGATCGACAGATGCAATAAAGAAGGAATAGTGCATCTGAAAGGAGATATTCGCCTCCCAATATAAGATCCTGTCGTAGCCATAGAAACGTTCCTCGATTTAGAAGGAGAACGCATAGAACCTATAGTATTTCATAGCGTCTCAGTTTCTGTGTTAATTCGTCATTGTGAGGGATCGACGAATGCAATAAAGAAGGAATAGTGCATCCGAAAAGAGATACTCGCCTCCCAAAATTTAAATCCTATCGTTGCCATAGAAACGTTCCTCGATTTAGAAAGAGAATGCATAGAACCTATAGTATTTCATAGCGACGCAATTTCTGTGTTAATTCGTCGTATTGAAGCAGCGACGGATGCAATAAAGTAGGAATAGTACATCCGAAAAGAGATACTCGCCTCCCAACAGACGATCCTGTCGTTGCCATAGAAACGTTCCTCGATTTAGAAAGAGAAGGATTAGAATCTATTGTATTTAATAACGACGCAATTTCTGTGTTAATTCGTCATTGTGAGGGATCGACGGATGCAATAAAGGAGGAATAGTGCATCCGAAAAGAGATACTCACCTCCCAATATAAGATCCTGTCGTTGCCGTAGAAAAGTTCCTCGTTTTAGAAAGAGAACGCATAGAACCTATAGTATTTCATAGTGACGCAATTTCAGTGTCAATTCGCCATTGTGAGGGATCGACAGATGCAATAAAGAAGGAATAGTACATCCGAAAAGAGATACCTGCTTCCCAATATAAGATCCTGTCGTTGCCATTGTAACGTTCCTCGATTTAGAAAGAGAAGGCATTGAACCTATAGTATTTCATAGCGACGCAATTTCTCTGTTAATTCTTCATTGTGAGGGATCGACGGATGCAATAAAGAAGGAATAGTGCATCTGAAAGGAGATACTCGCCTCCCAATATAAGATCCTGTCGTTGCCATAGAAACGTTCGTCGATTTAGAAAGAGAAGGCATAGAACCTATAGTATCTCACAGCGACGCAATTTCAGTGTTAATTCGTCATTGTGAGGGATCGACGGATGCAATAAAGAAGGAATAGTGCATCCGAAAAGAGATAATCGCCTCCCAAAATAAGATCTTGTCCTTGCCGTAGAAACGTTCCTTGATTTAGGAAGAGAAGGCATAGAACCTATAGGATTTAATAACGACGCAATTTCTGTGTTAATTCGTCGTTGTGAAGCATCGACGGATGCAATAAAGTAGGAATAGAACATCCGAAAAGAGATACTCGCCTCCCAATAGACGATCCTGTCGTTGCCATAGAAACGTTCCTCGATTTAGAAAGAGAAGGCATAGAACCTATAGTATTTAATAACGACGCAATTTCTGTATTAATTAGTCGTTGTGAGGGATCGACGGATGAAATAAAGTAGGAATAGTACATCCGAAAAGATATACTCGCCTCCCAATAGAAGATCCTGTCGTTGCCATAGGAACGTTCCTCGTTTTAGAAAGAGAACGCATAGAACCTATAGTATTACATAGTGACGCAATTTCAGTGTCAATTCGCCATTGTGAGGTATCGACAGACGCAATGAAGAAGGAATAGTACATCCGAAAAGAGATACCTGCTTCCAAATATAAGATCCTGTCGTTGCCATTGTAACGTTCCTCGATTTAGAAAGAGAAGGCATTGTACCTATAGTATTTCATAGCGACGCAATTTCTCTGTTAATTCTTCATTGTGAGGGATCGACGGATGCAATAAAGAAGGAATAGTGCATCCGAAAAGAGATACTCACCTCCCAATATAAGTTCCTGTCGTTGCCGTAGAAATGTTCCTCGATTTAGAAAGAGAACACATAGAACCTATAGTATTTCATAGCGACGCAATTTCAGTGTCAATTCGCGATTGTGAGGGATCGACAGATACAATAAAGAATTAATAGTACATCCGAAAAGAGATACCTGCCTCCCAATATAACATCCTGTCGTTGCCATAGAAACGTTCCTCTATTTAGAAAGGGAAGGCATAGAACCTATAGTATTTTATAGCGAAAAAATTTCTGGGTTAATTCGTCATTCTGACGGATCGACAGATGTAATAAAGAACGAATAGTGCATCTGAAAAGAGATACACGCCTCCCGATATAAGATCCAGTCGTTGGCATAGAAACGTTCCTCGATTTAGAAAGACAAGGCATAGAACCTATAGTATTTCATAGCGACGCAATTCATGTGTTAATTCCTCATTCTGAGGGATCTACGGATGCAATAAAGAAGGAATAGGGCATCCGAAAAGAGATACTCGCCTCCCAATAGAAGATCCTGTCGTTGCCATTGTAACGTTACTCGATTTAGAAAGAGATGGCATTGAACCTATAGTATTTCATAGCGACGCAATTTCTTTGTTAATTCGTCATTGTGAAGGATCGACGGATGCAATAAAGAAGGAATAGTGCATCTGAAAGGAGATACTCGCCTCCCAATATATGATCCTGTCGTTGCCATAGAAACGTTCCACGATTTAGAAAGAGAAGGCATAGAACCTATAGTATTTCATAGCGACGAAATTTCTGTGTTAATTCGTCATTGTGAGGGATCGACAGATGCAATAAAGAAGAAATTGAGCATCCGAAAAGAGGTACTCGCCTCCCAAAATAAGATCCTGTCCTTGCCGTAGAAACGTTCCTCGATTTAGGAAGAGAAGGCATAGAACCTATAGTATTTAATAACGACGCAATTTCTTTGTTAATTCGTCTTTGTGAGGGATCGACGGATGCAATAAAGGAGGAATAGTGCATCCGAAAAGAGATACTCTCCTCCCAATATAAGATCCTGTCGTTGCCATACAAAGATTCTTCGATTTAGATAGAGAAGGCATAGTACCTATAGTATTTCATAGCGAACCAATTTCTGTGTCAATTTGTCATTGTGAGGGATCGATGGATACAATAAAGAAGGAATAGTGTATCCGAAAAGAGATACTCGCCTCTCAATATAATATCCAGTCGTTGGCATTGAAACGTCCGTCGATTTAGAAAGAGAAGGCATAGAACCTATCGTATTTCATAGCGACGCAATTTGTGTGTTAATTCGTCATTGATAGTGATCGACGGAATCAATAAAGAAGGAATAGAGCATCCGAAAAGAGATACTCGCCTCCCAATATAAGATCCAGTCGTTGCCATAGAAACGTTCCTCTATTTAGAAAGTTAAGGCATAGAACCTATAGTATTTCATTGCGACGCAATTTCTGTGTTAATTCGTCATTGTGAGGGATCGACGGATGCAATAAAGAAGGAATAGTGCATCCGAAAAGAGATACTCCCATTCCAAAATAAAAAATCCCATCGTTGCCATAGAAACGTTCCTCGATTTAGAAAGAGAAGGCATAGAATCTATAGTATTTCGTAGCGACGCAATTTTTGTGTTAATTCGTCATTGTGAAGGATCGACGGATGCAATTAAGAAGGTATAGTGCATCCGAAAAGAGATACTCACCTCCTATATAAGATCCTGTCGTTGCCATAAAAACGTTCCTCGATTTAGAAAGAGAAGGCATAGAACCTATAGTATTTAATAACGACGCAATTTCTGTGTTAATTCGTCGTTGTGAGGGATCGACGGATGAAATAAAGTAGGAATAGTACATCCGAAAAGAGATACTCGCCTCCCAATATAAGATCCTGTGTTTGCCATAGAAACGTTCCTCGATTTAGAAAGAGAAGGCATAGAACCTATAGTATTTAATAACGACGCAATTTCTGTGTTAATTCGACATTGTGAGGGATCGACGGATGCAATAAAGAAGGAATAGTGCATCCGAAAAGAGATACTCACCTCCCAATATAAGATCCTGTCGTTGCCGTAGAAATGTTCCTCGATTTAGAAAGTGAAAGCATTGAACCTATAGTATTTCATTGCGACGCAATTTCTCTGTTACTTCGTCATTGTGAGGGATCGACGGATGCAATAAAGAAGGAATAGTGCATCTGAAAGGAGATACTCGCCTCCCAATATAAGATCCTGTCGTTGCCATAGAAACGTTCCTCGATTTAGAAGGAGAAGCATAGAACCTATAGTATTTCATAGCGTCTCAGTTTCTGTGTTAATTCGTCATTGTGAGGGATGGACGAATGCAATAAAGAAGGAATAGTGCATCCGAAAAGAGATACTCGCCTCCCAAAATTTAAATCCTATCGTTGCCATAGAAACGTTCCTCGATTTAGAATGAGAATGCATAGAACCTATAGTATTTAATAACGACGCAATTTCTGTGTCAATTCGCCATTGTGAGGGATCGACAGATGCAATAAAGAAGGAATAGTACATCCGAAAAGAGATACCTGCCTCCCAATATAAGATCCTGTCGTTGCCATTGTAACATTCCTCGATTTAGAAAGAGAAGGCATTGAACCTATAGTATTTCATAGCGACGCAATTTCTCTGTTAATTCTTCATTGTGAGGGATCGACGGATGCAATAAAGAAGGAATAGTGCATCAGAAAGGAGATATTCGCCTCCCATTATAAGATCCTGTCCTTGCCGTAGAAACGTTCCTTGATTTAGGAAGAGAAGGCATAGAACCCATAGGATTTAATAACGACGAAATTTCTGTGTTAAATCGTCGTTGTGAAGCTTCGGCGGATGCAATAAAGTAGGAATAGTACATCCGAAAAGAGATACTCGCCTCCCAATAGACGATCCTGTCGTTGCCATAGAAAGGTTCCTCGATTTAGAAAGAGAAGGCATAGAACCTATAGTATTTAATAACGACGCAATTTCTGTGTTAATTCGTCGTTGTGAGGGATCGACGGATGAAATAAAGTAGGAATAGTACATCCGAAAAGAGATACTCGCCTCCCAATATAAGATCCTGTGTTTGCCATAGAAACGTTCCTCGATTTAGAAAGAGAAGGCATAGAACCTATAGTATTTAATAACGACGCAATTTCTGTGTTAATTCGACATTGTGAGGGATCGACGGATGCAATAAAGAAGGAATAGTGCATCCGAAAAGAGATACTCACCTCCCAATATAAGATCCTGTCGTTGCCGTAGAAATGTTCCTCGATTTAGAAAGTGAAAGCATTGAACCTATAGTATCTCATAGCGTCTCAGATTCTGTGTTAATTCGTCATTGTGAGGGATGGACGAATGCAATAAAGAAGGAATAGTGCATCCGAAAAGAGATACTCGCCTCCCAAAATTTAAATCCTATCGTTGCCATAGAAACGTTCCTCGATTTAGAATGAGAATGCATAGAACCTATAGTATTTCATAGCGAAGCAATTTCTGTGTTAATTCGTCGTTGCGAAGCATCGACGGATGCAATAAAGTAGGAATAGTACATCCGAAAAGAGACACTCGCCTCCCAATAGAAGATCCTGTCGTTGCCATAGAAACGTTCCTCGTTTTAGAAAGAGAACGCATAGAACCTATAGTATTTCATAGTGACGCAATTTCAGTGTCAATTCGCCATTGTGAGGGATCGACAGATACAATAAAGAAGGAATAGTACATCCGAAAAGAGATACCTGCCTCCCAATATAAGGTCCTGTCGTTGCCATAGAAACGTTCCTCTATTTAGAAAGGGAAGGCATAGATCCTATAGTATTTCATAGCGAAGAAATTTCTGGGTTATTTCGTCATTCTGACGGATCGACGGATGCAATAAAGAAGGAATAGTGCATCTGAAAAGAGATACACGCCTCCCAATATAAGATCCAGTCGTTGGCATAGAAACGTTCCTCGATTTAGAAAGACAAGGCATAGAACCTATAGTACTTCATAGCTACGCAATTCATGTGTTAATTCCTCATTCTGAGGGATCTACGGATGCAATGAAGAAGGAATAGGGCATCCGAAAAGAGATACTCGCCTCCCAAAAGAAGATCCTGTCGTTGCCATTGTAACGTTACTCGATTTAGAAAGAGATGGCATCGAACCTATAGTATTTCATAGCGACGCAATTTCTTTGTTAATTCGTCATTGTGAGGGATCGACGGATGCAATAAAGAAGGAATAGTGCATCTGAAAGGAGATACTCGCCTCCCAATATATGATCCTGTCGTTGCCATAGAAACGTTCCACGGTTTAGAAAGAGAAGGCATAGAACCTATAGTATTTCATAGCGACGCAATTTCTGTGTTAATTCGTCATTGTGAGGGATCGACAGATGCAATAAAGAAGAAATTGTGCATCCGAAAAGAGATACTCGCCTCCCAATATAAGATCCTGTCGTTGCCATACAAAGATTCCTCGATGTAGATAGAGAAGGCATAGAACCTATAGTATTTCATAGCGACCCAATTTCTGTGTCAATTGGTCACTGTGAGGGATCGACGGATACAATAAAGAAGGAATTGTGTATCCGAAAAGAGATACTCGCCACTCAATATAAGATCCAGTCGTTGGCATAGAAACGTCCCTCGATTTAGAAAGAGAAGGCATAGAACCTATCGTATTTCATAGCGACGCAATTTCTGTGTTAATTCGTCATTGTGAGGGATCGACAAATGCAATAAAGAAGAAATTGTGCATCCGAAAAGAGATACTCGCCTCCCAATATAAGATCCTGTTGTTGCCATAGTAACGTCCCTCGATTTAGAAAAGGAAGGCATAGAAATTATAGTTTTTCATAGCGAAGTAATTTCTGTGTTAATTCGTCTCGTGAATGATCGACGACTGCAATAAAAAGTGAATAGTGCATCTGAAAGGAGATAATCGCCTCCCAATATAAGATCCTGTCGTTGCCATAGAAACGTTCCTCTATTTAGAAAGTTAAGGCATAGAACCTATAGTATTTCATTGCGACGCAATTTCTGTGTTAATTCGTCATTGTGAGGGATCGACGGATGCAATAAAGGAGGAATAGTGCATCCGAAAAGAGATACTCCCATTCCAAAATATAAAATCCTATCGTTGCCAAAAAAACGTTCCTCGATTTGGAAAGAGAAGGCATAGAAGCTATAGTATTTCGTAGCGACGCAATTTTTGTGTTAATTCGTCATTGTCAGGGATCGACGGATGCAATTAAGAAGGAATAGTGCATCCGAAAAGAGATACTCGCCTCCCAATATAAGATCCTGTCCTTGCCGTAGAAACGTTCCTCGATTTAGGAAGAGAAGGCATAGAACCTATAGTATTTAATAACAACGCAATTTCTTTGTTAATTCGTTTTTGTGAGGGATCGTCGGATGCAATAAAGGAGGAATAGTGCATCCAAAAAGAGATACACACCTCCCCATATAAGATCCTGTCGTTGCCATAGAAACGTTCCTAGTTTTAGAAAGAGAACGCATATTACCTATAGTATTTCACAGCGACACAATTTCTGTGTTAATTCGTCAATGTGTGTGATGGAGGGATGCAATAAAGAAGGAATAGTGCATCCGAAAAGAGATACTTGCCTCCTAATATAAGATCCAGTCTTTGGCATAGAAACGTCCCTCGATTTCGAAAGAGAAGGCATAGAACCTATCGTATTTCATAGCGACGAAGTTTCTGTGTTAATTCGTCATTGTGAGGGATCGACGGATGCAATAAAGAAGGAATAGTGCATCCAAAAAGAGATACTCGCCTGCCAATATAAGATCCTGTCGTTGCCATAGTAACGTTCCTCGATTTAGAAAGAAAGAGCATAGAACCTATTGTAATTCATAATTTCTGTGTTAATTCGTAATTGTGAGGGATCGACGGATGCAATAAAGAAGGAATAGCGCATCTGAAAGGAGATACTCGCCTCCCAATATATGATCCTGTCGTTGCCATAGAATCGTTCCTCGATTTAGAAAGTGAAAACATAGAACATATAGTATTTCATAGCGACGAAATTTCTGTGTTAATTCGTCATCGTGAGGAATCGACGGATACAATAAAGAAGGTATAGTGCATCCGAAAAGAGATACTCGCCACCCAATCAAAGATCCTGTCATTGCCATAGAAACGTTCCTCGATTTAGAAAGAGAATGTGTAAGACCTATAGTATTTCATAGCGACGCAATTTCTGTCTTAATTCGTCAATGTGTGTGATGGAGGGATGCAATAAAGAAGGAATAGTGCATCCGAAATGAGATACTCGCCTCCCAATAGAAGATCCTTTCGTTGCCAAACAAACGTTCCTCGATTTAGAAAGAGAAGGCTTAGAACCTATAGTATTTAATAACGACGCAATTTCTTTGTTAATTCGTCGTTGTGAGGGATCGACGGATGAAATAAAGTAGGAATAGTACATCCGAAAAGAGATACTCGCCTCCCAATATAAGATCCTGTGTTTGCCATAGAAACGTTCCTCGATTTAGAAAGAGAAGGCATAGAACCTATAGTATTTAATAACGACGCAATTTCTGTGTTAATTCGACATTGTGAGGGATCGACGGATGCAATAAAGAAGGAATAGTGCATCCGAAAAGAGATACTCACCTCCCAATATAAGATCCTGTCGTTGCCGTAGAAATGTTCCTCGATTTAGAAAGTGAAAGCATTGAACCTATAGTATTTCATTGCGACGCAATTTCTCTGTTACTTCGTCATTGTGCGGGATCGACGGATGCAATAAAGAAGGAATAGTGCGACTGAAAGGAGATACTCGCCTCCCAATATAAGATCCTGTCGTTGCCATAGAAACGTTCCTCGATTTAGAGGGAGAAGCATAGAACCTATAGTATTTCATAGCGTCTCAGTTTCTGTGTTAATTCGTCATTGTGAGGGATGGACGAATGCAATAAAGAAGGAATAGTGCATCCGAAAAGAGATACTCGCCTCCCAAAATTTAAATCCTATCGTTGCCATAGAAACGTTCCTCGATTTAGAATGAGAATGCATAGAACCTATAGTATTTAATAACGACGCAATTTCTGTGTCAATTCGCCATTGTGAGGGATCGACAGATGCAATAAAGAAGGAATAGTACATCCGAAAAGAGATACCTGCCTCCCAATATAAGATCCTGTCGTTGCCATTGTAACGTTCCTCGATTTAGAAAGAGAAGGCATTGAACCTATAGTATTTCATAGCGACGCAATTTCTCTGTTAATTCTTCATTGTGAGGGATCGACGGATGCAATAAAGAAGGAATAGTGCATCTGAAAGGAGATATTCGCCTCCCAATATAAGATCCTGTCCTTGCCGTAGAAACGTTCCTTGATTTAGGAAGAGAAGGCATAGAACCCATAGGATTTAATAACGACGAAATTTCTGTGTTAAATCGTCGTTGTGAAGCTTCGGCGGATGCAATAAAGTAGGAATAGTACATGCGAAAAGAGATACTCGCCTCCCAATAGACGATCCTGTCGTTGCCATAGAAAGGTTCCTCGATTTAGAAAGAGAAGGCATAGAACCTATAGTATTTAATAACGACGCAATTTCTGTGTTAATTCGTCGTTGTGAGGGATCGACGGATGAAATAAAGTAGGAATAGTACATCCGAAAAGAGATACTCGCCTCCCAATATAAGATCCTGTGTTTGCCATAGAAACGTTCCTCGATTTAGAAAGAGAAGGCATAGAACCTATAGTATTTAATAACGACGCAATTTCTGTGTTAATTCGACATTGTGAGGGATCGACGGATGCAATAAAGAAGGAATAGTGCATCCGAAAAGAGATACTCACCTCCCAATATAAGATCCTGTCGTTGCCGTAGAAATGTTCCTCGATTTAGAAAGTGAAAGCATTGAACCTATAGTATTTCATTGCGACGCAATTTCTCTGTTACTTCGTCATTGTGAGGGATCGACGGATGCAACAAAGAAGGAATAGTGCATCTGAAAGGAGATACTCGCCTCCCAATATAAGATCCTGTCGTTGCCATAGAAAAGTTCCTCGATTTAGAAGGAGAAGCATAGAACCTTTAGTATCTCATAGCGTCTCAGTTTCTGTGTTAATTCGTCATTGTGAGGGATGGACGAATGCAATAAAGAAGGAATAGTGCATCCGAAAAGAGATACTCGCCTCCCAAAATTTAAATCCTATCGTTGCCATAGAAACGTTCCTCGATTTAGAATGAGAATGCATAGAACCTATAGTATTTCATAGCGAAGCAATTTCTGTGTTAATTCGTCGTTGCGAAGCATCGACGGATGCAATAAAGTAGGAATAGAACATCCGAAAAGAGATACTCGCCTCCCAATAGACGATCCTGTCGTTGCCATAGAAACGTTCCTTGTTTTAGAAAGAGAAGGCATAGAACCTACAGTATTTAATAACGACGCAATTTCTGTGTTAATTCGTCGTTGTGAGGGATCGACGGATGCAATAAAGTAGGAATAGTACATCCGAAAAGAGACACTCGCCTCCCAATAGAAGATCCTGTCGTTGCCATAGAAACGTTCCTCGTTTTAGAAAGAGAACGCATAGAACCTATAGTATTTCATAGTGACGCAATTTCAGTGTCAATTCGCCATTGTGAGGGATCGACAGATACAATAAAGAAGGAATAGTACATCCGAAAAGAGATACCTGCCTCCCAATATAAGATCCTGTCGTTGCCATAGAAACGTTCCTCTATTTAGAAAGGGAAGGCATAGATCCTATAGTATTTCATAGCGAAGAAATTTCTGGGTTATTTCGTCATTCTGACGGATCGACGGATGCAATAAAGAAGGAATAGTGCATCTGAAAAGAGATACACGCCTCCCAATATAAGATCCAGTCGTTGGCATAGAAACGTTCCTCGATTTAGAAAGACAAGGCATAGAACCTATAGTACTTCATAGCTACGCAATTCATGTGTTAATTCCTCATTCTGAGGGATCTACGGATGCAATAAAGAAGGAATAGGGCATCCGAAAAGAGATACTCGCCTCCCAATAGAAGATCCTGTCGTTGCCATTGTAACGTTACTCGATTTAGAAAGAGATGGCATCGAACCTATAGTATTTCATAGCGACGCAATTTCTTTGTTAATTCGTCATTGTGAGGGATCGACGAATGCAATAAAGAAGGAATAGTGCATCTGAAAGGAGATACTCGCCTCCCAATATATGATCCTGTCGTTGCCATAGAAACGTTCCACGGTTTAGAAAGAGAAGGCATAGAACCTATAGTATTTCATAGCGACGCAATTTCTGTGTTAATTCGTCATTGTGAGGGATCGACAGATGCAATAAAGAAGAAATTGTGCATCCGAAAAGAGATACTCGCCTCCCAATATAAGATCCTGTCGTTGCCATACAAAGATTCCTCGATGTAGATAGAGAAGGCATAGAACCTATAGTATTTCATAGCGACCCAATTTCTGTGTCAATTGGTCACTGTGAGGGATCGACGGATACAATAAAGAAGGAATTGTGTATCCGAAAAGAGATACTCGCCACTCAATATAAGATCCAGTCGTTGGCATAGAAACGTCCCTCGATTTAGAAAGAGAAGGCATAGAACCTATCGTATTTCATAGCGACGCAATTTCTGTGTTAATTCGTCATTGTGAGGGATCGACAAATGCAATAAAGAAGAAATTGTGCATCCGAAAAGAGATACTCGCCTCCCAATATAAGATCCTGTTGTTGCCATAGTAACGTCCCTCGATTTAGAAAAGGAAGGCATAGAAATTATAGTTTTTCATAGCGAAGTAATTTCTGTGTTAATTCGTCTCGTGAATGATCGACGACTGCAATAAAAAGTGAATAGTGCATCTGAAAGGAGATAATCGCCTCCCAATATAAGATCCTGTCGTTGCCATAGAAACGTTCCTCTATTTAGAAAGTTAAGGCATAGAACCTATAGTATTTCATTGCGACGCAATTTCTGTGTTAATTCGTCATTGTGAGGGATCGACGGATGCAATAAAGGAGGAATAGTGCATCCGAAAAGAGATACTCCCATTCCAAAATATAAAATCCTATCGTTGCCAAAAAAACGTTCCTCGATTTGGAAAGAGAAGGCATAGAAGCTATAGTATTTCGTAGCGACGCAATTTTTGTGTTAATTCGTCATTGTCAGGGATCGACGGATGCAATTAAGAAGGAATAGTGCATCCGAAAAGAGATACTCGCCTCCCAATATAAGATCCTGTCCTTGCCGTAGAAACGTTCCTCGATTTAGGAAGAGAAGGCATAGAACCTATAGTATTTAATAACAACGCAATTTCTTTGTTAATTCGTTTTTGTGAGGGATCGTCGGATGCAATAAAGGAGGAATAGTGCATCCAAAAAGAGATACACACCTCCCCATATAAGATCCTGTCGTTGCCATAGAAACGTTCCTAGTTTTAGAAAGAGAACGCATATTACCTATAGTATTTCACAGCGACACAATTTCTGTGTTAATTCGTCAATGTGTGTGATGGAGGGATGCAATAAAGAAGGAATAGTGCATCCGAAAAGAGATACTTGCCTCCTAATATAAGATCCAGTCTTTGGCATAGAAACGTCCCTCGATTTCGAAAGAGAAGGCATAGAACCTATCGTATTTCATAGCGACGAAGTTTCTGTGTTAATTCGTCATTGTGAGGGATCGACGGATGCAATAAAGAAGGAATAGTGCATCCAAAAAGAGATACTCGCCTGCCAATATAAGATCCTGTCGTTGCCATAGTAACGTTCCTCGATTTAGAAAGAAAGAGCATAGAACCTATTGTAATTCATAATTTCTGTGTTAATTCGTAATTGTGAGGGATCGACGGATGCAATAAAGAAGGAATAGCGCATCTGAAAGGAGATACTCGCCTCCCAATATATGATCCTGTCGTTGCCATAGAATCGTTCCTCGATTTAGAAAGTGAAAACATAGAACATATAGTATTTCATAGCGACGAAATTTCTGTGTTAATTCGTCATCGTGAGGAATCGACGGATACAATAAAGAAGGTATAGTGCATCCGAAAAGAGATACTCGCCACCCAATCAAAGATCCTGTCATTGCCATAGAAACGTTCCTCGATTTAGAAAGAGAATGTGTAAGACCTATAGTATTTCATAGCGACGCAATTTCTGTCTTAATTCGTCAATGTGTGTGATGGAGGGATGCAATAAAGAAGGAATAGTGCATCCGAAATGAGATACTCGCCTCCCAATAGAAGATCCTTTCGTTGCCAAACAAACGTTCCTCGATTTAGAAAGAGAAGGCTTAGAACCTATAGTATTTAATAACGACGCAATTTCTGTGTTAATTCGTCGTTGTGAGGGATCGACGGATGAAATAAAGTAGGAATAGTTCATCCGAAAAGAGATACTCGCCTCCCAATATAAGATCCTGTGTTTGCCATAGAAACGTTCCTCGATTTAGAAAGAGAAGGCATAGAACCTATAGTATTTAATAACGACGCAATTTCTGTGTTAATTCGACATTGTGAGGGATCGACGGATGCAATAAAGAAGGAATAGTGCATCCGAAAAGAGATACTCACCTCCCAATATAAGATCCTTTCGTTGCCGTAGAAATGTTCCTCGATTTAGAAAGTGAAAGCATTGAACCTATAGTATTTCATTGCGACGCAATTTCTCTGTTACTTCGTCATTGTGAGGGATCGACGGATGAAATAAAAAAGGAATAGTGCATCTGAAAGGAGATACTCGCCTCCCAATATAAGATCCTGTCGTTGCCATAGAAACGTTCCTCGATTTAGAAGGAGAAGCATAGAACCTATAGTATTTCATAGCGTCTCAGTTTCTGTGTTAATTCGTCATTGTGAGGGATGGACGAATGCAATAAAGAAGGAATAGTGCATCCGAAAAGAGATACTCGCCTCCCAAAATTTAAATCCTATCGTTGCCATAGAAACGTTCCTCGATTTAGAATGAGAATGCATAGAACCTATAGTATTTAATAACGACGCAATTTCTGTGTCAATTCGCCATTGTGAGGGATCGACAGATGCAATAAAGAAGGAATAGTACATCCGAAAAGAGATACCTGCCTCCCAATATAAGATCCTGTCGTTGCCATTGTAACGTTCCTCGATTTAGAAAGAGAAGGCATTGAACCTATAGTATTTCATAGCGACGCAATTTCTCTGTTAATTCTTCATTGTGAGGGATCGACGGATGCAATAAAGAAGGAATAGTGCATCTGAAAGGAGATATTCGCCTCCCAATATAAGATCCTGTCCTTGCCGTAGAAACGTTCCTTGATTTAGGAAGAGAAGGCATAGAACCCATAGGATTTAATAACGACGAAATTTCTGTGTTAAATCGTCGTTGTGAAGCTTCGGCGGATGCAATAAAGTAGGAATAGTACATCCGAAAAGAGATACTCGCCTCCCAATAGACGATCCTGTCGTTGCCATAGAAAGGTTCCTCGATATAGAAAGAGAAGGCATAGAACCTATAGTATTTAATAACGACGCAATTTCTGTGTTAATTCGTCGTTGTGAGGGATCGACGGATGAAATAAAGTAGGAATAGTACATCCGAAAAGAGATACTCGCCTCCCAATATAAGATCCTGTGTTTGCCATAGAAACGTTCCTCGATTTAGAAAGAGAAGGCATAGAACCTATAGTATTTAATAACGACGCAATTTCTGTGTTAATTCGACATTGTGAGGGATCGACGGATGCAATAAAGAAGGAATAGTGCATCCGAAAAGAGATACTCGCCTCCCAAAATTTAAATCCTATCGTTGCCATAGAAACGTTCCTCGATTTAGAATGAGAATGCATAGAACCTATAGTATTTCATAGCGAAGCAATTTCGGTGTTAATTCGTCGTTGCGAAGCATCGACGGATGCAATAAAGTAGGAATAGTACATCCGAAAAGAGATACTCGCCTCCCAATAGACGATCCTGTCGTTGCCATAGAAACGTTCCTTGTTTTAGAAAGAGAAGGCATAGAACCTACAGTATTTAATAACGACGCAATTTCTGTGTTAATTCGTCGTTGTGAGGGATCGACGGATGCAATAAAGTAGGAATAGTACATCCGAAAAGAGACACTCGCCTCCCAATAGAAGATCCTGTCGTTGCCATAGAAACGTTCCTCGTTTTAGAAAGAGAACGCATAGAACCTATAGTATTTCATAGTGACGCATTTTCAGTGTCAATTCGCCATTGTGAGGGATCGACAGATACAATAAAGAAGGAATAGTACATCCGAAAGGAGATACCTGCCTCCCAATATAAGATCCTGTCGTTGCCATAGAAACGTTCCTCTATTTAGAAAGGGAAGGCATAGATCCTATAGTATTTCATAGCGAAGAAATTTCTGGGTTATTTCGTCATTCTGACGGATCGACGGATGCAATAAAGAAGGAATAGTGCATCTGAAAAGAGATACACGCCTCCCAATATAAGATCCAGTCGTTGGCATAGAAACGTTCCTCGATTTAGAAAGACAAGGCATAGAACCTATAGTACTTCATAGCTACGCAATTCATGTGTTAATTCCTCATTCTGAGGGATCTACGGATGCAATAAAGAAGGAATAGGGCATCCGAAAAGAGATACTCGCCTCCCAATAGAAGATCCTGTCGTTGCCATTGTAACGTTACTCGATTTAGAAAGAGATGGCATCGAACCTATAGTATTTCATAGCGACGCAATATCTTTGTTAATTCGTCATTGTGAGGGATCGACGGATGCAATAAAGAAGGAATAGTGCATCTGAAAGGAGATACTCGCCTCCCAATATATGATCCTGTCGTTGCCATAGAAACGTTCCACGGTTTAGAAAGAGAAGGCATAGAACCTATAGTATTTCATAGCGACGCAATTTCTGTGTTAATTCGTCATTGTGAGGGATCGACAGATGCAATAAAGAAGAAATTGTGCATCCGAAAAGAGATACTCGCCTCCCAATATAAGATCCTGTCGTTGCCATACAAAGATTCCTCGATGTAGATAGAGAAGGCATAGAACTTATAGTATTTCATAGCGACCCAATTTCTGTGTCAATTGGTCACTGTGAGGGATCGACGGATACAATAAAGAAGGAATTGTGTATCCGAAAAGAGATACTCGCCACTCAATATAAGATCCAGTCGTTGGCATAGAAACGTCCCTCGATTTAGAAAGAGAAGGCATAGAACCTATCGTATTTCATAGCGACGCAATTTCTGTGTTAATTCGTCATTGTGAGGGATCGACAAATGCAATAAAGAAGAAATTGTGCATCCGAAAAGAGATACTCGCCTCCCAATATAAGATCCTGTTGTTGCCATAGTAACGTCCCTCGATTTAGAAAGGGAGGGCATAGAAATTATAGTTTTTCATAGCGAAGTAATTTCTGTGTTAATTCGTCTCGTGAATGATCGACGACTGCAATAAAAAGTGAATAGTGCATCTGAAAGGAGATAATCGCCTCCCAATATAAGATCCTGTCGTTGCCATAGAAACGTTCCTCTATTTAGAAAGTTAAGGCATAGAACCTATAGTATTTCATTGCGACGCAATTTCTGTGTTAATTCGTCATTGTGAGGGATCGACGGATGCAATAAAGGAGGAATAGTGCATCCGAAAAGAGATACTCCCATTCCAAAATATAAAATCCTATCGTTGCCAAAAAAACGTTCCTCGATTTGGAAAGAGAAGGCATAGAAGCTATAGTATTTCGTAGCGACGCAATTTTTGTGTTAATTCGTCATTGTCAGGGATCGACGGATGCAATTAAGAAGGAATAGTGCATCCGAAAAGAGATACTCGCCTCCCAATATAAGATCCTGTCCTTGCCGTAGAAACGTTCCTCGATTTAGGAAGAGAAGGCATAGAACCTATAGTATTTAATAACGACGCAATTTCTTTGTTAATTCGTTTTTGTGAGGGATCGTCGGATGCAATAAAGGAGGAATAGTGCATCCAAAAAGAGATACACACCTCCCCATATAAGATCCTGTCGTTGCCATAGAAACGTTCCTAGTTTTAGAAAGAGAACGCATATTACCTATAGTATTTCACAGCGACACAATTTCTGTGTTAATTCGTCAATGTGTGTGATGGAGGGATGCAATAAAGAAGGAATAGTGCATCCGAAAAGAGATACTTGCCTCCTAATATAAGATCCAGTCTTTGGCATAGAAACGTCCCTCGATTTCGAAAGAGAAGGCATAGAACCTATCGTATTTCATAGCGACGAAGTTTCTGTGTTAATTCGTCATTGTGAGGGATCGACGGATGCAATAAAGAAGGAATAGTGCATCCAAAAAGAGATACTCGCCTGCCAATATAAGATCCTGTCGTTGCCATAGTAACGTTCCTCGATTTAGAAAGAAAGGGCATAGAACCTATTGTAATTCATAATTTCTGTGTTAATTCGTAATTGTGAGGGATCGACGGATGCAATAAAGAAGGAATAGCGCATCTGAAAGGAGATACTCGCCTCCCAATATATGATCCTGTCGTTGCCATAGAATCGTTCCTCGATTTAGAAAGTGAAAACATAGAACATATAGTATTTCATAGCGACGAAATTTCTGTGTTAATTCGTCATCGTGAGGAATCGACGGATACAATAAAGAAGGTATAGTGCATCCGAAAAGAGATACTCGCCACCCAATCAAAGATCCTGTCATTGCCATAGAAACGTTCCTCGATTTAGAAAGAGAATGTGTAAGACCTATAGTATATCATAGCGACGCAATTTCTGTCTTAATTCGTCAATGTGTGTGATGGAGGGATGCAATAAAGAAGGAATAGTGCATCCGAAATGAGATACTCGCCTCCCAATAGAAGATCCTTTCGTTGCCAAACAAACGTTCCTCGATTTAGAAAGAGAAGGCTTAGAACCTATAGTATTTCATAGCGACGCAGTTTATGTGTTAATTTGTCATTGTGAGGGATCGACGGATGCATTAAAGAAAGAATAGCACATCGGAAAAGAGATACTAGCCTCCCAATATAAGATCCTGTCGTTGCCATAGAAACGTTCATCTATTTAGAAAGGGAAGGCATAGAACGTATAGTATTTCATAGCACGCCATTTCTTTGTTAATTCGTCATTGTGAGGGATCAACGGATGCAATAAAGAAGGAATAGTGCCTTCGAAAAGAGATACTTGCTTCCCAATATAATATCCTGTCGTTGCCATAGAAACGTTCCTCGATTTAGAAAGAGAAGGCTTAGAACCTATAGTATTTCATAGCGTTTCAGTTTCTGTGTTAATTCGTCATTGTGAGGGATCGATGGATGCAATAAAGAAGGTATAGTAAATCCGAAAAGAGATACTCGCCTCCCAAAATATAAAATCCTATCTTTGCCATAGAAACGTTCCTCGATTTAGAAGGAGAAGGCATAGAACCTATAGTATTTCATAGCGTCTCAGTTTCTGTGTTAATTCGTCATTGTGAGGGATCGACGGATGCAATAAAGAAGGAATAGTGCATCGTAAAGGAGATACTCGCCTCCCAATAGGAGATCCAGTCGTTGCCACAGGAACGTTCCTATATTTAGAAAGAGAACGCATAGAACCTATAGTATTTCATAGCGACGCAATTTCTGTGTTAATTCCATATTGTGAGGGGTCGACAGTTGCAATAAAGAAGGAATAGTGCATCCGAAAGGAGATACTCGCCTCCCAATAGAGGATCTTGTCGTTGCCATAGAAACGTTCCTATATTTAGAAAGAGATGGCATAGAACATATAGTATTTCATAGCGACGCAATTTCTGCGTTAATTCGTCATTGTGAGGAATCGAGGGATGCAATAAAGAAGGAATAGTGCAACCGAAAAGGTATACTCGTCGCCCAATATAAGATCCTGTCGTTGCCATAGAAACGTTCCTCGATTTAGAAAGAGAAGGAATTGAACCCATAGTATTTTATAACGACGCAATTTATGTGTTAATTCGACATTGTGAGGGAACGACGGATGCAATAAAGAAGGAATAGTGCATCCAAATGTGATACTCGCATCCCAATAGAAGATCGTGGCTTTGGCATAGAAACGTTCCTCGATTTAGAAAATGAAGGCATAAAACCTACAGTATTTCATAGCGATGCAATTTCTGTGTCAATTCGTCATTGTGAGGGATCGACGGACGCAATAAAGAAGGAATAGTGCATCCGCAAATAGATACTCGCCTTCCAATATAAGATCGTGTCGTAGCCAAAGAAACGTTCCTCGATTTATAAAGAGAAGCATAGAACCTATAGTATTTGATAGCGGCGCAACCTCTGTGTTAATTCGTCATTGTGATGGATCGACGGATGCAATAAAGAAGCAATAGTGCATCCGATAAGAGATACTCGCCTCCCAATATAAAATACGGTCGTTGCCATAGGAACGTTCCCCGATTTAGAAAGAGAAGGCATAGAGCCTATAGTATTTCGTAGAGACGTAATTTCTGTGTTAATTCATCATTGTGAGGGATCGATGGATGCAATAGAGAAGGAATAGTGCATCCGAAAACACATACACGCATCCCAATAGAAGAACCTGTCGTTGCCATAGAAACGTTCCTCGATTTAAAAGAGAAAGGCATACAACCTATAGTATTTCATAGCGACGCAATTTGTGTGTTAATTCGTCATTGTGAGGGATCGACGGATGCAATAAAGAAGGAATAGTGCATCCGAAAAGAGATACTCGCCTCCCAATATAAGATCCATTCGTTGGCATAGAAACGTCCCTCGATTTCGAAATAGAAGGCATAGAACCTATCGTATTTCATAGCGACGCAATTTCTGTGTTAATTCGTCATTGTGTGGGATCAACGGATGCAATAAAGAAGGAATAGTGCATCCAAAAAGAGATACACGCCTCCCAATATAAGATCCTGTCGTAGCCATAGAAACGTTCCTCGATTTAGAAAGAGAAGGCATAGAACCTATAGTATTTCATAGCGACGCAATTCCTGTGCTAATTCGCCATTTTGAGGGATTGACGGATGCGATAAAGAAGGAATAGTGCATCCGAAAAGAGGTACTCGCCTTCCAATAGAAGTACCTGTCGTTGCCATAGTATCGTTCCTCGAATTAGAAAGAGAAGGCATGGAACATATACTATTTCATAGCGACGCAATTTCTGTGTTAATTCGTCAATGTGGGTGATGGAGGGATGCAATAAAGAAGGAATAGTGCATCCGAAAAGAGATACTCGTCTCCCAATATAAGATCCTGTCGTTGCCATAGAAACGTCCCTCGATTTAGAAAGAGAAGGCATAGAACCTATAGTACATCATAGCGACGCAATTTCTGTGCTAATTCGTCATTGTGAGGGATTGACGGATGCAATAAAGCAGGAATAGTGCATCCGAAAAGAGATTCTCGCCCTCCATTAAAAGATCCTGTCATTGCCATAGAAACGTTCCTCGATTTAGAAGGAGAAAACATAGAGTCTATAGCATTTTATAGCTACGCATTTTCTGTGTTACATCGTCATTGTGAGGGTTCGACGGATGCAAGAAAGGAGGAATTGTGCATCCGAAAAGAGATACTCGCCTTCCAATAGAAGATCCTGTATTTTCCATAGAAACGTTCCTCGACTTAGAAAGAGAAGCCATAGAAGCTACAGTATTTCATAGCGACGCAATTTCTGTGTTAATTCCAAATTGTGACGGATCGACAGATGCAATAAGGATGGAATAGTACATCCGAAAAGAAATACTCGCCTTTCAAAATAAGATCCTCTCATTGCTATAGAAACGTTCCTCGATTTAGATAGAGAAGGAATAGAACCTATAGTATTTCATAGCGACGCAATATCTGTGTTAATTCGTCAATGTGGGTGATGGAGGGATGCAATAAAGAAGGAAAAGTGCATCCGAAAAGAGATACTCGCCTCCCAATATAAGATCCTGTCGTTGCCATAGAAACGTCCCTCGAAATGAAAGAGAAGGCATAGAACCTATAGTACTTCATAGCGACGCAATTTCTGTGCTAATTCGTCATTGTGAGGGATCGACGGATCCAATAAAGAAGGAATAGTGCATCCAAAAATAGATACCCGCATCCCAATAGAAGATCCTGGCTTTGGCATAGAAACGTTCCTCGATTTAGAAAATGAAGGCATAAAACCTACAGTATTCCATAGCGACGCAATTTCTGTGTCAATTCGATATTGTGAGGAATCGACAGATGTAATAAAGATGGAATAGTACATCCGAAAAGAGATACTCGCCCCCCAAAATAAGATCTTCTCATTGCTATAGAAACGTTCCTCGATTTAGATAGAGAAGGAATAGAACCTATAGGATTTCATAGCGACGCAATTTCTGTTTTAATTCGTAATTGTGAGGGATCGACGGATGCAATAAAGAAGGAATAGTGCATCCGAAAAGAGACACTCGCCTTCCAATATAGGATCGTGTCGTAGCCATAGAAACGTTCCTCGATTTAGAAAGAGAAGCATAGAACTTATAGTATTTCATAGCGACGCAATTTCTGTGTTAATTCGTCATTGTGATGGATCGACGGATGCAATAAAGAAGGAATAGTGCATCCGAAAAGAGATACTCGCCTCCCAATATCAAATCCGGTCGTTGCCATAGAAACGTTCTTCGTTTTAGAAAGAGAAGGCATAGAACCTATAGTATTTCGTACAGACGTAATTTCTGTGTTAATTCATCATTGTGAGGGATCGATGGATGCAATAGAGAAGGAATAGTGCATCCGAAAAGAAATACACGCCATAGAATCGTTCCTCGATTTAGAAAGAGAAGGCATAGAACCTATAGTATTTCATAGCGACTGAATTTCAGTGTTAATGCGTCATTGTGAGGGATCGACGGATGCAATAAAGAAGGAATAGTGCATCCGAAAGGAGATACACGCCTCCCAATATAAGTTCCTGCCTTTGCTATAAAAACGTTCCTCGATTTAGAAAGAGAAGGCATAGAACCCATAGTATTTCATTGCGACGCAATTTTTGTGTTAATTCGTCATTGTGAGGGATCGACGGATGCAACAAAGAAGGATTAGTGCATCCGAAATAGATACTCGCCTTCCAATATAAGATCCTGTCGTTGCCATAGAAACGTTCCTTAATTTAGATAGAGAAGGCATAGAACCTATAGTATTTCATAGAGACGCAATTACTGTGTTAATTCGTCATTGTGAGGGATCGACGGATGCAATAAAGAAGGAATAGTGCATCCATAACAAGATACTCGCCTCCCAATATAAGATCCTGTCGTTGCCATAGAAACGTTCCTGGATTTGGAAAGAGAAGCCATACAACCTATAGTATTTCATAGCGACGCAATTAGTGTGTTAATTCTTCATTGTGAGGGATCGACGGATGCAATAAAGAAGGAATAGTGCATCCGAAAAGAGATACTCGCCTCCTAATATAAGATCCAGTCGTTGGCATAGAAACGTCCCTTGATTTCGAAAGAGAAGGCATAGAACCTATCGTATTTCATAGCGACGCAATTTCTGTGTTAATTCGTCATTGTGAGGGATCAACGGATGCAACAAAGAAGGAATAGTGCATCCAAAAAGAGATACTCGCCTGCCAATATAAGATCCTATCATTGCCATAGTAACGTTCCTCGATTTAGAAAGAGAGGGCGTAGAACCTATAGTAATTCATACGACGCAATTTCTGTGTTAATTCGTCATTGTGAGGGATCGACGGATGCAATAAAGAAGGAATAGTGCATCTGAAAGGAGATACTCGCCTCCCAATATAAGATCCTGTCGTAGCCATAGAATCGTTCCTCGATTTAGAAAGTGAAGGCATAGAACATATAGTGTTTCATAGCGACGAAATTTCTGTGTTAATTCGTCATCGTGAGGAATCGACGGATACAATAAAGAAGGTATAGTGCTTTCGAAAAGAGATACTCGCCTCCCAATCTAAGATCCTGTCATTGCCATAGAAACGTTCCTCGATTTAGAAATAGATGGTATAGGACCTATTGCATTTCATAGCGACGCAATTTCTGTGTTAATTCGTCAATGTGTGTGATGGAGGGTTGCAATAAAGAAGGAATAGTGCATCCAAAAAGAGATACGCTCCTCCCAATATACGATCCTGTCGTTGGCATAGAAACGTTCCTCGATTTAGAAAGAGAAGGCATAGAACCTATAGTATTTCATAGCGACGGAATTTCTGTGTCAATTGGTCATTGTGAGGGATCGACAGATGCAATAAAGAAGGTATAGTACATCCGAAAAGAGATACTCGCCCTCCAATATGAGATCCTGTCGTTGCCATAGAAACGTACCTCGATTTAGAAAAAGAAAGAATAGAACCTATAGCATTTCATAGCGATGCAATTTCTGTGTTAATTCGTGATTGTGAGGGATCGACGGATACAATAAGGAAGGAATAGTGCATCCAAAAATAGATACCCGCATCCCAATAGAAGATCCTAGCTTTGGCATAGAAATTTTCCTCGATTAAGAAAATGAAGGCATAAAACCCACAGTATTTCATTGCGACGCAATTTCTGTGTCAATTCGTCATTGTGAGGGATCGACAGATGCAATAAAGATGGAATAGTACATCCGAAAAGAGATACTCGCCTTCCAATATAGGATCGTTTCGTAGCCACAGAAACGTTCCTCGATTTAGAAAGAGAAGGCATAGAACCTATAGTATTTCGTAGAGACGTAATTTCTGTGTTAATTCATCATTGTGAGGGATCGATGGATGCAATAGAGAAGGAATAGTACATTCGAAAAGACATACACGCCTACCAATAGAAGAACCTGTCGTTGCCATAGAAACGTTCCTCGATTTATAAAGAGAAGGCATAGAACCTATAGTATTTCATAGCGACGGAATTTCAGTGTTAATGCGTCATTGTGAGAGATCGACGGATGCAATAAAGAAGGAATAGTGCATCCGAAAGGAGATACACGCCACCCAATATAAGTTCCTGCCTTTGCTATAAAAACGTTCCTCGATTTAGAAAGAGAAGGCATAGAACCCATAGTATTTCATTGCGAAGCAATTTTTGTGTTTTACCTCGTCATTGTGAGGGATCGACGGATGCAATAAAGAAGGATTAGTGCATCCAAAACAGATACTCGCCTTCCAATATAAGATCCTGTCGTTGCCATAGAAACGTTCCTCGATTTAGATAGAGAAGTTATAGAACCTATAGTATTTCATAGAGACGCTATTACTGTGTTAATTTGTCATTGTGAGGGATCGACGGATGCAATAAAGAAGGAATAGTGCATCCAGAACAAGATACTCGACTCCCAATAAAATATCCTGTCGTTACCATAGAAACGTTCCTGGATTTAGAAAGAGAAGGCATACAACCTATAGTATTTCATAGCGACACAAATAGTGTGTTAATTCGTCATTGTGAGGGATCGACGGATGCAATAAAGAAGGAATAGTGCATCCAGAACAAGATACTCGCCTCCCAATAAAATATCCTGTCGTTACCATAGAAACGTTCCGGATTTAGAAAGAGAAGGCATACAACCCATAGTATTTCATAGCGACACAATTAGTGTGTTAATTCTTCATTGTGAGGGATCGACGGATGCAATAAAGAAGGAATTGTGCATCCGAAAAGAGATACTCGCCTCCTAATATAAGATCCAGTCTTTGGCATAGAAACGTCCCTCGATTTCGAAAGAGAAGGCATAGAACCTATCGTATTTCATAGCGACGAAGTTTCTATGTTAATTCGTCATTGTGATGGATCGACGGATGCAAAAAAGAAGGAATAGTGCATCTGAAAGGAGATACTCGCCTCCCAATATATGATCCTGTCGTTGCCATAGAATCGTTCCTCGATTTAGAAAGTGAAGACATAGAACATATAGTATTTCATAGCGACGAAATTTCTGTGTTAATTCGTCATCGTGAGGAATCGACGGATACAATAAAGAAGGTATAGTGCATCCGAAAAGAGATACTCGCCTCCCAATTAAAGATCCTGTCATTGCTATAGAAACGTTCCTCGATTTAGAAATAGAAGGTATAGGACCTATTGCATTTCATAGCGACGCAATTTCTGTGTTAATTCGTCAATGTGTGTGATGGAGGGATGCAATAAAGAAGGAATAGTGCATCCAAAAAGAGATACGCTCCTCCCAATATACGATCCTGTCGTTGGCATAGAAACGTTCCTCGATTTAGAAAGTGAAGACATAGAACATATAGTATTTCATAGCGACGAAATTTCTGTGTTAATTCGTCATCGTGAGGAATCGACGGATACAATAAAGAAGGTATAGTGCATCCGAAAAGAGATACTCGCCTCCCAATCAAAGATCCTGTCATTGCTATAGAAACGTTCCTCGATTTAGAAATAGAATGTATAAGACCTATAGTATTTCATAGCGACGCAATTTCTGTGTTAATTCGTCAATGTGTGTGATGGAGGGATGCAGTAAAGAAGGAATAGTGCATCCGAAAAGAGATACTCGCCTCCCAATAGAAGATCCTTTCGTTGCCAAACAAACGTTCCCCGATTTAGAAAGAAAAGGCATAGAACCTATAGTATTTCATAGCGACGCAATTACTGTGTTAATTTGTCATTGCGAGGGATCGACAGATGCAATAAAGGAGGAATAGTGCATCGTAAAGGAGATACTCGCCTCCCAATAGAAGATCCAGTCGTTGCCACAGGAACGTTCCTATATTTAGAAAGAGAACGCATAGAACCTATAGTATTTCATAGCGACGCAATTTCTGTGTTAATTCCATATTGTGAGGGATCGACAGTTGCAATAAAGAAGGAATAGTGCATCCGAAAGGAGATACTCGCCTCCCAATAGAGGATCTTGTCGTTGCCATAGAAACGTTCCTATATTTAGAAAGAGATGGCATAGAACATATAGTATTTCATAGCGACGCAATTTCTGCGTTAATTCGTCATTGTGAGGAATCGAGGGATGCAATAAAGAAGGAATAGTGCATCCGAAAAGGTATACTCGTCGCCCAATATAAGATCCTGTCGTTGCCATAGAAACGTTCCTCGATTTAGAAAGAGAAGGCATAAAACCTATAGTATTTTATAACGACGCAATTTATGTGTTAATTCGTCATTGTGAGGGAACGACGGATGCAATAAAGAAGGAATAGTGCATCCGAAAACAGATACTCGCCCTCCAATATAAAATCCTGTCGTTGCCATAGAAACGTTCCTCGATTTAGAAAAGGAAGGCATAGAACTTATAGCATTTCATAGCGAAGCAAATTTCTGTGTTAATACGTCATTGTGAGGGATCGACGGATGCAATAAAGAAGGAATAGTGCATCCAAATGTGATACTCGCATCCCAATAGAAGATCCTGGCTTTGGCATAGAAACGTTCCTCGATTTAGAAAATGAAGGCATAAAACCTACAGTATTTCATAGCGACGCAATTTCTGTGTCAATTCGTCATTGTGTGGGATCGACGGATGCAATAAAGAAGGAATAGTGCATCCGCAAATAGATACTCGCCTTCCAATATAAGATCGTGTCGTAGCCATAGAAACGTTCCTCGATTTAGAAAGAGAAGCATAGAACCTATAGTATTTGATAGCGGCGCAACTCCTGGGTTAATTTGTCATTGTGAGGGATCGACGGATGCAATAAAGAAGGAATAGTGCATCCAAAAAGAGATACTCGCCTCCCAATATAAGATCCTGTCGTTGCCATAGAAACGTTCCTCGATTTAGATAGAGAAGCATAGAACCTATAGTATTTCATAGCGACGCAATTTGTGTGTTAATTCGTCATTGAGAGGGATCGACGGATGCAATAAAGAAGGAATAGTGCATCCGAAAAGAGATACTCGCCTCCCAATATAGGATCCTGTCGTAGCCATAGAAACGTTCCTCGATTTAGAAAGAGAAGGCATAGAACCTATAGTATTTCATAGCGACGCAATTCCTGTGCTAATTCGCCATTGTGAGGGATTGACGGATGCGATAAAGAAGGAATACTGCATCCGAAAAGAGGTACTCGCCTTCCAATAGAAGTACCTGTCGTTGCCATAGTATCGTTCCTCGAATTAGAAAGAGATGGCATAGAACATATAGTATTTCATAGCGACGCAATTTCTGTGTTAATTCGTCAATGTGGGTGATGGAGGGATGCAATAAAGAAGGAATAGTGCATCCGAAAAGAGATACTCGCCTCCCAATATAAGATCCTGTCGTTGCCATAGAAACGTCCCTCGATTTAGAAAGAGAAGGCATAGAACCTATAGTACTTCATAGCGACGCAATTTCTGTGCTACTTCGTCATTGTGAGGGATTGACGGATGCAATAAAGCAGGAATAGTGCATCCGAAAAGAGATACTCGCCCTCCATTAAAAGATCCTGTCATTGCCATAGAAACGTTCCTCGATTTAGAAGGAGGAAGCATAGAGCCTATAGCATTTTATAGCGACGCATTTTCTGTGTTACATCGTCATTGTGAGGGTTCGACGGATGCAATAAAGGAGGAATTGTGCATCCGAAAAGAGATACTCGCCTTCCAATAGAAGATCCTGTATTTTCCATAGAAACGTTCCTCGACTTAGAAAGAGAAGCCATAGAAGCTACAGTATTTCATAGCGACGGAATTTCTGTGTTAATTCCAAGTTGTGACGGATCGACAAATGCAATAAAGTAGGAATAGTGCATCCGAAAAGAGATACTCACCTCCCAATATAAGATCCTATCGTTGCCATAGAAACGTTCCTCGATTTAGAAAGAGAAGGCATAAAACCTATAGTATTTCATAGCGACGCAATTTCTGTGTTAATTCGTCATTGTGAGGGATTGACTAATGCAATAAAGAAGGAATAGTGCATCCGAAAAGAGATACTCACCTCCCAATAGAAGATCCTCTCGTTGCTATAGAAACGTTCCGCGATTTAGAAAGAGAAGTCATGGAACTTACCGTATTTCACAGCAACGCAATTTATGTGTTAATTCATCATTTTGATGGGTCGACGGATTCAACAAAGAAGGAATAGTGCATCCGAAAAGAGATACTCCACTCCCAGAAGAAGATCCTGTCGTTGCCATAGAAACGTCCCTCGATTTAGGAAGTGAAAGCATAGAACGTATAGTATTTCATAGCGACGCAATTCCTGGGTTAATTCGTCATTGTGAGGGATCGACGGATTCAATAAAGAAGGAATAGTACATCCGAAAAGAGATACTCGCCTCCCAATATAAGATCCTGTCGGAGCCATAGAAACGTTAATCGATTTAGAAAGAGAAGGCATAGAGCCTATAGTATTTCATAGCGACGCAATGTCTGTATAATTTGCCATTGTGAGGGATCGACGGATGCAATAAAGAAGGAATAGTGCTTCCGAAAAGAGATACTCGCCTCCCAATATAAGATCCTGTCGTTGCCATAGAAACGTCCTCGATTTAGAAAGAGGAGGCATGGAACCCATAGTATTTCATAGCGACGCAACATCTGTGTTAATTCGTCATTGTGAGGGATCGACGGATGCAATAAAGAAGGAATAGTTCATCCGAAAAGAGATACGCGCCCTCCAATATAAGATCCTGTCGTTGCCATAGAAACGTTCCTCGATTTAGAAAGAGAAGGCATAGAACCCATAGTATTTCTTAGCGACGCAATTTCAGTGTTAATTCGTCATTGTGAGGGATCGACGGATGCAATAAAGAAGGAATAGTGCATCCGAAAGGAGATACACGCCTCCCAATATAAGATCCTGTCGTTGCCATAAAATCGTTGAAAGGTGGCTACACTGAGCCACAGCGCCAGAAATCGCGCCAGAGAGTATTGTTCCGCCGCCTCCACTGGCAGTGATTATTGAGACGCAGCGACAGGCAGTTCTTGTCCGCCGCTCGTGGTCTCGCGGTAGCGTTCTCGCTTCCCGAGCGCGGGGTCCCGGGTTCGATTCCCGGCGGGGTCAGGGATTTTCACCTGCCCCGAGATGACTGGGTGTTTGTGTTGTCCTCATCATTTCCTCATCATCCAGGAAAGTGGCGAAATTGGACTGAGCAAATATTGGGTAATTGTACGGGCGCTGGTAACCACGCAGTTGAGCGCCCCACAAACCAAACATCATCATCATCACAGGCAGTTCTTACTGAGAGGTTGTGGTGGACACAGCTCGTCGTGAAGTCAGAGTGAGATGTGGTAGTGGAGAGTGTTGTTCCATGTTTTATGCAGTGGTTTGATGGGAGAGATAGCAGATGTTGTTCTAATGGAGACATTGTAATGGTCAGAGTGCATTTCGTCAATATATATGGAGGTATTTTCTTTTCTTCTTTTATTATTTCAGTGACCTAAATAATGCGTCATTACAGGTTCAGTCAACAAAGCATCTGGCTTGTGTTTTTGTATTAGAGTGTAAGTCTGGGTTTCTTGAGCAATTATAGTATTTCTAATTTTTTTTCTATCACGTCAGTATAAATGGTATTTGAAATTTCTTGTCTTGTTGAAGAAGAACCGTGCCAGATGTGGACGTTGAGTCACACTCCCACACACAGAACAGTTATACTTGTGCTTTGGTTTCGTATGTTTTATAGTTGCTGGGGACTTAATTAAATAACTGTGTTAACGAAAGTTTTCTTACATTCTTTGTTGTCATTCTAAGCAGTCAGATTGCGTACTAATACTAATCAGGGCCAGCCGTTTACGAGACTTGCGTAATCGGACAGACAGCTACAAAAACAATATTTGCATTCTAGAAGAAATATTGAATTTAATTGATGAAAGGAGAAAATACAAAAATGCAGTAAATGAAGCAGGCAAAAAGGAATACAAACGTCTCAAAAATGATATCGACACTAAGTGCAAAATGGCTAAGCAGGGATGGCTAGAGGACAAATGTAAGGATGTAGAGGCTTGTCTCACTAGGGGTAAGATAGATACTGCCTACAGGAAAATTAAAGAGACCTTTGGAGAGAAGAGAACCACTTGTATGAATATCAAGAGCTCAGATGGAAACCCAGTTCTAAGCAAAGAAGGGAAGGCAGAAAGGTGGAAGGAGTATATAGAGGGTTTATACAAGGGCGATGTACTTGAGGACAATATTATGGAAATGGAAGAGGATGTAGATGAAGACGAAATGGGAGATAAGATACTGCGTGAAGAGTTTGACAGAGCACTGAAAGACCTGAGTCGAAACAAGGCCCCGGGAGTAGACAACATTCCATTTGAACTACTGATGGCCTCGGGAGAGCCAGTCATGACAAAACTCTACCATCTGGTGAGCACGATGTATGAGACAGGCGAAATACCCTCAGACTTCAAGAAGAATATAATAATTCCAATCCCAAAGAAAGCAGGTGTTGACAGATGTGAAAATTACCGAACAATCAGTTTAATAAGTCACAGCTGCAAAATACTAATGCGAATTCTTTACAGACGAATGGAAAAACTGGTAGAAGCCGACCTCGGGGAAGATCAGTTTGGATTCCGTAGAAATGTTGGAACACGTGAGGCAATACTGACCTTACGACTTATCTTAGAAGAAAGATTAAGAAAAGGCAAACCTACGTTTCTAGCATTTGTAGAAATAGAGAAAGCTTTTGACAATGTTAACTGGAATACTCTCTTTCAAATTCTGAAGGTGGCAGGGGTAAAATACAGGGAACGAAAGGCTATTTACAGTTTGTACAGAAACCAGATGGCAGTTATAAGAGTCGAGGGGCATGAAAGGGAAGCAGTGGTTGGGAAAGGAGTAAGACAGGGTTGTAGCCTCTCCCCGATGTTATTCAATCTGTATATTGAGCAAGCAGTAAAGGAAACAAAAGAAAAATTCGGAGTAGGTATTAAAATTCATGGAGAAGAAGTAAAAACTTTGAGGTTCGCCGATGACATTGTAATTCTGTCAGAGTCAGCAAAGGACTTGGAAGAGCAGTTGAACGGAATGGACAGTGTCTTGAAAGGAGGATATAAGATGAACATCAACAAAAGCAAAACGAGGATAATGGAATGTAGTCAAATTAAGTCGGGTGATGCTGAGGGAATTAGATTAGGAAATGAGACACTTACAGTAGTAAAGGAGTTTTGCTATTTAGGGAGTAAAATAACCGATGATGGTCGAAGTAGAGAGGATATAAAATGTAGACTGGCAATGGCAAGGAAAGCGTTTCTCAAGAAGAGGAATTTGTTAACATCGAGTATAGATTTAAGTGTCAGGAAGTCGTTTCTGAAAGTATTTGTATGGAGTGTAGCCATGTATGGAAGTGAAACATGGACGATAACTAGTTTGGACAAGAAGAGAATAGAAGCTTTCGAAATGTGGTGCTACAGAAGAATGCTGAAGATAAGGTGGGTAGATCAGGTAACTAATGAGGAGGTATTGAATAGGATTGGGGAGAAGAGAAGTTTGTGGTACAACTTGACTAGAAGAAGGGATCGGTTGGTAGGACATGTTTTGAGGCATCAAGGGATCACAAATTTAGCACTGGAGGGCAGTGTGGAGGGTAAAAATCGTAGAGGGAGACCAAGAGATGAATACACTAAGCAGATTCAGAAGGATGTAGGTTGCAGTAGATACTGGGAGATGAAGAAGCTTGCACAGGATAGAGTAGCATGGAGAGCTGCATCAAACCAGTCTCAGGACTGAAGACCACAACAACAACAACATATATATATATATATATAAATAAAGCCTCCATGCACTTGGCGACCGCTGCTTCGGATCATCCCTTGGAATTCTTCTGATTGCAAAAATAGTAGACAGTAGTATTGTTGTAGTAATTTGTAGTTTAGTAATTGTAGTCCATTTCGCATGTGTAGATTTGGTAATTGGCATTCTTCTAATGGTATTGTAGTCTCCTCACGGAAAATTACCCTCTACCACGCAATAATTAATAATGGTCAATCAAATCATCCACATTTGTTTACGTATGAAAAGTATCTGAGCAGATTTTCTAGTAATATATGCGCCGACAGCTCGTCGACGCCAAGGTATTTTTCGAGTACGTTTATTCTTTGGAACAACAGAGGTACACAGGTGTATGCTCCATGGTCATTATAGTTATAGAAAGAGAGATAGAAAGAGAGAGAAAGGAACAGCTTCGGAAAGTATCGGTTGGAAGATTTTCGTATTGCAAAAGGAGATTTATTTACTCTTCTTCGCGATAAAGCGAGGCAGGAAAGTTTGTGCCGCTAGCGGGGTAGACAAAGAGAAAGAAGGACTTGTAAAAGTAAATTTCATGAGACTAAAAATCCACGGAAACGGAACATGTACGGAAATGGATTCAATATACAATTTTCCTCAGAAATAAGGTTTGTGACTATTTCATTTTAGAGTGAATGACGAATGCGTTCTCTGTCTGAATTGTTGATGATTGTATGGGGCCTGTAATTAATTGGGAAGTTTCAGCTGTGACGAAGAGAGCCTGCAATCTCTGAGTTTTATTGAAATCGTCCAAAAAGACTTCGTCCACATCTGAAATTTTAGATCTGTCGTAAACTGAACGAAGTGTTCAAAACGATCGATTTTTTCCCAACTGAATGCAGGGCTTAATAATAATAACGTATGTGAAGATCTTTTCTAGCAAGCCAGCCGCTGAATATTAAGAAGAAGGGCTCCACCAGAGATTTTAATAGGCTGATTTCATGTAACTTAAGACTTTCAGCAAAATCGATTTAAGTAGTAAGGGCATTCATTAGAATGGCGACCGTGACAGGACACGTTTTTGGACGTTGTTAAAATAATTTTGTTCTTTGTTTCATGTGAACTACGACGAGACAACTTAACGTGGAAAAGAGAAGAAATACTCGCAGGCGCATTATTTCATCGACAAATAAAAGCAGCACGCTGGACGCAGAAAATAGGCCAGATCTATAATTTTTTGTAAACTTGATAGTATTGAGGAAGTAGTCGTAGATTTGAACATTTTCTAATTGTGTTCATAAGAGGAGTAGTTTGATTCACTTGCCCTAGTTGCATTTACCTGTATAAGTACCATAACAAAGTAGCCACAGAAGTATTCGTGTGAAGGGAGATATATATATATATATATATATATATATATATATATATCTTGACGGTAGAACATTTATATGGTTTTAACGAGGGCAATGTTTAAGATGAGTCAAGCAGAGCAGAGCAATACGCAACAGCCTTCAGCTGTGAGCACTGATGATAATGATGTAGTAAGGAGTGTTGTAGAACCGATCGCTACAGATAGCGCAATAGAACGCCCGGTAGACACGGCGGGAGATGTATCAGCCAGTACGCAACATGTATTAGACCCATTGGTCATTATCATGAGGCAGATGCAGATGTTAACGGAGACCCTGAATAATATGAATACAAAATTAGCCTCAGTTACTGAAGGGCAGGAAATTATGAAAACTGACATTAACGCGAAATTAGCCTCAGTTACTGAAGGGCAGGAAAATATGAAAACTGACATTAACGCGAAATTAGCCTCAGTTACTGAAGGGCAAAACCATTTGAATACAAAATTAGCCTCAGTTACTGAAGGGCAAGAAAATTTGAAAACCGACATTAACGCGAAGTTCGCCGCAGTGAATGAAGGGCAAAATGATTTGAATACGAAGTTAGCATCAGTTACGGAAGGGCAGGAAAAGCTGAAAGCTGAGATTAAGCAGCAATTACACGACAGTTTTTCCGAATTAGAACAACGGATAGAGGCGAAGACAAAGGAACTTAAAGATCAGGCCGAAGAGACGGAACGAAAATTAACTGCACAAATCGAATTGGTTAAAGCTCAATGTGAGGAATCTACTCACCGCGTACGTGTAGAAATGAAGGAGTACGTGGCTATTAAGATAGATACCGTACGCGAACAGGTGGAAATGGTTCCGCAATTAGTACAAAAGCAAGATGCCATGTCGTGTGCAATTGCGCAACTTCCTGAATTGGCACGTACGCAGACGAACATAAAGGAATGTGTGGAACATCTGACAGAACGTCAAGACGTTATAGACCACTAGATTAATGTATTAACGGGTAAATTATCCGAAATCACATTAGAAAACAAAAGGCTAATGTGTGAAAACGTTGAGCATAATGTTAAAGAAGCATTCCAGAGTCTGTGCAGCAAACAGGAAGAGAATTTGTTTGCGAAAGGACTAGAGGAAGTGCGACAGCAGTTAGGTGCTGATCTCGAGCATTGGAAACAAACGATAGCAGAGTCGATACGCGTTTCACAACAAGGCTCAGAACAAATGAATACCGGCCAGCAGCAGAAGTTGCCAGCGACTATAGAGCCAGTTACTGCACATTCGCACACAATACCGACTTGTGTGAGTAACTCAAATATTAAATTGCCGCGAGCTAGTTGTTCGCGTGAAGTTTTATCTGACGGAGATTACGAAAGCCTTTGCCATGCCGAAGAAAAAATGATAAAGCATCGGCAATTTCAGATTTTTAATACTGACAAAAGGGGGGTCCATCCGATTGTTTTTATTCGAAGTTTTAGAGGAGTTCTACCCAGAAATTGGTCGGAGTGGCAGAAGATCAGTTTCGTTACTGGGTATATACAAGGTTCGGGGGCGATATGGGCCTCGGATATGACTTCTGTTTGCTCGACCTATGATGATTTTGAGAAAGCGTTTTTAGCAAAGTTCTGGTCAGAAGGAGTACAGGAACGCCTAAGGCAGGAGGTGCTCTACCCAGAGCCTATCTCCTTTTCGAAAGGAAGCCTCAGGAAGTATTTTGAAAAATATATAAATCAAACTAGATATTGGGACAGACCTATGCCTTTGCCAGACATAATAAACATACTTAAAGCAAGATTACCAACGAGCATCCGGAATCAATTAATTTACGGCAACGATAAAGGCCTGGAGTCGTTCCTCACGACGTTAGATCATATAGATATTATAGAAGAGAACAACCAGAAAGCCCGTAACAACAGATTCCAATATCGGGAGATAGAACCTCCGCCAAATGGTAGGCAAGGGAACGCACAGAGATCGATAAATAGTGGAGAAACCCCTCAAAATCTCAATAATAATACCGGCAATAGTCTTGCGAGGGGCTATCCAAGGAACAACAGGAATGGGAAACGATATAATCCCGTATGGGGGAACAAAAGGAATTTCAGACCACAAGCTTGGAACAATAACAGTAATAGAAAGTGGAACCAACCGGGGGGAACAAACTCAAATAACCAACATCAGTGGGGACGGACATCCGCGAATCAACCGGTAATTACCGAAGTGACGGATGAGGTCAACCACCAGGTGAATCAAAATCCAACAAACTTGTAAGGACCCACTCGTGCCCCGGAGGAGCGGTCAACAATAGGTTGAGGGGCAACAGGATATGTATACCCATGCTAACGTATAATGATGGACGATTACTGGCAGATGAATTGACTGAGGACTTAGAACCCCAAGATGAGAATAGGGAACAGGTGGCAGTAGCCGAAGTGCAAGTCATTTTGGAAACTGTACCTATAGTGGCGGTTTTAGACACAGCTGCAACCACAAATGTCATTTCGGAGGCTCTATTCAACAAGATCAGAAATATAAGACGAGTACCAATTTTTCCAGTTCAAAATTGCAAAATAATAGGCGCCGTTGGGGCTCGATCGGCGAATGTAAAAGTGCAGTCACTACTTAGTGTAGAAGTAGGAAATGTAGCAATATTAAGCACATTCCTTGTGGTGAAAAATTTGGTGGTAGACTGCATTATCGGAGTCGACAGCCTGCGTCAATACGGATGCAGAATAGATTTTAAAACAGGAAAAATTTGGTTAGATGTAAATAAACAAGAAATTGAATTGGACTTGTTGAAAAAAGAAAGCCTTACCAGAAAATATAATAGTGGGATCAGTGTGCAAGTAATCAGGACTGCACGAAATTCTAAACAGCACGTGAATAATGAGTTCAAAGTCAAAGGAGATTTCGGTCAATTAGTGGATGAGAAGTTAAATGAATCCGACTGCATCACGGAAGATCAGAAGAAGCTGCTCAAAGGGTTATTATCAGCGTATGAAAACGTGTTTGATGAAAGGCCAGGAGTGATTAAAGGATACATATGCCATCTCTACGTTAAGCCGCACGAAACATATTGTAGAACTTACTATCCTGTTCCCTGGAGGTTAAAGGCTCAAGTTCAAAAGGAAATAGATCGCATGTTGAAATGGGGTTTGATCGAACCCTCTACAAGCCCATACTGCTCCCCATTGTTGGTTGTGCCAAAAGCAAATAGAACTGTGAGACTGGTACTCGACGCCAGGGAAATAAATAAAATTATAATTCCAGTGAGGACACACCCGGAAAACATAGACGAACTGATACAACGGTCCAATATTTGACGAGCATCGATTTGCGGAGTTCTTATTGGCAAGTCAAGCTGGATGAGGTATCGAGGAAATATACAGCTTTCATTTATGCAGGAAGAAGTTACCAATTTACTGTAGTTCCTTTCGGACTCAACATTAGTGCTGGAATTTTTATAGCAGCGCTAGATTACGCATTAGGCCCAGAACTAAGAAGCAGGATAACAGTATTTGTTGATGATATGCTTATTGCATCGAAGACCTGGGAAGAGCATATTACTTTACTGAGGCGGGTGTTGGACGCTTTCAAAACCATGGGAATAACTGCTAACCTACAGAAATCACATTTTGCACTAAATAGAATCAAGTTCCTGGGGCATATAATTGACGCAAAGGGAATTTTACCGACCAAGGAGAAGCTAATGGCGATTAGTAAGTTTCCAACACCAAGAAATAGGAGGCAATTAAAAGGGTTTTTGGGTCTTGCATCATTTTTTAGAAGATTTATTACGAATCAGGCCATGAAGGCAGCAGCACTGAATAGTTTGCTGAAGAAGGATGTGCCCTGGCTCTGGACATTAGAGTGTCAAGAAGCATTCGAAGAGATAAAGAAGCAATTAGTAAATGCACCGCATTTGTACCATCCGGACATGCAAGAGGAATTCTATTTGTCAACAGATTCGTCAAATGTGGGTCTTGGAGCGTGCCTTTTCCAAGTACGCAAGATAAATGGACAGCTTAACTTTTGTCCGATTGCGTTTGCTAGTCGTGTTTTGTCCAACTGTGAACGAACGTACACGACGACAGAATTGGAGGCTCTTGCGGTCGTCTGGGGATTTAAAAAATTTCACTATTACTTATATGGGTCGAAGACTATCGTATATTGCGATCACCAATCATTAACGTTTTTACAAACGTGTAAACTGTTACACCCCAGACTGGCTAGATGGACTCTCGCTCTGCAACAATACCAGTTTCAGATCGTACATGTCTCAGGGCAGCAAAACATTATTGCGGACGCTCTATCAAGGTCACCGCAGGGTTTAACCAAAGAGATTGAAGTAAATAATTCCTCAGAATTCCCGATATTGCTGCTGCAGGAAAATCCATATAAGACGTACTACATCAATTTGTGTGTGCATATGGCCCAGTTACAGAAAAAGGATGCTCAATGGGGAAGTGTCATTCAAAGGTTACAACAGCAACCTTCGGATCAGATTGCAAATTATTACAAGCTAGTAAATGGCGTATTATTTTTCCGCTGTGGAAGGCCAAACAAAGTCCGTTGGTGTGTTTGTATACCTGAGGCACAAATAGAGAAACTTGTCTGGTTCACTCATTTGACCTGGGGACATTTCGGTGCGACAAAATGTGCAGACAAGATAAGTGGGTACTGTTATTTCCCCAACATAAAGCGCAGAGTGCACGAGGTCTTAAAGAGGTGCATAATCTGCCAAAAAACAAAGCCGGATTCAAAAGGGACTAAGCACCCATTATGCTCTATAGTAATACAAGAACCAAAAGGATTAATTTCGTGCGATCTGTGTGGACCGTTACCTACTTCAAGAGGTGGTGTTAAATATGTGTTAGCATTTCTGGATGTGTGCACGAAATACGTAAAGCTATACCCGATAAAGATGGCTACAGCAAAAGTAATTGTATTAAGATTAATAAGAGATTATCTTCCACATGTGGGTATACCAAAGGCGATCGTAACTGACAATGCTAAAATATTTACGGGACTCCGGTGGAAGCAGACTTTGTGTCAAGTAGGTGTGAAACACGTACTAACATCATTTTACCACCCACAAGGTAATTTGGTGGAGAGGATTTTTAGAGAATTCAATCGATTTATGAGGACGTATTGCCATAATAAGCAAACAGCGTGGGCAAATTATGTGGAAGAGTTTGAGCAAATATACAATAACATGCCACACTCCTCAACTGGATATACACCTCGTGAATTGATGTTCGAAGACAAGGAGGAAAACTTCTGGACTCACCATATCCCCAAAACTCACGAAACCGAGATGCCTTGGGAAGAAAAAATAAGACAAGCTATCATAAATATGACGAAAAAGGCTGATCAAAGAAAACAACGATATGACAAATTGATCAAGAGGGTACAGACATACCATGTCGGCGAGAAGGTACTAGTCAAACGACATACCAAATCATCCGTAATAAAGAAAAGTATAAAGAAGTGGGAGTTACTATATACTGGACCATACATTATCCTACAAATTCCGAATCCTGGAGCTTATCTGTTAGCATACCCGGGATCGAACAAAATAAAAGGGTTATTTCCTCATAACGACTTAGAAAGATATAATGAAGATTAGAAGATAGGGAGGAATGGTGTTCCAAGTGACAGAGATGAACGCTCGAAAAAATATAACAATAAACTGTGTGTGTGTAATGTTAAAAGCCTTTAAATTGAAATAGTTAGTTAGTGACATAGAGTATAGAAATAATGACTAATTAGTACTATTGAGGGTTGTAAAAAAGGATAGTGGAGATAGGCTTCACCTGTGGTTTGGGTGAACATAGAACTTTAGCATTGCTAATGTTATCAAGATGTATAAAAGATCTGACTGACCTTCAAGAAGAATAAAATGTTTCCCTGCAAATGACGCTGAATAATCTAAAGAGGTTCGAGCGAAGATTCGTATATAATCTCATGTGAACGCTTAAATGTGTAAATATGTGAATTGTGGTAGTGAATCGTGAGTGACGGTTAACGCCGCAACGATTATTTCCCGCGCAAAACAGTTGACGTCAGCGCGAGAATTAAAATCGATATAGACGATACAGATATTCTTTGTAAGAGACTCGCACCAAACGCGAGGATAAATTGATTCATGTTGAACTTTAAAAGGAATAGGTGGTATAATTAGAAGCTAAGAGTTTTAATTTTTTATTGAATGATTAAAGAAAGTAATATTCATAGATTCACTAGTAATTTAATGGTTCGTGTTCATTTGGGAATTTTGTGTGAAAAATCCATTTCCATATATGAGCATGGATGAACGCCGTATGAATCAGAGAGTAAATGAAAGAAGTGAATCCGCATTCTTCAATGCTAATAACTTCTACATTTCAGCACTCAAGTGTAGAAATATATGTATTTAGAATAAAAAGTTTTTTTTGAGTATAGCTAAAATATGGATGATGTCTTGAAATAAAATGAACTACACTTTCCATTATTCGATAATTTGAATCCAAAATCTATAGTCAGTTACATGAATCCTTTAAATTACGAAGAACAAATCAGTCACAGAAAATCTGTTAAAACTTTTGGACTTATAAGCACAAGTGGGGAGGCAAAGTCAAAAGGAGTATTCAAACGAGAGTAAATCGGATGATGCTTTTGGCAACATCATTAATTAAGAGTTGAATTCCTTGAAGTACGTCGTAACAAAAAGGATCCATGAAGCCACAAGGATTTTGCTTTCAAAAAGGAGAATCTTGGACGGTGCTACCTAATCAGTTCTCTTACAGGAAGAGTTTCCCTTTTGGTCATTGCTAATCCTTTTGGAATGAATGTTGCATGTGAATTCGAGTATCCCTGTCCCTTCTACTCTTCCCATTGTGGGCCGCGTAGAAGATCAACGACAGAGGGGGCCGCATAGAAGACCGACTACAACTGTGGACGTCGGGGACATGCAAGACCCGGGGGAGTTTAGCACCGCAAGATATATTGTCCTAGAAGCAAGATTGTAAAACGCAAATTCACGTTATTTATTGTAAAACGTTTTTTTTTGCTAGAGGCACAAACTACTCTTCTCCAAATCGTGGTACTAATTAGGCCCTATCTTTCCTTTAGAGATAAATTTCAAAATTATTTTTGTTCTTCTATAGGCTTTCCTATCTTCTATGTACCGTAGGCTGGGGGTCTAAGCTTAAGAGGTTTTCCAAGGTTTCCCTGCTTAAGAAAGTTCCCGAATGGGTAGACCCTGACATACGTTCATGAAAGATCATCTTCCTTGGTTGTGCACAGCAAACATAACACCTAGATGCACGTAAAAGTAATACAGCCGCGGTACCGGTCTCTTCATTTCTTCTGTCTTCAACATTTCTTTTCTTCGTCTAGTTCAAACACAATATTCTTTTTCAGTCGGAGGACTGACAATCATCACTTCCGGGTTATCCACGCTAATAGATAGCTCGCGAAGTGTGTTCGGTGAATAAAAATTGACCTCACAAACTTCGCTCGCTGCGAGGGGCATTGTAATCTCCCCACGGAAAATTACCCTCTACCACGCAATAATTAATAATGGTCAATCAAATCATCCACATTTGTTTACGTATGAAAAGTATCTGAGCAGATTTTCTAGTAATATATGCGCCGACAGCTCGTCGACGCCAAGGTATTTTTCGAGTACGTTTATTCTTTGGAACAACAGAGGTACACAGGTGTATGCTCCATGGTCATTATAGTTATAGAAAGAGAGATAGAAAGAGAGAGAAAGGAACAGCTTCGGAAAGTATCGGTTGGAAGATTTTCGTATTGCAAAAGGAGATTTATTTACTCTTCTTCGCGATAAAGCGAGGCAGGAAAGTTTGTGCCGCTAGCGGGGTAGACAAAGAGAAAGAAGGACTTGTAAAAGTAAATTTCATGAGACTAAAAATCCACGGAAACGGAACATGTACGGAAATGGATTCAATATACAATTTTCCTCAGAAATAAGGTTTGTGACTATTTCATTTTAGAGTGAATGACGAATGCGTTCTCTGTCTGAATTGTTGATGATTGTATGGGGCCTGTAATTAATTGGGAAGTTTCAGCTGTGACGAAGAGAGCCTGCAATCTCTGAGTTTTATTGAAATCGTCCAAAAAGACTTCGTCCACATCTGAAATTTTAGATCTGTCGTAAACTGAACGAAGTGTTCAAAACGATCGATTTTTTCCCAACTGAATGCAGCGCTTAATAATAATAACGTATGTGAAGATCTTTTCTAGCAAGCCAGCCGCTGAATATTAAGAAGGGCTCCACCAGAGATTTTAATAGGCTGATTTCATGTAACTTAAGACTTTCAGCAAAATCGATTTAAGTAGTAAGGGCATTCATTAGAGTATTTTTCAAAATTTAATTTTTATTGCCTTGTATACGCGTTTGACGATTTGGTGCAATTATTTCAATTGTTCGGTTAATCGTGTTTGAGGGAAATATTTCGTGTGAATGGTGTTGTTGAAGATGAGGAGTCATTGTGTGTAATTTTCGTACAGTGACGAATTTTTTATGTTTTGTAAATGATTACGCATCGATGAAAAAGGCAAAAATGATGGATAGTGAGAATGGCGAAATTGTTAACATGGCGAACTCGCCAACAGAAGAAAACAGTGTGATGAATAATGAAGTGGAAAACAATGTAATAAGTCGGGAAAATAGTCCGGAACCATTTCAAAATTTTTCTCAATCAGAAAATTCACAGAATACGAGATTAACGATAGAAGATTCTGAAATAGTATCGAACACAGATAGCCTTATGGCTATGCAGAAGGAAGTTAGTTTTGTGGGAAATGTTAGGGGCGAAAAGAATTTCTAACCGGCTGATATGGAGCAGTTGATGAGTGCAATATTAAATTTGGGATCACAGTTACGATCTGAATTAAAAACAAATAGGGGAATAATATAAACACGGTTAGACTCACTGGGATCACAGATAGAAACTTTGACAATACGGTTAGGCTCACAAATAGGAACAATTACAACCGAGAAGGAAACAATGGAAACACAGTTAGGCTCACGAATAGGGACATGTTTCAAAAACATGAAAGATGAATCAAAGAAAGAAATTAGAGAAGAAGTACAACCGATTTTGAATGCTCACAATAATAGTTTAATTTCAACAGAAATTAGACAAGAGGAACAGGACAGAGATCGGGAAGAAAGAGATCGCGTGATAATACAAAAATTTTCAGAATTAAATTTACAACGTGCAAAAGATAAGGAAGAAATATTTGAGAGAATCGAGGAATCCGTACCAAATGACAGGATAAATAACTTAACGCAACAGTATGAACAGTTAACTATTAAATGTGACAATACCGAAACCCGAGTCGCGACACTTACGGAAGACGTAAATAAACAGAAAGAACAGATAGGTGATTTATCGGAAAGAGTTGAGGAGATTTCAGACAAATTGACAAATCTTAGTTTAAGTGGGAACAGAGATTCAGATGATACAGCACCATTGCCATTTGCAGAAACCGAAGAATACCAGAACATAAATAAACATGTTGAAAATCAGGGAAAAGTTAATGAACGCGTTAAAAGGGAAGTTGAGGCATTACGAAAGCAAGTCAAACAAATTGAAGGCGAAATTGTAGGAAAAGACAGCAAAAGAAATTTGGCATCACAGATAGCAGAGGGGTTTGAAGAAGATAAATTATTTCATTTACGAGATGCAACAAGAGAGCGCCAGGCGCGCGAACTTGACAATAATCGACATTCGTACTGGGACAGACGCGGTAGGTCTTTGTCGCCACGAGGCGAAAACTTTGACTATAAACACTTTTTGACTGTTCGGAAATTTAAGATCTTCCGCAATTCTAAGAATGACATACATCCATGTTCATGGTTAGATCAATTTACGTACGTACTTCCGCCAAATGTGCCACTAAGTCACAAACTGAAATTAATGTGCAGCTATTAAGGTCCTCACGGGATTCACTACTCTAAGTGAATATGTGCCGTAGCGAGCATAGGGCCCCGAGCTGTAGTGATGCTATTTCTCTTTTAGTTTTCTGTACCGCTGCCTACTCTTTTACTATTCTTTGCATCTATCGAAACAACTCTTCAACTATCAATCTATCTAGTGAGTAAGTAAACAATAACCGGATATGACTGTTTTACCCAAAAGTGACTTCGGAAATTACCGTTTGGACTTACTGTATCTTCAGCAGCATTCATTCGTAGTTTAAACGAAATTTTACCTGTTTATCTTCGTGACAATATTACTTCATATGTTGACGACATTCTTATTGCTAAACATTCTTGGAGTGAGCACAACAAAATTTTGGATTCATTGTTACGTATCTATGCAAGAGTTGGCATTACTGTGAACTTGGAGAAATCTGAATTTGGTCGTTCACAGGTGACATTTCTCAGTCACATTATTTCTGCAGAAGGTATTCTTCCTGATCCAGAAAAACTTGACGCTATTCGTAATTATGCTGTTCCTACCACAAAACGTGATGTTCGTAGTTTCCTTGGTGTCTGTAATTTTCTTAGACGCTTTGTTAGATTGGACGATTTGGCCACACCTCGTTTATGTGAACTATCTGGAAAGAAATCTAATTGGTGTTGGGATGAGGAAGCTCAGTCAGAATTTGAACAACTTCGTGATGCTTTAGTTGCTGCTCCACTTCTTTCACATCCGGATTTATCCAAAGATTTTTGTTTGGCGACGGACTCATCATACAAAGGCCTAGGTGCACATTTATTTCAAGAGATAGAAGAAAACGGCGTTGTAGTCCAGAAAACTATTGCATTTGGAAGTCGTGTTCTTTCTAAATCAGAAAAGAATTATTCGATTACGGAACTTGAAGCTTTAGCGGTTGTTTGGGCTTTTACAAAATTTCGGACATTCTTGTTTGGCAGACATACTAAGGTTTACACCGATCATCGAGCTCTGGAATTTCTTATGTCGACAAAATTAACTCATGGCAGATTGTCACGATGGGCGTTGTACCTACAGGAATTTGATTTTAGTATTGTTTACATACAGGGTTCTTCAAATATTGTTGCTGATGCTTTATCACGTGCACCTATGGGTTTGAAACAAAGTGCTAAAGAGGACTGCAAAGAAAACAATTATTGCTTGATGTATATTCAAGGTGTTGCGTTTGAGAACTTTATTTCGTCTTCGCTCCAGGACATCGCTAAGGAGCAAAATAAGGATCCAATCTGGAAGGACATTAAGGAGAAGTGGAGGAGAAAGGAAAGCGTAGCGATTAGACAGCATTATTTAGTTCGCAATGACATTCTTTTTAAACGAAACTCGGTCGACAACTCTGTTTGGTTAGTTTGTATTCCTGATGAGTGGGTTAATAAGCTGATTTGGTATACGCATTTCAGTTATGCACACTTTGGTCCCAGAAAATGCTTTCATAAATTATGAGAAAATTGCTACTTCAATAATATGGAAAAACGTATTCGATTTGTTCTTGCCAAATGCAAATTATGTCAAAAGGCTAAGCCACCAACAGTTTCTCACAGAGCACCGTTGTTTCCTATCATTCCAGCGAAATTAAAGGACATGGCTGCAGTCGATTTGTTCGGTCCGGTGGTTCGTTCTACTAATGGTTTTGCGTACATTTTCGTAGCAGTGGAGTTGACATCAAAATATGTGTGTTTTACACCGTTACGCAAAGCAACAGCTCGTTCAGTATCTAATGCTTTCATTAACCATTTTCTTAAAGAAGTTGGTCATGTTGATAAGGTTATATCAGATAATGGATCACAGTTTCGTTCTAAAATTTGGCTTCGTACTCTACGGCGTCGTAAGATAAAACCAATTTTCATTTCACTTTTTCACCCTCAATCTAACGCTTCAGAGAGATGGATGAAGGAAATCAATAAATTGTGTCGTCTTTATTGTCATCAGAATCACAGAACTTGGGATCAGTATCTTCATATTTTTCAAAACATTCTGAATGAACTTCCTAATGACTCAACTTCTTTACCACCTATACTGATATTAAAAAATAAAGCACCGACAAATCGCATTTCTGAAATCGTTCCTTTTCCGCCTACACGGAAACTGCGGCATTCTGAAATTGTCAACCTGGCTCTACGAAATATTACATCTGCGGCTGCTAGAAGAGAGAAATCAGCTAAGCGTCCTGGTCGTTTAAAAATTTTGTCAGTTGGTCAGAAAGTGTTAATTAAGTCTCATCGTTTGTCTCACAAAGGAAAAGGCTTGTGTCGCAAATTTTTTCTGCTTTATAACGGCCCATATAGAATTCGCAAAATTATTCATGATAACACTGTCGAAGTAGAAACTCTTAAATCTCGGCGCTCTAAGGGAATACATCATATATCTAACGTTAAAATTTTTGTGGAATGATATACCTTTGAAAAATTTTTGTAGAATGACATACTTGTGAGAAACTAACAGCTACATGTAAACATGCGGAGAGTACAAGGATACCGCGCCGTGTTCCGGCGGCGGCAGATACTCAAAGCAACAGTCAAGTCTGCGCGCCGCACAAGGCAGTCGTTGACCGCAAACAATCACTTCCTACGTCACGCGCCTACAGCTGATCGAGCGCTCAGTGTGAATGCACTGACAGCCGTAAACAAATACACAGTCTTTCTCCGAATAAAATCAGTATAAAGCTATAGTGACTTGATGAATTCTGTTATTAACATTCAGTATTTTTCAGGATACGGTTCTATAAAATATTTAAGAACTTCAGGTAAATTCTGTGCGTGTCCGACGTTAAGACGACTTGCTATCGCGAAAATTTCAGGAAAAATGTCATTTCGAAGAAGAAAGTAATAAACTAAAAAAGGTAACTATTAATTGAGTTTATTTTTCAGGTAACATATTTCCACTTAGGTACGTACTTTAGACGTAATTTGCTGCTCGCGATTACGTGATTCATACTTTGTGCTAAATTTCATGTTCTATGAATTTACTTGTGAAGCGACGTGCTTGCGTACGTTAACTGATTTTGACAATGATTATTAATGAACTGGGTTGCAACTTGTGTATATTATGCATCGCTTGACTGCACTGCTTGTTCACTGATGTCATATTTTTTTTATAATGTGCCTGCTGTGCTTATTTATTTAAATTATAATTGTCACCTGATTCATTGTGCTGATGTGGTTAGGTATGTAAGTTATACTTTTGTGATTTATCTGCTTGCGCCTTCATGTTTATTTATTAAGATTACATATGAACATATATTTACTTACGCTGATACGATGCTAATTACCTGTTTGCTGCTATGCGTATGGATTGTATACTTATACATCTCTGTCTGTCGTCACAACTACTCTTTAATTTGGTATATAGCAATGCTGATGTACAGTGTATGAACATAGAGTTTAGGTTACACTATGGTATTAATTACAGATTGTTTGCTTGGCAGAGCCTCGTTGTAAGAATTGTGCTGCATCCACTTGTTGACATTCTGTTCACTGCTGGTATATTTACTCGCTATTGCTTGTTTTGCTTACGCTCAGTGCTTTATATTTTAACATAAGAAAATGAACTGCAGTAATTCGACGAGCGACTTTAGTACAAGAAACGTCATAGAAGTCACATGAGCTGGAGGTTTTATGGAATCTGTATAAATTTGTGCTAATAGAAAGGAAGCTAACGACATGACATACCAACACAGTTATTACACTGCATTTTTCGTGAGCAATTGAAATAGGAAGTGACACTTGACACAAGAAATACTCCACATGTTTGCTTCTATTTGCCATAATTCTTGAAGTGGTGTACACACGGTGAAATATTAGGGTCATTCACACTCCGTAATCATACTTAATTACTGAGAGTTATTCGAACTAAGTCTGTTAGAGGTCATGTATGCATTCTTTGTTTATAATTCATAATGAGTAGAAGATTTTGGTCAGATGGATTACACAGAGGTTGTGTGTTGACAGTGTGTCTTCGGATTGTATGGGATGATGAGGTTTGCATTTGGATTTTATCTGTACTTATTCGAGGAGACTGACTAGAGGAAAGAGTTGTTATGGAAGTGAAATGATACTGGCAATAAGGTTTATATGTATCGACGTATTGAAGAGGTATTATTGAGGTATTGAGATTATATGAAGTTGATTGGAGTTTTGGTGTATAAGAGGTAAAGTAAGTGAGGTGCATATTTTTTTTTGTTGGTCTATATGGAACAAGAAGGATGAAGATAGCAGACTAGAACACTAAAATGGAAGGAAGATTGTCTACACACACTTTGTTAAATCACTAAGCAGTATGTACTTTTTTTTTTGGAGAGAGGAAGTTGCATATCTTGGCACACTGCCAGTTGTTCAGCAACCGTACATTTTGATCTGGCTTGGCAAACATTGGTCTTGACATGATGACTATGACGTTGACTTAACTATTATTGACTGTTATACATTTCTGCCACTACTACTTGATACACAAGTTGAACATAAAATTTTGACAGAATTGAATTACACAGTTAACACTATTCAATTACACAGTAGTACTTAATGTGGATGAAAGATGAGTGAGTGTGTTTTGTGTGTTTTCCTTTCCTCATCCTACCCACCTATCTCCTAAATATTATTTTATTTGTTTGTAGTGGCTTGCACTGACACCCATAAATATTATAGGTTTACTGATGTTTGTGTATTTGTAATAGCAATATGACAATTATCTGATATCATTTGTGTGTTTGTTATGATTTGTATGTTTAGTGTAAAAGCATTTGTATGTGTACTCAAACTATTGTTCATGCTTGAACTGTCTGAGTAGTGATGGTGAATATTATGGACTGTTACTTGTACTTTTTCTACATGATAGGTGCCACTAGGACATGTTTAATTTCTGCTGATGAACAGTGTGATCAGTGATAGTAAATATTATGGACTGTTACTTGTACTTTTTCTACATGATTGGTGCCACTAGGATATGTTTAATTTCTGCTGATGAACAGTGTGATCAGTGATAGTGAATATTATGGACTGTTACTTGTACTTTTTCTATATGATTAGTGCCAATAGGACATGTTTAATTTCTGCTTATAAACTCGGATGAACAGTGTGATCAGTGATAGTGAATATGATGGACTGCTCTCTGCACCTGCTCATCATTGCTGGGTGCAACTGATGGAACTGCCTTTATTGAAATGATGTCACTTGTTGCTCTCTGCACCTACTCAACAATACTGGGTGCACAGATGGAGCTACTTCTATGGAAATGATGTCATTTGTCGGTGTCTGCACTTACTCAACATTGCTGGGTGCCATTGATGAACTGCTTCTACTGCGAAATGTGACTTGTTGCTGTGTGTACCTCTTCAACATTGCTGGGTACCACAAATGGAACTGCTTCTACTGAAATGTTACTTCTTGCTGTCTGTACCTCTTCAACATTGCTGGGTACCACAGATGGAACTGCTTCTACTGAAATGATGTTACTTCTTGCTGTCTGCACCTACTCAACATTGCTGGGTGCCACTGATGGACTGCTTCTACTGAAATGATGTCACCTGTTGGAGTCGGCACCTACTCCACAATGCTGGGTGCCACTGATGGACTGCTTCTACTGAAATGATGTCACCTGATGGGGTCTCAACCTACTCAACATTGCTAGGTGCCACTGATAGACTGCTTCTACTGAAATGATGTAACCTGATGGTGTCTGCACCTACTCCACAATGCTGGGTGCCACTGATGAACTGCTTCTACTGAAATGATGTCACCTGATGGTGTCTGCACCTACTCAACATTGCTGGGTGCCACTGATGGACTGCTTCTACTGAAATGATGTCACCTGATGGAGTCTGCACCTGTTCCACAATGCTGGGTGCCACTGATGGACTGCTTCTACTGAAATGATGTCACCTGTTGGAGTCTGCACCTGTTCCACAATGCTGGGTGCCACTGATGGACTGCTTCTACTGAAATGATGTCACCTGATGGTGTCTGCACCTACTCAACATTGCTGGGTGCTACTGCTGGAACTGTCAACCACTTGTTGTGAAAATATTTTTTTTTGTATAAACTGATTTTTTGTGTATTACTGTTTGTGAAAAGTTATGAGACTCTTACCTGTACATATTCGTCATTGCTGACGCTATCGATTGAAATGTTTAACCACATAATACTTGTGTAAACTATTATGTAAAGTCACATGTATGAAAGAATTTGTATTGCTTAGTATATTTTATATATTAGGCTATTGAAAGGTCAGTGCAAAGCCAAAATTTTATCTAGTTATATGATACTTACGTATTAATATTATCTTTTATTTTTGTCTGTATTTTTTTTTGACGAATTTGGTGGTATTTTCACAACCAACGCTGGCAAAAATACCATCAAATTCAAGCCCATGGAGGAAGGGCATATGAAAGGTGGCTACATTGAGCCACAGCGCCAGAAATCGCGCCAGAGAGGATTGTTCCGCCGCCTCCACTGGCTGTGATTATTGAGACGCAGCGACAGGCAGTTCTTACTGAGAAGTTGTGGTGGACACTGCTTGTCGTGAAGTCAGAGTGAGATGTGGTAGTGGAGAGTGTTGTTCCATGTTTTATGCAGTGGTTTGATGGGAGAGATAGCAGATGTTGTTCTAATGGAGATATTGTAATGGTCAGAGTGCATTTCGTCAATATATATGGAGGTATTTTCTATTATTCTTTTATTATTTCAGTGACCTAAATAATGCGTCATTACAGGTTCAGTCAACAAAGCATCTGGCTTGTGTTCTTGTATTAGAGTGTAATTCTGGGTTTCTTGAGCAATACTAGTATTTCTAATTTTTTTCTATCACGTCAGTATAAATGGTATTTGAAATTTCTTGTCTTGTTGAAGAAGAACAGTGCCAGATGTGTCCGTTGAGTCACACTCCCACACACAGAACAGTTATACTTGTGCATGGTTTCGTAGGTTTTATAGTTGCTGGGGACTTAATTAATTAATTGTGTTAACGAAAATTTTCATTTCTTTCTTTGTTGTTGTTCTATGCAGTCAGATTGCGTAATAATAATAGTCAGGGCCAGCCGTTTACGAGACTTGCGTAATCGGACATACAGCTACTAAAAATATTTTCATCAATATATTTAATTAAGCCCCCATGCAACGTTCCTCGATTTAGAAAGAGAAGGCATAGAACCTATAGTATTCCATAGCGACGCAATTTATGTGTTAATTCGTCAATGTGAGTGATGGAGGGATGCAATAAAGAAGGAATAGTACATCCGAATAGAGATACTCGCCTCCCAATATGAGATCCAGACGTTGCCATAGAAACGTTCCTCGATTTAGAAAGAGAAGGCATAGAACCAATAGTATTTCATAGCGATGCAATTTCTGTGTTAATTCTTCGTTGTGAGGGATCGACGAATGCAATAAAGAAGGAATAGTGCATCCGAAAAGAGATACACGCCTCCCAATATAAGATCCTGTCGTTGACATAGAAACGTTACTCGATTTAAAAGAGAAAGGCATACAACCTATAGTATTTCATAGCGACGCAATTTCTGTGTTAATTCGTCATTGTGAGAGATCGACAGGTGCAACTAAGAAGGAATAGTACATCCGAATAGAGATACTCGCCTCCCAATATGAGATCCAGACGTTGCCATAGAAACGTTCCTCGATTTAGAAAGATAAGGCATAGAACCAATAGTATTTCATAGCGATTCAATTTCTGCGTTAATTCTTCGTTGTGTGGGATCAACGAATGCAATAAAGAAGGAATAGTGCATCCGAAAAGAGATACTCGACTCCCAATATAAGATCCTATCGTTGCCACAGAAACGTTCCTCGATTAAGAAAGAGAAGGCATAGAACGTATAGTATTTCATAGCGACGCATTTTCTGTGTTAATTCGCCATTGTGAGGGATCGACGGACGCAATAAAGAAGGAATAGTAAATCTGAAAAGAGATACACGCCTCCCAATAGAACATCCTGTCGTTGCCATAGAAACGTCCCTCGATTTAGGAAGAGTAGGCATAGAACGTATAGTATTTCATAGCGACGCAATTCCTGTGCTAATTCGTCATTGTGAGGGATCGACGGATGCAATAAAGAAGGAATAGTACATCCGAAAAGAGATACTCGCCTCCCAATATAAGATCCTGTCGTTGCCATAGAAACGTTACTCGATTTAGAAAGAGAAGGCATAGAGCCTATAGTATTTAATAGCGACGCAATGAATGTATAATTTGTCGTTGTGAGGGATCGACGGATGCAATAAAGAAGGAATAGTGCTTCCGAAAAGAGATACTCGCCTCCCAATATAAGATCCTCTCGTTGCCATGGAAACGTTCCTCGATTTAGAAAGAGAAGGCATAAAACCTATAGTATTTCATAGCGACGAAAGTTCTGTGTTAATTCGTCAATGTGGGTGATGGTGGGATGCAATAAAGAAGGAATAGTGCATCCGAAAAGAGATACTCGCCTCCCAATATAGAATCCTGTCGTTGGCATAGAAACGTCCGTCCATTTAGAAAGAGATGGCATACGACCTATCGTATTTCATAGCGACCCAATTTCTGTGTTAATTCGTCATTGTGAGGCATCGACGGATGTAATAAAGAAAGAATAGTGCATCCGAAAAGAGATACTCACCACCCAATATAAAATCTTGTCGTTGCCACAGAAACGTTCCTCGATATAGAAACAGAAGCATAGAACCTATAGTATTTCATAGCGACGCAATTTCTGTGTTAATTCGTCATTGTGAGGGATCGACGGATGCAATAAAGAAGGAATAGTGCATCCGAAAAGAGATACTCGCCTCCTAATAGAAGATCCTGTCGTTGCCATTGTAACGTTCCTAGATTTAGAAAGAGAAGACATAGAACCTATAGTATTTCATAGCGATGCAATTTCTGTGCTAATTCGTCATTGTGAAGGATCGACGGATGCAATAAAGACGGAATAGTGCATCCGAGGATCGACGGTTGCAATAAAGAAGGAATAGTGCATCCGAAAAGAGATACTCGCCTCACAATAGAAGATCCTGTCGTTGCCATAGAAACGCTCCTCGATTTAGGAAGTGAAGGCATAGGACCTATAGTATTTCATAGCGAAGCAATTCCTGTGTTAATTCGTTAATGTGGGTGATGGAGTGTTGCGATAAAGAAGGAATAGTGCATCCGAAAAGAGATACTCGCCTCCCAATAGAAGATCCTGTCGTTGCCATACAAACGTTCCTCGATTTAGAAAGAGAAAGCATAGAACCTATAGCATTTCATAGCGACGCAATTCATGTGTTAATTCGTTATTGTGAGGGATCGACGGATGCAATAAAAAAGGAATAGTGCATCCGAAAAGAGATACTCGCCTCAATATATAAGATCCTGTCGTTGCCATAGAAATGTTCCTCGATTTAGAAAGAGAAGGCATAGAACATATAGTATTTCATAGCGACACAATTTCTGTGTTAATTTGTCATTGTGAGAGATCGACGGATGCAATAAAGAAGGAATAGTGCATCCGAAAAGAGATACTCGCCCCCCAGTAGAAGATCTTGTCGTTGCCATAGAAACGTTCCTCGATTTACGAAGAGAAGGCATAGAACGTATAGTATTGCATAGCGACCCAATTTCTGTGTTAATTCGTCATTGTGAGGGATCGACGGATGCAATAAAGGAGGAATAGTGCATCCGAAAAGAGATACTCGCCTCCCAATAGAAGATCCTGTCGTTGCCATAGAAACGTTCCTCGATTTACGAAGAGAAGGCATAGAACGTATAGTATTTCATAGCGACGCAATTCCTGTGTTAATTCGTCATTGTGAAGGATCGACGGATGCAATAAAGGAGGAATAGTGCATCGGAAAAGAGATACTCGCCTCCCAATATAAGGTCCTGTCGTTGCCATAGAAACGTTACTTGATTTACAAAGAGAAGGCATAGAGCCTATAGTATTTAATAGCGACGCAATGTCTGTATAATTTGTCATTGTGAGGGATCGACGGATGCAATAAAGAAGGAATAGTGCATCCGAAAAGAGATACTCGGCTCCCAATATAAGATCTTGTGGTTGCCATAGAAACGTTCCTCGATTTAGAAAGATAAGGCATAGAACCTACAGTATTTCATAGCGACGCAATTTCTGTGTTAATTCGTAATTGTGAGGGATCGACGGATGCAATAAAGAAGGTGTAGTGCATCCGAAAAGAGATACTCACATCCCAATAGAAGATCCTGTCGATGCCATAGAAACGTTCCTCGATTTAAAAAGAGAAGGCATAGAACCTATAGTAATTCATAGCGACGAAATATCTGTGTAAATTCGTGAATGTGGGTGATGGAGGGATGCAATAAAGAAGGAATAGTGAATCCGAAAAGAGATACTCGCCTCCCAATATAAGATCTACACGTTGGCATAGAAACGTCCCTCGATTTAGATAGAGATGGCATAGGACCTATCGTATTTCATAGCGACCCAATTTCTGTGTTAATTCGTCATTGTAGAAATCGACGGATGCAAAAAAGAAGAAATAGTGCATCCGAAAAGGGATACTCACCTCCCAATATAAGATCCTGTCGTTGCCATAGAAACGTTCCTCGATTTAGAAAGAGAAGGCATAGACCCTATAGTATTTCATAGCGACGCAATTTCTGTGTTAATTCGACATTGTGAGGGATCGACGGATGCAATAAACAAGTAGTAATGCATCCGAAAAGAGATACTCGCCTCCAAATATAAGATCCTGTCGTTACCATAGAAACGTTCCTCGAATTAGAAAGAGAAAGCATAGAACCTATAGTATTTCATAGCGACGGAATTTCTGTGTCAATTCGTCATTGTGAGGGATCGGCAGATGCAATAAAGAAGGTATAGTACATCCGAAAAGAGATACTCACCTCCCAATATAAGATCCTCCCATTGCCGTAGAAAAGTTCCTCGATTTAGAAAGAGAAGGAATAGGACCTATAGTATTTCATAGCGACGCAATGTCTGTGTTAATTCGTCATTGTGAGGGATCGACGGATTCAATAAAGAAGAAATAGTGCATCGGAAAAGAGATACTCGCCTCCCAATATAAGATCCTGTCGTTGCCATAGAAACGTTCCTCGATTTAGAAAGAGAAGGAATAGAACCTATAGTATTTCATAGCGACGCAATTTATGTGTTAATTCGTCAATGTGAGTGATGGAGGGATGCAATAAAGAAGGAATGGTGCATCCGCAAAGAGATATTCGCCTCCCCATTTAATATCCTGTCGTTGGCATAGAAACGTTCCTCGATTTAGAAGGAGAAGGCATAGAACCCATAGTATTTCATAGCGACGCAATTTATGTGTTAATTCGTCAATGTGAGTGATGGAGGGATGCAATAAAGAAGGAATGGTGCATCCGCAAAGAGATATTCGCCTCCCCATTTAATATCCTGTCGTTGCCATAGAAACGTTACTTGATTTACAAAGAGAAGGCATAGAGCCTATAGTATTTAATAGCGACGCAATGTCTGTATAATTTGTCATTGTGAGGGATCGACGGATGCAATAAAGAAGGAATAGTGCATCCGAAATGAGATACTCGCCTCCCAATAGAAGATCGTGTCGTAGCCATAGAAACGTTCCTCGATTTAGAATGAGAAGCATAGAACCTATAGTATTTCACAGCGACGCTATTTCTGTGTTAATTCCACATTGTGATGAATCGACGGATGCAATAAAGAAGGAATAGTGCATCCGAAAAGAGATACTCGCCTCCCAATAGAAGATCTTGTCGTTGCCATAGAAACCGTTTACGAATTAGAAAGAGAAGGCATAGAACCAATAGTATTTCATAGCGACGTAATTACTGAGCTATTTCGTCATAGTGAGGGATTGACGGATGCAATAAAGAAGGAATAGTGCATTAGAACAAAGATACTCACCTCCAAATATAAGATCCTGTCGTTGCCACAGAAACGTTCCTCGATTTAGAAAGAGAAGGAATAGAACTTATAGTATTTCATAGGGACGCAATTTCTGTGTTAATTCGTCATTGTGAGGGATCGACGGATGCAATAAAGAAGGAATAGTGCATCCGAAAAGAGATACTCGCATCCCAATATAAGATCCTGTCGTTGCCATAGAAACGTTCCTCGATTTAGAAAGAGAAGGCATAGACCCTACAGTATTTCATAGCGACGCGATTTCTGTGTTAATTGGTCATTGTGAGGGATTGACGGATGCAATAAAGAAAGAATAGTGCATCCGAAAAGAGATACTCGCCTCCCATTATAAGATTCTGTTGTTACCATAGAAACGTTCCTCGATTTAGAAAGAGAAGTCATAGAACCTATAGTATTTCATAGCGACGCAATTTCTGCGTTAATTCGTCATTGTGAGGAATCGACGGATGCAATAAAGAAGGAATAGTGCAACCGAAAAGAGATACTCGCCTCCCAATATAGAATCCGGTCGTTGCCATAGAAACGTTCTTCGATTTAGAAAGAGAAGGCATAGAACCTATAGTATTTCGTAGAGACGTAATTTCTGTGTTAATTCATCATTGTGAAAGATCGATGGATGCAATAGAGAAGGAATAGTGCATCCGAAAAGACATACACGCCTCCCAATAGAAGTATCTGTCGCTGCCATAGAAACGTTCCTAGATTTAGAAAGAGAAGGCATAGATCATATAGTATTACATAGCGCCGCAATTTCTGTGTTAATTCGTCATCGTGAGGAATCGACGTATGAAATATAGAAGGTATAATGCATCCGAAAAGAGATACTCGCCTCCCAATCTAAGATCCTGTCGTTGCCATAGAAACGTTCCTCGATTTAGAAAGAGAAGTCATAGAACCTATAGTACTTCATAGCGACGCATTTCCTGTGCTAATTCGCCATTGTGTGGGATTGACGGATGCGATAAAGAAGGAATAGTGCATCCGAAAAGAGATACTCGCCTCCCAATATAAGATCCTGTCGTTGCCATATAAACGTCCCTCGATTTAGAAAGAGAAGGCATAGAACCTATAGTATTTCATAGCGACGCATTTTCTGTGTTAATTCGTCATTGTGAGGGATCGACGGAGGCAAAAAGGAAAGAATAGTTCATCCAAAAAGAGATAGTCGCATCTCAATACAAGATCCTGGCTTTGGCATATAAACGTTCCTCGATTTAGAAAATGAAGGCATAAAACCTACTGTATTTCATAGCGACGCAATTTCTGTGTCAATTCGTCATTGTGAGGGACCGGCAGATGCAATAAAGATGGAATAGTACAACCGAAAAGACGTACTCGCCTCCCAAAATAAGATCCTCTCATTGCCATAGAAATGTTCCTCGATTTAGATAGAGAAGCATAGAACCTATAGTATTTGATAGCGGCGCAACTTCTGTGTTAATTCGTCATTGTGATGGATCGACGGATGCAATAAAGAAGCAATAGTGCATCCGAAAAGAGATATTAGCCTCCCGATATAAAATCCGGTCGTTGCCATAGAAACGTCCCTCGATTTAGGAAGAGAAGGCATAGAACCTATAGTATTTCGTAGAGACGAAATTTCTGTGTTAATTCATCATTGTGAGGGATCGATGGATGCAATAGAGAAGGAATAGTGCATCCGAAAAGACATACACGCCTCCCAATAGAAGAACCTTTGGTTGCCATAGAAACGTTCCTCGATTTAGAAAGAGAAGGCATAGAACCTATAGTATTTCATAGCGACGCAATTTCTGTGTTAATGCGTCATTGTGAGGGATCGACGGATGCAATAAAGAAGGAATAGTGCATCCGAAAGGAGATACACGTCTCCCAATACAAGATCCTGTCTTTGCCATAAAAACGTTCTTCGATTTAGAAAGAGAATGCATAGAACCCATAGTATTTCATTGCGACGTAATTTCTGTGTTAATTCGTCATTGTGAGGGATCGACGGATGCAATAAAGAAGGATTAGTGCATCCAGAAAAAGATACTCGCCTCCCAATATAAGATCCTGTCGTTGCCATAGAAACGTTTCTCGATTTAAAAGGGAAAGGCTTACAACCTACAGTATTTCATAGCGACGCAATTTGTGTGTTAATTCGTCATTGTGAGGGATCGACGGCTGCAATAAAGTTGAAATAGTGCATCCGGAAAGAGATACTCGCCTCCCAATATAAGATCCAGTTGTTGGCATAGAAACGTCCCTCGATTTCGAAAGAGAAGACATAGAACCTATCGTATTTCATAGCGACGCATTTTCTGTGTTAATTCGTCATTGTGAGGGATCGACGGATGCAATAAAGAAGGAATAGTACATCCGAATAGAGATACTCGTGTCCCAATCTAATATTATGTCGTTGCCATAGAAACGTTCCTCGATTTAGAAAGAGAAGGCATAGACCTACAGTATTTCATAGCGACGCATTTTCCGTGTTAATTCGCCATTGTGAGGTATTGAGGATTGCAATAAAGAAGGAATAGTGCATCTGAAAAGAGATACCCGCCTCCCAATAGAAGATCCTGTCGTTGCCATAGAAACATTCCTCTATTTAGAAAGAGAAGGCATAGAACCTATAGTATTTCATAGCGACGCAATTTCTGTGCTAATTCGTCATTGTGAGGGATTGACGGATGCAATAAAGAAGGAATAGTGCATCCGAAAAGAGATACTCGCTCTCCATTAAAAGATCCTGTCATTGCCATAGAAACGTTCCTCGATTTAGAAGGAGAAGTCATAGAACCTATAGTATTTCATAGCGACGCAATGAATGTGTTAATTCGTCATTGTGAGGGATCTACCGATGCAATAACGAAGGAATAGAGCATCCGAAAAGTGATACTCGCCTCCTAATAGAGGATCCTGTCGTTTCCATTGTAACGTTCCGCGATATAGAAAGACAAGGCATAGAACCTACAGTGTTTCATAGCGACGCAATTTCTGTGCTAATACGTCATTGTGAGGGATCGACGGATGCAATAAAGAAGGAATAGTGCATCCGAAAAGAGATACTCGCCTTCCAATGTAAGATCCTGTCGTTGCCATAGAAACGTTCCTCGATTTAGAAAGGGAAGGCATAGAACCTACGGTATTTCATAGCGACATAATTTCTGTGTCAATTCGTCGTTGTGAGGGATCGACAGATGCACTAAAAAAGGAATATTAGATCCGTAAAGAGATACTCGCCTCCCAATATAAGATCGTGTCGTTGGCATAGAAACGTCCCTCGATTTAGAAAGAGTTGGCATAGGACCTATCGGATTTCATAGCGACCCAATCTCTGTGTTAATTCGTAATTGTGAGGGATCGACAGATGCAATAAAGAAGGTGTAGTGCATCCGAAAAGAGATGCTCACCTCCCAATAGAAGATCCTGTCGTTGCCATAGAAACGTTCCTCGATTTAGAAACAGAAGGCATAGAAACTATAGTATTTCATAGCGACGAGATATCTCTGTAAATTCGTGAATGTGGGTGACGGAGGGATGCAATAAAGAAGGAATAGTGAATCCGAAAAGAGATACTCGCCTCCCAATATAAGATCCAGTCGTTGGCATAGAAACGTCCCTCGATTTAGAAAGAGATGGCATAGGACCTATCGTATTTCATAGCGACCCAATTTCTGTGTTAATTCGTCATTGTGAGGGATCGACGGATGTAATAAAGAAGGAATAGTGCGTCCGAAATGAGATACTCACCTCCCAATATAAGATCCTTTCGTTGCCATAGAAACGTTACTCGATTTAGAAACAGAAGGCATAGAACCTATAGTATTTCATAGCGACGCAATTTCTGTGTTAATTCGTCATTGTGAGGGATCGACGGTTGCAATAAAGAAGGAATAGTGCATCCGAAAAGAGATACGCGCCCTCCAATATAACATCCTGTCGTTGCTATAGGAAGGTTCCTCGATTTAGAAAGAAAATGCATAGAAACTATAGTATTTGATAACGACGCAATTTCTGTGTTAATTCCATAATGTGAGGGATCGACGGATGCAATAAAGAAGGAATAGTGCATCCAAAAAGAGATACTCACCTCCCAATATAAGATCCTGTCGTTGCCATAGAATCGTTCCTCGATTTAGAAAGAGAAGGCATAGAACCTATAGTATTTCATAGCGACGCAATTTCTGTGTTAATTCGTCATTGTGAGGGATCGACGGTTGCAATAAAGAAGGAATATTGCATCCGAAAAGATATACTAACCTCCCAATATAAGATCCTGTCGTTGCCATAGAAACGTTCCTCGATTTAGAAGGAGAAGTCATAGAACCTATAGTATTTCATAGCGACGTAATGAATGTGTTAATTCGTCATTGTGAGGGATCTACCGATGCAATAACGAAGGAATAGAGCATCCGAAAAGTGATACTCGCCTCCTATTAGTAGATCCTGTCGTTTCCATTGTAACGTTCGTCGATTTAGAACAACAAGGCATAGAACCTACAGTACTTCATAGCGACGCAATTTCTGTGCTAATTCGTCATTGTGAGGGATCGACGGATGCAATAAAGAAGGAATAGTGCATCCGAAAGGAGATACTCGCCTCCCAATATAAGATCCTGTCGTTGCCATAGAACCTTCTTCGATTTAGAAAGAGAAGGCATAGAACCTACAGTATTTCATAGCGACATAATTTCTGTGTCAATTCGTCATTGTGAGGGATCGACAGATGCAATGAAGAAGGAATAGAAAATCCGAAAAGAGATACTCGCCTCCCATTATAAGATCGTGTCGTTGGCATAGAAACGTCCCTCGATTTAGAAAGAGATGGCATAGAACCAATCGTATTTCATAGCGACCCAATTTCTGTGTTAATTCGTCATTGTGAGGGATCGACGGATGTAATAAAGAAGGAATAGTGCGTCCGAAAAGAGATACTCACATCCCAATATAAGATCCTGTCGGTGCCATAGAAAAGTTACTCGATTTAGAAACAGAAGGCATAGAACCTATAGTATTTCATAGCGACGCAATTTCTGTGTTAATTCGTCATTGTGAGGAATCGACGGATGCAATAAAGAAGGAATAGTGCATCCGAAAAGAGATACGCGCAATCCAATATTACATCCTCTCGTTGCCATAGAAACGTTCCTCGATTTAGAAAGAGAAGGCATAGAACCTATAGTTTTTCCCAGCGACGCAATTTCTGTGTTAATTTGTCATTGTGAGGGCTCGACGGATGCAATAAAGAAGGAATAGTGCATCCGAAAAGATATACTAACCTTCCAATATAAGATCCTGTCATTGCCATAGAAACGTTCCTCGATTTAGAAGGAGAAGTCATAGAACCTATAGTATTTCATAGCGACGCAATGAATGTGTTAATTCGTCATTGTGAGGGATCTACTGATGCAATAACGAAGGAATAGAGCATCCGAAAAGTGATACTCGCCTCCTAATAGAAGATCCTGTCGTTTCCATTGTAACGTTCCTCGATATAGAAAGACAAGGCATAGAACCTACAGTGTTTCATAGCGACGCAATTTCTGTGCTAATTCGTCATTGTGAGGGATCGACGGATGCAATAAAGAAGGAATAGTGCATCCGAAAAGAGATACTCGCCTTCCAATGTAAGATCCTGTCGTTGCCATAGAAACGTTCCTCGATTTAGAAAGGGAAGGCATAGAACCTACAGTATTTCATAGCGACATAATTTCTGTGTCAATTCGTCGTTGTGAGGGATCGACAGATGCACTAAAGAAGGAATAGTAGATCCGTAAAGAGATACTCGCCTCCCAATATAAGATCGTGTCGTTGGCATAGAAACGTGCCTCGATTTAGAAAGAGTTGGCATAGGACCTATCGTATTTCATAGCGACCCAATTTCTGTGTTAATACGTCTTTGTGAGGGATCGACGGATGAAATAAAGAAGGAATAGTGCGTCCGTAAAGAGATACTCACCTCCCAATATAAGATCCTGTCGTTGCCATAGAAACGTTCCTCGATTTAGAAACAGAAGTCATAGAACCTATAGTATTTCATAGCGACGAGTTATCTGTGTAAATTCGTGAATGTGGGTGACGGAGGGATGCAATAAAGAAGGAATGGTGAATCCGAAAAGAGATACTCGCCTCCCAAAATAAGATCGTGACGTTGCCATAGAAACGTTCCTCGATTTAGAAAGATAAGGCATACAATCTACAGTATTTCATAGCGACGCAATTTCTGTGTTAATTGCATATTGTGAGGGATCGACAAATGCAATAAAGAAGGAATAGTGCATCCGAAAACAGAAATCGCCTCCCAATAGAAGAACATGTCGTTGCCATAGAAACGTTACTCGATTTAGAAACAGAAGGCATAGAACCTATAGTATTTCATAGCGACGCAATATCTGTGTTAATTCGTCATTGTGAGGGATCGACGGTTGCAATAAAGAAGGAATAGTGCATCCGAAAAGAGATACGCGCCCTCCAATATAACATCCTGTCGTTGCTATAGGAAGGTTCCTCGATTTAGAAAGAAAATGCATAGAAACTATAGTATTTGATAACGACGCAATTTCTGTGTTAATTCCATAATGTGAGGGATCGACGGATGCAATAAAGAAGGAATAGTGCATCCAAAAAGAGATACTCACCTCCCAATATAAGATCCTGTCGTTGCCATAGAATCGTTCCTCGATTTAGAAAGAGAAGGCATAGAACCTATAGTATTTCATAGCGACGCAATTTCTGTGTTAATTCGTCATTGTGAGGGATCGACGGTTGCAATAAAGAAGGAATATTGCATCCGAAAAGATATACTAACCTCCCAATATAAGATCCTGTCGTTGCCATAGAAACGTTCCTCGATTTAGAAGGAGAAGTCATAGAACCTATAGTATTTCATAGCGACGTAATGAATGTGTTAATTCGTCATTGTGAGGGATCTACCGATGCAATAACGAAGGAATAGAGCATCCGAAAAGTGATACTCGCCTCCTATTAGTAGATCCTGTCGTTTCCATTGTAACGTTCGTCGATTTAGAACAACAAGGCATAGAACCTACAGTACTTCATAGCGACGCAATTTCTGTGCTAATTCGTCATTGTGAGGGATCGACGGATGCAATAAAGAAGGAATAGTGCATCCGAAAGGAGATACTCGCCTCCCATTATAAGATCCTGTCGGTGCCATAGAAAAGTTACTCGATTTAGAAACAGAAGGCATAGAACCTATAGTATTTCTTAGCGACGCAATTTCTGTGTTAATTCGTCATTGTGAGGAATCGACGGATGCAATAAAGAAGGAATAGTGCATCCGAAAAGAGATACGCGCAATCCAATATTACATCTTCTCGTTGCCATAGAAACGTTCCTCGATTTAGAAAGAGAAGGCATAGAACCTATAGTTTTTCCCAGCGACGCAATTTCTGTGTTAATTTGTCATTGTGAGGGCTCGACGGATGCAATAAAGAAGGAATAGTGCATCCGAAAAGATATACTAACCTTCCAATATAAGATCCTGTCATTGCCATAGAAACGTTCCTCGATTTAGAAGGAGAAGTCATGGAACCTATAGTATTTCATAGCGACGCAATGAATGTGTTAATTCGTCATTGTGAGGGATCTACCGATGCAATAACGAAGGAATAGAGCATCCGAAAAGTGATACTCGCCTCCTAATAGAAGATCCTGTCGTTTCCATTGTAACGTTCCTCGATATAGAAAGACAAGGCATAGAACCTACAGTGTTTCATAGCGACGCAATTTCTGTGCTAATTCGTCATTGTGAGGGATCGACGGATGCAATAAAGAAGGAATAGTGCATCCGAAAAGAGATACTCGCCTTCCAATGTAAGATCCTGTCGTTGCCATAGAAACGTTCCTCGATTTAGAAAGGGAAGGCATAGAACCTACAGTATTTCATAGCGACATAATTTCTGTGTCAATTCGTCGTTGTGAGGGATCGACAGATGCACTAAAGAAGGAATAGTAGATCCGTAAAGAGATACTCGCCTCCCAATATAAGATCGTGTCGTTGGCATAGAAACGTCCCTCGATTTAGAAAGAGTTGGCATAGGACCTATCGTATTTCATAGCGACCCAATTTCTGTGTTAATTCGTCATTGTGAGGGATCGACGGATGAAATAAAGAAGGAATAGTGCGTCCGTAAAGAGATACTCACCTCCCAATATAAGATCCTGTCGTTGCCATAGAAACGTTCCTCGATTTAGAAACAGAAGTCATAGAACCTATAGTATTTCATAGCGACGAGTTATCTGTGTAAATTCGTGAATGTGGGTGACGGAGGGATGCAATAAAGAAGGAATGGTGAATCCGAAAAGAGATACTCGCCTCCCAAAATAAGATCGTGACGTTGCCATAGAAACGTTCCTCGATTTAGAAAGATAAGGCATACAATCTACAGTATTTCATAGCGACGCAATTTCTGTGTTAATTGCATATTGTGAGGGATCGACAGATGCAATAAAGAAGGAATAGTGCATCCGAAAACAGAAATCGCCTCCCAATAGAAGAACATGTCGTTGCCATAGAAACGTTACTCGATTTAGAAACAGAAGGCATAGAACCTATAGTATTTCATAGCGACGCAATTTCTGTGTTAATTCGTCATTGTGAGGGATCGACGGTTGCAATAAAGAAGGAATAGTGCATCCGAAAAGAGATACGCGCCCTCCAATATAACATCCTGTCGTTGCTATAGGAAGGTTCCTCGATTTAGAAAGAAAATGCATAGAAACTATAGTATTTGATAACGACGCAATTTCTGTGTTAATTCCATAATGTGATGGATCGACGGATGCAATAAAGAAGGAATAGTGCATCCAAAAAGAGATACTCACCTCCCAATATAAGATCCTGTCGTTGCCATAGAATCGTTCCTCGATTTAGAAAGAGAAGGCATAGAACCTATAGTATTTCATAGCGACGCAATTTCTGTGTTAATTCGTCATTGTGAGGGATCGACGGTTGCAATAAAGAAGGAATATTGCATCCGAAAAGATATACTAACCTCCCAATATAAGATCCTGTCGTTGCCATAGAAACGTTCCTCGATTTAGAAGGAGAAGTCATAGAACCTATAGTATTTCATAGCGACGTAATGAATGTGTTAATTCGTCATTGTGAGGGATCTACCGATGCAATAACGAAGGAATAGAGCATCCGAAAAGTGATACTCGCCTCCTATTAGTAGATCCTGTCGTTACCATTGTAACGTTCGTCGATTTAGAACAACAAGGCATAGAACCTACAGTACTTCATAGCGACGCAATTTCTGTGCTAATTCGTCATTGTGAGGGATCGACGGATGCAATAAAGAAGGAATAGTGCATCCGAAAGGAGATACTCGCCTCCCAATATAAGATCCTGTCGTTGCCATAGAACCTTCTTCGATTTAGAAAGAGAAGGCATAGAACCTACAGTATTTCATAGCGACATAATTTCTGTGTCAATTCGTCATTGTGAGGGATCGACAGATGCAATGAAGAAGGAATAGAAAACCCGAAAAGAGATACTCGCCTCCCATTATAAGATCGTGTCGTTGGCATAGAAACGTCCCTCGATTTAGAAAGAGATGGCATAGAACCTATCGTATTTCATAGCGACCCAATTTCTGTGTTAATTCGTCATTGTGAGGGATCGACGGATGTAATAAAGAAGGAATAGTGCGTCCGAAAAGAGATACTCACATCCCAATATAAGATCCTGTCGGTGCCATAGAAAAGTTACTCGATTTAGAAACAGAAGGCATACAACCTATAGTATTTCATAGCGATGCAATTTCTGTGTTAATTCGTCATTGTGAGGAATCGACGGATGCAATAAAGAAGGAATAGTGCATCCGAAAAGAGATACGCGCAATCCAATATTACATCCTCTCGTTGCCATAGAAACGTTCCTCGATTTAGAAAGAGAAGGCATAGAACCTATAGTTTTTCCCAGCGACGCAATTTCTGTGTTAATTCGTCATTGTGAGGGCTCGACGAATGCAATAAAGAAGGAATAGTGCATCCGAAAAGATATACTAACCTTCCAATATAAGATCCTGTCATTGCCATAGAAACGTTCCTCGATTTAGAAGGAGAAGTCATAGAACCTATAGTATTTCATAGCGACGCAATGAATGTGTTAATTCGTCATTGTGAGGGATCTACCGATGCAATAACGAAGGAATAGAGCATCCGAAAAGTGATACTCGCCTCCTAATAGAAGATCCTGTCGTTTCCATTGTAACGTTCTTCGATATAGAAAGACAAGGCATAGAACCTACAGTGTTTCATAGCGACGCAATTTCTGTGCTAATTCGTCATTGTGAGGGATCGACGGATGCAATAAAGAAGGAATAGTGCATCCGAAAAGAGATACTCGCCTTCCAATGTAAGATCCTGTCGTTGCCATAGAAACGTTCCTCGATTTAGAAAGGGAAGGCATAGAACCTACAGTATTCCATAGCGACATAATTTCTGTGTCAATTCGTCGTTGTGAGGGATCGACAGATGCACTAAAGAAGGAATAGTAGATCCGTAAAGAGATACTCGCCTCCCAATATAAGATCGTGTCGTTGGCATAGAAACGTCCCTCGATTTAGAAAGAGTTGGCATAGGACCTATCGTATTTCATAGCGACCCAATTTCTGTGTTAATTCGTCATTGTGAGGGATCGACGGATGAAATAAAGAAGGAATAGTGCGTCCGTAAAGAGATACTCACCTCCCAATATAAGATCCTGTCGTTGCCATAGAAACATTACTCGATTTAGAAACAGAAGTCATAGAACCTATAGTATTTCATAGCGACGAGTTATCTGTGTAAATTCGTGAATGTGGGTGACGGAGGGATGCAATAAAGAAGGAATGGTGAATCCGAAAAGAGATACTCGCCTCCCAAAATAAGATCGTGACGTTGCCATAGAAACGTTCCTCGATTTAGAAAGATAAGGCATACAATCTACAGTATTTCATAGCGACGCAATTTCTGTGTTAATTGCATATTGTGAGGGATCGACAGATGCAATAAAGAAGGAATAGTGCATCCGAAAAGAGAAATCGCCTCCCAATAGAAGAACATGTCGTTGCCATAGAAACGTCCCTCGATTTAGAAAGAGAAGGCATAGAACCTATAGTATTCCATAGCGACGGAATTTCAGTGTTAATTCGTAATTGTGAGGGATCGACGGATGCAATAAAGAAGGTGTAGTGCATCCGAAAAGAGATGCTCACCTCCCAATAGAAGATCCTGTCGTTGCCATAGAAACGTTCCTCGATTTAGAAACAGAAGGCATAAAACCTATAGTATTTCATAGCGACGAGATATCTGTGTAAATTCGTGAATGTGGGTGACGGAGGGATGCAATAAAGAAGGAATAGTGAATCCGAAAAGAGATACTCGCCTCCCAATATAAGATCCAGTCGTTGGCATAGAAACGTTCCTCGATTTAGAAGGAGAAGTCATAGAACCTACAGTATTTCATAGCGACATAATTTCTGTGTCAATTCGTCATTGTGAGGGATCGACAGATGCAATGAAGAAGGAATAGTAAATCCGAAAAGAGATACTCGCCTCCCAATATAAGATCGTGTCGTTGGCATAGAAACGTCACTCGATTTAGAAAGAGATGGCATAGGACCTATCGTATTTCATAGCGACCCAATTTCTGTGTTAATTCGACATTGTGAGGGATCGACGGATGTAATAAGGAAGGAATAGTGCGTCCGAAAAGAGATACTCACATCCCAATATAAGATCCTGTCGTTGCCATAGAAACGTTACTCGTTTAAGAAACAGAAGGCATAGAACCTATAGTATTTCATAGCGACGCAATTTCTGTGTTAATTCGTCATTGTGAGGAATCGACGGATGCAATAAAGAAGGAATAGTGCATCCGAAAAGAGATACGCGCCCTCCAATATAACATCCTCTCGTTGCCATAGAAACGTTCCTCGATTTAGAAAGAGAAGGCATAGAACCTATAGTATTTCCCAGCGACGCAATTTCTGTGTTAATTCGTCATTGTGAGGGCTCGACGGATGCAATAAACAAGGAATAGTGCATCCGAAAAGATATACTAACCTTCCAATATAAGATCCTGTCGTTGCCATAGTAACGTTCCTCGATTTAGAAGGAGAAGCCATAGAACCTATAGTATTTCATAGCGACGCAATGAATGTGTTAATTCGTCATTGTGAGGGATCTACCGATGCAATAACGAAGGAATAGAGCATCCGAAAAGTGATACTCGCCTCCTAATAGAAGATCCTGTCGTTTCCATTGTAACGTTCCTCGATTTAGAAAGACAAGGCATAGAACCTACAAAATTTCATAGCGCCGCAATTTCTGTGCTAATTCGTCATTGTGAGGGATCGACGGATGCAATAAAGAAGGAATAGTGCATCCGAAAACAGATACTCGCCTCCCAATGTAAGATCCTGTCGTTGCCATAGAAACGTTCCTCGATTTAGAAAGAGAAGGCATAGAACCTACAGTGTTTCATAGCGACATAATTTCTGTGTCAATTCGTCGTTGTGAGGGATCGACAGATGCAATAAAGAAGGAATAGTAAATCCGAATAGAGATACTAGCCTCCCAATATAAGATCGTGTCGTTGGCATAGAAACGTCCCTCGATTTAGAAAGAGTTGGAATAGGACCTATCGTATTTCATAGCGACCCAATTTCTGTGTTAATTCGTTGTTGTGAGGGATCGACGGATGAAATAAAGAAGGAATAGTGCGTCCGAAAAGAGATACTCACCTCCCAATATAAGATCCTGTCGTTGCCATAGAAACATTACTCGATTTAGAAACAGAAGGCATACAACCTATAGTATTTCATAGCGACGCAATTTCTGTGTTAATTCGTCATTGTGAGGGATCGACGGATGCAATAAAGAAGGAATAGTGCATCCGAAAAGAGATACGCGGCCTCCAATATAACATCCTGTCGTTGCCATAGAAACGTTCCTCGATTTAGAAAGGAAATGCATAGAAACTATAGTATTTTATAGCGACGCAATTTCTGTGTTAATTCCATATTGTGAGGGATCGACGGATGCAATAAAGAAGGAATAGTGCATCCAAAAAGAGATACTCACCTCCCAATATAAGATCCTGTCGTTGCCATAGAATCGTTCCTCGATTTAGAAAGAGAAGGCATAGAACCCATAGTATTTCATAGCGACGCAATTTCTGTGTTAATTCATCATTGTGAGGGATCGACTGATGCAATAAAGAAGGAATAGTGCATCCGAAAAGAGATACTCGCCCCCCAATATAAGATCCTGTCGTTGCCATAGAAACGTTTCTCGATTTAGAAAGAGAAGGCATAGAAAACATAGTATTTCATAGCGACGCCATTTCTGTGTTAATTCGTCATTGTGAGGGCTCGACGGATGCAATAAAGAAGGAATATTGCATCCGAAAAGATATACTAACCTCCCAATATAAGATCCTGTCGTTGCCATAGAAACGTTCCTCGATTTAGAAGGAGAAGTCATAGAACCTATAGTATTTCATAGCGACGTAATGAATGTGTTAATTCGTCATTGTGAGGGATCTACCGATGCAATAACGAAGGAATAGAGCATCCGAAAAGTGATACTCGCCTCCTATTAGTAGATCTTGTCGTTTCCATTGTAACGTTAGTCGATTTAGAAAGACAAGGCATATAACCTACAGTATTTCATAGCGACGCAATTTCTGTGCTAATTCGTCATTGTGTGGGATCGACGGATGCAATAAAGAAGGAATAGTGCATCCGAAAAGAGATACTCGCCTCCCAATATAAGATCCTGTCGTTGCCATAGAAACGTTCCTCGATTTAGAAAGAAAATGCATAGAAACTATAGTATTTTATAGCGACGCAATTTCTGTGTTAAATCCATATTGTGAGGGATCGACGGATGCAATAAAGAAGGAATAGTGCATCCAAAAAGAGATACTCGCCCCCCAATATAAGATCCTGTCGGTACCATAGAATCGTTCCTCGATTTAGAAAAAGAAGGCATAGAACGTATAGTATTTCATAGCGACGCAATGAATGTGTTAATTCGTCATTGTGAGGGATCTACCGATGCAATAACGAAGGAATAGAGCATCCGAAAAGTGATACTCGCCTCCTAATTGAAGATCCTGTCGTTTCCATTGTAACGTTCCTCGTTATAGAAAGACAAGGCATAGAACCTACAGTATTTCATAGCGACGCAATTTCTATGCTAATTCTTCGTTGTGAGGGATCGACGGATGCAATAAAGAAGAAATAGTGCATCCGAAAAGAGATACTCGCCTCCAAATATAAGATCCTGTCGTTGCCATAGAAACGTTCCTCGATTTCGAAAGAGAAGTCATAGATCCTACAGTATTTCATAGCGACATAATTTCTGTGTCAATTCGTCATTATGAGGGATCGACAGATGCAATAAAGAAGGAATAGTAAATCCGAAAAGAGATACTCGCATCCCAATATAAGATCGTGTCGTTGGCATAGAAACGTCCCTCGATTTAGTAAGAGATGGCATAGGACCTATCATATTTCATAGCGACCCATTTTTTGTGTTAATTCGTCATTGTGAGGCATCGACGGATGTAAAACAGAAAGAATAGTGCATCCGAAAAGAGTTACTCACCTCCCAACATAAGATCCTGTCGTTGCCATAGAAACGTTCCTCGATATAGAAACAGAAGGCATTGAACCTATAGTATTTCATATCGACGCAGTTTCTGTGTTAATTCGTCATTGTGAGGGATCGACGGGTGCAATAAAGAAAAAAGTGTGCATCCGAAAAGAGATACTCACCTCCCAATATAATATCCTGACGTTGCCATAGAAACATTCCTCGATTTAGAAGGAGAAGGCATAGAACCTATAGTATTTCATAGCGACGCAATTTCTGTGTTAATTCGTCATTGTGAGGGATCGACGGATGCAATAAAGAAGGATTAGTGCATCCAAAAAGAGATACGCGCCCTCCAATATAAGATCCTGTCGTTGCCATATAAAGGTTCCTCGATTTAGAAAGAGAATGCATAGAAACTATAGTATTTTATAGCGACGCAATTTCTGTGTTAATTCCATATTGTGAGGGATCGACGGATGCAATAAAGAAGGAAAAGTGCATCCAAAAAGAGATACTCACCTCCCAAAATAAAATCCTGTCGTTGCCATAGAAACGTTCCTCGATTTAGAAAGAGAAGGCATAGATTCTACAGTATTTCATAGCGACGCATTTTCTGTGTTAATTCGTCATTGTGAGGGATCGACAGATGCAATAAAGAAGGAATAGTGCATCCGAAAAGAGATACTCGCCTCACAATAGAAGATCCTGTCGTTGCCATAGAAACGTTCCTCGATTTTGAAAGTGAAGGCAAAGAACCTATAGTATTTCATAGCGAAGCAATTCCTGTGTTAATTCGTCAATGTGGGTGATGGAGGGACGCGATAAAAAAGGTATAGTGAATCCGAAAAGAGTTACTCGCCTCCCAATATAAGATCCAGTCGTTGGCATAGAAACGTCCCTCGATTTAGAAAGAGAAGTCATAGACCCTATAGTATTTCATAGCGACGCAATTTCTCTGTTAATTCGTTATTGTGAGGGATCGACGGATGCAGTAAAGAAGGAATATTGCATCCAAAAAGATATACTAACCTCGCAATATAAGATCCTGTCGTTGCCATAGAAACATTCCCCGATTTAGAAGTGAAGTCATAGAACCTATAGTATTTCATAGCGACGCAATGAATGTGTTAATTCGTCATTGTGGGGGATCGACCGATGCAATAACGAGAGAATAGTGCATCCGAAAAGAGATACTCGCCTCCTAATAGAAGATCCTGTCGTTGCCATTGTAACGTTCCTCGATTTAGAAAGCCAAGGCATAGAACCTACAGTATTTCATAGCGACGCAATTTCTGTGCTAATTCGTCATTGTCAGGGATCGACGGATGCACTAAAGAAGGAATAGTGCATCCGAAAAGAGATACTCGCCCTCCAATATAAGATCCTGTCGTAGCCATAGAAACGTTCCTTTATTTAGAAAGAGAAGGCATAGAAACTAAAGCATTTCATAGCGACGCAAATTGTGTGTTAATTCGTCATTGTGAGGGATCGACGGATGCAATAAAGAAGGAATAGTGAATCCAAAAAGAGATACTCGCCTCGCAATAGAAGATCCTGTCGTTGGCATTGAAACGTTCCTCGATTTAGAAAGCCAAGGCATAGAACCTACAGTATTTCATAGCGACCCAATTTCTGTGTCAATTCGTCATTGTGAGGGATCGACAGATGCAATAAAGGAGGAATAGTAAATCCGAAAAGAGATACTCGCCTCCCAATATAAGATCCTGTCGTTGCCATAGAAACGTTCCTCGATTTAGAAAGAGAAGGCATAGAACCTATAGTATTCCATAGCGACGCAATTTCTGTGTTAATTCGTCATTGTGAGGGATCGACGGATGCAATAAAGAAGGAATAGTGCATCCGAAAAGATATAATTGCCTCCCAATATAAGATCCTGTCGTTGCCATAGAAACGTTCCTCGATTTAGAAAGAGAAGCCATAGAACCGATAGTATTCCATAGCGACGCAATGAATGTGTTAATTCGTCATTGTGAGGGATCGAGCGATGCAATAACGAAGGAATAGTGCATCTGAAAAGAGATATTCGCCTCCTAATAGAAGATCCTGTCGTTGCCATTGTAACGTTCCTCGATTTAGAAAGAAAAGACATAGAACCTATAGTATTTCATAGCGACGCAATTTCTGTGCTAATTCGTCATTGTGAAGGATCGACGGATGCAATAAAGAAGGAATAGTGCATCCGAAAAGAGATACTCGTCCTCCAATATAAGATCCTGTCGTTGCCATAGGAACGTTCCTCGATTTAGAAAGAGAAGTATACAACCTATAATATATCATAGCGACGCAATTTCTGTGTTAATTCGCCAATGTGTGTGATAGAGGGATTCAATAAAGAAGGAATAGTGCATCCGAAAAGAGATACTCGCCTCCCAATAGAAGATCCTTTCGTTGCTATAGAAACGTTCCTCGATTTAGAAAGAGAAGGCATAGAGGATACAGTATTTCATAGCGACGCAATTTCTGTGTTAATTCGTCAATGTGGGTGATGGAGGAACGCGATAAAAAAGGAATAGTGCATCCGAAAAGATATACTCACCTTTCAATATAAGCCCCTGACGTTGCCATAGAAACGTTCCTCGATTTAGAAAGAAAATGGATAGAAACTATAGTATTTTATAGCGACGCAATTTCTGGGTTAATTCCATATTGTGAGGGATCGACGGATGCAATAAAGAAGGAACAGTGCATCCAAAAAGAGATACTCGCCCCCCAATATAAGATCCTGTCGTTACCATTGAATCGTTCCTCGATTTAGAAAGAGAAGGCACAGAACCTATAGTATTTCATAGCGACGCAATGAATGTGTTAATTCGTCATTGTGAGGGATCTACCGATGCAATAACGAAGGAATAGAGCATCCGAAAAGTGATACTCGCCTCCTAATAGAAGATCCTGTCGTTTCCATTGTAACGTTCCTCGTTATAGAAAGACAGAGCATAGAACCTACAGTATTAAATAGCGACGCAATTTCTATGCTAATTCTTCGTTGTGAGGGATCGACGGATGCAATAAAGAAGAAATAGTGCATCCGAAAAGAGATACTCGCCTCCCAATATAAGATCCTGTCGTTGCCATAGAAACGTTCCTCGATTTCGAAAGAGAAGGCATAGATCCTACAGTATTTCATAGCGACATAATTTCTGTGTCAATTCGTCATTGTGAGGGATCGACAGATGCAATAAAGAAGGAATAGTAAATCCGAAAAGAGATACTCGCATCCCAATATAAGATCGTGTCGTTGGCATAGAAACGTCCCGCGATTTAGAAAGAGATGGCATAGGACCTATCATATTTCATAGCGAGCCATTTTTTGTGTTAATTCGTCATTGTGAGGCATCGACGGATGTAAAACAGAAAGAATAGTGCATCCGAAAAGAGATACTCACCTCCCAATATAAGATCCTGTCGTTGCCATAGAAACGTTCCTCGATATAGAAACAGAAGGCATTGAACCTATAGTATTTCATATCGACGCAGTTTCTGTGTTAATTCGTCATTGTGAGGGATCGACGGATGCAATAAAGAAAAAAGTGTGCATCCGAAAAGAGATACTCACCTCCCAATATAATATCCTGACGTTGCCATAGAAACATTCCTCGATTTAGAAAGAGAAGACATAGAACCTATAGTATTTCATAGCGACGCAATTTCTGTGTTAATTCCATATTGTGAGGGATCGACGGATGCAATAAAGAAGGAAAAGTGCATCCAAAAAGAGATACTCACCTCCCAAAATAAGATCCTGTCGTTGCCATAGAAACGTTCCTCGATTTAGAAAGAGAAGGCATAGATTCTACAGTATTTCATAGCGACGCATTTTCTGTGTTAATTCGTCATTGTGAGGGATCGACAGATGCAATAAAGAAGGAATAGTGCATCCGAAAAGAGATACTCGCCTCACAATAGAAGATCTTGTCGTTACCATAGAAACGTTCCTCGATCTTGAAAGTGAAGGCATAGAACCTATAGTATTTCATAGCGAAGCAATTCCTGTGTTAATTCGCCAATGTGGGTGATGGAGGGACGCGATAAAAAAGGTATAGTGAATCCGAAAAGAGATACTCGCCTCCCAATATAAGATCCAGTCGTTGGCATAGGAACGTCCCTCGATTTAGAAAGAGAAGTCATAGAACCTATAGTATTTCATAGCGACGCAATTTCTGTGTTAATTCGTTATTGTGAGGGATCGACGGATGCAGTAAAGAAGGAAATTGCATCCAAAAAGATATACTAACCTCGGAATATAAGATCCTGTCGTTGCCATAGAAACATTCCCCGATTTAGAAGGAGAAGTCATAGAACCTATAGTATTTCATAGCGAAGCAGTGAATGTGTTAATTCGTCATTGTGGGGGATCGACCGATGCAATAACGAAGGAATAGTGCATCCGAAAAGAGATACTCGCCTCCTAATAGAAGATCCTGTCGTTGCCATTGTAACGTTCCTCGATTTAGAAAGACAAGGCATAGAACCTACAGTATATCATAGCGACGCAATTTCTGTGCTAATTCGTCATTGTCAGGGATCGACGGATGCAATAAAGAAGGAATAGTGCATCCGAAAAGAGATACACGCCCTCCAATATAAGATCCTGTCGTAGCCATAGAAACGTTCCTTTATTTAGAAAGAGAAGGCATAGAAACTAAAGCATTTCATAGCGACGCAAATTGTGTGTTAATTCGTCATTGTGAGGGATCGACGGATGCAATAAAGAAGGAATAGTGAATCCAAAAAGAGATACTCGCCTCGCAATAGAAGATCCTGTCGTTGCCATAGAAACGTTCCTCGATTTAGAAAGAGAAGGCATAGAACCTACAGTATTTCATAGAGACGCAATTTCTGTGTTAATTCTTCATACTGAGGGATAGACGGAGGCAATAAAGAAGGAATAGTGCATCCGAAAAGCATACTCGACTCAAAATATAAGATCCGGTCGTTGCCATAGAAACGTTCCTCGATTTAGAAGGAGAAGGCATAGAACCTAAAGCATTTCATAGCGACGCAATTTGTGTGTTAATTCGTCATTGTGAGGGATAGACGGATGCAATAAAGAAGGAATAGTAAATCCGAAAAGAGATACTCGCCTCTCACTGCCATAGAAACGTTCCTCGATTTAGAAAGAGATGGATAGAACCTATAATATTTCATAGCGACGCAATTTCTGTGTTAATTCGTCAATGTGGGTGATGGAGGGATGCAATAAAGAAGGAATAGTGCATCCGAAAAGAGATACTCGCCTTCCAATAGAAGATCCTGTCGTTGCCATAGAAACGTTCTCCGATGTAGAAAGAGAAGTCATAGATTCTACACTATTTCGTAGCGACGCATTTTCTGTGTTAATTCGTCATTTGAGGGATCGGCAGATGCAATGAAGAAGGAATAGTGCAACCGAAAAGAGATACTCGCCTCACAATAGAAGATCCAGTCGTTGCCATAGAAACGTTCCTCGCTTTAGAAAGTGAAGGCATAGAACCTATAGTATTTCATAGCGGATCAATTCCTGTGTTAATTCGTCAATGTGGGTGATGGAGGGACGCGATAAAGAAGGAATAGTGTATCCGAAAAGAGATACTCGCCTTCCAATAGAAGATCCTGTCGTTGCCATAGAAACGTTCCTCGATTTAGAAAGAGAAGGCATAGAGCCTATGGTATTTAATAGCGACGCAATGTCTGTGTTAATTCGTCATTGTGAGGGATCGACGGATGCAATAAAGAAGGAATATTGCATCCGAAAAGATATACTAACCTCGCAATATAAGATACTGTCGTTGTCATAGAAACGTTCCTCGATTTAGAAAGAGAAGGCATAGAACCTAAAGCATTTCATAGCGACGCAATTTGTGTGTTAATTAGTCATTGTGAGGGATCGACGGATGCAATAAAGAAGGAATAGTGCATCCAAAAAGAGATACTCGCGTGTCAATAGAAGATCCTGTCGTTGCCCTAGAAACGTTCCTGGATTGAGAAAGAGAAGGCATAGAACCTATAGTACTTCATAGCGACGCAATTTCTGTGTTAATTCGTCATTGTGAGGGATCGATGGATGCAATAAAAAAGGAATAGTGCATCCGAAAAGAGATACTCGCCTCCTAATAGAAGATCCTGTCGTTGCCATTGTAACGTTCCTCGATTTTGAAAGACAAGGCATAGAACCTACAGTATTTCATAGCAACGCAATTTCTGTGTTAATTCTTCATTGTGAGGGATCGACGGAGGCAATAAAGAAGGAATAGAGCATACGAAAAGAGATACTCGCCTCAAAAATTAAGATCCGGTCGTTGCCATACAAACGTTCGTCGATTTAGAAACAGAAGGCATGGAGCCTATAGTATTTCATAGCGTCGCAATTTCTGTGTTAATTCATCATTGTGATGGATCGAAAGATGCAATAAAGAAGGAATAGTGCATCCGAAAAGAGATAAGCGCCCTCCAATATAAGATCCTGTCGTTGCCATAGAAATGTTCCTTTATTTAGAAATAGAACGTACAGTATTTCATAGCGACCCAATTTCTGTGTCAATTCGTCATTGTGAGGGATCGACAGATGCAATAAAAAAGGAATAGTACATCCGAAATCAGATACTCGCCTCCCAATATAAGATCCTCTCACTGCCATAGAAACGTTCCTCGATCTAGATAGTGAAGGAATAGAACCTATAGTATTTCATAGCGACGCAATTTCTGTGTTAATTCGTCATTGTAAGGGATCGATGGATGCAATAAAGAAGGAATAGTGCATCCGAAAAGAGATACTCGCCTCCCAATATAAGATCCTGTCGTTGCCATAGAAACGTTACTCGATTTAGAAAGAGAAGGCATAGAGCCTACTGTATTTAATAGCGACGCAATGTCTGTATAATTTGTCATTGTGAGGGATCGACGGATGCAATAAAGAAGGATTAGTGCATCCGAAAAGAGATACTCGCCCCCCAATATAAGATCCAGACGTTGCCATCGAAACGTTCCTCGATTTAGAAAGATAAGGCATAGAACCTACAGTATTTCATAGCGACGCAATTTCTGTGTTAATTCCATATTGTGAGGGATCGAAAGATGCAAAAAGAAGGAATAGTGCATCCGAAAAGAGAACTCGCCTCCCAATAGAAGAACACGTCGTTGCCATAGAAACGTTCCTCGATATAGAAAGAGAAGGCATAGAACCTATAGTATTTCATAGCGACGAAACATCTGTGTAAATTCGTGAATGTGGGTGATGGAGGGATGCAATAAAGAAGGAATAGTGAATCCGAAAAGAGATACTCGCCTCCCAATACAAGATCCAGTCGTTGGCATAGAAACGTCCCTCGATTTAGAAAGAGAAGGCATAGAACCTATAGTATTTCATAGCGACGCAATTTCTGTGTTAATTCCTCATTGTGAGGGATCGACGGATGCAATAAAGAAGGAATAGTGCATCCGAAAAGATATACTAACCTCGCAATATAAGATCCTGTCGTTGCCATAGAAACGTTCCTCGATTTAGAAGGAGAAGTCATAGAACCTATAGTATTTCATAGCGACGCAATTTCTGTGTTAATTCATCATTGTGAGGGATCGACCGATGCAATAACGAATGAATAGTGAATCCGAAAAGAGATACTCGCCTCCTAATAGAAGATCCTGTCGTTGTCATTGTAACGTTCCCCGATTTAGAAAGACAAGGCATAGAACCTACAGTTTTTCATAGCGACGCAATTTCTGTGCTAATTCTTCATTGTCAGGGTCGACGGATATAATAAAGAAGGAATAATGCATCCGAAAAGAGATACTCGCCCTCCAATATAAGATCCTTTCGTTGCCATAGAAACTATCCTTTATTTAGAAAGAGACGGCATAGAAACTAAAGCATTTCATAGCGACGCAATTTGTGTGTTAATTCGTCATTGTGAGGGATCGACTGATGCAATAAAGAAGGAATAGTGCATCCAAAAAGAGATACTCGCCTCGCAATAGAAGATCCTGTCGTTGCCATAGAAACGTTCTTCGATTTAGAAAGACAAAGCCTAGAACCTACAGTATTTCATAGCGACGCAATTTCTGTGCTAATGCGTCATTGTCAGGGATCGACGGATGCAATAAAGAAGGAATAGTGCATCGGAAAAGAGATACTCGCCTAGCAATATAAGATCCTGTCGTTGCCATAGAAACGTTCCTCGATTTAGAAGGAGAAGTCATAGAACCTATAGTATTTCATAGCGACGCAATTTGTGTGTTAATTCGTCATTGTGAGGGATCGACTGATGCAATAAAGAAGGAGTAGTGCATCCAAAAAGAGATACTCGCTTCGCAATAGAAGATCCTGTCGTTGCCATAGAAACGTTCCTCGATTTAGAAAGACAAAGCCTAGAACCTACAGTATTTCATAGCGACGCAATTTCTGTGCTAATGCGTCATTGTCAGGGATCGACAGATGCAATAAAGAAGGAATAGTGAATCCGAAAAGAGATACTCACCTCCCTATATAAGATACTGTCGTTGCCACAGAAACGTTCCTCGATTTAGAAAGAGAATGCATAGAACCTATAGTGATTCATAGCGACGAAATTTATGTGTTAATTCGTCAATGGTGGTGATGGAGGGATGCAATAAAGAAGGAATAGTGCATCCGAAAAAAGATACTCGCCTCCCAATATAAGATCAAGTCTTTGTCATAGAAACGTCCCTCGATTTAGAAAGACATGACGTAGGACCTATCGTATTTCATAGCGACCCAATTTCTGTGTTAATTCGTCATTGTGAGGGATCGACGGATGTAATATAGAAGGAGTAGTGCATCCGAAAAGAGATACTCACCTCCCAATATAAGATCTTGTCGTTTCCATATAAACGTTTCACGATTTAGAAACAGAAGGCATTGAACCTATAGTTTTTCATAGCGACGAAACATCTGTGTAAATTCGTGAATGTGGGTGATGGAGGGATGCAATAAAGAAGGAATAGTGAATCCGAAAAGAGATACGCGCCCTCCAATATAAGATCCTGTCGTTGCCATAGAAACGTTCCTCTATGTAGAAAGAGAATGCATAGAAACAATAGTATTTTATAGCGACACAATTTCTGTGTTAATTCCTTATTGTGAGGGATCGACAGATGCACTAACGAAGGAATAGTGCATCCGAAAAGAGATACTCGCCTCCTAATAGAAGATCCTGTCGTTGCCATCGTAACGTTCCTCGAATAAGAAAGACAAGGCATAGAACCTATAGCATTCCATAGCGACGCAATTTCTGTGCTAATTCGTCATTGTCAGGGATCGACGGATGCAATAAAGAAGGAATAGAGCATCCGAAAAGCGATACTCGCCCTCCAATATAAGATCCTGTCGTTGCCATTGAAACGTTCCTCGATTTAGAAAGAGAAGGCATAGAACCTAAAGCATTTCATAGCGATGCAATTTGTGTGTTAATTCGTCATTGTGAGGGATCGACGGATGCAATAAAGAAGGAATAGAGCATCCGAAAAGCGATACTCGCCCTCCAATATAAGATCCTGTCGTTGCCATAGAAACGTTCCTCTATGTAGAAATAGAATGCATAGAAACTATAGTATTTTATAGCGACGCAATTTTTGTGTTAATTCCTTATTGTGAGGGGTCGACGGATGCAATAAAGAAGGAAAAGTGCATCCAAAATGAGATACTCACCTCCCAATGTAAGATTTTGTCGTTTCCATATAAACGTTTCACGATTTAGAAACAGAAGGCATTGAACCTATAGTTTTTCATAGCGACGCAATTTCTGTGTTAATTCGTCATTGTGAGGGATCGACGGATGCAATAAAGTAGGAATAGTGCATCCGAAAAGATATACTCGCCTCCCAATATAAGATCCTGTCGTTGTCATAGAAACGTTCCTCGATTTAGAAAGAGAAAGCATAGAACCTATAGTATTTCATAGCGACGCAATAAATGTGTTAATTCGTCATTGTGAGGGATCGACAGATGCACTAACGAAGGAATAGTGCATCCGAAAAGAGATACTCGCCTCCTAATAGAAGATCCTGTCGTTGCCATTGTAACGTTCCGCGAATAAGAAAGACAAGGCATAGAACCTATAGCATTCCATAGCGACGCAATTTCTGTGCTAATTCGTCATTGTCACGGATCGACGGATGCAATAAAGAAGGAATAGAGCATCCGAAAAGCGATACTCGCCCTCCAATATAAGATCCAGTCGTTGCCATAGAAACGTTCCTCGATTTAGAAAGAGAAGGCATAGAACCTAAAGCATTTCATAGCGATGCAATTTGTGTGTTAATTCGTCATTGTGAGGGATCAACGGATGCAATAAAGAAGGAATAGTGCATCCCAAAAGAGATACTCACCTCCCAATATAAGATCCTGTCGTAGCCATAGAAACGTTCCTCGATATAGAAAGAGAAGGCATGGAACCTATAGTATTTCAAAGCGACGCAATTTCTGTGTTAATTCATCATTGTGAGGGATCGACGGATGCAATAAAGTAGGAATAGTGCATCCGAAAAGAGATACTCGCCTCCAAATAGAAGATGCTGCCGTTGCCATAGAAACGTTCCTCGATTTAGAAAGAGAAGGCACAAAACCTACAGTATTTCATAGCGACGCAATTACTGTGTCAATTCGTCATTGTGAGGGATCGACGGATGCAATAAAGAAGGAATAGTGCACTCGAGAAGAGATACTCGCCTCCCAATAGAAGAACCTGTCGTAGCCTTAGAAACGTAACTCAATTTAGAAAAAGAAGCATAGAACCTATCGTATATCATAGCGACGCAATTTCTTTGTTAATTCATCATTGTGAGGGATCGACGGATGCACTAAAGAAGGAATAGTGCATCCGAAAAGAGATACACGTCTCCCAATAGAAGATCCTGTCGTTGCCATAGAAACGTCCCTCGATTTCGAAAGAGAAGGCATAGAACCTTTAGTATTTCATTGCGACGCAATTTCTGTGTTAATTCGTAATTGTGAGGGATTGACGGATGCAATAAAGAAGGAATAGTGCATCCGAAAAGAGATACTCGCCTTCCAATATAAGATCCTCTCGTTGCCATAGAAACGTTCCTCGATTTAGAATGGGAAGGCATAGATCCCATAGTATTTCATAGCGACGCAATGTCTGTGCTAATTCGTGATTGTGGGGATTGACGGATGCAATAAAGAAGGAATAGTGCATCCGAAAAGAGATACTCGCCCTCCAATAAAAGATCTTGTCATTGCCATAGAAACGTTCCTCGATTTAGAAAGAGAAGGCATAGAACCTATAGCATTTCATGGCGACGCAATTTCTGTGGTAATTCGTCATTGTGAGGGAATGACGGATGCAATAAAGAAGGAATAGTGCATCCGAAAAGAGATACTCGCGTCCCAATAGAAGATCCTGTCGTTGCCATAGAAACGCTTCTCTATATAGAAAGAGAAGGCATAGAACCTATACTATTTCATAGCGACGCAATGTCTGTGTAATTCGTCATTGTGAGGGATAGACAAATGCAATAAAGAAGGAATAGTGCATACGAAAATAGATACTCGCCTCCCAATATAAGATCCTGTCCTTGCCATAGAAACGTTCCTCGATATAGAAAGAGTAGGCATAGAACCTATAGTATTAGATAGCGACGCAATTTCTGTGTTAATTCATAATTGTGAGGGATCGACAGATGAAATAAAGAAGGAATAGTGCATCCGAAAAGAGATACTCGCCTCCCAATAAAAGATCCTGTCGTTGCCATAGAAACGTTCCTCGATTTAGAAAGAGAAGCATAGAACCTTTAGTATTTCATTGCGACGCAATTTCTGTGTTAATTCGTAATTGTGAGGGGTCGACAAATGCAATAAAAAAGGAATAGTGCATCCGAAAAGAGATACTCGCCTCCCATAATAAGAGCCTGTTGTTGCCATAGAAACGTTTCTCTATATAGAAAGAGAAGGCATAGAACATATAGTATTTCATAGCGACGCAATTTCTGTGTTAATTCCACATTGTGAGGGATCGACGGATGCAATAAAGAAGGAATAGTGCATCCGAAAAGAGATACTCGCGTCCCAATAGAAGATCCTGTCGTTTCCATAGAAACGTTCCTCGATTTGGAAAGAGAAGGCATAGAACCCATAGTATTTCATAGCGACGCAATTTCTGTGTTAATTCCACATTGTGAGGGATCGACAGATGCAATAAGGAAGGAATAGTGCATCCGAAAAGAGATACTCGCCTCCCAATAGTTGATCCTGTCGTTGTCATAGAAACATTCCTCGATTTAGAAAGAGAAGTCATAGAACCAATAGTATTTCATAGTGACGCAATTTCTGTGGTAATTCGTCATTGTGTGGGATCGACGAATGCAATAAAAAAGAAATAGTGCATCCGAAAAGAGATACTCGCCTCCCAATATAAGATCCGGTCGTTGCCATAGAAACGTTCCTCGATTTATAAAGAGAAGGCATAGAGTCTATAGTATTTCATTGCGACGTAATTTCTGTGTTAATTCGTCATTGTGAGGGATTGACTGATCCAATAAAGAAGGAATAGTGCTTCCGAAAAGAGATACTCGCCTGAGAATAGCAGACCCTGTCGTTGCCATTGAAACGTTCCTCGATTTAGAAAGAGAAGGCTTAGAACCTACAGTATTTCATAGCGACGCAATTTCTGTGTTAGTTCCATATTGTGAGGGATCGACGGATGCAATAAAGAAGGAATAGTGCATCTGAAAAGAGATACTCGCCTCCCAATAGAAGAACCTGTCGATGCCATAGGAACGTTCCTCGATTTAGAAAAAAAAGGCATATAACCTATAGTATTTCATAGCGACTCAATTTCAGTGTTAATTCGTAATTGTGAGGGATCAACGGATGCAATAAAGAACGAATAGTGCATCGGAAAGGAGATACTCGCCTCCCAATATAAGATCCTGTCGTTGCCGTAGAAACGTTCCTCGATTTAGAAAGAGAAAGCATAGAACGTATAGTATTTCATAGGGACGCAATTTCTGTGTTAATTCGTCATTGTGAGGGATCGGCGGATGCAATAAAGAAGGAATAGTGCATCCGAAAAGAGATACTCGCCTTCCAATATAAGATCCTGTCGTTGCCATAGAAACGTTCCTCGATTTAGAAAGAGAAGGCATAGCACCTATAGTATTCCATAGAGACGCAATTTCTGTGTTAATTCGTCAATGTGAGGGATCGACGGATGCAAGAAAGAAGGAATAGAACTTCCGAATAGAGATACTCGCATCCCAATATAGGATCCTGTCGTTGCCATAGAAACGTTCCTCGATTTAGAAACAGAAGACATAGAACCAAAAGTATTTCATAGCGGTGCAATTTCTGTCTTAATTCGTCGTTGTGAGGGATCGACGGATGCAATAAAGATGTAATAGCGCATCCGAAAAGAGATACTCGCCTCCCAATATAAGATCCTATCGTTGCCATAGAAACGCTCCTCGACTAAGAAAGAGAAGGCATAGAACCTATAGTATATCATAGCAACGCTTTTACTGCGTTAATTCGTCATTGTCAGGGATCGACAGAGGCAATAAAGTAGGAATAGTGCATCCGAAAGGAGATTCTCGCCTAACAATAGAAGATCCTGTCGTTGCCATAGAAACGTTCCTATATTTAGAAAGAGAATGCATAGAACCTATGGTATTTCAAAGCGATGCAATTTGTGTGTTAATACGTCATTGTGAGGGATCGACGGATGCAATAAAAAAGGAATAGTGCATCCGAAAAGAGATACTCGCCTTGCAATATAAGGTCCTGTCGTTGCCATAGAAACGTTCCTCGATTTAGAAAGAGAAGGCATAGAACCTATGGTATTTCAAAGCGATGCAATTTGTGTGTTAATACGTCATTGTGAGGGATCGACGGATGCAATAAAAAAGGAATAGTGCATCCGAAAAGAGATACTCGCCTCGCAATATAAGATTCTGTCGTTGCCATAGAAACGTTCCTCGATTTGGAAAGTGAAGGCATAGAACCTACAGTATTTCATAGTGACGCAATTACTGTGTTAATTCCATATTGTGAGGGATCGACGGATGCAATAAAGAAGGAATTGTTCATCCGAAAAAAGATACTCGCCTCCCAACATAACATCATGTCGTTGCCATAGCAACGTTTCTCGATTAAGAAAGAGAAGGCATAGAACCTATAGTATTTCATCGCGACGCAATGTCTGTGTTAATTCCATATGCAATAAAGAAGGAAAACGGCATCCGAAAAGAGATACTCGCTTCCCAATAGAAGATCCTGTCGTTGCCATAGAAACGATCCTCGATTTAGAAAGAGAAGACATAGAACTTATAGTATTTCATAGCGACGAGATTTCAGGGTTAATTCGTCGTTGTGAGGGATCGACGAATGCAATAAAGAAGGAATAGTGCATCCGAAAAGAGAAACTAGCCTACCAATATAAGATCCTGTCGTTGCCATAGAACCGTTCCTCGATTTGGAAAGTGAAGGCATAGAACCTACAGTATTTCATAGTGACGCAATTACTGTGTTAATTCCATATTGTGAGGGATCGACAGATGCAATAAAGAAGGAATTGTGCATCCGAAAAGAGATACTCGCTTCCCAATAGAAGATACTGTCGTTGCCATAGAAACGTTCCTCGATTTAGAAAGAGAATGCATAGAAACTATATTATTTTATAGCGACGCAATTTCTGTGTTAGTTCCATATTGTGAGGGATCGACGGATGCAATAAAGAAGGAATTGTTCATCCGAAAAAAGATACTCGCCTCCCAACATAACATCATGTCGTTGCCATAGAAACGTTTCTCGATTAAGAAAGAGAAGGCATAGAACCTATAGTATTTCATCGCGACGCAATGTCTGTGTTAATTCCATATGCAATAAAGAAGGAAAAGTGCATCCGAAAAGAGATACTCGCTTCCCAATAGAAGATCCTGTCGTTGCCATAGAAACGATCCTCGATTTAGAAAGAGAAGGCATAGAACTTATAGTATTTCATAGCGTCGAGATTTCAGGGTTAATTCGTCATTGTGAATAATCGACGGATGCAGTAAAGAAGGAATAGTGCATCCGAAAAGAGATACGCGCCCTCCAATATAAGATCCTGTCGTTGCCCTAGAAACGTAGCTCGATTTATAAAGAGAATGCATAGAAACTATAGTATTTTATAGCGACGCAATTTCTGTGTTAATTCCATATTGTGAGGGATTGACGGATGCAATAAAGAAGGAAAAGTGCATCCAAAAAAAGATACTCACGTCCCAATATAAGATCCTGTCGTAGCAATAGAATCGTTCCTCGATTTAGAAAGAGAAGTCATAGAACCTATAGTATTTCATAGCGACGCAATTTCTGTGTTAATTCGTCATTGTGAGGGAACGACGAATGCAATAAAGAAGGAATAGTGCATCCGAAAAGATATACTCGCCTCCCAATATAAGATCCTGTCGTTGCCAATGTAACGTTCCACGATTTAGAAAGAGAAAGCATAGAACCTATAGACCTTCATAGCGACGCAATTTCTGTGTTAATTCGTCATTGGGGGGGGATCGTCGGATGCAATAAAGAAGGAATAGTTTATCCAAAAAGAGATACTCGCCTCCCAATATTAGATCCTGTCGTTGCCATAGAAACGTTACTCGATTTAGAAAGAGAAGCCATAGGGCCTATAGTTTTTCATAGCGACGCAATGTCTGTGTAATTCGTCATTGTGAGATCGACGGATGCAATAAAGAAGGAATTGTTCATCCGAAAAGGGATACTCGCCTCCCAATATAAGATCCTCTCGTTGCCTTAGAAACGTTCCTCGATTTAGAAAGATAAGGCATAGAACCTATAGTATTTCATAGCCACGCATTTTCTGTGTTAATTCGTCATTCTGAGGGATCGACGGATGCAATAAAGAAGGAATAGTGCATCCGAAAAGAGATACTCGCCTCCCAATAGAAGATCCTGACGTTGCCATAGAAACGTTCCTCTATATAGAAAGAGAAGGAATAGAATCTACAGTATTTCATAGCGACGGAATATCTGTGTTAATTCCATATTGTGAGGGATCGAAAGACGCAATAAAAAAGGAATAGTGCATCCGAAAAGAGATACTCGCCTCCCAATAGAAGATCCTGACGTTGCCATAGAAACGTTCCTCTATATAGAAAGAGAAGGAATAGAATCTACAGTATTTCATAGCGACGGAATATCTGTGTTAATTCCATATTGTGAGGGATCGAAAGACGCAATAAAAAAGGAATAGTGCATCCGAAAGGAGATACTCGCCTCCCAATAGGAGATCATTTAGTTGCCATAGAAACGTTCCAATAATTAGAAAGAGAAGGCGTAGTACCTATAGTATTTCATAGCGACGCAATTTATGTGTTAATACGTCAATGTGATTGATGGAGGAATGCAATAAAGAGATTCTAGCGTCCCAATAGAATATCCTGTCGTTGCGATAGAAACGTTCCTCGATTTAGAAGGAGAATGCATAGAAACTATAGTATTTTATAGCGACGCAATTTCTGTGTTAATTCCATATTGTGGGGATCGACGGATGCAATAAAGAAGGAATCGTTCATCCGAAAAAAGATACTCGAATCCCAATATGAGAACCTGTCGTTGCCATAGAAACGTTCCTCGATTTAGAAAGAGAAGGCATAGAACCTATAGTTTTTCATAGCGACGCAATTTCTGTGTTAATTCCATATGCAATAAAGAAGGAAAAAAGCATCCGAAAAGAGATACTCGCTTCCTAATAGAAGATCCTGTCGTTGCCATAGAAACGTTCCTCGATTTAGAAAGAGAAGGCATAGAACGTATAGTATTTCATAGCGACGCAATTTCTGTGTTAATTCGCCATTGGGAGGGATCGACGAATGCAATAAGGAAGGGATAGTGCATCCGAAAAGATATACTAGCCACCCAATATAAGATCCTGTCGTTGCCATAGAAACGTTCCCAGATTTAGAAAGAGAAGGCTTAGAACCTATAGTATTTAATAACGACGCAATTCCTGTGTTAATTCGTCATTGTGAGGGATCGACGGATGCAATAACGAAGGAATAGTGCATCCGAAAAGAGATACTCGCCTCCTAATAAAAGATCCTGTCGTTGCTATTGAAACGTTCCTCGATTTAGAAAGAGAAGCATAGAACCTAAAGCATTTCATAGCGACGCAATTTGTGTGTTAATTCGTCATTGTGAGGGATCGACGGATGCAATAAAGAAAGAATAGTGCATCCGAAAAGAGGTTCTCGCCTTCCAATATAAGGTCCTGTCGTTGCCATAGAAACATTCCTCGATTTAGAATGAGAATGCATAGAAACTATATTATTTTATAGCGACGCAATGTCTGTGTTAATTCAATATTGTGAGGGATCGACGGATGCAATAAAGAAGGAATTGTTCATCCGAAAAAAGATACTCGCCTCCCAACATAACATCATGTCGTTGCCATAGAAACGTTTCTCGATTAAGAAAGAGAAGACATAGAACCTATAGTATTTCATCGCGACGCAATGTCTGTGTTAATTCCATATGCAATAAAGAAGGAAAAGTGCATCCGAAAAGAGATACTCGCTTCCCAATAGAAGATCCTGTCGTTGCCATAGAAACGATCCTCTATTTAGAAAGAGAAGGCATAGAACTTATAGTATTTCATAGCGACGAGATTTCAGGGTTAATTCGTCATTGTGAATAATCGACGGATGCAGTAAATAAGGAATAGTGCATCCGAAAAGAGATACGCGCCCTCCAATATAAGATCCTGTCGTTGCCATAGAAACGTAGCTCGATTTATAAAGAGAATGCATAGAAACTATAGTATTTTATAGCGACGCAATTTATGTGTTTATTCCATATTGTGAGGGATCGACGGATGCAATAAAGAAGGAAAAATGCATCCAAAAAAAGATACTCACGTCCCAATTTAAGATCCTGTCGTAGCCATAGAATCGTTCCTCGATTTAGAAAGAGAAGTCATAGAACCTATAGTATTTCATAGCGACGCAATTTCTGTGTTAATTCGTCATTGTGAGGGAACGACGAATGCAATAAAGAAGGAATAGTGCATCCGAAAAGATATACTCGCCTCCCATTATAAGATCCTGTCGTTGCCATAGAAACGTTCCTCGATTTAGAAAGAGGAGGCGTAGAACCTATAGTATTTCATAGCGACGCAATTAATGTGTTAATTCGTCATTGTGAGGGGCCGACGAATCCAATGAAGAAGGAATAGTGCATCCGAAAAGAGATACTCGCCTGCTAATAGAAGATCCTGTCGTTGCCAATGTAACGTTCCACGATTTAGAAAGAGAAAGCATAGAACCTATAGACCTTCATAGCGACGCAATTTCTGTGTTAATTCATCATTGGGGGGGGGGGGATCGTCGGATGCAATAAAGAAGGAATAGTACATCCAAAAAGAGATACTCGCCTCCCAATATAAGATCCTGTCGTTGCCATAGAAACGTTACTCGATTTAGAAAGAGAAGGCATAGGGCCTATAGTTTTTCATAGCGACGCAATGTCTGTGTAATTCGATATTGTGAGATCGACGGATGCATTAAAGAAGGAATTGTTCATCCGAAAAGAGATACTCGCCTCCCAATATAAGATCCTCTCGTTGCCTTAGAAACGTTCCTCGATTTACAAAGATAAGGCATAGAACCTATAGTATTTCATAGCCAAGCATTTTCTGTGTTAATTCGTCATTCTGAGGGATCGACGGATGCAATAAAGAAGGAATAGTGCATCCGAAAAGAGATACTCGCCTTCTAACATCAGATTCTGTCGTTGCCATAGAAACGTTTCTCGATTTACAAGTAGAAGGCATAGAACCTATAGTATTTCATAAAGATGCATTTTCTGTGTTTATTCGTCATTGTGAGGGATCGATGGATGCAATAAAGAAGGAATAGTGCATCCGAAATAAGATACTCGCCACCCAATATAAGATCCGGTCGTTGCCATAGAAACGTTCCTCGATTTAGAATGAGAAGGCATAGAACCTATAGTATTTCATAGCGACGAAATTTCTGTGTTAATTCGTCATTGTGAGGGATCGACGGATGCAATAAAGAAGGAATAGTGCATCCCAAAGGAGATACTCGCCACCCAATATAAGATCCTGTCGTTGCCATAAAAACGTACCTCGATTTAGAAAGAGATGGCATAGAACCTATAGTATTTCATTGCGACGCAATTTCTGTGTTAATTTGTCATTGTGAGGCATCGACGGATGCAATAAAGAAGGAATAGTGCATCCGAGAAGAGATACTCGCCTTCTAACATCAGATTCTGTCGTTTCCATAGAAACGTTTCTTGATTTACAAATAGAAGGCATAGAACCTATAGTATTCCATAGAGATGCATTTTCCGTGTTAATTCGTCATTGTGAGGGGTCGATGGATGCAATAAAGAAGGAATAGTGCATCCGAAAAGAGGTAATCGCCTCCCGATATAAAATACGTTCGTTGCCATAGAAACGTTCCTCGATTTAGGAAGGGAAGGCATAGAACCTATAGTATTTCATAGCGACGTAATTTCTGAGATAATTCATCATTGTGAGGGATCGACGGATACAATAAAGAAGGAATAGTGCATCCGAAAGGAGATAGTCGCCCCCCAATATAAGATCCTGCCGTTGCTATAGAAACGTTCCTTGATTTAGAAAGAGAAGGCATAGAACCTGTAGTATCTCATTGGCACGCAATTTCTGTGTTAATTCGTCATTGTGAGGGATCGACGGATGAAATGAAGAAGGAATAGTGCATCCGAAAAGAGATACTCGCCTCCCAATAGAAGATCCTGTCGTTGCCATAGAAACGTTCCTCGATTTAGAAAGAGTACGCATAGAACCTATAGTATTTCATAGCGTCGCAATTTCTGTGTTAATTCGTCACTGTGAGGGATCGACGGATGCAGTAAAGAAGGAATAGTGCATCCGAAAGGAGATACTAACTTCCCAATATAAGATCCTGTCGTTGCCATAAAAACCTTCCTCGATTTAGAAATAGAAGGCATAGGACCTATAGTATTTCATTGCGACGCAATTTCTGTGTTAATTCATCATTGTGAAGGATCGACGGATGCAATAAAGAAGGAATAGTTCATCCGAAAAAAGATACTCGCCTCCCAATATAAGATCCAGTCGTTGCCATAGAAACATTCCTCGATTTAAAAGAGAAAGGCATAGAACCTATAGTATTTTATAGCGACGCAATTTCTGTGTTAATTCCATATTGTGAGGGATCGAAAGATGCAATAAAGAAGGAATTGAGCATCCGGAAAAAGATACTCGCCTCCCAATAGAAGATAGTGTTGTTGCCATAGAAACGTTCCTCGATTTAGAAAGAGAAGGCATAGAACCTATATTAGTTCATAGCGTCGCAATTTCTGTGTTAATTCCATATGCAATAAAGAAGGAATAGTGCATCCGAAAAGAGATACTCGCCTCCCAATAGAAGATCCTGTCGTTGCCATAGAAACGTTCCTCGATTTAGAAAGAGAAGGCATAGAACCTATATTATTTCATAGCGTCGCAATTTCTGTGTTAATTCGTCATGTGGGCGATGGAGGGATGCAATAAAGAAGGAATAGTGCATCCGAAAAGAGTTTCTCTCCTCCCAATAGAAGATCCTGTCGTTGTCATAGAAACGTTCCTCGATTTAGAAAGAGAAGGCATAGAACATATAGTATTTTATAGCGACGCAATTTCTGTGTTAATTCATCATTGTGAGGGATCGACGGATGCAATAAAGAAGGAATAGTGCAACCGAAAGGAGATACTCGCCTCCCAATATAAAATCCGGTCGTTGCCATAGAAACGCTCCTCGATTTAGAAAGAGAAGGTATAGAACCTATAGTATTTTATAGCGACGCAATTTCTGTGTTAATTCATCATTGTGAGGGATCGACGGATAAAATAAAGAAGGAACAGTGCATCCGAAAAGAGATAGTCGCCTCACAATAGAAGAACCTGCCGTTGCCATACAAACGTTCCTCGATTTAGAAAGAGAAGGCATAGAACCTATAGTATTTCACAGCGTCGCAATTTCTGTGTTAATTCGTCACTGTGAGTGATCGACGGATGCAGTAAAGAAGGAATAGTGCATCCGAAAAGAGATACTCGCCTCCCAATATAAGATCCTTTCGTTGCCATAGATACGTTTCTCGATTTAGAAAGATAAGGCATAAAACCTATAGTATTTCAAAGCGACGCATTTTCTGTGTTAATTCGTCATTGTGAGGGACCGACGGATGCAATATAGAAGGAATGGTGCATTTGAAAAGAGATACTCGCGTCCCAATAGAAGATCCTGTCGTTGCCATAGAAACGTTCCTCGATTTAGAAAGAGAAGGCATAGAACCTATAGTATTTCATAGCGACGCAATTTCTGTGCTAATTCGTCATTGTGAGGGATTGACGGATGCAATAAAGAAGGAATAGTGCATCCGAAAACAGATACTCGCCCTCCAATAAAAGATCCTGTCATTGCCATAGAATCGTTACTCGATTTAGAAAGAGAAGGCATAGAAACTATAGTATTTCATATCGACGCAATTTCTGTGTTAATTCGTCATTGTGAGGGATTGACGGATGCAATAAAGTAGGAATAGTGCATCTGAAAAGAGAAACTCGCGTCCCAATAGAACATCGTGTCGTTCCCATAGAAACGTTCCTCGATTCGGAAAGAGAAGGCTTAGAACCTACAGTATTTCATAGCGACGCAATTTCTGTGTTAATTCCATATTGTGAGGGATCGAAAGATGCAATAAAGAAGGAATTGTGCATCCGAAAAAAGATAGTCGCCTCCCAATAGAACATAGTGTTGTTGCCATAGAAACGTTCCTCGATTTAGAAAGAGAAGGCATAGAACCTATAGAATTTCATAGCGACGCAATTTCTGTGTTAATTCGTCATTGTGAGGGATCGACGGATGCAATAAAGAAGGAATAGTACATCCGAAAAGAGATACTCACCTCCCAATAGAAGATACTGTCGTTGCGATAGAAACGTTCCGCGATTTAGAAAGAGAAGTCGTAGAACTCATCGTATTTCATAGCGACGCAATTTATGTGTTAATTCGTCATTGTGAGGGATGGACGAATGCAATAAAGAAGGACTAGTGCATCCGAAAAGAGATACTCGCCTGCCAATATGAGATCCTGTCGTTGCCATAGAAACGTTCCTCGATTTAGAAAGAGAAGGCATAGAGCCTATAGTATTTCATAGCGACGCAATGTCTGTGTAATTCGTCATTGTGAGCAATCGACGGATGAAATAAAGAAGGAATAGTTCATCCGAAAAGAGATACTCGCCTCCAAATATAAGAACCTGTCGTTGCCATAGAAACGTTACTCGATTTAGAAAGAGAAGGCATAGAGCCTATAGTATATCATAGCGACGCAATTTATGTGTTAATTCGTCATTGTGAGTGATCGACGGATGCAATTAAGAAGGAATACTGCATCCGAAAAGAGATACTCGCCTCCAAATAGAAGATCCTGTCGTTGCCATAGAAACGATCCTCGTTTTAGAAAGAGAAGGCATACAACCTATAGTATTTCATAGCGAAGCAATTTCAGTGCTAATTCCTTACACAATAAAGAAGGAATAGTGCATCCGAAAAGAGATACTCGACTCCCAATAGAAGATCTTGTCTTTGCCATAGAAACGTTGCTCGATTTAGAAAGAGAAGGCATAGAACCCATAGTATTTCATAGCGACGCATTTTCTGTGATAATTCCATACGCAATAAAGAAGGAATAGTGCATCCGAAAAGAGATACTCGACTCCCAATAGAAGATCCTGTCGTTGCCATAGAAACGTTCCTCGATTTAGAAAGAGAAGGCATAGAACCTATAGAATTTCATTGCGATGCAATTAATGTGTTAATTCGTCATTGTGAGGGATCGACGGATGCAATAAAGAGGGAATAGTGCATCCAAAAAGAGATACTCGCCTCCCAATAAAAGATCCTATCGTTACCATAGAAACGTTCCTCGATTTAGAAAGAGAAAGCATAGAACCGAGAGTATTTCATTGCGACGCAATTTCTGTGTCAATTCGTCATTGTGAGGGATCGACAGATGCAATATAGAAGGAATAGTACAACTAAAAAGAGAAACTCGCCTCCCAATATAAGGTCGTCTCAATGCCATAGAAACATACCTCGATTTAGATAGAGAAGGAATAGAACCTATAGTATTTCATAGCGATGCAATTTCTGTGTTAATTCGTCATTGTGAATGATCGACGGATGCAATAAAGAAGGAATAGTGCATCCGAAAAGAGATACTCGTCTTCTAACATCAGATTCTGTCGTTGCCATAGAAACGTTTCTCGATTTACAAGTAGAAGGCATAGAACCTATAGTATTTCATAGCGACGCAATTTCTGTGTTAATTCGTCTTTGTGAGGGATCGACGGATGCAATAAAGAAGGAATAGTGCATCCCAAAGGAGATACTCGCCACCCAATATAAGATCCAGTCGTTGCCATAAAAACGTACCTCGATTTAGAAAGAGATGGCATAGAACCTATAGTATTTCATTGCGACGCAATTTCTGTGTTAATTTGCCATTGTGAGGCATCGACGGATGCAATAAAGAAGGAATAGTGCATCCGAAAAGAGATACTCGCCTTCTAACATCAGATTCTGTCGTTGCAATAGAAACGTTTCTTGATTTACAAATAGAAGGCATAGAACCTATAGTATTCCATAGAGATGCATTTTCCGTGTTAATTCGTCATTGTGAGGGATCGATGGATGCAATAAAGAAGGAATAGTGCATCCGAAAAGAGATAATCGCCTCCCGATATAAAATACGTTCGTTGCCATAGAAACGTTCCTCGATTTAGGAAGGGAAGTTATAGAACCTATAGTATTTCATAGCGACGTAATTTCTGAGATAATTCATCATTGTGAGGGATCGACGGATACAATAAAGAACGAATAGTGCATCCGAAAAGAGATACTCGCCACCCAATAGAAGAACCTGTCGTTGCCATAGAAACGTTCCTCGATTTAGAAAGAGAAGGCATAGAACCTATAGTATTTCATAGCGACGCAATTTCTGTGTTAATTCGCCTTTGTGTGGGATCGACGGATGCAATAAAGAAGGAATAGTGCATCCGAGAGGAGATACTCGCCACCCAATATAAGATCCTGTCGTTGCCATAAAAACGTTCCTCGATTTAGAAAGAGAAGGCATAGAACCTATAGTATTTCATTGCGACCCAATGTCTGTATTAATTTGTCATTGTGAGGCATCGACGGATGCAATAAAGAAGGAATAGTGCATTCGAAAAGAGATACTCGCCTTCTAACATCAGATTCTGTCGTTGCCATAGGAACGTTTAACGATTTACAAATAAAAGGCATAGAACCTATAGTATTTGACCGAGATGCATTTTCTGTGTTAATTCGTCATTGTGAGGGATCGATGGATGCAATAAAGAAGGAATAGTGCATCCGAAAAGAGATACTCGCCACCCAATATAAGATCCGGTCGTTGCCATAGAAACGTTCCTCGATTTAGAAAGAGAAGGCATAGAACCTATAGTATTTCATAGCGACGCAATTTCTGTGTTAATTCATCATTGTGAGGGATCGACGGATGCAATAGAGAAGGAATAGTGCATCTGAAAAGAGATACTTGCCTCTTAATAGAAGAACCTGTCGTTTCCATAGAAACGTTCCACGATTTAGAAAGAGAATGCATAGAACCTATAGTGTTTCATAGCGACGCAATTTCTGTGTTAATTCGTCATTGTGAGGGATCGACGAATGCAATAAAGGAGGAATAGTGCATCCGAAAGAAGATACTCGCTTCCCAATATGAGATCCGGTCGTTGCAATAGAAACGTTTCTCGATTTAGAAAGAGAAGGCATAGAACCTATAGTATGTCATAGCGACGCAATTTCTGTGTTAATTCATTATTGTGAGGGATCGACGGATGCAATAAAGAAGGAATAGTGCATCCGAAAGGAGATAGTCGCCCCCCAATATAAGATCCTGCCGTTGCTATAGAAACGTTCCTCGATTTAGGAAGAGAACCTAAAGTATCTCATTGGCACGCAATTTCTGTGTTAATTCGTCATTGTGAGGGATCGACGGATGAAATGAAGAAGGAATAGTGCATCCGAAAAGAGATACTCGCCTCCCAATAGAAGATCCTGTCGTTGCCATAGAAATGTTCCTCGATTTAGAAAGAGTACGCATAGAACCTATAGTATTTCATAGCGTCGCAATTTCTGTGTTAATTCGTCACTGTGAGGGATCGACGGATGCAGTAAAGAAGGAATAGTGCATCTGAAAGGAGATACTCACCTCCCAATATAAGACCCTGTCGTTGCCATAAAAACGTTCCTCGATTTAGAAATAGAAGGCATAGGACTTATAGTATTTCATTGCGACGCAATTTCTGTGTTAATTCGTCATTGTGAAGGATCGACGGATGCAATAAAGAAGGAATAGAGCATCCGAAAAGAGATACTCGCCTCCCAAAGTAAGATCCAGTCGGTGCCATAGAAACATTCCTCGATTTAAAAGAGAAAGCCATAGAACCTATAGTATTTCATTGCGACGCAATTTCTATGTTAAGTCGTCATTGTGAGGGATCGAGGGATGCAATAAAGATGAAATAGTGCATCCGAAAAGAGAAACTAGCCTCCCAATATAAGATCCTGTCGTTGCGATAGCAACGTTCCTCGGTTTAGAATGAGAAGGCATGGAACCTATAGTATTTTATAGCGACGCAATTTCTGTGTTAATTCCGTATGCAATAAAGAAGGAATAGTGCATCCGAAAAGAGATACTCGCCCTCCAATATAAGATCCTGTCATTGCCACAGAAACGTTACTCGATTTAGAAAGAGAAGGCATAGAAACTATAGTATTTCATATCGACGCAATTTCTGTGTTAATTCGTCATTGTGAGGGATCGACGGATGCAATAAAGAAGGAATAGTACATCCGAAAAGAGATACTCGCCTTCCAATAGGAGATGCTTTCGTTGCCATAGAAACGTTCCTATAATTAGAAAGAGAAGGCGTAGAACCTATAGTATTTCATAGCGACGCAACTTATGTGTTAATTCGTCAATGTGATTGATGGAGCGATGCAATAAAGAAGTAATAGTGCACCCGGATAGAGATACTCTCCTCCTAATATAAGATCCTGTCGTTGCGATAGAATCGTTCCTTGATTTAGAATGAGAAGGCATAGAACCTATAGTATTTCATAGCGACGCAATTTCTGTGTTAATTCGTCATTGTGAGGGATCGACGAATGCAATAAAGAAGGAGTAGTGCATGCGAAAAGAGATACTCACCTCCCAATAGAAGATACTGTCGTTGCGATAGAAACGTTCCGCGATTTAGAAAGAGAAGTCGTAGAACTCATCGTATTTCATAGCGACGCAATTTATGTGTTAATTCGTCATTGTGAGGGATAGACGAATGCAATAAAGAAGGACTAGTGCATCCGAATAGAGATACTCGCCTGCCAATATGAGATCCTGTCGTTGCCATAGAAACGTTACTCGATTTAGAAAGAGAAGGCATAGAGCCTATAGTATTTCATAGCGACGCAATGTCTGTGTAATTCGTCATTGTGAGGAATCGACGGATGAAATAAAGAAGGAATAGTTCATCCGAAAAGAGATACTCGCCTCCAAATATAAGAACCTGTCGATGCCATAGAAACGTTACTCGATTTAGAAAGAGAAGGCATAGAGCCTATAGTATTTCATAGCGACGCAATTTATGTGTTAATTCGTCATTGTGAGTGATCGACGGATGCAATTAAGAAGGAATACTGCATCCGAAAAGAGATACTCGCCTCCAAATAGAAGATCCTGTCGTTGCCATAGAAACGATCCTCGATTTAGAAAGAGAAGGCATACAACCTATAGTATTTCATAGCGAAGCAATTTCAGTGCTAATTCCTTACACAATAAAGAAGGAATAGTGCATCCGAAAAGAGATACTCGACTCCCAATAGAAGATCCTGTCGTTGCCATAGAAACGTTCCTCGATTTAGAAAGAGAAGGCATAGAACCTATAGTATTTCATTGCGATGCAATTAATGTGTTAATTCGTCATTGTGAGTGATCGACGGATGCAATAAAGAGGGAATAGTGCATCCAAAAAGAGATACTCGCCTCCCAATAAAAGATCCTATCGTTACCATAGAAACGTTCCCTGATTTAGAAAGAGAAAGCATAGAACCTACAGTATTTCATTGCGACGCAATTTCTGTGTCAATTCGTCATTGTGAGGGATCGACAGATGCAATATAGAAGGAATAGTACAACTGAAAAGAGATACTCGCCTCCCAATATAAGGTCGTCTCAATGCCATAGAAACATTCCTCGATTTAGATAGAGAATGAATAGAACCTATAGTATTTCATAGCGACGCAATTTCTGTGTTAATTCGTCATTGTGAATGATCGACGGATGCAATAAAGAAGGAATAGTGCATCCGAAAAGAGATACTCGCCTTCTAACTTCAGATTCTGTCGTTGCCATAGAAACGTTTCTCGATTTACAAGTAGAAGGCATAGAACCTATAGTATTTCATAGCGACGCAATTTCTGTGTTAATTCGTCTTTGTGAGGGATCGACGGATGCAATAAAGAAGGAATAGTGCATCCCAAAGGAGATACTCGCCACCCAATATAAGATCCAGTCGTTGCCATAAAAACGTACCTCGATTTAGAAAGAGATGGCATAGAACCTATAGTATTTCATTGCGACGCAATTTCTGTGTTAATTTGTCATTGTGAGGCATCGACGGATGCAATAAAGAAGGAATAGTGCATCCGAAAAGAGATACTCGCCTTCTAACATCAGATTCTGTCGTTGCCATAGAAACGTTTCTTGATTTACAAATAGAAGGCATAGAACCTATAGTATTCCATAGAGATGCATTTTCCGTGTTAATTCGTCATTGTGAGGGATCGATGGATGCAATAAAGAAGGAATAGTGCATCCGAAAATAGATAATCGCCTCCCGATATAAAATACGTTCGTTGCCATAGAAACGTTCCTCGATTTAGGTAGGGAAGTTATAGAACCTATAGTATTTCATAGCGACGTAATTTCTGAGGTAATTCATCATTGTGAGGGATCGACGGATACAATAAAGAAGGAATAGTGCATCCGAAAAGAGATACTTGCCACCCAATAGAAGAACCTGTTGTTTATAGAAACGTTCCTCGATTTAGAAAGAGAAGGCATAGAACCTATAGTATTTCATAGCGACGCAATTTCTGTGTTAATTCGCCTTTGTGTGGGATCGACGGATGCAATAAAGAAGGAATAGTGCATCCGAAAGGAGATACTCGCCACCCAATATAAGATCCTGTCGTTGCCATAAAAACGTTCCTCGATTTAGAAAGAGAAGGCATAGAACCTATAGTATTTCATTGCGACCCAATGTCTGTATTAATTTGTCATTGTGAGGCATCGACGGATGCAGTAAAGAAGGAATAGTGCATTCGAAAAGAGATACTCGCCTTCTAACATCAGATTCTGTCGTTGCCATAGGAACGTTTAACGACTTGCAAATAGAAGGCATAGAACCTATAGGATTTGATCGAGATGCATTTTCTGTGTTAATTCGTCATTGTGAGGGATCGATGGATGCAATAAAGAAGGAATAGTGCATCCGAAAAGAGATACTCGCCACCCAATATAAGATCCGGTCGTTGCCATAGAAACGTTCCTCGATTTAGAAAGAGAAGGCATAGAACCTATAGTATTTCATAGCGACGCAATTTCTGTGTTAATTCATCATTGTGAGGGATCGACGGATGCAATAGAGAAGGAATAGTGCATCTGAAAAGAGATACTTGCCTCTTAATAGAAGAACCTGTCGTTTCCATAGAAACGTTACACGATTTAGAAAGAGAATGCATAGAACCTATAGTGTTTCATAGCGACGCAATTTCTGTGTTAATTCGTCATTGTGAGGGATCGACGAATGCAATAAAGGAGGAATAGTGCATCCGAAAAGAGATACTCGCTTCCCAATATGAGATCCGGTCGTTGCAATAGAAACGTTTCTCGATTTAGAAAGAGAAGGCATAGAACCTATAGTATGTCATAGCGACGCAATTTCTGTGTTAATTCATTATTGTGAGGGATCGACGGATGCAATAAAGAAGGAATAGTGCATCCGAAAGCAGATAGTCGCCCCCCAATATAAGATCCTGCCGTTGCTATAGAAACATTCCTCGATTTAGGAAGAGAACCTGTAGTATCTCATTGGCACGCAATTTCTGTGTTAATTCGTCATTGTGAGGGATCGACGGATGCAATAAAGAAGGAGTAGTGCATCCGAAAGGAGATACTCACCTCCCAATAGAAGATACTGTCGTTGCCATAGAAACGTTCCTCGATTTAGAAAGAGAAGGCATAGAACCTACATTATTTCATAGCGACGCAATTTCTGTGTTAATTCGTCATTGTGAGGGATCGACGGATGCAATAAAGAAGGTCTAGTGCATCCGAAAAGAGACACTCGATTCCCAATATAAAATCCGGTCGTTGCCATTTAAACGTTCCGCGATTTAGAAAGAGAACTCATAGAACATATAGTATTTCATAGCGACACAATTTCTGTGTTAATTCGTCAATGTGAGGGATCGACGGATGCAATAAAGAAGGAATAGTGTATCCGAAAAGAGATACTCGCCTTCCAATATAAGATCCTGTTGTTGCCATAGAAACGTTCCTCGATTTACAAAGTGAAGGCATAGAAACTATAGTATTTCATAGAGATGCATTTTCTGTGTTATTTCGTCATTGTGAGGGATCGACGGATGCAATAAAGAAGGAATAGTGCATCCGAAAAGAGATACTCGCCTCCCAATATAAGATCCTTTCGTTGCCATAGAAACGTTCCTCGATTTAAAAGAGAAAGTCATAGAAACTATAGTATATCATAGCAACGCAATTTCTGTGTTAATTCGTCATTGTGAGTGATCGACGGATGCAATGAAGAAGGAATAGTGGATCCGAAAAGAGATACTCGCCTCCCAATATAAGATCCTGTCGTTGCCATTGAAACGTCACTCGATTTAGAAAGAGAAGGCATAGAACCTATCGTATTTCATAGCGACGCATTTTCTGTGTTAATTCGTCATTGTGAGGGATCGGCGGATGCAATAAAGAAGGAATAGTGCATCAGAAATGAGATACTCGCCTCCCAAGATGGGATCCTGTCGTTAGCATAGTAACGTTTCTCGATTGAGAAAGGGAAGGCATAGAACCTATAGAATGTCATAGCGACGCAATTTCTGTGTTAATTCATCATTGTGAGGGATCGACGGATGCAATAAAGACGGAATAGTGCATCCGAAAGGAGATTATCGCCTCCCAATATAAGATCCTGCCGTTGCTATAGCAACGTTCCTCGATTTAGAAGAGAAGGCATACAACTTGTAGTATCTCATTGGCACGCAATTTCTGTGTTAATTCGTCATTGTGAGGGATCGACGGAAGGAATAGTGCATCCGAAAAGAGATACTCTCCCCCCAATATAAAATCCGGTCGTTGCCATAGAAACGTTCCTCGATTTAGAAAGAGAAGGCATAGAACCTATAGTATTTCATAGCGACGCAATTTCTGTGTTAATTCATCATTGTGAGTGATCGACGGATGCAATAAAGAAGGAATAGTGCATCCGAAAAGAGACAGTCGCATCCCAATTTAAGAAATTGTCGTTGCCATAGAAACGTTCCTCGATTTAGAAAGAAAAGGCATAGAACCAATAGTATTTCATAGCGTCGCAATTTCTGTGTTAATTCTTCACTGTGAGGGATCGACGAATACAGTAAAGAAGGAATAGTGCATCCGAAAGGAAATACTCACCTCCCAATATAAGATCATGTCGTTGCCATAAAAACCTTCCTCGATTTAGAAAGAGAAGGCATAGGACGTATAGTATATCATAGCAACGCAATTTCTGTGTTAATTCGTTATTATGAGGGATCAACGGATGCAATAAAGAAGGAATAGTGCATCCGAAAAGAGATACTCGCCTCCCAATATAAGATCCAGTCGTTGCCATAGAAACATTCCTCGATTTAAAAGAGAAAGGCATAGAACCTATAGTATTTCATTGCGACGCATTTTCTGTGCTAATTCGTCATTGTGAGGGATTGACGGAAGCAATAAAGAAGGAATAGTGCATCCGAAAAGAGATTCTCGCGTCCCAATAGGAGATCCTGTCGCTGCCATAGAAACGTACCTCGATTTGGAAAGTGAAGGCATAGACCCTATAGTATTTCATAGCGACGCAATTACAGTGTTAATTCCATACTGTGAGGGATCGACAGATGCAATAAAGAAAGAATTGTGCATCCGAAAATAGATACTTGCCTCCCAATAGAAGATCCTGTCGTTGCCATAGAAACGTTCCTCGATTTAGAATAAGAAGGCATAGAACACATAGTATTTAATATCGACGCAATTTCTGTGTTAATTCGTCATTGTGAGGGAGCGACGGATGCAATAAAGAAGGAGTAGTACATCCGAAAAGAGATACTCGCCTACCAATATAAGATCTGCCGTTGCCATAGAAACGTTCCTCGATTTAGAAATAAAAGGCATAGAACCTACAGTATTTCATAGCGTCGCAATTTCTGTGTTAATTCGTCACTGTGAGGGATCGACGAATGCAATAAAGAGGGAATAGTGCATCCGAAAAGAGATACTCGCCTCCCAATATAAGATCCGGTCGTTGCCATAGAAACGTTCCTCGATTTAGAACGAGAATGCATAGAACCTATAGTATTTCATAGCGACGCAATTTCTGTGTTAATTCATCATTGTGAGGATCGACGGTTGCAATTAAGAAGGAATAGTGCATCCGAAAAGAGAAACTCGCCTACCAATAGAAGAACCTGTCGTTGCCATAGAAACGTTCCTCGATTTAGAAAGAGAATGCATTGAACTTATGGTATTTCATAGCGACGCAATTTCTGTGTTAATTCGTCATTGTGAGGGATCGACGAATGCAATAAGAAGGAATAGTGCATCCGAAAAGGGATACTCGCTTCACAATATGAGATCCGGTCGTTGCCATAGAAACGTTTCTCGATTAATAAAGAGAAGGCATAGAACCTACAGTATGTCATAGCGACGCAATTTCTGTGTCAATTCATCATTGTGAGGGATCGACGGATGCAATAATGAAGGAATAGTGCATCCGAAAGGAGATACTCGCCTCCCAATAGAAGATCCTGTCGTTGCCATAGAAACGTTCCTCGATTTAGAAAGAGAAGGCATAGATCCTACAGTATTTCATAGCGACGCAATTTGTGTTTTCATTCGTCATTGTGAGGGATCGACGGTTGGAATAAAGAAGGAATAGTGCATCCGAAAACAGATACTCGCCTTCCAATAAAAGATCCTGTCATTGCCATAGAAACGTTACTCGATTTAGAAAGAGAAGGCATAGAAACTATAGTATTTCATAGCGACGCAATTTCTGTGTTAATTCGTCATTGTGAGCGATTGACGGATGCAATAAAGTAGGAATAGTGCATCCGAAAAGAGAAACTCGCGTCCCAATAGAACATCGTGTCTTATCCCATAGAAACGTTCCTCGATTCGGAAAGAGAAGGCATAGAACCTATAGTATTTCATAGCGACGCAATTTCTGTGTTAATTCGTCATTGTGAGGGATCGACGGATGCAATAAAGAAGGAATAGTACATCCGAAAAGAGATACTCGCTTTCCAATAGGAGATCCTTTCGTTGCCATAGAAACGTTCCTATAATTAGAAAGAGAAGGCATAGAACCTATAGTATTTCATAGCGATGCAATTTCTGTGTTAATTCGTCATTGTGAGTGATCGACGAATGCAATAAAGAAGGACTAGTGCATCCAAAAAGAGATACTCGCCTCCCAATATGAGATCCGGTCGTTGCCATAGAAACGTTCCTCGATTTAGAAAGAGAGAGCATAGAATCTATAGTATGTCATAGCGACGCAATTTCTGTATTAATTCATCATTGTAAGGGATCGACGGATGCATTAAGGAAGGAATAGTGCATCCGAAAGGAGATACTCGTCTCCCAATATAAGATCCTGCCGTTGCTATAGAAACGTTCCTCGATTTAGAAAGAGAAGGCATAGAACCTACATTATTTCATAGCGACGCAATTTCTGTGTTAATTCGTAATTGTGAGGGATCAATGTATGCAATAACGAAGGACTAGTGCATCAGAAAGAGATACTCGCCTCCCAATAGAAGATCCTGTCGTTGCCATAGAAACGTTCCTCGATTTAGAATGAGAAGGCATAGAACCCATAGTATTTAATATCGACGCAATTTCTGTGTTAATTCGTCATTGTGAGGGAGCGACGGATGCAATAAAGAAGGAGTAGTACATCCGAAAAGAGATACTCGCCTACCAATATATGATCTGCCGTTGCCATAGAAACGTTCCTCGATTTAGAAAGAAAAGGCATACAACCTATAGTATTTCATAGCGTCGCAATTTCTGTGTTAATTCGTCACTGTGAGGGATCGACGAATGCAATAAAGAAGGAATATTGCATCCGAAAAGAGATACTCGCCTCCCAATATAAGATCCGGTCGTTGCCATAGAAACGTTCCTCGATTTAGAACGAGAATGCATAGAACCTATAGTATTTCATAGCGACGCAATTTCTGTGTTAATCCATCATTGTGAGGGATCGACGGATGCAATAATGAAGGAATAGTGCATCCGGAAGGAGATACTCGCCTCCCAATATAAGATCCTGACGTTGCTATAGAAACGTTTCTCGATTTAGAAAGAGAAGGCATAGAATCTGTAGTATCTCATTGCGACGCAATTTCTGGGTTAAATCGTCATTGTGAGGGATCGACGGATGCAATAATGAAGGAATAGTGCATCCGAAAGGAGATACTCGCCTCCCAATAGAAGATCCTGTCGTTGCCATAGAAACGTTCCTCGATTTAGAAAGAGAAGGCATAGATCCTACAGTATTTCATAGCGACGCAATTTGTGTTTTCATTCGTCATTGTGAGGGATCGACGGTTGGAATAAAGAAGGAATAGTGCATCCGAAAACAGATACTCGCTTTCCAATAAAAGATCCTGTCATTGCCATAGAAACGTTACTCGATTTAGAAAGAGAAGGCATAGAAACTATAGTATTTCATAGCGACGCAATTTCTGTGTTAATTCGTCATTGTGAGCGATTGACGGATACAATAAAGTAGGAATAGTGCATCCGAAACGAGAAACTCGCGTCTCAATAGAACATCGTGTCGTTCCCATAGAAACGTTCCTCGATTCGGAAAGAGAAGGCATAGAACCTATAGTATTTCATAGCGACGCAATTTCTGTGTTAATTCGTCATTGTGAGGGATCGACGGATGCAATAAAGAAGGAATAGTACATCCGAAAAGAGATGCTCGCTTTCCAATAGGAGATCCTTTCGTTGCCATAGAAACGTTCCTACAATTAGAAAGAGAAGGCGTAGAACTTATAGTATTTCATAGCGACGCAACTTATGTGTTAATTCGTCAAAGTGATTGATGGAGCGATGCAATATAGAAGTAATAGTGCATCCGGAAAGAGATACTCGCCTTCCAATAGAAGATCCTGTCATTGCCATAGAAACGTTCCTCGATTTAGAAAGAGAAGGCATAGAACCTATAGTATTTCATTGCGTCGCAATTTCTGTGTTTATACGTCATGTGGGTGATGGAGGGATGCATTAAAGAAGGAATAGTGCATCCGAAAAGAGTTTCTCTTCTCCCAATAGAAGATCCTGTCGTTGTCATAGAAATGTTCCACGATTTAGAAAGAGAAGGCATAGAACCTTTAGTATTTCATAGCGATGCAATTTCTGTGTTAATTCGTCATTGTGAGGGATCGACGAATGCAATAAAGAAGGACTAGTGCATCCAAAAAGAGATACTCGCCTCCCAATATGAGATCCGGTCGTTGCCATAGAAACGTTCCTCGATTTAGAAAGAGATAGCATAGAATCTATAGTATGTCATAGCGACGCAATTTCTGTATTAATTCATCATTCTGAGGGATCGACGGATGCATTAAAGAAGGAATAGTGCATCCGAAAGGAGATACTCGTCTCCCAATATAAGATCCTGCCGTTGCTATAGAAACGTTCCTCGATTTAGAATGAGAAGGCATAGAACCTACATTATTTCATAGCGACGCAACTTATGTGTTAATTCGTCAATGTGATTGATGGAGCGATGCAATATAGAAGTAATAGTGCATCAGAAAGGGATACTCGCCTCCCAATATAGATCCTGTCGTTGCCATAGAAACGTCCCTCGATTTAAAAAGAGAAGGCATAGAACCTATCGTATTTCATAGCGACACAATTTCTGCTTGAATTCGTCATTGTGTGGGATCGACGGATGCAATAAAGTAGGAATAGTGCATCCGAAAACAGATACTCTGTTCCCAGTAGAAGATCGTGTCGTTGCCATAGTAATGTTCCTCGATTTAAAAGAGAAAGTCATAGAAACTATGGTATTTCATAGCAACGCAATTCCTGTGTTAATTCGTCATCGTGAGTGATCGACGGATGCAATGAAGAAGGAATAGTGGATCCGAAAAGAGATACTCGCCTCCCAATATAAGATCCTGTCGTTGCCATAGAAACGTCCCTCGATTTAGAAAGGAAAGGCATAGAACCTATCGTATTTCATAGCGACGCAATTTCTGTGTTAATTCCATAGTGTGAGGGATCGACAGATGCAATAAAGAAAGAATTGTGCATCCGAAAATAGATACTTGCCTCCCAATAGAAGATCCTGTCGTTGCCATAGAAACGTTCCTCGATTTAGAATGAGAAGGCATAGAACCCATAGTATTTAATATCGACGCAATTTCTGTGTTAATTCGTTATTATGAGGGATCAACGGATGCAATAAAGAAGGAAAAGTGCATCCGAAAAGGGATGCTCGCTTCCCAATATGAGATCCGGTCGTTGCCATAGAAACGTTTCTCGATTAATAAAGAGAAGGCATAGAACCTATAGTATGTCATAGCGACGCAATTTCTGTGTTAATTCATCATTGTGAGGGATCGACGGATATAATAATGAAGGAATAGTGCATCCGAAAGGAGATACTCGCCTCCCAATATAAGATCCTGACGTTGCTATAGAAACGTTTCTCGATTTAGAAAGAGAAGGCATAGAATCTGTAGTATCTCATTGCGACGCAATTTCTGGGTTAAATCGTCATTGTGAGGGATCAACGGATTCCATAAAGAAGGAATAGTGCATCCGAAAAGAGATACTCGCCTCCCAATAGAAGATCCTGTCGTTGCCATAGAAACGTTCCTCGATTTAGAAAGAGAAGGCGTAGATCCTACAGTATTTCATAGCGACGCAATTTGTGTTTTCATTCGTCATTGTGAGGGATCGACGGTTGGAATAAAGAAGGAATAGTGCATCCGAAAATAGATACTCGCCTCCCAATAAAAGATCCTGTCATTGCCATAGAAACGTTACTCGATTTAGAAAGAGAAGGCATAGAAACTATAGTATTTCATAGCGACGCAATTTCTGTGTTAATTCGTCATTGTGAGCGATTGAAGGATGCAATAAAGTAGGAATAGTGCATCCGAAAAGACAAACTCGCGTCCCAATAGAACATCGTGTCGTTCCCATAGAAACGTTCCTCGATTCGGCAAGAGAAGGCATAGAACCTATAGTATTTCATAGCGACGCAATTTCTGTGTTAATTCGTCATTGTGAGGGATCGACGGATGCAATAAAGAAGGAATAGTACATCCGAAAAGAGATACTCGCTTTCCAATAGGAGATCCTTTCGTTGCCATAGAAACGTTCCTATAATTAGAAAGAGAAGGCGTAGAACTTATAGTATTTCATAGCGACGCAACTTATGTGTTAATTCGTCAATGTGATTGATGGAGCGATGCAATATAGAAGTAATAGTGCATCCGGAAAGAGATACTCGCCTCCCAATATAAGATCCTGTCGTTGCGAAAGAAACGTTCGTCAATTTAGAATGAGAAGCCATAAAGCCTATAGTATTTCATAGCGACGCAATTTCTGTGTTAATTCCATATGGAATAAAGAAGGAATAGAGCATCCGAAAAGAGATACTCGCCTCCCAATAGAAGATCCTGTCATTGCCATAGAAACGTGCCTCGATTTAGAAAGAGAAGGCATAGAACCTATAGTATTTCATTGCGTCGCAATTTATGTGTTTATTCGTCATGTGGGTGATGGAGGGATGCATTAAAGAAGGAATAGTGCATCCGAAAAGAGTTTCTCTCCTCCCAATAGAAGATCCTGTCGTTGTCATAGAAATGTTCCTCGATTTAGAAAGAGAAGGCATAGAACCTTTAGTATTTCATAGCGATGCAATTTCTGTGTTAATTCGTCATTGTGAGGGATCGACGATTTAGAAAGCGATAGCATAGAATCTATAGTATGTCATAGCGACGCAATTTCGGTATTAATTCATCATTGTGAGGGATCGACGGATGCATTAAAGAAGGAATAGTGCATCCGAAAGGAGATACTCGTCTCCCAATATAAGATCCTGCCGTTGCTATAGAAACGTTCCTCGATTTAGAAAGAGAAGGCATAGAACCTACATTATTTCATAGCGACGCAATTTCTGTGTTAATTCGTAATTGTGAGGGATCAACGAATGCAATAACGAAGGACTAGAGCATCAGAAAGAGATACTCGCCTCCCAATATAAAATCCGGTCCTTGCCATTTAAACGTTCCGCGATTTAGAAAGAGAAGGCATAGAACATATAGTATTTCATAGCGACACAATTTCTGTGTGAATTCGTCATTGTGTGGGATCGACGGATTCAATAAAGTAGGAATAGTGCATCCGAAAATAGATACTCTGTTCCCAGTAGAGGATCGTGTCGTTGCCATAGTAAAGTTCCTCGATTTAAAAGAGAAAGTCATAGAAACTATGGTATTTCATAGCAACGCAATTCCTGTGTTAATTCGTCATTGTGAGTGATCGACGGATGCAATGAAGAAGGAATAGTGGATCCGAAAAGAGATACTCGCCTCCCAATATAAGATCCTGTCGTTGCCATATAAACGTCCCTCGATTTAGCAAGAGAAGGCATAGAACCTATCGTATTTCATAGCGACGCATTTTCTGTGTTAATTCGTCATTGTGAGGGATCGACGGATGTAATAAAGAAGGAATAGTGCATCACAAAAGAGATACTCGCCTACCAATATGAGATCCTCTCGTTAGCATAGTAACGTTTCTCGATTTAGAAAGAGAAGGCATATAACCTATGGTCTTTCATAGCGACGCAATTTCTGTGTTAATTCGTCATTGTGAGAGATCGACGGATGCAATAAAGAAGGAATAGTGCATCTGAAAGGAGATACTCGCCTCCCAATATAAGATCCAGTCGTTGCCATAGAAACGCTCCGCGATTTAGAAAGAGAAGGCATAGAACCTATAGTATTTGAAGCGACGAAATTTCTGTGTTAATTTGTCATTGTGAGGATTCGAAGGATGCAATAAAGAAGGAATAATGCATCCGAAAAGAGAAACTAGCTTCCCAATATAAGATCCTGTCGTTGCCATACAAACGTTCCTGGATTTAGAAAGAGAAGGCATAGAACCTATAGTAATTTATAGCGACGCAATTTCTGGGCTAATTCGTCGTTGTGAGGGATTGACGGATGCAATAAAGAAGGAATAGTGCATCCGAAAACAGATACTTGACCTCCAAAAAAAGATCTTGTCATTGCCATAGAAACGTTCCTCGATTAAGAAAGAGAAGGCATAGAACCTATAGCATTTCATAGCGACGCAATTTCTGTGTTAATTCGTCATTGTGAGGGATTGACGGATGCAATAAATTAGGAATTGTGCATGCGAAAAGAGATACTCGCGTCCCAATAGAAGGTCGTGTCGTTCCCATAGAAACGTTCCTCGATTTGGAAAGAGAAGGCATAGAACCTATAGTATTTCATAGCGACGCAATTTCTGTGTTAATTCCATATGCAATAATGAAGGAATAGTGCATCCGAAAAGAGATACTCTCCTCCCAATAGAAGATCCTGTCGTTGCCATTGAAACGTTCCTCGATTTAGAAAGAGAAGGCATAGAAGCTATAGTATTTCATAGCGTCGCAATTTCTGTGTTAATTCGTCATTTTGGGGGATGGAGGTATGCAATAACGAAGGAATAGTGCATCCGAAAAGAGTTTCTCTCCTCCCAATAGAAGATCCTGTCGTTGTCATAGAAACGTTCCTCGATTTAGAAAGAGAAGTCATAGAACCTATAGTATTTCACAGCGACGCAAGTTCTCTGTTAATTCGTCATTGTGAGGGATCGACGAATACAATAAAGAAGGAATAGTGCATCCGAAAAGAGATACTCGCCTCCCAATATCAGATCCGTTCGTTGCCATAGAAACGTTCCTCGATTTAGAATGAGATGGCATTGAACCTATAGTATTCCATAGCGATGCAATTTCTGTGTTAATTCGTCATTGTGAGGGATCGACGAATGCAATAAAAAAGGAATAGTGCATCCGAAAAGAGATACTCGCCTCCCAATATAAAATCCTGCCGTTGCCATAGAAACGTTTCTCGATTTAGGAAGAGAAGGCATAGAACCTATAGTATCTCATTGCGACACAATTTCTGTATTAATTCGCCGTTGTGAGAGTTCGACGGATGCAATAAAGAAGGAATAGTGCATCCGGAAAGACATACTCACCTCCCAATAGAAGATCCGGTCGTTGCCATAGAAACGTTCCTCAATTTAGAAACAGAAGGCATAGAACCTACAGTATTTCATAGCGACGCAATTTCTGTGTTAATTCGTCATTGTGAGGGATCGACGGATGCAATAAAGAAGGACTACTGCATCCGAAAAGAGATACTCGCCTCTTAATATAAAATCCGGTCGTTGCCATAGAAATGTCCCTCGATTTAGAAAGAGAAGGCATAGAAACTATAGTATTTCATAGGGACGCAATTTATGTGTTAATTCATCATTGTGAGGGACCGACGGATGCAATAAAGAAGGAATAGTGCAACCGAAAAGAGATATTCCCCTCCCAATACAAGAACCTTTCGTTGCCATAGAAACGTTCCTCGATTTAGAAAGAAAAATCATAGAATCTATCGTATTTCATAGCGACGCATTTTCTGTGTTAATTTGTCATTTTGATTGATCGACGGATGCAATAAAGAAGGAATAGTGCATCCCAAAAGAGATACTCGCCTCCCAATATGAGATCCTCTCGTTAGCATAGTAACGTTTCTCGATTTAGAAAGAGAAGGCATAGAACCTACAGTATTTCATAGCGACGCAATTTCTGTGTTAATTCGTCATTGTGAGGGATCGAAGGATGCGATAAAGAAGGAATAGTCCATCTGAAAGGAGATACTCGCCTCCCAATATAAGATCCTGTCGTTGCCATCGAAACGTTCCTAGATTTGGAAAGAGAAGGCATAGAACCTGTAGTATCTCAAAGCGACGCAATTTCTCTGATAATTTGTCATTGCGAGAAATCGACGGATGCAATAAAGAAGGAATAATGCATCCGAAAATAGAAACTAGCCTCCCAATATAAGATCCTGTCGTTGCCATAGAAACGTTCCTGGATTTGGAAAGAGAAGGCATAGATCCTATAGTATTTCATAGCGACGCAATTTCTGGGCTAAATCGTCATTGTGTGGGGTTGACGGACGCAATAAAGAATGAATAGTACATCCGGAAAGAGATACCCACCTGCCAATAGGACATCCTTTCGTTGCCGTAGACACGTTCCTATAATTAGAAAGAGAAGGCGTAGAACCTATAGTGTTTCATAGCGACGCAATTTATGAGTTCATTCGTCAATGTGATTGATGGAGGGATGCAATAAAGAAGGAATAGTGCATCCGGAAACAGATACTTGCCTCCCAATATAAGATCCTGTCGTTGCCATAGAAACGTTCTTCGATTTAGAAAGAGAAGGCATAGAACCTATAGTATTTCATAGCGACGCAATTTCTGTGTTAATTCCATATGCAATAAAGAAGGAATAGTGCATCCGAAAAAAAATACTCGCCTCCCAATAGAAGATCCTGTCGTTGCCATTGAAACGTTCCTAGATTTAGAAAGAGAAGGCATTTCATAGCGATGCAATTTCTGTGTTAATTCGTCATTGTCAGGGATCGACGAATGCAATAAAGAAGGAGTAGTGCATCCGAAAAGAGATACTCGCCTCCCAATATAAAATCCTGCCGTTGCCAATGAAACGTTCCTCGATTTAGAATGAGAAGGCATAGAACCTATAGTATCTCATTGTGACACAATTTCTGTGCTAATTCGTCATTGTGAGGGATCGACGAATATGATAAAGAAGGAATAGTGCATCCGAAAAGAGATACTCGCCTCCCAATATCAGATCCGTTCGTTGCCATAGAAACGTTCCTCGATTTAGAACGAGAAGGAATTGAACTTATAGTATTTCATAGCGACGCAATTTCTGTGTTAATTCGTCATTGTGAGGAGTCGACGGATGCAATAAAGAAGGACTAGTGCATCCGAAAAGAGATACTCGCCTCCCAATACAAGAACCTTTCGTTGCCATAGAAACGTTCTTCGATTTAGAAAGAAAAGGCATAGAATCTATCGTATTTCATAGCGTCGCATTTTCTGTGTTAATTCGTCATTTTGAGGGATCGACGGATGCAATAAAGAAGGAATAGTGCATCCGAAAGGAGATACTCGCCTCCCAATATAAAATCCTGCCGTTGCCATAGAAACGTTCCTCGATTTAGAAAGAGAAGGCATAGAACCTATAGTATCTCATTGCGACACAATTTCTGTGTTAATTCGTCATTGTGAGGGATCGACGGATGCAATGAAGAAGGAATAGTGCATCCGGGAAGAGATACTCACCTCCCAATAGAAGATCCTGTCGTTGCCATAGAAACGTTCCTCGATTTAAAAAAAAAGAGAAGGCATATAAGCTACAGTATTTCATAGCGACGCAATTTCTGTGTTAATTCGTCATTGTGAGGGATCGACGGATGCAATAAAGAAGGACTAGTGCATCCGAAAAGAGATACTCGCCTCTCAATATAAAATCCGGTCGTTGCCATGGAAACGTCCCTCGATTTAGAAAGAGAAGGCATAGAAACTATAGTATTTCATAGCGACGCAATTTATGTGTTAATTCATCATTGTGAGGGACCGACGGATGCAATAAAGAAGGAATAGTGCATCCGAAAAGAGATACTCGCCTCCCAATACAAGAACCTGTCTTTGCCATAGAAACGTTCCTCGATTTAGAAAGAAAAGGCATAGAACCTACAGTATTTCATTGCGGCGCAATTTCTGTGTTATTTCGCCATTGTGAGGGATCGACGGATGCAATAAAGAAGGAATAGTTCATCCGAAAAAAGATACTCGCCTTCCAATATAAGATCCTGTCGTTGCCTTGGAAACGTTCCTCGATTTAGAAAGAGAAGGCGTAGAACCTATAGTATTTTATAGAGATTCATTTTCTGTGTTAATTCGTTATTTTGAGGTATCGACGAATGCAATAAAGAAGGAATAGTGCATCCGAAAAGTCATACTCACCTCCCAATATAAGATAATGTCGTTGCCATAGAAACGTTCCTCGATTTAAAAGAGAAAGTCATAGAACCTATAGTACTTCATAGCGACGCAATTTCTGTGTTAATCGTCATTGTGAGGGATCGACGGATGCAATTAAGAAGGAATAGTGCATCCGAAATGAGATACTCGCCTCCCAGTAGAAGATCCTGTCGTTGGCATAGAAATTTCACTCGATTTAGAAAGAGAAGGCATAGAACCTATCGTATATCATAGCGACGCAATTTCTGTGTTATTTCGTCTTTGTGAGAGATCGACGGATTCAATAAAGAAGGAATAGTGCATCCGAAAAGAGATACTCCATCACAATACCAGATCCTCTCGGTACCATAGTAACGTTCTCGATTTCGAAAGAGAAGGCATGGAACCTATAATATTTAATAGCGACGCAATTACTGTGTTAATTCGTCATTGTGAGGGATCGACGGATGCAATAAAGAAGGAATAGTGCATCTGAAAGGAGATACTCGCCTCCCGATATAAGATCCTGTCGTTGCCATAGAAACGTTCCTCGATTTAGAAAGAAAAGGCATAGAACCTACAGTACTTCATAGCGACGCAATTTCTGTGTTAATTTTTTATTGTGACTGATCGACGGAAGCAATAAAGAAGGACTAGTGCAGCCGACAAGAGATACTCGCCTCCAAAAATAAAATCCGGTCGTTGCCATAGAAACGTTCCTCGATTTAGAAAGGGAAGGCATAGAAACTATAGTATTTCATAGCGACGCAATATCTGTGCTAATTCGTCATTGTGAGGGATTGACGGATGCAATAAAGAAGGAATGGTGCATGCGAAAACAGTTACTTGCCCTCCAATAAAAGATCTTGTCATTGCCATAGCAACGTTCCTCCATTTAGAAAGAGAAGGCATAGATCCTATAGCATTTCATAGCGACGCAATTTCTGTGTTAATTCGTCATTGTGAGGGATTGACGGATGCAATAAAGTAGGAATAGTGCATCCGAAAAAAGATACTCGCGTCCCAATAGAAGATGGTGTCGTAAGCATAGAAACGTTCCTCGATTTGGAAAGAGAAGGCATAGAACCTATAGTATTTCATAGCGACGCATTTTCTGTTCAATTCTATATTGTGAGGGATCGACGGATGCAATAAAGAAGGAATTGTGCATCCGAAAAGAGATACTCGCCTCCCAATAGAAGATAGTGTCGTTGCCATAGAAACGTTCCTCGATTTAGAAAGAGAAGGCATAGAACCTATAGTATTTCATAGCGACGCAATTTCTGTGTTAATTCGTCATTGTGAGGGATCGACGGATGCAATAAAGAAGGAATAGTACTTCCGAAAACATTACTCACCTCCCAATATAAGATCCTTTCGTTGCCATAGAAACGTTCCTATAATTAGAAAGAGAAGGCGTGGAACCTATAGTATTTTATAGAGATGCATTTTCTGTGTTAATTCGTTATTGTGAGGTATCGACGAATGCAATAAAGAAGGAATAGTGCATCGGAAAAGACATACTCGCCACCCAATATAAAATCCATTCGTTGCCATAGAAATGTTCCTCGATTTAGAACGAGAAGGCATAGAACGTATAGTATTTCATGTCGATGGAATTTCTGTGTTAATTCGTCATTGTGAGGGATCGACGGATGCAATAAAGAAGGAATAGTGCATCCCAAAAGAGATACTCGCCTCCCAATATGAGATCCGGTCGTTGCCATAGAAACGTTCCTCTATTTCGAAAGAGAAGGCTTAGAACATATACTATGTCATAGCGACACAATTACTGTGTTAATTCATCATTGTGAGGGATCGACGGATGCAATAAAGAAGGAATAGTGCATCCGAAAGGAGATACTCGCCTCCCAATTTAAAATCCTGCCGTTGCCATAGAAACGTTCCTCGATTTAGATAGAGAAGGCATAGAACCTATAGTATCTCATTGCGACACCATTTCTGTGTTAATTCGTCATTGTGAGGGATCGACGGATGCAATGAAGAAGGAATAGTGCATCCGGAAAGAGATACTCACCTCCCAATAGAAGATCCTGTCGTTGCCATAGAAACGTTCCTTGATTTAAAAAAAAAGAGAAGGCATAGAAGCTACAGTATTTCATAGCGACGCAATTTATGTGTTAATTCATCATTGTGAGGGACCGACGGATGCAATAAGGAAGGAATAGTGCATCCGAAAAGAGATACTCGCCTCCCAATACAAGAACCTGTCTTTGCCATAGAAACGTTCCTCGATTTAGAAAGAAAAGGCATAGAACCTATAGTATTTCATTGCGGCGCAATTTCTGTGTTAATTCGCCATTGTGAGGGATCGACGGATGCAATAAAGAAGGAATAGTGCATCCGAAAAGAGATACTCGCCTTCCAATATAAGATCCTGTCGTTGCCTTGGAAACGTTCCTCGATTTAGAAAGAGAAGGCGTAGAACCTATAGTATTTTATAGAGATTCATTTTCTGTGTTAATTCGTTATTGTGAGGTATCGACGAATGCAATAAAGAAGGAATAGTGCATCCGAAAAGACATACTCACCTCCCAATATAAGATAATGTCGTTGCCATAGAAACGTTCCTCGATTTAAAAGAGAAAGTCATAGAACCTATAGTACTTCATAGCGACGCAATTTCTGTGTTAATCGTCATTGTGAGGGATCGACGGACGCAATTAAGAAGGAATAGTGCATCCGAAATGAGATACTCGCCTCCCAGTAGAAGATCCTGTCGTTGGCATAGAAATTTCACTCGATTTAGAAAGAGAAGGCATAGAACCTATCGTATATCATAGCGACGCAATTTCTGTGTTATTTCGTCTTTGTGAGAGATCGACGGATTCAATAAAGAAGGAATAGTGCATCCGAAAAAAGATACTCGCGTCCCAATAGAAGATAGTGTCGTTGCCATAGAAACGTTCCTCGATTTAGAAAGAGTAGGCATAGAACCTATAGTATTTCATAGCGACGCATTTTCTGTTCAATTCTATATTGTGAGGGATCGACGGTTGCAATAAAGAAGGAATTGTGCATCCGAAAAGAGATACTCGCCTCCCAATAGAAGATAGTGTCGTTGCCATAGAAACGTTCCTCGATTTAGAAAGAGTAGGCATAGAACCTATAGTATTTCATAGCGACGCAATTTCTGTGTTAATTCGTCCATGTGAGGGATCGACGGATGCAATAAAGAAGGAATAGTACTTCCGAAAACATTACTCACCTCCCAATATAAGATCCTTTCGTTGCCATAGAAACGTTCCTATAATTAGAAAGAGAAGGCGTGGAACCTATAGTATTTTATAGAGATGCATTTTCTGTGTTAATTCGTTATTGTGAGGTATCGACGAATGCAATAAAGAAGGAATAGTGCATCGGAAAAGACATACTCGCCACCCAATATAAAATCCATTCGTTGCCATAGAAACGTTCCTCGATTTAGAACGAGAAGGCATAGAACGTATAGTATTTCATGTCGGTGGAATTTCTGTGTTAATTCGTCATTGTGAGGGATCGACGAATGCAATAAAGAAGGAATAGTGCATCCGAAAAGAGATACTCGCCTTCCAATATGAGATCCGGTCGTTGCCATAGAAACGTTCCTCGATTTAGAAAGAGAAGGCATAGAACCTATAGTATGTCATAGCGACGCAATTTCGGTGTTAATTCATCATTGTGAGGGATCGACGGATGCAATAAAGAGGGAATAGTGCATCCGAAAGGAGATAGTCGCCTCCCAATATAAAATCCTGCGGTTGCCATAGAAACGTTCCTCGATTTAGAAGGAGAAGGCATAGAACCTATAATATTTCATAGCGACGCATTTACTGTGTTAATTCGTCATTGTGAGGAATCGACGGATGCAATAAAGAAGGAATAGTGCATCTGAAAGGAGATACTCGCCTCCCAATATAAGATCCTGTCGTTGCCATAGAAACGTTCCTCGACTTACAAAGAGAAGGCATAGAACATATAGTATTTCATAGCGACACAATTTCTGTGTCAATTCGTCATTGTGAGGGATCGACGGATGCAATAAAGTAGGAATAGTGCATCCGAAAACAGATACTCTGTTCCCAGTAGAAGATCCTGTCTTTGCCATAGAAAAGTTCCTCGATTTTGGAAGAGAAAGGCATGGAACCTATAGTATTTCATAGCGACTCAATATCTGTGTTAATTCGTCATCGTGAGGGATCGACGGATACAATAAAGAAGTAATAGTGCATCCGAAACGAGATACTCGCCTCCCAATAGAAGATCCTGTCGTTGCCACAGAAACGTTCCTCGATTTAAAAGAGAAAGGCATAGAACCTATCGTATTTCATAGTGACGCATTTTCTGTGTTAATTCGTCATTGTGAGGGATCGACGGATGCAATAATGAAGGAATAGTGCATCCGGAAAGAGATACTCGCCTCCCAATATAAGATCCTCTCGTTGGCAAAGTAACGTTTCTCGATTTAGAAAGAGAAGTCAAAGAACCTATAGTATTTCAAAGCGACGCAATTTCTGTGTTAATTTGTCATTGTGAGGAATCGACGGATGCAATAAAGAAGGAATAGTGCATCCGATACGAGAAACTAGCCTCCCAATATAAGATTCTGTCGTTGCCATAGAAACGTTCCTCGATTTAGAAAGGGAAGGCATAGAACCTATAGTATTTTATAGCGACGCAATTTCTGTGGTAATTCGTCATTGTGAGGGATCGACGGATGCAATAAAGAAGGAATAGTGCATCCGAAAAGAGATACTCGCCTTCCAATAAAAGATCTTGTCACTCCCATAGAAACGTTCATCGATTTAGAAAGAGAAGGCCTAGAACCTATAGTATTTCATAGCGACGCAAGCTCTGTGTTAATTCGTCATTGTGAGGGATCGACGAATGCAATAAAGAAGGAATAGTGCATCCGAAAAGAGATACTCGCCACCCAATATAAGATCCGTTCGTTGCCATAGAAACTTTCCTCGATTTAAAAGAGAAAGGCATACAACCTTTAGTATTTCATAGCGACGCAATTTCTGTGTTAATTCATCATTGTGAGGGATCGACGGATGCAAAAAAAAAGGAATGGTGCGTCCGAAAAGAGATACTCGCCTTCCAATAATAGATCCGGTCATTGGCATAGAAACGTTCCTCGATTTAGAAAGAGAAAGCATAGAACCTATAGTATGTCATAGCGACTCAATTTCGGTGTTAATTCATCATTGTGAGGGATCGACGGATGAAAAAAAGAAGGAATAGTGCATCCGAAAAGAGATACCTGCCTCCCAATAGAAGATAGTGTCGTTGCCATAGAAACGTTCCTAGATTTAGAAAGAGAAGGCATAGAACCTATAGTATTTCATAGCGACGCAATTTCTGTGTTAATTCGTCATTGTGAGTGATCGACGGATGCAATAAAGAAGGAATAGTACGTCCGAAAACAGATACCCACCTCCCAATATAAGATCCTTTCGTTTCCATAGAAACGTTCTTATAATTAGAAAGAGAAGGCGTAGAACCTATAGTATTTCATAGCGACGCAATTTATGTGTTAATTCGTCAAAGTGATTGATGGAGGGATGCAATAAAGAAGGAATTGTGCATACGGAATGAGATACTCGCCTCCCAATATAAGATCGATTCGTTGCCATACAAACGTTCCTCGATTTAGAACGAGAAGGCATAGAACATATAGTATTTCTTAACGACGCAATTTCTGTGTTAATTCATCATTGTGAGGGATCGACGGATGCAATAAAGAAGGAATAGTGCATCCGAAAAGAGATACTCGCCTTCTAATATGAGATCCGGTCGTTGCCATAGAAACGTTCCTCGATTTAGAAAGAGAAGGCATAGAACCTATAGTATGTCATAGCGACCCAATTTCGGTGTTAATTCATCATTGTGAGGGATCGACGGATGCAATAAAGAGGGAATAGTGCATCCAAAAGGAGATACTCGGTTCCCAATATAAAAAACTGCCGTTGCCAAAGAAAAGTTTCTCGATTTAGAAAGAGAAGGCATAGAACTTATAGGTTCTCATTGCGACACAATTTCTGTGTTAATTCGTCATTGTGAGGGATCGACGGATGCAATAAAGAAGGAATAGTGCATCCGGAAAGAGATACTCGCCTCCCAATAGAAGATCCTGTCGTTGCCATAGAAACGTTCCTCGATTTAGAAAGAGAAGGCATAGAACCTACAGTATTTCATAGCGACGCAATTTCTGCGTTAATTCGTCATTGTGAGGGATCGACGGATGCAATAAAGAAGGAATAGTGCATCCAAAAAGAGATACTCGCCTCCCAATATAAGATCCTGTCGTCGTCATAAAAACGTTCCTCGATTTAGAACCTATAGTATATCATAGCGACGCAATTTCTGTGTTAAGTCGTCAATGTGGGTGATAGAGGGATGCAATAATGAAGGAATAGTGCATCCGAAAAGAGATACTCGCATCCAAATAGAAGATCCTGTCGTTGCTATAGAAACGTTCCTCGATTTGGAAAGAGAAAGAATCAAACATACAGAATTTCATAGCGACGCAATTTCTGTGTTAATTCGTCAATGTGGGTGATGGAGGGACGCAATAAAGACGGAATAGTGCATCCGAAAAGAGATACTCGCCTCCCTATAGAAGATCCTGTTGTTGTCATAGAAACGTTCCTCGATTTAGAAAGAGAAGGCATAGAACCTATAGTATTTCAGAGGTACTGTTCCCAGTAGAAGATCCTCTCGTTGCCATAGAAAAGTTCCTCGATTTTGGAAGAGATAGGCATGGAACCTATAGTATTTCATAGCGTCGCAATATTTGTGTTAATTCGTCATAGTGAGGGATCGACGGATGGAGTAAAGAAGGAATAGTGCATCCGAAAAGAGATACTCGCCTCCCAATAGAAGAACCTGTCGTTGCCATAGAAGCGATCCTCGATTTAGAATGAAAAATCATAGAACCTATAGTATTTCATAGCGTCGAAATTTCTGTGTTAAGTTATCACTGTGAGGGATCGACGGATGCAATAGAGAAGGAATAGTCCATCCAAAAGGAGATACTCGCCTTCCAATATAAGATCCTGTCGTTGTCATAAAAACGTTCCTCGATTTAGAAAGAGAATGCATAGAACCTATAGTATTTCATTGCGATGCAATCTCTGTGTTAATTCGCCATTGTGAGGGATCGACGGATGCAATAAGGAAGGAATAGTGCATCCGAAAAGAGACACTCGCCTTCCAATATAAGATCATGTCGTTGCCATAGAAACGTTCCTCGATTTAGAAAGAGAAGGCATAGAACCTATAGTATTTCATAGCGACGCAAGTTCTGTGTTAATTCGTCATTGTGAGGGATCGACGAATGCAATAAAGAAGGTATAGTGCATCCGAGAAGTGATACTCGCCTTCCAAAAAGAGATCCTTTCGTTGCCAATGAAACTTTCCTATAATTAGAAAGAAAAGGCGTAGAACCTGTAGTATTTCATAGCGACGCAATTTATGTGTTAAATCGATAATGTAAGTGATGGAGGGATGCAATAAAGAAGGAATAGTGCATCCGGAAAGAGATACTCGCCTCCCAATATATAATCCTGTCGTTGCCATAAAAACTTTCCTCGATTTAGAAAGAGAATGCATAGAACCTATAGTATTTCATAGCGACGCAATGTCTGTGTTAAGTCGTCGATGTGGGTGATGGAGGGATGCAATAATGAAGGAATAGTGCATCCAAAAAGAGATACTCGCATCCAAATAGAAGATGCTGTCGTTGCCATAGAATCGTTCCTCGATTTGGAAAGAGAAGGCATTGAACATACAGTATTTCATAGCGACGCAATTTCTGTGTTAATCAGTCAATGTGGGTGATGGAGGGACGCAATAAAGAAGGAATAGTGCATCCGAATAAAGATACTCGCCTCCCAATAGAAGATTGTTGTTGTTGTCATAGAAACGTTCCTCGATTTAGAAAGTGAAGGCATAGAACCTATAGTATTTCATAGCGAAGCAATTTCTGTGTTAATTCGTCATTGTGAGGGATCGACGGATGCAATAAAGTAGGAATAGTGCATCCGAAAACAGATACTCTGTTCCCAGTAGAAGATCCTCTCGTTGCCATAGAAAAGTTCCTCGATTTTGGAAGAGAAAGGCATGGAACCTATAGTATTTCATAGCGTCGCAATTTCTGTGTTAATTCGTCATTGTGAGGGATCTACGGATACAATAAATAAGGAATAGTGCACCCGATACAAGATACTCGTCTCCCAATTGAAGATCCTGTCGTTGCCATAGAAACGCTCATCGATTTGGGATGAAAAGGCATAGAACGTATAGTATTTCATAGCTACGCAATTCGTGTGTTAATTTGTCATTGTGTGGGATCGACGGATGCAGTAAAAAAGGAATAGTGCATCCGAAAAGAGATACTCGCCTCCCAATAGAAGATCCTGTCGTTGCCATAGAGACGTCACTCGATTTAGATAGAGAAGGAATAGAACCTATCGTATTTCATAGCGACGAAATTTCTGTGTTAGTTCGTCATTGTGAGAGATCGACGGATGCAGTAAAGAAGGAATAGTGCATCCGAAAAGAGATACTCGCCTCCCAATATAAAATCCTGTCGTTGCCATAGAAACGTTCCCCGATCTGGAGAGAGAAGGCATAGAACCTACAGTATTTCTTAGCGACGCAATTTCTGAGTTAAATCCATATTGTGAGGGATCGACAGATGCAATAAAGAAGGAATAGTACATCAGAAAAGAGATACTCCCCTGCCAATAGAATATCCTTTCGTTGCCATAGAAACGTTCCTCTATATAGAAAGAGAAGGCATAGAACCTATAGTATTTCATAGCGACGCAATTTCTGTGTTAATTCCATATTGTGTGGGATCGAGAGACGCAAAAGAAAAGTAATAGTGTATTCGAAAGGAGATACTCGCCTCCCAAAAAGAGGTCCTTTCGATGCCAGAGAAACTTTCCTATAATTAGAAAGAAAAAGCGTAGAACCTATAGTATTTCATAGCGACGCAATTTATGTGTAAATTCTATAATGTGAGTGATGGAGGGATGCAATAAAGAAGGAATAGTGCATCCAGAAAGAGATACTCGCCTCCCAATAGAAGATCCTGTCGTTGCCATAGAAACGTTCCTCGATTTAAGAAAGAGAAGACATAGAACCTACAGTATTTCATAGCGACGTAATTTCTGTGTTAATTCCATATTGTGAGGGTTCGACAGATGCAATAAAGAAGGAATAGTGCATCCGAAAGGAGATACTCGCCTCCAAATAGAAGATCCTGTCGTTGCCATAGAAACGTTCCTCGTTTTGGAAAGAGAAGCCATAGAACATATAGTATTTCATAGCGACGCAATTTCTGTGTTAATTCTTCATAGTGAGGGATCGACGGATGCAATAAAGAAGCAATAGTACATCAGAAAAGAGATATCCGCCTCTCAATAGAATATCGTGTCGTTGTCATAGAAACGCTCCTCTATTTAGAAAGAGAAGGCATAGAACCTATAGTATATCTTAGCGACGCAATTTCTGTGTTAATTCGTCATTGTGAGGGATCGACAGATGCAATAATAAAGGAATAGAGCATCCAAAAGGAAATACTCGCCTCCCAATAGAAGATTCTTTCGTTGCCATAGAAACGTTCCTATATTTAGAAAGAGAAGGCACAGAACCCATGGTATTTCATAGCGACGCAATTTCTGTGTTAATTCCATATTGTGATTGATCGACAGTTGCAATAAAGAAGGAATAGTGCAACCGGAAGGAGATTCTCGCCTACCAATAGAAGATCCTGTCGTTGCCATAGAATTGCCATAGAAACGTTCCTATATTTGGAAAGAGAAGCCATAGAACCTATAGTATTTACTAACGTCGCAATTTCTGTGTTAATTCGTCATTGTGACGTATCGACGAATGCAATAAAGAAGGAATAGTGCATCCGAAAAGAGGTACTCGCCACCCAATATAAGATCCTTTCGTTGCCATAGAAACGTTCTTCGATTTAGAACGAGAAGGCATAGAACCTATAGTATTTCATAGCGACGCAATTTCTGTGTTAATTCATCATTGTGAGGGATCGACGGATGCAATAAAGAAGGAATAGTGCATCCGAAAAGAGATACTCGCCTCCCAATAGAGGAACCTGTCGTTGCCATAGTAACGTTCCTCGATTTAGAAAGAGAAGGCATAGAACGTATAGTATTTCATAGCGATGGAATTTCTGTGTTAATTCGTCATTGTGAGCGATCGACGAATGCAATAAAGAAGGAATAGTGCATCCGAAAAGAGATACTCGCCTTCCAATATGAGATCCGTTCGTTGCAACAGAAACGTTCCTCGATTTAGAAAGAGAAGGCATAGAACCTATAGTATGTCATAGCGACGCAATTTCGGTGTTAATTCATCATTGTGAGGGATCGACGGATGCAATAAAGAGGGAATAGTGCATTCGAAAAGAGATACTTGCCTCCCAATATAAAATCCTGCCGTTGCCATAGAAACGTTCCTCGATTTAGAAAGAGAAGGCATAGAACCTATAATATTTCATAGCGATGCAATTACTGTGTTAATTCGTCATTGTGAGGGATCGACGGATGCAATAAAGAAGGAATAGTGCATCTGAAAGGAGATACTCGCCTCCCAATATAAGATCCTGTTGTTGCCATAGAAACGTTACTCGATTTAGAAAGAGAAGGCATAGAGCCTATAGTATTTCATAGCGACGCAATGTCTGTATAATTCGACATTGTGAGGGATCGACGGATGCAATAAAAAAGAAATAGTGCATCCGAAAAGAGATACTCGCATTCCAATATAAGATCCTGTTGTTGCCATAGAAACGTTCCTCGATTTACAAAGAGAAGGCATAGAAACTATAGTATTGCAAAGAAATGCATTTTCTGTGTTAATTCGTTATTGTGCGGGATCGACGGATGCAATAAAGAAGGAATTGTGCAACCGAAAAGAGATACTCGCCTCCCAATAGAAGATAGCGTCGTTGCCATAGAAACGTTCCTCGATTTAGAAAGAGAAGGCATAAAACCTATAGGATTTTATAGCGACGCAATTTCTGTGTTAATTCGTCATTGTGAGGGATCGACAGATGCAATAAAGAAGGAATAGTACTTCCGAAAACAGATACTCACCTCCCAATATAAGATCCTTTCGTTGCCATAGAAACGTTCCTATAATTAGAAAGAGAAGGCGTAGAACCTTTAGTATTTCATAGCGACGCAATTTATGTGTTAATTCGTCAATGTGAATGATGGAGGGATGCTATAAAGAAGGAATAGTGCATCCGGAAAGAGAAACTCGCCTCCAAATATAAGATCCTGTCGTTGCCATAGAAACGTTCTTCGATTTAGAAAGAGAAGGCATAGAACCTATAGTATTTCATAGCGACGCAATTTCTGTGTTAATTCCATATGCAATAAATAAGGAACTGTGCATCCGAAAAGAGACACTCGCCTCCCAATAGAAGATCCTGTCATTGCCATAGAAACGTTCCTCGATTTAGAAAGAGAAGGCATAGAACCTATAGTATTTCATAGCGACTCAAGTTCTGTGTTAATTCGTAATTGTGAGGGATCGACGAATGCAATAAAGAAGGAATTGTGCATCCGAAAAGAGATACTCGCCACCCATTATAAGATTCGTTCGTTGCTATAGAAACGTTCCTCGATTTAAAAGAGTAAGGCATACAACCTATTGTATTTCATAGCGACGCAATTTCTGTGTAATTCGTCATTGTGAGGGATCGACGGATGCAATAAAGAAGGTATAGTGCATCCGAGAAGAGATACTCGCCTCCCAAAAAGAGATCCTTTCGTTGCCAGAGAAACTGTCTTATAATTAGAAAGAAAAGGCGTAGAACCTGTAGTATTTCATAGCGACGCAGTTTATGTGTTAATTCTATAATGTGAGTGATGGAGGGATGCAATAAAGAAGGAATACTGCATCTGGAAAAAGATACTCGCCTCCCAGTATAAGATCATGTCGTTGCCATAGAAACGTTCCTCGATTTAGAAAGAAAAGGCACAGAACCTATAGTATTTCATAGCGTCGCGATTTCTGTGTTAATTTGTCTCTGTGAGGGATCGACGGATGCAAACAAGAAGGAATAGTGCATCCGAAAAGAGATACTCGCCCTCCAACAAAAGATCCTGTCATTGCCATAGAAGCGTTCCTCGATTTTGAAAGAGAAGGCATAGAAACTAAAATATTTCATAGCGACGCAATTTCTGTGTTATGTCGTCAATGTGGGTGATTGAGGGATGCAATAAAGAAAGAATAGTGCATCCGAAAAGAGATACTCGCCTCCAAATAGAAGATCCTGACGTTTCATAGAAACGTTCCTCGATTTACAAATGAGAAGGCATAGAACCTAGAGTATTACATTGTGACGCAATTTATGTTTTAATCCGTCATTATGAGGGATCGACGAATGCAATAAAAAAGGAATTGTGCATCCGAAAAGAGATACTCGCCTCCCAATATAAGATCCGGTCATTGCTATAGAAACGTTCCTCGATTTAGAAAGAGAAGGCATAGAGTCTATAGTATTTCATTGCGACGCAATTTCTGTGTTAATTCGTCATTGTCTGGGATCGACGGATGCAATAAAGAAGGAATAGTGCATCCGGATAGAGATACTCGCCTCGCAATAGAAGATCCTGTCGTTGCCATAGAAACGTTCCTCGTTTTGGAAAGAGAAGCCATAGAACATATAGTATTTCATAGCGACGCAATTTCTGTGTTAATTCTTCATAGTGAGGGATCGACGGATGCAATAAAGAAGCAATAGTACATCAGAAAAGAGATATCCGCCTCTCAATAGAATATCGTGTCGTTGTCATAGAAACGCTCCTCTATTTAGAAAGAGAAGGCATAGAACCTATAGTATTTCTTAGCGACGCAATTTCTGTGTTAATTCGTCATTGTGAGGGATCGACAGATGCAATAATAAAGGAATAGAGCATCCAAAAGGAAATACTCGCCTCCCAATAGAAGATTCTATCGTTGCCATAGAAACGTTCCTATATTTAGAAAGAGAAGGCACAGAACCCATGGTATTTCATAGCGACGCAATTTCTGTGTTAATTCCATATTGTGATTGATCGACAGTTGCAATAAAGAAGGAATAGTGCAACCGAAAGGAGATACTCGCCTACCAATAGAAGATCCTGTCGTTGCCATAGAATTGCCATAGAAACGTTCCTATATTTGGAAAGAGAAGCCATAGAACCTATAGTATTTACTAACGTCGCAATTTCTGTGTTAATTCGTCATTGTGACGTATCGACGAATGCAATAAAGAAGGAATAGTGCATCCGAAAAGAGGTACTCGCCACCCAATATAAGATCCTTTCGTTGCCATAGAAACGTTCTTCGATTTAGAACGAGAAGGCATAGAACCTATAGTATTTCATAGCGACGCAATTTCTGTGTTAATTCATCATTGTGAGGGATCGACGGATGCAATAAAGAAGGAATAGTGCATCCGAAAAGAGATACTCGCCTCCCAATAGAGGAACCTGTCGTTGCCATAGTAACGTTCCTCGATTTAGAAAGAGAAGGCATAGAACGTATAGTATTTCATAGCGATGGAATTTCTGTGTTAATTCGTCATTGTGAGCGATCGACGAATGCAATAAAGAAGGAATAGTGCATCCGAAAAGAGATACTCGCCTTCCAATATGAGATCCGTTCGTTGCAACAGAAACGTTCCTCGATTTAGAAAGAGAAGGCATAGAACCTATAGTATGTCATAGCGACGCAATTTCGGTGTTAATTCATCATTGTGAGGGATCGACGGATGCAATAAAGAGGGAATAGTGCATTCGAAAAGAGATACTTGCCTCCCAATATAAAATCCTGCCGTTGCCATAGAAACGTTCCTCGATTTAGAAAGAGAAGGCATAGAACCTATAATATTTCATAGCGATGCAATTACTGTGTTAATTCGTCATTGTGAGGGATCGACGGATGCAATAAAGAAGGAATAGTGCATCTGAAAGGAGATACTCGCCTCCCAATATAAGATCCTGTTGTTGCCATAGAAACGTTACTCGATTTAGAAAGAGAAGGCATAGAGCCTATAGTATTTCATAGCGACGCAATGTCTGTATAATTCGACATTGTGAGGGATCGACGGATGCAATAAAAAAGAAATAGTGCATCCGAAAAGAGATACTCGCATTCCAATATAAGATCCTGTTGTTGCCATAGAAACGTTCCTCGATTTACAAAGAGAAGGCATAGAAACTATAGTATTGCAAAGAAATGCATTTTCTGTGTTAATTCGTTATTGTGCGGGATCGACGGATGCAATAAAGAAGGAATTGTGCAACCGAAAAGAGATACTCGCCTCCCAATAGAAGATAGCGTCGTTGCCATAGAAACGTTCCTCGATTTAGAAAGAGAAGGCATAAAACCTATAGGATTTTATAGCGACGCAATTTCTGTGTTAATTCGTCATTGTGAGGGATCGACAGATGCAATAAAGAAGGAATAGTACTTCCGAAAACAGATACTCACCTCCCAATATAAGATCCTTTCGTTGCCATAGAAACGTTCCTATAATTAGAAAGAGAAGGCGTAGAACCTTTAGTATTTCATAGCGACGCAATTTATGTGTTAATTCGTCAATGTGAATGATGGAGGGATGCTATAAAGAAGGAATAGTGCATCCGGAAAGAGAAACTCGCCTCCAAATATAAGATCCTGTCGTTGCCATAGAAACGTTCTTCGATTTAGAAAGAGAAGGCATAGAACCTATAGTATTTCATAGCGACGCAATTTCTGTGTTAATTCCATATGCAATAAATAAGGAACTGTGCATCCGAAAAGAGACACTCGCCTCCCAATAGAAGATCCTGTCATTGCCATAGAAACGTTCCTCGATTTAGAAAGAGAAGGCATAGAACCTATAGTATTTCATAGCGACTCAAGTTCTGTGTTAATTCGTAATTGTGAGGGATCGACGAATGCAATAAAGAAGGAATTGTGCATCCGAAAAGAGATACTCGCCACCCATTATAAGATTCGTTCGTTGCTATGGAAACGTTCCTCGATTTAAAAGAGTAAGGCATACAACCTATTGTATTTCATAGCGACGCAATTTCTGTGTAATTCGTCATTGTGAGGGATCGACGGATGCAATAAAGAAGGTATAGTGCATCCGAGAAGAGATACTCGCCTCCCAAAAAGAGATCCTTTCGTTGCCAGAGAAACTGTCTTATAATTAGAAAGAAAAGGCGTAGAACCTGTAGTATTTCATAGCGACGCAGTTTATGTGTTAATTCTATAATGTGAGTGATGGAGGGATGCAATAAAGAAGGAATACTGCATCTGGAAAGAGATACTCGCCTCCCAGTATAAGATCATGTCGTTGCCATAGAAACGTTCCTCGATTTAGAAAGAAAAGGCACAGAACCTATAGTATTTCATAGCGTCGCGATTTCTGTGTTAATTTGTCTCTGTGAGGGATCGACGGATGCAAACAAGAAGGAATAGTGCATCCGAAAAGAGATACTCGCCCTCCAACAAAAGATCCTGTCATTGCCATAGAAGCGTTCCTCGATTTTGAAAGAGAAGGCATAGAAACTAAAATATTTCATAGCGACGCAATTTCTGTGTTATGTCGTCAATGTGGGTGATTGAGGGATGCAATAAAGAAAGAATAGTGCATCCGAAAAGAGATACTCGCCTCCAAATAGAAGATCCTGACGTTTCATAGAAACGTTCCTCGATTTACAAAGAGAAGGCATAGAACCTAGAGTATTACATTGTGACGCAATTTATGTTTTAATCCGTCATTATGAGGGATCGACGAATGCAATAAAAAAGGAATTGTGCATCCGAAAAGAGATACTCGCCTCCCAATATAAGATCCGGTCATTGCTATAGAAACGTTCCTCGATTTAGAAAGAGAAGGCATAGAGTCTATAGTATTTCATTGCGACGCAATTTCGGTGTTAATTCGTCATTGTCTGGGATCGACGGATGCAATAAAGAAGGAATAGTGCATCCGGATAGAGATACTCGCCTCGCAATAGAAGATCCTGTCGTTGCCATAGAAACGTTCCTCGATTTAAGAAAGAGAAGACATAGAACCTACAGTATTTCATAGCGACGCAATTTCTGTGTTAATTCCATATTGTGAGGGTTCGACAGATGGAATAAAGAAGGAATAGTGCATCCGAAAGGAGATACTCGCCTCCAAATAGAAGATCCTGTCGTTGCCATAGAAACGTTCCTCGTTTTGGAAAGAGAAGGCATAGAACAAATAGTATTTCATAGCGACGCAATTTCTGTGTTAATTCTTCAATGTGCGTGATGGAGGGATGCAATAAGGAAGGAATAGTGCATCCGAAAAGATATACTCGCCTCCCAATAGAAGATCCTGTCGTTGTCATGGAAACGTTCCTCGTTTTGGAAAGAGAAGTCATAGAACAAATAGTATTTCATAGCGACGCAATTTCTGTGTTAATTCGTCATTGTGAGGGAGCGACGGATGCAATAAAGAAGGAATAGTACTTCCGAAAACAGATATTCACCTCCCAATATAAGATACTTTCGTTGCCATAGAAACGTTCCTATAATTAGAAAGAGAAGGCGTAGAACCTTTAGTATTTCACAGCGACGCAATTTATGTGTTAATTCGTCAATGTGAATGATGGAGGGATGCAATAAAGAAGGAATAGTACATCCGGAAACAGATACTCGCCTCCCAATATAAGATCCTGTCGTTGCCATAGAAACGTTCTTCGATTTGGAAAGAGAAGGCATAGAACCTATAGTATTTCATAGCGACGCAATTTCTGTGTTAATTCAATATGCAATAAAGAAGGAACAGTGCATCCGAAAAGAGATACTCGCCTCCCAATAGAAGATCCTGTCATTGCCATAGAAACGTTCCTCAATTTAGAAAGAGAAGGCATAGAACAAATAGTATTTCATAGCGACGCAATTTCTGTGTTAATTCGTCATTGTGGGGGATCGACGGATGCAATAAAGAAGGAATAGTACATCCGAAAAGAGATACTCGCCCCCCCAATATAAGATCCTGTCGTTGCCATAGAAACGTTACTTGATTTAGAAAGAGAAGGCGTAGAGCCCATAGTATTTCATAGCGACTCAATGTCTGTGTAATTCGTCATTGTGAGGGATCGACGGATGCAATAAAGAAGGTATAGTGCATCCGAGAAGAGATACTCGCCTACCATAAAGAGATCCTTTCGTTGCCAGAGAAACTTTCTTATAATTAGAAAGAAAAGGCGTAGAACCTGCAGTATTTCATAGCGACGCATTTTTTGTGTTAATTCTATAATGTGAGTGATGGAGGGATGCAATAAAGAAGGAATAGTGCATCTGGAAAGAGATACTCGCCTCCCAGTATAAGATCATGTCGTTGCCATTGAAACGTTCCTCGATTTCGAAAGAGAAGTCATAGAACAAATAGTATTTCATAGCGACGCAATTTCTGTGTTAATTCGTCATTGTGGGGGATCGACGGATGCAATAAAGAAGGAATAGTGCATCCGAAAAGAGATACTCGAATCCCAATATAAGATCATATCGTTGCCATAGAAACGTTCCTAGATTAAGAAAAAGAAGGCATAGAAATTATAGTACTTCATAGCGACCAATTTTCTGTGTTAATTCGTCATTGTGAGGGATCGACGGATGCAATAAAGAAGGAATAGTACATCAGAAAAGATATATCCGCCTCTCAATAGAAGATCGTGTCGTTGCCATAGAGACGCTCCTCTATTTAGAAAGTGAAGGCATAGAACCTATAGTATTTCATAGCTACGCAATTTCTGTGTTAATTCGTCATTGTGAGGGATCGAGAGATGCAATAAAGAAGGAATAGTGCATCCAAAAGGAAATACGCGCCTCCCAATAGAAGATCCTATCGTTGCCATTGAAACGTTAGTATATTTAGAAAGAGAAGGCATAGAACCCATGGTATTTCATTGCGACGCAATTTCTGTGTTAATTCCATATTGTGAGGGATCGACAGTTGCAATAAAGAAGGAATAGTGCAACCGAAAGGAGATACTCGCCTACCAATAGAAGATCCTGTCGTTGCCATAGAAACGTTGTTATATTTAGAAAGAGAAGGCATAGAACCTATAGTATTTCATAGCGACGCAATTTCTGTGTTAATTCGTCAATGTGAGTGATGGAGGGATGCAATGAAGAAGGAATAGTGCATCTGGAAAGAGATACTCGCCTCCCAGTATAAGATCCTGTCGTTGCCATAGAAACGTTCCTCGATTTAGAAAGAAAAGGCACAGAACCTATAGTATTTCATAGCGTCGCAATTTCTGTGTTAATTAGTCACTGTGAGGGATCGACGGATGCAATAAAGAAGGAATAGTGCATCTGAAAAGAGATACTCGCCCTCCAATAAAAGATCCTGTCAATGCCATAGAAGCGTTCCTCGATTTAGAAAGAGAAGGCATGGAACCTATAGCATTTCATAGCGACGCAATTTCTGTGTTAATTCGTCATTGTGAGGGATCGACGGATGCAATAAAGAAGGAATAGTGCATCCGAAAAGAGATACTCGCCTTCCAATAGAAGATCCTGTCGTTGTTATAGAAACGTTCCTCGATTTAGAAAAAGAAGGCATAGAATCTACAGTATTTCATAGCGACGCAATTTCTGTGTTAATTTCATATTGTGAGGGATCGACAGATGCAATAAAGAAGGAATGGTGCATCCAAAAAGAGATACTCGCCTCCCGATAGAAGATCCTATCGTTGCCATAGAAACGTTCCTCGATTTAGAAAGAGAAGGCATAGAACCTACAGTATTTCATAGTGACGCAATTTCTGTGTTAATTCGTTATTGTGAGGGATCGACGGATGCAATAAATAAGCAGTAGTGCATCCGAAAAGAGATACTCACCTCCCAATAGAAGATCCTGTCGTTGCCATAGAAACGTTCCGCGATTTAGAAAGAGAAGTCATAGAACTTATCGTATTTCATAGCGTCGCAATTTATGTGTTAATTCGTCATTGTGAGGGATCGACGGAAGCAATAAAGAAGGAATAGTGCATCCGAAAAGAGATACTCGCCTCCCGATATAAGATCCTGTCATTGCCATAGAAATGTTCCTCGATTTAGAAGGAGAAAGCATAGAACATACAGTACTTCATAGCGACACAATTTCTGTGATAATTCGTCAATTTGAGGGATCGACGGATGCAATAATGAAGGAATAGTGCATCTGCAATGAGATACTCGCCTCCCAGTAGAAGATCCAGTCGTTGCCATAGAAACGTTCCTCGATTTAGGAAGAGAAAGTCATGGAACCTATAGTATTTCATAGCGACGGAATTTATGTGTTAATTCGTCATTGTGAGTGATCGACGGAATCAATAAAGAAGGAATAAGGCATCCGAAAAGAGATACTCGCCTCCAAATAGAAGATCTTGTTGTTGCCAAAGAAACGTTCCTCGATTTGGAAAGAGAAGGCATAGAACATATAGTATTTCATAGCGACGCAATTTCTGTGTTAATTCGTCAATGTGGGTGATGGAGGGATGCAATAAAGAAGGAATAGTGCATCCGAAAAGAGATATTCACCTCCAAATAGAAGATCCTGTCGTTGCCATAGAAACGTTCCTATATTTAGAAAGAGAAGGTATAGAACCCATAGTCTTCATAGCGACGCAATTTATGTGTCAATTCGTCATTGTGAGGGATCGACGGATGCAATAAAGAAGGAATAGTGCATCCGAAAAGAGATACTCTCCTCGCAATAGAAGATACTGACGTTGATATAGAAACGTTCCTCGATTTAGAAATAGAAAGCATAGAACCTATAAAACTTAATAGTGACGCAATTTCTGTGTTAATTCGTCATAGTGAGGGATCGACGAATGCAATGAAGAAGGAATAGTGCATCCGAAAAGAGATACTGGCATCGCAATAGAAGATACTGACGTTGCCATAGAAACGTTCCTCGATTTAGAAAGAGAAGGCATAGAATCTACAGTATTTCAAAACGACGCAATTTCTGTGTTAATTCATCATTGTGAGGGATCGCCGGATGCAATAAAGAAGGAATAGGGCATCCGAAAAGAGATACTCGCCTCCCAATAGAAGAACCTGTCGTAGCCATAGAAACGTTCCTCGATTTAGAAAGAGAAGGCATAGAATCTACAGTATTTCATAGCGACGCAATTTCTGTGTTAATTCCATATTGTGAGGGATCGACGGATGCAATAAAGAGGGAATAGTGCATTCGAAAACAGATACTTGCCTCCCAATATAAAATCCTGTCGTTGCCATAGAAACGTTCCTCGATTTAGAAAGAGAAGGCATAGAACCTACAGTATTTCATAGCGACGCAATTTCTGTGTTAATTCGTCATTGTGAGGGATCGACGGATGCAATAAATAAGGAGTAGTGCATCCAAAAAGAGATACTCGACTCCCAATAGAAGATCCTGTCGTTGCCATATAACCGTTCCGCGATTTAGAAAGAGAAGTCATAGAACTTATCGTATTTCATAGCGTCGCAATTTATGTGTTAATTCGTCATTGTGAGGGATCGACGGAAGCAATAAAGAAGGAATAGTGCATCCGAAAAGAGATACTCGCTTCCCGATATAAGATCCTGTCATTGCCATAGAAATGTTCCTCGATTTAGAAGGAGAAAGCATAGAACATACAGTATTTCATAGCGACACAATTTCTGTGTTAATTCGTCATTTTGAGGGATCGACGGATGCAATAATGAAGGGATAGTGCATCTGCAATGAGATACTCGCCTCCCAGTAGAAGATCCAGTCATTGCCATAGAAACGTTCCTCGATTTAGGAAGAGAAGGCATAGAACGTATAGTATTTCATAGCGACACAATTCAAGTGTTAATTCGTCATTGTGAGGGATCGACGGATGCAATAAAGAAAGTACATCCGAAAAGAGATACTCAACTCCCATTATAAGATCCTGTCGTTGCCATAGAAACGTTACTCTATTTAGAAAGAGAAGGCATAGAACCTACTGTATTTCATAGCGACGCAATTTCTGTGTTAATTCCATATTGTGGGGGTTAGACAGATGAAACAAAGAAGGAATAGTGCATCCGAAAAGAGATACTCGCCCTCAAGTAGAAATTCCTGTTGTTGCCATAGAAACGTTCCTCGATTTGGAAAGAGAAGGCATAGAACATATAGTATTTCATAGCGACGCAATTTCTGTGTTAATTCGTCAATGTGTGTGATGGAGGGATGCAATAAAGAAGGAATAGTGCATCCGAAAAGAGATACTCACCTCCCAATAGAAGATCCTGTCGTTGCCATAGAAACGTTCCTCGATTTAGAAAGAGAAGGCATAGAATCTACAATATTTCATAGCGACGCAATTTCTGTGTTAATTCCATATAGTGAGGGATCGACAGATACAATAAAGAAGGAATGGTGCATCCGAAAAGAGATACTCGCCTCCCAATAGAAGATCCTGTCGTTGCCATAGAAAAGTTCCTCGATTTAGAAAGAGAAGGCCTAGAACCTACAGTATCTCATAGCGACGCAATTTGTGTTAATTCGTCATTGTGAGGGATCGACGAATGCAATAAAGAAGCAGTAGTGCATCCGAAAAGAGATACTCACCTCCCAATAGAAGATCCTGTCGTTGCCATAGAAACGTTCCGCAATTTAGAAAGAGAAGTCATAGAATTTATCGTATTTCATAGCGTCGCAATTTATGTGTTAATTCGTCATTGTGAGCTATCGACGGAAGCAATAAACAAGGAATAGTGCATCCGAAAAGAGATACTCGCTTCCCGATATAAGATCCTGTCATTGCCACAGAAATGTTCCTCGATTTAGAAGGAGAAAGCATAGAACATACAGTATTTCATAGCGACACAATTTCTGTGTTAATTCGTCATTTTGAGGGATCGACAGATGCAATAATGAAGGAATAGTGCATCTGCAATGAGATACTCGCCTCCCAGTAGAAGATCCAGTCGTTGCCATCGAAACGTTCCTCGATTTAGGAAGAAAAAGGCTTGGAACCCATAGTATTTCATAGCGACGCAATTCCTGTGTTAATTCGTCATTGTGAGGGATCGACGGATGCAATAAAGAAGGATTAGTACATCCGAAAAGAGATACTCAACTCCCATTATAAGATCCTGTCGTTGCCATAGAAACGTTACTCGATTTAGAAAGAGAAGGCATAGAACCTACTGTATTTCATAGCGACGGAATTTCTGTGTTAATTCCATATTGTGGGGGTTCGACAGATGCAACAAAGAAGGAATAGTGCATCAGAAAAGAGATGCTCGCCCCCAAATAGATGATCCTGTTGTTGCCGTAGAAACGTTCCTCGATGTGGAAAGAGAAGGCATAGAACATATAGTATTTCATAGCGACGCAATTTCTGTGTTAATTCGTCAATGTGGGTGATGGAGGGATGCAATAAAGAAGGAATAGTGCATCCGAAAAGAGATACTCGCCTCCAAATAGAAGATCCTGTCGTTGCCATAGAAATGTTCCTATATTTAGAAAGAGAAGGCATAGAACCCATAGTCTTCATAGCGACGCAATTTATGTGTTAATTCGTGATTGTGAGGGATCGACAGTTGCAATAAAGAAGGAATAGTGCAACCGAAAGGAGATACTCGCCTACCAATAGAAGATTCTGTCGTTGCCATAGAAAAGATCCTATATTTAGAAAGAGAAGGCATATAACCTATAGTATTTCATAGCGACGCATTTTATGTGTTAATTCGTCAATGTGAGTGATGGAGGGATGCAATTAAGAAGGAATAGTGCATCCGGAAAGAGATACTCGCCTCCCAATATAAGATTCTGTCGTTGCCATAGAAACGTTCCTCGACTTAGAAAGAGAAGGCATAGGACCTATAGTATTTCATAGCGACGCAATTTCTTGTTAATTCGTCATTGTGAGGTATCGACGGATGCAATAAAGAAGGAATAGTGCATCCGAAAAGAGATACTCGCCTCTCAATATAAGATCCGGTCGTTGCCTGAGAAACAATCTTAGATTTAGAAAGAGAAAGCATAGAACCAGTAGTATTTCATAGCGACGCAATTTCTGTGTTAATTCATCATTGTGAGGGATCGCCGGATGCAATAAAGAAGGAATAGGGCATCCGAAAAGAGATACTCGCCTCCCAATAGAAGAACCTGTCGTAGCCATAGAAACGTTCCTCGATTTAGAAAGAGAAGGCATAGAATCTACAGTATTTCATAGCGACGCAATTTCTGTGTTAATTCCATATTGTGAGGGATCGACAGATGCAATAAAGTAGGAATAGTGCATCCGAAAACAGATACTCGCCTCCCAATAGAAGATCCTGCCGTTGCCATAGAAACGTTCCTCGATTTAGAAAGAGAAGGCATAGAACCTACAGTATTTCATAGCGACGCAATTTCTGTGTTAATTCGTCATTGTGAGGGATCGACGGATGCAATAAATAAGGAGTAGTGCATCCGAAAAGAGATACTCGACTCCCAATAGAAGATCCTGTCGTTGCCATATAAACGTTCCGCGATTTAGAAAGAGAAGTCATAGAACTTATCGTATTTCATAGCGTCGCAATTTATGTGTTAATTCGTCATTGTGAGGGATCGACGAAAGCAATAAAGAAGGAATAGTGCATCCGAAAAGAGATACTCGCCTCCCGATATAAGATCCTGTCATTGCCATAGAAATGTTCCTCGATTTAGAAGGAGAAAGCATAGAACATACAGTATTTCATAGCGACACAATTTCTGTGTTAATTCGTCATTTTGAGGGATCGACGGATGCAATAATGAAGGGATAGTGCATCTGCAATGAGATACTCGCCTCCCAGTAGAAGATCCAGTCATTGCCGTAGAAACGTTCCTCGATTTAGGAAGAGAAAGCATAGAACGTATAGTATTTCATAGCGACACAATTCAAGTGTTAATTCGTCATTGTGAGCTATTGACGGAAGCAATAAACAAGGAATAGTGCATCCGAAAAGGGATACTCGCCTCCCGATATAAGATCCTGTCATTGCCACAGAAATGTTCCTCGATTTAGAAGGAGAAAGCATAGAACATACAGTGTTTCATAGCGAAACAATTGCTGTGTTAATTCGTCATTTTGAGCTATCGACAGATGCAATAATGAAGGAATAGTGCATCTGCAATGAGATACTCGCCTCCCAGTAGAAGATCCAGTCGTTGCCATAGAAACGTTCCTCGATTTAGGAAGAAAAAGGCTTGGAACCCATAGTATTTCATAGCGACGCAATTCCTGAGTTAATTTGTCATTGTGAGGGATCGACGGATGCAATAAAGAAGGATTAGTACATCCGAAAAGAGATACTCAACTCCCATTATAAGATCCTGTCGTTGCCATAGAAACGTTAATCGATTTAGAAAGAGAAGGCATAGAACCTACTGTATTTCATAGCGACGGAATTTCTGTGTTAATTCCATATTGTGGGGGTTTGACAGATGCAACAAAGAAGGAATAGTGCATCCGAAAAGAGATGCTCGCCTCCAAATAGAAGATCCTGTTGTTGCCATAGAAACGTTCCTCGATTTGGAAAGAGAAGGCATAGAACATATAGTATTTCATAGCGACGCAATTTCTGTGTTAATTCGTCAATGTGGGTGATGGAGGGATGCAATAAAGAAGGAATAGTGCATCCGAAAAGAGATACTCACCTCCAAATAGAAGATCCTGTCGTTGCCATAGAAATGTTCCTATATTTAGAAAGAGAAGGCATAGAACCCATAGTCTTCATAGCGACGCAATTTATGTGTTAATTCGTGATTGTGAGGGATCGACAGTTGCAATAAAGAAGGAATAGTGCAACCGAAAGGAGATACTCGCCTACCAATAGAAGATTCTGTCGTTGCCATAGAAAAGATCCTATATTTACAAAGAGAAGGCATAGAACCTATAGTATTTCATAGCGACGCAATTTATGTGTTAATTCGTCATTGTGAGTGATGGAGGGATGCAATAAAGAAGGAATAGTGCATCCGGAAAGAGGTACTCGCCTCCCAATATAAGATTCTGTCGTTGCCATAGAAACGTTCCTCGACTTAGAAAGAGAAGGCATAGGAACTATAGTATTTCATAGCGACGCAATTTCTTGTTAATTCGTCATTGTGAGGGATCGACGGATGCAATAAAGAAGGTGTAGTGCATCCGAAAAGAGATACTCACCTCCCAATACAAGATCCTGTCGTTGCCATAGAAACGTTCCGCGATTTAGAAAGATAAGTCATAGAACTTATCGTATTTCATAGCGACGCAATTTATGTGTTAATTCGTCATTGTGATGGATCGACGGAAGCAATAAAGAAGGAATAGTGCTTCCGAAAACAGATACTCGCCTCCCAATATAAGATCCTGTCATTGCCATAGAAATGTTCCTCGATTTAGAAGGAGAAGGCATAGAACAAATTGTATTTCATAGCGACACAATTTCTGTGTTAATTCGTCATTGTGAGGGATCGACGGATGCAATAAAGAAGGAATAAGGCATCCGAAAAGAGATACTCGCCTCCCAGTAGAAGATCCTGTCGTTGCCATAGGAAGGTTCCTCGATTTAGGATGAGAATGGCATGGAACCTGTAGTATTTCATAGCCATGCATTTTCTGTGTTAATTCGTCATTGTGAGGGATCGACGGATGCAGTAAAGAAGGAATAGTGCATCCGAAAAGAGATACTCGCCTCCCAATATAAGATCCTGTCGTTGCCATAGAAACGTCCCTTGATTTAGAAAGAGAAGGCATAGAACCTATAGTAGGTCATAGAGACGCAATTTCTGTGTTAATTCGTCATTGTGAGGGATCGACGGATGCAATAAAGAAGGAAAAGTGCATCCAAAAAGAGATACCCGCCTCCCAATATAAGATCCTGTCGTTGCCATAGAAACGTTCCTCGATTTAGAAAGAGAAGGCATAGAACCTACAGTATTTCATAGCGACGCAATTTCTGTGTTAATTCCATATTGTGAGGGATCGACAGTTGCAATAATGAGGGAATAGTGCAACCGAAAACAGATACTCGCCTACCAATAGAAGATCCTGTCGTTGCCATAGAAACGTTCCTATATTTAGAATGAGAATGCATAGAAGCTATAGTATTTCATAGCGACTCAATTTATGTGTTAATTCGTCAATGTGAGTGATGGAGGGATGCAATAAAGAAGGAATAGTGCATCTGGAAAGAGGTACTCGCCTCCCAACATAAGATCCTGTCGTTGCCATAGAAACGTTTCTCGATTTAGAAAGAGAAGTCATACAACCTATAGTATTTCATAGCGACGCAATTTCTGTGTTAATTCGTCATTGTGAGGGATCGACGGATGCAATAAAGAAAGAGTAGTGCATCCGAAAAGAGATACTCACCTCCCAATATAACATCCTGTCTTTGCCATAGAAACGTTCCTCGATTTAGGAAGAGAATTCATAGAACGTATAGCGTCTCATAGCGGCGCAGTTTCTGTGTTAATTCGTCATTGTGAGGTATCGACGGATGCAATCAAGAAGGAATAGTACATCCGAAAAGACATACCCGCCTCCCAATATAAGATCCTTTCGTTTCCATAGAAACGTTACTCGTTTTAGAGAGAGAAGGCTTAGAGCATATAGTATTTCATAGCGACGCAATGTCTGTATAATTCGTCATTCTGAGGGATCAACGGATGCAATAAAGAAGGAATAGTGCATCCGAAAAGAGATACTCGTCTCCCAATATAAGATCCTGTCGTTGCCAAAGAAACGTTACTCGTTTTAGAGAGAGAAGGCTTAGAGCCTATAGTATTTCATAGCGACGCAATGTCTATATAATTCGTCATTGTGAGGGATCGACGGATGCAATAAAGAAGCAATAGTACATCCGATAAGAGATACTCGCCTCCCAATATAAGATCTTGTCGTTGTCATAGAAACGTTCCTCGATTTAGAAGGATAAGGCATAGAACCTATAGTATTTCATAGCCACGCATTTTCTGTGTTAATTCGTCATTGTGAGGGATCGACGGATGCAATAAAGAAGGAATAGTGCATCAGAAAAGAGATACTCGCCTCCCAATAGGAGATCCTTCGTTGCCATAGAAACGTTCCTATAATTAGAAAGAGAAGGCGTAGAACCTAAAGCATTTCATTGCGACGCAATTTCTGTGTTAATTCGTCATTGTGAGGGATCGACGGATGCAATAATGAAGGAGTAGTGCAACCGAAAAGATATACTCGCCTCCAAATACAAGATCCTGTCGTTACCATGGAAACGTTCCTCGATATAGAAAGAGAAGGCATAGAACCCATAGTATTTCATAGCGACGCAATTCCTGTGTTAATTCGTCATTGTCAGGGATCGTCACATGCAACAAAGTAGTTATAGTACATCCGAAAAGAGATACTCGCCTCCCAATATACGATCCTGTCGTTGCCATAGAAACGTTACTCGATTTAGAAAGGGAAGGCATATAACCTATAGCATTACATAGCGTCGCAATTTCTGAGTTAATTCGTCATTGTAAGGGATCGACGGATGCAATAAGGAAGGAATAGTGCATCCGAAATGAGATACTCGCCTCCCAATAGAAGATCCTGACGTTGGCTTAGAAACGTTCCACGATTTAGAAAGAGAAGTCATAGAACTTATTGTATTTCATAGCGACCCAATCTATCTGTTAATACGTTATTGTGAGGGATCGTCAGATGCAACAAGGAAGGTATAGTACTTCCGAAATATATAGTACATCCCAATATACACTCCTGGAAATGGAAAAAAGAACACATTGACACCGGTGTGTCAGACCCACCATACTTGCTCCGGACACTGCGAGAGGGCTGTACAAGCAATGATCACACGCACGGCACAGCGGACACACCAGGAACCGCGGTGTTCGCCGTCGAATGGCGCTAGCTGCGCAGCATTTGTGCACCAACGCCGTCAGTGTCAGCCAGTTTGCCGTGGCATACGGAGCTCCATCGCAGTCTTTAACACTGGTAGCATGCCGCGACAGCGTGGACGTGAACCGTATGTGCAGTTGACGGACTTTGAGCGAGGGCGTATTGTGGGCATGCGGGAGGCTGGGTGGACGTACCGCCGAATTGCTCAACACGTGGGGCGTGAGATCTCCACAGTACATCGATGTTGTCGCCAGTGGTCGGCGGAAGGTGCACGTGCCCGTCGACCTGGGACCGGACCGCAGCGACGCACGGATGCACGCCAAGACCGTAGGATCCTACGCAGTGCCGTAGGGGACCGCACCGCCACTTCCCAGCAAATTAGGGACACTGTTGCTCCTGGGGTATCGGCGAGGACCATTCGCAACCGTCTCCATGAAGCTGGGCTACGGTCCCGCACACCGTTAGGCCGTCTTCCGCTCACGCCCCAACATCGTGCAGCCCTCCTCCAGTGGTGTCGCGACAGCCGTGAATGGAGGGACGAATGGAGACGTGTCGTCTTCAGCGATGAGAGTCGCTTCTGCCTTGGTGCCAATGATGGTCGTATGCGTGTTTGGCGCCGTGCAGGTGAGCGCCACAATCAGGACTGCATACGACCGAGGCACACAGGGCCAACACCCGGCTTCATGGTGTGGGGAGCGATCTCCTACACTGGCCGTACACCACTGGTGATCGTCGAGGGGACACTGAATAGTGCACGGTACATCCAAACCGTCATCGAACCCATCGTTCTACCATTCATAGACCGGCAAGGGAACTTGCTGTTCCAACAGGACAATGCACGTCCGCATGTATCCCGTGCCACCCAACGTGCTCTAGAAGGTGTAAGTCAACTACCCTGGCCAGCAAGATCTCCGGATCTGTCCCCCATTGAGCATGTTTGGGACTGGATGAAGCGTCGTCTCACGCGGTCTGTACGTCCAGCACGAACGCTGGTCCAACTGAGGCGCCAGGTGGAAATGGCATGGCAAGCCGTTCCACAGGACTACATCCAGCATCTCTACGATCGTCTCCAAGGGAGAATAGCAGCCTGCATTGCTGCGAAAGGTGGATATACACTGTACTAGTGCCGACATTGTGCATGCTCTGTTGCCTGTGTCTATGTGCCTGTGGTTCTGTCAGTGTGATCATGTGATGTATCTGACCCCAGGAATGTGTCAATAAAGTTTCCCCTTCCTGGGACAATGAATTCACGGTGTTCTTATTACAATTTCCAGGAGTGTATGATCCTGTCGTTGCCATGGAAACGTTCCTCGATTTAGAAAGAGAAGCCATATAACCTATAGCATTTCGTAGCGACGCAATTTCTATGTTAATTCGTCATAGTGAGCGATCGACGGATGCAATAAAAAAGGAATAGTGCATCAAAAAAGATATACTCGCCTTCCAATATAAGATCCTATCGTTGCCATAGAAACGTTCCTCGATTTAGAAACAGAGGGCATAGAAACTATAGCATTTCATACCGACGCAATTTCTGAATTAATTCGTCACTGTGAGGGATCGACGGATGCAATAAAGAAGGAATAGTGCATCCGAAAAGATATACTCGCCTCCCAATAGAAGATCCTGTCGTTGCCATAGAAACGTACCCCGATATAGAAAGAGAAGGGATAGAACATATAGTATTTCATAGCGACGCAATTTCTCTGTTAATTCAATATTGTGAGGGATCGACAGTTGCAATAAAGAAGGAATAGTGCATCCGAAAAGAAATACTCGCGTCCCAATGGAAGATCCTTGTGTTGTCATAAAAACTTTCCTCGATTGAGAAAGAGAAGGGATAGAACTTATAGTATTTCATAGCGACGCAATTTCTGTGTTAATTTGACACTGTGAGTGATCTACGGACGCAATAAAGAAGGAACAGTGCATCCGAAAAGAGATACTCGCCTCCCAATATAAGATCCGGTCGTTGCCATAGAAACGTCCCTTGATTTAGAAAGAGAAGGCATAGAACCTATAGTATTTCATAGGGACGCAATTTCTGTGTTAATTCGTCATTGTGAGGGATCGACGGTTCCAATAAAGAAGGAATAGTGCATCCGAAAAGAAATACTCGCCTCCCAATATAAGATCCTGCCGTTGCCATAGAAACGTTAATCGATTTAGAAAGAGAAGGCATAGAACCTATAGTATTTCATAGCGACGCAATTTCTGTGTTAATTCAATATTGTGAGGGATCGACAGTTGCAATAAAGAAGGAATAGTGCAACCGAAAAGAGATACTCGCCTACCAATAGAAGATCCTGTCGTTGCCATAGAATCGTTCCTATATTTAGAATGAGAAGGCATCGAACCCATAGTATTTCATAGCGACGCAATTTATGTGTTAATTCGTCAATGTGAGTGACGGAGGGATGCAATAAAGAAGGAATAGTGCATCGGGAAAGAGATACTCGCCTCCCAATATAAGATCCGGTCGATGCCATGGAAACATTCCTCGATTTAGAAAGAGAAGGCATAGGACCTATAGTATTTCATAGCGACGCAATTTCTGTGTCAATTCGTCATTGTGAGGGATCGTCAGATGCAATAAAGAAGGAATAGTGCATCGGAAAAGAGATACTCGCCTCCCAATAGAAGATACTGACGTTGCCATAGAAACGTTCATCGATTTAGAAAGAGAAGGCATAGAACCTATAGCATTTCATAGCGATACAATTTCTGAGTTAATTCGTCATTGTGAGGGATCGACGGATGCAATAAAGAAGGAATAGTGCATCCGAAAAGAGATACTCGCCTCCCAATAGAAGATACTGACGTTGCCATATAATCGTTCCTCGATTTAGAAAGAGAAGGCATAGAACCTATAGTACTTAATAGTGACGGAATTTCTGTGTTAATTCGTCATTGTGAGGGATTGACGAATGGAATAAAGTAGGAATAGTGCATCCGAAAAGAGATACTCGCCTCCCAATATAAGATCCGGTCGTCGCCATAGAAACGTTCCTCGATTTAGAAAGAGAAGGCATAGAACCTATAGTACTACATAGTGACGCACTTTTTGTGTTAATTCGTCATTGTGAGGGATCGACGAATGCAACAAAGAAGGAATAGTGCATCCGAAAAGAGATACACGCGTCCCATTAGAAGATCCTGTCGTTGCCATAGAAACGTTCCCCGATATAGAATGAGAAGGGATAGAACCTATAGTATTTCATAGCGACGCAATATCTGTGTTAATTCAATATTGTGAGGGTTCGACAGTTGCAATAAGGAAGGAATAGTGCAACCGAAAAGAGATACTCGCCTACCAATAGAAGATCCTGTCGTTGCCATACAAACGTTCCTATATTTAGAATGAGAAGACGTAGAACCTATAGTACTTCATAGCGAAGCAATTTATTTGTTAAATCGTCAATGTGAGTGATGGAGGGATGCAATAAAGAAGGAATAGTGCATCCGGAAAGAGATACTCGCCTCCCAATATAAGATCCTGTCGTTGCCATAGAAACGTTCCTCGATTTAGAAAGAGAAGGCATAGGACCTATAGTATTTCATAGCGACGCAATTTCTGTGTTAATTCGTCATTGTGAGGGATCGATGGATGCAATATAGAAGGAAAAGTGCATCCGAAAAGAGATACTCGCCTCCCAATATAAGATCCTGTCGTTGCCATAGAAACGTTCCTCGATTTAGAAAGAGAAGGCATAGAACATTTATTATTTCATAGCGACGCAATTTCTGTGATAATTCGTCAATGTGGGTGATGGAGCGATGCAATAAAGAAGGAATAGTGCATCCGAAAAGAGATACTCGCCTCCCAATAGAAGATCCTGTCGTTGTCATAGAAACTTTCCTCGATTTAGAAAGAGAAGGGATAGAACCTATAGTATTTCATGGCGACGCAATTTCTGTGTTAATTCGTCATTGTGAGGGATCGACGAAAGCAATAACGAAGGAATAGTGCATCCGAAAAGAGATACTCGCCTCCCAATATAAGATCCGGTCGTTGCCATAGAAACGTTCCTCGATTTAGAAAGAGAAGGCATAGAACCTATAGTACTACATAGTGACGCACTTTTTGTGTTAATTCGTCATTGTGAGGGATCGACGAATGCAACAAAGAAGGAATAGTGCATCCGAAAAGAGATACTCGCCTCCCAATAGAAAATCCTGTCGTTGCCATAGAAACGTCCCCGATATAGAAAGAGAAGGGATAGAAATTATAGTATTTCATAGCGACGCAATTTCCGTGTTAATTCAATATTGTGAGGGATCGACAGTTGCAATAAGGAAGGAATAGTGCAACCGAAAAGAGATACGCGCTTACCAATAGAAGTTCCTGTCGTTGCCACACAAACGTTCCTATATTTAGAATGAGAAGACGTAGAACCTATAGTACTTTATAGCGACGCAATTTATGTGTTAATTCGTCAATGTGAGTGATGGAGGGATGCAATAAGGAAGGAATAGTGCATCCGAAAAGAGATACTCGCCTCCCAATATAAGATCCTGTCGTTGCCATAGAAACGTTCCTCGATTTAGGAAGAAAAAGGCAGGGAACCTATAGTATTTCATAGCGACGCAATTTCTGTGTTAATTCGTCAATGTGATTGATGGAGGGATGCAATAAAGAAGGAATAGTGCATCCGAAAAGAGATACTCGTCTCCCAATAGAAGATCCTGTGTTTGCCATAGGAACGTTCCTCGATTTAGGAAGAGAACGCATAGAACGTATAGTATTCCATAGCGACGCAATTCCTGTGTTAATTCGTCATTGTGAGGGATCGACGGATGCAATAAAGAAGGCATAGTACATACGAAAAGAGATACTCGCCTTCCAATGTAAGATCCTCTCGTTGCCATAGAAACGTTACTCGATTTAGAAAGAGAATGCATAGAGCCTATAGTATTTCATAGCGGCGCAATGTCTGTATAATTCGTCATTCTGAGGTATCAAGGGATGCAATAAAGACGGAATAGTGCATCCGAAAAGCGATACTCGCCTCCCAATATAAGATCCTGTCGTTGCCATAGAAACGTTACCCCATTTAGAAAGAGAAGGCATAGAGCCTATAGTATTTAATAGCGACGCAATGTCTGTATAATTCGTCATTGTGAGGGACCGACGGATGCAATAAAGAAGGAATAGTGCATCCGAAAAGAGATACTCGCCCCCCAATATAAGATTCTGTCGTTGCCATAGAAACGTTCGGCGATTTAGAAAGATAAGGCATAGAACCTATAGTATTTCATAGCCACGCATATTCTGTGTTAATTCGTCATTGTGAGGGATCGACGGATGCAATAAAGATGAAATAGTGCATCCGATAAGAGATACTTGCCTCCCAATAGGAGATCCTTCGTTGCCATAGAAACGTTCCTATAATTAGAAAGAGAAGGCGTAGAACCTATAGCATTTCATTGCGACGCAATTTCTGTGTTAATTCGTCATTGTGAGGCATCGACGGATGCAATAAAGAAGGAATAGTGCATCCGAAAAGAGATACTCGCCCTCCAATAAAGGATCCTGTCATTGCCATAGAAACGTTCATCGATTTAGAAAGTGAAGGCATAGAACCTATAGCATTTCATAGCGATACAATTTCTGAGTTAATTCGTCATTGTGAGGGATCGACGGAGGCAATAAAGAAGGAATAGTGCATCCGAAAAGAGATACTCTCCTCGCAATAGAAGATACTGACGTTGCCATAGAAACGTTCCTCGATTTAGAAATAGAAAGCATAGAACCTATACAACTTAATAGTGACGCAATTTCTGTGTTAATTCGTCATAGTGAGGGATCGACGAATGCAATGAAGAAGGAATAGTGCATCCGAAAAGAGATACTGGCCTCGCAATAGAAGATACTGACGTTGCCATAGAAACGTTCCTCGATTTAGAAAGAGAAAGCATAGAACCTATAGTACGTAATAGTGACGCAATTTCTGTGTTAATTCGTCATAGTGAGGGATCGACGAAGGCAATAAAGAAGGAATAGTGCATCCGAAAAGAGATACTCGCCTCTCAATATAAGATCCGGTCGTTGCCATAGAAACGTTCCTCGATTTAGAAAGAGAAGGCATAGAACCTATAGTACTACATAGTGACGCACTTTTTGTGTTAATTCGTCATTGTGAGGGATCGACGAATGCAACAAAGAAGGAATAGTGCATCCGAAAAGAGATACTCGCCTCCCAATAGAAGATCCTGTCGTTGTCATAGAAACTTTCCTCGATTTAGAAAGAGTAGGGATAGAACCAATAGTATTTCATAGCGACGCTATTTCTGTGATAATTCGTCATTGTGAGGGATCGACGGACGCAATAAAGAAGGAGTAGTGCATCCGAAAAGAGATACTCACCTCCCAATAGAAGAACCTGTCGTATCCGTAGAAACTTTTCCGCGATTTAGAAAGAGAAGTCATAGAACATATCGTATTTCATTGCGACGCAATTTATGTGATAATTCGTCATTGTGATGGATCGACGGATGCAATACAGAAGGAATAGTGCATCCGAAAAGAGATACTCATCTCCCAATATAAGACCCTGTCGTTGCCATAGAAATGTTCCTCGATTTAGAAATAGAAGTCATAGAACATATAGTATTTTATAGCGACACAATTTGTGTGTTAATTCGTCATTGTGAGGGAACGACGGATGCAATAAAGAAGGAATAGTGCATCCGAAAAGAGATACTCGCCTCCCAATGTAAGATCCTCTCGTTGCAATAGAAACGTTGCTCGATTTAGGAAGAGAAGGCGTAGAACGTATAGTATTCCGTAGCGACGCAATTCCTGTGTTAATTCGTCATTGTGAGGGATCGACGGATGCAATAAAGAAGGAATAGTGCATCCGAAAAGAGATACTCGCCTCCCAATATAAGAACCTGTCGTTGCCATAGAAACGTTCGTCGATTTAGAAAGATAAGGCATAGAACCTATAGTATTTCATAGCCACGCATTTTCTGTGTTAATTCGTCATTGTGAGAGATCGACGGATGCAATAGATAAGGAATAGTGCATCCGAAAAGAGATACTCGCCTCCCAATATAAGATCCCGTCGTTGCCATAGAAACGTTCCTCGATTTAGAAAGAGAAGGCATAGAGTTTATAGTATTTCATTGCGACGGAATTGCTATGTTAATTCGTCATTGCGAGAAATCGACGGGTGCAATAAAGAAAGAATAGTGCATCCGAAAAGACATACTCGCCTTCCATAGAAACGTTCCCCGATTTAGAAAGAGAAGGGATAGAACGTATACTATTTCATAGCGACGCAATTTCTGTGTTAATTCAATATTGTGAGGGATCGACAGTTGCAATAAAGAAGGAATAGTGCAACCGAAAAGAGATACTCGCCTACCAATAGAAGATCTTGTCGTTGCCATAGAATCGTTCCTATATTTAGAATGAGAAGGCATCGAACCCATAGTATTTCATAGCGACGCAATTTATGTGTTAATTCGTCAATGTGAGTGACGGAGGGATGCAATAAAGAAGGAATAGTGCATCGGGAAAGAGATACTCGCCTCCCAATATAAGATCCGGTCGATGCCATGGAAACATTCCTCGATTTAGAAAGAGAAGGCATAGGACCTATAGTATTTCATAGCGACGCAATTTCTGTGTCAATTCGTCATTGTGAGGGATCGTCAGATGCAATAAAGAAGGAATAGTGCATCCGAAAAGAGATACTCGCCTCCCAATAGAAGATACTGACGTTGCCATATAATCGTTCCTCGATTTAGAAAGAGAAGGCATAGAACCTATAGTACTTAATAGTGACGGAATTTCTGTGTTAATTCGTCATTGTGAGGGATTGACGAATGGAATAAAGTAGGAATAGTGCATCCGAAAAGAGATACTCGCCTCCCAATATAAGATCCGGTCGTCGCCATAGAAACGTTCCTCGATTTAGAAAGAGAAGGCATAGAACCTATAGTACTACATAGTGACGCACTTTTTGTGTTAATTCGTCATTGTGAGGGATCGACGAATGCAACAAAGAAGGAATAGTGCATCCGAAAAGAGATACACGCGTCCCATTAGAAGATCCTTTCGTTGCCATAGAAACGTTCCCCGATATAGAATGAGAAGGGATAGAACCTATAGTATTTCATAGCGACGCAATATCTGTGTTAATTCAATATTGTGAGGGTTCGACAGTTGCAATAAGGAAGGAATAGTGCAACCGAAAAGAGATACTCGCCTACCAATAGAAGATCCTGTCGTTGCCATACAAACGTTCCTATATTTAGAATGAGAAGACGTAGAACCTATAGTACTTCATAGCGAAGCAATTTATTTGTTAAATCGTCAATGTGAGTGATGGAGGGATGCAATAAAGAAGGAATAGTGCATCCGGAAAGAGATACTCGCCTCCCAATATAAGATCCTGTCGTTGCCATAGAAACGTTCCTCGATTTAGAAAGAGAAGGCATAGGACCTATAGTATTTCATAGCGACGCAATTTCTGTGTTAATTCGTCATTGTGAGGGATCGATGGATGCAATATAGAAGGAAAAGTGCATCCGAAAAGAGATACTCGCCTCCCAATATAAGATCCTGTCGTTGCCATAGAAACGTTCCTCGATTTAGAAAGAGAAGGCATAGAACATTTATTATTTCATAGCGACGCAATTTCTGTGATAATTCGTCAATGTGGGTGATGGAGCGATGCAATAAAGAAGGAATAGTGCATCCGAAAAGAGATACTCGCCTCCCAATAGAAGATCCTGTCGTTGTCATAGAAACTTTCCTCGATTTAGAAAGAGAAGGGATAGAACCTATAGTATTTCATGGCGACGCAATTTCTGTGTTATTTCGTGATTGTGAGTGATCGACGGACGCAATAAAGAAGGAATAGTGCATCCGAAAAGAGATACTCGTCTCCCAATATAAGATCCTGTCGTTGCCATAGAAACGTTCCTCGATTTAGAAAGAGAAGGCATAGAACTTATAGTATTTCATAGCGACGCAATTTCTGTGTTAATTCAACATTGTGAGGGATCGACAGTTGCAATAAAGAAGGAATAGTGCAACCGAAAAGAGATACTCGCCTATCAATAGAAGATCCTGTCGTTGCCATAGAAACATTCCTATATTTAGAATGAGTAGGCATAGAACCTATAGTATTTCATAGCGACGCAATTTATGTGTTAATTCGTCAATGTGAGTGATGGAGTGATGCAATAAAGAAGGAATAGTGTATCCGGAAAGAGATACTCGCCTCCCAATATAAGATCCGGTCGATGCCATGGAAACATTCCTCGATTTAGAAAGAGAAGGCATAGGACCTATAGTATTTCATAGCGACGCAATTTCTGTGTCAATTCGTCATTGTGAGGGATCGTCAGATGCAATAAAGAAGGAATAGTGCATCGGAAAAGAGATACTCGCCTCCCAATAGAAGATACTGACGTTGCCATAGAAACGTTCATCGATTTAGAAAGAGAAGGCATAGAACCTACAGTATTTCATAGCGAAGGAATTTCTGTGCTAATTGGTCATTGTGAGGGATTGACGGATGCAATAAAGAAGGAATAGTGCATCCGAAAAGAGATACTCGCCCTCCAATAAAGGATCCTGTCATTGCCATAGAAAAATTCATCGATTTAGAAAGAGAAGGCATAGAACCTATAGCATTTCATAGCGATACAATTTCCGAGTTAATTCGTCATTGTGAGGGATCGACGGATGCAATAAAGAAGGAATAGTGCATCCGAAAAGAGATACTCGCCTCCCAATAGAAGATACTGACGTTGCCATAGAAACGTACCTCGATTTAGAATGAGAAGGCATAGAACCTATAGTACTTAATAGTGACGCAATTTCTGTGTTAATTCGTCATTGTGAGGGATCGACGAAAGCAATAACGAAGGAATAGTGCATCCGAAAAGAGATACTCGCCTCCCAATATAAGATCCGGTCGTTGCCATAGAAACGTTCCTCGATTTAGAAAGAGAAGGCATAGAACCTATAGTACTACATAGTGACGCACTTTTTGTGTTAATTCGTCATTGTGAGGGATCGACGAATGCAACAAAGAAGGAATAGTGCATCCGAAAAGAGATACTCGCCTCCCAATAGAAAATCCTGTCGTTGCCATAGAAACGTCCCCGATATAGAAAGAGAAGGGATAGAACCTATAGTATTTCATAGCGACGCAATTTCCGTGTTAATTCAATATTGTGAGGGATCGACAGTTGCAATAAGGAAGGAATAGTGCAACCGAAAAGAGATACGCGCCTACCAATAGAAGTTCCTGTCGTTGCCACACAAACGTTCCTATATTTAGAATGAGAAGACGTAGAACCTATAGTACTTTATAGCGACGCAATTTATGTGTTAATTCGTCAATGTGAGTGATGGAGGGATGCAATAAGGAAGGAATAGTGCATCCGAAAAGAGATACTCGCCTCCCAATATAAGATCCTGTCGTTGCCATAGAAACGTTCCTCGATTTAGGAAGAAAAAGGCAGGGAACCTATAGTATTTCATAGCGACGCAATTTCTGTGTTAATTCGTCAATGTGATTGATGGAGGGATGCAATAAAGAAGGAATAGTGCATCCGAAAAGAGATACTCGTCTCCCAATAGAAGATCCTGTCTTTGCCATAGGAACGTTCCTCGATTTAGGAAGAGAACGCATAGAACGTATAGTATTCCATAGCGACGCAATTCCTGTGTTAATTCGTCATTGTGAGGGATCGACGGATGCAATAAAGAAGGCATAGTACATACGAAAAGAGATACTCGCCTTCCAATGTAAGATCCTCTCGTTGCCATAGAAACGTTACTCGATTTAGAAAGAGAATGCATAGAGCCTATAGTATTTCATAGCGGCGCAATGTCTGTATAATTCGTCATTCTGAGGTATCAAGGGATGCAATAAAGACGGAATAGTGCATCCGAAAAGCGATACTCGCCTCCCAATATAAGATCCTGTCGTTGCCATAGAAACGTTACCCCATTTAGAAAGAGAAGGCATAGAGCCCATAGTATTTAATAGCGACGCAATGTCTGTATAATTCGTCATTGTGAGGGACCGACGGATGCAATAAAGAAGGAATAGTGCATCCGAAAAGAGATACTCGCCCCCCAATATAAGATTCTGTCGTTGCCATAGAAACGTTCGGCGATTTAGAAAGATAAGGCATAGAACCTATAGTATTTCATAGCCACGCATATTCTGTGTTAATTCGTCATTGTGAGGGATCGACGGATGCAATAAAGATGAAATAGTGCATCCGATAAGAGATACTTGCCTCCCAATAGGAGATCCTTCGTTGCCATAGAAACGTTCCTATAATTAGAAAGAGAAGGCGTAGAACCTATAGCATTTCATTGCGACGCAATTTCTGTGTTAATTCGTCATTGTGAGGCATCGACGGATGTAATAATGAAGGACTAGTGCAAACGAAAAGAAATACTCGCCTCCAAATACAAGATCCTGTCGTTACCATGCATACGTTCCTCGATATAGAAAGAGAAGGCATAGAACCTATAGTATCTCATAGCGACGCAATTTCTGTGTCAATTCGTCAGTGTGAGGGATCGTCAGATGCAATAAAGAATGAATAGTGCAATCGAAAAGAGATAGTCGCCTCCCAATAGAAGATACTGACGTTGCCATAGAAACGTTCCTCGATTTAGAAAGAGAAGGCATAAGACCTATAGTATTTCATAGTGACGCAATTTCTGTGCTAATTGGTCATTGTGAGGGATTTACGCATGCAATAAAGAAGGAATAGTGCATCCGAAAAGAGATACTCGCCCTCCAATAAAGGATCCTGTCATTGCCATAGAAACGTTCATCGATTTAGAAAGTGAAGGCATAGAACCTATAGCATTTCATAGCGATACAATTTCTGAGTTAATTCGTCATTGTGAGGGATCGACGGATGCAATAAAGAAGGAATAGTGCATCCGAAAAGAGATACTCTCCTCGCAATAGAAGATACTGACGTTGCCATAGAAACGTTCCTCGATTTAGAAATAGAAAGCATAGAACCTATAAAACTTAATAGTGACGCAATTTCTGTGTTAATTCGTCATAGTGAGGGATCGACGAATGCAATGAAGAAGGAATAGTGCATCCGAAAAGAGATACTGGCCTCGCAATAGAAGATACTGACGTTGCCATAGAAACGTTCCTCGATTTAGAAAGAGAAATCATAGAACCTATAGTACTTAATAGTGACGCAATTTCTGTGTTAATTCGTCATAGTGAGGGATCGACGAAGGCAATAAAGAAGGAATAGTGCATCCGAAAAGAGTTACTCGCCTCTCAATATAAGATCCGGTCGTTGCCATAGAAACGTTCCTCGATTTAGAAAGAGAAGGCATAGAACCTATAGTACTACATAGTGACGCACTTTTTGTGTTAATTCGTCATTGTGAGGGATCGACGAATGCAACAAAGAAGGAATAGTGCATCCGAAAAGAGATACTCGCCTCCCAATAGAAGATCCTGTCGTTGTCATAGAAACTTTCCTCGATTTAGAAAGAGAAGGGATAGAACCAATAGTATTTCATAGCGACGCTATTTCTGTGTTAATTCGTCATTGTGAGGGATCGACGGACGCAATAAAGAAGGAGTAGTGCATCCGAAAAGAGATACTCACCTCCCAATAGAAGAACCTGTCGTATCCGTAGAAACTTTTCCGCGATTTAGAAAGAGAAGTCATAGAACATATCGTATTTCATTGCGACGCAATTTATGTGATAATTCGTCATTGTGATGGATCGACGGATGCAATACAGAAGGAATAGTGCATCCGAAAAGAGATACTCATCTCCCAATATAAGACCCTGTCGTTGCCATAGAAATGTTCCTCGATTTAGAAATAGAAGTCATAGAACATATAGTATTTTATAGCGACACAATTTGTGTGTTAATTCGTCATTGTGAGGGAACGACGGATGCAATAAAGAAGGAATAGTGCATCCGAAAAGAGATACTCGCCTCCCAATGTAAGATCCTCTCGTTGCAATAGAAACGTTGCTCGATTTAGGAAGAGAAGGCGTAGAACGTATAGTATTCCGTAGCGACGCAATTCCTGTGTTAATTCGTCATTGTGAGGGATCGACGGATGCAATAAAGAAGGAATAGTGCATCCGAAAAGAGATACTCGCCTCCCAATATAAGAACCTGTCGTTGCCATAGAAACGTTCGTCGATTTAGAAAGATAAGGCATAGAACCTATAGTATTTCATAGCCACGCATTTTCTGTGTTAATTCGTCATTGTGAGAGATCGACGGATGCAATAGATAAGGAATAGTGCATCCGAAAAGAGATACTCGCCTCCCAATATAAGATCCCGTCGTTGCCATAGAAACGTTCCTCGATTTAGAAAGAGAAGGCATAGAGTTTATAGTATTTCATTGCGACGGAATTGCTATGTTAATTCGTCATTGCGAGAAATCGACGGATGCAATAAAGAAAGAATAGTGCATCCGAAAAGACATACTCGCCTTCCATAGAAACGTTCCCCGATTTAGAAAGAGAAGGGATAGAACGTATACTATTTCATAGCGACGCAATTTCTGTGTTAATTCAATATTGTGAGGGATCGACAGTTGCAATAAAGAAGGAATAGTGCAACCGAAAAGAGATAGTCGCGTACCAATAGAAGATTCTGTCGTTGCCATAGAAACGTTCCTATATTTAGAATGAGAAGGCATAGAACCTATAGTATTTCATAGCGACGCAATTTATGTGTTAATTCGTCAATGTGAGTGATGGAGGGATGCAATAAAGAAGGAATAGTGCATCCGGAAAGAGATACTCGCCTCCCGATATAAGATCCTGTCGTTGCCAGAGAAACGTTCCTCGATTTAGAAAGAAAAGGCATAGGACCTATAGTATTTCATAGCGACGCAATTTCTGTGTTAATTCGTCACTGTGAGGGATCGACGGATGCAATAAAGAAGGATTAGTGCATCCGAAAAGAGATACTTGCCTCCCAATATAAGATCCTGTCGTTGCCATAGAAACGTTCCTCGATTTAGGAAGAGAAGGCATAGAACGTATAGTATTCCGTAGCGACGCAATTCCTGTGTTAATTCGTCATTGTGAGGGATCGACGGATGCAATAAAGAAGGAATAGTGCAACCGAAAAGAGATACTCGCCTACCAATAGAAGATCCTGTCGTTGCCATAGAAACGTTCCTATATTTAGAATGAGAAGGCATAGAACCTATAGTATTTCATAGCGACGCAATTTATGTGTTAATTTGTCAATGTGAGTGATGGAGGGATGCAATAAAGAAGGAATAGTGCATCCGGAAAGAAATACTCGCCTCCCAATATAAGATCCGGTCGTTGCCATAGAAACGTTCCTCGATTTAGAAAGAGAAGGCATAGAACCTATAGTATTTCATAGCGACGCAATTTCTGTGTTTATTCGTCATTGTGAGGAATCGACAGATGCAATAAATAAGGAATAGTGCATCCGAAAAGAGATACTCGCCACCCAATTGAAGAACCTGTCGTTGACATAGAAACGATCCTCGATCTAGAAAGAGAAGTTATAGAACCTATTGTACTTCATAGCGACGCAATTTCTGTTTTAATTCGTCATTGTGAGGTATCGACTGTTGCAATAAAGAAGGAGTAGTGCATCCGAAAAGAGATACTCACCTCCCAATAGAAGAACCTGTCGTTGCCATAGAAACTTTCCGCGATTTAGAAAGAGAAGTCATAGAACATATCGTATTTCATAGCAACGCAATTTATGTGATAATTCGTCATTGTGATGGATCGACGGATGCAATAAAGAAGGAATAGTGCATCCGAAAAGAGATACTCGACTCCCAATAGAAGATCCTGTCTTTGCCATAGAAACGTTCCTCGATTTAGGAAGAGAAGGCATAGAACGTATAGTATTCCGTAGCGACGCAATTCCTGTGTTAATTCGTCATTGTGAGGGATCGACGGATGCAATAAAGAAGGAATAGTACATCCGAAAAAAGATACTCGACTCCCAATAGAAGATCCTGTCTTTGCCATAGAAACGTTCCTCGATTTAGGAAGAGAAGGCATAGAACGTATAGTATTCCGTAGCGACGCAATTCCTGTGTTAATTCGTCATTGTGAGGGATCGACGGATGCAATAAAGAAGGAATAGTACATCCGAAAAAAGATACTCGCCTCCCAATATAAGATCCTTATAAAGGCACATTTGCATGCCGAGCGTGAGTTTCCTCGGAAACGCGAAATATTAATTAAATAAATAATCAGTGACAAATAAATAAAGCCTAGGCACACAACTGCAGCGCTGTGTCGCTGATAAAACAAAAGCACAATTACGTTACTCTTATGTTTGATTAAGAAAGAGAGAACTCTGGTAGAAGTGGCGCGAGAAGCACGTATTTTATTCTATTGTCTGGCACACCGCCATATTCCATGTTATAGAAGAATACTGCGAGTTGCAACCAGAGTAGGCACTCGATTCTGTAAAGAATTTATATTTATAAAAGTAAGTAGGATTATGAACTGTAGGCTTATTCATTGAATATATCTGATTTAACTAACTGTGTAACTTTTTATGTTTAGTAGACAATCACCTCTGTACGACGTATTGGCATGGCTGGCAAATTATTGAAATAGTGAGATTTAGATTATGAGTCTGCACCTACCGCAGCAGTCTTTGGAAACGATTTATTTACGAAGTCCGATTATTTCAGTTTTATTTCACGGTCAACTACGAGTAACATTGCCTTTACGAGAAAGCCATTGTCAAGCGTCTGATACCGAATAATTAAACGTCCACGTTCCAGATAAGCAAATATTAATTACAATTACAATCACAATCGCCATCATACAGATAGAAAAATTAATATTTAAATATATTTTTTATTTCATTTATTTTATATTCGCGACCGTGACAGGACGTTGTTCAGTTTGTCATTTGTAACATTGTTCCCTTTGTTTCATGTGAAAAATCAACTTTCTGGACCTGGACGTGAATGTATGAGAGATAACAAAAAATCTGAAGATATTTTCCAATTCTAAAATTTTGCGGGAAGACGCAATGAAACTTCCAGCAAAATAAGGTAAGACGCAGTATCTTTGCATTAGCAGGCTTGACCAGACGTATAATTCAGTGTATTAGCGTTTCAGTAGATTCTGTAGTGTTTCTTTCGTTGCATAACAGTTTTCAGTGATAAATTTCATTCTCAGTACTTTTCCTTAAACAATAACGTATGCAACAACACCAATACACGAGTGTACAATATGGCCGACTTCTGTACGATACGTAGTAACATGGACAGCAGCCATTACCAATAATCTCAAATTCAGTTTATATTTTTAAATTAACAGACAGCCATTGTTGCTACGAGCGATTCATGCTCAACTGCATTTTATTTTAAAATCAGTGTCAAATATTTTCTTGAAACATATATCACGTGTGGCATGGTAATAACTAGAAATCAATACGCAAAAATGGAACAGCAAAGACGTACTATTCAGACGCAATCCGACTCGGACGAGAGACAAATGTTAGGAAATGACTTTACGACAGCAACCGGTAGTGACGATTTATCAAACATTGACGCAAGTGTTGACGGAAATTTTGGCAATAGGCCGTCCACTACAAAAATTTCAAAGTCTCAGTCAGAGCCCATGTTGATGCATGACGTCACGTCTAATGACGCGACGGGGGCACAGACCTTGCAAACAGTAAACATTGCCGACATGTTACAAATGCTAATGAAACAAAACGCCGAAAACATGGCAACCTTACAGACACAAAATGACGCAATTAAATCTGACCTCATAGCACTCAAGACAGGTAATGACACTTTATGTAAACGTGTGGAACTTATAGAGGCCACACTGACCAAACAGATGACTGAACTCAGTACTAAATTTTCCCAGCTTAATACGAGACAAGAAAAGACTGCAACTGACGTAGCACTTTTACAGACACAAGTAAAAAACCTCAATGTCACGTGTGAAGTTCTTACTGAACCTGACTGACATCTTACAATCTGATGCCACAGCTCATTTTCAAAATATTAATAAAGAATTTCATGATTGGGTAGTGAACAAAGACAAACATTTTGATAGATACTTACGTGAAAATTTACCAACAATTGTGCACGACTCCGTAGCGCAATACATTACTAATAACAAACAGCTGATCAGTGACGCAGTACAATCCGTCACTCCACCCATGAGACAATTCACCGATCGATCACAGTCTGAATGTAACGAAAATATCAGTCAAAATGCACAGTTCAGGAACCAATATACATTCGAGTATGACACACACATACCGCACACGACAAACACACAAGAACAAAACACACCACGACTACAACACATACCACGATGTGCAAACACAAATACAAGCTATTATCATGGTAAACCACAGCAACATTATCGTAATTACTCGCCAGCTGAACATACCAGTAATTACAGTGGAATAAATCCATATCACAATACGAAGGAAGAAGAAAGCTTAATGAAACACAGGCAATTTCAGATTTTTATCCCAGAAAAACGAACCATTCATCCGGTGATTTTTCTTAAATCTTTTAGTAACGCATTTCCACGCACTTGGAGTGACCGGAAAAAGATTTCATATATTGTCGGTCACATCCATGGCGATGCAGCTGTCTGGGCATACAGTCAAGCTGACGTATGTACCACGTACAGTGAGTTTGAGCGTGCTTTTCTGAACAAATTCTGGTCGCAATCCGTCCAGGAGCGACTCAGAAGGCAAATTTTAGAACCTGAAACTTTTAACAGTAAAAATGGCAACTTACGCAGATATTTTGAAAAATACTTGAACATGGGACACTTTTTAGACGAACCAGTCGCAACGCGTGATATACTCCGTGCGTTGAAGGCCAAATTGCCTTTCAACATTAAAGAAAAACTCCTACATATCCCGGATGACGATTCAGATTATTTTTTAACAGCCTTAGATTCGGTTGACATGTTACTTGAAGATCAGCGCTTCGCGCGGCAAAACAGCAGCCACAATGTTTACACTAGTGGTATGCAAAACATGCAGGCTTGCCAACTCAATTCTGGCGCGCCCACAGTTGGATACGCGGTACAGCAAAAACAGCAAACTCACATGCCGTTTCAATACGAAAATCAAAATCAACACGCGTATTCCAATACAAACAATATTTACAACAGTAATAACACTTCATGCGGCAATCCATACAAAAGGCACCGCGGTAATAACTACAACGGTAACAACGGATACAAAGGCAACAACAAAAACACAAACAGAAATAGAAATAATAATAACTACGAGCCAAGACAGCATCAAGGTTGGACTCGTAACGATCAGTACTTCCATTCAAACTCTGCTTTACCACAGCATCCACCAGGACAAAATTGGAGCATACCTTACGACCGACAGGTAAGTTATAATGCGCAACAGCAACAACAACCGCAAAAGTTTGGTGATCATAATAGGCAATATCCGAATGTGAATATAATAGAAATGACACCTGATGCACAACCTCAATCTGTGTCAGTACCTAGTACAAATGCTAATCCGACAAACTAGAAACAGTCACTTCTATGCCCCAGGTCGTGGCTGAAGAATTCTTGCGGGGCGACTGCAATGTTAATCAGTTATTTGACACCACACTTGAACAACAGAATAATGATATGCCGAATAATTCTAAACAAAAATTACCTGTTTTATTTATAAGATACAACCACAATGAGAATATATCAGATGAACTTTTACAAGACAGTACACAATGTCGTTCAAACACAAATGAAATTGTTTTAGCATCTACTACTGGTGTAGTAGGTGGGATTCCAACTACTATTATCCTAGATACAGGTGCAGCTGTGAGCGTTTTGTCTTTTAATTTCTATAAAAAGATGTGTGAATTGGAACCTGTGCCTGAGTTTCCTGCCCAAAACTGTAAAATAACTACTGCACTAGGTAATAAGTCATGTAGGGTTACGAAGCAAGTTTTTGTAAACATTAAAATAGGTAATGGAACCGTACAATGGCCATTCCTGGTTGTACAAAACCTTGTGACAAATTGCATATTAGGAATAGATATTATGAGCGAGAAGGACTCTATTATAGACTTCTCCAAAGGTAAATGTATTTTAAATGATAAAGGCAGTGTAATTTTTATTGATTTGGACAGGAGAACTCTAAAGCATGACAAACACTGTACAGGGTACAAGGTTCAGTTAGTACTTGACAATGACATTCAAGATATGCAAACACACTCATCTGACACAGAGCTAATGGACTTGAAAACATTGCTTGATCATAAGATAAGTGAAGCTACAGCTCTCAGTGTACATGAACGTATAAAACTACAGGAAGTGTTATCCAAACATTTACAAGTTTTTACCAAACGATTAGGTGTTATCAACACATATGTATACAAGATTGAAGTTAAGCCTCACAAGATCTTCTACCACAAGACATATAACGTACCGTTATCTCAACGACCTGCTGTGTGGCAAGAATTAAAGCAAATGTTAGACTGGAAGGTCATTGAACCATCCACCTCACCTTATTGTAGTCCTCTACTTGTTGTCAAAAAATCAAATGGAAGCATTAGGTTAGTGTTAGACGCACGAGCAATTAATGAAATAATTTTACCGGTTCACACAAAACCCAAAAATTTAGAAGAGCAATTACAGAAATTTCTAGATGCAAAATATTTTTCCACAATAGATCTCGCTAATTCGTTTTGGCAGGTGGGTATCACTCCTGATTCACGGAAATATACTGCATTTATGTTCGGGGGGCGAACCTATCAGTTTTGTGTTCTACTTTTCGGACTGAATGTCAGCTCTGGGGTATTCATTACAGCCCTGGATACCGTGCTTGGCGACGATTTAGTTGAGACAGTCACACACTATGTAGATGATATACTGATAGCTACACAGTCTTGGAAGGAACACGTTGGCACACTTCAAAGAATTTTAGAAAAATACGCACACCGAGATCTTAGAGCATTTCATGCTGAATAATGTCAAAGTCATACCCATCAAAATATTGCTAAGCAACTCGAAAACCTCTATTGATACAACACAGATAATAAGTAGTGTAGAAATTTTCATTTCAGCGGTTCCAGAGTCGCAGTTGAAGGCAGAAGAACTCTTCTTTCAGCGCGCGCCACCACCTGGAAGACGGAATATCAAAATAAAATTTATGATTACGTAGCAGTGAATGATATATTAATTTTTCACGGAACATTTGTTATTGTAGGTATCACTGACTTGGCATGACACCTGACGAACCGACAGACGTCATCTGTGAAGCGATCTTTTACTTTGAGAAATAGATTAGACGCACATCTCTCAACACGAAAAGCATCTATCAGTAGTTAAGGCCACACAGACACTCTACACACACGCACAAAACGCGAGGAATCGAACATTTTTTCTCTCTTACTATTTTGAATATTTATTGAGTAGTGAAAACGCCTGGTCTTGCCTACTGATGTAATGAATGTTGTGTCTAACCTATCTTAATTTCAGATGACATCACGTGACACAATGTAATAACCTATAGCTATGTAATGATGATGCAAACATGTTTATGTGCAACTGTATTATGTTTATGCTATGAAAATATGTGACGTGTGTATGTATAATTACTTATTTTTTTAACTGATGTATCATGTAACTGTTACTATGTAAAAAATTTGAACAAAACGAGTGCCAAAAAGACATTGCATAGTGAACCTCTGTTCATGGACATTAACGAACATTACTAACTCTGCAACTACGCAGAAACCTATGTGAAAGAAACGGTTAATGCCATTCATTATGCAGCGTATCTATGTAAACGCGATGAATGATTTCTTTGATTAATAACTACGAACATTTAGGTGAGCTATATTCAGCAAAAAACTGAAAATGTGAAGGGCATAATTCGTGCATCGTCTAGTGACATTACTACAGTACCTAACTTCAAGATGTTAACTGGATTAAATGGACACAAAGTGCCTGTCCAGAAAACAACACGACGGGTGGAAGAATTTTGGTTGGAAGTTCAGGGAATGAAATGTTCTCGAAATGTGATGGACACTCTTACCTGGACTGTCCAAGGATCGACGCCAGCTATGTGCCATCCGCGGTTCTGCAACCAAGCTTCCACGGAATGTAAAAAAAAAAAAAACGAACTGCACGTGGACCAATTACTCGACGGGTCACGTCTGATCTGTAATGAGCAATGCCTTTAGTCACAATGAACTGCATCACAACGACTATAATGGAAATGGGAAATGGACACGCTTATGTATTAATCACGTTGTTATACAACTATGTTACTGTGATCAAAAAAAAAAAAAAAAAAATTTACCACGACGATACTAACCTGTAAAAAAAAAAAAATTATTGTGCAGCAGATGAATATGAACTGTAATAACGACGCGATGTGTATAGGTCAACGCACCTGAAACATACGGACATTTTTCTTTGAAGTATTTCAAAACAATACTATGTAACTAAGAACATTCAACAATCTAAGTTGTATTGTGTTATAACAAATATTGTAAATTTAAAACTAAGTTACCTGTCATAGAATGTAGTCTTCATATGTAATCTTGGTTGAATATTTTCTTTGTGCAACGACTGAGAAACGCGCGCACACGAACAATATGAACTGCAATACTGTGCCGCGTGATCTAACTGTACGATATAACGGCAGTGCCGGAGTCACACAGACGCTTCTGCGCATGCGCGCACTCTATCTGCCAACATAAGAACTTTTACGGCGCACCCGCGTCATTCAAATTTTGTATATAATGTGTATAATGTAGGTCATGTAAATAGTTGTAGATAACTTAGATTTTCTTGTGCCTTTAGGTGAATTGCTCGCCTGCAGGTGTGTCCTTTCGCCTCGCAATTCAGGGGGCAATATAAAGGCACATTTGCATGCCGAGCGTGAGTTTCCTCGGAAACGCGAAATATTAATTAAATAAATAATCAGTGACAAATAAATAAAGCCTAGGCACACAACTGCAGCGCTGTGTCGCTGATAAAACAAAAGCACAATTACGTTACTCTTATGTTTGATTAAGAAAGAGAGAGCTCTGGTAGAAGTGGTGCGAGAAGCACGTATTTTATTCTATTGTCTGGCACACCGCCATATTTCATGTTATAGAAGAATACTGCGAGTTGCAACCAGACTAGGCTCTCGATTCTGTAAAGAATTTATATTTATAAAAGTAAGTAGGATTATGAACTGTAGGCTTATTCATTGAATATATCTGATTTAACTAACAGTGTAACTTTTTATGTTTAGTAGACAATCACCTCTGTACGACATATTGGCATGACTGGCAAATTATTGAAATATTGAGATTTAGATTATGAGTCCGCACCTACCGCAGCAGTCTTTGGAAACGATTTATTTACGAAGTCCGATTATTTCAGTTTTATTTCACGGTCAACTACGAGTAACATTGCCTTTACGAGAAAGCCATTGTCAAGCGTCTGATACCGAATAATTAAACGTCCACGTTCCAGATAAGCAAATATTAATTACAATTACAATCACAATCGCCATCATACAGATAGAAAAATTAATATTTAAATATATTTTTTATTTTATTTATTTTATATTGGCGACTGTTTCTAGTTTGTCGGATTAGCATTTGTACTAGGTACTGACACAGATTGATGTTGTGCATCAGGTGTAATTTCTATTATATTCACATTCGGATATTGCCTATTATGATCAAACTTTTGCGGTTGTTGTTGCTGTTGCGCATTATAACTTACCTGTCGGTCGTAAGGTAAGCTCCAATATAAAATAAATAAAATAAAAAATATTATTTAAATATTAATTTTTCTATCCGTATGATGGTGATTGTGATTGTAATTGTAATTAATATTTGCTTATCTGGAACGTGGACGTTTAATTATTCGGTATCAGACGCTTGACAATGGCTTTCTCGTAAAGGCAATGTTACTCGTAGTTGACCGTGAAATAAAACTGAAATAATCGGACTTCGTAAATAAATCGATTCCAAAGACTGCTGCGGTAGGTGCGGACTCATAATCTAAATCTCAATATTTCAATAATTTGCCAGCCATGCCAATATGTCGTACAGAGGTGATTGTCTACTAAACATAAAAAGTTACACAAATAAATAAAATAAAAAATATATTTAAATATTAATTTTTCTATCTGTATGATGGCGATTGTGATTGTAATTCTAATTAATATTTGCTTATGTGGACGTTTAATTATTCGGTATCAGACGCTTGACAATGGCTTTCTCGTAAAGGCAATGTTACTCGTAGTTGACCGTGAAATAAAACTGAATTAATCGGACTTGGTAAATAAATCGTTTCCAAAGACTGCTGCGGTAGGTGCGGACTCATAATCTAAATCTCAATATTTCAATAATTTGCCAGCCATGCCAATGCGTCGTACAGAGGTGATTGTCTACTAAACATAAAAAGTTACACAGTTAGTTAAATCAGATATATTCAATGAATAAGCCTACAGTTCATAATCCTACTTACTTTTATAAATATAAATTCTTTACAGAATCGAGAGCCTAGTCTGGTTGCAACTCGCAGTATTCTTCTATAACATGAAATATGGCGGTGTGCCAGACAATAGAATAAAATACGTGCTTCTCGCACCACTTCTACCAGAGCTCTCTCTTTCTTAATCAAACATAAGAGTAACGTAATAGTGCTTTTGTTTTATCAGCGACACAGCGCTGCAGTTGTGTGCCTAGGCTTTATTTATTTGTCACTGATTATTTATTTAATTAATATTTCGCGTTTCCGAGGAAACTCACGCTCGGCATGCAAATGTGCCTTTATATCCTGTCGTTGCCATAGAAACGTTACTCGATTTAGAAAGAGAAGGCATAGAGCCTATAGTATTTAATAGCGACGCAATGTCTGTATAATTCGTCATTGTGAGGGATCGACGGATGCAACAAAGAAGGAATAGTGCATACGAAAAGAGATACTCGCCTCCCAATATAAGATCCTGTCGTTGCCATAGAAACATCGTCGATTTAGAAAGATAAGGCATAGAACCTAAAGTATTTCATAGCCACACATTTTCTGTGTTAATTCGTCATTGTGAGGGATCGACGGATGCAATAAAGAAAGAATAGTGCATCCGAAAAGAGATACTCGCCTCCCAATAGAAGATCCTGTCGTTGCCATAGAAACGTTCCCCGATTTAGAAAGAGAAGGGATAGAACGTATACTATTTCATAGCGACGCAATTTCTGTGTTAATTCAATATTGTGAGGGATCGACAGTTGCAATAAAGAAGGAATAGTGCAACCGAAAAGAGATACTCGCCTACCAATAGAAGATCCTGTCGTTGCCATAGAAACGTTAATATATTTAGAAAGAGAAGGCATAGAACCTATTGTATTTCATAGCGACGCAATTTATGTGTTAATTCGTCAATGTGAGTGATGGAGGGATGCAATAAAGAAGGAATAGTGCAGCCGGAAAGGGATACTCGCCTCCCGATATAAGATCCTGTCATTGTCATAGAAAAGTTACTCGATTTAGAAAGAGAAGGCATAGAGCCTATAGTATTTTATAGCGACGCAATGTCTGTATAATTCGTCATTGTGAGGGATCGACGGATGCAATAAAGAAAGAATAGTTCATCCGAAAAGAGATGCTCGCCTCCCAATGTAAGATCCTGTCGTTGCCATAGAAACGTTCGTCGATTTAGAAAGATAAGGCATAGAACCTATAGTATTTCATAGCCACGCATTTTCTGTGTTAATTCGTCATTGTGAGGGATCGACGGATGCAATAAAGAAGGAATAGTGCATACGAAAAGAGACACTCGCCTCCCAATAGGAAATCCTTCGTTGCCATAGAAACGTTCCTATAATTAGAAAGAGAACGCGTAGAACCTATAGCATTTCATTGCGACGCAATTTCTGTGTTAATTCGTCATTTTGAGAGATCGACGGATGCAATAAAGAAGGAGTAGTGGAACCGAAAAGAGATACTCACCTCCAAACACAAATTCCTGTCGTTACCATGGAAACGTTCCTCGATATAGAAAGTGAAGGCATCGAACCTATAGTATTTCAGGGCGACGCAATTTTTGTGTCAATTCGTCATTGTGAGGGATCGACAGATGCAATAAAGAAGGAATAGTACATCCGAAAAGAGATACTCGCCTCCCAATATATAATCCCGTCGTTGCCGAAGAAACGTTCCTCGATTTAGAAAGAGAAGGCATAGAACCTATAGTACTTCATAGCGACGCAATTTCTGTTCTAATTGGTCATTGTGAGGGATTGACGGATGCAATAAAGAAGTAATAGTGCATCCGAAAGGAGATACTAGCCCTCCAATAAAAGATCCTGTCATTGCCATAGAAACGTTCCTCGATTTAGAAAGAGAAGGCATATAACTTATAGCATTTCATAGCGACGAAATTTCTGAGTTAATTCGTCATTGTGAGGGATCGAAGGATGCAATAAGGAAGGAATAGTCCATCCGAAAAGAGATAATCGTCTCCCAATAGAAGATCCTGTCGTTGCCATAGAAACGTTCCTCGATATAGAAAGAGAAGGCATAGAACTTACAGTACTTCATAGCGATGCAATTTCTGTGTTAATTCGTCATTGTGAGGGATCGACGGATGCAATAAAGAAGGAATAGTGCATCCGAAAGGAGATACTCGCCTCCCAACAGAAGATCCTGTCGTTGCCATAGAAACGTTACTCGATTTAGAAATAGAAGGCATAGAGCCTATAGTATTTCATAGCGACGCAATGTCTGTATAATTCGTCATTGTGAGGGATCGACGGATGCAATAAAGAAGGAAGAGTGCATCCGAAAAGAGATACTCGACTCCCAATAGAAGATCCTGTCTTTGCCTTAGAAACGTTCCTCGATTTAGGAAGAGAAGGCATAGAACGTATAGTATTCCATAGCGACGCAATTCCTGTGTTAATTCGTCATTGTGAGGGATCGACGGATGCAATAAAGAAGGAATTGTACATACGAAAGGAGATACTCGCCTCCCAATGTAAGATCCTCTCATTGCCATAGAAACGATACTCGATTTAGAAAGAGAAGGCATAGAGCCTATAGTATTTCATAGCGACGCAATGTCTGTATAATTCGTCATTCTGAGGGATCAACGGATGCAATAAAGAAGGAATAGTGCATCCGAAAAGAGATATTCGCCTACCAATATAAGATCAATGCGTTGCCATAGAAACGATACTCCATTTAGAAAGAGAAGGCATAGAGCCTATAGTATTTCATAGCGACGCAATGTCTGTATAATTCGCCATTGTGAGGGATGACGGATGCAATAAAGAAGGAATAGTGCATCCGAAAAGAGATACTCGCCTCCCAATATAAGATCCCGTCGATGCCATAGAAACGTTCCTCGATTTAGAAAGAGAAGGCATAGAGTCTATAGTATTTCATTGCGACGCAATTGCTATGTTAATTCGTCATTGCGAGAAATCAACGGATGCAATAAAGAAAGAATACTGCATCCGAAAAGAGATACTCGCCTCCCAATAGAAGATCCTGTCGTTGCCATAGAAACGTTCCCCGATTAAGAAAGAGAAGGGATAGAACGTATACTATTTCATAGCGACGCAATTTCTGTGTTAATTTAATATTGTGAGGGATCGACAGTTGCAATAAAGAAGGAATAGTGCAACCGAAAAGAGATACTCGCCTACCAATAGAAGATACTGTCGTTGCCATAGAAACGTTCTTCGATTTAGAATGAGAAGGCATAGAACCTATAGTATTTCATAGCAACGCAATTTATGTGTTAATTCGTCAATGTGAGGGATCGACGGATGCAATAAAGAAGGAATAGTACATCCGAAAAGAGATACTCGCCTCCCAATGTAAAATCCTCTCGTTGCCATAGAAACGTTACTCGATTTAGAAAGAGAAGGCATAGAGCCTATAGTATTTCATAACGACGCAATGTCTGTATAATTCGTCATTCTGAGGGATCAACGGATGCAATAAAGAAGGAATAGTGCATCCGAAAAGAGATACTCGCTTCCCAATATAAGGTCCTGACGTTGCCATAGAAACGTTCGTCGATTTAGAAAGATAAGGCATAGGACCTATAGTATTTTATAGCGACGCAATGTCTGTATAATTCGTCATTGTGAGGGATCGACGGATGCAATAAAGAAAGAATAGTTCATCCGAAAAGAGATGCTCGCTTCCCAATGTAAGATCCTGTCGTTGCCATAGAAACGTTCGTCGATTTAGAAAGATAAGGCATATAACCTATGGTATTTCATACCACGCAATTTCTGTGTTAATTCGTCATAGTGAGGGATCGACGGATGCAATAAAGAAGGAATAGTGCATCCGAAAAGAGATACTCGCCTCCCAATAGGAGATCCTTCGTTGCCATAGAAACGTTCCTATAATTAGAAAGAGAAGGCGTAGAACGTATAGCATTTCATTGCGACGCAATTTCTGTGTTAATTCGTCATTGTGAGGGATCGACGGATGCAATAAAGAAGGAGTAGTGCAACCGAAAAGAGATACTCACCTCCAAACACAAGATCCTGTAGTTACCATGGTAACGTCCCTCGATATAGAAAGTGAAGGCATCGAACCTATAGTATTTCAGGGCGACGCAATTTTTGTGTCAATTCGTCATTGTGAGGGATCGACAGATGCAATAAAGAAGGAATAGTACATCCGAAAAGAGATACTCGCCTCCCAATATATAATTCCGTCGTTGCCGAAGAAACGTTCCTCGATTTAGAAAGAGAAGGCATAGAACCTATAGTATTTCATAGCGACGCAATTTCTGTGTTAATTCGACATTCTGAGGGATCGACGGATGCAATAAAGAAGGAATAGTGCATCCGAAAAGATATACACGCCTTCCAATATAAGACCCTGTCGTTGCCATAGAAACGTTCCTCGATTTAGAAAGGGAAGGCATAGAACCTATAGTATTTCATAGCGACGCAATTTCTGTGCTAATTGGTCATTGTGAGGGATTGACGGATGCAATAAAGAAGGAATAGTGCATCCGAAAGGAGATACTCGCCCTCAAATAAAAGATCCTGTCATTGCCATAGAAACATTCCTCGATTTAGAAAGAGGAGGCATATAACCTATAGCATTTCATAGCGACGAAATTTCTGAGTTAATTCGTCATTGTGAGGGATCGACGGCTGCAATAAGGAAGGAATAGTCCATCCCAAAAGAGATAATCGTCACCTAATAGAAGATCCTGTCGTTGCCATAGAAACGTTACTCGATTTAGAAAGAGAAGGCATAGAGCCTATAGTATTTCATAGCGACGCAATGTCTGTATAAATCGTCATTGTGAGGGATCAACGGATGCAATAAAGAAGGAATAGTGCATCCGAAAAGAGATACTCGCCTCCCAATATAAGATCCTGTCGTTGCCATACAAACGTTACTCGATTTAGAAAGAGAAGGCATAGCGCCTATAGTATTTAATAGCGACGCAATGTCTGCATAATTCGTCATTGTGAGGGATCGACGGATGCAATAAAGAAGGAATAGTGCATCCGAAAAAAGATACTCGACTCCCAATAGAAGATCCTGTCTTTGCCATAGAAACGTTCCTCGATTTAGGAATCGAAGGCATAGAACGTGTAGTATTCCATAGCGACGCAATTTCTGTGTTAATTCAATATTGTGAGGGATCGACAGTTGCAATAAAGAAGGAATAGTGCAACCGAAGAGAGATACTCGCCTAGCAATAGAAGATCCTGTCCTTGCTATAGAAACGTTCCTATATTTAGAATGAGAAGGCATAGAACCTATAGTATTTCATAGCGACGCAATTTCTGTGTTAATTCGTCATTGTGAGGGATCGACGGATGCAATAAAGAAGGAATAGTGCATCCGAAAAGAGATGCTCGACTCCCAATACAAGATCCTGTCTTTGCCATAGGAAAGTTCCTCGATTTAGGAAGAGAAGGCATAGAAGGTATAGTATTCCGTAGCGATGCAATTCCTGTGTTAATTCGTCATTGTGAGGGATCGACGGATGCAATAAAGAAGGAATAGTACATCCGAAAAGAGATACTCGCCTCCCAATGTAAGATCCTCTCGTTGGCATAGAAACGTTACTCGATTTAGAAAGAGAAGGCATAGAGCCTATAGTTTTTCAAAGCGACACAATGTCTGTATAATTCGTCATTCTGAGTGATCAACGGATGTAATAAAGAAGGAATAGTGCATCCGAAAAGAGATACTCGCCTCCCAATATAAGATCCTGTCGTTGCCATAGAAACGTTACTCGATTTAGAAAGAGAAGGCATAGAGCCTATAGTATTTAATAGCGACGCAATGTCTGTATATTTCGTCATTATGAGGGATTGACGGATGCAATAAAGAAGGAATAGTGCATCCGAAAAGAGATCCTCGCCTCCCAATGTAAGATCCTGTCGTTCCCATAGAAACGTTCCTCGATTTAGAAAGAGAAGGCATAGAGCCTATAGTATTTCATAGCGACGCAATGCCTGTTTAATTCGTCATTGTGAGGGACCGACGGATGCAATAAAGAAACAATAGTTCATCCGAAAAGAGATTCTCGCCTCCCAATGTAAGATCCTGTCGTTGCCATAGAAACGTTCGTCGATTTAGAAAGGCAAGGCATAGAACCTATAGTATTTCATAGCCACGCAATTTCTGTGTTAATTCGTCATTGTGAGGGATCAACGGATGCAATATAGAAGGAGTAGTGCATCCGAAAAGAGATACTCACCTCCAAACACAAGATCCGGTCGTTACCATTGAAACGTTCCTCCATATAGAATGAGAAGTAATCGAACCTATAGTATTTCAGGGCGAGGCAATTTCTGTGTCAATTCGTCATTGTGAGGGATCGACAGATGCAATAAAGAAGGAATTGTACATCCGAAAGAGATACTCGCCTCCCAATATATAATCCCGTCGTTGCCGAAGAAACGTTCCTCGATTTAGAAAGAGAAGGCATAGAACCTATAATATTTCATAGCGACGCAATTTCTGTGTTAATTCGACATTGTGAGTGATCGACGGATGCAATAAAGAAGGAATAGTGCATCAGAAAAGATATACACGCCTTCCAATATAAGATCCTGTCGTTGCCATAGAAACGTTCCTCGATTTTGAAAGAGAAGGCATAGAGTCTATAGTATTTCATTGCGACGCAATTTCTGTGTTAATTCGTCATTGTGAGGGATCGACGGATGCAATAAAGAAGGAGTAGTGCAACCGAAAAGAGGTACTCACCTCCAAACACAAGATCCTGTCGTTACTATGGAAACGTTCCTCGATATAGAAAGTGAAGGCATTAAACCTATAGTATTTCAGGGCGACGCAATTTTTGTGTCAATTCGTCATTTTGAGGGATCGACAGATGCAATAAAGAAGGAATAGTACATCCGAAGAGAGATACTCGCCTCCCAATATATATTCCGTCGTTGCCGAAGAAACGTTCCTCGATTTAGAAAGAGAAGGCATAGAACCTATAGTATTTCATAGCGACGCAATGTCTGTATAATTCGTCATTGTGAGGGATCAACGGATTTAATAAAGAAGGAATAGTGCACCCGAAAAGAGATACTCGCCTCCCAATATAAGATCCTTTCGTTGCCATAGAAACGTTCCTCGATTTAGAAAGAGAAGTTATACAGCCTATAGTATTTCATACCGACGCAATGTCTGCATAATTCGTCATTGTGAGGGATCGACGGATGCAATAAAGAAGGAATAGTGCATCCGAAAAAAGATACTCGACTCCCAATAAAAGATCCTGTCTTTTCCATAGAGACGTTCCTCGATTTAGGAAGAGAAGGCATAGAACGTATAGTATTCCATAGCGACGCAATTTCTGTGTTAATTCAATATTGTGAGGGATCGACAGTTGCAATAAAGAAGGAATAGTGCAACCGAAGAGAGATACTCGCCTAACAATAGAAGATCCTGTCGTTGCCATAGAAACGTTCCTCGATTTAGAAAGAGAAGGCATAGAGTCTATAGCATTTCATTGCGACGCAATTTCTGTGTTAATTCGTCATTGTGAGGGATCGATGGATGCAATAAATAAGGAGTAGTGCAACCGAAAAGAGATACTCACCTCCAAACACAAGATCCTGTCGTTACCATGGAAACGTTCCTCGATATAGAAAGTGAAGGCATCAAACCCATAGTATTTCAGTGCGACGCAATTTTGGTGTCAATTCGTCATTGTGAGGGATCGACAGATGCAATAAAGAAGGAATAGTACATCCGAAAAGAGATACTCGCCTCCCAATATATAATGCCGTCGTTGCCGAAGAAACGTTCCTCGATTTAGAAAGAGAAGGCATAGAACCTAAAGTATTTCATAGCGACGCAATGTCTGTATAATTCGTCATTGTGAGGGATCAACGGATTTAATAAAGAAGGAATAGTGCATCCGAAAAGAGATACTCGCCACCCAATAAAAGTTCCTCTCGTTGCCATAGAAACGTTTCTCGATTTAGAAAGAAAAGGCATAGAAACTATAGTATTTCATTGCGACAGAATTTCTGCGTTAATTCGTCATTGTGAGGGATCGACGAATGCAATAAAAAGGGAATAGTGCATCCGAAAGGAGATACTCGCCTCCCAATAGAAGATCCTTTCGTTGCCATAGAAATGTTACTCGATTTAGAAAGAGAAGGCATAGAGCCCATAGTATTTCATAGCGACGCAATGTCTGTATAATTTGTCATTGTGAGGGATCGACGGATGCAATAAAGAAGGAATAGTGCATCCGAAAAGAGATACTCGCCCCCCAATAGAAGATCCTTTCGTTGCCATAAAAACGTTCCTCGATTTAGAAAGAGAAGGCATAGGACCCATAGTATTTCATAGCGCCGCAATTTCTGTGTTAATTCATCATTGTGAAGGATCGACGGATGCAATAAATAAGGAATAGTGCATCCGAAAAGGGATACTCGCCTTCCAATGTAAGATCCTGTCGTTGCCATAGAACCGATCCTCGATTTAGAAAGTGAAGTCATGGAACCTATAGTATTTCATAGAGACGTAATTACTGTCTTAATTCAATATTGTGAAGGATCGACGGATGACATAAAGAAGGAATAGTGCATCCACAAGAAGATACTCGCCTCCCATTATAAGATCCTGTCGTTGCCATAGAAACGTTTCTCGATTTAAAAGAGAAAGGCATACAACCTATAGTATTTCATAGCGACGCAATTTGTGTGTTAATTCGTCATTGTGAGGGATCGACGGATGCAATAAAGAAGGAATAGTACATCCGAATAGAGATACTCCCCTCCCAATATAAGATCCTGTCTTTGCCATTGAAACGTTCCTCGATTTAGAAAGAGAAGGCATAGAACGAATAGTATTTCATAGCGATGCAATTTCTGTGTTAATTCGTCGTTGTAAGGGATCGACGGATGCGATAAAGAAGGAATAGTGCATCAGAAAAGATATACCCTCCTCCCAATAGAAGATCATTTCGTTTCCATAAAAACGTTCCTCTATTTAGAAAGAGAAGGCATAGAACCTATAGTATTTCATAGCGACGCAATTTCTGTGTTAATTCGTCTTTGTGAGGGATCGACAGATGCAATAAAGAAGGGATAGTGTATCCGAAAGGAGATACTCACCTCCCAATAGAAGATCCTGTCGTTGCCATAGAAACGTTCCTATATTTAGAAAGAGAAGGCATAGAACCCATAGTATTTCATAGCGACGAAATTTCTGTGTTAATTCCATATTGTGAGGGATCGACAGTTGCAATAAAGAAGAAATAGTGCAACCGAAAGGAGATACTCGCCTACCAACAGAAGATCCTGTCATTGCCATAGAAACGCTCCTATATTTTGAAAGAGATGGTATAGAACCTTTAGTGTTTCATAGCGACGTAATTTATGTGTTAATTCGTCAATGTGAGTGATGGAGGGATGCAATAAAGAAGGAATAGTGCATCCTGAAAGAGATCCTCGCCTCCCAATTTAAGATCCAGTCGTTGGCATAGAAACGTCCCTCGATTTAGAAAGAGAAGGTATAGAACCTATAGTTTTTCATAGCGACGCAATTTCTATGTTAATTCGTCATTGTGAGGGATCGACGGATGCAATAAAGAAGGAATAGTGCATCCGGAAAGAGATACTCGTTTTCCAATAGATGATCCTGTCGTTGCCATAGAAACGTTCCTCGATCTAGAAAGAGAAGGCATAGAACCTACAGTATTTCATAGCGACGCAATTTCTGTGTTAATTCCATATTGTGAGGGATCGACAGTTGCAATAAAGAAGGAATAGTGCATCCGAAAAGAGATACTCGCCACCCAATAAAAGTTCCTCTCGTTGCCATAGAAACGTTCCTCGATTTAGAAAGAAAAGGCATAGAAACTATAGTATTTCATTGCGACAGAATTTCTGCGTTAATTCGTCATTGTGGGTGATCGACGGATGCAATAAAGGAGGAATATTGCATCCGAAAAGAGATACTCGCCTTGCAATATAAGATCCTGTCGTTGCCATAGAAACGTTCCTCTATATAGGAAGAGAAGGCATACAGCCTATAGTATTTCAAAGCGACGCAATTTCTGTGTTATTTCGTTATTGTGAGGAATCGACGGATGCAATAAAGAAGGAATAGTGCATCCGAAATGAGAAACTAGCCTCCCAATTTAAGATCCTGTCGTTGCCATAGAAACGTTCCTCGATTTAGAAAGAGAAGGCAAAGAACGTATATTATTTCATAGTGACGCAATTTCTGTGTTAATTCGTCATTGAGAGGGATCGACGGATGCAATAAAGAAGGAATAGTGCATCCGAAAAGAGATACTCGCCCTCCAATAAAAGATTCTGTCATTGCCATAGAAACGTTCCTCGATTTGGAAAGAGAAGGCATACAGCCTACAGTATTTCATAGCGACGCAATTTCCGTGTTAATTCCATATTGTGATGGATCGACAGATGCAATAAAGAAGGAATTGTGCATCCGAAAACAGATACTCGCCTCCCAATAGAAGATCCTGTCGTTGCCATAGAAACGTTCCTCGATTTAGAAAGATAAGGCATAGAACCTATAGTATTTCATAGCCACGCATTTTCTGTGTTTATTCGTCTTTGTGAGGGATCGACGGATGCAATAAAGAGGGAATAGTGCATCCGAATAGAGAGACTCGCCTCCGAATAGATGATCCTGTCGTTGCCATAGAAACGTTCCTCTACATCGAAAGAGAAGTAATAGAACCTATAGTATTTCATAGCGACGCAATTTCTGTGTTAATTCCTTATTGTGAGGGATTGATAGACGCAATAAAAAAGGAATAGTGGATCCGAAAGGAGATACTCGCCTCCCAATAGGAGATCCTTTCGTTGCCTTAGAAACGTTCCTATAAATAGAGAAAGCGTAGAACCTATAGTATTTCATAGAGACGCAATTTCTGTGTTAATTCGTCATTGTGAGGGATCGACGGATGCAATTAAGAAGGAATAGTGCATCCGACATGAGATACTCGTGTCCCAATAGAAGATCCTGTCATTGCCATAGAAACGTCCCTCGATTTAGAAAGAGAAGGCATAGAAACTATCGTATTTCATAGAGACGCTATTTTTGTAATAATTCGTCATTGTGAGGGATCGACGGATGCAATAATGAAGGAATAGTGCATCCGAAAGGAAATACTCGCCTCCCAATATATAATCCTCTCGTTGCCATAATAACGTCCTCGATTTAGAAAGAGAAGTCATAGAAACTATAGTATTTCATAGCGAGGCAATTTCTGTGTTATTTCGTCATTCTGAGGGATCGACGGATGCAATAAAGACGGAATAGTGCATCTGAAAAGAGATACTCGCCTCCAAATACAAGATCCTGTCGTTGCCAAAGAAACGTTCCTCGATTTATAAAGAGAAGGCATAGAGCCTATAGTATTTCAAAGCGACGCAATTTCTGTGTTAATTCGTCATTGTGAGGAATCGACGGATGCAATAAAGAAGGAATAATACATCCGAAAAGAGATACTCGCCTCCCAACATAAGATCCGGTCGTTGCCACAGAAACGTTCCTTGATTTAGAAAGGGAAGGCATAGAACCTATAGTATTTCATTGCGACGCAATTTCTGTGTTAATTCGTCATTGTGAGGGATCGACAGATGTAATAAAGAAGGAATAGTGCATCCGAAAAGAGATTCTCACCTCCAAATAGAAGATCCTGTCGTTGTCATAGAAACGTTCCTCGATTTAGGAGGAGAAGGCATAGAACCTATAATATTCCATAGCGACGCAATTTCTGTGTTAATTCGTCATTGTGAGGGATCGACAGTTGCAATTATAGAGATACTCGGAGGGAAGCAATAAAGAAGGAATAGTGCATCCGAAAAGAGATACTCGCCTCCCAAAAGAAGATCCTGTCGTTGTCATAGAAACGTCCCTCGATTTAGGAGGAGAAGGCATAGAACCTATAATATTTCATAGCGACGCAATTTCTGTGTTAATTCGTCATTGTGAGGGATCGACAGTTGCAATAATAGAGATACTCGCCTCCCAATATAAGATCCGGTCGTTGCCATAGAAACGTTCCTCGATTTAGAAAGAGAAGGCATAGAAACTATAGTATTACATAGCGACGCAATTTCTGTGTTAATTCGTAAATGTGGGTGGTGGAGGGGTTTATTAAAGATGGAATAATACATCCGAAAAGAGATACTCTCCTCCAAATAGAGGATCTTGTCGTTGTCATAGAAACGTTCCCCGATTTAGAAAGAGAAAGCATGGAATCTATAGTATTTCATAGCGATGCAATTTCTGTGTTAATTCGTCATTGTGAGGGATCGACGGATGCAATAAGGAAGGAATAGTGCATCCGAAAAGAGATACTCGCCTCCCCATATAAGATCCGGTCGTTGCCATAGAAACGTTTCTCGATTTAGAAAGTAAGGTCATAGAACCTATAGTATTACATAAGGACGCAATTTCTGTGTTAATTCGTCATTGTGAGGGATCGACGAATGCAACAAAGAATGAATAGTGCATCCGAAAAAAGATACTCGCCTCCCAATATAAGATCCGGTCGTTGCCATAGAAACGTTCCTCGATTTAGAAAGAGAAAGCATAGAGTCAATAGTATTACATTGCGACGCAATTTCTGCGTTAATTCGTCATTCCGAGGAATCGACGGATGCAATAAAGAAAGAATAGTGCATCCGAAAAGAGATACTCGCCTCCCAATGGAAGATCCTGTCGTTGCCATAGAAACGTTACTCGATTTAGAACGAGAAGGCATAGAACCTATAGTATTTCATAGCGACGCAATTTCTGTGTTAATTCGTAAATGTGGGTGGTGGAGGGGTTTATTAAAGATGGAATAATGCATCCGAAAAGAGATACTCTCCTCCAAATAGAAGATCTTGTCGTTGTCATAGAAACGTTCCCCGATTTAGAAAGAGAAAGCATGGAATCTATAGTATTTCATCGCGACGCAATTTCTGTGTTAATTCCATATTATGAGGGATCGACAGATGCAATAAAGAAGGAATAGTGCAACCGAAAAGAGATACTCGCCTCCCAATACAAGATCCTGTCGTTGCCATAGAAAAGTTCCTCGATTTAGAAAGAGAAGGCATAGAACCTATAGTATTTCATAGCGACGCAATTTCTTTGTTAATTCTTAATTGTGAGGGATCGACGGATGCAATAAAGAAGGAAAAGTACATCCGAAGAGACACACTCGCCTTCCAATATAAGATCCTGTCGTTGCCATAGAAACGTTTCTCGATTTAGAAAGAGAAGGCATAGAACCAATAGTATTTCATAGCGATGCAATTTCTGTGTTAATTCGTCGTTGTAAAGGATCGACGGATGCAATAAAGAAGGAATAATGCATCCGAAAAGAGATACTCGCCTCCCAATATAAGATCCTGTCGTTGCCATAGAAACGTTCCTCGATTATGAAAGAGAACGCATAGAACCTATAGTATTTCATAGCGACGCAATTTCCTAGTTAATTCGTCATTGTGAGGGATCGACAGATGCAATAAAGGAGGAATAGTGCATCCGAAAGGAGATACTCGCCTCTTAATGTAAGATCCTGTCGTTGCCATAGAAACGTTCCTCGATTATGAAAGAGAAGGCTTAGAACCAATAGTATTTCATAGCGGCGCAATTTCTGTGTTAATTCCATATTGTGAGGGATCGACAGTTGCAATAAAGAAGGAATAGTGCATCCGGAAAGTGATACTCGCCTCCCAATATCAGATCCTGTCGTTGCCATAGAAAGGTTCCTCGATTTTGAAAGAGAAGGGATAGGACCTATAGTATTTCATAGCAACGCAGTATCTGTGTTAATTCGTCATTGTGAGGGATCGACAGATGCACTAAAGAAGGAACAGTGCACCTGAAAAGAGATACTCGCCTCTCAATATAAGATCCAGTCGTTGGCATAGAAACGTCCCTCGATTTAGAAAGAGAAGGCGTAGAACCTATAGTTTTTCATAGCGACGCAATTTCTGCGTTAATTCGTCATTGTGGGTGATCAACGGATGCAATAAAGGAGGAATATTGCATCCGAAAAGAGATACTCGCCTTGCAATATAAGATCCTGTCGTTGCCATAGAAACGTTCCTCTATATAGGAAGAGAAGGCATACAGCCTATAGTATTTCAAAGCGACGCAATTTCTGTGTTATTTCGTTATTGTGAGGAATCGACGGATGCAATAAAGAAGGAATAGTGCATCCGAAAAGAGAAACTAGCCTCCTAATATAAGATCCTGTCGTTGCCATAGAAACGTTCCTCGATTTAGAAAGAGAAGGCAAAGAACGTATAGTATTTCATAGCGACGCAATTTCTTTGTTAATTCTTAATTGTGAGGGATCGACGGATGCAATAAAGAAGGAAAAGTACATCCGAAGAGACACACTCGCCTTCCAATATAAGATCCTGTCGTTGCCATAGAAACGTTTCTCGATTTAGAAAGAGAAGGCATAGAACCAATAGTATTTCATAGCGATGCAATTTCTGTGTTAATTCGTCGTTGTAAAGGATCGACGGATGCAATAAAGAAGGAATAATGCATCCGAAAAGAGATACTCGCCTCCCAATATAAGATCCTGTCGTTGCCATAGAAACGTTCCTCGATTATGAAAGAGAACGCATAGAACCTATAGTATTTCATAGCGACGCAATTTCCTAGTTAATTCGTCATTGTGAGGGATCGACAGATGCAATAAAGGAGGAATAGTGCATCCGAAAGGAGATACTCGCCTCTTAATGTAAGATCCTGTCGTTGCCATAGAAACGTTCCTCGATTATGAAAGAGAAGGCATAGAACCAATAGTATTTCATAGCGGCGCAATTTCTGTGTTAATTCCATATTGTGAGGGATCGACAGTTGCAATAAAGAAGGAATAGTGCATCCGGAAAGTGATACTCGCCTCCCAATATCAGATCCTGTCGTTGCCATAGAAAGGTTCCTCGATTTTGAAAGAGAAGGGATAGGACCTATAGTATTTCATAGCAACGCAGTATCTGTGTTAATTCGTCATTGTGAGGGATCGACAGATGCACTAAAGAAGGAACAGTGCACCTGAAAAGAGATACTCGCCTCTCAATATAAGATCCAGTCGTTGGCATAGAAACGTCCCTCGATTTAGAAAGAGAAGGCGTAGAACCTATAGTTTTTCATAGCGACGCAATTTCTGCGTTAATTCGTCATTGTGGGTGATCAACGGATGCAATAAAGGAGGAATATTGCATCCGAAAAGAGATACTCGCCTTGCAATATAAGATCCTGTCGTTGCCATAGAAACGTTCCTCTATATAGGAAGAGAAGGCATACAGCCTATAGTATTTCAAAGCGACGCAATTTCTGTGTTATTTCGTTATTGTGAGGAATCGACGGATGCAATAAAGAAGGAATAGTGCATCCGAAAAGAGAAACTAGCCTCCTAATATAAGATCCTGTCGTTGCCATAGAAACGTTCCTCGATTTAGAAAGAGAAGGCAAAGAACGTATAGTATTTCATAGTGACGCAATTTCTGTGTTAATTCGTCATTGTGAGGGATCGACGGATGCAATAAAGAAGGAATAGTGCATCCGAAAAGAGATACTCGCCCTCCAATAAAAGACTCTGTCATTGCCATAGAAACGTTCCTCGATTTGGAAAGAGAAGGCATACAACCTACAGTAATTCATAGCGACGCAATTTCTGTGTTAATTCCATATTGTGAGGGATCGACAGATGCAATAAAGAAGGAATTGTGCATCCGAAAAGAGATACTCGCCTCCCAATAGGAGATCCTGTCGTTGCCATAGAAACGTTCCTCGATTTAGAAAGATAAGTCATAGAACCTATAGTATTTCATAGCCACGCATTTTCTGTGTTTATTCGTCTTTGTGAGGGATCGACGGATGCAATAAAGAGGGAATAGTGCATCCGAATAGAGATACTCGCCTCCGAATAGATGATCCTGTCGTTGCCATAGAAAGGTTCCTCTACATCGAAAGAGAAGTAATAGAACCTATAATATTTCATAGCGACGCAATTTCTGTGTTAATTCCATATTGTGAGGGATCGATAGACGCAATAAAAAAGGAATAGTGGATCCGAAAGGAGATACTCGCCTCCCTATAGGAGATCCTTTCGTTGCCTTAGAATCGTTCCTATAAATAGATAGAGAAAGCGTAGAACCTATAGTATTTCATAGCGACGCAATTTCTGTGTTAATTCGTCATTGTGAGGGATCGACGGATGCAATTAAGAAGGAATAGTGCATCCGAAATGAGATACTCGTGTCCCAATAGAAGATCCTGTCATTGCCATAGAAACGTCCCTCGATTTAGAAAGAGAAGGTATAGAAACTATCGTATTTCATAGCGACGCTATTTTTGTAATAATTCGTCATTGTGAGGGATCGACGGATGCAATAAAGAAGGAATAGTGCATCCGAAAGGAAATAGTCGCCTCCCAATATATAATCCTCTCGTTGCCATAGTAACGTCCTCGATTTAGAAAGAGAAGTCATAGAAACTATAGTATTTCATAGCGAAGCAATTTCTGTGTTATTTCGCGATTCTGAGGGATCGACGGATGCAATAAAGAAGGAATAGTGCATCTGAAAAGAGATACTCGCCTCCAAATACAAGATCCTGTCGTTGCCAAAGAAACGTTCCTCGATTTAGAAAGAGAAGGCATAGAGCCTATAGTATTTCAAAGCTACGCAATTTCTGTGTTAATTCGTCATTGTGAGGAATCGACGGATGCAATAAAGAAGGAATAGTACATCCGAAAAGAGATACTCGCCTCCCAACATAAGATCCGGTCGTTGCCACAGAAACGTTCCTCGATTTAGAAAGGGAAGGCATAGAACCTATAGTATTTCATTGCGACGCAATTTCTGTGTTAATTCGTCATTTTGAGGGATCGACAGATGTAATAAAGAAGGAATAGTGCATCCGAAAAGAGATTCTCGCCTCCAAATAGAAGATCCTGTCGTTGCCATAGAAAAGTTCCTCGATTTAGAAAGATAAGGCATAGAACATATAGTATTTCATAGCGACGCAATTTCTGTGTTAATTCGTCAATGTGGGTGATGGAGGGATGCAATAAAGAAGGAATAGTGCATCCGAAAAGAGATACTCGCCTCCCAAAAGAAGATCCTGTCGTTGTCATAGAAACGTTCCTCGATTTAGGAAGAAAAGGCATAAAACCTATAATATTTCATAGCGACGCAATTTCTGTGTTAATTCGTCATTGTGAGGGATCGACGGATGCAATAAAGAAGGAATAGTGCATCCGAAAAGAGATACTCGCCTCCCAATATAAGATCCGGTTGTTGCCATAGAAACGTTCCTCGATTTAGAAAGAGAAGGCATAGAACCTATAGTTTATCATAGCGACGCAATTTCTGGGTTAATTCGTAATTGTGAGGGATCGACGGATGCAATAAAGAAGGAATAGTGCATCCGAAAAGAGTTACCCGCCTCCCAATATAAGATCATGTCGGTGCCTTGGAAACGTACCTCGATTTAGAAAAAAAGGCATAGAAACTATCGTATTTCATAGCGACACAATTTTTGTAATAATTTGTCATTGTGAGGGATCGACGGATGCAATAAAGAAGGAATAGTGCATCCGAAAATAAATACTCGCCTCCCAATTTAAGATCCTCGCGTTGCCATAGTAACGTCCTCGATTTAGAAAGAGAAGGCATAGAAACTATAGTATTTCATAGCGACGCAATTTCTGTGTTATTTCGTCATTGTGAGGGATCGACGGATGCAATAAAGAAGGGATAGTGCATCTGAAAAGATATACTCGCCTCCCAATACAAGATCCTGTCGTTGCCAAAGAAACGTTCCTCGATTTAGAAAGAGAAGGCATAGAGCCTATAGTATTTCAAAGCGACGCAATTTCTGTGTTAATTCGTTATTGTGAGGAATCGACAGATGCAATAAAGAAGGAATAGTGCATCCGAAAAGAGAAACTAGCCTCCCAATATAAGATCCTGTCGTTGCCATAGAAACGATCCTCGATTTAGAAAGAGAAGGCAAAGAACCTATAGTATTTCATAGTGACGCAATTTCTGTGGTAATTCGTCATTGTAAGTTATTGACGGATGCAATAATAAAGGAATAGTGCTTCCGAAAAGAGATACTCGCCCTCCAATAAAAGATTCTGTCATTGCCATATAAACGTTCCTCGATTTGGAAAGAGAAGGCATACAATCTACAGTATTTCATAGCGACGCAATTTCTATGTTAATTCCATACTGTGAGGGATCGACAGATGCAATAAAGAAGGAATTGTGCATCCGAAAAGAGATACTCGCCTCCCAATAGAAGATCCTGTCGTTAACATAGAAAAGTTCCTCGATTTAGAAAGGGACGGCATAGAAACTATAGTATTTAATAGCGACGCAATTTCTATGCTATATCGTCATTGTGAGGGATCGACGGATGCAATAAAGAAGGAATAGTACATCCGAAAAGAGAAAGTCGCCTCCCAATATAAGATCCTGTCGTTGCCATAGAAACGTTACTCGATTTAGAAAGAGAAGGCATAGAGCCTATTGTATTTCATAGCGACGCAATGTCTGTGTAATACGTCATTGTGAGAGATCGACGGATGCAATAAAGAAGGAATAGTGCATCTGGAAAGAGATACTCGCCTCCCAATATAAGATCCTGTCGTTGCCATAGAAACGTTCCTCGATTAAGAAAGACAAGGCATAGAACCTGTAGTATTTCATAGCCACGCATTTTGTGTTAATTCGTCGTTGTGAGGGATCGACGGATGCAATAAAGAAGGAGTAGTACATCCGAAATGAGATACTCGCCTCCCAATAGAATGTCCTGTCCTTGCCATAGAAACGTTCCCCTATATAGATAGAGAAGGCATAGAACCTATAGTATATCATAGCGACGCAATTTCTGTGTTAATTCGTCAATGTGGGTGTTGTGGATGTGGATGTGGATGCTGGAAAAGTGATACTCGCCTCCCAATAGAAGATCCTGTCGTTGTCATAGAAACGTTCCTCGATTGTGAAAGGGATGGCATAGGACCTATAGTATTTCATAGTGACGCAATTTCTGTGTTAATTCGTCGTTGTGAGGAATCGACGAATGCAATAAAGAAGGAATAGTGCATCCGAAAAGAAATACTCGCTTCCGAACATAAGATCCGGTCGTTGCCATAGAAACGTTCGTCGATTTAGAAAGGGAAGGCATAGAACCTATAGTATATCATAGCGACGCAATTTCTGGGTTAATTCGTAATTGTGAGGGATCGACGGATGCAATAAAGAAGGAATAGTGCATCCGAAAAGAGATACTCGCCTCCCAATAGAAGAACCTGTCGTTGCCATAGAAACACTCCTCGATTTAGGAAGAGAATTCATAGAACCTATAGTATTTCATAGCGACGCCAATTTCTGTGTTAATTCGTCATTGTGAGGGATCGACGGATGCAATAAAGAAGGAATAGGGCATCCGAAAAGAGATACTCGCCTCCCAATATAAGATCCTGTCGTTGCCATAGAAACGTTCCTCGATTTTTAAAGAGAAGGCATTAAACATATAGTATTTCATAGCGACACAATTTCTGTGTTAGTTCGTCATTGTGAGGAATCGACGGATGCAATAAAGATGAAATAGTGCTTCCGAAAAGAGATTCTCGCCTCCCAATATAAGATCATGTCGTTGCCTTGGAAACGTACCTCGATTTAGAAAAAAAGGCATAGAAACTATCGTATTTCATAGCGACGCCAATTTCTGTGTTAATTCGTCATTGTGAGGGATCGACGGATGCAATAAAGAAGGAATAGGGCATCCGAAATGAGATACTCGCCTCCCAATATAAGATCCTGTCGTTGCCATAGAAACGATCCTCGATTTAGAAAGAGAAGGCAAAGAACCTATAGTATTTCATAGTGACGCAATTTCTGTGGTAATTCGTCATTGTAAGTTATTGACGGATGCAATAATAAAGGAATAGTGCTTCCGAAAAGAGATACTCGCCCTCCAATAAAAGATTCTGTCATTGCCATATAAACGTTCCTCGATTTGGAAAGAGAAGGCATACAATCTACAGTATTTCATAGCGACGCAATTTCTGTGTTAATTCCATACTGTGAGGGATCGACAGATGCAATAAAGAAGGAATTGTGCATCCGAAAAGAGATACTCGCCTCCCAATAGAAGATCCTGTCGTTAACATAGAAAAGTTCCTCGATTTAGAAAGGGACGGCATAGAAACTATAGTATTTATAGCGACGCAATTTCTGTGCTATATCGTCATTGTGAGGGATCGACGGATGCAATAAAGAAGGAATAGTACATCCGAAAAGAGAAAGTCGCCTCCCAATATAAGATCATGTCGTTGCCATAGAAACGTTACTCGATTTAGAAAGAGAAGGCATAGAGCCTATAGTATTTCATAGCGACGCAATGTCTGTGTAATACGTCATTGTGAGAGATCGACGGATGCAATAAAGAAGGAATAGTGCATCTGGAAAGAGATACTCGCCTCCCAATATAAGATCCTGTCGTTGCCATAGAAACGTTCCTCGATTTAGAAAGGGAAGGCATAGAACTTATAGTATTTCATTGCGACGCAATTTCTGGGTTAATTCGTCAATGTGGGTGATGGAGGGATGCAATAAAGAATGAATAGTGCATCCGAAAAGTGATACTCGCCTCCCAATAGAAGATCCTGACGTTGCCTTAGAAACGTTCCTCGATTTAGAAAGAGATGGCATAGAACCTACAGTATTTCATAGCGACGCAATTTCTGTGTTAATTCCATATTGTGAGGGATCGACAGATGCAATAAAAAGGAATAGTGCAACCGAAAAGAGAATCTCGCCTCCAAATAGAAGATCCTGTCGTTGCCATAGAAAAGTTCCTCGATTTAGAAAGATAAGGCATAGAACATATAGTATTTCGTAGCGACGCAATTTCTGTGTTAATTCGTCAATGAGGGTGATGGAGGGATGCAAAAAAGAAGGAATAGTGCATCCGGAAAGAGATACTTGCCTCCCAATATAAGTTCCGGTCGTTGCCATAGAAACGTTCCTCGATTTAGAAATAGAAGGCATAGAACCTATAGTATATCATAGCGACGCAATTTCTGTGTAAATTTGTAATTGTTAGGGATCGACGGATGCAATAAAGAAGGAATAGTGCATCCCAAAAGAGAAACTCGCCTCCCATTATAAGAACCGGTCGTTGCCATAGAAACGTTCCTCGATTTAGAAAGATAAGGCGTAGAACCTATAGTATTTCATAGCAACGCAATTTCTGTGTTAATTCATCGTTGTGAGGGATCGACGGATGCAATAAGAAAGGAATAGTGCATCCGAAAAGAGATACCCTCCTCCCAATAGAAGAACCTGTCGTTGCCATAGAAACATTCCTCGATTTAGGAAGAGAATGCATAGAACCTATAGTATTTCATAGCGACGCAATTTCTGTGTTAATTAGTAATTGTGAGGGGTCGACTGATGCAATAAAGAAGGAATAGTGCATCCGAAAATAGATACTCGCATCCCAATAGAAGATCCTTTCGCTGCCATAGAAACGTTCCTATAATTAGATAGAGAAGGCGTAGAACCTATAGTATTTCATAGCGACGCAATTTCTGTGTCGATTCGTCATTGTGAGGGATCGACGAATGCAATAAAGGAAGAGTAGTGCATCCGAAGTGAGATACTCGCCTCCAAAAATAAGATCCTGTCGTTATCATAGAAACGTTCCTCGATATAGAAAGAGAAGGCATAGAACCTATAGTATTTCATAGCGCCGCAATTTCTGTATTAATTCGTCACTTTTTAGGGATCGACAGATGCAATAAAGAAGGAATAGTGGATCCGAAAAGAGATTCTCGCCTCCCAATATAAGATCATTTCGTTGCCTTAGAAACGTACCTCGATTTAGAAACAGAAAGGCATGGGACCTATAGTATTTCATAGCGACGCAATTTCTGTGTTAATTCGTCATTGTGAGGGATCGACTGATGCAATAAGAAGGAATAGTGCAACCGAAAGGAGATACTCGCCTCCCAATATAAGATCCTGTCGTTGCCATAGAAACGTTCCTCGATTTAGAAAGAGAAGGCATAGAACGTATAGTATATCATTGCGACGCAATTTCTGCGTTAATTCGTCATTGTTAGTGATCGACGGATGCAATAAAGGAGGAATAGTGCATCCGAAAAGAGATACTCGCCTTCCAATATAAAATCCTGTCGTTGCCATAGAAACGTTCCTCGATTTAGAAAGAGAAGGCATAGAGTCTATAGTATTTCATAGCGACGCAATTTCTGTGTTAATTCGTCATTGTGAAGGATCGATGGTTGCAATAAGGAAGGAATAGTGCATCCGAAAAGAGATACTCACCTCCCAATAGAAGATCCTGTCGTTGCCATAGAAACGTTCCACGATTTAGAAAGAGAAGTCATAGAACCTGTAGTATTTCATAGTGACGCAATTTATGTATTAATTCGTCACTGTTAGGGATCGACGGATGCAACAAAGGAGGAATAGTATATCCGAAAAGAGATACTCGCCTGCCAATAGAAGATCCTATCGTTGCAATAGGAACGTTCCTCGATTTCTAAAGAGGAGGCATAGAACCTATAGTATTTCATAGCGACGCAATTTCTGTGTTAATTCGTCATTGTGAAAGATCGACGGATGGAATAAAGAAGGAATAGTGCAACCAAAAAGAGATACTCGCCTCCCAACATAAGATCCTGTCGTTGCCATAGAAACTTTCCTCGATTTAGAAAGAGAAGGCATAGAACATATAGTATTTCATATCGACACAATTTCTGTGTTAGTTCGTCATTGTGAGGGATCGACGGATGCAATAAAGAAGAAATGGTGCATCCGAAAAGAGATACTCGGCACCCAATATAAGATCCTGTCGTGGTCATAGAAACGTCCCTCGATTTAGAAAGAGAAGGCATAGAACCTATAGTATACCATAGCGACGCAATTTCTGGGTTAATTCGTAATTGTGAGGGATCGACGGATTCAATAATGAAGGAATAGTGCATCGGAAAAGAGATACTCGCCTCCCAATAGAAGAACCTGTCGTTGCCATAGAAACATTCCTCGATTTAGGAAGAGAAGGCATAGAGCCTATAGTATTTCAAAGCGACGCAATTTCTTTGTTAATTCGTCATTGTGAGGAATCGACGGATGCAATAAAGAAGGAATAGTGCATCTGAAAAGAGATACTCGCCTCCAAATACAAGATCATGTCGTTGCCAAAGAAACGTTCCTCGATTTAGGAAGAGAAGGCATAGAGCCTATAGTATTTCAAAGCGACGCAATTTCTTTGTTAATTCGTCATTGTGAGGAATCGACGGATGCAATAAAGAAGGAATAGTACATCCGAAAAGAGATACTCGCCTCCCAACATAAGATCCGGTCGTTGCCACAGAAACGTTCCTCGATTTGAAAAGGGAAGGCATAGAACCTATAGTATTTCATAGCGACGCAATTTCTGTGTTGATTCGACATTGTGAGGGATCGACGGATGCAATAAAGAAGGAGTAGTGCATCCGAAATGAGATACTCACGTATAAATATAAGATCCTGTCGTTACCATAGAAACGTTCCTCGATATAGAAAGAGAAGGCATAGAACCTATAGTATTTCATAGCGACGCAATTTCTGTGTCAATTCGTCATTGTGAGGGATCGACAGACGCAATGAAGATGGAATAGTACATCCGAAAAGAGATACTCGCCTCCTAATATAAGATCCTTCAGTTGCCGTAGAAACGGTCCTCGATTTAGAAAGAGAAGTAATAGAACATATAGTATTTCATAGCGACGCAATTTCTGTGGTAATTCGTCATTGTAAGTTATTGACGGATGCAATAATAAAGGAATAGTGCTTCCGAAAAGAGATACTCGCTCTCCAATAAAAGATTCTGTCATTGCCATATAAACGTTCCTCGATTTGGAAAGAGAAGGCATACAATCTACAGTATTTCATAGCGACGCATTTTCTGTGTTAATTCCATATTGTGAGGGATCGACAGATGCAATAAAGAAGGAATTGTGCATCCGAAAAGAGATACTCGCCTCCCAATAGAAGATCCTGTCGTTAACATAGAAAAGTTCCTCGATTTAGAAAGGGAAGGCATAGAGCCTATAGTATTTCGTAGCGACGCAATTTCTGTGTTAATTCGTCAATGAGGGTGATGGAGGGATGCAATAAAGAAGGAATAGTGCATCCGAAAAGAGATACTCGCCTCCCAATATAAGTTCCGGTCGTTGCCATAGAAACGTTCCTCGATTTAGAAATAGAAGGCATAGAACCTATAGTATATCATAGCGACGGAATTTCTGTGTTAATTCGTAATTGTGAGGGATCGACGGATGCAATAAAGATGGAATAGTGCATCCCAAAAGAGGAATTCGCCTCCCATTATAAGAACCGGTCGTTGCCATAGAAACGTTCCTCGATTTAGAAATATAAGGCATAGAACCTATAGTATTTCATAGCAACGCAATTTCTGTGTTAATTCATCGTTGTGAGGAATCGACGGATGCAATAAGGAAGGAATAGTGCATCCGAAAGGAGATACTCTCCTCCCAATAGAAGAACCTGTCGTTGCCATAGAAACATTCCTCGATTTAGGAAGAGAAGGCATAGAACCTATAGTATTTCATAGCGACGCAATTTCTGTGTTAATTCGCCATTGTGAAGGATCGACGGATGCAATAAAGAAGGAATAGTGCAAATAAAAAGAGATACTCGCCTCCCAACATAAGATCCTGTCGTTGCCATAGAAACTTTCCTCGATTTAGAAAGAGAAGGCATAGAACATATAGTATTTCATATCGACACAATTTCTGTGTTAATTCGTCATTGTAAGGGATCGACGGATGCAATAAAGAAGAAATGGTGCATCCGAAAAGAGATACTCGGCACCCAGTATAAGATCCTGTCGTGGTCATAGAAACGTCCCTCGACTTAGAAAGATAAGGCATAGAACTTATATTATCTCATAGCCACGCTTTTTCTGTGTTAATTCGTCATTGTTGGGGATCGTCGGATGCAATAAAGAAGGAATAGTGCATCAGAAAAGAGATACTCGCCTCCCAATAGAAGATCCTGTCATTCCCTTAGAATCGATCCTCTATATAGAAAGAGAAGGCTTAGAACCTATAGTATTTCATAGCGACGCAATTTATGTGTTAATTCCATATTGTGAGCGATCGTCAAACGCAATAAAGAAGGAATAGTGCATCCGAAAGGAGATACTCGCCTCCCAATAGAAGATCCTTTCGTTGCAATAGAAACGTTCCTATAATTAGAAAGAGAAAGCGTAGAACCTATAGTATTTCATAGCGACGCAATTTCTGTGTTGATTCGTCATTGTGAGGGATCGACGGATACAATAAAGAAGGAGTAGTGCATCCGAAAAGCGATACTCGCCTCCAAATTTAAGATCCTTTCGTTACCATAGAAACGTTCCTCGATATAGAAAGAGAAGGCATAGAACCTATAGTATTTCATAGCGACGCAATTTCTGCGTTAATTCGTCATTGTGAGGGATCGACAGATGCAATGAAGAAGGAATAGTACATCCGAAAAGAGATACTCGCCTCCCAATATAAAATCCTCTCGTTGCCATAGAAACGTTCCTCGATTTAGAAAGAGAAGGAATAGAACCTTAAGTATTTCATAGCGACGCCAAATTTCTGTTTTAATTCGTCATTGTGATGGATCGACGGATGCAATAAAGAAGGAATAGTGCATCCGAAAGGAGATACTCGCCTCCCACTAGAAGATCCTTTCGTTGCCATAGAAACGTTCCTATAATTAGAAAGAGAAAGCTTAGAACCTATAGTATTTCATAGCGACGCAATTTCTGCGTCAATTCGTCATTGTGATGGATCGACGGATGCAATAAAGAAGGAATAGTGCATCCGAAAAGAGATACTCGCCTCCCAATATAAGATGCTGTCGTTGCCATAGAAACGTTCCTCGATTTAGAAAGAGAAAGGCATGGAACCTATAGTATTTCAGAGCGACGCAATTTCTGTGTTAATTCGTCATTGTGAGGGATCGACAAATGCAATAAAGAAGGAATAGTGCATCCGAATAGAGATACTCGCGTCCCAATAGAAGATCCTGTCGTTGCCCTAGAAACGTTACTCGATTTAGAAAGAGAAGTCATAGAGCCTATAGTATTTCATAGCGACGTAATTTCTGTGTAATTCGTCATTGTGAGGGATCGACAGATGCTATGAAGAAGGAATAGTGCATGTGAAAAAAAAATACTCGCCTCCCAAAATAAGATCCTCTCGTTGCCATAGAAACGTTCCTCGATTTAGAAAGAGAAGGTAAAGAACCTATAGTATTTCATATTGACGCAATTTCTCCGCTAATTCGTCATTGTAAATTATTGACGGATGCAATAATGAATGAATAGTGCATCCGAAAAGCGATACCCGCCATCCAATAAAAGATCCTGTCATTGCCATAGAAGCGTTCCTCGATTTAGAAAGAGAAGGCATAGAACCTATAGCATTTCATTGCGACGCAATTTCTGTGTTAATTCGTCATTGTGAGGGATTGACGGATGCAATAAAGAAGGAATAGTGCATCCGAAAAGAGATACTCGCGTCCCAATAGAAGATCCTGTCGTTGCCATAGAAACGTTCCTCGATTTGGAAAGAGAGAGCATAGAACCTACAGTATTTCATAGCGACGCAATTTCTGTGTTAATTCCATATTGTGAGGGATCGACAGATGCAATAAAGAGGGAATTGTGCATCTGAAAACAGATACTCGCCTCCCAATAGAAGATCCTGTCGTTACCATAGAAACGTACCTCGATTTAGGAAGAGAAGGCATAGAACCTATAGTATTCTAATAGCGACGCCATGTCTGTGTAATTCGTCATTGTGGGGGAGCGACAGATGCAATGAAGAAGGAATAGTGCATCCGAAAAGAGGTACTCGCTTCCCAATATAAGATCCTTTCGTTGTAATAGATACGTTGCTCGATTTAGAAAGATAGGGCATAGAACCTATAGTAGTTCATAGCTACGCACTTTGTGTTAATTCGTCGTTGTGAGGGATCGACGGATGCAATAAAGTAGGAATAGTACATCCGAAAAGAGATACTCGCCTCCCAATAGAATATCCTGTCGTTGCCATAGAGTCGTTCCCCTATATAGAAAGAGAAGGCATAGAACCTATAGTATTTCATAGCGACGCAATTTATGTGTTAATTCGTCAATGTGAGTGATGGAGGGATGCAATAAAGAAAGAATTGTGCATCCGGAAAGAGATACTCGCCTTCCAATATAAGATCCTGTCGTTGCCATAGAAACGTTCCTCGATTTAGAAAGAGAAGGCATAGAACATATAGTATATGATATCGACACAATTTATGTGTTAATTCGTCATTGTGATGGATCGACGGATGCAATAAAGAAGAAGTTGTGCACATGAAATTAGATACTCGCCTCCCAATATAAGATCCTGTCGTTGCCATAGAAACGTACCTCGATTTAGAAAGAGAAGGCATAGAACGTATAGTATTTCATTGCGACGCAATTTCTGTGTTAATTCGTCATAGTGAGTGATCGACGGATGCAATGAAGAAGGAATAGTGGATCCGAAAAGAGATACTCGCCTCCCAATAGAAGATAATGTCGTTGCCATAGAAACATGCCGCGACTTAGACAGGGAAGTCATAGAACCTATAGTATTTCATAACGACGCAATTTATGTATTAATTCGTCATTGTTAGGGATCGACGGATGGAATAAAGAAGGAATAGGGCATCCGAAAAGAGATACTCGCCTGCCAATAGAAGATCGTATAGTTGCAATAGAAACGTTCCTCGATTTAGAAAGAGAAGGCATAGAACCTATAGTATATCATAGCGACGAAATTTCTGTGTTAATTCGTCATTGTGATTGATCGACGGATGCAATAAAGAAGGAATAATGCATCCGAAAAGAGATACTCACCTCCCAATATATGATCCTGTCGTTGCCATAGGAACGTGCCTCGATTTAGAAAGAGAATGCATAGAACACACAGTATTTCATATCGACACAATTTCTGTGATAATTCGTCATTGTGAGGGATCGACGGATGCAATAAAGAAGAAATAGTGCATCCGAAAAGAGATACTGGCCTCCCAATATAAGATCCTGTCGTTGCCATAGAAACGTTACTCGATTTAGAAAGAGGGCATAGAACCTACAGTATTTCATAGCGACGCAATGTCTGTGTAATTCGTCATTGTGAGTGATCGACAGATGCAATAAAGAAGGAATAGTGCATCCGAAAAGAGATACTCGCCTCCCAATATAAGGTCCTGTCGTTGCCATAGAGACGTTCCTCGATGTAGAAAGATAAGGCATAGAACCTATAGTATTTCATAGCCATGCATTTTCAGTGTTAATTCGTCATTGTGAGGGATCGAAGGATGCAATAAAGAAGGAATAGTGCATCCGAAAAGAGATACTCGTCTCCCAATAGAAGATCCTGTCGTTGCCATAGAATCGTTCCTCTATATCGAAAGATAAGGCATAGATCCTATAGTATTTCATAGCGACGCAGTTAATGTGTTAATTCCATATTGTGAGGGATCGACAGACGCAATAAAGAAGGAATAGTGCATCCGAAAGGAGATAATCGCCACCCAATAGAAGATCCTTTCGTTGCCATAGAAAGTTTCCTATAATTAGAAAGAGAAAGCGTAGAACCTATAGTATTTCATAGCGTGGCAATTTATGTGTTAATTTGTCAATGTGAGTGATGGAGGGATGCAATAAAGAAGGAATAGTGCATCGGGAAAGAGATACTCGCCTTCCAATATAAGATCCTGTCGTTGCCATAGAAACGTTCCTCGATTTAGAAAGAGAAGGCATAGAAAATATGGTATTTCATATCGACACAATTTATGTGTTAATTCGTCATTGTGAGGGATCGACGGATGCAATAAAGAAGAAAGAGTGCACCCGAAAAGAGATACTCGCCTCCCAATATAAGATCCTGTCGTTGCCATAAAAACGTTCCTCGATTTTGAAAGGGAAGGGATAGGACCTATAGTATTTCATAGCAACGCAGTTTCTGTGTTAATTCGTCATTGTGAGGGATCGACCGATACACTAAAGAAGGAACAGTGCACCTGAAAAGATATACTCGCCTCTCAATATAAGATCCAGTCGTTGGCATAGAAACGCCCCTCGGTTTAGAAAGAGAAGGCGTAGAACCTATAGTTTTTCATAGCGAAGCAATTTTTGTGTTAATTCGTCCTTGTGAGGAATCGACGGATGCAATAAAGAAGGAATAGTGCATCCGAAAAGAGATACTCGCCTCCCAATAGAAGATCCTGTCGTTGCCATATCAACGTTCGTCGATTTAGGAAGAGAAAGGCATGGAACCTATAGTATTTCATAGCGACGCAATTTCTATGTTAATTCGTCATTGTGAGGGATCGACGGATGAAATAACGAAGGAATAGTGCTTCCGAAAAGAGATACTCGCCTCCCAATAGAAGATCCTGTCGTTGCCATAGAAACGTTCATCGATTTAAGAAGAGAAGTCATAGAACGTATAGTATTTCATAGCGACGCAATTCCTGTATTAATTCGTCATTGTGAGGGATCGTCGGATGCAATAAAGAAGGAATAGTACATCCGAAATGAGATACTCGCCTCCCAATATAATATCCTGACATTGCCATAGTAACGTTACTCGATTTAGAAAGAGAAGGCATAGAGCCTATAGTATTTTATAGCGACGCAATGTCTGTATATTTCGTCATTGTGACGGATCGACGGATGCAATAAAGAAGGAATAGTGCATCCGAAAAGAGATACACGAGTCCCAATATAAGATCCTGTGGTTGCCATAGAAACGTTCCTCGATTTAGAAAGATTAGGGATAGAACCTATAGTATTTCATAGAAACGCATTTTCTGTGTTAATTCGTCATTGTGATGGATCGACAGTTGCAATAAAGAAGGAATAGTGCATCCGGAAAGAGATACTCGCCTCCCAATATAATATCCTGACATTGCCATAGAAACGATACTCGATATAGAAAGAGAAGGCATAGACCCTATAGTATTTCATAGCGACGCAATTTCTGTGTCAATTCGTCATTCTGAGGGATCCACAGATGCAATAAAGAAGGAATAGTGCATCCGAAAAGAGATACTCGCCTCCCAATAGAAGATCCTGTCGTTACCATAGAAACGTACCTCGATTTAGAAAGAGAAAGGCATGGAACCTATAGTATTTCATAGAGACGCAATTCCTGTGTTAATTCGTCATTGTGAGGGATCGACAGATGCAATAAAGAAAGATTTGTGCATCCGAAAAGAGATACTCGCCTCCCAATAGAAGAGCCAGTCGTTGCCATAGAAACGTTCCTCGATTTAGAAAGAGAAGGCATAGAACGTATAGTATTTCATTGCGACAGAATTTCTGCGTTAATTCGTCATAGTGAGTGATCGACGGATGCAATAAAGGAGGAATATTGCATCCGAAAAGAGATACTCGCCTTCCAATATAAGATCCTGTCGTTGCCATAGAAACGTTCCTCTATATAGAAAGAGAAGGCATACAGCCTATAGTATTTCAAAGCGACGCAATTTCTGTGTTATTTCGTTATTGTGAGGAATCGACGGATGCAATAAAGAAGGAATAGTGCATCCGAAAAGAGAAACGAGCCTCCCAATGTAAGATCCTGTCGTTGCCATAGAAACGTTCCTCGATTTAGAAAGAGAAGGCAAAGAACATATAGTATTTCATAGTGACGCAATTTCTGTGTTAATTCGTCATTGTGAGGGATCGACGGATGCAATAAAGAAGGAATAGTGCATCCGAAAAGAGATACTTGCCCTCCTATAAAAGATTCTGTCATTGCCATAGAAACGTTCCTCGATTTGGAAAGAGAAGGCATACAACCTACAGTATTTCATAGCGACGCAATTTCTGTGTTAATTCCATATTGTGAGGGATCGACAGATGCAATAAAGAAGGAATTGTGCATCCGAAAAGAGATACTCGCCTCCCAATAGAAGATCCTGTCGTTGCCACAGAAACGTTCCTCGATTTAGAAAGATAAGGCATAGAACCTATAGTATTTCATAGGACCGCATTTTCTGTGTTTATTCGTCTTTGTGAGGGATCGACGGATGCAATAAAGAAGGAATAGTGGATCCGAAAGGAGATACTCGCCTAACAATAGGAGATCCTTTCGTTGCCTTAGAAACGTTCCTATAAATAGATAGAGAAAGCGCAGAACCTATAGTATTTCATAGCGACGCAATTTCTGTGTTAATTCGTCATTGTGAGGGATCGACGGATGCAATTAAGAAGGAATAGTGCATCCGAAATGAGATACTCGTGTCCCAATAGAAGATCCTGTCATTGCCATAGAGACGTCCCTCAATTTAGAAAGAGAAGGCATAGAAACTATCGTATTTCATAGCGACGCTATTTTTGTAATAATTCGTCATTGTGAGGGATCGACGGATGCAATAAAGAAGGAATAGTGCATCCGAAAGGAAATACTCGCCTCCCAATATATAATCCTCTCGTTGCCATAGTAAAGTCCTCGATTTAGAAAGAGAAGTCATAGAAACTATAGTATTTCATAGCGACGCAATTTCTGTGTTATTTCGTCATTCTGAGGGATCGACGGATGCAATAAAGAAGGAATAGCGCATCCGAAAAGAGATTCTCGCCTCCAAATAGAAGATCCTGTCGTTGCCATAGAAAAGTTTCTCGATTTAGAAAGATAAGGCATAGAACATATAGTATTCCATAGCGACGCAATTTCTGTGTTAATTCGTCAATGTGGGTGATGGAGGGATGCAATAAAGAAGGAATAGTGCGTCCGAAAAGAGATACTCGCCTCCCAAAAGAAGATCCAGTCGTTGTCATAGAAACGTTCCTCGATTTAGGAAGAGAAGGCATAGAACCTATAATATTTCATAGCGACGCAATTTCTGTGTTAATTCGTCATTGTGAGGGATCGACGGATGCAATAAAGAAGGAATAGTGCATCCGAAAAGAGATACTCGCCTCCCAATATAAGAACCGGTCGTTGCCATAGAAACGTTCCTCGATTTAGAGAGAGAAGGCATAGAGCCTATAGTATTTCAAAGCGACGCAATTTCTGTGTTATTTCGTCATTGTGAGGGATCGACGGATGGAATAAAGAAGGAATAGTGCATCCCAAAAGAGATACTCGCCTCCCAATATAAGAATCGGTCGTTGCTATAGAAACGTTCCTAGATTTAGAAAGATAAGGCATAGAACCTATAGTATTTCATAGCAACGCAATTTCTGTGTTAATTCATCATTGTGAGGGATCGACGGATGCAATAAGGAAGGAATAGTGCATCCGAAAAGAGATACTCGCCTCCCAATAGAAGAACCTGTCGTTGCCATAGAAACATTCCTCGATTTAATAAGAGAAGTCATAGAACCTATAGTATTTCATAGCGATGCAATTTCTGTGTTGATTTGACATTGTGAGGGATCGACGGATGCAATAAAGAAGGAGTAGTGCATCTGAAATGAGATACTCGCCTCCAAATATAAGATCCTGTCGTTACCATAGAAACGTTCCTCGATATAGAAAGAGAAGGCATAGAACCTATAGTATTTCATAGCGACGCAATTTCTGTGTCAATTCGTCATTGTGAGGGATCGACAGATGCAATGAAGAAGGAATAGTACATCCGAAAAGAGATACTCTCCTCCCGATATAAGATCCTTTAGTTGCCGTAGAAACGGTCCTCGATTTAGAAAGAGAAGGAATAGAACCTATAGTATTTCATAGCGACGCCAATTTCTGTGTTAATTCGTCATTGTGATGGATCGACGGATGCAATAAAGAAGGAATAGGGCATCCGAAAAGAGATACTCGCCTCCCAATATAAGATCCTGTCGTTGCCATAGAAACGTTCCTCGATTTTTAAAGAGAAGGCATTAAACATATAGTATTTCATAGCGACACAATTTCTGTGTTAGTTCTTCAATGTGAGGAATCGACCGATGCAATAAAGAAGAAATAGTGCATCTGAAAAGATATACTCGCCTCCCAATACAAGATCCTGTCGTTGCCAAAGAAACGTTCCTCGATTTAGAAAGAGAAGGCATAGAGCCTATAGTATTTCAAAGCGACGCAAATTCTGTGTTAATTCGTTATTGTGAGGAATCGACAGATGCAATAAAGAAGGAATAGTGCATCCGAAAAGCGAAACTCGCCTCCCATTATAAGATCCTGTCGTTGCCATAGAAACGTTCCTCGATTAAGAAAGACAAGGCGTGGAACCTGTAGTATTTCATAGCCACGCATTTTGTGTTAATTCGTCATTGTGAGGGATCGACGGATGCTATAAAGAAGGAGTAGTACATCCGAAAAGAGATACTCGCCTCCCAATAGAATGTCCTGTCCTTGCCATTGAAACGTTCCCCTATATAGAAAGGGAAGGCATAGAACCTATAGTATTTCATAGCGACGCAATTTCTGTGTTAATTCGTCAATGTGGGTGATGGAGGGATGTCATAAAGAATGAATAGTGCATCCGAAAAGTGATACACGCCTCCCAATAGAAGATCCTGTCTTTGTCACAGAAACGTTCCTCGATTGTGAAAGGGAAGGCATAGAACCTATAGTATTTCATGGTGACGCAATTTCTGTGTTAATTCGTCGTTGTGAGGAATCGACGAATGCAATAAAGAAGGAATAGTGCATCCGAAAAGAGATACTCGCCTCCGAACATAAGATCCGGTCGTTGCCATAGAAACGTTCCTCGATTTAGAAAGGGAAGGCATAGAACCTATAGTATTTCATTGCGACGCAATTTCTGAGTTAATTCGTCAATGTGGGTGATGGAGGGATGCAATAAAGAATGAGTAGTGCATCCGAAAAGTGATACTCGCCTCGTAATAGAAGATCCTGTCGTTGCCATAGAAACGTTCCTCGATTTAGAAAGAGATGGCATAGAACCTACAATATTTCATAGCGACGCAATTTCTGTGTTAATTCCATATTGTGAGGGATCGACAGATGCAATAAAAAAGAATAGTGCATCCGAAAAGAGATTCTCGCCTCCAAATAGAAGATCCTGTCGTTGCAAGAGAAAAGTTCCTCGATTTAGAAAGATAAGGCTTAGAACATATAGTATTTCGTAGCGACGCAATTTCTGTGTTAATTCGTCAATGTGGGTGATGGAGGGATGCAATAAAGAAGGAATAGTGCATCCAAAAAGAGATACTCGCCTTCCAATATAAGTTCCGGTCGCTGCCATAGAAACGTTCCTCGATTTAGAAATAGAAGGCATAGAACCTATAGTATATCTTAGCGACGCAATTTCTGTTTTAATTCGTAATTGTGAGGGATCGACGGATGCAATAAAGAAGGAATAGTGCATCCCAAAAGAGAAACTCGCCTCCCATTATAAGAACCGGTCGTTGCCATAGAAACGTTCCTCGATTTAGAAAGATAATGCATAGAACCTATAGTATTGCATAGCAACGCAATTTCTGTGTTAATTCATCGTTGTGAGGGATCGACGGATGCAATAAGGAAGGAATAGTGCATCCGAAAAGAGATACTCTCCTCCCAATAGAAGAACCTGTCGTTGCCATAGAAACATTCCTCGATTTAGGAAGAGAAGGCACAGAACCTATAGTATTTCATAGCGACGCAATTTCTGTGTTAATTAGTAATTGTGAGGGATCGACTGATGCAATAAAGAAGGAATAGTGCATCCGAAAATAGATACTCGCATCCCAATAGAAGATCCTTTCGCTGCCATAGAAACGTTCCTATAATTAGATGGAGAAGGCGTAGAACCTATAGTATTTCATAGCACGCAATTTCTGTGTCGATTCGCCATTGTGAGGGATTGACGAATGCAATAAAGAAAGAGTAGTGCATCCGAAGTGAGATACTCGCCTCCAAAAATAAGATCCTGTCGTTACCATAGAAACGTTCCTCGATTTAGAAAGAGAAGGCATACAACCTATAGTATTTCATAGCGACGCAATTTCTGTGTTAATACCATATTGTGAGGGATCAACGGATGCAATAAAGCAGGAATAGCGCATTCGAAAAGAGATACTCGCCTCCCAATAGAAGATCCTGTCGTTGCCATAAAAACGTATCTTCATTTAGAAAGAGGAGGCATAGAGCGTATAGTATTTCATAGCGACGCAACTTCTGTGTTAATTCGTCATTGTGATTGCATCGACGGATGCAATAAAGAAGGAATAGTGCATCCGAAAAGAGATACCCGCCTCCCAATATGAGATCCGGTCGTTGCCATAGAAACGTTCTTCGATTTAGAAAGGAAAGTAATAGAACCTATAGTATTTCATAGCGACGCAATGTATGTGTTAATTCCTCATTGTGAGGGATCGATGGATGCTATAAAGACGGAATATTGCATCCGAATAGAGATACTCGCCTCCCAATAAAATAACCTGCCGTTGCGATAGTAACGTTCCTCGATTTAGAAAGAGAAGGCATAGAACCTATAGTATTTCATAGCGACGCAATTTCTGTGTTAATTCGTCATTGTGAGGGATCGACGGATGCAATACAGAACGAATAGTACATCCGAAAAGAGATAATCGCCTCCCAATAGAAGATCCTTTCGTTGCCATAGAAACGTTCCACGATTTAGAAACAGAAGGGTTAGAACATATTGTATACCACAGCGACGCAATTTCTGTGTTAATTCGTCATTATGAGGGATCGAAGGATGCAATAAAGAAGGAATAGTGCATCCGAAAAGAGATACTCGCCTCCCAATAAAAGATCCTCTCGTTGCCATAGAAACGCTCCACGATTTAGAAACAGAGGGGTTAGAACCTATAGATACCATAGCGACGCAATTTCTGTGGTAATTCGTCATTGTGAGGGATCGACGGATGCAAGAAAGAAGGAATAGTGCATCCGAAAAGAGATACTCGCCTCCCAATGAAAGATCCTGTCGTTGCCATAGAAACGTTTCTCGATTTAGAAAGAGAAAGTCATGGAACCAATTGTATTTAATAGCGACGCAATTTCTGTGTTAATTCGTCATTGTGAGGGATCGACGGATGCAATAAAGAAGGAATAGTGCATCCGAAAAGAGATACTCGCCTCCCAATATAAGATCCTGCGTTGCCATAGAAACGTTTCTTGATTTAGAAAGAGAAAGTCATGGAACCTATTGTATTTAATAGCGACGCAGTTTCTGTGTTAAGTCGTCATTGTGAGGGATCGACGGATGCAATAAAGAAGGAAAAGTGCATCCGAAAAGAGATACTCGCCTCCCAGTAGAAGATACTAACCTTGCCATAGAAACGTTCCCCAATTTAGAAAGAGAAGGCATAGAACCTAAGGTATTTCATAGCGACGCAATTCTTGTGTTAATACCATATTGTGAGGGATCAACGGATGCAATAAAGCAGGAATAGCGAATTCGAAAAGAGATACTCGCCTCCCAATATAAGATCCTGTTGTTGCCATAGAAACGTTCCTCGATTTAGAAAGGGAAGGCAAAGAACGCATTGCATATAATAGCGACGCAAATTCTGTGTTAACTCGTCATTGTGAGGGATCGACGGATGCAATAAAGAAGTAATAGTGCATCCGAAAAGACATACTTGCCTCCCAATATGAGATCCGGTCTTTGCCACAGAAACGTTCCTCGATTTAGAAAGGGAAGGCATAGAACCTATAGTATTTCATAGCGACGCAATGTATGTGTTAATTCGTCATTGTGAGGGATCGACGGATGCAACAAAGAGGGAATATTGCATCCGAAAAGAGATACTCGCCTCCCAATAAAATAACCTTTCGTTGTCATAGTTACGTTCCTCGATTTAGAAAGAGAAGGCATAGAACCTATTGTATTTCATAGCGACGCAATTTCTGTGTTAATTCATCAATGTGAGGGATCGACTGATGCAATACAGAAGGAATAGTACAACCGAAAAGAGATAATCGCCTCCCAATAGAAGATCCTCTCGTTGCCACAGAAACGTTCCACGATTTAGAAACAGAAGGGTTAGAACCTATAGTAGATCATAGCGACGCAATTTCTGTGTTAATTCGTCATTGTGAGGGATCGACGGATGCAATAAAGTAATAATAGTGCATCCGAAAAGAGATACTCGCCTCCCAATATAAGATCCTGTAGTTGCCATAGAAACGTTCCTCGATTTAAGAAGGGAAGGCATAGAACCTAAAGTACTTCATAGCGACGCAATTTCTGTGTTAGTTCGTCATTGTGAGGGATCGACGGATGCAATTAAGAAGGAATAGTGCATCCGAAAAGAGATACTCCCCTCCCAATAGAAGATCCTGTCGTTGCTATAGACACGTTCCTCGATTTAGAAAGAGAAGGCATAGAACCTATATTATTTCATTGCGACGCATTTTCTGTGTTAATTTGTCATTGTGAGGGATCGACAGATGCAATAAAGAAGGAATTGTGCATCCGAAAAGAGATACTCGCCTGCCAATAGAAGATCCTTTCGTTGCCATAGAAACGTTCCTCAATTTAGAAGTAGAAGGAATAGAGTCTAGAGTATTTAATAGGACGCAATTTCTGTGTTAAATCGTAATCGTGAGGGATCGACGGATGCAATAAAGCAGGTATAGTGCATCCGAAAAGAGATACTCGCCTCCCAATAGAAGATCCTATCGTTGCTATAGAAACGTCCTTCGATTTAGAAAATAGAAGGCATAGAACCTACATTATTTCATAGCGACGCATTTTCTGTGTAAATTCGTCATTGTGAGGGATCGACAGATGCAATAAAGAAGGAATAGAGCATCCGAAAAGTGATACTCGCCTGCCAATAGAAGATCCTTTCGTTGCCATAGAAACGTTCCTCGATTTAGAAAGAGGAGGCATAGAACCAATAGTATTTCATAGCGACGCAGTTTCTGTGTTAATTCGTCATTGTGAGGGATAGACGGATGCAATAAGGAAGGAATAGTGCATCGGAAAACAGATACTCGCCTCCCAATATAAGATGCGGTCGTTGCCATAGAAAGGTTCCTCGATTTAGAAAAGGAAGGCATGAACCTATAGTATTTCATAGCGACGCTATATATGTGTTAATTCGTCATTGTGAGGGGTCGACGGAGGCAATAAAGAGGGAATATTGCTTCCGAAAAGAGATACTCGCCTCCCAATATAAGATCCTATCGATGCCATAGAAACGTTCCTCGATTTAGAAAGAGAAGGCATAGAACCTATAGCATTTCATAGCGACGCAATTTCTGTTTTAATTCGTCATTGTGAGGGATCGACGGATGCAATAAAGAACGAATAGTGCATCCGAAAAGAGATACTCGCCTTCCAATATAAGATCCTGTCGATGCCATAGAAACGTTCCTCGATTTAGAAAGAGAAGGCATAGAACCTATAGCATTTCATAACGACGCTATTTCTGTGTTAATTCGTCATTGTGAGGGATCGACGGATGCAATAAAGAAGGAATAGTGCATCCAAAAAGAGATACTCGCCTCCCAATATAAGATCCTATCGATGCCATAGAAACGTTCCTCGATTTAGAAAGAGAAGGCATAGAACCTATGGCATTTCATAGCGACGCAATTTCTGTGTTAATTCGTCATTGTGAGAGATCAACGGATGCAGTAAAGAAGGAATTCTACATCCGAAAAGTGATACTCGCCTCCCAATAGAAGATCCTGTGGTTGCCATAGAAACGTTCCTCGATTTAGAAAAAGTAGGCATAGAACCTATAGTATTTCATAGCGGTGCAATTTCTGTGTTAATTCGTCATAGTGAGGGATCGACAGATGCAATAAAGAAGGAATGGTGCTTCCGAAAAGATTTACTCGCCTTCCAATATAAGATCCTGTCGTTGCCATAGAAACGTACCTCGATTTAGAAAGAGAAGGCATAGAACCTATAGTATTTCATAGCGACGCAATGTATGTGTTAATTCGTCATTGTGAGGGATCGACGGATGCAATAAAGAGGGAATATTGCATCCGAAAAGAGATACTCGCCTCCCAATAGAACAACCTGTCGTTGCCATAGTAACGTTCCTCGATTTAGAAAGAGAAGGCAGTGAACCTATAGTATTTCATAGCAACGGAATTTCTGTGTTAATTCGTCATTGTGAGGGATCGACGGATGCAATAAAGAACGAATAGTACATCCGAAAAGAGACAATCGACTCCCAATAGAAGATCCTGTCGCTGCCATAGAGACGTTCCACGATTTAGAAACAGAAGGCATAGAACCTATACTATTTCATAGCGACGCAATTTCTGATTTAATTCGTCATTGTGAGGGATCGACATATGCAATAAAGAAGGAATAGTGCATCTGGAAAGAGATACTCGCCTCCCAATAGAGGATCATGTCGTTGCCATAAAAACGTTGTTCGATGTAGAAAGAGAAGGCATAGAACCTACAGCATTTCATAGCGACGCAATTTCTGTGTTAATTCGTCATTGTGAGGGATCAACGGATGCAATAAAGAAGGAATAGTGCCTCCGAAAAGCGATACTCACCTCCCAATGGAAGATAATGTCGTTACCATAGTAACGTACCATGATTTAGAAGGAGAAGTCATAGAACCTATAGTATTTCATGACGAAGCAATTTCAGTGTTAATTCGTCATTGTGAGGGATCGACGGATGCAATAAAGAAGGAATAGTGCACCATAAAAGACATACTCGCCTTCCAATATAAGATCCTGTCGTTGCCATAGAAACGTTCCTCGATTTAGAAAGAGAAGGCATATAACCTATAGTATTTCATAGCGACGCAATGTATGTATTAATTCGTCATTGTGAGGGATCGACGGATGCAATAAAGAGGGAATATTGCATCCGGAAAGAGATACTCGCCTCCCAATAAAATAACCTGTCGTTGCCATAATAACGTTACTCGATTTTGAAAGAGAAGGCATAGAACCTATAGTATTTCATAGCGACGTAATTTCTGTGTTAATTCGTCATTGTGAGGGATCGACGGATGCAATAAAGAAGGAATAGCGCATCCGAAAAGAGATACTCGACTCCCAATAAGAGATCCAGTTGTTGCCATAGAAACGTTTCTCGTTATAGAAAGAGAAGGAATAGACCCTGTAGTGTTTCATAGCGACGCAATATCTGTGTTAATTCCTCATTGTGAGGTATCGATGGATGCAATAAAGAACGAATAGTGCTTCCGAAAAGAGATTCTCGCCTCCCTATAGCAGATCCTGTCGTTGCCATAGAAACGTTCCTCGATTTAGGAAGAGAATGCATGGAACCTATAGTATTTCAGAGCGACGCCTTTTCTGTGTTAATTCGTCATTGTGCGAGATCAACGGTTGCAAAAAAGAAGGAATAGTGCATCCAAAAACAGATACTCGCCTCCCTATAGAAGATCCAGTCCTTGCCATAGAAACGTTCCTCGATTTAGAAAGAGAAGACATAGAACCAATAGTATTTCATAGCGACGCAATTTCAGTAATAATTCGTCATTGTGAGGGAATGAAGGAGGCAATAAAGAAGGAATAGTGCATCCGGAAAGAGATACTCGCCTCCCAATATAAGATCCGTTCGTTGCCATAGAAACGTTATTCGATTTAGAAAGCGAATGCAAAGAACCTATAGTATTGCATAGCGACGCAATGTATGTGTTAATTCGTCATTGTGAGGGATCGACGGATGCAATAAAGAAGGAATATTGCATCCGAAATGAGATACTCGCCTCCCAATAGAGGAACCTGTCGTTTCCATAGTAACGTTCCTCGATTCAGAAAGAGATGGCATAGAACCTATAGTATTTCATAGCGACGCAATTTCTGTATTAAATCGTCACTGTGAGGGATCGAGGGATGGAATAAAGAAGGAATAGGTCATCCAAAAATAGATGCTCGCCACCTAATAGAAGAACCTGTCGTTGCCATAGAAACGTTCCTCGATTTAGAAAGAGAAGTCATAGAACCTATAGTAATTCACAGCGACGCAATTTCTGTGTTAATTCGTCATTGTGAGGGATCGACGGATGCAATAAAGAAGGAATAGTGCAACCGAAAAGAGATACTCGCCTCCCAATATAAGGTCCTGTCGTTGCCATAGAAACGATCCTCGATATAGAAAGAGAAGGCATAGAACCCATAGTATTTCATAGCGACGCAATTTCTGTGTTAATACGTCATTGTGTGGGATCGACGGATGCAACATAGAAGGAATAGTGCATCCGAAAAGAAAAACTCGCTTCCCAATGTAAGATCCGGTCGCTGGCATAGAAATGTTACTCGATTTAGAATGAGAAGGTATAGAACCTACAGTATGTCACTGCGACGCAATTTCAGTTTAAATTCGTTATTGTGAGGGATCGACAGATCCAATAAAGAAGGAATAGTGCATCCGAAACGAGATACTCGTCTCCCAATGGAAGATCTTGTCGTTCCCATAGAAACATTCCTCGATTTAGAAAGAGAAGGCATAGAACCAATAGTATTTCATAGCGACGTAATTTCAGTGATAATACGTCATTGTGAGGGAATGACGGATGCAATAAAGAAGGAATAGTGCATCCGAAAAGAGATACTCGCCTCCCAATATAAGATCCGTTCGTTGCCATAGAAACGTTATACGATTTAGAAAGCGAATGCATAGACCCTATAGTATTGCATAGCGACGCAATGTATGTGTTAATTCGTCATTGTGAGGGATCGACGGATGCAATAAAGAAGGAATAGTGCATTCGAAAACAGATACTCGCCTCCCAATATAAGATCCTGTCGTTGCCACAGAAATGTTCCTAGATTTAAAAAGAGAAGGCATAGAACATGTAGTATTTCATAGCGACACAATTTCTATGTTAATTCGTCATTGTGAGGGATCGACGGATGCAATAAAAAAGGAATAGTGGATCCGAAAATAGATACTCGCCTCCCAGTAGAAGATCCTATCGTTGCCATAGAAACGTTGTTCGATTTAGTAAGAGAAGGCATGGAACCTATAGTATTTCATAGCGACGCCATTTCTGTGTTACTTCGTCATTGTGAGGGATCGACGGTTGCAAGAAAGAAGGAATAGTGCATCCGAAAAGAGATACTCGCCTTCCAATATAAGATCCTGTCGTAGCCATAGAAACGTTCCTCGATTTAGAAACAGAATGCATAGAACCTATAGTATTTCATAGCGACGCAAATTCTGTGTTAATTCGTCATTGTGAGGGATCGACGGATGCAATACAGAAGGAATAGAACCACGGAAAAGAGATTATCGCCTCCCAATAGAAGATACTCTCGTTGCCATAGAAACGTTCCACGATTTAGAAACATAAGGGTTAGAACCTATAGTATATCATAGCGACGCAGTTTCTGTGTTAATTCGTCATTGTGAGGGATCGACGGATGCAATAAAGAAATAATATTGCATCCGAAAATAGATCCTCGCCTCCCGATATAAGATCCTGTCGATGCGATAGAAACGTACCTCGATTTAGAAAGAGAGGGCATAGAACCTATGGCATTCCATAGCGACGAAATTTCTTTGTTAATTCGTCATTGTGAGGGATCGACGGATGCAATAAAGAAGGAATAGTGCATCCAAAATGAGATACTCGCCTCCCAATATAAGATCCTATCGTTGCCATTGAAACGTTCCTCGATTTTGAAAGAGAAGGCATAGAACCTATAGTACTTCATAGCTACGCAATATCTGCGTTAATTCCTCATTGTGAGGGATCAACGGATGCGGTAAAGAAGGAATTGTACATCCGAAAAGAGATACTCGCCTCCCAATAGAAGATCCTGTCGTTGCCATAAAACGTACCTCGATTTAGAAAAAGAAGCCATAGAACCTACAGTATTTCATAGTGCCGAAATTTCTGTGTTTATTCGTCATTGTGAGGGATCGACAGAAGCAATAAAGAAGTAATAGTGCTTTCGAAAAGATTTACTCGCCTTCAAATATAAGATACTGTCGTTGCCATAGAAACGTTCCTCGATGTAGAAAGAGAAGGCATACAACCTATAGTATTATATAGCGACGCAATGTATGTGTCAATTCGTCATTGTGAGGGATCGACGGATGCAATAAAGATGGAGTATTGCATCCGGAAAGAGTTACTCGCCTCCCAATAGAATAACCTGTCATTGCCATAGTAACGTTCCTCGATTTAGAAAGAGAAGGCAGTGAACGAATAGTATTTCATAGCAACGGAATTTCTGTGTTAATTCGTCATTGTGTGGGATCGACGGATGCAATAAAGAAGGAATAGTGCATCTTTAAAGAGATACTCGCCTCCCAATAGAAGATCTTGTCGTTGCCTTAAAAACGTTCCTCGATTTAGAAAGAGAAGGCATAGAACCTATAGCATTTCATGGCGACGCAATTTCTGTGTTAATTCGTCATTGTCAGGGATCGACGGATGCAATAAAGAAGGAAAAAGTGCCTCCGAAAAGCGATACTCACCTCCCAATGGAAGATCCTGTCGTTGCCATAGTAACGTACCTTGGTTTAGAAGGAGAAGTCATAGAACCTATAGTATTTCATGACGACGCAATTTCAGTGTTAATTCGTCATTGTGAGGGATCGACGGATGCAATAAAGAAGGAATAGTGCACCATAAAAGACATACTCGCTTTCCAATATAACATCCTGTCGTTGCCATAGAAACGTTCCTCGATTTAGAAAGAGAATTCATATAACCTATAGTATTTCATAGCGACGCAATGTATGTGTTAATTCGTCATTGTGAGGTATCGACGGATGCAATAAAGAAGGAATATTGCATCCGAAAAGAGATACTCGCCTTCCAATATAAGATCCTGTCGTTGCCATAGAAACGTTTCTCGATTTAGAAACAGAATGCATAGAACCTATAGAATTTCATAGCGACGCAATTTCTGTGTTAATTCGTCATTGTGAGGGATCGACGGATGCAATACAGAAGGAATAGAACAACCGAAAAGAGATAATCGCCTCCCAATAGAAGATCCTCTCGTTGCCATAGAAACGTTCCACGATTTAGAAACAGATGGGTTGGAACCTATAGTATCTCATAGCGACGCAAATTTCTGTGTTGATTCGTCATTGTGAGGGATCGACGGATGCAATAAAGAAATAATACTGCATCCGATAAGAGATACTCGCCTCCCAATATAAGATCCTGTCGTTGCAATAGAAACGTTCCTCGATTTAGGAAGGGAAGGCATATAACCTAAAGTACTTAATAGAGACGCAATTTCTGTGTTAATTCGTCATTGTGAGGGATCGACAGATGCAATAAAGAAGGAATAGTGCATCCGAAAAATGATACTCGCCTGCCAATAGAAGATCCTTTCGTTGCCGTAGAAACGTTCCTCGATTTAGAAAGAGAAGGCATAGAACCAATAGTATTTCATAGCGACGCAATTTCAGTGATAATACGTCATAGTGAGGGAATGACGGATGCAATAAAGAAGGAATAGTGTATCCGAAAAGAGATACTCGCCTCCCAGTATAAGATCCGTTATTGCCATAGAAACGTTACACGATTTAGAAAGCGAATGCATAGCGACGCAATGTATGTGTTAATGCGTCATTGTGAGGGATCGACGGATGCAATAAAGAAGGAATAGTGCATCGGAAATGAGATACTCGCCTCCCAATATAAGATGCGGACGTTGCCATAGAAAGGTTCATCGATTTAGAAAGGGAAGGCATATAACCTATAGTATTTCATAGCGACGCAATGTATGTGTTAATTCGACACTGTGAGGGATCGACGGATGCAATAAAGAGGGAATATTGCATCCGAAAAGAGATACTCGCCACCCAATAAAATAACCTGTCGTTGCCATAGTAACGTTCCTCGATTTAGAAAGAGAAGGCATAGAACCTATAGTATTTCATATCGACGCAATTTCTGTGTTAATTCGTCATTGTGAGGGATTGACGGATGCAATAAAGACGGAATAGTGCATCCGAAAACAGATACTCGCCTCCCAATATAAGATCCTGTCGTTGCCATAGAAACGTTCCTCGATTTAGAAAGAGAAGGCATAGAACAAATAGTAATTTCATAGCGACCCAATTTCTGTGTTAATTCGTCACAGTGAGGGATCGACGGATGCAATAATGTAGGAATAGTGTATCCGAAAAGAGATACTCGCCTCCCAATAGAAGATCCAGTCGTTGCCATAGAAACATTCCTCGATTTAGATAGAGAATGCACTGAACCCGTAGTATTTCATAGCTACGCAATTTCTGTGTAATTCGTCATTGTGAGGGATCGACGGATGCAATAAAGAAGGATAGTGCATCCGAAAAGAGATACTAGCCACCCAATATAAGATCCTGTCGTTGCCATAGAAACGTTCCTCGATTTAGAAAGAGAAGTCATAGACCTATAGCTTTTCATAGCGACGCAATTTCTGTGTTAATTCGTCATTGTGAGGGATCGACAGATGCAATAAAAAGAAATAGTGCATCCGAAAAGAGATACTCGCCTCCCAATACAAGAACCTGTCATTGCCATCGAAACGTTACTCGATTTACAAAGAGAAGGCATAGAACAAATAGTATTTCATAGCGACGCAATTTCTGTGTTAATTCGTCATAGTGAGGGATCGACGGATGCAATAATGTAGGAATAGTGCATCCGAAAAGAGATACTCGCCACCCAATAGAAGAACCTGTCGTTGCCATAGAAACGTTCCTCGATTTAGAAAGAGAAAATCATAGAACCTATAGTATTTCATAGCAACGGATTTCTGTGTCAATTCGTCATTCTGAGGGTTCGACGGTTGTAAAAAGAAGGAATAGTGCATCCGAAAAGAGATACTCGCCTCCCAATAGAGGGTCCTATCGTTGCCATACAAACGTTTCCTCGATTTTGGAAGAGAAGACATAGAACCCTTAGTATTTCATAGCGACGCAATTTCAGTGATAATACGTCATTGTGAGGGAATGACGGATGCAATGACGAAGGAATAGTGCATCCGAAACGAGATACTCGCCTCCCAATATAAGATCCGTTCGTTGCCATAGAAACGTTATTCGATTTAGAAAGCGAATGCATAGAACCTATAGTATTGCATAGCGACGCAATGTATGTGTTAATTCGTCATTGTGAGGGATCGACGGATGCAATAAAGAAGGAATATTGCATCCGAAAAGAGATAATCGCCTTCCAATATAAGTTCCTGTCGTTGCCATAGAAACGTTCCTCGATTTAGAAACAGAATGCATAGAACCTATAGTATTTCATAGCGACGCAATTTCTGTGTTAATTCGTCATTGTGAGGGATCGACGGATGCAATACATAAGGAATAGAACAACCGAAAAGAGATAATCGCCTCCCAATAGAAGATCCTCTCGTTGCCATAGAAACGTTCCACGATTTAGAAACAGATGCGTTAGAACCTATAGTATATCATAGCGACGCAATTTCTGTGTTGATTCGTCATTGTGAGGGATCGACGGATGCAATACAGAAATAATACTGCATCCGAAAAGAGATACTCGCCTCCCAATATAAGATCCTGTCGTTGCAATAGAAACGTTCCTCAATTTAGGAAGGGAAGGCATAGAACCTAAAGTACTTCATAGCGACGCAAATTCTGTGTTAATTCGTCATCGTGAGGGATTGACAGATGCAATAAAGAAGGAATAGTGCATCCGAAAAATGATACTCGCCTGCCAATAGAAGATCCTTTCGTTGCCCATAGAAACGTTCCTCGATGTAGAAAGAGAAGGCATAGAACCAATAGTATTTCATAGCGACGCAATTTCAGTGATAATACGTCATTGTGAGGAATGACGGATGCAATAAAGAAGGAATAGTGCATCCGAAAAGAGATACTCGCCTCCCAATATAAGATCCGTTCGTTGCCATAGAAACGTTATACGATTTAGAAAGCGAATGCATAGAACCTATAGTATTGCATAGCGACGCAATGTATGTGTTAATTCGTCATTGTGAGGGATCGACGGATACAATAAAGAAGGAATAGTGCATCGGAAATGAGATACTCGCCTCCCAATATAAGATGCGGCCGTTGCCATAGAATGGTTCATCGATTTAGAAAGGGAAGGCATGAACCTATAGTATTTCATAGCGACGCAATATATCTGTTAATTCGTCATTGTGAGGGATCGACGTATGCAATAAAGAGGGAATATTGCATCCGAAATCAGATACTCGCCTCCCAATAGAATAACCTGTCGTTGCCTTAGTAACGTTCCTCGCTTTAAAAAGAGAAGGCATTGAACCTATAGTATTTTATAGCGACGCAATTTCTGTTTTAATTCGTCATTGTGAGGGATCGACGGATGCAATAAAGAAGGAATAGTGCATCCGAAAAGAGATACTCGCCTCCCAATATAAGATCCTGTCGATGCGATAGAAACGTTCCTCGATTTAGAAAGAGAAGGCATAGAACCTATAGCATTTCATAGCGACGCAATGTATGTGTTAATTCGTCATTGTGAGGGATCGACGGATGCAATAAAGAGGGAATAATGCATCCGAAAAGAGATACTCGCCTCCCAATAGAATAACCTGTCGTTGCCATAGTAACGTTCCTCGATTTAGAAAGAGAAGGCAGTGAACCTATAGTATTTCATAGCAACGGAATTTCTGTGTTAATTCGTCATTGTGAGGGATCGACGGATGCAATAAAGAACGAATAGTACATCCGAAAAGAGACAATCGTCTCCCAATTGAAGATCCTGTCGTTGCCATAGAGAGGTTCCACGATTTCGGAAGAGAAGGCATAGAACATATACTATTTCATAGCGATGCAATTTCTGAATTAATTAGTCATTGTGAGGGATCGACATATGCAATAAAGAAGGAACAGAGCCTCCGGAAAGCAATACTCACCTCCCAATGGAAGATCCTCTCGTTGCCATAGTAACGTACCTTGATTTAGAAGGAGAAGTCATAGAACCTATAGTATTTCATGACGACGCAATTTCAGTGTTAATTCGTCATTGTGAGGGATCGACGGATGCAATAAAGAAGGAATAGTGCACCATAAAAGACATACTCGCCTTCCAATACAAGATCCTGTCGTTGCCATAGAAACGTTCCTCGATTTAGAAAGAAAAGGCATATAACCTATAGTATTTCATAGCGACGCAATGTATGTGTTAATTCGACATTGTGAGGGATCGACGGATGCAATAAAGAGGGAATATTGCAGCCGAAAAGAGATACTCGCCTCCCAATAGAATAACCTGTCGTTGCCATAGTAACGTTCCTCAATTTAGAAAGAGAAGGCATAGAACTTATAGTATTTCATATCGACGCAATTTCTGTGTTAATTCGTCATTGTGAGTCATTGTGAGGGAAGGACGGATGCAATAAAGAAGGAATAGTGCATCCGAAAACAGATACTCGCCTCCCAATATAAGATCCTGTCGTTGCCATAGAAATATTCCTCGATTTAGAAAGAGAAGGCATAGAACCTATAGTATTTTATAGCGACTCAATTTCTGTGTTAATTCGTCATTGTGAGGGATCGACGGATGCAATAAAGAAGGAAAAGTGCCTCCGAAAAGAGATACTCGCCTCCCAATAGAAGATCCTGTCGTTGTCATAGAAACGTTCCCCGATTTAGAAACACAAGTCATAGAACCTATAGTATTTCATAGCGACGTAATTTCTGTGTTAATTCGTCATTGTGAGGGATCGACGGATGCAATAAAGATGGAAGAGTGCATCCGAAAAGAGATACTCGCCTCCCAATAGAAGATCCTGTTGTTGCCATAGAAACGTTTCTCGTTATAGAAAGAGAAGGAATAAACCCTATAGTGTTTCATAGCGACGCAATATCTGTGTTAATTCGTCATTGTGAGGTATCGATGGATGCAATAAGGAAGGAATAGTGCTTCCGAAAAGAGATACTAGAATCCCAATAGAAGGTCCTGTCGTTGCCATAGAAACGTTCCTCGATTTTGGAAGAGAAGGCATGGAACCTATAGTATTTCATAGCGACGCCATTTCTGTGTTAATTCGTCACTGTGAGGGATCGAGGGATGCAATAAAGAAGGAATAGCGCATCCAAAAAGAGATGCTCGCAACCTTATAGAGGAACCTGACGTTGCCATAGAAACGTTCCTCGATTTAGAAAGAGAAGGCATAGAACCCATAGTATTTCATAGCGACGCAATTTCAGTCATAATACGTCATTGTGAGGGAATGACGGATGCAATAAAGAAGGAATAGTGCATCCGAAAAGAGATACTCGCCTCCCAATATAAGATGCGTTCGTTGCCATAGAAACGTTATTCGATTATAAAGCGAATGTATAGAACCTATAGTATTGCATAGCGACGCAATCTATGTGTTAATTCGTCATTGTGAGGAATCGACGGATGCAATAAAGAAGGAGTATTGCATCCGAAATGAGATACTCGCCTCCCAATGGAAGATCTTGTCGTTGCCAGAGAAACATTTCTCGATTTAGAAAGAGAAGGCATAGAACGTATGGTAATTCATAGCGACGCAATTTCTGTGTTAATTCGTCATTGTGAAGGATCAACGGATGCATTAAAGATGGATGGTGCATCCGGAAAAGGATACTCACCTCCCAAAGTAAGATCCTGTCGTTGCCACAGAAATGTTCCTAGATTTAAAAAGAGAAGGCATTGAACCTGTAGTATTTCATAGCGACACAATTTCTATGTTAATTCGTCATTGTGAGGGATCGATGGATGCAATAAAAAACGAATAGTGCATCCGAAAAGAGATACTCGCCCCCCCCCCCCCCCCCAGTAGAAGATCCTATCGTTGCCATAGAAACGTTCCTCGATTTAGGAAGAGAAGGAATGGAACCTATAGTATTTCATAGCGACGCCATTTCTGTGTTAATTCGTCAATGTGAGGGATCGACGTTTGCAAAAAAGAAGGAATAGTGCATCCGAAAAGAGATACTCGCCTGCCTATAGAAAATCCTGTCCTTGCCATAGAAACGTTCCTCGATTTAGAAAGAAAAGTCATTGAATCTATAGTATTTCATAGCGACGCAATTTCTGTATTAATACCATACTGTGAGGGATCAACGGATGCAATAAAAAGGGAATACTGCATCCGAAAAGAGATACTCGCCTCCCAATAGAAGAATCTGTCGTTGCCATAGTAACGTTCCTCGATTTGGAAAGAGATGGCATAGACTGTATAGTATGTCATTGCGACGCAATTTCTGTGTTAATTCGGCATTGTGAGGGATCGAAGGATGCTATAAAGAAGGGATATGCATCCGAAATAGATAATCGCCTCCCAATATAAGATCCAGTTGCTGCCATAGAAACGTTCCTCGATTTAGAAAGAGAAGACATACAACCTATAGTATTTCATAGCGACGCAATTTCTGTGTTAATTCGTAATTGTGGTTGATCGACGGATGCAATAAAGAAGGAATAGCGCATCCGAAAAGAGATACTCGCTTCCCACTATAAGATTCTGTCGTTGCCATAGAAACGTTCCTCGATTTAGAAAGAGAAGGCATAGATTATGTAGTATTTCATAGCAACGCCATTTATGTGTTAATTCGTCATTGTGAGGGATCGATGGATGCAATAAAGAAAAAATAGTGCATCCGAAATGAGATAGTCGCCTCCCAAAGGAAGATCCTGTCGTTGCCATAGAATCGTTCCTCGATTTAGAAAGAGAAGGCATAGAACCTATAGTATTTCATAGCGACGTAATTTCTGTGTTAATTCGTCATTGTGAAGGATCGACGGGTGCAATAATGAAGGAATAGTGCACCCGAAAAGAGATACTTCCCTCCCAATAGAAGATCTTGTCGTTGCCATAGAAACATTCCTTGATTTAGAATGAGAAGCCATAGAACCTATAGTATATCACAGCGACGCAATTTCTGTGTTAATTCGTCATTGTGAGGGATCAACGGATGCAATAAACAAGGAATAGTGAATCCGAAAAGATATACTCGCCTCGTAATATAAGATCCTGTCGTTGCCATAGAAACTTTCCTCGATTTAGAAAGAGAAGGCATAGAACCTATAGTATTTCATAGCGACGCAATTTCTGTGTTAATTCGACATTGTGAGGGATCGACGGATGCAATAAAGAAGGAATAGTGCATCCCGAAATAGATATTCGCCTCCCAATGGAAGACCTTATCGATGCCATAGAAACATTCCTCGATTTCGAACGAGAAGGCATAGAACGTATGGTAATTCATAGCGACGCAATTTCTGTGTTGATTCGTCATTGTGAAGGATCGACGGATGCATTAAAGATGGAAGGTGCATCCGGAAAAGGATACTCACCTCCCAAAATAACATCCTGTCGTTGCCACAGAAATGTTCCTAGATTTAACAAGGGAAGGCATAGAACCTATAGTATTTCATAGCGACACAATTTCTATGTTAACTCGTCATTGTGAGGGATCGACGGATGCTATAAAAAACGAATAGTGCATCCGAAAAGAGATACTCGCCTCCCAGTAGAAGATCATATCGTTGCCTTAAAAACGTTCCACGATTTAGGAAGAGAAGGAATGGAACCAATAGTATCTCATAGCGATGCCATTTCTGTGTTAATTCGTCATTGTGAGGGATCGAAGGATGCTATAAAGAAGGGATATGCATCCAAAATAGATACTCGCCTCCCAATATAAGATCCTGTCGTTGCCATAGAAACGTCCCTCGATTTAGAAAGAGAAGACATACAACCTATAGTATTTCATGGCGACGCATTTCTATATTAATTCCTCATTTTGAGGGATCGATGGATGCAATAAAGAATAAATAGTCCTTCAGAAAAGAGATACTCGCCTCCCAATAAAAGATCCTGTCGTTGCCATAGAACCGTTCCTCAATTTAGAAGGAGAAGGCATAGAACCTATAGTATTTCACAGCGACGCAATTTCTGTGTAAATTCGTCATTGTGAGGGATCAACGGATGCAATAAAGAAGGATTAGTGAATCCGAAAAGATAAACTCGCCTCCTAATATAAGATCCTGTCGTTGCCATAGAAACTTTCCTCGATTTAGAAATGAAAGCATAGAACCTATAGTATTTCATAGCGACGCAATTTCTGTGTTGATTCGCCAGTGTGAGGCATCGACGGATGCAATAAAGAAGGAATGGGGCTTCCGAAAAGAGATACTCGCCTCCCTATATAAGATCCTGTCGTTGCCATAGGAACGTACCTCGATTAAGAAAGATAAGGCATAGAACCTACAGTATTTCATAACGACGCAATTTCTGTGTTAATTCGTCATTGTGAGAGATGAACGGATGCAAATTAGAAGGAATAGTGCACCCGAAAAGAGATACTCGCCTCCCAATAGAAGATCCTGTCGTTGCCATAGAAACGTTCCTGGATTTGGAAACAGAAGCCATAGATCCTATAGTATTTCACAGCGACGCAATTTCTGTGTTAATTTGTCATTGTGAGGGATCGCCGGATGCAATAAAGAAGGAATAGTGCATCCGAAAAGAGATACTCGCCTCCCAATAAAATATACCATCGTTGCCATAGAAACGTTCCTCGATTTAGAAATAGAAGGCATAGAACCTATAGTATTTCATTGCGACGCAAATTCTGTGTTAATTGGTTATTGTGAGGGAACAATGGATGCAATAAAGAATGAATAGTGCATCCGAAAAGAGATACTCGCCTCCCAATAAAAGATCCTGTCGTTGCCATAGAAACGTTCCTCGATTTAGGAAGAGAAGGTTTGGAACCTATAGTATTTCATAGCGACGCAACTTCTGTGTTAAATCGTCATTGTGAGGGATCGACGGATGCAATAAAGAAGGAATTGTGCATCTTAAAGGAGTTACTCGCCTCCCAATACAAGATCCTGTCGTTGCCATAGAAACTATCCTCGATGTAGAAAGAGAAAGCATAGAATCTATAGTATTACATAGCGACGCAATTTCAGTGTTATTTCGTCATTGTGAGGGATCGACGGATGCAATAAAGAAGGAATAGTGCATCCGAAAAGAGATACTCGCCTCTCAATAGAAGATTCTGTCGTTGCTATAGAAACGTTCCTCGATTTAGAAAGAGAAGGCATAGAACCTATAGTATTTCACAGCGACGCAATTTCTGTGTTAATTCGACAGTGTGAGGGATCGACGGATGCAATAATGAAGGAATAGTGCACCCGAAAAGAGATACTTGCCTCCCAACAGAAGCTCCTGTCGTTGCCATAGAAACTTCCCTCGATTTAGATAGAGAAGGCATAGAACCTATAGTATTTCATAGTGACGCAATTTCTGTGTTAATTCGTCATTGTGAGGGATCGACGGATGCAATAAAGAAGGAAAAGTGCCTCCGAAAAGAGATACTCGCCTCCCAATAGAAGATCCTGTCGTTGTCATAGAAACGTTCCTCGATTTAGAAACACAAGTCATAGAACCTATAGTATTTCATAGCGACGTAATTTCTGTGTTAATTCGTCATTGTGAGGGATCGACGGATGCAATAAAGATGGAAGAGTGCATCCGAAAAGAGATACTCGCCTCCCAATAGAAGATCCTGTTGTTGCCATAGAAACGTTTCTCGTTATAGAAAGAGAAGGAATAAACCCTATAGTGTTTCATAGCGACGCAATATTTGTGTTAATTCGTCATTGTGAGGTATCGATGGATGCAATAAGGAAGGAATAGTGCTTCCGAAAAGAGATACTAGAATCCCAATAGAAGGTCCTGTCGTTGCCATAGAAACGTTCCTCGATTTAGAAAGGGAAGGCATAGAACCTATAGTATTTCATAGTGACGCAATTTCTGTGTTAATTCGTCATTGTGAGGGATCGACGGATGCAATAAAGAAGGAATAGTGCTTCCGAAAAGAGATACTCTTCCCCCAACAGATGATCCGGTCGTTCCATAGAAACGTTCTTCTATTTAGAAAGAGAAGGCATAGAACCTACAGCATTTCATAGCGATCCAATTACTATGTTAATTCGTCATTGTGAGGGACCGACGGATGCAATAAAGAAGGAATAGTGCATCCAAAATGAGATACTCGCCTCCCAATAGAAGATCCTGACGTTGCCATAAAACGTACCTCGATTTAGAAAAAGAAGGCATAGAACCTACAGTATTTCATAGCGACGCAATTTCTGTGTTAATTCGTCATTGTGAGGGATCGGCAGATGCAATAAATAAGTAATAGTTCTTCCGAAAAGATTTACTCGCCTTCCAATATAAGATCCTGTCGTTGCCATAGAAACGTTCCTCGATTTAGAAAGAGAAGGCATAGAACCTATAGTATTTCATAGTGACGCAATGTATGCGTTAATTCGTCATTGTGAGGGATCGACGGATGCAATAAAGAGGGAATAATGCATCCGAAAAGAGATACTCGCCTCCCAATAGAATAACCTGTCGTTGCCATAGTAACGTTCCTCGATTTAGAAAGAGAAGGCATACACCCTATAGTATTTCATAGCGACGCAATTTCTGTGTTAATTCGTCATTGTGAGTTATCGACGAATGCAATAAAGAAGGAATAGTGCATCCGAAAAGAGATACTCGCCTCCCAATAGAAGATCCTGTCGTTGCCATAGAGACGTTCCACGATTTAGAAAGAGAAGGCATAGAACCTATACTATTTCATAGCGATGCAATTTCTGAATGAATCGTCGTTGTGAGGGATCGACATATGCAATAAAGAAGGAATAGTGCATCTTTAAAGAGATATTCGCCTCCCAATAGAAGGTCTTGTCGTTGCCATAAAAACGTTCCTTGATTTAGAAAGAGAAGGCATAGAACCTACAGCATTTCATAGCGACGCAATTTCTGTGTTAATTCGTCTTTGTGAGGGATCAACAGATGCAATAAAGAAGGAATAGTGGCTCCGAAAAGCGATACTTACCTCCCAATGGAAGATCCTGTCGTTGCCATAGTAACGTACGTTGATTTAGAAGGAGAAGTCATAGAACCAATAGTATTTCATGACGACGCAATTTCAGTGTTAATTCGTCATTGTGAGGGATCGACGGATGCAATAAAGAAGGAATAGTGCACCATAAAAGACATACTCGCCTTCCAATATAAGATCCTGTCGTTGCCATAGAAACGTTCCTCGATTTAGAAAGAGAAGGCATATAACCTATAGTATTTCATAGCGACGCAATGTATGTGTTAATTCGACATTGTGAGGGATTGACGGATGCAATAAAGAGGGAATATTGCATCCGAAAAGAGATACTCGCCTCCCAATAGAATAACCTGTCGTTGCCATAGTAACGTTCCTCAATTTAGAAAGAGAAGGCATAGAACCTATAGTATTTCATATCGACGCAATTTCTGTGTTAATTCGTCATTGTGAGGGAACGACGGATGCAATAAAGAAGGAATAGTGCATCCGAAAACAGATACTCGCCTCCCAATATAAGATCCTGTCGTTGCCATAGAAACGTTCCTCGATTTAGAAAGAGAAGGCATAGAACCTATAGTATTTTATAGCGACTCAATTTCTGTGTTAATTCGTCATTGTGAGGGATCGACGGATGCAAGAAAGAAGGAATAGTGCCTCCGAAAAGAGATACTTGCCTCCCAATAGAAGATCCGGTCGTTGTCATAGAAACGTTCCTCGATTTAGAAACAGAAGGCATAGAACCTATAGTATTTCATAGCGACGTAATTTCTGTGTTAATTCGTTATTGTGAGGGATCGACGGATGCAATAAAGATGAAATAGCGCATCCGAAAAGAGATACTCGCCTCCCAATAGAATATCCTCTTGTTGCCATAGAAACGTTTCTCGTTATAGAAAGAGAAGGAATAGACCCTATAGTGTTTCATAGCGACGCAATATCTGTGTTAATTCGTCATTGTGAGGTATCGATGGATGCAATAAAGAAGGAATAGTGCTTCCGAAAAGAGATACTCGCCTCCCTATAGCAGATCCTGTCGGTGCCATAGAAATGTTCCTCGATTTAGGAAGAGAAGGCATGGAACCTTTAGTATTTCATAGCGACGCCATTTCTGTGTCAATTCGTCATTGTGAGGGATCGACGGTTGTAAAAAGAAGGAAAAGTGCATCCAAAAAGAGATACTCGCCTCCCAATAGAAGGTCCTGTCGTTGCCGTAGAAACGTTCCTCGATTTTGGAAGAGAAGGCATGGAACCTATAGTATTTCATAGCGACGCCATTTCTGTGTTAATTCGTCACTGTGAGGGATGGAGGGATGCAATAAAGAAGGAATAGCGCATCCAAAAAGAGATGCTCGCCACCTTATAGAAGAACCTGTCGTTGCCATAGAAACGTTCCTCGATTTAGAAAGAGAAGGCATAGAACCCATAGGATTTCATAGCGACGCAATTTCAGTGATAATACGTCATTGTGAGGGAATGACGGATGCAATAAAGAAGGAATAGTGCATCCGAAACGTTCCTCGATTTAGAAACACAAGTCATAGAACCTATAGTATTTCATAGCGACGTAATTTCTGTGTTAATTCGTCATTGTGAGGGATCGACGTATGCAATAAAGAGGGAATATTGCATCCGAAAAGAGATTATCGCCTCCCAATAGAATAACCTGTCGTTGCCTTAGTAACGTTCCTCGCTTTAAAAAGAGAAGGCATTGAACCTATAGTATTTTATAGCGACGCAATTTCTGTTTTAATTCGTCATTGTGAGGGATCGACGGATGCAATAAAGAAGGAATAGTGTATCCGAAAAGAGATACTCGCCTCCCAATATAAGATCCTGTCGATGCGATAGAAACGTTCCTCGATTTAGAAAGAGAAGGCATAGAACCTATAGCATTTCATAGCGACGCAATGTATGTGTTAATTCGTCATTGTGAGGGATCGACGGATGCAATAAAGAGGGAATAATGCATCCGAAAAGAGATACTCGCCTCCCAATAGAATAACCTGTCGTTGCCATAGTAACGTTCCTCGATTTAGAAAGAGAAGGCAGTGAACCTATAGTATTTCATAGCAACGGAATTTCTGTGTTAATTCGTCATTGTGAGGGATCGACGGATGCAATAAAGAACGAATAGTACATCCGAAAAGAGACAATCGTCTCCCAATTGAAGATCCTGTCGTTGCCATAGAGAGGTTCCACGATTTCGGAAGAGAAGGCATAGAACATATACTATTTCATAGCGATGCAATTTCTGAATTAATTAGTCATTGTGAGGGATCGACATATGCAATAAAGAAGGAACAGAGCCTCCGGAAAGCAATACTCACCTCCCAATGGAAGATCCTCTCGTTGCCATAGTAACGTACCTTGATTTAGAAGGAGAAGTCATAGAACCTATAGTATTTCATGACGACGCAATTTCAGTGTTAATTCGTCATTGTGAGGGATCGACGGATGCAATAAAGAAGGAATAGTGCACCATAAAAGACATACTCGCCTTCCAATACAAGATCCTGTCGTTGCCATAGAAACGTTCCTCGATTTAGAAAGAAAAGGCATATAACCTATAGTATTTCATAGCGACGCAATGTATGTGTTAATTCGACATTGTGAGGGATCGACGGATGCAATAAAGAGGGAATATTGCAGCCGAAAAGAGATACTCGCCTCCCAATAGAATAACCTGTCGTTGCCATAGTAACGTTCCTCAATTTAGAAAGAGAAGGCATAGAACTTATAGTATTTCATATCGACGCAATTTCTGTGTTAATTCGTCATTGTGAGGGAAGGACGGATGCAATAAAGAAGGAATAGTGCATCCGAAAACAGATACTCGCCTCCCAATATAAGATCCTGTCGTTGCCATAGAAATATTCCTCGATTTAGAAAGAGAAGGCATAGAACCTATAGTATTTTATAGCGACTCAATTTCTGTGTTAATTCGTCATTGTGAGGGATCGACGGATGCAATAAAGAAGGAAAAGTGCCTCCGAAAAGAGATACTCGCCTCCCAATAGAAGATCCTGTCGTTGTCATAGAAACGTTCCCCGATTTAGAAACACAAGTCATAGAACCTATAGTATTTCATAGCGACGTAATTTCTGTGTTAATTCGTCATTGTGAGGGATCGACGGATGCAATAAAGATGGAAGAGTGCATCCGAAAAGAGATACTCGCCTCCCAATAGAAGATCCTGTTGTTGCCATAGAAACGTTTCTCGTTATAGAAAGAGAAGGAATAAACCCTATAGTGTTTCATAGCGACGCAATATCTGTGTTAATTCGTCATTGTGAGGTATCGATGGATGCAATAAGGAAGGAATAGTGCTTCCGAAAAGAGATACTAGAATCCCAATAGAAGGTCCTGTCGTTGCCATAGAAACGTTCCTCGATTTTGGAAGAGAAGGCATGGAACCTATAGTATTTCATAGCGACGCCATTACTGTGTTAATTCGTCACTGTGAGGGATCGAGGGATGCAATAAAGAAGGAATAGCGCATCCAAAAAGAGATGCTCGCAACCTTATAGAGGAACCTGACGTTGCCATAGAAACGTTCCTCGATTTAGAAAGAGAAGGCATAGAACCCATAGTATTTCATAGCGACGCAATTTCAGTGATAATACGTCATTGTGAGGGAATGACGGATGCAATAAAGAAGGAATAGTGCATCCGAAAAGAGATACTCGCCTCCCAATATAAGATGCGTTCGTTGCCATAGAAACGTTATTCGATTATAAAGCGAATGTATAGAACCTATAGTATTGCATAGCGACGCAATCTATGTGTTAATTCGTCATTGTGAGGGATCGACGGATGCAATAAAGAAGGAGTATTGCATCCGAAAAGAGATACTCGCCTCCCAATAGAGGAACCTGTCGTTGCCATAGTAACGTTCCTCGATTTAGAAAGAGATGGCGTAGAACCTATAGTATCTCATAGCGACGCAATTTCTGTATTAAAACATCACTGTGAGGGATCGAGGGATGCAATAAAGAAGGAATAGTGCATCCAAAAAGAGATGCTCGCCACCTAATAGAAGAACCTGTCGTTGCCATAGAAACGTTCCTCGATTTAGGAAGAGAAGGAATGGAACCTATAGTATTTCATAGCGACGCCATTTCTGTGTTAATTCGTCAATGTGAGGGATCGACGTTTGCAAAAAAGAAGGAATAGTGCATCCGAAAAGAGATACTCGCCTGCCTATAGAAAATCCTGTCCTTGCCATAGATACGTTCCTCGATTTAGAAAGAAAAGTCATTGAATCTATAGTATTTCATAGCGACGCAATTTCTGTATTAATACCATACTGTGAGGGATCAACGGATGCAGTAAAAAGGGAATACTGCATCCGAAAAGAGATACTCGCCTCCCAATAGAAGAATCTGTCGTTGCCATAGTAACGTTCCTCGATTTGGAAAGAGATGGCATAGAATGTATAGTATGTCATTGCGACGCAATTTCTGTGTTAATTCGGCATTGTGAGGGATCGAAGGATGCTATAAAGAAGGGATATGCATCCGAAATAGATAATCGCCTCCCAATATAAGATCCAGTTGCTGCCATAGAAACGTTCCTCGATTTAGAAAGAGAAGACATACAACCTATAGTATTTCATAGCGACGCAATTTCTGTGTTAATTCGTAATTGTGGTTGATCGACGGATGCAATAAAGAAGGAATAGCGCATCCGAAAAGAGATACTCGCTTCCCACTATAAGATTCTGTCGTTGCCATAGAAACGTTCCTCGATTTAGAAAGAGAAGGCATAGATTATGTAGTATTTCATAGCAACGCCATTTATGTGTTAATTCGTCATTGTGAGGGATCGATGGATGCAATAAAGAAAAAATAGTGCATCCGAAATGAGATAGTCGCCTCCCAAAGGAAGATCCAGTCGTTGCCATAGAATCGTTCCTCGATTTAGAAAGAGAAGGCATAGAACCTATAGTATTTCATAGCGACGTAATTTCTGTGTTAATTCGTCATTGTAAAGGATCGACGGGTGCAATAATGAAGGAATAGTGCACCCGAAAAGAGATACTTCCCTCCCAATAGAAGATCTTGTCGTTGCCATAGAAACATTCCTTGATTTAGAATGAGAAGCCATAGAACCTATAGTATATCACAGCGACGCAATTTCAGTGTTAATTCGTCATTGTGAGGGATCAACGGATGCAATAAACAAGGAATAGTGAATCCGAAAAGATATACTCGCCTCGTAATATAAGATCCTGTCGTTGCCATAGAAACTTTCCTCGATTTAGAAAGAGAAGGCATAGAACCTATAGTATTTCATAGCGACGCAATTTCTGTGTTAATTCGACATTGTGAGGGATCGACGGATGCAATAAAGAAGGAATAGTGCATCCCGAAATAGATATTCGCCTCCCAATGGAAGACCTTATCGATGCCATAGAAACATTCCTCGATTTCGAAAGAGAAGGCATAGAACGTATGGTAATTCATAGCGACGCAATTTCTGTGTTGATTCGTCTATGTGAAGGATCGACGGATGCATTAAAGATGGATGGTGCATCCGAAAAGAGATACTCGCCTCCCAGTAGAAGATCATATCGTTGCCTTAAAAACGTTCCACGATTTAGGAAGAGAAGGAATGGAACCAATAGTATCTCATAGCGATGCCATTTCTGTGTTAATTCGTCATTGTGAGGGATCGAAGGATGCTATAAAGAAGGGATATGCATCCAAAATAGATACTCGCCTCCCAATATAAGATCCTGTCGTTGCCATAGACACGTCCCTCGATTTAGAAAGAGAAGACATGCAACCTATAGTATTTCATGGCGACGCATTTCTATATTAATTCCTCATTTTGAGGGATCGATGGATGCAATAAAGAATAAATAGTCCTTCAGAAAAGAGATACTCGCCTCCCAATAAAAGATCCTGTCGTTGCCATAGAACCGTTCCTCAATTTAGAAGGAGAAGGCATAGAACCTATAGTATTTCACAGCGACGCAATTTCTGTGTAAATTCGTCATTGTGAGGGATCAACGGATGCAATAAAGAAGGATTAGTGAATCCGAAAAGATAAACTCGCCTCCTAATATAAGATCCTGTCGTTGCCATAGAAACTTTCCTCGATTTAGAAATGAAAGCATAGAACCTATAGTATTTCATAGCGACGCAATTTCTGTGTTGATTCGCCAGTGTGAGGCATCGACGGATGCAATAAAGAAGGAATGGGGCTTCCGAAAAGAGATACTCGCCTCCCTATATAAGATCCTGTCGTTGCCATAGGAACGTACCTCGATTAAGAAAGATAAGGCATAGAACCTACAGTATTTCATAACGACGCAATTTCTGTGTTAATTCGTCATTGTGAGAGATGAACGGATGCAAATTAGAAGGAATAGTGCACCCGAAAAGAGATACTCGCCTCCCAATAGAAGATCCTGTCGTTGCCATAGAAACGTTCCTGGATTTGGAAACAGAAGCCATAGATCCTATAGTATTTCACAGCGACGCAATTTCTGTGTTAATTTGTCATTGTGAGGGATCGCCGGATGCAATAAAGAAGGAATAGTGCATCCGAAAAGAGATACTCGCCTCCCAATAAAATATACCATCGTTGCCATAGAAACGTTCCTCGATTTAGAAATAGAAGGCATAGAACCTATAGTATTTCATTGCGACGCAAATTCTGTGTTAATTGGTCATTGTGAGGGAACAATGGATGCAATAAAGAATGAATAGTGCATCCGAAAAGAGATACTCGCCTCCCAATAAAAGATCCTGTCGTTGCCATAGAAACGTTCCTCGATTTAGGAAGAGAAGGTTTGGAACCTATAGTATTTCATAGCGACGCAACTTCTGTGTTAAATCGTCATTGTGAGGGATCGACGGATGCAATAAAGAAGGAATTGTGCATCTTAAAGGAGTTACTCGCCTCCCAATACAAGATCCTGTCGTTGCCATAGAAACTATCCTCGATGTAGAAAGAGAAAGCATAGAACCTATAGTATTACATAGCGACGCAATTTCAGTGTTATTTCGTCATTGTGAGGGATCGACGGATGCAATAAAGAAGGAATAGTGCATCCGAAAAGAGATACTCGCCCCTCAATAGAAGATTCTGTCGTTGCTATAGAAACGTTCCTCGATTTAGAAAGAGAAGGCATAGAACCTATAGTATTTCACAGCGACGCAATTTCTGTGTTAATTCGACAGTGTGAGGGATCGACGGATGCAATAATGAAGGAATAGTGCACCCGAAAAGAGATACTTGCCTCCCAACAGAAGCTCCTGTCGTTGCCATAGAAACTTCCCTCGATTTAGATAGAGAAGGCATAGAACCTATAGTATTTCATAGTGACGCAATTTCTGTGTTAATTCGTCATTGTGAGGGATCGACGGATGCAATAAAGAAGGAAAAGTGCCTCCGAAAAGAGATACTCGCCTCCCAATAGAAGATCCTGTCGTTGTCATAGAAACGTTCCTCGATTTAGAAACACAAGTCATAGAACCTATAGTATTTCATAGCGACGTAATTTCTGTGTTAATTCGTCATTGTGAGGGATCGACGGATGCAATAAAGATGGAAGAGTGCATCCGAAAAGAGATACTCGCCTCCCAATAGAAGATCCTGTTGTTGCCATAGAAACGTTTCTCGTTATAGAAAGAGAAGGAATAAACCCTATAGTGTTTCATAGCGACGCAATATTTGTGTTAATTCGTCATTGTGAGGTATCGATGGATGCAATAAGGAAGGAATAGTGCTTCCGAAAAGAGATACTAGAATCCCAATAGAAGGTCCTGTCGTTGCCATAGAAACGTTCCTCGATTTAGAAAGGGAAGGCATAGAACCTATAGTATTTCATAGTGACGCAATTTCTGTGTTAATTCGTCATTGTGAGGGATCGACGGATGCAATAAAGAAGGAATAGTGCTTCCGAAAAGAGATACTCTTCCCCCAACAGATGATCCGGTCGTTCCATAGAAACGTTCTTCTATTTAGAAAGAGAAGGCATAGAACCTACAGCATTTCATAGCGATGCAATTACTGTGTTAATTCGTCATTGTGAGGGATCGACGGATGCAATAAAGAAGGAATAGTGCATCCAAAATGAGATACTCGCCTCCCAATAGAAGATCCTGACGTTGCCATGAAACGTACCTCGATTTAGAAAAAGAAGGCATAGAACCTACAGTATTTCATAGCGACGCAATTTCTGTGTTAATTCGTCATTGTGAGGGATCGGCAGATGCAATAAAGAAGTAATAGTTCTTCCGAAAAGATTTACTCGCCTTCCAATATAAGATCCTGTCGTTGCCATAAAAACGTTCCTCGATTTAGAAAGAGAAGGCATAGAACCTATAGTATTTCATAGTGACGCAATGTATGCGTTAATTCGTCATTGTGAGGGATCGACGGATGCAATAAAGAGGGAATAATGCATCCGAAAAGAGATACTCGCCTCCCAATAGAATAACCTGTCGTTGCCATAGTAACGTTCCTCGATTTAGAAAGAGAAGGCATACACCCTATAGTATTTCACAGCGACGCAATTTCTGTGTTAATTCGTCATTGTGAGTTATCGACGAATGCAATAAAGAAGGAATAGTGCATCCGAAAAGAGATACTCGCCTCCCAATAGAAGATCCTGTCGTTGCCATAGAGACGTTCCACGATTTAGAAAGAGAAGGCATAGAACCTATACTATTTCATAGCGATGCAATTTCTGAATGAATCGTCGTTGTGAGGGATCGACATATGCAATAAAGAAGGAATAGTGCATCTTTAAAGAGATATTCGCCTCCCAATAGAAGGTCTTGTCGTTGCCATAAAAACGTTCCTTGATTTAGAAAGAGAAGGCATAGAACCTACAGCATTTCATAGCGACGCAATTTCTGTGTTAATTCGTCTTTGTGAGGGATCAACAGATGCAATAAAGAAGGAATAGTGGCTCCGAAAAGCGATACTCACCTCCCAATGGAAGATCCTGTCGTTGCCATAGTAACGTACGTTGATTTAGAAGGAGAAGTCATAGAACCAATAGTATTTCATGACGACGCAATTTCAGTGTTAATTCGTCATTGTGAGGGATCGACGGATGCAATAAAGAAGGAATAGTGCACCATAAAAGACATACTCGCCTTCCAATATAAGATCCTGTCGTTGCCATAGAAACGTTCCTCGATTTAGAAAGAGAAGGCATATAACCTATAGTATTTCATAGCGACGCAATGTATGTGTTAATTCGACATTGTGAGGGATTGACGGATGCAATAAAGAGGGAATATTGCATCCGAAAAGAGATACTCGCCTCCCAATAGAATAACCTGTCGTTGCCATAGTAACGTTCCTCAATTTAGAAAGAGAAGGCATAGAACCTATAGTATTTCATATCGACGCAATTTCTGTGTTAATTCGTCATTGTGAGGGAACGACGGATGCAATAAAGAAGGAATAGTGCATCCGAAAACAGATACTCGCCTCCCAATATAAGATCCTGTCGTTGCCATAGAAACGTTCCTCGATTTAGAAAGAGAAGGCATAGAACCTATAGTATTTTATAGCGACTCAATTTCTGTGTTAATTCGTCATTGTGAGGGATCGACGGATGCAAGAAAGAAGGAATAGTGCCTCCGAAAAGAGATACTTGCCTCCCAATAGAAGATCCGGTCGTTGTCATAGAAACGTTCCTCGATTTAGAAACAGAAGGCATAGAACCTATAGTATTTCATAGCGACGTAATTTCTGTGTTAATTCGTTATTGTGAGGGATCGACGGATGCAATAAAGATGAAATAGCGCATCCGAAAAGAGATACTCGCCTCCCAATAGAAGATCCTCTTGTTGCCATAGAAACGTTTCTCGTTATAGAAAGAGAAGGAATAGACCCTATAGTGTTTCATAGCGACGCAATATCTGTGTTAATTCGTCATTGTGAGGTATCGATGGATGCAATAAAGAAGGAATAGTGCTTCCGAAAAGAGATACTCGCCTCCCTATAGCAGATCCTGTCGGTGCCATAGAAATGTTCCTCGATTTAGGAAGAGAAGGCATGGAACCTTTAGTATTTCATAGCGACGCCATTTCTGTGTCAATTCGTCATTGTGAGGGATCGACGGTTGTAAAAAGAAGGAAAAGTGCATCCAAAAAGAGATACTCGCCTCCCAATAGAAGGTCCTGTCGTTGCCGTAGAAACGTTCCTCGATTTTGGAAGAGAAGGCATGGAACCTATAGTATTTCATAGCGACGCCATTTCTGTGTTAATTCGTCACTGTGAGGGATGGAGGGATGCAATAAAGAAGGAATAGCGCATCCAAAAAGAGATGCTCGCCACCTTATAGAAGAACCTGTCGTTGCCATAGAAACGTTCCTCGATTTAGAAAGAGAAGGCATAGAACCCATAGGATTTCATAGCGACGCAATTTCAGTGATAATACGTCATTGTGAGGGAATGACGGATGCAATAAAGAAGGAATAGTGCATCCGAAAAGAGATACTCGCCTCCCAATATAAGATCCGTTCGTTGCCATAGAAACGTTATTCGATTATAAAGCGAATGCATAGAACCTATAGTATTGCATAGCGACGCAATGTATGTGTTAATTCGTCATTGTGAGGGATCGACGGATGCAATAAAGAAGGAATATTGCATCCGAAAAGAGATACTCGATTCCCAATAAAGGAACCTGTCGTTGCCATATTTATTTATTTATTTTATTTATGAATTTATTTTACCTGGCAAGATTAGGGCCTTCAGGCCCTCTCTTACACCTAACCAGGCATACTCAGATTCAACAAATTTCAGTTTCTACAGAACATTAAGGACATATAACATGTTATACAGTTTAATGTTACAGAAAAAATTAGAGATTTTAAAAGTACTACAATGATAATTATAACAATCAAAAAGTAATTATAATAATCAAGAATAATAATAATAGTAATGACTATGTATAGGAAAGTGAACATATTTTTTCTTTTCTGAATGTCAGTCCTATTGCTAGTTGGGAATTTTCTCGTTATATTCTTGCAGCTTGTGAGTTATTCTCATCAAGCAGAGACATAAGACGATAGAATGGGGTGAAAGAGATATAGAAAAGGTAGATAAGTTAGAGGAGGAGAAATAGAATGGTAAAATTCGAAGCTATGATGGAGAGGAGAAAGAAAAAGATGAGAGGGGCACGACAATGGTGGCTATACCGTCCCTAATATGTAAGTCTTGAGTTCCCTCTTGTATGTTAAGCGGTTCTGGATAAGACGCAGATCACAGGGGAGCGCGTTCCATAGTCGTATGTCTGAGATGGAGAATGACACAGAGAAAGATTTTGTGTTATGTAAAGGTACAGCCAAGATGCTAGATGTATCCGATCTAGTATTGCGGTAATGGAATGATGATAGGTGTTTAATGTGAGAAGATAAGTATTGGGGGCACCAGTGGCTAAGAAATCGTTGAAGTAAGCACATCGTGTGGAGATCGCGTGCCTTATGTGGGCGTATCCAACCTAGCTGGGAGTATGAAGGACTGATATGATCATACAACCGTATATTGCATACGTATCTAACGCAAGCATTCATCACTAGCTCGAGGCATCTCGAATTTTCACTATTTGTGCCGTGTTGAACTACATCACAGTAGTAAAGATTAGGCAAGACTAGTGTTTGGACTAATTTTTGTTTAACATGGGTTGGAAATATTTTTCTAAATTTTTGAATTGCATGTAGGGAGGAGAGCGATTTCCGGCAAGCTGTGACTGTTTGTTCTTTCCAGTTTAGGTGTTCATCCAAGATTATTCCAAGGTCTTTTACTGTTTTTTGGTATGGTAGTTGGGTACCATTGAGGAGTATTTGAGGGACTGTTTCGCGAAAGTACCGACTGATTAACTTTGGATGAGATATAAGTATGACCTGGGATTTCTTGGGGTTTAGTTTCAGACCTAGGTTCTGTGCCCATCGAGAAACAGAGCAAAGATCTGCGTTCATACTCGCTACTGCGTCAGCAATGTTCTTGGGGCTTGCACTTATGTACAGTTGGATGTCGTCGGCATATAGATGGTAGTTGCAGGAGTGAATCACTGAAGAAATGTACAGTGAGAAGAGTAATGGACCAAGGACGGAGCCTTGGGGAACTCCAGGGCGCACGTTTTTCCATGAAGACTTTTCCGACCCACAAATGACTTGTTGACTTCTGTTTTTGAGGTAGCTATCGAACCAGTGTATAGCGCTGTTTGAGAAATTCAGCTGTTTCATTTTAATTAGTAATATATCAAAGTCAACTGTATCAAAAGCCTTGCTAAAGTCAAGCAGTGTTAGGATGGTAGCTTCACGTCTGTCCATAGCATCTTTAATGTCATCAGTTACTTTGATTAATGCAGTTGCTGTACTATGGTGCTTTCGAAAGCCAGACTGATATTTGTTGTGGATGTTATGAGTTTTGAGGTAATCCGTCAGCTGTTCATGGACGATGTATTCTAGGGCTTTAGATATTGCAGGTAGTATGCTGATCGGCCTGTAATCACCTGGCGACTTAGGGTTGTCAGTCTTGGGTATAGGTTGAATTAAACTTTGCTTCCACTCAGTAGGATATGTACTACTGACAAGAGACAGGTTGAAGATGTCTGTGATAACTAGAGTAATAGTGTCTACGACGTTCTTAATCATGCCAATGCTCACTCCATCATTTCCTACTGCCTCGGAAGAGATTCTCATAATTGCCTTGTGTACTGTGCCAGTAGTTACATGTTTTAGGTAAAACTTGTCTCTCGAGAGATTGATATCTTGGGGCTGGTAATTTGTCGCTGCGTGGCAGTTTATAGCTGTTGAGAAGAAATCATTGAATTCTTCTGCAGACGCTTGATAAACAGCGTCAGATCTTCGCTTCCCTATACCGAAACTGCGCAGCTTTTTCCACAGTGCAGCAGGTTTTGTTATACCGCATACGACAGAGCTGGCATGTCTGATTTTGGCATTCCTCACGCTTTGCTTGGTTCTATTTCGGAGTTTCCTGTAAGCTTCGTACGTCTCGGGAGTTGGGTTACGCTTGAAGGCCCTATGTGCAGCATCACATTTATTCATTAACTGGCGTAATGCAGTGGTGAGCCACGGAGCGGGAGCTTCTTTACCTTGACAGTGCGTTGAGGAGCATGTTTATCATACAGTGTAATAATTTTACGACATAATTCCCGAATTTTTCCGTCTAAAGTCGTTTCATTGCTTATATCATGCCAAGGGATGTCTGAGCAATCCTTTTGAAGAGCGTCATGGTTAACATTTTTTAGCTTTCTGTAGGTTACCAGGTGAGATTTTTCTTTGGTAGTATGCACTGAGTAATTTAAGAATATCACGTCGTGAGCAGAGAGTCCTGGAGCGGATGTCTGATTGGCGCGAATTATTTTATCTGGTCGCTTTGTTGCTATTATATCTATGAGTGTATGGCTGTGTGGCGTGTGATTAGTTGGGTCCAGCGGTGTTAAACTCATATCATTGGAGTGGAACAGTCTCCTTAGTTTTTCTGCAGAGGGAGATTTTAACTGTAAGTCGATGCTTGTGTCGCCCATAATGATTATGTGTTCATACAGTGTCACGAGCGAGGACAGGGCAGACTGAAAGGAGGACATAGCACCGACGTTTGGAGGTTTATAGATTACTCCAATTAGCAGTTTCTGATTTGATGTGTTTATTTCGAAAAACAAGAACTCTGCTTCTCCTTCGCCCTTTGCATCCGATGTGCATAGTACAGCAGGTCTGAGATCAGAGCGAACATAGGCACCCACACCACCTCCGCGTCGTAATTCACGATCTGCTCTTAGGAGAGAGTAACCATTGATTCGGATAGCGTCGGAAGAAATGTTTGGTTTCAACCAAGTTTCAGAGACGAGAATAACATGGAACAGCGATTGGCAAAACAGGTCACAGAACTCGTCGAAGTGAGCCGTTAGCGACTGCGCGTTCGCGTGGGCCACAAAGAGCCCGTCGCCGGAACCGGTCCGTCCCATTGTGGCCGCCTGTAGGACCGAGCGCGCTCCGTCTATAGTCTGTCTGTAAACTGAAGAGCGAGCAGCGCTTTTGGTGGGGGAAGTGGCATTTCCCGGAAGAACGCTGCCACCGGACTACAGGGGCACCCAAAATGTGTCGCCCGTTACCTGTGTAGCGGTGCAGATCGGCGTGCAGTGATATACGTCATTTCTATTCGTGGGATTTTAGTTGCTAGTGTCAGTTAACTTTGTATACTTACTGATATACTTCGATATCCGGAATTGATGGCTAATCATCTAGCATTGTAAGAAAATGTGCAGAATACGAAGAAGATATTTGCGGAGTAACAAGCGTTCGATCGTCTCTAATGTTAGTACAGCGTATGTTAAAGAGGCGACGCAAAAAGAACTGTTAGCTAATATTACTACTCCCAACCAAACGGCTGTAATTTAGGCAAACGTCAGCCTCGCCCAATAGGACGCATAAAGAAGAAACGCGGAAATAAGCCGCATGGTTTACTGGAATCGCCAGGAAGGAAATTAATACTTTTGTGAGGAAACCCATCCTTATAGACAGTTTCAAAATCACGTAAAACCTTTGATGCTGATGGAACACTAAATCTCTGTCTCGGTCACTATTCGCCCGATTCCAAGACTTACTGTTTAAGACATGTGCACAATAGCTATCGTAAACACTTCGAAACACATACCCCGATTCTGGACTTCCAAGCAGAAAGCTTGACATACGAGGTGCGCTTACATATTAACTTTTATTTTTTGGTAAGAACTTTATTTGTCAGTCTTCAGCAATGTTATACTCTTCAAAATATTCCACATTACATACTACACACTTATGCCAGTGCTTTTTCCAATTCCCGAAACACTTTAGGAACTGTTTCTTCGGGATAGTTTATAGGTCTTCTAACTGCATATTTTTAATCTCATCCATACTTGTTAAAACTGCTGCCCTTTAAGACCCACTTTGAAATGTTTATACCACTTGTATGCCCTTGGTTTACTCATAACAAGTTCACCAAAAGCAATATTCAATATTTCTAAAAATTTCATACATTTTATTCCATTCTTACAACAAAATTTGATACAGATTATCTGATCTATTTTTATACAAAACAAATAATCGTTGATGCTACCAAAACACATGTAATCATTTTGACAACTGACGACAGAGTAAATAGCCAATATGCATAACATTGTACACATACTTTAGAGACATGTTCACGAAGACAGTGACAAAAAAGTAGTGCAAATCGGACTAACACATAAAATTATAAATTTCTGCTTACTTTTTTAACACTCTTCATGTTGCAAGAATTGTTAAGTTTCAACACAGTCCTTCAATGAAAACTTCTACCTTTCAGTAGAAACACAAAGTAAGATCAAGCCATAAATTCTACAGATTTATTGAATTATGTGCGGTTCGTTTTACGAATAGCAGTGGAGGAACATATAGCATATTCACATGAACAGGGATTCGGTTCTATGCTTGTAGTAGAATCCTGACTTCAGTTCTTATGTTAATATTATTTACTCTATTGTTGTATTTCGAAAGAAGCTATCGTCTTTTGTATTCGTTATGGTCTTAATGCATTTGTCTGAAAATAAACGCAGCCGAGACGTATCTGTGTACGGCGTCGCCACAGATTTAAAGCGCGCGCCGCGGCAGGGCCGGTACTACGTTGTGAAACAGCCTGTAGAAGCGCCTTGTGACGTAGCTGGGTTGGCAGAGTGGGGACTCGCTCGCTCGCTCTTCAGTTTACAGACAGACTATACCTGCTGGCCGGAAGAGGGACAAAAGCTGGATTTCGCGGGGGAAGACATATTTACAGGTGTGTCCAAGGTCGTGACTGACTCAAGCGTCTGTGAGCTAAAGGTGAAAGACAAGCTGGAGGTATCGGAGAAAGGAGCAAAAAGAAAGATGGAAAGTGACAGTAGTGGTTACGAAAAAGATAATAGTAGCAGTAGTGGTAGTGATGAGGATGAAAATGACAGATATAGAAAGGCGGTTTTAAAGAGATTCCTGCTAATGGACAATGTTAATTCCCGTTTGACTGATAATATGAATACGCATGAGAACTTATGATAGTAACGTTCCTCGATTTCGAAAGAGATGGCATAGAACCTATAGTTTTTCATAGCGACGCAATTTCTGTATTAAATCGTCACTGTGAGGGATCGAGGGATGCAATAAAGAAGGAATAGTGCATCCAAAAAGAGATGCTCGCCACCTAATAGAAGAACCTGTCGTTGCCATAGAAACGTTCCTCGATTTAGAAAGAGAAGGCATAGAACCTATAGTATTTCACAGCGACGCAATTTCTGTGTTAATTCGTCATTGTGAAGGATCGACGGATGCAATAAAGAAGGAATAGTGCATCCGAAAAGAGATACTCGCCTCCCAATGGAAGATCTTGTCGTTGCCAGAGAAACATTCCTCGATTTAGAAAGAGAAGGCATAGAACGTATAGTAATACATAGCGACGCAATTTCTGTGTTAATTCGTCATTGTGAAGGATCGACGGATGCATTAAAGATGGATGGTGCATCTGGAAAAGGAAACTCACCTCCCAAAATAAGATCCTGTCGTTGCCACAGAAATGTTCCTAGATTTAAAAAGAGAAGGCATAGAACCTGTAGTATTTCATAGCGACACAATTTCTATGTTAATTCGTCATTGTGAGGGATCGACGGATGCAATAAAAAACGAATAGTCCATCCGAAAAGAGATACTCGACTCCCAGTAGAAGATCCTATCGTTGCCATAGAAACGTTCCTCGATTTAGGAAGAGAAGGAATGGAACCTATAGTATTTCATAGCGACGCCATTTCTGTGTTAATTCGTCATTGTGAGGGATCGATGGTTGCAAAAAAGAAGGAATACTGCATCCGAAAAGAGATACTCGCCTCCCTATAGAAGATCCTGTCCTTGCCATAGAAACGTTCCTCGATTTAGAGAGAGAAGTCATAGAACCTATAGTATTTCATAGTACGCAATTTCTGTGTTAATACCATACTGTGAGGGATCAATGGATGCAATAAAAAGGGAATACTGCATCCGAAAAGAGATACTCGCCTCCCAATAGAAGAATCTGTCGTTGCCATAGTAACGTTCCTCGATTTGGAAAGAGATGGCATAGAACGTATAGTATGTCATTGCGACGCAATTTCTGTGTTAATTCGTCATTGTGAGGGATCGAAGGATGCTATAAAGAAGGGATATGCATCCGAAATAGATACTCGCCTCCCAATATAAGATCCTGTCGTTGCCATAGAAACTTTCCTCGATTTAGAAAGAGAAGGCACAGGACCAATAGTATTTCATAGCGACGTAATTTCTGTGTTAATTCGTCATTGTGAGGGATCGACGGATGCAATAAAGAAGGAATAGTGCACCCGAAAAGAGATACTTGCCTCCCAATAGAAGATCCTGTCGTTGCCATAGAAACATTCCTTGATTTAGAAAGAGAAGACATAGAACCTATAGTATATCACAGAGACGCAATTTCAGTGTTAATTCGTTATTGTGAGGGATCGATGGATGCAATAAAGAATGAATAGTGCATCCGAAAAGAGATACTCGCCTCCCAATTGAAGATCCTGTCGTTGCCATTGAAACGTTCCTCGATTTGGGAAGAGAAGGTTAAGAATTTATAGTATATCATAGCGACGCAATTTCTGTGTTAATTCCTCATTGTCAGGGATCGGTGGATGCAATAAAGAATGAATAGTGCTTCAGAAAAGAGATACTCGCCTCCCAATAAAAGATCCTGTCGTTGCCATAGAAACGTTCCTCGATTTAGAAAGAGGAGGCATAGAACCTATAGTATTTCACAGCGACGCAATTTCTGTGTTAATTCGTCATTGTGAGGGATCAATGGATGCAATAAACAATTAATAGTGAATTCGAAAAGATATACTCGCCTCCTAATATAAGATCCTGTCATTGCCATAGAAACTTTCCTAGATTTAGAAAGCGAAGGCATAGAACCTATAGTATTTCATAGCAACGCCATTTCTGTGTTAATTCGTCATTGTGAGGGATCGACGGATGCAATAAAGAAGGAATAGTGCATCCGAAATGAGATAGTCGCCTCCCAAAGGAAGATCCTGTCGTTGCCATAGAAACGTTCCTCGATTTAGAGAGAGAAGGCATAGAACCCATAGAATTTCATAGCGACGTAATTTCTGTGTTAATTCGTCATTGTGAGGGATCGATGGATGCAATAAAGAAGGAATAGTGCACCCGAAAAGAGATACTTGCCTCCCAATAGAAGATCCTGTCGTTGCCATAGAAACATTCCTTGATTTAGAAAGAGAAGACATAGAACCTATAGTATATCACAGAGACGCAATTTCAGTGTTAATTCGTCATTGTGAGGGATCGATGGATGCAATAAAGAATGAATAGTGCATCCGAAAAGAGATACTCGCCTCCCAATTGAATATCCTGTCGTTGCCATTGAAAAGTTCCTCAATTTAGGAAGAGAAGGTTAAGAATTTATAGTATATCATAGCGACGCAATTCCTGTGTTAATTCCTCATTGTCAGAGATCGGTGGATGCAATAAAGAATGAATAGTGCTTCAGAAAAGAGATATTCGCCTTCCAATAAAAGATCCTGTCGTTGCCATAGAAACGTTCCTCGATTTAAAAAGAGAAGGTATAGTACCTATAGTATTTCACAGCGACGCAATTTCTGTGTTAATTCGTCATTGTGAGGGATCAACGGATGCAATAAACAAGGAATAGTGAATTCGAAAAGATATACTCGCCTCCTAATATAAGATCCTGTCATTGCCATAGAAACTTTCCTAGATTTAGAAAGAGAAGGCATAGAACCTATAGTATTTCATAGCGACGCAATTAATGTGTTAATTCGTCATTGTGAGGGATCGACGGATGCAATAAAGAAGGAATAGTGCATCCGAAAATAGATATTCGCCTCCCAATGGAAGATCTTGTCGTTGCCATAGAAACATTCCTCGATTTAGAAAGAGAAGGCATAGAACGTATGGTAATTCATAGCGACGCAATTTCTGTGTTGATTCGTCATTGTGAAGGATCGACGGATGCACTAAAGATGGATGGTGCATCCGGAAAAGGATACTCACCTCCCAAAATAACATCCTGTCGTTGCCACAGAAATGTTCCTAGATTTAAAAAGGGAAGGCATAGAGCCTATAGTCTTTCATAGCGACACAATTTCTATGTTAATTCGTCATTGTGAGGGATCGACGGATGCAAAAAAAAACGAATAGTGCATCCGAAAAGAGATACTCGCCTCCCAGTAGAAGATCCTATCGTTGCCATAGAAACGTTCCACGATTTAGGAAGAGAAGGATTGGAACCTACAGTATTTCTTAGCGATGCCATTTCTGTGTTAATTCGTCATTGTGAGGGATCGAAGGCTGCTATAAAGAAGGGATATGCATCCGAAATAGATACTCGCCTCCCAATAAAAGATCCTGTCGTTGCCATAGAACCGCACCTCAATTTAGAAGGAGAAGGCATAGAACCTATAGTATTTCACAGCGACGCTATTTCTGTGTTAATTCGTCATTGTGAGGGATCGACAAATGCAATAAAGAAGGAATAGTGCACCCGAAAAGAGATACTCGCCTCCCAATAGAAGATCCTGTCGTTGCCATAGAAACGTTCCTCGATTTAGAAAGAGAAGGTATAGAACATATAGTATTTCACAGCGACGCAATTTCTGTGTAAATTCGTCATTGTGAGGGATCAACGGATGCAATAAAGAAGGATTAGTGAATCCGAAAAAGATAAACTCGCCTCCTAATATAAGATCCTGTCGTTGCCATAGAAACTTCCCTCGATTTAGAAAAGAAGGCATAGAACCTATAGTATTTCATAGCGACGCAATTTCTGAGTTAATTCGTCATTGTGAGTGATCGACGGATGCAATAAAGAAGGAATGGGGCAACCGAAAAGAGATACTCGCCTCCCTATATTAGATCCTGTTGTTGCCATAGAAACGTACCTCGATTAAGAAAGAGAAGGCATAGAACCTACAGTATTTCATAACGACGCAATTTCTGTGTTAATTCGTCATTGTGAGAGATCGACGGATGCAAATTAGAAGGAATAGTGCACCCGAAAAGAGATACTCGCCTCCTAATATAAGATCCTGTCGTTGCCATAGAAACATCCCTCGATTTAGAAAAGAAGGCATAGATCCTATAGTATTTCATAGCGACGCAATTTCTGAGTTAATTCGTCATTGTGAGTGATCGACGGATGCAATAAAGAAGGAATGGGGCAACCGAAAAGAGATACTCGCCTCCCTATATAAGATCCTGTCGTTGCCATAGAAACGTACCTCGATTAAGAAAGAGAAGGCATAGAACCTACAGTATTTCATAACGACGCAATTTCTGTGTTAATTCGTCATTGTGAGGGATCAACGGATGCAATAAAGAAGGATTAGTGAATCCGAAAAAGATAAACTCGCCTCCTAATATAAGATCCTGTCGTTGCCATAGAAACTTCCCTCGATTTAGAAAAGAAGGCATAGAACCTATAGTATTTCATAGCGACGCAATTTCTGAGTTAATTCGTCATTGTGAGTGATCGACGGATGCAATAAAGAAGGAATGGGGCAACCGAAAAGAGATACTCGCCTCCCTATATAAGATCCTGTCGTTGCCATAGAAACGTTCCTCGATTTAGAAAGAGAAGGTATAGTACCTATAGTATTTCACAGCGACGCAATTTCTGTGTTAATTCGTCATTGTGAGCGATCAACGGACGCAATAAACAAGGAATAGTGAATCCGAAGAGATATACTCGCCTCCTAATATAAGATCCTGTCATTGCCATAGAAACTTTCCTAGATTTAGAAAGAGAAGGCATAGAACCTATAGTATTTCATAGCGACGCAATTTCTGTGTTAATTCGTCATTGAGAGTGATCGACGGATGCAATAAAGAGGGAATAGTGCATCCGAAAATAGATATTCGCCTCCCAAAGGAAGATCTTGTCGTTGCCATAGAAACATTCCTCGATTTAGAAAGAGAAGGCATAGAACGTATGGTAATTCATAGCGACGCAATTTCAGTGTTGATTCGTCATTGTGAAGGATCGGCGGATGCATTAAAGATGGATGGTGCATCCGGAAAAGGATACTCACCTCCCAAAATAAGATCCTGTCGTTGCCACAGAAATGTTCCTAGATTTAAAAAGGGAAGGCATAGGGCCTATAGTATTTCATAGCGACACAATTTCTACGTTACTTCGTCATTGTGAGGGATCGACGGATGCAAAAAAAAAACGAATAGTGCATCCGAAAAGAGATACTCGCCTCCCAGTAGAAGATCCCATCGTTGCCATAGAAACGTTCCACGATTTAGGAAGAGAAGGAATGGAACCTCTAGTATTTCTTAGCGATGCCATTTCTGTGTTAATTCGTCATTGTGAGGGGTTGAAGGATGGTATAAAGAAGGGATATGCATCCGAAATAGATACTCGCCTCCCAATAAAAGATCCTGTCGTTGCCATAGAACCGCTCCACAATTTAGAAAGAGAAGGCATAGAACTTATAGTATTTCACAGCGACGCTACTTCTGTGTTAATTCGTCATTGTGAGGGATCGACGAATGCAATAAAGAAGGAATAGTGCACCGGAAAAGAGATACTCGCCTCCCAATAGAAGATCCTGTCGTTGCCATAGAAACGTTACTCGATTTAGAAAGAGAAGGTATAGAACATATAGTATTTCACAGCGACGCAATTTCTGTGTAAATTCGTCATTGTGAGGGATCAACGGATGCAATAAAGAAGGATTAGTGAATCCAAAAAAGATAAACTCGCCTCCTAATATAAGATCATGTCGTTGCCATAGAAACTTTCCTCGATTTAGAAATGAAGGCATAGAACCTACGGTATTTCATAGCGACGCAATTTCTGAGTTAATTCGTCATTGTGAGTGATCGACGGATGCAATAAAGAAGGAATGGGGCATCCGAAAAGAGATACTCGCCTCCCTATATAAGATCCTGTCGTTGCCATAGAAACGTACCTCGATTAAGAAAGAGAAGGCAATGAACCTACAGTATTTCATAACGACGCAATTTCTGTGTTAATTCGTCATTGTGAGAGATCGACGGATGCAAATTACAAGGAATAGTGCACCCGAAAAGAGATACTCGCCTCCCAATAGAAGATCCTCTCGTTGCCATAGAAACGTTCCTGGATTTAGAAACAGAAGCCATAGAACCTATAGTATGTCACAGCGACGCAATTTCTGTGTTAATTTGTCATTGTGAGGGATCGCCGGATGCAATAAAGAAGAAATTGTGCATCTTGAAGGAGTTACTCGCCTCCCAATACAAGATCCTGTCGTTGCCATAGAAACTATCCTCGATGTAGAAAGAGAAGGCATAGAACCTATAGTATTACATAGCGACGCAATTTCAGTGTTATTTCGTCATTGTGAGGGATCGACAGATGCAATAAAGAAGAAATAGTGCATCCGAAAAGAGATACTCGCCTCCCAATAGAAGATTCTGTCGTTGCCATAGTTACGATCCTCGATTTAGAAAGAGAAGGCATAGAACCTATAGTATTTCATAGCGACGCAATTTCTGTTTAATTTGTCATTGTGAGGGATCGACGGATGCAATAAAGGAAGAATAGTGCATCCGAAAAGAGATACTCGCTTCCCAATATAAGATCCCGTCGTTCCTATAGAAACGTTCCTCGATTTAGAAAGAGAAGGCATAGAACCTATAGTATTTCTCAGCGACGCAATTTCTGTGTTAATTCGACAGTGTGAGGGATCGACGGATGCAACAATGAAGGAATAGTGCACCCGAAAAGAGATACTTGCCTCCCAACTGAAGCTCCTGTCGTTGCCATAGAAACTTTCCTCGATTTAGATAGAGAAGGCATAGAAGATACAGTATTTAATAGCGACGCAATTTCTGTGTTAATTCGTCATTGTGAGGGATCGACGGCTGCAATAAAGAAGGAATGGTGCATCCGAGAAGAGATACTCGACTCCAAATAGAAGAACCTGTCGGTATCATATAAACGTTCCTCGATTTAGGAAGTGAAGGCATTGTACCTATAGTATTTCATAGCGACGCAATATCTGTGTTAATTCGGCATTGTGAGGGATCGACGGATGCTATAAAGAAGGAATAAAGCATCCGAAAAGAGATACTCGCCTCCCAATATAAGATCCTGTCGTTGCCATAAAAACGTTCCTCGATGTAGTAAGAGAAGGCATAGAACCTACAGTATTTCATAGCGACGCAATTTCTGTGTTAATTCGTAATTGTGGTTCATCGACAGATGCAATAAAGAAGGAATAGTGCATCCGAAAAGGGATATTCGCCTCCCAATTGAAGATACGGTCGTTGCCATTGAAACGTTCCTCGATTTAGGTAGAGAAGGTTAAGAATTTATAGTATATCATAGCGACGCAATTTCTGTGTTAATTCCTCATTGTCAGGGATCGATGGATGCTATAAAGAATGAATAGTGCTTCAGAAAAGAGATATTCGCCTCCCAATAAAAGATCCTGTCGTTGCCATAGAAACGTTCCTCGATTTAGAAAGAGAAGGTATAGTACCTATAGTATTTCACAGCGACGCAATTTCTGTGTTAATTCGTCATTGTGAGGGATCGACGGATGCAATAAAGAAGGAATAGTGCACCCGAAATGAGATACTCGCCTCCCAATAGAAGATCCTATCATTGCAATAGAAACGTTCCTTGATTTAGAAAGAGAAGTCATAGAACCTATAGTATTTCACAGCGCCGCAATTTCTGTGTTAATTTGTCATTGTGAGTGATCGACGGATGCAATAAAGAATGAATAGTGCATCCGCAAAGAGATGCTCGCCTCCCAATTGAAGATACGGTCGTTGCCATTGAAAAGTTCCTCGATTTAGGAAGAGAAGGTTAAGAATTTATAGTATATCATAGCGACGCAATTTCTGTGTTAATTCCTCATTGTCAGGGATCGATGGATGCAATAAAGAATGAATAGTGCATCCGAAAATAGATATTCGCCTCCCAATGGAAGCTCTTGTAGTTGCCATAGAAACATTCCTCGATTTAGAAAGAGAAGGCATAGAACGTATGGTAATTCATAGCGACGCAATTTCTGTGTTGATTCGTCATTGTGAAGGATCGACGGATGCATTAAAGATGGATGGTGCATCCGGAAAAGGATACTCACCTCCCATAATAAGATCCTGTCGTTGGCACAGAAATGTTCCTAGATTTAAAAAGGGAAGGCATAGATCCTATAGTATTTCATAGCGACACAATTTCTATGTTAATTCCTCATTGTGAGGGATCGACGGATGCAATAAAAAACGAATAGTGCATCCGAAAAGAGATACTCGCCTCCCAGTAGAAGATCCTATCGTTGCCATAGAAACGTTCCACGATTTAGGAAGAGAAAGAATGTAACCTATAGTATTTCATAGCGATGCCATTTCTGTGTTAATTCGTCATTGTGAGGGATCGAAGGATGCTATAAAGAAGGGATATGCATCCGAAATAGATACTCGCCTCCCAATATAAGATCCTGTCGTTGCCATAGAAACTTTCCTCGATTTAGAAAGAGAAGGCACAGGACCAATAGTATTTCATAGCGACGTAATTTCTGTGTTAATTCGTCATTGTGAGGGATCGACGGATGCAATAAAGAAGGAATAGTGCACCCGAAAAGAGATACTTGCCTCCCAATAGAAGATCCTGTCGTTGCCATAGAAACATTCCTTGATTTAGAAAGAGAAGACATAGAACCTATAGTATATCACAGAGACGCAATTTCAGTGTTAATTCGTTATTGTGAGGGATCGATGGATGCAATAAAGAATGAATAGTGCATCCGAAAAGAGATACTCGCCTCCCAATTGAAGATCCTGTCGTTGCCATTGAAACGTTCCTCGATTTAGAAAGAGAAGGTATAGTACCTATAGTATTTCACAGCGACGCAATTTCTGTGTTAATTCGTCATTGTGAGGGATCGACGGATGCAATAAAGAAGGAATAGTGCACCCGAAATGAGATACTCGCCTCCCAATAGAAGATCCTATCATTGCCATAGAAACGTTCCTCTATTTAGAAAGAGAAGACATAACCCTTAGTATTTCATAGCGATGCAATTTCTGTGTTAATTCCTCATTTTGAAGGATAGATGGATGCAATAAAGATTGAATAGTGCTTCAGAAAAGAGATACTCGCCTCCCAATAAAAGATCCTGTCGTTGCCATAGAAACGTTCCTCGATTTAGAAAGAGAAGGCATAGAACCTACAGTATTTCATAACGACGCAATTTCTGAGTTAATTCGTCATTGTGAGGGATCGACGGATGCAATAAAGAAGGAATAGTGCATCCGAAAAAAGATACTCGCTTCCCAATATAAGATCCCGTCGTTGCTATAGAAACGTTCCTCGATTAAGGAAGAGAAGGCATAGAACCTACAGTATTTCATAACGACACACTTTCTATGTTAATTCGTCATTGTGAGGGATCGACGGCTGCAATAAAGTAGGAATGGTGCATCCGAGAACAGATACTCGACTCCAAATAGAAGAACCTGTCGTTACCATATAAACGTTCCTCGATTTAGGAAGTGAAGGCATGGTACCTATAGTATTTCATAGCGACGCAATATCTGTGTTAATTCGTCATTGTGAGGGATCGACGGATGCTATAAAGAAGGAATAGTGCATCCGAAAAGATATACTCGCCTCCCAATATAAGATCCGGTCGTTGCCATAGAAACGTTTCTCGATTTAGAAAGAGAAGGCATAGAACTTATAGTATTTCATAGCGACGCAATTTCTGTGTTAATTCTTCATTGTGAGGGATCGACGGATGCAATAAAGAAGGAATCGTGCACCCGAAATGAGTTACTCGCCTCCCAATAGAAGATCCTATCATTGCAATAGAAACGTTCCTCGATTTAGAAAGAGAAGTCATAGAACCTATAGTATTTCACAGCGACGCAGTTTCTGTTTTAATTCGTCATTGTGAGGGATCTACGGATGCAATAAAGAAGGATTAGTGCATCCGAAAAGAGATACTCGCCTCCCAATATAAGATTCGTTCGTTGCAATAGAAACGTTCCTCGATGTAGAAAGTCAAGGCATATAACCTATAAAATTTCATAGCGACGCAATTTATGTCTCAATTTGTCATTGTGAGGGATCGACGGATGCAATAAAGAAGGCTTGGTGCATCCGAAAGGAGATACTTGCCTACCAATAGAAGATCCTGTCGTTGCCATTGAAAAGTTCCTCGATTTAGATAGAGAAGGCATAGAACATATAGTATTTCATAGCGACGCAATGTCTGTGTTAATTCGTCATTGCGAGGGATCGACGGATGCAATAAAGAAGGAATAGTGCATCCGAAAAGAGATACTCGCCCTCCAATATACGATCCTGTCGTTGCCATAGAAACGTTCCTCGATTTAGAAAGAGAGGGCATAGAACTTTTGGATCTTATAGCGACGCAATTTCTGTGTTAATTCGTCATTTTGAGGGATCGACGAATGCAATAAAGAAGGAATAGTGCATCCGAAAAGAGATACTCGTCTCCCAACAGAAGATCCGGTCGTTGCCATAGAAACGTTCTTCGATTTAGAAAGAGAAGGCATAGAACCTATAGTATTTCATTGCGATGCAATTTCTGCGTTAATTCGTCATTGTGAGGGATCGACGGATGCAATAAAGAAGGAATAGTGCATCCGGAAAGAGATACTGGCCTCCCAATATAAGATCCTGTCGTTGCCATAGAAACGTTCCTCGATTTAGAATGAGAAGTCATGGAACCAATAGTATTTCATAGCGACGCAATTTCTGTGTTAATTCGTCATTGTGAGGGATCGACAAATGCAATAAAGAAGGAATAGTGCATCCGAAAAGAGATACTCGCCTCCCAATATAAGATCCTGTCGTTGCCATAGAAACGTTCCTCGATTTAGAAAGAGAAGGCATAGAACCTATAGTATTTCACAGCGACGCAATTTCTGCGTTAATTCCTCATTGTGAGGGATCTACGGATGCAATAACGGAGGAATAGTGCATCCGAAAAGAGATACTCGCCTCCCAATAGAAGATCCTGTCGTTGCCATAGAAACGTTAATCGATTTAGAAAGAGAAGGCACAGAACCTATAGTGTTTCATAGCGACGCAATTTCTGTGTTAATTCGTCATTGAGAAGGATCGACGGATGCAATAAAGAAGGATTAGTGCATCCGAAAGGAGATACTTGACCCCCTATAGAAGATCCTGTCGTTGCCATAGAAACGTTACTCGAATTAGAAAGAGAAGGCTTAGAACGTATAGTATCTCTTAGCGACGCAATTTCTGCGTTAATTCGTCTTTGTGAGGGAATGACGGATGCAATAACGGAGTAATAGTGCCTCCGAAAAGAGATACTCGCCTCCCAATAGAAGATCCTGTCGTTGCCATAGAAACGTTCCTCGATTTAGAAAGAGAAGGCTTAGAACCTATAGTATTTCATAGCGACACATTTTTTTTGTTAATTCGTCATTGTGAGGGATCGACGGATGCAATAAAGAAGGAATAGTGCACCCGAGAAGAGATACTCGCCTCCCAATAGAAGATTCTGTCGTTGCCATAGAAACACTCCTCGATTTAGGAAAAGAAGGCATAGAACCTATAGTAGTTCATAGCGACGCAATTTCTGCGTTAATTCGTCATTGTGAGGAATCGACGGATGCAATAACGGAGGAATAGTGCATCCGAAAAGAGATACTCGCCTCCCAATAGAAGATCCTGTCGTTGCCATAGAAACGTTCCTCGAGTTACAAAGAGAAGGCACAGAACCTATAGTATTTCATAGCGACGCAATTTCTGTGTTAATTCGTCATTGTGAAGGATCGACGGATGCAATAACGAAGGAATAGTGCATCCGAAAAGAAATACTCGCCCCCGTATAGAAGATCCTGTCGTTGCCATAGATACGTTACTCGAATTAGAAAGAGAGGGCTTAGAACGTATAGTATCTCATAGCAGCGCAATTTCTGCGTTAATTCGTCATTGTGAGGGATTGACGGATGCAATAACGGAGGAATAGTGCCTCCGAAAAGAGATACTCGCCTCCCAATATAAGATTCTGTCGTTGCCATAGAAACGTTCCTCGATTTAGAAAGAGAAGGCATAGAACCTATAGTATTTCATAGCGACACAATTTTTGTGTTAATTCGTCATTGTGAGGGATCGACGGATGCAATAAAGAAGGAATAGTGCACCGAAGAAGAGATACTCGCCTCCCAATAGAAGATTCTGTCGTTGCCATAGAAACGTTCCACGATTTACAAAAAGAAGGCATAGAACCTATAGTAGTTCATAGCAACGCAATTTCTGCGTTAATTCGTCACTGTGAGGAATCGACGGATGCAATAACGGATTAAGAGTGCATTCGAAAAGACATAGTCGCCTCCCAATAGAAGATCCTCTCGTTGGCATAGAAACGTTCCTCGATTTAGAAAGAGAAGGCATAGAACCTATAGTATTTCATAGCGACGCATTTTCTGTGTTATCTCGTCATTGTGAGCGATCAACGGATGCAATAAAGAAGGAATGGTGCATCCGAAGAGAGATACTCGGCTCCCAATAGAAGATCCTGTCGTTACCACATAAACGTTCCTCGATTTAGGATGAGAAGGCATGGAACATATAGTATTTCATATCGACGCAATCTCTGTGTTAATTCGTCATTGTGAGGGATCGACGGATGCTATAAAGTAGGAATACTGCATCCGAAAAGAGATACTCGCCTCCCAATATAAGATCCTGTCTTGCCATAGAAACGTTCCTCGATTTAGAAAGAGAAGGCATAGACTCTATAGTATTTCATAGCGACGCAATTTCTGTGTTAATTCCTCTTTGTGAGGATCGACGGATGCAATAAAGAAGGAATAGTGCATCCGAAAAGAGATACTCGCCTCCCAATATAAGATTCTGTCGTTGCCATTGAAATGTTTCTCGTTTTAGAAAGAGAAGGCATAGAACCTATAGTATTTCATAGCGACTCAAATTCTGTGTTAATTCGTCATTGTGAGGGATCGACGGATGCAATAAAGAAGGAATAGAGCACCCGAAAAGAGATACTCGCCTTGCAACAGAAGATCCTGTCGTTGGCATAGAAACGTTGCTCGATTTAGAAAGGGAAGTCATAGAACCTATAGTATTTCACAGCGACGCAATTTCTGTGTTAATTCGTCATTGTGAGGGATCGACGGATGCAATAAAGAAGGTACAGTGCATTCGAAAAGAGATACTCCCCGCCCAATAGAAGATCCTATCGTTGCCATAGAAACGTTCCTCGATTTAGTAAGAGAAGGCATAGAACCTATAGTATTTCATAGCGACGCAATTTCTGCGTTAATTCTTAATTGTGGTGGATCGACGGATGCAATAAAGAAGGAATAGTGCATCCGAAAAGAGATACTCGCCTCCCAATAGAAGATCCTGTTGTTGCCATAGAAACGTTCCTCGATTTAGAAAGTAAAGGCTTGGAACATATAGTATATCATAGCGACGCAATTTCTGTGTTATTTCGTCATTGTGAGGGATCGACGGATGCAATAAAGAAGAAAGAGTGCATCCGAAAAGAGGTACTCGCCTCCCGATATAAGATCCTGTCGTTGCCATAGAAACGTTCCTCGATTTAGAAAGAGAAGGCATAGAACCTATAGTATTTCATAGCGACGCAATTTCTGTGTTAATTCGTCATTGTGAGGGATCGATTGATGCAATGCAATAATGAAGGAATAGTGCACTCGAAAAGAGATACTCGCCTCCCAATAGAAGATCCTGTCGTCGCCATAGAAACGTTCCTCGATTTAGAAAGAGAAGGCATAGAACCTATAGTATATCACAGCGACGCAATTTCTGTGTTAATTCGTCATTGTGAGTGATCGACGGATGCAATAAAGGTAGAATAGTGCATCCGAAAAGAGATACTCGCCTCCCAATATAAGATCCCGCCATTGCCATAAAAACGTTCCTCGATTTAGAAAGAGACGGCTTAGAACCTATAGTATTTCATAGCGACGCAATTTCTGTGTTAATTAGTCATTGCGAGGGATCGACGGATGCAATAAAGAAGGAATAGCGCATCCGAAAAGGGATACTCGCTTCCCAATACAAGATACTGTCGTTGCCATAGAAACGTAACTCGTTTTAGAAAGAGACGGCATAGAACCTATAGTATTTAATAGCGACACAATTTCTGTGTTAATTCATCATTGCGACGGATCGACGGATGCAATAAAGAAGGAATAGTGAATCCGGTAAGAGATACTCTCGTCCCAATAGAAGACCCTGTCGTTGGTATAGAAACGTTCCTCGATTTAGAAAGAGAAGGCATAGAAACTATAGTATTTCATAACGACGCAATATCTGTGTTATCTCGTCATTGTGATTGTTCGACGGATGCAATCAAGAAGGAATGGTGCATCCGAAGAGAGATACTCGCCTCCCAATAGTAGATCCTGTCGTTACCATATAAACGATCCTCGATTTAGGAAGAGAAGGCATGGAACATATAGTATTTCATAGCGACGCAATTTCTGTATTAATTCGTCATTGTGAGTGATCGACGGATGCAATAAAGGAAGAATAGTGCATCCGAAAAGAGATACTCGCCTCCCAATATAAGACCTGTCGTTGCCATAGAAACGTTCCTCGTTTTAGAAAGAGAAGGCATAGACCCTATAGTATTACATAGCGACGCAATTTCTGTGTTAATTCGAAATTGCGGTGGATCGACGGATGCAATAAAGAAGGAATAGTGCATCCGAAAAGGAATACCCGCCTCCCAATAGAAGATCTTGTTTTTGCCATAGAAACGTTTCTCTTTTAAGAAAGAGAAGGCATAGACCCTATAGTATTTCATAGCGACTCAATTTCTGTGTCAATGCGTCATTGTGAGTGATCGACAGATGCAATAAAGAAGGAATAGTGCACCCGAAAAAAGATACTCGCCTCTCAATAGAAGATCCTGTCGTTGCATAGAAACGTTCTTAGATTTACAAAGAGAAGGCATAGAACTTAAAGTATTTCATTGCGACGAAATTTCTGTGTTAATTCGTCATTGTGAGGGATCGACGGATGCAATAAAGAAGGATTAGTGCATCCAAAAAGAGATACATCCCTCCCAACAGAAGATCCTGTCGTTGCCATAGAAACGTTCCTCATTTTAGAAAGAGAAGTCATAGAACCTATAGTATTTCACAGCGATGCAATTTCTGTGTCAACTCGTCATTGTGAGTGATGGACGGATGCAATAAAGAAGGAATAGAGCATCCGAAAAGAGATACTCCCCTCCCAATAGAAGATCCTGTCGTTGCCATAGAAACGTTCCTCGATTTAGAAAGAGAAGGCATAGAAATTACAATATTTCATAGCGACGCAATTTCTGTGTTAATTCGTCATTGTGAGGGATCGACGGATGCAATAAAAAAGAAATAGTGCATCCGTAAATAGATACTCGCCTCCCAATATAAGATCCGTTAGTTGACATAGAAACGTTCCTCGATGTAGAAAGACAAGCCACAGAACCTATAGCATTGATTAGCGACGCATGTTATGTCTTAATTCGTCATTGTGAGGAGTCGACGGATGCAATAAAGAAGGAATAGTGCACCCGAAAAGAAATACTCGCCTCCCAATAGAAGATCCTCTCGTTGCCATTGAAACGTTCCTCGATTTAGAAAGTGAAGCCATAAAAGCTATAGTATTTCACAGCGATGATATTTCTGTGTAATTGGGCATTGTGAGGGATCAACGGATGCAATATAGAAGGAATAGTGCATCCGAAAAGAGATACTCGCCTCCCAATATAAGATCCCGTCGTTGCCATAGAAACTTTCCTCGATTTAGAAAGAGAAGGCATAGAACCTATAGTATTTCATAGCGACGCAATTTCTGTGTTAATTCGTCATTGTGAGGGATCGACGGATGCAATAAAGAAGGAATGGTGCATCCGAAAAGAGATACTCGATTCCCAATAGATGATCCTGTCGTTGCCATAGAAACGTTCCTCGATTTAGAAAGAGAAGGCATAGAACCTATAGTATTTCACAGCGACGCAATTTCTGTGTTAATTCGTCATTGTGAGGGATCGATTGATGCAATGCAATAATGAAGGAATAGTGCACCCGAAAAGAGATACTCGCCTCCCAATAGAAGATCCTGTAGTTGCCATAGAAACTTTCCTCGATTTAGAAAGAGAAGGCATAGAACCTATAGTATTTCATAGCGACACAATTTTTTTGTTAATTCGTCATTGTGAGGGATCGACGGATGCAATAAAGAAGGAATAGTGCACCCGAGAAGAGATACCCGCCTCCCAATAGAAGATTCTGTCGTTGCCATAGAAACGTTCCTCGATTTAGGAAAAGAAGGCATAGAACCTATAGTAGTTCATAGCAACGCAATTTCTGCGTTAATTCGTCATTGTGAGGAATCGACGGATGCAATAACGGAGGAATAGTGCATCCGAAAAGAGATACTCGCCTCCCAATAGAAGATCCTGTCGTTGCCATAGAAACGTTCCTCGATTTACAAAGAGAAGGCACAGAACCTATAGTATTTCATAGCGACGCAATTTCTGTGTTAATTCGTCATTGTGAAGGATCGACGGATGCAATAAAGAAGGAATAGTGCATCCGAAAAGAGATACTCGCCTCCGTATAGAAGATCCTGTCGTTGCCATAGAAACGTTACTTGAATTAGAAAGAGAAGGCTTAGAACGTATAGTATCTCATAGCGACGCAATTTCTGCGTTAATTCGTCATTGTGAGGGATTGACGGATGCAATAACGCAAGAATTGTGCCTCCGAAAAGAGATACTCGCCTCCCAATATAAGATTCTGTCGTTGCCATAGAAACGTTTTTCGATTTAGAAAGAGAAGGCATAGAACCCATAGTATTTCATAGCGACACAATTTTTGTGTTAATTCGTCATTGTGAGGGATCGACGGATGCAATAAAGAAGCAATAGTGCACCCGAGAAGAGATACTCGCCTCCCAATAGAAGATTCTGTCGTTGCCATAGAAACGTTCCACGATGTAGAAAAAGAAGGCATAGAACCTATAGTAGTTCATAGCAACACAATTTCTGCGTTAATTCGTCATTGTGAGGAATCGACGGATGCAATAACGGATGAATAGTGCATTCGAAAAGACATAGTCGCCTCCCAATAGAAGATCCTCTCGTTGGCATAGAAACGTTCCTCGATTTAGAAAGAGAAGGCATAGAACCTATAGTATTTCATAGCGACGCATTTTCTGTGTTATCTCGTCATTGTGAGGGATCAACGGATGCAATAAAGAAGGAATGGTGCATCCGAAGAGAGATACTCGCCTCCCAATAGAAGATCCTGTCGTTACCATATAAACGTTCCTCGATTTAGGACGAGAAGGCATGGAACCTATAGTATTTCATAGCGACGCAATTTCTGTGTCAATTCGTCATTGTGAGGGATCGACGGATGCTATAAAGTAGCGATACTGCATCCGAAAAGAGATACTCGCCTCCCAATATAAGATTCTGTCTTGCCATAGAAACGTTCCTCGCTTTAGAAAGAGAAGGCATAGACTCTATAGTATTTCATAGCGACGCAATTTCTGTGTTAATTCGTCTTTGTGAGGGATCGACGGATGCTATAAAGTAGGAATACTGCATCCGAAAAGAGATACTCGCCTCCCAATATAAGATCCTGTCTTGCCATAGAAACGTTCCTCGATTTAGAAAGAGAAGGCATAGACTCTATAGTATTTCATAGCGACGCAATTTCTGTGTTAATTCCTCTTTGTGAGGATCGACGGATGCAATAAAGAAGGAATAGTGCATCCGAAAAGAGATACTCGCCTCCCAATATAAGATTCTGTCGTTGCCATTGAAATGTTTCTCGTTTTAGAAAGAGAAGGCATAGAACCTATAGTATTTCATAGCGACTCAAATTCTGTGTTAATTCGTCATTGTGAGGGATCGACGGATGCAATAAAGAAGGAATAGAGCACCCGAAAAGAGATACTCGCCTTGCAACAGAAGATCCTGTCGTTGGCATAGAAACGTTGCTCGATTTAGAAAGGGAAGTCATAGAACCTATAGTATTTCACAGCGACGCAATTTCTGTGTTAATTCGTCATTGTGAGGGATCGACGGATGCAATAAAGAAGGTACAGTGCATTCGAAAAGAGATACTCCCCGCCCAATAGAAGATCCTATCGTTGCCATAGAAACGTTCCTCGATTTAGTAAGAGAAGGCATAGAACCTATAGTATTTCATAGCGACGCAATTTCTGCGTTAATTCTTAATTGTGGTGGATCGACGGATGCAATAAAGAAGGAATAGTGCATCCGAAAAGAGATACTCGCCTCCCAATAGTAGATCCTGTCGTTACCATATAAACGATCCTCGATTTAGGAAGAGAAGGCATGGAACATATAGTATTTCATAGCGACGCAATTTCTGTATTAATTCGTCATTGTGAGTGATCGACGGATGCAATAAAGGAAGAATAGTGCATCCGAAAAGAGATACTCGCCTCCCAATATAAGACCTGTCGTTGCCATAGAAACGTTCCTCGTTTTAGAAAGAGAAGGCATAGACCCTATAGTATTACATAGCGACGCAATTTCTGTGTTAATTCGAAATTGCGGTGGATCGACGGATGCAATAAAGAAGGAATAGTGCATCCGAAAAGGAATACCCGCCTCCCAATAGAAGATCTTGTTTTTGCCATAGAAACGTTTCTCTTTTAAGAAAGAGAAGGCATAGACCCTATAGTATTTCATAGCGACTCAATTTCTGTGTCAATGCGTCATTGTGAGTGATCGACAGATGCAATAAAGAAGGAATAGTGCACCCGAAAAAAGATACTCGCCTCTCAATAGAAGATCCTGTCGTTGCATAGAAACGTTCTTAGATTTACAAAGAGAAGGCATAGAACTTAAAGTATTTCATTGCGACGAAATTTCTGTGTTAATTCGTCATTGTGAGGGATCGACGGATGCAATAAAGAAGGATTAGTGCATCCGAAAAGAGATACATCCCTCCCAACAGAAGATCCTGTCGTTGCCATAGAAACGTTCCTCATTTTAGAAAGAGAAGTCATAGAACCTATAGTATTTCACAGCGATGCAATTTCTGTGTCAACTCGTCATTGTGAGTGATGGACGGATGCAATAAAGAAGGTATAGAGCATCCGAAAAGAGATACTCCCCTCCCAATAGAAGATCCTGTCGTTGCCATAGAAACGTTCCTCGATTTAGAAAGAGAAGGCATAGAAATTACAATATTTCATAGCGACGCAATTTCTGTGTTAATTCGTCATTGTGAGGGATCGACGGATGCAATAAAAAAGAAATAGTGCATCCGTAAATAGATACTCGCCTCCCAATATAAGATCCGTTAGTTGACATAGAAACGTTCCTCGATGTAGAAAGACAAGCCACAGAACCTATAGCATTGATTAGCGACGCATGTTATGTCTTAATTCGTCATTGTGAGGAGTCGACGGATGCAATAAAGAAGGAATAGTGCACCCGAAAAGAAATACTCGCCTCCCAATAGAAGATCCTCTCGTTGCCATTGAAACGTTCCTCGATTTAGAAAGTGAAGCCATAAAAGCTATAGTATTTCACAGCGATGATATTTCTGTGTAATTGGGCATTGTGAGGCATCAACGGATGCAATATAGAAGGAATAGTGCATCCGAAAAGAGATACTCGCCTCCCAATATAAGATCCCGTCGTTGCCATAGAAACTTTCCTCGATTTAGAAAGAGAAGGCATAGAACCTATAGTATTTCATAGCGACGCAATTTCTGTGTTAATTCGTCATTGTGAGGGATCGACGGATGCAATAAAGAAGGAATGGTGCATCCGAAAAGAGATACTCGATTCCCAATAGATGATCCTGTCGTTGCCATAGAAACGTTCCTCGATTTAGAAAGAGAAGGCATAGAACCTATAGTATTTCACAGCGACGCAATTTCTGTGTTAATTCGTCATTGTGAGGGATCGATTGATGCAATGCAATAATGAAGGAATAGTGCACCCGAAAAGAGATACTCGCCTCCCAATAGAAGATCCTGTAGTTGCCATAGAAACTTTCCTCGATTTAGAAAGAGAAGGCATAGAACCTATAGTATTTCATAGCGACACAATTTTTTTGTTAATTCGTCATTGTGAGGGATCGACGGATGCAATAAAGAAGGAATAGTGCACCCGAGAAGAGATACCCGCCTCCCAATAGAAGATTCTGTCGTTGCCATAGAAACGTTCCTCGATTTAGGAAAAGAAGGCATAGAACCTATAGTAGTTCATAGCAACGCAATTTCTGCGTTAATTCGTCATTGTGAGGAATCGACGGATGCAATAACGGAGGAATAGTGCATCCGAAAAGAGATACTCGCCTCCCAATAGAAGATCCTGTCGTTGCCATAGAAACGTTCCTCGATTTACAAAGAGAAGGCACAGAACCTATAGTATTTCATAGCGACGCAATTTCTGTGTTAATTCGTCATTGTGAAGGATCGACGGATGCAATAAAGAAGGAATAGTGCATCCGAAAAGAGATACTCGCCTCCGTATAGAAGATCCTGTCGTTGCCATAGAAACGTTACTTGAATTAGAAAGAGAAGGCTTAGAACGTATAGTATCTCATAGCGACGCAATTTCTGCGTTAATTCGTCATTGTGAGGGATTGACGGATGCAATAACGCAAGAATTGTGCCTCCGAAAAGAGATACTCGCCTCCCAATATAAGATTCTGTCGTTGCCATAGAAACGTTTTTCGATTTAGAAAGAGAAGGCATAGAACCCATAGTATTTCATAGCGACACAATTTTTGTGTTAATTCGTCATTGTGAGGGATCGACGGATGCAATAAAGAAGCAATAGTGCACCCGAGAAGAGATACTCGCCTCCCAATAGAAGATTCTGTCGTTGCCATAGAAACGTTCCACGATGTAGAAAAAGAAGGCATAGAACCTATAGTAGTTCATAGCAACACAATTTCTGCGTTAATTCGTCATTGTGAGGAATCGACGGATGCAATAACGGATGAATAGTGCATTCGAAAAGACATAGTCGCCTCCCAATAGAAGATCCTCTCGTTGGCATAGAAACGTTCCTCGATTTAGAAAGAGAAGGCATAGAACCTATAGTATTTCATAGCGACGCATTTTCTGTGTTATCTCGTCATTGTGAGGGATCAACGGATGCAATAAAGAAGGAATGGTGCATCCGAAGAGAGATACTCGCCTCCCAATAGAAGATCCTGTCGTTACCATATAAACGTTCCTCGATTTAGGACGAGAAGGCATGGAACCTATAGTATTTCATAGCGACGCAATTTCTGTGTCAATTCGTCATTGTGAGGGATCGACGGATGCTACAAAGTAGCGATACTGCATCCGAAAAGAGATACTCGCCTCCCAATATAAGATTCTGTCTTGCCATAGAAACGTTCCTCGCTTTAGAAAGAGAAGGCATAGACTTTATAGTATTTCATAGCGACGCAATTTCTGTGTTAATTCGTCTTTGTGAGGATCGACGGATGCAATAAAGAAAGAATAGTGCATCCGAAAAGAGATACTCGCCTCCCAATATAAGATTCTGTCGTTGCCATTGAAATGTTTCTCGTTTTAGAAAGAGAAGGCATAGAACCTATAGTATTTCAAAGCGACTCAAATTCTGTGTTAATTCGTCATTGTGAGGGATCGACGGATGCAATAAAGAAGGAATAGAGCACCCGAAAAGAGATACTCGCCTCCCAACAGAAGATCCTGTCGTTGGCATAGAAACGTTGCTCGATTTAGAAAGGGAAGTCATAGAACCTATAGTATTTCACAGCGACGCAATTTCTGTGTCAATTCGTCATTGTGAGTGATCGACGGGTGCAATAAAGAAGGAATAGTGCATCCGAAAAGAGATACTCGCCTCCCAATAGAAGATCCTGTTGTTGCCATAGAAACGTTCCTCCATTTAGAACGTGAAGGCATGGAACCTATAGTATATCATAGCGACGCAATTTCTGTGTTATTTCGTCATTGTGAGGGATCGACGGATGCAATAAAGAAGAAATAGTGCATCCGAAAAGAGGTACTCACCTCCCGATATAAGATCCTGTCGTTGCCATAGAAACGTTCCTCGATTTACATAGAGACGGCATAGAACCTATAGTATTTCATAGCGACGCAATTTCTGTGTTAATTAGTCATTGGGAGGGATCGACGGATGCAATAAAGAAGGAATAGCGCATCCGAAAAGGGATACTCGCTTCCCAATACAAGATACTGTCGTTGCCATAGAAACGTTCCTCGATTTAGAAAGAGATGGCATAGAACCCATAGTATTTCATAGCGACGCAATTTCTGTGATAATTCGTCATTGTGAGGGATCGATGGATGCAATAAAGAAGGAATAGTGCATCCGAAAGGGGATACTCGACCCCCTATAGAAGATCCTGTCGTTGCCATAGAAACGTTACTCGAATTAGAAAGAGAAGGCTTAGAACGTATAGTATCTCTTAGCGACGCAATTTCTGCGTTAATTCGTCATTGTGAGGGATTGAAGGATGCAATAACGGGGTAATAGTGCCTCCGAAAAGAGATACTCGCCTCCCAATAGGAGATCCCGCTGTTGCCATAGAAACGTTCTTCGATTACAAAGAGAAGGCATAGACCCTAAAATATTTCATTGCGACTCAATTTCTGTGTTAATTCGTCATTGTGAGGGATCGACGGATGCAATAAAGAAGGTACAGTGCATTCGAAAAGAGATACTCCCCGCCCAATAGAAGATCCTATCGTTGCCATAGAAACGTTCCTCGATTTAGTAAGAGAAGGCATAGAACCTATAGTATTTCATAGCGACGCAATTTCTGCGTTAATTCTTAATTGTGGTGGATCGACGGATGCAATAAAAAAGGAATAGTGCATCCGAAAAGAGATACTCGCCTCCCAATAGAAGATCCTGTTGTTGCCATAGAAACGTTCCTCGATTTAGAAAGTGAAGGCATGGAACCTATAGTATATCATAGCGACGCAATTTCTGTGTTATTTCGTCATTGTGAGGGATCGACGGATGCAATAAAGAAGAAATAGTGCATCCGAAAAGAGGTACTCGCCTCCCGATATAAGATCCTGTCGTTGCCATAGAAACGTTCCTCGATTTAGAAAGAGAAGGCATAGAACCTATAGTATTTCATAGCGACGCAATTTCTGTGTTAATTCGTCATTGTGAGGGATCGATTGATGCAATGCAATAAAGAAGGAATAGTGCACTCGAAAAGAGATACTCGCCTAACAATAGAAGATCCTGTCGTCGCCATAGAAACGTTCCTCGATTTAGAAAGAGAAGGCATAGAACCTATAGTATATCACAGCGACGCAATTTCTGTGTTAATTCGTCATTGTGAGTGATCGACGGATGCAATAAAGGAAGAATAGTGCATCCGAAAAGAGATACTCGCCTCCCAATATAAGATCCCGCCATTGCCATAGAAACGTTCCTCGATTTAGAAAGAGACGGCATAGAACCTATAGTATTTCATAGCGACGCAATTTCTGTGTTAATTAGTCATTGCGAGGGATCGACGGATGCAATAAAGAAGGAATAGCGCATCCGAAAAGGGATACTCGCTTCCCAATACAAGATACTGTCGTTGCCATAGAAACGTACCTCGTTTTAGAAAGACACGGCATAGAACCTATAGTATTTAATAGCGACACAATTTCTGTGTTAATTCATCATTGCGAGGGATCGACGGATGCAATAAAGAAGGAATAGTGAATCCGGTAAGAGATACTCTCGTCCCAATAGAAGACCCTGTCGTTGGTATAGAAACGTTCCTCGATTTAGAAAGAGAAGGCATAGAAACTATAGTATTTCATATCGACGCAATTTCTGTGTTATCTCGTCATTGTGATTGTTCGACGGATGCAATCAAGAAGGAATGGTGCATCCGAAGAGGGATACTCGCCTCCCAATAGTAGATCCTGTCGTTACCATATAAACGTTCCTCGATTTAGGAAGAGAAGGCATGGAACATATAGTATTTCATAGCGACGCAATTTCTGTATTAATTCGTCATTGTGAGTGATCGACGGATGCAATAAAGGAAGAATAGTGCATCCGAAAAGAGATACTCGCCTCCCAATATAAGACCTGTCGTTGCAATAGAAACGTTCCTCGATTTAGAAAGAGAAGGCATAGACCCTATAGTATTACATAGCGACGCAATATCTGTGTTAATTCGAAATTGCGGTGGATCGACGGATGCAATAAAGAAGGAATAGTGCATCCGAAAAGGAATACCCGCCTCCCAATAGAAGATCTTGTTATTGCCATAGAAACGTTTCTCTTTTTAGAAAGAGAAGGCATAGACCCTATAGTATTTCATAGCGACTCAATTTCTGTGTCAATGCGTCATTGTGAGTGATCGACAGATGCAATAAAGAAGGAATAGTGCACCCGAAAAAAGATACTCGCCTCTCAATAGAAGATCCTGTCGTTGCATAGAAACGTTCTTAGATTTACAAAGAGAAGGCATAGAACTTAATGTATTTCATTGCGACGAAATTTCTGTGTTAATTCGTCATTGTGAGGGATCGACGGATGCAATAAAGAAGGATTAGTGCATCCGAAAAGAGATACATCCCTCCCAACAGAAGATCCTGTCGTTGCCATAGAAACGTTCCTCATTTTAGAAAGAGAAGTCATAGAACCTATAGTATTTCACAGCGATGCAATTTCTGTGTCAACTCGTCATTGTGAGTGATGGACGGATGCAATAAAGAAGGAATAGAGCATCCGAAAAGAGATACTCCCCTCCCAATAGAAGATCCTGTCGTTGCCATAGAAACGTTCCTCGATTTAGAAAGAGAAGGCATAGAAATTACAGTATTTCATAGCGACGCAATTTCTGTGTTAATTCGTCATTGTGAGGGATCGACGGATGCAATAAAAAAGAAATAGTGCATCCGTAAATAGATACTCGCCTCCCAATATAAGATCCGTTAGTTGACATAGAATCGTTCCTCGATGTAGAAAGACAAGCCACAGAACCTATAGCATTGATTAGCGACGCATGTTATGTCTTAATTCGTCATTGTGAGGAGTCGACGGATGCAATAAAGAAGGAATAGTGCACCCGAAAAGAAATACTCGCCTCCCAATAGAAGATCCTCTCGTTGCCATTGAAACGTTCCTCGATTTAGAAAGTGAAGCCATAAAAGCTATAGTATTTCACAGCGACGATATTTCTGTGTAATTGGGCATTGTGAGGGATCAACGGATGCAATATAGAAGGAATAGTGCATCCGAAAAGAGATACTCGCCTCCCAATATAAGATCCCGTCGTTGCCATAGAAACTTTCCTCGATTTAGAAAGAGAAGGCATAGAACCTATAGTATTTCATAGCGACGCAATTTCTGTGTTAATTCGTCATTGTGAGGGATCGACGGATGCAATAAAGAAGGAATGGTGCATCCGAAAAGAGATACTCGATTCCCAATAGATGATCCTGTCGTTGCCATAGAAACGTTCCTCGATTTAGAAAGAGAAGGCATAGAACCTATAGTATTTCACAGCGACGCAATTTCTGTGTTAATTCGTCATTGTGAGGGATCGATTGATGCAATGCAATAATGAAGGAATAGTGCACCCGAAAAGAGATACTCGCCTCCCAATAGAAGATCCTGTCGTCGCCATAGAAACGTTCCTCGATTTAGAAAGAGAAGGCATAGAACCTATAGTATTTCACAGCGACGCAATTTCTGTGTTAATTCGTCATTGTGAGTGATCGACGGATGCAATAAAGGAAGAATAGTGCATCCGAAGGGAGATACTCGCCTCCTAATATAAGATCCCGCCGTTGCCATAGAAACGTTAATCGATTTAGAAGGAGAAGGCATAGAACCCATAGTTTTCATAGCGACGCAATTTCTGTGATAATTCGTCATTGTGAGGGATCGATGGATGCAATAAAGAAGGAATAGTGCATCCGAAAGGGGATACTAGACCCCCTATAGAAGATCCTGTCGTTGCCATAGAAACGTTACTCGAATTAGAAAGAGAAGGCTTAGAACGTATAGTATCTCTTAGCGACGCAATTTCTGCGTTAATTCGTCATTGTGAGGGATTGACGGATGCAATAACGGAAGAATTGTGCCTCCGAAAAGAGATACTCGCCTCCCAATATAAGATTCTGTCGTTGTCATAGAAACGTTTTTCGATTTAGAAAGAGAAGGCATAGAACCCATAGTATTTCATAGCGACACAATTTTTGTGTTAATTCGTCATTGTGAGGGATCGACGGATGCAATAAAGAAGGAATAGTGCACCCGAGAAGAGATACTCGCCTCCCAATAGAAGATTCTGTCGTTGCCATAGAAACGTTCCACGATGTAGAAAAAGAAGGCATAGAACCTATAGTAGTTCATAGCAACACAATTTCTGCGTTAATTCGTCATTGTGAGGAATCGACGGATGCAATAACGGATGAATAGTGCATTCGAAAAGACATAGTCGCCTCCCAATAGAAGATCCTCTCGTTGGCATAGAAACGTTCCTCGATTTAGAAAGAGAAGGCATAGAACCTATAGTATTTCATAGCGACGCATTTTCTGTGTTATCTCGTCATTGTGAGGGATCAACGGATGCAATAAAGAAGGAATGGTGCATCCGAAGAGAGATACTCGCCTCCCAATAGAAGATCCTGTCGTTACCATATAAACGTTCCTCGATTTAGGACGAGAAGGCATGGAACCTATAGTATTTCATAGCGACGCAATTTCTGTGTCAATTCGTCATTGTGAGGGATCGACGGATGCTATAAAGTAGGAATACTGCATCCGAAAAGAGATACTCGCCTCCCAATATAAGATTCTGTCATGCCATTGAAACGTTCCTCGCTTTAGAAAGAGAAGGTATAGACTCTATAGTATTTCATAGCGACGCAATTTCTGTTTTAATTCGTCTTTGTGAGGATCGACGGATGCAATAAAGAAAGAATAGTGCATCCGAAAAGAGATACTCGCCTCCCAATATAAGATTCTGTCGTTGCCATTGAAATGTTTCTCGTTTTAGAAAGAGAAGGCATAGAACCTATAGTATTTCATAGCGACTCAAATTCTGTGTTAATTCGTCATTGTGAGGGATCGACGGATGCAATAAAGAAGGAATAGAGCACCCGAAAAGAGATACTCGCCTCCCAACAGAAGATCCTGTCGTTGGCATAGAAACGTTGCTCGATTTAGAAAGGGAAGTCATAGAACCTATAGTATTTCACAGCGACGCAATTTCTGTGTCAATTCGTCATTGTGAGTGATCGACGGATGCAATAAAGAAGGAATAGTGCATCCGAAAAGAGATACTCGCCTCCCAATAGAAGATCCCGCTGTTGCCATAGAAACATTCTTCGATTACAAAGAGAAGGCATAGACCCTAATATATTTCATTGCGACTCAATTTCTGTGTTAATTCGTCATTGTGAGGGATCGACGGATGCAATAAAGAAGGTACAGTGCATTCGAAAAGAGATACTCCCCTCCCAATAGAAGATCCTATCGTTGCCATTGAAACGTTCCTCGATTTAGTAAGAGAAGGCATAGAACCTATAGTATTTCATAGCGACGCAATTTCTGCGTTAATTCTTAATTGTGGTGGATCGACGGATGCAATAAAGAAGGAATAGTGCATCCGAAAAGAGATACTCGCCTCCCAATAGAAGATCCTGTTGTTGCCATAGAAACGTTCCTCCATTTAGAAAGTGAAGGCATGGAACCTATAGTATATCATAGCGACGCAATTTCTGTGTTATTTCGTCATTGTGAGGGATCGACGGATGCAATAAAGAAGAAATAGTGCATCCGAAAAGAGGTACTCACCTCCCGATATAAGATCCTGTCGTTGCCATAGAAACGTTCCTTGATTTAGAAAGAGACGGCATAGAACCTATAGTATTTCATAGCGACGCAATTTCTGTGTTAATTAGTCTATGGGAGGGATCGACGGATGCAATAAAGAAGGAATAGCGCATCCGAAAAGGGATACTCGCTTCCCAATACAAGATACTGTCGTTGCCATAGAAACGTTCCTCGACTTAGAAAGAGAAGGCATAGAACCTATAGTATTTCACAGCGACGCAATTTCTGTGTTAATTCGTCATTGTGAGTGATCGACGGATGCAATAAAGGAAGAATAGTGCATCCGAAGGGCGATACTCGCCTCCTAATATAAGATCCCGCCGTTGCCATAGAAACGTTCCTCGATTTAGATGGAGAAGGCATAGAACCCATAGTATTTCATAGCGACGCAATTTCTGTGATAATTCGTCATTGTGAGGGATCGATGGATGCAATAAAGAAGGAATAGTGCATCCGAAAGGGGATACTCGACCCCCTATAGAAGATCCTGTCGTTGCCATAGAAACGTTCCTCGAATTAGAAAGAGAAGGCTTAGAACATATAGTATCTCTTAGCGACGCAATTTCTGCGTTAATTCGTCATTGTGAGGGATTGACGGATGCAATAACGGGGTAATAGTGCCTCCGAAAAGAGATACTCGCCTCCCAATAGAAGATCCTGTCGTTGCCATAGAAACGTTCCTCGATTTAGAAAGAGAAGGCATAGAACCTATAGTATTTCATAGCGACACAATTTTTTTGTTAATTCGTCATTGTGAGGGATCGACGGATGCAATAAAGAAGGAATAGTGCACCCGAGAAGAGATACCCGCCTCCCAATAGAAGATTCTGTCGTTGCCATAGAAACGTTCCTCGATTTAGGAAAAGAAGGCATAGAACCTATAGTAGTTCATAGCAACGCAATTTCTGCGTTAATTCGTCATTGTGAGGAATCGACGGATGCAATAACGGAGGAATAGTGCATCCGAAAAGAGATACTCGCCTCCGTATAGAAGATCCTGTCGTTGCCATAGAAACGTTACTCGAATTAGAAAGAGAAGGCTTAGAACGTATAGTATCTCATAGCGACGCAATTTCTGCGTTAATTCGTCATTGTGAGGGATTGACGGATGCAATAACGGAGGAATTGTGCCTCCGAAAAGAGATACTCGCCTCCCAATATAAGATTCTGTCGTTGCCATAGAAACGTTTTACAATTTAGAAAGAGAAGATATAGTACCTATAGTATTTCACAGCGACGCAATTTCTGTGTTAATTCGTCATTGTGAGGGATCAACGGATGCAATAAACAATTAATAGTGAATTCGAAAAGATATACTCGCCTCCTAATATAAGATCCTGTCATTGCCATAGAAACTTTCCTAGATTTAGAAAGCGAAGGCATAGAACCTATAGAATTTCATTGCAACGCCATTTCTGTGTTAATTCGTCATTGTGAGGGATCGACGGATGCAATAACGGATGAATAGTGCATTCGAAAAGACATAGTCGCCTCCCAATAGAAGATCCTCTCGTTGGCATAGAAACGTTCCTCGATTTAGAAAGAGAAGGCATAGAACCTATAGTATTTCATAGCGACGCATTTTCTGTGTTATCTCGTCATTGTGAGGGATCAACGGATGCAATAAAGAAGGAATGGTGCATCCGAAGAGAGATACTCGCCTCCCAATAGAAGATCCTGTCGTTACCATATAAACGTTCCTCGATTTAGGACGAGAAGGCATGGAACCTATAGTATTTCATAGCGACGCAATTTCTGTGTTAATTCGTCATTGTGAGGGATCGACGGATGCTATAAAGTAGGAATACTGCATCCGAAAAGAGATACTCGCCTCCCTATATAAGATTCTGTCTTGCCATAGAAACGTTCCTCGATTTAGAAAGAGAAGGCATAGACTCTATAGTATTTCATAGCGACGCAATTTCTGTGTTAATTCGTCTTTGTGAGGATCGACGGATGCAATAAAGAAAGAATAGTGCATCCGAAAAGAGATACTCGCCTCCCAATATAAGATTCTGTCGTTGCCATTGAAATGTTTCTCGTTTTAGAAAGAGAAGGCATAGAACCTATAGTATTTCATAGCGACTCAAATTCTGTGTTTATTCGTCATTGTGAGGGATCGACGGATGCAATAAAGAAGGAATAGAGCACCCGAAAAGAGATACTCGCCTCCCAACAGAAGATCCTGTCGTTGGCATAGAAACGTTGCTCGATTTAGAAAGGGAAGTCATAGAACCTATAGTATTTCACAGCGACGCAATTTCTGTGTCAATTCGTCATTGTGAGTGATCGACGGATGCAATAAAGAAGGAATAGTGCATCCGAAAAGAGATACTCGCCTCCCAATAGAAGATCCCGCTGTTGCCATAGAAACGTTCTTCGATTACAAAGAGAAGGCATAGACCCTAATATATTTCATTGCGACTCAATTTCTGTGTTAATTCGTCATTGTGAGGGATCGACAGATGCAATAAAGAAGGTACAGTGCATTCGAAAAGAGATACTCCCCTCCCAATAGAAGATCCTATCGTTGCCATAGAACCGTTCCTCGATTTAGTAAGCGAAGGCATAGAACCTATAGTATTTCATAGCCTCGCAATTTCTGCGTTAATTCTTAATTGTGGTGGATCGACGGATGCAATAAAGAAGGAATAGTGCATCCGAAAATAGATACTCGCCTCCCAATAGAAGATCCTGTTGTTGCCATAGAAACGTTCCTCCATTTAGAAAGTGAAGGCATGGAACCTATAGTATATCATAGCGACGCAATTTCTGTGTTATTTCGTCATTGTGAGGGATCGACGGATGCAATAAAGAAGAAATAGTGCATCCGAAAAGAGGTACTCACCTCCCGATATAAGATCCTGTCGTTGCCATAGAAACGTTCCTCGATTTAGAAAGAGACGGCATAGAACCTATAGTATTTCATAGCGACGCAATTTCTGTGTTAATTAGTCATTGTGAGGGATCGACGGATGCAATAAAGAAGGAATAGTGAATCCGGTAAGAGATACTCTCGTCCCAATAGAAGACGCCGTCGTTGGTATAGAAACGTTCCTCGATTTAGAAAGAGAAGGCATAGAAACTATAGTATTTCATAGCGACGCAATTTCTGTGTTATCTCGTCATTGTGATTGTTCGTCGGATGCAATCAAGAAGGAATGGTGCATCCGAAGAGAGATACTCGCCTCCCAATAGTAGATCCTGTCGTTACCATATAAACGTTCCTCGATTTAGGAAGAGAAGGCATGGAACATATAGTATTTCATAGCGACGCAATTTCTGTATTAATTCGTCATTGTGAGTGATCGACCGATGCAATAAAGGAAGAATAGTGCATCCGAAAAGAGATACTCGCCTCCCAATATAAGACCTGTCGGTGCCATAGAAACGTTCCTCGATTTAGAAAGAGAAGGCATAGACCCTATAGTATTAGATAGCGACGCAATTTCTGTGTTAATTCGAAATTGCGGTGGATCGACGGATGCAATAATGAAGGAATAGTGCATCCGAAAAGAGATACTCCCCTCCCAATAGAAGATCCTGTCGTTGCCATAGAAACGTTCCTTGATTTAGAAAGAGAAGGCATAGAACCTACGGTATTTCATAGCGACGCAATTTCTGTTATAATTCGTCATTGTGAGGGATCGACGGATGCAATAAAGAAGGAATAGTTCATCCGTAAATAGATACTCGCCTCCCAATATAAGATCCATTCGTTGACATAGAAACGTTCCTCGATGTAGAAAGACAAGCCACAGAACCTATAGCACTGATTAGCGACGCATGTTATGTCTTAATTCGTCATTGTGAGGAATCGACACATGCAATAAAGAAGGAATAGTGCACCCGAAAAGAAATACTCGCCTCCCAATAGAAGATCCTCTCGTTGCCTTAGAAACGTTCCTCGATTTAGAAAGTGAAGCCATAAAAGCTATAGTATTTCACAGCGACGCAATTTCTGTGTAATTCGGCATTGTGAGGGATCAACGGATGCAATATAGAAGGAATAGTGCATCCGAAAAGAGATACTCGCCTCCCAATATAAGATCCCGTCGTTGCCATAGAAACTTTCCTCGATTTAGAAAGAGAATGCATAGAACCTATAGTATTTCATAGCGACGCAATTTCTGTCTTAATACGTCATTGTGAGGGATCGACGGATGCAATAAAGAAGGAATGGTGCATCCGGAAAGAGATACTCGATTTCCAATAGAAGATCCTGTCGTCGCCATAGAAACGTTCCTCGATTTAGAAAGAGAAGGCATAGAACCTATAGTATTTCACAGCGACGCAATTTCTGTGTTAATTCGTCATTGTGAGTGATCGACGGATGCAATAAAGGAAGAATAGTGCATCCGAAAAGAGATACTCGCCTCCTAATATAAGATCCCGCCGTTGCCATAGAAACGTTCCTCGATTTAGAAGGAGAAGGCATAGAACCCATAGTATTTCATAGCGACGCAATTTCTGTGATAATTCGTCATTGTGAGGGATCGACGGATGCAATAAAGAAGGAATAGTGCACCAGAAAAGAGATACCCGCCTCCCAATATAAGATTCGGTCGTTGCAATAGAAACGACCCTCGATGTAGAAAGAGAAGGCATAGAACCTATAAAATTTCATAGCGACGCAATTTATGTCTTAATTTGTCATTGTGAGGGATCGACGGATGCAATAAAGAAGGAATAGTGCATCCGAAAAGAGATACTCGCCTCCAAATAGAAGATCCTGTCGTTGCCATAGTAACGTTCCTCGATTTAGAAAGAGAAGGCATAGAGCCTATAGTATTTCATAGCGACGCAATTTCTGAGTTAATTCGTTATTGCGAGGGATCGAGGATGCAATAAACAAGGAACAGTGCATCTGAAAGGAGTTACTCACCTCCCAATACAAGAACCTGTCGTTGCCATAGAAACGTTCCTCGATTTAGAAAGAGAAGGCATTGAACCCATAGTATTTCACAGCGACGCAATTTCTGCGTTAATTCGTCATTGCGAGTTATCGACGGATGCAATAAAGAAGGAATAGTGCATCCCAAAAGAGATACTCGCTTCCCAATAGAAGATACTGTCGTTGCCATAGAAATGTACCTCGTTTTAGAAAGGGAAGGCATAGAACCTATAGTATTTCATAGCGACGCAATTTCTGTGTTAATTCAACATTGTGAGGGATCGACGGATGCAATAAAGAAGGAATAGTGCATTCGAAAAGAGATACTCGCCCTCCAATATAAGATCCTGTCGTTGCCATAGAAACGTTCCTCGATTTAGAAAGAGAAGGCATAGAACCTAGAGTATTTCATAGCGACGCAATTTCTGTGTTAATTCGTCATTGTGATGTATCGACGGATGCAATAAAGAAGGAATAGTGTATCCGAAAAGTGATACTCGCCTCCCAATAGAAGATCCTGGCGTTGCCATAGAAACGTTCCTCGATTTAGAAAGAGAAGGCAGAGAACCCATAGTATTTCATAGCGACGCAATTTCTGTGTTAATTCGTCATTGTGAACGATCGACGAATGCAATAAAGAAGGAGTAGTTCATCCGAAAAGAGATAGTCGCCTGCGAAGAGAAGATCCTGTCGTTGAAATAGAAAAGTTCCTCGAGTTAGAAAGAGAAGGCATAGACCCTATAGTAATTCACAGCGACGGAAATTCTGTGTTAATTCGTCATTATAAGGGATCGACGGATGCAATAAAAAAGGAATAGTGAATCCGGAAAGAGATACTCGCCTGCCAATAGAAAATCCTGTTGTTGCCATAAAAACGTTCCTCGATTGAGAAAGAGAAGGCATAGAACTTATAGGATCTTATAGCGAGGCAATTTCTGTGTCATATCGTCATTGTGAGGGATCGACGGATGCTATAAAGAAGGAATAGTGCATCCGAAAAGAGATACTCGCCTCCAAATAGAAGATCCTGTCGTTGCCATACAAACGTCCCTCGATTTAGAAAGAGGAGGCATAGAACCTACAGTATTTCATTGCGATGCAATTTCTGTGTTAATTCGTCATTGCGGGACATCGACGGAGGCACTAAAGAAGGAATAGTGCATCCGTAAAGAGATATTCGCCTCCCAATAGAAGAACCTTTCGTTGCCATAGAAACGTTCCTCGATTTAGGAAGAGAAGGCATGGAACCTATAGTATCTCATAGCGACGCAATTTCTGTGTTATTCGTCATTGTGAGGGATCGACGGATGCAATAAAGAAGGAATAGTGCATCTGAAAGGGGATACTCGCCTCCCAATATAAGATCCTGTCGTTGCCATGGAAACGTTCCTCTATTTAGAAAGAGAAGGCATAGAACCTATAGTATTTCATAGCGACGCAATTTCTGTGTTAATTCGTCATTGTGAGGGATCGACGGATGCAATAAATAAGGAATAGTGCACCAGAAAAAGAGAGACTTGCCTCCCAATATAAGATCCGGTCGTTGCAATAGAAACGATCCTCGATGTAGAAAGAGAAGGCATGGAACCTATAAAATGTCATAGCGACGCAATTTATGTCTTAATTTGTCATTGTGAGGGATCGACGGATGCAATAAAGAAGGAATAGTGCATCCGAAAAGTGATACTCGCCTCCCAATAGAGGATCCTGTCGTTGCCATAGTAACGTTCCTCGATTTAGAAAGAGAAGGCATTGAACCTATAGTATTTCATAGCGACGAAATTTCTGTGTTAATTCGTCATTGCGAGGGATCGACGGTTGCAATAAAGAAGGAATAGTGCATCCCAAAAGAGATACTCGCTTCCCAATAAAAGATACTGTCGTTGCCATAGAAATGTACCTCGTTTTAGAAAGAGAAGGCATAGAACCTATAGTATTTCATAGCGACGCAATTTCTGTGTTAATTCAACATTGTGAGGAATCGACGGAAGCAATAAAGAAGGAATAGTGCATTCGAAAAGAGATACTCGCCCTCCAATATAAGATTGTGTCGTTGCCATAGAAACGTTTCTCGATTTAGAAAGAGAAGGCATAGAACCTAGAGTATTTCATAGCGACGCAATTTCTGTGTTAATTCGTCATTGTGAGGGAACGACGGATGCAATAATGAAGGAATAGTGCATCCGAAAAGAGATACTAGCCTCCCAATAGAAGATCCTGGCGTTGCCATAGAAACGTTCCTCGATTTAGAAAGGGAAGGCAGAGACCCCGTAGTATTTCATAGCGACGCAATTACTGTGTTAATTCGTCATTGTGAACGATCGACGAATGCAATAAAGAAGGAATAGTGCATCCGAAAAGAGATACTCGTCTGCGAATAGAAGATCCTGTCGTTGAAATAGAAAAGTTCCTCGATTTAGTAAGAGAAGGCATAGACCCTATAGTATTTCATAGCGACGCAAATTCTGTGTTAATTCGTCATTGTGAGGGATCGACGGATGCAATAAAGAAGGAATAGTGAATCCGGAAAGAGATACTCGCCTCTCAATAGAAGATCCTGTTGTTGCCATAAAAACGTTCCCCGATTGAGAAAGAGAAGGCATAGAACTTATAGGATCTTATAGCGACGCAATTTCTGTGTTATTTCGTCATTCTGAGGTATCGACGGATCCAATAAAGAAGGAATAGTGCATCCGAAAAGAGATACTCACCTCCAAATAGAAGATCCTGTCGTTGCCATAGAAACGTTCCTCGATTTAGGAAGAGAAGGCATGGAACCTATAGTATCTCATAGCGACGCAATTTCTGTGTTATTCGTCATTGTGAGGGATCGACGGATGCAATAAAGAACGAATAGTGCATCCGAAAAGAGATACTCGTCTCCCAACAGAAGATCCGGTCGTTGCCACAGAAACGTTCTTCCATTTAGAAAGAGAAGGCATAGAACCAATAGTATTTCATAGCGATGCAATTTCTCCGTTCATTCGTCATTGTGAGGGATCATCGGATGCAATAAAGAAGGAATAGTGCATCCGGTAAGTGATACTCGCCTCCCAATATAAGATCCTGTCGTTGCCATAGAAACGTTCCTCGATTTAGAATGAGAAGGCATATAACCTATAGTATTTCAGCGCGACGTAATTTCTGTGTTAATTCGTCATTGTGAGGGATCGACAGATGCAATAAAGAAGGAATAGTGCATCCGAAAAGAGATACTCGCCTCCCAATAGAAGATCCCGTCGTTGCCATAGAAACGTTCCTCGATTTAGAAAGAGAGGGCATAGAACCTATAGTATTTCATAGCGACGCAATTTCTGTGTTAATTCGTCATTGTGAGGGATCGACGGATGCAATAAAGAAGGAATAGTGAATCCGGAAAGAGATACTCGCCTCTCAATAGAAGATCCTGTTGTTGCCATAAAAACGTTCCCCGATTGAGAAAGAGAAGGCATAGAACTTATAGGATCTTATAGCGACGCAATTTCTGTGTTATTTCGTCATTCTGAGGGATCGACGGATCCAATAAAGAAGGAATAGTGCATCCGAAAAGAGATACTCACCTCCAAATAGAAGATCCTGTCGTTGCCATAGAAACGTTCCTCGATTTAGAAAGAGAAGGCATAGAACCAATAGTATTTCGTAGCGACGCAATTTCTGTGTTAATTCGTCATTGCGAGGGATCGAGGATGCAATAAAGAAGGAATAGTGCATCCGAAAAGAGATACTCGCTTCCCAATAGAAGATACTGTCGTTGCCATAGAAACGTACCTCGTTTTACATAGAGAAGGCATAGAACCTATAGCATTTCATAGCGACGCAATTTCTGTGTTAAATCAACATTGTGAGGGATCGACGGATGCAATAAAGAAGGAATAGTGCATCCGAAAAGAGATACTCGCCCTCCAATATAAGATCCTGTCGTTGCCTTGGAAACGTTCCTCGATTTAGAATGAGAAAGCATAGAACCTAGAGTATTTCTTAGCGACGCAATTTCTGTGTTAATTCGCCATTGTGAGGGATCGACGGATGCAATAAAGAAGGAATAGTGCATCCGACAAGAGATACTCGCCTCCTAATAAAAGATCCTGTCGTTGCCATAGAAACGTTCCTCGATTTAGAAAGAGAAGGCATAGAAACTTTAGTATTTCATAGCGACGCAATTTGTGTGTTAATTCGTCATTGTGAGGGATCGACGGATGCAATAAATAAGGAATAGTGTATCCGAAAAGAGATACTCGCCTCCAAATAGAAGGTCCTGTCGTTGCCATAGAAACGTTAATCGATTTAGAAAGAGAAGGCATAGAACTATAGTATTTCATAGCGACGCAATTTCAGTGTTAATTCGTCATTGCGGGGGATCGAGGATGCAATAAAGAAGGAACAGTGCATCTAAAAAGAGTTACTCGCCTCCCAAAACAAGAACCTGTCGTTGCCATAGAAACGTACCTCGTTTTAAAAAGAGAAGGCATAGAATCTATAGTATTTCATAGCGACGCAATATCTGTGTTAATTTAACATTGTGAGTGATCGACGGATGCAATGAAGAAGGAATAGTGCATCCCAAAAGAGATACTCGTCCTCCAATATAAGATCCTGTCGTTGCCATAGAAACGTTGCTTGATTTAGGAAAAGAAGGCATGGAACCTATAGTATTTCATAGCGACGCAATTTCTACGTTAATTCGTCATTGTGAGGGATCGACGGATGCAATTAAGGAGGAATGGTGCATCCGAGAAGAGATACTTGCCTCACAATAGAAGATCCTGTCGTTCCCTTAGAAACGTTACTCGATTTAGAAAGAGAAGGCATATAACCTATAGTATTTTATAGCGACGCAATTTCTGTGATAATTCGTCATTGTGAGGGATCGACGGATGCAATAAAGTAGGAATAGTGCATCCGAAAAGAGATACCAGCCTCACAATAGAAGATCTTGTCGTTGCCATAGAAACGTTCCTCGATTTAGAAAGAGGAGGCATAGAACCTATAGAATTTCATTGCGACGCAATTTCTGTGTTAATGCGTCATTGCGTTAGATCGACGGATGCAATAAAAAAGGAATAGTGCATCCGAAAAGAGATACTCGCCTCCCAATAGAAGAACCTGTCGTTGCCATAGAAACGTTCCTCGATTTAGGAAGAGAAGGCATGGAACCTATAGTATCACATAGCGACGCAATTTCTGTGTTATTCGTCATTGTGAGGGATCGACGGATGCAATAAAGAAGGAATAGTGCATCTGAAAGGGGATACTCGCCTCCCAATATAAGATCCTGTCGTTGCCGTAGAAACGTTCCTCGATTTAGAAAGAGAAGGCATAGAATCTATAGTATTTAATAGCGACACAATTTCTGTGTTAATTCGTTATTGCGAGGGATCGACGGATGCAATAAAGATGGAATAGTGCACCCGAGAAGAGATACTCGCCTCCCAATAGAAGATCCTGTCGTTGCCATAGAAACGTTGCTTGATTTAGGAAAAGAAGGCATAGAACCTATAGTATTTCATAGCGAAGCAATTTCTACGTTAATTCGTCATTGTGAGGGATCGACGGATGCAATTAAGGAGGAATGGTGCATCCGAAGAGAGATAATTGCCTCACAATAGAAGATCCTGCCGTTGCCATAGAAACGTTACTCGATATAGAAAGAGAAGGCATATAACCTATAGTATTTCATAGCGACGCAATTTCTGTGTAATTCGGCATTGTGAGGGATCAACGGATGCAATATAGAAGGAATAGTGCATCCGAAAAGAGATACTCGCCTCCCAATATAAGATCCCGTCGTTGCCATAGAAACTTTCCTCGATTTAGAAAGAGAATGCATAGAACCTATAGTATTTCATAGCGACGCAATTTCTGTCTTAATACGTCATTGTGAGGGATCGACGGATGCAATAAAGAAGGAATGGTGCATCCGGAAAGAGATACTCGATTTCCAATAGAAGATCCTGTCGTCGCCATAGAAACGTTCCTCGATTTAGAAAGAGAAGGCATAGAACCTATAGTATTTCACAGCGACGCAATTTCTGTGTTAATTCGTCATTGTGAGTGATCGACGGATGCAATAAAGGAAGAATAGTGCATCCGAAAAGAGATACTCGCCTCCTAATATAAGATCCCGCCGTTGCCATAGAAACGTTCCTCGATTTAGAAGGAGAAGGCATAGAACCCATAGTATTTCATAGCGACGCAATTTCTGTGATAATTCGTCATTGTGAGGGATCGACGGATGCAATAAAGAAGGAATAGTGCACCAGAAAAGAGATACCCGCCTCCCAATATAAGATTCGGTCGTTGCAATAGAAACGACCCTCGATGTAGAAAGAGAAGGCATAGAACCTATAAAATTTCATAGCGACGCAATTTATGTCTTAATTTGTCATTGTGAGGGATCGACGGATGCAATAAAGAAGGAATAGTGCATCCGAAAAGAGATACTCGCCTCCAAATAGAAGATCCTGTCGTTGCCATAGTAACGTTCCTCGATTTAGAAAGAGAAGGCATAGAGCCTATAGTATTTCATAGCGACGCAATTTCTGAGTTAATTCGTTATTGCGAGGGATCGAGGATGCAATAAACAAGGAACAGTGCATCTGAAAGGAGTTACTCACCTCCCAATACAAGAACCTGTCGTTGCCATAGAAACGTTCCTCGATTTAGAAAGAGAAGGCATTGAACCCATAGTATTTCACAGCGACGCAATTTCTGCGTTAATTCGTCATTGCGAGTTATCGACGGATGCAATAAAGAAGGAATAGTGCATCCCAAAAGAGATACTCGCTTCCCAATAGAAGATACTGTCGTTGCCATAGAAATGTACCTCGTTTTAGAAAGGGAAGGCATAGAACCTATAGTATTTCATAGCGACGCAATTTCTGTGTTAATTCAACATTGTGAGGGATCGACGGATGCAATAAAGAAGGAATAGTGCATTCGAAAAGAGATACTCGCCCTCCAATATAAGATCCTGTCGTTGCCATAGAAACGTTCCTCGATTTAGAAAGAGAAGGCATAGAACCTAGAGTATTTCATAGCGACGCAATTTCTGTGTTAATTCGTCATTGTGATGTATCGACGGATGCAATAAAGAAGGAATAGTGTATCCGAAAAGTGATACTCGCCTCCCAATAGAAGATCCTGGCGTTGCCATAGAAACGTTCCTCGATTTAGAAAGAGAAGGCAGAGAACCCATAGTATTTCATAGCGACGCAATTTCTGTGTTAATTCGTCATTGTGAACGATCGACGAATGCAATAAAGAAGGAGTAGTTCATCCGAAAAGAGATAGTCGCCTGCGAAGAGAAGATCCTGTCGTTGAAATAGAAAAGTTCCTCGAGTTAGAAAGAGAAGGCATAGACCCTATAGTAATTCACAGCGACGGAAATTCTGTGTTAATTCGTCATTATAAGGGATCGACGGATGCAATAAAAAAGGAATAGTGAATCCGGAAAGAGATACTCGCCTGCCAATAGAAAATCCTGTTGTTGCCATAAAAACGTTCCTCGATTGAGAAAGAGAAGGCATAGAACTTATAGGATCTTATAGCGAGGCAATTTCTGTGTCATATCGTCATTGTGAGGGATCGACGGATGCTATAAAGAAGGAATAGTGCATCCGAAAAGAGATACTCGCCTCCAAATAGAAGATCCTGTCGTTGCCATACAAACGTCCCTCGATTTAGAAAGAGGAGGCATAGAACCTACAGTATTTCATTGCGATGCAATTTCTGTGTTAATTCGTCATTGCGGGACATCGACGGAGGCACTAAAGAAGGAATAGTGCATCCGTAAAGAGATATTCGCCTCCCAATAGAAGAACCTTTCGTTGCCATAGAAACGTTCCTCGATTTAGGAAGAGAAGGCATGGAACCTATAGTATCTCATAGCGACGCAATTTCTGTGTTATTCGTCATTGTGAGGGATCGACGGATGCAATAAAGAAGGAATAGTGCATCTGAAAGGGGATACTCGCCTCCCAATATAAGATCCTGTCGTTGCCATGGAAACGTTCCTCTATTTAGAAAGAGAAGGCATAGAACCTATAGTATTTCATAGCGACGCAATTTCTGTGTTAATTCGTCATTGTGAGGGATCGACGGATGCAATAAATAAGGAATAGTGCACCAGAAAAAGAGAGACTTGCCTCCCAATATAAGATCCGGTCGTTGCAATAGAAACGATCCTCGATGTAGAAAGAGAAGGCATGGAACCTATAAAATGTCATAGCGACGCAATTTATGTCTTAATTTGTCATTGTGAGGGATCGACGGATGCAATAAAGAAGGAATAGTGCATCCGAAAAGTGATACTCGCCTCCCAATAGAGGATCCTGTCGTTGCCATAGTAACGTTCCTCGATTTAGAAAGAGAAGGCATTGAACCTATAGTATTTCATAGCGACGAAATTTCTGTGTTAATTCGTCATTGCGAGGGATCGACGGTTGCAATAAAGAAGGAATAGTGCATCCCAAAAGAGATACTCGCTTCCCAATAAAAGATACTGTCGTTGCCATAGAAATGTACCTCGTTTTAGAAAGAGAAGGCATAGAACCTATAGTATTTCATAGCGACGCAATTTCTGTGTTAATTCAACATTGTGAGGAATCGACGGAAGCAATAAAGAAGGAATAGTGCATTCGAAAAGAGATACTCGCCCTCCAATATAAGATTGTGTCGTTGCCATAGAAACGTTTCTCGATTTAGAAAGAGAAGGCATAGAACCTAGAGTATTTCATAGCGACGCAATTTCTGTGTTAATTCGTCATTGTGAGGGAACGACGGATGCAATAATGAAGGAATAGTGCATCCGAAAAGAGATACTAGCCTCCCAATAGAAGATCCTGGCGTTGCCATAGAAACGTTCCTCGATTTAGAAAGGGAAGGCAGAGACCCCGTAGTATTTCATAGCGACGCAATTACTGTGTTAATTCGTCATTGTGAACGATCGACGAATGCAATAAAGAAGGAATAGTGCATCCGAAAAGAGATACTCGTCTGCGAATAGAAGATCCTGTCGTTGAAATAGAAAAGTTCCTCGATTTAGTAAGAGAAGGCATAGACCCTATAGTATTTCATAGCGACGCAAATTCTGTGTTAATTCGTCATTGTGAGGGATCGACGGATGCAATAAAGAAGGAATAGTGAATCCGGAAAGAGATACTCGCCTCTCAATAGAAGATCCTGTTGTTGCCATAAAAACGTTCCCCGATTGAGAAAGAGAAGGCATAGAACTTATAGGATCTTATAGCGACGCAATTTCTGTGTTATTTCGTCATTCTGAGGTATCGACGGATCCAATAAAGAAGGAATAGTGCATCCGAAAAGAGATACTCACCTCCAAATAGAAGATCCTGTCGTTGCCATAGAAACGTTCCTCGATTTAGGAAGAGAAGGCATGGAACCTATAGTATCTCATAGCGACGCAATTTCTGTGTTATTCGTCATTGTGAGGGATCGACGGATGCAATAAAGAACGAATAGTGCATCCGAAAAGAGATACTCGTCTCCCAACAGAAGATCCGGTCGTTGCCACAGAAACGTTCTTCCATTTAGAAAGAGAAGGCATAGAACCAATAGTATTTCATAGCGATGCAATTTCTCCGTTCATTCGTCATTGTGAGGGATCATCGGATGCAATAAAGAAGGAATAGTGCATCCGGTAAGTGATACTCGCCTCCCAATATAAGATCCTGTCGTTGCCATAGAAACGTTCCTCGATTTAGAATGAGAAGGCATATAACCTATAGTATTTCAGCGCGACGTAATTTCTGTGTTAATTCGTCATTGTGAGGGATCGACAGATGCAATAAAGAAGGAATAGTGCATCCGAAAAGAGATACTCGCCTCCCAATAGAAGATCCCGTCGTTGCCATAGAAACGTTCCTCGATTTAGAAAGAGAGGGCATAGAACCTATAGTATTTCATAGCGACGCAATTTCTGTGTTAATTCGTCATTGTGAGGGATCGACGGATGCAATAAAGAAGGAATAGTGAATCCGGAAAGAGATACTCGCCTCTCAATAGAAGATCCTGTTGTTGCCATAAAAACGTTCCCCGATTGAGAAAGAGAAGGCATAGAACTTATAGGATCTTATAGCGACGCAATTTCTGTGTTATTTCGTCATTCTGAGGGATCGACGGATCCAATAAAGAAGGAATAGTGCATCCGAAAAGAGATACTCACCTCCAAATAGAAGATCCTGTCGTTGCCATAGAAACGTTCCTCGATTTAGAAAGAGAAGGCATAGAACCAATAGTATTTCGTAGCGACGCAATTTCTGTGTTAATTCGTCATTGCGAGGGATCGAGGATGCAATAAAGAAGGAATAGTGCATCCGAAAAGAGATACTCGCTTCCCAATAGAAGATACTGTCGTTGCCATAGAAACGTACCTCGTTTTACATAGAGAAGGCATAGAACCTATAGCATTTCATAGCGACGCAATTTCTGTGTTAAATCAACATTGTGAGGGATCGACGGATGCAATAAAGAAGGAATAGTGCATCCGAAAAGAGATACTCGCCCTCCAATATAAGATCCTGTCGTTGCCTTGGAAACGTTCCTCGATTTAGAATGAGAAAGCATAGAACCTAGAGTATTTCTTAGCGACGCAATTTCTGTGTTAATTCGCCATTGTGAGGGATCGACGGATGCAATAAAGAAGGAATAGTGCATCCGACAAGAGATACTCGCCTCCTAATAAAAGATCCTGTCGTTGCCATAGAAACGTTCCTCGATTTAGAAAGAGAAGGCATAGAAACTTTAGTATTTCATAGCGACGCAATTTGTGTGTTAATTCGTCATTGTGAGGGATCGACGGATGCAATAAATAAGGAATAGTGTATCCGAAAAGAGATACTCGCCTCCAAATAGAAGGTCCTGTCGTTGCCATAGAAACGTTAATCGATTTAGAAAGAGAAGGCATAGAACTATAGTATTTCATAGCGACGCAATTTCAGTGTTAATTCGTCATTGCGGGGGATCGAGGATGCAATAAAGAAGGAACAGTGCATCTAAAAAGAGTTACTCGCCTCCCAAAACAAGAACCTGTCGTTGCCATAGAAACGTACCTCGTTTTAAAAAGAGAAGGCATAGAATCTATAGTATTTCATAGCGACGCAATATCTGTGTTAATTTAACATTGTGAGTGATCGACGGATGCAATGAAGAAGGAATAGTGCATCCCAAAAGAGATACTCGTCCTCCAATATAAGATCCTGTCGTTGCCATAGAAACGTTGCTTGATTTAGGAAAAGAAGGCATGGAACCTATAGTATTTCATAGCGACGCAATTTCTACGTTAATTCGTCATTGTGAGGGATCGACGGATGCAATTAAGGAGGAATGGTGCATCCGAGAAGAGATACTTGCCTCACAATAGAAGATCCTGTCGTTCCCTTAGAAACGTTACTCGATTTAGAAAGAGAAGGCATATAACCTATAGTATTTTATAGCGACGCAATTTCTGTGATAATTCGTCATTGTGAGGGATCGACGGATGCAATAAAGTAGGAATAGTGCATCCGAAAAGAGATACCAGCCTCACAATAGAAGATCTTGTCGTTGCCATAGAAACGTTCCTCGATTTAGAAAGAGGAGGCATAGAACCTATAGAATTTCATTGCGACGCAATTTCTGTGTTAATGCGTCATTGCGTTAGATCGACGGATGCAATAAAAAAGGAATAGTGCATCCGAAAAGAGATACTCGCCTCCCAATAGAAGAACCTGTCGTTGCCATAGAAACGTTCCTCGATTTAGGAAGAGAAGGCATGGAACCTATAGTATCACATAGCGACGCAATTTCTGTGTTATTCGTCATTGTGAGGGATCGACGGATGCAATAAAGAAGGAATAGTGCATCTGAAAGGGGATACTCGCCTCCCAATATAAGATCCTGTCGTTGCCGTAGAAACGTTCCTCGATTTAGAAAGAGAAGGCATAGAATCTATAGTATTTAATAGCGACACAATTTCTGTGTTAATTCGTTATTGCGAGGGATCGACGGATGCAATAAAGATGGAATAGTGCACCCGAGAAGAGATACTCGCCTCCCAATAGAAGATCCTGTCGTTGCCATAGAAACGTTGCTTGATTTAGGAAAAGAAGGCATAGAACCTATAGTATTTCATAGCGAAGCAATTTCTACGTTAATTCGTCATTGTGAGGGATCGACGGATGCAATTAAGGAGGAATGGTGCATCCGAAGAGAGATAATTGCCTCACAATAGAAGATCCTGCCGTTGCCATAGAAACGTTACTCGATATAGAAAGAGAAGGCATATAACCTATAGTATTTCATAGCGACGCAATTTCTGTGATAATTCGTCATTGTGAGGGATCGACGGATGCAATAAAGAAGGAATAGTGCATCCGAGAAGAGATACTCGCGTACCAATAGAAGATCCTGGCGTTGCCATAGAAACGTTCCTCGATTTAGAAAGAGGAGGCATAGAACCTATAGTATTTCATAGCGACGCAAATTCTGTGTTAATTCGTCATTGTGAGGGATCGACGGATGCAATAAAGAAGGAATAGTGAATCCGGAAAGAGATACTCGCCTCCCAATAGAAGATCCTGTTGTTGCCATAAAAACGTTCCTCGATTGAAAAAGAGAAGGCATAGAACTTATAGGATCTTATAGCGACGCAATTTCTGTGTTATATCGTCATTGTGAGGGATCGACGGATGCAATAAAGAAGGAATAGTGCATCCGAAAAGAGATACTCGCCTCCAAATAGAAGATCCTGTCGTTGCCATAGAAACGTTCCTCGATTTAGAAAGAGGAGGCATAGAACCTATAGTATTTCATTGCGACGCAATTTCTGTGTTAATTCGTCATTGCGAGACATCGACTGAGGCACTAAAGAGATATTCGCCTCCCAATAGAAGAACCTTTCGTTGCCATAGAAACGATCCTCTATTTAGAAAGAGAAGGCATAGAACCTATGGTATTTCATAGCGACGCAATTTCTGTGTTATTCGTCATTGTGAGGGATCGACGGATGCAATAAAGAAGGAATAGTGCATCTGAAAGGGGATACTCGCCTCCCAATATAAGATCCTGTCGTTGCAATGGAAACGTTCCTCTATTTAGAAAGAGAAGGCATAGAACCTATAGTATTTCATAGCGACGCAATTTTTGTGTTAATTCGTCATTGTGAGGGATCGACGGATGCAATAAAGAAGGAATAGTGCATCCGTAAATAATTACTCGCCTCCCAATATAAGATCCGTTCGTTGCCATAGAAACGTTCCTCGATGTAGAAAGACAATGCACAGAACCTATAGCATTGAATAGCGACGCATGTTATGTCTTAATTCGTCATTGTGAGGAATCGACGAATGCAATAAAGTAGGAATAGTGCACCCGAAAAGAAATACTCGCCTCCCAATAGAAGATCGTCTCGTTGCCATTGAAACGTTCCTCGATTTAGAAAGAGAAGCCATAGAAGCTATAGTATTTCACAGCGACGCAATTTCTGTGTAATTCGGAATTGTGAGGGATCAACGGATGCAATATAGAAGGAATAGTGCATCCGAAAAGAGATACTCGCATCCTAATATAAGATCCCGTCGTTGCCATAGAAACTTTCCTCGATTTAGAAAGAGAAGGCGTAGAACCTATAGTATTTCATAGCGACGCAATTTCTGTGTTAATTCGTCATTGTGAGGGATCGACGGATGCAATAAAGAAGGAATGGTGCATCCGAAAAGAGATACTCGATTCCCAATAGATGATCCTGTCGTTACCATATAAACGTTCCTCGATTTAGAAAGAGAAGGCATAGAACCTATAGTATTTCATAGCGACGCAATTTTTGTGTTAATTCGTCATTGTGAGGGATCGACGGATGCAATAAAGAAGGAATAGTGCATCCGTAAATAATTACTCGCCTCCCAATATAAGATCCGTTCGTTGCCATAGAAACGTTCCTCGATGTAGAAAGACAATGCACAGAACCTATAGCATTGAATAGCGACGCATGTTATGTCTTAATTCGTCATTGTGAGGAATCGACGAATGCAGTAAAGAAGGAATAGTGCACCCGAAAAGAAATACTCGCCTCCCAATAGAAGATAGTCTCGTTGCCATTGAAACGTTCTTCGATTTAGAAAGAGAAGCCATAGAAGCTATAGTATTTCACAGCGACGCAATTTCTGTGTAATTCGGAATTGTGAGGGATCAACGGATGCAATATAGAAGGAATAGTGCATCCGAAAAAAGATACTCGCCTCCTAATATAAGATCCCGTCGTTGCCATAGAAACTTTCCTCGATTTAGAAAGAGAAGGCATAGAACCTATAGTATTTCATAGCGACGCAATTTCTGTGTTAATTCGTCATTGTGTGGGATCGACGGATGCAATAAAGAAGGAATGGTGCATCCGAAAAGAGATACTCGATTCCCAATAGATGATCCTGTCGTTGCCATAGAAACGTTCCTCGATTTAGAAAGAGAACGCATTGAACCTATAGTATTTCATAGCGACGCATTTTCTGTGTTAATTCGTCATTGCGAGGGATCGACGGTTGCAATAAAGAAGGAATAGTGCATCCCAAAAGAGATACTCGCTTCCCAATAGAAGATACTGTCGTTGCCATAGAAATGTAACTCGTTTTAGAAAGAGAAGGCATAGAACCTATAGTATTTCATAGCGACGGAATTTCTGTGTTAATTCGTCATTGTGAGGGATCGACGGAAGCAATAATGAAGGAATAGTGCATCTGAAAGGGGATACTCGCCTCCCAATATAAGATCCTGTCGTTGCCATGGAAACGTTCCTCTATTTAGAAAGAGAAGGCATAGAACCTATAGTATTACATAGCGACGCAATTTCTGTGTTAATTCGTCATTGTGAGGGATCGACGGATGCAATAAAGAAGGAATAGTGCATCCGAAAAGAGATACTCGCCCTCCAATATAAGATCCTGTCGTTGCCTTGGAAACGTTCCTCGATTTAGAATGAGAAAGCATAGAACCTAGAGTATTTCTTAGCGACGCAATTTCTGTGTTAATTCGTCATTGTGAGGGATCGACGGATGCAATAAGGAAGGAATAGTGCATCCGACAAGAGATACTCGCCTCCTAATAGAAGATCCTGTCGTTGCCATAGAAACGTTCCTCGATTTAGAAAGAGAAGGCATAGAAACTTTAGTATTTCATAGCGACGCAATTTGTGTGTTAATTCGTCATTGTGAGGGATCGACGGATGCAATAAAGAAGGAATAGTGTATCCGAAAAGAGATACTCGCCTCCAAATAGAAGGTCTTGTCGTTGCCATAGAAACATTAATCGATTTAGAAAGAGAAGGCATAGAACTATAGTATTTCATAGCGACGTAATTTCTGTGTTAATTCGTCATTGCGGGGGATCGAGGATGCAATAAAGAAGGAACAGTGCATCTAAAAAGAGTTACTCGCCTCCCAAAACAAGAACCTGTCGTTGCCATAGAGACGTTCCTCGAATTAGAATGAGAAGGCATAGATCCCATAGTATTTCATAGCAACGCTATTTCAGTGTTAATTCGTTATTGTGAGGGATTGACAAATGCAATAATGTAGGAATAGTGCATCCGAAAAGAGATATTCGCCTCCCAATAGAAGATCTTGTCGTTGCCATAGAAACGTTCCTCGATTTAGAAAGAGAAGGCATAGAAACTATAGTATTTCATAGCGACGCTATCTTTGTGTTAATTCATCACTGTGAGGGATCTATGGATGCAATAACGGAGGAATAGTGCATCCGAAAAGAGATACTCGCCTCCCAATAGAAGATCCTGTCATTGCCCTAGAAACGTTCCTCGATTTAAAAAGAGAAGGCATAGAACCTGTAGTTTGTTATAGCGACGCAATTGCTGTGTTAATTCGTCATTGTGTGGGATCGACTGATGCAATAAGGAAGGAATAGTGCATCCGAAAAGTAATACTTGCCTCACAATAGAAGGTCCTGTCGTTGCCAAAGAAACGTTCCTCGATTTACAAAGAGAAGGCATATAACCAATAGTATTTCATAGCGACACAATTTCTGTGTTAATTCGTCATTGTGAGGGATCGACGGATGCAATAAAGAAGGAATGGTGCATCCGAAAAGAGATACTCGATTCCCAATAGATGATCCTGTCGTTACCATATAAACGTTCCTCGATTTAGAAAGAGGAGGCATAGAACCTATAGTATTTCATAGCGACGCAATTTCTGTGTTAATTCGTTATTGCGAGGGATCGAGGATGCAATAAAGAAGGAATAGTGCATCCCAAAAGAGATACTCGCTTCCCAATAGAAGATACTGTCGTTGCCATAGAAATGTAACTCGTTTTAGAAAGAGAAGGCATAGAACCTATAGTATTTCTTAGCGACGCAATTTCTGTGTTAATTCGTCATTGTGAGGGATCGACGGATGCAATAAAGGAAGAATAGTGCATCCGAAAAGAGATACTCGCCTCCCAATAGATAATCTTGTTGTTGCCATAAAAACGTTCCTCGATTGAGAAAGAGAAGGCATAGAACTTATAGTATCTTATACCGACGCAATTTCTGTGTTATTTCGTCATTGTGAGAGATCGACGGATGCAATATAGAAGGAATAGTGCATCCGACAAGAGATACTCGCCTCCTAATAGAAGATCCTGTCGTTGCCATAGAAACGTTCCTCGATTTAGAAAGAGAAGGCATAGAAACTTTAGTATTTCATAGCGACGCAATTTGTGTGTTAATTCGTCATTGTGAGGGATCGACGGATGCAATAAAGAAGGAATAGTGTATCCGAAAAGAGATACTCGCCTCCAAATAGAAGGTCCTGTCGTTGCCATAGAAACGTTAATCGATTTAGAAAGAGAAGGCATAGAACTATAGTATTTCATAGCGACGCAATTTCTGTGTTAATTCGTCATTGCGGGGGTTCGAGGATGCAATAAAGAAGGAACAGTGCATCTAAAAAGAGTTACTCGAATCCCAAAACAAGAACCTGTCGTTGCCATAGAAACGTTCCTCGATTTAGAATGAGAAGGCATAGATCCCATAGTATTTCATAGCGACGTAATTTCAGTGTTAATTCGTTATTGTGAGGGATTGACAGATGCAATAATGTAGGAATAGTGCATCCGAAAAGAGATATTCGCCTCCCAATAGAAGATCTTGTCGTTGCCATAGAAACGTTCCTCGATTTAGAAAGAGAAGGCATAGACACTATAGTATTTGATAGCGACGCTATCTTTGTGTTAATTCATCACTGTGAGGGATCTATGGATGCAATAACGGAGGAATAGTGCATCCGAAAATAGATACTCGCCTCCCAATAGAAGATCCTGTCATTGCCCTAGAAACGTTCCTCGATTTAAAAAGAGAAGGCATAGAACCTGTAGTTTGTTATAGCGACGCAATTGCTGTGTTAATTCGTCATTGTGAGGGATCGACTGATGCAATAAGGAAGGAATAGTGCATCCGAAAAGTAATACTTGCCTCACAATAGAAGGTCCTGTCGTTGCCAAAGAAACGTTCCTCGATTTACAAAGAGAAGGCATATAACCTATAGTATTTCATAGCGACACAATTTCTGTGTTAATTAGTCGTTGTGAGGGATCGACTGATGCAATAAAGAAGGAATAGTGCACCCGAAAAGAGATACTCGCCTCCCAATAGAAGATCCTGCCCTTGCCATAGAAACGTTCCTCGATTTAGAAAGAGAAGGCATAGAACCTATAGTATTTCACAGCGACGCAATTTCTGTGTTAATTCGTCATTGCGAGGGATCGACGGATGCAATAAAGAAGGAATAGTGCATCCGAAAAGAGATACTCGCTTCCCAATAGAAGATACTGTCGTTGCCATAGAAACGTACCTCGTTTTAAAAAGAGAAGGCATAGAATCTATAGTATTTCATAGCGACGCAATTTCTGTGTTAATTCAAAATTGTGAGGTATCGACGGATGCAATAAAGGAAGAATAGTGCATCCGAAAAAAGATACTCGCCTCCCAATATAAGATCCCGCCGTTGCCATAGAAACGTTCCTCGATTTAGAAAGAGAAGGCATAGAACCTATAGTATTTCATAGCGACGCAATTTCTGTGTTAGTTCGTCATTGTGAGGGATCGACGGATGCAATAAAGAAGGAATAGTGCATCCGAAAAGAGATACTCGCCTCCCAATATAAGATCCGGTCGTTGCAATAGAAACGATCCTCGATGTATAAAGAGAAGGCATAGAACCTATAAAATTTCATAGCGACGCAATTTCTGTGTTAATTCAACATTGTGAGGGATCGACGGATGCAATAAAGAAGGAATAGTGCATCCGAAAAGAGATACTCGCCTCCCAATATAAGATCCCGCCGTTGCCATAGAAACGTTCCTCGATTTAGAATGAGAAAGCATAGAACCTAGAGTATTTCTTAACGACGCAATTTCTGTGTTAATTCGTCATTGTGAGGGATCGACGGATGCAATAAAGAAGGAATAGTGCATCCGAAAGGAGATACTCGCCTGCCAATAGAAGATCCTGTCGTTGAAATAGAAACGTTCCTCGATTTAGAAAGAGAAGGCATAGACCCTATAGTATATCATAGCGACGCTATTTCTGTGTTAATTCGTCATTGTGAGGGATCGACGGATGCAATAAAGGAAGAATAGTGCATCCGAAAAGAGATACTCGCCTCCCAATAGATAATCTTGTTGTTGCCATAAAAAACGTTCCTCGACTGAGAAAGAGAAGGCACAGAACTTATAGTATCTTATAGCGACGCAATTTCTGTGTTATTTCGTCATTGTGAGGGATCGACGGATGCAATAAAGAAGGAATAGTGCATCCGACAAGAGATACTCGCCTCCTAATAGAAGATCCTGTGGTTGCCATAGAATCGTTCCTCGATTTAGAAAGAGAAGGCATAGAAACTTTAGTATTTCATAGCGACGCAATTTGTGTGTTAATTCGTCATTGTGAGGGATCGACGGATAAAATAAAGAAGGAATAGTGTATCCGAAAAGAGATACTCGCATCCAAATAGAAGGTCCTGTCGTTGCCATAGAAACGTTAATCGATTTAGAAAGAGAGGGCATAGAACTATAGTATTTCATAGCGACGCAATTTCTGTGTTAATTCGTCATTGCGGGGGATCGAGGATGCAATAAAGAAGGAACAGTGCATCTAAAAAGAGTTACTCGCCTCCCAATACAAGAACCTGTCGTTGCCATAGAAACGTTCCTCGATTTACAATGAGAAGGCATAGATCCTATAGTATTTCATAGCGACGCAATTTCTGTGATAATTCGTTATTGTGAGGGATAGACAGGTGCAATAAAGTAGGAATAGTGCATCCGAAAAGAGATATTCGCCTCCCAATAGAAGATCTTGTCGTTGCCATAGAAACGTTCCTCGATTTAGAAAGAGAAGGCACAGAAACTATAGTATTTCATAGCGACGCTATTTTTGTGTTAATTCGTCATTGTGAGGGATCTATGGATGCAATAACGGAGGAATAGTGCATCCGAAAAGAGATACTCGCCTCCCAATAGAAAATCCTGTCATTGCCCTAGAAACGTTCCTCGATTTAAAAAGAGAAGGCATAGAACCTGTAGGTTGTTATAGCGACGCAATTGCTGTGTTAATTCGTCATTGTGAGGGTTCGACTGATGCAATAAGGAAGGAATAGTGCATCCGAAAAGTGATACTTGCCTCATAATAGAAGGTCCTGTCGTTGCCAAAGAAATGTTCCTCGATTTAGAAAGAGAAGGCATATAACCAATAGTATTTCATAGCGACACAATTTCTGTGTTAATTCGTCATTGTGAGGGATCGACTGATGCAATAAAGAAGGAGTAGTGCACCCGAAAAGAGATACTCGCCTCCCAATAGAAGATCTTGTCATTGCCATAGAAACGTTCCTCGATTTAGAAAGAGAAGGCACAGAAATTATAGTATTTCATAGCGACGCTATTTTTGTGTTAATTCGTCATTGTGAGGGATCATCGGATGCAATAAAGAAGGAATAGTGCATCCGGAATGTGATACTCGCCTCCCAATATAAGATTCTGTCGTTGCCATAGAAACGTTCCTCGATTTAGAATGAGAATGCATATAACCTATAGTATTTCAGCGCGACGCAATATCTGTGTTAATTCGTCATTGTGAGGGATCGACCGATGCAATAAAGAAGGAATAGTGCATCCGAAAAGAGATACTCGCCTCCCAATAGAAGATCCTGTCGTTGCCATAGAAACGTTCCTCGATTTAGAAAGAGAAGGCATAGACCCTATAGTATTTCATAGCGACGCAATTTCTGACTTAATTCGTCATTGTGAGGGATCGACGGATGCAATGAAGAAGGAATAGTGAATCCGGACAGAGATACTCGCCTCCCAATAGATTATCCAGTTGTTGCCACAAAAACGATCCTCGATTGAGAAAGAGAAGGCATATAACCAATAGTATTTCATAACGACACAATTTCTGTGTTAATTCGTCATTGTGACGGATCGACTGATGCAATAAAGAAGGAATAGTGCACCCGAAAAGAGATACTCGCCTCCCAATAGAAGATCCTGCCGTTGCCATAGAAACGTTCCTCGATTTAGAAAGAGAAGGCATAGAACCTATAGTATTTCACAGCGACGCAATTTCTGTGTTAATTCGTCATTGTGAGGGATCGACGGATACAATAAAGAAGGAATAGTGTATCCGAAAAGAGATACTCGCCTCCAAATAGAAGGTCCTGTCGTTGCCATAGAAACGTTAAACGATTTAGAAAGAGAAGGCATAGAACCTATAGTATTTCATAGCGACGCAATTTCTGTGTTAATTAGTCATTGCGAGGGATCGAGGATGCAATAAAGAAGGAACAGTGCATCTAAAAAGAGTTACTCGCCTCCCAATACAAGAACCTGTCGTTGCCATAGAAACGTTCCTCGATTTAGAATGAGAAGGCATAGATCCTATAGTATTTCATAGCGACGCAATTTCTGTGTTAATTCGTTATTGTGAGGGATTGACAGATGCAATAAAGTAGGAATAGTGCATCCGAAAAGAGATATTCGCCTCCCAATAGAAGATCTTGTCGTTGCCATAGAAACGTTCCTCGATTTAGAAAGAGAAGGCATAGAACCTATAGTATTTCATAGCGACGCTATTTTTTTGTTAATTCGTCATTGTGAGGGATCTATGGATGCAATAACGGAGGAATAGTGCATCCGAAAAGGGATACTCGCCTCCCAATAGAAGTTCCTGTCATTGCCCTAGAAACGTTCCTCGATTTAAAAAGAGAAGGCATAGAACCTATAGTTTGTTATAGCGACGCAATTGCTGTGTTAATTCGTCATTGTGAGGGATCGACTGATGCAATAAGAAAGGAATAGTGCATCCGAAAAGAGATACTCGCCTCCCAATAGAAGATCCTGCCGTTGCCATAGAAACGTTCCTCGATTTAGCAAGAGAAGGCATAGAACCTATAGTATTTCACAGCGACGCAATTTCTGTGTTAATTCGTCATTGTGAGGGATCGACGGATGCAATAAAGAAGGAATAGTGCATCCGGAAAGAGATACTCGCATCCCAATAGGAGGTCCTGTCGTTGCCATAGAAACGTTCCTCGATTTAGAAAGAGAAAGCATACAACCTAGATTATTTCATATCGAAGCAATTTCTGTGTTAATTCGTCATTGTGAGGGATCGACGGACGCAAAAAAGAATTAATAGTGCATCCGAAAAGAGATACTCGCCTCCCAATAGCAGATCCTGTCGTTGCCATAGGAACGTTCCTCGATTTTGAAAGAGAATTCAGAGAACCCATAGTATTTCATAGCGACGCAATTTCCGTGTTAATTCGTCATTGTGAGGGATCGACGAATGCAATAAAGAAGGAATAGTGCATCCGGAAAGAGATACTCGCCTGCCAATAGAAGATCCTGTCGTAGAAATAGAAACGTTCCTCGATTTAGAAAGAGAAGGCATAGACCCTATAGTATTTCATAGCGACGCAATTTCTGACTTAATTCGTCATTGTGAGGGATCGACGGATTCAATGAACAAGGAATAGTGAATCCGGACAGAGATACTCGCCTCCCAATAGATTATCCTGTTGTTGCCATAAAAACGTTCCTCGATTGAGAAAGAGAAGGCATAGAACTTATAGGATCTTATAGCGTCGCAATTTCTGTGTTATTTCGTCATTGTGAGGGAACGACAGATGCAATAAAGAAGGAATAGTGCATCTGAAAGGGGATACTCGCCTCCCAGTATAAGATCCTGTCGTTGCCATAGAAACGTTCCTCGATTTAGAAAGAGAAGGCATATAACCTATAGTATTTCATAGCGACGCAATTTCTGTGATAATTCGTCATTGTGAGGGATCGACGGATGCAATAAAGAAGGAATAGTGCATCCGAGAAGAGATACTCGCGTCCCAATAGAAGATCCTGGCGTTGCCATAAACACGTTCCTCGATTTAGAAAGAGAAGTTATAGTACCTATACTATTTCATAGCGACACAATTTCTGTGTTAATTCGTCATTGTGAGAGATTGACGGATACGATAAAGAAGGAATACTGCAGCCGAAAAGAGATACTCACCTCCCAATTTAAGATCCTGTCGTGCCATAGAAACATTCCTCGGTTTAGGAAGAAAACGCGTGGAACATACAGTATTTCAATGCGACGCAATTTCTGTGTTAATTAGTCATTGTGAGGGATCGACGGATGCAATGAAGAAGGAATAGTGCATCCGAAAAGAGATACTCGCCTCTCAATAGAAGATACAGTCGTTGCCATAGAAAGGTTCCCCGATTTAGAAAGAGAGTGCATAGAACCCATAGCATTTCATAGCGACGCAATTTCTGTGTTAATTTGTCATTGTGAGGGATCGACGCATGCAATAAGGAAGGAATAGTGCATCCGAAAAGAGATACTCGCCTCCCAATAGAAGATCCTCTCGTTGCCATAGAAACGTTCCTCTTCTTAGAAAGAGAAGGCATAGAACCTATAGTATTTCATAGCAACCCTATTTCTTTGTTAATTTGTCATTGTGAGGAATCGACAGATGCAATAAAGAAGGAAAAGTGCATCCAAATTGAGATACTCGCATCCCAATAGAAGATCCTGTCGTTCCTCGATTTAGAAAGAGCATGCATAGAACCTATAGTATTTCATAGCGACGCAATTTCTGTGTTAATTCGACATTGTGAGGGATCGACGAATGCAATAAAGAAGGAATAGTGCATCCGAAAAGAGATACTCGCCTGCGAATAGGAGATCCTGTCGTTGCCATAGGAACGTTCCTCAATTTAGAAAGAGAAGGCATAGAACCTACAGTATTTCATAGCGACGCAATTTCTGTGTTAATTCGTCATTGTGAGGGATCGACGGATGCAATAAAAAAGAAATAATGCATCCGAATAGAGATACTCGCCTCCCAATTGAAGATCCTGTCCTTGTCATAGAAACGTTCCTCGATTTAGAAAGAGAAGTAATAGAACCTATGGCATTTCATAGCGACAAAATTTCTGTGTTAATTCGTCATTGTGAGGGATCGACGGATGCAATAAAGAAGGAATAGTGTATCTGAAAAAAAATACTCGCCTCCCAATAAAAGGTCCTGTCGTTGCCATAGAAACGTTAATCGATTTAGAAACAGAAGGCATAGAACCTATAGTATTTCATAGCGACGCATTTTCTGTGTTAATTCGTCATTGCGAGGGATCGAGGATGCAATACAGAAGGAATAGTGCATCCGAAAAGAGATACTCGCTTCCCAATATAAGATCCTGTCGTTGCCATAGAAACGTTCCTCGATTGAGAAAGAGAAAGCATACAACCTAGATTATTTCATAGCGAAGCAATATCTGTGTTAATTCGTCATTGTGAGGGATCGACGGACGCAAAAAAGAATTAATAGTGCAACCGAAAAGAGATACTCGCCTCCCAATAGAAGATCCTGTCGTTGCCATAGAAACGTTCCTCGATTTTGAAAGATAATTCAGAGAACACATAGTATTTCATAGCGACGCAATTTCTGTGTTAATTCGTCATTGTGAGGGATCGACGAATGCTATAAAGAAGGAATAGTGCATCCGAAAAGAGATACTCGCCTGCCAATAGAAGATCCTGTCGTAGAAATAGAAACGTTCCTCGATTTAGAAAGAGAAGGCATAGACCCTATAGTATTTCATAGCGACGCAATTTCTGACTTAATTCGTCATTGTGAGGGATCGACGGATGCAATGAAGAAGGAATAGTGAATCCGGACAGAGATACTCGCCTCCCAATAGATTATCCTGTTGTTGCCATAAAAACGTTCCTCGATTGAGAAAGAGAAGGCACAGAACTTATAGGATCTTATAGCGTCGCAATTTCTGTGTTATTTCGTCATTGTGAGGGATCGACGGATGCAATAAAGAAGGAATAGTGCATCTGAAAGGGGATACTCGCCTCCCAATATAAGATCCTGTCGTTGCCATAGAAACGTTCCTCGATTTAGACAGAGAAGTCATAGAAGCGATAGTATTTAATAGCGACACAATTTCTGTGTTAATTCGTCATTGTGAGGGATCGACGGATGCAATAAAGATGGAATAGTGCACCCGAGAAGAGATACTCGCCTCCCAATAGAAGATCCTGTCGTTGCCGTAGAAACGTTGCTTGATTTAGGAAAAGAAGGCACAGAACCTATAGTAATTCATAGCGACGCAATTTCTATGTTAATTCGTCATTGTGAGGGATCGACGGATGCAATTAAGGAGGAATGGTGCATCCGAAGAGAGATACTTGCCTCACAATAGAAGATCCTGCCGTTGCCATAGAAACGTTACTCGATTTAGAAAGAGAAGGCATATAACCTATAGTATTTCATAGCGACGCAATTTCTGTGATAATTCGTCATTGTGAGGGATCGACGGATGCAATAAAGAAGGAATAGTGCATCCGAGAAGAGATACTCGCGTCCCAATAGAAGATCCTGGCGTTGCCATAAACACGTTCCTCGATTTAGAAAGAGAAGTTATAGTACCTATACTATTTCATAGCGACACAATTTCTGTGTTAATTCGTCATTGTGAGGGATTGACGGATGCAATAAAGAAGGAATAGTGCATCCGAAAAGAGATACTCGCCTCTCAATAGAAGATACAGTCGTTGTCATAGAAAGGTTCCTCGATTTAGAAAGAGAGTGCATAGAACCCATAGCATTTCATAGCGACGCAATTTCTGTGTTAATTTGTCATTGTGAGGGATCGACGCATGCAATAAGGAGGGAATAGTGCATCCGAAAAGAGATACTCGCCTCCCAATAGAAGATCCTCTCGTTGCCATAGAAACGTTCCTCTTTTTAGAAAGAGAAGGCATAGAACCTATAGTATTTCATAGCAACCCAATTTCTGTGTTAATTTGTCATTGTGAGCAATCGACAGATGCAATAAAGAAGGAAAAGTGCATCCAAATTGAGATACTCGCATCCCAATAGAAGATCCTGTCGTTCCTCGATTTAGAAAGAGCATGCATAGAACCTATAGTATTTCATAGCGACGCAATTTCTGTGTTAATTCGACATTGTGAGGGATCGACGAATGCAATAAAGAAGGAATAGTGCATCCGAAAAGAGATACTCGCCTGCGAATAGGAGATCCTGTCGTTGCCATAGGAACGTTCCTCAATTTAGAAAGAGAAGGCATAGAACCTACAGTATTTCATAGCGACGCAATTTCTGTGTTAATTCGTCATTGTGAGGGATCGATGGATGCAATAAAAAAGAAATAATGCATCCGAATAGAGATACTCGCCTCCCAATTGAAGATCCTGTCCTTGTCATAGAAACGTTCCTCGATTTGGAAAGAGAAGTAATAGAACCTATGGCATTTCATAGCGACAAAATTTCTGTGTTAATTCGTCATTGTGAGGGATCGACGGATGCAATAAAGAAGGAATAGTGCATCCGAAAAGAGATTCTCGCCACCGAATAGAAGATCCTGTCGTTGCCATAGAAACGTTCCTCGATTTAGAAAGAGGAGGCGTAGAACCTATAGTATTTCATAGCGACGTAATTTCTGTGTTAGTTCGTCATTGTGAGGGATCGACGGATGCAATAAAGAAGGAATAGTATATCTGAAAAGAGATACACGCCTCTCAATAGAAGGTCCTGACGTTGCCGTAGAAACTTTCCTCGATTTAGAAAGAGAAGGCATAGATCCTATAGTATTTCATAGCGACGCAATTTCTGTGTTAATTCGTTTTTGTGAGGGATTGACAGATGCAATAAAGTAGGAATAGTGCATCCGAAAAGAGATATTCGCCTCCCAATAGAAGATCTTGTCGTTGCCATAGAAACGTTCCTCGATTTAGAAAGAGAAGGCATAGAACGTACAGTATTTCATAGCGACGCTATTTTTGTGTTAATTCGTCATTGTGAGGGATCTATGGATGCAATAACGGAGGAATAGTGCATCCGAAAAGAGATACTCGCCTCCCAATAGAAGATCCTGTCATTGCCCTAGAAACGTTCCTCGATTTAAAAAGTGAAGGCATAGAACCTATAGTTTCTTATAGCGACGCAATTGCTGTGTTAATTCGTCATTGTGAGGGATCGACTGATGCAATAAGGAAGGAATAGTGCATCCGAAAAGAGATACTCGCCTCCCAATAGAAGATCCTGCAGTTGCCATAGAAACGTTCCTCGATTTAGAAAGAGAAGGCATAGAACCTATAGTATTTCACAGCGACGCAATTTCTGTGTTAATTCAACATTGTGAGGGATCGACGGATGCAATGAAGAAGGAATAGTGCATCCCAAAAGAGATACTCGTCCTCCAATATAAGATCCTGTCGTTGCCATAGAAACGTTCCTCGATTGAGAAAGAGAAAGCATACAACCTAGTTTATTTCATAGCGAAGCAATTTCTGTGTTAATTCGTCATTGTGAGGGATCGACGGACGCAAAAAAGAATTAATAGTGCAACCGAAAAGAGATACTCGCCTCCCAATAGAAGATCCTGTCGTTGCCATAGAAACGTTCCTCGATTTTGAAAGAGAATTCAGAGAACACATAGTATTTCATAGCGACGCAATTTCTGTGTTAATTCGTCATTGTGAGGGATCGACGAATACTATAAAGAAGGAATAGTGCATCCGAAAAGAGATACTCGCCTGCCAATAGAAGATCCTGTCGTAGAAATAGAAACGTTCCTCGATTTAGAAAGAGAAGGCATAGACCCTATAGTATTTCATAGCGACGCAATTTCTGACTTAATTCGTCATTGTGAGGGATCGACGCATGCAATGAAGAAGGAATAGTGAATCCGGACAGAGATACTCGCCTCCCAATAGATTATCCTGTTGTTGCCATAGAAACGTTCCTCGATTTTGAAAGAGAATTCAGAGAACACATAGTATTTCATAGCGACGCAATTTCTGACTTAATTCGTCATTGTGAGGGATCGACGCATGCAATGAAGAAGGAATAGTGAATCCGGACAGAGATACTCGCCTCCCAATAGATTATCCTGTTGTTGCCATAGAAACGTTCCTCGATTTTGAAAGAGAATTCAGAGAACACATAGTATTTCATAGCGACGCAATTTCTGTGTTAATTCGTCATTGTGAGGGATCGACGGATGCAATAAAGAAGGAATAGTGCATTTGAAAGGGGATACTCGCCTCCCAGTATAAGATCCTGTCGTTGCCATAGAAACGTTCCTCGATTTAGAAAGAGAAGTCATATAACCTATAGTATTTCATAGCGACGCAATTTCTGTGATAATTCGTCATTGTGAGGGATCGACGGATGCAATAAAGAAGGAATAGTGCATCCGAGAAGAGATACTCGCGTCCCAATAGAAGATCCTGGCGTTGCCATAAACACGTTCCTCGATTTAGAAAGAGAAGTTATAGTACCTATACTATTTCATAGCGACACAATTTCTGTGTTAATTCGTCATTGTGAGAGATTGACGGATGCAATAAAGAAGGAATACTGCAGCCGAAAAGAGATACTCACCTCCCAATTTAAGATCCTGTCGTGCCATATAAACGTTCCTCGGTTTAGGAAGAAAACGCGTGGAACATACAGTATTTCAATGGGACGCAATTTCTGTGTTAATTAGTCATTGTGAGGGATCGACGGATGCAATGAAGAAGGAATAGTGCATCCGAAAAGAGATACTCGCCTCTCAATAGAAGATACAGTCGTTGCCATAGAAAGGTTCCCCGATTTAGAAAGAGAGTGCATAGAACCCATAGCATTTCATAGCGACGCAATTTCTGTGTTAATTTGTCATTGTGAGGGATCGACGCGTGCAATAAGGAAGGAATAGTGCATCCGAAAAGAGATACTCGCCTCCCAATAGAAGATCCTCTCGTTGCCATAGAAACGTTCCTCTTCTTAGAAAGAGAAGGCATAGAACCTATAGTATTTCATAGCAACCCAATTTCTGTGTTAATTTGTCATTGTGAGGAAGCGACAGATGCAATAAAGAAGGAAAAGTGCATCCAAATTGAGATACTCGCATCCCAATAGAAGATCCTGTCGTTCCTCGATTTAGAAAGAGCATGCATAGAACCTATAGTATTTCATAGCGACGCAATTTCTGTGTTAATTCGACATTGTGAGGGATCGACGAATGCAATAAAGAAGGAATAGTGCATCCGAAAAGAGATACTCGCCTGCGAATAGGAGATCCTGTCGTTGCCATAGGAACGTTCCTCAATTTAGAAAGAGAAGGCATAGAACCTACAGTATTTCATAGCGACGCAATTTCTGTGTTAATTCGTCATTGTGAGGGATCGACGGATGCAATAAAAAAGAAATAATGCATCCGAATAGAGATACTCGCCTCCCAATTGAAGATCCTGTCCTTGTCATAGAAACGTTCCTCGATTTAGAAAGAGAAGTAATAGAACCTATGGCATTTCATAGCGACAAAATTTCTGTGTTAATTCGTCATTGTGAGGGATCGACGGATGCAATAAAGAAGGAATAGTGCATCCGAAAAGAGATTCTCGCCACCGAATAGAAGAACCTGTCGTTGCCATAGAAACGTTCCTCGATTTTGAAAGAGAATTCAGAGAACACATAATATTTCATAGCGACGCAATTTCTGTGTTAATTCGTCATTGTGAGGGATCGACGAATACTATAAAGAAGGAATAGTGCATCCGAAAAGAGATACTCGCCTGCCAATAGAAGATCCTGTCGTAGAAATAGAAACGTTCCTCGATTTAGAAAGAGAAGGCATAGACCCTATAGTATTTCATAGCGACGCAATTTCTGACTTAATTCGTCATTGTGAGGGATCGACGGATGCAATGAAGAAGGAATAGAGAATCCGGACAGAGATACTCGCGTCCCAATAGATTATCCTGTTGTTGCCATAAAAACGTTCCTCGATTGAGAAAGAGAAGGCATAGAACTTATAGGATCTTATAGCGTCGCAATTTCTGTGTTATTTCGTCATTGTGAGGGATCGACGGATGCAATAAAGAAGGAATAGTGCATCTGAAAGGGGATACTCGCCTCCCAATATAAGATCCTGTCGTTGCCATAGAAACGTTCCTCGATTTAGAAAGAGAAGTCATAGAAGCGATAGTATTTAATCGCGACACAATTTCTGTGTTAATTCGTCATTGTGAGGGATCGACGGATGCAATAAAGGAGGAATAGTGCACCCGAGAAGAGATACTCGCCTCCCAATAGAAGATCCTGTCGTTGCCATAGAAACGTTGCTTGATTTAGGAAAAGAAGGCACAGAACCTATAGTAATTCATAGCGACGCAATTTCTATGTTAATTCGTCATTGTGAGGGATCGACGGATGCAATTAAGGAGGAATGGTGCATCCGAAGAGAGATACTTGCCTCACAATAGAAGATCCTGCCGTTGCCATAGAAACGTTACTCGATTTAGAAAGAGAAGGCATATAACCTATAGTATTTCATAGCGACGCAATTTCTGTGATAATTCGTCATTGTGAGGGATCGACGGATGCAATAAAGAAGGAATAGTGCATCCGAGAAGAGATACTCGCGTCCCAATAGAAGATCCTGGCGTTGCCATAAACACGTTCCTCGATTTAGAAAGAGAAGTTATAGTACCTATACTATTTCATAGCGACACAATTTCTGTGTTAATTCGTCATTGTGAGGGATTGACGGATGCAATAAAGAAGGAATACTGCAGCCGAAAAGAGATACTCGCCTCCCAATTTAAGATCTTGTCGTGCCATAGAAACGTTCCTCGGTTTAGGAAGAAAACGCGTGGAACATACAGTATTTCATAGCGACGCAATTTCTGTGTTAATTTGTCATTGTGAGGGATCGACGCATGCAATAAGGAGGGAATAGTGCAACCGAAAAGAGATACTCGCCTCCCAATAGAAGATCCTCTCGTTGCCATAGAAACGTTCCTCTTTTTAGAAAGAGAAGGCATAGAACCTATAGTATTTCATAGCAACCCAACTTATGTGTTAATTTGTCATTGTGAGGAATCGACAGATGCAATAAAGAAGGAAAAGTGCATCCGAATTGAGATACTCGCATCCCAATAGAAGATCCTGTCGTTCCTCGATTTAGAAAGAGCATGCATAGAACCTATATTATTTCATAGCGACGCAATTTCTGTGTTAATTCGACATTGTGAGGGATCGACGAATGCAATAAAGAAGGAACAGTGCATCCGAAAAGAGATACTCGCCTGCGAATAGGAGATCCAGTCGTTGCCATAGGAACGTTCCTCAATTTAGAAAGAGTAGGCATAGAACCTATAGTATTTCATAGCGACAAAATTTCTGTGTTAATTCGTCATTGTGAGGGTTCGACGAATGCAATAAAGAAGGAATAGTTCATCCGAAAAGAGAATCTCGCCACCCAATAGAAGATCCTGTCGTTGCCATAGAAACGTTCCTCGATTTAGAAAGAGGAGGCGTAGAACCTATAGTATTTCATAGCGACGTAATTTCTGTGTTAGTTCGTCACTGTGAGGGATCGACGGATGCAATAAAGAAGGAATAGTATATCTGAAAAAGATACTCGCCTCTCAATAGAAGGTCCTGTCGTTGCCGTAGAAACTTTCCTCGATTTAGAAAGAGAAGGCATAGAAACTATTGTATTTCATAGCGACGCAATATCTGTGTTAATTCGTCATTGTGAGGGATCGACGGATGCAATAAAGAGGGAATAGTGCATCCGAAAAGAGATATTCGCCTCCCATTAGAAGATCCTGTCGTTGCCTCAGAAACGTTCCTTGATTTAGAAAGGGAAGGCATAGAACCTGTAGTATATCATAGCGTCGCAATTTCTGCGTTAATTCGTCATTGTGAGGGATAGACGGATGCAATAAAGAAGGAATAGTGCATCTGAAAAGAGATACTCGCCTCCCAATAGAAACTCCTTTCGATGCCATAGAATCGTTCCTCGATTTAGAAAGAGGAGGCATAGAACAAATAGTGTTTCATAGCGACACAATTTCTGTGTTAATTCACATTGTGAGGGATCGGCGGATGCAATGAAGAAGGAATATTGCACGCGGACAGAGATACTCGCCTATTAAAAGTAGATCATGTCATTGCCATAGAAACGTTCCTCGATTTAGAAAGAGAATACATGGAACTTATAGTATTTCATAGCGTCGTAAAATTTGTTGTAATTCGTCATTGTGAGGGATCGACGGTTGCAATAAGGAAGGAATAGTGCATCCGAAAAGAGATAATCGCCTCCCAATAGAAGATCCTCTCGTTGCCGTAGAAACGTTGCTCTTTTTAGAAAGAGAAGGCATAGAACCTATAGTATTTCATTGCGACGCAATTTCTGAGTTAATTCGTCATTGTGAGGGATCGACAGATGCAATAAAGAAGGAATAGTGCATCCGAAAAGAGATACTCGCATCCCAATAGAAGATCCTGTCGTTCCTCGATTTAAAAGAGTATGCATAGAACCTATAGTATTTCTTAGCGACGAAATTTCTGTGTTAATTCGTCATTGTGAGGGATCGACGGATGCAACAAAGAAGGAATACTGCATCCGAAAAGAGATACTCGTCTCCCAATGGGTGATCCGGTCTTTGCCATAGAATCGTTCTTCGATTCAGAAAGAGAAGGCATAGAACCTATAGCATTTCATAGCGACGCAGTTTCTGTGTTAATTCGTCATTGTGAGGGATCGACGGATGCAATAAAGAAGGAATAGTGCGACCGGACAGAGATACTCGCCTCCCAATATAAGATCCTGTCGTTGCCATAGAAACGTTCCTCGATTTAGTATGACAAGGCATAGAACTTATAGTATTTCACAGCGACGCAATTTCTGAGTTAATTCGTCATTGTGAGGGATCGACAGATGCAATAAAGAAGGAATAGTGCATCCGAAAAGAGATACTTGCCTTCCAATAGAAGATCGTTTCGTTACCATAGAAACGTTCCTCAATTTAGAAAGAAAAGGCATAGAACCAATAGTATTTCATAGCGACGCAATTTCTGTGTTAATTCGTCATTGTGAGGGATCGACGAATGCAATAAAGAAGGAATAGTGCATCCGAAAAGAGATACTCGCCTGCGAATAGAAGATCCTGTCGTTGCCATAGGAACATTCCTCGATCTTGAAAGAGAAGGCATAGAACCTATAGTATTTCATAGCAACGCAATTTCTGCGTTAATTCGTCATTGTGAGGGGTCGACGGATGGAATAAAGAAGGAATAGTGCATCCGAAAAGAGATACTCGCCCTCAAAAAAAGATCCTGTCGTTGCCATAGAAATGTTCCTCGATTTAGAAAGAGAAGGTAAGGAACATATAGTATTTCATAGCGACGCAATTTTGTGTTTATTCGTCATTGTGAGGGATCGACAGATGCAATAAAGAAGGAAATATGCATCCGGACAGAGATACTCGCCTCCCAATATAAGATCCTGTCGTTGCCATAGAAACGTTTCTCGATTTAGAAAGAGAAGGCATAGAGCCTATAGTATTTCATTGCGACGCAATTTCTGTGTTAATTCGTCATTGTGAGCGATCGACGGATGCAATAAAGAAGGAATAGTGCATCCGAAAAGAGATACTCGCCTCCCAATAGAAGATCCTGTTGTTGCCATTGAAACGTTCCTCGATTTAGGAAGGGAACGCATAGATCATACAGTATTTCATAGTGACGCAGTTTCGGTGTTAATTAGTCATTGCGAGGGATCGACGGATGCAATAAAGAAGGAACAGTGCATCCGAAAAAAGATACTCGCCTCTCAATAGAAGATCCTCTCGTTGCCATGGAAACGTTCCTCGATTTAGAAAGAGAAGGCATAGAACCTATAGTATTTCATAGCGACGCAATTTCTGTGTTAATTCGTCATTGTGAGGGATCGACGGATGCAATAAAGAAGGAATAGTGCATCCGAAAAGAGATCCTCGCCACCCAATAGAAAATTCTTTCGTTGCCATAGAAACGTTCTTCGATTTAGAAGGAGGATGCATAGAACGTATAGTGTTTCATAGCGACGCAATTTCTGTGTTAATTCACATTGTGAGGGATCGACGGTTGCAATAAAGAAGGAATAGTGCACGCGAAAAGAGATACTCGCCTCCCAATAGAAGATCCTGTCGTTGCCATAGAAACGTTGCTCGATTTAGAATGAGAAGGCATGGAACCTATAGTATTTCATAGCGACGCAATTCCTGTGTTAATTCAACATTGTGAGGGATCGACGGATGCAATAAAGAAGGAATAGTGCATCAGAAAAGAGATACTCGCCCTCCAATATAAGATCCTGTCGTTGCCATAGAAACGTTCCTCGATTTAGAAAGAGAAAGCATAGAACCTAGAGTATTTCTTAGCGACGCAATTTCTCTGTTAATTCGTCATTGTGAGGGATCGACGGATGCAATAAAGAAGGAATAGTGCATCCGAAAAGTGATACTCGCCTCCCAATAGATATCCTGTCGTTGCCATAAAACGTTCCCCGATTTAGAAAGAGAAGGCATAGAACCTATAGTATTTCATAGCGACGCAATTTCTGTGGTAATTCGTCATTGCGAGGGATCGAGGATGCAATAAAGAAGGAACAGTGCATCTGAAAGGAGTTACTCTCCTCCCAATACAAGAACCTGTCGTTGCCATAGAAACGTTCCTCGATTTAGAAAGAGAAGGCATAGAACCTATACTATTTCATAGCAACGCAATTTCTGTGTTAATTCGTCATTGTGAGGGATCGACGGATGCAATAAAGAAGAATTAGTGCATCCGAAAGGAGATACTCGCCTGCCAATAGAAGATCCTCTCGTTGAAATAGAAACGTTCCTCGATTTAGAAAGAGAAGTCATAGAAATTATAGTATATCATAGTGACGCAATTTCTGTGTTAATTCGTCATTGTGAGGGATCGACGGATGCAATAAAGAAGGAATAGTGCATCCGAAATCAGATACTCGCCTCCCAATAGAAGATCCTGTCGTTGCCATAGAAACGTTCCTCCATGAACAAAGAGAAGGCATAGAACCTATAGCATTTCATAGCGACGCTATTTCTGTGTTAATTCGTCATTGTGAAGGATCAACGGAAGTAATAAAGAAGGATGAGTGCATCCGAAAAGAGATACTCGCCTCCAAATAGAATATCCTGTCGTTGCCATAGAAACGTTCCTTGATTTAGAAAGAGAAGGCATAGAACCTGTAGTATTTCATAGCCTCGCAATTTCTGTGTTAATTCGTCATTGTGAGGGATCGACTGATGCAATAAAGAAGAAATAGTGCATCTGAAAAGAGATACTCGCCTCCCAATAGAGGGTCCTTTCGTTGCCATAGAATTGTTCCTCGATTTAGAAAGAGGAGGCATAGAACCAATAGTGTTTCATAGCGACACAATTTCTGTGTTAATTCACATTGTGAGGGATCGGCGGATGCAATGAAGAAGGATTAAAGCACGCGGATAGAGATACTCGCCTATTAAAAGTAGATCATATCATTGCCATAGAAACGTTCCTCGATTTAGAAAGAGAATACATAGAACTTATAGTATTTCATAGCGTCGCAAAGTTTTGTTTTAATTCGTCATTGTGGGGGATCGACGGATGCAATAAGGAAGGAATAGTGGATCCGAAAAGAGATATTCGCATCCCAATAGAAGATCCTGTCGTTGCCATAGAAACGTTCCTCGATTTAGAAAGAGAAGGTATAGAACATATAGTATTTCATAGCGACGCAATTTCTGTGTTAATTCGTCATTGTGAGGGATCGACGGATGCAATAAAGAAGGAATAGTGCATCAGAAAAGAGCTACTCGTCTCCCAATAGAAGATCCGGTCGTTGCAATAGAAACGTTCCTCGATTTAGAAAGAGAATGCATAGAACCTATAGTATTTCATAGCGACGCAATTTCTGCGTTAATTCGTCATTGTGAGGGATCGACCGATGCAATAAAGAAGGAATAGTGCATCCAAAAAAAGATACTCGCCTCTCAATAGAAGATCCTGTCGTTGCCTTAGAAACGTTCCTCGATTTAGAAAGAGAAGGCATAGAACCTATAGTATTCATAGCGACGCAATTTCTGTGTTAATTCGTCATTGTGAGGGATCGACGAATGCAATAAAGAAGGAATAGTGCATCCGAAAAGAGATACTCTCCTGCGAATAGAAGATCCTGTCGTTGCCATAGGAACATTCCTCGATTTTGAAAGAGAAGGCATAGAACCTATAGTATTTCATAGCGACGCAATTTCTGCATTAATTCGTCATTGTGAGGGGTCGACGGATGGAATAAAGAAGGAATAGTGCATCCGAAAAGAGATACTCGCCCTCAAAAAAAAATCCTGTCGTTGCCATAGAAATGTTCCTCGATTTAGAAAGAGAAGGCAAGGAACATATAGTATTTCATAGCGACGCAATTTTGTGTTAATTCGTCATTGTGAGGGATCGACAGATGCAATAAAGAAGGAATAGTGCATCCGGACAGAGATACTCGCCTCCCAATATAAGATCCTGTCGTTTCCATAGAAACGTTTCTCGATTTAGAAAGAGAAGGCATAGAGCCTATAGTATTTCATTGCGACGCAATTTCTGTGTTAATTCGTCATTGTGAGGGATCGACGAATGCAATGAAGAAGGAATAGTGCATCCGGAAAGAGATACTCGCCTGCGAATAGAAGATCCTGTCGTTGCCATTGGAACGTTCCTCGATTTAGAAAGAGAAGGCATAGAACCGATAGTATTTCATAGCGCCAAAATTTCTGTGTTAATTCGTCATTGTGAGGGATCGACGGATGCAATAAAGAAGGAACAGTGCATCCGACAAGAGATACTCGCCTCTCAATAGAAGATCCTCTCGTTGCCATGGAAACGTTTCTCGATTTAGAAAGAGAAGGCATAGAACCTATAGTATTTCATAGCGACGCAATTTCTGTGTTAATTCGTCATTGCGAGGGATCGAGGATGCAATAAAGAAGGAACAGTGCATCTGAAAGGAGTTACTCTCCTCCCAATACAAGAACCTGTCGTTGCCTTAGAAACGTTCCTCGATTTAGAAAGAGAAGGCATAGAACCTATAGTATTTCATAGCGACGCAATTTCTGTGTTAATTCGTCATTGCGAGGGATCGACGGATGCAATAAAGAAGGAATAGTGCATCCGAAAAGAGATACTCGCCTCCCAATAGATAAACTTGTTGTTGCCATAAAAACGTTCCTCGATTGAGAAAGAGTAGGCATAGAACTTATAGTATCTTATAGCGACGCAATTTCAGTGTTATTTCGTCATTGTGAGGGTTCGACGGATGCAATAAAGAAGGAATAGTGCATCCGACAAGAGATACTCGCCTCCTAATAGAAGAATCCTGTCGTTGCCATAGAAACGTTCCTCGATTTAGAAAGAGAAGGCATAGAAACTTTAGTATTTCATAGCGACGCAATTTGTGTGTTAATTCGTCATTGTGAGGGATCGACGGATGCAATAAAGAAGGAATAGTGTATCCGGAAAGAGATACTCGCCTCCAAATAGAAGGTCCTGTCGTTGCCATAGAAACGTTAATCGATTTAGAAAGAGAGGCATAGAACTATAGCATTTCATAGCGACGCAATTTCTGTGTTAATTCGTCATTGCGGGGGATCGAGGATGCAATAAAGAAGGAACAGTGCATCTAAAAAGAGTTACTCGCCTCCCAATACAAGAACCTGTCGTTGCCATAGAAACGTTCCTCGATTTAGAATGAGAAGGCATAGATCCTATAGTATTTCATAGCGACGCAATTTCTGTGTTAATTCGTTATTGTGAGGGATTGACAGATGCAATAAAGTAGGAAGAGTGCATCCGAAAAGAGATATTCGCCTCCCAATAGAAGATCTTGTCGTTGCCAAAGAAACGTTCCTCGATTTAGAAAGAGAAGTCATATAACCAATAGTATTTCATAGCGACACAATTTCTGTGTTAATGCGTCATTGTGAGGGATCGACTGATGCAATAAAGAAGGAATAGTGCACCCGAAAAGAGATACTCGCCTCCCAATAGAAGATCCTGCCGTTGCCATAGAAACGTTCCTCGATTTAGAATGGTTCAAATGGCTCTGAGCACTATGGGACTCAACTGCTGTGGTCATAAGTCCCCTAGAACTTAGAACTACTTAAACCTAACTAACCTAAGGACAGCACACAACACCCAGCCATCACGAGGCAGAGAAAATCCCTGACCCCGCCGGGAATCGAACCCGGGACCCCGGGCGTGGGAAGCGAGAACGCTACCGCACGACCACGAGATGCGGGCTCTCGATTTAGAAAGAGAAGGCATAGAACCTATAGTATTTCACAGCGACGCAATTTCTGTGTTAATTCGTCATTGTGAGGGATCGACGGATGCAATAAAGAATGAATAGTGTATCCGAAAAAAAATACTCGCCTCCCAATAGAAGGTCCTATCGTTGCCATAGAAACGTTAATCGATTTAGAAAGAGAAGGCATAGAACCTATAGTATTTCATAGCGACGCATATTCATTGTTAATTCGTCATTGCGAGGGATCGACGGATGCAATGAAGAAGGAATAGTGAATCCGGACAGAGATACTCGCCTCCCAATAGATTATCCTATTGTTGCCATAAAAAAGTTCCTCGACTGAGAAAGAGAAGGCATATAACCAATAGTATATCATAGCGACACAATTTCTGTGTTAATTCGTCATTGTGAGGGATCGACTGATGCAAGAAAGAAGGAATAGTGCACCCGAAAAGAGATACTCGCCTCCCAATAGAAGATCCTGCCGTTGCCATAGAAACGTTCCTCGATTTAGGAAGAGAAGGCATAGAACCTATAGTATTTCACAGCGACGCAATTTCTGTGTTAATTCGTCATTGTGTGGGATCGACGGATGCAATAAAGAAGGAATAGTGTATCCGAAAAGAGATACTCGCCTCCAAATAGAAGGTCCTGTCGTTGCCATAGAAACGTTAATCGATTTAGAAAGAGAAGGCATAGAACCTATAGTATTTCATAGCGACGCAATTTCTGTGTTAATTAGTCATTGCGAGGGATCGAGGATGCAATAAAGAAGGAACAGTGCATCTAAAAAGAGTTACTCGCCTCCCAATACAAGAACCTGTCGTTGCCATAGAAACGTTCCTCGATTTAGAATGAGAAGGCATAGATCCTATAGTATTTCATAGCGACGCAATTTCTGTGTTAATTCGTTATTGTGAGGGATTGACAGATGCAATAAAGTAGGAATAGTGCATCCGAAAAGAGATATTCGCCTCCCAATAGAAGATCTTGTCGTTGCCATAGAAACGTTCCTCGATTTAGAAAGAGAAGGCACAGAACCTATAGTATTTCATAGCGACGCTATTTTTGTGTTAATTCGTCATTGTGAGGGATCTATGGATGCAATAACGGAGGAATAGTGCATCCGAAAAGAGATACTCGCCTCCCAATAGAAGGTCCGGTCATTGCCCTAGAAACGTTCCTCGATTTAAAACGAGAAGGCAGAGAACCTATAGTTTGTTATAGCGACGCAATTGCTGTGTTAATTCGTCATTGTGAGGGATCGACTGATGCAATAAGGAAGGAATAGTGCATCCGAAAAGTGATACTTGCCTCACAATAGAAGGTCCTGTCGTTGCCAAAGAAACGTTCCTCGATTTAGAAAGGGAAGGCATATAACCAATAATATTTCATAGCGACACAATTTCTGTGTTAATTCGTCATTGTGAGGGATCGACTGATGCAATAAAGAAGGAATAGTGCACCCGAAAAGAGATACTCGCCTCCCAATAGAAGATCCTGCCGTTGCCATAGAAACGTTCCTCGATTTAGAAAGAGAAGGCATAGAACCCATAGTATTTCACAGCGACGCAATTTCTGTGTTAATTCGTCATTGGGAGGGATCGACGGATGCAATAAAGGAGGAATAGTGTATCCGAAAAAAAATACTCGCCTCCCAATAGAAGGTCCTGTCGTTGCCATAGAAACGTTCCTCGATTTAGAAAGAGAAGGCATAGATCCTATAGTATTTCATAGCGACGCATATTCTGTGTTAATTCGTCATTGCGAGGGATCGACGGATGCAATAAAGAAGGAATAGTGCATCCGAAAAGAGATACTCGCTTCCCAATAGAAGATACTGTCGTTGTCATAGAAACGTACCTCGTTTTAGAAAGAGAAGGCATAGAAGCTATAGCATTTCATAGCGACGCAATTTCTGTGTAAATTCAACATTGTGAGGGATCGACGGATGCAATGAAGAAGGAATAGTGCATCCCAAAAGAGATACTCGTCCTCCAATATAAGATCCTGTCGTTGCCATAGAAACGTTGCTCGATTTAGAAAGAGAAAGCATACAACCTAGATTATTTCATAGCGAAGCAATTTCTGTGTTAATTCGTCATTGTGAGGGATCGACGGACGCAAAAAAGAAGGAATAGTGCATCCGAAAAGAGATACTCGCCTCCCAATAGAAGATCCTGTCGTTGCCATATAAAAGTTCCTCGATTTTGAAAGAGAATTCAGAGAACCCATAGTATTTCATAGCAACGCAATTTCTGTGTTAATTCGTCATTGTGAGGGATCGACGAATGCAATAAAGAAGGAATAGTGCATCCGAAAAGAGATACTCGCTTGCCAATAGAAGATCCTCTCGTAGAAATACAAACGTTCCTCGATTTAGAAAGAGAAGGCATAGACCCTATAGCATTTCATAGCGACGCAATTTCTGTGTTAATTCGTCATTGTGAGGGATAGACGGATGCAATAAAGGAAGAATAGTGCATCCGAAAAGAGATACTCGCCTCCCAATAGATAAACTTGTTGTTGCCATAAAAACGTTCCTCGATTGAGAAAGAGTAGGCATAGAACTTATAGTATCTTATAGCGACGCAATTTCAGTGTTATTTCGTCATTGTGAGGGTTCGACGGATGCAATAAAGAAGGAATAGTGCATCCGACAAGAGATACTCGCCTCCTAATAGAAGAATCCTGTCGTTGCCATAGAAACGTTCCTCGATTTAGAAAGAGAAGGCATAGAAACTTTAGTATTTCATAGCGACGCAATTTGTGTGTTAATTCGTCATTGTGAGGGATCGACGGATGCAATAAAGAAGGAATAGTGTATCCGGAAAGAGATACTCGCCTCCAAATAGAAGGTCCTGTCGTTGCCATAGAAACGTTAATCGATTTAGAAAGAGAGGCATAGAACTATAGCATTTCATAGCGACGCAATTTCTGTGTTAATTCGTCATTGCGGGGGATCGAGGATGCAATAAAGAAGGAACAGTGCATCTAAAAAGTGTTACTCGCCTCCCAATACAAGAACCTGTCGTTGCCATAGAAACGTTCCTCGATTTAGAATGAGAAGGCATAGATCCTATAGTATTTCATAGCGACGCAATTTCTGTGTTAATTCGTTATTGTGAGGGATTGACAGATGCAATAAAGTAGGAAGAGTGCATCCGAAAAGAGATATTCGCCTCCCAATAGAAGATCTTGTCGTTGCCAAAGAAACGTTCCTCGATTTAGAAAGAGAAGTCATATAACCAATAGTATTTCATAGCGACACAATTTCTGTGTTAATGCGTCATTGTGAGGGATCGACTGATGCAATAAAGAAGGAATAGTGCACCCGAAAAGAGATACTCGCCTCCCAATAGAAGATCCTGCCGTTGCCATAGAAACGTTCCTCGATTTAGAAAGAGAAGGCATAGAACCTATAGTATTTCACAGCGACGCAATTTCTGTGTTAATTCGTCATTGTGAGGGATCGACGGATGCAATAAAGAATGAATAGTGTATCCGAAAAAAAATACTCGCCTCCCAATAGAAGGTCCTATCGTTGCCATAGAAACGTTAATCGATTTAGAAAGAGAAGGCATAGAACCTATAGTATTTCATAGCGACGCATATTCATTGTTAATTCGTCATTGCGAGGGATCGACGGATGCAATGAAGAAGGAATAGTGAATCCGGACAGAGATACTCGCCTCCCAATAGATTATCCTATTGTTGCCATAAAAAAGTTCCTCGACTGAGAAAGAGAAGGCATATAACCAATAGTATATCATAGCGACACAATTTCTGTGTTAATTCGTCATTGTGAGGGATCGACTGATGCAAGAAAGAAGGAATAGTGCACCCGAAAAGAGATACTCGCCTCCCAATAGAAGATCCTGCCGTTGCCATAGAAACGTTCCTCGATTTAGGAAGAGAAGGCATAGAACCTATAGTATTTCACAGCGACGCAATTTCTGTGTTAATTCGTCATTGTGAGGGATCGACGGATGCAATAAAGAAGGAATAGTGTATTCGAAAAGAGATACTCGCCTCCAAATAGAAGGTCCTGTCGTTGCCATAGAAACGTTAATCGATTTAGAAAGAGAAGGCATAGAACCTATAGTATTTCATAGCGACGCAATTTCTGTGTTAATTAGTCATTGCGAGGGATCGAGGATGCAATAAAGAAGGAACAGTGCATCTAAAAAGAGTTACTCGCCTCCCAATACAAGAACCTGTCGTTGCCATAGAAACGTTCCTCGATTTAGAATGAGAAGGCATAGATCCTATAGTATTTCATAGCGACGCAATTTCTGTGTTAATTCGTTATTGTGAGGGATTGACAGATGCAATAAAGTAGGAATAGTGCATCCGAAAAGAGATATTCGCCTCCCAATAGAAGATCTTGTCGTTGCCATAGAAACGTTCCTCGATTTAGATAGAGAAGGCATAGAAGCTATAGTATTTCATAGCGACGCTATTTTTGTGTTAATTCGTCATTGTGAGGGGTCTATGGATGCAATAACGGAGGAATAGTGCATCCGAAAAGAGATACTCGCCTCCCAATAGAAGATCCTGTCATTGCCCCAGAAACGTTCCTCGATTTAAAAAGAGAAGGCATAGAACCTATATTCTGTTATAGCGACGCAATTGCTGTGTTAATTCGTCATTGTGAGGGATCGACTGATGCAATAAGGAAGGAATAGTGCATCCGAAAAGTGATACTTGCCTCACAATAGAAGGTCCTGTCGTTGCAATGAAACGTTCCTCGATTTAGAAAGAGAAGACATATAACCAATAGTATTTCATAGCGACACAATTTCTGTGTTAATTCGTCGTTGTGAGGGATCGACTGATGCAATAAAGAAGGAATAGTGCACCCGAAAAGAGATACTCGCCTCCCAATAGAAGATCCTGCCGTTGCCATAGAAACGTTCCTCGATTTAGAAAGAGAAGGCATAGAACCTATAGTATTTCACAGCGACGCAATTTCTGTGTTAATTCGTCATTGTGAGGGATCGACGGATGCAATAAAGAAGGAATAGTGTATCCGAAAAAAGATACTCGCCTCCAAATAGAAGGTCCTGTCGTTGCCATAGAAACGTTAATCGATTTAGAAAGAGAAGGCATAGACCCTTTAGTATTTCATAGCGACGCAATTTCTGTGTTAATTAGTCATTGCGAGGGATCGAGGATGCAATAAAGAAGGAACAGTGCATCTAAAAAGAGTTACTCGCCTCCCAATACAAGAACCTGTCGTTGCCATAGAAACGTTCCTCGATTTAGAATGAGAAGGCATAGATCCTATAGTATTTCATAGCGACGCAATTTCTGTGTTAATTCGTTATTGTGAGGGATTGACAGATGCAATAAAGTAGGAATAGTGCATCCGAAAAGAGATATTCGCCTCCCAATAGAAGATCTTGTCGTTGCCATAGAAACGTTCCTCGATTTAGAAAGAGAAGGCACAGAACCTATAGTATTTCATAGCGACGCTATTTTTGTGTTAATTCGTCATTGTGAGGGATCTATGGATGCAATAACGGAGGAATAGTGCATCCGAAAAGAGATACTCGCCTCCCAATAGAAGGTCCGGTCATTGCCCTAGAAACGTTCCTCGATTTAAAACGAGAAGGCAGAGAACCTATAGTTTGTTATAGCGACGCAATTGCTGTGTTAATTCGTCATTGTGAGGGATCGACTGATGCAATAAGGAAGGAATAGTGCATCCGAAAAGTGATACTTGCCTCACAATAGAAGGTCCTGTCGTTGCCAAAGAAACGTTCCTCGATTTAGAAAGAGAAGGCATATAACCAATAATATTTCATAGCGACACAATTTCTGTGTTAATTCGTCATTGTGAGGGATCGACTGATGCAATAAAGAAGGAATAGTGCACCCGAAAAGAGATACTCGCCTCCCAATAGAAGATCCTGCCGTTGCCATAGAAACGTTCCTCGATTTAGAAAGAGAAGGCATAGAACCCATAGTATTTCACAGCGACGCAATTTCTGTGTTAATTCGTCATTGTGAGGGATCGACGGATGCAATAAAGGAGGAATAGTGTATCCGAAAAAAAATACTCGCCTCCCAATAGAAGGTCCTGTCGTTGCCATAGAAACGTTCCTCGATTTAGAAAGAGAAGGCATAGATCCTATAGTATTTCATAGCGACGCATATTCTGTGTTAATTCGTCATTGCGAGGGATCGACGGATGCAATAAAGAAGGAATAGTGCATCCGAAAAGAGATACTCGCTTCCCAATAGAAGATACTGTCGTTGTCATAGAAACGTACCTCGTTTTAGAAAGAGAAGGCATAGAAGCTATAGCATTTCATAGCGACGCAATTTCTGTGTAAATTCAACATTGTGAGGGATCGACGGATGCAATGAAGAAGGAATAGTGCATCCCAAAAGAGATACTCGTCCTCCAATATAAGATCCTGTCGTTGCCATAGAAACGTTGCTCGATTTAGAAAGAGAAAGCATACAACCTAGATTATTTCATAGCGAAGCAATTTCTGTGTTAATTCGTCATTGTGAGGGATCGACGGACGCAAAAAAGAAGGAATAGTGCATCCGAAAAGAGATACTCGCCTCCCAATAGAAGATCCTGTCGTTGCCATATAAAAGTTCCTCGATTTTGAAAGAGAATTCAGAGAACCCATAGTATTTCATAGCAACGCAATTTCTGTGTTAATTCGTCATTGTGAGGGATCGACGAATGCAATAAAGAAGGAATAGTGCATCCGAAAAGAGATACTCGCTTGCCAATAGGAGATCCTGTCGTAGAAATACAAACGTTCCTCGATTTAGAAAGAGAAGGCATAGACCCTATAGTATTTCATAGCGACGCAATTTCTGACTTAATTCGTCATTGTGAGGGATCGACGGATGCAATAAAGAAGGAATAGTGCATCTGAAAGGGGATACTCGCCTCCCAATATAAGATCCTGTCGTTGCCATAGAAACGTTCCACGATTTAGAAAGAGATGGCATAGAAACTATAGTATTCAATAGCGACACAATTTCTGTGTTAATTCGTCATTGTGAGGGATCGACGGATGCAATAAAGTTGGAATAGTGCACCCGAGAAGAGATACTCGCCTCCCAATAGAAGATCCTGTCGTTGCCATAGAAACGTTCCTCGATTTAGAAAGAGGAGGCATAGGACCTATAGAATTTCATTGCGACGCAATTTCTGTGTTAATTCGTCATTGCCTGAGATCGACGGATGCAATAAAAAAGGAATAGTGCATCTGAAAGGGGATACTCGCCTCCCAATATAAGATCCTGTCGTTGCCATAGAAACGTTCCTCGATTTAGAAAGTGAAGGCACCGAAAATATAGTATTTCATAGCGACGCAATTTCTGTGTTAATTCGTCATTGTGATGGATCGACGGATGCAATTAAGAAGGAATAGTGCATCCGAAAAGAGATACTTGCCTCACAATAGAAGATCCTGTCGTTGCCATAGAAACGTTACTCGATTTAGAAAGAGAAGGCATATAACCTATATTATTTCATAGCGACGCCATTTCTGTGATAATTCGCCATTGTGAGGGATCGACGGATGCAATAAAGAAGGAATAGTGCATCCGAGAAGAGATACTCGGGTCCCAATAGAAGATCCTGGCGTTGCCATAGAAACGTTCGTCGATTTAGAAAGAGAAGGCATAGACCCTATAGCAATTCATAGCGACGCAATTTCTGTGTTAATTCGTCATTGTGAGGGATCAACGGATGCAATAAAGAAGGAATACTGCAGCCGAAAAGAGATACTCGCCTCCCAATTTAAGATCCTGTCGTGCCATAGAAACGTTCCTCGATTTAGGAAGAAAACGCGTGGAACATACAGTATTTCAATGTGACGCAATTTCTCCCAATAGGAGATCCGGTCTTTGCCATAGAAACGTTCTTCGATTCAGAAAGAGAAGGCATAGAACCTATAGTATTTCATAGCGACGCAATTTCTACGTTAATTCGTCATTGTGAGGGATCGACTGATGCAATTAAGGAGGAATGGTGCATCCGAAGAGAGATACTTGCCTCACAATAGAAGATCCTGTCGTTGCCTTAGAAACGTTCCTCTATTTAGTATGACAAGGCATAGAACTTATAGTATTTCACAGCGACGCAATTTCTGAGTTAATTCGTCATTGTGAGGGATCGACAGATGCAATAAAGAAGGAATAGTGCATCCGAAAAGAGATACTTGCCTCCCAATAGAAGATCCTGTCGTTACCATAGAAACGTTCCTCAATTTAGAAAGAAAATTCATAGAACCTATAGTATTTCATAGCGACGCAATTTCTGTGTTAATTCGTCATTGTGTGGGATCGACGAATGCAATAAAGAAGGAATAGTGCTTCCGAGATGAGATAGTCGCCTGCGAATAGAAGATCCTGTCGTTGCCATAGAAACGTTCCTCGATTTAGAAAGAGAAGGCATAGAACCTATAGTATTTCATAGCGACGCAATTTCTGCGTTAATTCGTCATTGTGAGGGATCGACGGATGGAATAAAGAAGGAATAGTGCATCCGAAAAGACATAATCGCCCTCAAAAAAATATCCTGTCGTTGCCATAGAAATATTCCTCGATTTAGAAAGAGAAGGCATAGAACATATAGTATTTCATAGCGACGCAATTTCTGTGATAATTCGTCATTGTGAGGGATCGACAGATGCAATAAAGATGGAATAGTGCATCCGAAAAGAGATACTCGCATCCCAATAGGAGTTCCTGTCGTTGCCATAGAAACGTTCCTCGATTTAGAAAGAGAAGGCATATAACCTATAGTATTTCATAGCGACGCCATTTCTGTGATAATTCGCCATTGTGAGGGATCGACGGATGCAATAAAGAAGGAATAGTGCATCCGAGAAGAGATACTCGCGTCCCAATAGAAGATCCTGGCGTTGCCATAGAAACGTTCCTCGATTTACAAAAGAGAAGGCATAGAACCTATAGCAATTCATAGCGACGCAATTTCTGTGTTAATTCGTCATTGAGAGGGATTGACGGATGCAATAAAGGAGGAATAGTGCATCCGATAAGAGATACTCGCCTCCCAATTGAAGATCCTGTCCTTGTCATAGAAACGTTCCGCGATTTAGAAAGAGAAGTAATAGAACCTATAGTATTTCATAGCGACGCAATTTCTGTGTTAATTCGTCATTGTGAGGGATCGACGGATGCAATAAAGAAGGAATAGTGCATCCGAAAACAGATACTGGCCTCCCAATAGAAGATCCTGTCGTTGCCATAGAAACGTTCCTCCATGAACAAAGAGAAGGCATAGAACCTATAGCATTTCATAGCGACGCTATTTCTGTGTTAATTCGTCATTCTGAAGGATCAACGGATGCAATAAAGAAGGATGAGTGCATCCGAAAAGAGATACTCGCCTCCAAATAGAGTATTCTGTCGTTGCCATAGAAACGTTCCTTGATTAAGAAAGAGAAGGCATAGAACCTGTAGTCTTTCATAGCGTCGCAATTTCTGTGTTAATTCGACATTGTGAGGGATCGACGGATGCAATAAAGAAGAAATAGTGCATCTGAAGAGAGATACTCGCCTCCCAATAGAAGGTCCTTTCGTTGCCATAGAAACGTTCCTCGATTCAGAAAGAGGAGGCATAGAACCAATAGTGTTTCATAGCGACACAATTTCTGTGTTAATTCACATTGTGAGGGATCGGCGGATGCAATGAAGAAGGAATATTGCACGCGGACAGAGATACTCGCCTATTACAAGTAGATCATGTCATTGCCATAGAAACGTTCCTCGATTTAGAAAGAGAATACATAGAACTTATAGTATTTCATAGCGTCGTAAAATTTTGCTTTAATTCGTCATTGTGAGGGATCGACGGTTGCAATAAGGAAGGAATAGAGCATCCGAAAAGAGATAATCGCCTCCCAATAGAAGATCCACTCGTTGCCATAGAAACGTTCCTCTTTTTAGAAAGAGAAGGCATAGAACCTATAGTATTTCATTGCGACGCAATTTCTGTGTTAATTTGTCGTTGTGAGAGATCGACAGATGCAATAAAGAAGGAATAGTGCATCCCAAAAGAGATACTCGCATCCCAATAGAAGATCCTGTCGTTCCTCGACTTAGAAAGAGTATGCATAGAACCTATAGTATTTCATAGCGACGAAATTTCTGTGTTAATTCGTCATTGTGAGGGATCGACGGATGCAACAAAGAAGGAATGGTGCATCCGAAAAGAGATACTCGTCTCCCAATAGGAGATCCGGTCTTTGCCATAGAAACGTTCTTCGATTCAGAAAGAGAAGGCATAGAACCTATAGCATTTCATAGCGACGCAGTTTCTGTGTTAATTCGTCATTGTGAGGGATCGACGGATGCAATAAAGAAGGAATAGTGCAACCGGACAGAGATACTCGCCTCCCAATATAAGATCCTGTCGTTGCCATAGAAACGTTCCTCGATTTAGTATCACAAGGCATAGAACTTATAGTATTTCACAGCGACGCAATTTCTGAGTTAATTCGCCATTGTGAGGGATCGACAGATGCAATAAAGAAGGAATAGTGCATCCGAAAAGAGATACTTGCCTCCCAATAGAAGATCCTGTCGTTACCATAGAAACGTTCCTCGATTTAGAAAGAGAAGGCATAGAACCTATAGTATTTCATAGCGACGCAATTTCTGCGTTAATTCGTCATTGTGAGGGATCGACGGATGGAATAAAGAAGGAATAGTGCATTCGAAAAGAGATACTCGCATCCCAATAGGAGATCAAGTCCTTGTCATAGAAACGTTCCCCGATTTAGAAAGAGAAGTAATAGAACCTATAGTATTTCATAGCGACGCAATTTCTGTGTTAATTCGTCATTGTGAGGGATCGACGGATGCAATAAAGAAGGAATAGTGCATCCGAAAACAGATACTCGCCTACCAATAGAAGATCCTGTCGTTGCCATAGAAACGTTCCTCCATGAACAAAGAGAAGGCATAGAACCTATAGCATTTCATAGCGACGCTATTTCTTTGTTAATTCTTCATTGTCAAGGATCAACGGATGCAATAAAGAAGGATGAGTGCATCCGAAAAGAGATACTCGCCTCCAAATAGAATATCCTGTCGTTGCCATAGAAACGTTCCTTGATTTAGAAAGAGAAGGAATAGAACCTGTAGTATTTCATAGCGTCGCAATTTCTGTGTTAATTCGTCATTGTGAGGGATCGACGGATGCAATAAAGAAGAAATAGTGCATCTGAAAAGAGATACTCGCCTCCCAATAGAAGGTCCTTTCGTTGCCATAGAAACGTTCCTCGATTTAGAAAGAGGAGGAATAGAACCTGTAGTATTTCATAGCGCCACAATTTCTGTGTTAATTCACATTGTGAGGGATCGGCGGATGCAATAAAGAAGGATTAGTGCATCCGAAAAGAGATATTCGCATCCCAATAGAAGATCCTGTCGTTGCCAAAGAAACGTTTCTCGATTTAGAAAGAGAAGGCATAGAGCCTATAGTATTTCATTGCGAAGCAATTTCTGTGTTAATTCGTCATTGTGAGGGATCGACGAATGTAATAAAGAAGGAATAGTGCATCCGAAAAGAGATACGCGCCTTCCAATAGAAGATCCTCTCGTTGCCACAGAAACGTTCCTCGATTTAGAAAGAAAAGGCATAGAACCTATAGTATTTCATAGCGACGCAATATCTGTGTTAATTCGTCATTGTGAGGGATCGACAGATGCAATAAAGAAGGATTAGTGCATCCGAAAAGAGATATTCGCATCCCAATAGAAGATCCTGTCGTTGCCAAAGAAACGTTTCTCGATTTAGAAAGAGAAGGCATAGAGCCTATAGTATTTCATTGCGAAGCAATTTCTGTGTTAATTCGTCATTGTGAGGGATCGACGAATGTAATAAAGAAGGAATAGTGCATCGGGAAAGAGATACTCGCCTGCGAATAGAAGATCCTGTCGTTGCCATAGGAACGTTCCTCGATTTAGAAAGAGAAGGCATAGAACCTATAGTATTTCATAGCGACGCAATTTCTGTGTTAATTCGTCATTGTGAGGGATCGACGGATGCAATAAAGAAGGAATTGTGCATCCGAAAAGAGATACTCGCCTCCCAATAGAAGATCCTGATGTTGCCATAGAAACGTTCCTCGATTTAGGAAAGGAACGCATGGAACATACAGTATTTCATAGTGACGCAGTTTCGGTGTTAATTAGTCATTGCGAGGGATCGACGGATGCAATAAAGAAGGAATAGTGCATCCGAAAAGAGATACTCGCCTCTCAATAGAAGATCCTCTCGTTGCCATGGACGTTCCTCGATTTAGAAAGAGAAGGCATAGAACCTATAGAATTTCATAGCGACGCAATTTCTGTGTTAATTCGTCATTGTGAGATATCGACGGATGCAATAAAGAAGGAATAGTGCATTCGAAAAGAGATTCTCGCCACCCAATAGAAGATCCTTTCGTTGCCATAGAAGCGTTCTTCGATTTAGAAGGAGGATGCATAGAACGTATAGTGTTTCATAGCGACGCCATTTCTGTGTCAATTCACATTGTGAGGGATCGACGGTTGCAATAAAGAAGGAATAGTGCACGCGAAAAGAGATACTCGCCTCCCAATAGAAGATCCTGTCGTTGCCATAGAAACGTTCCTCGACTTAGAAAGAGAAGGCATGGAACCTATAGTATTTCATAGCGACGCAATTTCTGTGTTAATTCGTCATTGTGAGGGAACGACGGATGCATTAAAAAAGGAATAGTGCATCCGGAAAGAGATACTCGCCTCCCAATAGAAGATCCTGTCGTTGCTTTAGAAACGTTCTTCGATTTAGAAAGAGAAGGCATAGAACCTATAGTATTTCATAGCGACGCAATTTCTGTGTTAATTCACATTGTGAGGGATCGACAGATGCAATAAAGAAGGACTAGTGCACGCGAAAAGAGATACTCGCCTCTTAATTGTAGATCATGTCGTTGCCATAGAAACGTTACTCGATTTAGAAAGAGAATACATAGAACTTATAGTATTTCATAGCGACGCAATTTCTGTGTTAGTTCGTCATTGTGAGGGATCGACGGATGCAATAAAGAAGGAGTAGTGCATCCGAAAAGAGATATTCGTCTCCCAATAGAAGATCCTGTCGTAGCCATAGAAACGTTACTCGATTTAGAAAGAGAAGGGATAGAACCTGTAGTATTTCATTGCGGCGCAATTTCTGTGTTCATTCGTCATTGTGAGGGATCGACGAATGCAATAAAGAAGGAATAGTGCATCCGAAAAGAGATACTCGCCTGCGAATAGAAATCCTGTCGTTGCCATAGAAACGTTCCTCGATTTTGAAAGAGAAGGCATAGAAGCTATAGTATGAAATAGCGACGCTATTTCTGTGTTAATTCGTCATAGTGAGGGATCGACGGATGCAATAAAGAAGGAATAGTGCATCCAGAAAGAGATACTCGCCTCCCAATAGAAGATCCTGTTGTTGCCATAAAAACGTTCCTCGATTTAGAAATAGAAGGCATATTATCTATAGCATTTCATAGTGAAGCAATTTTTGTGCTAACTCGACATTGTGAGTGATCGACGGATGCAATAAAGAAGAATAGTGCCTCCGAAAAGAGATACTCACCTCCCAATAGAAGGTCCTGTCGTTGCCATAGAATCGTTCCTCGATTTAGAAAGAGAAGGCATAGAACCTTTAGTACGTCATAGCGGCGCACTTTCTGTGTTAATTCGTCATTGTGAGGGATCGACGGATGCAATAAAGAAGGAATAGTGCACCCGAAAAGAGATACTTGCCTCCTAATAGAAGATACTGTCGTTGCCATAGAAACGTTACTCGATTTAGAAAGAGAAAGCATAGAACCTATAGTATTCCATAGCGACGCATTTCCTGTGTTAATTCGTCATTGTGAGGGATCGACGGATGCAATAGCGGAGGAATAGTGCATCCGAAAAGAGATACTCGCCTCCCAATATAAGATCCAGACGTTGCCATAGAAACATTCCTCGATTTAGAAAGAGAAGGCATAGAACATATAGCATTTCATAGCGACGCAATTTCTGTGTTAATTCGTCATTTTGAGGGATCGACGGATGCAATAAAGAAGGAATAGTTCATCCGAAAAGACATACTCGCCTCCCAATATAAGATCCAGTCGTTGCCATAGAAACATTCCTCGATTTAGAAACAGAAGGCATAGAACTTATAGTATAGCATAGCGACGCAATATCTATGTTAAATCGTCATTGTGAGGGATCGACGGATGCAATAAAGAGGGAATAGTGCATCCGAAAAGAGATATTCGCCTCCCAATAGAGGATCCTGTCGTTGCCTTAGAAACGTTCCTTGATTTAGAAAGAGATGGCATAGAATATATAGTATTTCATAGCGACGCAATTTCTGTGTTAATTCGTCGTTGTGAGGGTTCGACAGATTCAATAAAGAAGGAATAGTGCATCCGAAACGAGATACTCGCCTCCCAATAGAAGATCCTCTCGTTGCCATGGAAACATTCCTCGATTTAGAAACAGAAGGCATAGAACCTATAGTATTACATAGCGACGCAATTTCTGTGTTAATTCGTCATTGTGTGGGATCGACGGATGCTATAAAGAAGGAATAGTGCAGCGGAAAAGAGATACTCGCCTCCCAATAGAAGTTCCTGTCGTTGCCATAGAAACGTACCTTTTTTAGAAAGAGAAGGCGTAGAACCTATAGTATTTCATAGCGACGTAATTTCTGTGTTATTCCGTCATTGTGAGCGATCGACGGATGCCATAGAGAAGGAATTGTGCATCCGAAAAGAGATACTCCCCTCTCAATATAAGATCCTGTCGTTGCCATAGAAACGTTCCTCAGTTTAGAAAGATATGGCATAGAACTTATAGTATTTCATAGCGACGCAATTTCTGTGTTAATTCGTCATTGTAAGAGATCGTCGGATGCAATAAAGAAGGAATAGTGCACGCGAAGAGAGGTACTCGCCTCTTAATAGTAGATCATGTCGTTGCCATAGCAACGTTTCTCGATTTAGAAAGAGAAGACATACAACATACAGTATTTCATTAGGACGCAACTTCTGTGTTAATTCGTCATTGTGAGGGATCGACGAATACAATAAAGAAGGAATAGTGCACCCGAAAAGAGATACACGCCACCCAATAGAAGATCCTGTCGTTGCCATAGAAACGTTCCTCGATTTAGAAGGAGTAGGCATAGGACCCATAGGATTTCATAGCGACGCAATTTCTGTGTTAATTCTTCATTGTGAGGGATCGACGGATGCAATAAAGAATGAATAGTGCATCCGAAAAGAGATACTCGCCTCCCAATAGAAGATCCTGTCGTTGCCATAGAAACGTTCCTCGATTTAGAAAGGGAAAACATAGAATATATAGTATTTCATAGCGACGCAATTTCTGTGTTAATTCGTCATTGTGAGGGATCGATGGATGCAATAAAGATGGAATAGTGCATCCGAAAGGAGATACTCGCCTCCCAATAGAAGTTCCTGTCGTTGCAATAGAAACGATCCTCGATTTAGGAAGAGGAGGCATAGAATCTATAGGATTTTAATGCGACGCAATTTCTGTGTTAATTCGTCATTGTGAGGGATCGACGGATGCAATATAGAAGGAATAGTGCATCCAAAAGGAAATACTCGCCCTCCAAAAAAGATCCTGTCGTTGCCACAGAAACGTTCCTTGATTTAGAAAGAGAAGGCAATGAACCTATAGTATTTGATAGCGTCGCAATTTAGTGTTAATTCGTCGTTGTGAGGTTTGACGGATGCAATAAAGAAGGAATAGTGCAATCGGAAAGAGATACACGCCTCAGAATAGAAGGTACTGTTGTTGCCATAGAAACGTACCTCGAATTAGAAATAGAAGGCATAGGACCTATAGCATTTCATAGCGACCCAATTTTTGTGTTAATTAGTCATTGTGAAGGGTCGACGGGTGCAATAAAGAAGGAATAGTGCCTCCGAAAAGAGTTACTCACCTCCCAATTGAAGGTCTTGACGTTGCCATAGAAACGTTCCTCGATTTAGAAGGAGAAGGCATAGAACCCATAGAATTTCATAGCGACGCTATTTCTGTGTTAATTCGTCATTGTGAGGGATCGTCCGATGCAATAAAGAAGGAATAGTGCACCCGAAAAGACATACTCGCCTCCCAATAGAAGATCCTGTCGTTGCCATAGAAACGTTCCTTTATTTAGAACGAGAAGGCATAGAACCTATAGTATTTCATAGCGACGCAATTTCTGTGTTAGTTCGTCATTGTGCGGGATCGACGGATGCAATAAAGAAGGAGTAGTGCATCCGAAAAGAGATTCTCGTCTCCCAATAGAAGATCCTGTCGTTGCCATAGAAACGTTCCTTTATTTAGAACGAGAAGGCATAGAACCTATAGTATTTCATAGCGAAGCAATTTCTGTGTTAGTTCGTCATTGTGAGGGATCGACGGATGCAATAAAGAAGGAGTAGTGCATCCGAAAAGAGATACTCGTCTCCCAATAGAAGATCCTGTCGTAGCCATAGAAACGTTCCTCGATTATGAAAGAGAAGGCATAGAACCTATAGTATGAAATAACGACGCTATTTCTGTGTTAATTCGTCATAGTGAGGGATCGACGGATGCAATAAAGAAGGAATAGTGCATCCAGAAAGAGATACTCGCCTCCCAATGGAAGATCCTGTTGTTGCCATAAAAACGTTCCTCGATTTAGAAAGAGAAGGCATAGAACCTGTAGTACGTCATAGCGACGCACTTTCTGTGTTAATTCGTCATTGTGAGGGATCTACGGATGCAATAAAGAAGGAATAGTGCACCCGAAAAGAGATACTCGCCTCCTAATAGAAGATCCTGTCGTTGCCATAGAAACGTTACTCGATTTTGAAAGAGAAGGCATAGGACCTATAGTATTCCATAGCGACGCATTTCCTGTGTTAATTCTTCATTGTGAGGGTCGACGGATGCAATAAAGATGGAATAGTGCATCCGAAAGGAGATACTCGCCTCCCAATAGAAGTTCCTGTCGTTGCAATAGAAACGATCCTCGATTTCGGAAGAGGAGGCATAGAATCTATAGGATTTTAATGAGACGCAATTTCTGTGTTAATATGTCATTGTGAGGGATCGACGGATGCAATATAGAAGGAATAGTGCATCCAAAAGGAAATACTCGCCCTCCAAAAAAGATCCTGTCATTGCCACAGAAACGTTCCTCGATTTAGAAAGAGAAGGCAAAGAACCTATAGTATTTCATAGCGTCGAAATTTAGTGTTAATTCGTCGTTGTGAGGGATCGACGGATGCAATAAAGAAGGAATAGTGCAATCGGAAAGAGATACTCGCCTCCCAATAGAAGGTCCTGTTGTTGCCATAAAAACGTACCTCGAATTAGAAATAGAAGGCATAGGACCTATAGCATTTCATAGCGACCCAATTTTTGTGTTAATTCGACATTGTGAGGTATCGACGGATGCAATAAAGAAGAATAGTGCCTCCAAAAAGAGATACTCACCTCCCAATAGAGGGTCCTGTCGTTGCCATAGAAACGTTCCTCGATTTAGAAAGAGAAGGCATAGAACGTGTAGTATTTTATAGCGACGCAATTTCTGTGTTAATTCGTCATTGTGAGTGATCGACGGATGCAATAAAGAAGGAATAGCGCAACTGAAAAGAGATACTCGCCTCCCAATGGAAGATCCTTTCGTTGCCATAGAAAAGTTCCTCGATTTAGAAAGTGGAGACATAGAACTTATAGTGTTTCATAGCGACGCAATTTCTGTGTTAATTCACATTGTGAGGGATCGACGGATGCAATAAAGAAGGAATAGTGCGCGCGAAAAAAGATACTCGCCTCTTAATAGTAGATCATGTCGTTGCCACAGAAACGTTCCTCGATTTAGAAAGAGAATATATAGAACATATAGTATTTCATAGCGACGCAAAATTTTGTAATAATTTCTTCATTGTGAGGGACCGACGGATGCAATATGGAAGGAATAGTGTATCCGAAAAGAGATACTCGCCTCCCAATAGAAGTTCCTCTCGTTGCCATAGATACGTTCCGCGATTTAGAAAAAAGTCGTAGAACCTATAGTATTTCAATGCGTCGTGATTTCTGTGTTCATTCGTAATTGTGAGGGATCGACGAATGCAATACAGAAGGAATAGTGCATCTAAAAAGAGGTAATCGCCTCCCAATAGAAGATCCTGTTGTTGCCATAAAAACGTTCGTCGAGGTAGAAATAGAAGGCATAGAACCTATAGCATTTCATAGCGACGCAATTTTTGTGTTAAATCGTCATTGTGAGGGATCGACAGATGCAATAAAGAATAATAGTGCCTCCGAAAAGAGATACTCACCTGCCAATAGAAGGTCCTGTCGTTGCCATAGAAACGTTCCTCGATTTAGAAAGAGAAGGTATAGAGCCTATAGTATGTCATAGCGACGCAATTTCTGTGTTAATTCGCCATTGTTTGGGATCGACTGATGCAATAAAAAAGGCATAGTGCACCCGAAAAGAGATACTCGCCTCCCAATAGAAGATCCGGTCGTTGCCATACAAACGTTCCTCGATTTAGAAAGAGAATGCATAAAACCTATAGTATTTCATAGCGACGTAATTTCTGTGTTAGTCCGTCATTGTGAGGGATCGACGGATGCAATAAAGAAGGAATAGTGCATCCGAAAGGAGATACTCGCCTCCCAATAGAAGGTCCCGTCGTTGCCACAGAAACGTTCCTCGATTTAGAAAGAGAAGGCATAGAACCTATAGTATTTAATAGTGACGCAATATCAGTGTTATTTCGTCATTGTGAGGGATGTACCGATGCAATAAAGAGGGAATAGTGCATCCGAAAAGTGATATTCACCTCCCAATAGAAGATCCTGTCGTTGCCTTAGAAACGTTCCTCGATTTTGAAAGAGAAGGCGTAGAACCTATAGTATTTCATAGCGACGCTATTTCTGTGTTAATACGTCGTTGTGAGGGATCGACGGATGCAATAAAGAAGGAATAGTGCATCCGAAAAGAGATACTCGCCTCCCAATAGAAGATCCTGTTGTTGCCATAAAAACATTCCTCGATTTAGAAATAGAAGGCATAGAACCTATAGCATTTCATAGCGATGCAAATTTTGTGTTAAATCGTCATTGTGAGGGACCGACGGATGCAATAAAGAAGAATAGTGCCTCCGAAAAAAGATACTCACCTCCCAATAGAAGATCCCGTCGTAGCCATAGAAACGTTACTCGAATTAGGAAGAGAAGGGATAGAACCTGTAGTATTTCATTGCGGCGCAATTTCTGTGTTCATTCGTCATTGTGAGGGATCGACGAATGCAATAAAGAAGGAATAGTGCATCCGAAAAGAGATACTTGCCTGCGAATAGAAATCCTGTCGTTGCCATAGAAAAGTTCCTCGATTTTGAAAGAGAAGGCATAGAACCTATAGTATTAAATAGCGACGCTATTTCTGTGTTAATTCGTCATAGAGAGGGATCGACGGATGCAATAAAGAAGGAATAGAGCATCCGGAAAGAGATACTCGCCTCCCAATAGAAGATCCTGTTGTTGCCATAAAAACGTTCCTCGATTTAGAAATAGAAGGCATATTATCTATAGCATTTCATAGTGACGCAATTTTTGTGCTAACTCGACATTGTGAGTGATCGACGGATGCAATAAAGAAGAATAGTGCCTCCGAAAAGAGATACTCACCTTCCAATAGAAGGTCCTGTCGTTGCCATAGAATCGTTCCTCGATGTAGAAAGAGAAGGAATAGAACCTGTAGTACGTCATAGCGACGCACTTTCTGTGTTAATTCTACATTGTGAGGGATCGACGGATGCAATAAAGGAGGAATTGTGCACCCGAAAAGAGATACTCGCCTCCTAATAGAAGATCCTGTCGTTGCCATAGAAACGTTACTCGATTTAGAAAGAGAAGGCATAGAACCTATAGTATTTCATAGCGACGCACTTTCTGTGTTAATTCGTCGTTGTGAGGGATCGACGGATGCAATAAAGAAGGAATAGTGCATCCCAAAAGAGATACTCGCCTCCCAATAGAAGATCCTCAAGTTGCCATAGAAACGTTCCTTGATTTAGAAAGAGATGGCGTAGAACTTATAGTATTTCATAGCGACGCAATTTCTGTGTTAAATCGTCATTGTGAGAGATCGTCGGATGCATAAAAGAAGGAATAGTGCACGCGAAAAGAGGTACTCGCCTCTTAATAGTAGATCATGTCGTTGCCATAGAAACGTTTCTCGATTTAGAAAGAGAAGACGTAGAACATATAATATTTCATTAGGACGCAATTTCTGTGTTAATTCGTCGTTGTGAGGGATCGACGAATGCAATAAAGAAGGAATAGTGCATCCGAAAAGAGATACTCGCCTGCGAATAGAAGATCCTGTCGTTGCAATAGAAACGATCCTCGATTTAGGAAGAGGAGGCATAGAATCTATAGGATTTCAATGCGACGCAATTTCTGTGTTAATTCGTTATTGTGAGGGATCGACGGATGCAATATCGAAGGAATAGTGCATCCAAAAGGAAATACTCGCCCTGCAAAAAAGATCCTGTCGTTGCCACAGAAATGTTCCTCGATTTAGAAAGAGAAGGCAAAGAACCTATAGTAATTCATAGCGTCGCAATTTAGTGTTAATTCGTCGTTGTTAGGGATCGACGGATGCAATAAAGAAGGAATAGTGCATCCGGAAAGAGATACTCGCCTCCCAATAAAAGAATCTGTTGTTGCCATAAAAACGTACCTCGATTTAGAAATAGAAGGCATAGGACCTATAGCATTTCATAGCGAACCAATTTTTGTGTTAATTCGACATTGTGAGGGATCGACGGATGCAATAAAGAAGAATAGTGCCTCCAAAAAGAGATACTCGCCTCCGAATAGAAGTTCCTGTCGTTGCCATAGAAACGATCCTCGTATTAGAAAGAGAAGGCATAGACCCTATAGTATTTCATAGCGACGTAATTTCTGTGTTAATTCGTCATTGTGAGGGATCGACGGATGCAATATAGAAGGAATAGTGCATTCGAAAAAAGATACTCGCCTTCCAATAGAAGGTCCCGTCGTTGCCACAGAAACGTTCGTCGATTTAGAAAGAGAAGGCATAGAGCCTATACTATTTCATAGCGACGCAATATCAGTGTTAATTTTTCATTGTGAGGGGTCGACGGATGCAATAAAGAGGGAATAGTGCATAAGAAAAGAGATATTCACCTCCCAATAGAAGACCCTCTCGTTGCCTTAGAAACGTTCCTCGATTTAGAAAGAGAAGGCATAGAACCCATAGTATTTCATAGCGACGCACTTTCTGTGTTAATTCGTCATTGTAAGGTATCGACGGATGCAATAAAGAAGGAATAGTGCATCCGAAAAGAGATACATGCCTCCCAATAGAAGATCCTGTCTTTGCCATAGAAAGGTTCCTTGATTTAGAAAGAGAAGGCATAGAACCTGTAGTATATCATACCGACGCAATTTCTGTGTTAATTCGTCATTGTGAGGGACCGACGGATGCAATGAAGAAGGAATAGTGCATCTGAAAAGAGATACTCGCCTGCCAATAGAAGATCCTTTCGTTGGCATAGAAACGATCTTCTAATTAGAAAGAGGAGGCGTAGAAACCTATAGCGTTTCATAGAGACGCAATTTCTGTGTTAATTCACATTGTGAGGGATCGACGGATGCAATAAAGAAGGAATAGTGTACGCGAAAAGAGATACTCGCCTCATAATAGTAGATCATGCCGTTGCCACAGAAACGTTCCACGATTTCGAAAGAGAATACATAGAACCTATAGTATTTCATAGCGACGCAATTTCTGTGTTAATTCGTCATTGTGACGGTTCGACGGATGCAATAAAGATGGAATAGTGCATCCGAAAAGAGATACTCGCCTCAAAATAGAAGGTCCTGTCGTTGCCATAGAATCGATCCTCGATTTAGAAAGAGAAAGCGTAGAAACTATAGTATTTCATAGCGACGTAATTTCTGTGTTAATTCGTCATTGTGAGGGATCGACGGATGCAATAAAGAAGGAATAGTGCATCCGAAAAGAGATACTCGCCTCAAAATAGAAGGTCCTGTCGTTGCCATAGAAACGTTCGTCGATTTAGAAAGTGAAGGCATAGAACCTATAGTATTTCATAGCGACGCAATATCAGGGAATAGTGCATCCGAAAAGAGATATTCGCCCCCCAATAGAAGATCCTGTCGTTGCCTTAGAAACGTTCCTCGATTTAGAAAGAGAAGGCATAGAATATATAGTGTTTCATAGCGACGCAATTTCTGTGTTAATTCGTCGTTGTGAGGGATCGACGGATTCAATAAAGAAGGAATAGTGCATCCGAAAAGAGATTCTCGCCTCCCAATAGAAGATCCTGTCGTTGCCATAGAAACGTTATTCGATTTAGAAAGAGAACTCATAGAAACTATAGTATTTCATAGCGACGCAATTTCTGTGTTAATTCGTCATTGTGAGGGATCGACGGATGCAATAAAAAAGGAATAGTGCACCCGAAAAGAGATACTCGCCTCTCAATTAGAGATCCTGTCGTTGCCACAGAAACGTTCCTTGATTTACAAAGAGAAGGCATAGAACCTATAGTATTTCATAGCGACGCAATTTCTGTGTTAATTCGTCGTTGTGAGGGATCGACGGATGCAATTAAGAAGGAATAGTGCATCCGAAAAGAGATAATCGCCTCCCAGTAGAAGATCCTCTCGTTGCCATAGAAACGTTCCTTGATTTAGAAAGAGAAGGCATAGAACCTGTAGTATTTCATAGCGACGCAATTTCTGTGTTAATTCGTCACTGTGAGGGATCGACGGATGCAATAAAGAACGAATAGTGCATCCGAAAAGAGATACTCGCCTCCCAATAGAAGATCCTGTCGTTGCCATAGAAACGTTCCTCGATTTTAAAAGTGAAGGCATAGAACCTATAGTATTTCATAGCGACGCAATTTCTGTGTTAATCCGTCATTGTGAGGGTTCGACGGATGCAATATAGAAGGAATAGTACATCCGAACAGAGATATTTGCCTCCCAATAGAAGATCCTGTCGTTGCTATAGAAACGTTCCCCGATTTAGAAAGAGAAGGTATAGAACCTATAGTATTTCTTAGCGACGGAATTTCTGTGTTAATTCGTCGTTGTGGGGGATCGACGGATGCAATAAAGAAGGAATACTGCATCCGAAAAGAGATACTCGCCTCCCAATATAAGATCCTGTCGTTCCCCGATTTAGAAAGTGAAGGCATGGAACCTATAGTATTTCATAGCGACGCATTTTCTGTGATAATTCGTCATTGTGAGGGATCGACGGATGCAATAAAGAATGAATAGTGCATCCGAAAACAGATACTCGCCTCCCAATTGAAGATCCTGTCGCTGCCATAGAAACGTTCCTCGATTTAGAAAGAGAAGGCATAGAAGTTATAGTATCTCATAGCGACGCAATTTCTGTGTTAATTCGTCATTGTGAGGGGTTAACGGATGCAATAAAGAATTAATAGTGCATCCGAACAGAGATATTCGCCTCCCAATATGAGATCCATTCGTTGCCATAGAAACGTTCCTCGATTTAGAAAGAGAAGGCATAGAATCTATAGTGTTTCATAGCGACGGAATTTCTGTGTTAATTTGTCATTGTGAGGAATCGACGGATGCAATAAAGAAGGAATACTGCATCCGAAAAGAAATACTTGCCTCCCAATATAAGATCCTGTCGTTGCCATAGAAACGTTCCTCGATTTAGAAGGAGAAGGCGTAGAACCTATAGTATTTCATAGCGACGCAATTTCTGTGTTAATTCGTCGTTGTGAGGGATCGACGGATGCAATAAAGAAGGAATAGTGCATCCGAAAAGAGATACTCGCCTCCCAATAGAAGGACTATCAGACCAATTGTGCGATTGGATTGAAGAGTTCCTAGATAACAGGACGCAGCATGTTATTCTCAATGGAGAGAATGCTTCCGAAGTAAGAGTGGTTTCAGGTGTGCCGCAGGGGAGTGTCATAGGACCATTGCTATTCACAACATACTATAAAGGCACATTTGCATGCCGAGCGTGAGTTTCCTCGGAAACGCGAAATATTAATTAAATAAATAATCAGTGACAAATAAATAAAGCCTATGGCACACAACTGCAGCGCTGTGTCGCTGATAAAACAAAAGCACAATTACGTTACTCGTATGTTTGATTAAGAAAGGAGAGCTCTGGTTGAAGTGGTGCGAGAAGCACGTATTTTATTTTATTGTCTGGCACACCGCCATATTTCGTGTTATAGAAAATTACTGCGAGTTGCAACCACACTAGGCACTCGATTCTGTAAAGAATTTATATTTATAAAAGTAAGTAGGATTATGAACTGTAGGCTTATTCATTGAATATATCTGATTTAACTAACAGTGTAACTTTTTTATGTTTAGTAGACAATCACCTCTGTACGACGTTTTGGCATGGCTGGCAAATTATTGTAATATTGAAATTTAGATTATGAGTCCGCACCTACCGCAGCAGTCTTTGGAAACGATTTAACTACGAAGTCCGATTATTTCAATTTTATTTCACGGTCAACTACGAGTAACATTGCCTTTACGAAAAAGCCATTGTCAAGCGTCTGATACCGAATAATTATCCAGATAAGCAAATATCAATTACAATTACAATCACCATCATACAGAATAATTAACATTAAAATAATTAATATTTTATTTGATTTTATTTTATTTATTTTATATTGGCGACTGCGTGTCGGACTTGTTATTTTGTCATTTGTTACATTGTTCTCTTTGTTTCATGTAAAAAATCAACCTTCTGGACCTGGACGTCAATGTATGAGAGATAACAAAATTTGAAGACATTGCAATTCTGAAATTTTGCCGGAAGACGCAAAGAAGCTTCCAGCAAAATAAGGTAAGACGCAGCATCCTTGCATTGGCAGGCTTGACCAGACGTATAATTCAGTGTATTAGCTTTTCAGTAAATTCTGTAGTGTTTCTTTTCCGCATAACAGTTTCAGTGATAAATTTCATTCTCAGTACTTTTCCCTAAACAATAACGTATGCAACAATACCAATACACGAGTGTACAATATGGCCGACTTCTGTACGATACGTAGTAACATGGACAGCAGCCATTACCAATAATCTCAAATTCAGTTTATATTTTTAAATTAATAGACAGCCATTGTTGCTACGAGCGATTCATGCTCAACTGCATTTTATTTTAAAATCAGTGTCAAATATTTTCTTGAAACATATATCACGTGTGGCATGGTAATAACTAGAAAACAATACGCAAAAATGGAACAGCAAGGACGTACTATTCAGACGCAATCCGACTCGGACGAGAGACAAATGTTAGAAAATGACTTTACGACAGCAACCGGTAGTGACGATTTATCAAACATTGACGCAAGTGTTGACGGAAATTTTGGCAATAGGCCGTCCACTACAAAAATTTCAAAGTCTCAGTCAGAGCCCATGTTGATGCATGACGTCACGTCTAATGACGCGACGGGGGCACAGACCTTGCAAACAGTAAACATTGCCGACATGTTACAAATGCTAATGAAACAAAACGCCGAAAACATGGCAACCTTACAGACACAAAATGACGCAATTAAATCTGACCTCATAGCACTCAAGACAGGTAATGACACTTTATGTAAACGTGTGGAACATACAGAGGCCACACTGACGAAACAGATGACTGAACTCAGTACTAAATTTTCCCAGCTTAATACGAGACAAGAAAAGACTACAACTGACGTAGCACTTTTACAGACACAAATAAAAAACCTTAATGCCACGTGTGAAGTTCTTACTGAACAAATTCAAACATATCCTTCACTACATGACAACCTTGAAAAACGAATTACTGACGTACAGAATAAATTTGACAATGTTGAACAACACCTGACTGACATCTTACAATCTGATGCCACAGCTCATTTTGAAAATATTAATAAAGAATTTAATGATTGGGTAGTGAACAAAGACAAACATTTTGATACATGCTTACGTGAAAATTTACCAACAATTGTGCACGACTCCGTAGCGCAATACATTACTAATAACAAACAGCTGATCAGTGACGCAGTACAATCCGTCACTGCACCCATGGGACAATTCACCGATCGACCACAGTCTGAATGTAACGAAAATATCAGTCAAAATGTACAGTTCAGAAACCAATATACATTCGAGTATGATACACACATTCCGCACACGACAAATACACAAGAACAAAACGCACCACGACTACAACACATACCACGATGTGCAAACACAAACACAAGCTATTATCATGGTAAACCACAGCAACATTATCGTAATTACTCGCCAGCTGGACATAGCAGTAATTACAGTGGGACAAATCCATATCATAATGCAAAGGAAGACGAAAGCTTAATGAAACACAGGCAATTTCAGATTTTTATCCCAGAAAAACGAACCATTCATCCGGTGATTTTTCTTAAATCTTTTAGTAACGCATTTCCACGCACTTGGAGTGACCGGAAAAAGATTTCATATATTGTCGGTTACATCCAAGGCGATGCAGCTGTCTGGGCATACAGTCAAGCTGACGTATGTACCACGTACAGTGAGTTTGAGCGTGCTTTTCTGAACAAATTCTGGTCGCAATCCGTCCAGGAGCGACTCAGAAGACAAATTTTAGAACCTGAAACTTTTAACAGTAAAAATGGCAACTTACGCAGATATTTTGAAAAATACTTGAACATGGGACACTTTTTAGACGAACCAGTCGCAACGCGTGATATACTCCGTGCGTTGAAGGCCAAATTGCCTTTCAACATTAAAGAAAAACTTCTACATATCCCGGATGACGATTCAGATTATTTTTTAACAGCTTTAGATTCGGTTGACATGTTACTTGAAGACCAGCGCTTCGCGCGGCAAAACAGCAGCCACAATGTTTACACTAGTGGTATGCAAAACATGCAGGCTTGCCAACACAATTCTGGCGCGCCCACAGTTGGATACGCGGTACAACAAAAACAGCAAACTCACATGCCGTCTCAGTACGGAAATCAAAATCAACACGCGTATTCCAATACAAACAATAGTTACAACAGTAATAACACTTCATGCGGCAATCCATACAAAAGGCACCGCGGTAATAACTACAACGGTAACAACGGATACAAAGGTAATAACAAAAACACAAACAGAAATAGAAATAATAATAACTACGAGCCAAGACAGCATCAAGGTTGGACTCGTAACGATCAGTACTTTCATTCAAACTCTGCTTTACCACAGCAGCCACCAGGACAAAATTGGAGCATACCTTACGACCGACAGGTAAGTTATAATGCGCAACGGCAACAACAACCGCAAAAGTTTGGAGATCATAATAGGCAATATCCGAATGTGAATATAATAGAAATGACACCTGATGCACAACCTCAATCTGTGTCAGTACCTAGTACAAATGCTAATCCAACAAACTAGAAACAGTCACTACTTTGCCCCAGGTCGTGGCTGAAGAATTCTTGGGGGGCGGCTTCAATGTTAATCAGTTATTTGACACCACACTTGAACAACAGAATAATGATATGCCGAGTAATTCTAAACAAAAACTACCTGTTTTATTTATAAGATACAACCACAATAACAATATATCAGATGAACTTTTACAAGACAGTACACAATGTCGTTTAAACACAAATGAAATTGTTTTAGCATCCACTACTGGTGTAGTAGGTGGGATTCCAACTACTATTGTCCTAGATACAGGTGCAGCTGTGAGCGTTTTATCTTTTAATTTTTATAAAAAGATGTGTGAATTGGAACCTGTGCCTGAGTTTCCTGCCCAAAACTGTAAAATAACTACTGCACTAGGTAATAAGTCATGTAGGGTTACGAAGCAAGTTTTTGTAAACGTTAAAATAGGTAATGGAACCGTACAATGGCCATTCCTGGTTGTACAAAACCTTGTGACTAATTGCATATTAGGAATAGATATTATGAGCGAGAAGCACTGCATTATAGACTTCTCCAAAGATAAATGTATTTTAAATGATAAAAGCAGGGTAATTATTATTGATTTGGACAGGAGAACTCTAAAGCATGACAAACACTGTACAGGGTACAAGGTTCAGTTAGTACTTGACAAAGACATTCAAGACATGCAAACACACTCATCTGACGCAGAGCTAATGGACTTGAAAACATTGCTTGATCATAAGATAAGTGAAGCTACAGCTCTCAGTGTACATGAACGTATAAAACTACAGGAAGTGTTATCCAAATATTTACAAGTTTTTACCAAACGATTAGGTGTTATCAACACGTATGTGTACAAGATTGAAGTTAAGCCTCACAAGATCTTCTACCACAAGACATATAACGTACCGTTATCTCAACGACCTGCTGTGTGGCAAGAATTAAAACAAATGTTAGACTGGAAGGTCATTGAACCATCCACCTCACCTTACTGTAGTCCTCTACTTGTTGTCAAAAAATCAAATGGAAGCATTAGGTTAGTGTTAGACGCACGAGCTATTAATGAAATAATTTTACCGGTTCACACAAAACCTGAAAATTTAGAAGAGCAATTACAGAAATTTCTAGATGCAAAATATTTTTCCACAATAGATCTCGCTAATTCGTTTTGGCAGGTGGGTATCACTCCTGATTCTCGGAAATATACTGCATTTATGTTCGGGGGGCGAACCTATCAGTTTTGTGTTCTACCCTTCGGACTGAATGTCAGCTCTGGGGTATTCATTACAGCCCTGGATACCGTGCTAGGCGACGATTTAGTTGAGACAGTCACACACTATGTAGATGATATACTGATAGCTACACAATCCTGGAATGAACACGTTGACACACTTCAAAGAATTTTAGAAAAATTTGCACAAGCTGGAGTCACAGCCAACCTAAGAAAATCAAAATTTGGTTGCAGTGAGATAAAATATTTAGAACATATCATTAATTCACAGGGCATACGTCCTGATCCCAGTAAATTAGATGCTATCAGAAACTTTCCTAGCCCTCGAACTAAAAAGCAGTTAAAATCATTCCTTGGGCTATGTTCATTTTTCAGACGTTTTTTGCCACAACCACTTTTGAACAGTAAACATCTGCTAAATCTACTCAGAAAGAATCAAGTTTGGATCTGGTCGGAACAGTGCCAGAATGACTTTAATACAATTAAACATGCTTTAGTGAATGCTAACATATTGAGCCATCCAGATTTCAATTTAGATTTTTGTATGACTTGTGACGCTTCACGTACTGGCTTGGGCTGTTGCTTATTTCAAGTTGTAAAGAATAAAGAAAAGGAACAGATAAGAATTATTGGGTTTGCAAGTCGTACTTTAACTGAATGTGAGCGTACATACTCGACTACTGAGTTAGAAACACTTTCCATAGTATGGGCATTCAAGAAATTCAATTATTATTTATTTGGAAAACATACAGTAATTTACACCGATCACCAGGCCCTGACATTTTTGTTAACTTGTAAACTTGTACATCCTAGACTATCACGATGGGCAGTTACACTTCAGAACTACTCTTTTGAAATTAAGTACATAAGAGGTAAGGACAACACCATTGCGGACACTTTGTCTAGACTTCCACAAGGTATGAATGATACCAACAGTGACTTAGAAAATATAAATGACTACAGGATTCTCTTAATGCAAGACAAGCAGTATCACCAATATTATATTGATATGTGCAGAAACATGGCTGAATTACAAAAATCTGATCCTCACTGGTATAAGATAATAACATTACTGGTAGAAAAACAAAATCATCCTTCGACTAAGTATTACAAGTTACACAATGATGTGTTATTTTATCGACGACATCCAAATGCTACTAACTGGTGTGTATGCATTCCCGAAGAGTCTGAACGTAATTTAATTTGGCACACACACTTAGTTTGGGGTCATTATGGCACGAAAAAGTGTTTGGCAAAGCTCAGCACATACTGTTATTTTAGCAATATGAGAAGAAAAATTTACAGGGAACTGAAAACATGTGTCATATGTCAAAAATCAAAATCTCAGAATTTATCCACAAAAACAGATTTACATTCTATTTTACCCAGTAAACCCCTGGAAATTCTGTGTACTGACATCAGTGGACCGCATCCAGCAAGCTCTGGAGGCGTCAAATATATCTTAGCTTTTTACGATGTATTTTCTAAACATGTAAAACTTTATGCTTTAAAATCCGCCACTGCAAGTGCTATAATACGAAGATTCTCAAGTGATTACCTGACGCACGTGGGAAAACCTAAAGCAATTCTGTCAGATAATGCAGCATACTACTCTGGGTACAAATGGAGAAATTTCTTGAAGGACAATAACATTAAAAGTATATTTATTTCGAGGTTTAGTCCACAATGTAACGCGACTGAGAGACTTTTCCGAGAATTAAATCGATTCATGAGGACCTATATTTCATCAAAACATACTAATTGGGTGTCCTACCTAAGTCTTTTCGAAGACGTACACAATAACTTAAATATTTACGATACAAATTACACACCTAACGAGATCATGTTCAATTGCAAACAGAACGATCAGTGGATAGAACCATTACCTAAGTTGTCAGACAAGGAAATCACACCTGAACAGAAAATAAAAGAAGTATTGACTACATTGACACATCACGCACAAATACGAAACAAACATCACAGAAACATAATAAAAAGAAAACAAAAATTCGAGGTAGGAATGCTTGTACTACTTCGTACTCATCATAAATCTGTTGCACTCAAACGACGCAACGCTAAGTGGCGTCTGCTATATGAAGGACCTTATATAATTGTTAACATACCGCACCCTGGTGCGTATCTGTTACAACATCGTAGAACTAACAAAATTATTGGGCTATACGCACACCGAGATCTTAGAGCATTTCATGCTGAATAATGTCAAAGTCATACCCATCAAAACATTGCTAAGCAACTCGTTACAACACAGATAATAAGTAGTATAGAAATTTTCATTTCAGCGTTCCAGAGTCGCAGTTGAAGACAGAAGAACTTTTCTTTCAACGCCGCGGCTCCACCGAGAAGACTGAATATTAAAGTAAAATTTATGATTACGTAGCAGTGAATGATATATTAATTTTTCACGGAACATTTGTGACTGTAGGTACCACTGACTTGGTATGACACCTGACGAACTGACAGACGTCATCTGTGAAGCGATCTTTTACTTTGAGAAATAGATTAGACGCACATCTCTCAACACGAAAAGCATCTACCAGTAGTCAAGGCCACACAGACACTCTACACACATGCACAAAACGCGAGGAATCGAACATTTTCTCTCTCTTACTATTTTGAATATTTATTGAGTAGTGAAAACGCCTGGTCTTGCCTACTGATGTAATGAATGTTGTGTCTAACCTATCTTAATTTCAGATGACATCACGTGACACAATGTAATAACCTATAGCGATGTAATGATGATGTAAACATGTTTATGTGCAACTGTATTATGTTTATACTAAGAAAATATGTGACGTGTGTATGTATAATTACTTTTTTTTTTAACTGATGTATCATGTAAAAATTTGAACAAAACGAGTGCCAAAAAGACATTGCATAGTGAACCTCTGTTCACGGACATTAACGAACATTACTAACTCTGCAACTACGCAGAAACCTATGTGAAGGAAACGGTTAATGCCATTCATTATGCATCGTACCTATGTAAACGCGATGAACGATTTCCTTGATTAATAACTACGAACATTTAGGTGAGCTATATTCAGCAAAAAACTGAAAATGTGAAGTGCATAATTCGTGCATCGTCTAGTGACATTACTACAGTACCTAACTTCAAGATGTTAACTGGATTAAATGGACACAAAGTGCCTGTCCAGAAAACAACACGACGGGTGGAAGAATTTTGGTTGGAACTTCAGGGAATGAAATGTTCTCGAAATGTGACGGACACTCTTACCTGGACTGTCCTAGGGTCGACGCCAGCTATGTGCCGTCCGAGGTTCTACAACCAAGCTTCCACGGAATGTAAAAAACGAACTGCACGTGGACCAATTATTCGGCGGGTCACATCTGATCTGTAATAAGCAATGCTTTTACTCACAACGAACTGCATCACAACGACTATAATGAAAATAGGAAATGGACACGCTTATGTATTAATCACGTTGTTATACAACGATGTTACTGTGATCAAAAAACTTTACCACGACGATACTAACCTGTAAAAAAT